>NC_139244.1:4998708-7631569 GCF_977018435.1 Lepisma saccharinum | reverse complement strand
TGTTTCTCTAAGGTTTCAGCTATGTAGTTTTTAAACTGTGCTATGGCTTAACTATTGATTTCTTTTTCTGGATGCCATGTTGGTTCTGTGTATTCCTCTTGCTGCTTGAATTTGACTTAGGTTGTTTGCTTTCTTTCTTACATCCTTATTTGTTTATTTGTTCAGTATTTTTTTATTTTTCTTATTTTGCATTAACTAACATATTTTATTTTAACAACAAAATAATTTGCCCTAGTATAAAAACTTCTACTAACAAAAATGTACTATTATAATTTTTAATTTTAGAAAATTGTATTTTTAAAACTTTAATTTTGAAAAATTGATTTTTAATTACTTTAATTTTACATTAACTAACAAATATTACATTAACTAACAAATTTTACATTAACAACAAAATAATTTGCCCTAGTATAAAAACTTCTAGTAACAAAAATGTACTATTATAACTTTTAATTTTAGAAAATTGTATTTTTAAAACTTTAACTTTGAAAAATTGAATTTTAACACACTTTGACTTTAACAATGTACTTTGAATTTTTTATGTAAAAGAATATTAAGAAAAATAAAAAAATACTGAACAAATAAACAAATAAGGATGTAAGAAAGAAAGCAAACAACCTAAGTCAAATTCAAGCAGCAAGAGGAATACACAGAACCAACATGGCATCCAGAAAAAGAAATCAATAGTTAAGCCATAGCACAGTTTAAAAACTACATAGCTGAAACCTTAGAGAAACATAAAACTGCAAACACAATATATCTAGTACATCTACGTAGTACATAAGAAGAGCAAATTAACATCATCAGCAGTAAACCATCATGCAACTTCTACCTGCTGAAACAACTAAGTGAGTATAATTTATCAGAAAAATGCCTACATTTCAGCCTAATTTACCTCTACATTAATAATACTACAAGAATACTAAGGGTTCAAAAGTGAACACTACGAATAATGTTCAGACTAAAGTATAGGGCATCTTGCAAATGATTATTACTCCCTACATCTACAAGTCAATAACAATTATTCTAAATACTACGAACTTGGACAAAATATAGTCAAATACACAACACAAAAAGGAAAATAATTACAAGTAAAACAGCAGACACTCAATATCTCAAAACAATCCGGTAAAAATATTCTACAACAAACTGCCTCATAACATAAAACTGCTAAGTCCCCAAAACATATACAAATACAATCAATAAAAACTACTTGAAATGGGAAAACTGACTACAGTCTCACAGACTTGATGTAAAATAACAGCAAAACTTAGAAGCATGCACAGTCAATAGTGCTCAATTTGCATACAGTTCACATGCAAACTCTCATGAAAAGGTTCAAAACAGTCTCCCAGCTCAGTTCTCATCTATACTTGGACAACAAAATCCTGCAACAAATTCTCAGAAATCCTACCTTTCCTACCCTTGCTTAAATAGCTAAAGTGCAATCTTCATACTAAAATATTGAAAAATGGCATATCTATTTACATAAAAGTGTGAACACACGTGTTTGTCTGCGTGTACTCTTAAATAAATTGATAAAAAAGCAATATAGTTATAAATCAAAGACTATACCTAATAATATTAATTTCAAAATAAGCTGATAGAAAAAGATATAATAACTACAGTATAAGCTTTTAATTTTTGTTAATTACAAAAAAATAAAAGTTAAATACAGTAAATAAACTTGGTCCCTTACATTGAAAAAGGAACATAAATTGAGAGTATTTGAAAATAAAATCCTTAGGAAAATATTTGGACCTAAAACAGATGAGGAGACAGATGAGTGGAGAAGGTTACATAATTTGGAAGTACATAATTTGTATTCATGTCCAGATATTATTAGAATGATTAAATCAAAAAGACTTAGGTGTGTAGATCCTGTGGTACAAATGGGAGAGGAAAGAAGAGTATACAGGATTCTTGTTGGGAAACCTGATGGTAAAAGACCAATAGAAAGACCAAAACAAAGATGGAGGGATAATGTAGAGATGGACCAAAAGGAAATTGGTAGGAAAGGAAAGGAGTATATAGATCTTGCTCAGGACAGGGACAGATGAAAGGCATGTGTTGCTGCAGCCATGAACCTTCGGGTTTAAGAAAGCTAGAGAGTTAGTTACTTATACATTAAATAAGCATAATATTTGAATTGTAAGTAGAGAATATAACAAATGTACAATGCATTGTGCGAAAACTATGTCAACTTTGCATTATAAGCAGCAAATTAAACCAGTTTGCCTTAGAAATACATTTTAAAAATAGCCCAAAATAGCATGCGTAATAGAAAATTAAGAAAACTTTCTGAAGCATAAAAGTACTGACTAGTGCTGAATGAATCAATTACTGTAAAATATTATTCTCTGATTCAAGTAATTTAACTGTAAACATCATCTTTTGTGTGTAAAATATAATTGTTAGTTGAACTGATAAGTACAAATATTAAATTTATACGCCTTGATACACTCTAAATAACATAACTTTGATATATAAATTAGTAACAATTTGTTAAAATTAAGTTAAACTGTAGAATTGTTTTCTTAAATAAATATAAATATAAAGTAAAAATAATAAACAAATAATTCCTTCTTTTCCTATTTAAAAAATGCCAAACAGTGTAAATCAGTTGTTAGTGGCTAAATAACATAAAATTTGAAGGCAGTAACAATATTTTTAAAAAATACTGCTTTTTACCTAACTTTGTAAATTAAATACTAGTACATTTTGTCAAATTATAAATAAAATATACCTATTTATTTGGTATTTGTACTAAAGTGAAGAAAATATTACTAAAACTTGGCTAGTACAGTAAATCTAAGAGTTTTAGCTTTATTTGTCTGTAACTGGATATAATTGTAACTTGTTAATCTCGCCAAACACAATCTTTACCTCAATTTTGGAAGCTAGCTGAACTTTAGCGTTTCGAATTACATATAGTGAAGGCCTCTATAGTGGAAAAATACACCCAGTCTGTAAAAATTTGGAAATGTTGTCTCCTTCTCTGTCGAACCAGACCAAGAGTGTTCTCAAATGTTTCAATATATTTCTTAACATAACTAATTTTTCAAGAAAACAATACCTTGTGCCCAGATAGCTTAGTTGGTATAGCGTTAGGCTTTTAACCTATCTGTCCAGGGTTCGAGTCCCTGTCTGGGCGATTACAATTTTTAAATTTTGTCATCGGATCTTGTGCAGAATGGATATAAAATATGTTTACAGTCTAACAGATTATTATTTATCTTAAAATTTTGCAAATAAGCTTTTGAGTTTCTCAAATATCAGCATCTTTAGCTAACAGTACAGCATAACCAGTATTATTATAATAGAAAAGTTCTGGTGGTAGAACCTACACCTGCTGTAATATCTCTGTGGTATTAACTTACATGCAGCCCATAACTCTTGGGAGTGTTTCTCCTCCGTTACATTTCCTCGCCATTTACCCTTAGCGTCGCGATTAGCCTCAGAAGCAAAAAAAGCGAAATCTTATATTTGTTCTTTTTATATCTCTGAAACCACCTATACTATAGAAATACATTTAATAAATTTTGCAGTCTTCCTGTTTGATCTGTTAAATAAGCCAGTCAATAAAAATATAGTTGCATAGAAAAATCCTGATATAGTTGGATTCTCAAAAATATGTACAATCAGTGTTCTTGATACATTTAGCACCTGAGATAGTATAAATCAAAAATCTAGTTAGTGTTGGCATGTGTGCTTCTGGTACATGTAGTTACTTGAAAAAGCAAATATTGATTGTGTAAAAAATAGCCTCCTTGTGAAACAATGAAAAATTAACATTATATCCTCATAGCATTAGTTGCAACTCCTTCTTGCAGATTAACAAAGCTCTGGCGTGTGGTCCTACGTCACCTATAATCCTTTGTAAGGTTCGTGTTGTCCTATAAATTGTCGATATACATGCTAAGTCCCTAGTTACAGCCTAAGCTTTTAGTTTCAATCAGAGGATTTCAGTGTTCAAATAGTGATTGTAGCCTCGTATAATAAACCAAATGGAAATAACCCAAATGTTGATGCACCCAAAACACCCAGTAATACTTCTAAAATACCTTGAAAAAGGCTATAAGGCTAAATTATTCTTCTAGCATAGAAAAAAATTTAGCAAGTGGACCTATGGTCCATATAGTCAGTCGTCTGAGAACTTCGTCTTGTCCTGTGAATTGTCAATATATTGATAAATGGTTATATTTTTTTAAAATAAAAGAAACAATGTTCGTAAGCGTCCAGTTATGGACCCATCGGGAAAGGGATTTCAGTCTTTATAGACACATCATAATTTTCGTTACACTAAAAATTTGGCTTCGTATAAAAGCAAATAGTTGAAATGATAAACATTTCGTGTACTTTATCCAGTAAGCCTTAGCTAGAAATACAATAACAGCGTTACAGACATAAAAATTAAGCAAGCTTTGATATTCTAGTGGCACATAATAAATATAAAATATCCTTTAAAATACTCTGACAAATAGTTGTGGGTTATCTGAAATCAAAATTTTCAAGCCCTCTCTCCTGCATAAATAGGCTCTAGAATTCACTAAGCCTCAAAATAATATTGGGTACATAAAATAAAAAGCAGATGGAGAGTGATGCTGATCGCATCATCTCCAAACAGCAAAAACAAAAGTATATGGATGGAGCCCTACCTGATATATTTTGGAAACTTTACCTAGTATAAAAGTAACAAAATACTCAGCAAACTCTAAAATAAACAAACTTTCCTACGTAGCAGGCGTAACCGGACCTAAATAAATACATATAGAAATACACAACCAAAAATAGCATAGTGGAAATCAGTAAACCCTAATAATAATAATAATAATAATAATAATAATAATAATATATTCTGTGGCTTACATTTTAGCTAAAAGTACTTTTTTTAGTGTTTTTGAAAAAATTTAAATAAATACTAAACTCTTAAGTTAAAAATTTGTAAATGTATACAAAACAAAATAAATAAAAATTAATACATACCCTGCAAAAAATCAGTAAAAAAGTTGAAAACATCTCTTTGTGCATCCAAAATATAATAACAAATCCTTCCTGACTAGATTAAATTGTGTTATTTGAGTAATATTAAGCCTAAACTTGTAAAATAAAAGGGTAAAACTTGTCAAAACATACTTTTGCATCCAAAATATAATTCAAAACACATCTAAATTGTGTTATTTGAGTGGAAAGAAACCTAAACTTGGAAAAAATCTCTCTCTCTCTCTCTCTCTCTTTCTCTCTCTCTCTCTCTCTCTCTCTCTGTGTGTGTGTGTGATGGTGTGTCTGTGTGTGTGTCTGTGAATGTTTGTGTGTGTGTGTGTGTGTGTCGAAAATGTAACTAAAAATCTTTCCTGAACAGATAGAATTGTGTTATTTGAGTAATAATAAGCCTAAACTTGTGAAATAAACAGATAGAAGTTGGAAAATGCGACTAAAAGTATTTCCTGAACAGATTGAATTGTATTATTTTGGTAATAATAAGCCTAAACTTGTGAAATAAACAGATAGAAATTGAGATCACACACTCTGTGTGTCGAAAATATAACTAAAAATCTTTCCTGAACAGATAGAATTGTGTTATTTGAGTAATAATAAGCCTAAACTTGTGAAATAAACAGATAGAAGTTGAGAACACACACTTTGTGTGTCGAAAATGTATCTAAAAGTCTTTCCTTAATAGTATAAATAGTGTTATTTAGGTTAAAAATAGGTACAAAATTGTAAATAATAAGTTAAAAAGTTGTAAAAAATGTCTTTGCGAGTCCAAAATTTAATAAAAAATGTTGCCTGAATAGTACAAATAGTGTTATTTTGGTAAAAATTAACATAAAGTTGTAAAATAATAAATTAAAAATTGAAAAATGTTTTTTGTGAGTGCAAAATTTAATAAAAAATTTTGCCTGAATAGTACAAATAGTGTTATTTTGGTAATAATAAGCCTAATAAACAGATAGAAGTTGAGAACACACACTTAGTGTGTCGAAAATGTAACTAAAAGTCTTTCCTTAATAGTATAAATAGTGTTATTTAGGTTAAAAATAGGTACAAAATTGTAAATAATAAGTTAAAAAGTTGTAAAAAATGTCTTTGTGAGTGCAAAATTTAATAAAAAATGTTGCTTGAATAGTACAAATAGTGTTATTTTTGTAAAAATAAGGATAAGCTGTGAAAATGTTTGACATAAAGTCAAAATTTGGTAAAAAATAAACTCAAAATTAAGTTAAATAGCACACAGTAACATACATTTACTACCTAAATCAATAATCAAAGGGTCCTAGGTTCGTTACCCCGTGATAAAAGCAAATGGTGAAAACTGTAGGCCCCGTCCCTAATAGCTCTCCCTTCTTCATACTACAGATAAAAAAAAAAAACCTGCGCTAAAGCGTCCTGTGCCTTGGAGGCAAACCTGAGCGGAATATTAATTGGCGGCGGAAACCGCATAGCTTCAGAGATTTGACCCTTGCTGCGCATTCTCAGACATTCTTTGTTGTCTGGTTGAATCCCTCCCCTGCCCTACGGCATTACATACCTTTCTCCTGTTCTTGCGTACTGGTTAACCTTGAAAAAACCGGTTCTGATTGGTCAATCGGGTTCTTTCTTTGTTCTGACGTTGTGACGTCATTTGACCTTGACCGCGCTTCCCCAAAATTCCTTTCTCCTCTACCTGCGCGGAGTTCACCGTCTTCTGTCTAGCGTGTTGCACCACCGTGTTTCATAACATGATGAAATTACTGCATAGTACTAATTAATAATATTACATATCTCGGGTTCGAGTACCGGGACCGTCCCCAATCGTAATTGGACTTGTACCTACACCCATTACCACCGTTCATAGCGGTTCATAAACCATAGAAAACTTATTTTCAATACTATAAACATTAATATTAACATTTTATACATTACATACTTTGCAGTAATGAATATAAAAACATATGCATAGCGTTTAGTACCTCTAATTACCTTCTATATACATATTTTTCATAAAATAAATAATTATATATTCATAAAAAGTTATAAACATGCAAATAAATAAATGTAAAGTATTCTAAGTACATGCTAATGAATTCTAAGTACATGCGAATTAATTAAAACCCGTGCAAATTAGTTATAAGTACATGCGAATAAATTGCGAATATTAAACGCCCGAGGGCACAAACAGTCCTTGGCGCGGTCCTCTTCTACTCTCCTGTAGTCAGCAACATGAGGACTCTATCAGTCCACACTGAAACCATCTCAGATGGATAGAAGGAAAACTCGAACCATATGAGTTTTATCTAGTCTTTATTTAAGTAAGTTGATTTACGTACATGCAGAAACTATGAGCGCGAGACTGAGAAATCGGATTCTTTAGGATTTAGAAACGCGATTACTGTTTTAATTTCTTAGATATCCGACTGAGATCCTTCAAAGGAACTTTGCTCAGTTAAAGATAATTTCCTCCGGGGTGCGAGCGACTCAACACTAGGTCTGGTAACAGATCCACGCAGGAGCGGATGTCAAGAAACCACTAAATTTTACCATGAAATATCTGCGTATTTATACCCGATTTATGTACTCTAGAATCCCTGACTAGTAGGTTATGAAGACAAAATATTTCTTCACTTACATTATAATGTGCAGTATTTACATAAGTTAAGTTTTATAAATAATTCAAAAGGTTTTGATACATCTTTTCCTGTTAACCAATACTTATGCATTGATAAATATAAAATTTAAAACTTCCGCCATTAATTTATTACTTAAAGGTTAGTACATCAAAGTACATCAACATCTTCTGAATTTTGATAGGCGTTCCTTCGATTACGTCATAACATATCCCTTAATTAACAACCTTTAACTTTTCACCTTATACATTTTCTATTTCCTTTTTTATAAATGTTTTAATAATTTTATCAAAATATGCAAGGTGTAACATAGTGAAAGCTTCGGTTTAAGAAGAGATGTGAATTTTGCATAGCTTCCGTTTTCCTTTACTGGATGGGCAAATATGAATTCCATTTCTACATTAGTGGTAGACTTACATCAATTACAGAACTATGCCTAGAATTACACCAATGAGATTGCCGGTGGGTCACATGCCCCTGTTCCGTGAGATGGAATGTTTTCTTTTCTTCCTGACTGAAATTTTATCAAGGCTTTTGCCGGTTAACAAAAAGGTTAAAATTAGAAGTTAAAGGTCATTTGTCACTCTGAGATGGAGTACGAAGCAGTGACAGGGCACTCTGCATTATCTTTTACCTTCTAATTTTAAACCTTTTTAAACCAGTTTATCTTCCCATGTTTTAAACTTTGACTCTCCTTGTCTTAACTCCTGAAGAAGCCACATGATGTGGCCAAAGCTTTAGGAGTTAAAAAACTGAGTATATGTCTAAACAGGACTTCGGCTACTTAGTGAAATGATGACATGAGGTGTATATGCTTTGTGGGTGTATTGATATTGCCAAAATTATGGACATAGTAGGAATGTTGTGAAACACACACGTAACATGATTTTTGTGCTACAAATCAAAATTGTTTTCAACTAAAAGAGGTAATCTGAGAAAATAACATCGATTTTAAGGAAAATAAGGTTAATATAGACTACATTTTTATTTGTCGATACTCGAGAAGTTTCTGAAAAAAAAAACCCTCTCCATATTTTTGTTTGAGCGCTTTGGAAATTCCGCTAGCACATTTCTTCCTACCTGCAGCTTTCCAACAAAGAACATCCCTGTCAACCAGCAGAGCCAATAGATTTATCGATCGCTGACCAATGCGGTGGGAGGTCTAGGGGCGTAAAGCTATTGCCCCCTGCATTGTTAGAATGTCCGCGGTCTGTAATTTCTTGGAATCGTAAGGCGGTTTAGTGCTTTCTCATACCTCGAACTACATAGTTGCAAAGTGGTCGACTTTCAATAAAGAAAGAACGGATAATCTCAGGATTGTGCACGTAATAGGAATGAATAAAGTTCTTACAAGATGGCCATGTATATACAGGGTGTAGCCTTGCAGGAACACAATTATTTAGACCGAAGTTTGGTGGTGAATCCAGATGATCGACTAAGATATAGGTTGCTAACATTAATAAGACATCGTGACATACAACTGTAAAGGAGAAATATTTTTGTCTTAATACACCTCATTAAATCTCTGTGAAATAAGGGAGAAAGATGTAAGGATATTTTTAATGCAATGCAATGATGGATATTCTAGGGGAAAAAATATGGACAAGAGCTGTTATGTTCAAAATAATACAATGAATGAATTAGTTTGATGTCAATATGGTCTGACGTCAGACAACCACACACATATACAGAGCATTCCCTGACATTCGCTACGAGACTCGGCGGCAAATTGCCCGGCATCAGCGCTTGTCTTTCTCTTTACTCTCTTTTAGCTCACGGATGGTGTGCGGATTGTCTTTGTATACTTTATTTCCCCATTTTTCTTTCCACTTTTATTGAGAACTGAACCTGTTACTCTAAACTTTTTTACGAGGTTTAATATAAGCGACTGTCGCGGACCCGTTAACCGGGAAAGACAAGCGCTGATGCCGGGCCGCTTGCCGCCGAGTCTCGTAGTGAATGTCAGGGAATGCTCTGTACAATGGAGAGTCAATTGAAAACCTAAGCTTGTTTTTGTTTC
This sequence comes from Lepisma saccharinum, assembly GCF_977018435.1. Taxonomy (NCBI): domain Eukaryota; kingdom Metazoa; phylum Arthropoda; class Insecta; order Zygentoma; family Lepismatidae; genus Lepisma; species Lepisma saccharinum. Next base: position 7,621,942 of record NC_139244.1, on the reverse strand, counting down.
TTATCTTATAGATTTCTGTAGCTATGTAGGGATGCACAAGTTTGCTGCATTTTAGCACAGACCTATTGCTCATCTACATATATCTTCAACTTTGAGTTAGTGCCTCTATACCTCAAGAAGACTTTGGAATCTGTGTGCAGTCATTCATGAGCCCCTGCGAAGGCCTTTCCACCCATCTGCCTGCGAACTGAGGCCATTGTCGAATATTCTCCTCCATCAGTAAACTTGCTGGTGTGGTAAGCATGCATAGAGATATTGAATTTTCATTTGCCGTAAAATTTCTGTACGTTTTAGGCTGACAGAGGGCAGGAAACCACTTCTCTTCACTGGTGCGAGTGAGGCGCCATCTTTAAAATTACAAACATTGCGTTTTGAAGCTCACTTGTTCAGTGTTGCAGCCATGAGATGGTGTTATAAAAAACAGTTGATACGTATACATGTAAATTTGAATAGAAATAAATTTACCAACTCTTAAGAAATCAGATTGCCAACTCATAAGAAAACAGGTTGCCAACTCATAAGAAAACAGGTTGCCAACTCATAAGAAAACAGGAGCTGTATACAATTTGTCATGTAATTTTTGTTTTTTCACTTGACTCATGTAATACGTTTAGCAAAATGGTTTTGGAAAGAATTTTGGATGTGTGGTGCGTGCGGATATAAGAGGACTAAAGAAACGTGCGTTTCGGCTGTTCTTGTCATCATTTGTTTGGCTGATTGAATTGTGTTATTTTACGACGCTCATGTGCCACTTTTGGCAAATCGCGACGATGTAAATGAGTGATGATGCGATGAAATTAATGAAGGGACACTCACCAAGAACACCAAGGTACATGCCGGGATTCGAATCCCGAATCCTTGGCGAGCGTGATAACTGTTTTTGACTCATTCGAACACTAAACAAAACTAACCAATTCAGTATTTTGCAGGAAAATCTATCAATTTAGTATTTCCCTTACAACAAATGGCTCTGGGTTCGATCTCTGGCGAAGACATATTGCACAATGATTCCGGTTCCACTTTAAACTGTAGGTCCAGTCCGGATTAGCCTAAGCGAAAGCGTAAAGTGGACTGAAAATAAACATTGCCAACTTCTCGACAATGTAATGTTTGCTAATTGGTAAGGGAAAGATTAAGACAAAACAGCTAACAAATATCTGTTGTGTACATATTCATGCAGTGAACCTATTTTCATGTACGATACAAGGAAAAATACACACAAAAAATTTCTCGTGTTGTTTCATTCTGCTTTATCTTTTTACCCAGGAGATTCTAGTGACGTCATACGGCGGAAACGTTCCCTTAAATTCTGCTGCGGCTGGCTAAAGAGAGCGTTTCTTGCGAAGCCAAAGACGATCACGGAAAGAAACAGCCCGCACGGGAATCTAAGGTTTGGCGTCACCAAACGAGGTTATCTCACCAGTACTTCTTGCCTCATTACTGTAAGTGCAATTTTACAGGTCTTTAGGGCCACGTCACAGAGCGGGGGAGAATGAGAGATGCTTAATGGCACAGGCATTGTTTCCCTGGCAGCAATTTCGAGGAATTGCAATATTTTCCTTAGAGAAATAGAATTGAAGGAACTATACCGCAGAGGTATACATAGGAAGCTACACAAATAATTAATCTGTTGTGACGTAGAGCAGTGGTTCCCAACCTTCGTGAGCTCGCGGCGAGGCAAATTAGTTTTCTTAAAGTCGATCCCAGATCCCAATAATTTTATTCCTAATATGTACCTATTTTAATAACTTCACTATTAATTAATATGTAGCATTGAAATTTATTATTAATAAATAAGTTATGGCATAATCAAGAGAGTATTAGTTCGATTACGTTCAGGCTTGTTGTCAAATTTAGTTTAAAATAGTTTATAACGACTGATTATGAGCGTAGATCTGGCAACATGGCACTCGGTTGCCATGACAACGGTGCAGCCATCTGTTATCGGAAAATTACAGTAAAATCAGCTTTAGTACTGCCTTAATGAATTTTGTTAGTTTCCTCTGACCAATATCATTAAGTTAATTTGTTAAGTGACGATTTTCATTAGCATGTTCCATTTCGGACGCCGAAAAATTATGATTAGGGCTACGATTTTCATAACTTAGCATATTTTTTTGATGAGGGTGGTGTGTTACCTAAATATATAGAAATTCATATTGTCAAGAAACTAATTGAATTAAAGTGCTCTATAAGGGCACATTTTGGCGTATTTGGCGATTTCTGCGTGATAGAGCATATTTTGATGGACTTTCGGTCATATTCAGCATATTTTCGCCTTTTTAAGAAATATACAGTCGTTTTCGAAGTCGATTCATTCTTACTCCCAGGTTCATTCGAGTTTGTTTTTTTTCTGCAGCAAAATCTTCTTCATTTTCATTTGAAAATGTACAGAAAGTATTCATTGTGGATTGCAACTCAGGGCCTATAAAGTGAACTAAAAATGGTACCAATGTGAAAGTATCTCAGGATTCAGATATTGATGTTTGAAACAGTCCACTTATAAGGGCATATTTTTCAAATTATAGTGCATATTTTGTACAATAAGAGCATATTTCATTTTGCATATTTTGGTGATTTTTATGTCATAAAAATCCTAGCCCTAGTTACTATTAATCAGAATATTTCCACTTAATGAAAATTGCTGCGCGAACAAAATTGACCCTGCTGTCCGTCCGTCAAGCTCCACATTTGGAGGCGGGTTATATCGCTCGGTCGTTCACCATCTCTAGGGCTCGGAAGCTGAAGACTAGGGATGTGCCGAAGCCGATTACAGATGTATGAAAATCGGCCGAAATTGACACATCGGCATCGGTATCGGAATCGGCAAAAATCCGATATTTAAACCGGTACAGATTATACTAGAGTTTTACCTTGTAATAAGTTTCATATTCTAGTTTTGTAAGATTTATTGAAAATTTGGTTATGATTCGTCATTACTGTAGAGCTTTTGTAATAAAATTATTGCAAACTCTCATTCAGAGGATCAACCTAACACAAAATCGAAAATAAAACAGTACATTGCTGAACCAGGATCTGCTGTTGTATTGGAAATTCAAAAACGAGTATTCAAACCTGAAGCAAGTGCTGAGAAAATACTTGAGCATACCTGCTGCATCAGTATTCAGTGATTGAGTGTTCAGTGTTGCTGAACAGATTTGCGATAAGAGAAGAAGTAGGTTATTTCCTGAAGTGCTTCCAAATCTCGTGTTTCTGAAGTTGAATCTGACAGAACAGGAATTCATTTTGCATTTCAAAGAACTGCTTGTGTACTAATGTTTAATCTCTTGAGAATCCATGTTTTTCTTAAAGGTTCACATAACATTTTGTAGATGCAAATGTACATTCGCACTCTTGAGAATATATATGTATAAACATATGATATGCAATACAAATGTACATAGCAAATTTATATTTTTCATGCTGAAAATAACATCCCATTTCTGTTTAATAATCTTATGTATCAGAATCGGTTAAATATCGGCATCGGTATCGGTTCCAAAAATTATCGGTGAGTACATCGGCATCGGTAAATTTTCAGCTTCGTCACATCCCTATTGAAGACCTATCAATTGCCAAAAAAAGGCCTCTAAAAATACCTAAAAATATTAAAAAAAGGACCTAAAAACGAAAAAAAGGACGTCTAAATGTGATCTAAATTAATTAATAACTTCAGTTTTAATTACGTATTTAATGAATAAAAAAATAAAAAATTCTGGTGGTATGGAACACACAGTGCGAAAAAACTATATGAATGAAATGCATCTTATTTCAGTCCAAAAATATTTTTCTCTCGTTTAAGGGATGGTTCAAATATATTTATTTTTCTATTTTTTCATTTCTTTACTACAGAAAGGATGTTTAAGAGGTGATGAACTGATGATGATTCGAATTGAGAATGGGCAGTGAAAACGTACTCGAAAGAAGGTGAAGTTGAAAAAAAAGCCGTTAAGGACAAATAAAACCCACCTTTATCTGGCCTACAATGACCCAAAATGAACATATATTATGTTGGACCTCGTCTACGGACACTAGGGGGAAAAAAACGATTTTTTATCAACTTCCGAGCCTTAACCATCACTATCACGAAAGGACTGTTGTAGCAGTGGAAACTCGAACGAGATGCCATCTTTCTAGATGGTTCCCAGCTCGGGCTGCAAGTCGCAAACTTCAGGAGAAACTCTCTCGGCCCGGTATAATTGACGCCAGGGAACGTACCCGTTGAGATTAGCATCGGTAGAGGGTTATCTATGGACAGAAATCCCGCCTCTTGACTTTATTTTTCTGAATAAACTAGTGAAATTAATTAATTCCCTAAATATTTTCTGTTCTAAAGTTGTTGTTTTTTATTTTTTTCTTCAGAACGGGGCAAGCCCTTCCAGGGACACTCAAATATCAAACTCTCTTCCACGTAGTACACCCTGGACTGCATTTTGTAGACTAACGAGGCTCTGGCGACTGGCACTATGGCCAGTACAATTCTCTGTGCGAGTTGTGTTTTGTGTTGCACATATGCGTTTGTCACTGTCCCTTAATTTATGTCATCTTATCACCATTTCGCAATTATTCAAAAGCAGAAACGCGAAGTAAAAATAAATCAAATCATTCATTCATGTTTTTTAAAACCAATTATGCTCCCAATGCCAAAAAGACAAATCTCAGTAGGAAATGTCGACATTTTTTTACATTTTCCCACTTCTATTTTTATCTCGAAATGAATTAAGTTTTCCATTCGTAAAAAAGTTCCCTTAGATTACAATGTGATGGTCAAATATCTAACACGATATGCCCGACCCTGTGGCCGAGTGGTTAGCACATCGCGCTGCGAACGCCAAGGGTCCCGGGTTCGAATCCTGGTCGGGCTTCGTTGTTTGTGAATGTCCATTCATCAATTTCATCATTTCATCACTCATCCCCATCTTCGCAAATTAGCCAAGAGGCACAATACGCGAAGTAAAATAAACTAAATCAATCAATCAAATCTAACACGATATAAACTATCGCCATTGGTTCGTCCGCTAAACAATCTAACCAATAAACTAGCGACATGCCAAATTTGTCTAATATCCGCGGATCATATCGTTGTTGTGAAGTACTGACTAATTTCTGCTGACGAAATGTGGCACGGTTAGGCAAAACGACACCCATCAAATTATTTGTACCTGAAAAATGCTTTAATAAATTAAATAATTGTTTTTATTTCTTGTATATATGAGATAATACGGCAACGAATACAGATGTCTGTAGCTCTGTAAATGACAACTCGCCTAAAAGTTTAAGTGAATGAAATAATATTTTGTTTGCAAAGCAGGCACAAAAAAATATAAAAATGGCGCCCAACTTGGGGCATATCCGAAATCAATACAAATGTGAAACAGGAATCGTATGGCTTTTGTGCTGCTATATCCGGCGTCACAGAGATGCATATTTCCAGCAAATAGTGCTCTGAATAATGCGATTACAACAACCTTTAACCTTTTGTCCAGATGGCTTGAAAGGACGAATGATCAAATTTAATTAGAACATGTCACTGAAATATTGTCAGTCTAGTTGGAATACTTTATCAATACATTTGTTTGTAAATTATGTATGGCTATTTTTTTTTTTTAAAAAAAACAGCATTTCACAACGTTGAACTAAATGGACTAATTAGTCTCTCTAGTTTAGGGACAGTAAAAACATTGTTGTACTTTCTATTGGATTCTAGATTGAATTCTAGTCGTTTTATTATATTTTTAATGAGCACCAGTGACAATTTCTGTGAAGCGCGTTAACTGGCAGTCCTAAACCTGAAGTTTTATTCTCATTCATTTGTCCGGATCACAATGGCGTGCCAAGGAGTTGGGGTTGGTGGGGGTCATAACCCCCCCCCCAGTATTCCTTAAAGAAGAACGTCAAAAACAGGTAAAGATGGCAAGATGAGGGCTGACTACTAGAAAAAAGTATACGTAATCAATTTTAGAAAATCCTCGGTACACCACTGTCGGATCCTAACAAGATCATTGCCACTTCCCTTCAGGTGAGGTGTATTTTTTAGGGAGCTGACTTAGAATTTCACCTAAAATTAAAAGTTTTCATTATAATATTAATAAAATGTTTGTGAAGATGTCCATTAGTTGTATTAATTATTGAGCAAATCCATGAAAAGTGGGAATATTGGGATTTTTAAATTAAACATATTATTTTTAGTTTAACACATTTAAATATATCAAATATTGACCCAACGATTTTATTGCTTAACCTTAGTTATTAGCGTATCTATTTGGTATTGAACTTGAATTTGTAGATTTAAAACGAGACTACACACGCGTCGCAGCAAATGACAATGTGTAAGACGACTGTGTCCAATTCGAAGCAGAGATAAAAATGACCTCTTCCCGACGAGAGGGACGATAGGAAGCTCGTTTCTCGTTACGACATCCCACTCTTCCTGCCAGTATCAAGAAGGGAGCAACGAAAGACATTCTACATGTCACTAGCTGGCATAAGGTGGACGAGAACATCGCCGTCTGCATTTGTAGACTTGGAGGCAGCATCGGCTGCTTCGTTTCCCTTCATGTCCACGTGACTAAGGATCCAGCTGAATGTATTACGTGCAAAAGAGGTTGATATTTAAGTTTCCTAATAGAAGGTCGCCCCTTGCACCCGACCAATAGAATAGTAAATCACATAAGAAAAATATAACTGACTATGATGATAATATCGAACAACAAGAGTGAAACTTTAATAAAACGTATTAGAGAATGGAGGACAATTTGATTCCCAGACTTTCGAAAAAATATGTGATACTGAACCTACATCTTGCATTACATCAAAGCAACTACCTACGCATAAGGAAAGTACTCTCAAAATAATCCGAATGTAGTTTACAAACTAATAGTTGTCTCATTCGTGGAGTACGTATCGAATTTTTCCCTCGGGGAAAATTAGTATCGGCAGATAACCCTTTCATTTCTTACCGTTCTAATGGAATAACACTGACATGGAATACGTATATCCCGCGGATGTGTTTACAGCACGACGATGCGAGTTCTCATTTTCCCTTCGTTCGCTGTTTACCTCCATCGGGAGAACTTCTCCTTTCGCAACGGAGTAGAAATATCTGAGTTTAATTAATGCATGCTTCCAGATAAACAACGTGGAATTCCCTCAAGGATTTTGCCGGAAAACAAGAAAACTCCTCACTATTGCTATCTGGTTTGATAAACGGAAAAGTTCTGGAAGCTCAAGGGCTGGCAACTTGCGAGTTAATGAGCATAGAGGTTGCAACTCAAAAGCTTAACGAGCTCCTTACGAATTGGGGGGGGGATGGCTGACGTAGGCACAAAGCCTAAAGAAAAGTGCCGATGTACAGGATGTGACAAAGTTAAATGGTTTCTTGTTACTTGGAACTATATATCTTGGAACTTCCCTTCCTGTTAAAATGTCCTCATTGAAAACGCTTTGTTAATAGTTTTCTCTCATTTTTAAGCGACTTGAATAGATATAGAAATAAAATGAGCATGAGAAAGATTAAAACAATCCACCACTGACTAGCAAACATCCACCATTTGTCCGTTGATCAAGTAGTATGCATGCAGACGAGCCAATCAGAGGCAACGGAAATTCATTGGTTGATGAGATGACGTCAGCGTGGAAGAACGTAGGATTTTCAAACTTATGAAAATATGACTATTCTCAAGGAGCTTTCAGACCGAAGCGACAGACGACAAGCGACACGGGACCCTTCAGTCTAAAGCAAAACATTCACACCGGAGCAACACGATTCACGCCATTGAGAAAACGGGCCAGTCCTGAGGGATCGCTTCCTAGTGACGCGCGTCGCTTGTCGCGTGTTACTTCAGTCTGAGAGCTCCCTTTGGGAGACGTTCGTCGGCACGTATGCCCATTTTGCACCCTTTTAAGCATACAAGGAAAAATCCTCTTTATCAAAAAACCTTACCTTCAAATTTTAAAAAAGGGTGTAAAGAACTCTTTAACTTTCTATTTTAGGCAAGTGGACCTGCATGAAAATACTTTAATCCGGCCCTACTGGACAACCAGAGTCTATTATTTGGATACTTAAATAGACTTATGCGTTATGCCATTGCAGGAACATTTTACATGTAACAAATCTGCTCAAGAACAGTTGGCAACACTGATGAAAAACTAACAACTGTTTCGCCATCACCGGAAGAAGCCGGATCAAGGATTTGGTTCTACGATTTCCTCATTCACGTCACTTCTTGAAGTTCGTATTTGTTGGTCTTCTTGAGATATCATTTCTCTTTCCCTTTTGCTGTTTATTTGATTTCTTTGCTCTGCAGAAGTAAACAAAAAAAGTTTTCCTTCTTAAGCAGACGTGAAAATTGATATCCTTGTTTCAAGTTTGATTTCAATGCTTGCCTCTGTAACAATATTAAATTTGACTTATTTCTCGACAAGAGCTATCATGTTGTGCATGATATGCTTCGGCGCGTACCTCAAAGAGCGAACATTTTACATTTGTATGTACAATAATTATTTTGATATTTGTTTTTGTTAAATATACGTACTTGATTTAGATTTAGGGGGCACGACACCACTTTACCCTATTTGAATCTGTCATGATGTACTGCCTCGCTTAAAACTCGTCGTGGGAAGTCGAACAACAGAATGAGCACTCAAATGTCCATGCCTATGGTGGTATTTGAGGCTCTATAGAAGAACTAAGTGCACAGAAAAATACATAACACCACAGAGGAGGCGTCAGAACGTCGTTAACCTACAAGAATGCATTTCCAGAGTGTGGAAGAAAAAGTTCACAATCGGTTGCTTTTCCAAGCGACCATCACCCTAATTAAGTAGAGTTTTCATTAAAAGTTTTGCAATTATGCGATTTTATTACAGTTTGAAATGTATTCGCAAACATTGCTGTGACGCAAATAGAAAATAACGGTGGCATACATCTACAAAAACGTCTACATTACACCTGCTTCAAAACTCACTATTCCTTTAGCAGTATTCTGTCACGCTGTTAAACAGAGAAGATTCAGACTTCAAAAAAATGTGCAAGGGCAAAGAATCTATCGCATTTATACATCTATTCCTGAACAGCGCATGCCTATTGGCCAGCCAGTGAGTAAATAAGGTTATAAATCAATTTCCTTACCTTTCCTGGACGTCATTCACGATACCTGCTCTCAAAAATCTAGGTCAAAAGGCACGAATGTGTGTGTGATCATCGAAGTTTCCTGCGCGTTGCCAACCTAGCAGAAAAGATAATGACGGAGGTTTGAAAGAGATGTGGACGACTTTAGCTTACATGGTATGATAGATATCAGTAAAGTGGAACTTGAAAACATCAGGTACAACGAGATTTTGGTGTGAACAAATGTAACATTCAACAAAACTGTACCGCATTAACTCACCTCGGAACAGCGATTAGGATAAGAATTGCGAATACATACACTGGCACACACATGATGAAGAAAAGTACTAGTTACAAGAAATATCAGCTTATGGTATTAATTAAACATACAGAAGTATTAAAATTAGCTTACACAGTATTAACACATAAAGAATCTGTTTATGAAGGGAAGTCAGCGACACGAAATTCATTCATTCATTCATACTTTATTGGTTGTAGCTGTTATACCAGCTCTACACCAAGTGTCCTAAATATATGTCATACATGATACTGTTACATCAAATTACAAATTTTGAATATATACAGTTTTCATATACTTTCATATATTTTAAATATTTACAATTTCCATATGTCTATATTAATATCATAAAAAATCTAAAAATGATAAATACAATTGTTACATCTGGTGACGTTATTAAAGAGGCTAAAGAAGTTGGGAGAGTTATTCCTTTTTTTAAATTAAATAATAAGATCTCCCTTTGAGTGGTATAAAGTGGACATTGAAATATAACATGATTAGCATCTTCCTGGTCTAGATTGCACTTGCACATAGGTGAATTAACTAAATTAATTTTATATAAATGGTGATTTAAACGTATGTGATCTGATCTCAATCTTCGTATTAAAACTAGAAACTTTCTGGATTTATTAATTGTATAAAACCACGGAGTCTTATTGTTTAAATTTAGTACATTTTTATATGAATGACCCATATATGCAAATTTTTGTTTGAACCATATCTCCCAATCTTGTGGAATTTTGTTTTTAACTCTTGGTAACATATCTGTATATGATAATAATATATTCGTTCTGTGATCCGTTATTCTTGCTTCTTTAGCATTTTTATCTGCCACTTCATTATAATGGAGCCCTGAATGTGCTGGTATATATGCAAAATGAATTGTCCTTCTCTCTGTAGTTAACTTATTTACTTTGACGGGGAAATATTAATTATCATACTTCGGGATGGTATTGAGGTATTCCTTTAATGATTAGTAAAATAATTAAAACATGCTACTTTTAAAAGAGGGGAAAATTGCACATGCAACGTATTGTAAAAATTCATGTTTCTGAAACCTGATCGATGTATTACAAAGAAGGTTGTCTGTGTTCTCATTAGCATTTCAGATTTCATCATATCATAAATCGTATTATGATTTTAATAAAAAACGTTGTATGCTAAAGAAGAATTGCATAGTGAAGGAGTTACAAAGAAATAATTGATTGACAGATTTGGATAATTTTTGCTTTTCTGTCTCTTTTTAAATATGAAAGGAAAACCCATGAGCCGTAGTCCCCCCACCCCGCAGTCGTTCTCTTTCTTTGTTTCCACAAGCCGACCTCCTTGGCGTAGTGGTTAGCACATTGCGCTTCAACGGCAGGAGTCAGGGTTCGAATCCTAGCCTGGGCATTGATGTTTGTGAGTGTTCATTCATCAATTTCATCATTTCATCACTCATCCCTATCTTCGCAAATTAGCCAAAAGTGGCACAAGAAGCGAAGTAAAATAGAGCAAATCAATCAATCAATCTTTGTTTCCACATATACTATCACATTTACTTAATTCTCAATTTTCTCATTAAGGACAAATCAATGTCTTACCCGATTGGATTCGAAACCGGGAACCCTGCCGTCGTAGTGCGCTGTTGTAACAACTCCCCCACGGAGATCGACAGAGGCCTCCGAGGTACTACGGGCCTCACAGAACCTCACAGGAGTATTATCGGATTATAAATTATGGTTATTAGAGTTTGGATTATAAATAAATAAAATATATAATATATAAATAAAAAACACCCGTTCTTTATTTATAGAATTTCAAAGAGAGAAATAGTTTGCCAAACTAAAAGAAATCCTATTTTGATCTCACGATGATAAAAATAGAGGGCATAATCTAAAATAAAAATTGGAACTATAGATTGACACAGAATTGAATGAGCTGAATTTTGATGTAACTTTTTATGTGGTTCTACCGGTTAACTTTTAATTGGAGTCCAAACGTGAATATCCGTAATTTTTTATCCGATAGTAGTCCGGTATAATCTATTTACAACATTTAACACAACGCAGTACAAAAGCCTAATATTTATTTTCTGACTGAATCATTCCTTCTTATTCATTCAGAACGTTGCAATCATTTCCAAGAACATTTCAAATTTTACATAACATCAGAAAGTATTAAAATAATACTGATATACTTAAAATCCAATCTTTACCGTTCTCCATAATGTAACTTTATTTCTCAAATTATCACGTGAAAGACGCAATATACAATCTAGATAAAATTTTACTCTGCATTTGAAACTTACTCTAAATTCGAAAGAATCCACTCCCCAACCTTCTTCATATATTTATTTACTGTACAATAATTTACAGATCAAAGTTCCACATGCAATTTTTTTTGGAAAGTTTTATGTGGAGGAAGAATGACGAAATAGTTTGTAACATAGTAGCTTCAGACTTTGAAAACGCAATTCCAGTTTGTAATTTGCAGATATTTTAAATTTCTCTGGTTCAAATTTGGCTGCAAGTTATCGTTGTCATAGTTCTAGTTTTTCGTATACATACACACGGGTGCAGAAGACGAGCCAAAGTGTACAAGTACTAATTTAACTAACTTAACCTACTCGAAATACTTGATGAGTGCTAGGAACATGAAACTTAAATGTCTAAACCTACTAGTTCAAGCCTATAGAAATAGATTTATGATCACACGATAAATGAAACGCTTTGAGAATATCCATGAAAATATCTTAGTTCTTAGTTTAATAAAACAATAAAGGAGAAAAGTTACATGGACTCACAATGATTGACCGTGCAAGTGTACGAATTATTATTCGTTAAAGGACTTTGTCCGCAGATTTTCCATTTCCATGTATGTCTGAGTTGTATAACCGTAAAATATACTCCAAGGCTGATATGCGACACACACTTGCACATTAACGAAGTAACTTGCATTACACTCATCATAGTTCTTGCTCTTTTTGACAGAAATGCACTACAAAGAAATAATGTAACATCCATTGGTTTATATTCAGTACAAGGGTACAAAATTATCCACAATGTATTTGCGAAGTACCAAAATTGAACGAAGTTCCAAAAATGTCAATGATGGGTGTAATATTCACTCATGCAATATTTACCATCGTGCATACAACGCTATGTAACTCGAATTGAAGATGTAAGTGAATTTCATTCCCAATAGCGTGAAAGTCAATACGCGATCTTAGAAATGCACATTTCCGACAACGTTTTTCACAATACTGTGAACATACAAATCACAATCAACATAGGTTTGTGTTAAATAAATTAATTCGTTAGTAATTATAAATCCGACTTACATAAAATGTACATAACAAACCAGTTAGGCTCATACTTCGCACTAGTTGAACACATTTTCAAGATATTGATGACTTTTCTTGTTGTATTGCCGGTTAGGTTACGTTGAAGATTTTGAACTTCTTTATTTAGTTAAAGCAGGTTGAAAGAGGTTGTTTGTAATCTTTAATTTATTTGCTTCATTATGCAGACGTGTGTTTCTCCTTTGTAAACGATCGAATATGTTTTCCAACAACGAAACATTGCTTGCAGCTTGTGTATATACCTTCGTCTATATATTTTTCTCTTTTTTGGCAGCGTAGTCTTTAGCCTGTTTAGGGCACGTCTCCTTATTGCATGTCTTTCGTAGCGTGCATCTCTGCAAACCTTATCAACACGTCCTACATGCGAATCATAGCGTGAAGATAAGTGTTTAGGAGAACTACACCATTTCCTCGATTATTTGGTACTAAAGTAATTGGGTGTAATTTTAGCGATGGCACTGCAGTTGGCTTCAGCACGTTCTTTGGTGAAAACTACAGAAGTTCTGCTTTTAGATATCACACATAGTCATCTTCACAATAATTGGCACTGCACACTTGCATTTTTTACATTTCGTCTACAAGCATGAATCCACTGTCTACTTACGCATTTATCGACTGGAAATCTATGATGTTTTATGTCCTTTAGTTTTCTGGTTATAGTTTTCATAGCTTGCTACAGCACAATTAGACATGATTTCAGTCATAAAGGTCAAGAAAAGGACGTGCCGCCAGTGTCAGTGAAATTTTTATATTGTAGAATTATTTAATATCTGGCTGTAAAGAGGCTTTTAAAATTAAAAATGCCTGCCTATAAAATTGTGATGGTCCGACATGGTGAAAATGAATGGAATCAGAAGAATTTGTTTTGCGGTTGGTTTGATTCGAAACTTAGCGACAAAGGCAAAGAAGAAGCAAAAGCTGCTGGGGGCAGCATTGAAGAATGCAGGGTACACCTTTGATGTAGCCCATACTGCAGTGTTAACTCGTGCTCAGGTTACACTGCAGTCAATTCTGGAGGCGATCGGTCAGACTGATTTGCCGGTTGAGAAGACATGGCGCCTGAATGAGAGACATTACGGAGGATTGACGGGCCTCAACAAAGCAGAGACAGCTGCTAAATATGGAGAAGACCAGGTTCAGATTTGGAGGCGGAGTCTTGATGTTCCTCCTCCACCAATGGAAGAGGACCACCGTTACTACAAAACAAACGTTATGAGAACGGCCCAAGCAAAGAGGAATTTCCAAAGTTTGAATCTCTGAAGCGGACCATTCAGAGGACATTGCCATACTGGAACAACGTCATCGTTCCGCAAATTAAGGAAGAGAAACGCTCATGGGAACAATTAGAGGGGCATTGTCAAACATCTTGATAACATGTCAGACGAAGCCATCATGAAACTTAATCTGCCCACCGGGATCCCCTTTGTGTATGAACTGGATGAAAACATGAAGCCAGTTGTATCGATGCAGTTCCCTGGGGAATGAGGAAACAGTGCGCAAAGCTATGGAGGCAGTTGCAGCTCAGGGGAAAGGCAAGTAAAGTGTTATTTGTGTATACATGCGTAGCTCTATGGATAGAATCGAAGATATTCCTGTGTAGCACCTCGTGGAAGATTCAAAATGAAATTGTGTTCAACATGCCTAAATATTTTGTGAAAGTAACTGTGTATAAATCCATATTCTTAGACAAAACACTGTAAGAAATCATAGTATTGCTGTGTAATTACAGTATTGTAAATTTTGGATGCAAGAAGTACAAAAATACAATAAAAATAAATCGAATGCTACAAAATCAACAACCTGCTTGTTCCGATTTTCGCGACATGTTAGTAGCTAAATGTGCCCCGCACCAAACTCAATTCTTTCCAGATGACGTATACTGCTTTTCCGGATTCTCTGGAGTAGCGACGCGCAGAGGGGAAAGCTTGTGGGCGGGGCCAGAGTAGGTGGGGAAGGGTGCGGGATGAAAGCAAGGAAGTGCTGCGCGGTGTAACGGCCGTAAAGCAAAACGCTTTCTGCTGCCAATTTCTTCTTTTATTCTTAACAATGGCCAGTGTATTGTTTTACACAAATAACAAATAATATTGCACGTTTATTATTTCTTTTGATGCTACGAAGAACAGAAAAAAATTAAAACAAATTTAAACGTACATTTTCAAAAAACATGCAAATAATCACAAACTATGAAACATCATGTATCAAAATATGTTTTAAACAAGTCTGAAAAACATGTTTAAAACACGTTGTTTTAAACGTTTTAAACATTTGTAAAAAAAACAAAGCCGTGTGTTTTAAACTTTTCAAACAAGTTGTTCTCGAACACATTCAACACTATGAGGCACTCTCCTGAATGCAGAGTTCCCCTAGACTTGCGAGCTGACATGTTTACTACAGAACTACTGGACCGCGAATGAGCAGTCGAGTCGCTCCGTCCCGTGGATGCCCCTCCCCTCCGCGCGTTCATTGGACGAGGCGCACACCCTTCAACATGCGCACAGAACGCGTTCGCGTTCTCTTACTCCAGAGAATCCGGGAAAGGAATATAATGCATCCACAGACGACTGCGCATACGTACTGCACATAGCAACGAGCACCCCCAAATCCGATCCTCCCAGATGACGTAATGCATACGTACTGCACATAGCAACGAGCACCCCCTGTCATTCTCGTTGTTGCCAGGTCCTACTTGAAATTCTTTTCTGCTATACTTTTACAATATTACCAACGAGTTGTATAACCTATGTAGTTCTACACGTTTGACAATTCTGCCATGCTCCATTGGACATCTAGGTTGCAGTCTACACCGATTTATCGGCGAAACGCATTCTGTGATCATAATGTCTATTATATTCTCCATGCTGAAGTTTGTGGTAACGGCAATGTCAATAATTAAAGTGTAATATTGTTGAATGTGCCTCTCTATTTTCAATTAACTTTCGTAAAGCAGATGTTGCGACTGTCCTTTCTGACGACCATTGGTGTTTTTTAAGAATGAAGATAAGTTTGTAATGTTTTCTTTCTTCGGCTGTTATGTATAACGATGTTCAGATTGATTGATTTTCATTGTTTTACTTCGCTTTCCTGCCACTTTTGGCTAATCGCGAAGATGAGGATGAATGGTAATGAGATAGATGAAGTGACAATCACAGACATAAATAGACAGCACACAATACAAATCTCATAATAGAGGCTTACAGTGGCCATGGGCCCAGATACCGGAACCTCGTTAATCTGCAAAATGGAGTCCAGGGTGTACAACGTGGAAGGGAGGTTGGCATTTGGGCGAGAAAGGGTTACCCCTTGCACCCAGAAAGTATAATTACACTTTTTGAGATTTAAAATTAGTAATTTCATGTGAAAATTCTTGGAAGTCAACATGTAATTAACAAAAATGAATTTATGCATGTTGTGACTCACTAACTACGAGTTTGGGTATTATAGTATTATGCAAACTTGAAAAACTGAACCTCATGTGTAAGCCACGTGTAATGTGTTTCAAAGTCTTCCTTTCTTTGCCCTTTATTATTATTCTCAGCCACTGCAACCTAGCCCTTGCTACGTGTGGCCTGTACACACTCATATTCATTAAGTGTATGCAAGTGTAGGAATAACTGCATCATAGAACTCCCACTTTCACATTTTCCGTCAATCGAAGCGCGCAAAAGGCTACGAAAGCAGACTTCTTATCATTTCCATTGTCTGCAGCCAATCGATCTTGTTTTATCACGTGACACATCTGCTCCAGGTGAGGTAAAGGTCGAGAGCAAACAAAGGAAGAAGGAACATTGTGAAAACGAAAGCCAAGAACTCCCTTCGAGAGGACCCGAGGTCCCATCGAAAGATCAATCAACCCACGACCCACACTGGAACTGTCAACTGTTCATTCCCCTTCTTCCTTCCTCCCTTTGCCACACGCACCTAACGAGCCATCGCAGGCAACTTCCGCTGAAGTGCTCTTCCAGATGACCCGCTGGGCTATCGGAAAGTAAGGTAACCTCAAGCAGGATTCTTATTTGTGCTTAAGACTTGCGTTTGTGTACTAACCTGCCAGATATGAGCCTGAAATTCACCATGGATGTGACACGTTTGACTGACTCGTCTGCACGACATTCCCCCTTTGGACTTGTAAGCCGCCAAATATAAGACTATAGCTACTGCGGGACACGAAAATGCGAGCCTCAAGGTCACGCGTAGCCAAAGCGCTGTTGCCACGTTGGACTGACACTCTCTCCTTCGGATTATAATATCTCATACTTTTACGTTCATATTTTATACCTTATACCTTTTTATACTTTATTTTATAATTTCTATCTATATATTAAATGACAGAAAGGAACATAAACTCTTAATGAATGCATAAAACATTTAAAATATGAGCACAATATTAAACACACAAACGCACCGGCACAATTTGAATATTACACTTGTCAGAACTGTCAGATTTATAATAATAAGGAAGCTCGTATACAAGAGACATATCTTTTCTTTCCACCAAGAACTTTCGTCCGTCGACGATCTAAATCCCACACTCTGTAGAATTCATAAGAAGTGGTGTTTTTTTGTTTGTTTTTTAATCCCGATATCAAGTCTAAGCTCTTGTGCACAACCATAAAAACTAAAAAGAGACCTACACGCTACTTCCTTATCAGAACTCATCCAATCAGTTTATAGTCTTCTCTCACTTGTGGTGTATCTGTGGCACATGCAAATGGGCTTAATTTCCTTCCGCATTATCTGTGCTTATGTATGCTTTGAACCCTACTTCTGCCATGGTACATGCGTATCCAGTCACCTCTTGAATTTGTTAAAATTAATAGCATTTGCCACTTCTGGACCATCACCTAATGTTTGAAAAAATCTGTACACATGTGCAATAACCTTACTTTGTTTATTGTGGTTGTGGCTGCCGAATCGCTCCCACGTTTCTGTGCCGTACGAGGGATATTTTCATTGTCATCGCTGACATAAAAAAAATGCACCCTTTCGTGTTGAGACGAAGTTTCAAATTTGACAACGCCGCCGGGCGTGGGGAGCGGGGAGAAGGTTGACCTTGAAGGTTGCATTTTCGGTCCTAGCTGAGTCATCTACTGCAGTGAGGCAAAGCAGGGTACAGAGTTCTGCCATACCTTCTTATAATAAGGCCAGGGCAAGGTGCCTTTGATAACATACAACGTCATCACTGGTAGCTCATGCCACGCAACACATCAGCATCATATATGTGCATTGAATAGGCGAAAAATTGCCAATTTAAACATAATACAACTGGTTGCGTGTGTGTGTGCGGATAAAATGCAATAACTGAAACAGGGTGGGATTGTTATGCTGATATCGCGCTGGAGTCCATGGTCTACCAATGATGACGTCACACGTAAAGAAAGCTTCTCTTGGCAGGCCTTGGTATTAAGAAGGCGCTGGTTCTGCCTTTTGCTCTTTCAGAAGGGTCAATGCGCTGCATTCGCACATTGCACACGAATCGAGGTCAAAGTCGACCATCGTTTGGGGAAAGCGATGGTTTAGCTACCGGACGTCCAATGCAGCTGGGAGCTAACCGAGGCTCAACCCTCCATTAACCTGTCTGCATACAAAGGTAGCTGCATTATCCGCTCTCGCAAACAAAGCACTATGGATCTGCCCGCCTCTCTGTGATGACGTCACGGCGGAAATCCCGCTCCGTTTGTGACCGTAAAACTCCCTTCGCTACCAACCCTTGGGGATTTGAGCCCTGCTCTCGGGTGCTCCGCACTAACGACATCTGAATGCGAAATTTTGAATTAAACCGTGATTTAATCTGGCCTTAACTCGCATAGGTCATGGCAAGGAATCATTTTGTTCCCGTTGCTGTTTACAACCCGTCAACGAACGTTGGCAAAATGTCAGATTTTAATTATTTCTAATTCCTGTTTCGACAGTGTAACATGTAGCCTTAATTTAAACCAATTAGAATTAAAAACAAAGAGGAAATTTACAAATTAGACTAGATTCCGTTCATGCACTTCTTTTTCAGTTTCAGTTTGTTTTTTCTGTTTTATATATTAGCACTTTATAGTTTTTATCCAGCTGCTTTGTAGGAATAAATGATAGCCTAACGATAGCCGATGAGCGGTAAAGAGAGTGACTTGCATTCGAGAACTCGTGGGTTCAATCCCAGTAGTGTGATGATACCTTCAAAGCATACAACAAAAATATAACTGGAACGAAACCCAACACACTAATAAACATTTACTCACTAGTCTGTTTTCAAGTTGTTTGTACACGATGAAATGAATCACGAACAAGTCGTTGAACTGAACGCTAAGATCGACAATTGAAAGTCGTTCAACAGCGTTCCTATTGGAAATCTTGAATGGTCCGTAAAAGCACATGAACACAATCAAAGAAAAATTGAACAAGTTCACATTTTACCAAAACGTGGCAGTGTGTATCGGCACGGAAAGATCTAGACTAGCGATTAGTCGTAACAAAAATAATAATTTTATTTCCAAAGGAAGATGTAGGACATATTAGAAACTCAAAACAAGTGTGTGTGATGTTGATGTATGTTCTCGGTATTAATAGTCTAAAACAGTGGTTCTCAAACTGTGGTACGCGTACCCCCAGAGGTACATGAACGACTTGAAGGGAGTACGCGATCAGCTCGGAAGAGAAATGTCGAGTATAACGACAAGACAACATTTTTCCTGCAGGTGTGTAGAGCAGGCTTCATTGTTTCAGACTTCGTCTCTTTAGCGCTAAACAGGAAAATAAGTCTGATTTAGTCACTGACACTCTTTATATTTTTTTCGTATGTTTTGAAATAAATCCTCGTTCGAAATCTATAATAGACTAAATTTGGAACCGAATTTCTGCTAGAAAATTTCAAGTGCACAGACATCAAGATACTGTGACAGGCTGTCGCACTAGAAAAACGTAGGAATTACAATTAATACTCCAAATTCGTGCTTGACAGTTTGTTTACAAACTTTTTTGTTGTTTACTTTTCTTTTTCAATAACAAAAAAATGTATGAAAATTAAGGTTTGTTATATTTTTCTTAGCATACATGTGTTTCACATTTTTATTCTCGTAACTAATCATAAAGATTGTAAACGTAGGAACTGTCAATAAAATAATAAACGTAGGATTCTGATTTTTATTTGTTTACCGTCTTTCCTCATGCAGCCCAATTCCATTTTGCTCTATTGCTGATACACGCCTCTAACATACCAAAAACGCCTCACCAATCAAGCAGCCAAAAAAATTCCACAAAATCCACGATTCGGAAAAAGAAACCTATGGTGGGGTGGAGGATGTTTAGTAAAAAATAAGTTTGAGAACCACTGGTCTAAAATGTAATCTGAGGTTCTGTAAAACCGAGTGGAGTGGGGGTTCTTTTGTTTATCGTACAACAATGGCTACGAGAAGGCAATCTGATAATACGCTTGCCTGTGTTCTTTTTTTTAAAACACTGAAATGTTCTTGTTCTTTACTCTTGGCTGCATATTTTTGAAATGCAAAAATTAAATCATGCCGGGTCCAACGAAATCCACAATCTGCTCTGGAAAGCCCCTTAGAGGACAGGCCAGATAAATTGTTTACAATGTTGCAACGTATTTGCGAAATCAGAAGGAGTTACATAAACTTAAGTATAATGTTGTCGAGTCCACAATCACCGCCAAGGGAGTATCTAAATGGATGGTTTCTCAAGTTTTAAAAGAATTGGATTGGATTGTTGTTTTAAGTCCATTTTATGCACAGTACGGCTAATCGGGACTGGACCTACAGTTATAGTGGGATCCGAACCACTATGTGCCTCCACCGGGAATAGAACCCGGGACCCCTTGATTACAAGGCGACGACGCTACCACTGCCCCATCGGGGAGGCCAAGTTTGAAAAGAATTAAAAGAGTCGTTGGCGAAAGGTGAGCTGAACTTCTGTACTCCGACAGGTAGAAAACAGCCCAGGAAACAGCGAATACAAATTTCGTTGAAAATCCTCAAACCATTCCGCTCCCTCCAGATTGCAACACTGCGAACCAACGTCGCTGCGGAGAATGGAGTGGGGAAATGTGGTGCGAGATGCGCAACAACTATTTGCAGCGTCTTGTTTTTAAACTTGTCAAGTTATAGCCTCCTAACCTAACAACGTATACCTTGTCCCATCTATCTCTGGAGGAACGCCACGCATAGCGTCAATCGGAGAAGGAAGGGGAATCGAGTGGGCAGAGCGAAGCAGTACACGGTGCTGCGAAGGATGGTAATTGCAGTCGCTTTCCCCCTCCACGCAATCCTCTTCCCTCTCAAGTGTTTATTGGTGGAGCCGTCTCGCGCCACTAATTACGCGTGACTTGTTTCTGTTCGCCTTCTCCAGAGATAGCTGGGACATAGTATAGGCATTATTAGAATTGTAATTGTGAAAGTAATGCATGTAAGTTGGTTAGTAGAGTTAAGGTTTCGTTTTATCAGCATGTTTGAGCGATTTTCCCCAAGTGTTGGCAGCTGGATGTGTCCCGCACCAAACCCGGTTGGCGTTCAGCATTATTCTCGCCAAACAATGTAGTTTCCGCTTTAATACCAACTCGCTCAATTGATACGACTATAGGTTGGTTTCATGTGATGGCAGGATGCGCACAGCCGCCATGTTATTTTGTCGTTTGCAAGGAAATATCCAAAACGAATTTCTGTGTTGTTATCTCCCGCCCGTCCGCTTAAATTCCGTAGCTCACAAGAACTAGCCTCAATCATGGTTGCTCGATCCCACAATGCAACAGTTTGTGACGTAGGTGAAGCACACTTATTCTTCATAATACATGTGCCTTACCTATTAACGTTCAGAATGAAATGGAGTCATCAGATTCTCCACATGAGCAGCATACCTAATAACTAGGTAATTAATATAATCGATAATTAGTTACACGGAATCATCAGTAGAACTAAAAGTCCCAATCGATTATGTACCCAGGAGGTGCAACTATTTGATGCCATATGTTTCCACTCCGATCAGCAATCCAAAAGCAACGCCCATGATTATTTCATACCAAAGGTTACAACACTTGAAAAGGAGATGTCACAAATCCCTGTGCAAACAGCGAAAACAAAAAAAGCCGTAGGTGGCACGGTGGTGCGCTCTATCGGCCAGCCAGCAAGCTACGATCGAATATCGCCGCTACCTCTGCCCTTTGGGCGACGATTTACACGAATTCTGGAATTGACAAGAAACTGCTTCGGACCCTCAGGTGGTAAATCTCGAACACAACCCTTCCGGGGTGATACTTGCAGGCAAACAGCTTTGCAACAGATAATTCAGCTATTTTAAATACTAATTTTCCATGATCTAGCACAGCCTGGGGTTATTTCATAAATTAGAACAAACAAATCCAAGCAAATTTTGAGCTCAAGTTAACTTCGCTTCCAGGTACAAATGTGCTAATCCAGGCTAGACCTACAATTTAAAGTGACATCATAACCACTGTTGAATCGTATCCGGTCAACACCTTCTTCATAACAAGGCCAACCTCCTTCCTTGCATGCAACGTCATCAATGTTAGGTTAGAAGTGACAACACAATATCAACATTACAGCCTCAATTAGTCCGAATTCTAGTTTGTGTGGATATATATGTGGTGTTCTAATACTAAAAAAGTACATTCGTTTTCGTTCCAATGCAATACTAAATTTAGAAGACAATAAGCGAAAGTCATCACAAAATAAGATTTTCGAATCACTAAAAAATTTGGAAAATTATAACCTACGTAACTTGATATGAATTTATATTTATCATGTTTTCTCGTAATCGGCAGTAGCAACTATCAAACATCCTACTTATATTTATACATAAATAACAACGATTGATTGATTTTGTGTTTTATGTCCACTTTATGCACAGTAAGGCTAATCGGGACTGGACCTACAGTTTAAAGTGGGATCCGAACCATTATGAGCCTCCAACTGGTATCGAACCCGGGACCCTTTGATTACAAGGCAACGACGTTACCACTACGCCATCGAGGAGGCCCATACAGAAATAACAATGTCTCTCATAATATTGTTTCTACATTGTAGTGCAAACAAGATATACTTGTTTTAATTTATTTTACTACAATTTTCTGTCACTTTTAGATAATCGCAAAGATGAGGATGAATGGTGATATGGATGAAGGGTCAAACATAAACATATAATGACGACACACCATGGGCTCCACGGAAGATTATACTGGCTCTGAGTCCAGACGCCAGTGTCTCGTTAGTCTGCAAAATGTAGTCCAGGGTGTACTAGGTGGAAAGGAAGTTGACATTTGGGTCCCTCCTTATATGTAAATAAAACACGTGTAGTTGAATTGTCTTCTATCTTGGTACAAGATAACAGAACATACAATACGACTGATTTATTAAGAACAGTACTTGCTATGGTACGGGAAAATTATTATCAATTGTATACATTGCTTGTCATACATTCGTTAGTATCAATAACCGAGGAGATAGAAAAGCTACTTTGGTAACCAAAATATAATAGGGAAGAGATAAATGAGGCGAGAATATTGAAATATACCAGGGCCCACAGAATATATTCACCTTATGAGATCATAACACGATAACGGAAGAAGAGGTAAAAGGACAAACGCTCCCTTACGCTATTATTACGGAACATGATGGAAACAACCGAGAGAGTTGAACGACGTTATCTGCATCATCCCACGTGGGCGGGAGCGGTTCCACGTGGGCGGGAAGACAAATGGGGCGGTCGAATGCGGAAGATTGTGGGTCCCAAAGGATTTCAGGGAATTGCTCCGGCGGAGGTAAGCCTGTTCCAGGAGAAAGTTTGTGGAAGAAAACAGAGTTTTGCGTGTAAATCTGTTCTTCGATTTCTCTGTTTGGGATCCTTTTGTAGGAAGTTTGAGACCATAGACGAAAGGTTAAGATTCTTCTGTCACTGTGGCGCTAGTGATTTTTTCTCAGTGATCTGATGTTCGTCTACACCAAATCTAACCAGTGGCCTTGGATTCTTTCTGAGTTCAGTACACTAGATAAAGATTCATTTTCCTGCTGTAGTGGCGCTAGTGAAGGTTCTTGAGAACCTAACAACATTACGTACATTACACAAGGGGAAGTCAAGTGAAAGCTTAAAAGTGAAACAAAAAATACACTGCAGACTGTGTACTGAAATTTACGTGAGTCTGAATGGATGAGTTAACATGTTTGGGTGTGTTTTTTGGACCATTTCACACCCTTCAATGCATACGGGGAAAATCACTTTATCTAAAATCCTTACCTGAGAGATAAAAATGTAGGTTGAAAAGATAACTCCACAGGACATACACGACACATTGAGAAGGTAAGGAAACACTAAAAAAAAATCCTCAGGAACAGTGTAAGAGGCCCGTTCCTCTCACAAAGCTAAAAATATTAGCCGAAACTGTCGTCATCTTCAAACATGGATGATAAATCGCTGGGAAAGTTGAAACGCTGAGGAAATCAGAATTGGCAAATTTGAGAAGGCTGTTATTTACAAAATGTCTGATCAATACTGGTCACGTGAGCTGAAATTTGTAATTAAGGATGGCAGCTTCAGTACAAACTTTGACTAATAGTATCTTATTTGTTACTTGAGTTCTGAAAGCTTATAGCCTATATAAATCATAGTGAATAATACTTCAATATCACTCCAGCCTTTTGGAAAATAACTGCGGAAACATGAAAACCTATTCATCTAAATGTGGAATGTTTGCATTTCGTTGATTTCTAATAAGACGAGAGAGACGTGGAGTAAGTTCTGAGAAGTGTCGATGTGGATGATTGGAAATGGCAGCCTGAGAGGAACTTCGAAGAGATGTAGCTGAACGTATTGCAAGAAGAAATCATGGGATTTGATTTAAGTAGGAGTTTCAGAAATGAACACCACTCTCGATACCACCCACCTCAACATGCACGACGCATCTGCTGAAGACATAAGCATTTGTTATAACCAGAGTTAAAGGTAGAGCATCTTCTCACCTACAAGGTATGCTGGACATCGAATATCTTCCACGCGTTTGGAGCGTTGAAATATGGTCGATGGTTTGAAAGATTTTATGCAATGCAAACTATTGCCACACCTAACCAAATATCGCCTCTTCCCTAAAGATATCCAGGCACTTCTTCAGCATTGGGAAATTTGTCCATCAACAAAGAAAATGTTTCGAAAAACCTTTTGCTAAGATACATAAGCACCGCGACATTTCAATTTTGGTGGAAACAATGTACAATGCGCCAATATTATGCACATTCATTTCCTAGATTCTCACACACACCTCTTGTGCCTCTCCATGTCTGACGCTTGTGCTACCTTATGCAATAAACAATGAGAAGAAATGATTGATTTTCATTTGATTATTCCTGGTACGTACATGATTGTAAACTAGTCGTGATAAATTTCACATTTAAAAGAAGGATACTATCGTACTTGACATCCCACAAAATATCCTCGAACTTAAAAGGTTATTAAATCTACCACCACTTGTTAGCTTTTGCAAGTTTATGCACTAATACCTCAATGCAATCATGAAATGTAAAACTGGAATATCCAAACCAAGTACTGCTCCTCTAAACATAGTGGCCTCGACAAAAACATTGTTAATACGTCACTGCTTACAGAGAAAACAGTGTTTAATAAGCTTTCATAATTTAAGCTTCTTTTTTCCCATATCAGTAATAAATTCAGTAATCACAATAGTGGAAAATATTCGACCGAGGTCTGCAACACTGCCTCTTTTACAGAGCAAGGTTGGGAACTGGTAGCGGAATGTCTCTTTGAAAAAAAAATTCCGTTTCCTCCTCTATTATCCCACTGGCTAAACAAACACAATGGCCATCTCTCTTTAACAAGCACCTGCGCTTCATCCTACCCTCTAGCGGGGGACAATTGAACAAATGTTCTCTGTTCTCTACTCACCCAAATGCACAAAATAGATTCTCCTGCAGTCAGCTGTTTCCGCCGGCTTGTTAAAGCAGGCAATTGCACCGTGCAGAGGCTGATGACGTACTTTCAAAGCAAGAATAGGATAATTCCTATCTAAAGGCGTAGGTAATATTGATTAAGCTGGTTCCCTAATGCAACATACAAGGTGATTCTAAAAATAAAGTTTTATTTTCAAAGAGTGGGTTTGTGAGTGGTGGCAATGAATATGCGCCTGTACTGTTGCTTATATTTAAACAGTGGACAAATTAACCTCCAATTAGTTTCACACAATATGAGGTTCCACAAATCAAAAAAGCACTAGCAACAGAAGGTAACCTATGCCTCAGCGTCAATATAATTCCGTTTATTAACAAGAGAATTGAAACAGCGATGTACAGTCACGGACACTTCTGGCTTGTAACAATCCCCATTGAAAGTCAATGGGATTATGGGAACGCAGAAGTGTCCGTGGCTGTATAATTTGATTATTATTGCCGTATAGGAAGGTCTGCATGAACTGGGTACGAATTTGAGTCCCTGTTCGGGTGGCATAGTTTCAAAAAGTGTTAAATATCACTGGTCTAAGTTTGATTAATAATAATCGGACAGAAATGTAAGGACAAAGCAAAAATAAGAAGAATTAAATTAAACACAAATAAATAGTCATGGGCGCTTATAGAAAATTGTGCAAAAGGTGGGGTAAAAAACGAAAAGTTGTCTCTTGAAGCGGGAAATATGCTGATGTCACATTTAAAATGGAGAACAATTTCATTAGAAGGAAATAAATTCCTGCATACTGACGTTGTATTTTACTTCAATACATAATCATCACATTAACCGACCTCTGAGGCAAAGTGGTTCGTTACACAGCGAGCAGCATCGCCAGGGATCTTTGGTTCGAAATCCGGCCAAGGCATGGGTGTTCTATGTGAGTGTCCTTCCACCAGTTTCAGTTATCATTATTCAGTCCCGATCAGTTGCAGAAAAGCGACGCTATATAACAAACATCAAATGATCATCACATTGTGGAAAGCAGACGGAATGAAAATAACGATGAACAATTGGCCTACTAATACTTTTGCTATTGGGTGTACAGGATTGGTCAAAAGTCTGACCATGCTCTTGTAACAACGATTTATCACAAATAAACACCGTTAAACGTATTCTGATATCAGACAATGTTTCTTATCATAGACTAGTATTAAACAAGGTCGGGAAGGAGAAGGATATGAGAGAAAGCAAGAAAACTGTTGCCATTTCAATGTGGATTTGTCCATTCACATGTTAATGCCATAACTTGAAACGACTGTGCTCTCCATATAATAATCATGGTACACAAGTAAAATCGATGTTCTTTTTTACCTTTGACGTCATTTCAAGCCATCAACCTCAGGTGTTACATATGGGGAAGTGGTGTAATGTATTTTTTTTTTTTTTGCGTCTAAAACAGCTACTTTCAATGTGACGTGCAAGACTTTAGATACGTAGCATTCGAACGTTAAAACTTATCGACTGAATTCGGAATGAGCATATTATTACTCTTTTACACCGTTGCTTTCCTGGACATTTTGCATGAAACCGTCATCGATTTCCCAACCGAACATTTTCAAAGCCTTCATTAAAGAAGGAGGCGAAAAATCTTCCACTAGCACTTTCCGAACGTACTTGAAAGTTCTTGTGAGTACTATGGTTTCCATCGACACGGGACCAGTGATATATTGCAAGGCGAAGGGTCGATATTGATCGTCCTGCGATAAATTGAAGTCATTCGTGAATTTATGTGCGTGCGCAAAATATTGTTAAGGATATTCTTGTGTGATCAATTGTATTTCAGGTTCACGTTAAATTACCATGTTCATTAACGCTAGCACAACAATAGGTTAGATCTTCACCTGGATATGACTTGGTCATTATCAACCCGGTTTTTTCACTTGCTTTTCCCTTGAGCGTGACGTAAGCAGGGAATGAATCTCGAAATCTCACATGTGAGAAGTGTGTAATGGTCTAGGTTAATGAAGACTTATTGATGAAAATTTCGCTATCTGTTAATAGTTAGTAACGAACATTGAAATCGAAGTTGAAATTTCTTAAGGTTTGCCTTGCGTGATTACTTTGCCTAGTATTCAATACTGAAACATGTCAATATATGTAGTGGTGCATTATTATGAGAGCTCCTTGTATTTCACAGTATATAGACCTACGGATTAATTGACCACAGATAGAAGATAATTTTACAATGCCTGATCAGTCGTGCACTCTACTTCATAAAAGAATCGACACTTGTATAGTTTTTGCTAACATTAGACAATTACCTGGAACGAAATGTAGGCTAGTGATGTGGCGTACACTATACGTTGACGTCTACATGCATTGTCTATACGTAATCTACGCGTACATTACATTGGGTTGTAGTTTACATAGACTACGAAGACAATCTAAAGTACATTAAAATTAATTTTCAAGGTTTTCATGAAAGGAAAGTGACATTTTCAACTATATTTGTTTCTAAGGAACTGACAAGAATCCTATTTACAACAAAACTTATTAATTCTCTTCTATCATCAACTAAGCAAGATGATAAATAGTATGAAAAAAAACATATGGCAGTCGTGAGGCAAAATTAGTCTTTTTCCCATAAATCACTAGAATCTCTCCTATGTTAGGTTTTTCCTAGGTGAGAAATTGTTCGAGTTTGGAAGGAAGAGCATGAAAAGTTCTCCTCACACATCAGCAACTGATAGGCTACGCAGTCTAATTTTGTTTTACTTCCTCGGCGCCCTTTGCTAAGTTATCACTAGGGCTCGGAAGTTGAAGACCTTAAAATGGCCAAAAAAAGACCTATAAAAAGACCTAAAAATATAAAAAAGGACGTAAAAAGGGAAAAAAGGACTTAAAAATGTGATCCAAATTAATTAATTACTTCAGTTTTAATTACATATTTAATGAATAAAAAAATACAAAATTCTGGTGGTATGGAACACACAGTGCGAAAAACTGAAAGCTTCAAAACAAGAAAAAGTTGCCACTTAAGGGCGACCATCCAGACAAGATACGGTTAAAGGACCTTGTACCGTACCTGTTTCAGTCGTCCAAAAACATATTTATTTATTTCTTTACTACAGAAAGGATGTTTATCAGGTGATGAACTGATGATGAATCGAATTGAGAATGGGCAGTAAAAACGTAGTCGAAAGAAGGTGAAGTTGCAAAAAAATAGCCGTTAAGACCCCCAAAAAAAGGCTAAAAAAGGACCAATAAGCCAAAAAAAAGACAAATAAAACCCACCTTTTTCTGGCCTACAATGACCCAAAACTAACATATATTATGTTGGGCCTCGTCTTCGGACACTAGGAAAAAAAAAAAGGATTTTTCCTCAACTTCCGAGCCCTAGTTATCACCTTTCGCCATGTTGATTATACATACTATAGATTACGTCATCTACGTCTATAAAATAGTCTACGTGTAGAATGCAGACTATGGTTGTTTACGCGTAGACGTACATCACTGTGTAGGTCTAAGCTTATGCATTGAAGCATTCATTTCTAAATATGTGTGAACTTACGTAGAAAATGTAGAATAACAGTGTTGCAACATGCGCATATAAAGAATAATGAACACAATTACTCGGAACAGCTGTGAGAAACAGGCAAGAAGCAAAGAGTTCGTGTACACTCACCGGCAATAGAAATGGGACAAGCAGATCCTGAAATACTCGCGTTATGTGTTTTGCCTACCTCTGAGGCGATGACTGGGTTTCAATAGCAAAGTTTCATTGGCAACTTCTGCCAACGTCGTAGAATTAGGCAACATACAGGATAGCCTTGCACGAAAAGTAGTACTTCAGGATTCGGGTGCCACATTTTATTGCCAGTGACTGGCTTATTTTACTTCACTTTTCTGCCACTTTTGGCTAATCGGGAAGATGAGGATGGGTGATTATATGATGAAGGGACAGTCATAAATAGACCTCTGATTTTAGGTTTGTACCCTATTTTTTTTCTTTGCAGGTAAATAAGAAAAACCAAGTTAAGTCAGCGTTTCATTTAAAAACGCAACAACTGACGAAGTTTTATAGTGCCTGAAATAATCTATTTTGTTTGTTAGAACCTATTTTAGGTTTATGCGCTTAAATCAACCCCTTTTTTAGGTCTTTATGTATTTTTTAAGATTTCTAAGGATTTTTGAATCACACAGAGGTATTTTCTTGCTTTGGTGCCGAAAAAGTAAATGATAAATGTATTTGAAACAAACTTTCTGTCGATTTCTCTTCCTCCAAGACCATGATGTTTTCCAAAGCTCTAAAGTCTAAACAAAGCAAAATGTCTCGCGCCACTGTTACCTGCATCGTTCTGTGCTTTGTGGCATTCATGCCTTGCAAAGTAACGTTTCAACATTCAAATTTGCACCACTGACTGTTTTTGTTGAAAGATCATGTTAAATACATAAGATGATCCTCACAGAAGGAAAGCGCAGTTTGACTGTGGATAACAGGAAAAAAATTGTTATGTATTCATGGTGGTCACTCTATTACCATGATAAAATTCAACTATAATTCCTGGTTTTCAAGGCGAAATTTAAAAAAAAACAGTGGTACAGGCAGATATTTTCTCTGTTTCAACCTTACGTATTACCGCCTCTCACCACACACACACACACACAATGTGCGATACCAATGTATCCAAAAATTGAAATTTTGCTTTTTTAATAGTTGTACGTAATCAGAATTTTGAACCATTGTACATTTTCTGAAACCTACTTCAGACACGGAGATTGACACTTGCTATGTTCATTAGTTACGACCAGGGTTGAGCTTTAAAAAGATAAAGATGGCTGAATTTATGTTGACTATAATTTACTTTTAACATACGAAAGAAATGTAATAATATATTTTAAGTTGAGTTGGTATAACACTGCAGCTAGGCACATCAGCCCATGATGCCAGCTCCAGTTTATCGGAAGGTCACACAGGGTACGGGTATCCAATTAAGGACACGTCAGGGCATGCTCCGAACTGACTTGTGGACGTGAACGAACGCCCCTGGCTACTTGCCTTGTGAGCAAAACTGCTATCGATTACCTGGTTAATATAGCAGAAACCGCACCTCCTACCCTCTCCCTCATGAAGCATTTATTATGTTTCCATTTCATTAGGCAAGGAAGAGAGGAGATGCATAATCACATTACCGACAACAAGCCGCTCCCAGAATTCTGTTCGCGAATCCACAAAATGCATTTTTCATTTTAAGAGACTCCCGGGTTCGAATCCCGGTCGGGCTTGGTTGTTTGTGAATGTCCATTCATCAATTTCATCATTTCATCACTCATCCCCATCTTCGCAAATTAGCCAAGAGGCACAAAACGCGAAGTAAAATAAACTAAATCAAATCAAAAAATCAAATCATTTTAAGAGACAGCAATACGAACCCATAACGACGAGTGTTCCAGATTCTCTATCGTTACGCTTAGTTAACACGAACAATCAACCAAAGGTAACTTAATATATAACATGAAATTGTACTTACGATACATCTTGATCGAAATTAAGAATTCAAATGCTTTCACTGTTAACTACCAAGGAATTTCTTATTCGCAGATTAAAAATGTAATGACGTTCTCCACAAATTTAGTTGTAATTTTATAACTTCAACGAATCTCTCTCCTCATTCACAAAGAAATTTGTTCATGAGGCTAGTCGGTATAAATTATTGTGACTTTTCTTGGGGACTTCTTGCATTTCCTTACTTTTGTTTTTTGACGTTGACGGCGCCACTGAACATATTCCTTGGTTGTAATGCTCAGTATTACATTTGACTGTAAGTGCAGGCAATTGTCTGCATTTAATTGATGTTGGATTAGTGTGCAATTTTCTTTACAAGTTTTAATTCTTATGTCGCGCTTGAACATTTTATTTTAAAAAAAATATAGCTGTTGTTATGTACATAAAAAGTTAAAATCATGTACCCTGGATTAGCATTCAATAAATGTCTAAATATGCAATTTCTAAAGTAAAACGCATTTCATAAGTTCTTTAAGGGTGTGAAGGACTCATTACATTCCCTATCTTAATTTAAATAACTTTCCAAGAATAGTCGGGCCTCAAAACTCAATGTACATACTAGTCTCATTTCTGACTCGAAGTTCATATATGGTATATCCTGATTGTTTCCTCAAACTTTGTATGTTTAGACTTCAAATTGTTTACTGCAAGTTTTCGTTAATTCCCTATGTTGCTCTATCCGGATACTTGAATATTCATATAGCTTGGTTTTCCTATCTAACCTTGAATATTTATGAAGTTTCTCTTGTCTCGAAAATTCAATTCTTGTAGTAAAATCTTGGTTGTTGATCAAGTTTACAGTTTGTGTTATTCTTGCTTCGAAGTTCGACCATTTTAAACTTGCAGATTTGTAACGATCTATATGTCAGCACTCGCGGGATTCACAAATCTCCCTCGCCTGAATGTGTCAATAAGTCAAAGGTTTGCCCTTGCACTTTTTCCTGAGGCTGAATGTTCACAATGTCAGGTATCCACGAAACAGAACTTCCTACAACAGAGCTCTTCAAGAGTCTTGCAACCCCAATCACCTATAAAATGAAACTGTAATCTGTGATTTGCGACCCGTATGATCACGCGCAGTATTTGCTGCGTTTAGAAATAACGATTTCTGTAGGTAACGTGAAACAGTGATATTTTAGGACGAAATAGTCTTAGTTCGCAACCAAGATGCAGATGCAATGTATGCCTAACTACAGACCAAACAAATCACATGAAAAAAACATATTTGCCTTGAAATTATGCTTTCTTTTATGTTTAAATTGCGTTACACCAGACAATACGAGAAGAGTATGCCACTCGGTACAGTGGGATTCACTAATATTGCTCGCCGAATTGTCCATGACTTTTTTCATTGATTTTTCTCTTACAACGCATATGTTTTCAAGCGATGGATTTTTATGTATGCTGGTGCAGAAGTTGTCAACAGCTTGTTTTGAGTTTTCTTTTAAATCTTGAAGCTCATATTGGGTCAAAAAAAATGCACGAACATGGTGATGGACAATTTGCACGGTAATACTCATGGATCCCAGTGTACAGTCATGGACACTTCTGGATTGTAATAATCCCATTGAAAGCAAATAGTATCGTTACAACCCAGAAGTGTCCGTGACTGTACAACATGTCTCGTGCGATAATGGAATGTGGGATGAAACCAAACCAGGGTAGCCAGCTGCTTGTAAGAGTACTTTCAGAACTACCTTTTAAGGGCAAAATTATAATAGAAACATTGTCTGGGATTAATTGCATTCGAGCGAAATTAATCCAGCCTTTTCCTGTTTCCACAGCTTCAAATTGTGCTGCTATTTAGAAATCTTTGTCGAGTCAATATTTTACAAGCATAAGAAACGAAACTCATGGTAATTTGAGGACAATCTTTGGGCTACAATTTAGTAATAAAACTGTGCACTATATTGTGCAGTTCAGGAGAATTTGTGGACTAAGATGGACAAATCATCAAATTTCTGACAACCATAACTGCCTCAAAATTGGGACTCTTAAGCTAAAATTTTCACAGAAGCTAAATGCTTCAGAGTACAGGTCTGGCACAACATATGAGCAAAAGTGCTCAAATGCGTTTCAAATGGTCCACTTGGAACAAACGGTCAGGTAAAAATAAAAATAAAAAGTAATAACAAAACGGAAGATGCATTAAATTTTGTTTTCTGTTAAAAGCTCTCACCTCTATGTATTGTTATTCAAGTCTCAATCATGTTTCTAAAAGTTAAATTTTGCAATTATTTTTTCTGCATTTTAGATCATAAGTACTTTAAAATATTCTTGACAGCAACTTGGATTATTTAAAATCGTTAATTTTGAGATTTCGATATTTATAACTTGGGAGTTGCTGTCAGATGTACGTACATCTTCCTTCGTACTTGATGAATAGATTCTCTCGAGTTATCGACCAGGTGAGTTGCGGAAAATATTCCAAGCTTTCGAGAGCTAACGTCACTCTCATCTTCAGGGTTGAAGTTCAACTGCGATAGCTCCAGAAAGTCATTCGTCGCCAGGAAAGCTTCAAGTCTTACTTCCTTCGTTCTTGGTTCAAAAATGTGAAATTCCTCTTCATAGCTCCAATTTTAAGAATTAGAAGTATGTTTGCTGTTACGACATGTTGCCCTTTCTTTCACCTCACGAGCTTGACGCGAGTTAAATGACCTCTTATGCCTTCTACAAAAGACAACAACTCCTGATGATTAATTCCCCTAAAAGCGTTATCAAATCAAAAGTGTTTCGCGAACAGTGTTGCCCTTTGTTCTCTACATTCCCTTAGAGTCAATCTCTTTAATTGTTGTCGTGACACGGCAAAGAACTTCTTGTCCTTATTACAACATTCCTTGTAATGGTTCAGTGACAATGTTCAATGTTGCCACCTTGGGATTTAAACTTCCTCCATCTCAAAATCTGCACGGTTAAAAACAAAAATTATCTCCAGATGCTAGTTGTAAATAAAAAATGTAAATTTTCTGGAAAACAATGGAAAATCAGAGAGAAATATAATTGTAATTACAAAGTACATTAATAGATTCAAGAAAACTGAATAGTGCCTTAGATGCATTTTTAACACAGAAGTCGAATTGTTGATCGTAAGCGTCAGAAACAATGAAATGTGAGATGCATTGTTTTGTAATTTTGATTATTTAAAATCACCTTTCTACACACTTTAGATTAATCGCAATCATTATGTGTCCGTTTGTTTTAAGTCCACGTTTTGCTCAGATGGGCTAATCGGGACTGGACCTCCAGTTTAAAGTGAGATTCGAACCGTTAATAGTAACGATGGAAATTCATTATGACTAGCTGAAATAGATTTTTTTAAAAACTCACAATAAAACATCAATGCAGCGGCCGGGATTCTAATCCGGATACTTTCAAGACGAGATCGCAAGAAAATAAGCTTTCAGTCATCGAGATGGCCTCTGAAAATATAACTGGACAGTGTAACCAAATCCATGAAATAAGAACTGTAACAAGTAGAGATAAAATGAAATTGATATTGAGACCCCTTTTAAAACTTTATCCTGAGGCAAATACTTAAATATGAAGTCTGTACTTACATTTCAAACTATACTTAGTTTGATTTGAAATGTACGTCAGGGAAGTCCCCTTTCCCCGATTTTGTTTTACCAAATTCTACATTTATAAATTCATTCCCTACCGTGGAAATTATATTTCTTCCCTCTGAGAATGCATGTACTATGATTGCTATTTTGTTAACATCAATACTATTAATTATTACAACTTTTACTGTGAAAGAATTGATATTTGTGGTGTAGCCCAACGTGTCAAATATTGGTGAAAAGAATGGAAATTCTATGGCTGTAAACAAAATTGTATGTTCAAGTAAAAAGTGGTACACGACTTTTAAGGAACATTCCTAAAATGGTACATTTTTTTACTGTTAACACAATTTCAATTGATTTCTAATACGTGCCTTATAATACTTATGAAATATGGAGAAAAACTTTTTGAACACACATATAGTTAAAGAACGTCCCATACTTTGGTAACATTTTCATGAGGATTGCAACACTAGAATTTTTTCCACAAAATGGCTGGCGACCAAAAAACGACTGATCCATTTCTATAATTGCACGAGATTGTTTGTTTTCCTTCAAGTTTTAACGAACAGACTTCGTCTTGCGAAACGTAACTTCAGGTTCAGATAAATTCTTTTCACTCCACTGCCTTTGTCTTCTGAAAGCAATTAATGAGAGAGGAACACTCACGAAAAACTGGCATAATATCTAACAGGCGACGAAACTTATGGTTGAAAATGGGTATGATACACCGTTCATATGATCCAATTATGGCTACATTTTAAAGCAATCACATATTTTATAAGTGACTTAATGCTATTTTTAGATTCAGATGATAGTGTAGTGTAACCTACTTTGAATACAAATATTGTTATTACTCGCCCCAGGGCTACGCTTAAGCTTTGTAATTTTCTAACTATATTGGTCTATATACACAGAGTGTTTTGCCATAGAATTACAATAAGAAGTTATAAATGGAACATTCCAGCGTTACTTGTGTGACATTTTACACACAAAATTTAAGGTTCTAGACATGAGATTGTATTAAAATACAGTAGAGTCTCGTTTATCGGACCTTCGGTTATCCGACATACCACCGGAAGAAAAAATCATCAATCGGCAACAAGAACTGCAAGTTGCGAGTGTGAGTGTAGTCTATTTTTAGTTTCTTCCGACTCTACGTACGTACTGTGTTCAACTTCAGACAATTCTGTAACTGTAAGTTCATTTTTCCAGTTATTTTTCTCTGTATTGTTGTAAAACATGAACACAGTATTAGGTTCGTAATGTGTAAAATCATAACGTTAGTTTGACGTTTAATAGGCTTTTTCTTAACACCTCCCTATTATCCGACATCTTCGCCCGTTTATGTCGGATAAGCGAGACTCTACTGTATGAATTGATATCATAGAATTATGAAGTACTTTGTGGTGTCTGATAACAAATGAAAAATATTTGAGTATAGTGGCATAGGCTGAATGCATGAAAAGCATTAACAAAAGTGCGTTACATGCGTGACGATTTAAAAATGTAGCAAATTTTGACTTCATTTGTCTGTGAAGCGTTTAGGCTGCAGATGCTTGTAACTTTTATTGTTCAAATGTGTAAATTATATGCATTCACAAACATATAAACGTTAATGCAATTAAAAACAATAATAATTTCCATATTAATTCATTTTGTTATTGACAGGAATGCCCCAAATATGTAAAATATGGAAAATTATCAAATAAAACACCTTACAAACCTTTAAAATTATAAATAAACAATAACATAAAGAGAAAAAGATATATAAAGCAAATCTTGAAGCTTTCATAGCGATGAATAGATTCTCTCGGAAGAAGTGAAGAAGAGAGGACGTTACTACTCTGAAGATGAGTGACGTCAGCTCTCGAAAGCTTGGAAATCCTTCCAGAACTCACCTCGTCGATATCCCGAGAGAACTAATTCATCAGTTACACAAGCAATTTCGCAACTAATGCATGTGCCAGTCGTGGTTAGTCAAAAGTGGCAAAAAGAGACGTAAAATAAAAATACAAATGAATGGCTTATTGCAGAAAGGGACCGGAGTCGCTTTTGCACAATTCTGAGAAAAACAAGAAAAATCGTATAATATTGATAGTGTAAGAAAGAAATGTACCGCTGCTGGCTCAAATATTCAGCGTAAAGAATAGTTAATTTTGCAACCCTCAATGCTCCACCCCGCAGTATGCTGCTAGAGACAGTGGAGATGAAAAGGTTGTGACTTCGGTACCTTCCTGCAATAAAAGTGGAAACTTTGAGAAATAAGACGAGAAATATCCTACAAACGCCCGTTTGTCATTGCCACATAAGCTAGGTTAGGTTAGGTTATGTTATATATGCCACAGAAAATTATAGATTCATCAATGAATGATAGTGTACTGCACTTTCTGGACTTTATTGTCGGTGTTTGAAGTACAACGATGCACGAGCTCATACATGCATGTGTGTAGTGGGCCACTGAAGAATATCTTCATAAAATCCTTTGACGTCGTCTGTACATACGACAAGACAGTTCATATGTCCTTCAATTTAGTAAGCTTGATCGTCATACGTGCAACTGGGAACGTACGTGGCGTAGCAATTACAATTATTGCACCTTTGGATATATAGAAGGTGTAAGACGTCAAAGCTTTGATGAATTCGGAAACCTTGACAGTACCCTTACGTTTAACACAGTATTCAAAGTAATGATAGTTGGAAATCTGAAAATACTGCCTATTCTTGCAGGAACACATGGTACTTTTCACAGACGCCACATTTTTTTGTAGACATGAAGTCACCACGTTGTGAAACCAATAATGTTACTGGTGTCAATAAGTTTGACAGTATTTTTACCGCCCCGAGCTGTATCACAGATTAGCGTACACAGTTCGTACAACGTATAAATACGGCTAAATTTATTGCAGAAAAGGACCCGAGTCAGTAACTCAGGTACCTGACGTCCTTTCTGCAATAAGCCATTCAAATATATATATATATATATATATATATATATATATATATATATATATATATGGGAGGGAGGCAATGAGTTAAATGAGGCGTGTGATAACCTTCAAGGTTTTGTATGTAGTCAGAATATTTCGTAGTGTGGCTATGTGTGAATCAACGTTATTCAAATGTATGGTGTGCTATGTTATTAGCTGTCGCTACAATGATACCCATACTATATCAAGGCATCTGGCCTGGTTACAGAAGTGCCTCGAATCTTGATCAATGATTACAAACTAACAGCATTAACACTACGCTATCCGGGACAGTCTTTACAGTTGCTCTTTTTGCAATGCAACTCACAGTTATCGTTACTTTAAAAAGTAACTACAAGTTACTTTTAGTTACTTCATTCTGGATGACATATAACTCGCAGAATGTTTTGCATACATTCAAGGATTGTTTTTCCTGATGACCATCTAAAATTTGCATTCAATTATAATAAACTCATATGTTTAAGTATTCATACATAGAGGTAAAAACAATTCAAAATAAACCGTCATACTTTAAAAAAAAATACATAATGTTAAACATTTGCTCATAACTAGAAGTTTGGCAAAATGCCTCTTTTTATCTACTGCATATATTCATAAAATTTTTTCGGATATACGTTTCATATGTTGTTTCGAATGTTTTAGAAGCCTTTTCATTTTGCCTATTTGGGACCCCACTGCTTATTTTTAATTAATATGCCTTTTTTTGCCTTTTTCAATGAAATTTGACCATTTTTTTTAAAAAAAAATGTGTATATAAATTATTTTTCTTCCGTTTATTATGTGAATAATTTTCGCCTTATTTAAGTAATATTGAACTCATGCATGTTTCAACATTGCTGAAGAAGAAAAGTGTGAGAAAAATGTATTTCATGCTCAGTTAGGATATTGCCTTTCGGTTAACATTTCCTTGTGCATGACTGACTGCTGAAGTGGACAGGTTGATTTCGAACAAAAAGAAGATATTTCTGAAATCTCCCTCTCGAACCCGAAAATTTAAGGAAGTTGCATATTATGCTAACAACCTTGAAAAAATCAGTGAGGTGATCGATGCTCTTCCAGAAAATGAAGCGGCTTCAATTCGTGAAGTGAAAGAAACTCCTGTGCTATTCAAGTTTATTTTCGCATATTATGGTGCATTCCCAGAGACAATTACAATTATAGCATCCATAAAAATCTTCGAGGAATCTATGCAGCAGATGATGGAAGTGCCAGGAGAAAAGGGGTCAGCTGTTGCGGAAAAGTGCAAAAGGGTAGTGAGTGCAAATGAGGACTTGAAACAATTGAAAAAAAAATTGTGATATTCTAAAAGTTGAAAATGCTGTTACCGAAATGAGTCCAGCTACATTAGCTTTTTATGTATGCTCCAATAACGTCTGGGGAAGTAGAAAGATCATTTTCTATTATGAAAAACATTGTCTCTGACAGATGACTATCAATGAATGTTGAGAACTTGAAAAAAACACCTTGTAGTTATGTGCAATCAAGACGAAGAAAATTGAAATGCTCTTCCCAATGTAGATTTTAACATGTTGCCAGAAATTATAGATAAAAGAAAGCGACTTCCAAATGTGCCTTTTTTCGGTTTATTTTGCCTTTTTTTCATTTTTAGTGCCTATTTTCCACATTATAAATGCCTTTTTGCCTGCCTATTTTAACGAAAATAAATGCCTGAACTTCCGGGCTCTACTCATAACAAATGTAGGTACGTATATTACAATTTAAATTTTACTTTCTTAGCCAATCATATCTTTGTCCATTATTGGTGAAACGTACAGAAAAGGAAATGTTATTTTTGTATATCTTATTGCTTTCACAACATCGTGACGGCGAAGAAACAAACCGAAGCTGCACGGTAAAGCCTTGTTTGGGTTGCTGCCTGAGCAATGACGAAAGAAACTGAGACGGGAGACATCTGGAGGAAGAAAAACGAACCACAACCTCAGTTAACGCAGCAGTTAAAGGCTCCGTTCACAAATTAAACCGTCCGCAAAGGAAGTTTCCTGTATCGAAAAGGCGGAGAGGGATTCCGGGGAAACGAGCATTATATCTTCCTCGGGAGACAACAAAACGAATCCGCTGGAACTATTTTCAGGCATCCTCCGAAAACTGGGGGAGCTGATGAGGTGGCAGGGATTTCACGGCGGTGAGTTACAGCGATCATTTTGCGTTCCGTGCTATATCTTTCCTC
Source organism: Lepisma saccharinum (assembly GCF_977018435.1). Lineage (NCBI taxonomy): Eukaryota > Metazoa > Arthropoda > Insecta > Zygentoma > Lepismatidae > Lepisma > Lepisma saccharinum. The sequence goes on along the minus strand of NC_139244.1, from coordinate 7,581,988 downwards.
CCAGCTCATGGGGTTGTCCTCGGTTCGTTGGAGTTTCCCGCCTGACCTGCCGTGGAGTTTACGAAACGACATTATATTGATCCGAAAAGAGGGAGAGAGATTTTGAACGGAACGGTCTGCCCCGGCTTACTTGCATCGTTTCCGGAAATGATATTCGATGACGTCAGTCAAGCGGATGGATATTGTTAAAAGTGCCAATATGGACTAATGGGCATTGCTGCGTACTTTCCGTTTTTGCACCAAGGTCAAAGTGCTTACATATTGGGCAAGATTGGAAACGTTACAAAAATCTCCCCTTTCATCGGTTAAGAAATTACTTCTTTTCAAAAACTAGGTTTTGTCAAGTTTTAAGTCCACTTTGCACAAGCTGATTTGGATTGGATCTAAAGCTTAAAGAGGGACCTGCGCCACTGCCAATCTAATCTTCATCGTGATTATAACCACTGGCGTACTCGTGAGGGATTTGAAGGGGACCCCTCCCGAAATTCTGACAAAATCAAAATGTTCAAATTAAAACTGTAAAGAACTCGGGAAAATGAAAGTGGTATATGCAAATTCACCTTCAAATTACTCAGTTTACCACTGTTGCAATTGAACAATTTTTAAAACGAAGGTTAAATATAGTAATTACGAAATATTTTATAGTATGTAACGCCCAATATGAAGTACGTCGCACTGTATGGAACTATTAAAGCTTGCAAAATCACAATCCTGCCTAGGGTGCTAATATACGTAGCTATGGCGCGCCGAATGTATTTATTTGAAATTGTTATTTTTAATTAACGTTTACTTGTGTGTAGGTTTTACATACGTATAGACATGAATACTCTGCATTGAGGACAAGAGGGGGGGGGGCATCCTAAAGCAAATCGGACATTGAATATGATGGATGTCCTAGATTCGTGATAGTAGCCTCATTCTGATTGTGAAGATATCCCAGAATATGAATATCGGAAATGTAAACGAATGAACGGTTTTATTTTATTTCACTTTTCTGCTACCTTGCCTAATCGCGGAGATGAGGATGAATGGTGATGAAATGGATGAAGGGACAATCACAAACATATGCGGACGATACAACACGAGCTCCAAGGATGATTATACTGGCGGTGAGTCTAGACGCCAGATAATCGCTGGTCTGCAACATGAAGTCCAGGATGTACTATGTGTAAGGGAGGATGACATGACATTTGGGTGTATTTACACACCGGATATCGGAAAGGAGTGGGAGGTAGTAAGACTTTTTCAGTAGTAAATCTTATATTTTATCATGTTTTTCATGGTTCTGATGGTAATTTCACTTTTTAAAGAGAATCCTGCTTAAAAATTACCCTCCCCGGACAAAACGATACAATGCAGATATCCTGATTAGATATCGTACTCGTGACTCTTCTGCAAAAACAATATCCATTCTCGTAAAAACTTTAATCAGGACTTGGCCACTTCTAGGAGCTTTTGTTTAATATTTATCCTATCTTTTTCCTCCTATTCCAAATGTATCTTCTTTTCCAGTCAAACTAGCAATCTACTTGAAATGATTAGAAACTTCCGTATCCCCTTAATCTCTGGGGGGAGCATGATTTGAAGGAGCGATGCGATGCGACGCGAGGAGCAAATCGCTACCGGAGTGGAAAGGGGGTGACGTCATTAGTAGAAGTTTTTTAATGTGCAAAGTTTCTCGAGTACTCTCTAATTGTATCTGGATAGATTTTCTTCTGTTTCAATCCTCCGTGGAGGGACATTGCGTTTCTTTCTATCCGAAGAAAGGAGTTTGATTAAAAGATTGCAAGTTGGTCCAGTTATGTGAAATCTATTTCTGCTATTCTTACTGTTACGGACCATAGAGTTACGAAGGAAGTGGAGCCAGTCTTACGCGAAAATTTGAGCTGGAAGTTACGTGACTGGTTTGCATGAAGTTAACCCAAAGACATTAAAAATGTAAGACTTTTTGATGGCGTTGGTGGTCTTCGAAATGTTGAACGTAGAAACTGAGTGGCAGAACAGCACTCAGTTAATGGTCAGCTAATGGTCTCGTGAATTAACAGAAAATTTACTAATGACTTAATTATTTCGTAGGTATTTTGGGGAGAAAGTTGAAGCTCCAAATACCCCTCCCCTCTTGGTGATATCACAGTCTGTACTTTTTTTGTGTGATAAATTAATTGTATATTTTGATTCGCACAAAACTTTACGTGTAAATACACAATAACATGGTACAGTGGGATCCATGAGTATTACGGTATTACCGTGCAAATTGTTCATGACTCTTTTCATTATTTTTTCTCTTGCATCCTATGTGCTTTAAAGCGATGGAGTTTTATGTATGCTGGTGCAGAAATTGTCATCAGCTTGTTTTGAGTTTTCTTTTAATTCTTGAAGTTCTAATTGGGTGAAATACAGTGCACGAACATGGTGATGGACAATTTGCACGGTAATACTCATGGATTCCACTGTACACTGGATGCACAAGTATTGCTCGGCAAATTGTTTCATCCTGTGTATTTTTAACTATGTTGGAACAGAGGTTGTCATAAGCTTGTTTGGAATTTGTTTGGCAATACTCATGCATCCCACTCTACGTACATACAGTTTTAGTGAGGGGAGATGATTATGAGAGAGAAAGGTACATTTGTAAATAATTGTTTGTGGGCGTTACGTTATATTTCAAGAGGTTAATGACATTCAGATGAGGGTATACAAAAGGCCTTTGCATAGATTTGATTCTTGTTCTTCAGCTTGGCTTTTCTGCCACTTTTGGCTAATCGTGACGATGAGTGATGATATGATGAAACTGATGAAGATAGAACTTTGAGCGAAAAAAAATCTGCTTTCAAAATCTCCCACAAGGCAAGTGCTGACTCGGGAAGACATCCACGATTTGATTCCGGATGATGCAGACTGTGAAGAACTGCCTTCAAGTTATCTGCAGCATCTTGTCAAATGAATCAGGAGCAAAGAATCTGTAGCAAAATGTGTCAATGGAAAATTGTTTAATTATTTGTAATTATTCGTAAAAAAAATAGGTAAATACACCAATTACATATCTGTTATAACATCACTAAGACTTCAACCTACTGATGATGTTACTTTTTCGTAGGTGGGGTTTGCTATACTGCCGTGCTTTGTTGTCACATCGTGCAGATTTTGACTTTGAAATTTTGAAGTGCGACTGTATTTCTTTTCGCTCAAGGGTGTACATTAACAAAGAGTATCCATGCCCAGACCGACGTTCGAACCCGGAACCGCTGGCGTCTCTGTTAGCCACTGCAGCACGGAGGTCGTCGCCATTGCATAGTTCCTCGGGTTTTCTCGCTCATTCAAACGGAATATTGATATGGTATGGTACCTTTAACGACATCTACTCTTCACCTTTCTATCCATCTTTTCCCCTGAGCTCCATTCGCAGTCAACCCAATGGAATATATAAATAAATTAATTAACTAACCTTAGGAAACGGAATATTTTCCAGTCTTATTCTGAAGCTTGGAAACCTCACGGACAAAGCATTAGCGTTGAATCTGTAAATAAGAACAAAGAACATTTTAGATGACGAAATTTTGCTGAAAATCAGCACATTGGATTCATGGACAGGGTGGATTATGCAAACTATGCGAATATTTGGATACAAGTTTTATCCGAAAAATATCCGAATTTCTGAAATCCGGATAAATAGCTATTTATTCGGAGTTGGCCATCCTTACTCTGCATTACCTACATATGACATTTTAATGTGTGTTATGATTGGTTAAAGCGTTAAAGCGTCATAGTGTGTTGGTACACAAAATTTGACTTCGTTGCTATCTGCCCTGGGGAAATTTATTTTAAAATTTGTGGTAACTTGAAGAAATTATACCGTACACTAAGCACTAGTCTATATATTATACCCTCATTGTACACATTGTAATGAAAACTCGATAATTTATAAAAACGTTACACTACAGTACTTAGTTCGTGTCTTACTAAGGAACACCCTACTACGTTAATTTACTTTACATAAATATATATGTTTATTTGTAGGTTACATAATACGCAGTGGTGTTCAACTTAGAAATGATTAGTCTATCCACTTATCCAATACAATCATATTTAATTTTTCTCTTTGAATTTAACATAATTAATAACATCATTACAGATGTTGCTAAAAGAGCTATGCGTCTCCTTGCTCTTCTGTACATGTTCGCGGAAATCCAAAACAGATCATCCATTTACATATATTTTTTAAAATCTTGTCTAAACTTGAATACTGCTTCCCCACCTGGACCATGGCTTCTAATACTCATCTTCCCAGGATTGATTCTGTCCTCAGCTCTTCTCTAGCCATAGAAAACCTTCTATCACACACCTCCATAAAATAGATAGTATGTCTGTTTTCAATATCCAGCCACCACACACTCGTCGCGAACTAGCAGACATGAAATTCTTGCATAAAATCATCAATGGTACGTAAAATTTAAACCGAATTCCTAACCAGGCAATTCAATCTACGAGTATCCACAAGGGCAACCCACAAAGGAAAGCTATTTCACAATCCCACTATAAGGCTCTCCCTTCTACAGCGGCCTACTTTCTATAAGCTTCCCTTTATAACACCATTAAGCCTTGTTTCCATGATATCACAAACTCAATATGCTGACCAAGGCAGAAATTTATTTTATTATAAAACATAAACTAAACGTAACGTTTCAACCTTCTAGCAAGGTCTTCTCAGACTCTGCACCAAGTACAAATGTAACAAGGTACACAACAGGACGATATATACAGGGTGTTGCAAAATACCTGTTACAACGCTTGGGAGGTGGTTCGACAAGTAAAAACGAGGAAAAAATGTCATGTGAAAAAATGTCGAAATCGGCACCGTTTGCGAGTGACAGGCGTGCGAAAATCGCCTCACACCATGCGTAAAGTACAATAACTCAAGAAGGAAGAAAGATATCAATGTCGGAATAAAAGAATACAAACAAAATCGTGCCTGACGAATACAATGGTGCAGCAATTGAGGCCCAGTGTAAATTGCGCAAGGTGACTCTCAAAGAAAGTGGGGAATCCCGATGGAAAATATAGGAAATTTACTACTATTTTCTACATAATGTTGAGATCGGAATGTAGGCAGTAAAAAATGACGACGTATGTCCACATGTCCCACTACTGCTGGGACACCGTCCCACACTCGAGAAATAGGAAATTCACTCGAAAATGACGCTATGCCGTCAAATTACGCTCAGATTGATTTCAGCTAATTGGTACAGAAAGCTCCACTAGAGGCGCTGTGAGTGTAGGTCACCTGTTACGTATTAGCGTTGGTGGATACTACGTAGAGACTGTAGTCGACCGTTGTTTTTCCTGTCTTGTTCTGCGTCTCGCAGCGTGGAGTTTAGTCTGGCGTGTGTGTATGGTTGAATTGCGCTAAGGAATACTGTACGTAGAGTACGTATTCCCGTGTTCTTTCTCGGTTTGCAACAACTGCGTGGACACCTGTGTGACATTACGTGGGTGCTAATCACGGTAGTTGTGATCCGTCACTCGGAGGGAAAGTGCCCCTGTTTCTGGGCAGTTCTCGAACAAGACAATGGTGGAGTACTCTACCCACGAGCTTGCTGATATGCATCTCGTTTATGGAGAGGCAAACCGAAACAGCCGTGAAGCACGTCGTTTGTATCACGAACGTTTTCCCAATAGGCGATTACCAGCACATGCACTCTTTCAAAGACTTGATGCTCGACTGCGTGAAACTGGATCTCTACTACCCCGTAGGTGGGATTGTGGAAGACCCCGCACTGTGCGCACTGTGCAATTTGAAGAGGACGTGTTGGACGCGATACGAGACCGTCCTGACACCAGCACACGTGTCATTGCTCGTACTCAACAAACCCACCATAGCAATGTGTTCCGCGTTCTTCGAGAGGAGGGATTGCACCCATACAAATTGCATAAGGTGCACCACATACTGCCCACGGACTTTCCCCTACGCATGGATTTCTGCCAATGGTACGTGCAACAAACTCTTTCCATTCCAGAGTTCCCAACAATAGTTTTGTGGACCGATGAGGCAATGTTCACCAGGGACGGCATGTTCAATAGCCACAACAGCCACGTCTGGGATATGGACAATCCGCATGCAATCATTGTGCGCCATCATCAACATAGGTTCGCAGTGAATGTGTGGTGTGGCGTAGTAGGTGACCACTTGATAGGCCCGTACATTTTGCCATCTACTTTGTGTGGTGGGAATTATCGGGTGTTTCTACATGACGTATTACCTGAACTTTTGGAAAACGTGCCACTGGCAGGTAGACAACGTATCTGGTTTCAACACGACGGCGCCCCCGCACATTTCGACCGGGGAGCCAGAGCCTTACTCATCGATATTTTCGGCGATCGTTGGATTGGCAGGGGTGGACCTTTACCGTGGCCACCTCGTTCCCCCGACCTCACACCACTGGATTTCTTTGTGTGGGGAGAAATGAAAAGGCTCGTGTATGAAACTCCTGTGGAAAGTGCTGAGGATCTCGTTGCTCGTGTTAGTGCCGCTGCTGGGACAATTGGTGACATGCCAGAGGTATTTGCACGTACCAGACAATCAGTGCTTCGCCGATGCCATCTTTGTCTTGAAGTCAATGGCGGACATTTTCAACAACGTCTCTGAGTATACCGGTGTTTGTGTGAGCCCCTATCAGCACCACATAGTGTCCTTTAGTGAAAGGTACGAGTGAAGATGCTGGATATCGCTGTACTTCATACCGTCGATCTGCATGTGCGGAGGTTGTGCGCTTCTCAGTGGAATCCCTTCCAGATGTGCTGTGCCTGGAAATGTTACATGCCATTGTGTGCGTTTTCTCGCCATTCTCCGTCTTCATTCCTTCGAGGATTACCCACTTTCTTTGGGGAGCTCTCTTGTAGTATATGTACAGCCTAACGACATGTGGCCATTGTTTAACTTTTGTTTTTCGTACTGCAAAGTAGTGTGTCAACATTAAGGGATTGAAAACTTTTTTTTATGATTTTCCAGTATTTTTTTCCATTTGGGATGGTGTCCCAGCAGTAGTGAGACATGCGACAAATTGGTTTCTTTTCTTCGAACCGCAATGTGAACCGTGTACAACAGGAGATTTGCAGTTATTTTCCTATTTCCCGGGTGTGGGACGGTGTCCCAGCAGTAGTGGGACATGTGGACATACGTCGCCATTTTTTACTGGCTACATTCCGATCTCAACATTATGTAGAAGATAGTAGTAAATTTCTTGTATTTTCCATCAGGGGATTCCCCACTTTCTTTGAGAGTCCCCTTGCGCAATTTACACTGGGCCTCAATTGATGCACCATTGTATTCACCAGGTACGATTTTGTTTGTATTATTTTATTCCGACATTGATATATTTCTTCCTTCTTGAGTTATTGTACTTTACACATGGTGTGAGGCGATTTTCGCACGCCTGTCACTCGAAAACGGTGCCGATTTCGACATTTTTTCACATGACATTTTTTCCTTGTTTTTACTTGTAGAATCACCTCCCAAGCGTTGTAACAGGTATTTTGCAACACCCTGTATACACAAAAATACTCCCCTGGAACAATCTGGCAGGTAGCTTTCCCTTGTCAACTGTACTTTCACCTGAAAGAGAATGTGGTTGGACTCTTTATCTCACGCTCTATTTCCTTCATTCTTCTTCCTTCTTCTCTCCTCTTTCTCTCTTGTCCTTTCCACTCTTTCTAACATCTTCTTCCATTCTTTGTTAAACTTCAGTCCCCCATTCCAGTTCATTCTGTATTCTTCACCTTTCTTCTCTATTTCCTTGGCCTCCTTCCATTTTCTCACTAGTATTCTCTTCTCCCTTCCTTTCTACTTAGCCTCATCCCACTCTATGTCATGTCCTGTTTCTCTCATGTGTTTAAATATCTCATTTCTCTCTCTCTTAAGTCGTACATCATCCCTATGTTGTTTCAACCTGTCTTTCAGCCTGTTTTTCGTTTCTCCTATGTACACACTCTGACATTCTTTACATTTCACTTCGTAGATAATCCCTTCCTCTTCCTCTTCTCTGTTTTCCTTTTTCTTGTTTGCATTCGTCGCTATTCTTAAGATGCTTATCCCCCTTCCTGTAAGTTTTAATGCCCGCTTTTCTAAGCACTTTGCATATATTTTCTGTGGTCTTCCCGATACTCCTTATTCCAAACCTCCTCTCACTTTCCTTCTCTTCCTCTTTTTCTTTCTCTTCCAATTCTCCCCTGCCACTTTTCTTCCTTCTTCTGTTTATGTCCATTCTATCCTCCTTCTCATAGCCATTCTTTTCCAGCTGTTTCCATAGGCTATTTATTTTGCCTTCTTTTTCACACTCTTTCGTGCATATTTTCTTGATTCTGTCCTCTATAATCTTTATAAAATTTATCTTTGTCACCTCACTTACATTACTTCTTTTGTGGCAGAATACCCCTGCTGCACACTTCTTCTGATGCCAGGCGGTTTCAATTTCTTATCCTCTTTTCCTTTTCATCAATATATCTAGGTAGCTAATCTTGTCTTCTTCTTCTATTTCGAGTTCCAATAATATCCCTTTTTCTTCATCTTGTATTTCTTTGGCAAATATGTCGTGCTGCCTCTTCGTTCCCTTCCATATGCCAAAACAATCGTCCACATATCTACAAAACAGAATAATTTTGTCACCTCCATTTTCTATCACTTTCTTTTCCCATTCATTCATAACCAATTCAGCCAATGCTGGGCTTAGTTTATGCTTACGTTTAGTTTATGTTTTATAATAAAGTAAATTTCTGCCTTGGTCAGCATATTGAGCTTCCCTTTACTGTGCACAAAGAGGACTTAAAACATCAACTCAAATCAAACCAAACCGTTTATGTAATAAACTGCACCAAACATTGGCAGTTTCTGACAATCATTAAGAATGTACGAGTATGTGTAACTTTTATTTTTTTCTGTCCAATCTTGTATTGTTGTGTCTTGTTGTTTTCTTGTTGCTACCATTTCAGTATAAAATGGTCTTTCAGTACTGTATCTGAAACATTAAGTAAGTAAATAAATAAAGTCACGGTACAATTAGTAAAACCAGTTTGCCATCCAAACCCGACGACCTGATTGTTCGCAGCCATCAACGCTATCAAGTGGTCTAGCTTTAATTTCAAAGTCTTTGATGTCTACACGTTCCATCACGTGTTTGTGCAATGAAGTTGCGCTTTAATGAGCTGTGTTGCGGTGCCAAGAAAGGAGTTGGGATAGCAGTCAATTAGACTCCGTACGGAGTTAAGTGGTAGGACATTAAACAAACCTTGTGATACAAATATTTTGTGAGCATAAAACGCAACGTCAAAGCGACCTCAATGTACAAAGGAGTCATTGGTTAATGCACGCTAACCAGTAAAGCACAACCAGCTACAATTGTCAACGGCTGAGGTTTTTCTGGCTGTAAACAAAAAATTGAGTTTCTGGTGAGATGGTTTCGGAACAATTCGGACGTAGCAAGGTTGTGCAGATGGATTTTCTTCTTCGTGATGACGTAACGATGATAAAAGTTAATGTATCCATGACACGAGTACGAAATATCTGCACAAGTGTTGCAGTATGCAGATAGAAAAAGTGTCAGACAACTGAACACACTTAATCGAGTACACACATGTCCATTTCCTGATGTCAGTTGCTTGTTCTTCATTTCTCATTTAGAATTTCCGGCTTCAGATAAATGAAAAATACTGATGGCTACTTATAAATTATTATACGTAACATGAAATAAGAACTATTGCCCGATGTTTAAAATGAACAATAAGAACTCGTTATTCCAATATTTCACAACATATGCACAAAATGTAATGGGAATAATACACTCTAGAATGGAATTTGATTAAATCTAGTCAAACACTTTATGAGTTCAAAAGCCTGTTACTTGTCCATAGTTTTGTAAGTTAAAGTTGCCGTCTAAAAGTTTAATGGCTCTAGTGACTTTGACGTCATTACATAGAGAGTGTTCTTGTTCAGGCGTTTAATATCTGCATATTGCGAAACTGTCTTTTCATTATTTCACATTATAGTGATACATTAACCTATCCGGCAGTGCATCACAACGCCTTTTACAATATTTTTTAATTACAAGTGAAAATACTAATAATTAATATTTTTATTGATTGCTTCGTGTTTTGTTGGTGTTTCAGTCCACTTTATGCACAGTAAGGCTAATCGGGACTGGACCTACAGTTTAAAGTGGGATTCGAATCACTATGCGCCTCCACTGGGAATCGAACCCGGGACCCCTGATTACAAGGCGACGACGCTACCACTGTGCCATCTGGGAAGCCTAGTATTATTTATATTATTTGTAGACATTTTCTTAATTAAATGTATTACTATATTATTATATTTATAATATATTATTAGTAGTAATATTATTAATATTATAAGTGGCACTTAGTTCGGGTAAGGACCCCTTCCTAAATATATTTAAGCATAGTCTACGTGCCTGACAGATGGTTCTCATAGCTACTGGAAAATTCCAACATGTCACTCTCTACATTCTCACAGTGTGCAAATGCCTAGTCCTTTTTTGTTTTGTTGTTTGTTAAACAAGCAAAACACTTGACATAACACCTTCAAATGTATAAAGGATGGCGCGTATGATATTGGAAAACACAATTGCACCAATTATGCATCCAATTATGCGACTCAGCGGCATATTTTTCGATGAGTGATAGCTTCCTTCTAGACCGGAAGTTACGAAATCCACTTCCTCTGTAGTATTTAAACTTTTAGCCACAGAAAAATTACTGCAGGGGAGAATAAACCAAGCGAGAAGAAACTTCGATATGATCTTCAACCTGCCTCAGACTTTGTGCAATCTTGTGTGTTCCGTTTTCTTCCTTCTTATCGGGGTAAAAAGAAGAAAACAGGAAAGAAGAGACTCCCCACACACTTCCGTTGGGTCGTACGAAATCATTGCCCTCGAACGCTTCGCCTAACAGCCGAGCCTAGACGCTCGCACATAATTCGATTCCTCGCATTCGCTCGACGTTCGTCAATACCACAGACTATTGGAAGCGGAGGAGAAAAAAGAAGAAAAGAAAAATCTGGCTCTCAATACGTTCCGGAAAGAAGAGCGTCAATGAATGCTTAAGAGCTGTCATCGACATGAAATGCAGGACGGGTAAATCAACATATCTTCAATTTAATGTGATTTCTGAATGTGATTATTAAAATATGAGCCAGGTATTCGATATTGCTTCTGTATTTGTTGACGGGAAGAATATTTTAAAGAACAGAAGTGTAAAGACAGTTTTTGCTTCTGAATATGAAAGTGCGTAATGTTTCACTAATTCCAAATCTTGATAATAAACTGAGTTATTTCTATTTAACCGAAAATAAAAATGCGACACCAAGACGAGGTATTAACAAAAAGTTCCCAGAATTTTTCCACAAAACGTATGCTGGTGAGGTGTCTATTCACTAGACTGCTGCAGAAAGAGCTGCCAAATAGTTCGCACAGACGACGCTAGATAGGGTACGGAATCGAGAGCTTCTTTGCTGCAGCGAATAACTTTCGAACAGACAAAACTAGTGGTGTACGCTCGAAGCCCAGTACTGCACGTATAACCATAATGGAGCGCCACGATGACGCTCAAGGTTGCCACATTGTCCTTCTTGTAGGAATACGCCAGCGCCGTTCCGGGAACTTTTTGATAGTCCCTCGTATCTAAAACAACGAAATGCAAAAATTCTCCCGAATGGTCTAGTTGAAGGAATTCTAATATTTTTCATAATTATAACATCGCCATTTTTCTACGGAACACAGTTTGACGAGACTGATAAATTGATTCACCATGTCTTAACCAGAATTTCTGGCGTTGTATCGCGCTAAGCTATCCACTCCGCCATGGAATAATTATATTTGAAATAGTTTAAATAACTTTCTAAGAAAGGTATAGCCGCACTACGTTGACCATTGGTTCAAGCGTATAAAACGAGCTAATTTTTAAACACACAGATAAATTTTTAGATACCTTATGACTAGGGCTTGGAAGTTGAGGAGAAATCCTTTTTTTTACTAGTGTCCGAAGACGAGGCCGAATATAATGTATGTTCATTTTGGGTCATTGTAGGCCAGAAAAGGGTGTTTTTTATTTGTCCTTTTTTGCCTTTTTTGGCTTATTGGTCCTTTTTTTAGCCTTTTTTAGGTCTTAATGGCTTTTTTTTGCAACTTCACCTTCTTTCGACTACGTTTTCACTGCCCATTCTCAATTCGAATCATCATCAACCTCTTAAACATCCTTTCTGTAGTAAAAAAATAAAAAAATAAAGAAATAAATATATTTGAACCATCCCTGAAACGACAGAAAAACATTTTTGGACTGAAAGAAGATGCATTTCATTCATATAGTTTTTTCGCACTGTGTGTTCAATACCACCAGAATTTTGTATTTTTTTTATTCATTACATATGTAATTAAAACTGAAGTTATTGATTAATATGGATCACATTGATACGTCCTTTTTTATATTTTTAGGTCTTTTTATAGGTATTTTTTGGCAATTTATAGGTCTTCAATTTTCGAGCCCTACTTATGACACAACGTGTGATTAACAAATAAAGCGACATTCATAGGTCATCGTAAATACAATTTGCATTTTATTTTCTCTCTAAGCCCGAAGGAAGAGCGTATGGTCTTGCGATTCCTACTCGAGTAGTCGTGATGAGAACACACACATCTATTTTCTCTGACTTGCCTCCGTCCGTGGGAGGGCGAGAAAGACTGGCGAAAAAAATTACGACGTCCAACAGGCGAATCTCAGAGGTCAGCACCATAGCAGCATCAGATATTCCACTCACAGGCGTATACATAGTTGCCAACCATGGGATATTATTACTAAATTCATTTTGACGCTTTGATAACATCTGCGGCGAAATTAAATAACGATACTTATACTTCTCATTAAACTTAAGTCACAATTGTACAGAATTTTCAATATTGAAGGAATAATATTAGTTCTCGTGTCAATTTGACTACCTAATTTTTGTGATACATCGTCGATATTAATTCTCTTACTGAATTTTTTAAATACAGATTCATTATTTAGAAACAAGCACTTATTAAAGCTTAATGTCGAAGCCTCGACCACGATTTTGAAAAGAGACACAAAAAACACAAATAAAGTTTAACATAATTACAATCGTCGGTAATCTCTGTTTTCCAATAAAATGTTATTACCGTAGAATTGAATAGAATTGATTTAAGTCCACTTTATGCACAGAAAGGCTAAATTGGGACTGGACGCACAGTTTAAAGTAGGATCCAAACCACTGTGCAATCATTACCGTAGACTCTCATTAAATAATCGGTAACGCGTCTGACTACCATGCTAAAGGTCCCGGGTTCGATCCACGGCCGGGAACTTTTGTAACATTGTAAGCGGCCCCGGCGCCCACCCAGCGTCGAATGACATGGGTACCTGGGGGAAACCCTGGGGAGTAAAGGCGGTCAGGGCGTGATGCTGATCACATCACCCACATTCACGACCGGATCAAGAAAGTTTGTTCGTTACCCTCACACCCCCTATACGCCTTCATGGCGTGGTGATAAGCACAGGGGAGCACTTTACCTTTTTATGAATTTCGGATATTTAGTTCAAAATTTCAGAACTTTCAATGTATGATTTACCTATGCAAATGCTTTAGTGTGTTAACAAAATTGATTTAATCTTAATAAGAATGGCAACAAAGTGAAATATTATATATTCCAGTTCAATACAATGCTATTAATTTGTTTACATAAATATAATTATTGTGGTTTGCATGGGAGATAGATACTGGAATACTCATTGCAGCAGGGCTGGCAACACTGCGAGGAACATGAAAGAAAACAGCCCAGGGTAGGGCTTCGGCCATCGAATGTGCTTCAATGTAATGAAGTATAGTGGAAAGTAACATGTCAGATTTGGCAACACTGGACCGGAAACTACAATAAAGAATTCATCTCGTAGCCGGTCGAAAGTATCCAAGCATTGCACGAATGCAAAAGGCAAGAAGGAAATAAAAACAGATTTTCCATCTCCAGCGAAAGAGAATGGGGGGAAAACGTAAGCATGCAGAATGTTGCTTCCACATGAGATGACGCGTCTACAAGTTTCCATTATTTACGCGAGAAACATTGCTGACGTCATACCCCATGTGGACTGGGAGCGAGGGGGTTTTGCGAATGGCGCTTTTTAGTACAGCGCGCCACCAACGGCTTGAAAAATATTTCCTAGGCCTTTCTCTTTCGTAAGTTTTTGTGAAGATTTGTTTGTGTTTTGTTGAAAGGTTTTTTGTAAGCCCAAGAAGAAAAGAAGAATGTTTTAGACTTAACTGCAGAAGGAATACTGTTTGATTATAAAAAATAAAATCATGGCAGGACTTTAAAAGCTGTGGTTTATCGGAAGAGTAGAATTGAGATTGAATGCTTTTCATACAAGCCACATTTTGGATCCATTTCGTTGCAAAGGCTGGACAATCCAATGTGTCTAGTATGCAATGGCGTGATCAAGGGGGAGTTTGTGAAGATCTTAACCCCCTTTGGAACAGTATAAAAATAATAATAATAAAATGCTACACACGCCACTACTTGCATGTAATGTTATTTTAAATTTTCGACATATTCTTGTCTTATGTGCTAATTTTATTTTCCTCGTGCAAAGTTTTAAACTTCCCAACTGTTTATCATCAATGTTGGAATATGATGGCAGTATTTTAACAATTGTTTAGTTTTTTGACTCTTAGACTTTTTCTGAGGTATCCTTGTATTTTACCATTTCATTGCCCGGCGTTGCCCGAATATTTATTTATCCCAATCTTCTATTAGACAGGAAAATAATGAATTCTAACTACTGTTGCTTGCTGAAGGGTGGGTTCACCAAATAATTTAGCGACTCCGAAAGCTATGGATTCGACAATAATGTAGATCATTTTTGACATTTTACTTTTCATGCCGATATGTGATGAACTTGGAGTTGGACATAATTTGTAGTGTCACTATTCATCTTAGCAACCCCGAAAACTATGGATTACACACTAATGTAGGTCGTTTTCGATTATTTTTACATTTCACCCTCTTTCCACCCCACCCCTAGGGGTGCAAGGGGTGGTGTCTTACCTCCCGCAATATTTCTTTCCAGATTGCAAGTGATATGTGTACCAAGTTTGGTTGAAATTGCTACAGGCGTTCGAGAGTTATGCTGGAACAAACACACACACATTCATTTTTATATATGTAGAAGATCGGGTAAGGACGGGGCAAACGGACACCCTAAGCACAATTTTCAAAATAACTGTGAAACATTTTATTGAAAAATGAAAGTAACTATTGGAATAAAAGGTGTGAACCTTCAGTTAACACATGATAGCACATAGTATGCAAGCAAATGAACATCTGTCTCAAAATAGTCTGATCAATCCCCGGATGCGCCAGTGTCCGTTTACCCCGCACGTTCGGGGCAGACGGACATTTGATTGGGGCAGATAGACACGTGATGATTTATGAACTCACATCACTCTCACAATAACAACACACATAATATGGGTTATTCCACTTTGCAACACAATTTACATGGAACCAGAGAGAACACTCTAAGCACTGCACCCAATTTTGACCCTGGTTGTACACATCTTTGCATTTACGGCACTCATCACTTGTGGTGCGTTTAAACTTCTTTGATTCCTTGCTGCACCTTTCAGTTTTTTGTACTTGAGGCAAGCGATGAAGGAAGGATCTCTCAATACATGTGATTGCCCAGTTTTGAGTTTCCTGCTGCAGGTCCCAGAAGTTGATGGCAAAGGGTTTAGCTCCTCAAAACGTCCACGAGATGACACATCCTCTTCTCTTGCTGTAGGCTCTGATGATCGCTCATCTTGAACATGGACCGTTGCAGGAACAAAGACATGCCCAGGCAGTCGTTGTGGATTAACGGGATATATTCCATAAGCATTGAACCCATTTACAGCATTGTTAGTTCTCGATGTCTCACCATCCTGTAACAAGGGCACATTGTATTAAAAACACAAACATTTGAATGGTACAAAATGCATTCTATAGAATTCACACTTGCCATTTCCATTACTGAGCCAGATATGCATTAGTATCTCAATCAAAAAGTACCTAACAATAGTTAAATGCAATACAATTCATCTATGTCCGTTTGCCCCAACGGCAACCTGTCCATCTGCCCCACTTGTAGCCTTTGACTATAGATTCCGAAAAATTCCACCAGATGGCAGCACAATGTTGTCAACATGTGTATATATAAAGGAATCACTGCCTTCACCACACTTCAAATCACAACTTCGTCGGGACCATAGTAACCTATGCAATCCTTGTGTTCGCAACACATTTTTTTAGTATTCAAGGTTTTGCACATATATTTTCTGCTTACCTGGTCAGGTTTTTATGCTGGATTCGCGTTTCTCCTTTACGATTTATTCCAATGCTCAACACAACTGCTCGCAAACGTTCAGGTTCGTACACAACTCCAACTGCTGCACTGTTGCTAACTTCAAACCGAAAATATTCGTACTTTTCTTAGGGAATGTCCGTTTGCCCCAGTGTCCGTTTGCCCCGTCCTTACCCTATATAATGTGTTTTGTACGACCTGTGCAGGCCCCTTTACCACTTTTCTAAATGGGCTCTTTACAGTCCCCTTTTTAACTTTACGGTAAGGGTTTTCGATTAGTTGATTTTTCATCGTACATTTTGAAGGGTGCAAAATGGCAGTATGTGCCAATGCACCTAAAACATTTTAATTAATTCATTCACTAGATCCTTTTCGCTTACTGTGTTCCATAAATTACACAGATATTGCCTAATTCGTCGATGAGAACGTCATTATTTAGTCATCCAGATGAAAATATTGTACATGCAAACAAAAACGCATGCGAGAACACATAAATTTGGGTTAAGCATAGACGACACTTTTGTTTATTAGATGTACGTATATGAATTAACATTCAGTATTGAGGGACGCAGAATTGATTTAACGCATGTCTCTCGGGATGTTATGTACAAAAATTGCTTTTTGCACATATCCCGAGGACATATGCGAACAACGATAATGTTTCATTCTTTTCCCCCCACAAAAAAGGAAATGAAATATGAATAACGTCCATACATAATTTGCAATGTACATTCAAGTACTCTTCCCACCTGTCGTTACAGTTGGAGCTCCATTCAGGCGTCAGTCGCAGCGGCCATTGTTCATCGTGGAAATATTTTATCGATCAAGCGATCGTATTCATTTGTTTTTGTGTGAGAGGCCATCGTCCCCTCCCATAATGCACTTCGCCTGAGGAGCATAAATTATTACTCGCCGATTCGCTTCGATTATCGGTAACGTGAAATCTGATTTGTGATTTCAATTATTTAAAGTTTGTTTCAGAATGCATTGAAACAGATATTGGCTTCAAAATGGAAGTTGATATGTCGTCAATATTTTCCCCTTGTTTATGTTGTAAACAGCTAGGCAAATCAAAACTAAGAAACAAAATTAACAAAAACTCAATATGCTGACCAAGGCAGAAATTTATTTTATTATAAAACATAAACTAAACGTAACGTTTCAACCTTCTAGCAAGGTCTTCAGACTCTGCACCAAGTAAAAATGTAACAAGGTACAAAACAGGTACTCCCCTCCAGACTATTAGAAAGTTGTTTTCTTGGAACATTCTAGCAGGTGAAAGTACAGTTGACAAGGGAAGGCTACCTGCTAGAATGTTCCAGGAAAACAACTTTCTAATAGTCTGGAGGGGAGTAATGTTTGTGTATGTATATCGTCCTGTTGTGTACCTTGTTACATTTGTACTTGGTGCAGAGTGTGAAGAAGACCTTGCTAGAAGGTTGAAACGTCACGTTTAGTTTATGTTTTATAATAAAATTAATTTCTGCCTTGGTCAGCATATTGAGTTTTTTATATCATGGAAACAAGGCTTAATGGTGTTAAAATTAACAAATTAAACTACATACTTTAACACTTGTCTACTCTTACGACAGGCGCTCTACATCCTGGCAAGGAAAGTGGTTCGGAATACGCAACACACCAACCAGACAACAGCGGTGGCGCCGAGAGTTACGACATGGCGGGAGGAAGTCCTACACGCTCCTCGTTCTGCAGGCTGCTGCGTTTCCTATCGTGCTGGATTGGTCGCTTCTCCACTCCCCACTTCCCTTGCCGGCATGTAGAGCGCCCGCCGTAAGAAAAGACCACCAAAGGATCTTATTTTCGCTACTTGTTTCTCTACTGAATGTTGGGAACAGACAATCACAAGCAACTAAAATTACATAATAACTGTGGTGGTAGTCTTCAACCTTTATGGAAATTTTGTTTTGACTATTTTATGTCCCCTTTCTGCCTGTCTAGGCTAATTTCGAAGATGAGGATGAATGATGATGAAATATAATAGATTAAAGAACAAGCATCTGTACTCTGGCTAGGATTCGATCACAGACCCTAAGACATAATGCAAATATTATCAGATATGGATTATCACGGTTGGACTACACGCTTGCCTGTTATAGCCTGTGTAAGATTTTGGTTTCTCTCCCTCTGAATGAAAGAAAGGTATGGTTAAGGTAAAAGCCGATAGATGGCACTGATCAGAGGTTACGTCATTCAGTTTGCCAGTTGGATGTAAGAAACATGAACCGAAATCCTCCACTTCTAGCTGGCACACGTTCAAAATCATAATCCAACAGGGCACTCGACGTGGGAAATTAGACGCACGTAGTGGTGATGGTTTAATTTATTTTCTTTCGTAGAGAATTAGTTTAATATTATTTTATTTAGTTTTGTAGAGTTGTTCGTAGTATTATATTTATTTGCTTGTTGATCTTTACCGAGTGATCGTCATTACAGACAAATAGAAAAAGGGGGAAATTTAACATGGAAATATTCTTTTAGGCAATCAGATACAACATGGATGAATAATGATACCAATTAAATAGTCAGCAAAAGGAGAGAAAGTCAATTATTAATTAAGGATAGCTATTGAAAAGTATCTTCTTATATATATATATATATTAATGATATTGTTGAGGTCATAATTGTTAACGACAGTTTATATATATATATATAATTGTTCTAATACCAAATTTAAATTTGTTAAATAAACTGTCATCCGTTCCTATTCAATGAATTTTATATTCTAGTAATTAATATACTTGATTTAATCTGTATCACGTACCAATGGGGGTCCAGTATGCAGGTTCACAGCTATCTTTCATCGGTTAAACGGAAGGGTATCTGTAATCTCAATTAAAACAAATTGTTATATATTAAATTCGAACTACAGCAAGAAAGAATTGGCTATACTGTTCAAAGCAATTATTATCAAAATTGACACTTACTGTACTGAAAGATCTAACTACTACAGTAGAATGCACAAATATTACCAGGTAAACTATCAGTACTTTGATTCATTTATCTGTTACATCCTACGTGTTTTTTAAGGAACTGAATCTTATGTCGTTTTCCGTGAAAGGGGTCCCGGGTTCGATACCCGGTGAAGGGACAGTGGCTCGGATCCCACTGCACGCCTATATTCGTACAACATATCATAATCATAATCTTTATTTATCCGTTGACCCATTTTTCCATGCGTATGGATCGTCAAATACATGTAATAGATAAGATATAGTATAAGATATATAAGTATGAAAACCTCAAAGATGTTTACATAATGCACATACGTGATACACAAATTTACATAAATTAAACATTACATTTACAATATTAAAAACAATGATAAACATCTATGCATGCATGATTTTTTACATTATTCCTTAAATGTATGTGTGATAGTATTTATAAACATTAAGGTCTATGATATTAATATATTTCTTTTAGCATATTTGACAGTTGTGTCCAATCTATTTTACAATTCATTTATATCATACTTATACCCTATTCTGAGTAGGCATCGTATATTAGTACTTGAGATCTACCATTAACTGACTTTTTCTGTCAAAAAGGTATGTAAACTATAAGAATTTTACATTATTTTCTTTTGTTGGTTGCAGAACGACTAATTTCTCGTGACTACAAAACTTAATTGTTTCAATCCTTACATCTGATTCTTCATCAAAACGCAAACGAGGTGCAGGCTAGTCTCTGCATTCAAAGTAGACTCTAATACGACAATTACTAGTTTCACACTGTTTCGAATTACTTAATGGATGGCCAATAGTTGAGCACAGTAGTTATTGACGAGTCTCGAACATGTGCCGTTTCTAGTCCCGAGTAAGTGGTTAGCCACCGTCCCACTCAACTAACCACAGAGACAGCCAGAGAGGTTGTTGTTTCATACGGTAACACACATCGCCTGGTGTGAGTCATTGTGCGTGTACATCGTTCAATAGGGTTGAAGCAGCAGTACATGGTTACCAAATTAATCTATAGAGAGTTTACGTACAAAGGGATCCATGAGTATTACCGTGCAAATTGTCCATCATGTTCGTGCACTTTATTTGACCCAATAAGAGCTTCAAGAATTAAAAGAAAACTCAAAACAAGCTTTGACAACTTCTGCACCAGCATACATAAAATCCATCGCTTAACAACACATAGAATGTAAGAGAAAATTTAATGAAAATAGTCATGGACAATTTGCCGAGCAATACTAGTGGATCCCACTGTACAGAGAATATAAATATTGTCACACAAATTGTCCAGTGTTATTTTCAGTCTGTTTTGTCTTACATTTTATGTGTTTTTAATAATCAGTGTCGACGTTGATCGTCTGTGATAATTGTTGAAATCACATCGCACAAATAAAGTGACTGAACATGGCGGTGGACAATTTGCTTAGTACTATTTATGCAGTGCGTCCTACACTTCGATGCCTCCAGAGCGCTGGCGTAGACAGGATTTTTTTCGGAGGTGGCTGGAATTTGAAAGGTGGATACAAATTACATAGCTTCGTTCTAAGGCGGGGGTGAGATACCCTATAAAATATTTCACATTTACCACTTTTAACCTTCGTCTTAGAGATTGTTTAAAGACAAGAAATTCTGAGGAGGGGTTTCAGTTATCAGTTACCGTTCTTTACAGCTTTCATTTAAAAAATTTGCTTTTTAAAAAAAATCGGGAGGGGCTGTAACCTAATCAGCCCCCTCTGCGTACGCTGAGACTGTCCTATTCTCAAACTGTCATGTTCAAAGTTAATATTATTTATGTTATTGATGTTTTTAACTTATGCATGTTTATTTTATATATATTGTTATAATCATCTTATCACGCTGTATAAAATACAAGAAATGAAATTGATGTAACCATAGCAACGAGAAATAATAAGTACTAAAATGGTGATGGAAGTAGTGAGATTTTCTGCGCCTGTATTGTATTTATTTTAATTATAACAGTTATCGTTAATTACGCAATTTTATTTGCATTGATAATCGTTCTGTAAGTTTAAGCGCAGCGACGGTTATCAAGAGTGGCGACCCAGAAGCCAGGATTGTTCAAAAAGTGTGCAATCTTCTGATAGTGGTAAGAATGTCTGTTGTAATGGAACAGAATTTTTGTCATATGCTGAATTAAGACTTATGTCAGCATCTTCAGTGTGCTTGTATAACGTAACTTCTTAAGTGAATCGTCATATGTGTAAAGATCACAATGGCTGATAAGTTAAAACAAAGTAAATCTAAATCGTCGCGTAAAGAAACAAACATTCAGGCTAATACAATGACTACTTACTTTGATGCTGGTAATCCCGTAGTCGCTTCCAGTAATGCGAATACTACAGAACATGATGTTTGTTCTACAAAACCTGATAAATTATCCTGACAATGATTTGAGGTATGTTCAGTGTACACAGTGCTCGTCATGGCATCACATATCTTGTCTCAAACTTACAGTCACTCACTGGACAATTTATTCGACTACACTAGAAAATTATTATTGTAAAGGTTGCAAACCAGATTATGATCCTTTTAGTTTGCCAGCTTATCTAGAAACTCTTAACCCGAATTTTGGTGATTTGTTAAGTACTATTAAGAGTATTCAGTTGCTAATGGTCGCTTCTAATGAAGACCTCAAGACGAAACTAGAACAGTCTAATGCTGAAATGAAATCGCAGTTAGAACAGTCTAATGCTGAAATGAAATCTCAGTTAGAAAATTCTATGAAATCACAGTTAGAACAGTCTAATGCTGAAATGAAATTACAGTTAGAACAGTCTAATGCTGAAATGAAATTACAGTTAGAACAGTCTAATGCTGAAATGAAATTGCAGTTAGAACAGTCTAATGCTGAAATGAAATTGCAGTTAGAACAGTCTAATGCTGAAATGAAATTACAGTTAGAACAGTCTAATGCTGAAATGAAATTACAGTTAGAACAGTCTAATGCTGAAATGAAATCACAGTTAGAACAGTCTAATGCTGAAATGAAATTGCAGTTAGAACAGTCTAACGAAGAACTAAAAACCCGAATGGATCTTGCTAACCAAGATATGAAATTACAGTTACAGCAATCTAATCAAGAATTTGCAGAGTTTAATGAGAATATTAAGTCTCAGTTTGAACAATTGGAATTGGATATTTATAGTAACCTAACTTCAAAATTTGAATTGGTTCATCAAGAAATTAATACTGTTAATCAAAGATTAGACAACTTGACTTCCGATGTTCAAACACAACTTGATTCCATAGTTTCTGAATGTGTCGAGAAAAATGAACATTTGGGAAGTATTTTAAATAGCAATATTTCTCAAATCCGAACAGAACAAGACGTTCAAGGACAACAAATTTTAATAAATAAAGATTTGATTAGTGAATACGATAAATCTATTACAGTATGTTCATCCAAAATAACTGATATTAATAATAGATTATCATCGTTGGAAGTTGCTGGTAAGGAAAATGTACATTTTGGAACGTATCTTATTGATTGTAATAACAGGTTTCAACATATAGAATCTCGTATTGATGTTTTGCAAACTAATTATGCAAATTTTCAACGCAACACAAAGGGAAATTTGAAACCTCCCCTTGCACAAAATAGTGCTCAAACTAAGACATCACGTGAAAGGGCTAGAAATGCAGTTGACTCGGGGGTGACTAATTCATCTACTTATTCATCTGATGAATCTTTAACAACCCATGTGAAAAAACGTTCGATGAACAGCATGTTCGAAATCGTGTTCGCTGGAAGCGAAACAAAAAATTTATTCCAACCTGCAATGAGGAACATTATCGAAATAATATGTCACCTAATAGTGTACAGTTTAAGGATACAAGTAATTATGCGATTAACAATATGCAGACAACTTCTAGATTGAATTCTACCGTTACAAATGTTGATAAACGTTCCAATGTTCAACAATGTTGTTCTGCTGATGGTGAAAATAGTTACATAAATCCAATGTTTACATACTCGCAAGAACCTAACCTCCCTGCCGTTCATCATAGTAATGTCCCTGGTGAAACGTGTGGGTTTCGTCATATTTCTTCCTTGCAGAATGAAGCTTGCAGACCATGGTTTCAAGGTGAAAGGCGTAATGCAAATTTAATGACTGGCACAAGTTGTCCAAATGCTGAAATTGGTGTTAATGAGTCAAATACAAATAACAATTACTGTGATAATCCACAAAGTCAGTTTGATCGTTGTATTTCTCCAACGTCTTTACTTGTAATTACTGTTGGGGATAGAGGAAACAGATATGTAAAGATAAATGAACTGTCTCATTTACCCAAATTTTCTGGAAAAATAGAAGACCAATCGGCTCGAGAATATCTAGAACATCTTAATTCTATGCTTGATCTTATGGGCATTCCAATTAACAAAAGGCTACAGAGTATTCAGCAGTGTTTCACCAACAGAGCTGGGTACTGGTATAGAACTCACAAACGTATGTTTTCTTCATATGATCATTTTCATAGGGAATTCATGAAACAATTTGCAAGTCCGGAAATACTACAGTCTCACTTATCAGTATTAAGGAACAGGAAGTATGATCCTACAGTACATGGTGATTTAGAAAGCTTTGCGTTGAAAACATATTCAAATTATTGCAATTCAGTTGAGAATCCAAACGAATTGGATGTTATTCAATTAGTTATTAGCCAGTTACCAAATAATATAGCTAATAAAATAACTTGTCATGAGATACGTTCTATGGACCAGTTAACAACTATGTTAAGGAAATTAGATGTTGTCCGAACTAGAAGAAGAGGACTTATTTTCCTACCGGAAGAAACCGATAATAGTAGTAAGGTTAAACCCAACAGAAATCCTGACAGTATGAAATCAAAATTTAGTGTCAAGCAAATTAATGTTAAACACACCAAAAACACTTGCTCATCTTCTACTCAGACTTCGTCGATGGATGCTCAAGTACCTTTTACTAATGAATTTGGCAATGCTAATTCAAGATATGGACAGTTTAGAGGTAGCAATGGTAGTTTTAGAGGACGTAGAAATAATCGTGGCTATTCAGGATTTACATATAATAGAAATAATTTCAGATTCCAAAGAAATAATGCATACTCTGGTATTTCCGGTGACATTACAAATAGGAATTATAATCAGGATGCTATGACTTCTCAGTTACCTAACAGTAGTCAGAATGGAAGGATTTTCTACAATAGGCAAGCGCAGTATACAAGTGAGTCTGCTCTCGCTCCTACTTACAGTCAACCTGTTAATGTGACTTCATTACAACCACAAGATGCATCTACAACTTCTGGAATATCAAATTCTCCTTCTGGAAATGTATCAAGGACCTTTTCACGACAATCTGGTATTGGAACATCTTACCAATCAACAACAAATTTAAATTAAAGGAGCGGATGGAAGTGCCTCGTTCACTCTGCTTTCTTTCAGAGAGGCCAAATTTGAACAAACTAAATTTCAAACAAAGGAAATTATGAATGTACGTGATGATAAAAGACTTAATATCGGAACCACTACAAGTGAATTTTTTATTGGAATGGTTTGAAGAAGAATCTGAATGGACTGTTAGTGATTATGATATTCCGGTTCCATTAACTGAAGTTCCAGTTATTCATGGAATTATTTGTCAAATACCTGTAGTTTGTATTATAGATTCTGGAAGTCAGGAAAATGTTCTAAATTTTGACGTTTGGTGTAAACTATCGTCTTTGATTGGCAACATTAAACTGGATAACGTGGAAGATGTAAAACTCACCGGTTTCGCTGGATCCAAGAACTGTAAAGTTGTTGGTAGTAAAATTATTAATCTGCAGATAAAGAACGAATACTTTTCTATGGAATTTTTTGTTCTTAAAGAGTTGAATGCCGATGTCATTTTAGGAGTTCCATTTTTGAGGAAATATAAAGCTGTAATTGATTTTAAAGAAGGGAATGTAAGTTTGCTAAATGATAAAGGAAAGGAAATTTCCTCTGTTTTAACTCGGCAATGTTATTCTACAGAAGATCTGAAGTATTGTACAAAGTCTAACTTTTGTTCCGAAGATACATTAAATGATAATGAAAGTTATTCATGTAGATTGTTACGTGATGCGTCAACTTTGAATGATGATGTAGAATATATGCCAGCTAAGAAGTCCATTTATGAGTCTGTTTTTAGAAATGATAATTTAGACAATTTGCAGAAAGCTGATTTATTCAAACTTCTGTCGTATTATCACGTACAATTTTCAGATAAACCTAGAAAAGCAATTGTTGAACCTTACAAGATTCAATTAGATACTGTAACACCTATTACAAGCACACCTTATCCCATACCAATATCAAGGAGTCTACCTTTAGAAGAAGAGCTTTCCAAGTGGGAGAAATGGGGAATTATTTACCAAGATTCTTCACCATATCTTAACCCTCTACATATAGTGCCAAAGCAAAGAGGTCTTTGGAGACCTGTGATCGATTTTAGGAAACTTAATCAACATGTTATCCCTCCACAAGTGAGAGTAGAAGCAATTAACGAAATGTTACAGAGGTTCCTAGGATGTGTTTACTTTTCTTCAATTGATTTATCATGCGGTTATTTTCAAATACCGTTGACTGAAAATTCATATCCTTACACAGCTTTTTCTTATAGAGGCAGACAATATCTTTTCCGCTATCTTCCGTTTGGGATTCGATCAGCAGTCTCAGTGTTCCAGCACAGGATGAATAAAATATTCTCCACCGATTGCAGAAATTTTGTTGCTTGTTATTTGGATGATATTCTAATTTTCAGCAAAGATTGGTCTCAACATATGCAACATTTAGAACTAGTTTTACAAAAGATAAAGAGTGTCAATATGTCTATTAAATTTTCCAAATGTAAGTTTGCTTACAAAGAAATCTGCTTCCTTGGACACATAGTGTCCGGTGATAAAATTATGGTTGATCCTGCAAAGAATTCAGCAATTACTAATTTTCCAATTCCAACAAACAAACGCTCCTTGAGAAGGTTCTTAGGATTAGCTAATTGGAGGCGAAAGTTTATTGAAGGATTTGCTGAAATGGCACAGCCTTTGTATGATCTGTTGAAAAAGGAATCAAAATGGCAATGGAATGATGTTCATGCTTCAGTTTTTGAAAACCTCCGCAAGTCACTGATATCTCCAAAGGCTTTGTATCAACTAGACTTCACGAAGCCTTTCAATGTCAACACAGACGGTTCGAAGAAAGGAATAGGAGCTGTTCTATGGCAAGACTCAACTGAAAATTCTGAAGAAGGACCACGTATAATTCAATACGTTAGCAGATCTCTTAAAGGCAATGAGTTATCATACAATACTCACGAGATTGAATGCTTAGCGATATTATTTGCTTTTGAAAAATTCTACATTTACATAGCTGGAACTAAGTTGAAATTGTTTACCGATCACCAATCTTTATCTTGGCTAGAATCTACTAAAACTTTGAATCCACGATTAAATCGTTGGAGTTTGAAATTACAAATGTTTGATTATAATGTATATCACGTGCCGGGAATATCTAATGAAGCTGCAGATGCTTTAAGCAGATATCCTGATTTAAGTACAGGTTTTCCAACTCTATCGGAACTATATGTAAATAACATAAGTCTTGATTTTCTTGACGAAGATAGTGTAACATTTTGGCAAGAAAGTCAAAATTCGGATTCTTATTGCAGTGCCATTGTACAAAAGTTACAAAATGGGAATTTGTCGAAGAATATAAAAAGGCAATATTCGATTCAAGATAATATATTATTCCTGAAACATTTGAAAGAAGACAAGTGGATACTTGTAGTACCTATTATTGTTGTACCCAAAATTCTTCATAAATTACATGACTTACAAGGTCATTTTGGATACTATAAACTATTTAATAAGTGCAGAAGTTTATATTATTGGCCTAAAATGAAAGTTAGTATCAAGCAGTATTTGAACGACTGTCTAACATGGGCAAAAACTAAACAAGCTCACACAAAAATTAGTAAGGATGAATTGCATGTATATTCTACTACTCCACATGATATGTTATCAATAGATCTTGTTGGACCGTTACCCAAATCACAAGGATATAGTTACATATTAACAATAGTTGACACGATGTCCAAATTTTTAATGGCTTATCCGTTAAGGAAGGCAACGTCACGTGAAATAATTAACAAATTCAAGCTCCAGTATTTTTACCACTATCCAGCATGTAAGGTAATATTATCAGATAACGGTTCCCAATTTAAATCACAAGAGTGGAAGTTATTTATGAATGACTGTAACATAAAACATATCACCACGTCAGTTTATTCGCCTTTCGCAAATCCTGTGGAAAGGTACAACAAAGAGTTAATACGATTGTTACGATTATATACTTCGCAAAATCATCAGGACTGGGTAAAATATTTGAATCATGTAACAGGACTTCTTAATAATTCCGTTTCGGAAATAACAAGTTTCACACCTAGTGAACTTTTTCTTCATCACGAATTAAAGGATTCAATTATCAGTCAAATTAACTGGCCAGATGATTTAAAGTTTGTGCCCTGGAAACATAAGTATTTTATCGCCAAAGCACGTATTAAGGAAAGATATAAGCCCAAAACTATTGAGTGTGATGCTAATAAATTGAAGATTTTCCCAGGTTATATTATTTTAGTGAAAAATCATGAACATAGTAGTGCAATTAACAAGAAAATTCATAAGTTTATGGAATTATGGCTTGGACCCTATATAGTTGATGCTGTGAAAAACAATTATACAATTTTGATATCTATGGACGGAAATAAGATAACAACAAGGCAGAACTTGTCAAATATCAAGAAATTTAATTGTTCTGATAAAAAAGGAAGAATTGCTTAAACTAATGTAATTGTTATGAAGTAATGCATAAGTAGCTGTAAATTCGAACACTAAGATGACATTTTTAGAACTTTAGTAAAAAGAGTATTGTAAATTTGTGAATTGGTTCATTATGTCAAGTGAACTTTCTCATTATCCTGGCGAGTGTATATTAAAAGCAGGACTCAAATCTTATATATTATATAAAAAAAATGTTATGTTCATTTTTTTTGCAGGAGAAGGGGAGAGATTGAGACTGTCCTATTCTCAAACTGTCATGTTCAAAGTTAATATTATTTATGTTATTGATGTTGTTTTTAACTTATGCATGTTTATTTTATATATATTGTTATGATCATCTTATCACGCTGTATAAAATACAAGAAATGAAATTGATGTAACCATAGCAACGAGAAATAATAAGTACTAAAATGGTGATGGAAGTAGTGAGATTTTCTGCGCCTGTATTGTATTTATTTTAATTATAACAGTTATCGTTAATTACGCAATTTTATTTGCATTGATAATCGTTCTGTAAGTTTAAGCGCATCGACGGTTATCAACGCCAGTGCTCCAGAGTATCGAAGTTTCCACATTCGAGGAACGTGTTCCATAACCATAAGTGTTCCTTTTCGTGTGTTTCTTAAATTTCATGTAAACAGCATTGGAGTAGAGAAGCAGAAAAGTGACATACAAATATTAAGAGATGGCAACACTTGTGTAACGCATCAAAAATATGGCTTCAAAGACAGAACGAGACTGGCATTTTCACGTCTAAATGATATTGAGACAACCTTCCTCATTCGTAAAACGAGACGAGACCAGCATCTCGTTACGATCTCCAGCTTGTAAAGGTTGTGGAAATGGACTTGTTTCTACCAAATGATAAATCATCTTATTTAACATAGCAACAGAAGAGATGGTGCAGTAAATATACCAAGTATACGAAAACACACGTTAGTAAACGCATTCACAAAAATAAACACATTTGGTGAAGTTCTCAATGTGCATTTCAAAGCTTAACCATATAACCATGACTCTTTCCGAGGTCAAACGCAAGTTCTGAAAACAAAAATGAGCCATTCTTGGAACTTGTTCATAGTTTCTACATACATAATGTATACGCCTAGTCTCGTGGCGAAATGACAAGGTTCAAAGGACTGGCAAAAAAGCTGGAAAGGTAACGCTTGGCATAATTTACTGCGACTATGGGTTGTGCGACATACCAAGAAGTTGAACAGCCTATAGGAGAACCCCGCTACTCGGAAAACTCAGTGAAAGGTGTTTCAAGTTCTTAAGACACGCCAGTTAAATTATTCGTGTCAAGTTTCAAGAAAGGTTGGTTGTTGAACACATTGCTCAATCTATTTCTTCCTAATTCTTAGATGAATGGCTTTCATGAAAAATTATTCAAAACAGAGATCTCAATGTTTCTTTCATTGTTTATTCTGTAACTGTGTTCCCCTTCTTAAATTTTCCTTGTCCTCAACGTTTCTAGTCAGCTTCTCGGTTGAGCTCGACTTTCTAACGACAGGGTTCCCGGGTTCGAATCCATACCTGGGCATGGGTATTCTACGTTAGTGTCCCTTCATCAATGTCGTCGTATCATCACTAATCCGAATCGTCGCGATTAGGCAAACTTGGAAAAAATGACTCTACATAACAATCAAACAATATCTTTCTAATGAATAACTTGCAGTTTTCTTTCATTGCTTTTTGGTGATTGTTTTAATTGTCTCTTCATTTCTAGTTCTGCTACTACACGTTTTTCTTTTTCAAATTTACAAACTAATCAACCCGATGTTTGCTTCACGGCCAAACCGCAACGTAAAGCTCTTTCACAACGCCACAACAAGGCTCTCCTTTCTACAACGATCTCTCTTCTTTAGGCTTCCCCAATAACCTACCTCCAAATATTGACATTTTCTTATCAGAACACAGTTTCCGACAATCGTTAGAAGTACACATGTAACTTTTTAATAATTTTTCTGTGCCATCCTGTATTGTCCTGTTTGGTTGTTGTCTTTCTCTTGTTACAGGGGCCTCCCCGATGGCGCAGTGGTAGCGTCGTCGCCTTGTAATGAAGGGATCCCGGGTTCGATACCCGGTGGAGGCACATAGTGGTTCGGATCCCAGTTTAAACTGTAGGTCCAGTCCCGATTAGCCTTACTGTGCATAAAGTGGACTTAAAACACCAAATCAATCAATCAAACCTCTTGATACAGTTTTAGTATAAAATGGTCGTTCAGTACTGTATCTGGAACTAAGTAAATAAATATTTCTCGATTTGAGTTTTGAATTTCTAAGTTTGCAATGTGCCAAGCCAGAACTTTGAACCTTATACTCTTTTCTACATAGCCTCCAAGGATTATTCACTACGTCGTCTGATAATGTACAGCGCTGAAACGCCAGAAGTGTTGGATACGAATTCATAAGGCATGGAAGTTTCTTTAACTAACTAACTCTCTAGCCTTCTTAAACCCAAAGGTTCATGGCTGCAGCAACACAAGCCTTCCATTTGTCCCTATCCTGGAAAGCTGGCAACTCTGCACTGTAAAAACGTTATGTCAGGAATCAGTAACAAGAGGCCATGGAGTTTATTTGAATTATATAATCAGTTCTTCACTGATCGTCAACATAGCAAATTAACACAGAAGTATTAAGAACATAAATGTAGTCTTGAAACGTAAGTGCATAGACTTATTAAGTTGTGATCTGTTGACGGACAATTTGCAGAGAGTAGTATTTGAAGGCAAACGCAAAAATGGGGAAGGGCGAAATGTTAGCTTCGAAAAACAATGAACTTTTCATCGCATCTGTATCATATGACACGTCTAAATATGCTATACTTTGATTGTGGAAAATTTGGAACACCTATTACGCATGTACTTTACAAGTATTCAGTTAGTATCGTGTTCATAGCTTCACCGAAATGTCAGCGTTTTTGCACCCACGAGCGAGGAAGTTCGTTAAGAAGGGCCTCGTTCGAGGCGTGGGTTGTTGAACATACCACATGCACCCACGATGTCCGCTATACATGGAAGAGCCTCGTCCGCAGGCTTCTTTTATTATGTTAATTACACCTTCCTCACATACCTCACGCATCTGTCAACGATATCAAAGCTGTGTCATGTCATCTCACGCGAATGCAAATAGATATTTTCTGGATGAGACAGTCGCTCCTTAATGTGTCACGGAAAGCAACGGTGCTGCCATCTGTTGGCTGGAAGACCCATGTGGTAGAAAAACTGGATCATGAAAAATTTCACATAGCCGAGATGCACCGTATTTCTGTCGCTGTTGTTTTGTGCTTGTTCATTTCTTCTGTTATGCGACAAGCTCTTATTGCTTATAATTCAAATCTGTACATGTTCGAATTAATTAATTTAAATTCTTTGGGTGCTTTAGCACATGTGCCATTTTGCACCCTTTAAAGTGTACGAGGAAAATCCCTACATGAAAGTTAAAACTTTCATGCTGTTTCTTCCCACAGTGCACTGCGCGATGACGTCAAGTTAAATATCAGGCATCGTTGTCATTCAATTCGTGCCGATACAAATGTTGGAAAGTAAACTAATGCGACAAATATATTTTGAAACATATTAGTCTTTAGTAAGTCTAATGCTCACAACATTTTTATTATCTTTATAGCTTAAATAGCTCATTATATGACACAAACGGAAGAACGAATGCGACTCTCAAAAAGGGTATTTATAGCGTTGCTCGCAGTGTACAGTGGGATCCATTAGTATTACCGTGCAAATTGTCCATGGCTATTTTCATTAATTTTTCTCTTACATCCTGTGTGTTTCTAAGCGATGGACTTTTCTGTATGCTGGTGCAGAAGTTGTCGACAGCTTATTTTGAGTTTTCTTTTAATTCTTGAAGCTTTTATTGGGTCAAATAAAATGCACGAACATGGTGATGGACAATTTGCACGGTAAAACTCATTGATCCCACTGTATCATATGCGAATGACTCGCTCAGGTTACATTAGACGTGTTGACGTCACCGCTCGAAAATTTACCCTCAGCGTATGCAACTGTTGCGCGGTTTGCATTCATTAGCAGTCGCTTTTAAAATTTTATCTGGCATTTAAAGCCGTTAACCCCTTCCACCAGAGTTGTATTTCACGTACGAGGTATTTTGTAACCTCTTTACGTCATGCATATAGCTTGGTTAACACTGCACCAATTGTAATTCCAGTAATTTCCAAAATGCCACACTAATTAAGCATGTAAGGGGTTAACTCGTCTCGTTTTACAACTATATGTTGTTACGGAAATAGAGAACAGTGCTCGTATTGCAACCTGTTGAGTTGCGTCGATGGCAGGAAACTGTCAGATTATCTCCAGTAATCACTCGAATACAGGGTGGGCTCGAATATCCCGAATTACTGTAAGTTTTATATGTAATGTTCTATTATAATAAACAATACAAGATCACAAAATGCATTAAGAGAAAAAGGGTTCAGTATATGAGACTTTCTTCCAGATTACTTTCTCGAAAACATTTACGGTTATTAAGGCAATGATAAGATTTTAGAAACGTGTATTTACGGAACTACGAGCGAAAGAAACGTTATGTTCTTGTCTTAATAGTTCGTTGAATTTGGGGTATTCCACGAAAAGTAATCCTACTCCATGAATTTAACAAAATGAATAAATCTGGAAATTATTATTGTAATTGAGATAAGGTTTAAATGTTTGTGAATGCATATAAGTTGCATATTTCACCAACAAACATTATTAGCACCTGTATGTTTCACAGCAGGCCCGTATCCAGGATTATATATAATTGTCACGAAATATATGTCAATTTTTAAATAATTAATATCATTAAATATATATATATATATATAAATAAATAAATAAATTTATGAACTTAATAAATTAATTCCTTTTACAACTGGTTCGAAATGTCAAGACATTAGAAGATAGGTAAAATGTTTTAATAAATGTTAGATTTTATTTAAATATTGCTTTCTATTTATATGATCAGTAAAATGTCATACTTTTATTGTGTTATGTTTCTATAATGGTGGAAATCTGTTAATGGTCTCTGGATGGGAAATATTTCCTTATCAGAGCTTAGCTAGAGATTTCATTGTCCAGAACGAGATTATCGCACTTCCTGCACCGGATTTGCACCCGTTCACAGACAAATGAAGTCAAACTTTGCTACTTTTTAAAGCGTCACACACGTTAACACTTCCATGCATTCAGGCTATGTCACCATACTATGTCCATGCGTGTACAGTGGGATCCATGAGTATTACCATTCAAATTGTCCATCACCATGTTCGTGCACTTTATTTGGCCCAATAAGAGCTTCAAGAATTTTAAAAAAAAACTCAAAACAAGCTGTTGACAACTTCTTCACCAGCATACATAAAAATGCATCGCTTAAAACACACAAGATGTAAGAAAAAAATTAATAAAAATAGTCATGGACAATTTACAGGGTAATACTCATGGATCCCACTGTACAGTAAACGTTGTAAAGTATATATTTAATCAGCGCCATGCTTCTCTGCCTAAAACCATTTAATGCGAAGCGTAATTCCTCTCGGTTGAATAATTAACGTGTTTTAAATGTGTGAAGTGATACGTTGTTTACATCTCACGCGGCCGCCATTAAAACTGCGCTCGTGACCTAGAGCTCGCTTCTGATTGGTTATGCTATGGAAATAGGACGGATCCTGACCTTCAGAAATGGCATGAAATATGCCACTTTACACGTTAGCATTTTGGTCATGGCACAAATGTTAAGGAAAATGCTTTCGTCTAAACCGGGTCTTCTTGATTTAATAATTATAATAATATATGTCTGCTCAACGAGCAAAAATCTCTCTCAGATATTCAACGCACCCCAGCCATTTTTGGAGAGATAAATTCACAATTCGTAAAAAATCTTTTATACATTACTTGAATCCGAACAAATAACATTAAATAAATTATAAATTTAAAAAAAAACTTTCTTTCGTTTTGCATCACTGTTCTTCCAGAAGGTTGATCCATATCTCAAAGGCATCTATTTCCTGCAAAACCCAATAGGAATCTCCTGCATTATGATATCAAGTAACTCCGAAGCTCTCCATCGGATAGTATGGTCCTGGTACTCCGTCAGGAACCTTAGTTTAGCTATTGCGTTTCGTTCTTGAATCACTGAAACAACTATGTCTGTTCTACCAAGCATCTCAGTCGTCCGCAAGATGTTCTGGAGACTGTTCAAGGCATTCGCAACAGTGCTCCATTCGCCTGCACTCAACAGGTCCAAGAGGGTCCCCAGTACTTTGTGTTGACACAGGTCCACTATCTGACCACAGCTACCGCAGGTCAAATGCAAAATGACTCTCGCAGCAGATTCCTGCATTTCGGAATTGCAATCTCGCAATGTTTCCACCAAAGCTGCTACTATTCCGGCATCGAAAATAGCTTGTTTCTGCTCAATGGTTCCCTTCGTAATGTTTTCAATCAACCGGATAGAGGCACGTGCGATAGTTTTATTTGGATGTTTCATAAATCTTGCTAGATAGGGTAGACAAGGCTTGAGGGGAGAGTTCTTACCTAGTCTGTTACATTTCACCATCATGTTTCCTAGTGAGTCAAGTACCAATTTGAGAATGTTGACGTTACTGATGTCTAGAAGTTGTATCAATCTTGGCACCACTCTTGGATCGAGCGTCGTGAGCGTCTCGTTGTAGGAATAGGTGAGCGACACAAGGGTCCCACACGTCTCTGCCAAGATTTCCCTATCCTCGTACTGGAGCAGCCTGGCAACAACAGGAAAGCATCGCTTTATCGAGCCGAAAAGGGCTCGATCCGTAGTACTACACAATTTGCTAGTAACGAACGCAATCCCTCTCAACACTTCCAGGTCGGTGTTCAGGTTGACGAGATCAAACAGGCCTGGTAGAATTTCGGATTGCAAAACTAGATTCCTAGCGGCAGGACATTGCACGACTATATTTGTCAGTGTCGAAATACTTTGTGCCACAATGTTGGGATGGGGAGATTTCAGCGGGTGGGCGAGTTTCGGAACCACCCCGGCCTTTACCAGGGCATTTGCTTTCTGTGGCGAGCATGACGCCATGTTGGTTAGCGCCCATAGGGAGTGATACACCAAGCCAGGATCCCCGGACAGCTCGAGCAGTTCCGCACAGCTTGACGCTATGGCAGATGCGACCTTGATTTTCATAGATGGACTGGATCCTTGCAGAAGTAGCTTTGACATGTCTCTTGCGATATCCCGTTGGAGGGCAAGGTCATTGGGTGACACACTTTTAACGACGACTTCTATAAACGATTCCATGCCGAATTGGTTTTGTCCCATCTACTATGTACATCTGATGGATTCTTTGTTTGCATGGATACACGCCTAACAATTGTCGAGAACTGGAAACAAGACATTATTGCGTAGCTGTAGAATGCTTACTCTAACTAACTAACTCTCTAGCCTTCTTAAACTCGAAGGTTCATGGCTGCAGCAACACAGGCCTTCCATCTTTCCCTATCTTGAGCAAGTTCTATAAACTCTTTTCCATCTCTACCGATTTCCCTTAGGTCCATCTCAACGTTGTCCCTCCATCTTCGTCTTGGCCTTCCTACAGGTCTCTTACCATCAGGTTTCCCAACAAGAATCCTGTAAACTCCTCTTTCCTCTCCCATTCGTGCCACATGGCCTGCCCACCTAAGTCTTCTTGATTTAATTATTCTAATAATATCTGGAAATGAATACAAATTATGTAGTTCTAAATTATGTAAGCTTCTCCACTCACCTGTCTGCTCATCCCTTTTAGGTCCAAAGATTTTCCTAAGGATCTTATTTACAAACACCCTCAATTTATGTTCCTCTTTCAATGTAAGAGACCAAGTTTCACACCCATATCGTCTCATACCCTTAGGTATGTGGGATCTTTTGGGAATGTAGCTCACTAATCATCATTCATCCTTGATGGTAAAGCACTCTCTGCTCGTGGTGAGCTTGATGGTAAGGCGCTAGAGGTACTAAATTTACACACTTGAATGGCAACACATGACACTTGAGTTTCACACCCCTAAAGATTGGATCAGCATGGGTAATGTAAGGATATACCTGTCTCTGTACTGCAACTGAAGATCTGCCGTGAGAGGTTATGCCTGTGACTGTACGTAGAGTCTGACTTGCGACTAGCGTTAACACGCTCTCCCTAGAACCTCCTCCTCTCTCTCTATTCAATCGTAACTTCCTCCTCAATAACTGAATTAGAACTGACCCCGAACTCTCTGCCTCCCAGACATTTATTGCAATTCAATTTAATAAACAAATGCACAGTCAGGCCTGTAGCCTCTTCCTGCATTTCGTCTGTTTACAGCTGATGACCAGGAAGAGCTTCAGTGCTGTCTGACACTGCATTCCTGTGATGTTTCTGAATATTTCCTGATTGGAAAACGATGGTTGAATGACTGGAAGTTGGAGTTCGTTCTCCATAATAATTAAAAGATACTACGGATCGTTACGATATAATACTACAGGCAAAATTACTGTTTTGTATATTTTAACATTTAGATTCTTAGATATTAAACGAGAAGACAAACGTTTATGAAGAGAGAAGTACAGGTAACATGCATTTCCTGAATTAAGCCTACTTTTTATTTCCTCTTTAATATAATTTTCACTTGTTAATATTACTCCTAAGTATTTGAATTTGGAAGCTGGTTCAAACGAGTTGTTATCAATAATTAGATTTTGATTATTACCTAACACTTGGTTTCGGCCTGCAAGCATATATTTAGTTTTCTCTTTGTTAACTTCCAAACCTATCTCTTTAGCAGTTTTGAAAATGCTAAATGCTTACTCAGATACTGGTCTTTGAAGAGGAAATCCATAAAAAGTGGTAACATTGAATTTCTTTCTTAAATAACTTGCTACGTCGTCCCCGGCTAGGAGTACGAGAACTCTTTTATACCCAGGGTCTTTCTGGGTTTAAGTAACAGTCTTAATATCACAATATTAACGTTTTATTAACAGTAATTGATTCAACTAGCAACTAGTTAACAACACACCTTTAAAAGACACTTCCACGAAGATACTTAGTTTACACAAACCGTACAGAGACCAATCTTTTAATTAAATTCCAGCTCTGCTATTTCCAGTAGATTATAAGCCGTAAAATAGTCACAATATTATCTCAAAATAACTTGCAATCTTACAAACTTAGACTTACATTCAAGTCATCTTTCATATCTCCCTTTCATAACAAAAAACAACAAAGATCTCAATTTTTTCTCATAGTTACCAACTCGCTTTTTTTTGCGGAGTTGCCAACATATGTGATAACACTATATGACAATACGAGTGATAACACTTATTCAAATGAACATGTACATAAATTCAACAAAATAATAATATTTTGCTACGACATAACTTGGGTCGTTGCAAACCAGATTATCTTTAGTTCAAATTGTATGGATCCAATGAGTTAATCGTTTCACTCTTGTTTTTAGCATGTCTCGTATTTTGAATTTATAGATCATTCGTAACACACATGACAACACAAGTGTAACACACGTGACATATATATATTTTTAAAAAAAATATTGAATTCAAGAATATTTTCAAAAGTAAAAATTTGAGCATTTGCTTTGTTCTTAGTACCCCTGACGCAACTCCACTCGCATACGCCTCTGCAGAGGTTACTGCGTGACGTGTGGTCAGCACGACGAACCTCCGGTTGTTGTTGTATGTTTCCATGACCAGCTTACGCTAGTCATTCGTAGCTCCCCAATTTCCTCACGATGCTGAGTGCTCACCCGTCCCATACACAGGCCGAAATCTCGAGAGAGAAGTTGTTACGCTTCCCCCAGGAGATTCGAACCTGCGCGCGTCCCGTATTCCGAGCCCGATGCATGGCCACGGTGCGGGACAGTTGAAACAGTGCCAATAATAATTTAAACGGAGAAGCACATTCACAATCCAATCTCACTTTCGTTGTCATTTTTTTAAAAAAAATATTGGTTCACAAAATCACTCTAAACCTCAATTTGTTTTGGTTGCTTGTCCGAGCACCCTTCACTAACATCTCTACTGCTGTCCGGGGTGACCCTTTTTGAGGACACTGAAATGTAACACACCCTGGACTGCATTATGCAGACTAGCGAGGCTCTGGCGTCTGGACGTATAATTCTCCGTAGGGCTCGTGTTGTGTTGTCCATATATACAGTCATGGACATAAGTATTCATACAAAGGCATTGTCTGAATGAAACATGTTATTATACAAAGAAGACCGTAAAGGCAAGTCAAGTCTGTAGCACATATGCTCCATTGGAATGGCAAGTATAGAAACGCAAAGCAATTGTGTGCATACAATTGAAATTGTCATGAGAAATGTGGGTAATCCTTAGATAAACTGCTTTCTGGATGGTCATAAGTATTCATACGCCAGGTTATAAACCCCAAAAAAAGTTCGTGAAACAACCGTTTCCATCATTCAGTGCCAGATATTTGTTTACTGCAGTTGCACCTGTGTAAGGAAGTGGTTGGTTTGGTGTTGGCGAGGTGCAGGAAGTCAAATGGGCCGTAAAGGGAAGGAAACCACGATGGAAGAGAGGAAAATTATGATATCATTATACCACAATTCTGATATCGCAGACATAGTTGGGAGAAGTCGTGCGACTGTGCAAAGTGTCATCAAACGATATAATGACACAAAAGTGCTGATAAATAGGGAAAGGGTTGGGCGTCCTCAGAAACTTACTTCGAGAGAAAAACAAGGACTGTTGAGAATGATCAAGAAAAACCCAAAATTAACATCGTCAGCAGCGTCGGCACATGTTCACGAACACCTGGGAAACAAGTGTCCTCAAGAAGTATTAGAAGGCTTTTCAACCGAGCAGGGTACAGAGCTAGGGTACCTAGAAGGAAGCCATACATCAGTAAGAAGAACAAGAAGGCCAGATTAACATTTGCAAAGGAGTATGTGGGTAAAAGTTTGGACTTCTGGGATAAAGTGTTGTTTACGGACGAGAGTAAATTTAATATTATCCATAGTGATGGTAGAATTTTGGTGTGGAGAAAGCCCAATACTGAGCTTGAGCCTCGAAATCTCTTGGCTACAGTTAAACATGGATGTGGTGGCGTTATGGTCTGGGGCTGTATGTCAGCCTCAGGTGTTGGAGAACTCATCTTTATTGAGGGAACTATGGATAGATTTGTCTATTTGGATATTCTGAGAATAATTTGCAGCAGAGTATCAATCATTTGGGTCTTGGGAATGATATTTACTTCCAGCAGGACAACCACCCTAAACATACAGCTGAGATTGTCCGCCTTTGGTTGTTATATAATACTCCCCACACACTCAAAACTCCACCTCAGTCCCCAGACCTTAACCCCATTGAACATCTTTGGAGCCATTTGGAAACCAGACTCCGAAAACATGACATAACAAGCAAGATAGACTTATAGAGGTCATTTTGCATGAGTGGCACAATATTACATCTGAAATAACCACGCCTCTTGTTCATTCTATGCAAAAGAGACTGACAGCTGTTCTCCATAACAGAGGAATGCATACTAAATTCTGACGACATGGTATTTGTTCCTTTCTTGTCTTCAAAGTGAACTTTTATGTTGGTGTATGAATACTTTTGTCCAGCCAAAGAAGCGGGTATTGAGAATGTATTGAATTTTATTTTTCTACAAGCAGCATCTGATATTTATTGTTGTTGTCAATATATCGTTTGGTGCATACATGGTCAAGCATTAACAGTTTTGACTTCCTTATTGTTTTCCTAGCTGCTGCAATTCGTCCTTTCTTCCTTTCAGTTCTACTGTATGATTACTTTTGTCCATCACTGTATGTTTGTGATTGTCCCTTCATCCATTTGACGTTCTTTGGTCAAAAGAACATGATTTAACTACCAGAGCAAATAATAAGTTCACATGAAAGACTCGAAAGCATACACGTGATGCCTCTCAAGGTATGGGGTAACATCTCTCTGTTAGTTCGTCAAATAAAAATCAAAGTTAAATTTGCACTAAGAAAAAGGAAGTCTATTTTACTTCTTTGCAAACTAAATACTTATATGCCTAACATATAATCCATGTCACTCAAAGAAATTAAACTTCTTATAATTCAATTTGATCACTCTATTCCAGAAACCGAAACCCAACTTCCAAGTCAAGACAAAAGACACTCGTAATTACCATAGTAACAGCCCTTACAAGATAAGTATATACAGGTTAGTCACTATCCTGACATTATCAGTGATAGGTAAATTACAGAAATTAATAAAAAAAACAATAAACATATGTACAAGAGAAAAGACAATTAATAACAATAAATATTAGTGCAATGCAAAAGACGTGTCACATTTCATCTTATCAACATTCATCCTAACGATTAGACAAAAGTGGCAGAAAAGCGAAGTAAAATAAGTCAAGTCAACAAACAAAGAAGAAACACGTCACACAAACACGGGTTACCGTGGGGAATAGCGCGTGCGTGTGCGTACGAGACAGGC
The DNA here is from genome assembly GCF_977018435.1 of Lepisma saccharinum. Classification (NCBI taxonomy): domain Eukaryota; kingdom Metazoa; phylum Arthropoda; class Insecta; order Zygentoma; family Lepismatidae; genus Lepisma; species Lepisma saccharinum. Next base: position 7,541,255 of record NC_139244.1, on the reverse strand, counting down.
AAATCTGCATTCAAATTCTCAAGCGCTCTAGCCGAACCTACATCAATGACGAACTCTTTTCCAACAGCAAGAGAAACGTGGCCGAATTTCGGCTTCATCTAGCAAGAGAACCGTGGAATGGATAGTCATTGTTTCTTGCAGTTTGAATGCATTATTCAAATCAATTTTACTGCGTTTCCGTGTTCGTTCATACAGAAAGGGGTCTGGGATTGAGGTTTCCGATTGGTGAATTATGGAACACTTCCAGCGTGAGAGTTAGTTCGAGTTTAAACTTCCAGAAAACTGGTTCCTATGCGGTGGTACGCTCAGCGAAATTCTCTTGGTGATTCTAATTGAGCGTGTTCTGAATATGGGCATACTTAAGCTTGATTCAAATCTGGCTTTCAAGCAACGCTTAGGTCATCGTCAGGGGTCAACACTAGCGCTCAAGTATCGCTCGAATCGCGGTGCGATCATCGGTGTTGAGTGCCTGAAGTGTACACCGATTTTTGTGGTGCAAAACGCCTGCCGATTGTGCTACAATGTTTAAGAGTTTTTCAACGACGGGCTTGGCTGTTATAGCACTGGCGTTAGTGGAAAATTACAAAAAGAAAAAGAATTATGAAAACGTAAACTGTTTTGGGTCCATCCGATTAGTGCAAACCACAAAACATAAGACGAGTTTTATACCCTGTACCCCTCGCCTAGTAAACACGACAGCAAGATTTTCATGAATTTTCGAATGTCACTTGCAACGTTTGAAAGCACACTGAAAAAAATTGAGCCTTAAAGAAGGAAAACAAGAAATTCCGTGAGGCCATTTATCCTAGGGAGAAGCTCGTAGTATGTTGAAGGTCAGGAAAATTAAATTATCTAAGGCTTGCTTATTATCCTTGAAACATACAAAGAGCAATCCAGAAAAACGTGAACCTTGATGGTCAAAATTATACATCAGTGAAGAGCAATGTACTGTACATTGTTTTAAAGGAGAATATCTTTAGATTGCGAATATACATGTGTTTCTAAACTATACAATTCATCTGTTAAAAATTATCTCATTACGTACTATTCCACTAACTTTCGGTCAGTCTGTTACCTTCAATTTTTTCTATAATGCTGGCATTTGAAGACATTTAGCTATGCAAGGAGAAACTTGTAAATGTCCTGGGTTATGTATGTATCATTATATGCTCCATGGATCACACACAAAGAAATATAATATGAATAAAACTGCTCTTAAATTGTCCGTCTACCTCTGAAATTGCTTTAAAGTATTACAACAAAAATATATAGTTTATAAATAACTTAAAAGTATTTAAATCATCAAATGAATTACTTTTTCATATTTTTCTGTATTGCTCTTTGTATGTTTCAAGGATAATAAGCATGCCTTAGATAATTTAACTTTACAGTCTGAATTTATGGACTGACGAACAAAAATTCTAATATTATTTTTCAACCCATACAAATATCGCTAATCCAACGATTTTGAAATAAAATTGCTGCTAAATCCATAACAATCTAAATATAAGTTCTATGTAAGGATGTGTGCCCACCCAGTCAGTGGCGTCTTAACAACCTCACTTTATATTTTGGGGGTGGATAGAATTAGGCACTACCAAGAGATAATACTTTCTGTACTGAGACGTGTCTGCAGTTCCACGAAAAGCGTCTGAAATGTGACAAGTGTGAATCTGGCTTTATTTAAAACATGCCAGTTGGCAACACTTGCTACCACTGAGGTTCTCGCTGGTATCAACAAGTACGTCCATGTTACTTCTACAAGTGGCTCCCTCGCGAGTTTGCTCACAGTTGCCATCTAAGAGGCTTTGTCGCTAATTTCATCGATCTTCTTACTTTGACTGGTCAAATTACTTCTCAACGGTAAGGTTGCTAGTTGCTTCCCAATTGGTTGAACAACTAAATTTGAAACTAGATCAAATTGCTGCTTTTCTTTACCACAAATAGATTATTCAATGCCAGTTGTTGTAAATTCACTTTATGCACAGTAAGGCTAATCGGGACTGGGCCTACAGTTTAAAGTGAGAACCGAGCCACTATGTGCCTCCACCGGGTATCGAACCCGGGACACATTGATTACAAGGCGACGACGTTACCACTGCGCCACAGGAGAGGTCCTTCAATGAAAATAGATCTTTATATCACGTGAGACGGCCTGCTTTCCTCTCCGAAGTTGTTTGTGAATAGGAAATAATTTTCCAAGTAGAAATGTGAAAGATTTTTTTGCTAAGTTCGTGATTTTATACCAATATTTTGCCTAACTGTTATTTTTGTCGTGGCAAGCCGTTTCAGGGTGGCCAGTCTAGGACGATAATAAAATTCAAGTATAATTCCCGGTTTTCGAACGAAACTTTCCAAAAATTCAAGGCTACAAGAAGATGTTTTCTCTGTTTCAAACTTAGGTATTACCGTCTCTCACCACCCACACACAAACACATACACAAAAATATAATAAGAATGTAAATGGTCTGTGCGATTCCAATGTACCCAAAAATTCTAATTCAATTCAAATGAGCGGTATATGTATTTAATTTAAGGTGCACAGTTTACATGTGCCATTTCACATACCCAGACTCGAAATACATCTACAAACACAAGTCACAAATGTTACGGGATATATTAATCTACGAAAAATTGTTAATTATAAAAGAATTTCAAATTTACCTAACCAACTTAAAGAAATCAACTTCAAGATATTTAATCTTGTAATAATCTTCCGTCTGTCAGATACAAAATTGTAGCTTGTTCTGCAAAGGAAATTTAACAAAGCAAACGCATTGAGAGAATTCTCCTTTATTTTATTTTGCTTTTTCCTTCCTGGATAAAAAAATAAAAGCCAAACTGTGAAAAATGCCTCAGTATGTATGTAAGGAATTTCCGGAATTCAAGGAATTCCCGGTGTGAGCAGCCACCCTGGGTTTATTTCATTTGCTGTCAGTTTCCACGAAGATGTGACAAGCTGAAATATATTGAGGTACTATCTAAATTTAGGAACACGTAGCCAACCTCCGTGGCGGAGTCGTTAGCTTAGACCTCTTAGCTTTGAACCCGTGTCAAGGTTTCCTTGTGCTTCTTCATTCATCCATCATCATCGCTGCGATTAACGTAGAGATGCAGAAACGCGAGATAAAATAACGGAAAATGCAAATATCCTGTGAATTTGTTATTTCAATCAGTGTATTTGTTTTCGTATTCAGAATGCTATGCTTTGAATTGCAAAGCGAATTTCATTATCGTGCTGTTGCGAAAATATACCTGAGGCTAGATAAATATGCAATAGCTTCCACGTTCATATTATGCACGAATATTTTGTCGATAAAAAGGAACGGCTTGCTCATTTTAGACTGTAAATTTTAATAATGGGTTAAGTATAGTCATCGTATATAGTTCATACGGACTGATGTTAAAGTTCTTCATACAGGCACAAAAAGTTAATGCATCAGCTGGAAACAAAAAATGCATAACGTCTGTGATGCATGAAAAAATTGATGCATTAAAGTTCAGCTCAACATAGAATGAAATTCTCACTTGAATAAAATGATGCTTTTGGCGTTACCTTTACAAACGATTTACAAGAATGCATCAAGTTGTAAACCTGAATCTTGCGACTAAAGGAACAAAAGTGAAAAGTATAATCGCAAAATGGAATAAGAACGAAAAGATTAAGCCCGAACGAATAAGAGCGAAAAGATTAAGTGCGAACGAATAAGAACGAAAATATTAAGTGCGAACGAATAAGAACGAAACGGATTAAGTACAAATGGAAATGAGCGAAAACATTATGCGCGAACGAATAAGAACGAAAATATTAAGTGCGAACGAATAAGAGCGAAAACATTATGCGCGAACTAATAAGAACGAAAAGATTAAGTGCGAACGAATAACAACGAAACGGATTAACCGCGAACAAATTAGAGCGAAAGCATTATGTGCGAGCAAATAAGAACGAAACGGATTAAGCACGAATGAATAAGAGCGAAAACATTATGCTCGAACGAATAAGAACGAAAGGATTAAGCGCGAACGAATAAGAGCGAAAATATTAAGCGCGAACGAACAAGAGCGAAAACGTTATGCACGAACGAATAAGAACGTAAAGATTAAGCGCGAACGAATAAGAGCGAAAAGATTAACCGGGAAGGAATAAGCGTGACAATTTCACTTTTGCAGTTGTTCTGACGACCCTCATTTTAAATCGTACAACTGGTTCGAACCCCTCTCGGAATATTGTTCTAGATAGTGCATTTGATTTCCATTTATACCATTATCTGGCTTGTCTCGCAAAGAAAGATTCCATTACAACTGTAATTTTCACCATACTGTAAACACAGCTTGAATAAAAGGAGAAACAACACCAACGGGGGAAACCAGACATCATGAGTCTGCAACACTGACTGTGAATGTGGGACCGAAAGTTATGGTAGTTGCATACAGACCTTCCTCTTCGGGGAGCTGTTAATATTCCGAAATGTGCGTCGTTCGGGAAACAGGAGGCTCTCGTTTCTGTGTGCTTATCTTCGCCCTCTGTTATTTCGAGGTTCCCGCAGGAATCCAACAGCATTTCATTTGCCACAACGCAACTATATTCTGTGGACGCGGCGGGAAAAAAAAAAGTTACGAGAATTCCCAAATTTGTAGCCTTTTCGTTTGTTTTGTGACTTTCTTGCGTGTATCTGCAGGATAACGGTGGAGCAGGAAATGAATAATTGAGTTGACGAAGTTCGTGAAAGAACAAAACGCACACATCGTCCGGTACGACAGGCAGGAAATCGTATGTCAACTGTCAGGAGAATAACAATTCGCAAGTGTCTACAATAACCTGTTTATAAAATCGAATATGCAGTTCCTTGCTTAGAAATCAATCCATACGTTCGTTTTTGAAAGTTTGAAACGCGCGCAAGGTGAATTCATAAAGGTGAATCGTTACAGAAACATCAGCGAACACGAATTCATGATGTCACGAGGTGGACTTTCCGTTTTTGAAGAATATTTGATAGTATTGTAATTTAAACAGTTTTGGACTAGTTTCACACATATGCATTAACTTTTGTTGAATTATCCTTAGAAAACCTTAATTTGAAACAAGACCATACATAAGAAATTGTATTTTAAAATTAAATAAAAAATCAATACTGTCGCATGTCTACACACTTCTGGATCCACCTCTCGCCTAGTGAACATTTCAGAGTGGAAAGTTTTCTACCAGTGATTGATCAAATCACCTCATCACTCGCAGACAGGATTTTTCCCTATGAAACTGTCGCAAAGAGGTTCAGTATTCTAAATGAACTTGCAGTGGCAACTCCATCACAAATTACATCTGCAGCTCGCGAGCATCTACGAGGAGGATCTGGAACCCTCGCTAGGGAATGAGCTGATACAGTTTGCACACCTAGTAAGCAGTAGCAATGTCAAACATCAGGAACTGTATATGTATAATATTGTATGTAAAGACCCGTTCCGCAGTGCATTTCCCAATGTCGAAATTCTCTTTAGAATGTATTTGGTCTTAATGGTAAACTGCAGCGGAGAAAGATCTTTCTCAAAAATGAAATTGGTGAAAAACAGGCTTGGTGTTGCCATGGGACAGGATCGCGTATCCAATCTTTGTTTATCTAACGTTGAACATGATCTTCTGAATTGGACTTCGATGACATAGTAGATGAATTTTCGGAGAAAAAGGCAAGAAAAATGTGTCTACTATAAGCCTTTGGGAATTTACTTGAAGAAAGTGTAGTTACTACAAATTCCACAATGAACCTGTCGGTAATTGTTCATATGTAGTGACATATTTACTCTTAATTGTAAATAATACCATTTATAATAAATTATATACGTAAGTACAGTCTACTGCTCAGTTCTCTGTTTCCGTCTGAACCCCCTTAGTATTTACTATATATTGTAGTTACGGTGTTCACTCTTCATAATATACTGTAGACATTTAGACGCATAATTTTACTGCTGCTATAGCGCTACAATTTTCGTCCTGTAACTTTATTTCACTGCGCTATTCTCCCTGCAAACCTATCTGCGATATGTTCGATTGTGAATGACTACTGATTCTAAAATCAGGTCTACCATTTCAACTGCTGAAAATTGGTGGTTAACATATTGAGCTAATAAAGCTCCTAGTAAAAAATAATAAAACAAAGGGGGGCCCCCACAATACATTTTGCCAAGGGGCTTCCACAAACCTTGATACGGCCCTGCTTACCTGTATGTGTCCACCTTGAATAATTCCTTATTCATTACCACGGACATATTTAGGGGGTGTAGGCGGTCCGGAACACCCCCCTTAAACACGAAGAATTAAAATTATACAATAAATTAGCAGTTCGAACAGGTGTTCTCGGATTACCAGCAAGGTTAAATTGGAGTTAGCTTCCAACGTTTGGAGTTCATACATTGCTCTCATTATCAAGCAACCTTCTACATTCCCTGAAGATGAGAGCAAAGTATACGCTCGAAACGTTGGAAGCTAACTCCAATTTAACCGGCTGGTAATCCGAGAACACTTGTTCGAATCACGTCGCCATGAAAGCTACCCGCCGAACTTACTGGAAGGCAAGGATTAGTTGGGATCATACGGCTTTGAATGACAGTACTGTAGAATGATTGTTTTTGAAGTTTTAAGTCCACGCACAGTAAGGCTAATCGGGACTGGACCTGCAGTTTAAAGTGGGATCCGAACCACTATGTGCCTCCACCGGGTATCGAACCCGGGACCCCTTGATTACAAGGTGACGACGCTACCACTGCACCATCGGGGAGGCCAGTACTGTAGAAGATTTATTATGCACACTACTACTTAAAATAAAATTCATTAAAATATTAATCAGGAACTTAACTTTACTTTTCGTCAACTGAATCTAACATCATTTTTGTTATTCAATAAATATTTAGTTCTTTATCTTTTTGACATTAATTTCCTTGACAGGACAGTTGTATTGATACAAATTAACTGTTACGTCTGTATTCTCATACTGTCCTTTTATCTATTCACACAATATTAATTAATTTACATATCATTATGAATATACCTAAAAATTATATCAACGTATTAATTGTAAACATTTATATTATTATTATTTCTGAGATGCTTTGTTCGAATCCCCGAAATATTTTTCTAGATACCAGGTAATTACATATATTAAGGAAATGAATATACCACTTAAGTTCTAACGTAAATGTTTGTCATTTTATACAGATTGGGATGTTGTAGACTTAATGGATACGTAAGATACTTTTTGTTGGCTGAGGATAATTACAAACTGGAAATTAATGAAAAGAAAACAATTGGAAGAGACAAGAAACGAGAATAGAGTGAGTGAATAAAGTGAATGTAAATATTTGGGTACCATAGTCACGGAGATAGAAGGAGATTACTTGCTACCGAAATGATAAAAACGTAATGCATGAGGCAAAATATTTACACTTCATTATACGAGACATTAGACGAGTAGCGGTTCTACAGGGTGGCTCAATAAGTCACTTAACACCCCCAATACAAGGCCACTGCGGCATGGAACGTGAAAATGGCGATGACCAATCGTTGCCTGGCCAAGGGGAAACCACATTGACGTCACCCGCATGGTCCATCTTGATGTCCGCCATCTTGAAATCAACTTCAGAAATTTAAATGGGAAGGGGGTCGTGCGACATATCAAAATGGGCTAGAATTTCACCAGGAAAACAACTGTGACATTTGTTTTCACCTAACGTTAATTGTTGTAGGGTTAACAATACCACAATGTTATAGCACATGCTCAATATGACGTCCCTCTTGCGCAACACACGCGTGTAATCGTCTCTCCCACGACCTTACCACATTCTGAAGAACCTCAGGAGTTATTGCAGTACAGGCATCCACAATGGGCTAGATCCCTGATTTTCGTAGCATACATCATGGCTTTCAGGTGTCCGCAGAGGTAAAAGTCCAATGGTGGCAGGTCAGGTGAGCGTGCAGGCCATTCTACAGTCCCTCGGCGACCAAGCCAGTGGTGAGGGAATTGTTGATCCAGGTACGGACGGACTATCATCCCATAGTGCGGTGGATCACCATCTTGCTGGAACCATTCAGGATAGCTCCCATCCTCGGACAGTAAGGATGGTAAGATCTGCTCCCGTAGCAGAAGCAAGTAGCCCTCTGCATTTAAGTTGCCCTCAATGAAAAATGGACCAACAAGTCTAGAACCCCAAGTACCACACCACACCATTAGCTTCCCGCCTCCCGTCACCTTGCTGGGATCTGTCCAATGTGGATTTTCGGGTGACCAGTACCGCAGATTTTGCTTATTCACCTCCCCGGACACACAAAAATTAGCCTCATCACTGAACAGAATCTTGCTACCGACGGCAGGGTCACGTTGCAGTTGTGCTATAGCCCACTCACAAAACTGCAAACGCCTGTCTGGATCGTCCTCACTAAGGAGATGCTGCAGCTGTATCTTATACAGATGCCAGTGGTGGTCACGTACAATTCTTTGAATTGAACCCCTGCTGACACCGCTTTCCAGCGCCAGTCTCCGTGTGCTACGGGTTGGGGACTTTGCAAATGATGCCAACACCGCTACAGCAGTACCCTCATCCGTGGCTCTTTTCCGACGTCCATGTAGCGGCTTGTCGTCCACAGATCCAGTATCTTGAAACTTTGCCAGCAACTGGCTGACGGCCACATGTGACACCGGTTGTCTTGCAGGATTGCGGTTATTGAAGTCTGCGACAATGTCACGCGTGCTTCTCTCCCCTGACATCAATATGATGGCAATCCGTTCCTCACGTGTTAGTGGCATTTTCGTTCAGATCAGTGAAAAAGGAAATATGCTACTCTTGACACGATCAATTCACATCATCACTCTTCTAAACTTTTATTTAAAGACAAAACACAATCGTAATTCCCATGTCAACCAATACTACAAGATATGTACATATCGGTAAGTCAATATCCGGACATTTTCAGTGATTGGTCTAAACAATAAATACCACATAATCACATACTAACGATAATTTGAACAATAAACATTTAAGCAAAAAGGAAAGGACGTGTCATTCTCCCATGCGGGAATCGCCCTTAAATTTAAAGTTAGGTGAAAACAAATGTCACAGTTGTTTTCCTGGTGAAATTCTAGCCCATTTTGATATGTCGCACGACCCCCTTCCCATTTAAATTTCTGAAGTTGATTTCAAGATGGCGGACATCAATATGGCTGCCGACCATGCGGGTGACGTCAATGTGGTTCCCCCTTGGCCAGGCAACGATTGGTCATCGCTATTTTCACGTTCCATGCCGCAGTGGCCTTGTACTGGGGGTGTTAAGTGACTTATTGAGCCACCCTGTATAGCCTTAATAATAGACATCTGACGCTAATAGCGAGAATACATACAGTGCGGTCAGGAAGAATCGCTCAAAAGTTAGCTTGGGCCATGAACATCAGGGGGTCCAACACCTGGAAATTACCCTCGTTGAGGTTTCTTATGCTCAATTTCTCTTCTAGGCAGAGTAACCTGCCTTGGCTCGACCTGTTACTTTTCTTCGTTACTTCCCCAGGCAAAATAATTAGCATAACACTTCAATAACTAACAAAAAACGGTTCAATCGAATATCAAGTCATAGTATAATCTACCATAATTTTTTACCATGGTTATTAGGGAAAACTCAGTTGTTTTATCTCAATTCAATGATACCCAGACGTTCAGTTTAAAAATATATAAAAATACTATTTATTTCGTTCATTAAATATGTACAAAGAATTACATATGAAATAACCCTTACATAATAAATGACATGATCCTCTTTAATTGAAACACTGTAAATAAATGTATATATATATGTATGTATGTATATATATATATATATATATATATATATATATATATATATATATATATGAGAGGTTCCTACACTGGCCTACACCAGCAGTACTAGTTCAAGAATGTATCTAGCTTGTCACTAGCATACATGACATGTTTCTCTAATTCCCTCCCTTTCTTGATTATATGAAAATTGCCACGCAAAAATAGAATCCACGACTTTTGCGACACCGTCGTATGCGACACTAGCATTTCTGCCGTCATATGCGACACTGTATTGAAAATATATTCCATGACAGTTGCGACACCGTCATCTGCGACACAAAGTGTAAATAGCTTCCCGTCACACTTTATCCGGGCTTAGGACTGGCAGCATCATGGAAGCTGGTGTGTTTTGGAAAACCTTTATTAGTTTTAATTCACACTGGCATCATGGAAGCTGGGTGTTTAAAAGCTGGATGTATTTATCCTTTGTCAATGACGGATTTTTTAGATCCCTTGTCAGTATAGGATCAGATTGCAATCCCTTGTCAATGTAGAATGCGTCGTTTCTCTTGTAGTTGAACCAACATCCTACTATTTTCATTCTAATTTCTGTACGTACGCCATTCTCCTCAAAAAGCGCTTAAGATCTCTGTGCATTTCATAGTCGGAAAACGCTCTTTGTAGTCTCTCATCTAATGTAATGTACTGACGTCGTCTACGTTTCCCTTTAAGATTCAAGGCCTTCCTCTCACATAAGTAGTCGTTTCACACAGCTTCTAATCTTAAAGTCTTCACTAATTGATACTCGTTAGGACTTGACTTTTTCGTCAATACATTAACTGTATGGTTCCATCCCTCGACTGCATTGTTAGTCCTGTGTGGTTGTTGGGAGCATGGAAATGTCGAAAACAGAGTTGTTCATCCACTGTTCAATGAAATAATCCAAAAATTTTCTCAATATGTCGTGGTTTGGCGCATCTTCCATCACACGCAGCCATCCATCATCGACGTCAGCCACAGGGAGGCGAGCCAGAGCTGAACACATTCTTGTACACAGCCGCACGTGTGGATCTGTTTTGTAATCGTTTGTCGGTCACAACTCCTGCACCTTCCGCCACAAACATTGGTTAAAGTGGTAATTACAACCACTGATCTGAGCCTCGGAAAATACTTTCTTCAGAGACGCTATTGCTGCTGCACATATGCAAATGTCGCTAATTCTGGTAAACAAATTAGAAATCGTAGGGGAAAATCCAAGCAGTGTCGCTTATGACGGGAAAGAAACAGTTTTTGCCTTAGTGTCGCAAATGACGGTGTCGGAAATGTCGGAACTCCCAAAAATAGACTAATCTTGAATGCAATTATAACAATTAATTATGCACTGTTCTTGAAAATATATAAAAACAAAACTAATTCGATTCTTTTTCCACCCTGCCACAGTCCCTTTAATTCCAGATTAAATAAAAACCGGACACCTTGACAGTGTTAAATCTACAAATTTAAACTAATATTTTCGCGGAACAAAGTACTTGGCTTGTCACCAACGGATAGACATTTACTTGTAATTAAACGCGTCCCTTAATCCCCTCGGACAACGTTTCTCTTAGAATAATAACAAATGTCCACCGAAAACTAAGCGTTGGCTTGTCACCAAACGAATCAAGAAAAATTGAGTGGGCTTCTCTATATATTTCGATGTAAGAAAATGGTTCATCATTTGACTATCCCGTCACTCCCGGCAGCTATTTTTTTTCCAGTCAACTTGTGAATGAGGTTTCATTTCTTGCTCTCTGATTGGCTGTTGGAAAGTTACGGTGCTGTGATTGTGAGAATATGTTCTTTGCGCTGTACACGATGATGTAGGCGACTTTAGCAAGTAGTAAAGAAAGTGTAGAGAAACTGATAATTTGAATAATTATTAATTATGAATGATAAAGTAAGAAGTATTACACACTTGAATGGAATCACATATTCCTTTGTAAAATAATTCATTTCATATTTTTCATCGCAAATTTGCTGCTTTCTTTTACATCTGGCATAAATGTAGCAGCCTGTTTCTTGGGGGGGGGGAAGGAAACTTGAACACTCGAATTAACCACACCCACCCACCCACACGCATATATATATATACCGCGTGAGGCACCTAAAAGTACCACCTGAAATAGCGAAGAAACCAGAAACAGTAGCGATGTGAGGTTTGCGGGAAACAATAATATCAAATGGGGCTCGTAAATCGGAGGTATGGGGTGGGTCGAAAAATATCGACAAATGGGGTATCTGGAGCAAAGTCATATTTTTTTAAATGGAACGATATACAATAACATGCATAATATAAAAGAGCACACGCAGAGAAACACAACGCCGTTGGTCTCATGCATCTACTGCACATAGGAACGAAGATATGGCCATGTGAAAATATGTAAACAAACTAACAAGTGGCCCACTTGACCGTCAGTACCACGCCATGTAAGACTTCTCAGGTGCCTGACAGAACTGCCTTTACGCAGAGCAAGTTTTGATAGCAGGTCCACGAGATCGTGTTAGTTCATGGCAAGCAGTCGTAGTGGTAAGAGCGAAGATTGTGGTGTTCGCAAACATAGAAAAAGCGGACATGATCCTGATTTATGGGGAATGCCGAATGAATGCCTCAGAAGCCTACCGTGTGTACGCAGAGAGATATCCGGACAGACGACAGCCATCTCGACGTCTGTTTGGTAAGTTATTTATTAAATTAAGAGATACCGGAAGTGTAACACCACGAGCACGTGTGCGGAACAAGCCAACTACAGGTGAGGCAGGTGCAACAAATGTTCTCGCCGCTGTTGCTGTGAATCCGCACGTTAGCTCCCGTGAAATTGCCAGGGATGCTGGGATGAGTCAGCGAAGTGTATTGCGCATTCTGCAAATACACAAGTTTCACCCATATCATATCTCCCTCCATCAGGAACTTCACGGGAATGATTTTGTGGACCGTGTTTGGTTTTGCACATGGTTGTTACGACACGACACACCCGATTTGTCACGTATCCTCTTCATTGACGAGGCAACGTTTACCAATCATGGAAATGTCAACCTAAGGAACATGCACTATTGGTCGGTGACAAATCCACATTGGCTTCGCCAAGTGGAAAGCCAGCGCCCATGGAGTGTGAACGTGTGGTGTGGTATAGTGGGTGAACATCTCATTGGCCCTTTTTTTATACAAGGGACACTGAATGCTGACCGATACATACAGTTTTTACAACATGAACTGCCTGTACTATTGGAGGACATACCACTTCAGACAAGGAGGGACATGTGGTACCAACATGACGGGTGCCCAGCTCACAGTGCAAGACGCGCTACAGCATATGTGGAAAATACATTTCCAAATCGTTGGATTGGACGTGGAGGGCCTGTTAAATGGCCGGCTCGTTCCCCAGATTTGACACCGTTAGACTTTTTCCTGTGGGGAAAGCTGAAGGACATTGTCTACCGGGATGTGCCAACAACTCCAGAGGATATGCAACACCGCATTACTGCGGCCTGTAGGGACATTCCCTACGAGATGCTACATTCTGTGCAACGATCTTTGCGTGGGCGCCTCGTTGCCGTATCGCAGCTGACGGCCACCACTTTGAACACACACTTTGAAAGGTTTTCGCTTCTTACGCAGTGGTTCTTCGACATACTGTCATTGTCATTTTCATTATGCTGTAACACTGTCAAATACATGGTGCTGACGATGTCTACTGTATTTTTTCTTTCTTTAACACGTTCTGTCTTCATCTTGTCCAATGGCTTCCGACATCTCATACTTGTACATGCCGTGGTACTGACGGTCAAGTGGGCCACTTGTTAGTTTGTTTACATATTTTCACATGGCCATATCTTCGTTCCTATGTGCAGTAGATGCATGAGACCAACGGCGTTGTGTTTCTCTGCGTGTGCTCTTTTATATTATGCATGTTGTTGTATATCGTTCCATTAAAAAATATATGACTTTGCTCCAGATGCCCCATTTGTTGATATTTTTCGACCCACCCCATACCTCCGATTTACGAGCCCCATTTGATATTATTGTTTCCCGCAAACCTCACATCGCTACTGTTTCTGGTTTCTTCGCTATTTCAGGTGGTACTTTAGGTGCCTCACGCGGTATATATTACAGTCATTCCATTTCTTTACAAAACGCATTGAAACAACAATTCACCAAAATCTTTCTCTCTCCCAGATTATGCGTCTGCGGTAAGTAGATACGATAAGCACCGTAACTTTCCAGCAGCCAATCGGAGGGCGAGAAATGAAACCCAATTCACAAGTTGACTGGAGAAAAAAAACTCGCCTACCGACACCGAAGAACCTTCCAAAGGTCTCCTCCTCCTGCCCAAAAAAACGTAAGAATGCCAACACCCGTTACTCAATGGATTCCCTTCGATTAAAAAAAAAACAGTAATCGGAACTTTTTCCAACACCCCTCAGGTTGAAAAGACAAGATTTTAAAACTACCCGGCTTCTGCCGGCTGGCTTTCACCGTCACGTAGGCCAGCCCTAGTAAGAGGTTACATTGGAAACTGCATAAAAAAGAAGCATAGCTGTCACTAAAAAAAATAACATTGAACATACATAAAAACTAATAATAAAAAAGGATCTTGTAGTGATTCTATCATTACAGGTTACAAAAAAAGAAAGATTATTTTTTATTGTTAACAACAGATTTAGTATTCACACAGACTAACCCAAGTATAAGCTCCGTTAGATAAATAAAATTGAGTGTAGAACACAAGAGGCAGGTTGTGTTTTCATATTTTACCATTATAACTAAGTACTAAATTGTTTTAGTTTTCAAAATTCCAAAAACTAGTGTTTCTTGTGAAAGGTCACATGGCAAACTTGATGATTAAAATTTCCCCCTAACTTTCAAAGCTTTCTCTTGGACGAGGTGTGCAAAAGTTAATAATAAAACAGAATAACTACGAATTTCAATACATCTAAAAAATAATGCAAAACAAATGTGATAGATGTTCACGCATCTGGTGGATAAATTTGAAATGAATTTGGTTTATTTTTATTAGTTTATAACATCATTGTATAATAATAATAATAATCATAAGCATGATAATCATAATTATTATTGTTATTAATTCAAGTTTTATCAATAGGCTTGACCCTCCCTGCAAAAATTTCTAACGACGTCCGTGGTCATGAATAATTAATTCTTGTCGTGTTTTTAATTGTATAATCTGTATGGTACATCATAAAAATCACAAACCATATTTAAGTTACCTGACACGTCACACTCTTAAAAATTTGGTAAAATATCTACTTTCTTGCTTCACAGAATAATTTTATATTCTGTGTTTATATATAATCTCGAACAAGGCGTGTTTATATCTGTTCTTCTATAGACTTTCTTGTATTTGACTTTCCTAGGCGTGAAAATCAAAACATCTTTCACACTTAAAATGTGCGACAATCCCCTTGGGAAACACGAAATCGTGCAAACTTCGACATTCGGAACAAATCTTGTTTGTGAACATGAATAATAATTTCAATTTTTATGCGCGCATACCTCAGTTTTTCTGAACGTGATTTCTTCTTCTTCTTTTTTGCCTTCCTTTGTGATTTTCAAAGTTGGTTAAGAATGCACGAAAAATACGGCCTTGTATTTTACTAAAACATCTCTCTCGCATCGAGTGCAAAGATATAGCCTGTGACGCGCAATAACACTGTTTTTGAACAGCGAAGAACAGCTCATTTTTCATTCTCTTAGAAATTACTTCCTTCCAAGAGCAAAGACAAGAGAAGCTACGATCTCTGAAAGGAACGAAGTTGAATTTTAAACAAAGGCGAAGACAAGGAACGTAACCCTCTTCTGACGTCTGTTCTCTCTGCAGGGAACGCCGTGCTCTAAGCTGTCGGCAGCGGTTCTGTTTAATGCTCACTGTTGCCAGACCCTTGCACGAAAAGCGTCCGTTTGCTTCCGAAGATTCCACTGGATGCTGGCACGGAAAATTCCGTGCAGAAGACAAAACACAGAGCTGTAAAATCGAATTCCAAAAGGATCTTGCACTGTGCGCTGAACTTGTTGTCTTCATTAGGCAGCAGTGTTGCCAGTAATGAATTTATTTCGTACTTTTAGTAGCATTTGTACGAAAACAGGAATGCAGAAAGAACGGAGCATTCTACAGGGTGTACCAAAAGTCTCATTACCTCCCCCTTTGAATTGTATACAAACCTGCTAAATGTTATTTTAACAACATGCGTATTATGAGAGGATGCTATACCATCAAATCAGACCAATGACCACCATTTACTCCAGAGGATCTGTGTGCAAACCGCCATTTTCATGGCACAGTATTATTCGCCTCCAGGTGCAATGTGAAATCCTCCGTAACATGGCTGGCGTGAGGGAAGCAAACGCACTGCGAACAGCTTCTTAAAGTTCACCATTTGTCTGATAACGATTATGGGCGACTTTCTGTTTGATGTGTCCCAGTAGCGCATTATCACAAGTTGTCAGATTTGGACTTTGGGGTGGCCATTTTAGAGGTGCCGGGAAATTTGGCGATCCTCGTCCAATTCATTTGTCTCTGAACACATCATTGAGGTATTCTCTTAAAATGGCCACCTGAAATCCAGATCTGACATCTTATGTTACGGAGGATTTCACATCGCACCTGGAGGGGAATAATACTGTGCCATGAAAATGGCGGTGTGCACACAGATCCTCTGGAGTAAATGGTGGTCATTGGTCTGATTTAATGGTATACCATCCTCTCATCATACGCATGCTGTTAAAATAACATTTTGGAGGTTTGTCTACAAGTCAAAGGGGGGGGGGGGGTATTGGGACTTTTGGTACACCTGTAGAATTCACCAGTGCACTGCACTCATGCACTCTTCGACATTCTGTAATTCACCAATGTATATCAAAGATTTCACCGGGTTAAAGCATGACGTCATCCTTTTTGCACCAGAGTTGGTACGGATGATGTAACAAAATGGCGTCGCCTGCTTTGAATCTTGCTTTGATTCTTAATATCAACAACAAATAAACAAAATGTTGTGGTAAGGAATTGAACAAGGGCGTAGAAACTTCATGTAAATACACATCTCTCGCTTACTCTAAAGACTGGAATTCTAACAATCATAAGAAAAGATCCATTTATCATATTTTACTATCATACAGGGTGGCTCAAAAGTCAGTTTCCCCTAGGAGAGAACAAAATTATGATACTTGTAGCAGAGCGTATAGAAGAGAAAGTGTGTGCACGTCGGTTTCTTCCCGTAAGCCAAGTGAATAGAGCGGTGCCCCACCGAAACACTGGCAGCACCTTCGCTTGCGACGAGCGTCTTCTGCTTGCAGTGCGGTCGCGCTTTATGTAGCGTTGTGTTTTGTTGTGCTAGAATAACATTGTGTGCTTTTATTAATGACAACGTTGTTACATTATTCAGTTTAGTGTCGTTAGATTTGTGATTGATCCGTTGTGACTAGTTTGAGTTGCGTTCAACGCATTATTATTGTTTGAGACAGCAGCGAGCGAAAACTACAAGATGCCTACGTGTTTCATACCCGCTGTAGATTTGGATATGACCGCTGTTCTTCAGGTAGTAGACATTTTTTTAGGCCACTTAAAGTTAGTAATGGTTTCTCAAAATGGGAGACTGCCATGCCATCCCTAGAAAAGATAAAAAAGCTAAGTCATAATTGCTATGTGTGTGATATTCATTTTTCCACTGACCTTTTAGTGAAAGTGGATTCGTTGATAGTGGATGGCGAAACAGTAGATATTCCACGACAAAGGTGGAAATTAAAACCAGAAGCAGTTCCTCATATATTTCCTAATCTGCCCAAATACCTCTCCAAGACAGTTAAGAAGCGAATATCTCCCATGAAAAGGCAATCCTTGCGGACAGATGATAATGAAGTAAGTACTCGTCGCAATGTATCATTAAGCTTATCAGTAGAGGACGATTTGCTTCACACTGCAGATGCTAGCAATACAATAGCATTGCTAAAGAAAAAACTTAAGAATCAGAAACGCAATTTAATTAGAACGCAGAATAAACTAAAGGTCGCACAGGCTAAAATAAATTTGCTTGAAAAAGACGTTAAAGATGCTAAATTAAAGACAACGGTCACACAGTCAAAACAGTTCGCGTCTCTTAGCAAAAATCAAAAAATTGTAATTGATACAATCTTAAAGAAATGCTAACTGAAAAGTAAGACAGGAATGAGATACAGTTCTGAGTTTATACTGGATTCTCTTCTATTAAAAATTAAGTCTCCCAAGGGGTATAGACACTGTTTGCATCACGATTTGCTACCTTTGCCTTCTGAAGCTCACTTGAGAAAATTGGTGAAGGGTATTAAATGTCCTTATGGCGTAAATTTCCATGCCATCGACGCTAAAACACATTTTTTTAGTGATGAAAATGAGCGTAGCGGAATGCTGATTTTTGATGAAAACTTAGGGAAGCAATTCAGTTTAACTCGAATTCCTTGAAAATAGACGGCTTTGTTGATTTGGGAAATCTTACTCCAGACGAAATCAATAATCAATTAGCAAATCATGGTCTAGTTTTTATGTTTGTTCCTTTTCTGTATAATTGGATTCAACCCATAGCAGTATATGCTAGCAGGAATGCCACCCTGGTGACATTCTCACAAAAATACTTTTCCAGGTTATCATACATTTGGAAAAAGCAGGGGTCAGAATTATTGGTTTTACATCTGACGGTAGCCAATCTAACAAAAAGTTATGGAAATGCTTAGGAATTTCCGGAAACAGAAACAATCTTAAGTGCTCTATACCCAATCCAGCTGACCCTAGTAGAAAGCTTTGGGCATTTTCAGACACACCACATACATTTAAATGCATAAGGAATAACTTCCATGATAAAGTGCAGGTGTAGTATAATGGTGATATTGTTGTTATTCATTTTACAGAAAAGTGTATGAACATGATCCATCTACTGAATTTTCCGGTATGAAAGCTTGCTACAAAGTGACCTCTGCTCATTTGGATCCTAATTCATTGCAACGAATGAATGTAAGGCTCGCAGTGCAGCTGTTCAGCAGATCTGTGGCTAATGGAATAAAATTTTATCGGAGTATTAATGCAGAGGGGTTAGAAGGCAGTGAAACAACGGAAAATTTCACAAGGGACCTAAACTGCCTGGTTGACGCATTAAATTCATTCGCTCCTGCACAGGCACTATATAAAGGATCAGAAGCACGTACAACTTTAATAAAATGGAATGCTGTCCTTAGAGATAATCGAAATTCCTTCGCTTCAGAAAAAACTCTAGAGTCCTTAAGAGTGACTTTAGAAAGTACTTTAGAAGTGTCCGACTATTTGTGGAAGAACAATTACAAGTACGTTTTGACAGGAAAATTTAATCAAGATCCCCTAGAACGCCATTTTGGTATATTGCGGTCGTTCACTTGTGATGATCATCCCTCCACTGTGGATTTTCTGCACTTACATATGCTGCAATCAATTTACGTACCAGCAAAACTTGCTTTATTTTCGGGCGGAAACTGTGAATACAGGACTGAATTTCCTCTGACATCTTTTGTTAATCAAATGCGAACTCTGGCAAGAGCAACCGAAAATAAAAATCTTTCGGTGAACAAGAAAGCTGAAAATAAAATAAGGGAAAAAATTTCCATTGTTGAAGATGAAATTCAAATACCGGGCTAGGAAAACAACATGCCGAACTTAAATTAACAAAGTGTTGGTAAGGAATACTTGGTGTATCATTTGGCAGGATACATTTCAAAAGTGACGGATTGTAAACTGTGTACAACTTTTCTGCACGGGGAACCAAGTAATGTACCTGCCTCACTTACGCTAATCCAAGACTATGGTTCGGGCGACGGCTGTAAATACCTTACCTATGCATCGAAAAGTGTTTATGATGTGCTGTTACGAGTGGAAGAAGTTGTTGCAGAAAAATTATCATGTGCTAATAGTTTATGGGGTGATATATTTTTTGAGTGTTTGGACAATTTAAATATAACTGCTGTAAAAACTTCGCAATTAGGATGCTGTGAAGATCATGTGCTGCGTACGCTACCTAAACTCGTATTTCACTATCTGAAATGTCGATTTTTCTTCCGCACCAAGCAGATAAGAAAGGAATTAAGTGCCTCGAAGACAGGAAAATCATCTCGGGAATTCTCCAAACTATCCAGCTGCTGAGCTCTTCTCCAAACGTAAGTAACATGCATTTTTGTTTCTTATATAGTCGTGTCATTCTATAGAATGAAGGGATCTGAACCAGTTAATTGATGGGGTGATGTAAACTACTCATCATTCATCCTCTTGATGAGACCACTCGTCATTGACATGACGAGTTATTGCTTGGCATGCGAAAGGTACAAATAACACAAAGGAATTAAACTACTGAAAAGACAATGGCAACTCGTTGGATTTTGTGAACCGTTGAACCTGTATCATGGCTGGGTGTAGGATAATTACCTGTCTAACTGAAGTCTCTGAGCTGAATCGAAAATAGCGAAGTCCTCTGTGAGCTTCTCTCTAAGTGTTGACCAAAGCGAGCTTCCACTATCGACCTCCTGTCTTGCTGACCTCCTCTCTCTACCAACTCAATTCCCCAAGTCCAGTCCCTTCCCAGCTTGTCTCACCTCTATCTTCCCTGGCCATCGAGCTCTTCCTCGATGCCGAATCGCCGAATCGTGTTTATTATAATTGCTACCATGCAAACCGCTGACACCAAACCCAGAAGTGTTACCTATTTCCTGAATGCTCAGGAGGTTTGCATGGCACAACACAATGCATTGTAAACATGCCTAAGAGGCTTGAGACAGCTGAGAGAAAAACAAGTGAATGCCCTGGTCAACATGAAGCTTTCAGAGAGACTTAATAAAATAAACATACAATCCTATGGATTGATACGTTCGCGCCTCTTAGGAAAAATTTTCTCCTTTGAAAATTTAAAAGTCAAATCGCAAAGCTTGACATGACTCAGGTTCGCCAATTCCATATATTTTCTTAAAAAACCAAATATACAAAAGAAATCCACCAAAACATAACTTTCCCTTGTTTGCCGTAGCCTGAATGAAAAAAATTTTTATTCCCTAAACTCTAAAATGAATAATACCCTTAATACTAACAAATTCGTATGTTTATACGATGTAAAAAACAATAATATATACTATGATAGGACTAGAAATCACAAACGTTCGTGTCGTTGAGCGATAAAACTCTTAATGTATCACATGTGCGTGTACGTAATGTGTATAATGTATAATTGCTCATCAACCTGCTCCTAGTCAAGAGTCTGTGATGTCTCGCCACGCGGTAACGACTCTGTGTGTTCCGCGAGGCAAGCGGTTGGAGCGTCGTGCAAGATGGAACGGAATTCACAATGTTATGTATATTTCCACTTGATATAGACTCTTCAAACACATAAAAAAAACCTAAAAAGGTGCACAAGTAAGTACACGTAAGTAAGCATGTAAAACATTGTCACATCTCACTGTTTTGTCCGTGTGAAAACCTGATCATATCAAAGTGCGTATAATTTACGAACTACCTAGCCACTGCACTCCTAAAATCGTTAAATATATGAACTTGCACGGCTATGTTGCACATTCCAAGGTAGTATTATACACTATTCAATGTATATAATTGGTTACACTGATAACTGTCGCTGGTAAAACTTAATTATAGCGTTCAATTTTCTTTTCTACGTTAATCTGTACACTGTATACATATATATGGCTTGGTGAATACCTTTGTATGTCTGCACACACATAAAAAAAATAATCTTGCAGTATTTTATCAACTGTCTACTCTGATTGAATATATCAGAAAATGTCCAATGTGCAATTGTATTTTTAATTATGTACCATATTGGTGAAACACAATTAACTATTTGGAAAAAACATTTGCATAGAACTAAAGCATACTGTCTGCAATGTTTGAAAGTACTGTAGCTATGCTTGTTATAGCTTGCATGTGCAATTGGATATCCATTATAAAAAGCTTCTTCTTAAAACAAAAATATGCACTAATTGATGCACTGGCCAATTGACACCACTGATGCTTGTCGCTTCCTTGCAGTATAATGTAAACTTAAATGCATATAAAACTGGTTCTCATGCATGACACAAAACTGAAAATGTGTATAAGGACTATGGAAAAGTACTGTTTCCCATAATGCATGTTAAATGACCAAATAGATACACATGATAGGAGCTCGCATGTGTATGTGTAGAAACACTGTAGCACAATTCTGTAATTATTGTTTGTGACCAGAACTGCTGTTTGTAGAATGTATGTTTTCTCTGCTTCCTCTTCTTTCTGGATTGCTTGTCGTCTTGACTGCATTGGGGTAATGTAAAAAATGTGGTAAATTACCCGTAGAACTTGGGAGATGAGGAAAAGTTGTTGTTTTAACTGCAAACAGTGTGGAGGGCAATTTTATTTAGCTCCATCACTAGGTGTTGTTGATAATGTATAGTCCGCTATACTGGGAAATGTATGGTTGACTACATCCTTCCTGTAAAAGGTAGTCTCCGTGTAGTAGTTAGAAATGTCTGCATGTCTCCCTCAAATTGGTGGTGACGAGTCTCTTCTTGAAATAGTACTTAAAATGTCTGCATGTCTCCCTCGTAGAATGATACTCAGTCTTTCTGCCTGGTAATAGTAGACTGCCTGCGGATGTCAGTCATGAAAAATGCCCATGGATGGTGTAGGCATTGCTTGTCCATGGCGTTCCGTATAGACAGGTTAGGTTAAAAGGAAAAATTATGACAAAGAAAGGAAATTGCAATAGGATGGGTATATATAATTCAAGTATGCATGTACACAAAACCAACTAATTTCCACTGCCTTTTCTTTAAAATTAAATTAAATTGTCTCATCAAAAATAAAATATGATTAAAATAAATTGATAAAATAATTGCCATAACTCTTTGAAAATAAATAAGGAAAATTTAAATAAAATATCCAACCGTAATTAAAATATTAATGTCCATGATTAATGTGTTGCCTTAACCTATTAATTATTACTGCGCTGCTCTGAATTAATCTGATTCGCAAGCTGATAATGCTTATACAAATAATATCCTAGGGTTGCGGTTAATAAAACATTCCAAATAACAAAAACTAATATCGACATGGGCAAAGGGTTTAGGACTAATTCTTGAAATGAAATGTTCTTACTAATTGATTGATTAAGTTGTTTTAAAGCAAGTTCAAGCGGAGTCCATTGGAGAATAGTGAAATCAGATAAATTCTTGGGAATATTAGGTAGTAACTCAATTTCCTTCATTTTGACTTGTTCAAAAGCTAACATTCTTGTGTGTAAAATTTGTTGATCCACAATAATTTGCGAAAAATCCTGATAATTAAAAAATAAAGATTGACCTTCGTTAAGCTGAACTGATCTGTGCGTGTTCAAATTATTATTCAAATTCTGAATCACAATAAATTGACCTGAACCTGATATTAAAATACCATTGCGTGTTCTGATAAACTGAAATAGTTTATTGTCAGTAATAGACTTCACTTCAAAATTACAAAATGTAAAATTAATAAACAAAGATAAGTGTTGCAAGCATGTTCTAAATGCTACTTCTGAGTTTCGTTGAAACTCCAGGTGGTAACAAATATAGCATCAGGGAATTAAAAAGGTGAAATTCAAATTTGAAACACAATAAAAATAATAAAAAACTTTCTCAATTTCAAATTTCCTTTAAACAAAAGAAATGTATCCACTCAAAACTTCTTGAGTCCGCCGTATACCTCAAATCACTTGGTCGTGGAAACAGACCCGCCGCGGAAAGGTATACTTGACTCATATAAGAATGGTGTGTCAATTCCTTAGGTATGTTTAAACAAAATAGATAGAGAATAGTTATGCTATATATTAAAATATAAATAGAAATTACTAGTTATTACCTACTGTACTAACATTAACACGAAGTTAATCAGTAAGAAGTAATGAATTTATTGCTGCATTGTCGAATAAGGTGCAAATTGGGTAAATAAGCTAAATTTCCTAATAATAAATATTAATAATAATAATAAATTCCCAAATTATAACATTTGTGGTAAACCACACTGTTTAAATTTGGAAAGGCTAACGATGCCGTGGCGACTTTTGCTGCACATGCCTGTGCCAATCACCGAGGCTTAGCCTGGCATGTTGCTAATAATCTTGATTACTCTAAGTGCATAAAGTGCTAAAATTGCCCTTTTGTAAAATTTCCCTGATTTTATCAAAATTTCGTTTGACTTTATCCAGATTTAAACCAAATGTACGTCGATTTCCCAAAAACTTACTTACTATAAATATCTCTTATGAAAAACGGGAAAATTTTGCGAGAAAAACGCAAAAAAAAAATTCGTCTTGTTGTTCCTTTGAAAATTATAGGTCGTGATTAGTCTGAAGTGCATAAATGCGACGTTTTATGGCAAAAGATATTTATGTAACAAAAATTATCCCTAACATAGTTTACATGAAGTTCTATCGTGAAAATCAACTTCTGATGGCTATATGCGTAACTAAACTGTTCCCATAAAATTGTAATGGGCGACCGCCCCTGACCGTTGTAAATATGCAAAGCCTATGGTAAGAGTTTTCGAAGCTTCCAGCGTGTTCAAAGTACTCGGGAGAGCGCTTGAGTGCAGAAAAGGAATTCGCTGATACCAGACATTCTAATTGTGCAAGGTTGCATTTGTGGTCGCTGGACGTAACTGAAAATTTCTCTATGGCGACAACGAAAGCTCTGGCAAGTTCGCTGCCGTGATCGGCGACTTCGGGTACGTTCGGGTTCCGTTCGGGATAGCGAACGAAAAAAAAATCGTTGCTTTGGGCAACAAGCAAAGGTGCGGAAGAAGAAAATGCAAGGCGATGGTTCGCTGACGCCCCGAATGACGCGTACATGTGTACAAAACTTTAAATTACTACGAACAAATTGTAGTAAGCGCTGCGGGAGTACGAAATAAAGTCAAGGACTTGAAATGACGTAATAAATTGGATGGAAAAAAAAAACTTCGTTGCGCTTACGACAGAGTGTTACTAGAACACTTCCGTGCTCGTAAAATAACAACAGTTGGGAAGCTGTTAGCAAACTAAATGACTAATAAACCTTGCATAAGGTACAATCAAACGTAAAAAATGAATAATACTTAAAATTTGAATCGTAATTAATATAAAATTCTAGGCGAATGTGAAGTCGTAGAAAATATGGTCTGTAAAAGATACAACAGGTTCGGAAACCTGAGAATTTGGCTTACTTTCTGTTTTTAAAGTAACACTTGAAACTTTCTCGACTTTTACTGGTGACTGATTCACAAATAACTCTTTAACTTTTACAACTGGCTGAACACAGTGTGAAATAGGCAATTCACTTTCCATTTTGCGACTGTTTTGAACAAAATTAGGATCCTTGCTTACGGCAAATTTCTGAACTCTATCTTTAATGGATAAAATATTCTTCGGCAAATCTATACTATTGTCTTTAGTGACTAAACTATTTCTGGATGCATCCTGAACTTCTTCTTGTACCCTGGGTTGAATAATAATGGACTGAGGCAGTGGAGGCGGCAGTGGCGGATTTATTGTTTTCAATGGTACCACTTCAACAATCGGTGCAACATCGTCGTAAATCTGATCAATGGACGGTGGATCATTATTAAGTTTGCTTAACTGTAACTCGTTGGTACACTCATGGTCATAAGTAATAGATTTCTTGCGCTGACATTGAAAATAACAGATTATGAAAATTATAAAAATACTAATAATAAATGTTGTTAATAATAAAATTGTAATTATATTATAAGGATAGTCAAAGGACTTGTTCAACAGATAAATAAAATTAGAAGCTTTTACGTATGGAAGAAATCCGTTTAAAATAACTAAAATCGCAATGATTTTCATGTTGCTTAGGCAATCAAAAACAAACAGTTCTTCAAAGCTAACACGTACTTTAAGCCTGCCTAGTTTAATTAGTAGATAGTTTAACTCAACTTTTAATTATTTCTGACTCTATGCTCAATTTATCTGCGTAATGTATTTATTTATTTATTCTCTAAATTTATTAGCACTGTTTAACTTATCTTATTTTAAATTTTACTGCAAACTATTTAATTTCAGGTGTTAACTTTACGTTTAAATTCTTTGAAATCAATCGAACCGTACTAAGGTACAAGGTAAAGGAAAAATTGAGTCTGATTTACTCCTGACTACCTGAAAAATAATAATTATTATTTATGCGATCTTTAAATGCATTAAAATACTAACATCACTAAAACTTGAAGAATCTTTAATTCTCTCTACTCATTCTAAAATATGCTTAGCATATTATTGTGGCAAAGCTTTAAACTAAAACCGTTGTGGTTTACTCATAATCATTCTGCGATGGCAGAATGGATTTCCAGGATTTTGGTCATGATCCAATATCCGAAGGAAAATACTTGTTATAGGAGCGCAAAAAAATCTTGACGTCGACGTCTACATATTCATATAATATAAATATTCTCATAACTGGCGCTTAAAATAAACTTTGCTAATATAATCATATACCTTCTTCTGAAGAGTAACTATAAAATTCTAGTGATGTATTCGCTGAGCTAGTATTATTACATACTGCAAAAAACTTTTGTGCCTAAAGCACATTATTAAATAATAAGTCTGCTTTTAATCTTTAATATTATTAGTGCTATTCTATGATAAATTATTATTATTATTATGTCGTGCAAGTTAAATTAAAATGTTAAACCTGTTACTTATATGACTTTTCAATTTTAGTGACCATTGTCCGCGCGTGAGTCCGCGTTGTCCTCTTGCTGATCTTCATCTTCACCTGCCAAATTTTCTTCGCCTTCACCGTCATCTGGCGCATAATATTTTTTGAGTCTCTGGACGGCAATAGAGCCCACTACTGTCTTTCCGCGCTTGTTTTGGAATTCCACCAGGTATGTATTGGGATTCTCTTCTTGAATAACTGTGGCTGGGCCTTTATAAATACCTGAAAAGCACCGTGCGGTTCCAATTTTCTGGGTGCTGTCAAAAATTAATACTTGATCGCCTGGTTGAAACTTGATCTGTTTCCTCTTCTGATCATAATATTTCTTCACTTCAACATGTCGTTTTGCTAAGTTATCCGTAGCATTGGTTCTTGCTTTCTCCAATACTCGGAACCGTACATCATTCTCCACATTTTCACAGCTTGGTGTGTGTAATGCAAGCTCCCAGGGCAAAGTAGGTTGGAATCCATGTACTAAAAAGAATGGGCTATACCGCAAATTCTGATTCCTGGTAGTATTGTAACTAAATACACTTGGCTGTAAATATTGGACCCAATCAGTGTGTTTTGAGTTGACATAACACTTCATTATACTCTGTAAGACCCCGTGGTTACGTTCCGAAAGACCTATAGAGTTATGAAGACCTACTGGTGAAAACTTGATGGTTATTCCCAATTTATTGCCAAGTTCCTGGAAAAGCTTAGATTTAAATGCTGATCCGCGATCCGTGTAAATATCCTGTGGGGCTCCGTAGCGTAACACTATCTCTTCATACACAAATTCTGCTGCTGTACTGGCCGTGCAATCCGCAACTGGTTTGGCTATTAAATAGCGCGTCCCAAAATCTGTTGCAGCGATTATGTATCGATGACGAAGATTGGATGAAGGAGGATATGGACCTGAAAAATCTAGACAAATCCTCTGGAATGGCTTCTGTGCGGGAAAAGTGCACAGTTCCCCTGCTGGTAGACCTGGACGGCGTTTATTCTGCTGGCATGTTATACATTCCCTAATTTTCCTCTGTATAAATAACTTCATATTAGGAAAATAAATTCTTGGTAAGGCCACATTGTAACACTTGGTAAATCCAAGATGAGAACCTCCTATGGGTGAAGCGTGGAGTGTCTCAATGACAGAATCACGTAACGTCATGGGAATGCATAATAATTTCTTAGTAGTAGCTCCTAATTTCTGCTGTCTATACAATAATCCATCTTCCAACACATGATGATAAACCTGCCTCTGGATGTGTAAAGGTAATGTTCCATCGTCCCTGTCTGGGTCCTCCAAAACTTTAATAATTGGGCCAAAAAATGAATCCTGTCTCTGATGTTCTGCGACATCTGTGCTTGCATCAAATAAAGTAAGTGTCCTGGGTTCGGGAATGTCCTCTTCAGTGTTGCCATCCTCTACGTTTTCTCCACATTCTCTGCTGAGGGGATCGGCGATATTCTCCGTAGTTTTAACATGGATCGGTGTAAATGAAAAATCCTCCAAAAGGTTGCTCCATCGAAGAAGCTTTGAGCTCAAATTACGGGATGTCCTAATGTACGTAATTGCTTTGTTGTCTGTGTATAAATCAAAATGGCGGCCAACAAGATAAAATCTAAATGATCTGAAAGCATATAAAATTGCTGTTAATTCTTGCTCAATAACACTCAATCTTTTTTCAGTGTCGGTCAACGTTCTACTGCAGTACGCACATGGCAAGTACTCTCCTTCTGCATTGGGCTGCATTAATACGCCACTGACCGCATGAGATGAAGCATCGGTGAAAACCTTGGTGTTCTTCGCTGGATCGTACGGTAACAAAACAGGTGCAGTAATTAGAGCTTCCTTTAATTTCTCAAATGCCGATTGTTGTTCAGGACCCCATGTAAATTTCTTGCCCTTACGAATTAAACCCTGTAATGGTGATGCAATATCAGAAAAATTCTTGACATATTTCCTCACGTAGCTGCAAAGACCTAAAAACATTTTAACCTTCTTCGTGGTGGTGGGAACTTTATAATTCTTAATGGATGACAGTATTCTATCACTTATACGATAGCCATATTTGCCCACCTTGTGGCCCAAGGCAATTGTCTCATAGTATCCAAATGAACATTTAGGTACAGCCAATTTCAATCCGGCAGATCGTAAACATTGAAACATTTTCTCTAAATTGACCAACATATCCTTAAATGTATTGGCAAAAACAAACATGTCATCGATATAAAAAGCAAAATTATTGTCGTTCATCCCCGCTGTAGCGAGCTGAACACATCGGGTCATTGCCGCAGGAGAAGTCACATGTCCCATAGGTGTAAAGTTCATCGCAAATTGTCCCCTGGCTGGTATAGTGAAGGCAGTGTACTTTTTCGATTGTTCTTCTAATGGTATTTGAAAAAATCCTTGTTTCAAGTCAGCACTACAATAGTAGCTCTTACCGGCCATGTTGTGCAATATCTCTGAGATATTTCCTATAGAAACTGCATCGAAAACGGACCTGGCATTCAGCAATCGAAAATCTTGCACCATGCGATAAGCTCCTGATTTCTTCTTGACAAGAAAAACTGGTGAATTGTACGGTGATGTTGTAGGACTGATGACCCCTGCTTCTAGCAAGTTGTCAATTTGCTGGTTAATTTCCTTACGCAGGTGAACTGGTATAGGGTAAGCTGGGACGTGAAATTCCGAATCGTCCTTTAACTTTATACGATGCGTATAGTTAGTGGCACAACCAATGTCTTGCTCAGACCAAGAAAATACATCTACATATTGCTCTAATAATTGTCTAAGTTGCAATTTCTGATCGGGTTCTAATGCTGGATTTATATCAAATTTAGTAATGTCGTGCACTGGTTTTGTCACGGTGCCAGTCTCCTTGGTCACCATAACGTTAGGTCCTTCGTCGTCTGCAATATGACGTGAAGCTGGTACTGGATTTTGCCATGCCTCTGCGGTACCTAAACGTGCCCCTTTCCTAATTTTAATTTTGTAAGAATTTGGATTAGTAATCCAAATTAAAAATGACTCCGGATTTACAATGGCTCGAGGCACCATTAAGCCTGTGTCCATTTGAAACTGTAAATCTGGTTCCAAATAAGTTGTTTTGATTACTAGAATTTGTCAATTTGACAGGAATACACAAATGAGATCTAGGTTTGATTCTAATTTGTCTGGAAGTTACAAATTCCGGCACATATAAATCCCTGATCAGACTAGCAACTTTTATGGAAACGTCAAAGGTTTTTCGGTGTTCCGTCCTTAACTGGTTTCGCGGAGGAGTACCAAATCTCCTCAATGTGAGTCGATTTTGATCAAAATCCAAATTTGCCTTATGAGCTCTTAAGAAGTCGTTTCCCAGGATTGTCCCATGTTCAAAATTTGGAATCATCCGAAAAGGATGGG
This sequence comes from Lepisma saccharinum, assembly GCF_977018435.1. NCBI lineage: Eukaryota > Metazoa > Arthropoda > Insecta > Zygentoma > Lepismatidae > Lepisma > Lepisma saccharinum. Next base: position 7,511,295 of record NC_139244.1, on the reverse strand, counting down.
TAAAATTGCGGCCGTTTATTGCAAAAGTTAATAGGACAATCTCTTTAATTTCAATCTGTTCTTTGGCTACTCCCCTTATGGCCGTATGAATTTTGAAACGTTTGGCGGTTGTAGGAATGCCTCGATCACTGGTGACAGATACTTGGCTTCCGGAATCCACGAGAAACCTCTGACGTTGTCCCCCTAATACTGTGTTAATATAAATTAATTCCTCATAGGGGAAAGTAGAGACTGATATCTGTTTACCAACGAAATCTGCGCATACGTCTCTTCTATGGGCAGTCATTGTTCGTTTAAAGCCTCCGTGTTCTGAAAACAAGTGGCTGCTGTGTGATTAGGGTAATTACAAATTGAGCAGCGTGGTCTCCCCCGTTGCTCTTCCCTGTTTTCCTGGTCTCGCCCTGCTGAAGACGAGGAACCCCGCGAGTTCTGTCCGCGGAAGTTTCCACGTCCTCGCCATTGTTGGGTATTATCATATCGCCTATTGCGATCTGAGTTGTTACCATTATTATTGCGTCCATTCCTGTACCCCCTATTGTACTGTCGTCTATTATTATTATTACCCCGATAAGAGCCTCTATAATTATTACTTGACCGATAATTATCCTTATTATAATGTTCTCTAAATTGTTTTGGAGTAGATGAGTCGGTGCCAGGGTTCTGGTTTTGGTCCTCCATGCTATCCAATCTCAAAGTGAGACTGGCTAATCTCGCTTCCAGACCAGTTTCCTGAGCCTGGACTTGAGCTTTGGTATTGTGAGGATTGTTAAATAACTTTAGTTGCTCAACCTCCTTTTGCAACGCTTTGAATTTTGCCTCAATGTCTGAAGTGGGTCGCGCTTGCGCTGACTCAGCAGTAACCAGATTGTTACTCTGCAGTAAAATCTGCTGCTGTTGCGAAAGTGCTGATGGATTATGCAAAGGAGAGAATAAACTCTCTCTTTGATCTTCGTACCTCAATTCCTTCAGCTTGCGCTGTCTCATCAAAAATTGGAGTTTCTCAAAGGATTTTAAATCTTTAAGCAACCCATGCACGGACTCATACTCTTTATGGTGGATATCTTTCATGTAATCCACCTGTAAACCTAATATGATCTGTTTGATCTGTTGTTGAATACTCATTTTAGGGTCTGCCTTGAGTAGAAGTAATTGTTTGTCCCGAACATAATTCGTAACTGGCTCAGTTTCTTTGTGTAATCTATAACGAATTTGCTCCTCGATCTGGAGTTGATCCAAGGACCCTGTAAATTCGTCTTTAAATTTCTTCTGTATCTCCTCGTAAGTAACTTCCTGATCTTCTGTACCATCTCTCCAGGTCTGGTACCATCGTAATGCTGGCCCGGCCAGAAGGGCTGGAAATAATTCCAGTTTACGGGCATTATTCCATCCATTTAATATGGCAAGGCTATCCACTTTATCTAAAAATTTTGAAACGTCCTCCCCGGCTATCCCTTGAAATGGGATACCCTCTAAAATAGTTGGGGGAACAAACTGCGACTGAGCCATTGTTGCGAATTGTGTTTGGTTTAAATTTCTAAAATCCTGATCCTGTTGCTCTAATTGTGGTTCACATCTCTGTTTTTCCAATAATTCTCGCTGAAGGCGTCTAGTTAAAATTGGGCTACGTTTAAATTTGGGGGTGGAACTTGCAGCTGGACTGCTGACATCTAAATTAAAACTTGTAGTCCCTCGTGCTATATCTAACAATTGATCTAATGTTTCGTCGAGTTCATCAGCAAGGTGAAAGCTCGACATCTATCATGGCACCAATAACTTCCTCTCCCCCCATAAATGCAAAAGCTTTTAAGCCCTATGTATTTTCAAAATAAAATATGGCAAGGACATACTAACAAAACTAAATAAATGAGCAAAATTTTAGGGTGGGTTTGAATTTAAAACCATGTAACAAAATTTGGGGTGGGGTTGAATTTAAACTGGTTAAAAATTTAATTGCAACTCTTTTCATTTTCGAAAAATGAAAAGGCCTCAAGCACTCCACCACGTGTCATGCTATTTTCTCATCGCATTTCCGTAAAAATGGATGAAAGCCCTAAGCACCTCCATCCACGTGTCATTCTATAGAATGAAGGGATCTGAACCAGTTAATTGATGGGGTGATGTAAACTACTCATCATTCATCCTCTTGATGAGACCACTCGTCATTGACATGACGAGTTATTGCTTGGCATGCGAAAGGTACAAATAACACAAAGGAATTAAACTACTGAAAAGACAATGGCAACTCGTTGGATTTTGTGAACCGTTGAACCTGTATCATGGCTGGGTGTAGGATAATTACCTGTCTAACTGAAGTCTCTGAGCTGAATCGAAAATAGCGAAGTCCTCTGTGAGCTTCTCTCTAAGTGTTGACCAAAGCGAGCTTCCACTATCGACCTCCTGTCTTGCTGACCTCCTCTCTCTACCAACTCAATTCCCCAAGTCCAGTCCCTTCCCAGCTTGTCTCACCTCTATCTTCCCTGGCCATCGAGCTCTTCCTCGATGCCGAATCGCCGAATCGTGTTTATTATAATTGCTACCATGCAAACCGCTGACACCAAACCCAGAAGTGTTACCTATTTCCTGAATGCTCAGGAGGTTTGCATGGCACAACACAATGCATTGTAAACATGCCTAAGAGGCTTGAGACAGCTGAGAGAAAAACAAGTGAATGCCCTGGTCAACATGAAGCTTTCAGAGAGACTTAATAAAATAAACATACAATCCTATGGATTGATACGTAGTTAGTTATGTAAGCAACGCGAGCATCTTCCGCGCCGTCTCAAACGTCACCACTGCCATCTAGGCGGTGAACCACGGCAACTCAGGGAGTCCGCACACTATTCCTTCTATACGCTCTGCTTGTAGTAAGGAAATGTGTATTTATTGCTGGAGAAAGGTAAGAGAACACGATCTACCGTACATGCTCAACATGTTTCCCATCATTTGCAATACATTCAATACACACGCGCCATTTCACACACAAGACAAGACTACGTAGTACGTACGTACAAAACAACAGCCTTCTGCATACTTGCTTCCGTTAGTTCATACTTCCACCACCAGATGCTCGCAATTCAGCAGTCTCTACACAGATAGCGCTAATGCTTAACACCCCTTGCTCGGTGGAACTCTTAACAACACTTTAAATTTAATTCTTAGAATTACATATACAGTTTCTCTCAGGGGAAACTGGCTTTTGGGCCACCCTGTTTTCTTTGCACCAGCGTAAGCTGTAAATTAGCTGTATGTACCAAATTAATTATAAATGTAAACGACGTAAATGTGTAACTTCCAAAGAGGGTAATATTTATTGTAAATTCTAACTCGCTTAATACTTATTTATGTGTAACAAATTGAACTAGCCAAACACTGAATGAATACAATAAACTAAAGATTTGTCTTAGACATTTGACATTGTAGTGTTCATGAACACCAGAAGAGGAGAACTTGGCATTTTTTGTGATAGTTTACTATACTCCATGAGGCCTTAGAAAGATCGCTTCGCGGGCTTGCAGCAGACGACAATATGGGGGTGTGTCTGCGATAACCAATCAGGTCCGCGAATGAGCGAGCCAGGTTGCCACAGCTAGCTCGCTGCACCCTTCTGGAAGGGTGAGAGTGACCTCTGCCTCTTGCTACCTCGGCCTGTTTGTTCGGCTGAGGAGCAGACGACACAAGAGTATCGGCAACAGTGTGCGAGTGACGTCTGGTGTTAGCTCGCGAAGCACTCTTTCTAAGGCCTCCTGCAGTATAACTGCTATGGGTTTGCAATAGACTACAAATGATATTAAGTTTATTTTTTATAATTTTAAATCGCTAACGAAGTGAAGTCTATAAATTCGTATTTTGCTCTTTGTTAACTCAGGTATAATTTGGCGGCTTAATTTTCAATCCGCGTATGCAACATTCAATAGCATATACTGCATAGAGTGAAATCCTGTTTGCGTTCTTTTGTGTACATGCAGGTTCGTATACTGTACCATTTAATGTGCGGGCATTCTCTCTCTCTCGTCATTTTGGCGTGTCCTCGTAAATAGACTAAGAAAAGAGGTGATTGTTACTGAAGAGAAGTAACAGAACGCTGTCCAAGCACAGAACAGATTTCAAAACGAAGATATGTGGAATCAAATGAATGCCATACTCCAGCACTCTTTTCTGCCACTTGTCAAGATTCAGTGTCCAGTCGTCCACCCACATCACACATCAGACACCGAGAACAGGAAGCCTGCGTCCCACTTTACAAGTACTCAAGCAGCAATAAGGGACGAGGCGAATTGAAATTCGATCAACATCTCTGGCTCAGATTTCAAAGCCTGTCACAGCACTCTGGGCACCGGATGCCGCTCGGTAGGACATCCGAATGGACGCTTTCGGCCTTTGTCGTGTCACGTACTGGACAATAGAGAAAAAGGCTTCACACCTGAATTCTGTATCATCGTTTTATATCCTGGGTACATACCGTCCGGCTGTTTGTTATCAAAGACCATTGTCCTGAATACCTTTAGGAATTTCTTCTATGTCTTCACTAACATGTCATTCTTCTGTTCTTCACATCAATGTGGGCTATTCTGAAAATATGACCTTGTTTACCGCAGCAATACATTATTAACACATCTTATCTAGATTAATAATATGTAGTATAAATAAAACACCAACGGACGCATGCAAGTAAAAAACAACAACATGAGTCTGACAACTTCAAATTTTCCAGTATTTTTTATATTTTTCACAAAATCTCCCTTTTTACCTGAAATTGGAACTATATTTCCGTTCACCAAGGGAAATTTCCCTTCAGTAGCAACACCGCCAATGCCAAGCGTGGCACAGAAAGATACGAACAAGCAGTTTTCTCCCGCCAACGCTGTTTGCAGCTGTGTCAATGATTATACATTTTGCACGTGACGTGATATTGTCATATTGGCTGCGTCGCCCCATCCCCTCTTATATCCCCAGCTACTTTCTTTATATAGCGCCGTGTTGACGTGACATAATATTGCTATGAGAGAATCCTTTCTTTTCGATTTCCTACGACCATGAGATGTGTGATGCCGCCGGATCTAGATGGTGAAAACTAAGAATAAATTGTCATCAATTTAGAGTTAACGGTAATAGAAGCGCCCCATCCCTTTGACAACTAACATTACTCTAGGAAGCTAGCTCCTTGAAAGTCGGTGTTAACTTCATTTAAGGAAATTTAGCTATTTTATGCGCACCAGGTTTGGCAACACTGCCAGGAGGCAAGGAGAAATGCATTGGGCATATGGTAGTATTTTTTGAGTTGTTATCTTGGTAATATCAAACTTCCGATGGAATAGAAAATGATATCAACGGGAAGAGGGCAGTTTGAAGAAGTGATTGCCCAGCAGAAAAGTCGAAACTCCCATTTGATTAGCCGTAACTTGATGTTGAAGTTGATTCCTCATAAGGAATACATGGGATTCCGAAAATTCTTATTCGTCATATATTTTACGGGTCGTATCTAGCTTAATACGCGTAATCAACTTTGAAAAACGCTTCGACCTGCCGCATGTGGAGAAATTCATACTCTCTTGTACCTCCACGTTTTTCTTCAGTAGCATTGCCCATTCCGACGATATTCAAATAAATGCACACATGGTGTGTAACTGTATGTCCTCGCCTTAAAGTTTGTTTTCCTGTGGTAAACGCGGTAACATAGAGAATACGCCACTGGCACCAAGACAATTCGTTTTGCGCTTGTAGTTCTTTACAAAGCACTTCCAAAGAGTGACAAGAAGTTCTTTATTTTGCACGAACAATCAGAAATCATAATTTAAATCTTTACAAATTGTCCATGTCAGCACATTCATCTTAATATTAATAATAACTTTTCTTTCTTCAGTGGCTGAAACCATTAAAGCCAACAACACATTGAAGTATTCACATAACATCAAACCCACAGGAGAAGTATATAAAATATATAAATAACTAATAGATTCTATGTGGATTTGTGTAATAGTATTATTATATAGATTATATGGAAAACAACAATCACATAGAAACGAATTGTTTTCAAGGTTGCTTTTAAAAAATATTTTAATTGTTGTAACGCAGTTGCCTTTTATCTTTTGCAAATTACATCACATTCCTTTGTATAATTGTCTCTTAAACATATGAAATTACATACTGTACAGTAAGTCGAAAAGTTGATGTAATTAAAGAATACCAGCCGCTTTAGAAACAAAAGTTATTGTTAATATTAAATTAGAAACTGAACTTAACAGGGTTCTCAACAATGCGAGAGAATAATTTTGTTCGCATTTAACCCTTAAAGGGTGGGCCGTGACATGGGTGTCACGGCGTGGGGGTCAGATGAATTTCAAATTTCGTTTAAAAAAAATACTTTCCCTTTTCTTTCTTCTTCTTCTAACTGATTACGAAAAAAAACATCAGGATTATATCCCGAAGTATACTGAACAAAACGAGGTATCACTTGTACCTCTAACGTTCTTAGTCCCGGAAATATAAAATTTCATTTAGAAGCATGCAGAATTTCAAATGTCCCGCTGAAAACACCCTCGACGGTAGTGCAAATACCTGGAAAATCAGCCTCGACGTTTTGGTGTTTAACAATGTAAACATAATATTCAATATGAACACCATGAACTATTACAAATCAAGTATACACATCCATCTGTTCTCCACTGCAATGTTATTTTCCCCTTACGAATAATTCCGACACAGTTAACACTGACTTTGTGGAACTTTGCTTGTTTCGGACACTCTTATCAGGGTGGGCAGGACTCAGTGTTGCTCAGTTGGGATACCCCTTCCGCTCTTCTATGCATGTATTCTATTCTTGTTGATTGCATCTTATTCAGAGCGTAATGCCAATGTAGGGTTGCCAGCTGCATTTAGATTAACATCACAACCAACAAATTTCATCCCTTTAAGTTCTGATTTACAACTTTTCGTTCAAATATATTGTCAAAATAAGCGATTGTTATATAGGTACCTACATTATCGTACACTATTATTTAAAACTTTTACTGTTTCCAGCGATGACAAACATTATAGTTTCTAAAGAATTGCTACTTTGTGGAATTCCTTGGGGTAAAAAATATTTGGTTGGCCTTCATTGTTTCCTATTTTCAGCTATATTTACTTTCAAATTTGATCGTTCAAAGTATGTGTAGATTCTTATCGTGTTGAATTTTCATTCTATTCCGCCACAATTACATACGTGGTAGATTTTTGTGGCAAAATGTCGTATTCGAATACACCTCGTATATATTTCGTGGGACAAAACAAATCAAGAATATCGCCAAAAATGCATCATGGAATTGCACAAAAACAATGTTTAATTTATAATACAGTAAACTAACATACCTTATTATATAAATGTTAGATCTCGATGCATAAGAATGAATTTTGTGATTTTCTTACCTTGTTTAGAAATATTAGACTACCTCGAGCTGGCAACACTGGTGTCACCTTTGGCACAGCACATTACGTCATGGCAATGTATCACATCTCGCTCGTTTCGTCAGAGGTCGCTACCGTATTGCCCTGCAAAATAACAGTAAAAAGACCGTGAATTACACACTGTCGCAGCAACATTTTTCACTAACATAAATATAAAGAAAAAATAGAAGGCGCAGCTTCTAACAAGGTGGAGTGCACATAGGTGAGTCCATTAGGGTCCTGAAAGGTCGTTGGCTTGCAAGAAATGACGTAACGTGGAAGTATGTGCGCTTAAGACAAATGAAATTTCGGACTTGATGATAAGAAATGTGAAAATACGATACAGTGGGAGAATAAAGAAATCTATGAGACGTAATCATTTACATAAATTATGAGGAGAGTTGAGACCTGCTACGAACGACACGCTGTAATTTGTTTCTCTTACATAAACAACTATGTTTATTAATATTATTATGAGAGTGAAAGGTACATTGCAAGTTCTTAATTCGGTACTCTTTTCCTTAAGGTGATGATGTACCCCGGTGAAGATTTTGAACATTTCCCTTGTCCAGCCTGTGTAAGCTTAACGGGTAACTTTGGTCGCAATTATCTCGAGAACCAATCGACAGAAAATTCTCATAATTTACCTGAGTATTGAGAAAGGGTGTTTCTAGAGAATCACGATTTGATTTTTAATTTCCTGCATCAACGTCCCGAAAATATAGTCTGATTAAAAAAGACAGACTCAATTTCGTGTGGCTATATTTCCTGAACTATACATTGCATGTGAATGGTCTACATAGCATTTGAAAGAGGAGGTCCTAAAGTTTCAAATTACATTTGGTCAAACTCCCAATAAAGTTTATAAATGTAAATTAATTGTTTTTACTATAGAAATGTCGTATTTCCAAACCCAACGAGCTATACCTTTGTTATCAACTGTTACTCCCTCCGGAAAACAAAATCCTGTATACGCCTCTGTCTAGTCCATTGCACGGTATGAGGAACGGTAATTCCAAAACGCGGGAAACGGAGGAACTAAGGGAACCAAACGGAACTTGAAACGGAACGAGACGCCAATTCGACAACCGAATTCAGTACGGCAATTTCCACGCCAGATGGCAACACTGCGGCAAGATCAGGAAATGAAATCCTCGTGTCGGCTCATTGTGAAACTGGGCCAGGTGGGAAGGGAAGGGCGGAGGGATCCGATGCCGTGGATGTCCCAGAGCTTTTCCCTCGAACGATCCCGACTAATCCAAAGCGAAAGCCCGAGTCGAATTCAGCCATTCTTCTGCAGGCGTAAAACAACTGAATGCCAACGAACACGAAACTTTAAAGGAAATGTTGTGTCCGAAGTGACGTCGCTGTCTCGTTGTTCTAAAATAAGGAGGTTCACAAGGAACCAAACACCCAAATGTCAAACTCCCTGGACTGCATTGTTGCAGAAGCATTGAACCATGGATGTTCTAAATTATCATGCAACGAAGCTTATATTCCTTGCCTTAGGCGATTCATGAAAATCCTTTCACCTCAGCATCCAGACTAGACTCTTATTTGGAAACAGAGTTGTCAGGTCTAGATCTTCACCCTCTTTCAAATTTTCAATAACAATATAAGTTACTGTAGAAGTAACTGGTGTTGATAATGTTACTTGTGCTGCAAAAGAATAACTCTGTTATAGTTACACATACGTACTTTTACAAGTAGCTAAGCATAGTTAGATTTCCTTAAAAAAGTAACTAGTTAATTCCAAACATTAATAGAGAAGTCATTAATAGGGAACGGAACTTTAGGTATATAAATGTTTTTTTTTCTCTGCGATAAGACAGAGACCCTCGTTTTTGCCATAATTCTGATCATAGCCTTATATGTCAACACAGCAAATTTTATTTTACATAAAAACACATATTTGCCAGTTTTTCGTATCTAAATACATATTTTACGAATTTTCATTTTAAATACATAAAATCGCTCACTGACTTCAGCTACCTCGAAATCCTCGAAGGAAAAATGTTCATTCTCCGCACATCTTTCATATCGAGAGTGCTAGGTTTGTTTCGTCTTTGAACACGCTTGCTGGCAGACTTCTGTCGCCTCGCCTACGATCCTCTTGGGGGAAAATAGCTGTAAGCAGCTGGGACTTGCTACACATGTAACGATAGCAAGGCTTTTTAACGAAGCAATGCAGCTATTGTGGCCTGAAGGCATAAAATTTGACAATGTTCTTCTCCTCGTGACAGATGCTGCAGCTTACATGAAAAAAGCTGCAGCAGGCCGTGCCGTTAGCAACCTCAAAATCGTGCACGTTACAAGTGTGTCTCATGCGTTGCATAGAATATGTGAAAAGATAAGAGCTCCTTATCCCAATGTCGATAAACTGGTTTCAAATGGGAAAAAAGTTTTTATCAATTCGCCTAGAAGAATAGACAATTTTAAACAAAAATGTCCTGAGGTTCCCCTTCCCCCTACACCTGTAGTTACGCGGTGGGGCACTTGGTTGGATGCAGCTGTATATTATGCCCAGAACTTTGACAAATTTGTATCTGTTGTAAATGATCTCGACAAAGAAGAAATTCTGCAAGAACTGTTGAAGGATCCCTCCTTAAAAGTCGAATTGGCATACATCTCAACAAACCTGTACTTTCTCTCCAATTCCATACGAAAGCTTGAATCGTCCGCGAACATTTTTGCAGCTTACGTGGGTGAAGTCCGTATAGTAGAAACGAAACTGAAAGAACTCACTGGATCTAATGCACAAGTGCTAATGTCTAAATGTACAGAATTTTTTGGGAAAAACCAAGGTTTTCAAACTTTGGACCAAATTGCACGTGTTTTGGAAGGTGAAGTAGAGGAAGAGGAACCTTTGGAAAACTTCAGCGTTGATGGTATTTCGTGCATCAAATATGCAAGAATTGTTTCTTGTGACGTGGAGCGATCTTTCTCACAATATAACATGCTTTTTATAGATAATCGTCACAGATTTACAATGGATAACTTGAAAAAACTATGGTGATCCACTGCAATTCTTCCAAAAAATAGCTCGCTAAGAGGTAAGCATTTAGAAACTGATTTCAGGTGTTTAAAATGCATGTAATACTTTGTTTTTGTTACCAAATGTTTATTTTATTTTTGTCACATATTTCCCTGTTTTTATCACATATTTTCAACATTTAGGACACATAAAAAAATAAATATTTCTGAGTTTTTTTTAGCACATAAAGTTCCGTTCCCTAGTTATTAAGGCAAACAACGTTTCTTCATAAGGTTATGTTTCATTCCTGCCATCTGGTGGAGCATTCCAAATTAGATACTTTTTGTACAGCGCCAAGTCAACTACGTCATCATGAAGTTAATTTACGTTTATTTCTCCGTTATCTCTTAAATAATGTCGTTATTCAGCGCCTGCTATCTTTGGCCGGCAATTTTATCGAGATACGTTGTTACTAAATTTGGAATGAACCTCGTATATTACTAGTTTTGACGTGAAAACTTGGGATGTCAAACTTTTGCCAGAATTTTAAAGGTCGCCATCAACATTCTCCCTCCTTCTTTCCTGAATCGCATCGCATCGCCTCCCGATCGCCTCGGCTGCAAATCCGACGCGTCGCCCTTCGCTTCCTAACGACTCCCCCGAGAGCCATCTGTAGGCAGATAGAGGAGTCTCAGACGGAAACAAGTGCACTTAACCGGAAGAACCGTGAGACGATGCTCCAACTCAAGAGAATGTTTTATCGCATAAGCGATGGCAATAATTGTTCGCATTACCTGGCTACATTGCATACAAGAAACTGAGCTAATGACCTATAACACTTGAGCGAGGATCTAAAGGTCTTGGACTAGCAATGTACGAGGAGTGATCATAAAGATAAGTTACAAAGGCTGTAAATGACAGGGTACTGTTTATAGTTTGGAAATGAGTATTTATTTATTTATTTATTTCAGAAATTGAACGCAACAGGTATATTACCCATTTATGGCGTTCATTATACAATAATTTTGTGATAACATTATCGATTAATTGCACAGATCAATGTACGTATATAGTAGACAGAAAACATTTAACAAACATACAAGTCCTAGGTTCTATCGTAATTTATGTAATTTTAGTATATTCCTTTTCAAAATTGCGGTCGGGCAAAATAGGTCCACACTGTTTTCACTTTTGATGGTATCATTAAATGTTTTACACATATTCCAAATTGGAGATATTGCCAGAGCGTTGGTTCTATTAGGACGGAGACTGAAGAATTGCCTTCTTGGCCGTAATTTGCTTGAGGGGACGTAGAAATCGAGCTGTGACAGGGCGAAAGGAGCTTCAATAAGATTATTTGAAATTTTGTGGAGGAAAATGAGCTGATGCATGATGCGTCTGTTGTTGAGAGTTGTTAGGTTAAAATATCTGAGAAGGCTCTCACGGGAGTCCATTTGAGGGTTTGTCTAGTTCACTTCCGGCGGAGAACGTGCCCTTTGGGGGTGGGGGGTGGGGGTGGATACTACATTAATTCCCGAACCAAAAACGCCCCAGACCCCCAAGTTTTTAAGCCCTCGTTTGTCTGTAATGGCGTCTTCAAAATGGCGGTTTTGGTTCGGGAATTAATGTTGTATCCGCCCCCCCCCCCCCCCAAAGGGCACGTTCTCCGCTGGAAGTGAAATATTTTCCGGCGTTCCGACTGCACTAGAGGCTATTGTCGAACTTTCTCTTCCATTAGTAGACTTGCTGCTGTGGTAAGCATGCACAGAGATATTGAATTTTCATTTTCAGATAAATTTCTATAAGTTTGAAGCTGACAGAGGTGAAGAAACCACTCATCTTTACTGGTGCAAGTATGCAAAATAACAAAAAAAGGCGTTTTGAAGCTCACTTGATTAGTGTTGCAGCCGTCAGGTCGTTTTGTAAATAACAGTTGATACCTCATATAAATGTGAGTGTATACAGTCTGTCCTACAATGTTTAAATGCACTTTTAATGTTTCTAATTTGACTCTTGTGAACACAACAAAAGTATTAACATTTAAGTTAAGATCCAACAATGTCTCCATTTGTAAGTAGGAACTGTAAAGTGAACTAAATTGACATTAAATAAACTTTATCTCAACAGACGTACAGCAAAATATAAATCCAGATTACCTATACTATATTATGCTTATAAGGACATTAATAAATTTCAGGCTAATATTATTCGTTTGCCTAATGCACCATGCTTCATGACAGACTACTTTAATATGATATCTCCCATGAGGATTCATTTTCCTGCCTACTCAAGTAGAGATTTCAGGAAGACAATCCCTACAATATCAAATAATATATATCAAGTCTACATACAGTCAAAATTACAATGCGAATATCACATATACTTGGGTCGTTCGGAAATTAATTGGATTGGCAACACTGCATTGTTGCAAATAACATCTGTCAAGCGAACTTCGTTTTGCTTAACGGTCGGACATAGTTCTACATTTCACCACAAGATGGGTCTGCTAGCGCCACTACCAGAGAATTGCTGACTCATAACTTGAACGGGTGTGAGTGAATACGTGGACAAGCCACGAAAGGGAAGCTGATTCTCGTGGTCAGAGGTGGACTACGTGGTTCCTGTTTAAAGAGGGTGTTTCGGCATCCGAAATTTATCGCCGACTTGTGGCCGTTTGTGGTGGGTCAGCGCTTTCACGGAGTACATTGTTTCAGTGGGTTCAAAATTTCAAAAGGGGAAACGAAAGTGTGGACAAAGGTGTCAGCAGTAGTCGCCCAAGGTCAACGCGTACCCCAGCAGCAATCCAAAGTGTTTCCAACTTGATTATGGGAGATCGACGTGTAACACTTGAACAACTGCAACGTGAAACTGGTTTTGGGCGCGCAACTCTGCATGCAATCATTCATGAGGATCTGCAAATGAGGAAAATTTGTGCTCAGTGGGTGCCTCGCGATCTGACGGATCAGCAGAAACAACAGCGAGTGGACAGGTGCAGAGAATTGTTGCCCCGTTACAAGCAAGACAGAGAACATTTTTTCGAAAGACTGGTGACTGGCCACGAATCTTGGTTCCTCTTCGGAACTCCAGAGAAAAAAAAAGGCAATCCATGGAATGAAAACACACTGGAAGTCCACGCTCCAAATAACCTCGACCGACTCTCACTCCCAAGAAGCAAATGGGTACAGTTTTCTGGGATTAAGATGGAATTTTGCTGGAGGACTGGCTTCCCAGTACCCAAACTGTAAACAGCGACAGCTACTGTGAAACTCTACGAAAGCTGCTACGCAGAATTCAGCAGAGGTGGCAAGGAAAATGGGCTCTCGGGGTGATTCTTCAGCATGACAATGCGAAGCCGCATACGAGCCGCCAAACACAGGAGGCATTGGCAACAATGGGATTTACGGTGCTCCCACATCCTGCGTATTCACCAGATTTAGCCCCCTCGGATTATGCACTGTTCGACAATATGAAGGACGCATTGCGTGGTCGACACTTTCAATCTAATGAAGAACTCCAGACCGCTGTCCGTGAGTGGTGCAACTCTACTCCAAGAGAGTGGTTCTCTGCAGCCATCAGGAAACTTCCCGATAAATAGAAGCGGTGCATTCAGTCAGGGGGAGATTACTGGTAATGTATATCTTTGTATTGCAGGTAAAATATAACATTGATTAATTGATTGATTTAGTTTATTTTACTTCGCGTTTTGTGCCTCTTGGCTAATTTGCGAAGATGGGGATGAGTAATGAAATGATGAAATTGATGAATCGACATTCACAAACAACCAAGCCCGACCGGTATTCGAACCCGGGACCCTTGGCGTCGCAGCGCGATGTGCTAACCACTCGGCCACAGGGTTGGGCATAAAATATAACAAATGTGGATTATATAACGCTTGTCCAATTCGTTTCCGAACGCCCTTAATGTACAGATGCTTCAAAATCGACGTCTGGAAAAACAGGAGCAGCATTTTACTGTGATAATTCTGCAGAATTCAAAATTTTTCCTTTGCCATCGTATCTGTCCATTTACACTGCAGAAGCTTTCGCAATACGACAGGCATTGCTTTATATACGAGAAGAAGAAGTTTAATTCAGTTATGTGTAATTGCAACCGATTCAGCCTCTGTGCTAAATTCTTTACAGTTTGCATCATGGTCATATCATACGGAATGGTACATTGTTAACATAAGAATACTCACACTGAAATTAACGAGATTGGGATATGATGTCAACTTTATTTGGACACCTGTACATTTATTAATAGAAGGGAACAATATAGCAGATACTTTGGCACAATATACAGTGAATCAAACAATCCAACGGCCGCTTTCAATAAAGTTTCCATCCGTAGTTTTGGAATCACACAATAAAAAAATACTATTTACTGACTGGCAAAGCTTGTGGACAAATATTGGCAATCAATGCGGTAAGGCCTACTATTCTATACAAGAAAGAATTTCAAAGGAATGTTGGTTTAAACAGATTCAACTCTCCCGAAGTTCCCTCACAACTATAATGCCCTACAGGTTAAATCACACTATCGCCGCAGCTCAAGAAGAATTTAGTGACTTCACCAGTTTGTTTGTGCAATGAATATACTACAACTCCGAACCACATTATATTTCAATGCAAACTTTATGAAACTTACAGAGAACCATTGTTACAGGAAATGTACAGGAGTGGACACTGACGCTGCCTTGTTTACTGACTTCTCCTTCATCCTCGATAATCAATATTCTTAAAAAAGATCTTAATAAGTCGAATATAATTCTGTAAAAGTGTAATGAAATTTGGTAACTATTTATTATGAAAGGTATAATTGTGAGTAAATATTATGTGCATACATGTATATAATACCAATTGATAAATTGTTAACTGGTGCATGGATTTTGTCCACAACCAATAAATATTTTATATAAAAAAAATAATAATAAACTTTATCCTCGCCCTACAGACTAAACAAGTAAATACACTATAGGCTACACACATGTTATAGGTCCCCACACTGCATATAACATCAGATTATATGACTTACATTCCACGGAGATTTATCCCGACAAATTGAGGTGATCTTTTCAACGACGCGTTCGTTAATTCTGATAGATGGCGTGGTGAATTTAAGCCGATCGCTGCGTGCTGCTAATTTCACACCGATCCATCAACAACTGTGACGAAAACAATGATAAACATACATTGTTGTGACGTGTGCATCAGAAAGAGATTCATGCGGTGTTTTGTGAGACAACAAATCCGTTGTCCACATTTTGTCGAACGAACACAATCTATTTTATGTGAGCTTTCGTAATGACGTGACAGTGGTAATCGTAAAGTTGTCAATTAGTTGTGAAATTTGTGAGGCTTGAAAATGTCATACGGTGTGCTCAGAGTTTGAAATGCTGATCGGAAATTGTTCTCTATTTGAAAAGTTTGCTGTGGTGACAAGTTTTCACCTCTTGCAACACAACACGGTTCTTTGAGGTGCGGGCAACATGTTATTAAAAATACTTTAGAATACTGCCTACAGATAGTAATTTCGTTGCATTTACACTGTCAAAAACGAAAGTCCAAAATAACTAAATCAACATATTCAAGTGTTATTTACGAGACGTATTATGAGACTCGAAAGTATGCTTTCTAAAACCACCTGCTTCAGCATTTTCACAAATTAATAAATCGGCTTTGAACTGTACATTACACTGAATTTCTACTCCAAAAGACTAGAATGAACAGACTTTTTATACAATTTAAAAGTTGAATTCATAGCGCTCAATTAGGTTTTTCCATAATATTACCAAAGATGTGTTGCAAGAATTAAAACATAATTTATACTTGTTAACATACTATATCCCTTGAAATAATCCGATACAAATTTTACTTGCATTTAAACACAAAACATTACATTAAACCAATATTTTCTGACACACAAAAACGAATCGAAATCAATAACTTTAAAACATTGACACTGATAGTGTTCTTGAACTCTGCGAGTCCCTGTTAATTTAAAACCATATGTACGAGGGGAAGTCAGTAAATAAGTCACAAACTGATGTGGGATAGCTGAAAATAGTAGTGAATAGTTCGTAAATGTGTCATTAAGTGGCAGCTTGGTGATATAGCAGACTGGTAAAGCAGCCTAAAGACTTTTATGCAGCAGGTTTTGAAGGACTGGCAAAACGATGGGATAAGTGAATCAATTTTGGTGGAGATTATGCTGAAAAATAGAAATGGTTTTCAAGTCAGTATGTCACTTAGTATTTTATAAATAAACGTTTGTGACCTACTTACTGACTTATTTATGTAAAATAGAAAAAATAAATACTTCTTATGTGTTTGTGTAAACGACAGTGACAAAATAATCATTTTTCTTCTTATTATGATGTGGCGCATAAATATTACAGGTAAAGCAGGTAAATTATTGTAAGCTTTTAAACTATCGGTTTTTCATGCAACCAAAGTTGAAATTAATGGGGAATCCTTTCTTACGGCGGAACAGTACGGCAGTGATGATAGCGGAAGGATACAGACATGTTCGTGAAGAAACTCGATGACTGCACGCTGGTTGTTACTTTTGACTATTCGATTTAATAAAAATAATATTAACTTTTATTCACGTTGACTTTTACAAGGTGAAACCGATAATTCCTACGCTGTTGTGTCTACTGCGCTAAAAAAGTTTCAGCAGCATAAAACTCTACATTAAAATTCGTATATTTGTAAACACACGGAGAACCCCAAGCTTATCAATTTTGAACATAAACAATACAATATTTGCATTCCTAATTGTTACATTCATGAGGGAACCCATTAATGTATGCTTTGTTTCTGCAATGAAAACATTTTGTGCAATAACTGCGAGCTGGCTTGGTTCATTTTGTTCTATTTGTTCACATCTCTCACAAAAACAAACCTTTTTCTGAATATGTGAAATCAGGCTACATTGACTGGCGATATCTAGTGTTTCCACGGTTACCATATTCTGTGTGGTGAAAAAAAATATCATCTTATTTTCTTCATTTTTTAGCAAGAAATGAGATGAACTTATTCATACGTTACATTTCTACATCAGCATGTTTTGTTCATGCTTTATTTCAACTTTGAAATAGGCTGTCTTTATAATATCTTCTGACAATTTAATAAAAGTTCTCACAAAAAGATCTTTAAGCACAATTTGATTGATTTGGTTTATTTTACTTCGTTTTTCTGCCACTTGTGGCTGATCGCGAAGATGGGGATGAGTGATGATCTGTTGAGAACTATACGCACGGCCATGAAAATAGGCGGCTGGGCAGAATTGCGCTGGTGCCACATCTGGGAAAAGCAAAGCGAGAGCGGGACAAAATTCGCTGGTTCACGCGCACTGTGTGGCAACGTCAACCTGGCTGCGTTGCCTAGTTCGAGCGTCAGACCGACCTTTCTACGGGCATACAGTTGTCATCCCTGACCTTTCGAGTAAATACTGTCAGTTTGTATCACATGGATTACAAAGACCAACTCTACAACGAAATCTTTCATTCTCCTAAACCTCGGAACACAGGGGATTGTGCTCCGACGTGGCAACAGCGCGAACTTCTGCCACCCGCCTAATTTCATTCCCCTTGCCTTTAAATCATTACAACCCAAATTACATTGACATATGACGTCATAACATCACAAATTTGCACACAACGACAGTTACATAGTGCCTTACTTCCAATTAAGGTTTCCCAAAGATAAATCAACGTAAATAAAAATTGTACTGGAGATTAATTGCAAAAAAAAACTGTTAAAATGACAGTGCTATGATCGTTTAGAATGTGGAAGAGTTACACCTCGTGACGTCATAATCGTGTTCGTTGCCTATCCCGGACGGAGCCACCTCTAGAAATTCCACTTCAACCAGAACTTGTTCTGAGCAAGTAAAGGTCAGAAAAGAGAGAATCAAAACATTTTTCAATACCTCCGTGGCGAGCTTTTTGGAAAGGACGTCTCGCGTAATTAAATACATATGAATGTTGACTCTGTGCAATGAAATTGTTTAGAGTTTGTAATATTTTTTTTTTATTATTTGTTCACAGAACTTATTCTCTACCTACATGGTTTAAATGCAAACAGTTGGAAGAACACTCGTAGCACGATGGGAAAGTTCATTATTTCTGGAACGTATAAAAAACGTTGAATTACTACCTCTAAAAAGAAACAACATGGTTTATTTTGTACCTTTGGCAGCTCGTTCCTTAATTTCGTTGCAGCAAATGTTGCTGGCATGTCCAGTGTTGCAAACAGCAAGAATATGTTCCCATCCATAGGCATTTCTTTTTAAAACCATATTTTACCAGTTTATAAGTATCTACAGTGGAAACTCTTTTGGTCAAGAACATTCTAAAACTCAGCGCCATATGGTGATGAGATGGAAGCAATTTTTACCTTTCTAGACGCATAGGATCAACCTCATTTTCTGAGTGAGTAGGATTGTAGTTGTCAGTTTTTGTGAGATTGATATTGATTTGCCACCATTTCGCGGGGAGTTGAGTGTATTGTTTTTGATGTTGGGCTATTAGTAACCCGACTGCATTCTTGGCCTGTTACTTGGCCTGTTAATCTAGATTGGATTTATATTACTTCGCTTTTCTACCACTTTTGGCTAATCGCGACGATGATGATGAGTAGACCTCGGCTTTTAGGCTTTTAACCTATTTCTTTCCATAGCAGGTAAGTAAGAAATAACAAGTTACGTTAGTTTCATTTAAAAATGAAACAACTGATGAAGTTTTATAGTGCCTAAAATAACCTATTTTGCTTGTTAGAACCTATTTTAGGTTTATGCGCCTAATCAAACCTTGTTTTTTAGGTTTTTATATATATTTTAAGGTTTTTCTGGATTGTTTTGTCACACAGGGGTATTTGCTCGGTTTGATTAAAAAAATCAATGACTAATGTCTTTGAAACACATTTCTGACGATTTCCCTCCCTTCATTTTCCACACAGCTTTCTTTTCCCTTCCTTCTGCGATAAAAATAAAAGCTAAACTGTGAAGTGCGTCAGGGCATTTATAAGTATGTATAAATTCAATGAGATTTGGATTAATAAAAGTTGCATTTTTAACGTCTATGCAGAAAAATTCACGCAGAATTCCCGGAGCCAATAATTCACGGACAATTTCCGGAATTCAAGGAATTCCCAGTGACTAGCTACCCTGAAATTGTGCAACAAATCATAGATACTTGATTCATTCTTCAGATCAAGAAGTAACTTTTGCTAACAAAACAAATATAGGATTACAATAATTTGTGGATAATTTTGAAAATGATGTATGTAAATGAAAATTTTGTTAGAAATTTAATATTTGGTTGTTACATATAGCTATTAATTTTTTTTACAGTTCTTTTGAAATTTTGCTTTTGAAGATTTACAAAATCAGTATTTTTCAGGAATTTTTAAGCTTTTTAAATTTCTTTTGGAACCTACTGCAGGATTTTTCGTGCCTAATTTAAGATTTTTAGAACCTATTTTAGGATTTTTAGAACCTATTTTGGAATTTTTAGAGCCTATTTTAGGAATCTAGAAGCACACTTTTAGAACCTAAAAATCCAAGGTCTAATGATGAGTAATATGCTGAAATTGATTAAGTAAGAGACACACACAAAGAATACCCAGGCAGGGTTTCTAACCCCAGCCCCTGGCGTCGTAACGCTCCATGCTAACCACTCTGCCACGGAGGTTGGCAAAAAAATCTAGAATAAGCTCGAACAACTAGGCACGATTTTCTACCTCGTAAACGTTTTATATTCTAAAAATAATTGTTTTAAGATTGATTATAACAACAAATCAGTAAATAATGTGTCCCTTGACAGTAATTACTTCAATTCTTGAGATTAGGTGCTCTGAGGGAGAGGGGCCTTGCATCAACTATTCCTTGAAAAAAAATATCGTCAATTGGATATTTACACAAAGTGGAATGTACGATAGAAACGATTGGGAAATTTACCTGTAATATTCATGCATCTCACTGAACCGCTTCAGTTTTTGTACAGCCCTCGTATGACAAGAAAAAAAAAACATTCTAATTGTAATATTCTCAAATTTCGAGAAAGAACTTTTGCAAACAGTATAAACCCTCTTGCCTTTCGTGTGCAAAAGGAATGAAGTCTTTATTAAGACGACTTTAATATTTCTTCACCCTAAGTGAGAATAAATCTCCCTGTCGTATTCCTGAGACCTTGGCTCGCTGAAAAACACATAAGCCTTTCCACATTCGAAGCATGGCCATGGAATTAACATGCGCCGCTTCGCATTTGTCTTTTTAATTCTCGCGACTGCAGCGCCGTCCCAGACCCTAGCAGATTCGTCGAAGCTCCAAGGATCAAGGAAGATTAACTTATTTTGCAAGTTAGGTCGTTATCGTGATGCAGGATCAAAGTTGTTGGTCGTTAATCGTTCTTCCCACTATAAATTCTGTTCTTTTACAGAATCTTCGCCCCGGTCCGAGTCCATTGTGTAAGAAAGATCCGCTGGGAAGACCTTGTTGAAATTATGTCCAGACTCGCTCTCATCCTAACAATCGTCAGAAGTTTGCTAGGCAGAACTTGCTTAACTTGCGTATGTTTTGAGGTGCGATTGCGATTTCGAAAACGGTGAACTAAATTCTGTTTCTTTAAAACCGAAAAACAGCTCTTAAGATGTTGAAACATATCAGTACTAACTTATTAGAAGTTAATTTCATGAAACGTTATACCAAAAAGTCAAATGCTCCGATGTATTTTAACTCAGTTATGAGGCCTATAGCTATAAGGTTTCTCCGGTGGGTAGTGAGTAGTAATGCCGTCGCCTTGTAATCAAGGGAATGTGGGTTCGACATCTAGTGGAAGTCCATAGTGGTTCGTATCCCACTTTAAACTGCAGGTCCAGTCCCGATTAGCGTACCTGTGCATAAAGTAACTTAGAAGAACAACTCAAAACATGAAGCCTATATAAGATTGACACGACTTACGAGTTACCACTGACAATATAATGTTTGTCTGAAACTATCTGATAGTATTTGTATAAATTTTTCTTACTGTTGTGATAATGTCAGAAAAGTTATATCTGTAAGGTAAAACTGTCACGTCTGTGACATTTGAATGGATGACATTCAACTTGACGTCATCACAAAATGGACTTTGGGAAGAAACAGCATGAAGTCTGCCAGACAGTTTCCCACGCGTTAATGAGAAGCCTTGTTACAGTGAGAAATTTGTTGTATTTTATACGTACACATTTCTCATAAGTTATGATCCCGATATCTTACCTTGAATCACGCTTACACGGCATGTTTTCAACGCATAATCTGATCTGTTTACCCGAAATATAGCGTAATAAATTATGAGAGAAGTTGTTCACTGGATTTCATCCATTGCACTGTACCTAGGTAATTAGGAAATGAGAACAACTGGTTATTTTACCGTACAATTTATAAAATCTAGGATCTCTTAACAATGCTTCTTTTCTGATATAAAAGGAACCATCTTCTGGAACGCAAGTACCCCGATGAACAACTTACACCATTTTACTCCTGAAAAAAGCATAAGTGAGATAAAATTGTTCAATAATTTGAAATTTCACAAAGTGAAAAAAAGAATGGCACAAAATTTGGAACAATGGAAGTAAAAAGTAGCACAGGAACCTTGGATTCGTGATAATATCATTTAGCTCTCAGGGATCTCCAGCAACAGTCAAATTAAGGGCAATAATACGCGGCGTTAAATAACCCATAAGCAGCCTAACCCACGACACTCCAAGGGCCCACTAGAAAGCTCAGACCTGCGTGATGTTATTTCTACAACGCTGCCATGAAAAGTAATTGTCTTGAAATAATTCCATTCCGCAACCAAAAGAGAAGCTACACTTACGCCAGGGCACAGGAAGAGCTAGAAATACGAAGAGCGGAAATGATAACTACAGCGGAGAAAAGGTTCGTTAATGGAACCATTTTTGCAATTAAACCCTATTAAACCTGTGCGAGAAACACACACAGAGTCCTAAGTTGAATGGCGTACTCTAGATATGAGTTTGGAGGAGCAGCTTTTAATTAGCTTGAAAGCAAAATGCGATAAAGAGCAGAGCAGCTTTGAAGAAAGTGCATAAATAAGAATTTTGTTGATCTATCGTTACGCATTTCAAACATATATTACTATTTTGATAATCTTCTTGTTTTTCAAGTTTTGAGTTTTTGTTTTAAGTCCACTGTATACACAGTAAGGCTATTCGGGACTGGACCTACAGTTTAAAGTGGGATCCGAACCACTTGTGCCTCCACCGGGTATCGAAACCGGGACCCTTTGATTGCAAGGCGACAACGCTACCACTGCGCCATCGTGGAGGCCCTTGTTGTTCTTCATGTGACAAATGTTCTAATCTACTGTAACTAGTGTAAAGGTTTCTGCTACAAATAGAGATGAAATAGTTCAACCTAGAGACACGCTTCGTTATCTAGAAAAATTTGATTGGCTGATTTAGGTTATTTCTGCTTCTTTTTGCCAATCACGGCGATAAGGATTGAGTGATGACTAATCAAATTGATGCACTGTGTGATGACGTCAAGTTGAATATCATCCATTATTTGAAGCGTGCCCTGTATGGCAATGAGGATGCTTCTTAATGGGTTACGCAACTACTTGAGACACAAAATACACCGTGTTTCAAAAAGAATTATCCGATTTCGAAGTCATCTAACTCAGTAACCGTTTGCTAAAACACATCGAACAACGTACTGTTAGGAAGAGGATATTCGTGAGTTTCACATGATTGCCGGCAGGTAGCAGTAGCGCGCTTGCCCCCGCGCTCGCATCAGATTCAAGCAAGATGGCGACGCTGCAACAAAAATTCTTGTGTGTACTTCGCTTTGATAGTGTGAATCTGTTACAACAGTGCAGCGTGAATTTAGTCGACAGTATGGTGTTGAACCTCCTACCGCACACAGTATTCGACGTTGGCACAAACAGTTCAAAGAGACAGGCTGTCTGTGCAAAGGGAAATCAACAGGCCATGACTCCAGACACGCTCGCATCTGTATGGAACGAATTCTCCTAGCGTATGGACATTTGCCGAACGTCCAAAGGGGGTCACATTGAGAACTTATGAACATTTTTTATGTACAAATTTATGTATAGCTGTGGATTTTAAAAGCAATTCCAAGTTCCTGGTTTGATTAATAAAAAATATATAGCCTTTTGAAATCGGGTGATTCCTTTTGAAGCACCCTGTACAAAAATCTGTATGGACTTAAAGATCTGACAAATAACTTACTGCTGTTCCTGTTTTACTTTAGGGCTAGAAGAAGAAAAATCTTGTTACAGGCAACTTTAGATTAGCCCATGACAGTCCATACGAATCTGTAATAAATTTGAAAAGTCTACGATGTAATCAAGAATATTATATAGTAAGGATACGACGCTGCAATCAGTAGAAGCGAATGTGGAAACCACCAGCGCCCCCAAGTCGGCGGAAGAAGGATCAACTAAAAAACAGAAGACATTTAGTAGGCCCTGGTCTGAGTAGATCATGCGATCAGTTAAGGCGAAAACTCATAAATACGTATATATCATAAATTCCCATAATTCGCATTTGATATTTTACGTTATTTTTTGTTTGCACTCAACTAAGTGAGTCAGATCTAAAATCCCTAAGGAAGAATATTCTACAGGTATAGATCGAGCTAAAAAAAAATCTATATATGAACGTACTACTTATTACGTTGCTCACTGGTCAATTTGTCTTTCTTCCAAGGTTCTGCAATGTCAAAAAACATGCAATTATGAAGAAAATAGCTTTCCCGTCCTATATACCTACACTAGGTATCCTTCACAATTCCAACTAAATAGTTGAGATTGCCTTCACTCATGAAAATTCTCTTGGCAAGCTCTCAAGTTGCCTGAAATCTTTGTCAACTTCTGACATATTTCATAATACTGTAAGTTTGTTGTGGTTAGAGACCCTATGTATGACTGTGACCTCATATACGAGTACCCGCCATCCATTCTCCTTGTGGAGCGCTGTGATTTACCTACAAAATGACGTCAGCGGCAAGGAATGAAATAATGAAACGACAGTGTTGCAATATGCAAATATTAAATGCCCGAGCAACAACAATCTCTCGTAAAAACGTTTACCATATGTCCACAGACATAATTTTATTCTATTCGTATCTTGAGAATAATTGTACCGGCAATCATTATATTAAAATTAAACGGTAATATGACGAGAACTCGTATAATGTTTCAAAAAATAAAAAAACGCACAGATTTAATTTTAAAAAAAATTGAATATAAAAATATACATGTACATAATGAAAAATAATGTAATTGTAATTATAATTAGTGCACTTCAACATGTAAAATCTTTTAAAATGTTAATCCCTAACTGTTTAAAGATATAATTTAATTATTAACCAGTTCATCGTTATTGAAAAAATATAAACTTACACTTCTCCCATTATTTCCCTATAAATACTGTCGTGATCTCGTCAAATAGTGTATAATGTTCTTTATAAAAGCTATTTCAACAATGAAGACATTTTCCTTCTTTTTCCGGCCTGTATCAATATTAACATCGTAATAACTTTCAAATTTTCTACACCTTGAAGGAACACTCAGAACATCGCATATTCGGAGCTGGATAGAAAACGATGACGTCATACGAACCGCGTTTAATCTTCTTCTCGTTGTTCTTGTCAGGTTTCGCACAGAAAAGATTCTTCCTCCATATCCTTCTTAATGCTCTTTTCTACCTGGATAAGTTTCGGAGAGGAATCGTTAGTTCGATCGATCTCCGCCAGACGGCACTGCTTAAAGGTTCGTGTCCCGCAGAATATTCGATTAGCCTCCCTTCCTTTCTGAATCTTGGAGCGTTGGAAGATATAACTAAAGACGTAAGGAGCTGATCTATGGAAGCCTGTGTATGTACAGTGGGAAGCACAAGTATTGCTCGGCAAATTATGCATGACTCTTTTCATTAACAGCTTATCTGTTTTTAAGGAATGGATTTTTACGTAAGGTGGTGTCGAACTTGTCAATCAAAACCTTGTTTGGAGTTTTGTTTCAATTTAAAACAGAATAAACATGATAGTGGACAATTAGCTTCGTAACACTTATTCCTCCCACTGTACAGATGCCATAATCGCAAATATTAATACATACGCATATGTTGTACGCATCTGCATACATTCTTACTTCCACTGTTTCCAACTTACATTACTTTTGATTTGATTTTAATCATTTAGCGTCGCTTTTCTCGACTTTTGGCTAATCGCGACGATGGGGATGAGTGATGATACGATGAAATTGATGAAAGAGCGCTCACAAAGAAAACCCATGCACAGGATGGGATTCGAACACAGGATCCCTGTCGTCGTTGCACGCTGTGCTAACCACTCTGCCAGGGAAGCCAGCTCCAACTTTGATTAGACTCAGCTAAAATAGCATTTTTTTCCCTTTTCCCAAATAAGTACCACCTCCCAAGATGTTGCAGAGACTAAATTCTAAGTACGAGATATGCTTGTAATATAATTAAGCCTTGTTTCCATATTAAAACCAATAAGTTGCTGACCAAGGCAGTTTATTAAGATAAAAACACTTAACACGTAACGTTTCGACCCTGTATCAGGGTCGAAACGTTACGTGTTAAGTGTTTTTATCTTAATAAACTGCCTTGGTCAGCAACTTATTGGTTTTGAGATATGCTTGTTACAATCCACTCTAACTGGTAAACGTTTCAAAAACAGACACACGTTTTTATGACTAAAAAGTGCTTTTTCGTTTCAAACCGTGTTTTAATTTTGAATCTCAAAACAGTTGTAAACAAAAAATTTCTTAAATGAAATCTCACGAAAATGTATAGTTTATGAAGTTCAGTGTGAATGTACAGCTTAAACATGAAATCGAAAAGAATACTCATTTTTATGAATTGGTTATAACACCATTTATAACGCCATTAAGCCTTGTTTCCATGATATGAAAAACTCAATATGCTGACCAAGGCAGAAATTTATTTTATTATAAAACATAAACTAAACGTAACGTTTGAACCTTCTAGCAAGGTCTTCTTCAGACTCTGCACCAAGTACAAATGTAACAACGTACAAAACAGGGAGATATATATATATACATAAACATTACTCCCCTCCAGACTATTAGAAAGTTGTTCTGGAACATTCTAGCAGGTGGCTTTCCCTTGTCAACTGTACTTTCACCTAGAAGGCTAAACATATTTTCTTCCATCTAGAATGTGGTTGGACTCTTTATCTCACGCTTTTTTCCCTTCATTCTTCTTCCTTCTTCTCTCCTCTTTCTCTCTTGTCCTTTCCTTTTCTTGGTTGTATGTATATACTGACAGAACTTTCATATTTTTTTTAAAATAGAAGATACAAGAAACGTTTGAAATTTGTTGTTTTATACACTTCGCTGTACATCAGTTATAAGTAGGTTGATGTGATTATCTTATTTGAGAATGCTATACAATAACTTAATAGAAGAAAAAATAGGATGTGTTACATTTGGAAAAGTTCGAATCTTTATGTTTAAAACATAGTATGTATTTGAAACTGTTTGCACAGTTGTGACAAAACAGGAGCATATGTTTTGAAACTTTTTGCTGCTAAATTTTCGTCTTGGACATGGCAACACTGTTACCAGATTGTCACACATTTTGTCATCAAATTTCTGCTGTTCTCAGTTCGGACGTCCTCTCGGCGTGTCTTTTGATGTTCGCCTGTTTAGCCGCAGGCCAGAAGGACGGCCAACGCAGGCGTCAAATTGAGGGAAGTTGCCATCTCGGGCGTGAAAAGACAAACAACACCGGCACGTCAATTCATTGAGTGAATGGATAACGAATGGCGCATTTCTTCCGCCCAAAAAGGGAAGAAAAAGTTGTTCCGCTGGGCCTGAAATTGTGTAAATATTGATTCACTCGCAGTCTCCCGGAGGAAACAGCACTTTGACGAGCGAGGAGGCTGCCTCGGGGGTGACTTAAGGAGACGAAACTGTCCATAACTGAATTCAAGCAAGAGCCTGCTTGTATCTTCAGTGACCCTATGCATTCAGGCCGGCTTTAGACGGAAGCGTTTCCCTTAACATTTTTGCTAGCATAAATGCTATGTAAATGCTTCCAAAAATCTTATAGCAGCAAGTACTTTACACGGAAGCATTTCATGTAACATTCCGTAGGGAAATCCATCAGTATGTTACCCGTAAGCGGAACAACTTCGATTTACCCCATCACTCTACCGCGGCCTACAAATCCTCTTTCTCCTTTTCGGCTCCCAAAGCATGGAATGCATTGCCTGCAAATATCGCTAGTGTAAACAACCCATTATATTTTAAAGGCAAAATAAAAGATCTGCTGTTAATGGAACAATGGCAGAGTCGGGGCACATACTGAAGGTATCAAGTCACTCACTATAAGGAATTGTATTATTGTATTATTATTACTATTGTCTTTTGTATTTCTAGTTACACTTTTTTTTGTATGCAACTAATTCCTATGTATTTTTTTCTTTCTTCATTTTTTTTCTTTTTTATTATTATTATTATTATTATTATTATTTTACGTTTAGCTTACTGCTCCATAAGTTTATAATCATCTCATATGTATTCTCATATTGACAAGGGTTAGGTGGCAGAGCAGCCCTTGGCTGAACCTCGCCCGCTTAATAAAGAAAATTTATTATTATTATTATTATTATTATTATTATTATATATACAGTACGAAAAACACGCCGAGTGACACCATCTAGCACGGCAATTACAATTGAAAGAACTAAAATAATGTTCCATGCGTGTACTACATACGTTATGAAGTATCAGTAGCGAAGCGTAGTCTTACGAAGGAGGCAAGCAATGTTTCAGTACAACAAAACATGTAGTACAACGACATGCCGAGTGGAATGATTCAAGGTTTATAGCCTCATTTACCCAGTCGCTGGATTTGTCAAAATATCGTAATAAAGTGACTGTACTAAAAATAAACCACATGATCCGCAAACGTCACATTTACTTTTAAAAAAAATCCAGGTAACGTTATTCATATGATATTAAACGTTTTGCATATGCGAACTTTCCGCATACGACTAAAGGGAGACGGAATTTCTAACTTACTTATTAGTACCTTTATTTGTTCATTATTATTTAATATGGTCAAACGGTGACCAAACCGATTTAGATAAAAAAAAAATGGGAATCATTTGTTTATTTTACGCTGCATGATGTAATTTAGTATTTTTGGGCACCCTAAAAACCGCATTGGAGTAACTTAAACACTAAATAAAAAGTTAAACACAAACAATAAAAAATTCATTTCAAAGCAAAGAAACACATGCATAGACGATGTACTCACCACAATAAATTTCAAACTCTTGGTCCATTGGATGCCACCCTTTGGAAATGTCGCACAAAGCCCCTTGGGCTAACTTGTTTTTAAGTCCGGTAAATGCGGTGTTGGTATCTCTCTCGAGCTAAACGAAGCAATTTTCAATTGCTCAATAATACACCCGCACTTCACATCAACCGTTCCTAAATATGCGTTCATTCCGATAAATTCACAGCACAAAACACGAAGCAACAAACACTCACACTATCCCACGCGCTTTCCACAACTGCAAGCATCCACACAAGATCACTTTGAAAATCTCTGAAACAACAGAAAGTGATACCAACCTATTTCCTTAATTTTTTTTATCCGTCACAAAGGAAAGATATATCAGTTTGGAGATAAAAATTACGCGGAGGAATCAGAATCATTTCCGCAGAACGAGTATGTACATTAATATTTAAGTAATAAAGTGTCATTCAATGGCGTGCCCGGGGCGAAGGGGGGGGTGGATGGTAGACATAACCCCCTTTTGGCCCAGTATATCTAAGAAAAAACGTCAAAGGAAGGAAAAGATGACAAAATGGGGACCGTAAAAAGACCCTGGGAACACCACTTGCGTCATAATAATAGAACTTAAAACATATTCGGGCCTCAACGATGGCGCAGTGGTAGTGTCGTCGCCTTGTAATCAAGGGGTTCCGGGTTCGATACCCGGTGGAGGCACAAGTGTTTCAGATCCCATTTTAAACTGTAGGTCCAGTCCTGATTAGCCTTACTGTGCATAAAGTGGACTTAAAACAACAAATCAATCAATCAATCATTAAAACATATTCTTGTGCTCATAATATGCAGAATGTATACGATTTACTTCTATGCCATGTACAAATATCAGTAGATAGTTCTTTCTCAGATAGCTTTATTTTCACCCCAAGTTTTATTCAAAAGCAGTCAATTTATTGATTGTAAAATTTGTGAAAGAGCTCACTTGAATTACTGCGTAAATAATTTGGCAGTTGCAAACACTGGTAGCGGTCAACACTTCTGGCGTAATTTGAGCTGGACCGACCAGGAAGCAGGGTGCAGGACCAAGGTCCGTCCAATCTTCCCTCCCTCCCTGAGAAAACTCTTCACGGGGGTGCAGAAATTCCACTGCCCCAACTCCCAATGTCAACTTTTTTTACGCGTTTTACATTTCGCGAAATCTAAAATAATTTGTAATATAATATGATATATATGGAATTTAGAACAGTGATAATAACTTCTTTTAGTTATTTTATGACTAACAATTATTATTATGTTTGCGATCTTGTTTACGTGTTCATGAAGACAAATATTCGTTACTAGTTTTTGCTGGCAACGTACCCATAGATGAATCCTTCTGCTTTCGGTTGAACTCGGCTATTTTCGGGAATCACGCAAGCTCGGAAAGCACAGCTTTTTGTAGAAGCTTTGTGGACGGGTTCCACCAGAATTTCACGCTTCGCCATGTGACTCCTTCGGAGGCCTTATTTTCCCGCAGAACGGCTGCAAGCATTGAGGCTGGTGCTTGCTACAGAGCTGCTGGGGGAGTTTGCGGCCGCATTTTTTCGCGAAATCGAGTGCGATGGAAACTAAATACGGTTAGAACATTAAGTACATTAAATGATATTCGAATTATGCAAGCAGTGCTTGCATTGCTTGTACTATATCTTCGCCACTGTGAAGTATGTACTTAAGCAGCGCCATTGCTTTGTACCTAAAACATTTTTATAGGAAATATTATTTCTCTTGGTTGTATAGTTATCGGCTTTTATAGTCCGATTACTTTCAAAACATCTCCAGATTCCTGTGCGAGTCCACCAAGCGAGCCTACCAACAATGTAGAGCGTGAGCGGGAGAGTTAGCGATAGGTGATGGGATGAGATGACGTCAGCGGCTCGCTTCTTGATTGGAGGCTTCGGACGTTTTGACTCGCTCCCAAGCTGCAAATGCAGAACACCCAGAGATGTTACGAAAGTAATCTCACTCTAAGAATGTGAAGTGGTACATTGTTTACATCTCACGCGACCGCCATTACATCTGCACTCGTGACCTGGAGGTCGCTTCTGATTGGTTATGCTGTGGAAAATGCTACGGAAATAGGACAGATTCTATCTTTGAGAAATGCCATGACATCTGAAATACCACAAGCTCTTTTCAGTTTACACGGTAGCATTTTGGTCATAGCATAAGGAAAATGCTTTCGTCTAGAGCGCGCCTGAGGCATATATCAGTGTCGGATCTCAAAAACACAAAGGAAGCCGTGTGAAAAGTGGTAACTTATGACAACGACATAAAAGAGGCTTGTCTGAGATATAATCATCGCACCCCATAATCAATTGTCGTGTTCGCAACTTTCGTCCAATCAGAACACAGAATCAATAATTTCAAAGATAGAGTAGTTTTTTGTTCTATTGAGTATTCACATATAACTGTAGTATAACTGTATAGAGAGGGGCATGATTACTCAAATTCTGTCCCGTTGTCCTAAACGAACACAGGCTGTGTCCGAAAGGCCCAAAAAGCAGGCTCGGTCTTGACGGAAATGACGTCACTGCAGTTTTAAAGTGCCAATTATATGAGTAATCGAGTCCGCAGCATGCAGTACGGGACAGTGCACACTCGTTTACTGTACTCTTTTGCTACACTAGTTTGAAATCATGAAACTCAAAAGTCATCCAGAAGTTGGTTGTAGCTCTTCTATTGTGTGATAATTTAAGTATAAGAGCTTTTTTAATGTAAGTGATTTCTATTGTGAAAGGCAAGTGTTTGTAACGCTGAAAAAAACAATGTTTGTAGTTTTCGTACTAATGATATTGGGTGCTGCAGTCGAAAAGCAATTAAAAAGATTTTCGCCTCCAGTTCGCGGCTTCAAGACTGAACTGCAAGACCATTCTTGAGGGATGTTCACTTCAAGAACGATCTTGCACCTTCCGGACATAGCCATAATGTGTCTCGTTATACCAAGTTTCCCTAATTTAAATAAACAAACACAAGTGACTAAACGATCTCGCTCTATGAATATTTCACAGCAAAACGCGCATTTACTTTAGAGTCATCCTGTGTTTGTTTATTTAATTTAGGAACATGGGATATGACGAGTTCTGCTGTGTATACAATTTCATAAACTATTTGGATAACTTGTTCCGCATTCGAAATTGTCATATCGCGCCGCAGAATAATCTCCAATGTGCTAGAAACTATGCTGTACATTACACAGGCTCTGAACCACTCCACAGTCTCTTGCCAATTGTCCGGTTTTCCAGCATCCGTGATAATTGCGAGAGAGCGAAAAAAAACAATGAACAAGCGATTCCCAGTACGCAATGGCGGATGGAAACAAAACACGCTCGCCTTGCTTCAAAAAGGTTCGACGTTCGCACCTGCTCTGCGGTTCTTGCCCGAGGTTTCAAAATTGATCTAATTTCGTTTTCCGATCCCGCCGACAGATGTCCTTCCCGCCGCACGTCCGCTAACGAGGTTTCCGGTTGTTGTACTTCATTTGGAAGGTAGGGGGAGCTCTTATGCGCCCGCTCGGGAAAGGTCCCTGTTTGCCAGGCACTCCCGCTGTGGACATGGGACGTCACTTTTTTCGCCGGTTTATGAACGTCAGTGTAGCCAGATCGCAGTTCATTTCTCAAAATACGGTAGATGTCCAGTCTCTTAAAGGAAGAGTTGGTTCCACAGGTTCCCTTGTTCTATTAACACGAAACGTGAGATCTGAAGTACAAATGTAATTTTCAAGTGATAGTTCAAAGTAAGATAACGCAAGTGGCAAATATAATGTATACGGCTTAATATTATGTACTGCATACCTTAATGCGGCATTTCTTGATATAATACGTCTATACTTTGGCACGACTTTCATAAAAATAGAATTCACAGTTGTGCTTCAGCTCAAAGTTCTCACAAATCTATCTCACGTCATTTCTTGTCAACCAATATCAATATAAAATGTACGTTCCTTGGTCAGTTAATGTAGTATATTTAGTGGAACTTTTGATTTGACACTGGCAACACTGCCGACAATGTGCTATTGGCGGAATTAAAAAATAGGAGTAAGCAGCTCAGGTTTGGATTTGGAATGCCGATTTTAAGGAATCAGGGTATAGTATATGTTGGGAACTACAACCAACACGAGGGAACAACATCTAGTATGTTGGCTGGAACTTCATTTCACCAAAAATCAAAAGCACACACACAATAGTTCATAGTTCCAACAACACGAACAGAGAATCCTTCTTAGCTTCGCCTCTAGAGGGCAGGTGGATGGTGAAGAGTGGGCGTGGAATGAAATCCCAACGTAGCAGTTATCGCAAGCAAGATGACACCTAGCGCCGCGTGGCGGCAACTATCTTAATTAGCATCGCGCAAAATATAATTTCTAATCATAACAAGATTACCCCAACTGGGGCTGATTCAACATAGGCTAATTGCATTAACATATTTCAGCTATTGCAGAATTTTTTGCCTTTACATGCACTAATAAGTGTAGGTGTACTCACGTCGAATTCTTGTGAAACAGAGTACGTCGTATTTTGACCTTACTGCAAAGCAGCCCGTGGAACAAATGAAACTCGAAAAACGCATTGAATTTTACGCTTGAAGGAAGTGACGTCAGAGCACACGTCAATTTCTCCTTGCATTCAAGTTCAACGTAAAGCATTTTAATTTAAGAATGATTCTAAATGATTCTGTCCGAAAGCAGTCTTGAAGTACGGTCTTGTCGGAAGTGACGTCACCTAGTTTTCGAAAGCGCAAAGTAAATGAGCAATTGTGACCGTAGCACGGAGCAGGCTTGAATACTTGATTCGTACACTTGATGTTCATTTGTCTGAAATCATGAAAGTTATTCTATTGTGAGGAAATGTAAGTATTGTAAGTATAAGAACTCTATAAAATGCTACGTGATTTCTATGGTGAAAATCTATGTTTTCTTATATTTATGTACCGATCTTATTTGACGCTGTAGTGGAAGTGTAATTCGAAAGATTTTCGCTTCCAGTGCAAGGCTTCAAGACTGAACTGCGAGATCATTCTCGAATTATACTCGCTTCTAGTACCATGCACCTTTCGGACACTGCCATAGCCTTTCAAGACAGACTATCCACCAATTAGAACACGCGGTATTCAAATCGAGGCACAGGCTCTGTCCGAAAGGTACAAAGTGCAGACTTGAAGTATGGTCTTGGCGGAAGTGACGTCACCTAGTATAGTTCGAAAGCGTCAAGAACAGAAGGACGCGCAGTACAGATGGTTGGTCAAGTGGTTTCCACATTCGTTGTTCATTTGTTTGAAATCACGGAGGTAGAAAGAGAGCAGCACAGGTAGATATACGTTATTGGCCAGCAAGATGTTGGTTATAGTGGTTATAGTTCTAATGTGTGGAAATGTATGTGTACGAGCATTTGAAAATGCTATGTGATTTCTATTGCGAAAAACAAGTGTTTAAATGGCGAGGAGTGACAACGAGTACTCAGTTTTATCTACTGGTCGTATGTGGCGCTGCAGTCGAAGTGCAATTCGAAAGACTTTCACTTCCAGTCCATGACTTGAAGACCGCACTTCAAGACCATACTGGGAGGATGCTCGCTTCAAGTACGGTCTTGCACCTTTCGGACACGGCCATACAATGCTATTTTTTTCTATTCTGTGACGAAGAGAAAGTGACGCTGAAACTGTTAACACGAGAAAGGAAAGGAGTGGTGAAAAATTATTGTCAATATTTATTTAATAGCAATTATACAACAATATATATATATATTTCTACAACAGTGTTGCGATAATATTAGATTCGACAACCAACAGTAAAATAAAATATTTCGAAAATATTCTGTCTATAATGTGTTGAATTTTATTTTTTTTAATTCCAATTCGAGATTTTCACCGCATCGGGAAATTTCGAGAACTTCCGGACGCGGTCTGGAAATGGAGTTCTTTTGCAGTCAGCAACGTCAGGATTATTATTTCTGTCCCAATCCCGTCCTGATCAAAGATTTCCTGTCCCTCACGCCCGTAATTAAAAGGTTCGGCTGTACCTTCCTTTGGCAGCCGAAAGGGCGAATTTTTATAAATTTTCCTCTCCATTCGAAAAACCGCTGTGATATTCCAAAATATGAAATATTACATCAGCTTCGAATTCCTTCTAGAGCACTGACGTGAATTTTCGTGTAGTTTGCTTTCACTGTTGTCTAGATATTATCAATAGTTTTGCGATTACGTAAGTCTATTAAACTATAGATAATATATACATAACAGTGAAAGCAAACTACACGAAAATTCACGTGAATGATCTACACGGAATTGTAAGCGTATGTAATTTTTCATATTTTGGAATATCACAGCGGTTTTTCGAATGGAGAGGTAAATTTATAAAAATTCGCCCATTCAGATTCTAATGTCTCTTGTGAAAACGTTCTCTTCTTATTTTGCAGGACATGTCAGTTGATTGCTGTAGCTGACAGCCTGTAAATTTCAGAAAACAATATTTGTAATAAAATATGGCTACAATTTCACCATTCGAATTACACGAACTTCTTCATGTCTGTGCGGGCCTTGTCCAGAGCAGATCCATATTGTCCGAACGTGGCACCTCTTCTATCTTCCGTGAATGCAAGTATTTTTTCTCACGGATGGATGTGTCGTGTTGAAAGATCTATATTTGCTTCTGTATAGTTTCCTAATGTGATACGTGATAAAATCCGATAAGTGTTGAATGTTGATAATTGTTATTAGTGTTGTCATAATGCCGAAACATATGCACACTTTCAAATGAATAAAACAAACTAGTGCAAAAGTGTGAGAAGACGATTTATATCTGACCTTTCTAAAAATATGTGAAAAATGTGTGAAATTACAAGGAAAACATTTCTAGCGTCTTCTGTGACAAAAGTACATGATTACTTGTAATTATCAAATATTTTAAAATAATTTTTAAAATCTTGAGTTGAGGGGTTAAGAGCATGGGATTTTCCCAACTACGGTGTGGTACCAGATGCTAACCAGGTGGTAATTAAATAAATACATTTTGTATATAACGGTCAAATATTGAGTGACAAGTAATTAATCTAATTGCCCGTTAGTAGGAATTAATTGCAATTGGTAATATTAATATCCGTCGCGAATACAGGTGTCTAGCGAACTGTCTTAGCCAGCACTAGCTTGCTCAACCACCGTTTTCGCCCGAATTCGGATTTACATGCATTCTTATGGGAATAGCAAGAAAAATGCAACTTCTTAACCAATGGACCGAATTGGATGAGATTTTAACCAGCGGAAGACCACATCATGAAAGTACTGATTCCAAGATTTGAGCCTAATCAGAACAGAAATACGGGAGTTATGAATTATTAAAGATTCATCACTGAATTGAAAGGAAGACGGAACCCTACTGAGTTGGCCTCTCTGAACGTGTCGAATACAAAAGAGGAAGAGTTAGCCTAATCTCTGCGCGAGGGGCTGACACCAGAGGTTAAGGACCGGAGTGAGCATTGACCAGGATAGGAGGACAACGGTCAAAGCACCAGAAACAATAAACAAGCACCTGATCATAGAGAGTAGCGCGTCACCACGTTCAAATCTGGAATAAAAGGGATGATTTGGAATAACGAGACACAGTTTTGCACAGTTTTGCCTACAATCGCCACCGAAGGTGAGCTACGCGCGACCAAGCTGCGAGCCGCAATCAGACTCGTGGTCTGGATTTGCTTTTCCTCAAGTGAGTGTTTCAGAGCCTTGGAGTAGAGCAGAATAGAACCAGGGGGTCCTTCTCCCCCTCGCCGTCTACGCATCCGTGCACATACGTGTGGTTATGTGAGAATAACGCCAGACACGTCCACCCGTGTCAATCGTCCGAAACAACGTCCAAAGTAGTGAAAGTTAATAACATTTGATATCCATGTGAAACCGCGAATGGCTCATCGCGTATGTTCGTCTCATCGCCCAAGTCACGTATCTGTACTTACGAGTGACCGTGAAGAACTGACCTATTATTGCGCAAGTTGTCGTATGGAGTCGACAGTGTGCGTGTACCGTCCTGGACGTCCCTGCGAAGTGAACGAGTGAAGCCAGGATCCGATGAGGCCAGATGGAGCTGCCGACTGATCCACTTTCGCCAACCAGGAGAACCGCGAAATGCGACACTGGAGTGCGGACGTTTTCCAGAACTGTAGGACCACTTTCACCCAACCCAGGTCAGAGGGAATGCAGCGAAGGTAAGATCCAACCATGTGCGTGTGTGAGAAAGATGACGACTATCTACCGCGAATCTGCGTAAATCAAATCATTGCTTAACTTAAATCAGTGCTATGGCAACCCTAGACATCTGTTTTCCGGCGGAGTAATCAAATGTTAAAGATCAGAGTTTATGTTAACAGCAAACAATAGTTCATTGAAATATAATTATACCTTCAGAAAAGATAGAAGGGGTTCGCACAAGGAACAATTATTCACTTTATACTTAAAATCCTAAACGATACATTGTAAAAGGCAATGTAGCCAAGACATAGCAAGAGTATGGTCAAAGTAGTAAATAATCTAACCTTTGTATTTGTCATATTGTCGCAATATGCCATAGAATGAGGGAATGAATGTGAGATCGAGTGAAAGAGGGCAAGATGTAATGTGTATTTATCTGTGCTTTAATATATGTGTATATTCAGAAACACCGTAGTATTATGTAACGTCATTTCAGGTATTTAAAATCAAATCCTCCTAGGTTTATTCTTGGTAACTCCGACTGTTAGGCACTTATCCTGACCGTATTATTATGACGAGACTAGGTATTGGACCATCCCGTCCAGCAACGCACGGTGACGCAGCATTGTGATTGCTCTCGAGAGATTATACCTTTATATTTCCAAGTTACAACAAAAAAAAGCAACGTCCAAAAATAAAACAAAGGTTGACCAACCGGCAAAAAGGATCAGTCCGGCTAATGAATTTAGCTCACCCCTAGCCCTTACCTTTAACTTAAATTCCCGCTGGTTTTTAGAAGGAAAAACAAAACATCTAATCTATGCTGATAAATTAAATTCGTAAACTCAACTACGTTCAACTGTTTCACTTAACCGGGGGGGGGGGGGGGAAATATGCTAGTTTTCAGTACACCCCAACCCAGAACTGCAGACTCGATCATAAAACAAAAACTTTTACTGAAATGGAAGTTCGGCTTATTGCCTTGGGAGATCAGAGCTTGATAAACCTTCCCATCCTGAAAGAAATATTATGATTAACATGATATTAATTAAATTACACTAAAGCATGCATGGATACAAATCTTTGATTCGGAGTCAGAAATATTGGTTCGACGATAACTATTTATTTTCACAAGAACGTAAACAAACTTGTATTTGACAATACGTATTCTTCTCATTTACCATGTGCCAAGTACACAATACTACACATCCTACCAGAATATTACAAAGGTTTCATGTACTGGCATTGTATTCTCAAAAAGATATCAAAACTGAATCGTACATCAAAAGTTTTCCGTAAAGACAAACGTCCGAGACCAATAACAATCTTTACGACTGATAATAAATCCTACAACGGTTATGATTACCTTTTGTTCAACATGGCTGCCTAGGACGCCAATTTACCCGCCGAAACTAAACACCACGATAACACACGAATTATGGCCATAATTTTGACACTCGGATGCTAGCATTAATTTATGTGCGAAAGAACTCTTGTGTAGTTTACGATCCTTCCGGTTCACATAACTGCGATGCAAGAAAAGACGGCAGATTATTACTTACAGGACAGCTGACATCGGGGAAAATTTCCATGACCTTTAACTTCAAATATCCATTCATAGACACCCTGGACAGTAACTGCTCAACGGAGTTTTTGAAGAACAGTCCTTCATAAACAATTTAAGGCAAATGGATTCACCTATCAGCTCCAATTAGGTTAGATTTCCATTGAAACTTATCACAATTTCTTTTACATTCACCAAAGCTTCTTCTTTCTCCAGGACCGAGTCCTTTTAACTGTTCCCTCGAGTCGATTCCTCCTATCCCCCCGCTTATGCACCAGGAACGGGTTCGATGACCCGTTCCTCAGACCAGTTCACTTATATTGCGCCGTCTTCCGGCGTTGACGAAAGTTTCCTTTGTTGCAATGCCAAAACGCAAGTTACTAATTGTGATAACTTTGTAAATGTTTATAGGCTAATCTAATTTAAAAAATATTATTTTTTGTTGTATACACAATCCAGTCTTATAATTTTATCGCTTATACAAACATTCGTGTTAATTTTGAATTAGAGTACATTGATACCATCTATTGACAACTCTTTGCATTAATCTTCAGTTCAAGGTAAATTTAACACTCAAATGCCATCTATCGGCAATTTCGGCACAATCTGCTTAATTTACTTTACAATTGTCACAGTCATGACAGATATTGTCATAGTTGGCGCCCAACTAAAGGCCGAACCCATCTAAACAATTCTTACAATAGATTAATATTCAACTGAACATAGAACATTTACTCTCATAATCACAAAGAATCAACAACACCATTTACAACATCATACTATTTACAACAAGAACACTGTATGAATTTCACAGGATGGGAATACTCATGTCGCCCTGGTCACCACTTGATTGCAAATTTCATCAGGTATTGAGTGAGTGTATGACCCATCAGTCGCGTGCTGTCCCGCCGCAAAACCTTGCTCACTTGGCTCCCCAGCCCGCCGCAGGCAAGATTCCACTTGGACTACCAAGACATTTATTACCTGATATTTCAAATCCGGACAAAACTGGGCATCAACATTCTAAGTAATCCCTCATTATTATTATTATTATTTTTTTTTTTTAATAACACATGCCAAACCCACAAATGAATAGCTTGCTCTGCAATTTGTCTAACTCTCCTAACTTCACAACTCTAATTATCGTTAGTAATTGTGGTTCCCAACTAGCATACTCCGGTCCACCGCTGAATCCCTCCTACTTGGCCATATTAGCCCGCCGCAGGTGATCATCTACTTGACCTATATGCGTCATTTCTGAACCAAGATATCAAAACTCTTGATTTGTATAAGCAGGCTCACTCACACATCGAACGTGTGAGTCAAGTTCCTGCAACCTTTCATCAATCACACCTGAGTAAAGCACATTGACCCCCTTTACCTTTGACAACCATTGTTTCATTTTCTCCTGAGAACACAACCATAGTTTCACATTTTCGATGGATTGATTTTCTAATGAATCCCCCGTGATACAATCTACTAATTTCAACGTGGAATCCTTAAAGTTCTCTACACAGAGATAAGGTCCATAGTACAAATTACAATATTTTTTAATGATTTTGTCACTCAAATTCCCAGGAGCATGATTTTTTACAAATACCAAGTCTCCCAGCTTGATACTACATATTTTAGCTGACTTTAAATTTATTTTCTCTAATCGGCCTTTTCTTGATTCCTTACTCTTTAAATCCGCCATAACCAATTTAGAATTCCAAGAAATATTGTTCATACCCAACCCTACGGGACCAAAATCAATGAAGTTTCTTTCCAAATTTAGGCGTAACTCACTAGGAGTGAAACCGGTTTGAGAAGATATGGAATTATTCAACAGGTGCAGAGCATGCTGTATATAATCTGGCCACCTTGAGTGATTCAAGGAGCACAAAACCCTCATTAAACGATTAAGCTCTTCGTGATACCTCTCGACCATGTTAGAACTTGGATGGTAGGTAGGGACATAAGTTACATCAATTCCCCACCTTTTCATGGACTCCTGAAACATCTTAGATTTAAATTGGGGCCCATTATCTGTGACAACCCGTCGAGGGACTCCCAAGTGAATGAAATAATTTTTTTCCAACTTGTTAAGTATCATCTTCGAATTACTATTTGATATTGGATAAGCCACGAGAAATCTGGAAGCTGAATCCAGGACGGTAAACAGAAACCTTTCTCTTTTCGGCCCTAAGGCGAAAGGTCCTTGCAAATCAAGGAATAACACATGACCAGGTTTATCTGTGTTATGTGATTTCGCAACGAATTTAGAAGGATGCTTATTGGGTTTTGTACGCTGGCAAATCTCACAATCCTTAACAAAAGACTTGATATCTGACTTCATTCCTTTCCAGAAAAACAACCTATAGACTTCTGCCAAGGTTTTTGCCACCCCAAAGTGTCCCGCATCATCATGACAACTTATGAGTATTTTACCAATTAAGATAACCGGTATACATATTCTGAGCTTCTTATGATCATGGTAATCTCGTATGTATAATATTTCATCCAACAAGCAATAGGTTTGATCCCAAGTTCTGGAACGAGGATTGACCCCTGAACCATTTCCTTCCAGGTAATCTATTATTTCCTTGAGTTGAGAGTCCTCACGCTGGGACTTAATAATTTCCTCTTTGGAAATAACTATTTTTCCTGGAAACAACGCCTGATTTTGATTTATTCGAAATACAGAGTTTGAAATATCCGGAAAGGTACGACTGAGCAAGTCCGCTAATTTGCTATCAGAACCCTTACAGTATCGTACTTCGAAAGAATACTGCTGGAGTTGCATAAACCATCTAGTGAGTCTAGCATTCCACGTGTGGGCGGACTCCAACCAGGTGAGTGACTTATGATCTGATATTACCACAAAATGCCTTCCTCGAAGAAAGGATGAAAATTTGTCAATAGTGAAAAGAATTGCCAAGACCTCTAATTCCGTGGACGTATACGACTTTTCATATGATTTCAGTAACCGGCTGACATAACCTAAATGTTGTATCTCACCCTCATTGATCTGATAACAAAATCCGGCAACTCCAATTAAGGAGGCATCCGTTTGCACAAAGAAATCTT
Source organism: Lepisma saccharinum (assembly GCF_977018435.1). NCBI lineage: Eukaryota > Metazoa > Arthropoda > Insecta > Zygentoma > Lepismatidae > Lepisma > Lepisma saccharinum. The sequence continues at coordinate 7,469,735 of NC_139244.1, read as the reverse complement.
TATTGAAATCAGGATAGTTTAAAGTGACTTCCTGAACTACCAATTCTTTTAACCGTTCAAAAGCTCGCTCAGCCTCTATGGTCCATTGCCATTTCGTTTTATGTTTCAAAAGGTCATATAAAGGGTGCGCAATCATGGCATAATTATGTATGTACTTGCTCAACCAGTTAAAGCATCCCAAGATCTTTTGCAACTGCTTAATATTATAAGGCACAGGTAAATTTACTATACTTTGCACGTAAGCGGGGTCTTTCTGATAACCGTTTGTGGTAATTATGTGACCTAGGAACTTCAACTCCTGAACACAAAATTTACACTTTTCGAGCTTCAAAGTAAAACCAGCTTCCTTCAATCTCGAAAGCACTAATCTGACGTGTTCTATATGCGAAACCAAATCCTTTGACTTTATAATTATGTCATCTACATAGATTACAGTGAACTCGTGAAACATACCAAGAACTCGATTCATTACATCCACAAATACTGCAGTGCCATTAATTGAACCGAAAACTACACGTTTAAACTGGTATTGTACACCGTCAAAAGAGAAGGCTGTATACTTTCGGCTGTTCGGGTGCAAGGGCACCTGCCAGTATGCATTCCCTAAATCTAAGGATGTCAAGTATTTACAGTCCTGAAAGGATGATAACAAATCATTTATTTTCAAAGGAGAGATCTGCTTCAATTTTACGTGTTTATTGATTTTCTTCAAATCTACGCAAAGACGAATCCCGCCATTTGGCTTCGGTACCACCAACAAAGGAGAATGGTATTCCGAATTAGATCGCTCTATCACATCCCATTGCAACATCAAATCAATTTGTTCCTTCACTTTCTCACGGTAAGCGTAGGGTATAGGGTAATTTTTCTTGACTATGGGACTATCAGTATTTAGCTCCATTTCATGTATATACTCTTTGCATAATCCGGGTTTATCAGAAAATACACCAAGGTACTCTTTGAGCATATCAATTAGTCGAGACTTTTGTTCTTTTGATAACTCAACTGATTCCTCAAACTTTACTTCGAAGAGAGACCTATTATTTACCCTAACGTTTTTACATTCAGACACCTGCACACTTTTGACAAGTCTAGGTTCCTTCAGGTCACTCACTTCCTCCAATGGAGTGAATTTTAAAAAGACTCTGCCATTACGGGTCTGATAGAACAACGCTTCCGAATCAAAATTCAATTCACCCTGAACATTGTATATCACATCCAATCCCAAAATGATAGGAACGCTCAATTTTTTCACTACAAGAAACTGTACATAAATGTCATAACCTCCCAAATTTACCATTACTTTAACTATTCCTTCAACTGACTTAGTTTTCGTACCAGAATAATCCGACAATTTAACATTTGATGCTGGAACCAACCTAGGTCTAGAAATGAGTGAGGAGAGACCTTTCCATACATCTAGTGACATCAGACTCGTTTCTGCGCCCGAGTCACATAAGGCAGTCAATTTCTGATCTAAAATTGTAATTTGAATTAAAGCCGAATGGCGGTTATTATTATTTTGTACATTAATAGGTATTAACTGTTTATCAAATTCATCCAACTCCCCGTCTCCCGAATCATCTTCCATATTTACAAATAGTATGACAGGTCGTGTTACTTCACTCTCCCCCCCTGCCCTTTGTGGAGAGTGTACTGGCCGTTTCCCGTCCGTCCATTACCTATATCATTCTCGTTGAAATTTGGAGAAGAATGAACCTCAGCTTCCACTTGACAAGTTTCCCTCATTGAAGTGTGACCTAACGGTTCACCCAACACTCCCAAGGATCTCAAAAAGTTTAACATGACCGACATTCCCTCCCTGGTCCAATGAACTTTGTCTACTCTACCACGAGACGGATGTCCAATGAATTCTTCAAACAACTCAAGTTTAATGCGATCACTGTCATCAAAAAACAATGGAGAAATATTAAATACTTTTACATTATTACCATTATGTAATGACATAATGAAGTCATTGACTTCTTCCCAATTCCGCCACGCAGTAGAACCCTTTGAAGACATCAGTTTCGGAATAGGTGGCAATGTTAACAGATTTATATCCTTCGTCCTGCTAGACAGTTCTTTGACTGTTTCCACCAACCCCCTTTTTATTTCTTCCACCGATCGATATCTAAGTAAATCATTAGATCCAATCATAACGAGAACAGAATCAGCAAGTCTTTGACATGACCTTAGTCTTTCATTCAACTGATCAATTGTTTGTCCACTCACCGATAGACCAATGTGCCTATTGCCATCTGCATCAAATGAAACTGGGTAACCTGCAAAATTTTGAGCAACCCTCACAAACATACTGTCACCTACGAGCTGTCTACCTTCAAAGATGGGGATATTTCTACCCATATTTTGATTACCTGCCCGCGGTGTATAACCATTGAAGCGATTATTAGGAGGATTCATCTTGACCCCACTCACATCACCTCCCGCGATGCGAGTTCCAACTCGTTTCCCGAAACAGACTCTCTAGCTGAAAACGACGTAGCCTGAACTCGTCTCTTACTACGCGGACTGACCTGAGGCTTCATCACGTTTCCAGACGAAGATGTATTAGCATCTTTCAGATTCATTCTACCTGTGGTATCCTTCGCTTGAGATACCACAGAGACTCTACCCAAAGTTTCACGGCCATTTTTGCTCTTTTGAGTGTAACCCTGTTCCTTCTTAGTTCCCAGATCCCTCAAAGACTCATAGCTTTCAATGGCATGAAGTGCTTCTGAAAAAGTGGAAACATCCTGCATGACGAAGTATTCCTTTAGTTTGTAAGGCAACAAAGTACCCAACTGGGCTACTAGATGAGACTCTTCCAAGTTGGGTTGTATAGATTTCAACAACTTGAAATTTTTTGAGAAAAATTGGAGGACGCTATCCTCTACTGACTTATTGTAAGGCGAATTAAGTATTCTAGTAAGGCAAGAGCTGCGCCATCTAGAATTCTCATAATGTGAAAGAAACCCCTGTTTGAATTCCACATAAGAACAAATCTTACCCTTATTTTCTCCGTACCATACTTTTGCGCTGTCAACCAACAACTTAGGTACATAGTTGAGGTACTGGTTCTCATGAATCCCATATAAATCTAAGAGTTCCTCAGTTTTCTCCAAGAACTGAGACGGTGTCACTTCAGAAATTATCCCATTAAATTTCGGAAATTTTAATAAGTCCTGCGGTTTAATGTGTACGCTGTTCGGACGCAACACTGGATGTGTTTCCCCACCCTCAGCCAGTACACTGCCCTGTCGGTCTAGACCAGTTTCCTCTTTAGAGATCACATTACCCTCGTTCAACAACAATTTCTTGTGTCGCGTTTTCAAGTAACTTTTCTTGTTTCTTTTACTGTCAAAGTCTTTGTAGACATCTTCCTTACACGACGTTCCAGAACTCGCGTAACCCTTTTTAACCTTTACATAACTACCGACACCAATACGTGAAACGCTTTCTAAATCGGAGTCATCTGTAGCAGTAGCCTTATTAGCAAACTTCTTGTTCAAACCTCTAGTTTCCCCTTCCAACAATCTATTATCCGCGGTGTAACTCGATTCCTTATTTGTACTATCTACACACCTGTTGTCCCACCGGGTAACAACTTCATTCAATTTACTCATCGTCCCTTCTATTGACCTCAAAGTAGATATTACGACAAGAGGAAGTGCGACCTCTTTTGACAAGTCTTCCTCTTTATAAGATCTTTGGTCATTCCCAACTGCAAAGTCAACCAAATTCCTTTCCCTTTTTACACAGCTATCCACCATTGGAATGCCATTAACATTTTTTGCGACATAGTCGTGATGGGTAAAATTAGTTAAACCTTTGTTTTCTGCGACTACACCCATTTTTTGGGTGACCTCCTGCCTCAAGGTTTGGATTTCCAGAGCATTGTCTAATTTGAGCTGCTCAATGTTTTCACGAACACCCTGTACCTCCCCTTCCAACTTATTTAGCAAGGAGTCATATTTCTTTTCCACCCCTTCTGCTCTGGTAATGCACTCAATACGGTATTGAGCCACGCATCTTTTAATTTCTTCATTCCCCTGTCTGACTTCAAGGATGCTTTTATCGGTTTCAACCTTGAACTGACACAATTTGGTCTCCAAGTTGATAACCATATCCTTAGTTGAAGCTAGCTCACTTTTGAGAGTTTCATTACTCTCCTTGAGTTCCTCTTTAAGCTCCCTGGTGGTACTCATGAGTTTATCACCTAGTTCCCCTTTGAGAGCTTCATTACTCTCTTTGATGAACGCAAACAGGGCATCGAGCGTCACTGGCTCATGTTCAGTACCCATAATGAAAGGTTTACTCAATCTACTAAAAAAAATCTACCTTTTTTTTTTTTTAAGATAATCTGCACGAACAACTCAACAATGCTTAAGTCTCATAATCTCTCTATGACGAGACTAGGTATTGGACCATCCCGTCCAGCAACGCACGGTGACGCAGCATTGTGATTGCTCTCGAGAGATTATACCTTTATATTTCCAAGTTACAACAAAAAAAATCAACGTCCAAAAATAAAACAAAGGTTGACCAACCGGCAAAAAGGATCAGTCCGGCTAATGAATTTAGCTCACCCCTAGCCCTTACCTTTAACTTAAATTCCCGCTGGTTTTTAGAAGGAAAAACAAAACATCTAATCTATGCTGATAAATTAAATTCGTAAACTCAACTACGTTCAACTGTTTCACTTAACCGGGGGGGGGGGGGAAATATGCTAGTTTTCAGTACACCCCAACCCAGAACTGCAGACTCGATCATAAAACAAAAACTTTTACTGAAATGGAAGTTCGGCTTATTGCCTTGGGAGATCAGAGCTTGATAAACCTTCCCATCCTGAAAGAAATATTATGATTAACATGATATTAATTAAATTACACTAAAGCATGCATGGATACAAATCTTTGATTCGGAGTCAGAAATATTGGTTCGACGATAACTATTTATTTTCACAAGAACGTAAACAAACTTGTATTTGACAATACGTATTCTTCTCATTTACCATGTGCCAAGTACACAATACTACACATCCTACCAGAATATTACAAAGGTTTCATGTACTGGCATTGTATTCTCAAAAAGATATCAAAACTGAATCGTACATCAAAAGTTTTCCGTAAAGACAAACGTCCGAGACCAATAACAATCTTTACGACTGATAATAAATCCTACAACGGTTATGATTACCTTTTGTTCAACATGGCTGCCTAGGACGCCAATTTACCCGCCGAAACTAAACACCACGATAACACACGAATTATGGCCATAATTTTGACACTCGGATGCTAGCATTAATTTATGTGCGAAAGAACTCTTGTGTAGTTTACGATCCTTCCGGTTCACATAACTGCGATGCAAGAAAAGACGGCAGATTATTACTTACAGGACAGCTGACATCGGGGAAAATTTCCATGACCTTTAACTTCAAATATCCATTCATAGACACCCTGGACAGTAACTGCTCAACGGAGTTTTTGAAGAACAGTCCTTCATAAACAATTTAAGGCAAATGGATTCACCTATCAGCTCCAATTAGGTTAGATTTCCATTGAAACTTATCACAATTTCTTTTACATTCACCAAAGCTTCTTCTTTCTCCAGGACCGAGTCCTTTTAACTGTTCCCTCGAGTCGATTCCTCCTATCCCCCCGCTTATGCACCAGGAACGGGTTCGATGACCCGTTCCTCAGACCAGTTCACTTATATTGCGCCGTCTTCCGGCGTTGACGAAAGTTTCCTTTGTTGCAATGCCAAAACGCAAGTTACTAATTGTGATAACTTTGTAAATGTTTATAGGCTAATCTAATTTAAAAAATATTATTTTTTGTTGTATACACAATCCAGTCTTATAATTTTATCGCTTATACAAACATTCGTGTTAATTTTGAATTAGAGTACATTGATACCATCTATTGACAACTCTTTGCATTAATCTTCAGTTCAAGGTAAATTTAACACTCAAATGCCATCTATCGGCAATTTCGGCACAATCTGCTTAATTTACTTTACAATTGTCACAGTCATGACAGATATTGTCATATTATATTTCATGTAATGTTTAATTCGCCCAGTAGGTGAGGCGAGCGATTCTTCGTTGTTGCGTTGCTAAGCTCAGTTCAGTTGAGTCAATTGAGTTAGTTAGTTATTAAATTAGCAGCCCGTGACATGTATATACTGTGGGCGATTAAATGATGTCACTGTCTACGTGTTGATAGGGTTGCCCTATAGGCATTCTACCTTTCAATTCTCTCTCTTATGAAACAGTTCTCAGTCAGGTGCACCGAATGGGGGTTGTCCCAGGCTCCCCAAACTTCGCTTGGGCTCCCCTTATAAGGGAGGCCTCCCCGATGGCGCAGTGGTAGCGTCGTCGCCTTGTAAGCAAGGGGTCCCGGGTTCGATTCCCAGTGGAGGCACTTACTGGTTCGGATCCCACTTTAAACTGTAGGTCCAGTCCCGATTAGCCTTACTGTGCAAAAGTGGACTTAAAACAACAAATCAATCCCATCAATCAATCCAACCCTTATAAGGGGGCCAATGTATAAGTTTTCGGCATTATTTCATTGGGGAATAACATATTTATTTTGTGATGAAAATGTCATAAATTAACAGAGGATTCTTCGTGAGAACATCCTAGGTCCTTATTGCCTCAGATTTCTAATTCGAATTATTTCTGCTATTTGAGTTCGTGTGATCGAGCATGTGTGAAGATATTAAACTCGAAAAAATGATAGTGGAATAAATATTATAAACAGAGCGCGATAATCAAATTCTCACTCAAATGTTACATAAGAAAGTATTGTGTTGTATAATTAAATAATCAAAATATAGTTTATTTTTGTCCAGCTAGTAAAGTTTGGTGGTGTACCCTGGTATATATGTTTGTGTTTTCAGAGCTAGTTAATTGTAATTACAATTTTTGAAAGGTTTCTCTCAAGTGTGTCCCTACTACTGAACTCCCCCCCTCCCCCTCCTCCAACGCAAACTGAGAAAGTCGGCATTTAGCTTTGGGCCCTTCAAAATATCGGAAGAAATCTGCGCCTATCTTCTCAGTACACGATTAGGTAGTACAATTGATTGATTTGCTTTATTTTACTTCATTAGGCACTACGAGAATTCAAGCAAAAGTAATTAGAATTGAACCACGTTGCACAATGTTGCCAGTTCGTAGTGAGAACAAGGAGTTTCTTGCACAAGACCGAATCTATTCTAACTTGAATTCTTGAGCAACTCCAGTTTGGGGGTCGTTAAAATCAACTTGGTCTTTCAACGACAGCGTTCGATATACAAGCTCGTCCTTGGGGGGTCGCGAATTGCAGCTCCATCAAGAAGCGAAGATAAACAAGCAATTCCGCTCTAATAAACTCGTGCAACGCAGTGACAGCCGGCTGTATCCTTCATGCATTTTCATAAAGCCTCGTCCCCAGGTTCTCGTGCGTCTCCGAAGTGAGCACACTTTGCCTTGAGTTCATAATTTGATTGCCCCAATAAAGTTCCGTCCATCTTAGCTCGCTTGAAGCGTACCCAAGACTTGTCTCCCTACGGAAGACGCCCAGTTTCGAGCAACAGCAAACAAGTTAGAATATATACATAGAAGGGATGAAGCAACGAGTTAGAATAAGTATTACGTGGAGGATGAGGAGCTGATGAGCGTGTCGACATTGAAAACAACAATAAATTTTGTTTTATAGTTAGGACATGCCACTGTACTGTACACACGTCTGTCTGAAATTTTCACAAAATCTACATTTAGGCCAATAACTCTCAGAAATTTTCCCACGCTCCTATCAAACAGGGGAGGTAGTTCCGCGGTTGACCTCAAGAACCTTATTCCACCAGAGTACCGAACTACGGACTAGAAGATCGCTAACCATTTAGCTATGACGTAGTTCACGATCCACAAATTCCTTAAATTGATTGATTGATTGATTTGATGTTTTAAGTCCACTTTATGCACAGTAAGGCTAATTGGGACTGGTGATCCGAACCACTATGTGCCTCTACCAGGTATCGAACCCGGGACCCCTTGATTACAAGGCGACGACACTATCACTGCGCCATTGGGGAGGCATGTTCTGTAAACATTTGAAGTTACTTTTGGGTAAGGGGGGAATTATTACATAATAACTTAACAATGTGATCTTAAAGGATAGGCTTAATAATGTTAGGCTATTTTTCACCTTGATGTCCTCATCTAAATGCTGTTAAAGTTTGTACCTAGAACACCTATATATATATTCTATCTCGTTTAAACGTACCAAAGGAGACTTACTAACTTGTTGGAAATATCTGACAACTACTTTAATTTGTTTTCGAACGTTTATATATCAACTTCCGCAATACAAGGTAATCTCTAAACTTACTTGAACCAGGCTACCTGTAGGATCACTTTACTACGTAGAAGCTACAGAACAAAAATACTTGAGGTGTCGCTTTCCGAGGTAGACATTTCCAAAGAAACATCTCCTTCAGAAGCAGGTGGCGCTCGACCAAGGCACAATCTAATCTCCCGGTTCCCTCGGGAATTCAAACTTCGGAGACTCGTTATACGGAAACTCCCGACAGGTAGCACTGCTGTCTCTTTCTACCCCATCTGTCGGAATTGTACGCCTATCCTCGGGCGTCTCTTAGGTCGATGAACTGCGAGCGAAGGAACACGATACATCAAGTCGCAACGTAACAGGCTAAGATACAACTGTAGGCAGCCAAACAGTTTAACATAAGCGTATAAAGCCTCTACGAAAATCGGATTCCCCTGAATTGTATTACAGTTAATTTTCGGGGACATTTCAACCTCTTTTAGCCAATGGCGGAGATGGGGGTGAAATGATTGAATGCATAAATGAGCAATTATAATGAAACATTGACGTCACTATAAGAGATTGGATCCTATGATCGTAACGTGGAGTAGTGGTTCTCACAGTGTGTAACGACGCCAGGGGTCCTGGGTTGGAATCCCGACCTGGGTATGTGAGTGTCCCTTCTATTCTCATCCTCATATTCGCGATTAGCCAAAAGTTGCAGAACAGCGAAATCTAATCAACCAAATAATTCAATCTAAACTGTAGCAAAGGTGTTTGGCTAAAATGTTGATGTGACAATCCTGGCAGATGTGCTAACTTACAAACTGCACAGTACAGATGCGTCTCCAGTAAGGCAGAAGCAGCACTCTCAAGTTCATTTGCACTGGGATGATCTGGCCGAAGTTACTTTGTCACATTTTGAAATCCCCCATTAAAACCTTTTACCCAATCTGTTACTGTTCTGTATTGCAATGCAGACTCCCTACAAGCAGTGGCGTCGCGTGCGGTTCGCACACGAGTGTTCACAATAATGTTTTTGTACTGAATGCAGATTTACTCCTCTCCCTTGTAACTTCATCTTAATTGAAAAAGTGAGAATAACAGTTCAATTTATTTTCAACACCCAAATTCACGCTATATTTGAAGTAATACAAGAAGGACCTAGGGGAAATTGTTCCTCTCCCCCTTAAAATCCGCCAGGTTTAGCGAATTCTCGGTAAAGTTTGCAACTATGTAGCACAGACATTTTCGAGTTCCCCTAGACCAGCCTTGAATATGTTGCACTCTGGTGCCGAATGTAAGAAGTATTGCCGCTTGCATCAGTGTTCGCACAGCGAAGTGAACATCTTCGGGGTATAGTGGCCAACAGCCCCTTAGCTGTCAGCTCTATGCAACACGCACAGCAATTGTGTTCAACGCTCTCCGTGGAACGCCGTGGGAGTCAGTGTTACCAACTATCTAAAGGAGTTATCGACGTGAAGGAAATCGTGTCAGACTAAATTGTGTGTATATACTCGTACATCAAACATAGTATTTTTTCGAATAAGTATACGTATGTGTGTGTGCATTTTATATGTACTTAATTTAAGACATATACATGAGTGTCCATGTGCTCATGCGAACATTATCAGGAGACGTGTCTGCCTACAAGCCTCCAGAAGTCTGCTACTTTGTATTGCTTTCCAACACACTTGCTTCAATTTAGAGACAGCATGATAACACCGCCAGCCCAATTTCTATATCCATTCACCCTGAGGTATGCCAGGTATCAAACTAGAATGTGATGTGCGTGGAAAAAACCTTTTAGGTTTCACTGTGATTCTACAGATGTGTTGCCACCATAAAACTTCCAACAACCGTGCATTAAAACCAGGGTTATTTAAGGTCCAAGGGCACAAAAATTCTATTGGGTTCTATTGGATTCCGCAACAGGGCCGAAATCTTTTTTTCTCGCATAATTTAAATCCGATCAAAGTTGCGTATTGCTTTATTGAAAAACGTTTTCTGGACTGTATTTAAATCCAATCGGAGAAAAGGTTCCCGAATTGTTCGAAAATGCCACGACTTTTTCTTGAAAACTGTCCCTGTCAAATGTCATTGCGTTTCCTTTTCTGAATACGAAAAAAAAATAACTGAGAGTTCTTCTTTAATCGGGTGTGGTGACTTCTGTTCTAGTAGTGTTCCGGGAAATGATTGTTATCTTTTCCTTGTCTTGCAGGTTCATCATTCGCCTAAGCAAATTGCGGAGGCCCGAGCGACCTACTCTCCGATGCCTTCGTTTACTCACGATATGATTATCTTAACATTTACAACCCGTTATCAGGGAAGAGTGACTATCAGGACTTGCCCAGGATGTTTTCATTGGATCTTCGCCATTACATGAGATAACACGCCACGTACAGAGCTGCTTCGCCCACAAAAATGACGTCACATCAGCAGTGAACAGGTAAGAAGTTCATACTCAAGCTCATGTAATTTATAACATAGCGTTGAAGCAGAAAACAGCCGATAAATGTTTGTGTACACTACGAGACTTACAGAATCTTAGCTTGTGGAAAAGGATTAGGTTTACACGTCTACAAACTGTGGCTATGAATACAGTGTTGCCACATTTTTATCCGATGCTCAAGGCGAATACGTGATAGGTGAGTCAAGATAAAAATGTACGTTCGAAAACTGTGTTTGATTAGTTTTTCAAGAAATAAGATTCGAAGAATAATTTAATTAAGTTAATGAAAACGCGGAATATTTATTGTATAAGACTGTCAAAATTATAATACGATTATCTTTGATTGATTGAATGAATAAACGAATTATTTTACTTCGCTTTTCTGCCACTTTTGGCTAATCGCGAAGATGAAGATGAGTGATATGACGAAATTGATGAAGAGACATTCACAATGAACAACCATCTCCAGACCAGGACTCGAATCCGGGATTATTGGTGTTGTAGCGCGCTGTTATAACCATTCCGCAATCCAATTTTGAGTAAACACAAACAAACAACGATAAACATAATTACTTATCTAAGCGACACTGTGCAGTTTGCCAAGAATTACTTGAAAAGCATCTACTTGCACGACTTCTGTTTCCCATGTTCTTAATATATTGCTCATTTTCACTACTGAGAGCTTCTGTACAAAATGTCATTGTTTTAATAGTGTTTATACAAAAATACCACATTCTTCACGTGACGTTTTTTATCGTCAACCAATGCCTTTAACTTTTCTTTAATTGTTCGTTCGTTATTTAGTCACCCTGGGCATTGTGCGAACTATTTTGGGATATAACGTACGCTGGGCATAAACAGCTACACGTGAAGCTGTAAGTCCAATAAAACTTTGTTCAGTTGAGTTTGGGATATCTCGCGCAATGGATCAACAGTCCAATGAAGGTGTTATGTACAGGGTGAACAAAAAAGCCCCATTACCCCTTGTTTATTTTCCTCATATTGATGAATAGATACATTTGATCAGATAAGGCCATAGACAATACTTGTTCCAGAGTGTGTCTGTGTATGCCATCATTTTCAGAACAGAGAATTATTCGCCTCCAAGTACAATGAGAAATTCTCCTCAGCATTGCTGGAGTGATTGAAGCAAATGTATTAAGAGTGGCTTCTTTAAGTTTGTCAGTTGTCTCGTAACGTTTGCTAGTCACCTTCTGTTTGATGTAACCCCACAATGCATTATCACACGATGGCAGACAGATCCGGACTTCTGGGTGGCCACTTCAGAGGTGCTGGCAAATGTTCAGAACCTCTTCCAATCCATTAGTTTCCAAGCCCTTTATTGAGATATTCTCATACGGCAATAGCATAATGTGCTGGTGCGCCATCCTGCTGGAACCAGATTCGACCGAGAAATCTTCAATTTTGCCGTTCAGGAATAAACCAGTCATGTAACATGGTGAAATTGTTAATTTCGTTCACAGCACCTTCAAAGAAATAGGGATGTGGTAGACATTGCAGCCCACATCATCACGTACTTGAAGGCGAATAATTCTCTGTTATGAAAATGATGGCGTACACACAGACACTCTGGAATAAGTTGTTGTCTATAGCCTCATCTGATCAAATGTATCTCCTGCTATACTATACTGTACTATGACTATTATACATCAATATGAAAAAAATAAATAGGGGGTAATAGGACTTTTGACTCACCCTGTACAATCACTTCAATAATCGGATAACATTTTTCGCAAGAGCGTTAGATCGATAAGGTAAAAGAGAATTATTGGCAAGTTGGCAGAAACAATGGTCAATTACAGGGAAAACTTTTGGAGGGAAATACTATTCAATCACATCTATCTAAAGAACTTTGACATCAAGGCATAACACTTTCAAGAAACCCATTAACCCTTCTTAGACATTGGCTAAATTACACGTTCTCCTCAAAAGAGTTATACATTAGGAAGTTCCCCAGTCTGTCAGTGTGGTGCAACTGATGGAACATCTGATCATATTATCGTTGAATTTTGACTCCATATAACAACATGTGTTTGTATCTTAAGAACAAAAAGAAGCAGGATATTACGGAACATACGCCTTGTCAACACTTTTGAAGAATCCAACTAGGAATATAGCATATATACTTAACAATTGTATTAGAAGAGAAAACATTGTATAAAGTAACTATGAAATTGTAAAAAATGTAAAAATATAACTGTGCATAACTCAATGACTAAAACTAAGTACGGTGCATCAGTACTACCGTGCAAATTGTCCATGACTATTTTCATTAAATTTTCTCTTACATCCTATGTGTTTGCAAGCGATGGATTTGTTTGTATGCTAGTGCAGAAGTTGCCAACAGCTTGTTTTGAGTTTTCTTTTATTCTTGAAGTTTTTATTGGGTCAAATAAAGCGCACGAACATGGTGATGGACAATTTGCACGGTAATGCTCATGGATCCCCAATGTACAAACGGTGTAGAGATATGAGTTGTAATTTTGCAGGGACTTTTAAAATTGCACTGCATGCACACGATGACACGATATACATATTCAAAAACCGCATTAATTTTATGGACCTTAACTGTTTTTGCCCAACTTCTTGTTTCTCATAAACGCAGATACAAGAAAACGAGGATACTTCAATCAAGAAACGAACGAAATTTAATTTGTCTGCTTAACGTCCAGAACGAAAGGTTCTTTAAACTAGTCCTTTGTTTTCTCATTCTTGCTGAATGAGTAATTAAGGCACTTGTCAAGGGGCACATTTTCCACGTGTTGCCGTGAATGCTGAAATTTCGGATGACAAATGACTGCGGCTTAACCAGCCCGTCACGTGCCATAACGCTTTGAATGGTTCGTCTGAACGTACACGATGTAAAACATGTGAACCATGAATACGTGCAGTGTTGCCAGTGGTACTTGATTAATCATGAAATTTCCTCATTGTGACTAGACAGTTGAAGTGATAGCTATTGAAGATGGACTAATTGGAAATTAAAACAAGTAGTATTTATACAAGTTTAGAAAATTACTTTCTAAAAGTAACTTACAATTTCGGAAGTGTATAAAAACAGTTACTTTACTATCGATAAGATATTACTCATGTAACATACAAGTACGAATGTCACACATGACTAAGTACATCATTCTTTTTTCACTAATGGCTAAAAACGATTAAAACTAATTTTCATTATAAATTCAACCACATGCGATTAAATATGAAAATGTGACACGTAAGCAAATTCAGATTACGTCACGACTAATTTAGGCTTGCAACGATGTAATTTATAATAATTTCGGTGTCAAATGTCCTACAAACCTTTCAGATTGCCTTACATGTATCCAAAGTTTCGTCCCGGGTTCGATACCCACTGGAGGCACATAGTGGTTCGGATTCCACTTTAAACTGTAGGTCCAGTCCCGATTAGCCTTACTGTGCGTAAAGTGGACTTAAAACACCAAATCAACCAATCATGTATCCAAAGTTTCATTTTTTTTGTTCATTACCCTGTGTTGAACTGAACCCTTATCCAAAAAAAAAAATCTTATGTAAAAATATTTGTGGATAGGATTTGATTGTTTTGGTATATACTACTTCCCTTGTCTGCTACTTTTGGGGTTTAGAGGATGAGTTTGAGTTTTTAAGTTCACTTTATGAACAGATAGGTTAATCGGGACTGGGCTTCCAGTTTAACGTGGGATCCGAACCACAAACTGTGTGTCTCCAGTAGGTATGGAACCCGGAACCCATTGATTACAAGGCGACTACATTACTCCTACGCCATCTGGGAGGCACGATGTTATGATGAAATTGATGAGAGACATTCTTGAAGAATATTTATGCCCAGACCTGGATTTGAACCCGGGAATTTGTTGATAGGTGTCTTATACGGTTCAGTAAAGAAGGCCTCCATAATAGGGTAATGCTGTCGCATTGTACGAACAGTGTTTGGTATTTTAAACTGTAGGTCCAATCCCGAGTTGCCTAGCTAGTAATGATTACTTCTCTTTACAGGTTGTTTGCCAACAATGGCGGAATGTAAATATGAACTCCTTCCTATCAGGGAATCGGGTGCCACAAAAGACCTAGAGTCGGGAAGCGAACCCAACACCCCTGGCTTCGAGCACCACTCCGCCCCTGCAAGTCCCACGACAAGGAACCTAAGGAAAGAATCCGATGTGTCCCTTTTCGACACCAGCGCCTCTTACGGCCACAAGAAGAACCTCAGAAGGAGGCAAGCCCGCCTGAACAGTCAACTGTTGCACGCGGCCGAATCGGGGGACGTAGTGACGTTCAACAAGTGCCTGTCGCTGGGGGCCTGCAGCAACGCCACCTGCTGGCCGCTCAAGGTGTCCGTCCTGCAGGTGGCAGCGCTGACGGGCCAGGAGGCGATGATGAGGACGCTGCTTGAGCGAGGGGCCGACGCCAGCATCGCCGACACCAACGGGCGAACGGCGCTACATCTGGCGGCGTGGTGCGGAAGCGTCGCGTGCTTGGACGCTCTCCTGGAGAACGGATGTGACGTCAATCGGCGCACGAAAGCTCCCGAAGACATAAGTTCGTACATGGATGATTTCAAAGACTCGCCGGATCATAACCACAATGCACTGGGACGAATGGTAGGTATAGCTTTGCGATTTCCAACAAAATAAGCTAGATATTTGCAAAACATAACAGGGTCGTTAATTTGCTTCTGAGGGGGGTAAGGGGGCTGGGATTACGAGATACCAGAGGGCTCTTGTTACAAATTTTTAAGATGTTATACAGTACAAAATGAAAAGAATTGTGTGTATATTTGAGCAAAGTCCTCGTTTTGTTGGTTTGTAGCTTGTATCCTCGGTTGGTAGGATTGGCACACAAATTTGTGTACATGTGTGTGTGCTCACAAGCACCGGAATAAGCACATTTATTCACAAATATTTTCTTATTGGTCATGCATATACGCACATACACTTAAATGAATTTGACAAAATCGTTGAAAGAATTTCGAATGGTTTGAAAAACTAATCCGTCTCAGAGGGGCAAATGACCCCTTCACCTCCGATATCCATCTTTGAAATGTCACTTAATATTGTACGGAGTCTAATATTTTTTTGTTATATTAAAGTAGAGCTGTAGTCTTCTGTACATCCCTGACAAGAAGAATACCTATACTTACTATGGGAGGTGATATAAAATATATAAATATGGGCAGGAAGGAGAAGGGAGTTTAGTTAGGGTCTCTGGCCCCTATCTTGTTACAGACTTAAAATATTTCGTCAGGAAAGTCTTGGTAATATTGTTCACAATTGGAAGAATTTAAATGTTAGTTAAATTATGCACAATTATAACAAACAAAAATCAAGATTCCACTCTGCTTCTGTTACTTGGTTGAAAAAGCAACTCTGCTTCTGTTACTTGGTTGAAAAAGCAACTCTGCTTCTGTTACTTGGTTGAAAAAGCAACTCTGCTTCTGTTACTTGGTTGAAAAAGCAACTCTGCTTCTGTTACTTGGTTGAAAAAGCAACTCTGCTTCTGCAACACTGTTTATGAAGGCAGACGTGTATATGGACAGCAAGACTACTTAGATGCGCAAGCCATGTGACAGAATGGGATAGGAAAGAAGAGTTTACAGGACTCTTGTTTGGAAACCTGATGGTAGGAGACCCGTAGGAAGGCCAAGAGGAAGATGGAGGGATGGGGGATAGGGAAAAATACAAGGCTTGTGTTGCTAAAGCCATAAACCTTCGAGTTTAAGAATGCAAGAGAGTTAGTTAGTTAGATCCGTATGGAACCTGATTACTCTAGAACTTATAACGTCTACATTAAAGCGAAAATACAATAAGGCACAGTAAGTACTAGTGTGCAATGAGTGTTTCTGGGAACAAATTACTCTTAATTTCCAAGATTTCTTAGCTGTTCGACTAATAAGTGAGAGGAAGAGGAGGGAAATATGATCCCTCCTTTTTTACTCGAGACAAGTCGAGCAAAAACCCTAATAGCATCTAATGTAACGTAGGTTCTTCCTTACTTGCTTTCATGAGAGTTTGATTAATTCATAATTCCCCTTAATGGAGTCTTCTGCCGAATTTATGAGATGGCGATTTCTTCTAAGCTTAATCGGTCTTAATTCTTGGAATCTTTTCTGCTGCCATTAGTGTCTAATTCCCACCGCCAATATCATTAAGTTTGAGCAGTCTTCAGAAAATTATTTAAAAAGGGATTCAGTTACTCGGTTGAAATAGGAACTCTGTTTCTCTACTTAATTGAAAAGAGCAACTCTGTTTGATGAAGCATCTCTGTTGCACTTACTAGGTTCAAAAAGCAACTCTGCTGCTGTTAATTGGTTGAAAAAGCAACTCTGCTTCTGTTAATTGGTTGATAAAGCAACTCTGCTTCTGTTACTTGCTTGAAAAAGCAACTCTGCTTCTGTTACTTGGTTGAAAGGCAACTCTGTTGCACTTACTAGGTTGAAAAACAGCTGTTTCTTAATTGATAAAGCAACTCTGTTGCACTTACTCGGTTGAAAGAACAACTCTGACTATGTTGGTTGAAAAAGCAACTCAGCTTCTGTTACTTGGTTGATAAAGCAACTATGCATCTGTTACTTGGTTGAAAAAGGAACTCTGTTTCTGTTACTTGGTTGTAAAGTAACTCTGTTGCACTTACTAGGTTGAGAAACTGCTGTTACTTGGTTGATGAAGCAACTCTGTTGCACTTACTCGGTTGAAGAAACAACTCTGCTTCTGTTACTTGGTTGAAAAAGCAGCTCTGCTTCTGTTACTTGGTTGAAAAGCAACTCTGCTTCTGTTACTTGGTTGAAAAACAACTCTGTTGCACTTACTAGGTTGAAAAACTGCTGTTACTTGGTTGAGAAAGCAACTCTGTTGCACTTACTCGGTTGATAAAACAACTCTGCTTCTGTTACTTGGTTGAAAAGCAACTCTGTTGCACTAACTCGGTTGAAAAAACAACTCTGCTTCTGTTACTTGTTTGAAAAGACAACTCTGTTGCAGATACTTGGTTGAAAAAGCAACTTCGTTGCAGTTACGGGGTTGAAAAACTCAGTTGTATTTATTTGATTGAATGAATGAAATAACTTGCAGTTGCTTGATTGCATAAGGTTACAGTTGCATGAATGAAAAAGTTACGTAGCTAGTCTTACTTGGTTCAATAGAGTAACTGAGTTGCAGTTAATGGTTGAAAAGTAACTTAGTCAACTCGGTTGAAAAAGCAACGTAGTTACAGCTGCTTGGTTGTGAAGCAACTCAGGCTTCGCCACTAACCATGGTTCCTCCTCTCTCCCACAGCTCCCAGTGCTTGAAACAGGGCAGTCTCCCCTCCACGTGGCCTGCCAGAAGGGGAACCTGGGGTGCGTCCAGAGACTCGTGGCTGCAGCGGCGGACATCGAGGCGACAAACGAGAGGGGACTGAAGCCGCTGGAGGTCGCCGGGGACAAGCTGGTCCATGACGAGGATGCTGCGAGGAGGTAGGCCGTCAAGTGCTCTCTGTCCGTGTATCCCATATTGAACGTAAAAGTTGTTCGTTTCGCTTCAGACAGAACCAGGAAACATTGTCTTATCATTCTCTTAGGTACCTAAACTGCACTTTGTTTCTTCACGGCCGTTTTGTGCATTTCAGTTGTATTTGAGATTTCTAAAAAACCTGCAACTCTCAAATCCAAAATAGAAAAGTTTATACCGTGGTAAAATCTACATTATTACAGGCTTCTAGTTTTTTTTTAATGAAATCCTTGCACAAAAATACGGAACTAATAAAAGTGTTTTCTCGCACATCCTGCAAATTTTAATTTATTTTAATTCAGGTTCTATAAAAAAGCATGAAGTTTTAAGCTTTCTGTACATGAAAAAAATACTAATACAGTGTTGCAAAAGCCAGTAAAAATTCATTAAATATAAAAATTCAGCAGATCCATTGGAGTAAAATGAGCACTTAAGAAACACATTCGTGTGAAAAAGTGAAGGCGTAGATTTTACATTATTTTAATTTTTTCTTGTAATATTGCTAATATTAATACTACTAATAATAATAAATGTGCATTTCTGTTCTTCTAAGAAATAAAGAGTGTAAATACTGGTGTAGGGAGGATTTTTTTCCGGGAGGCTGAAATTGTAAAAGTAGATACTAGTGTAGGTATATAGTTGCGTTCTAGGAAGGGTGGAATAAGATATTTCCCATACTTGAAAGTTTTCACTCTCAAAACTGGTAATCGGGTGTCCTACGTATTAAGGTTGCTTGCATTTAGCACTTTGGTATTTCCGGAGTTTTCAATTGAAAATGTTGATGTTTTTCAAAATTTTGTAGAGGGTTGTTGTCCCATCAGTCCCCACTGAGTACGCTAGCGGCTTTTGTACGACTATCTATATCCGACAATCCTCTCCCTCTCTCCCCACAAAAAAGCTGTAAACAGAGAAGCACATTAAATCTACTGTCAATTTCTCCACAACGGCTTCACTTTCAGAATTTGCAGGCAAAAGAAAATTAGCAATCTTTTTCACTTTGAAATATGGCAACACTGTCGCTCCCAAAGAGCCTAGAAGAAATGCAGACGGATTACAAAATACAAACAAGTTCCTTCCGAAATGTCAGTTCATGCAAAAGAGCACGAGTAAAACGAAAAGCAAAGAGCTTTATTAATATTTTTGTAGATGGTCGACATTTCTTCACATCTCCCGAGGACATCTTCATGAAGAATACATGGAGGAATGTGGGGAAATGGCATCTGCTCTCAAAACATTAATAACGCTGTTTTCCTTTAGCGACTGCCTGCCTGTTTTTTATTACATTCAGCAGCTGCGCCCATTGCAATGAAAGCTCTTATGAGTCATATTTAACTAAGGGTTAAATTCTTAACTATCGTTAAGCTGCATTCATTTTCCGCTGTGGTCTCAGATAATACTGTTGACACTCAACTCAGGTTAAATAAGGAAACTGAACATGCGCAATCAAATACTGATTCAAGCATTGTAAAATTGGTTTCGGAGTGTCAAAGAATATCGAGTTGAAGATATAAAAAAGTTTTAATATTCCACAAGAAAACTAAATATAAAATATTGCGTTCTTCAAAGAATACCGAGACTCACAGACCCGCACTGTGCTTTAATTGACATAATACCTTGCGAGGCCGAGAGATCGGGAGAAGTGTGGCGGGCGGCGCTAGCGGAGATGCCGACATTTTCGACCATTTTCGACCCGCTTATTTATATGGACATATCTTTAGCATGCAGATATTTATATTAACATTGCAAAACGAGCACAAACCTGTGTTATAAGAGTTGTTCAAAGTAATGTCCACCTACATTCACACATTCCTGGCATCGTTTGATGAAATTTTGATTCACACGCAAACGTTCTTCTTCCAAGTTCTGCCCGGCAAGTAACCAAAAACCACACTCTTTCACACAGTACGAAATTAACACGCTCTTGGTTCAAGGTCTGTTCCTCACTCCATTCGCAGCTCTGTCCAGGGTACCTGTAGTCGCGAAGGAAAGAACAACCCAAGCTCGGAGCGTTCAGATTGCAAACAATGCTCGCGAAAACCATTGACTTTTAACGGTTTAGTCTGCAATGTAATCTTGATACAGTGTTGCACATTCAAAATCTCCAAACGATCCCGAGGGAAGCAAAATGCTTTCGAGTGTAAACTTAAGCGGGACGTTACTGGTAGAAAATGTCGGCATCTCCGCTAGCACCGCCCGTCATGACACTTCTCCCGATTTCTCGGCCTCGCAAGGAAATGGACGCATGGTATAATAGTGATAAGAAAAATTAGTAATAATTAACATGTAAAATATGTATTTCAATATAGAGGTTTTGTGGGGATTTCAGCCAGGTGATTTCCGGATAGGAAATCTCCTTCAGATATACATCATTAGCCAGGAAAGCTTCAAGAATTATGCATCGTAATATTTTTAATAGCAGAAATGGTTTAAGAAATAATGTACCTATAATTAATACAGCATTAATGCACTTTCGATTAACATTTATATCGCTCAGGTCATCAACATGAATATGGTACTCAGAAGTCCCCAAAGTGGCAAATTGGTTGTAGAGATGCAATCGGTTTAAAAGGTTGTGCAATAATACTTCCGTAAGTGGCCATGTAAAAATCCAGCCTCCAGACGACGTACCTTTCGCCCTTGGAATTCATATTTCCCTAGTTACAGAAAACTACATCAGTGGGGAATGTCCCATATTTACCGCATTTGTTACAACCTGCCATTTTTCCCGCGCTAGCGATCGACAGTCTCTGTGCCAATGAGAAACGAGGGAAATGTCATGTGCTGGGCAGCAAGGAGCGAATGGAGACAGAAGAGAGGCGATTACGCAGACAGCGTTGCCACGTTGTGGTCTAACTTCCACGTGTTTTGTTTGTGTCTGCAAGAAGCATGTTTTCTAAGTGTGGTGCTGATTAGTACATTCCACCTTACGTTACGGGTAAGACCTCGGCTTCCCCAAACGTGGCGATCACACTGTCTACAGCGCCAACACCGCGTGGTTTCTGCTAGAAATGGCAAGCGCGGGAAACGTGATAGGATGTACCAAACGCGGTTTAATTCAATGGAAACAATAGACCCACATACGTTGCTGTTGGTATGATGAGACTGAAAATGAGTGAACATCTGATGTGCTTGTAAACCTAGTTTGTTCTTTTGTGATCTCCTTGTGTAGATCTGTAAGCCTCTCCATTCCATTAAAGACTTTTCCATCTCTCTTCGTCTTCCAGATACTATGAGATCGTGCAAATTCTCCTCGATGCAGCCGTGACGTCAACAGCCACTGCAACTGCACCACCCGATGATGCTCCCTCGGGAATCAGACTCTTCTCAGCGGGTCTCTTTCCGGCCGCCCTGGGGAGGTTCCTGTCGGACCAGGAGCAGAAGCCTCGCTTCCACTTTCCATCCCAAAAGAGACCCAAGTTTGGATCCACCCTGCACACGGCGGTCGCCTTGAGGTCCTCGGACACCGTGCGCATGCTGATGGAAGCCGGGGTCCCTCTCGAGCTCAAGAATCGGGACGGGGACACGGCGCTCCATCTGGCGGTGAGATCAAAGCTCTACGAGATCTTGGAGCAGCTCCTGGAAGCCAAGAACTGTGTTGATGGGATTAATGTGACGGATAAGGACGGGAAAACGCCTCTGATGTTGGCGGTGGAGAGTGCTTGGAGACCGGGGGTTGATCTCCTGCTTGAGTCTGAAGCTAGCGTTACCGTAGCCTGCGCTAACCAGGCAACCGTCGTCCACGAGGCTGCTAAGAAAGGCGAGGACGAACTCTTGGCGGATTTGCTGGACGAGGAGGACTCTAGTCAAGTGATAAACCTGCTGGACTCGTACGGGAACTCCCCACTGCACCACGCGGTTCGTAGTCAAAGTCTGGACTGCGTGGAGTTGCTCCTCAATGCAGGAGCCGATCCGCAAATCAAGTCTCCCCAGTCTACATCTGTCCTCCACCTAGCGGCCAGTTTAGGATACTCCGAGATCTTGTCTACGCTGCTCAGCCAGAAAGCGTTCGGGTGGGTGAACAGCACCGACGATCTTGGAAGAACGCCTCTCCACTGTGCTGCCAAATTCGGACACACCAAGTGCGCCACTGTGCTGCTGGGTGCTGGGGCTGACGTATCGCTGGAGACATCTAGCGGGTGTACTCCGATCCAAGAAGCTGCCGCGGACGGGCATAGTGAAACCTTGGAGGTGTTGCTGAAAGAAGTGAGCCATGCTCTTCTAGACAAAGCGGACTGTCTTGGGCACACAGCCTTGCACAAGGCGTCTTACCAAGGGAGCAGAGAGTGCGTCGTTCTCCTCCTAGATGCTGGAGCCGACCTGTCTTCCAGCGACAATGAAGGAAGAACGATCCTGGAGACTATCCTGAATAACATACCTCAACCAGTATCTTTCCTGGAAGACGTTCTGGACTCCAGGATCAAGGACAACGGGAAGCCACCGACCGACAGGGAGTGTGAAGTAACGTTAGATTTCCGCATCCTCTCCGCGAGAGAAGGAGACAAACAGATGAACGTCGTCAAGTCTCTCCTCAACACCGGCAACGAGCATCGTCAAGAGTTCCTCCTGATCCATCCACTTGTGGAAACGTTCATCTTCCTCAAGTGGAGAAAACTGAGATTCTTCTTCTGCATCCTCATCATTCTCTACGTCACCTTCGTCCTTTCCCTCTCGATGCTCGTGTCCGCCATTTACTACTTCCACACCTTGGACGAGAGCGCTCATTCCGTTCTTGTGAATACATCAAGATGCATTCTTCTCATCTCTCTCTCTTGCATTGTCGTCACGGAGTTCTGGCAAGCCCTGAACCTCGGGATATACTACTTCAAAGAGTACGAGACGTGGGTGAAGATCACTTGCGTACCTTTGTCGATCGTGGTGGCCTCTTGCGACCACGGCGAGGAGTGGGTGATGCACGTCACCACTCTGGCCATCCTCCTGTCCTGGATGGAGCTCATGTTCCTGATGTCCAGGTTCCCAACCTGGGGATACTACGCTCTCATGTTCTCCAAAGTGGCCATGAACGTCGTGAAGGTGTTGATCACCTTCGTGTTCCTGGTCATCGGTTTTGCCTTCAGCTTCTTCGTCCAGTTCAGGGACAAACCCTCCTTCAGCAGCCCGTGGGAAGCGTTCGTGAAGACCTTGGTCATGGTTACGGCAGAATTCGACTACGAGTCCCTCTTCGAGACGGCACGACGGGACCAAGGCTTTGCAGGAACGAGCAGGATAATATTCTTGGTCTTCGTTATCCTTGCAGCCATAGTCCTTATGAACCTGATGGTTGGGCTCGCGGTGAGTGACATCAACGGTTTGAAGAACGAAGGGAAGATACGGAAACTGCAAAAGCAAACCGACTTCATATGCGTCTTGGAGCAAATAGCGTACCATAAGACTCTTATGAGCTGGCTCCCAGTGAAAATTAAAGCGTTCTTCGAGCATAGACGACAGCTGAAGACGCAGTTCCTTCTGTACCCAGCCGTGCCAAAGACGAAATCCATCTTCAATATGCACCTCCCGCGCATCTTACAAGACAGCATAATTTCCAGGACGGTCAAAAGTAAGAAGCGAGGTAGGAGATGGACACTCCATGACGTTTACCAGAAGCTAGACCAACTCGCAACCCGTAACAGTTGCTTTGGTAATGACGAACATGATGATAACTGCGACAAGACTATCGCAGGACAAGAATCGAGCAGAGCAGAGATGTCTGGGATCGCTAACGTCTTGAAATCGCTTGAAGACATGAAGTTGTTGTCTGATACGTCTTGTCAAGAGCTGACGTCACAATTAAAAACTTTAAAATCCCTTTTACTGCAACACAATGATCGGCTGTTTAAATTGGA
Organism: Lepisma saccharinum; assembly: GCF_977018435.1. Classification (NCBI taxonomy): domain Eukaryota; kingdom Metazoa; phylum Arthropoda; class Insecta; order Zygentoma; family Lepismatidae; genus Lepisma; species Lepisma saccharinum. The sequence continues at coordinate 7,445,623 of NC_139244.1, read as the reverse complement.
ATCTGTCGTCGACGCTGTAGGTCAGAAGGTCGACGTATGCAACAGGAAGTTAGATTCTTTGCTACAGCATCGGAAAATAAGTGTATCAGATGCTACTGGCGAGTCATCTACTTGAGTGTGAGACTCCATCAATTCTCAACCAAGTCAGAAAGTGCTTCAGATTAACACAAATGATCCAGTGTTCTTCATCTTATCAACAATTCTGATTAAAATACTCCATTATTCTCTGTGTAGTGAAGTTAAGATGTTGATATTCCATTGTTCTTCAATCAACAACTGTGATACCAATACTCTATTACACTTCTATGACGTCAACATGTGTGATACCAACAAACAATAGTTCTTCACTGTAATCAACAATTGTGTATTACACTTAGCTGACTCCAACATTAAAGTGCCAACAATACATTGCTCTTCGCTGCAATCAACAATTATGAAGCCAACTTTCATTGTAATCAACAATTCGGATCCGAATATTCCATTACTTTCACTGCAGTCAACAATTGCGATATCAATACTCTATTATACTTCACTGACATCAACATTTATGATGTCAATATTCCTTCTCATCTTTATGCTTAATCTGAAGTGACAGAATGACGTAAAAAACAATAAAAGAACGAATATGCTAATTCTGATCACACATTTTCTGAAAATGCCATATCCTACATTTCTAATACATTCTCTGGTTTCGTAGAAGGAACAAAACTTCACTCAGATTCAAATGCTAATCTTTCAGCGATTAATTTATCTTCAACTTATCGATTAGCTTCTGTTAGAAAAATCGGACTGAATAAAAGAAGCACACTTTTCGCTACTAAACATGTCATTCGTGTTTTGGAGCACAGAATAATAGCGGCAGCTCGATTAAGAGTAAGATCCGAACGATTTGCTGCTGGCTGTGAGTTTTAATGACGTCATCACCCGAACATTTGATTTGAGAAATCGCCTGTGATGAACGTAGTTCATTCTCTGGTTATTAAGTTAGTAATTTATTGTGGTATTTAAGGCAATTGACAGTGACATTTTATTTACTACAGTATTCACAGCGTTATAAAATAAATATTCTACATTTAATTTATATAGGGCGAAGTTCAGCGTTTCTATCACAAATGAAACGGGAAAGCAATAGTCATGTTTAACTGTATTTTTCAATAAAAAAGGACAAAACTATATTAATGCTTCCATGTTAGAATATGCTTTTGTTGTAAAACTGAAATAATTCCATATTGTTTACCCACTGTTTCAAATATAATTCTCAGGTTCCAGGTTCGAATGCTGCTTCAAGCATGGGTGTAATTTTTTCTTGTTATTTAGCGTCGCTTTTCTGCCCCTTTTGGCTAAGCGTGACAATGAGGATGAGTGGAAATGTCGTGAAATTGATGAAGGGACACTCACAAAGAACAACTTCGCCTAAACCGGGATTCGAACCCGGAAGCCCTGACGCCATAGCGCCCTGTGATAATGACTCCGCAAATTTCCCTGACCTTATCAAGCAAAAATAACCAAGAAATAAAGGAAAGGAGGCTTATTTCTATGTAAAAAAACACACGAAAGTTTACCACGAGCGAATCAAAGTGCATATCCATCACTAGGAATGACATCTGGTGGTAGCACGCTGAAACAGCGTAGAATCCTGGCAACCACCTTGTAATTAAGGGTTCCTGGTAGGGATGGACGATATCGGAAATTTGATTTCGCAATATATCGTCAAAGACGATACGATATTTTTTCCGTATCGTGATATAGGCAATATATCGTTTCCACGATATATATATCGCCAAATATCGTGACGATATATCGCCAACACAATATATATCGCCAAATATTATGACGATATCGCCGACACGATATATATTTTTCCAATATCTCGATATATCGTCTGGACGATATATTGCCCACACTAGTTCTTGGTTCCTAGTCCGGTGTACCACCACGAGTATCACACAAACTTTGCCAAACTTCTTATTGTTGGAGTTAGGTCGTCAAGGTTGGTCGTCAAGGTTGGCAACACTCACAAGTTTTGACCCGTGGTTTTTTTTACCTCGGACCTTCGACCGGGAGCTTAATTAAAGTAGAAATAACCGGCATTAAATATAAACCTGTGAAGTAACGAATATTCGCGTACCAATTCAGTCTGAAATGCTCCTGGCAATTTGTTTCGCTCGATGCAGACATTAAACGAACCTTAGCTAATTGCTTCAGCAAGGACAAATAATGATAATTAATTCATAGCTGACGTTAAACATAACAGGAAAATAGTGTGCAATTGTCCTCATTTAAAATATATATATATATATTGATCGTGTTTCGTTACTCCACTCCAGCAAAAACCCTGCAAAAACAAATATTTGCATTTTTAGATTCCATTTGAGAATCATTCACGTTAATGTAATCAAATACAAATTGATTACGTTTCTCGTGTAACCGTTCACTGATTTGCTAGATGTAATTGATTTCACATGGAAATTAGTGGAATAAATGAGATTCCAGCGTAGTGAGAAAAAAGTAATCAGCTAAAGGCACGATCAAAGATTTCCAGGAATGGCAATTTTGGGTACAGTTTGAATTGATTTTCCTGAGAAATGTTGTGTTTACCCGGTGTGCAGGTAAACAAAACATTCACAATTATTATGAACTCATTTAGTGAGAAAATGTTGAAAGTGTTTGCAACATTGATCCTCCATATTTATTTTGCTTTAAAAATTGTTAATAAAAAATGAGACTGTGAACTTAACTAAAATTTAATTTTGGAGTAGGCAAACTTTGAAGGCGCCCTCATTGGTACAGTTTAGTGTCTTTAAAACCCCCCTCACTCCCTCCCCATTCACAAATACCAAATTGTATGCATGCAAATTTGAATTGAGACCCTGTTTCTTCACAGATTGCACAAATACATACGTGAAATTATTAACAAATCATAACTTGTACAACCAATAAGAGAGAATTCTCCTTTATCAGCCACTCCTAGATGTTCAATTTCTATCAACAAGTTTTGGAAGAAAACAAATATGTATCAATGTTGCAAACTCTCTCAAAAATTTTCTCACTAAATAAGTTCATAATAATTGTGAATGTAAATTATGGACAGTCACAGAACGAACACAAATTTTGTAAAAAGAACACATACAAATGTTCCATACAAGTAGAAGCGACCCTAGGGACTCGAGCTCTCACCTCCCCCCCTTGCAGATGAAAATAATTGCTTGCTGTTTATTACGAGTTTATAGGACGCTTGTTGATTCCAATTAAGCAACTATGTGATTTTTCCTGTCTTTGTGGATTGTTTTTGTTAAAAATATCCAAAATTACTGAAATCGTTTTCTAAGCAAACAATTACATAAAGATCGTGTGATATTATGGCTAATATGTACTATTCGTTTACTAAAGAATGAAATCATGAAGTGAAAACATAATCCTTTATGACTAAACTAACTAACTAACTAACTCTCTAGCCTTCTTAAACCCGAAGGTTCATGGCTGCAGCAACACAGGCCTTCCATCTGTCCCTATCATGAGTAAGATCTATATACTCTTTTCCATCCCTACTGATTTCCTTTAGGTCTATCTCAACGTTGTCCCTCCATCTTCGTCTTGGCCTTCCTACAGGTGTCTTACCATCAGGTTTCCCAACAAAAATCCTATAAACTCCTCTTTCCTCTCCCATTCGTGCCACATGGCCTGCCCACCTAAGTCTTCTTGATTTAATTATGAATGGAACCCGGGACTCCTTGATTACAAGTAAACAAAAGATAATTATATAATGCTAGTGGATATGATATAAAATTGCCACCTTGATACGTAAGAGAATAGTTGGATATTGAACACACCCAGTTTTGTAATTAAATATAATGAACATCGCATCAGTGGTACATCGTAAATGAAAAGAAACACAGATTTAGAAACTTTAGTTAGCCTCCAATATTTCATGTTCTGGCTATCCATCTTATGTAATAATTCGAGGGTGACCAATAAAAGTATATACGCACGTTAACAGGAATATCAAAATCAAGTGTCCATTGCATTTTGAAGCAACAACAATTGGACGAGTTACATTCCAAGAAGAGCCCTTACCCTCTATGCAGATGATCCGGACCGGAGAGTGCAGTTTTGTGAGTTGTACCTGAGAAAATGTGCTGAAAAGATGAATTTGATGATGAGGTTCAGAAGAACCCCCCACCAGCCTTCGCGCCACTAGACTCTTTGAATTAGTGATGCATAAAATATTAAGTTTACGGTACAAAACCGGCATCATTCGATTGATGATGATTCTTGTGTGTTAAATAGTGCTGGACGGATTGAAGGCACAAATACCGAACGAAATTATTCTTGATTTTTACGATTCCATTTCTTTGGGTCTGCAACGATTCCTGTACACGAAGAGAGTTTGAAAATAGAAAATTATTAATGTCTGTATATGAACTGTACCTTAATAAGCAATGACGTTATAGTCACTCAAAGTGTGTATACATTTTATTGGGACACACTGTATATAAACTAATTGTTTATAAATTGTAATAACGTTTATTTTGTGATTATATAGGACAAATGTACTTCGGACTAATGGAAAAAATATATGATTTTTCGGACCTCGTGTATGACTTAAGCCGAGCGCCACTTAGAATCGGAACATTTATACGTACAGATGAGAAAATGACAACGCAAAATAAACAGGGTACTACAGCGTGTGGAAACAAATGAATACGCACACAACAGCAATCGTACGAAACTACAGCTTGACGTTTCTGGTTATTAACATGGGATTAGCGAAGGGTTCTGATGAATCCAATGTTAAGAGATTAACAAGACGTCGCAGTCTAAAAAAAAAACACAAATCGTTTGAGGGGCCTCGTAATTCCAGGACGCTGTATATAAGGTAATTAGACGCTCGGAGAGGGCTGGGCCGGATGAAAGCTCTGAGAGATCAAATGACAAAGCAAGTGTGACGGGAGACGATGAAAATCTCTAATTAACCCTGGAGAAAGGGGGGAACACGTAACGTTACGATAGAACTTGCAGCAACGTAGAAAAAGGGAGGAGAGACACGTAAAGTTAAGATAGAGTTTGGATTGGCGCTCAGGTTACTTCAGCTACCAGAGCCCTCTAGAGGTGCTTGAGAGAACGATCGAGGCGACCTCTGTTTGAGCGCTCTTGTACAAGCCACGTGGTTGAACTCCTCCTTCATTGAAAAATCTTAAGTGGGAGGCAACCTCTGCTAGTTGGCGTGTAGTGGATGAGTGACGAAGGGTTGTGTATCGGGACACAAGTAATTGTGTGATAGTTTTCACTGTATTTACTGGGTGTTGTAATTGAACATTTGGAATGGTTGTCCATCTCGAATTTCGGTAATGGATTTGAAATGAGCACATATCCCTTCTATCCCTTCTTTATATGACGTGTAGCTTTCAAAATTTAAAATTTCGTACAGTATTCTGCTTCCTATACTGAAAACCCCTTCAACGCATAATTTCTTGCGAAATTCTAGTCTGGTTTGATATACCGAATCATTTTTTGGTCGCTTTTCTTCCACTTTTAGCTAGTCGCGACGATGGAGATGAATGATAATACGATGCGATGGATGAAGAAACATTCACAAATATGTAGGCTGCAGGTTCATTCTCTGTCAGGTATGTGTTATGTAGACTCATTCTCCGAAATCTCATCTTTACAATGAAGTACGATAAACATCACAATTTTTTTTCATAACTGATGTCACAATCCTTAAAGCTATCCCTTGCGATGGAAAATCCAATGAGATATGACAGGCCCAAAACCACGTGGGTACTATGTTTGGACTCAATGGAGTCCATTAGTGGTGACGTCACAAGCAGACGACGAGCTGGAACTGAGTCTTCACAACGAGAGAACGTGTTTTCTTCCTATCCGATTCAATGTTATTTTCCTTCGGAAGGGGTAGCTTTAATTATTGTGACAGCAGTTATGAAACAAAATTATGATGCGTATCGTGCATCAGTGTAAAGATGAGATTTCGGAAAATACGACTATATATCACACATACCATACAGAGAATAAGGTAAAGAATAACAGGAGAAAGAAAATCATGCATTTTCAAATCATTCCACTTCCGAGAACAACCGAAGCCGACCCGATCTGAACTCGGCCACGCTGTTGCTATGAATGGTGGGAAACCAGCAGCCTCAGGCAATTGAACCGACGACGCCCATTGGCTGAGATTTCTTTTGGAGCATTCGCTTTACTAGATTTCCTACTCCATTTATTCTTTACATTCTCGTCTGTAAGGTATATGTTATATATAGACGTATTCTCCGAAATCTCATCTTTACATTGATGTACGGTGCACATCAGTAGATGTTATAACACTTACCGTCAAACGCTATTTAATATTCGCAATTAATTTGCACGTACTTATAACTAATTTGCACGGGTTTTAATTAATTCGCATGTACTTAGAACTAATTTGCAGGTACTTAGAATACTTTACATTTATGTATTTACATGTTTATAACTTTTTATGAATATATAATTATTTATTTTATGAAAAATATGTATATAGTAGGTAATTAGAGGTACTAAACGCTATGCATATGTTTTTATATTCATTACTGCAAAGTATGTAATGTATAAAATGTTAATATTAATGTTTATAGTATTGAAAATAAGAGTTTATGGTTTATGAACCGCTATGAACGGTGGTAATGGTACGATTGGGGACGGTCCCGGTACTCGAACCCGCGATATGCAACGGTAATAAATGGTTTTAGTGTACAATGTATATAATAATGTATGTTATTATGTTATGAAAGACGGTGGTACGACACGCCAGACAGAATACTGTCTCCGAATCTCGACTCCGCTCTGAGGGTAGACAGAGAGAATGAATTAATATTCCGCGCAGGTAGACGAGAAAGGAATTTGGGGAGTGTGCGTTCAAGGTCAAATGACGTCAGAACGTCAGAACAAAGAACGAACCTGATTGACCAATCAGAGAACGCGTCGGTAGATTTTCAGAACCAGTTTTCCCAAGGCCAACTAGTACGCAAGAACAGGGGAAAGCTATGCAATACTGTAGGGCAGGGGAGGGATTGATCCAGACAACAAAGGATGTCTGGAAATGCGCAGCAAGGGTCAAATTTTTTGAAACTGTGCGTGGCTTGTAGAACCGGTTTCCGCCGCCAATTAATATTCCGCTCAGGGTTGCCCCAAGGCACAGGACGCTTTAGCGAGGGTTTTAGGGTAGAAAGCTTGCATGTTAGAACAGGTTTCTGTCAAAGTAGCCCAATGTTACCGAGAACACAAGAAAAAAGGATTTTTGGATACCCAATTAGATTGGAGCGAGAACTTTACCTTGAACAAGGAGAACGAAGCGTAAGGGTTTTTTATCTGTATTAGGAAGAAGGGAGAGCTATCAGGGACTGGGCCTACAGTTTTCAGTTTTTGCAAAAAAAGCAAACAACCTAAGTCAAATTCAAGCAGCAAGAGGAATACACAGAAACCAACATGGCATCCAGAAAGAGAAATAAATAGTCACACCCATAGCACAGTTTAAAAAAAATTGACCCTTGCTGCGCATTTCCAGACATCCTTTGTTGTCTGGATCAATCCCTCCCCTGCCCTACAGTATTGCATAGCTTTCCCCTGTTCTTGCGTACTAGTTGGCCTTGGGAAAACTGGTTCTGAAAATCTACCGACGCGTTCTCTGATTGGTCAATCAGGTTCGTTCTTTGTTCTGACGTTCTGACGTCATTTGACCTTGAACGCACACTCCCCAAATTCCTTTCTCGTCTACCTGCGCGGAATATTAATTCATTCTCTCTGTCTACCCTCAGAGCGGAGTCGAGATTCGGAGACAGTATTCTGTCTGGCGTGTCGTACCACCGTCTTTCATAACATAATAACATACATTATTATATACATTGTACACTAAAACCATTTATTACCGTTGCATATCGCGGGTTCGAGTACCGGGACCGTCCCCAATCGTAATTGGACCTGTACCTACACCCATTACTACCGTTCATAGCGGTTCATAAACCATAAACTCTTATTTTCAATACTATAAACATTAATATTAACATTTTATACATTACATACTTTGCAGTAATGAATATAAAAACATATGCATAGCGTTTAGTACCTCTAATTACCTTCTATATACATATTTTTCATAAAATAAATAATTATATATTCATAAAAAGTTATAAACATGCAAATACATAAATGTAAAGTATTCTAAGTACCTGCAAATTAGTTCTAAGTACATGCGAATTAATTAAAACCCGTGCAAATTAGTTATAAGTACGTGCAAATTAATTGCGAATATTAAATAGCGATTGACGGTAAGTGTTATAACATCTACTCACATCACAATTTTGTTTCTTAACTGCTGTCACAATAATTAAAGCTACCCCTTCCGAAGAAAAATAGCATTGAATTGGATACGAAGAAAACACGTTCTCTCGTTGTGTAGACTCGGTCCCAGGGCGTCGTCTACTGTGACGTCACACTATTGGACTCCATCGTGCTCAGTTGTCTGCTGCTGACGTCACCACTCTCTCTTTCTCTCATGTGTTGATTGGTAGAGCACTCTCGGGTCACTACTTGAGCAGATAACTTGTTTTCGTTCGTTTACCCCACAGACTCCTGATACAGAGTATAGAAGATACTTTCAATTGTTATTACTAGTGAACGGTTTTTAAGGTGAGGTACCTTTACAAAAATATAGCTGTTTTTACGTATACCGATCGTTTGATTTGTATTTTAGGACATGAAATTAAGTAAAATGAACACACTTTGTTGCACCTTTTCGTGAGATTAGCACATTTATCCCCCTTTTACCCCCTCTTTGATGTTTCGGCACCTTTTCCCTTCCTTTTCTTTCATGTTTTCTTAAAAAATGGACAGAAAAATAAATTATTTTTACTCTTCTTGTGCCGCTACATAAAATCCTATAGTCTCATTTTGTAAAGCAGAACGAGAGCTATAAAATGGTATAATATAATCATTGCAGCTTCAATAGTTCCCAAAATAATGTAGCAAAACCCGCGAGAGAAAACATAAATTTCAACAAAACCTATTCGGCAGAACCACAGTTCTCTACGCGGTCCGCGCGCAACCACAGTTTTCTCTGCGGTCCGCGCTCATTATATACAGAAGGCGCAGAAAGAGAGAGCATTGAATAAAGGCATTTTATCAGCATTTTTCTGAAAACATTTTCAGAACCTTTTGCCTTTCCCTTTCCCGACCATACCTTTCCACCTTAAAATCCTTTCCCCCAGTTTTTACAATTACATAATTACAATAATTATTGGCAGTAATTCTACCGGACACGTTACACTCATCCCAGTTCTCAGTTTCGAGGACGGGAAAATGGGGGTAATTTTGACCCCGCGGTGAATGACCAACCGCAGACTCTGACGCACGCACGACCGCTGACAGAATTTGTAACGCCCCGGTGCATTTTAAGAAAGTTTCAACGAGTCCTAGAACGCAGTGAATGTGCGCTGAAAAAGGTTGATTTGGGGAAAACCCAGCGCTGAAGGAAGACGATTTCTGGAGTGGTTTCCAGAGGCAAAAAAAGCGAAGGAATAGTTCCACAAAGCGAAAATATGAACGTGCAGCTAATGGGAGCTCTCTCTCTCTCTCTCTCTCTCTCTATATATATATATATATATATATATATATATATATATATATATATAAAGGCTTAAAAGAAAGAAATGTTATTAAAAAATGTATATGATGAAGGCTACATGGAAGTTCACTCAGAGCGATCTTTAATCATTTTGTGATGACTCAACAGTCATTGCCCTTGCAGTGTACTTCCTCTACCGTACCGGAAACGTCCAATTTATATCACTCAATATCTTTTAGTCGCTCTACTCGTGGCCATATTGAATAACCTGAAAAAAGGCCTAGGGAATCCTTCTTTTTATATTACCTTTACCGTCCCAGAAACTCCGAAACATTTTCCCTTAGTTTTGCAGAATTCTAATGTTCTCTTTCGGAGAACACGGTGCCAATTAAATACATTTTTCAACGGTCTACGGCTGGGCATGGGTGTTCTCTGTGAGTGTTCCTTCATCAATTTCATCTTATCGCTCATCCTCATCGTTGCGATTAGCCACAAGTGTCAGAAAAGCGATGCTACATAAATACAAATCGAAACAATGGTCTGCTCCACTTCCCTCATAGCCAGATGGTCCTCCGCTATATTATTATTATAAGGAATGGGACATTTAATTTGTACCCTATTGGTATCGACCGATATGGGCCTACTAGTTGAATGTGAGGCGTTGCCCGGGTATTTATTTATCCCAATCTTTTATTAGACAGGAAAATAATGAATTCTAATTATAGTGTAAAATGAACTTGGAGTCGAACGGCATTGGGAGGTCATTATTCATCTTAGCGGTCACGTAAACTATGGATTCCACACTAATATCGGTCGTTTTCACAACACAAACTCATATCAGCCTGAATGTTGGACAACCCTAGAAACACTGTCGTTGTGCGAGATTGCATAGAGTCACGGATGTGTTTATGCGGAATTTAATATCGGTCGTTTTCTATTATTTTTACATGTCACTCCCTTCCCACCCCCTACCCAGGGGTGCCAGGGGTGTCTTACCCCCACAGTATTTCTTTCCAGATTGTAAGTCATATATGTACCAAGTTTGCTCATCGTGAATGTCACCAATTAGCTTAGCGACTCCGAAAACTATGGATTCGACACTAATATAGGTCATTTTTTACATTTTATTTTTCACCCCATCTCACCCTTCATCCCGAGTTGAACGGAATTCGGAATGTCCCTATTCATCTTACAGACACCAAAAACTATTTATTCCACACTTATATCGGTCGTTTTCGATTATTTTTACATGTCACCCCCTTCTACCCCCACCCCTAGGGGTGCCAGGGGTGACTTACCCCCACGTATTTCTTTTCAAATTGTAAGCCATACGTGTAGCAAGTATGGTTGAAATCGTTCCAGTCGTTCGAGAGTTATGACGGAACAAACAAACACACACATATATACACATATACACACATAAATCCATTTTTATATATAGAGAGATTAGTGTACAGGTTAATGAGTAAAATTTCCAGTAATTTTATTAACCAGACATATTTATAAATATCCTGTAATTTAGTGCAGAATTCTCTGATTTATATTTACCAATAAAAACAAAATTTATTTGTCACAGTTTTGTAAAATAAATGTCTAAATATGCAATCCTTCTCAAAATTTCTCGATTGATTTGGTTTAATTTACTTCGCTTTTCTGCCGATTTTGGCTAATCGCGAAGATGAGGATGAGTGATGATATGATGAAACTGATGAAGGGACGCTCACAAAGAATATACATGCCCAGACCGGGATTCGAACCCTCCTGTGATAATCACTCCGTCATTGAGGTCTGCTCCTTTTCAAAGGCATAACCCAAATCATTCATGTTCTTCAAGGCACATTTGTAATTTTTATATTGAGTCAGTAAAATATTGGCTATTATAAGTAAATTCTATGTCATTATTTTATAGGTACTGGCAAAAATTTCATATTACTGTCGCTACCATTTAACAATAACATCTCTGAGGTATAAAGTATGGTGTAAAAAGGAAGGAACCTCTTAGTTGAAATTCTTATGTAACTGTTACACACTCAGTACTTTCAACGGCTGATCTAGTATTGCGTTTGGACGAAATCGGTCAGCGCTTTTCAAGACTACGCAGCATTGAACGTGAGCCAAGAGTCCCATCGTGTGATAATGCATTGTGGGGTTATATCAAACAGAAAGTTGCCGCCACGTGTTACCACATAACTAACGAACTGAAAGAAGCCGTTCGGCATGCAATTGCCACGATCACTCGGCCAATGCTGTGTAGAATTTCACACCGTACCTGGAGGCGCATAATTCTCTGTTATGAAAATGATGGGTCCACACAGACATTCTGGACTAAATTGTTGTCTGTAACCTCCTCAGCTAACATGTCCCATATCTTATCATATTCCTTATACTTCAGATCCATAACCTTCCCTCGTCGCAAAATACATAGGGGTAATGGGACTTTTGGCTCACCCTGTATATTTAGGACGGGATATGGAGATAAAATCGCATACTTTCTGGCCACAATAACTGCCTTAAATTTAGAGATTCTAAATGTATATTTCGTTTAAAACTTTTCCCCGTATCTTGAACAGCAAATGAAATTTCAGCTTACCATTATTTCAATATGGTGGAACAGTTTCGATTTTAGGGAACATTTAGTATATTCATTAGAAAAGTAAGTATAACATTTCTGCCAAATCCCTATGATTTATTTTGTCGTTAAAAGAGCAGCTTTACTGTATAAACTGTTATTTTGTGCAAAATTGGTATCCTCCAACCTACGTCACACGAAAAATCCCGAAAACAAAAAGTATACAATATCCCACCTGTATATTTCACCTTGGTGCTGGGCGTTTAATTGCAACAGTATAAGAAAATATACTATTGAAACAAAAATTTCAATTTCTGTTATCACAACCTGAGAACATTCGAATGGGGAGACAATGGCATTTTATAAACCGTTGCAATCTAATCGATCTTCGCTCGAGGATATCGAAGTACATACCATACGTCACGTCATCCCAGTAGGCAGGCCTGGCAACTATCCATGCATTCTCTTCCTTATCTACCATGATACAACGCAGACCAGCCTTCTTCCCATAGATAAGAATAACATTCAATTTTTCCTTGTTACGTCCAGACGTGCAGTGATGAAAAATTCAAATATCTTCCCATACAAGTCCACGCTTCCATAACAATACTCTGGCCGAGTTGCCGTAGGTCGTACCTCGTCATAACGTTTATTTTCTGGGAAAGAAGAAGAGGAAAAAATCTCGCAACGAACCTGTGCCCTGATTCTTCGTTGTAATCCACTTTGGGTGAATTCTACCGGGAATAGCGTGGAGTAGGTTTGTAGTTTCTGAACACGATGGAAAAAATATTTACTGTTCTTTCCCTGAAAGATATAAAATGTGTATGAAGGAAACAACAAGATGTTTCGCCAATCCATTCTTTTTCAATTTTTTTCTGCAGTTATGGGTGGGAAACGGGGGCACGATGTATTATTTATGAGATAAGATATATTTTCATGAGATACAGTAGAAGTGTAGTGTGGTGAGAATATCTTGGATTCCTAACCATTGTAGTTAGGTTGAGAGAGACTTATTCACTTTTGAACAGAATACTGACATCATGGAAAATTTCAAGGTAAAAATTTACAATATAGAGGGTATTTCCAATTTCGTTAATATTTGGTATACTAACTAGTTTTGGCCTTCTAATCACGTTAAAATAAAATATTTTGTGTTTCGCATGGTTCGTACTTACCAAGTGTGTATTGCTGTAGATAGTTCAAGGTGCCATTATGCTCTTTACACGAAAACAAACATAATTTCTCACATACAGAGTGATTTTTTAAAATTCCTTTCTTCGCTTCCTTAACACACAATATGGCGGCCACATCTTGACTCACTTTGTGGTTATGCAATGTTTCCAACCCTCTTCACCGAAAAATACCTACTATCGTGTTCGTCACCGGTGGGAATTTTACATTATGGACGGGTAGCTGACGGATAGCCCCACGAACCATTCACGGATAGCCCCACGAACTATTTCCGATAAGGTTAGGTTAGGTTTGGTTCGGTTAGGCAAGCATAGTGAAAAAAATGGGTTGGAAACACTGACAGGGGCTTACGTCATCAAACGTACGCAGCATGCAGTTCACGTAGCGAAAGCAATGGCAATTGAGCGTTATTGTGAGTTATTTCTCTTGAAAAATACATGATTTCCCGGTCAAATAGATTCCACGATGGAAGAAAATACCTCGACGAACGTTGGAAAGCTTGCAGAAACTCATTTCCGTAAGTAGTTTCTTCTGTAAAAATGAAGAAACGTGTTTCCGATATACGGAACTGTTACCCGAATCTGATGTTAAAATGCGGGGTTCACGTGTAGAAATTGTACATTGTACATTATGCACGAGTAGCCCCACGAACCATGCACGGGTAGCCCCACAAACCATTTACGGATAGCCCCACAAACCATTCACGGATAGCCCCACGAACCATTTCCGGTAAGGTTAGGTTAGGTTAGGCAAATTTTATTCGTAAAACAATGCGAAAAAATATTCCACTTACATCGGCTTTTTTCCCGATTTGCACACGTGACCCCCGCATTTTAACAGCAGATTCGTGATTAGAAGGACAAAATTAGTTAGTATACCAAATATTATCGAAATTGGAGATACTCTATATATTGTAAATTCGCTCCAATTTCAAATATACAGGGTGTACAGTACTATACAGTAATTGTTTAAAATGGCGTCCCCAGCGTCGATGCAGGCACAATAGCTTCGCAAGCAGTGTCGCATCGCCACTGGAGTAGTTCTGACGATATCACAGACAGCAAGGATTCCTGCCAGAAGGGGATGCGAGGTGTATCCTTCAGCTCGGCACCCAATCAATCATCAGCCGTTACTGCCAGGCAGTGTACACTGAATGTCAGTATTACATCTGCAAGCCGCATCTTTCAGTTGTCTCATTCCACTGTCATTGGAAGCCCCAACTACTTTGGCTTAAAATTTTTGATGACGCGTTTTCGGACATGGGTTTCTACAGGGTGGCCAGAAAGTCCCTTTACACCTCCACTTATTTCATCCCTACATTAACAATATTTACAGTTAGTTGGCCAAAACATCCGTATGTGCACCTCCATGATCCCTGCACAGCTTGATACGCCTCCATGTCCTCCTACTCATCCGGTTTAGCAGCTGCAGCCTTACAGGCTGGAAGGCTTCAAGCACACTTGCTCGCAGAGCATCATTGTCCACGTACCGTTTCTTCCTGGCGTGTGATTTGATGATGCCCCACAGGGCATTGTCTGGTGTAGTACGGTCCGGACTTCGAGGCAGCCAAGGTAAAAATCTTAAATGTCTTACCATCTTACATTGTTACACGCATTTAGTTCGGGTGTAAAGGTACTTTCTGGCCACACTGTGCAATAGCGAACACTGAACTCTCAATCACTGATCATCCACGCTACTGACGAACTTGCACCTCACAATGAGAACAAGAGAACTGGCTTTCCGTATCACACAGGCAAAATTTATGAATTTGTTAAAGGGATATAATTCCTAAATAATTGATTTATTATAAGTAGGGCTAGGAAGTTGAAGACCTATGAATTTTCAAAAAAAAACTATAAAAAGACCTAAAAATATTAAAAAAAAGGACGTAAGAACGGAAAAAAGGACGCATAAATGTGATACAAATTAATTAATAACTTCCGTTTTTATTACATACTTAATGAATAGAAAAAATATAAAATTCTGGCGGTATGGAACACACAGTGCGAAAAAACTATATGAATGAAATGCATCTTCTTTCAGTCCAAAAATGTTTTTCTCTCGTTTCAGGGTTGGTTCAAATATATATATATATATATATATATATATATATATATTAATTTTCTTACTACAGAAAGGATGTTTAAGAGTTGATGAACTGAAAATTATTCGAATTGAGAATGGGCAGTAGAACGTAGTCGAAAGAAGGTGAAGTTGCAAAAAAAAGCCGTTAAGACCTAAAAAAGGCTAAAAAAGGACAAATAAAACCCACCTTTCCTCTGGCCTACAATGACACAAAATGAACATATATTATGTTGGACCTCGAATTCGGACACTAAGAAAACAAAGGATATTTCCTCAACTTGCGAGCCCTATTTATAAGGATTGCATTTGTCACATTGACGTTTGTTGTAATGATATTTTGTATCAGTGTTTGTGATACGTGTTTTGTGTAATTCAGGTGAAATTGGTAAATATTTGAAAATGTTTGTGGTTAAAGTTAAGTGGTAAACCTGTTCTGTCACCAAGATGTATATATATATACGTATTATATGTATATGTTTATGTATGTGTGTGTGTGTGTGTGTGTGTGTGTGTAAATAAGGCAGGAGGACGAGATGTTGATGAAGGGTGAGCATGTGTGTACACATTGTAAATGTAACATTATGATACTAACTTCTGTAACTGGAGACTAATCTCTGTTGAAGAGAAATAAATAAATATATCCATTTTTTCTGCAGGCCAATCTAACATTATATGCATACCTTTCACCCTCATTCTGACGACAGTAGCAAGAACACAAAAGCAAGTTCCTGAAAACCCGATTTGACTTTACGAGACAACTGACTGAAGTTCTTGGACAGAAATTCAACGCTGCACAAACTGCAACATAGACGGAACTGACCCGACCGATATCACGAAAGATTCTCTTCAAGAATTAAATAAGTTTGAGAAACACTGCCTCAAACGATCAACCATACTACAAGGCATTGAATAGTTCCATACAGGATAAAAATAGCAATAATTGTACTTACCATGGTTGATAGAAGAACAAGCAAACTTAATATGTCATCTTCCTTGCAGTGTTGCCATATCCTGAAAAAAGAGAATGTTGATTGATTGATTTGCTTCTTACGTCGCTGTTTTGTCACTTACTGCTAATCGTGAAGATGAGGAAGAATGATGATAAGATGAAGTAGATGAACGGACAATTATAAACAGATATGGGCACAACCCAAGTCTTACAGAGGTAATAGAGAAGCTTGAAGTTTGTCGCCTTTGGTGACAGCGGTCCCGGGTTCGATTCCCGATGGAAACCTGAAAACTTTCGTTCTTGAACTAGCATCGTGAGGAGAATTGGGAAGCTACTTCAAAGCGGAGTCGATAGCCAGAAAACGGCGACAATGGGACTCGATGCGTTGGACAGGCGTCACCCCACTAAAAACACGATTAGCATGTCTGGGTGGTGGGTGTTCATTGTATTCTTGTTATTATAGTGCTTTTCTGTCGCAACGATGAAGACGTGTGACTAATAGATTAAATTGGTGAAGAAACTCACGAAGAACACTCAAGTACTAGTGTACTTAGTTATTATAAGTATTTATTATAAATGTTGAACATTTTTCAGTGCGTACAGTGGGATGCACAAGTATTGCTTTGCAAATTGCCCATGACTATTTTCATTCATTTTTCTCTTCCATCCTACTCAATTTTAGACTCGATCTCTACGTATTCTCGTGCAGATACGTGCAGAGGTTGCCAGCAGCTTGTTTGGAGTTTTGATTCAATTCTTAAAGTTTTCATTGGCTAAACAAAGAGAAAAAATATGGCAATGGACAATTTGCTTGGTAATACTTATGCATCACACTGTACTCTTCAACACTCATCTTCTTTCCTTCTTGGTTCGTATTCTTCAATCAGTTCGTGGTTTAATTCTTGAGGACCTGGCAACAATTACAAGATGGTAAGCTAGAGATCGTGACTGACATACAGCTGACTTGAAAGAAGAGTGTGATAATTATTTATATTTCGAACACGATACATTTTAAGAAACCAACCTCGAAGTTGTTTTAATTACTTACCCTTGTGAGTACGGAGACTCCATCAAGCTTGAGGTCACATTTCTTGCAATGATATTGTTTTGGGACTGAAATTCATTAGCGAAAAGAGTAAACATCGTACAGAGTTTCCATCCCACTCTTAAAAGATACAGCGTAACAGCCAAAGGATCTCGACACCCACGTCTAGAAAGGAATATAATGAGGATCCCGAGGACGCAGGAAGAAAGAAGGAAGATGAAAAATGATAAGAGATGAGAATAAGAGAAACAAAGAGAAAGAACTGTTGCTTATGAAGATGGAATGTCTGTCTTGGGAAAGGAAGGGGGAAGGTAGGGGTGGGGGAACGCATTTAGGACTTCCGAAAGAAAAAGTCCATTATTCCGCATCAACATAATATGCCAGGAATACGCAAACGACTTCCGGAGTTTTATTTCGGCTCCGAATAAGAATATCCGCTATAATTTGATATTCCCTGAAGGATGGTTCCTGTTTTCTTCCCTTTTTTAAACAAAAGAATGTCTGGTCTCATTATTTTCACATTGTTGCTTCGTCTCAGCAACCAATCCAGTGCAAATATGGCGCCGACCTTCGTGGCAGTGTGGTTAGCACAGCACAAAACCCACGGTTTCATCATGTCGGTGGTATAAGAAATGTAATTGCATTAATTAACAGACTGAGACCAGGTTATTTGTGTACGAGGCAACACTTATTCAGAATTGGAATGGCGAACAATAAGACATGGGAATGTGGCTGGGAAAGTGTAGACGCGCAACATATAATACTGGGATGAACAAAACTTTCTCCTTTGTCGTGAAAAGTGCCTTAGTGTGATAGCCTGAGGTGAAACACGTCTGTTAGTGACACGTGACAGCAACAGTGTTGCCAGTGTCCCTCGTAATATTGTGAAAACATCGATTTTTGGAACAGCCCATTTATTATTCCCTTGTGCAATGTTTTTGAAACTTCATCAAAGTTCTTTATCTGTTGGTATTGTGAAATGTTGCAATAATTTACCTCAGTGTGTTCTGTGCATCAATACACACGATTTGCAATTTTTTCCCGCCTTTGGCAACACTTTGCTTATTTGTTATTAAAACATGCATGTCTCTCTAAATTTTCCCAATGTATTCTCTTGGCAGAAAGCGTTTCTTCTCATTCCGTTTCGCTATTCCATTATACGGTCGTAAACACCGGGTTGCGTGACTTTTCGGACACACTGTATAATAGGGAAAGAAATACATAATACAAAATTTTATATAATTTAGAAGTTCAGCTTCCAGTAAATTTGACAAGTTTGGTTGTCAATTCGGATGTGTTATAGTTAGGGACGTAAAGTTTTCGTTTTAACGGTAACACCCAAAAGTTGAAGAAAGCAAAATATAGTGTTTAAAATGTATTTGAATACATAAAGGAGGCACGTTTTCGGTGTTTCGGAATAGAGAAATAATGCGAATTCTGCAATTTTTCAGAATGAACACGAATTTTACACTTTAACGCGAAAAACGCCGCGAAATATGCAAATATAAACTGGGGATTAAAAAAACCTACCTGAATGTCATTTGTAGTCTAGCTGGTGATACTTCGATTAAAAAAGAGATTGTCACGATTCATTTATTGCAGTTCGGCGCAGACATGACTGACAGTGTGTAACGTAGTCCTGAAATAGAATTTGCTCTGGGGGTTCTTCACAGAAGGAAAATTTCGTACGAACGGGAAAATTTTCAGGGAGAAGCAACTGCTGTGTTTCGGAAGTGAGGGGGCGGGGTGTATGTGTGTGTGTACACAAAACGGTATTTTGAGGTCGCAGAGGGATTTTTTGACATTGTTAGGGAGATGTGATGTGTATGATTATGTTCAAAGATTGGAGTGTTATCATTCAATAAACATTTCATATTTAGTGGCTGATGAGATGAAATAGTTTTCTAAATGGAAGCAATTTGATCACTTCTCACAAAGGTAAGCCATAATTTTTTTGTCATTATAACTAAAATTTGTCTAAATTTTCCATAACTAAAACAATGTGAAAATCTAAACCAAAACAAAAGAAACAGTAAAAATGCATGTAAAAATAACACCGAATTGCAGTAAAAAATAACATCGAAATTTAGGGAAAAATAAAACAAAAACTTGACGTTCCTAGTTACAGTGTGTTAATATTTTTAATAAAGTCTAACATACAATTGTAATGCGAAACCCTTTTTTTAATCTAATTCCTCTGAATAAGGGGCAAAGACTGATATTATTAATGCAAAGCGATTATATATATTTTATATGTATACAGAATGTATTTAGGGCCCGGGACTTTGTTATAACATATTTTTCATTTGGCTTCGGATCTAATATTGGGGTGAGATCTTTACATATCTGATGAAAATCAGCCGAAATAGACAAACTTGACAAAGCATATTTTGACATATTTCACAAATTTCGCGTTTTTACAACATATTTCTTCAATTTTGTTGTAATAAGACATATTTCTGGATAATTAAGTAATTCTCTCGCACATAATCGGTTATTTCATAATTTTTTCTTCGTAGCTTTAGCACAACGGATAGTTCATATTGTCGATGGCAGGATATGGAAGTTACGGAGGAAGAAAGGTACAGTCTTTTCTTAGTACAGAACAATAATACCCCACTTTTTTTGTACCGCCGACAATTGATAGCCATGCAAACATTATTGAGGCAAAATGTTCTGTCTCATTGTTGCACGGGAAGTAAAGAAGTTTCGTTCTCATTTCTTTGCCTTTTTCGCTTTTCACAAAAGTCAGTTAAAACTAAAAATAACATTCGGTACATTACAGCCCCAACTCTACTCTATCGGGTATGGGAGAAATTCGAGAGTACTGTTGTGCATATTTTTGGTTTTACTGGGAATATCTCTGCATTTTTGACATATTTGTAATTTTTCGTGACATATTTTCGAATTTATAAGACATAATTACATACATATTTTACAGTTTTATAGGACATAAAGTCCCAGGCCCTAAGTTTTATAACAAACAAAAAACGATTTCAAGCTGTTAGGTCCAAAATAAAGGAATGAATGAATGAATGAATGAATGAATGAATGTCACACCGCGCTACGACCCAGGGGACCCAAGTTTTAATCCCAGTCCGGGTCTTGGTGTTATGCGAGTGTCCCTTCACCAATTTCATCATATCATCCTCATTGTCGCGATTAGCTGAAAGTGACAGAAAACGACGGTAAGTAACAAAAGCCTTAGTAAAATCAATTCGGATGGTCTGTGGTATCTCCCCGATAGTGTGGTGGTTAACGTTGTTGCTTTTTATTTGATTTTTGTTATTTAGGGCGCTTTTCTGCCACATTGGCTAATCACGACAATCAGGGTGCTATAATGAAATTGATGAAGGGACATGCAAATAATATCAAGACCCAGGCTGGGATTCGAACTTGTGTCCCCTGGCGGTGTAGCGCGCTGTGCTAACCACTCCGCCACGGCTGTTTAACACATGTTCAATATCCGGTAGGGGCACAATAAGGGTAAAGATCCCCTTTAAGCTGAAGTTTCAAACTAGATCCGAACAGGGGAGATTTAAACGAAAAAAGATTCAAACTTTAAATTTAAATTTCAATTATCTGAAGTAGTGTTTAAAACCGCCGCAACCGAATTGCGCACACTTTAGATCCAGAATTGCGCACAAATCTCACTGACCTGTTTTGCGCACAGATTTTGATCGAACGTTGCCACTTTCATAGCTTTAAAGTCTGTGCGCAAAACTGTTTTTTTCTTTAGACAAGAAGAGAGAGATAAATTAGAAATTAAATAGTTAATCTCTTAAGGATTAAATAAAAAAATATAATTTGACCAGTAAATGTAGCAAGTCAAAATATTTCATATCAATTTACATAATACAGTAAGTCACTATTGATGTTTTCAAGATACAATTTTCATACCAATTTACTCAAACTCAAAAGTTAGGTTAGGTTAGGGTAATGACTGCACAACAAACACTTCTGTCAATCGAAGCTCGTGACCTTCGGTATAAATGCGGAGATACACCGACCATTAGATTCTAGTCCACCAATCAGGTTCATCCTCTATGCCTATCTAATGCTATCCTTCCAGCAAAAACACGTGTAAGTCCACACACAAAAACAAACACAACAGAAGTGAGAACGGCTCGAGAACATTTTACATCTGACAACATCGCCTCATTTTTTTGTGCGCAATCCTGTACATTGTGACAGCTTGTCAACGGCTTATCGGATACCGCTGATAAAACCGGAAAAGTGTGCGCAATCCGACTGTAGCCGTTTAAAACTGCATATCACGTGATAAACTTCTCTGAATTATCTATACAATCACATACGGCTTAAGCAGTTGTTGTTTTTATTACGAAAGCCGGCCTTCGTGGCGGAATCGTTAGAACAGCGCCTTACGACTCTAGATACAGTATGTAACATTGTTATTCGTACACGTAGAATTTCCGATGAAACAATGTCATATCTACTAGTAAATATAATCATTTTCATATGTACCTGGAAATTAATGTTAATGAAGGTTTCACCAACAAATGTCAATAAAAATGTATGTTCAAAGTGTATAAACAGAGCATATAATTTGTGTGAAAAGATAAAAACACGCAGTTTCATGCAACATTGTTATTCGTACAGGCAAGAGTTTCATTCTTCCTCGCCTACAGCGCCACCGCTATTCGGGCAGTTTGCAACTTCGTAACAAGTTTGAACATGCAGGCGCGCTCCCCGTCAAGCGGAATGCTGGCGTAGATATTGTTGTAGGCCTATCGTCTATCTATCAGCGTGTTCGAAATGGACAAGGTGAAGGAACTTAGTTCCGATCTGAAGGATGTTATTATAAATTTCGCCCTTAGAGGTTATTCGTTAAGAAAAAATGGACAAACAGTCAATAAATCACACTCCACAGTTCAATACATAGTAAACAAATTTAGAGAGGAAGGTTGAACACAGAATATGCCGAGAAAACCAGAAGAGAGACGGTTGAATAAACGTGATGAATGCTTTATTTATATATTTATATATATATATATATATATATATATATATATATATAAATAAATAAATTGCGAGAAAAGCCCCGACTAAGTGTTCCTCAGTTACGACCGTTAGTAGAAAATGTTGCTGGCAAGAGGATGTCCGATCAAACTGTGCGACGTGCCTTGTGGAAGCATGGATATCATGGCAGATGAACCGGTGTTCTTCATGTTCTATGAAGAACAGGTGTCAAGCAGTAATTAAAGCCAAAGGATGCGCATCAAAGTATTAGAACTGTCAGTCAATTTGGTCTGAATATACTTTTCTCTTTTATATTATTAAGTGTACGAATAGAAAAGTTGTACAAAAAATGACATGTTTCTCTTTCAGTTTCATTAAATTTATTATTGTCATTGGTTATACAGAATTTGGGTAAGATTTTATGTTCCTAATGATATTAGTTATTAAATTGTAAAGAAACAATTTCAAAAGAGTGGATTTCCTTTCAGATATTAAACATTTTCTTTGAAAATCCGTGTGTGTGAATAAGAATGGTACATATTGTATATCAAGGTTCGAATCCCGGACATGGATGTTCTTTGTTTGATTTCATTTTTTTTTTATTTAGCGTCGCATTTCTGCCACGTTTAGTGAATCACGACGATGAGTTTGAGTGATGATAGGACGAAATTGATGAAGGGACTGTCACAAAGAACACCCATGCCATGGCCGGGATTCAAACCCAGAACACTTGGTGTCGTAGCGCGCTGTTCTAACTACTCCACCGGGTATTCTCTGTGAATATCTCTTCATCAATTTCATAATATCATCACTCATCTTCATCTTCGCGATTAGCAAAAAGTAGCAGAAAAGCGATGTAAAATGAACCAAATCAACTTCACTATGAGACAAGGTTTCAGAAGAAGTTTCGTTGGTAATGTATACCGTGTAATGTCCGCCTAATTTTTATCGATGAAACTTTAACCTCGTTGGTAACAGTGTTTTCAGGTAACTCGTGATCTTCACAGCTCCCAAATGTCAAGATCGCACTTCAATTAAGCGAGACACAGTTTACTCACGCTCTCTGAAATGTGGTTTGCGTCAGGGTTTGGTGGTTAAGAGCGCATAATATCTACTAACTAGGCTGCAATTCATATCAAATATGCTCGCTTCCAACACGCCAATAAAAACAAGCTTTCTGAATGTCCTTCCACAATAAGGTTCGTTAGTGTTCGGCGCATGCGCAAGCGTTAGCACGCAGTATCGTTCTCTTTTATACAGCACGTTAGAAGGAAATGTTCCTGTTAGAGGAACTTTGAGCCAAAGAACCTGGATTTCTTATTATATCGCCTTCGTGTCTGATCGCAGGCCCAACTTGGCAGCTGACCTACTTTTTGCTACATAGCTCTGTCTGTCCACCAATCGTCTTTGGGTGTGTGTGGCTCGATGCGTGTCAACAACCTCAGTTGCGAAGTAGAAGGTGTAGGGGTAACATCGCTCTCCCGTTACCACATTGCCAAGCGTACGTCTCTTTTTGTCAGTTGCCTTTATTAGCTATCTTGTTTGTACAGCGTTTTGGTGTTTTGTGTACTAATTTTCGTGCTTTATGAACTATTTGTACAACTTTTATCCAGTAACGGCGCTAACTATTCTTCTTCTTCTTCTTTTTTGACCCTATCAACTGTTAGTCGATTTTAGTCATCTTTCTGAGTTTCTTGCAAAATGTATTTAGTTCACTATGCACGTATTTTTCACAAAAAAGAAAAAACATATATATATATATATACTGTTTGTTAGATCGTCAAATTACATCTTCTTGCATATCCATAAAGAAGCCATATGGTGGGAGGAATGGGATCCGTGAGCAGATCAATTGAGATGTAGGGAATGGAACTCCATGGCGACGCAAACCGTTATATAATTTGTCTCGTTTTCTGTCGAAATTAGGACATTGTAAAAAGAGATGTGTGGCATCTTGATTAACTTCTCCACATGTGCAGGCTTGTTTTGTTATAATATGTAATCGTGCTAAATATCATTAGTGCGAACATGACCTGTACGTAGACGTATTATAAAAATAATACTTGGAAGATTATATGAGTAGTAGCAAGGTTTATTTTGTGAATGTTCTGCAAACCATTTATATGTATTGCCTGCGGATTGAAATGGTTCCATACACCAGCGTTTCCATTTATCTTGAAGTTTATATTTAACTCTTGGGAGAAGATCCGTGTATGGAAGTCTATCAACTATCTTCCCTCGTCTTATAATGCATATGGCAACATGCAGTGTATCCGACGCTCATTTGTTTCGTCCCACCAGGTGCCTCGTGACACGAAAATTCCCGATGTCAGTCGAAGAGAATTCAACTGATCGCTGATTCGTTGTTTCGCAGCCACCGGCTGGAATTGCGAGCGGAATACTACTGAGATAGAAGTTCTTGCCTCCCTACTCGATGGCAAACTGGGTTTTCAACTAGAGCGTGTTCTATTTCGCTACTGGCGTCTTGGCTCCATGGTGGAACCAACCAATCAGAACCCGCTTAATTGTTGACTGCATAAACAGGATGTATCACTTGGCAATTTTAGCTGCGAATGCCTTTTGAAGAGATAGGACAGTACTGACACTCTTGAAAAATCGTACCAGTGCATGTATATGTTAAGGATGGTTACAAAACCCGGATATTAGGATTTCAAATTATTCAATATCCGTTTCGGATTTAACGGATAATCGAGATATTCTAATAATTCTGATATCCGAATATGCTGATAGTACAAATATGTAGAAAATCCGTACAGTGGAATACTAACACAACGAATAAAAGAACATGTGGATAGCCCGTAAAACTGTCCGGATAATGAACACATTCGGATATCTGACATTTCGGATAATTCGAATATCCGGATAAAAAATTATACGAATTTGGCAATCCCTAGTAAGACTTATATACAGAACAAATTCCATCTCAAGTACATTATTTGCCATTACACGAACCAACCGGTAGGATGATATGGCATTTGAAATTAATATCAGAGAAGTAGTGGTGTAGTCTGTAATGCGTCTAACATCCACGTGGAAGACCTGGGTTCGATTCCTTGAGTACGTGATCAAGGACTTCTTCTGCCCTTGTCTCTGCATAAAGCGGTTCTGGGGCTCACCCAGTCTCAAACAAATTGGTACGTGGAAGCAATCTAGAGTTGCTAGTTGGTCTAGGCTAGTTGAGGTAAAAGCGACCGGAGCGTGCTGCTGATCCCATCACCTCCAAAAAAAGCCAGATCAACCAACATAACCTTTGCTTTACTAGCATTACAATTTATAACAAAAACAATAGACGACTGATTTTTGTTACATACGCCTAGAAATAGGATGCTGCTTAAGGAAACGCGCTTCCCATAGTTACTTCAACTAGAAGGTGCTATTGTGATATACAGCGTGTTCCGTTCAAACCTCCCACGTTTCAATTGACCATTGCTAAAAGGTTATGAAACTTGATGGAATGCGAGTGTCTCGACAAAGACAGAAACTCAAAGAATTTTATTGCATGACCTCGAGGTTCACCGTTCTCTCACTATGCAGCGCCACAATCGCATAAAGCACAATGGTGACTCCGCAGCAGCGCGCACAATTTGTATTCTGGTATGCAGAGACGAAATCAATCATTACAGTGCAAAGAAATTACCGGAGAGAATATGGAGGTGAAGCACCTGATGGGAAAACCATTAAGTTTCTGGCGACTGGAAGTGTTGATAAACAATCCGGAGGTTCTCAGATTGGATATTATTCATGCTACAAACGGTGCACACATAGAGGTGTATTCGTGATTAGTGCTTTATTCTTTGAGTTTCCATTATGTTTCATAACCTTTTAGCAATAATGAATTGAATTGTGGGACGTTTGAACGGAACACCCTGTATTATTAAGTACAGGATTGGCCCGTTACATCAGCATTAATGAAAGTGACGTGGGTGGAAGCCACAGGTGCGTTATTTGATGGATTAGAGAATTGATTGGATTCTGAATAATGCACTTGAAGAACAATGGTAAATATGTATATATAAACAGCATGTATAATAAACCGTATATTAATCGCTTCCAGAACAATTGCTTTTGAATTTATAACATATTCCATAATCAAGGTATTTGCCAATTCGAGATTTCCGCTTAGTTAATCTGTATTCATGTTTCAACCTAGGGACAAAAAAGTATCATGTGCACCAAACCTTTATAACGTTCCGGCGATATCAATCTGCTCTCAAGACAGCGATGGATGAGGGGGAAGGAGTGATTGGTTGAATTAGCTTATTGTAAGCTGCTTTTCTGTCACTGTTGGCTAATCGCGACGACGAGGATGGCTGATGACATGATGAAATTGAAGAAGGGACACTCACAAAAGAACATCATGCCCAGGCCTGGATTCGAACCTAGGACCCGTGGCATCTTATCTCGCTGTGCTATCCAGTCTCTCACAGAGTTCGGAACATCGACTCTCGATTATCATAAAATGCCTATTTTACGATTCACTTCAAAATCCATGAATATAGATTGTAATTTAAAAGACAATCTACATTGATCGTAATATTGAATATGAGATTTATTTAATCTTTAACAAATGCGCTGTATGTAGAAAGTAAATCACACGCTGTCAAACTGTAGCAAGTACTGCGAAACCACAACTAGTAGCCTGGTATCAATTCGGTGCCTAGTGCAGCGGTCAGAAGGCCTAGAAGGAATTCTAGCTCAGTAGGAAAACGGCTTTATATATGAATGTGCGCTGAATAGGTTGAAGTATGTCCTAGGGGGGAAAACCTATGATCTGTAGCTTCAGCTTAAAGCTTGACCAGTGGCGTATTCTGAAAATTTGACCTGGTTTACCGCAACAATTCTTATATATTCTATACATTCATTCTACACCCATCTACATGAATTAGATGTAATAGAATAGATAAAAATAGAACTAATAGAAGTTTGACAACTTCAAATTTTCCAGCAATTTCTACGTTTTTCATAATATCTAACTTTTTACCTAATTATTATTATTTCCACACTGTCCTCTCAATTGCCACTTGGGCCTCCCCGATGGCGCAGTGCTAGCGTCGTCGCCTTGTAATCAAGGGGTCCCGGGTTCGATACCCGGTGGAAGCACAAAGTGGTTCGGATCCCACTTTAAACTGTAGGTCCAGTCCCGATTAGCCTTACTGTGCATAAAGTGGACTTAACATATCAATCATTAAATCAATCAATTGCCACTTGTCTGACCTCCCTGTCAGAATCTAATCTGTTCACGCACCATCGTCCAATAATCGCCTCCCACTTCCCCTCTCTCTCAGAATCTGACGTCCTTACTCTCTCTCGTATTCTCGCCAACTGTCCTCGCTCTATCTCGATTCCAACGCTCATTCCCTAGCCGTCTCTCAAGTCAATAACCTAACGTTTGCCTAATTGCTTATTCCGCATTCCTTTCTCTGCTTCCTGCTATGTTAAGAATAACATAAGACTTGTAACTTCATATCCAATACCTTGGGTACGATACTATTGGATCTAGATTCCCCTGCACCCTTCATGTAGCAACACTGCCTCTACCAAGCGCGGTACAGAAAGCAGGAAGGAACAAGCAGTGTTCTCCTGCCAACGCTCTTTGCAGGGGTATCACTGACGCTGCAGGGCGAGCGTTTTTGAAGAGCCACTCGCATCGGCTCCTTCGCCCTCATCGCATACAAACTGCTCATCAGAAGGTTGCGATGGAGAATGATCAGTGACGTACATAAACCAGTCTTTCAATTCTTTAAATAATGTACTTACATTCTGGTTTAGAAGCTTGTTTTAATACTTTGCATAATATGCAATAAGCAATTACATATAAGCCAAATGCATACAAATATGAATGGCTTATTGCAGAAAGGGACCTGAGTCACATTTTTGACGTATCGGAGTTAATGGTATTTTTGATTTTCCTAGTTACAGACACATCTTTTAGTGCAGAAAGAACGTCAGTCTCACGAGGATATAGCCAAGAAAATGCACAGTGAAAAGTGTACTTTAATGCAGAAAGGTACATGAGTCACTGACTCGGGCCCTTTTCTGCAATAAACTTAGCCGTATTTATACGTTGTACGAACTGTGTATGCTAATCTGTGATGCAGCTCGGGGCGGTAAAAATACTGTCAAACTTATTGACACCAGTAACATTATTGATTTCGCAACGTGGTGGCCTCATGTCTACAAAAAAATGTGGCATCTGTGAAAACTACCATGTGTTCCTACAAGAGTAGGCAGTATTTTCAGATTTCCAAGTATCATTACTTTGAATACTGTGTTGAACATAAGGGTACTGTCAAGGTTTCCGAATTCATCAAAGC
Organism: Lepisma saccharinum; assembly: GCF_977018435.1. NCBI lineage: Eukaryota > Metazoa > Arthropoda > Insecta > Zygentoma > Lepismatidae > Lepisma > Lepisma saccharinum. Next base: position 7,416,856 of record NC_139244.1, on the reverse strand, counting down.
TTTGACGTCTTACACCTTCTATATATCCAAAGGTGCAATAATTGTAATTGCTACGCCACGTACGTTCCCAGTTGCACGTATGACGATCAAGCTTACTAAATTGAAGGACATACGAACTGCCTTGTCGTATGTACAGACGACGTCAAAGGATTTTATGAAGATATTCTTCAGTGGCCCACTACACACATGCATGTATGAGCTCGTGCATCGTTGTACTTCAAACACCGACAATAAAGTCCAGAAAGTGCAGTACACTGTCATTCATTGATGAATCTATAATTTTCTGTGGCATATATAACATAACCTAACCTAACCTAGCTTATGTGGCAATGACAAAGGGGCGTTTGTAGGATATTTCTCGTCTTATTTCTCAAAGTTTCCACTTTTATTGCAGAAAGGTACCGGAGTCACAACTTTTTCATCTCCACTGTCTCTAGCAGCATATTGCAGGGAGACGCATTGAGGATTGCAAAATCGACTATTCATTATGCTGAATATTTGAGCCACCAACGGCACATTTCTTTCTTACACTCTCAATATTATACAATTTTTCTTGTTTTTTCTCAGAATTGTGCAAAAGTGACTCCGGTCCCTTTCTGCAATAAGCCATTCATATATGTAAAAATGTCGGCAGTAACATGGAGAATATGAACTTCACACATTAAAACCTAACACGTTGTACGTGTCGGACACGATCGTGTTTTCTTCAACAAACGAAAGAGAGATTGAATTGACCTGGCAACTGTTTCACGTCTTAATAGACCTCTCACCATGTTTCAAACTTTACCGCACGGTGTGAAACTGTCCAGTTACTGGACAAATACATAAACTTTCTTCGTTATGTGCTCATCCTAATTTTTACCTCTGTCATCATAAAATATTTTCTTCTTTTTACGACAGACATGACGAAGCTCCTGCATCGAATTGTTGACCTGAATATATACAGAACGTGACATCTGAAGTCGTATTGTGTGACGTCTCTCTTGTCCCCACTCTGTTCGCACGAGTTGTTCTTTACAGCGTCAATATTTAATGTGTGCAACGGCTCATTCTGGTAGCCATCCTGAGTTCATTATTTTCGCAGGGGCCGAGTTTATTATTTCCTGGATCAGTAAGAAAACTTTTGACGATATTTTTAAAGGTTACTGGGAAAAAGTATAACAATGTTTGTGCTTGTTCGTTATGCCGTGGCTTTTTATGTGCTCGAGCTTCGTTAAGTTGAATCGATATTTTTGCTCGTGTGTGACAGTGTTGTAACTACAAACTTAACTGTGTAATTTCAGTTCACTGTTTTACTGTAGAAATAATTATAAAAGACTATGTACTTGGGTGAAAGGCTTAGATATGTTTTCCCCACAGTTGACACTCCTGATTTTTTCCATGCTTTTGCTGCCAAAGACACAGATTATCTCATTCTTTATTTGTTTGACTTTTGTTACTTGCCGTCGCTTTTCTGCCACTTTTGGTTAATCGCAATAATGAGGATGAGTGATGAAATCATGAAGTGATATTCACAAAGATGCCGGAATTCGAATCCGAAATCCCCTGGCGTTGAGACAATCTCATTCCTATACAGAACTCCCGGATTTGTGACTTTATTGCATGGAACTTAGGAACATATAGTCTCGCACCGACTCCCGTGGCGGAGTGCTACAACGATAGAGGTCCAGGAATCGAACCCCAGCCTTACGAGTCTCCCATCATCAATTCAATCACATCCTCACTCATTCTCATCGTCGCGATTAGCCAAAAGTGGCAGAAAAGCAAAGCAAAATAAACCAAATCAATCAACTGACACGCAGCTTCACTGGTCCTCTAGGGCTCACGTCTGGTTACTAAGTTACCCTGGCTCGGACTTCTCAGTTAGCTTATTTATCTGTACTTCTGCATATGCTTATTTGTCGGTATAACTTTCTGTTAATATTAAAGGTACTTTTAATGAAATCTGAAAATCCTAATTTTTGGTACATAATATATTCGTACCGAACTGTTATGGGGAAGGATTGTATATTTTTATCAGGTCACCCACCCTACCTGTGAAAGCTTTTTTCACTTTTCTAACTTTTTAATCATTTCTAGAAAAAAATGGGGGCATATCTAAGGGTTGAAACTTGGTGAATGAGCACATCTATATCAGAGCTCTGTATCCAGTAAAGCTCAACTTTCTGACCATTTCCCTTCTTGCAAATATTATGTGCTAAAATCTGGACTGTTAGCGTCAATTACCTACTTTTTCAAACGTACATTTCACCCTTTCATAATTCATATATAACAATGGCTAATACACAGTCTTGTAGCTTACAGTTTGCTGATCATTTTGGTTTTTGTTCCACATCGATAGGTTAATTAGGGGCTGAGATATTTCAGATTCGGTAACCCCTCACGGCACCACAAAATGGCGGATCTTTGAAAACAAATATGGCTGCCACTCGAAACCTACAGCCACTAAAATTAAAATAATGACTGTTTTCAACTAACAACTTGGTACAGTAACTGCACAGAGAAAATTAGATTTTTTTAAAAAATTGTCGAGCAACAAGGATTGGATCACTTGACATGGATTGTCCCCAATTGCTTTGGTATCGCAAGCAACTCTAGCCCAAGCAAATTGCTGCGTCTGAAGACCTGGTAGTTCTCCTTACAAGGTAAACTTATGATACCAGCAATAGGGTAAGAAAGCCCCAATATACAGAAAACCGGCTTCCTTTTATACCTCACAGTTATTTACTAGAAACCAAGGAAACGTGGTGGATATTTACAGGTTTCTATGGATTTACATAATTATGACATTTAAAAAAGACTTTTATAATATTTACATAAAATAGTTAAAGTTCTAAATAACATACCTTTATAATATATTTTTCAAATGCCAAAAACGTTTACATAACGGTTAATTTTGTTGTTTTTAAGAAGATCAAATTAATTCTCGAATATTCTTAATCATGTGCAAGTCACAGATAATGTAAGCTCGCGCAGATGTTGAACTTTCTAAGTTCAAATGGCAACATTCGACTGGAGCGACACACAATGAAATGGTCTCGCACACTGCTGGTTCCACACTTCATCCCTAGGAGCGTGCAATGCAACATGGCGGCATCTGGTGAGGAGATGGTATTCTATTTCCTGGGATTCAAGGAAACGAAGTCTATTACAGTAAAGGACAAAATCAAAAAGGGCCGCCAACGGAGGAAAGCGTTGCTAAGTGGTACAAACAATTCGTAGTTACTGGTGCAAAGGGAAATCCATTGAAACTTTCCAGCGAATTCCATAAGTACAATTATTCATTTCAAGTACGGCAAGTGGAGAGCATCAATTTTCACCAACAACTGCCTGGAAAATTGTCAGAAAGCGTCTACTGATGAAGCCATACCGCTGCAATTGCTGCAAGCGCTGAGTCATCTCCAGATGACGCCACGGTCCACTGCACGCTCCTAACGGCCAAGTGTGGAACTACCTGTGTGCGGGACTATTCGAATAAAAACTTGTGGACATCAGGCACAAATGTACACTCAGCCAGGGAGTTATTTTTGAATAACCCTGTATTTTCGTTGAAATCGCATCTTCTTGTCGCGGTCTACCTATAGATACAAATAGCGACGTTAATAAACTCAACATTTTCAACGACTAATTCGTGTTCTTCGCCTTAACATCGATGCATAAAATATGGTTGGCAACCGTCCTTCGGAAAATACCCCGAAAGAAAAGCACAGTGATTCGTTTCAGAGGTCGCCTTCAAACGTGGATTGAACTTGGAAGTAGTGTTACCCAGAAGGGGTACTTCTCTAACGCCTTATACATATGCAACACACCAGAATCAACTGTTGGTTAGGTTGCATAACACACAGGATTCAATTGGAAGCTTGGGTAAGTCTACATCCAACAACTTCTGCAGTTCTTGAATTGACTTGGCTGTTGGCCCGATTCGATTTGATTTTTCTTAATTAGCGTAAGTCGCGGTGGTGTAGTCTGTAGGACGTCTGACTGTCACACAGGAGGCCCAGGTTCGATTCCTAAGGTCGGAATTTTTCCGGCCTTGTCCCCGCATAAAGCGGCTCCAGGACTTACCCAGCCTCAAATCAATGGGTACCTGGGGCAACCCTGAGGGTTAAAGGTGGCCGTAGCGTGGTGCTGATAACATCACCTCCAAAATGGCCGTGACGGGGAATGTGTGGGGCACTATCCCCACATCCCCTAAATATGTTTCCATGGCGCGGTGCTATATATGCACAGGGCAGTTTACTTTGTGCACAGTAAGGCTAATCGGGACTGGACCTACAGTTTAAAGTGGGATCCGAACCACTATGTGCCTCCGCCGGGTATCGAACCCGGGACTCCTTGATTACAAGGCGGCGACGTTACCACTACGCCATCGGGGAGACACTCCTTTACCTTAATTAGCGTCGCCTTTCTGTCACTTTTGGCTAATCGCGACCACGAAGATGAGTGGTGGTGAGGTGAAATTGATGAAAGGACATCACAAAGAACATCCATACCCAGGCCGGGACTCGAACCCGGGACCTCTGGCGTAGTACGCGCTGTGCGTACCACTTGGCCACGGAGGTTGGCATATACCCAATAACAAATGAACATAGGAAACTGTACAACAACGATACAGCATTTCGCGAAAATCTACTACAATTTTCATTTTATATGCGAGTATAACTAGTTGCGCGACTTTTGAATCACCCTGCAGTATAACAGCATCACTCAACAACAGTTATTATATTCACATATGTGTTTGTCTTAATGGAAAAGTCATATCGGGTGTAAATCAGTCACTTTTTTTTGGTCATATTCATTATATACATGCTCTTTTCATTAGAGTCAGTGTCCCGCGGATGAATTCACAGAATATCGCTTCCTTTGTGCCACGCGCAGACAGGTCGAGAGAATAAACAACTTTTTCCGCGTAGAAATCGATGACTGCACTCGCTTATGTTTACCCATAACTATCCGCTTCACCGGAAGATTATAATTTGAGGCACAAACACGGCGAGTCACGCGAATGGAATGACGTCAGAGCCGAAACAATTGATTGCTATCGGATCTCGGGTTTCGATTGTGCCCACTGATTTCTGCATTGAATTGCGACTGTTTGCGATTCTGGATTCGTTTCTATAATTGGTTGAGGTCTGTTCCCAGCTCGGACTCCCAAGGCGAAATAAATTAATGATTACGTACGCAGTTCGGTACTGCCTGATCGAGGCGTTTAAAATTTGTATAAACTTTAGGCGTAGTTAATTTTTTAGCTTACCAACACACCACAACGCAATCGTATTAGAAATATACAGGTTGGGTATGTTGATTGTATTCTTCATGACAGAACAACGACGGTATGTGTTTCCACGATACGAATACGAAATCTATGCGCTAGTGTTGCACTATGCACATAGAAAAACTCAGACAACTGAACACACTTAATCCAGTACACAAATGCGCATTGTTTTGCTCTTCATAAGCAATAAGTCCGCTTACTTTCTGACTTCAGATAAATTAAATATACTGAAGCAGTTGTGTGCCCAAGGGTAAATTGGTTGGGGGTCATAACTCCCCTCCCTTTGGCCCAGTATTAAAAAAGGATGTCCAAGGCAGGTAAATATCGCAAAATGAGGGTTGAGTACTATATATATATATATATATATATATATACAGGGTGTCATTTTAATGGCGCCCACGGACCACGGAAACGTGTAGAGGACATGAAAACAAACAACTTTTCTCGGTAACATTTTTCTCGTTGGTGCGTCGTTTCGGCGCTACAGTCATTCAAAAAAGCCCGTTTTGCCGCCTGAATGCTGGCAACCACATACAACATTTGATTGCATTTGTGACGTCATATCTCGTCGTGAAGCGATGCGTTCCAGGGTTGCCAGGAACACACATATTTTGTGAAAAATGACAGCTACAATCAGCCACATTATGTACCGTAAAACAAAACGAGAAAACACGTTCTGTAACCTAACAGAAAGTAAACAAACGATACGAAAAATGGTAGAATGAAAATCGAATTCAAGTGGAAATGGTCATATCGAATTTTGTATCAGCTTACATGTCAAATATTTGCAAATTTAGTTACCAAGTTGGCATCTACAATTTAGTCTTATCCACTTTGTCCTTCTGATACTAGTTGTCTGTGACACACTGAACAGATAACAAAATAGAAATGAAAGAACTCAAAATTCCAAAGGTAAGCAACACAAAAGTTAATATAATGTATATTCAGGACATTATGAGGCAAGTGGCAAATACGGTTAAAAATACAGGGATATAAGTAGTAGTAATACAAGCTCTAAGACGACTGTGTTTATCTATGCCCCGGATACACAAGCAATAGTTTACAACTGTGAACAGGGCAGTATATTCTCTAGTGATTCATCATTAGATTGTTACTGTGGTTGTACGTGCTCTAGTCGTAATGTAACAACGTGAACCTCGGATACTTCCGTTATCAGCACAAAAGTACCACATGGCATCTGGACACAAACCTGTAGATATCAACCTTGCAACGAGATTTGCAATTATTTGACATGTAACTGGGCGTAAACAGCCACATGTAAGCTGTAAATCCAATACAATTTATTGTTGTTGATATTTGATATGTAGGCCGAGACAAAATCCGATATTGACACTTCATTTTGAATACGTATTTTTACCATTCTCATATCGTTGGTTCACTTCCCCCTTCCCCTGAGATGACTGCTTATCTTCTGGCTGGTAGGTTATGATGTTCGGTCTTCTGGACACGTTTCTCGCTTCGTTTAACAGCTAATAATGTGGTTGGTAGTTTGTCATTTTTCACAAAATTTGTGTGTTCCTTGCAACCCTGCCGTGCGCTGTTTCGCCACAGGAAATGACGTCACAGATACGATCAAATGTTGTGTTGGGTTGCCAGCATCCAGGCGGCAAAATGGTCTTTTTTGAACGGCTGTAGCGTCGTATCGACGCACCAAAGAGAAAAATGTTAGTGAGAAAAGTAATTTGTTTTGATGTCCTCTATACGAATCTGTGGTCCGTGGGCGCCATTAAAATGACACCCTGTATATATACGTAGCCTCTCCCTTTCGAAAATCTTACAACTTTCTGACATATAAAAAATACATTTCTGTTCCGTTAACAAACAAGACCACGCAACTTTATCCCACTTCGCCACGATCTACTCAACTTGCCTCTACCTGCTGCCATCTACAGGGGAAATGGATGCATTAGCATTTATTCCTCGCAAAGACAGAACAGAAGTTGCGGTGGTTTTCAGAGCAAAAACAAATGAAAGCTAAACGGAGCACAGAGCAAAAACAGCTGAGAAAACTTTAGTGTAAACGTAGAAACGTTTCGCTTCCTTTAGCCTAAAAGGAAAGAAAGAATGTAAACACACTGCCCTGTCCTCGTCGAACGAAAACATACGCCAGCATGACCTTTCGGCCAGTAGAAAATGTGCAAGAAAAAGAAGAAGAAGATGGAGAAAAATTGAAGTGTCTGTGGCGGAATAGCCGATCGAATTATCGATCTGAGAGGGAAGATCCTTACAGCGTAAGACCTGGAATGTAAAGCAGCTCGAAAATAGGAAGAAGAAAATAAACTCTGCCAACTGTGAGGCGTTATATGATTTGGTGCATCCACCTGCAATAAATTTTGAGTGTGGGCGTGTGAATTGCCTTGCTTCGAGGCATCTCACACATTACAACTGATTGGAACGTTTTATAGATCGCTTTTGCAGGGTTTCGTGCGCATGCGCTAGCTGTTATAATAGGATTCGACGCTAACGTTTGATGCATTAATGTGAATGCTGCTAGCGCTGCCAAACGGTTGGTTTGAACAAGTTAGTTGCGAAAACAAGTTAAACTAATGCGCAACAATAATAATGTAAATGATGCATAAAATGAATGAATAATTTCCATTCATGTTTATTTCAATGACATTCGCCCTGCATTAAAGTCTTCGTTTGAGAACGAGAGAACTCCAATTTATCAATTTTACGGGAGAGAGGAAGTCATGTAATCTTAAGACAATGTCTGACTCTTAAAACGAGTCAGTATATTGGAGATATGTGACTCCACCTTAAAGTATTCTGTTTCCGTTCGCTGCATTTTACCACCAGTGCCTGGAAAATGAGGTCATTTCATCGACCAATGAAAATTCACAGACTTTAATTGACTCGCCTGTATGCACACACCTTGCAGAAGGATTCCATCGCCTGGTGGCGTATCTGTCCAGCATTCCACATTGCGATGTCTTTAAATGTTGTGCGTAACAGTCCGTGTGGACTAGTACCTACCTACCGACTGCCGGGTCTCACTCCCACCAGAGGTGAGGGATCATTCAAGCAGTTACAGGGTGACGTGTGGTCAGAACGACGAAACCAAAATCGTTTTTGTAGGTATTCTTCACGGTGGGTGGCAAAAACACAGGCCAAAATCTCAGAAAAGTTGTTACGCTTGCCCTAGGAGCCTCGAACCTGGACGTATCCCGTAGCCGGAGACCAAAGCGTCCGCAGAACATCTTCAAATATTTGCAACAATGTAATGTTCGCCTTGGGTTACTCTATTTTGTTGGGGTTAAGTCTGATACATTGTCCTGTATTTCTGGAACCAGCATTCAAGGCTTATCCTCTTTGGATAAGTATTGGGTGATTAATTGTTGATTGGTGCTTGACAAAAAATCTAAAAAAAAATAGCAGCCCTATTACCCTGCACCCAGACACAGCACACCCGCCCCTGCATTTTGTGGGATCAGGGGAAATCGATGAACGATCATGAGCTGTCATCTTGCCATAAGCCGTAATCAATGAGTCGTTACGCTTCAGAAATGACCATGACTGACTGTTGACATTTCACGTAAGATAGCATGAAATAATGTTCTACAAGACACACGTGACACTTAAACCCAACCTAAGCATGGTGTAAAGGGTAAAGCGGTTTCCTAAGTTGATTATTAAGCCTTATACGATTTTTGAAAAATATGATGAATTAGTATTTACCGAATCCCATGTATTCCTTATGGGACATCAACTTCAACTTCAAGTTACGGCTCATCAAATGGGAGTTTCGATTTTTCCAACTACTATGACATAGTTCAACGTGTCCTTTCTCCGTCCATGTACTTTTCTACGTCATCGGATGTTTGATATTCCCGAGAGAACGAATAAAATAATGGTCCCATAAGCCTAGTGCATTACTCCTTGCCTCCTACGGCCATCCTGGCAGTGTTGCCAAACCTAATGTGCATAATAGAGCTAAATTTCACCATTAATATAGCTAAAGAGGACTTTCAAGGAGCTAGATTAACGAAGGCTGCATAAAGTGCCTACTAGGGTAATTTTAGATGTCAGAGGAAGTGGGGGCGCTGCTATTACCGTTAGCTTTAAAGTGATGGCAATTTATTCTTAGTTTTCACCGCCTAGATTTGGCGGCATCGCCCATCTCAATAATCCAATGATGTTAATATAAAATCGAAAATAAAGGGTTCCCGGATAACAAAATTGTCATCTTCATTTTAGCCACAGCGCTATATATAAAAATACATGGGGAGGAAAGAAGAGGTGGGTGACGCAGCCTATAGCTATACGAATACCACGTCACGTGCAAAATGTACACTCATGGCAAAAGTTGGTATTTATGGGCCGGAGCCAGTGGGGCAGAGGGCGGGTGCCACAGTTCACAGTCAAACGAGTGCACGAAAGAGCCAGATCTGGCTTCAAAAGAGCGAAGTTGGCAACAGTGATCAGCAGCTGCCCCAGCTAGAAAGACCTAGGGAAAATTGTCCCTCCTCGCCTTAAAACAAGCCACTCGCACTAAAGTAATGCAGCAGCTGTAACTGGTTGACACCAGTTCACAGTCCTCTAAGAACACTCCTGCCACCTGGTGACAATGCCCATAAGCAATGTACAGCACCGGCACAGGGAACTAATACTTATAAAAGTTTACGGTTTAGTTTTAGCACGAACGTCCACCAATCAATTGGAACTTTGATGGAACGATGACAAAACATCTACGAATGGGGAGGGACAGAATTAGTAATTTGAAACCCGCGTAAGAAAACCTACGTTGGGTGAATTCCTGCCCAACGCCCCTAAATTTGAGCCGACGAGAACAAAATGTCAATTTCTCAAGTACATGCACTGCTGCGGCGCACGAGACTGTTAATGTCGACTGGACGAAATTGCAAAAACCTCTTGTGTTTCGAGTAATAAGCATTTTTGCCCAGTTTCATCATCGTGCGCAATTTTTTCGCTTTCAGAATGGCAAATTCGTTCCAATCCTTGGAGGTTTTACGGTCGTTTGTCTGTGAAAAGCTTTCGTGCAATTAGGAACACCGTCCCTGCAAAACGGCAGAGGATTTATAGAGGTGGTGCCAGACCTTGTGACAGAAAAAGCACCAAATGCCACGCATATATCACTAGATAGAGCATCAGCGGCGCAACTTTTGACCTTAGGCATCTGCGTCGAGTGAGCTCGCAAGGGACGTCTTCATTTCTTGCCAGGAAAAGGAAGAAGAAAATGTGTTGACCTCGAATCGATAAGATATCCTTCGGGATGTCCACTAAATAATGAATCTAGACAAATTTTGTACATTTATAATCAATCAGTTAACAAAATTAAAAGTTATCATTTCAATTTTCTTTGAAAGTCTTATTACACAAAATCCAGAAGTATTGTTTTCTCTGTAGAGGATGTTATGTTAAGATTTGAGAAAAAATTTAATTAAAACTCATTAAGAGTGTTTGCGTCATTCTTTGATTTGGCTTATTTTACTTCGCTTTTCTTCTAATCGCGACGATGAGGATGAGTAACGATATGATGAGATTTATAAAGGGACACTCATAAAACAAACACCTATGCCCAGACTGGGATTCAAACCCGGTACATGGGTTTATATTGTAATAGGTTTGAACAAAAAGTTGTCATATTGCTAATGTTTCAACATCACTCGATAGTTTATATTTCATGCGATGTATAGCAGTGTTTCTCAACCCCCGTGTTCTCCTGAAGTTTGCGACTTGCAGCCCGAACTGGCAACTATTGGGGTTTTCGTTCGGGTGAGACGGAACTGTCACCCATACAGAATCTACATTTGAAGTACAGCCGTGAGGCCGTTATAGAGTTAGGGCCGGAAGTGTGAAGCGACTTGCAGCCCGAGCTGGCAATCACCTGGAAAGGGATCCTTTCGTTCGGGTTTTCACTGCGACAACAGCGGAAACCCGTAAACAGTTTTACAAATTAGAAAGTTATTTACGAATGAAATTGTTGGGTTTCGGGCACCGACTTTTAAAAAACTAATTTTGCCGGCCGCGGACTCATGAAGGAAGAAAACCACTGACGTATAAATATTTTCAATTTAACTGAAGGGAGAAACTGTAAATGTGTTTATTGCTTATGAAGAAGAAAGTACCTGATATTTGAAAATGTACTCGATTTCCTGTTTTCAGTTGTCTGATATTTTTCTATCTGCATAGTGCAACACTGACTTATAGATTTCATATTCGTTTCATGGATAAATTCACCTTCTATTGACATTAAGTCATCACAAGAATAATTCAACCTATCCTATCTACCGAGTGATACGATAGGGCCCTTGTAAAACATCAGCTATTAATTATTGTTGTATCTTCAAGAACGTTACTCAATCTTTGCAATGTTCTTTCATTAATAGAAAAACATAATCGTTTTTCCACAAAAAACAAGAGCATATTCTCGATTAAATTTCCGTTAGAATAGGTTAACACAACCACAGACAACTTCCGTTACGTTGAGAATTGAACAGCCTGCTGGCTGATTGCCTGAAGCAACAACATTCCTGCGCCTGCGTATCAAGTACTCGCCGACTCAACTGGGTCGATACGCACTTAATGCAAATGAGATAAACACGGCCCGTGTTTACTTTTCAACTGTTGATTGTTGAATTGACGACGGTGGACAAAGTGTGTACACTGTTTACATGTTGAAATTCCCCAAAGCAAGCAAAGCGTTGGGAGAATGTTATCCATGGCCCAAACAAAAATTTCGCATATCTCCTGAGTAAATTAAATCAAATATGTTGATAATTACTTCGAGGTGGATGTGTATGAGCATGTGTGGAGGTGGGCGGTTTATGGGTGGAGTCCGTCCAAGATATTAAAGGAACTAGATTAGATGACCTTCTGACGAGAATTCGCGAAGGGGGCAAAAGTGTTCGATGGACTGAAAGGGGTACACTAAACGTTCTGATACAAGAGAAGCAGGTTGCCACCATATCTTGCATTCGTGTATTTGGGTTACTATTAATGGCATTTCCTGATTAATTGTGAATACTTAGTGTAAAGGTTGAATGCAAATATCCGCGTTCCAAAGTTAAGAAAAGGGGTTTTAATGCACTTAAATATTTATACTTTATATAAATATATTTATACTTTGTATTAGGTGCTATTTAGCTCAAGCAATATTCATGGCTTTTGTATTTGTGAATCACCGGAAAAAGAGAACACGTTTTATAGAAAGGATAGTATTTAAACAATTCAAGGTCATTGTCTTACCTTGTGTAAGCGTCGGAGGTGTCTGTGACAAAATTGACGATATATTTCAATGGGTCTTCACAATAAAATGCTTTGAAGGTAAGTCATATTGCTATGAATGACAAATTCAAAGCAAGAATCGTGCAAAAAGCCTCTCGTTTCAAATACTCCGCCAGGGGGCAGTTAAGTCGATTATAGGAATCTTAATTTACACTTGCTAATACTATCCATGCAACTGAGATTGTATGTCGAACTATAAATATTTTCTGTGTATTTTTTTCTCTAAATAATATGTTTGGCGAGAAGATAGTATTACATTAGTTGATAAATTACTAATGAGATTAAACAGGATTGGCTGGTGTGTTGCCATAAAAAGCCTACCTAACAAGACAGAGAGTGGTTTCGAACTACTTGGTAGGTGACTCTAGTCAACGTCTCAAACACACAAATAAAATATCACGAGGCAAAATGTCCACGACTATTTTCAGTTATTTTCCTCTCCACACTACGTGATTTAAGTAATGAAATTGTACAGTGAGATCCATGAGTGTGACCGTGCAAATTGTCCATGTTTCATTAATTTTTCTCTTACATCCTATGTGTTTTTAGGCGATGGATTTTTATGTATGCTTCTGCAATTGTTGTCAACAGCTTGTTTTGAGTTTTCTTTTAATTCTTGAAGCTCTTATTGGGTCAAATAAAGTGCACGAACATGGTGATGGACAATTTGCACGGTAATACTCATGGATCCCACTGTATTCCTGCTGGTGCAGAGGATCTCATCTTTCATAGCTTGATTTGTTTCAATTCGTTTGTATTTGATTTTTTGTTTGTTATTTAGCGTTCCATTTCCGTCACTTTGAGCTAATCGCAACGATGAAGGGACGCTCTCAAAGAATACCAGGGATTCAACCCGGGAACCCTGGCATCGTCGCGCGCAGTGCTAACCACTCCGCCACGGAGGTCGTCTCGTCACATTGTGATAAACCAAATGAAGGAACATGGACAATTTCCCTGCAAAAATTATTATTTCTACCAGTAGTAATCTATGGAAGAGTCTTCTCTTTATAGTTCACGTTCGATTCTGCTATGAAAGTAGACAGAACAGCCATTTTCTCCATTAATTTTCCTCTCCGATGTCATACTCGCCTTCATTGTTTATTTTAATAACAACTGTCAGGATTTAATTACATGTATTAATGATATATTGCCAGTTATTTAATTTACTGATTAGTATCTGGCATTTATCTCCGGCTTATGAAAAAGTGACATTTTAATAAATATACAATGGTTCCACCAGGGGCGGAATGGGATTAACTCTTCGAGCCATGGCTTACGGAATCCTATTAGCATTTTAAAGGATAATAAACTAGAAAGTAACAAAAAGTTTCAAAAAAACATAACAAAGAGCGTGTGCACATAGCATTAATAGGGATTTGCAACAAAATACAAAAATAATCTCACAAGCATGCAAACATTATATATATAATTTGTGTGGGATGTGCACGCGTAATAGAGACGCGTGTCCAATCTACAATGAAGCTAACTAACTCACTCTCTAGCCTTCTTAAACCCGAAGGTTTATGGCTGCAGCAACACAAGCCTTGCATCTGTAACCTGGATATGATCAATCCAAACTTTTCCATCCTTACCGATTTTCCTTAGGCCCATCTCAACGTTATTCTTCGTTTTGGTCTTCCCTCGCGTCTCTTACCATCAGGTTTCCCAACAAGAGTCCTGTAAACTCTTCTTTCCTCACCCATTCGTGCCATATTTCCTACCCACCTAAGTCTTCTTGATTTAAATATTCTAATAATACCTACGCATGAACTTACAATGCAATTTTTAACTGTCAAGGACAACGTGCAGTTTTTGTATATATGCACCTTGTTATTAGATGGCCTAGAGTTTGTAGCTAGCTTGTTTCAGAAAATAATGATTTCTGAGCTGTAATACATGTTGTTTAACAGCGCGATATGTAACTTCCGTAATCAAAATCTACTATAGTGAGAGGTGATATAACTTTTATAAAATACTAAAAAGATAATCATTATCAACTATAACAGTCTCTCAGAGTAGATAGCAACAAATAACTATTGATGAAGGCATTGGGAGCATAAAAGCAGAAATATCCATTTTACTAAAACATCGTCCTGAAGATCGCCAGTTGAACGCTCATTCACCCCACATTCCACCGGATGCAGAGCCGAGCAACAAGAATTTTCCACCTGGCTCTGCACAGTCAACAACGCAACGGCCCTTGCCAGCGGTGAGTGCACCTCCAACTGTAACTTTCCACCTGCACCTAGGGATACCCCAGGTGAACAGTTGGAGGTGCAAAGTCCACGACGTCATGACTCAATTCCAACGTATGAAACCCCTGGAGACGGTAAATCGATCTCTGTCAATCTTCACAATTACCAGCAAGCCGATCGACGAGACCACGATAACTGCCAGCTGAGAGATCGCGACTTTACGAAGCAGTCCGGACTACGCAGAATCATTAGCCTAAAGCCAGCTCGAGTCCGGAGAATCAGTGCTCTGTTAATTAAGTCGCCGTATCGCCAGCCGCCTCTTATTGCAGCCAACAATATCTCCAGCAGGCATCCGTCGCAGACGCCAGAAGCCGAGGGCCAGGACAACAAGCAAGGGGTGAGTAGCGTTCAACGATTTTGGCTCCCAACAATCATTCATCCGCACCATTCAGGATAGAGATGGTCCAGCTAGATCAAAACTAAAACCTATCTTATTTAACTGAGCTACGTCTCGGTGTGACTCGATCCCGTGCCATACCCGACGTCACACTACACTATATTTGATCCTGTAAGACAGACAACTTAGAAAGCGGCTACACCAGTGGCGTCTCCTGACCCTGAACTGCAGGCGTTGGCAAAGAAGGAATGTTAACCCCTCCCACTCTCATTTCTGTGAACCAATGTTACAAATTTTCTCCGTACCTTTTTGGTGTAATTTTATAAATATTTAGAAAAACAATAAATTACATAAATTATTTTAAATGAAGTGAATACTTCATTTAAAGTATTAATATATTTAAAGGGTAAGGAGAAAATTAATATACTATGTTCAATACTTCGCCATACAATCAATTTTTAAAGCACGAGTTTGCAACCAGAGGGGTTGGTGGAACTCCTTCCTATCACCCCTAAAAAAACACCGCGGACATAAGAATGACCCGTTCATTGAAAAATCGCTAAAATGCACACTTCCGGTTTTTCCCCTTACCCTTCATTTATCCTTCCAAAAAGTAAATTTTGAAAAATCAACTCCTCATTACTTATAGTTACTTGAATTCCAGCTCTATTCTTCTTTCTTTAGAGAGAAATGCGCTGATCACCGCCTCATAAAATTTCGAAATATCCCCTTCTCGCAGCTTAGAAAGTAATTCTTTCTGGATGGAGATAAGACTTAAATTCGTCATCCAGTTCTGAGTTTGAGTAGATCGGCAGAATGTGTGGATCCTCTTCAGTGATGAGAACGATCTCTCGACAGATGACGTCGTGGAAGAAATTGTTGCGATCAACACTGCTAATTTATATATTTCTGTAAACTCACCCACTAGATTCGTGTCCAGTAGATAATTTACAATTTCAATTGGTGTTTTCTCTGATCTTTCAGTGGAAGCATACCAAACATAAAGTTCATTCTTCTGCAGTTTGGTTAAATTAAACACACTGCCATACATTTTCTGCAATTTATGTACGAGATGGTGAAGAAAGTTCTCTCTTTTATTCAAGTAGCCCCGTTTTGTGGGATTTAGTAAATCAAAATATTACAATTTTTCAAATGATGCGAATCTAATTGTTATCTGGTTGCTGATATTATGAATGATTTCAAAGTAAAGCCTCCGGCAGTGGTCTTTCTGTGATTCGTTGTTCAGTCGCCTCCTTTTCATTTCAACAGCCTCTTCCTCTTCTACTGCACCAGTTATAGAATTCCATAGTGTTTCGAAATTCTCACTTTCCTTTTTCAGCTGTTGTTGAAATTCAGTTATTTTATTACTGCAGTACAAAATATCAACATTTTTAGACTGCAATATACTGAATAATACGTCTGAAAAGGCAAGCAAGTTGGATAAAGCCTTTTTTAAAAATATATTTTCGAAATCCTTCAGGAAGCTAGAAAATCCTCTTGGAGTCATTGCAGTCAAATGATCGAAGTCTCCACTTCCATTAACATGCTCAAAAAACATAAGCAGTGCTTCTCTGTTGTCATTGACTGTCCACACTAGAGGTAAAATTCCATCTGGTAGGAGCTAATGACGGGAGCTTTCTGGACATGAAAGCACAAAGTTCGTGTAACCTCTTTGGAGAATGAGAGAAAAACGTAGACAGTGATTTAAGACCACAAAAGAACACCTTAAGCTCTTTGTTACATTTTAACGATTGCTGCAGCACCAAGTTCATGACATGAACATAACAATGCATAAAAAAAGCTTTCGGATAATTTTCCAAAACTTTACTTTGAAGACCATTCAAATGACCACTCATTACAGAATATCCATCGTATGTCTGGGCAATTAATTTATCCCCACACTTATATTTATCCATTATTTCAGTCACGCGACTAAAAAGAGCTCCTGCAGTTTGATCGGCGCCCATGTCATGAAATGCAAGAAATCTTTCAATGATTTTATTCTGTGAGGCCGAAAAAAAATGTAACACTGTTGACACCTGAGATTTTTTGCTAATGTCTGATGTTTCATCGACCATGATAGCCACAAAGTCTGTGTTTTGAATTTCATTGTAGATTTCAATTCTCAGAACATCCGAAACTGAATTTATTAAATCATTTTGAATGCCTGCCGAAGTACCGCGAAAAACTGTAGAATTTAATAAATGTTATTTTAATGAGGGATCGAACTCGGCACTTGCAATAAGGAATTCCATGTAATTGCCCTTATTTAGAGATGCTGCATTTTCCTCATGGCCTCGGAATGGCAGTTCTTGCTTTGCTAAATAGCAGACGGCGTTTATCAACCTCTTTAATATTTCCCTGTTCTCTTTTACTTTTTCATTGTGTATCTCTATTTCAGCTTTTCGTTGAGTATCCAAAAGAACGTCAATTC
This sequence comes from Lepisma saccharinum, assembly GCF_977018435.1. Lineage (NCBI taxonomy): Eukaryota > Metazoa > Arthropoda > Insecta > Zygentoma > Lepismatidae > Lepisma > Lepisma saccharinum. The sequence goes on along the minus strand of NC_139244.1, from coordinate 7,399,286 downwards.
TAGTAAAACTACTAAATTTAAAGAAACTATAAAGATGCAATTCAGACTCGCTGTGTTTTCTCACTGCAGTATTGAGATGATTCAAATCCTCATACCCTTGATAATTCCCAACACCTTTTTTAGTCTAGAATAATAAACATGTCCAACAGTAAAATTTATTAAACATATCACACCCGCAAAGCCAGTCTCAAATTTCATAGAGTTCTTTTCGAAAATGTCTCTCAAAACCTTTTCCAGCACCACTTTTTCCTTTAACACACGTTGACATCGTGAGATTCGGACATGGTCGACCATTGTCAATCACTTGTTTCTTCTCTGAATACGAAAGCGAAGAAAATGAATTATTTAAATAATTTTGCACAACCGTTTCACTATTCTCCATCTTAAAATAATCACATTACTTCACACCACACGTTTAAAAAATAATGCACAACAATCACGAGCAAAACAACGCGGAACGCGGGATGAATGAAAGGCAAAGCGTTGGAAACAAATACAACGCCTTGAGAAGCTAACCATGCTGGTGGGTGGCAGGGTGCGCATGCGCGGTCATCCTATGTTTTGGCAGTGGTAAGACATTGTATTTCTTCTCCAACGCCCTGGCAGTGCGGGACCGATCTGCCTGCCTGACAACCACTGCGCGCTGCACCGCGTTCGAAAACTACCGGGTGCTCGAGACTGACAATTGAAGAAAAACGCTCAAAATCATAATTTATAAAAGTACAGATACTTTCTTCTTTATTTCATTTTCCTTTGGCCGTTGACACACGACTTACACACCCAGAGAAATCGCCACTGGGCTACACACATGTTGAAAGTCCCGATTAACCGAGGCTCCGGGTTAACCGAGGGAGTGGTTGGAAAACATCGCGCTTCATAACGCACCCCCTGTTTGTTTATGGAGTCAAGTCACCTTCCGCGCTTCACGTGTTCGTTACATTGTCGGTGCGTCCGATTGTTACGGTGGTGTTTAAATCTGTGTAGGCTTATTCTAGCCGAGTAATGCAGTATGAGTGGCAAACGGAAAACGTGTGTGGTTTCTCTGGAAACAAAATTCAACTCAATAAAAAGGTTGGATAAAGATGAGTCTATTGAAAAGGTTGCTGCTGATTATGAAGTCGAGGAAGTGACTGTTGGAGATTGGAGACTTAAGCGGAAGGGTATTGAAAAGTGGGTGAGTCAAACTGTGAGCGGGGGCAGTGGTTTATCGCGGTAAACGATGAAGAAAGGTGAATATGAGCAGTACAAAAAACTATGAAGGAATTTTTGGAAAGTAAGTAGCACATTATCTCCGTATTATCCGAGTTTTTCCGTATCCGAGGTAGCCTCGGTTCCAATTAGCACGGATAATCGCGAACGCCCACGCCCAAGTCGGTACTGGAGCCCGTAGACTATGGTGGCGAAACAGACATGATCACTTAATAAACCTGAAACAACAAGAAAGCCTGTCAATTATGCAATGCCTTTTGATATATATATATGTGTGTGTACGTATGTGTTTATACCTTCCCAGCAGCACAAAACCGGAAATACTATTTTTACTTGGTTTGCTGTGCCAGAATTTAGATTCATTTCTCTGCATCTGTGTCCGTATTTGAGGCTTGTGCCTAATTCCAGTCCTGGAACTTCAGGATCTGCCCTCTGAATGAACGATGTCGCCAAACACAGCGTGAATCCTCTCTTTTGACGCGGCTTATGACAAATTCTGCGGAGGGAAAAAACAAACTCTGTGACACGTCGCGTTTGTATCGAGGCGTTGAAAGGCAGGCCAGATTCATGTTTCACATATTTCACGGCGTGCGAGTGAAGGGGAAGGGGATAAGACCTCTACCACAGGGGAGGGGGGTTGTGGGATTTGTTGCACCTGCCCGAGCTCCCTTATCGATTTGGTTGTGTGATGCACAGGAGCTTCGGCAGACTGGAAATTCTAGTGTTGCCATATTAGAGCATATTTGGTCACCTGGGTCAGTTGAAAACAGTGTTGCCATCTTGCTCCCATGCATTTAGCACAATATACACAATACAATATATAACGTTGCTAAGTACAATCCTTAGGAAATCGAACCAACTCAAAACGATTGGTGTGGCGGTATCTGAACATTATTCGGACGGTGTGCAAAAAAAGAGGGAAAAGCTGAAACCTCATTTGGTGCAAGCAAGAAAAGATGGATCCGTCGCTCACTTGCGATACGACAAACTCGTCGTGAATGGAGTGGCGTACACGTTGCAACAGTGCATTGACTACGAGAGGGACAAAGCAGGACTCCAGATTTCGCCGGATTCCAAGGAATGTGCCCCGGGTGTCATTTCTGAAAGAAGATTAAATTTCCGTGACCCTCGAGTGAGTGAAAAATTTGGGGGGGAGAAAGTGAAAGTGAGTCCGTTAGAGGCAGTGGTGGGTGTTTCCAAGTGAGAGAGGGGGAGCGGGAGATCGGTGACCCCAACGGGACAGCAGGTAAGCACCCAGAGTGATATTTTTACCATCCTAATGCACAACATACAAAGCTTAACTCCCAAAATAGAAGAACTCGAAGTATTGATCAACACGATCGACCCGGAACCAGATATAATATGCTTAACAGAACATTGGCTCAACAGTGAAAATATAAAACTTTTGAAAATTAGTAATTATAAAATAATTAGCGGTTTTTGTAGAGTGACATACCAACGAGGTGGTTCTCTAATTTTAGTAAAAAACTCTCTGCTGCCACATGCTAGACTACCTAACAAACTGTGTAACGAGTCCTCGGAATTAAATTTTGAATGTGCTGCTGTTACAATAGATAATTTGAACCTTGTCATACTTTCGGTCTACCGAAGCCAATTAGGGTCTTTAGAAATATTTCTTGAACGTCTTGAAAATGTACTAAATAACATACCAAATATTCATAAGAAAAAAGTATTAGTTTGTGGAGATTTCAATGTTGATTTTCTAAAAGACTGCCCTGAGCGAAACCGTTTGTTGACACTAACTTTATCGTATAATATTAACTATTTAATTAAAAAACCTACCAGAATAACATCTAATTCCGAAACTGCAATTGACAATGTTCTTACAAATCTCGATCACGGTGACATCTCATATGACATTAAGAACGGTCTCTCTGATCACACGTGCCAAATAATGCACGTAAAAACTACACGTGTTACCAAACAACCTGTTATGCATGAAAATAGAATATATAGTCAAAGAAATATGTACAAATTTAAATCTTTGATAGAAATAGAATCTTGGAGCCAAATATATGTAAGTCAAATAGACAGTGATGAAAAGTTCACAATTTTTACAAATACACTCTACAATATTTTTGACAATGCTTTCCCCAAAAGAAAAATACAAGCCAAAACTGGAAGGAGAAAACAATGGATAACACGAGAGGTAAAACAATATAGCAAAATAAAAAGATCCCTAATAAGTCAAAGTCAACGCACTCCCATAAATAAATCTGTAAATAAATTTTACATAAATTACTATAAAAAACAAATAAGAGATGCCAAACAAAAATATTATGCGAACAAAATTGTGTCTTCAAACAACAAAAGCAAAGCAATGTGGGACGTTGTAAATGAAAATACTGTAATGAAAGAGAGAAAAACAAATAACAATATAAAATTATGCACAAATGATATTGAAATAGACGATCCATTTGTAGTGTGTGAAACATTTAATAAATACTTCACCGAATTAGGAGATAACTTAGTAACAAATATAAATAATGCAAAAAACCCATTGCAACTTTTGTGTAACTCTAAACCGCGCACTCTAGAAAGCATGTTTTTAACACCAACCACAACAAATGAAATATCGAAAGAGATATGTAATTTAAAAGACTCAAAGGCTGTAGGAGACGAATTTCCAATCAGAGTAATAAAATAAATCAAGGAGTTGTTAGCACCCATTTTAGAATATCTCTTTAATGAATGTATCGCGAATGGTATCTTTCCCACTAAGCTAAAAATAGCAAAAGTCAACCCAGTATTTAAAAATGGAAGTAAAAACATGGTTCAAAATTACAGACCAATTTCATTACTACCTGTGCTAAGCAAAATTCTAGAAAACTTACTAAAACGCCGCCTTCTACAGTTCCTTAATAAACACAACATACTATCAAAAGAACAACATGGATTTATTGAAAATAAAAGCACAGCAAGTGCAACACATACATTAATCGAAAACATCTTGCAAGGTATAAACGATAAAAAATTAGTTCTCGGAATATTTTACGACTTGACAAAAGCCTTTGATTTAGTAAACCACAAAATATTAATTTCTAAAATGGAACACTATGGGATAAGGGGTAACGCGCTTGAAATTATGAAATCATACTTATCAAACAGAATGCAATGTGTTGAAATTAGCCACGAAAGAGAAGGAAACGTAAGAAAATACAAATCCACTCTAAAGACATTAAAATATGGAGTTCCCCAAGGATCAATATTAGGCCCACTACTTTTTCTTTTGTACATAAATGATTTACCATTTAATATACAGAATACAAAGATTTTGTTGTACGCAGACGATACTAGCGCAATAATAAAGGGAAATGATGTGAACGAGTTAGAAGCCAACATTGAAAAAACAATGGAAGAAATGAAATCTTGGTTTGACAGTAATAAATTACTATTGAATGAACAGAAAACAAATTACGTGCTATTTCACACAAAACAAAACAATAAAATTAAAGATGTAGTAAAGAATAGCCATCTTCCAATAATATTAGTTAGAGAAACAAAATTTTTAGGAGTTACTATAAATGAAAATCTAAATTGGTCAAACCACGTAAAAATACTTGTTAAAAAACTAAATTCCAAAATATTTGCACTGCGGTTATTAAAACAAACACTTCAAACAAATTCACTAATTCAGGTATATTATGCAATGTTTCATTCACTAATAAATTATGCAATAGAATTTTGGGGGAACTCACCGCCAAGTTTAGAAGCATTTAGAAAACAAAAGCAAGCCATTAGGATTATAGCAGGTATAAAGCCTAGGGAATCGTGCAAAACGTTGTTTAAGAAATTTAAAATATTAACCCTCCCTTCTCTGTACATATATGAAATGTCATTATATGCCAGAAAAAATATTGCGCTGCGAAGTTCAATAGAACACACATATGACACCCGAAATAAACAGCTCTTAAAGCCATACTTCACCAGGCTAACATTAGTTCAAGAAGGACCCCAACAGATGGCAATTAAAATATTCAACCATTTACCAAATGATATAAAAGCAGAAAGTATGACAAGTTTCAAAAATAAATTAAAGAAACTATTAGTTAATAAGGAATATTATAGTGTTAGTGAATATCTAGATTGTAAATTATAGAAAATTTGTAATTATATATTTTTCTTTTATATGAACTGTACTGAACCCTCCAAATACCAATGTATATGGTTTATATGGAGTAATAAAATTGAAAATTGAAATACAATATATAACGTTGCTAAGTACGTGGTCCCTTAAAACAGTAAACGTCTTCCGAGTAAAACCGGACAAGCCTATTGCCATCACGCATGTGTGTGTGTGTGTTTGTGTGTGTGTGTGTGTGCAGGGATTTTTTTCTGGAATGAAAGTTTCCGGTGCTCTTCGTTTGTTATTGTTATTGTGTTCATCACAAGAGCTAACTAACTCACTCTCTAGCCTTCTTAAACCCGAAGGTTTATGGCTGCAGCAACACAAGGCTTCCATCTGTCCCTATCCTGGGCAAGATCAATCCAATCTTTTCCACCCTTATCCTTTAGGTCCATCTCAATGTTATCCCTCCATCTTCGTCTTGACCTTCATACAGATTTCTTACCATCAGGTTTCCCAACAAGAATCCTGTAAACTCTTCTTTCCTCTCCCATTCGTGCCACATGGCCTGTCATCATAATAGCAACTCAAAATATTGTGGTATGTTCATAAATGAGGGTGCATCCATCTAGTTACACGTACATATATTTCTTTTGTTAAAATCAAATGTTATTAGTTTTATTCTCACCTATAAAAGGGTACCGGTACGATGTACCGCCAAAAAAACATTGTGTATATCAGAGGCGTCTCGTGAACGCATGCGTCAATTGTGGGAAAAAGGACAGCTTGCTCTGCGACAACATTCATGAGCGTTTCTACATTCTAATTTCTTCATATAGGAGAAGTATTTATTTTATACGAGAGCGCTGAACTAAACTTATATTACATTTCTTGGATCTGAAGTGACGCATGCGTCAATTTGTGGAAAAATAATTATTACTTTATTTCACTTCAGATCCAAGAAATGTAATATAAGCTTAGTTCAGTGCTCTCGTGTAAAGTAAATACTTCTCCTATATGAAGAAATTAGAATGTAGAAATGCTCGTGAATGTCGTCGCAGAGCAAGCTTTCCTTTTTCCCACAATTGACGCATGCGCAGCATTCACCGCATGCATTCACGAGACGCCTCTGGTGTATATAAATTTATCGATGTGTGTGTGTGCTGACATGTCCTTCCCGGAAGCATGAACAGACTGTTGAAGTACACCATCCCGCCTGATAGATATGAATCTTGTGCTGGAGGTTACGAGATTAATGAAAGTGCATGAGAGAAAGATTGTGCTGTTACTGTGATTTATTTTTTGTGAGTTTCGTTATGATGTAAAACTTTGTTTCTTTTTAAATTGCATAATCAAGATAAATAGATTCTGAATTCATATGTTAAAACGTAAGTTATGTGTTTTTGTGTCTATTTACTGCAAATCGTAATGTTTTCCCGTGCCCTGGGAGGTATCACGCGTATACCAATATACAGTCTCATGTTTCTCATTCTGAATTTGTATTGAGATAAATATATTCTTATGACTATTAATAATATCCTATGGTTGAATCTGGCACGATCGTGTCAGTGCATATTGCACTTTCAATAATTTAGTGCTAGGATTGTCTTAATTTTTTTTAATATAAGGGTGATATGTTCATGAAATATGTACACGTTCATATTATGAAAGACACTAATGAAATCGGAGTGCTTCGTTAGGGCATTTGTATGCGGATTTGACCATTTTCTACTTGATGGAGCATATTTTAACAATTTGTAGGCTCCCAAATGTCAACCCCACGCCACGTAGGAAACCCCAGTAACTGCAGGCCATCACGGCACTGGCCAACAATGTCCCCGTCTAGTCCGCTGCACTTCTTGACTCTCTCTGCACTCTATTTGGTGTCTGCACCGTTTGCACTACGTCCTGAAGCGGTGTAATGTGTGGTGTGTAGTCACGTGGTGCGTGCTAACTAATCAAATGAACGTTTAAAACAGCGCACAGGTATTTGTTGTTGAATCTTCTCAGCTTGAACGCCGATACTTGGTTCATTCCCTTGTACCAGCCTGACACCGGGATACACATGCACTTCACCTAGTGTCAAAAAGTGCTGTGAACTAGATGAGGCTATTATAATCCTCTGTAGGGTTTTCCTTGTATGTACTCACCTTTTAACGTGAGTAAGGACATTCTAGCCCTCAGAGACGGATATTAATATTAACTACGGTAATATGCATTGGAAATTATTGGTATTCCAGGAAAATCTAACGAAAATGTTTATCAAACTGTTATGGATGTTGGTAGGGCTCTTGATTTGGAAATTAAAGAGGAAATGATAGACGTATGTCATAGGCTTAAGAGTTCTAGCAATCATAATTCTCCGGGTATAATTGTAAAGTTTGTAAGAAGAGTGGATAAGGATAAAATGATTGAAAAACGCAAGGTAAAAAGAAATTTAAATACAAATCATCTGGGGTTTACGAATAATCAGCCAATATATATTAATCATAGCCTTACTCCATATAGAAAATCTATTTTTGGCCAAGCTAGGAAATTACAAAGAGAAAAAAACTATGCCTATCTTTGGATTGATAATTCTGGTTCTATTCGTTTAAGAAAGACCCCAAATGACAGGCAAGTTTTTGTAATAAAAACTGAAACAGATATACAAAATATTATGTAATCATGGTGAGTTGAGTCATGGATTATAATGAATCACATAATGAATTGAATTTATACTATCAAAATGTAAGAGGTATTAATACTAAGCTTAATGATGTATATCTAAGTATTCTAAATGAAAATTATGATGTAATTGTTTTTACAGAAACTTGGCTTTCCAATGTTATTAACAACTGTGAATTTATTGATACTCGCTATGCTGTATTTAGGCAAGATCGGTTACATAGAAGAGGTGGTGGCGCATTAATTGCAGTAAAGAGTACTCTGAGGACCAAGAACATTGAAATAACTATAGAAAATGTTCAGATTGTTTGTGTTAAGATAATAACTAGTGTTTCTTCCATTATAGTGGCTACAGTTTATTTCCCACCTAATACTAAATTACAAATTTACAATATGTTTTTTACCAGAATGGAAGAGCTATGTAATATACATTCTTGTGGTTTGATTATTGTAGGAGATTTTAATATTCCAGAAATTGTAGATTCTAATTACGACTTAGAAAATGGTTGTCCTCTTTCCTTAACATTATTTAGATTTTTAAGTTTACTGGAATTACAAAGTATAAATAATGTAAAAAATAACAACGGAAAAACGTTGGATTTGGTACTGACCAACTTGTCTAACAATGTCGTGGTTAATCATAACTCCTTCCCTCTTCTAAGCCCTGATGCTCATCATCCTCCCTTATTACTTCAAGTCCACCGCTTTTATGACAAGACTATTCATAATGTTAAGTCACGTTCTATTTATACATATGATTACCGTAATGCCGATTTTTTCAATATATATAGAAATCTTAATCAAACTGATTGGCATCCTTTAACATTATTTAAGAATCCCAACGTAGCATTGGACTACTTTTATGAAATTTTAGATAAAATTATTGGTAATAATGTACCCATAAGGAAGCGTAATAAGAGAAAATCGTACCCGCCTTGGTTTACACTGGATATTATAAGATTACTTAAATATAAAGAGTATTATAGACATAGACGTAAATTGTCAGAATATAACCAGAAGAAATTTGTTGAATTACGCAGAAAATCAAAATCTATGATAACCAAAGCTTACAAGATTTACATAAAGAATTCTGAAGAATCCATAAAAAATAATCCTAGGTCTTTTTGGAGTTATATTAAAGGTAAAAAGAAATCAACTAATAATCAGTGTAGTTTAACCTATAATGGAGTATCACTTGACAATAACAAAGATATAGCTAATGGTTTTGCGCAATTCTTTAAGAGCGTTTTTAATGATTCTATTCCAACTTACTCAATTCCTAGTGAAGTACCTATGATAGTAAATCAACCGTTGGTATTAGATAGTATTACTGAATCTGAATGTAAAACTTCTATTAGAAAACTGAAATCGAAGAAAGCTAGTGGTCCAGATAGTATACCCGTTTACATATTTAAAGGATGTACTGATTGCTTATTGTTTCCTCTATGCACCATATTTAATTTGATTATAACCACCCAAATTTTCCCCGATAGGTGGAAAATAAGTAAAGTAACTCCTATACCAAAATCTGGTAATGCCAAGGAAATCATCAATTATAGGCCTATATCTTTAATTTCAACACCAGCAAAAATTTTTGAACACATTTTATATAATAGAATTTGTTATCATGTTAAACCGTATATAACTCACCATCAGCATGGTTTTATATCCAAAAGATCAACCTTAACTAATCTTATCTCATTTACCCAATTTTTGGCAAACTCATTTAACAATGGTTACTCTGTTGATACTATTTATACAGATTTTGCTAAAGCTTTTGATAAGTTAGATCATGATATATTAATATATAAGTTAGCAAATTTCGGTTTTTCGTTTCCACTGTTAAAATTAATAGCATCGTATTTAAAAAATAGGAAATTCTATGTCACCTACAATTTTGAATCATCCCCTTTATATAATGTTACATCTGGTGTTCCGCAAGGCTCAAACTTGGGTCCCTTACTTTTTATAATATTTATTAATGATTTATCCTCTGTTATAAAAAATTCTAATTATCTGCTTTATGCTGATGACCTAAAAATATTTAAATCCATTACAAATATAAGTGATTTAGCGCAATTACAGAAAGATATAAACAATTGCTTTCAGTGGAGTGTCACCAATAAGTTAGATTTTAATATAAGTAAATGCAGAACTATTACGTTTAGCAGACATAACTTATCTTATACTCATAACTATACTATGAATGGAATAGTTTTAAATAGAGTTAAACTTATAAAGGATTTGGGACTTTTACTCGACTCAAGGCTTACTTACAGAGAGCACGTACAAACATTAGTATCGGATGCATTTAGAATTTTAGGCTTTATATTTAGAACTACCAGAGAAATTAATAATATTCAAGCTATTGCTTCAATATACAATTCGATATTAAGAAGTAAGTTAGAGTATGTTAGTGTCATCTGGGATCCTTATTTTCAATGCTACCGTGATTTAATTGAAAATGTTCAGAATAAGTTCGTAAGATATTTATATTACAAAAAATTTAAAAGATCTTCATATTTAGAAAGAATATCCTATAATACTATTTTATCTGAATTTGGGTTCTCTTCATTACAATCAAGAAGAGAACTAGCCAAACATATTTTAATTTATAAATTTATAAATAACTTAATTGATGCTCAAGATTGTCTTCAGTTGATAGGATTCACAATTAAACCTAGAACGTTGCGTTCTTATTTGCCATTTTCTTTGGTTAATTCTAAAAATATTGTGCATCAGAATTCAGTAATGGTTCAAATATGTAAAGCTCATAATGTACTAATACAAAATAATGTTAACATTGATTTTGCTATGTCCTACAAGAAATATTTATCTGTCATTAAACAAGTTATTCTTAATTAGTATTTTGTCTAAAAAATTGTAATTCTATATTTTAAGTTATTTTATCAATGCTAAATATAATTTTATAATACAATATAATATAACACAAACTGAAAATAGGCATTAATATCATTTAATTATTTGTGTATATGCAATTGGTTTATGTGTTTGTATATGTTAATATTTGTGTTTATGTATATGTTAATATTATGTTTATGTATATGGATATTATGTACCATAGTTTATTTACTTGTAAACCCCCGTTGTAAGTGGAGCAATAGCTCTGTTATGGGGAGTATGTATAAATAAATAAATAAATAAATAAATGACGGGTCAAAATAAGCTAAATGCTGACGAACCCAAAACTTTTATTTCAATCCATCAACAATATTCGTTAATATTCAGCATGTTGTAGCATTTCCAAGACATGGGGAGTTCCCATACATTTCATATGGAGAATGGAAACTGCCGGTCTTCCAGTTCTCACAAATCGGAGCCACGTTTCGGCATTTCTCATCTAGCTCAACTTTTCTTCTTCCCACTCACGTGCTTTGTGCAACTACGATTACTAAGTGACATGTTCACAGAGTACTTAAACATAAGAGCCCATGGAAATTTCCAGTAGCCAGGCTGCGTGGGACACCCTCCCGTTAGGCTCTTCGCTCTCGGTGAAGCGAACTGTGCTCCTCGCCCTTAAAGCCCTTAAGCCCTCAAGGCTTCCATCTCTCCAAACAAACTTTCACCGCGGTGTACGTCACGCAGCAGGAGAGTACGTCATACTGGTTTCAAAGTTGTTATCATTACTGTACTTGTTATATGTGCATTTTATCACGTTAGCTTTCATTTTACATTGTCGATTCAATAAAATGAAATACCAATCTATATTCAAGATATTTCCAAAAAATGAAAGTAAAATTTAAAACAATATTATTCATTTTGCAAGAGAAAAACCCCCGACCTTAATCCATGTGACTTCTGCCTGTGGGGATATTTAAAAGATCGTGTCTATCAGGAACATGTCCGGTCTCTGCCTGATCTGAAAGCTAGCATACAACGACATGTCGCTCAGATTTCACCAGACATGCTGCGAGCAAACGTCGATCATGCCGTGTTACGAATGCAGCATGTTGCTGAATTGGGAGGCCATATTGAACAGTTCTTGTAACCATAGTTCCTAATAAACATGCCAGAGCCATTGTTCTCATGTGTTTGATCTTTCCTGCCTTTTTCCTGTAACTATACCACGTTTTGACTGCTTAAAGCGCCATTTTTTACCCTGGTGGCGAGACTTGGAACTTTTTTTCATAATTCTTGAGCGCATTGCTTCATTAGCATATCTGCAAAGTTTCAGACTGCTACTCTCATTAGAGCCCGTGCTGTACCACTCTGAACACCGCCACTTTAATTATAACCACCTGGTATATTTGATAAATGTATCTATTATTCCTTTCATTCATTCCTTTATTTTTAACCTAACAGCTTTTATGCCGTTTTTTGTCCATTACAATACACACATAAAATGTACAGTGGGATCCATGTGTTTTACCGTGCAAATTGTCCATCACCATGTTCGTGGACTTTATTTGACCCAATAAGAGCTTCAAGAATTCAGAAAAAAATCAAAACAAGCTATTGACAACTTCTGCACCAGCATACATAAAAAATCATCGCTTAAAAACACATAGGATGTAAGAGAAAAATTAATTAAAATAGTCATGGACAATTTGCACGGTAATACTCATGGATCCCACTGTACATAATTGTTTTACATTAAAATTATCAGTTATCATACGTTTTCCCCCCATTTTACAGATATTAGATTTAAAAAAAAAACTTTGCCTTTTACAATTGCATGTTAACTTCCTTAAAAATGATAACAAACTATAACCAATCCACACATCTGGATTAACAACCAAACTTAACATATTTGATGGAAACTGAACCTTTAGATTATAATGTATCTATTATTTCCTTAGTCGGAGTCTTCAAAAGTATTAAAGTATTCAAAGGTACTATGTAGAAGATGGACGTATACAAACAATGGCGCGAGTGAAGCCGTATTGTCGTTATCTTAGTCATGTGATTCTCAATTCGTAGTTGATAATCTGCATGTAGACTTAGAAGAGTAGTTTAGTGGACATAGGTTGCATATAAAATGTAATGTTTATACACAATCAACATTTGAATGTCAGTCGCAGAGTGTGACAAGTGACTAATACTGTTTCCGCAAAGTAGTATCGCTTGTAGCATGATATGTTAACAGAAAAACATTTAACGGTAGCAATCCTGAATATTGCTGGAAATTTGCATAAATGCAGGATAGAAATGCCCCTTTTCGGAGGAACGTGACTTCAAAACAAGACTTCGGTGAGGAAAACGTCATTGTTGTATTAGTTTAGGTCTTCTACACGCTGTGAAAGATTGTCGGTGTTATACAGAGACACCCTTGACCCTATGGGCTGATGTTTGGAGGGGAGGGCGTTATACAGGCTACCTAATACTAGTACTAAATTATTCTATGTTATCAATAATGAAAAGGCTTATCGGTATAGTCCCCAAAATGTACGATTTACCTGTCTCATGAACTAACTAAATGTAGAAAAAGATCCATAGAACTGGCAATCCTGTGACAAACGAGATCACGTTCGAAACGCGAAATGAAACATCCACACGAAAAAAATACGAACCCAATTTGAGAATGCCCCACGCAATACTACACAGACATTTGAGAAGATCGTGTAGAGATTCACAAGGAAACCGAAAAATTCGCGTAACATAAATGATGTGTTTAGGAAACTTACGACCTAAGCTTCAGCTTTTGCAACGGGTGAACGAATCATATATTTCTTCGACAAATATCCTTTTCACGGCGAAAAAAGTTCACTTCCTTGTGATATGAAACAATTGAATCGAGCTTCTGGAAATAGTGGAGACACCTGTCGGAATTCCGGAGAATTGAAAATGGATATTAAAGCTAATACGGCTTCTTATAAGATCTGAACGGCGAATACCAGTAAATTCTGCTAGCAATTCAGCTGTTCGTAGTTCAGGTAAGGAATTGGCAATTCTGTATCTTTTTTCAGTCTTTAGAGAAAGAAATAGGATTTATTTCTTCTCTATCCAAGTTATCTAGGGGCAAGGTTGATATATTAGCAGCTTCAACTCGAATAGGAATTCTAAACTTACTTTTTAGTTACTTATTGAAGAGACACGTGTCCAAGAGCGAGGCTCGTCTAAAAGTCTTACTTTCACGATAATTATAATTAAATTCTACAATATTCTTACATTGTAAAATTTCATATGAAAGTTTTCGCCTCAATATATACAGCATTCTCCTACAAAGTGACGCCTCTTTTACCCGCACTAATTTAACACCAAAATAACACAACAAATTTATTTATACATTTGAAAGAATGCCCATTTCAAGACAAGCAAATTGGCAAAAATATCATCCTTCTAGGACAAATAGCTCGTAAGAAACAGCTATTTTCATGAGGAAGTTCAGAAATCCAATATGCCGAAACGCCTTTTCAAAATGGAGGGATTCTTTTGACTTTACTGATTTTGATTACAAGAGACAAACTTGAATAAATTTCAATCAGTCCAGATTTTATACTTTGAATTTTCAGTCAAAGTTAAACATTGACTTCTAGGATGCAAAGACAAATGAGGTGTCTAAAGCCTTCTATCTTAATCACTTATTGGCTTAAAAATTCTTCTCTAAATAAGGTATCGTAAGATACAACTGCAATGCAATCGTCCAATGTGAAGATTGGAAATAGCATACCAAATGGCACAGCTAAATCAAAAAAAAATAAAGAAATGATATCGTAAATAAGTAATTTACCATCCCTTACAAATTCCATTAAACTTCTGGATTGACCTTGAAATGATTAAATAAGTAAAACAATACGCGGTACGTTAGCCCTTGCTACGTTATGTGGAAGGTCTAATATTTATCCAGCCTTTTAAAAGTGTTGTACACCAACCTAACGTCTTTCTATGGTCTGCTGCCAAAGCAAAGCTGCTTTTCTTTGCTAGAAGAGACTGCTTGCTTATTCAACCATGCCCCCTATAATTACTTCCCTTTGTCACAGAATAGAAGCGCTGCGAGCGACTTTCTTCTTTTTCTTCCTCTCGTAAGTAAAAGACTTAGTCTCTCTTTAGCCTTTTCGGCTGATCTAATTATAAATCTTAACCTGCAGTTTCGAAACACAGGCTACTTTCTCATTCTTCTTTCTCTTTTACGGAGAATTCAGCTTAGGTTATAGCAGTAAATATTATTCTCAGTTGTCTCACTGTGCAAGCGGAAAGGGAACAATTCACGATCTATTTCTTTGAAAGTTTGGTATACTTTTCGGCAGCAAATAAATGGTGTAAATTGTGGATTATATTGTATTGCGTTTGGTATTTATTATTCGTTCAGAAATTAAATGAATGGTTGATGAAGTTGCGAGAAAATATTCAAGTATGAAAAATGTTAAGATGAAATAGTGCGACTTGAAGGTACAATTCTCCACTTCTTCAAATTCTTCCGAGACTCATATATTGTCATTTCTGGACAGGTATTGTTTTGTAAAGAAACAAATAAAAGTTATTTTATGTTTTAAATGTTTAAACACTGTGTTAATCAAGAACAAAAACTTGTTTTAAACAAATGAAACTGCTAGAACATAATGTCGAGAAGATTTATTTTCTAAGAATGGTTGATAAGGAATTTGTTAATCATCCAAGGAAGGACTGTGGGAAGTTATAAATTAAACACTTGATTAACTTCTTAAAATACCTATTACGATACTTGTAAATCTCTGATGTAGGCTGTTCGAGAAGATTAAAGTAATCCACGTCTGCCAGGTCCCACTCCATCCCAGTAGTTTTTTTGTTAAAATATATATTTGGTTTTAGCTTTTCAGTTATGCACCAGTTACATTTGTTTTACATTTCATAATTTTATAATACAATATTTTCTCTTCTAATATGGTTGGTAAGTACATATATTACTGTATTTTCTTAGTAGGATTCCTCAAAAGTGTTGACAAAAATGTTATCTCAATTTGTAGAGATAATTTAATGTTTACACGTCCATGCAAATCTTGTACCAGCTTCTTAACAAAAACTTTTCTAATCATGTGCTACGGTATAATCCATGTTAAATTTTTGTGTGGCGTTGATGTTGTTCGTGAAAGAGTTAGAAATGAGAATACACGGTGTAAATATACACTCTATCACGTTGAAATTATTGGTTATGCGGATAATATTGTTGTATTCTCAACGATCCCTTGCTAGAAAACATAGTCGGAGAATATGACTCCTTGCCTGGTTAAGCCAAAAACAGCTTCAATGTCCTTTACCCTTTTATTTATTTATTTATTTATTATCCTACGCACAACAGGCATCTGCCCTTTTACAGTGCACAGTAAATGTCTTACACAGGATTTATACACATCAAAATAATATTTATACACATTTCAGATATATAAAAAAAATACATATAGGGGTTATATATATCGTCCTTAAACATTACCGTGGATAAAAAAAAATGAATCAAACCTTATACAATTACATTCATATATGTACGGGTATATATATACACATAAAGAAGGTAACAATAATAATAGTAATAATAATAATTTTAAAAAAATAATAAAAATTAAAAAATTAAGCAAGAATGTTGTCCATTAAATAGCGTTTATACTCAGAAAATTTAGCATATATGTCCAAGTGTATGCCCCTCTCTAACCATTCATTATACAAGCTACACATTCTTCGCAGGGGAGCCATTTCTGCGGATTTTGTACGGGTGCGGGAAATTGCAAAGAGTTGCTTTCTTGATCGCAACTTTGGATGGGGGACATAGAAAGCTATTTTTGAAAGCAGAGAGGAAGAATCTAATTTGTCGTTAAGAAGTTTGAAAAGAAAAAGGTTCTTCTGTTTGCAAGGGAGGTAATGTGTAATTTAATTAGCAATTCGTTATAAGGTGTCATCTTTGGATATGCACCATCTATCCTAAACACTATATAGCGAGTGAACTTATTTTGAACTTTTTCAATAAGATCTATTTGTTTACTGGTTTGTGGACTCCACACTATAGATGCGTATTCTAATTTGGGCCTAACATATAGGTTAAATAATGATAACAACGCTTTATTTTCATTGAATTCTTTTGCAGTTCTCATAATGAACCCCAGTTTTCTATGCGCGTCATTAACAGTCTTTGTGATATGTGACTGAAACGATAATTTATCATCGAACACTACGCCAAGATCTGTTATTGAGCCCTTCACAGTGACTTACTCTCTCTCTCTCTCTCTCTCTCTCTCTCTCTCTCTCTCTCCGAAAGAAAAAAAGAAAGAGAGAGAGAAGAAGAAAAGAAAAAGAAAGAAGTGAGAGAGAAAGAGAGAGAGAGAGAGAGTGAGAGAGAAACCCAATTCGTACATTACAGCACGTAAGACTCATGTTTGTTCAGAATAGAGGCATCACAAACGCTTTATTGATTTCTTACAGCCTAAAACTTGAAACCCGCCGACTTCGATCGAGGGGGTGGTTATCACAATTCACTACGACGCTAAGGGTCCCGGGTTCGAATCCAGGCCTTGGCGTGGGTGTTCTTTGTGAGTGCGCCTTCATCAGCTTCGTCTTACCAGTCATCCCCATCGTCGCGATTAGCCATAATTTGCAGGAAAGAGACGCTAAATGACAAAAACCAAAGAAACTTGAATCGCACCTTTTCACTTTATCTCAGTGGTTCCCAAAGTATGCGCCGCGGCGTCCTAGGGTGCCGCGAAATGTTCCAATATTTTCACTGAAATTCAACGATGATATTATTGTTCCAAAGATGTGCTTCTTTAGTACTTTTTACACACAAAATGTGTCAGAATTTGAAATATGTTTGTATTCTTTAATTTAAGGCAAGCAGCCTAACCACACTAACATAGCGTTGCAAGTGTTAGATAGGCCTGCATTCTGATTTGGGCGCCGCGGAAAGAAATCTTGTATCACTAAGTGCGCCGTGAAACGAAAAAAAAATTGGGACCACTAGCTAAAACGTTTTGTCACTGCGAACAATTGAACTAGAAGATACGTAGATATCTCGCAATCTTTCAAGCAGTGACTAGCAGTGTAGGTAAAATGGAGTCCTTGCTCAACTCTCCCTTAGATTTCATTGTCCCCCCCCCCTTTCTTATGGACTGAAACCGGTTCGGTGACGAAAAGAGCCTCTTCAGAAATCCACGTCACGCAAGCTGGAGAGAACGCAGCCATCTTGGCGAAAGAAGACAAAAGAAACTTGACAGTTTCGGAAATTATGGAAGGCTCAGACGTGTACATCAGGAAGGAAACACATCAGGATAAACTTCCCAGGAGATTCTTATCATGCAGTGACGTCACATTCCGAGAGGAAGGAAGAGAAAAGGTGGGCAAAATTCCCTCTCCGACAACGGAAGCATCGGAGAGATTGTGACAGGAGGAAAGGACAGTTGGACAGATAAATTTGACAGTAGTCTCCCGCAAGAACGTTTCTGGATCCGTCTACGTTGCTCTAACCACGAGAACTACTTAGGAAAGTTTTCCAGAACATCTGTCCTGGGAGTAAGTGCTTCTGCATTACAATAGATCGCATTTTCGTCATCGTTACTGTCGGAAACTTGTCCTGTACGTTTTGTTACTGAAGGACAAAAGTAATTCCAAAGAAGTTTGTCCATATTTTATTATCAACAAATCAAATAGATTCTTTCAGCACTGCCTACCAGGAAATAAGTTAGGGACACGCCCCTCCATTTTACTGCCATAGTGTCTTACAAAATACCAGCCCAGGTATAGGACCCGGATGATTATGCAATAAAAGCAGTAAAATATTTACTTATAAACATAGGTCCGCAAACGAGCCGTTTTCGAGATAATTGCGAATGTGTGGTTACAAGCCGCCACTGAATTCATTGTTGGTAAACGTCATTCTAGTTGGTAAAATGCTAATAATGTGTGCGAATGTGTGGTTAGAAACCGTCAGTGATTGTATTTTGTAATCACCGAGTGCTTTATCCATCCTGTTTGATTCCCACGCTACCTCTCGTAAATGTTCTGTTTTGTAAACGAAGAGCAAACCTCGGAACGCGCAAGGAGTAAAGCACTCGATGTTTACAAAATGCAATCAGTGACGGCTTCCAACCACACATTCGCACACATTATTAGCATTTTACCAACTAGGACGACGTTTACAAACAATGAAGTCAGTGGCGGCTTGTAACCACACATTCGCAATTATCTCGAAAACGGCTCGTTTGCGAACCCATGGTTACTGAGACTTTTTTGCTTCTATTATCTTGTACTTTCATCTGTGTCAGTTTGCGCTATTACTTTTGAGACACCCTGTGTATATGTATTTAAAAATATAAAAATATGTACTGCAACTATTCTAAAAGTAAGTAATATGTAATATCAAAAACAATATTATCAGCCTTTCAATCCTACTATTTTGAAACAAAGTGCTCAATTCAGACAAACCAACAGAAATACAATATTTAACAGAATATTTTGCAAATTCTTACTCCTTTTCCAATATACAATCCCCGTAACAATAAGAAATAAAAAAATGTGTTTCAAATGTTCAAGTGATTAAATTATCTTTCATCTGGTACAGTGGGATCCATGAGTATTACCGTGCAAATTGTCCATGTTCGTGCACTTTATTTGACCCATTAAGAACTTCAAGAATTAAAAGAAAACTTAAAACAAGCTGTTGACAACTTCTGCACCAGCATACATAAAAATCCATCGCTTAAAAACACATAGGATGTAAGAGAAAAATTAATGAAAATAGTCATGGACAATTTGCACGGTAATACTCGTAGATCCCACTGTACGAAGTAAGGATGGATATTTGAACAAAAAGCCTAGTCATAATCGAACTAATGCTGCCTATGGTTATGTCATAATTTATCTATTAATATGAAATTTCAAGGGTACATATTGATTAATGTATAAAGTTCTAGAAAGATATGTACGAGTAAAATTATTGGAATCAGGGCATCCATTTTTAAAAACAAATTTACCGGATCGCGGGCACACGAAGGTTGAGAACCACTGCTCTAGAAAATGCACGTATTGCCTGTCGATCATTTATGGGTAAGTTGTAACATACTAGATGTGCCGGAAGATGAACCTAGTTTAGATTTGTACACTCGAGTTAAGTATGCATTCCGCGGCAGAACAGTTCTTTTTTCTATAATTTAATGAAAGTCAATGTTAATTTTATGTGGTAAGAAGTAAGAAGAACAGCTCACTTGAAGCTGATACTCGTGACACGTTCTAAGAGTTCGTCTATAGAATAAAGTCGCTGTAGTACTAAGTTAGGTTACTTTTTAAATCTAAGTTAAATTTCAAAATTAGGTATGCAACCACCTTAAAACAAAAGAAAGATAGATACAAATGGTAACTACACTAGATAGCAAGTATGGCAGTGGACCCATGAATATTTTACCAGATGTCTTGTTGTTTCATTAATTAAAACATGTATTTAATTTTGGATTATCTGCTTGTTTATTACAACTATGATTACATAATTGAGCCACAATTTGATTTACATTCCTTATGTATCATCATAATTTAACACAACTCAACGTATTCATTTACCTACAGATAAATAAAGTACAACCCATATAACCAACCTAGAATATATGTGTGCACTCTGCGGCTGCTCAGGAAGGAAGAACTCCGTAACAGGCGGAGCCTTTTCTCGCCGAACAGATAACGTCACGTGATCAACAAAAGACAATCTATTACACGATAGTACCAGATCCTTTCATAATATTACCTCATAACGAGTATGTTTCAAAAATTCCCCCTCCCTCTAAGGGAGAAAACATATACACGATACTCGTTATGGGGGAATATCAATATCTCAAAAACCAAATATTACAAACACCCCCTTTTTTTTGTTAACTTTCCAAAGTATTTCCACTTACAAACCCAAAATACAGGTACATTGTTTATATATATATAGATGACATTGAGAGCTCTTCTTACATAAACCCATCAAGATCTGAAAGTATAAAAATACCTGGAACAGTCTCTACATACAACAAATTTGAAAACAAATGCACGTGACATTACGTACACAATTCTGCATATTACATATTATAGTAATTGAATATTAAACATGAAATCTCATCATTGAGCATTATGCTATTTGAACATTAACATTATGATCGATCATAAAACAATAAATAATAATAATATAATAAAAATATCCATTGAATTTATTCAACTTCTTTGTAAACATTGTATTTTCATACTTCCTTTTATCAAGGTCAAAACTAACCTATGACAACAAGCAGCTACTTAGCTTGCTTGTTGGCTTCCTTCCCGAGTCATGTACACCGAACTGGTTTCTGCAGGTTGGGAGGGTGGTGCACAATACCTCTTAAGCTTAGTTACATGTGTTCGTCTTATCTTATTTGCATCAGAACAGTCTTGAACCATGACAGAAACCTCTGTGAGAAATTTCTTGATAACAAAAGGACCCAAATACTTATAACACAGTTTCTTGGTTATATTTTCAGCCTTTTTTTGAAATGATTTGATTCTGAATCATTACTTTATCTCCTATCTTAAAGTTAATTTCAGAATACTTTTTTTTGTAAAGAGATTCCCTTCTTTTCCAGGCAATTTGCAGGTTTTTAAAGGCTTGCGATAGAACTTCTTTTCTTTGGTTATCTGATAATTGATCTGGATCATGATTTAAATCCCACTTAATTCCCAAAATATCGCTAAGATCTCTACCCAAAAATAATTGAGCCGGGGTATACTTTGTTGAGTAACAAAAACAAGAATTATGTGCATACTGAATCTCTTTTAAGTAACCCATTTAGTATGATCCTTAGCAAATAAGGTACGTAAACTAAAGTTTAGATGACAAATATATTTCTCGGCCAAATTGGCTTGACTGTTATATGGACTGATAGTAATATGTTTAATACCTAGATTAAACAAAAATGATGTGAAATATTGCGAACAGAAATAGCTAGCGTTATCTGTAACCAACTCACAAGGAATGCCATAATTCATGAATGTATTGAAAAGCTTTTGCGTAACAATTTTTGACGTAACATTTTTCAAAGGTTCGTAAACAACGAAACGTGAAAAGGCATCCACAACTACCAATACAAATCTATATCCCCTTGAGCTAATTAAAGGACCAACACAGTCAATATAATATCGTTGTCCACTTACAGATACTATTTCTGACGCCAACTGATTGACAATAGGCGCATTACTAGGCTTACACTTCTGACAAATAATGCAACTTTGAACAATATTTTTAATATTTTCACACATTTTTAGCCACGTAAAGTGCCTTTGAATTTTCTTCAATGTTTTAAGCCATCCACAATGTGAACCAGATACAACATTACTATGAAAATATTCAATAACAGACTTTCTAAGATGTGTCGGCACAACTGTCCTATAAGGCATATTATTAGCTTTAGTTTTAAAATACAAGATACCTTTGATAAGTTTATAATTAGCAACATTTTCATTTTGTGAAATTTTATCAATAATAACTCTCAATTGATCATCCTTCCTTTGTTCATCTCCGATCGAAGCGGATAACAAAGGATGAGCCCACATAGCTAAATTAATGCCTTTTAATTCTTCCACATCAATTTCTTCAGTGTTATATTCCTTGTTGTTAAACATTCTCGACAAAGTATCAGCAAGTACATTACATTTAGATGGAATGTGTTCTATTTTGAAATTATAGACAGAAAGTTTCTCCAAATATCTAGCATACTTAGGAAATTTAGAAGCTCTTCTAATAAGCCATGCAATACTCATGTTGTCCACTTGTAACAAAAATGGTTGACTCTTTAGATATACCTAGTCATATCATAAATACTGACACAACATTGAAAGTGAATTATGACGAAAGTGTTAAAGATACTTTAATGTCCTGATTGTATAGGTTACTTACAGGTCTAACGAACACATAACACCAATCATTTTTCAAAATGGCCGCCTTTGGCCTTCACACAGGCCTGAAGTCTCTGCGGCCACTGATCTACAGCATTACGCACTGTCTCCGTAGGGAAAGTCGCCACTGCCTTCACCAGGGACCGTTTCAGACTGTCAATATTGGCATGCCTCCTCGTACAGATCATGCCCTCAAGCACTGACCACAATTTGTAGTCTAACGGGTTGAGGTCAGGGCTGCTAGCAGGCCAATCAGCTGGAGCAATGAAGTCCAGGACATTGCTCTTGAGCCACTCCTGGGTAGAGTGTGCCTTATGGACTGGTGCGGAATCCTGTTGGAAGGTCCAATGTTGGTTCCTGAACAAAGTGTCACTCAAAGGCTTCACAACAGAGTTCAACACAGTATTTTCGTACACTCTGGCTGACGTTTTCAGCCCTTTTTCACAAAAATGCAGCTTGGTGGTGCCATCATACGCCACGCCCCACCAAACCATGACTGAGGCTGGATGTTGACCCCTCTGGATCTTCGGGGCTTTCTCCCGAGCTTCGTGGGTTGTTGACGGACGCATACACCCGGTCATTTTGGCGATTGAAAGTTTCCTCAAAGTTGAATATCTTTTCATCTGTGAAAAGAATTTTCCTGTGGCCATTGTTGGCGTAACGCTGCAGGAGGCGTTTTGCTTTTATCACCCTCTGCTCTTTCAGACGTGCATTGACGAAGTGACCTGTACTTCGCCGGTAAGCCTTCAACCCCAAGTCACTTCTTAACACACGAGACACTGACATTTTGGGAATGTTCAGCTCACGAGCAAGCACTGCCTGCTTTCGTACAGGATTTCTCCGAATACGGGCTGCCACTGCTTGCACTAACTTCTTGGTTCGTACGCTGCGTGCGCGGCCTTGCCTTGGCCGATCATCAACTGTCCCAGTCTCTGTGAATCGCTTGATGGTCGCTTGATATTCAACTTTTTAAGTGTTCTGAATAACATGGGGGCTGTTTGACCCACTTTATGAAGCGCTATTACTGCCACACGATTTTCGTAATCGCCCCACACCATAGCTACACTTTTACGAACACACTTCCTCTATGACAGCTCAACTCACAATGGCCCACTCCAGCCTCTTGCACAGGAAGGTTGGCCGCGACCTTGAAAACCGGTTGTACACACTGCCTCAAACTTTGTGTCAGTATTTATGATACGACTAGGTACATCAAAACGTTCTAATGCCATCATAAATGAATCAAGTTCTACCTGAGATATTGTCGAATTCTTGTCTTTCTCTTTCATGCTTTTAGAAAAGAAGAAAACAGGACAAATGTTCTTATTTTCGTCTTCTTGTAACAAAATAGCACCATAACCTGTTAGTGAACCATCGGCTTGAACAATGAAAGGTTTTGTCATGTCTGGTAATTTTAAAATGACATATTTTTCAAATGCCTGTTTAATTGAATTTAGTGCATTTTGTTGGGCATCCCCCCATTCAAACTTCTTTGCTGATTTAGCATCATTCAAAGGTGATATTATTTTTTGAAAATCAGGAACGAATCCCGAGAAGTAGTTAATTAATCCAATTAACCTATTTAATCCTTTTAAATTCTTTGGACTGGATAGCTTCTTAATAGCTTCAATTCTAGACGGATCCATAAATAATGAACCATTCTTTACTACAAAACCTAAGAATTTAATTTCCCTCCTTCCTAATTGCATTTTATCAGGTGATACAGTAATTCCAAAATTCCTAAATCTTTCTAGAACAATTTTCAGGTGTTCTAAATGAGAGCTTTCATCCTCTGAGACAATAAGAACATCGTCACAATAATAATGAAGAAATGTTCCTTTTAAGTCTCCAAGAACCATATTCATTGCTTTCGCCAGGCAAGCACTCCCCACTTTCAATCCAAAAGGCAAAAAACGATATCTGAAATGACCTTGTTTTGTTACGAAGCTAGTAACATCACGTGAATCTTCACTTAAGAATATCTGATGATAAGCAGATTTGATATCAAGGACAGAATATATTTTACCTTTACTTAAACTACATAAAGTATCTTCTAGATTATCAGTAGGATATCCGTCCCATAAAATATGTTCATTGGCCTTCTGAAAATCTATAACCATTCGCTTTTTATTATTTTTACCATATACAATGAAACTAGGCGAAGCGTAAGCACTTTCTGTTGGTTCAATGATACCCCTTGACAGTAAATCATTAACAATAACATCTAAATCTTTTTCTTTTGTTGTTCCCAAGTTGTAGGGCATACTACGGACAGGAATGTTATATATTAAAGGTATTTTGTACTCAAAGTTCTTAATCTGTCCAATATTGTTGTTTAAAACATCAGAATAATTATTTTTCAGCTCACCTAATTTTCTTTGAAAATCTTCAGATGAAATGCACGTTGCTGCCATTCCAATCCTTCCTTCTGTTGAAGACGGCATCCAGTTTTCATCATTTCCTGGTTGCCATTGCTGTTGCGATGACCGAGGAATAAATGTCCTTGAGATGGTGCGTTGTGGCCAACCTCGTCCTCGAAGAGCGGCTTGTGGTCCTCTTCGTTGCCATGCTTTCCCTTGTGATGAAGGAAACACCTTTTGAGTATTTGGATGAATATGATCTTTCTGAAATGACACATTGTGCATCACAATACTGTCACAGTTCCAATTTATCGGCAAACGTACGTCACCAAAAGGAAAAGTTACTTCACTTTTATTTAAGTCTATAATCATACGAGATTTAATTTGAAATTTTAGTCCGAGAATGCAATCTACCGGCAATGTTGTTGCCACGAAGAATGTCTCAGGCCACGAGCATGACTTACACTTCACATTTAGTCCTACCTTTTTTTTCAGTTCCAACTGGGTTCCATTTCCCACTGTAAGTTTTTCATTACACTCTGTTATATTCAATTTTCTTTTAGCATTTAACTTAGATAATACGTCTTCCCTGATAATAGATACAGTACTTCCTGTATCGATGCACACAATAACTGTCATATTTTCAATAGTTATGGGCACAAACACTGCAAGTAATTTGTCACTTTTACCAGCTTCATAATTGATCGATGCCATTAAATTTCTTGAACGCATTTTAGGGCAAAATTTTTGAACATGACCAAAAATACCATAATATCTACACTGAATTGACCTTTTGTGCCCTACGTTTACACTTCTTTCACCAGACATTAATTGGAAATCTTTTGTTATACGTGAATGAGCATGTATTAATTGTAAGGTTTTCTTAAAATCTGATATTTTGACTGGTATTCCGTTTAACATGAAATGTTGAGAATATTGAGGCAACATTCTTTCAACTAAACATTTTACAAATTCATGTTCCGGCCACAACAAATTTAACAAATTAAATGCTCTCTCACGAGACTCAAGAAAAAGTAACGGATCTTCTTTATCTGATTGCAATTTAAACACACAATTACTTGCAATAACTTCCTTGCCAATAGTAGTAACAAAGTTATTAATGACATTTTCAACCATAGTTAACCAAGCAAAGTTACGGCTAATTTGATGTAATATAAATGTACACATCCAGTACCAGATAGTACCAGATCCTTTCATAATATTACCACAGATTAATGATATTACCTCATAACGAGTATGTTTCAGGTACTGTAACTTGGTAATTCTGCAGAGTAACTTTAACTTTCTAAGGAATGATTGTAAGTACGATAACAGTATTCGCCGACGGAGAGAGCTCTGAGAAGAAAGGAACTTTAGTGCAACTATAAAACAGTTGACAAATTGGCAATACCCCAGAGACACGCTGCGGCAACGTTTAGAAACACGAGACATTTGTTCACTCGCAGAATAAACAAACCTGTTCGTCTCTGTGAAAGCTATAGAACTTGCGACTGAGTACAACAAACAGTCCTATCTCAATCCCATCTGCAAAGCAAAACGAAAAGGGATTCCATTAACATTTAACTCAACGCGATCGTCAAGAGAAGAAGGGAAACATCAATTTTTAACCCTGTGCCAATCCGGTAGGCGATTGAGACCGTGTGCAAGGGGATCTGTTTTTTTACTTCGTAACTTTTCTTTTTTTGTTTCTTCTGCGAGGCATTATGCACAGATAACGTCACAATTTGCAGTCCGAGCGAGGGAGAGAAAATGCTTGAAATGTCGAAGAGATGCAATAGAAGCTTAATTTACCTCATTCATCATTCATGAACTATAAAGGTGGAGCTTCATTTTCTTTCCAGCATTGCCTTTGAAGCCTTCATTTAGTTCAGGCTGTGCCACTGTTGCCAGGTCCAAATCGAACATTAACACCAGAAAGCTGAGTTCAAATATTCATTTACCCTGAATTTGGAATTCGACTATAGATCGTGTAGGTCGTGGATTGTTACGAATGGAAAACGTGAGACTGTACAAAATGTCTCACATTTGGAATGCTCCACCAGATGGCTGTCCAGTCGATTAAACAGATCATAAAAGTTACGTAATTCTAATATTTAGTTAGCACTTTACATGGAATTACAAGAAAAGTTTATGTATCGAATTAGAAAATTTATTGTAGATATGTATTTTTATAATAAATAAAGCGTTTAAGGAAAGGGTACAAGTTTGCTTGAAGAATTATTAATGATGTGAAACATGACAGGCATTTGAATATGACAACGTTATGAAGGACATTTTGAACGACATCGGGGCTTTGAAATTCTCAATAAAATCTTAGGGTCAAGTCTGAAAATTCATAATTAATTCGTTGATATATATAACACCACTGTTTTCGTTCCCAATATAGTAAGTTTCGCTGAGGAGAGTAAATTACGTAAATCTAACAAGGTAATACACAGAAACTTATCCTTTGCAATTACAGAGAACTTTCGGAAACAAGATAATAACGAGGTTTCCATGGTAACGTGTTCCCAATTAAGGAAAGTACGGAGATGATGTGAATGATCCTGCGCTAGTTTAAGCTTTTTGATCGCTGATGTTTCAGTGTTCTCGAAAATTAAAGCAGCAATGCCTCGTGTAAAAACTGTATTTATCTAAGTTCGAGATTATGCCGAGATTATATCTTAATTCCATCTCTGTCTGCCTTAAAATGTTTACATTCAGCTTCCAATTAAGGTATTAATAATCTCCAGAGTTGATACGCGTAACATTAAATATTAACAATTAACTAAATCTACATGCGCACTTACTTTATACAAAATGTTTTACGCATTTGCATAAGTAATCAATCTGAGCTTGCAACACTGTCTCACCTAGTCACTGTCTATTCACTATTCTTGTATGGCCTCGTTCATTTACATATTTAGTCATTTCTACGGTCCTGACATCTCGTGTGTGGCATTTGAAACGATTCCAAGTTCAACTTTCTCTATTCTTATATTAACTTAAGTAATATACTGGTCTCTGAAACTCTAGATTTCGATAAGAAATATAACATTTAAAAATTATATTAAGGTAGAATTTTGGAATTGAGGATTCTGAATTTTTAGTTAAAGTATCATGTGGTTGGAAACATTGCTTGCCTCCTATCGTGTCTCCTTTCACAAAAGAACGTGAAGATGAAGCAAAATTAAACGAGAACCCTTCTGGCCTAGACCTATTTCAGAGCAGATAAAGATCAATAGTACGGTAATACGCCGCGAGAGCGCTCTGGTTAACGTCCATCCATATCTGAAATTCCTTGTCCGCATCGTTCACACCTTTCATTGCAATGCAAATTACGGCTAAAGGGTTTTCCTTTGCCTTTTGCAAGCATTTTATGCAAAGTATAACCTTCGGCAAGTTCAAATTCAGGCACGTATAAAATAACTGAACTAGATTAACACGCGTGTCAATATAACAAGATAAAATAAGCACAGCTCCGGAATAAGTGGTTGAAAAGTGTCATTGTAAACAGTGTTAGCAGGTAAGCTGTAAATTATCTACACAGCTTGTTATTTCTTATTTTCCTCAATTTCCTACGTCTGTTTCTTTTAACAAAGCACATTTTAAATAGCATAACTTAATCCACTCACAACACATTCCACCCAATAGCTCATTTCGATATATCGAACATGTAGCAATTTTATCTAAATAAGACCTTGTAGTGGATGGCAACACTGTTTATTTACATTTTCGCGCAGGACACTGGAATGAGTTAAATATATATAATTTCTGTATAAATGTTGCATGTTAGAGAGTAATTCTTATTCTACACAGTACTATAATACTTACAGTTCTTCATGCGTTAGAATAATCGCCATAACTCACTAAAAACTTCATAAATTACACAAAATTTCGGAGCACAGTAAAGCTACATCAGCCGTCCATTTCCCAAGGTTGCCAGGTAAATATCTGGCGCAAAGTATTTGTTGTTTAATCTGTTGTCATGTCTGAAATGTGCCTTGTCTTGAGGAAATGAGTAGAAAAGCGAATATAAAATGGCGTGCCCAAGGGGGGTTAAAATACCCCCTTTGGTCCCTTTTTTCTTAATTACTTTTAATTGAGCCTCACAATCCCAGGGGGGGGGGCGGGATAAAGAAAACACTAAAAATACTTCGACTCCTAAAATATACGTGTGTCCTATACCAATTCAGTGATCACCTACCTATTCCTCTTATTGTTGCTTGAGAGTAACATAGTTCCTTAAAACTAGAAATCATTAAGAACTGTTGACAACAAAGAAGAAGAATAAACGTATCAGCCATGATTTCCATAGAAAGTGAAATAACCAGAAAGCTGCAGTAGGACAAACTAATGAATGAATTTGCAAGTAAAAGGTTCTCCTCTCACAACCGTCCGTCATGGTTTTGTTTTTGTCTCACTCAAGATAATATTTAAGTATAGGTGTTAGTCGTTATGCACTAGTAGTCACTTGAGCTGCATTTTGGTTCCAAATTATAAATTTAACATTTCATATTATTCCTTTCATTAACAGTGAATGTCTCTTCATTAATATTATCATCATTATCTTCAGCTATGTGCTATTTTATTATTTCAATTTATCAAAAACAAAATGCCCCTCTCTTCATTTTTGCAGCAGGCTCCACAAATACACGGGCTGACCCTGACTCCAGCAAAAAATAAAACTAGGAGTTAGCCCAGTGGTTTCCAAGTGCGTCGAGGCGCCCTGGGCCGTCGTGACTGGCTTACAGGGGCGCTGGAAAACGTTCCAATATTTTCAGGGAAAATTCAATCGGTGATATAATTGTTCCAAATATATGCTTATTTAGTACTTTTTACACATAATTTTTTTCTGAATTTGGAATATGTCTTTATTTTTAAACTTAAGACAAGCAACCTAACCACACTAATTGAGCGTAGCAAGGCCTACATTCTGACTTGGGCGCCGGTTAAAGGTTGAGTATTCAATTCAATTTTTTTCCTTCAAAATATTCAACACTTTAATCATAATATTTAATATAGCGGATTACCCGGCATTGCCCGGGTATTTATTTATCCCAATCTTGTATTAGACAGGAAAATAATTAACTCCAACTACAGTGTAAAATGTAACTAATTTTAAATTTGATCGTGAATGTCACCAATTAGCTTAGCGACTCCGAAAACTATGGATTCTACACTAATCTAGATCATTTGTGGCATTATATTTTTCACCCCCTCTCACCCCCCATGCCGATAGGTGATGAACTTGGAGTTGAACCGCATTGGGAGTGTCTCGAAAACTATGGATTCCATTCGCAACACAGGCCGAATGTTAGACAACCCGAGAAACACTATCGTTGTGCGGATTGCATAGAGTCACGGATGTCTGTGCGGAATTTAATATCGATGGTTCTCGATTATTTTTACATGTCACCCCTTCCCCCTCTAGGGGTGTCTTACACCCACAGTATTTCTTTCCAGGTAGCATGTGATACGCGTACCAAGTTTGGTTGAAATCGCTCCAGGCGTTCGAGAGTTATTGCTGAACAAACAAACACACACATATACACACACATACATCCATTTTTATATATATAAATATAAAATAAAATAAATAAAATAAAAATAATATAGAGAAGAGATTTAATCACAAATTAGTTTTCCGGACAATATGAGTGCGAAATAAATGGAAACTTCAAATTTTGCATAATTTCTGGGATAATTAGACTGAGAAAGTGTCGTCAGGCACTCGAAAGAACAAAAGCAGGAAAAGCATCAGCCAATATCGGAAAACAAAATCCAAACGAAACTTCGGGTCAGGCCTAAATAAAACCATGTAAATAATTACTATTTTTACGCATTTATTAAGTTTTAGTGGTTTACCCTATATTATGTCACTGTCACCACCAATATATGGTGACTCATTTTTTCTAATGACGTTACTGCGTCACAGTCAAAAACCATTAATTCGCTAGCTTTCCTGGTGAATGTGTGTTGAAATCATTCATCCTATGTAATATCCGGTTGAGGTTGATACAGAACAAAACAGTATTATATGTTGCGAAATAAGATGGTAACTAAATAATACGAACGAAAATATAATCTTCACATAATCTACGAAATTTTTGTATACTCGGTATAATTCTGGCGTTCACATGAAAAAACAAGTGTAAAATTTGCAGTTAAATCTGTTGCCACGCGAGCAAAACAAGGTGAACTCTCCTGATCACAATGGAAAGCTTATCTATACCGTCATAAACCGCGAACAACACCTTTGGGTTTGAGCGCAGTGCTCTGACGTCACATTAATGGAGATGGGGTGGAGATTACCCTGCAATGTTGCCAACTGCCCACGACGAAAAATATCGGAATTGTACTTACAAAGTCACCGTAATGAAGTAAAATCGGGTGGACACTGGGAGATCGAGGGTTCGAATCCCATCGAAAGTCATTTCGGCCGAGAGTCTTGCCCTAGATAATCCTCCGAAATGTTGATAAATGTCCACAAGCCTGTTTTTTTTTTTTAATTGTATGAATTTTGAGCTCACAATTCATTATCTAATGGTAGACACTTCAATCTTTTTACATTCTATTTTGTTCCGATTCTAAGATTCGATTTTATTTATCTATTTTACTCACATAAATCTTACACAGTGTAACCACCTTATTATCATGAAATACTCAACAAAATCTTACATATTTGTTATTTTTGTCTAAAGAGGAATAATACGTTCATAAACTGAATGAAAAACTATACACAAAATTGTGTTCGGGTTATCAGCTAATGTTTTAACACTATAGCCAGCCTCTGGCAGACTGTTTAGCTGTTGTGTCTGGCATTTCTGTAAAATGATTCACACTGTTACTGGATCACAATCCGTACATAACCATATAAATATCGCCTTATAAAAACAAGAAAATCAACATCTTTGAAAAGTTATTACATTGAATTCTGCCACAAAAAGACATAGTGTAATTGTAATTCAAATATAAAGATTCGACTGTTAATTGAATTTAAATAATGATTCTATAAAAAACGGATTATTTTCACAAATGCGAAAAATCAATATTTGCTGCAAGTACAACATACGTTATTAATATTCCTGGATTTTCATGTCGATGGAACTTGCAACACTAATCTCGTCTTGTTTTGGCTTTTCTTGAGCGACGATACTTTTGCTCATGAGGGTACAATGTAGAGTGGACGCTATCCAATAAAAATTACCAAACCAGGCGTAAAATTGATTGCTTTGCAACACTGCTAGAACCATGAATCGCACAACCTATGCTCTCAGTGCGTTTTCCGGGAAGGCGATTTCAATCCGTGAACGTGGCTGTAAACACGTAAACCTCTTCACACAAAAATCCAGCTGGATTTTTATTGCCGATCGCACATTATACAGTGTTGCCACCTCCAGAGTTTAGTAACCAGCAAATCGGGCCTTTTTTCGAAAGATGTGAAATTTTTGCATTACGATCATGGATGCCTGAACACAAATCTACTTTGCAATCGTAACAAACATTTGGAACTTCAGGACCTGTACTTGATGAAACTCATGACCTGGTCTGGACTCGAAATACTACAGTTTTGCGAAGCATGTAATAAACTGGTTCCAATCTTATCTACACGAAAGAAGACAAAGAGTTTTTTACCCTGACGACACCGGATCATCACCGATAACATTAAATGGAGGAGTCCCGCAAGGTTCCATTCTGGCCCCCCTTTTATGCACCTTATACGTCGCTGATATATCAAACACCATCAGCCATTGTAATATACATTGTTACGCGGATGATACGCAGTTGATGATATCGTCATCACCATCGGATTTGTTAAACAAGATAGATAATCTAAACAATGATCTACATACCCTTAACAAGTGGCTCACTGCAAATGGGCTCGCAATTAACCAGAATAAATGCGTATACACAATTTTAGGCTCTTTTATCTTGAAAAAGTAAATTATGATACGATTAACATCAAAATTAAAAACCAAAACATAATTTATGCATCAACGGTTAAAAACCTAGGCGTTACTTTCGATCCAAATTTTTCCTGATCAGCGCATATCTCAGCGCAATGCACAAAAGCACTAACATTAATGAGATCCATCTACAGGAGGAGAGACTTTTTCACTAGAGAAACGAAATTACATCTCATCGAAACTCTAACATATCCTATTTTCGATTACTGTGATGTGGTGTACGGCACGAATTTACAACGTAAAATATCGAACAGAATACAAAAAATAGAGAATTCTTGCATTCGCTACGTTCTCTCGATCAGGACAAATCAGCACATCCTACCCGTGCTCAATACATACAAAATCCTTAACATGTCTAGGCGACGCCTTCTGCATCAGTGTTCTACAATATATAAAGTATTAAAATTGCAAACAGCTAGCTATCTCGACGAGAAACTAACATTTAGAAATTCCATACATCCATACAATACGAGAGGTCGGCGAAAAATCGACATTCCCCGCCACTCTGCTGTCAGTTTCGAAGGCTCCTTCTCCCTCTGGTCTACAAAGGTTTGGAATGCTCTTCCCGATTATGTTTCTTTTGCATCAACACGCACTAACTTCAAAGAACAAGTCATATTATTTTTATTGCAAGGACTACAATTGAGCATTAGCTCGTACGGCTAAGCAACAGGAATCAAGTAAAGTAAAACCATGTATTTTGCAAACACTTATCTGACACAACCAATATTTCAACCTGTGTGCATGCTATTTTAGTATCGATTTGGAAATTGCGTATGTACACGTGTGTATATGTGTGCGTGTGTGTGTGTGTTAATGTATCTGTCAATGTATTCTCTTATAATTTTATTATTTTTCATTTATGTCAAATTCATTCATGTTATGTTATATATTTGATTTCAGCATTATAAATATATGTATTGTAACTTTTATTCACCAGAGTTAGGTGGTAGAACAGCCCAAGGCTGAATCTCGCTCTGTAGTAAATAAAAAGACTTTTCAATTCAATTCAATTCAACCCGTAACCGAGTAGTTTAATCAACCACTCAACGTGATTGGCTACAGGAGCTTGTTCTATTGATCAGTAAGCAATGCAAAACAGTTAATTATTTTCAGTTATTAACTTTTGAGGTTGCTTGGTTTTAATCAGCTTCATTTAAATCGTGGTTGAAATTCAGATTGAAATCATGTGGTTATTTTAAAATTATGATTTAATTCACTTCCAGTGTTTTTTTTAAAAAAACGTGACGCAACAGCTCGTCCGGGCCAAGGCCTACCTACCGACTACCGCCCTCACTCCCATAAGATCATCCAACCTGTTACGGTGTGACGTGTGGTCAGCACGACGAACCCAAGTCGCTGTTTTAGGTTTCCATGACCGGGTTACCCTGCTCATTCGTAGCTCCCCAATTTCCTCACGATGGTGGGTGTCCACGAACATGGTGATGGACAATTTGCACGGTAATACTCATGTATCCCACTGTACATTAAGCCAATATTTGATTTGATTTATTTTACTTCGCTTTTCTGCCATTTTGGTTAATTGTGAAGATGGTGATGAGTGATGATATGATGAAATTGATGAATGGACACTCAGAAACATCCAAGCCCAGGCCGGGATTCGAACCCGGGAAGCTAATATTTCCATCCAAATTATTTTAGTGAAAATATTATTCGAAACTTTAATGTATTTACTAACTATTAATAACGATAAATATATAATTATAACAATTAAAATATATCTATTAAAATTGTACTATCCTTGGGCTGTTGTAAGCTGACGACCATGGCTGTTGACAATTATAAATGTTTGTTAATAAAACTTACTGCGAAAACAAAATTACAAATTTCAGAACCATTTGCGGCCCGGCAGTTAAGAAACACTGTGTTAGACGTTAGTAGTCTGTGGCGCAGAGTTGACTAATCACACAGGACATTGACTTTCAAAGCTCTTAGAACCATCAGCGAAGCCTGTTGATCCAGTCTTGATTTTCATCTCTTTGGAATAAGAACCGAGGCACAGACTACAATAATCTTCATCATCTTTTTTTCATGCAAAACCTTTCTTTGCTTCTCCCCGTACTTCCACAGTGAAGAGATAACGTCTGCAACCCAGAGACCTGTTATTCTCATTGATCTGTTGTCATGGAAACGCGGTAGGGCGGGGCCGCATGCATACGACGTGTTTGTGTCCCGTGGTATATAAAGTTAATGCATTGTTGTTGTCGTGTAATGAAATTACGGCGCTGAGGAGGGAAGGGGGAAACTAGAATTTTAGCTCTAAAAAAAATTACAACAGCGTATAAATTTTAATTACGCTAAACGTTAATCGGACACTATGTTTGATGCTTGTTCGTAGCGTCTCTCTTTATTTTAATTGTTCTATCTTGTTCTAGAGAGAAGAGGGTGGTTGTGTGCTATGACGGTGTCTGGGGTGTGATCAAAAAGTTCTAGTACCTGGAGAGAAATAGTGCTTGGTGTGACTTTCGCGAGTTCAAAAGCCTTTGGAATATAGAATACTTTAATGTTAAAACATAACTTAATTGTTGTAGCCAAGGGCGCACCGAAGTGGCCTCCCCCAAGCAAAATGTTGGGAACATTGAACAAGACACATGATTTTTTTTTTAATATGGGGATATTGTAAAGTACGAAATTCATATGTAAGATAGGCTACCTCTGAACGGCAATGTCCAGTTTGGAAACATTTTATAAAATATCTTGCCGGTGCATTATAAGCAAGGACGTATTTAGGGGGGTCCAGGGAGTCCGGACCCCTCCGAAAGATTTATCAAGTACTAAAATTAAATATTGAAAAATATATTATTTTATCCTTTGTTGTATAATTTCCTCTGAACTTATTGGAAGACAGGGATTATATTGCGATCATAAGGCTTTGAAGGACAGGAAGGACGATCCAGGGATGGACCGCCCCCCAAAAAAGGACTTACGAAGTCGTAAAGTAATGAAAATATTAACATCTGTTGCATAATCGATGGTTATTAATTTCCTCTGAACTTTTTAGAAGGATTATATTGGGATCATACGGCTTTGAATGACATTGCAAAGAAGATTTATGTACACAACTACTCAATATGTATAAAATATTAATCAGAAACTTGGCTACTTTTCTCCAACTATATGTAACATCATTTTTGTTATTCAATAAATATTCAATTATTCATCTATTTCATTGCCAGGGCACTTGTTTTTATGTAAATTATTCCGATTTTATCTACAGGTAAGCTACGTAATGAATATGGGCTGTTATATCTCTATTCTTATACAGCCTACCTATTTGTGTAATAATAATATAATATTAATTTATGTATTGTAATTAGCATTAATTTTATTTAATATGATTATTTTAATTTCAACATTATTATTATTCCTGAGACACTTGGTTCGGACCCCCTCCCCTCGAAACATATTCCTAGATACGTGCCTGATTATAAGGGAAATTTTTAAAAGAAATAATTCTTTCATATCGATCCACCTCGGATGTAATAACCCTATCTATAGGTATCTTCTGAGATTTCCTTTAAGCTGCATTGCTGAGTCGCAACTAGAGATTTCTGCGATTGGATCGAGACTTATCATTACAACTTTAATCGCCGTAAAAACAAAGATATTTTCTTGCTTACTACTAAACAGCAAGTTACAAAGTTTGTTGCGATGCTAGTAGAGTTTCACGTAAGCACCTATGGTTTGCAAGATTGACGTCCAGGCGTCAAGAAGTGATGGGTAGTTTACCAGACGTCCTCCTTTTCCAGGACATGTCCTACGAGTACATTTTAGCCTCATGTCCGGCGAGCGGGAGGAATTTGAACAAAATACGAATGTCCTACATTTTGAGCGTCACATAATTGTAATTAAGAAAATATGTGCTTCGGTCCATAAAGAGAGAAATCAATAGAAACATCATGCATTATGAAACTTCTGGAACCATTCTAAGTTATCTTAAGGACATTATGTTATATATTAATTCAAGTTATGTTCATTTCTGAATATTTATTTGTCATTCCGGGTAATAATACAAATGTTGAGAGAGTATTTTCATTAAGGTCAGCACAATGTAGTGATGAAAGAAAGAAATTTCTCACAGAGTTTGTAAAAGGTTTGGTACTGGTTCAGTACAATTTCAAAGAGTTCAGAGTTCCATAAGTATATTTTTACTAAATCTGAAATTTTAAGAAAAAATGGCCCCTCCTGGAAATATGACTGACAACACGTGTGGTAAGAAATATATTGTTTATTATTGATTGCAAGTTTGGGAATTTTGTGTCTAAGAAATCCTTAAAAATATATTATTTCTAAAACTGAAAATGTGTCAATTTTTACATTATTCGCTAACATGTTCTAGTAATGTGTATTCTTTACTGCGAATGACACGTGTCCTACATCTTGACTGAGACACCTACACTTTGGGATAGGAAGTCCTACTTTTCCCTTATAGTGAGCGATTTGGTACTCTATAGTGATGGAAAGTGCGATCCTGTATTTCAGCTCATCCAATTCCCTAGCCTCACATAATGAAACAGTCTAGGGGAGGTCAACATTGAAACCAAGGAATTGAACCATCTTGTTCAATCCTTCGGGAAAAAACTCAATCAAGACACTCGCAAACACAAATGGCACCATCCTAAACATTGTGAGTTCCTGTTACATATACAAAAAAAAACTTTGCTACCTTACTTTGTTTAGGTTTTATAGAAACATCAGACAGTTTGGAACGTATTGTATTTTAAGGTAACATGAGTAACAACTTCGTCTTAAGATTTAGCAGCAAGATCACCATTCCACAACAAATATATATGTATATAAATGTATATCTAGTATGGAAATAATAGATATAATGCTCATTACAAGGAAATTAACTAATGTTGCTTTTGAAAGTAGGAATGTAATTTCACAGCATGTTGATTGTTCGCTAAATTGTACAAGATAATCGCATTGCTCAGCTTTTAACAATCCAGATTATAATGGAAATTTCTGTTTCACCCATGTCTCAAAGGTAACTACTATTATTCAGTTGTGGAAATTTGTTGTTTTCTTTAGAGGCTGTTTCCCTTAAGTTCTGAAGTAGATTATACAATAAGATTTAACTCGCGTTTCTTGGTTTGAGTTGCTGTTTTAAGTCCACTTTATGCACAGTAAGGCTAATCGGGACTAGACCTACAGTTTAAAGTGGGATCCGAACCACTTGTGCCTCCACCGGGTATCGAACCCGGGACCCCTTGATTACAAGGCAATGACGCTACCACTGCGCCATGGGGGAGGCCCTAACTCGCGTTTCTTGAAATGAAGTTTGTGAAAAGCATTGAAGGATCTCGTTATTTCCATTTGTGTGGGCAAATCCAGACAAAATGTGGAGGTTGATGTATTGAATTTTTCCCTGTTTGGAGCATTTTTCTTTTACCTCAGTAAAAGTTAATTGACTTTAATAATTATTTAGTTTACTTCAAAAACAACTCTTAATTAGAGATAGAACTAATTGTACTTCATGATACGCTATCTGTGCATAATAAACTAGTTATGTCAAAACTTTTATTTCAAATCATGAAAGACATGTGAATCTACAATATGGATCATTAAAATAATATGAGGAAATGCAGTAATTACGACTTAAATCGTACTTTAGGTTTTTTCTCTGATCCTGTACAATCAAATGTTAAGATCGGTGCATGTAACAGCCGAGCTAGAGAGGGGGACAGGGGCACTCCCCTTGACCCCGCACATTAGGAGACACCGCACAAGAACAGTCGCAGAACGGTGTTTTGTCAAAATTTTAAAATCTGTAAATTAAGAATTATGTTTAAAACCTTTCTACTTGCAACGTATTAAAATTTATTCATGATCGGACCACAAGTTTTTAATTCATGGAATTTCAAAGAGAATGGTCCTTTTCAAAACTTTTTTTGTTCTCACACAATATAAAACAGAAGGCACACTTGAAAAAATATTTGGCTATCATAGGTTAACGCAGAATTGAATAAGCTAAGTTTTTATGTAACTCGTATATATGTAGGTCTACTGGTTAATTTTTAATTGGAGTCCAACCTCGAGTATCCATAATTTTTAATCTCATAGTATGGTATTTATTTTTGCGCGTTTTCAAATATGTGGAAAATTAGTATGCACCATATGTACAGCAATCATATAGAATCTTCCCTGACTTTTCCAGTGAAACTAAGAAATTTTCTGGATTCTCCAGGAATTTGAGGACAATGAATTCCATGCGTGTCCTGGATTAAAATAGTTGGTCAACTACTCACAAATGAGAACGATGCAGGCTGCGGTGAAGTCAGTCTATTCTGGATCGTGATTTGACTGCGATGTACACAAGAGCTGGTGGGAGGAAGGTTGATGTTATAATGGATAGAATCGAACATCAGGTCAAGATGAGGAAGTTTCCCTGGAAGAACGTTCTCGGCATCCCAAGCGTTTGGAAGTTGAGGGAACGGTTGCTCAACGAAATGCCATGCTCCCCTGAAGAGGGTCGACCTGAGTTTTCCACTCTTGCTCTCCTGTTCAGCTTTACGTGGGAGAAGAAATTTAAAATCAGCTTCTTTAGATGTTTGCTGATAGTCGTAGGCGTATTTCTATTTTTCTTTAATTATTATAGGTTTGCGTTTTAGCAACTTGTACTTCCAAGGATTCTGAGAAGAAAGTTCTGTTGACACTCATGAGTTAGTTAAGTTCCCAGACA
Organism: Lepisma saccharinum; assembly: GCF_977018435.1. Lineage (NCBI taxonomy): Eukaryota > Metazoa > Arthropoda > Insecta > Zygentoma > Lepismatidae > Lepisma > Lepisma saccharinum. The sequence goes on along the minus strand of NC_139244.1, from coordinate 7,359,476 downwards.
TGTACAAGATCGACAAATTACATTTCAAAGTTGGTCAACCTGAAGCCACCGACGCGACGCACTGTTGCAGAACCTGCATAAATTTTCCTCATACAAAAGATGAACAACACACAGTTTCCAGTGTGGATTGGATGAGATGGAACTCTCACCTGGCCTCCCAGAACATAACATTTTGTATTTTCTGAACGAGAGGGAAAATTTCCACCGGAAGATTTCGTGGTGAATCATGAACGTGCGACAACTGGCTGTGGTCCTACGCAAAGGAAAAGATTAGCAGAATTCCTATAAACTCCGTAGAGGATTTGAAATTTCCCGTGCCTTCAGAATGATCACGAATGTCGTTGCTAGTAAGTTTGGTGCCCTATGCAGGATTGTGGTTTGGCGATCCCTCCCATCCACTACCATGCACCGACATTTTATGCGTGTCCTTCGGTATTTTCTTAAGCCATGGTTTGTGCTATTTACATCTTACAAATTTTGAAATGGGAAAACAAAGAAAAGCTAATTTTTAAAAAATATATAAAGTATCTGAACCCAATATGGCCTATTTGCTATTTCCAAGTAATTACAAAGCGAATTCAACAGATGGCGTTAGTATTTCATTCAGACTGTCTAAATGATGTGACTGAACCTGTTGACTGCACTTATAGTGTGGTAACTTGAAGACAAAGAAGCGAAATAGTTGAACCTCGTGATTGTGTTCTGCGTGACCTAATATTGGACATGTAAGTTATTACTAGTCCTCGGATTTTTAGGTTCTAAAAGTGTGCTTTTATGTTCCTAAAATAGGCTCTAAAAATCCTAAAATAGGCTCTAAAAATCCTAAAATAGGTTCTAAAAATCCTAAAATAGTAGGTTCTAAAAATCCTAAAATAGGCTCTAAAAATCCTAAAAATCCTGAAATAGGCTCTAAAATCTTAAAATAGGCTCTAAAAATCCTGAAATAGGCTCTAAAATCCTAAAATAGGTTCTAAAAATCCTAAAATAGGTTCTAAAAATCCTGAAATAGGTTCTAAAAATCCTAAAATAGGCTCTAAAAATCCTAAAATAGGTTCCAAAAATCCTAAAATAGGTTCTAAAAATCCTAAAATAGGCTCTAAAAATCCTAAAATAGGCTCTAAAATCCTAAAATAGGTTCTAAATATCGGGAAGTAGGTTCTAGGAAAACTTAAAATGGTTCAAAATTGCTACAAGAACCGTAAGAAATTTTTATAGGTACATATATATAACAACCAAATATTAATTTGTTCACCAAATATTAATTTCTTTACATCACTTTCAAAATTATCCATACATTATTTTGTAATACTATGTTTGTGCTGTTAGCAAAAGTTACTTGTTGATATGAAAAATGAATTACGTATGTATAATTTGATGCACAATATCAGGGTGGCTACTCACTTGGAATTCCTTGAATTCCGGGAATCATGCGTGAATTATTGGCTCTGGGAATTATGCGTGAATTTTTGGTAAAACATGAAAAAAGGTACAAGCAGATGTTTTCTCTATCCCAATTTTTTTCTTCGTAGACGTGAAAAATTACAACTTTCATTTAAAGGGGGGGGGTGGCAAGAACAGTTTCCTTTCTCTCAGTAGACATGGCCTAGCATTAAGAGTCCTACGGGGGCTAAAAGTAGGAGGAAAATGCCCCCAGAATCGCCGCCACTGTGTGCATTTTGTTTTGATTAGAGCTTTGAAAAACATGACAGACTTGGAGGGAGGGAAATCGACAGAATACATGTTTCAAACACGCCCGTCATTGAATTGTTTCGTCACTAAACCGAGTAACTACCTCTGTGAGATATAAAAATCCTGTAAAACTTTAAAAAAATATATGTAACAATTGTAATGATGCGATCATTACTGGATCCTTTTTATGTTATAAATTGTGTATGTCTATGTCTATGTCCTGTACGTTTGAGTTCTTGGCCGTTGGGGAGCGGTAAGTTTCCAGTAACGGTTTAGGTCATTAGCGGGGCCTATAAAAGGAAGGGAAGGCAGCAGTCGGTCTCAGATGTTTCGGTGCAATTCGGCGAGGTAAAGAGGTGTTGTTTCTCTATGGGGCGAAACGAAGAATCTTTCTTGATAATATGAATAGGCGGATACTTTAACTTTCTTTCTTTCTTTTAATACACACACTTGCTCTTTTCACACTATTCCAATAGTTTATTTCATGTGGGAAACCGGGTACACAACACACATACCTTCAGCCACCTTTTTTGGTACTGAGGGTTATATTTTTTTTTTTTACTCGTGGAGCCAGTGGCTACGCGAGTCTACACACTCTCTTCGGGAAGGGGGAACAGGGTACACCGGAATGTAATTTTGTGAATAACGGCCAAGAATTAACTTCTGTAAATATATTATGAATAAACCTATATATATCTAAAAGGAAATGGGCGTTATACTATAGTTTGAAGAAATACGTGTCTATTGCCTAAACTAGCATCCACAGAACTTCAGGTACTGCAAGTTTTGAACCTCGGGACAAGGATTCAAAAATGTATGGTTGTGTATATTGTGTATGTTGCTGAGAATCAGCCTAAAAGCACTAAATATACCGCTACATACTGGGGGCTCATAGTCGGGATATTTTTTGTAAGAAGTACTGAAGGCATATGTTATTGCGAAGTGGAAAGAAAGTAACAGAAGACAAAATGGCAATTCAAATAGACAGGGAGCTCATTGGCAAGTTGCTAGGCAATGCGAACTTGGAGGGAAGGCCTGAGGAAGATATTGTTGGGGAACTTGAGAGACTTTCTCTAAACCTTACGCAAGGAACTTCGGCAAGGACGGGCGAGGAGAAAATGAACAAAATCTTGGAAAAAAGCAACATAAACATTCCGATCTTTAAGGGAAACGTCGGCGATGTAAGTCCACACGATTATTTGTATGAATTACGCAATTATCAGGAAATCATGGAAATTGGGGATACTTTTCTCTTAGATAGAATCTTGCCGCTTTCGTTGAAGGAAATCGCTGCAGATTGGTTCAGATTTTCGAGACCATTCGGCACTTTTAGGGAATTTGAGAAGGCGTTCTTGGAAGAATTCTTTAGTGTCGATTACGACTCGGAAATAGCAAGGATCATTCAGAACAATTACCAGTCACCAGACCAGTCTCTTCTTGCATTTATTCGACACACCAGGAAGCTTTTCGCAATGAGGGAGAAACGGGGGACAGAAGACGAGGTCATCCAGCACGTTTTGAAATTTTCCCATCCTAAATTCAGAACACACTTGTACAACAGAACATTCGCAACAATCAAAGATTTGGAAACCCATTCTATGGACATTCAAAAGAGATTGTATTCAGAAGCCCTGTACTATTGCCCAGAACTGAGGGACAATAGTTCACCGCAGGTGTTCGCCCAGCCTTTTCCTGTGAGTGGAACCAAGCAATTAGCAGCCGCGGGGGCAACGAACCTCTTCGGCAACGTGAGGACAGAAGTATCGATGAGCGCCATAAATCCTGGACTGGTCAACCGGCTAAGCTTTTCCGGGAATGTTGGGACCCCGTCGAGAGCAGAAGAACCGACGAAGAGAAGGGGGATCCGTTGTTTTCGGTGTGACGGTCTTGACCACAAAGCCGCCATGTGTACTGCTCCAAAAAACTCGTTAGGCCCGAACAGAGCGACACCGCCATCGTAGCAGGCGCTGCGTGGAAGAAAAACAAAGGGGGGAGTAGGAAGATACGCAACTGCAGGAATTTCACTTCTGGCGACAAAGAGCCGTTAGTCCCCTGTAAAATCAATGGAAAGGACTTCTCCTTATTCGTAGACACAGGGGCCTCTGTGAGCACTGTAAATTTAGAGATCGCAAAACAACTGAAAAAACAAGGAAATAAGATTAACAATAAACGTATCAATATTTCTTTGGCAGTAGGCTCTGTACAATGATGTGGGGAAATGTATCTTACTGTACATTTGAATGGGGTGAAACTTAGGCATAAATTCGTCGTTTTGCGCGATTGTTTCAAGGGATTCATCGCAGGTCGTGGGTTCATAAGGCAAGCCGGATTATCTTTGCACTTGAAAGAGGGAGGCTACAGCTTTGCAGACAGTGACGTCATCTATTTGTTTTCTGCGGAGAAGAGGGAAGCGGGGATGAGTCTTCCGATTCTGCAGGGGATAACGTCGACTGTGGAGGCTGAAGCTGGGGCAACCGCGACGGTAACCGCGACGATGGGAAAAAGTGAAACATCTGATGCAACAACCGCGACGATGGGATATTGCCAAAGACGTCCCGAAATAGCAGAATTGATTGAGCGTGCAGAATGTTCACCAGAAGTAAAGAAGAAATTAGCAGATATTTTAAACATCTACAGTAACGTCTTTTCTGAAAAACCTGGCGTTACACACATCTTACAGCACAAAATAGAACTAACCGATACGACACCATTCTATTCTAAGCTTCGTATTTTGACTCCAGAAAAGCAAGAAATAATGGATAACTGTATCGATGAGCTGTTAGCTGGGGGTTTCATTGAGCCCTGCAAATCTAATTACATTAATTCACCGTTGTTAATCAGGAAAGGGGATAAATACAAGGTGATCCTGGATCCTCGAAAGACAAACGCAGTAACAAAGAAATCTAGGAATGAAGTCCCGGATATGTTTGAATCTTTGAGTAAATTAGGCAAGGCTAGATATTTCTGTAAATTAGATTTGGTAAACGCTTTTGGCCAGCTTTTATTGGAAGAAAACTCACGCCAATACACGGCTTTCAACACTTCACGAGGAATCTTTCGCTATTTGAGATGTCCCTATGGATTGAGCATGATTCCTAACACACTGGCGAAACTGATGAATATTGTCCTTGGAGAGCTGCAGGGTGTCTCATGCATTGCTTTTTACGATGACATTTTGGTTTATGGAGAAACGGAGGGAGAATTGTTGCTCGCGCTGAAAGAAGTTTTGGAGAGAATGCACAAGGCGAACTTAACACTTTCACCATCGAAGTCCCAACTTTTTACTTCGGAAGTGGATTACCTGGGTTTCAGAATTTCTCACAAGCAAGTGATGTGCCACCCATCCAAGATTGAGTATTTGGACCAGATAAGGGCTCCGAAGAATGTGAAGCAACTCCAGAGCATTTTAGGATTCTTCGGATTTCTGAAAGGTCATATTAGCCACATGTCAGAGTTGACGAGTCCTCTCACTGACATGTTACGTAAGGGAGTTCGTTTTCGGTGGACGGATGTTCACGAAGAGTGCCTGACCAAACTGAAAGAAGCAGTAAAGAATAACGTTTCTCTGTACATTCCTGTACTGAATGAGCCGTTCGTCATCTACAGCGACGCGAGCGATAACTGCGCCGGTTTCTTACTAGGACAGACGGAGCAAGGGGGGAAACTGCATGTTGTATCCTTTGGAAGTAAAAAGTTCTCACAAGCCCAGAAGAACTACAGCACAACGCACAAAGAATTCCTCGCTCTGCTCCTTGCAGTCGAGACTTTCGACAAGTACATCTGCCACGCTCCGGCAGTGGAAGTTTTCACTGACCACAGTGCTCTGACCACGATATTCAGTACTGAAAACAAGAGCGCAAAGATGTCAAGGTGGACCGCTCGTCTCTCGCGCTACCCTCTGCTCATCAAATACGTGAAAGGAGAGCTAAATCTGGTAGACTTTCTATCGAGAAATGAAGTATGCAACACCCATCCGTCTGAGTACGACGGGTTACCCGCAGCGCAGGAAACATTCCCCCTGGAAGATGAAAATGATGAAGGTTACGTGAAATTCGAGATGGAAGACGGAGTTGTGATCGATTCGTCAGATATTCCACAGAAACCAGTTGCTGACCTCAGTGCTTTGTGCACTATACAAAGCGCGAAGCAAATAAAGAAGAAACGACGAGAAAATTTGCTTCGAGGGATCAAACTACCCAAGGTTCGTCTCTCTAAAAGTGAAAAGATGCAGGGCTTTTCATTGTTGCCTTTTTCCGTGGCCGAGGGGAATGAAGAACACGAACCGCTGGATCCGAGCAGGCTTCTGGACACCACTTCAATCATTTCAGAGCAAATGAAAGATAATTTTCTTGCAGACTTAGGGAAGACTGTTAGGAACGAGGAGGTGGAAGGGACGAAGATGTACAAGGAAAAGTTGAAGACACTGGCCAAATCTTCGTATTTCGACGATGATGGAATCCTTAGGAGAAATTTGCCTGCAGAAAAGTACAAAGAGAAAGGAACTGGCAAAATATGGGCACCTCTTTCTCTACGTGCACAAATTCTTATGTCCTTGCATGATAGTGCATTCGCTTCTCACCCTGGAAGATTGAAAACTTTAGCAAAGGTCAGAGAACAATACACGTGGCTAGGCCTAACAAAAGACGTTATTCAATACTGTAAGTCGTGCCAACCATGCTGTGTATTTAAAGGGGACACGACTAAGAAGCAAGGCTTCATGGCAAGTAATAAGGAAACAGAAGTTGGCAAGAACTTATACTGTGACATTCTGGGACCAGTCGTTCGTTCGAAAAAGGGAAATTTCCAATACGTTCTAGTATGCGTCGATAGTTTTAGCAGATTTACTATCTTGCGCCCTCTTCGCGTGGTGACTGCGAAATCTGTGTTAGAACAATTACTGGATATATTCTCGATCCATGGATTCTACCCAAGAATCTCCACTGATAATCAAAGCATTTTCAATTCCAGAATGTGGAAACAGATGATGAAGATGTTTGATTCCAAGCAGATCAGAATTTCTCCATATCGCCCGCAGGGCAATCTCGCAGAATGCTACGTAAAGGCAACTAAACGTGCTCTTTCCACACTAATTTCGTCGCACAACGAGTGGGCGTCATCGCTACCGTACGTGCAGTTTGCATTGAATTCACAAGTTTGCAACACGACCACATTCAGTCCAGCATATTTGCATTTTGGACGTTCTGTGAGGGGTCCTTTCGAGAAGGCCAGGGACGCTTTGCCTCAAGGACCTGAAATCAGACAGGAGGACATCTTGGAATTCGTGGAGGAAACGAAATTCAGGATAGAAGAGGCCAAGAAGATAGCTCGCAACAATCAAGAGCGCATGCATAATGCACAGAAGAAAGTATATGATAAGAAACGCCGCAAGTGCACGTTTAAGGTGGGGGAAAAAGCTTGGCTTAAGGAACATCCTCTCTCTGATAAGGCCCGTGGAGTAACTAGTAAACTCTCGGGGAAGTTCTCTGGACCACACGCAATTGTGGAGCAAACTTCGGCAAATACTTTCAAACTAAAACACAGCGAGGACGGAAGAATATTGAGAGCCAACAGCGATCAGTTAAAACCTTATTCTTCGCCGCCTGAGTTCGCGAAGAAAGTAGCCGGGCAAAATTCAGCGAAGGGAGCGCACGTATCTTTTCCAGAAGACGAGAATGAAGATGTACCCCAGATGCGTTACAAGCTGAGAAACAGATTCTGATCTAATTTCAAAAGGGGATTTTTGTAAATATTGTATATAGGGATTTATCTATCTTTTCTTTATTTTTTATCTTTCATTTATTTTCTCTCTCTGATACCTCGCACCTACTCGTGCAAACGTTTCGTTCCGCAGTCAACAAAAGTAACGCAAAGTTAGTGCGTATTCTTTTACCGCGTATTTTCGTCGAGAAGCCGCAGTTCGGTGGTGAGAAAATCCAGTGAATAGCAGTGACATCTCTGGATGTAGAGCCATTTAGACCCATTCATGTGGAACCCGGTCGAAGCGGTGTCTTCCGATCTCGGCAGGAGCGCAGAGCAGTGGCATTGCCGGGAGTCGAACCAGCAGCCTTGGTGACGTGGATGGATTTCCAGGAGACTGTCTCTAATTGGTCCAGGAGGAAGGATGGAATAGATGCTGAGTGGGTAAGAATCGACGTGAGTTAACCAGCTCCAGTGCTGAGGGAAGAACGCAGATCTCGAAGTACACTTGTGGACAAAATTAGAGTGAACATTGACTGTCAGTGTCGTGTGACCTAATGAAAGTGTGTTTGTAGTGAACAGAAACTGCGGACAAGTGTTTTGTGTATATTATTATTATTATTCTAGGTTACAGAACTTTGATTTTTCTCTCTTCAGGAAGGGGGGACTATGTAATGATGCGATCATTACTGGATCCTTTTTATGTTATAAATTGTGTATGTCTATGTCTATGTCCTGTACGTTTGAGTTCTTGGCCGTTGGGGAGCGGTAAGTTTCCAGTAACGGTTTAGGTCATTAGCGGGGCCTATAAAAGGAAGGGAAGGCAGCAGTCGGTCTCAGATGTTTCGGTGCAATTCGGCGAGGTAAAGAGGTGTTGTTTCTCTATGGGGCGAAACGAAGAATCTTTCTTGATAATATGAATAGGCGGATACTTTAACTTTCTTTCTTTCTTTTAATACACACACTTGCTCTTTTCACACTATTCCAATAGTTTATTTCATGTGGGAAACCGGGTACACAACACACATACCTTCAGCCACCTTTTTTGGTACTGAGGGTTATATTTTTTTTTTTACTCGTGGAGCCAGTGGCTACGCGAGTCTACACACTCTCTTCGGGAAGGGGGAACAGGGTACACCGGAATGTAATTTTGTGAATAACGGCCAAGAATTAACTTCTGTAAATATATTATGAATAAACCTATATATATCTAAAAGGAAATGGGCGTTATACTATAGTTTGAAGAAATACGTGTCTATTGCCTAAACTAGCATCCACAGAACTTCAGGTACTGCAAGTTTTGAACCTCGGGACAAGGATTCAAAAATGTATGGTTGTGTATATTGTGTATGTTGCTGAGAATCAGCCTAAAAGCACTAAATATACCGTTACACAATGTAAAAAAAAAGGTTTAATTAGGCAGTTAAACCTAAAATAGGTTCAAACAAGCAAAATAGGTTATTTTATGCACTATAAAACTTCGTCATTTGTTGCGTTTGTTAATTAAACGCTGACATAACTTGTTATTTTTTTATTTACTTGCAAAGGAAAAAATTGGTTAAAAAACTAAAATCCGAAGTATAGTTACTTACTTACTACATCCTCCAAGTAATAGGTGATTGTATCTAGTACATATTATGATATGAAAACTCATAAATTTTACTTTACCTACAACAATGTACTTAGTTTAGACTTTAATCTAAGTTCTTCTCAGAGGCGCATGTAGCGGGTTTTACCACAGGTAACAGCAATATGTAAAGAAATTAAAAAGTGTTCCCAATAAAATATATTGCAGAGGACATGTTCTCTGCAGCCGACAAAACCGAAGAGGCAGGCCGTTCCGCTACCCTCAAGAGGCAACAGGAGGAAAGGGCGCCAATGCAAGGGAACAGCGGGGAAAGACTTAGAGGCAAGTGTGCTAGGGGGTTATTCATATGCCTGTTTACGGGCCCAGTTGCCGGTCCAGCCTACCGGATCAGCAAGTGTTGTCACATTGGATTTCCAGAAAAGAGCTAAATCCCGTCTAAAACGGGGATACTATTTCTCTGAAGCAACAAGAGCTAGACTGCAAAGCCAAAACTGGATTTAACTACAACTTAATAGACGAAAAGATAAGTACTTGATGCGATTCGTGATTTGGACAAAAATTGCTCCAAAAAACTAAGTTGGCAACAGGAGTACGTACATCTGGATTTCCTCCCACCGCTGGAAGAGGGGAATTCTGTCGTCTGCTCAACGCAGAAACGTCAAACTGACCCGAATGTGTGGTTCTTCTTCCCCTTTCCACCTCTTTGCAAAGAAACAGGGATGGTTGACAAGGCTCGACAACTATTCACTGGATTTTCGTGGTAACTCTCTCATGAGTGGTAATTCTTCCTAGGAGTGATTGTGGCTAAATCACAGCGAATTACAATGAACAAATATCTAGATCAAAGGCATATATTTTTGGAGGGTAGTGTGGAGATGATAACGTCTGATGGCCGGTAACACTTTTGAAAAAGTCACGTCACGCAACTGGTCCTGCTCATAACGAAGGATAAAAGAATACTATGTAAGGTAGACCCAATATAGCCTACATAGGAATATATTGTGACATGTGCAAATGTGACATTTGTTACTCTTATGTTCACGTTGAGTATGTGGAACTCACTAAGGATGATAAAGGACCCTTCATTTGCTAAAGACTGGCTATTATTTATCATTTTAGTTACCAACAGGATACGTTTTTACCTATTAATCGTTAACACTTTTACGAAGTTCACGCCACGCTACCGGGAAATGTTTGACAAAAAGCAAGCAAGTGACAATATCGAAAAAAGAATGGCAAAAGATTCAACTGAATTTACCTACACGGGTGGTGAAAATCCCACCGTTGTGCTTGCAAACCGGTTTTGCGATATCAAGCCGCATGGTTTGCGAGTCACTCACTGACGTCAAACATGAAAAAGGAAAAAAAAGAGGAACGTATTGAATCCGTGGAGTAAAACGTCATGCATCGTTAACCAACAGCAGAAACCCACGATTCAATAATTCAGATGAACTCAGGTAATGGTTCCCTGTGAATGAGAGACTCATATATTAATTAACACTCTCGTTAATGATTCACCGCGAAATCTCCCTCTCGTCCATAAAATATAAAATGTACTCCTGGCTCGCGGAATGTAACGTTTGTACGAGATGATGAAACGACGCACAATGAATTACTGACTCGTCTACAAAAGGAGCACAGCCTGTAGTCGTGTATATTTTAAAAGTTGTTCCGAAGAGGTGTCTTTTTGTGCCGTGACATCCTTCTCTGTCGCGCCTTGTATTCAGTCAATTCGTCAGTAGAGTGGCAAGGCTTGTAAGTTGGGAATTTTTCACGAAAATAGAAAATCCAAGGGTTTCCTTTCTTATGTAGATTCCTTAGCACAGTATAGCGGAAAACTGAAATGTTCACACTGTTGTTTTTGTGCTTTTCTTGCTACAAAGTCTTAGAAAATATGAGTGGGTAAAGCCTAAGGGAATTACTTATATTCAGTTCTTTCTTTTCTGTCGGTACGCCGTACCGGAAGCGCTTTTTCTTTTTCCAGTCAACTTGTGAATGCGAGTGTTCTTTTCTTGCTCTCTGATTGGCTGTTGAAAAGTTATGGTGCTCTGATTGTGAGAATATCTTATTTGCGCTGTACGTTAGGTTAGGTTAGGTTAGATTAGATTAGAAAGCAGCAAATTTGCACTGAAAATAGGAAATAAGATATTCTCACAATCAGAGCACCGTAACTTTCCAACAGCCAATCAGAGAGCAAGAAATGAACACTCGCATTCACAAGTTGACTGGAAAAAAAAATTCGCGTACCGGAATGTTCTTTCAGGTGAGAATAAAAACAAATGAAGTGTGTCTGTGTGTGTAACTACATTAAGTTAGATACTTTGACACCATGTTTGCATGTCATCGTAGGAAAAAAGAAGGAAGAGAGATGAAAGAATCGGTAGAGAATAAGAGAAAGAAGAGAATCAAGGAAGCCACAGAGAGACAGAGGGAGAGAGAAAGATATAGAGAAGCCAGGAAGACAGAGAGAGAGAGAGAGAGAGAGAGAAAGAGAAAAGAGAAAAACAGGGCGAAAGAGAAAACGAGAGTGAAAGAAAGAGAAAGAATATAGAACGGGAGAGTGTGTGAAGGAAATACAGAAGTCAAAAAAGAGAGAAAGAAAAAGAGAAACGAGTTAATGAAAGAAAGAAGAAACTGAAAAGAGATCAGAAAAGAGAAATTGAAAAGAGATAAAATATAATGAAAATAAAAGTGAAATTGACAAACAGACAGAAAGAGAGAGAAGGAAGAGGATTAGCAGAAGACCGCTAGAGAGAAAGAATAAATAAAAACTGAGAGAAACAATAGATCAAAACATAGACAGGAAGCCAGAAGCTAGAAAGAAGACACAGGAAAAGAAAGAAGGAGACAAAATAGTTACAAATAAAAGGAAGGGTGGAAGGAGATGTACGCGTTTTTCCATTCTTCAAAGGACAAGCGCCCATGAGTTCTTACCATGAACATAATAACAAACTAAGCTAAAAATTACCGGAACCTTTCTTGTCAGAAGCAAAAAAAGCAGTGCTTACATTTAAATTTAACATTTAAACCTTTAACTTAACACTTCGGTTTTAATACCAAATATTATTATTATATACCTATTTCTGTGGTCATCAGGCGAGGATCCACGGGGAAGGCGATGGGGGCAATAGCCCCTACCAAAGACCATGTTATTTGAATCTGAGTATTATACATGAAAACTATCCTTAATTCATTTGTATTAACATTATGGATCGTTATTATGGCTATTTTGTAACCATTGTAATACCCAATGTCTATCATCATAATAGTTATTTGTTCCTAATTCCGCATAGGAGTCTTCTGATAATAATCTACACTTCAACTCAAAATGAAATAAATTAATAACAACCCTAATGTTTGTATATTTTTACATTTTCCTGTCTCAACCAAAGTTCTTATTCCTTCGTTTCGTGATACCGTGAAGTTAATTACGACTGTGGATTATAATAATGCTGGAAGAAAATAACAAACATCCTCTACTTATCCGGGACTCGAACCCAGTGTTCCTATTTTCGCCCTGTGTACGCTAATCGCTACAGACAGCGGAGCAGTGTTACATGTTGTTTATATTAAAACTATGTAAATATTGGTTAGAATGGACTTCCGGTGAAAAATCGCCCCTCCCAGGTGCCAGTCTTGGATCTACCTGGTCATCTTTGTAATATCCAATCACACAATCATTCATTATTAGAGCAGTCACTACTTTGTACATATAGTATGATACAAGTAAATAAATGAAGATGAAGCAGACAAAATGCGTGTTCAAGTTACGAATACATATGAACAACGTTAAAAGTGAAGAGTGTGTTTGATATCAAACGTTAGAGCTTAAGATCAATGACATTGTATTTTGTGGTCTAGCTCTAATATTAAGTTATAGTAACAAGTTCTGTGTATTGAAGGTGTCATGAACATTTATTTTTATATTTCCCTCGTTAATTCCAAACTTCCGATATTCAATATACTGTAAATGTGAAACAAATTTAAACTGCACTATTTCATTAAGATGTTCCTTCGATTTATTGAATGCGAAGTTCCAGATAGTTGTATTACATTCTAATATAAATAGAGAATATATAAATGATTGATTGATTTGGTCTATTTTACTTTGCTTTTGTGCCATTTTTGGCTAATCGCAAAGATGAGGATGAGTCGTGATATGATGAAAAAACACTGACAAAGAATACGGAACCATGGCATGCTGGGCTAACCAATTATTCAATTTGCTCCATTTATTAATAAAGATATTTTGTCTCCTAGTTTTGGATACAATAAGATAAACATATTTATTCAATGCCAAAGGAGAATTGTGACTGAGTAAAATTCAAGTAACTCTGTTTCTTTTAAACTACATTTTCTAACAATGAAATCGTGTTTATGTTTTTCATAATTGTTCATTACTTTCCACAGTCCCGGTTATTCTAGTGGAAGAAACAGGCGACGGGGTTTAAGCAAATACACGACCAGTGTAGCAAATCATGCGTTATACATTAAATGCACGCCAAAGCAATATAAAAGCTTCGAATTACAGTTCCACGCGATGAATCATTCGTACCTAGTCGTGCAAGTTCTTCCACTTCTTCCACGCCACAGAACATGAATGCAGGGAAGAAAAAAAATACGAGAATAGCTGTTCCACGAACTCCCGTCACCTGGTTGAATGGGAGACAGAACTTTCTTCGTTCGGAATGGGAAAACGGTGAATGAGATTCCAGCCTGCATTCAAAAACATCATCTTCGACCTTTTTTTACCTATCTTCTTCTTCTTCTTTGACTTGCTTTTTCTTCTTTTATTCTTTCTGGAACCCGTGGAAATTTCCTTCCAAGTCGTAAAAGTAACGGCAGGACGAAAACAAGGTCGCTTTGGTTGGTAAACTTGGCTAGAATCGCCAGTGGCGACATCTACGAGCCGAACTCACAGGCATCTAGTGCAAGACCGGAAAATAAATAGTATCCTTGGTCAGCCTGAAGCCTCAGCCAAAGATCTTACAAATAGATACCAGATTAGCAGGTGGCGTTGATGTTCCTTAATCCATTCCAAGCTGGATTGAAGAAAACTTAAATATAAAAGAACAGACTCTCAACTTGGTAATAATTTAAGAGGCAATTATAATGTGCGAACGATAGTAACCTGTGCAAAGAAGTAGTTAGGTTTTGAAGGTTGTATTAGATGTACACTAGAGTACTGCATTGGACACTTTCGCTCGCTCAAACTCGATCGAATCTCCCACGCTCGAGCGAGATTCGTTCGAATATATAGAACATCAAATATCATTTCAATGTGACAATAATCCTATAAATATTATATGTAAAATTCGTGCTGGTAGTTTCAGCCCATAAACATCTATTCATTCTCATGTATTGCTATGTATTGGTAAGATAGACTAAATTACATTTTAACATGGAGATGATGACTATGTTCACTTTAGTTTCAATTTCACTTCGTCTTTCACTTCACGAAGCATATTTGAAGGCCCACTGCCACAGACAAAATGCGGTTGTAGGTGAATTACTGGGCTTCGAGCGTTATTCGCTCGAGCGAAGAAACAGTCGATTTCGTAAGCCATCTAGCGTCATCCGTGAGAACTATTAAGACGATCGAGCCAAAAAGTCTCGATGCAGCACTCTAATGTACACCGAAGGGCGAAATAAACAATAGGCAAATTGACCACACCATTTTTATTCGGTCTGTATTACACAGTGTGCTGACAATCAACTGAAATAATGACGTCAATAAGCATAGAACAATGCCTGCTTCGAACCAACATAGTTTCATTCCTTAAAACAACACAGGATGTAGAATACAAAAGTAATGACAATAATGGTGGACAATTTGGTCTACCATTATCTTTGCCGTTGACTGTACTATTATTAGAAACACACAATATACATCCAATACAGACATACAAATAATAAATTTACTGGAGAAATGGCCGTCCAAACTGTCAGATTCTGCTACCATCTAACTACCGTAAAAATAACCATGACCGTTTTAAAAGTATTGACGGTCATTTACCTAATTCATGCAACTTCGATGATTCAGATCTCTAAACCTATATTTAGGGTACAAATAACTGCAATTTATAATCATTATCTATGATTATGCTTGATAAAATATTTAAATAAAAAGAAACGGTTGCGTTGTGTTTTTGTAAATTAACATGCAGATTGTAGAATTTTTACGATAGAATATTATAGATTTTACAATAACTTCCAACAGTACAGAATGTGTACATAAAAAGAAAAGTGCCAAAAACTTAGGCTTGCTTTAGACGCAAACATTTACCTTGTACTTTTCGTAACATTTCTGTTCTGCTACGATCGAATTCTAACGTGTAAAGTGGAAGAAATCTTATAGCATTTTGATGCCATTCAGTGACATATTTCATAGATAAAATCCGTCCTTATTTCCTTGGCGTTCCAGCATAACCAATCAGAAGCGGGCTCTAGGTCACGAGTGCAAATGTAATAGCGGCCGAGTGAGATGTAAACAATGCATCACTTCACATGTTTAAAAGCCGTTAACTATTCAACCGAGAGAAATCACGTTTCGTATAAAAAGGTGTTATGTACAAATCAAATGCACTGCTTAAATACATATTCTATAGCGCATAGAGTACACGTATGCAAGAAGAAATTAGTTGATTCCACTGTGCAAATTAAGCTTCTTGCTTTGGTGGGGGTTGGGGTTGCCCATGAGTGACGCATTTGAGATTTCATTCCGGGAGGGAGGTGCTTTTTCTTTTCAAATTTGTTCATGTTACCAGTCAGTACATTAAACTGTTGCCTTGCGGTTCTAAGTACTTTAGAAAATTGGTCCTAACCTAGGTTATTGGTTTGAGTTGGTGTTTTAAGTCCACTTTATGCACAGTAAGGCTAATCGGGACTTGACCTACAGTTTAAAGTGGGATCCGAACCACTTGTGCCTCCACCGGGTATCGAACCCGGGACCCCTCGATTACAAGGCAATGACGCTACCACTGCGCCATGGGGGAGGCCTAACCTAGGTTATTAGATTTTATAATAACATTATAACGTAATTTAGAAACAGTACATTTACCTTCTAAGAAAACCCAAACTCGTACACAAAAAGGGCTATCGAACTAGTACTACCGAAAATATGACCAAATTTCAATTCCCAAGTTCAAACTTAACGTCCATCTAACCTAAACTTAACGCCATCTAACCTAAACTTAACGTCCATCTAACCTAAACTTAACGCCATCTAATCTAAACTTAACGTCCACCAAACCTAAACTTAACGTCCATCTAACCTAAACTTAACGTCCATCTAACCTAAACTTAACGCCATCTAACCTAAACTTAACGTCCATCTAACCTATACTTAACGTCCATCTAACCTAAACTTAACGTCATCTAACCTAAACTTAACGTCATCTAACCTAAACTTAACGTCCATCTAACCTAAACTTAACGTCCATCTAACCTAAACTTAAAGCCATCTAACCTAAACTTAACGTCCATCTAACCTAAACTTTACGTCCATCTAACCTAAACTTAACGTCCATCTAACCTAAACTTAACGTCCATCTAACCTAAACTTAACGCCATCTAACCTAAACTTAACGTCCATCTAACCTAAACTTAACGTCCATCTAACCTAAACTTAACGCCATCTAACCTAAACTTAACGCCATCTAACCTAAACTTAACGTCCATCTAACCTAAACTTAACGTCCATCTAACCTAAACTTAACGTCCATCTAACCTAAACTTAACGCCATCTAACCTAAACTTAACGTCCATCTAACCTACCTACAAGTTTCTTGTGAACACTTTAATACGTGTAAAATATCAACACTATGCCATGAAAACTTAAGTGGAAAACGCCTGCTGTTCTCTCGGTTCGGTCAGGCTGGTTAGTTGCAAAATGGTGTCCTTCTTTAAACCATCATGCTGCATACGTTTCGGCAGGGAAATCTTGGATGAGTGATCCATTAATGGACACGAATGATTTTGTTTGCTTGTTTGTTACATATATAAGAAATTATATACTATATGCTCAGTGGTGCAACCACACGGGGCGGGGGGGGGTTCTGTATATGATTTCAATCCCATTAGGGGGGTGAAAACATCCCTGGCAGGGATAAAATAATTTTTTTTGCCGGGGATAAAATTTTCTGGGGGAGGGGGAAATCCCTGGTTGTTTCAATTGCAAACACTGGGCTGATTCATGGTCAGAAATATATAAATATATAGATGAGATTGGCGCTTACTTAACGGCTCAAAAAATATGTAGAGTTTAAGTTTCTTAACACGATATGGCGTCAATTAAATAACCATTTCCTCTTTTAAATTACACCTCATCCTCTTTAAATTTATTAGTTATTAACCGTAATTCGTATGGCTATCGTGCTGTATGCATTATCTAATGTTCTCTGCGTGCTTTGCATTGCAAATGCTAAACGGAATGTTACGTGAAATGCTTCCATGTAAAGAACTGTCTGCTATAAAATTTTTGGAAGCATAAATGTTAAAGGAAATGCTTCCGTCTAAAGCAGTTGGATGCGCGCCTGATTAACATAAAGGTTAGTGACGATGGTAGCTCCCCTTCACGTCTGAAATTAGAATCGCCCCAGGAAACACATAAAACTAAAAATAATCCTAGGCTTAAAAAGAAAAAAAGCAGTGCAGAACCCACCGAGAAGCTCGTTAATCCGCCACGTGTATTTCTACCCCACGCACGCACTTCGTCAACAATTGTTGCGCCGGGAACAGGTAAATCACCAGATTGAAGTTGTACAAATCAAATTGTTCAAATTGAAACCTGTTGACTGTTGGAACAATTGATGACTAACCAACGCTAACGAGGGATGGACGTGCAACTATTCAATCCCGCACCCGACGTCATAAACCGCAATGAAATCGATTGTCGCTATATTTCACCGTGTATTAGAGGGTTGTCGTAGCTGCCGTATTAAGTAGCTACACGAGTATGGTACTCTTATAGCAGTGCCGGATTCGGAAGTTACCGTTGGGAGCGTCCATCACCTCACCAAGAATCAATTCTAACCTACACTTGCACTGTTTCATTCATACAGAGTTGTTTAAGGTTCAGAAATTTTATACATAAATTCAATTCCGGTCAAGGAGATAAATCAGCAAGCATAAATGTGTTCTGGACCGTAAAGAACCTTTTTATCTGTAAAGTATTTCATTCGGTCCAGGAAGTTCCTGGACGTTTAACAACCCTATCAGATATAAAAGGTAAAGTGAAATAGCAAAGAAAAAAACAAAACCCTAATCAAGGAGTCTGGGGTTCGATCCCAGTAGTTGTATTTACGGTACGGACAGCGCCGGAAAGTATGAACCCCCCCTCAAGCAGATTTGCTCTACTTAAAACTTGCTCAACATGGCCATATGAGCTTTTTTCTCTAGTGTGGAACCCCTGTTTAATCCAAGATTTATGTAAAAATGCCCTCGGGAATATTTCGGAAAGTATGACCCCCTCTGATTGATGAGGCTACACTTATAAAAGGCACTTCTGTGAGATTGCTGTCCATAAATTTGTTAAAAATATGCCCCTCTTGATATTGTATGATATCTTAAGTATAGTAACTGTTATAGTGCCCTAGCATGTATAGATTTCAGAAAATTCTATTTATAAAAATTATAGAGACATAAAATATAGAGAATCTCGAGTAGAATATGTATACAAAATTTCAAGTTACCCCTGTTGAGAACTGCCTGCCTGCCGGGGGAATCAATATTTTCTGACCTAAGTTCTCAACTGCTCCCAGTTTTATTGCCGGACCAATACTTGTTGGAGCAGTTCCTCAGATTCCCCCGGCGCGGTGCTGCCAGCACCGAGGTGGGATTAATACTTGAGCAAGTTCCTCAGATCCCCGCAGCGCGGCGCTGGTAGCGGCAGCAGTAGGATCAATATTTGGAGCGGTAGGTCTATTGCCTCCTGAGTTTTATTAGCAGAGCTCCGGCAGTTCTATCAGCAGTCTTATTGACATCGATTAGTTCCAGAGAGTGCCGCGCTGGGGCATGGCGCTGCAGTATGGGTGGGATCAATATTTCGAGCAGAGCATTTCCAACATCGATTAGTTCCAGAGTTGTCCACCGCCGCGCCGGGAGGCATGGCGCTGCGGTATGGATTGCATGTACGCTCAGCAGAAAAACAGGATACTTCGGCAAAAATGTTAGAGAAGAGCTCATGTTTCTGAATGCACCCCCAATACACCCCCACCCACCCCCACCCCCAACACACCCCCACACCCACCCCTACACCCACCCACATCCATACATATTTACTTGCAGACAAGATTGGACAAGACAGAACAAAAATAAACAAGATTCAACAAGACAGGACAAGAATAGACAAGATTCAACAAGGCAGGACACAATATTACAGGTTAGAACCAGTGCAGACAAGATTTAACAAGACAGAACAAGAATAGACAAGATTCAACAAGACAGAACAAGATTTAACAAGACAGAACAAGAATAGACAAGATTCAACAAGGCAGGACACAATATTACAGGTTAGAACCAGTGCAGACAAGATTTAACAAGACAGAACAAGAATAGACAAGATTCAACAAGACAGAACAAGATTCAACAAGGCAGGACAAGAATAGACAAGATTCAACAAGGCAGGACACAATATTACAGGTTAGAACCAGTGCAGACAAGATTTAACAAGACAGAACAAGAATAGACAAGATTCAACAAGACAGAACAAGATTCAACAAGACAGGACAAGAATAGACAAGATTCAACAAGGCAGGACACAATATTACAGGTTAGAACCAGTGCAGACAAGATTTAACAAGACAGAACAAGAATAGACAAGATTGGACAATTAATAAACAGAAATTTTGCTTAGCTAAAACAAACAAAGTTTTGATTGGCTAAAGCAAGCAAGGTTTTGATTGGTCCGACAAAACTATAAAAGCCAGGGCACAGTGCAGATTCTTCACCACTGCTGGATCGGCAGTGGAACCCACAAGTGGGGGATAGAACCTGAACAGGCTCCACCAAAGTATAGGAGACTTGAAGCATATAATTTGGCGGAATAACCTAAGTAAGGTCATAGAGACAATATACACTGATACAATAAAAGCCAATTTTTGGCAGGGGGGGCCAAAGTGGTTCCTAAATACAAAATAATTAATATCTCAAGAACCAATTGACATAGAGCTATGCAGTTTTTTTTGTCTGTACTGGAATAACCCAAGTAAGGTCATAGAGACAATATACACTGATACAATAAAAGCCAATTTTTGGCAGGGGGGCCAAAGTGGTTCCTAAATACAAAACTCAAGAACTAATTGACATAGAGCTATGCAGTTTTTTTTGTATGCACTGAACTCAACTGATCCAGAATAGAGTTTTGATTTGAATCCCAGGAAATTGTATATAAATACCAAAGCCAAAATATTAAGTGTATACACACATACATACATACACACACATACAAAGTACAGTGCTGAACCCATCTGATTTTTAATTCAGTATAAAGTTTTGAATTGAAACCCAGGAAATTGTATATAATAAACAACAACAAAAATGCCAAGTCAAAAATATTGTAATCAGTGCAATAAAAATATATCCAGCCCCAATTGGGCCAAGCATCAAAAGATTTGTAACCCGGACAAATACAGAACTCCTACAAAAATTTGCCCCAAATGCAATAGAAAATACAGCATGCAATACTTCACATATACACATAAAGATACTTGCTCTGCACAACCATCTACATCTGGTCTGAAAAGAAGGCACGAAGCACCTGTTAATGCCAGAGCAGCAAAACAGCCACGCTATGAACCCATCCGTAGCAGTTTTAACGGCCAATTAAGAGATCACCGGTTTGTATCAGAGCCAAGATGTGGCATTGAGAATTTCTTGAACAGTATAAATTCTGATCTGCAGGCAATTCTTAATGCACAAAATGGCTCTTATAAGCTCTCCCTCAAATTGTTTGTACAATATAAGAAACCAAACGGCACAAAATTTACACAGCCCCACATAACAGAAACTGTACCTGTATATTCAAATGCAAATTCAGACACAATAATAGGCAATTTGATAGATCAATTAAATATCAAACACTCTGAATTTGCGGCAAAAGAGTCAGGATGGAGCCTATGCGGTTCATCACACAAGTTATATGTTCATATTTCTGAATTCAGCCCATTACAAGGATCCACTTATGTGCCATTGCCTGCCAATATCAAAAACAAAAGAGCCGTGGTCAATATAAAAAATACCGACCAGAAATGCTTTTTGTGGTGTATATTAGCTGCCTTGTATCCAGTTTCAAGGGATCCTCAGAGAATAACTTATTACAAACACCATGAACATCTTTTTGACGAAGCAATGGAGGGTTTAGAATATCCAATGTCTATTCCGAATATTGATAAATTTGAAAAAAGGGCCAGGCACATCAACGGCAAACAATTATCTATTAATGTATTTATTTGTTCCACTGGCAATTGCCCGATAGCACCTCTCAGAATCAGTACAATTGATGATGAAGCTGCAATTCCGATTGATCTGCTCTTAATTGAAGAGGATGATACATACCATTACACTCTAATACATAATCTTCAAGCTTTAGTGAGAACACAACTAGACAAAACTCATACAATATTTAAGTTGTGCAGAAGATGTTTAACTGTATTTGATGGTCAAAAAATGGTGAAGGGGGTTCGGGAAGAGAATGCAGAAATTGCTAAAAACAAGTTAATTGAGCATCTGAAATACTGTGGCAACCATAAACCTGTTCATATGGTGATGCCCAATCCAAGTGAAAATTGCAAATTCAAAAAGTTTGAAGCCTTGTTGGAACACCCTGTATATATTGTCTGTGATTTCGAATCGAACCTCAAATCTCTTGCATTCTGTAGCCCAGATCCAGAAGAATCTTCAAGTACACCATACCAGCTACATGAACCTTCCAGTTTTTGTTATATGGTTGTACAGGATGGTGTTGTTACTAAAGAATATTCATACATGGGACCAGATGCCATCAAAGAATTTGCACATAGAATAGAAAATGTGTGCCGTGACATAGCATCTAACATCTTATTAAAATCAAAGCCTATGTTGCCTTTAACAGAGGAACAGATTGAGGATTTCAACAATGCAGAAAAATGCCCGGTATGTGATTGTGAATTTTCAGATACAAATATCAAGGTTCATCACCATTCTCATACAGATGGTCGATATAAACAGGCCCTGTGTAATAGCTGTAATATTAAGATCAAGAGACCAAGATTCATCCCCATATTTTGCCATGGAGCATCCAATTATGATTTCCATCATTTGATCAGGTACGAGGGGTTTGAGAAGCAGAATTTAAATATTTTAGCTGAAAATGATGAGAAATATATATCTATTAGCAAGATAATTAAAGTTGATGGTGTTCCTATTCACATAAGATTTCTTGATTCTTACAGATTTTTATCTGCTAGCCTGGCCACACTGACCACTCAATTATCTGATGATGACTTGAAAATCACACGTGCCTTGTTTCCAGATCAGGACCTGAAATTAATTAGGCGGAAGGGTGTATATCCATACGACCATGTTACAGATTTTTCTAAATTTAATGAGTGTTCCCTGCCACCACAAGAAGCATTTTATAGCAAAATCAGAGGATCTGGAATTACTGATGAAGATTATCACCATGCCAAATTGATGTGGAAAAGTTTAAAATGCAAGACATTTGGTGATTATCACATGGCTTATTTGAAACTTGATGTGACCCTCTTAGCTGATATAATCCAGACATTCAGAAAATCTTCCATGCAAAATTATGGACTGGACCCAGTGTATTTTTTCAGTGCTCCGGGCCTAGCATGGTCTGCAATGTTTTTCAAAACTAAAATGCAATTGGATCTAATCCACGATCAAGATATGTATCTGTTTATGGAGAAATGTATAAGAGGAGGGATGGTGCAATGTTCCCAGAGATATGCCAGAGCAAATAACAAGCATATGCCTGATTATGATCCAGCACGGCCATCAAATTATATAGTGTATGTAGATGCAAACAACCTCTATGGTCACGCCATGATGCAAAAACTGCCATATGCAGGGCTTAAGTGGGTTAAAAATTTCAAAATTGAAGATCTTCAGAATTTTGATGACAGTGAATATGCCCTCTTCTTAGAGGCTGTTGATCTGATAATTCCTGATCATTTGCACAATAAATTTTCTGATCTGCCCCCAATTCCCGAGGTTCAGTGTCCACCTGGTTCTAAACAGAAGAAGCTCATGATGACCCTGGAGCCGAAACAAGGCTATGTCATATATTACAAAACCCTCCAGTTCCTGATGAAACATGGTGTTCAAGTAACCAAAGTTGGCAAAGTTTTGAGGGTCAGGCACTCAGAATGGCTGAAACCATATATTGACACAAACACGGAGCTTCGAACATCTGCAAAGAGCGAATTTGATAAGAGCTTGTTTAAATTGATGGTGAATTCAGTGTATGGCAAAACAATTGAAAATGTCAGAAAACATACCGATGTTAAAATAATTACTGACCCCAGCCGGAGCAAAAAATTGGTTGCAAAGCCCAACTTCAATTATAGAAGAATTTATGATGAGCACATGGCACTTTTCAGCATGATGAAAACAAAGATCAAATTTGATAAGCCTATTTATGTAGGGGCTGTGATATTGGAATTGTCCAAATTACATATGTTAATATTGTATTATGATGTGCTGAAACCTTTTTACGGCGATCGTGTAAAATTATTGTACATGGACACGGATAGTTTTATTCTTGAAATTCAAACAGAAGATGTTTATCAAGATATGTCACAGCCTGAATTGTTTAAATATTTTGATACCACTGAACATACAAAGATTCAACAACACCACAACAAAAAGGTGCCTGGCAAGTTAAAAGATGAGACACTTGGCGATGTTATTGTGGAATTTGCTGGGTTAAGTGCCAAGATGTACAGTTTTAAAACATGTAGTGCTGTTGTCAAAAAGGCCAAGGGCATTGGCAGAGTTACTGTGGAAAAAGAGCTTGTATTTGAAGATTATAAAAATTGCATCAAATCACAGAATTCAATTAGAACATCAGAAAATAGAATTCAGAGTGAGAATCACTTGCTGACTTCAAATATTGTAACAAAAGTGGCCCTGGACCCACATGATGATAAGAGATGCATTTTATCATGTGGCACACATACTTTGCCTTGGGGGCATTGTGATTTGAAAAGTGGAAATCAATGCCCAATTCCAGAGCATGATTTGAAATAAATAAACATGCCTATGAACTTATTTGGGTTCAAAAAACAGGCTATTATGGACCTGTCCACACCACAACCCTCTCCTGATTTACAATCTGTAATGTCTAAACTGAGTGGCTTGTTAATTATTCATCTGAACAGCATACTTACAGATGTTGATGAAGAAACAGGCAAAACATTGTACATATTTAACAATAATTTAAATCATTACCAATTACCTGTAGGTGGGCAATTGCAATTTATTACAACCCCTGAGGGTGATGTCAAGATTTCAATAGGGAGAAATATTTATAGAATTAAGCACTCAAACATGGTTTCTGGCACTGTTTATA
Organism: Lepisma saccharinum; assembly: GCF_977018435.1. Classification (NCBI taxonomy): domain Eukaryota; kingdom Metazoa; phylum Arthropoda; class Insecta; order Zygentoma; family Lepismatidae; genus Lepisma; species Lepisma saccharinum. The sequence continues at coordinate 7,334,928 of NC_139244.1, read as the reverse complement.
CTGTTTCTGCTGGTGACTGCTTATATATTGAGGTCCCTGGATCCTATGACAAGCTTATACCCTTTTTTATAGAATTAAGAATCAGATACTCTATAATAAATAACCACTAAAAGAAAATGCCTAATGATATATTTGGCCATACAAGGCATGAAGATCACAGTGATGAGATTCTTATGCTTGATGTCAGAGTCAAGAAATTAAGAAGTGATTTACAAGCTTTACAAACCACACTCAATGCCAGTCTTCAATTAGAAATTACAAATTTACAATCACAATGCATGGACCCTCTTCTTAAAATTGATTCTGAACTCAAAGTGCTGCTTCAGAAATATACTGATTTGGCAACATTAGATAATTTTCAAAGTTTAGAAGAAGCTGTAGCAGCTCTTCAAGCCAAATTTAAGACCCAGGCTAACAACTCTGAGCAATTGAAGCAACAATTGGAAGAGCAGATAAATAATGTCCAGGCACAGCTCCAAACAATTGTCAAAAGCATAAAATCAGAAGAAGATTTTGATCTAGTCATTTCCACTCTGAAAGAACAGATTCAGTCACTCCAGATACCTAATCTGGATCCTCTGCACAATGCCATAGCCGAGGTTAAAGAAAAAATTGAGACACTTGAAAATTTTATGAACAACTTGCCATCTTCTGATGCTTTGAATGCAATAACTCGGAGTGTAGCAAACATTAAGCTGCAACTTGAAACATATGAAGATTTTGGAAAAATTCAAAGTACCATAACCCATCTTGAAGGTACAATAGCAGCAGTGCAAAGTGATTTGGCAAATGTACAAGAAACTCGCCTGCCTGGGATTGTAGATACTCTTGTCAGTGTCCAGCAACAAATCACAAAGCTTGAAAACCTCAACACTGAATCTGAGCTGTCACATTTTCATCACTTGATAGATGATATCCAAACAAAACTTGAAATTTTACAACGATCAACACCCTCTCAGGCAGATATAGCCCTGCTCCAAAATGCTATGCAAAATGTGGCTGATGCATCTGAATTAAATAATGTGAAATTGGCACTTGAATCTTTGCAAAATACAGTATCAAATCTTCCTACATCACAGGAACTTAAAAATATTAAGAGGGCAGTGAATAGAATATTGAAATCAGAAGATATCAAGAATATCCAGACAGAGATCAAACAACTCACTCAGACAGTGGCCACTCTTCCAACCAATCAACATATTAATGAACTGCATGCCCTGTTTGAGGATATCAGAAGACAGATCCATGATCTTACTGCTCAAAATTCAAAATTGGCAGTTGTTGAAAATTTACAGCAAATTGTAGCTAATATCAAGCAACAGCTAGGAACCATGGAATCCAATCAAGCAAATGCTCTGTCTGTTTTTGCCACCCAGCTTCAAGAGATTGTGCAACAATACAAGAAACTCGTTGTGGACATAAAGATCAAGCCAGGCCACGATGATGTTGTTAGGACCATCAATGAGCACCTTGAATCTGTAACAAGCAGATTGCTCACAGCAGAAAAGGAAATAACAGGCATAATCGAGAATCCAAAACATTCAGTAATTCTTGAATTGTACAGCATCCCCAACAAAGAATATGATTCACCATTTACACCAGGTGGCAAAATATATATGCTGTCCCCTGCACAATTTTATTACCAGTTTTTTGTTGGGGGCACACTGAGACCAATCAAGATCAAATATTGGCATCAGCCACAGGCACACCACTACCCTACCTTATCAATAACAAATGCTGATAACAAAGTGAAAATCAACAGTGTAGAGTTAGAGGATTTTACAGACCCCAATACATTAGAAACAGCCTATACTGAAGATGATGGCACTTTGGAATTTAAAATACAAATAGGGGACAAATTATATTTAGAAAATCCTGCAGTCTCAGCTGCTGAATACCCCATAGTTGCAATATTCTTGTTTACATATTATGTCTAGACAAATTATTGTTGATGAATTACACAGACAAGCCCGACATAATTATAAGAGACTCCCAGTAGTCACAAAAGGCATAGATGATTTATGGCAAAGCGACTTGATTGAAATGGCAACTGGACAGTTGAAAAACTTAGACAAAATCAACAAGGGCTACAAGTATCTACTCACTGTAATAGACACATTTTCAAAATTTGCCTGGGCTGTGCCACTCAAATCCAAGACTGGAAAATGTGTTACAGAAGCCTTCAGGACAATCATCAATCATTCAGGAAGATCCCCGCGCTATTTGCAAACAGATAATGGCAAAGAATTTTATAATTCAGTGTTTCAACAATTTATTAAAAGCCAAGCAATAAAACATTACTCGAGTTACAGTGATCTCAAAGCCTCAATTGTAGAGAGATTCAACAGAACCTTAAAAAATCTTATGTATAAACAATTTACACTTCAAGGTAATTATAAATGGATTAATATTCTTCCAGAACTTCTACATAAATATAACAACTCGGTCCATTCCACAATCAACATGAAACCCTCTGAGGTAACTTCAACTGATGAGCAAAAATTGATCAGGACTGTTTATTATCCTAGATACCAGCCAACAACAAGAAAGGCCAAATACAGGGTGGGTGATCAAGTAAGAATCAGCAAATATAAGCACTTATTCAAGAGAGGCTTTACAAGAAACTGGAGTACTGAATTATTTACAGTGGTTCAAGTTAAACCCGGGACCCTTAACACATATATAATAAAAGATCACCGAGGAGAAATTCTCAAAGGCAGGTTCTATGAACAAGAACTCAGCAAAACTAAACAGCCTGACACATATCTCATAGAAAAAATCATCCGCAGGAAGGGCAACAAGTTATTTGTCAAATGGCTGGGTCATCCGGAAAACAGCTGGATCGATGCAGACAAAATAATAATATGAGCACCTGGGATGTTATAAAGAGGCTGCCAGAACCTGAACAACAGAATAAGAGAAATGGCAACTTGCTGCCTGATAATATTAGGTGTCTTATTGTTGGGCCATCTGCTTGTGGCAAAACTACACTAGTAGTTGATAATTTTTTATTGGCCCCCAACTGGTTAGACTGGAAAAACAGGCACTTGTATGTCTTCTCTAAGAGCTTGGAACAATTAAAATATCAGCAGCTGATGAAGCTATATGATGGATTGGATATAGCCACTTTTGAACCAGATGTTAAGCCACTTCATGAATGTCTCGATAATTCTGTTGTTGTGTTTGATGACATTATACTGGATAATCAAAACAAGGTTAGAAATTTCTTTACACAGGGGCGGCACAAAAACATTGATTGCTTCTACCTGGCACAGACTTTTTCAAAAATACCGAAGCAGCTGATCCGAGACAACAGCAATTTTATATGTGTGTTTCATCAAGATCATACCAACCTCAAACACATACACGATGAATATGTAGGTGGGGACTTGAGCTACAATGATTTTTCTAAGTTTTGCAGCAGGTGCTGGAGCCAGGACAGTTATGGGTTTGTCACAATTGATATGACAAGAACACCCAGTAGCGGCAAATACAGAAATAAAATCAACGATTTTCTAGACGTTGAGACATAAATAAACAACCATGAAACGACCAGTCATTGATGATCTTAAGTTAAGAGATTATCTTGTAAAAAGATTCAAGGGATGGAAATCAGAGAACCGTGGAATTTATGAAAAACACAAACAAACAGAACAGCCTGTAATTGATGCTATTAATAATTTAGGTAAGAATATCAAAACTGTTACAGAGCAGAATCAAGATTTGATCACGGAGCTCGTGCCTGTAGCTGCTAGGAACATATTAGATTATCCATTCACCCCACTTTCCAGTATTCATACACCTAGTCCTGTTGCTCCTAGAAGAATTGAAGCTACTCAGGATCCTATTGAATTGGGTCTTCTTGCTCAAAAATATTTAACCACACCTAAAGACAACAAAGATGAGGTGTTTGGCTTATATGCTGACACAGAGCTTGATGGTAGCATCATACATAGAATTGGCAATTTCAGAGTAACATTTATGGGAGATGATCTAATTGTATATTCAGAATCTCGTCTCGGAGAAAAAGGTGGTTTTGTTAAGTATCCCGGCACACCTGGATTGTGGGAATTGATGACTAGGAAAAGGCCTGGCAGCTATACAGATCAAGATTATGAACACTACAAAGAAATATTAATAAAATCAGATGCTCTATACCAGAACAATGATCCCACACAAAAAAGAGTCAAGTCGAGCAGTGGGGCAAAATACAACAACTTAATCAAGCCCATATGGTCACAGATCAAGACAGGGAGTGGAATCAAACAATACAACACCCTGCCTAAAGAATTTGTGTGGGTTGATGATGTCAGGAAACTTGTGGATAGGTTATTGGTGATAGCTGGGGAGGAAAATGCTGGGAACCACAATTTTTACAATGAAAAGGTTGGAATTATGGACATGATAAGCACAAAATTGTCTAATTTTATAGTGAATGACCCTAAAGGGATTGGATATCTCATAAAAATTATTAATACTCTACCACCTAAATTTTGGAATATTTCTGAGGGCCGGGGGCTGGTTAATGACATTATAAACAAGTTGCCATTTGAACTACACATTCCAGGCTATCAGTATTGTGGTCCAGGCACAAAATTGGATCATAGATTAAACAGAGGTGATCCTGGTGTTAATCCCCTAGATGCTGCTTGTAGAGACCATGACATAGCATACAACACACATACTGATCTTGACAAGAGACATGTTGCAGACAAGAAATTAGAAGAGGCTGCATTTGGCAGATTTGTAAGCAAAGATGCTTCTTTAAGTGAGAGAATAGCAGCATTGGGGACCACCATAGCTATGAGTACCAAACAAAAACTGGGGTGGGGGCTGTGAACATGTATATAATAAACCTACAATGAAGGCCAAGGGTGTTATGTATCAGATACCTTATGCAGGTCTCAAATCTCTTAAAACTATTGACAGTCTTTTAACCAAAAAGCAGCGCAAGAAAAAAAGCTCTTGTATTGCAAAGGGACATGGTATGAAATTGTTGCTTAGTACCCCCCAATTAAAAAAATTACAGCAATCAAGAAAAAAATCACATGTGGGGGGATTCATATTTACTATCCCCGCCATCTTAGCTGCTCTCGGGGCTGTGGGGAGCTTGGCCGGGGGATCAGCTGCCATAGCAAAAACAGTGATAGATGCCAAGAAAAATAGGGCAGAATTAGATGAGCAGAGGCGCCATAACCTGGCAATGGAGAAAAAAGGCAAAGGTGTTAAGAGAGCCATGAATAAGTTTAAAAAAAACAAGAGCCGCTTACAAACCAAGATATTGAAGCTTTGATCAAGCCACTGGGCATCAAACATTTTAGAGGTGTGTACATGTCTGATTCTTTACCGGAACAACCACTCAACAAAGAGTGTGGCATTGTTAATTTGGATGAGTACAAAAATCAGGGCACTCACTGGATTTGTTATCTTAAATATTTAAACAACGAGGCATTTGTATTTGATTCATTTGGAGGTGTTCCACCTGAAAATTTAGTAAAATATCTAAAATCAGCTAATCTTTATTACAATAATGCCCGTCTTCAAAACTTCAAAGATGTTAATTGCGGACATTTGTGTTTATCTGTTCTCAGATATATGTCTCAAATAAATAAACCATCAATTGAAAATTTTCAAAAAGCCTTGTGGTATTTAAAACATCATGGGGGTATTCCATCTCACCAGCCAAAATTCAATATTGAAACTCAAATTGCATGATGACATAGTGTATCCCAAAACAATAGCTCTCAGAGCATTTTATGGCATGTACCTGATACCTAATATTACACACCACAACAACACAATTGCAGTAGGGGATCAAAAAATTGTCATCACTCCAGGGCAATATAATCTGTCAACTCTAAATGCTCAATTACCCAGAGGTGTAGTGTTAAGTCAAAATTCTGTCACTCACAGAGTAGAGATTGTATCTGCTACAGAAACAGTGCATCTGGGTACTATAGGAGAGCTGTTAGGCTTTGAGAACAACAGAAAACTCGAACCGGCCATCAAACACACTGCTATGAATATACCTAAATTCTTAGCCATAGAAACTCTGAATATTCACTGTAATGTGGCTGAGGGTATGATCACCAAATCAAATGGCATAGGCACTCACAAACAAACCGGCATCATCGCAACATTCAAACCTAATTCCGAATTCATGGAGCCAATCATCTACAATCCATCCCCAACATTATATTTTCCTGTGTGCCATAACAGAATAGATTACATTGAATTGATGGTCACTAATGAAAAAGAAGAATTAGTTGATTTTGCTGGAGCCACAACAACTGCCATCATAGAGATTAAAATTTAAATAAAAATACATACAATGGAAAATATTGAGAGTTATGAGCTACAATCATTCCCCCCAAACAGGAGGACATTTGCAAATTTAAATCAACCCAACACAGAGATTGAGGTTGATCTTGATGTAGGGGACGGATTTATACACCCTCACAGAGCAGATCTATACATCAAATTTGATGTTGTAAAGCTCGATGGTACAGATTACCCTGCAAATTCAAATATAAGACTGGTTGATAATTTTGTGCCGCATCTGTTCTCTGAAATTGAGATCAGAAAGCATGGCGTTGTTATAAACAGAATAGATTATCCCGGCATTACCTCCACAGCTTTGGCCACACTAAAATTATCCAAAACCGAGGCTCCATACTACAAAATAGGGGGATTTGAGGCTGGTGATAAAATATTATCTAAAAATCACACAGTGCTGTTCCCCATGCGCCTATTGCCAGGATTCTTCTCGGATTACAAAGATATTATGTGGAAGGGGGGGTTAAGAATTACATTTAGAAGAGCTGCAAATGATAACAATGCTTTGATGAGGTACAGCACATTAAACTCTACAGGGGAAGCTCTGCCTAATACCTTACCTGATGCAGGAAAATGCATTATTCAGACTATGGAGTTAAGAATCCCAGTTGTTGAATATGAGGCCAGTTACGCTCTTAAACACAAAGCAGATATAGTAAAAAATCCACAGATTCCTCTGCAATTTTACACATATCAATGCGTACAGAAGCCCGCATCTGGCACTTATTATGAATTTGATGCTACAAACTCATTCTCCAGTATTCAATTTGACATGCCTGATTTCGTGGTGGTACTGTTTCAGACCGGAAGACACAATAATCAGGAAAAAAATTCGAGTAGATTTGATAACTGCAACATCAAGAACATATATCTTAAAAATGGTAGAAATGAGGTTTTTCCTAGAGAAAATTATAATTTAGACATTTCCAAGGATGATTTTCTTAAATTATATGAAGCTTTTTCTTCCTTCAAGCGCGTCACTACTGGCAATACTGACCTGTACTACACACCAGATGAATTCAAAACACAGAGACCCATGTTTGTCATCAACACTTCAAAAAGAAAACAAGTTGTGGTTAATGACAGAACAAACATTAAAATTATCTGTGAATTCCACGAGGCATTACCTGAAGACACCATATGCAGTGTCATTCTCATAGGTGAAAAATCATATATTTATGATGTGAGAAATGAGAGAGTCACAGAGCAGTTCTAGAAGAATTACATTGTTTTAATGTTTGATAAGCAAATTGAAGCTGGTATCCAATTGAACTTAAACCAGAAATAAATGTGTGTGTGTATGTGTGTGTGTATGTGTGTGTGTGGCCTAGTTTTAAGTGTAGCTCAAGAGGGGCATATTTTTAACAAATTTATGGACAGCAATCTCACAGAAGTGCCTTTTATAAGTGTAGCCTCATCAATCAGAGGGGGTCATACTTTCCGAAATATTCCCGAGGGCATTTTTACATAAATCTTGGATTAAACAGGGGTTCCACACTAGAGAAAAAAGCTCATATGGCCATGTTGAGCAAGTTTTAAGTAGAGCAAATCTGCTTGAGGGGGGGTTCATACTTTCCGGCGCTGTCCGTACCGTAAATACAACTACTGATCCCCTTTTAAGGCAGATTCCACAGTGATTTGGATCCAAATTTAAACTGTAGGTCTAGTTGCGATTAGACTACCAAGCCCATTAAATTAAACTTTAAATGAATTTCTTGACCCTGTTAAATTTTGTGATAAAAGAACATTTGAGTATTCCAAAAAACGTGGCAGTTAGGAAGGGCGATAGTCTTCATCGCTCTCTTGTGAATCCGCGCGTCTTATGGTGTAAAAACTGTGTGAGAGGGGGGGGGATCAAGAAAGAGAAGAGTACATTGGTTATACAGTCCAAGATAAGAAGGTCAAAATGATGTTCACTTGATACAGAAAACGGTAATGGAAATAATCAAAGGAGACTAAGGTAAGTGTTGGATGAAATAAAGGAAGATGCAGGGATGAATGCTGCTTGATAGAGTCAGATTATTTTGATAACATCTCCAGCTGACCGGGCGAGTCCAGTTAGTGAGCCTACCAACAGTCGAGAGCGCAAGCAAAAGGGATAGCGATAGGTGCTAGGTAGAGATGACGCCAGCGGCTCGTTTGTTGATTGGCTGCTCCGGGACTTATGACTCGCTCCAAAGCTGGCAATTCAAAACAGCCAGAGATGTTACGAAAGTAATCTCACTCTACCACTGGTGGCGTGAAGGGGTTCGAACCCCTTTCCACCCTGGAAATTGCCATCGGTCATTTCAAATGAGTGAAAAGCAAGGAACTCACAGGCATCTAGTACAACACCTGAAAAGGGTATCCTTTCATTATTGCAGTAGGGACGTGAAGTTTTCGCTTAATTTTTCCCTAAATTTCGATGTTATTTTTTACTGCAATTCGGTGTTTATTTTACTGTTCCTTTTTTGCATAAGATTTTTACATTGCTTTAGTTCTGCAAAATTCAGACAAATTTTAGTTTTAGTGACACGAAAAATTATGGTTTACCTTTGTGAGGAATGACCAAATTTCTCCCGTTTGGAAAACTATTTCATCTCATCCGCACACTAAATATGAAATGTTTATTGAATGATATCACCCAAATTTTGAACACAATCATAGACATCACACTTCCCTAACAATGCCAAAAAATTTCTCTGCGACCTCAAAATACCGTTTTGTGTACACAAACACACACGCCCCCTAACCCTCTACCCTGCAACACAACAAATGCTTCTCCCTAAAATATCCGCTTAAACAATGTCAGTCATGTCTGCGCCAAACTGCAATAATGAATCGTGCAAATCTCTTTTGAATCGAACTTTCACCAGCTAGACTACATATGACAGAATAGCGCTTCCGGTAGTTCTTTTTTAACAAAAGAAGTGTTATACCAAGTTTATATTGCATATTTCGCATAGCTTTTCGCGTTAAAGCGTAACATTCGGTGTTATTCTGAAAAATGGCATAATTCGCGTTATTTCGTGATTCCGAAACCTCCTTAATCTACCCAAATACATTTTAAACACTTTATTTTGCTCTCCTCAACATTTCGGTGTTATCGTTAAAACGAAAACTTCACGTCCCTAATTATTGGTCAACAAAATATTGCATCGAAAAATTAAGTGTAAAACACAAGAAGACCTTTTCATATTCTAGGAGTAACACGCGTTTTCGAAGTTCCAAAAATGAAATTTTTATGTGCGAGGTCACACAATGTGAACCTCATTATTACAATTTCCCCCCATTTTTAAAGATATTCCTCGAATTAGGCGTGAAAAGGTTAATAACAAATTTAAAAATTGTAACAATAGGTTTACGGTACTTTGACTTTGAATTATTTTTAGTGGTAAGATAATGTACTCAAAGGAACGTTTTTCTTGTTTAGCAACTAAAAGCCTTTTTTTAACGGCAGCTTGGTACGTCTGTCAAATTATTTGATGGGACTACAATTTGGAGGTGCGTTTTCTATATGTGTCACGTCATCAATTTCTTCTAATCACCTTTCATCATCATCGTCACGTTTAGCCAAAAGTGGCAGAAAAGCGAAGCAAAATTAACAAAACTAAGAACGTAGTGCGCCACCAAGCGGCAACATCAAGAAATGTGTGTTCAGGAACAGTTCATGCGCACCATCTACCGGAAAATTACTGAACTACGTGAACGTTGGGTTTGCAATGTTCAGGGATGGCGGTTTCCTAAACAGGATTTTTATGCACTCTAAAAGCTAATAAAATGTGCATACAAGCTAAATGCAAAGAAAAAAGTTTTTTGTCTACATTATATCCCTATCCAAAATAATTCAAATGGCTGTGATTCTATAATAGGACCATTCCACGTAAAATCAATAAGGTCTGCAACCTTACATTTTTTGATTCATTTGAAATTAGGTATACTGGAAGGGCCGTTTGTGAGGTAGGAATTATCAAATTAGGCAAAGTTATGTTTGTGTATACAAAATGGTATTTGACGAACCAGCGGATTTTTTTGGCATTGTTAGGGAAATGTGATGTGTATGATTGTGTTCAAAATTTGGGTGATATCATTCAATACACATTTCATATTTAGTGTGCGGATGAGATGAAATAGTTTTCAAAACGCAAGAAATTTTGTCATTTCTCACAAAGATAAACCATCATTTTTCTTGTCACTAAAACTAAAATTTGTCTCAATTTTCCAGAACTAAAGCAATGTAAAAATCTTGTGCAAAAAAAGGAACAGTAAAAATAAAACCCATTTTAAATGAATAATTTTAAATTAATAAAACCGAATTTTGCCCTAAACCGCGAAAAAAAACACCGAATTGCAGTAAAAAATAACATCGAAATTTAGGATAAAATAAAGCGAAAACTTCACATCCCTACTGCAATAATGAAAGGATACCTCTTTTCTGTGAGTGCCTTGCTTTTCACTCATTTCGAAATGACCGATGGCAATTTCCAGGGGGAGGGGGTTCGAGCCCCTTCACGCCACCCGTGTTAGCATGCTGCACTCATCCTTGCATCTTCCTTTATTTCATCCAACACTTACCTTAGTCTCCTTTGATTATTTTCATTACCGTTTTCTGTATCAAGTGAAGATCATTTTGACCTTCTTATCAACCTTTGGATCTATAACCAATGTACTCTTCTCTTTCTTGATCCCCCCCCCCTCACACAGTTTTTACACCATAAGACGCGCGGATTCACAGGGAGAGCGATAGAGACAATCGCCCCTCCTAACTGCCACGTTTTTTGGAATACTCAAATGTTCTTTTATCACAAAATTTAACAGGGTCAAGAAATTTATTTAAAGTTTAATTTAATGGGCTTGGTAGGTTAATCGAAACTAGACCTACAGTTTAAATTTGGATCTAGATCGCTGTGGAATATGCCTTAAAAGGGGATCGAACCCCAGACTCCTTGATTAGGGTTGTTTTTTCTTTGTTATGTCACTTTACTTTTTATATCTGATATGTTTGTTAAAGGTTCAGGAATCCATAAATTTTAATGGGTTTAATTGGGTTCCACAGCAGGTCCGCAACCTTTTTTCTCGCACAATTTAAATTCGGGCCAAGTTGCCATAGGGAAGCTGTACTGAAATGTAAATTCTAAAGTTAATATTCTGAACCAGGTTTAAAATAAAATGAAAGAAACGTGCTTGCTTACTAAATGTCAAATCCTCAATTTGTTACTTAACAATGTAGAGGCTTGCAAAACGAGAGCATACCAATGAAACAAGCAACTTTAACAACTTATTGCGCCTTCTGTGCCAAGCCAAGAACTTGCAATATTTTCAAATAGGCGCCTCTGCCCCGCACCCAACTAAGCCCGACCCTCGCACTGAATACAGATGGCAAATGACGTTTAGCAACGTATAGGAAGGTAGGGAAGATTACATGCATCACTCGCGCGTCGTGCTCCCTCGGTTCACTTGAAAATATGACGACAGCGGTACACGGCCATTTTTCTCTTAGAGCGGTAAACAATACATCCTACCCTAGAGATTGTTCTCGTTCAGGTGTTTAATATCTGCATATTGCGACACTGTCGTTTCATTGCCTAACATTCTTGGCCGTCAGTACGTCATTGCACACACCTTTGAGATACGATGGGGTTGCTTACATGTAGCACCGACTTGTGTTACAACATAACTTTTCAGAATTCAACTTTCGAGTTTTTCCAACATTAAATCACAATACATTTTTTTCACTTTCAACCCCAAACAATCAACAAACAACAAAATTAAAATTAAAAATACAGCAACCTGAATCCCAAGATTTATAAACCCAGACAAATCACTATTCTCTGACGTCATCGGAACAAATATATCAATCATACGCTAATTCACAGAGATTAAAAAATAACAAGAAGAACTATCTATTTGTTTACTGATTTGGATTCGAACTTACAATTTGTGTTACGCTAACTTACAAGCTGCTTAGGCAAGCACGCCCTCTACGGATACCCTTCTGGCAAGAAGTGGCAACATTGGTGAAGTTTGTAAGCGACATCATCAAACTCTGACGTGTGCTAAACTAAAAAGATATATTTTTATTACTTTACGAAAACCTAATACAATACCGAAACAACAGGCGTATAGATTTGATCTGCTTTTAATAGGCAAACTTGAACAAGAAATCAGAATGTATGCTAAAACTTCATTTACAGTAACGGTCTGAATTTGACGAGTAAAAAGCAACGACTTCGAGCCAAGGATTATGTGCATCTATCTGTCTTGTTCAGGATTGTATCGGCGCTTCATTCGCAGTAGAGGGGATAGTGTTCATTCTTTCTTTGCCTGTTAAACAGAAGAACAAGTTTGTTTTATGAACAGTCTGGTTTTTGGTGCCAGTCGACAAGTGCAGTTGGAGTACAAAGAGTTGAGTGAAAAAATCAAACTCATTGTCGTGCAGAATTTTGTCGTTATTTCTTATTGTTCGACTCAACTTGTGTGTTATTTTGAAACTTGAGTACTTCGTCGCTTGACACAAAGCTTCGGAAGTGTGCCTTTATCAGTTAATGATAATCAAACAAGTGAAAAATGGAAGTTGTGTGTCGTTTTTGTGGCACAATAATGAATAGTTCGTTGTCCATTGGTCTCTATGAAGGAAAACCCATCAACGCTTGGACAAAATTGACCATAATCCAACCATCACTTCAGGTAAGCATTTTATATTAGGTTTTAAATTACGATATTTCATTTTTCGGCTCGCTTATTGTATATGCAATTTCGTGTAATTAGATTTCATAATCTATCGCGAATACTTACGTGTTTTCTAAAGAACATAGCATACTATGCCTAACAGTCGTTTAGTGCGCTGAATTCGTTCATTCATTCTTTTATTATGGACCTATCAGCTTAGAAGCCGTGGATTTTCAAACTGATCTCGAGACATTTAAGTATAAAACAAAATGTATGCAGAATTAGAATAACGAACAATAAGAGATGTGAATGTGGCTGGGAAAGTGCAGATGTGCAACATATGCCCAATATATAGTAGGGAAAGAACTATCTTATACAATTCTTTATAATTTGACAAGTTTGGTGGGGAATCCACATGTTCGACTGGGATACAGTTTGTTAACATTCATAAGAAAGTGTAACATACGATTGTATTTTTGTCTTAATACTAGAGCTAAGAACTTACGTAAAATAAGAGAAGAAAGCTGTAAGGGTAATTTTAAAAGTAAAACAGTAACATATATTCTAGAAAAATGTCCATAGTACGCTGAAACGTATTGTTTGTGAAATATCGTAAAACGTTTTAAAGCTTAGAACACCACGAAATTGCTATAACCTAACCTATCCCGTGTAAAAAATAGCTAGATTTTCATTGTTTACCTTATCATCTATTTCATAATTCATACTCGATATCGTGATCAACCCCAAGGAACGTAAAATAGTAACAGAAGTTTCCAAGAAGGCCAGTGCGATTGAGTCACATAAATGCAACACTTTTTCTTAACGTCTATTATTCGCTGTGGGAGACTAAAAATAATAGCCTAGCAAACCACAGTCGACAGCCTTCCCGATGACGGAGTGGAAACGCAATAACTGTAATCAAGGGGTCCGCGTTCGATCCCGTGTGGAGATACATTGCACAGGGATTCGGTTCGCATTTAAACTGTAGATATAGTTCTGATTAGCTTATCTGAGCATAAAATGGACTTGAACAAATTAACAACAATCGAACCTTATTGAATATGCCTAACCACTATTTGGCAGTAACGCAGTTACAACGTAAAAAAATAGGGCTGAGCCGATACCAGGTACCGGTATCGGAAAGTATTGGTTGAAATTTATTTACCGGTACCTGCGGATACTTTTCAGGCATTTTGATCTTTCACGAGCTCCTCAAAAAATGCCGTGCAACACTTTCACGGAGTCTAATTATCCCGGAATTTTTGCAAAATTCGAAGTTTCCTTTAATTCTACGCCAGTTTTCTGTGAAAAAATAATTTTGTGATAACATAACATGTAATTTAATATTCTGATGTAATTCTCAAATATGTTAAAGCAGAAATCTTGGTAAATTGATGCATATAATAGAGAATAGTTATAACTTTAATTATTACAATTTTCAAGCATCGGTGTCGGTGGGAGTATCGGCATCGGTTCAGCCCTAGTAAAAAGAGAATGTTAATCTTCATGTAACATTTTGTTACAAGCAAATGTAGTAAAATGTAGGTGGGGGGGGGGCGTAAAACTGTAAATCGAAAAGTGGTGGTGGTAGTATACAGATACACACGATTGGATTGGATTGATTTGGTGTTTTAAGTCCACTTTATGCACAGTAAGGCTAATCGGGACTGGACCTACAGTTTAAAGTGGGATCCGAACTACTATGTGCCTTCATCGGGAATCGAACCTGAGACCCCTTCATTACAAGGCGAGGACGCTACCACTGCGCCATCGGGGAGGCACACAGATACACACGAAATGCTACAATATTAAAATAATATATTAATATTAATGTCACCTATTCTAGCTCTAGGTCTACTTTACGTTCACAGCTAGTGTCAAACCGAAATTCTGTAGTAAAAATATTGAAATGTGTATATGTGCACTTACCTTATGCATCGGCAACTGGAAAACCCGTCAGATGTGACCTGTGAATGTTTTTTTTTTTTCATAATTATTCATGCTACACGACACCGAAGCCCTCCTGAGAACGAATTCTAGCTGTAGAACAATCATGCATCACTTCCAATATTAACGTTTTAGAACTGCAAAACACTCCATCACTAGAAAACCCGTTTATCGCGTAGCCAATTCGAACAACTCCCCAGCGTCACGGAACAATTGCACTTGGCGCCTTGCACAGGTGGCGGGCGCTACGACTGTCAGCTGTCATCGTCAATGATTGGTGAACATGGAACGCATGACCTTGCACGTAGGCGGGAAAAATAAACTACCCAGAAAGAAGGCAATTTCGGCAAGCACACTACCTTTAGAGTAAAAAAAATGCGAAACGAGAGTAAATAAATATTTCCGTTGACCCATTGTGTTTGTTTGTTTGTTTGAGTTGCTGTTTTAAGTCCACTTTGTGCACAGTAAGGCTAATCGGGACTGGACCTACAGTTTAAAGTGGGATCCGAACCACTTGTGCCTCCACCGGGTATCGAACCCGGGACCCCTTGATTACAAGGCAATGACGCTACCACTGCGCCATGGGGGAGGCCCGTTGACCCATTGTGAAACGCAGGGGTGACCAACGCGTCGACCGGCAAGCCGCAAGAGGTGGCCCGTGGTGCTCTGTCATATTATACGGATTTTATTGTGCATAGTCACATTACTTACCCCTCTGTATTTTCAACTGTTGTATCAGGAGAAGAGCTTTGTTGTAACAGTTATTTTCTTTTCTTGTTGAATCACATAATAATTAACGGTATAATTTAACAATACAGGGAATTTATCCAATTTGTTTGAAATTTGGGATACTTACTAATTTGGGACTCGTAATCACGAATCTCCACTTAAAATTTGGCGCTCACGTACACTGGCGAACTTAAAAAAAGGTCTCCCTCCTCTCAGTTAGATTGGAAGCAACAAACAAAAACCGATACTGAATTGAAAACACTGCAGCGTCAATGCCGAAACTCTATGCAAGATAAGGAAGATCTGCACAGTGTTGTCAGACGTGAACACACACAGAAGAGCAATGTTAACCATGAGTCATCAAGGAATTAACACAGCGTTTCTTTCTGTGGTCATTCGGCCTCGGAAGAAATATTTGTTGTCCATTTTGAGCTTTCAAGAAATCAGGTTCTGAGCTGGCGATTTATTTCCTTCATGAATGAAAATAGGTTGTTCATTTTTTCGTTTCTTTTCTCCCTTTTGTCATTAGCTCTAAAACAAATATAAAAAGAAAACGAGCAAAGAAGGTCGTTTCTTTCGGCACGTGACAGGCATATGTGGTAACTTTGCTATTTTTACGACCATATTATATCCCTCTTGTTTACTTTCAACGATAAGGACGAATGTTTGAGTGACCAGAAAAAAATGAACGAACATAATAAGCTCTTAAATATTACCCACGCTTCGAAAATAGATTCCGGCCCCAGTGGCAGAGTAGTTACCACATCACGCTACGACGTCAGGCGTCCCGCATTCGAATCCTGGCCTGGGCATGGATTTGTGAGTGTCCATTCATCAATTTCATCATATCGTCACTAATCCCCATATTTGATTGACTTTGATCGATTGAGTTTATGTTTGAAGTCCACTTTATGCACTGTAAGGCTAATCGGGACTGGACCTACAGTTCAAAGTGGAATCGGAACCACTATGTGCCCTTGTTCACAAGGCGACGATGCTACCACTGCGCCATCGGGGAGGCCTCCCCCATATTTGTAACTTAGCCAAGTGGCACAAGAATCGAAGTAAAATAAAGCAAATCAATCAATTAATCAATGGAACATAGGGTCTCCGGTTTCATAGAGCAGTATGCAAAGCACTCGGTCATGAAGACCCTCAAAATTGAAATAATAAGTGGAACAAAAAACTTGATATTAGAGTATTTTAAGAGTTTGGGCAAATGAACAGTTCACGTCAACCTACAACAATTTCACCTGTACTGTGTGATATATATAGATAGTTCTGACCTAATATAATTGAACGTGCTCTTGCGATAATAGTTACACATTTCCGTCTTGGAACACACAACCTCGACTCGGCACAATATGTGCATTTCCTTGCCCCTTTTCTGTATTTTTTTCTATTTAGGATATATTACGTTGCCTTTTTGCCTCTTGGTTAATCCGTAGCGATGAGAATGATTGACCAATTGATAACATGGATGTGATGGGGCAAACATGCCTTAATCATAGTTCGAACTTAAGACCTCTGTCTTCAAAGCACGTTACAATCTGCCACGTGTGTCTTTTCATATCCAGTCACCATTAATTTCGAGAGGTAGAAAACTACGTTACTCAAATAAATTGTATAAATAATTTCCATGACCATAAACATTTGTTGCACTTGTTGAGAGAAATCCATACCCTCGTAATGTTATAAGTAAACGTCGACTTAGTTGATATCCCAGGAACCCTTCCTTGCACGAAAATCACACTGTGTCCACAGGATTTACGACTGAATGCTTACTAAAGTAATAGAAATGTGCATCCCCATTTCCAATAATCGTTCACTCTTCGTATATTTTGAGGTCAGCTAATTCGAACATACGACCCTAAGACAGCTACACACTGCCAAAAAAAACTGCAGTGTCAACAAAGTAATTACTGTATATTTATATATTTTATTTTTGGTAATGGAATATTTTTTCCTTCAGATTCTTATTTATGTTTGATTTGGTTTATTTTACTTCGCTTTTCTGCCACCTTTGGCTAAACGCGACGATGAGGATGAGCGATGAAAAGATGAAATTGATGAAGGGACACTCACAATGAACACTGAACGAACACAATGCCAAGGCGGTGTTTAAGCAAGCTGTGTTAACCACTCTACCACGGAGGTCGGAATCCTTTTTAGTTAGGAGAAATCGTTCCTTGACAGCGAACTAAGAACAGTTAATATGCGTCACGTCAGAGTTATAATATTTTAAATTTCTAACAATCAATTGGGATTTACTCTTAACCATTTTTTTGCCTACATAACAACTTCCACGCAGTTAAGATCGTTTACACTAAGGACAACAGCGTTAAAGTCTATGCTTGAAGGAATGATTAAGCACACTATGATGACGGAAAATAATAATTCACATGACTATATTGATGCATTAAATAGATGAAACATTAATTTTCGTTCAGGAAGAAATATTGAAAAACGCAGGAACACAATGACCAATTGATTTATTTATTTTACTTTGCTTTTCTTCCACTTTTGAGTAATCACATAGATAAGGATGAAAGGTGTGTTAAGACGAAATTTGTGAAAGGCAATCACAAACGTCGGACACAGCCCAAACTTCACAGACCATTATACTGGCCTTGTGTCTAGACGCCAGATCCTCGTTAGTCTGCAAAATATACTCCATTGTCACAATGACGTAAGCATTCGTACAATAAATTTGTATATCATTCTCCCCCCCTCCCCCTAAGAAATGTGAGCTAAACATTCTGTGATATGTTCTTTACTTCTCAGGAACCACTAGCGGCCTTCAACTAGTTTATCCTGAAAAAACTGCGGGTTAGGATGTTAACAGATATTTCAGGGACGATATCCAAAGAATACTGTCACATACGCAGAATGCAAAACATTTCTATTTTCTCATTTCTACTACAACCCTGGCGAAAAAAAAGGCGGCTGGAGCGTGGTGCTGATCGTATCACCTCCAAAACGGCCGAGCTCGAGAACATGCGGTGCCCTACTACCACACCCCCTAAATGTGCCTTTATGGCACGTTGCTATACGAACGAGGAACTTTACCTAACCTTTACTACTACTAACTACTCATGCCAGGAATTTTGGTATTTTTTATACTTTTTTTATTTGCCCATTGCTAACCTGGTTCATTCCCAGCCATAACAGCAATTAGTCGATGCAATAAAATACGCCAAACTTAAAAATAAACGGGTGTCGGCGTGTGCGCACGCGCACGCACACACACATACACAGAGAGGTGGAGGGGGGGGGTTAGGAACACAAAAATCTTCCACAAACTGCCCAGATCATGCCTGATAAGACTCCAACAGCAAGCTTTCCGGAAACAAGTTTACGTGCGCATAAGGTAGTGATGGCCTTGTCTGCAACTGCCTTCCCCCACTTTCTTATCCAATACAGGAGTAATGAAGTGTTTCCAACTACCTTCCAATCTAACTATGAGGAGGGAGACCTTTTTTTTAAAGTTCGCCAGTGTACCTATAAATTTGTCGCTTATTTGGGGGCAGGTGAATCCGGCTAATTTCTAACATGCCGAAGCGTAGCGGAGCGGAGGCGGGGCCGCGTTAGCGGTTGGGTGCGGTAGGTCAATAACTCGAGGGGTGGAGCCCGGAATCGATGGGAAATTTGGAAATTGAGGGTATAGAAATAAGAACTTAATTTAGATTATTTTGCTATTTTCACGTGTGAGCGCCAAATTGTGACTGCAGATTCGTGATTAGGGGGCCAAAATTAGTGAGTATGCCGCATTTCAAACAAAATGGAGAAATTCCCGGTATCGCTCCTCTCATTAAAAGAATGAAAAGATGCTAATGATGAACTGGGGAGATACGGCCTAAAACAGGTGCCAGGCCCACAGTACTGAAGCCAAAACTTATTTAATTAATAAATAAGTAAATAAATAAATAAATACATACATACATACATACATACATACATACATAAAATAAAATAATCAATGTCAATTTCATGGTATTGGCCCTTTGCTTCCCTTTTTAGGCTCTCGTTGTTAGGTCTAAGAAGATAAGTAGACCGCCAGTGATTCTTGAAATGTAAATTAGCCCTCAAACCAAAAAAGGTTGGCCACCGGTACAATACAGGGTAGCAATCCTAAATTTGAAAAAAGAAGGAATACAATACAAAAATGTGATGCAAAAGTAATTTGTAAAGAGAAAAATACAATAATCTAGTTTACTACTTGAATTAATTAAGGTTAAAAAGTACTATTGTCTGTTAAGTACGGTTTTATTGCTTTCAGTCTCTTGCAAGGGCGCTAGCAGAATTTTTTCTCAGGAGGGGCAGTCAGAAACTTTTATCATCACTATTATTATTATTATTATTATTATTACTGCTCCTATTATTATTGTTATTATTACTTATACCCTAGAACTACTACTTATTCTATTCTTTTTTTAAAAAAAATTCATATATAGGGTCATTCCATGTCAAATCAACCAATTTTTTAAAAAATGGTTGCATGACCATTTTTCAAAAAATTCATTTTTAGTACATACGTTTGTACATGTTTCTAGATATCAAAACCAATGTTCAAAAAAATTTATTATCTTTAGTTCTCCTGGGGCAGCCATTTTTTTCAACATGGTGCATGGCTTTTTTTGCTCATATAGCACTTTTCAGAAACCTTAATATCTCAAAAACCATTAGAGCTAGAGACCTGAAACAAAATTCACTTTGTAGCTAATGAAGTATACTTTCTCTGATATCAAAGTATATTTTGCTTAAAATTGCATCGTAAGTACGAAAATTATGGTGGAAAATAAGGTAACAATAGTTAAAAAATTGCATTTTTAAGCCCAATTTTTTTAATGAAGGGGTTTAGTCTAAGGCTTGATTTTTTTCATGTGTAGACCTACATGGAGGGTGTCTGTAAATAAAATATCAGTGCTTAGAAATGCACCCCTTTTTTACAGCATGGGCTCAAGCATAGCCATTCATTGAATTTTGACAGTTTTCGGGGTTAAATAACTCAGATGGGTCCCCTTTAAAAATTCTTTATTAATTATTCTTTAATAATAAATCAAACCTTTTGCAATGAGATTTCGCAGATTTTCAATTGTCATACCTTGTAATTTCAATTTGTGGTAAGTCAAGTATTAAAACCTTATGTTACTATATTTTCTGAGCCTTTATTTAACCCAAATTTAAAAAAGAAAAAGAAAAGACTTCATTATTCTAAGTATGGAATGTAGTTTAACCTTACTTTGCAATGTCAGAAATTAGGTGACATACGTTACCTCATATTGACCAAAACAAGTTGAATCTAAAAGTTGAGATTTTTACTGTGAGTTATGTTCATGAAGGGCTTTCTATGTGCCAAATTTCAGAATTTTTAAGGTAACCCATCTGAGATATTTAACCCCGAAAACTGTCAAAATTCAATGAACGGCTATTTTTGAGCCCATGCTGTAAAAAAAAGGGTGCATTTTTAAGCACTGATATTTTATTTACACACACCTTGCAGGTAGGTCTACACATGAAAAAACAATAAAGCCTTAGACTAAACCTCTTCATTAAAAAAAAAATGGGCTTAAAAATGCAATTTTTTAACTATCGTTACCCCATTTTCCACCATAATTTTCGTACTTACGATGCAATTTCAAGCAAAACATACCTGAATATCATAGGAAGAATACTTCATTAGCTACGAAACGAATTTTGTTTCAGGTTTCTAGCTCTAATGGTTTTTGAGATATTAAGGTTTCTGTATACTGCTACATGAGCAAAAAAAGCCATGTGCCATGTTGGAAAAATGGCTGCCCCAGGAGAACTAAAGACAATAATTTTTTTTTGAACATTGGTTTTGATATCTAGAAACATGTACAAACGTATGTACTAAAAATGATTTTCGGTAAATCTATACATATTTGCATCTGTATACTTAACATATTAATTCATGTAGGACAAAAAGCTGTTTTTTATAGTTAGATATTAGACTGAAAGCTTAAATGTAACCCTACTTCAATAATAATGATAATAATAAATGTTGCTACGGCCTGTAAGTCACAAAAAACAATATTTTTGGTGTAAACTATAACTACATTTCACCATTTGAATTACATCAAATCTTTCCAGGAATCTCCCCGGCCTCCCCTGTGGGCACTCTTGGCCTCTTGTATGTGTGAGTAATTTGTTTGATGTGTGTGGGGAGTTTGTTATAATATGTTATTCCTGTTACTGTATGTGCTTTATTTTAAAGAGATTTTTTTATTATTATTCTACTGTGTGTTAGTATCTATGCAATGCAATTACTTTATAAATATATAGGAAATATATAGTCATAATGTTATTTTCTCGAAATGAGTCTCAACATGAGCCCCCAAAGCCCCAATCAGTATTTTAAACCCATACTTTATTGCTCCTTTCTGCGCTAAGAGTGTATGCCTGTCCAGAAAGTGTGGGGAAGTGGAGTATGGCACCAATGGGTCAAGGAATCAGTAGCCCTCCCGGCAAACAAGAAAAACTAGATAAATATATGCACTTTTAGCTTAATATGCACATGTGTATGGTATTTAGATGTATACTAAACATATCTGCCACCCACAAAATATTTCCTCCCCTCTCTACATCGCTACTAATTTTTTCTGGCTTGCCATCTCGCCACTGAGGGTCAGAGCTTGAGTCCTGGCATGGACATGGGTGATTCTTCGCAAGTGTCCCTTCATTATTTGGAAATTCCAGACAAAGTGGTCCTACTACACATGGGCGTCCGGAAGGGGGGGCCGTGCCCCCCTTGAAAATGAAAGTCAACCAAAAATTATGTATTTCACACATATAATTTAATTTTAGCCACAATAATATGTGTTAATTATTGCATTAACACCATAAATTCAAATTTAAGCAATTTGTTTTAGGGAACTACACTCTTTTGGGGGAAAATGTGACTTGTTTGCCCCCTCTGGAAAAAAAATACCTTCCTTGCACCTCCCTGGAAAAAATCCTGCGGACGTCCATGCTACTACATGTAAGTAACAAAACGAATCAAACCATGGAAATTATCAAGTTTTCCAATGAATTTACGCTTAAATGTTTGTGAATGCATACAATTTGCATACTTCACATACAAAAGTTATTAGCATCTGTAGTCAAGGCTTCACAGACAAATGATACATTTTTAAAGCATCACACGTTAACATTTCCATTTATGCTTTTCATGCACTCAGGCTGTCATCATGTCATCTTCATCATTGTGATTGGCCAAAAATGATGTTAAATAGCAACAATACAAGAATAATGTTGTTATTATTTAACACTAGTGATATATTCGAAAAAGCAGTTACACTGTCAGATAAACCTCCACTTGAGATCACCTACCTGGATATCTAACCCAGGTCACCGACGTAGTAGTCAGATGCCGTACCAACTGGGCCACAAGTATGTCGCTCATTTGTGACAATACGATCGCTGCGATAGGGAAGTGAGACAAATTTGGAGGATACCTTCAAGGTACCTTCCCAGCATTCTGTTGGAGTGGTTGAAGAAAACCATCGATGACCACCTATGGATTTTCAACCTCAATCCTCTTGACCGTGAGTCTGTGTTTGAACCTGTGGGTCTTCTGAATTGATTTAACTATAAAAAAGTGTGTGTCAAAATTACCAGGGCCAAGCATAATTTAACATGACGTTCTGTCAAAATGAGATACTTCCTCTTGGTGACCCTCTATTTGCCCAAATGTCATTCTCTAAAAAAACGTCAGGTGCATGAAAAACAGTAGGTTCTCTCTTACACCCACAAATTGTTTGCAAAAAACCCAATATGTGGTCATTTTGATACTAATTGTACTCTTATACTCCACTAAAACGTCCTTACACCCCCTCCTCCAGATGGACAATTTTGTTTAAACCCCTGAATTCCAGGTTGTAGCTCAAACCCAGAACCTTCAGTGATGAGCACAGAACGGATTTATATGTAAATACATATTTATGTATGAAGCTGAAATCAGCTATATTTTGTATTATCTTTGCACATCATGGCATGTAGACTCGAAAAATTCAGTTTTTATTTTCCATATTTTTACATATATGTATTACGTTTAAGCTAATATTTTACATATTTTGGCCATTTTTACATATTATTTCCATACTTCAGACCATTTCTCAACATATTCCATGTTTGCGCTATAACTACAAGCCCCCGTGTGAATTTCTTGCGAATAACTGACAACTGTGAAATACATTCCTATTACTTCTTGTGATAGTGAACGCAGTTTTAGTCTGTATGAATCCATTTTAAGAGACAACAGAAGGAAATTTGCGTTCGAACATTTACAACAAAATTTTGTTATTCATTGTTTTGGACACAGAAAATGAAAACACATTTTGTGTTGTTTGACAATTAATGTGAATGTAAGCGTACTGTATTTTATGTAGCTCGTGTTGTATCTTATATTCTTGAAAAGGTAAATTTTTACAATTTTAAGTTCATATTTAACTCCATATTTTGGTGAAAATAACTAAATATGTATTTACATATTTAGCACATTTTTACTACGTATAAATTCGTTCCCTGGTGATGAGACTGTGAGGTTATTATTATTAGTAGTAGCAGTAGTAGATATGTTCGGCCACTGTGGTGGCAGGCCATGTTTATTGTAGTCTATAAAACAATATAATAGTGTTTATAGTTTTTTTTCTTGACTAATTTCAGGTCTCTGCATGCGATGGGCTGCCGCAATGCATTTGTGAAAATTGCAACATGAAATTGAATTTTTGCTATGATTTCATGTCGGATGTCCAGAAAATGAGTATGTACTTCTGGAAGAAACAGTTGCAGTACTGGGTTTGGTCCGATCAGATGAACAAGTATCATTTGGCACCACAGGTTGGTTCTTCTTCCTTTTTCTCTTAAGTTTTCCTCTTTTTGTGTTCGGTTAAAAAGTACCTTACTGAACAAAGTATACTTAATAATTCTTGAATATTTTCTGGTGGCGAATAATGAAGAGGTTTTCTCGGGCAATCAACCAAGTGATTTCAGGATCTGGCTTCCAAGCTTTCAAGAGCTAACGTCACTCTCACCTTCAGGGATTGAAGTGCAGATATGTCAGGTATTTGGTGTGGGAGGGGTCCGGTGTAGGTGGCGGGCCAATCATCTGGTTGCCCGAGAAAATCTCTTCAAAGTAAACTTACGTCTTACAGTTACACATTTTAAAAAGTACAAATTTTCAAGTTAACAATTTAAGTGTCACAAAGTAACTGATGATTAAGTTACTTCTATTGTAGAAAAGTAATTGTTACAGAAACTTACTGTAATTTTTGACCATGATATTTACGGGAGGGGAGCCATGGCCCCTTCCAGATGTACTTGCGTGCTAAGTTGTTAGTGAGATAGGAAATTTGTTCTTTTTGCAGCACAACACAGTACTATGGAATAGTGGAGGACAAAACTTGCAATATGTACGAGCACAGCAATCTAATGTTAGTCATCCCTATCCATATCCTATCCCTAATGTAGTAGGGAATTGTACAATGAATCAAGAATTACCTGTAAGTGGAAGGCCTGAATATCAGTACACAGCACCTGTCAATAATCAGATGCCTATTTTCCCACCTAAACAAGAACTACATCATCCAACTGTCGTCCGGCAGAACGATAGGCATCCCATTCCAGGAGCTCCAATGAGAAATGTTAGAATAATTCCCGGCAGAGAGAAATTTAGCTTCAACAGTAACGATAGGAAATGCTTCAATCAGAGTGCTCCATGCCACGCAACCCCTCTGATGAAGACGAGGGCACCTGAGGCTCAGCAGAGTTGGTCTTCCGCCGTGCCCGCTCCTGGATGCAGCAGATGGCAAAATATTGCGGAGGTTACATTGATAAAAGGCAGCACTGACACGTAAGTAGATTTTATGCACAGTTATCATGATTTCATGGCCATTTTGCACCCTTCTTAGTATATATATATATATATAAAAAAGTAAAGTGTTCTGTTGTGCTTTGCACCACACCATGAAGGTGTATAGGGGGTGTGGGGTTAGGGCCCACACTTTCTTGATCTCAGCCAAGCTGGGGATGATGTGATCAGCACCATGCCCCAGGCTGCCTTCACCCCCTAGAGTTTCCTCCAGGTACCCGATGCTGGGTGGGTGCCGGAGCTGCTTGAACAGGTTGAAAAGTTCCGGTTCTCGCCCGTCGGGGATCGAACCCGGGTCTCTCGCATGGTAGTCAGATGTCCTAACGACTGAGCTACCCTTCTTAGTATACGAGCCCTCAACTGAAACCCTTAAGGTTGTAAAGAGTCCTTCAGAAAGGTTAAAGGTGGATATACACCGGACATTAGAAATAGCAAGGATAGTCTAGTCTAAGTCAGTGGTTCCCGAACTTTTTCGTTTCATTGCGCCCTTAGTGTTTCGGTGTCAAGGTTTTTCTGCGGCACCCAAGTCAGAATGTAGGCCTATCTAACACTTGCAACGCTCTGTTATTGTGGTTAGGTTGCTTGCCTTAAGTTAAAAAATAAACGCATATTTCAAATTCAGAAACTATTTACGTGTATAAAGTGCTAAAACCCTGTGTTGTCTGACAAGTGTCATTTCAGTGAAAATATTGGAACATTTCGCGGTGCACCTGCAAGCCAGCCATGGCACCGCAGGGTGCCGCAGCATACACTTTGGGAGCCACTGGTCTAAATACTTCCGCAGAAATAGTGTAAAAAGACCTCTCTTCTCAAAAAGCTAAAATTATTTTTTAAAACATAAATATGCCGAAAACTTAAAATAGTATTATGGGGGACCATCCTGCTGACCACATCAACCCCGTAATTGGTTGGATCATCTCTGTTGAGGCTGAGGCTGGCAGTCAGTAGGTAGGGCTGTTGCCCTACAGGTTTAATGTACATGCACCAACAGGGTGTCTACCAAAATAACAAATCCAAAATTCTTGACTGTAATTAGGTATAGTTACAAAATTAAGATAATAGATATTTTTATTCAATGGAAAACCTCTACCGCAAGGCTGGTTAAGATGAAAACTGATGCTGTACTTTGATAATTATTAATGCATGTAAAAATGAATGCTTCAAACTTCATCATGGAAGGGGAATGGCCACATCACTTTATTTACTATTTTTACAAAACTTCATACATACAAGAATGTACGAGGGTTATTTTTTAAGTAAAGTCTATTTTGCAATGAAAACAAAGTAAGTAAATGTTTAAAAAAAAAAAAAACATCTGATCGAATCTTTTGGCTGGGAGGTATTCGATCATCCGCATACAGTCCAGACCTTGCACCTAGTAACTACCACCTCTTCTGCCATCTGAAGACCTTCCTGGGCAGCAAGCATTTAGACACTGATGAAGAAGTGAAAACGACCGTGAGTAACTGGCTATCTCACAGGCGGCAGAGTTCTATGAGGAGGGTATGCAAGAACTCGTAGTTCGTTAAGATAAATGTTTAAACCGGCAAGGAAATTATGTAGAAAAAGAGAGAAGTGTATGTAAATTCAGATAATAAATGTTTTTTTGAAAAACATTTACTTACTTCGTTTTTATTGCAAAACTGACCTTACTTAAAAAATAACCCTCGTAATTCTTAAGAAACAAAATTAACAAATATTAACCATAACTCAATACAATTTTAGATTTCCAAATGTTCAATTTTATCAAATCCCAGTACAGGTATATAACAATGTAAATTCACTATACTATTAAAAATAGCAAAAATTCTTCACCAAAAGCATAATTTCTTGACTTTCTTGACCTATGTTGATTTCTTGACCAGTAGACATCCTGATCAATATACCTGACAGATATTTTTAGTGTCAAAAGTTCTCAATAAATTCAAATTAAATTCATACCAATTAAGTTTCATTTCAAGAATCACATTATCATTATTTTTGTACTTCAGGTACAATGGAAATCCTCAGCATCCGACGAATGATGATGATGACCTATGCATTATCCTGGACACGAAAGAAATTAGAAGGAAAAAAGTGATGGCTATGATCCAGAAAGGGGAAGAGCTGACGCTGGGGTTGTTCTTCAACAGTCGAGAAAAAGGTTACTCCTGCGTGTTTTGTAACTTTGTCTCTCAAAAAAAGACAAAGCTTGTGAGACATATTGCTAAGCATCATGAACTAAACAAGCAACTAGCTGCATGCAGAAAATGCGGTAAAAAGTTTATAAACAAAACAGTACTGAGTGTTCATAAGAAGTTTAAGTGCAGGTCGAAATAATTTGTACAAGTGTTGTATAATTCAAAGTAAATGCCATTACTTTTCAGGGATTATAGTGTGTTCACACCCTTAAGTAAGTAAATTTAATGGTATTTACTTGGAAGTAAGCACTAAGGAACAGAAAGTAAACGACAACTGAAGGATTGGATGACAGTCAAGATGATAACCTTAAAAATATATATATATATATTGTACTTTTAAAAAATTATATGTAATAAAATATATTTCACAGTTAAATTACAAGGAATGTAAATATAAATTATTGTCAGTTTCGTAATATTTGTCTCCAACATTAGGCTAGTGTACACATATTAAAAATTTACACATGTATATCACAGGATTTACTAAGTATGTGAAAATATATGGATTCGCGGTACATTATTATTTTGAGATAAAATTCTTATCTATATTTCCATTTACAAATCTCTTTCTGTTACATATATTAATGTTTTGCTTATATAACTTTATACTTTATATATTTAATTGCTTCATATGTTTTCTGTACTATATTGTTTAATATTAATGCGTATAAGAAGGAAATAAAATGGTGTAGCCACTTAATTACTTTTTTTTTCTATTGCATGAATCTCCATGAAATGGACAAATTGAATCAGAATTAATACTGTTTTTGCATAAACAATTGTTCTTTTTTATTCTTCTAATGAATAAATTAGCATGTGCATGGGTGTTCATGGAAGGGCACTTACGAAAAGTTGGCAACACTGCTTTCTTTCTTACTATTGTATGATACATTTTAATACTTAGCACAATTGTATGTACATCAGTGGCATATGCTGGTTCTAACGAGTGGCTAATCTCCGACCCTTGATCTTCAAACTCCAAACGTTTCTGTGCAATTTATGTCAGGATCCATATTGGATTTATGAATATTGTGTGGGAATGTTTGTCTTATTGCTGCGACCACCATCAATTAATTCTCGTTATTGCAGTTTAATATACGTGTAAAATTTCAAATAATAAAACAAGACCGTATTATAAAGCTATAAAAAAAACAGGCTGTGAAATATAAAATGAATGCAAAATTCAACTTACTCCAGGACCGTGCGAAAGATTGCAGCTTAACAATGGAAGTTATGTGGCTTTTTTAATTTTTCATGTTTGTCACAAGCGTTGCAAAGATTGTTTAGATTACAGTATCCGCCACGCATCCATACATTCTTTTCAACCCCAAAGAGTAAGCACGCCCCACAAAAGCTTATTAACACTTGTACTTACTTCCTGTCAACCATGTTGTTTTGTCATAATTTGCTTGCGAAAAATGCCTCACATATTCCCGATTTTTGTCTTTGTATATTGAAGTAAGTTGTCCTCCTCCGTAGTCGAGCGGGTTAAGGCGTTCACTCGTCTTGAGATCGTTCGCTGCGGGACGGCGTAGGTTCGAATCCGGCTCTGGTCGGAATTTATTCGGCCTACGTATAGGGCCGGTGGCAACCCACCATCGTGAGGAAATTGGGAAGCTCCGAGTGAGTGAGCGTAACCCGATCGAGAAGACCTGCAATGGCTGGGGGCTCGTCGGGCTGATCCCCCGACACTCCAATACTGGTCTAAGATCTCCACGCTATAACAGGTGACGGAGGAACAGTGTGGGAGGGAGACTAGCAGTCGGTAGGTAAGCCAAGGCCCTCACGGGCTGTAGAGCTATGGGTTATTTATTTATATTGAAGTAAGTTGAAGCGATGGCACTGGCTTGCCTACCTGTATTAACAATTTGCAACTTCTCATAAAAAGATCTTATTTCAAAAGGTTTCACCAGCAAATCTTCTATCACATCCATTATCCTTTAACACAGCACTATCACGACAAACACTAACACCTTAATAAGTAAGAAAAACCAAGCACAGCACAAAGCCAACGACCACACACATTCAGTTTCACGCACCAAACTTCTGTTGTTGTGTTCCTGGCTCAGAATGAAATTCCCTATGAATGATATAACAATTTCCTTTCCGAGCTCAAAATACCCTGCGATGACAGTTCGAATCGTTGCAGGCCCGAACCAGAATTTTATTTCGGGGTGGGGGTGGGGATGGAGGGTATTCATCCCTTATTAGTAGCCGCCACACAAAGTTGAAAAAGTGGGGGTAGAAGTCCTGAAGATGAATCTCAGATTATTACAACGTAGTATGAAATGTGTTTAATCCTGCCAATGAAGTAAAATTAATTACCACTATACTTGAATTGTTGTTTTAAGTCCACTTTCTGCACAGTAAGGCTAATCGGGACTGGACCTACAGTTTAATGTGGGATGCGAACCACTATGAGCCTCCACCGGGTATCGAACCCAGGACCCCTTGATTACAAGGTGAAGATGCTACCACTGCGCCATCGGGGAGGCTCATATTACCACTATACACTTTTTAAATTAGATGTATGTATTATTTCAGCCCCCGAGTTCTGCACCTGGCTACGTGCCTCATGTGTTTTGTTCCTTATATGTTTAATTCGTTCATGTTCATCACTATTAATCTGAAGAGGCGGAATAGCAACTTAAATTAACTAATATATATATAATTTATTTCTGATATCTTTCCCTTTAAAAAATATTTAGTTCCGTGAAAGAAGTACTCTCGCTGCTTTTGAAGATTAGAGAGAAGAAACAATCACTATTTTTGTAAAGACAAGAATGGGGGGTGTCAGCATATAGGTGCTTTAATTGCTTAAGCTTTGAATTTTAATTTAGTTTGCTTCATCTTCAATATTTAAGCTTTTTCCTTTTGATAAATTTATGTTCAAGTAACAGAAATCAGCAAGACAGAAGCAAATGTAAATTGAAAATTAGCGTAGAATTGGTTTGCCCATGTTCATGTCCAGATATTATTAGAATAATTAAATCAAGAAGACTTAGGTGGGCAGGCCATGTGGCACGAATGGGAGAGGAAAGAGGAGTTCACAGGATTCTTGTTGGGAAACCTGATGGTAAGAGACCTGTAGGAAGGCCAAGACGAAGATGGAGGGACAACGTTGAGATGGACCTAAGGGAAATCGGTAGGGATGGAAAAGAGTATATAGATCTTGCTCAAGATAGGGACAGATGGAAGGCCTGTGTTGCTGCAGCCATGAACCTTCGGGTTTAAGAAGGCTAGAGAGTTAGTTAGTTAGTTATTCAATTTTCCTGTTCTTCGCACCCTACTGGGTATGTTTTCCCTATTTTCCTTACAGAAGGCAATTTGTGAACCCAAAATTCCCGTTCCGTGGCCGCGGTGGCTCAGTCGGTAACGCGTCTGACTACCATGCTCAAGGTCCCGGGTTCGATCCCCGGCCGGTTCAAATCCGGGAACTTTTCTAAGGTTGGAAGCGGCCCCGGCGCCCACCCAGCGTCGAATAACATGGGTACCTGGGGGAAACCCTGGGGGGTAAAGGCAGTCAGGGGCGTGATGCTGATCACATCACCCCCACTCATGACCGGATCAAGAAAGTGTGGGGCGTTACCCCCACACCCCCTATACGCCTTCATGGCATGGTGCTATGCACAGGGGAGCACTTTACTTTTTTACTTTAAAATTCCCGTTCCTGAGAAATGTCCCTGCCATAAAAAACACAGCTTCTATGTTTAGCAACGACACAAAAGCCTTCGGGAGGGAATTGTGGAGGAGGGTTGTAGGAGGTCTCAATGGTCGCCAGCGGAGGGAAAGGCAAAGGCTCTGGGGGTTGAGGCCGGTGGGCTCTCACCAGAAGGAGGTTACCCTGGCCAAGGAATCACGGCACCTGAGAAGCAGTATTTCCTTCCCCGCTTTCCTCTCTCCTCGCCAAGGGTTGTAAAGGAAGCAGGTGGAATGATGTCAGGGTGACATTCCCTAATGTCATTCCACCGGCTGGAGAAAGGTTCCCGGACATTCAGCGGCAAACGGTTGGAAGCATTTGCGCGCTGGAAGTAAAGAAATGTATGCATGAAAATTATTTGGAAGGATATTGCGAAGAAATGTATATTTTTTTTAAAAAAAGAACTATAGCCGGGTCATCTGCGATTACCTAGATGACCCAGAGTATATGCCGCTGATGTACATAGCAATGCTACATTTTGGAATGTTAACATTCACTTCAGTTTCATGTGGGGGAGGTTCTTGAGTAAAATAACCCTTTTTCTATATGAAGACGGAATGACAACATTGTATTTCTTGTGAAAGTCATTGGTATTCCATTCAAAACAAAACAAACTTCAACTCTCTACAATGAATACTTCTCATTCCTTGGATTTTTAAAAAAATCATTTCCATGCATTTGAAAAATGCACACTAAAATTCATATTGACTAAATAATAACAACTAGCTTTTGACAAACATCCAATACTCGCATTGCAACCATCATATACGGCTAGGTGTTGTTGCTACAGGCGTCATGCAAGCCTTGATTGATTGAGTTGGTGTTTGAAGTCCACTTATGCACAGAAAGGCTAATTGGGACTGGACCTACAGTTTAAACCACTATGTGCCTCCACCATACAATGTGTACAAACAATCAAGTCAGTGTCAACCCCATGTTTACCGTGACCTTTTTGCTTCTACTATCGTGTACTTTTCACAGTTTTCATTTTCGCTATCACTTCTGATACACCTTGTATATAATGACACAGTAGAAGGAATTAGCAATACAGTATTGAATCAATTGTATCCAATTACCTTTTTAAAGTGGTGGTGTGAGGGGGGAAATTAACATAGAAATAATAATTGATGCTCGCCTATGCAATCAAGTACAATATGGATGAATAATGATAGCATTTAAAATATTCAGCAAAGAGAGAGACTCGAGCGTTATTTAGAAACAAAAGATTATCCTTGTTACATGAATGCACGTTATGATTAAAAAAGGCATTAATATAATCATTGTGGTTATAATTAATTAATGACAGTTTATATATATATATAACTTTATTATTGTTCTAATAAATTTCTTAAACTTGTTAAATAAACTGTCCAAACTTATCCAGTGAATTTCATATTTGACACAATTAATGAATATACTTGTTAACTTAGTGTATCACGTACCTTTGGTATCCCAGTTTAGCAGGTCCATAGATCTTTCAGCTGTACAATCGGAAGGGTATAATGCATCCCAATTAAAAAAAATAATTGTTAGATGTCAATTCCGAACCAGATCAAGAAAGATGTGACTATAGTAGTAATTAGCAAAATAGGCAAAGTTGCAGGTCCATATTTTTTGTATTTCCGAAACTACAATTTCTTTTATAAACATGTTGGTAATTTTTAATTGCAATACTTCGGCAACCATGGCAACTATTGAAGTGATTCAGACGGTGTTGGACAGGTCTTGAAAGGCTGTTTCACACGAGATATTACATGCCTATGCCAGTGTGTAAAAATTAATTGAAGGTGGGGTAAAGGAAAATGGGGTAGTCATTTTTTTTAAAAAAAACTATTAAGCAATAACTGTACAAGATTTAAAAACGAGATGCCAATGGGATCCGGAGTTATATTACATTAGCTTAGGGTAGGGTAAGTAGTGCATAATAACTTTGATAGACAAATTCCCATAACTCAAAAGTAAAAGTCAAGCAGAAATTAAACAATATAAACGCACAATATTGTTTGAATTGAATGCCCCACCCACTGGAGCACAACATGTATTAATATTAAAACAATACAAGATATTGGGAGGGCCTCCCGGATGGCACAGTGGTAGCGTTGTTGGCTTGTAATCAAGGAGCTCCAGGTTCGACCGTTCGATACCCGGTGGAGGCACATAGTGTACTTTAGGCCCAGTCCCGTTTAGCCTATCTGTGCATAAAGTGAACATAAAACCAACCCAATCAATCAAAAGCTGTCACAAAATATTCTATTTTTGGCATGGAAACAATAAAAAAAGCATTTCCCCCTTTTCTGTCAACAATAAAAGCCATTCCTGTGGTTAAAGTAAAGCAGTAAACAATACTGCATGTTTCCTCAGCATGTATAGGTTTCCATTTGAAATGTAATTGTAATAGGACAGTGGTTCCCAAAGTGTGACAGGCTTACAGGGTCACCGCAAAATGTTCCAATATTTTCACTGAATGATATGATTGTTCCAAATATGTGATTATTTAGCACTTTTACACATAAAATGTTTCTGAATTTGAAATATGTGTTTATTTTTTAACTTCATGCAAGCAATATAACCTCGCTAACTGAGCGTTGCAATTGTTAGATAGGCGTACATTCTCTTTTTGGCACCGTGGAAAAATCTTTGAACATTAAGGGCTCCTTGAAACGGAAAAGTTTGGGAATGCCTGGTAATAGGAGCTAGGAGGATGCAGACTGCTATGCTTGCTAAATTGCTTGTTTCTTACTAGTTTTAAAAAAGGATAAGTTTATAATTAGGAAGAAAAGTGTTACGGTGCCGAATCCTTAGTGATGGTGAACCTGTACTAGTGTTAGTGGGGTGAAGCGTGAAAGTGAAGCCACAGGTATCGACGGAAGAGTTGTGGCAAAAACAACAAAATCTGTTGCAAGGAAAGAAAGGTCAAAGTTATCAGCCCCTTTGGAGTCAACAACCTCCGTGGATCGATTACGATAAGGTAAAAGATGTAATTTTTATGCAAAATTAGCGAACAAATATGCGTGAAGAAAACCGCACAAAATGGAAACGACTTCTATTGAGGTGGCTAAAGGTTAAAGATAAAGATTGATGAAGCAATTCTGGCTGACGACATTTCACGTTAGATATTCTGCATGAACCTTTTCCCTGCAATTTCACTATTCTCTTCTTCAGAAATCGTTACAGTACACCTTCGGTACAAGAAAATGTGTGTCAGAAGAATCCCTTGACTGCTGACTGAGGAGCAGACTCAAATATGCTGTCACTACAAGAGCGGGAACAGAGTACAATGACTGTGTAAACCAACTGGTATCACGCTATGATAAATACTTGAATGGGTATGGCAAATATGTAGAAAAGAAGAGTAAGGTATGTAGTTTCTGTACCATAATATTTTTGCACATAGCTATTGTGTGCTTTACACCAAAATGGTTTTTCTGGATTACCCTCATAATATTCCATATCGCTGACCAAAAATATATTTTCTCTGGACATTTAATATTCCCTCCACCCACCTCTGACACTACATACGAGTACATTAAGTAATGCTGCATGCTATCACTTCTACACAGAAGGTTACCCAACACCCCTGCCCTCCCCCAAGTTGTCAAATCAAACAATAAGTATTGCTCCCAACCCACCATGCCACACCCACCCAAAAAACCCTCCAAAACAATATAGGACTTGCTTGCCCATACTGTAAACACCTTAAATGCATGAAGTGCCCGTACCCACCCTCCATCATCCTCTCCCTCCTACTCCAATGCAACATTACAATCTATAATATGTTCTAACAGCAATTCTTTTGCAATTCTCTACGCAAGGTACTATACACTGAAAGAAGGTATTATACCCACCCCCACCCAAAAGCCTCACCCTCCCACCATCCCAAGGTGAGATAACTACATATCAGTACTTAATTGCAGGAACAGAAGAAAGCTGGTACAATCGAGTTGCTCCATATTTTTTTGAAGAGGATACATAGTACTCTGTAAAATTATAAACTCAAGTTTAACAATTCAAAAAAATAGTTGATAATAGATTTTAGCCAAACAAAGCATTTGCAAAAGCACTCAAACTGAATACTTCCATCATGAATTTATCTATCTATTATATTAATTTAATTTTTTGTAAGTTTTCAGGCAATTTTGAATCACAATGATTTAGAGCATGTAGAGGTTTTAAAATTACTACATTTTCTGAAATTGGAAAAGTCAAGCAAGCCAAGAATGTGGTCTATACATTAACTCATGTCATAGCAGTTTGCTAGTGCAGGCATACAGATTTAGCAACTGAAATAATCCAGTTTAATAAGTTTAATAGACTTACATAATCACAAAACTATTGATAATATCTAGACAACAGTGAAAGAAAACTA
This sequence comes from Lepisma saccharinum, assembly GCF_977018435.1. Taxonomy (NCBI): domain Eukaryota; kingdom Metazoa; phylum Arthropoda; class Insecta; order Zygentoma; family Lepismatidae; genus Lepisma; species Lepisma saccharinum. Next base: position 7,299,130 of record NC_139244.1, on the reverse strand, counting down.
CACGAAAATTCACGTCAATGCTCTAGAAGCAATTCTAAGCGTATGGAATTTTTCATATTTTGAAATATCCAAGAGGTTCTTCGAATGGAGGAAAATTTGAAAAAATTCGCCCATTTGCATGCCAAACGTCCAGCCGAGCCTTCATACAGTGCAATGCAATTTCATGTTCCTGGTTTTCACATTTTCCTCGATTTTAAGTTTTCTCAGCTTGGTCCCCTGAAAAACCGAGGTTCCACTGTACTAATATTCCATTTCACTGGCCACAAATATATTTTTCTGCATTCAATATACCCTACGCCCACCTCTCACAAAACATACGTTAAGTAACAATAAATAAAATAACTTCTATACAGAATATTGCTCTGCACCCCATAAACACCCTTCCCCAGACTGTCAAACAACACAGTAAACATTACTTAAATCCTCCATAACCTCACCCACCCCCTCCGCCAAGAGAATGGGACTTGTCACAATGGAGAACAAAGCCCATATCATAAAGTAAATGATAAATGAAGTGGCCTCAACAATCCTAGCCTAACCTCTCCCACCTACCCCAATGCAACATACTATTGAATCAAATGCTCTTGCTGAACCATGCCCTGAATCAAGGTATTATATATAATACTCCCTGAAAGCCTCACGTTTCTTACACAAACATTCCGAGTATCAGTGCATAAAACTAATTTGCAATGAATCCCCATCAATAGTGACAAAGCAACAAGGTGGCACACTAAATATGAGTTTTGATTTAGCACAGAAAGAATAATTTGGACTGGACCTACAGTTTACAGTGGGATCTGAAATAGTGTGCATCTCCCCACTGGATATTGAATCAGTGACGTGCACTGAGGAGTAGCTAGTCTAGCAGAGATAGACCAATCAATCTCACATCTCGAATTATATTCAAATCACAATATTTATTGTCTTGTTAAAGCCACCACAGCTCATATGCAACACCTTCTTTTCCACGCACTTCTCGTCCATCGGTGTTCTCCGCGGGCAAAGCAGGCTGGATACCCTAGCTCGCTCTTCTTCAGCCAGGCCAGTTTCCAGGTAGAAACGGCCAGCCCAAGGAAAAGGAAGATTTCGACCTCTACTTCCCTTGCCCCCATGCCCCCCGCTACAATGGTTGAAAGCCCAGGCTTTCAGGTCCCCCAGTCTATCTCCTATAGGACAGATAGGGGATTGGTTTCTCATATTTTTTTTTGTAAATCCTCTAAAGAACACAGGGTAAAATTTTCTGCAGTACTTCTGTTCTCTGTATTTACACAACCTTTTACACGTTTTACAATATGTATGTATAATATGGGATGTAGTTTTATTATTTATAAAATGGGAACGTGTTATGTGCAGACAATAATGTTACGCTTTCTTTCTTTTTTTTTTTCTTTTTCAAATATGGAATATATAATGATTAAATTACAAATATGTGTTCAGGCTCTCTCTGACTCTCGTTTTAGTAGTGTTTTATTTAAATATACTAATATATTGGCCTGTAACAGTCATAAATACGGATGTATTTATTTGGGCAAGAGAACGCGTGTTCATATTGTTGTTGGTTTGGTTTATTTTACTTCGCTTTTCTGCCACATTTGGTTATCGCGAAAATGAGTATTGAGTGATGATATGATGAAATTGGTGAAGGGACCTCATATGAACAATCCAGGCCAGGATTCGAACCCGTGATGAGTGCGCATTCTTGTCCTATGTGTTGCAGTGAATAATGAAATAATTTGGAATGAAAAATGTATCTCAGAACTCAAAAAGTCAAATGAATATCATTGAAGAAACTACAAAAAAAAGTGTGTTGTGTTTTGTTTTCTGTCACCAAATCAACCAAGCGCGGGGTAGTGGTTATCACAGCGCGGTACGACACCAGGCGTTCCGGGTTCGAACCCCGACCCGGGCATGGGCGTTCCCTATGCTCGTCCCTTCATCAGTTTCATCGTATCATCTTCACAATTAACCAAATGTGACAAAAAAGCGACGCTAAGTAACAAAAATGAAATCAAATCATTGATTGATTGCTCAAATTGGTTTATTTTACTTCGCTTTTCCGCCACCTTTGGTACAACAAAATAGATGAAGGAACACACACAAAGAACACAAAATGGCCAATCCGAGATTCGAACCCAGGATCTCTGGCTTAGAGTCAAATCAAATAGTTTTTTTATTTTCGAATGTGGGTGGGGTTTACGTGTACTTTTTTCTAGTACTCATTCATAATTTTGCAATCTTTTCCTGTTATTGACATTCTTCTTTTTTGAAGGAATACTGGCCCTAAAGAGAGAAGGGGTGTAACTCACACCAACCCCACCCCTTGAGCACGCCACTGACTGCTACCCCAAGTGTCGACGTCACCGCACGTCACTGTATTGAATCCAGAACACCTTGATTACAAGATACTTTTACACTACGCCATCTGAGATGCTAGTTTGTGACCACATACATGAATGTTACAAAATGAATAATTGATGTTCTGAAAAAAGAAAAAAAAACATCAAAACTTCTCGCATACATGCTTCCACCTTTACTGCACTGAAGTTGGATTTATGATGAATGCTAGCTGGGAACTGAATCAAAATGGAACTTGCATACTGTTTATGAATAAATAAATACTGTTTATATATATACACAAACATATTTGTTGACAAATAAACAAAGGTCACTGGAAACCGTAAACATTCTTATTTCAAAGTTCATTAACAATACAATTGACCTTCTAAATGCTTGGTGATGGTTTAGAATTTAATTTTAGGGTTACCTAAACAATGGCACAATAAAGAGGCCTCAAACAATGCAGCTATTCTTGCTAACATATACATACATGTAGAGTCGAAAAAATACATATTACGTCGTTCGGAAAGTAAGTTCCATCATGCCATAAAATGAAAAATATAAATAGTAATATCATGATCTTTATAGGGGTGAAAATATATACATGGTACAACATTCACACATAATCGCTATAAGAATTCAAGCACGCATCACAGCGAGATACCAAGTTCGTTATACCCCTATCATAGAACGTTTCCGCCTGAATGGAGAACCACTGGGAAACAACTCCAACAACTCTTCCCCCTCCTCACTATACCGTTTCAAAAACTAATGCACTTCCCATTGTTTCCTTTTTGGCATTTTCGGAGAGCTGGTGAGGGACCCAACGGTTACACAATTTGCGAAATTTCAAATTTACTATTACAATTTCATACAGCACAGTTCTGGAGATTTGTGGAAACTCTAATGACAGCTCAGACAAAGTGAATCGTCTGTTCTCCCTAATCTGCTCTTCCACTAAACGAACCAAATTGGGATTCACAACAGACGGTCGACCACTTCGTTCTTCATCATGAACACTAACCCGTCCACCTCGAAACCGTCTCACCCATCTTCTTACTATTGAAGCACTCGTTATTCCTTCTCCATACACCTCACAAATCTGACGGTGGATATCCGTAGCTGGAACATTACGTGCATCCAGAAAACGGATCACGGACCGCACCTCACACGTGGCGGGAGTTTGGATTGTCCGAAACACAACAACAACGCACTACGCACTACTCTCCTGACCAACTTGCCTCAGACTGACGTCTGGACTTCATCAAGGTTGTGGCTACACAAGGCGCATGCGCATTCACACTGCCCCGCTTGCAGCGCCACGGTATTCATCAGTGGAACTTACTTTCCGAACGACGTAATAATTTTGTTCAATGACAAAAATAATACACTTATTTTTAATTATCACAATATGGAAAATATAATGTACCAACATGATTACTTTATATTTTTTCTTTCTCTAGGAGGATAGAAAGTGCAAACTACTACTTATTTCCTTATCTATCTATGTACATATATCTGTATGCCTACTAATTTGTTTACTATGATTTTAATGAAAAAAAGATTCTCCAATTTGATCTTCCATCTTAACAATACTGAATATTGCCCATTCGTTTCTTTCTTGATAGAAGTTCCATTGATCTTGTGTTAACTTTAATTGCTGAATGTTTTTGTTTATCCAGTATTTGAAAACGAAAGTAATTCTAATTCATTTACATTTATACTTAAAAGGTTTCTCTATATAATTCAGTTTTACTCCTTCATGTTACTGGATTTTAGATGAGGTTAGATATTAATATAAACATGAAACACGTTTAGATACCTGTTTAATTCGATCAATTTCGGTGATCACTACCTATGAAGGTGAGAATGAAATAATATTGTATTACAAACCCCTGAATAAATTAGTAATGGTCAACCAATCAGTTCTCTGGCGTTACTGTCTTCAGAACTTCTCTGGTAGTCACTCATGGAGAAGTTATTCATTTACAAGAGTTTAAAATGTTAATTTATCAATTTAATTCCATGGTATTTTTCACAGATATTTTTGGGCTCATTTAAAACAGTGATCACCTTTCTAAGATTTTTGTAACCAACAAAAATTAATGACATTGTATTGCCATCTATGAGATTGGTATTTTTGAGTGTAATTCATAGTACAAGTGAGAACAGTTAGAACAGGCACTAACAGAGGTGCCTGTAGCTTCTGTGTCCTCATGGACTAGTCTAACCATGAATCAAACCATCAAAAATAAAGCATTCCCCAGCGGTACCCAAATTATACATTTTCACCCATAATTCACTTACTCTTTCTACGTTATAAAGCAGGTTTGCCTCATATTCAAACTTTTGGGTCCTGAAATTCGTAGAATCAAGGTTTCACATTATATAATTATTTAGAACAGTATGAAAATGATTAAAATTTGATATTTCTGTACATCCTTCACATACTTTTTCAAGTGAAAATTTAGTATAATTGGGGGATTGAAAACAACAATACTAAAGGATGAAAACTATTACCATTTTGTGTGGTTCACCCACAGAGCCTACTGCATCTATGCTCTATAAAAGTTACACAGAATTCATGACAAACCTACCACACTATTTACAGCTAATTGCAGAACATTTTAAACACATATGGAGAGACTTTACATACCTGTCCTATTTGAATAAAATGTTAGCTCCTCTGTTTAGTTTTCACAAATTTTCAAGTTCCAACACAAAGGTTCTGCTAACTGGTTGTATGTTACATTTTATTCATTGGTGAATATGTAACTTTAGCCTCCTATATATCTTTTCCTTACCTCAACTCACTCCTATGGTCCATTTTGCAAAATGTGCAACGAGCACACTGAAACAGACTACAGAAAATTTACTTTTATACACCTTAAGGCCAAAAGCAAACAATGAATTTAGTTGCATAGCAACAGTTTAATGTTTAAATATACTGATTAATAATTGTGAAACTATCAACACCAAGGTATATAACACTAGTCTACATATGAAAAAAAGATTTCTGCTGACTTAGATATTTTAACTGATTCTATATAATTTGAGGTCGCTGATTCCAAATATGTAGTCAGAAAATGTGTATCACGTCACAATTTTTCACAAATCACATTTGAAAATTTTCACAATATTATAATACTGGGCTAAACTCCAACAATTTTCCATATAGATATCTGCACATAATGAAATTTCTTTTTCTGCTGACTTACATATTATAACTGATTCTATATAATTTGAGGTCGCTGATTCCAAATATGTAGTCAGAAAAAGTGTATCACGTCACAATTTTTCACAAATCACATTTGAAAATTTTCACAATATTATAATACTGGGCTAAACTCCAACAATTTTCCATATAGATATCTGCACATAATGAAATTATAGGACTATACATAAGGTGGCGGAGCTGATAACAGGTATTAAGTTGCATTGTTTGACAAGTCACATTTCAAAATTTTCAGAAAATTATATCCGGCTACATTCCAACAGCACTTGCAAAGAGAATGCGACGTAGTCAGATGTTCAATCAGAGTATCACGTCACGTTGTTTAACAAACATACGTTTCTATTTTCTCAATAGGGAGTTCTTAATGAACAAAAAGTTTAGGTAATTCCGGCAAATTGATCAATTTGTTTCACGAGCACATACAGTCAGCACCTGATGCCTGTACTTATGCTAAACTTAACATACACCACAGAATAGCACAACATGCATACCTACTTAGGCAAAATTATTCGTTTCTTTGATTTTCTGGAGTACGTGGCCTCAGGAACGTCACGCTGCAAGCACCAGCAATAGTCGGCCATCATGTTTTCATTCCATCTCCTCTGATATCGGTGCTCCGTGGCTTTTATGTCTTGGTGGAAGCGTTCGCCCTGTTCTTCACTTACGGCACCAAGATTGGACGGAAATACATCTAAGCGGCTGTGCAGGAAGTGAAGCCTGACACTCATATTTACTCCTAACTTTTGAAACGTCACCAACAAATTTTCAACTAGAACCTCGTAGTTGTGCGCCCTGAAGTTTCCAAGAAAGTTTGTATTGACATCAGAAAATGCACAGCATACATCTTACTTTGTGTGGTTAATTGTTTGTAAGAATTCTTCATCTTCCATTAGCATCCTTATCTGAGGACCATCAAAATACCTGCTTTTACTTTCTCATGCGTCAATGCAGGACATTTTGAGCAAATATATTTAAAGCAAGCCCCATTCTTATCCAGAGCTTTTACATACTGCTTCATTAATTCCAACTTAATGTGCAGTGGAGCAAGTAACACTTCCTTAGGATCAACAAGCGGCTTGTTCTGGATGGTTTTCGCCCCGACTTCAAAGCTTTTCCTGGCAGGCCACAGTCTTCGTACCCGATGTTCGTTCCTTGCTCGACTGTCCCATAAATACAAAAAGCATGGATATTTCGTGAAACCTGCTTGTTGACCAAGTAACATTGAAATGACCTTGAGATCTTCACACACAAGCCAACTGTCATTTGCATACTTTTTTTCTTTCGAAGCAGTTCTTTCATTGTTTCGTAGCTTTCCTTCAAATGTACGGAGTGGCCAACAGGAATGGATGCTAACTTATTGCCATTATGTATCAACACACACTTCAAACTCCTCTTGCTATCAATAAAAAGCCTCCATTCTTCTGCATTATACGTACATCCCATAGCTTCAATTAGTCCCTTCACATCTGTACAATACACATATTCTTCGTCCCTTTGAAAATATCTTAATACATGCCTATCTCTGTCCAGATACATGAAGGTTGTTCCAGACGCTAACATATTTCTTTCCTTCTTTTCTACACAGGTCCTGCATACTTTATGAGGTGCCCAGGATTTATCTTGGTCACCCAATTTAATCCCGAAATATGCACTATACGCTTTCCTTACTAAGTTAGTAATATTTGTCCTTTGTTTTGAGGTTAACAATGTTCGAATAACTGATTTAAATAATAATCACTATAATGTTCCATGTGCTGCCATCTTGTGACCTCTTTACGGACTACGTTGTTTCATTGCTCTAAATATACATCCCTAATATTAGATAATTTTCTATTTTCCTCCGAAACCTGACGTGATAGAAAAAAACGGATTTCGGTTTTGGATTTACCACCCTCGAATTACTAAAGAACAACCATCAGACTCCAGTCAGCAAAATGGACGTAGACCAGTGTAATCAAAGTAAAAAAAGCGCGAGGCCGAAAAAGTTGAGTGTAAAATGCAGGAACCATATTTTTATTATTTAATCCAAGGAATAGGTGGTTCAAGTTTTGAAAATTCTAAAAATTAGATTTCTTATGTGAGAGGTTGCACTATATGGCCAAAATTTACTCCTAACTGAATTTTTTCTTGAACAAGACGAGTGAATGTAAATAACAAAAATATAGTACTTTGCATTTCAGTACACTAACTGTATTTGAAATGTAAAAAAAATTTTAAAAAATTAGTTGCGCTGCATATTTGCTCATCTGGTAGACCGGAGAGAACAGCCTGCCCAAGGAAGTATGCAATAAAATTATTATAGAAATAAAAACTTTTATTTTATTAGTTTATAATAGTTATTGTTGTGCAATAACAATCATATCCATTATTATTATTTTTAATGTTTTAACTTTTACCAGAGCCTGAACCCACCTCTGTACAAAAATTTCTGGCTATGCCCATGGTAATGCACTACAATGTAATCAAATAGAACAGTATTTTTTAGTAACTTGCACTTTTACATAGCTTTCACAGACCAATTTCATTGTTCTTGTAGCTTATCATTCATGTGGCCTTGCCATGTAAATCGCACACAAACAAATAGTCTGTCTGTTTTTTTCATTCGTGGGTACATTGAGAAATATCATATTGGAACATCTGGTACTCGTATGTGTGCATAATAGTGAAATCTTTATTTTCCACTGTGATATCCACAGCACTGACCAGCTATAAAATTTGGGCTGCTCTGCTCTTGTAATGCCCACCTCTCCCAAAACATGAATATCCAATGCACACTACACATGTTTTACTGCAAGTATGCAAAATTATGTTTACAACAATTAGACTAGGGCAAATAATAAAACATTGTAACGATTAACTTAAAGACAATATTTTATTTTCTGCATTCATTCAAAACTAATACTTACATACAAGTTACTATATAGCAATTTCACATCCTTGAACAAAATGGCATCCAAAAGGCATAACTTCTCAAACATAAATAAACCAGCAATCAACAATTTACTTTAATGTAACAACAACAGTTATCTGATACAAAACCCCAACAATTTGATGCCTCAGGATTGTATGACGGGAGATATAAAAACCATGTACCTGTTGCATGACGATGCCTGTTCTCATAACGCCAAATATATTCAAGAACAAGTTTTCATTTGCAAAATCAGACACTCCCTTGTAAAAGCAAATTGGTAACTGACGAGAAACAAAATCATTTATCGTAACAAACACACAGGAAATGAAAAGGAACTGGCATGTCAAGCAAAAATCCACAATTTTTGTCACCTAGCTGTTGTAATATCAGTCGGATGAGATTAAAACATTGAAAACAAAAATATTCCAAAAGCTTCGTACTGCCTTTTCTGATTATTTTTATACACACCACATACAAATCCACACGCACGCGCACACTTTAATAAATGTCCATTTCAAGTCACTTAGTCCAGAGCAAGTTCGCAGTTTGCAATTTATTAACTAATTCACCACTCCGCATCGCCAGTTGCTTTCTGGAACACGTAATCTTTCCCACTTAGGTTCATTATACCGTCTTTTAGATAGAATTTCCATTTGTTTCTACTACGAGTAATCTGCAAAAAAGACAACATGATTATTTTATCCCCATTGAGATTTTAATGACGTTTGCAATTGCATGAATGCGAGGGTCATCTAGAAAAAAAGGAATGTTTTGATGTAAAATACAAACGAAAAATTTATGTTACAGAAACTACACACCTTACTCTACATTTCCGCATATTTGTCAACTATTAAAGTACTTATCATAGTTTGTTGTTGATACCATCATTGTACTCTGTTGCCGCTAATGTATTCAATCATGTAGTGATGTCTTTGAGTTCATCAGCCATGGGAAAGAGCTTTCCGGTACGACGGAACATTCGACTGTAGCACACAGCACACTCCACCTACAGAGGCCTCAAAGATGGATGAAACAATTCAGGTTGACCGACATTTCACTTTAGACATTCTGCATGAATCATTTTCCTGCAATTTCTTCATGAAATCATTACAGTACACCTTTGATACAATGAATTATGTAGCAGATGGGTCCCTCAACTACTGACTGAGGAGCACACTATCACTACGTGGTTGAATGCATTGGTGGCAACCGAGTACCATGACTAGGGCCCGGGACTTTTGTGTCCTATAAAACTGTAAAATATGTATGTAATTGTGTCATATAAATTGGAAAATATGTCATGAAAAATTATAAATATGTCAGAAAAATGCAGAAATATTCCCAGTAAAGCCAAAAATATGCACAACAGTAATCTCGAATTTCTTCCATACCCGACAGAGTAGAGTAGGTGCTGTAATGTACCGAATGTTATTTTTACTTTTGACTGATTTTTGTGAAAAGCGAAAAAGGCAAAGAAATGAGAACGAAATTTCTTTACTTCCCGTGCAACAATGAGAGAACATTTTGCCTCAATAATGTTTGCATGGCTATCAATTGTCGACGGGATAAAAAAAAGTGCGGTATTATATTGTTCTGTACTAAGAAAAGACGGCACCTTTCTTCCTCCGTAATTTCCATATCCTGCCATTGACAATATGAACTATCCGTTGCGCTAAAGCTACGAAGAAAAAAATTATGAAATAACCGATTATGTGCGAGAGGATTACGAAATTATACAGTATATCTTATTACAACAAAAATTGAAGAAATATGTTGTAAAAGTGCAAAATTGGTGAAATACGTCAAAATATGCTTAGTCAAGTTTGTCTATTACGGCTGATTTTCATCAGATATTTAAAGATCTCACCGCAATAATAGATGCGAAGCCAATTGAAAAATATGTTATAACATAAAGTCCCGAGCCTTAACCATGACTATCAACAAACTGATATCATGCTAGGATAAGTGCTTGAATGGGTATGGCGAACATGCGGAAAAGTAGAATAAGGTATGTAATTTTTGAACCATAATTTCTTTGAACACATCATTTGTTACGTAGAAATTTTCAGCAAGAAATGCAGGCTCAACCAGGACTCGAACCCGGGTCTCTGGCATACCATGCCATTGCTCTACCACTGAGCTACCGAGCCAGCCTGGCCTCGCCTGATTTTTCGCTATCGCTGTTTAACCTGCGTGGAACCCTCTCTGCCAGTGCTACCGCAACGGGATCTGTTGCCTTCGAAACACAGTAGACTTGGACGTTGCCTGGCTCCTCCCAGCATAGAGATGATAATTATTGAAGATTAGGCACACACAGGAGATGGCGATAGCGAAAAATCAGGCGAGGCCAGGCCAGCTCGGTAGCTGAGTGGTAGAGCAATGGCACGGTATGCTACAGACCTGGGTTCGAGTCCTGGTCGAGCCTGCATTTTTCACTGAAAATTTCTACGTAGTACAACTCCTGTGCGTGCCTAATCTTCAACATCATTTGTTGTTTGTGTTCTACACCAAAACATTCTTTTTTTTTTGTGGATGATAGTAGTATGTAAGAAACACAACTTTGCGTTCACACCTCAGAATGTTATGGAATTTTACAAATAATGTGATCAAGGGGTAGAACATGGATGTACTATGGAATGGCCTGATCTACAGTGTTGCCATACATCACCAAACTTTGTACAGGATATCGAGACAAACAACTTTTCTTGGTAAACTTTGGTCGTTAAGAGCTCGCTTCAACATTACAAGACCTTAAAAAACTGCTTTTTCTATCCTGTATGTATCAGGCCCGTAGCCAGGAATTCTTTGTGGAGGTAGAAAATTTTTATAACATGGTGTAGCTGTTGGTTACAGTAGTGTTCCAAGGCTGTCCACGCTTATCTTGAATTCTCTCTCCCTCTCACACACACACACTTAAAATAAAATAATGAGTCAACTGTATTGATAATTTTCAACACTAATGGTGTTCATTTGTAGACTGGGTCAAGAAATTTTCAGGATGGGCAATTGTCACGATTTCTGGATACTATGAAAATCTCAAATTCTAGACATTATCCCCCTCCCCTAAAATGATTGTATTTCCATTGCTGGTGTGAAACTGTCATTTCCAAGAAATTCCCAACATTCATAGTGCAGAAAAGAAGAATTAAGCACTTTTAACACAAACCATTCAAAATATCTCATCTGTTCAAGATCACGAAAATTGGGAAGTTATTTCAGGATCACACACACACCCTTATAAATTACCAACTCAATAAGCATCTTTTGTTATGTTGATAGAGCATTATAGGATGTAAATGTAAGGATCAGTAAGAATTCTGGGTAGGAATTTGATTGATTTGCTTTATTTTACTTCGCTTTTTGTGCCACTTTTGGCTAATTTGGCGAAGATGGGGATGAGTAATATAGCCCTGTGTAGAATTTTGGCTTCTCTCGCTGAAAGTATGAAAGGTTTGGTGACTGTAAAGGGCAATGGCACAGAGTAGATATTACGTCATTCCGTCTGATGATGCCTCCCATTTTTGATAAAGCCATACTAGAAAGTTAATTCTTGTGAAAGCATTTTAATAAGATGTACAGTGCAAATGATATGCCTCACGTTTAGTTGATTTATATGGTGACTTAGGCTAGACTTTAGGGGAAAAATTACAAAAAATATTCCAAAACAAAGAAACTAGGTGGGAGAAAAAATTATATATATCTAGTTTATAATCCTGGCAAACAATAAACATTCAATTTTCTGGACTCCTGGACTTTTCTATATTATTTTTATTCCTAAGGTGATTTCCATGACTTGCAAAGATTTCCAGGTCAGGAAACCTGCAAATACTCAGGATTGGAACAACAATAGACCAAAGAAATTCAAAAATAGAAACTCTAAAATCAATTTTATATTACATTTTTTTCATTGGTTTTTAATATACAACTAGATATTCATCTGATTTTTGCTTATTTTTCTGCTCAATCGTGGGAGAGCCAATCACAACAAATTTTCAAATGCATGATTCAACCTGAACAAGTGTGCCATCTACACAAGTAACATTAATTTTAGTGCCGAGCCAATACCACTTCGAACCGATACTGATGCTGTTACAGATTCCCACCGATACCGATACTTCAAAATTGCAATAAAAAAATTTGTTCAAAATATTGATCAATATTGGTGTGTAAATATTCTTCTCCAATTATATGCAGCAATTTACTATGAAAATTTGTTTAAGAATATTCAAGAATTACATCAGAATGTCAGAATAGATTTTATGTTATCCCAAAATGCAGATTTTAGTGCAAAATAAAAATAAAGTTTGAACTTTGCTTAACTTCCATGATAATTATACTCCACAAAAGTGTTGCACGGCATTTTTGCAGACCCCGTGTCACAACGAAAATGCCGGAAAAGTATCGGTAGATGAATTTCAACCGATACTTTCCGATGCCTGATATCGGCTAATACCGATACATCGGCATCAGTATTGGCTCAGCCCTAATTAATTTTTTTTAATATTTTGGAAAACGTAATGAAGAAAATTTCCAACTTTAGGAAAACATGAATCAGCAACTGTATGAATAAAAGAAAAAAATACCACTACAGAAAGTATAAATTGAATTGCTAGTATTCTAAATCTGCTTACAAAAGAAAACATAGTACTTGTGCACTACTATTGTTTTGTCAAGTAGTGTATGATATGAATTCAAAGACAAAAGATAGGTGCTGTGAACAAACTCATCACATGACAGGGATTAGTTTCGTCATTTGAACTGGAACATGTCTGTCAACATAGTTTGTGGAGCGCCCCATTAAATAAATAGAATGTACGTACCTTGTCGTATTGACAAACTACAACATTGTCTGTATCAAAAAGGTCCGTTGGGTCTTCATCGCTCACATCATCTCCAGAGTTAAGTGGATCCTGGAAAAAAAAAAAAGTTTAATATTTTTTTTTTCTGGCACATAGTTTAGTACAGGTACAGCTGCTAATCAGAATATACCATGAAGGTGCACAAGGAAATGTGGCGGAGTCCCACACATTCAGAATATTGGCAGTTTGTGGAGGTGATGTGATCAGCACCATGCTCCGGCTGCCTTTGCCCCCCTGGGTACCCTTTTATTAAGAGGCTGTGTGAACCACAGAACCACTTCATGCTTGGACAATGCTGAAAAAAATTTCCCTTCTGAAATCACCCACCTCTGAAAGGAAGACAAGTCTCCCACGTGGCAGTTACCAACTGGATCACTGCAGATCTATGATTACTCTACACTTGGAGTCAGGCTTACTTGGCAGTGACATGGTAACAGCATTGGTAACTTACAGAGTCCATATTTTCACCCTCTGCACTCGGAAAAAAGAAAAACAAGGGAATGAAATTCAAGAGAAGACAATGCGAGGATTCTCTCCGATCATAAAAATGAATAATAAATAATATTTAAAATGAGCATGATATATAGGTATAATTTGATAATGAAAACAGGATGGCAATGCACATTCTGACAGCAAGTTTGCGAGGCTTGAACACAAAAATATAGTTACAGTGTATTTAGGGTATAGAAATGTATTACAGATGATGAAAAACCTGTTGAAATGGAAGAGCATTCTGTATGATTTTTTTTTGTGCAAGCCTCAGCTAAAAAAAAATATGCGTGGGTTCATTGAGCCGAATCTCGGAGCTGATTGCAGGTCGATGTGAGGTTAAGGGTAAGTCTATTTATCTGCTGGTTATCACGTGTCCTCGCCGAGTGAGGTCTGAACAGGTGTTTTGCCTGCATGTTATTTTTATATTGCATTGTAAAGGGAACCTTTGAATGGTCATGCGAGGGAAGGAAAGGATTCAATGTTTATTCGTATACACTACGTACTTCTGATGAAACTATGAGTTCAATTGCCACAGAAACATTTGGGGGCAACGGGAACAAAGAAATTCCAACAGTGGACAAAGTGGGTGCTGCAATTAATTGTTATCCCGACATCAACAATGAGGCACGTTTTGCGCAATCTGGGTTTTGTATTTAAGATAAGGAAGCGTTCGTACACAGCACTGCTGCTTGCCTCCACCAATATCTGCGTGCAACGAAGCGATAGCACTGTAAAAAGAAAACTGTTTATTATATAGATGAGACTTGAGTTAATGCCGGCCATTCTGTAACACATCTTTTTCACATCAGCATGGCAAAACTGGTTTTGTGGAAGGCATTGTTTGTTGTTTAGACGGACAGCATTTTGAGGCGTGGTTCACCCATATTCTACCCAAACCACAACAAACCAATGTAATTGTCATGAATAATGCTTCATGTAATTCTGTTCGCATTGGGAATGTACCGAACAATGCATGGAGAAAAAATTACATTCAAGAGTGACTTTCGCAGAAGGCTGGTAAAAACAAGGTTCACTTTATATCAGTGCTTCGTTCATTAAATGTATTCAAAACATTAAAGTCTGTAGTTTCTCAGTCCATATTTATTTACAGTGGAGCCTCGATTTTACGTTTTTTAGGGGCCTCCCCAATGGTAGCATTGTCGTCATAGTGGTTATGATCCCACATAAAATGGGTGCTATTGAAATTTACCACTTTCCTGTTGCTTTTTTTGGGCATGTGTTTGGTAAATAGTTATTACAGGGTGGCTAGTCTAGGACCATGATAAAATTCAAGCATAATTCCCAGTTTTCAAGGTGAAATTTCCAAGAATTCCAGGCAACAAGCAGATGTTTTCTCTATTTCAACCTTAGGTATTACCACCTCTCACGACCCACAGAAATATATTTAAAGAGTCTGTGTGATGTCAATGTGTTCAAAAATATAATTCAAACAATTAAAACGGTATATATATTTAAAATATTTAAGGTGTGGTGTTTACATTTCATATTTTCACATACTCTGACTTGCAATACATCTACAAATGCAAGTCACAAATGTTGCGGGATATATACTAATCTATATTGTGTAATAATTTCAAACTCAAAATTAACTAATGAACTTCATGATATCTAATCTTGCAATAATCTTCTGTCTGTCTGCAAAGGGCACTAACAAAGTAAACAGATTGAAAGAATTCTGTTCTATTTTCCACGCAGCTTTCTTTTCTTTCCTCCATAAAAATAAAAACCTCGATTGTGAAAAACTTGCTTCGGGGTATTTAAAATGTGCATAAATTTAATGGAATTCTGATTAATAAAAAATGCAATTTTTCACATCTATGGAGAAAAATTCACATATAATTCCCGGAGCCAATAATTCACTTAGAATTCCTGTAATTCCGGGGAGTAGTCACCCTGTATTGGGAACAATTTATGTGTTATTAAATTGTACTATAATTATGTATTACTGATGCATGAATCTTTGCTAATCATTGCTCAATACATGGGGCATACCACATATAAACTCACCCCCCGATATTTGCTACCCTCCCCCATATCCAACAGCCAATTACTGTTGAGTTATCTTTCTCCTTACTGCCTTTATATGTGAAGTAAATATTCCAGTGGTTAAGTGGGACTCTGAGTGTGCATTTAGCTGAAATATAATGACCTTTTTCCAGACATGTACACTAAATGTCCTGAAGATTTGGTCTAGAAAATTTTGGTTATTGGTCTGGAAAAGCCAGGGAATTTTAAACGAAATAGTGTCTTTATCAAAAAGAAACCTTTTTTCCTAAAAACACTAAAATTGCTTACTGATACCGATACTGATTACTATAATTTGCGACGTAAATTGAACATGCTGTAACAGCACAATCATGTACGTTCATGTGACTCAAAAAAAATCAATTTGTAACACCACTTCTTGCATCTCTGGCATACTGGACAGTATCAACCTCAAAACCGGAGACAGGAGAAATTGTATTTGCTTATTGATGGTGATGAAGCAGGGTGCTTCTACAGGGTAGGATAAAAGTCGCCTTTCCCCAAAATCGGTTCTGTTTTCGTAATTGTTACTTGAACAAACAAGTACCCCGTGTGTAAGCGGTCAGACTTTACAACCTTGTTGTTTCAATGGTTGCTTTTTCAAGAATTTGAAAAGAGTCTTAGTTTTGCCGCTGATATGGCAACAAGATGGAGCACCTCCTCATTTTGGTGTAGGCATGACGAACTTCTTGAATCAGCAATTCCAAGAATGAATTGGTCGTTCTGGCACGACAGATTAGCTGCCCAGATCATGTGACATAACTTAGTGTGATTTTTCACTTCGGGGTATTGTGAAAGATGATGTTTATGATCTGCATGCAACAGTTGATCCAACTGGTGTTTGAGAAGATCAATAAAGATTGTCATTTATGTTCCAAAATCTGTAAATCATTGCCTAAACGATTTGAATTCTGTATCACAAAACAGGGTCTCCATTTTAAATAAACTTTGTAAAGAAATTACCACTGTAAGATTTTGAGAAAATAAATGAGTAATGTAAATTTTTGGGGAATGCAGCTTTTATCCCACACTGTATAAACATGGACGTCTGGAAGGAGGGGACACTCCCCCCTGGAAAATGAATGTCCACCTAAAAATTATATATTTCACACATAATTTCATTTCAGTCACAATAATTTATGTTGATTATTATATATTCGTTGAATAAACATTATAATTTCAGACTGAAATTAGTGTTTTTTGAGGGGCCATCACTATTAAGGGAAAAAATGTGCCTCCTTTACCCTCCCTGGAAAAAAAAATTACCTTGCTCCCCCCTGGAAAAATTCTGCGGACGTCCATGTGTATAAACAATATCTTCCACTGATTATTGTTTGTACATGTCGCTTTTCTCTCTCTATATATATTTTAATAGTGAATTAATAAAATAAAGAACTACTTATTCCTTATACAGGATATAATAGCTTTCTCCCAATGCTTTTGTAGGCAAAGTACATATATTCACTGTTTACTACAGGGTGGCACATATTGTACCACAGCCGGCAAAAATAAATTGGTTCACCTGAAGATGAGAGAAGAAGTGATCTCTCGAAACATACCGTTTGAATAAGTATAGCTAAGAGCACTAGACAATTGATAATGTCCAATTAAATTGCACGCTAATAAAAATCCCAACTGATTACAAGCCAAAGATCTACAAACTATGAGTACATTGCTCTTGCTACCTAAGACAAAGCCGACTCATATATCCTAAAATAAGATTGACATATATTTTGTTCATAAACTGACGTAACTGCAATAACTAACGGGTTCAGGTGGGACTATATTTACTCTTTTACAGATTACTCGCTTCTTTACCTCTTTAAATTGGTATTTTTTCATAAAAAATAAAGTAACTATGCTCCAGGTCTTCAAAATTCATAATGAAAAAATTGGTTTGTGTTCATAATGATATCTGTAATTTGTAAATGTTAGTTATTAATGCTTCGGCATTTTTTTACTTACTGTATATTATACGGGAATGTAATCTGTAATTAATCCAATGCAATATCGTCATTTAAAATTATATGCTTCCATAAAGTAAACAAAATACTGTAAATAATTAATTACTATTATATTACATACTTTTACTAGTATTACGGTAATACCGCTAAAACTAATAATGACGATGATAAAGGATGGAGTTGATAAATCAATACTCGATTGAAATCAGCCTATAGAATCCATATTAATTCAGCAATACTATAAGTAACCTGTTATTTAGTGCACAATTTTACATTTTGTTATTATTTTATTGAATATGAAGGTATAATTCATCTAACCTGGTAATGTGAAAATGTATTTGCAGTAATCCCTTTACAAAGGAAAATCTGATGCAGTCCTTTCGTTACATACATTAAGGGGGTCAAGAAAAATCCAAGATCTTTGTGGAAGAACAGGAAATATTATGAGGAATTCGTGTCACTTATGAACAGTGAAATAATACAATTTTTAACATGCAAAATTGTGCCAATTTCATGCTATTCGAGAATTTTGAGAACAACTAACAAAACTTCACTAATTTTTAAAGGTTAAAATTTTGCGGAAACATGAAACTTCCTGTAAGTAATACTTTAACCACATTTACCGCATCCTTTGTGAAGAATGTATTTCCTTGCTGCGTGTATAGCATGTAGTGCTTGTCCAAGTAAATATATGATAATTACAGAGAAACTTAATACTCACAGTTTCTGCGAAGCTATTTCTAGTTTGTTCTGTTAGTTTTGGGGGCCACCGTCCTCATTAGAACTTCTTAATGCAACAAGTTACGTTAACAAGTTTCAACGAGGATGGTGGCAGTGGGCACCGAAATTAATAGAACAAACTAAAAACAGCTTCGTAGAAACTGTGAGTATTAACTTTCTCTGTAATTATTTTCTACTGTGTCTCATTTTCCGAAATATGAATATATGGTATGTGCAGTTTTTCAGATAAATAAGTAGAGGCATGCATACAGAAGCGTAACTAACAGGCTCTGCGCCCCCCCCCCCCCTCCCCGCAACTTTCAGTTGTGCACCCCTGCTTGTTTTATTTTTTTATATTTTCTTTCTAAAATATTAATTCACGCTTACATTTATATTAGACATATACAAATATGAAAATGCATACATGTAATTTGAATCAATATAAAAATTAATACGAAAGGTTAGGACAAGAGACAAACTGTAAACATTAATTTTTTATAATTAGGTTTGACAATACACTGTTACTACAAAAATTACTATAATGTTAAATGCCCATTACCAGTCCTCTGCGTTTCTTGAAGGAAGCAAATTCTCTTGCTAGTTTGGTCAAGTCCAGTTTCCAACCCGGATCGCTTTCGATACTAAACACCGCCAGTCGACTCAATCTCACTCTTGTCATTGTGCTCTTCAAGCAAGTTTTGATCAATTTTAGCTTTGAAAACGACCTCTCCGTTCACCGGCGTACGTAGAGGGGGACTGAAGGGGCTACAGCCCCCTCCGAAATTTTGAGAAAATCAACAATTACAAATAAAAGCAGTGAAGAACTCAGGAAAAAAACAGTGGTAAATGTAACCCTTGATCTTGAAATGACCACCGATTGCCATTTTTGAAAGTGGAAAGTAATACATTTACGAAATATGTTATTGTGTATACTAGCCCCATAGAAAGCAGCTATGCACTATCCGCCTTTACAATTTCAGCCCCTCCCGAAATAAAATCCTGCATACGCCAGTGTCTCAGTTGATGAAGACGTCACAGTCACGGTCAAATACAGCATAAGCTATACTAGTATAAGCAGTGCATACGTCAGGAATGCTACTAGCCAGAATTTTGTTTTCTGTCAAGAGGAATTCTAAAACTTTGCTGATGTTCGACGTATTTTTATTACTATTTCAATTTTGACACTACATTCCGAAAACAAACAATGTCTGTAGCTACAGTGCAAAATACATTGTCTTCATATTTCTCCCAGAAAATAGCAGATTCCAATAACTGTCTGTCTGTGTGTTCCGTTAGGGTGGTGGGGCTTAAAAAGGTGAAGCTTTCTTTGATTTGTTTCATACTCTGAAATATATTGTTTACTAGATTTACTGCAATTTCTAAACGCAGTAGAAAAACGTATTTTCTTGCCTGTCGTCTACCCTTCGACAACGCAATCAAACAAGAACTATTCAGCTAATGAAGGATTTCTTCTAATCTGGTGTTTCACTTTCTACTTTTCTAGTGATGTAACATTTTCTGTTTGCAGTTGTAAGGACATAGAAATAAAAAATGTTTGGTTGAAAATACAATTTAACGCCGAAAAGGAAAACTTTTGTGAACTATCGGTCTTTCTTAATTATCATTCTTACTGCGCCCCGGAAGCCTGTGTGCCCCCACACCGCGGGAGTTGCGGGGGTGCTATTTACACCACTGCATGCATATTTAGTTTTTGACGAAAACACGGAATGTGAAATAACACATTGTAATGTTAATTTTTCATGTTTCTGAAAGGTGTGAGGTGCATTATCGTACCCTGTTCATTCACGAAATGATGCGAAATGAACTGCAAAATGCGAAATAGATTCCTAAACACACGAAATTTAGTTTCTTTTACTGACACGACACTACCTGAAGTTTGAATTATCCTGTGATTTATGCAATTCACAGAAAATTGATTAATTCTATATTGGAGAAGCAAAAATGGAGCCCTTTATACAAGAATAAACTTATTACTCTGGTAACTACATAAATGTGATATTAGAAGGGATATGTTTATTTTGTGTAATAAGTTCGGTTTCTAACTCAAATTTAGGATTATATTCACAATTTTAAAACCAAAATATCATTTTATATACTGCTTTCGATCCGATATAACAAAATTTTATTTTATTTACCACTTTGAACCCAAAATTGACTGTGTTTTTGTACTGAAATTTTGCTTTTTTATTTACCAAAAATATGTAAGAGGTAAAAAAAAAGGTAAAGTGCTCCCCTGTGCTTAGCACCATGCCATGACGGCATATGGGAGTGTGGGGGTAACGCCCCACACTTTCTTGATCCGGTCGTGAGTGGGGGTGATGTGATCAGCACCACGCCCCTGACCGCCTTTACCCCCCCAGGGTTTCCCCCAGGTACCCATGTTATTCCGACGCTGGGTGGGCGCCGGGGCCACTTCCAACGTTAGAAAAGTTCCCGGATTTGAACCGGCCGGGGATCGAACCCGGGACCTTTAGCATGGTAGTCAGACGCATTACAGACTGAGCCACCACGGCCACCAAAAATATGTGCCTCTATAAATAAGTTAATACTTCATACCTATCCAACATATAAACACACTACATATCTATTCAACATATAAACATGCTTTGTCTTATTTCTAGTACTTGCAAATTTTAGCCTTACATTCACAACTTTTGGCCTTGTACTTGTGAATTTTAACTCAAGAATTTTGGGCTTAGCAGCTCAAGAATTTTCACTTTACCTATTCATTGCTATCAGCAAATATTTTGTAACATTCAATCCCTGATTGTAGCAATACCTTGAAAGTGAGGCCCTCAACATTCTCACCTGATTGAAACCACAAGTTAGAAACTATTTAAGTAAGGAATAAGTGGTGTCTCTTTTGAAGAATTCTCCACACTTGGGAAATACCATACCCAATCACAATATACTATTATTGGTACATATCACATCACATCCCTTAAGTATTTATGTTGTCCTCGTATATTATTGCAATGCATGCAAGTAACCAAGAAGTTGAAGTGAAGCATCCAAACGTACCTCTTCCTGACCAGCGTCATTCTCTTCTTCATTCTCATCTTCATCCCTGTCATCATTCTCATCTTCGTCTGCATCGTCGTCGTCATTTTCATCGTCATCTTCTTCGTCCGAGGTGTCATTTGTACCATCTACCTGGATAATACTATGCAGCAACCGATCTAGTGTCTGCAACAAATTTACTCATTATACAACTATGCCGTAAACTGGGTAACGTACAGGATGATCCAAAAGTCATAACACAAGATACAAGATGATACTTTCTCGGAGTTTAGGCATTTTGCAGGGGCAACAAAAATACAACATGACACTTTCAATGAGTGTAATTATCCTGAAAATTATGCAAAATTCAAAGTTTTCATTTATTTTGCACCAGTATCGTGTTGTGGGGGAAAAATGGATTTTGCAATTGAATGGCAAATTTACTATTGCAATGCCATTCTCGAATATTTTAAAGAAAAACTTTGATAAATAATTGCAGTGGAATAATTACACGTTGATTATTAATCAATATTCCGTGCAAATTTTAATTGTTACCATTTTTGAGCACTGGTATTTCTATCTCTGGGAATTGGTAGTAGGTGGCAGCATCAGTATTGGCATCTACGAAGCCCTAATTCTTACACAAAATATCTACGATCAAGAAGCCTGTTAGAAAAATATATTTCTTCATATGCAATTATAATAATAATTCTGTATAACTTTTCGCCCATTGAATAAAATACTTTCTGTGAATTGCGAAAGTTGGCTGTCAAAATTGATAGACAAATGATGTTTTACAAAAGTTACATGGAATTGATATATTTGTGTAATAAAATTTCAACCATGTTTGAGATATGAATTTGAAAACATATTTCTTCAGTATGTAATCCTCGAAAGAACAAGTAGCATCCAATTTGTCTCATTTTTCCACATTCTTTTAACGTTTTTACAATTTGCTGACTTTTCCTGCTCCCTTTTCGCTAAGCTGATTTCCCATACTTTTCCAGAGTTTCCATCTCAGTGAAAAGCCTACCTGGGATAGATATTATAAAATTATAAAATGTGACAGTCCTGCCTCGACATAAAAAAGTAAAGAAATAGAAATACAATTCTGCCTCTATACAAAAACATCTATTTCTTCTGAATTTTTGCTCCATAAAAAAAATGTACACTTGGATGTAGCGAGTTCCCATTGTTGATGAGCACAGACTATAGTCTCAATGAGATGATACAAAACATGTAGCAAAGCCTCCTAACAGCTGGCAAAATCTTTACACAGGAGAGAGAATGAAAGTGACACTGCCAAACGTACCTTAGTACGATGAGGTTGACAAGACGATGTGGAAGATGTAGTCGCCGATGGGTCGTTTGCACCATCTAGCTGCCCAATGTTCCCTGAGTTCGTAAGAGCATTCTGTAATAGAAGCAAAACAATTGAACAGAAACGAAAACACATGTTATAGAACTCAACCGTTGTTTAATAAAACTAGAAAAAATTTTTCATCTTTGCTCTGCAGTCACCTTCTAGGTAGCTAATCAAACAGAATAGGTGTGAGACTAAGAAAACATGAATTGCAAGCGAAACGAACAAGAAAATTTTATGAAAATATATATATATTTTTTTTCATAAAATGTGAAGTTGTGGGTGGTAATTGCCCCCCTGCAGGTACAATGTTTGTCCCCTTTGCTCCCTAGAACCCATATCCATCCAAGGTTGGGGGGGGGAGGCAATGCTCCCTACCACTGTTTACAATTTCACATTTCAGACTCGAAAACTCAACTTTGAAAAACTTGCCTCAGGGCATTTATAAATACATGTATAATTTGAATAGGATTTGGATTAATAAAAGTTGTAATTTTTCACAATACGGAGAAAAATTCAAGTAGCATTCATGCATAATTCCTGGAGCCAATAATTCACGCATAAATCCCAGAATTCAAGGAATTTCCGGTGAGTAGCCACCCTGATTATATCCAATGAAAAACCACCACCGGGTCATTCCATGCCAAATCACTCACAAAAATATGGAATTTTTGACCTCACCATTTCCGAATTTCACGAAACTCTCAGAGTTAGTAGTATTTGAGGAGCAAAGAATATTTCCACAATAACAGCCAACAGCGATGCATGCTTTTCATGTAGCAGGATTGCCAACTTAGGAAAAAAATCATAACTGTTGTTGCAGGTAAGCTAGAATCTTCATGTTGGGCTCATTTTAAAGCTAAAGGATTGTTCTTTTAATAAAAATAAACTTCTTTACCTTCAATCAAATTTTTATGTCAAGGTCATATCATATGATCTTTAACCTTGAAAATTTTCAAAACTGTATTTTTGAAATTTTTTAAATTAATACATATGGTGCATTAAGATGTTGTCTATAAGTGATGGAAATATCATCCTGGGATGGCATTGGAAACAGCAGCTATGATAGTTACTGTCCACTGGTGCAGTGGACTTAGGCAGTTGTTGCACTGAAGGTATCCAAGAAGCAAGTTCAGACGTGCTCAGTCACTTTGTTCTCAGTGCAGCTACAGTCTTTCAAGCAGTGAGAGGTGTCCTGTGCCAGTGTGCTTATTAACATTTCGTCTTGTAAGTGTGTGTGTGGATCTGTTTGCAGTAGATTACAATGGATAAGAACTATTACGTACCTACACAGTGGTGTAAACCCTTTGATATTGAAGGACATACCAGTACCAGAAAACAATTAAAGAAATGTTCTCCCATGGATGGTACAAAAGCTGCCACACCTGCAGATTGGATACAAGATATGTGATGCTTGTAGAAAACAAATTCCAATCAGAACCAGCAACAGAGTGAGCGGTGAAGACACAATAGTTAGAGAACAAAGAGAAAGTGATAATGGTAGTGATGAGGAAGTGGAAAAGTTCCACAGGGATGTGTCTATTCAGGCATTAAATGAAAGCTTACAAAGTTTTGGAGAATCGCACATCAAACGGAAAAAAATGAAATCGGCAGGTTATAGCACAAGCAAAATAAAGAAGACTACAGAAGCAGTACAAAACAAAATAATCCAAATACCAGCAGCAGAAGAACAGGTTGCAGAAAACAAAAGTACTGATGGAAAAATATTGGAGCAGTTGAAAGAAAAGTTTGAAAAATGTACAGAAAGAAGTGCTAAAGTGCAAATCTTGACTATACTACCTAATGATTGGAGTATTGGAAGAATTAAGAATGAATTCCCAAGTGCAACAAATCAAATGATACGAACTTCAAAAAAGCTAGTGAGGGAATGTGGAGTAATGTCATCACCAAATCCTAAACCTGGGAGAAGTTTGAATGCAGGAATACCTGCGACACCAGAAGAACTTCTTGTGAAAAGGTTTTCTACGGGCATAAGAAATGAAAAACACCACCCCAGTGTCGCCCAAGACATCTTTGGATGAAGTTCGTGGTTTTGTGACGTGTGTTCATGATCATGCATGGTGGTTGGGATGTGTTGTTGACGTTTGTGAAAGTTCTTACGAGGTTGTTATCAGTTTTCTTCATCCACATGGTCCTTCTCCATCGTATGTATATCCCCAACATCCAGACATCAGAAGAATTCGCATCCAGGATGTTCTGACTAGGGTAGATCCAAGAACTGAAACTGGACGGAAATATAAGATCGCAGCTTCAGACACAAAGACCTCAGAAGAGAAGATGAGGAATAGGAAACGCCACTAGTCTGCACTATACGTAATGTTATTTGTTATTATTATTGTGAACTTTTCTAAAATATAAACATGTGCATCGTTCCCAGTGTTTGTATGTCAGTCAATGCACAGTAACATTTTTTCGTTAAATTTATAAATTTCAGCAGCATCTGTTCCCAATACCATCCCAAGATGATATTTCTGTCACTTATAGACAACATCTTAATGCACCATATGTATTAGTTTCAAATTCAAGGTAAAAGATCATATGATATGACCTTGACATAAAAATTTGATTGAAGGTAAAGAAGTTTATTTATTATTAAAAGAACAATCCTTTAGCTTTAAAATGAGTCCAACATGAAGATTCTAAATTACCTGCAAACAACAGTTACGATGTTTTTTCTTCGGCCCCGTGTGTCAAATTTTTCACTTTTCCCTAAGTTGGCAACCCTGCTATACAAAAAGTATGCATCGCCGTTGGCTGTTATTGTGCACATATTATTGTTTCCTCAAATACTACTAACTCGCACATTTTCATGCAATTCAGAAATGGTGAGGTCGGAGGCTGTGTGCTTTGGCACGGAATGGCCCTACCACAAGGCCAGTTAAGATCAAAACTGATGCTGTACTTTAGACTTGCTTTCATTATTAATGCATGTAACAATTAATGCGTCAGACTTCAACCTGGATGGGGAATGGCCATATAATTTAATATTTTTACAAAACTTCATGCATACAAAAATGTAATTCATAAGAAACAAATGAAGAAATATTAACCACAACTCAATACAACTTTAGATTTCCAAATATTTAATTTTATCAAATCCCAGTACAGGTATATGACAATGTAAATTCAGCAAACTGCCAAAAATTGCAAAAATTCTTGACCAGAAGAATAATTTCTTGACTGGTAGACACTCTGTACTAGCAATTCTCACATCCTTGCAATTACACAAAACCTCCGATTTTCCTCGTCCTTTTCAGGTTTTTGATTGTATTTTGAAATATTGGGAATCCTGAATAATTGAAGTATATAATTTGTTTTTTAGAAAAATTTGAACAAGAAAGAAGGAAGTAACGATGCCTTAATATAAAATATGTAACGTAAGACATTAGATAGAGAAGAATGCCCCTACCTGTCCCTGAATAACATTTGTTCCTTGCTGGAAGGCTTGCCGCCCTATTGTGTTCACTATAGTGGTTGGGGTTGCACCTGCGGTCGTTTGGGTCTGTACTTGCAAGGCTCCTACAAACAGAGAGAACATAATGAGATCAACAAGGGACAAAAATATCAGTGTATATTTTAAAGTACATTCTAGATTGTATCTAAGAATATATCTGTCACAATATGACTCCTTGTACTATATACAGGAAAATACATTAGAGCAGGGGATCCCAAACTTTTTCGTTTCACGGCACCCTTAGTGTTTCAAGATGTTCCCACGGTACCAAATCCGAATGTAGGCCTAACAAAGGTCCGCTATTTTCCGGCGGTAAACAACGTCGACGGACCTTGGGCTTATCTAAGACTTGCAACGATTAGTGTGATTAGGTTGCTTGCCTTAAGGCGAGGAGATACAATTACGCACCAATTGTGCATTTATTTCAGTATCGCCCGAATGGGCACTGCTACTAAAACAAACCCTGGGTGTATCCAAGAGTATGAATTTCTCTCCATGTTGCAAGTGCAAACATTTTGTTATGTTGATTATTAAGCTAGACACGATGTTTGAAAAATATGATGAATAATAATTTTCGGAATCCCATGTATTCCTTATGGGGAATCAACTTCAACATCAAGTTACGGCTAATCAAATGGAAGTTTCGACTTTTCCGCTGGTGAAATTCATCTTCTACTGCCCTCTTCCCGTTGACATCTCTTTCTATTCCATCAGAAGTTTTATATTCACAAGAGAATGAATCAAATCATACTCCCATATGATCAATGCTTTTTCCCTTGCCTCCTGGCAGTGTTGCCAAACTTGATGGGCATAAAAGAACTAAATTTCACCTTAAATGGAGTTAAAACTGACTCTCATGGAGCTAGATTTAGGATGGCTGGATAAAGTGCCTTCTAGGGTAATGTTAGTTGTCAAAGGTTGTCAACTGCTATTATCGTTAACTCTAAATTGATGGTTTTTCTTGTATGTACGCATTGCTTGCATGATAGAATTATTTTCCTGTAGTTTACGGTTATTACAAGCATAAGAAAACAGTTTTTTCTTTGTGACGTTTCAGGAGAACACACGCTCCTTTCATCAGACATTTATTTTCATTTTGACTAAAGATACAGTTATAACAATGGTTAGTAATTTTTAAACAAAAAGAATCTGTTATATAATGGATGTTGTCAATGTTACATTGTTGTAATATAGCAACTTAACTGTGAAAAAAGCAGTCTATTTTATTTTTATTTTAGAATTTTTTTTTTTTTTTTTTTTTTTTTTTTTAAATTATGAATCCCAAATATCATCAGGTAATTCAAATTCATCATTGTTTTCACAAAGTCTCTTGATGTTTTCTGTTACATTAAATTTTAAAGATGGTGGCTTACTCCATTTGTGAAAAAGAAAACTCCACACTGGATCTATGTTACCATTTTCATTATTTAATTTATTCCAGTGTTCTTCTGCAATGAACGAGGCTTCCCAGACATTCAACTCTGTGTTTCCCGTTAATCTTTTTAAAACCCTTCTCTTTTTAATCAAATGCTTCTCTTCGATGATATGAGTTGACAAACCTGTTCTTGGGTTTAGATTTATAATGTCCAAATCATGTTCATGCCATCTTATTGCCATTTTCCTTGCTGTTTGTCCCACATAATCTTTTGAACATGAACAACTTATATTATATATTCCTGTGGTTTCCACATCTGGTAGCGAGTTTCTCATTTTGAATTCATTAAATGTACATTCCAAACTTCTTGGTGATTTAAAAACAATTTTGAAATTCCACAAAGGATTCTCACATAAAATTGCAAAAATTTTTAAAAGTTTTAATTTCAAAATTGTTTTTAAATCACCAAGAAGTTTGGAATGTACATTTAATGAATTCAAAATGAGAAACTCGCTACCAGATGTGGAAACCACAGGAATATATAATATAAGTTGTTCATGTTCAAAAGATTATGTGGGACAAACAGCAAGGAAAATGGCAATAAGATGGCATGAACATGATTTGGACATTATAAATCTAAACCCAAGAACAGGTTTGTCAACTCATATCATCGAAGAGAAGCATTTGATTAAAAAGAGAAGGGTTTTAAAAAGATTAACGGGAAACACAGAGTTGAATGTCTGGGAAGCCTCGTTCATTGCAGAAGAACACTGGAATAAATTAAATAATGAAAATGGTAACATAGATCCAGTGTGGAGTTTTCTTTTTCACAAATGGAGTAAGCCACCATCTTTAAAATTTAATGTAACAGAAAACATCAAGAGACTTTGTGAAAACAATGATGAATTTGAATTACCTGATGATATTTGGGATTCATAATTTAAAAAAAAAAAAAAAAAAAAAAAAATTCTAAAATAAAAATAAAATAGACTGCTTTTTTCACAGTTAAGTTGCTATATTACAACAATGTAACATTGACAACATCCATTATATAACAGATTCTTTTTGTTTAAAAATTACTAACCATTGTTATAACTGTATCTTTAGTCAAAATGAAAATAAATGTCTGATGAAAGGAGCGTGTGTTCTCCTGAAACGTCACAAAGAAAAAACTGTTTTCTTATGCTTGTAATAACCGTAAACTACAGGAAAATAATTCTAAATTGATGACAATTTATTCTTTGATAACAATATTATGTCAATTTCATGTCTAGCATTGCACTATAAAGTAGCTGGGGAGACAAGAGAGAGTGGGACGACTAAGCCAATATAACAATATCACGTCACGTGATAAATGTATAATTATGACGAAAGGTGGTCTATGTGGGTCGGAACCAGAGATGGCATCATGGTGGGGCACGGGGGGGTGGGCATCCCAGTTCACAGTCGAATGAGTGCATGAAAGACTGATTGGTTGATTTAGTTTATTTTACTTCGCGTTTTGTGCCTCTTGGCTAATTTGCGAAGATGGGGATGAGTGATGAAATTGATGAATGGACATTCGCAAACAACCAAGCCCGAGCAGGATTCGAACCTGGGACCCTTGGCGTCGCAGCGTGATGTGCTAACCACTCAGCCACAGGGTCCGGCTAGAGTGCACGAAAGAGCCAGATCTGGCTCCAAGAGAGCTAAGTTGGCACACTGCCATGGACGGAGGGGCTTGGGAAGACTCCTGTGGAAATTGTATCGCATGCCCTTAAGTTAAAAAATAAACACATATTTCAAATTCAGAAACATTATATACAGGGTCATCGAGAATGATTGTCGGGATTTTAAACTGTTATTATAAAATAAATATTTAATGGATATACGCGTGTGGCATCTTAAAATGTTCAGAAAAGTTTAAAGTTTCGTATGACCTTGTATGACCGTGAGGCTTAAAATGGTGTATGCGCGGGAGCGGGAATGGGGCCGCGCTGCTACTCTGTTCACTCCGCTTTAGTTTGAGTTGGCGCATGACAGGATGTGGACCGTTCCAACAGAAGGCTGAGTTTGTGTTGTGGTATGCCGAACTGAAATCGGTTGTTGCAGTGCAACGTTAGTGGCGACGTTTGCATCCACGAGAAAACCCTCCCAATGAAAAATTTTGAATCGGTGGCTGAAACAGTTCAGAGAAACTGGTAGTGTTGAGAAAGGAATATCTTCTGGCCGACCAAGAACATCGGAGGAAAATGTGGAACACATAAGGCAATTCTGCATTAGAAGCCCAGAAATCAATTGCTTGTAGAAGTTTAGCATTAGGGATTCCAAAAACTACCATTCAAAATAAAGGTAAAGGTAAAGTGTTCCCCTGTGCATAGCACCACGCCATGAAGGCGTATAGGGGGTGTGAGGGTAACGCCCCACACTTTCTTGATCCGGTCGTGAGTGGGGGTGATGTGATCAGCATCACGCCCCTGACCGCCTTTACCCCCCAGGTACCCATGTTATTCGACGCTGGGTAGGCGCCGGGGCCGCTTCCACCGTTAGAAAAGTTCCCGGATTTGAACCGGCCGGGTATCGAACCCGGGACCTTGAGCATGGTAGTCAGACGCGTTACCGACTGAGCCACCGCGGCCACCATTCAAAATATTCTGCACAAACGCTTAAGGCTCCGAGCTTACAAAATTCAGCTGCTGCATGAAATTAAACCGAACAACAGACAAAAATGTGTGGAATTTGCTGCATTTATGCTCAATAGCATCGATGCAACTTTCCTACAGCACGTTTATTTTAGTGACGAAGCAACATTTCATGTGAATGGGTGCGTTAATTGATATAACAGTCGCATTTCGGGTTCACAGTCACCGAGGGAGATTCATGAGTACGTTCGCGGGTGACCTAAGGTGAACGTCTGGTGCAGACTGTAAAACGATCGCATTGTTGGTCCCTTCTTCTTCACTGAAAATGCCATTACTGGACATTTGTACCTTGACATGCTTCAACAGTACGAGTTTCCACAACTTGACGACAGGGAACAACAAACGGGGAGGAGAGTTATTTTCATGCTGGACGGAGCTCCTCCTCATTTCAGTCACATTGTTCGTGATGTCTGAAATGAGAGGTTCCCAAATGCCTGGATTGGAAGGGGTGGACCAATACCCTGGCCACCTCGAAGCCCAGACCTAACACCACTAGACTTTTCTGTGAGGATACGTTAAAAACATTGTGTATGCTGAGAAGATAAGGAACATCCAGCATCTTAAAGATAGGGTCGCTGCAGCAATCAATAACGACTGTAACTCTGGACATGATTCAGAAGACATGGCAGGAGATTGAATACCGTCTAGACATCACCAGAGCTGCAAATGGTGCCCACATCGAAGAGTACTCAGGTAAGTCTAAAACCTTAAACTTTTCTGAGCATTTTAAGATGTCACATGTGTATATCCATTAAACACTTATTTTATAACAACAGTTTAAAATCCAGGCAATCGTTCTCGATGACCCTGTATGTTAAAAGTACTAAATAAGCACATATTTGGAACAATCATATCATATCATAGCAATGAAAATATTGGAACATTTTGCGGTGCCCCTGTAAGCTAGTCACGGCACCTCAGGGCACCGTGGTACACACCCTGGGAACCACTGCATTAGAGCACAAGAAGTTCAATACCATTGTGACAGCAAATTACACTGACATTCTAATTCCCACGGCACATGAATTATAAGCTGGCTTTTCATTCAATATAGAATTTAAACCTCAGCTGGGTATTCATTATACAAGCTCCATTACAAGAATTAAAACACAATTTAGGCTTCTTGTAGCATTATTTTTTTCAAATAAGCTGTTACAAAAATTCAAGACATTACATTAAATTAGAGGCATGCATATTTTGTTTTGGATGGAAACACAAAATGTGAAATAACGCACTGTAATGTTCATTTTTCATGTTTTGATTTTGGTTGGTTCGTTGATTTGGTGTTCTAAGTCCACTTTATGCACAGTAAGGCTAATCGGAAATGGACCTACAGTTTAAAGTGGGATCCGAACCACTATGTGCCTCCACCGATATTTTGAATTGTGTGAGATGTGTTTTCCTAATATGTTTTAAGATGTGAAACTAACTCTTAAACACAAAATGTAGAGCTTATTTACCGACGTGGCACTTTCTGAAGTCTGAATTATCCTATGAGTTATGCAAATCACAGAAAATTTATTAATTACGGTGGAAATATTTGAGATGGAAATATTGTATCTTTTACACATGAATAAACTATGCTCTGGCAACTACATAAATGTGCTATTTGAAGGCAAAAGTTTATTTTGTGTAATATTTGTAGTTTTTAAAACAAATTTGGAGTTACATTCACCATTTTAACACCAAAACCACTTTTGATTCCAAAATATGGCCAATGTTTGATCTTTTGTCATAAATATGTGAAGGCAAAGGTATCTACATTAAATGTATTTTCTTATTTAACACAAACAAATCAAAATCAACAACTTTAAAATTGTTTACATTTATACTAAACTCAACTAAAGTATGTGGTGCAACTACCCTCTAAGTGCCAAAGGTCTGAAAAGCAATTTTTCATTCGGTGATGCGGAGCCTGTTCCCTCTGCTTTTCAAGTAGCTCACCCAATTGTCTTCATCATGCTGGCTCAACAACTAATGTTTCATGATCCCACCAGGAATCAAACACAGGACTACTCCCGCTACAGTCAAGACCATAACCATTTGGATACATGGGAGCTCTAATTTTATTTCAATACAAACATGTACTAGAAATATACTATGTATTTGAGAAGTAATTATTGTATGTTTTACAATAATGCAATCAAACAATCACTAGAAAAACTTTGCTCTAGTATTATATCTAAAAATGTTCATTTGATGGGTACGTGTAGGAAGATAATCTATTTAAATCAATAATTGCACAAGTAATGTTGTGTTTCCACATTGCGAGTTGAATTGATTTTTCCAACTGCTGAAACACAAAATATTACTGGTGCAATATTAAAGCAATGTTTATCGGACCCACCATCAACTCTCTATTATTTTTCCATGTAGTTATTGGACTGAGATCGATTTTGCCCTTTATGAAAGCTTTGTATTGGCCTGTTGCAGGTGGCGTGGTTCTCCCCACCTGCCTCCCACTCACGTCTTTGTTGGTGCTAGTCGAAATGATTCTCTTTCGTCTTGTCCCTTTGGTGTCAACATAGTGGTTCCTTCGGTAAGAACAGCCATATCAATCAGTTCATTCTGGCACTGATGTCTACTGTAGGAGGGCATTCATTTTCGTTCCTGCATGCTGTTGGGCTTCTTCGCATGATTTAAGTTTCACCCTCTTACCCACCAATGATGATAGGATGAGAACCTGCCCACACGGTGCCAGAATCCCAAGGCATGGCTAATGAACGAACTAACACACCTGCATCAAAGGAACCAGAGATAAAAACTCACGTCAACTAGCATCACCAAACAGACGAGCGGGAGAAACAAAAGAATCACATCGACTGCAACAAGCCAGTACATGGCTGGCAAAGCTGCCAGAAACATGACGAAATCAATCATGGTCGAAAACTACACAGAAAATGAGTAGATACTTCAATTTATTTGTTTCTTTGATTTGATTTGAATTTAAAATCTTGGGTGCATCAGCACTTAGGCTACTTTGCACCCGTCACTTTATACGGGGTCCATCCTCTTATCATAACTAAAATAAAATAACTGTAATGTCGTGTCGTAACTAAAATATTAAAATATTCTGACCGGTTAAAAGCTGAGGCAGTTAACTCTTTCGCTGCGGTCGTCGCATTCATGCACAGCACGCCAGCTGCCTTGCTCCGCGGAAGTCGCATTATTGCGAGTTCATACTTCCACTCGCTGCGGGTGTCGCATTTCCAAAGTACGTCGCTTTTAGTAGCCTTCTGACATCTGTTGATAGTATTTGGAACTATTTGAACTTGTAGTTTTGTTTTTATTCATATGATGTCGCTAATTACGCCTCCGTTTAGAATTCTTTGACATACAAGCGAGCGTTGAGTGCTCTGACATGTCAGTTTCAAATGCATGTTCGAATGTAAACAACATGGCTTCGTCAAGTCGTCAACACTTCTGATAATGATGTTACTTAACTGTTATTTGCCGACTCAGAATCAGAAGGTGAATTAAGTTGTGACGATAATAGCGACAGTTTTTATGAGACTTCAAGTGGTGACAGTGATTGTGTAGTGTCCGATGAAGAATTTGTACCGCCGTCCGTAACATCATGGAGCAGAGTGCAACACAGCATTCATCTAGGTGCGGGAATTTCAAAATTTTTCAAAATATCATACCACCAGGGACTACAGAATGGTTTTCAAGTACAAGGAATGACTTTTGTAAGTTCTCTCTCATATATAATGCAATGTAATTGTGAAAACTATTTGTTTATAAAAAAAAAATATTTTCAAATTTAATTACGCAGCCAAGGGTTATTGTGTGCCAGAGAATTCCGCAGCGAAAGAGTTAAGAGGCACTCAGCACACACAACAACAAAACACAGGACAACACACAGAATTATACTGGCCATAAGGCCAGTCGCCAGAGCCTCATTCGTCTGCAAAATGCAGTCCAGGGTGTACTATGTGGAAGGTCACCCCTTGCACCCCATTTGTTTCTTTGAATTGTCATTTTAAGTCCACCTTATGCACAGAAAGGGCTGGAACTACAGTTTTAAAGTAGGATGCGATCTACTATGTGATGTGCCTCCGCTAAGTATCAAACCAGGGACCCTTGATTACAAGGCGATGTGTTACAACTATGCCATCGGGAAGGCACCTGCAGAGTTGATTTTAATAGGTTTGCTCTGGAAGGAATTAGAAACAGATGCAGATTATCAGAAACTGGCATACCATTGTGTTTTTCCAAAACAGAAGAAATATTTTAAAATTTATATGCCACAACAAATCAAAGGTTCATTGGTGCTTAAGGTTTGATTTCAAACAGGATATTGTCATGCATCACTTTAGTGTTAAAACCAGCCTGAGAACATACTAAACAAACAAGTACCTGCTGCCTGATGTGCCTGAAGACTTGCAGTTATATGCTGCTGCAGTAAGTTGCACGCCATCTGCTGAGGCAAGGCCAAAGTGGCTGCGATGATTGGTCCCGTCAACACCGTTTGCAGCTGGTTTCCTGAAATAACGAATGAAAATAGAGTGCAAGTTTAAAAGTTGTTAAGGCACACGCAGTAATTGCTAGCATGCACAATTCTAAACTCCTTGGAATGTGTGATCCATGCCTTGAAAATGCATGGTAGAAACAGAACTACTTGTGGGTACTTTCTAACCCTTTCTTGATGAGCGATTACTAGTCTATCAATTTCTGTTGAATAAGGACATTGTTCATTATAAAATTCCACTGTAAACGAATGATGGGCTATAATCGCACCAAGTTTCTTATGCACGTGTGTTGTAACCACCTCGTTCAATCTCCAACTGCTAGATGTTGCATTTTCTGCATTGCTGAATTTTACTTGTACTCCTGTTGAATTATGTTGCACTTTTGTTTATACTCTTGAAATTTGTATGCACACTGTAGAATTTTTTTACGAGTGTTCTGCTTTAGATTTCACAGTTAGTGACAAATTCAATCCTAATAGGAAGTTCTTAATTTATTTTCATTAATTAGTTCTATATTATGTATTCAAAATAAGTTTTCAGTAACTTTTATGTAACGTTATTCTCTTTTTACCTTGAAACAATTGTTGCAGAAAAATATTCATAAATGTGAGAAAATTTATGTAAAATGTAACATATATATTTGCGGAAAGAGAACATGTATATTTCAGAAAAAAAATGTTATATAACAACGCACTTAACAATATATTTTCTATGATTTTGTGGGGGGGGGGAATTCCTGAGTAAACCCATGTATTTTCAGACTCATCCGGAAAGGGATAAAAATATTTTTCTTATCGTGAAACAGTGTTATGCATGTTAAAACAGTCTTAGATAAGAGGAGGTTTTGCTCGTATACTTTCAAGGATGTAAAATGGCCGTGAAAACAAAACTTCATTCAAGTCCAGGATGGTCACTCTAGGAAAATGATAAAATTCAAGTATAACTCTAGGTTTTCAACGAGAACTTTTAAAAAATTCAAGGGAACAAACAGATATTTTCTCTATTTCAACCTTACATATAACTGCCTCTCACTACCCACACACATACGAAAACAAATTTATTAACAATATAAAGGGTCTGTGTGATTCCAATGTATCCAAAAATTCTAATTCAATTCAATTAAAGGTATAAATACATTTAAAATAATTTAAAATGTGGAGTTTACATTTGCCATTTCACATACGCTGGGTCGAAATACATCTACAAACACAAGTCACAAATGTTACAGTATATACTAGACTATGAAAAATTGTTCATTTTATGAGAATTTCAAACTCAAATTTACCTAATCATCTTCAAGATATCTTCATCTTGTAATAATCTCCCATCTGTCAGATATCGTTCTGCAAAGGACACTCACAAGTTAAATGGATTGAGAGAATTCTGTTTTATTTTCCATGAAGCTTTCTTTACCTTCCTCGAAAAACTTGCATCAGGGCATTTACAAATATGTATAAATTCAATGGGATTTGGATTAATAAAAGTTGCAATTTTTTATGTCCACGGAGAAAAATTAACGCAAAATTCCCAGACCCAATAACTCATGCATAATTCCTGGAATTCCCAGTGAGTAGACACCCTGAAGTCATTCATTCACATATCCTGGATTTATCACAAGAATTCTGGTCCTGCACCAATGCAAAGTTTACGGTTAGCGACACGACTCACCTTGAAGAGCAGAAGCCGGGACCTGGATAGTGAAGACTCGCGGCCCGGCGTCCGTGGACCCTTGTGGAGGAGGCAGCGTTATCTGCACAGGTACCGGTCTGTTCGCATCTAGCGCTTGCGTCTGCTGAATTGTCTGTTGGGGTAGGTGGTTGCTCTGTTGGTGCTGGTTCACTCCTTGAACTGAAAATAAGTACTGCTATGATTACTCTGACACTACACATCCGAGAGTCAAGTTCAATTAATTTGGTACTTGGTGGACTTCGGTACTAATAATCAATAAAAGCAATTACATTTTACAATAGAGTGGAATATTTTTAATTTGAACAGACGTTTATTGCCCTTAAATTCATACTGAAACCATAATTAAATAATATAATTACATAATTAAATGAACACCAGACTCATTTGACTCTACCTATAATGCCCTGCTGCCTAAAACGTACCAATTTGCTGCGGTGCTATCTGACGAGGAACAACCGTCTGTTGTTGCGTTTGGCCCATCTGCGGAGGCTGAGGTTCGGGAGGTTCTGGATTCAACTCAATCGCTCTCGTGGTAGCCAACTTCGACTCCCACATCTGCTTCAACTCCTGAAGGACTTGCTCATCCACGCCCTCGTCGAGGAATGAATCTCGAACCCCAGAGATCACATCTTCTATCACACTGTCGTAAAGCTTGCGCTGGGGAAATAACAGAATGAAATTAGTCAACAGTTTGACACACATAAATTATAAACATATCAGGATTAGGCAATACAGGGTACTTGAAAGTTCTCACCTGATACCTGGACTTTCAAACAGTTCTAAAAATATTTATAATATATATATATATATATATATATATATATATATATATATATTTAGAGTTTCCTTATGAAAATTTCTATTACTTTTTTTTTAAATAAAAAGATAAGTACAGTATATGTTTTGGTACATTTCCTGTATCATTAGATCACAATAGTAATTGTGACGTTATAAATTTTTGTACAGTTGCTAGTTCAGATTTCAAAATCTGCAATGATATGGTAGTCGGCTAAGTATTAAAATGTATTTCATAGTTATTTACACTATTAGCGGCAGAGCCATGTAATATACAGGGTGGCACAAGAGTCAGTTGACCCGTGAAACTAATGACAGAATGAGAAAATAATGATCGAAAGAATTCACTGATAGTGATATTTTGTGATCACTGATAGGTTGGGACTGCCTTGCAGTTTCACTTTGTGAGGAATGGTTTAGGAGATGGTGTACTCCTCACACCTAATAAATGTAGCGTGTTTGTGATCGTTTGGGTGAACTGAATTTTGCCCCACCCTCTACTATAAAATTAAAAATTATAGATACTAGACTTTGGACTCTAATTAAAAATTAACCAGTAGACTAACATAAAAAGGTGTTACAACAAAATTTAGCTAATTCAATTCTGCGTTAAGCTATCGTAAACAATTTATCTTTCGAGTAGGCTATGTCTTCAATTTTTAATTAACATGAGAACATAAAAGTACATATGTTGTTGTTCTTTCCAAAAGACTCTTTGAAAATATAAAAATAGTAAAAACTTATGGGGCGATCCTGCTGGAATTGAACTACAGTACAGGTAGAAAGGTTTTAAATACAATTCTACTTCAATTCAATTCTGCGAGATAGGTAGGTTAGTGTTTGTATGATAAATTTCAACCCTCTTTCATCTGGCCATTGACTGAATAACATATATACATTAAAACCTCGTTAATCTGAATCCCGATTAGCTGGACTTCGCTTAATACAGATGCCCCCCCCAAAAAAAAAAGCAGAATGCAAGGTTTTAAGTCCGTTGGCCACATCATCAAAATGACTTATGTGCGTACTGCACTGTGGTATTGCATTACATTTTACTGTAGTGTACAGTGTATTTAGGCCTATGCCCTTTAAAAACACTATAATAAACATGTTTTGTTGCTATAAACTGAGTTTTAATGCACTTTCTACTGTTCTTTTAAGTTATTTCAGTTAATCCAGTCAACTTATCTCCCATATTAGTACTGATTAATGAGGTTTTACTGTAGTTGAGATATTGGGCACATCTGGTACTGCCCTCTGACAATGAATAAAAATGTATTCAGCATTTATCAGTTTGATAAATACCCACAGAGACAACTGACACACACATCGAAATTTGTTGCGACTCCACAGCTGTCTTGTTCATGTAGAGCATGATTTTCTTGTTTACAGTTTCAAAAAATATTCACATTGACAAAATCAATACCAGTGTAAGATTCATGTCTCTATCACTTTTTTGTACAAAAGCTACATACATTCAAAGTCTCAGTTGCGTGACTTTTTGGACACACTGTACTTGCATTATTGTATACTAACAAAATTAAGTAAAGTAGTACATGTTCTGCATTTCAATATAATGTATTTCCACTCTTACTGTATTACTGTATGTATTTTACTTACTCTTTTACATGTACAGATCTGGGTAGTACTTCAATTCCATTAATTGTACAGGTCCTGTATATGAATCTCCCCCTCCCCCAAGAATAGTAAAACAGTTGAACCTCAGTAATGCATATGTCAGGTGAAGAGAAAATAATACATTTAACTGAGAATTACCTCCTATACGCCTTCATGGCGTGGTGCTAAGCACAGGGGAACACTTTACCTTTTTTTATTACTTACAAATCAGATTTAGATACCTTATCATACCATTATTAAAATACAGTAATTGTATCTATTTTGAGGAAGAAGATACAGTTAAACATAGGTTATTTTTGTCAAAGTGTTTATGTGCTGTGGATTAGCATCTACTTCCTGCATACATTTTACCTTCTGGTCAAGCACGTAACTTTCCTCTTTCTCTTCTCTAAGGCTGACCAGTAGCAGCTGAAAACATTAACTGATGGAACCGCTGTTCTGTTTTTAGAAGTATTCTGGAACACACATAACGTCAGCTGTCAGCATCGTTTCAACATGTGTAGTTTCATATCGCGATTGAGTACAAAAGAAAACATGTCTTGTGTTCTGAGCAACTGTGGGAAATCTTTCACCTCTGATTTCATGCTGCCTCTCCTTGCCGTTTCTGTGACACCGCCGTGCCGCGCTAGTCTTTCTCACAACTCGAGACCGACCGACGCCATCATGCCCACCTATCCTTTTCGTATTTGAAACTTGCCTTGCATTTTTGTAACAAGAAATCTTTACTTCTGCGACATTTGTTGTAATTTGGTTACATACAAATCAACAATATTTTATGAAAATCACTACGTTTAACACCGAATTATGTATAAATGGATTACGTACAAAAAAGATTTAGTTAACAAGTTTTTAAATTATATTTTGCCAGAACCTACAGAACTGAGTTACGTATAAAGCAGTCTCAACTGTAGCTTGTATTTTTTTAAGGCAGCCAAGTTTTCATTCAGAATTGTGTGCGTTTGAATGTTTGTGCAATATGCCAATTTTCATTGTGGATACAATTATTATTTTTCTAAAACAAACGTAGCCATTTTACACTGAAATCACCAACAATGAAACGAACAAAAATAAAAATAACACAAAGGATTAACATAAATACGTCAAAATAGAACAATTAAATATTATTTAGCAACATATTTTCTGATGCTAGACCGAAAAGCATTCTCTGTGGAAAATACATCAGCACTTGATGGGAGGTCGTTATATTGAGTGGGAAGTCTGTGTAAGAGCGATTTTTTTTCATTTCCAGTCTAGGCTTTTCTGTGCAAAATAGATTTGTATTACATGTTGTGCGTATGGGCATTCAAAAGTGGAATTCCTGGAGGAGGATGTTCCAATGGATTTTGCCATTGACATTAATGAATTCATTGAAGAACTGATTTGTATTTTTCTAATTTTGTCACTTTTCTGCCCTTTTATGCTAAATGCAATAATAATGATAAATGGTAAATCATAAAGCACACAAAGGAATGAATATTCATGCCTTGGCAAGCAGTCGCACCCAGAACCTTTGCTATAGCATCAAAACAGAAAAACAAAATGTATTTTGGGATGGGAACGAAATTATTACTATGGGCCTCCCAGATGGCATACTGATATTGTCACCTTGTAATGAAGGGGTCGTGCATTTGATACCCAGTAAAAGCATACAGTGGATTAGATACCACTTTAAATTGTAGGTCCAGTCCCAATTGGCCCTATCTGTGCATAAATTGGTCTCAAAACAAAAACTCAAACCAGACTTTACTCCATACTCCACAAAATATAATCAACAAAAGAATTGTATGATGTAGAACAGTTGCAAAGCAGAACTAAGGCTCAGCCAGACCTATGGCCAAGGCAACTCCTCACAAACTTTCCTCGGTACTAATTTACTATACGTCGGGCAGATTTCTTTTTTTACACAAGAAACTGCTTACGGTAATAACTTCCTGTAGCATTGTCTACATCTGGAAGGTGTTGTGTGTGATGTGGGAATGTTTCATAGTGGAAATTCATGTTCCTTGTTGAAAATTAATTTTCCGACGGACAATAGCCTTTGGCCCGTACACCTTCGTACATCATCACGCGTCGTGATTGTGGTTTGTTCATGTTCATTGGGTATCCAGTGTTTCAAACTGTCTGTGTTTGCAACAAAAGTTACAAACATGACGTGTCGTGGATGCGTGGTGAAATTCGTACCGGGTGTGGAAGATCCAGTGGATTTTTTTTTTAACTTAATTGAACACGGGATCGTGAAGAACGGAATGTTGAAAAAGGGGCAGTGAATGTAAGCTACTCCTTAGAAGGAATGGGCTGTGGGTATATGCCTAATATAACATGTCGTGGATGCATGGTGAAATTCAGGTAAGTTTTCCGTATGCTGGAAACTGATTTCTTCAAATTTAAAAGTTTGGGGCTCATTTGGGAGCAGTTGACTCCGGCCAATTTCTAACATACCTTTAACAGGGACTCTATAGAGAAAGCCGGGTAGCCGGAGCGGAGGCGGGGCCACGGTAGGTCAATTACCCCAGGAGCGGAGCCCGGAATCTGTGGGAAATTTGCACTCAAAAATTTCAAACGAAAATAATTTTTTAGTTTAAATTTCCCACTGATTCCGGGACCGATAGCCCCAAAAACCATTCACTGATAGCGCCACAAAACATTACAATTTTCTTCGCAAAACAATGCAAAAAAGTTTTTAAAAAAATTAGATCAGATTAGCTTTGTTCGCGGGTATTTCTTTCGAAAAAGTTATAGGTGTCCGGGGACTATCAAATTCTTACCACTTTTCCCCTAGATCTTGTCATAAGCACGGCCAAATTTTAATTTAGGTTTTGGAAGGCAGGGATATCATATTTCTTTAGAATAATAGTACACATAACACTATTTCAAGATACTGTGAGTGACCATGTGCTTTGGAGGAATCTTGTATGATTGGCTTACAAATAATTTTCATTTGAAACAAAGTCAGTACATTAATTTGTTGTTATTTGCATCGATTTAAGTTTAATTCAGTAGAATAACAATAAAATTATAATAAAATTAGAAATTATTTTTTGAATGATTTGAAATCCGAAACTTAAAACTGGGGGTTATTCAAATCAATCTCCTAAAAAATGACGAATGATGAAATTTTCAATATTTAAATAAAATATTACTGGTGAAAATTCAGTTTTGATGCCACAACTTATGATCTTCAATTTTTGTTCCACAGTAAATAATGTCCCCTAATTGTATCCCAAATCGTGCATTATGTCCGTGCATTGGCGAGGCAACCACATGACATATCTGCGGGTGGAATATTTCGCTTGCGAAGGACATTTGTGCAGTTTTGTTCTCTCTCTCCTCTTTTCCACATGCCAGTGAAAAATATATTTTCTTCCTAATAACGATTGCAGCTTTTGTGCCAGTCAGGGTGCAGGAGTACAGTACAGACAAACAACCGGCACTTCATTCTAGCATCGCACGATTTCGCAACATCTCTACGTATCACCCGTCCATGGATTTCCTGAAAATACTTTTCAAACTGATACAACCTGAATATTTTGGTACTTAAGGAATTATTTCTGACTCAGGTATACATCTACAAGTGATCATTACATGGAACGGACATGCGTTTCGCCTCTGCTCTCTGCAGATGAAAACGGTACAGATCGAAGGCTTTCTAGGTTATCTTCGCATGAAACAAAGTTTTCATGGCAGCAGATGTTTTTCGATGACACATCGATTTTCTCATAATTCTGCGTACAAATTTCATTAAAAGGAATACAGAAATTTTCCTGCTACTTACCACACTGGTCTGGCTTAGAGCCATTTGCGTAAGTTTTCAAATTCTTTATCGCTTGAAACTATTGCATTACGACCATGGACCGGGGCTTCAAAGAAGCCAACTCCGCCGTACACCGCGTCTCTTTTATACTCTCTTCACCCTGCCATTCCACTTTACAGGGAGCTGAAAAACGTCCACGTTCAGAGAAAATAGTCCCTTAAATTACATTGCATATCTCGTCTACAAGCGATAATAATCACGAGTGAATAAGTAATAAACAACTTCACGTGCAACTGTAAGACATTAGTACAAAAGTATGAGATATTATTGTTATTTTCAAAAGATTTATTTAAATCGCTGGGAGGGGAAAACGTGAAATCCTCCATAGAGGCAAACACGGAAATAAACGCAGTATGTGTGAGTGAAGTACTGCAAGGGTTGACTTCACTGCAATCTGTACCATACAAAATAAATCTGATTGTGGTAATTTTCCCGGTTGGAATTGCTGGAAATTATTTATTTTTTCGTATGTACTGTGGACCTGTCTGTTTCGACAGAACATAATGCTCATTGCGTGGCCCCGTGTGTTTCTGCACGTTGTCTTTCTATAGGAAGGTCGCGTTTCAAGCATTGGTTATTTTATGTATGGTTTCAATGCAACAGTGGCGGATCCAGGATTGGCAGTTGGGAGGGGCGATTTTCGCCAGGTAGATTACAATACCTTACCAAGCAAGGATACTTTCCTGACACATTTTCAATTCTTATGTAAACAAAGCTGCTTGAAAGAGAAGCTGAGTTGTCACCAGAGGTCACGGTAGCGTTCGAAACAAGGGTTTGTGAATTCCAATTCTACACGTTTTTGTTTTTGTTTTTTTCATAATTAACGTAATTATTTCCAACTTCGCGACACACACATAAAAATATGCATTGTAAATCTGTAAATAAGCTGATGACAAACAAAACTGTCACATTAAATGCACCTGAGGAAATATTGTCACTTTGGCAGACTGCGATATTATTTCGGACTACAGCAGGACCCCGTGACTACCGTGACGGAGTGGTTAGCACATCGCGCTACGACACTAGGGGTCCCGGGTTCGAATCCCGCTCGGGCATGTTTGTTTGTAAATGTCCATTCATTAATTTCATCCCTCATCCCCATTTTCGCAAATTAGCCAAGAGGCACAAAACATGAAGTAAAATAAAAAAATCAATCTTTCTGACTACATTGCAGTGAGACAGAACTACTTCATAACTTAAAATGTAAATATCAAATACACTTCCTCCGTGCTACTAATAATTATAATATATCAAAACATACGTTTAGAGTTAAAGTTATTTTAACAAGAATAAAATATTGGTACTGTACCTGATGATATCGGGGCAGATACAGAAGCTAGAAGATCAATACGAAATCGCAAAAATTCATGGAAATTGCCTTCATTGCAAGGAACTGGACCTTTACGATGGAAACGTACAGTGGCGCAGGAACGTTTTTCATTTGGGGGGTACAAAATTCAGCCTCCCATATATATATATATATATATATATATGTATATATATATATATATATATATATATATAATGTCCAATCAAGTGTAGCAATAATAATAATTAGGATAATTATATTTAATTAAATTAATATATTAATTAATTAAATATGTACATTAATTAATATTGTATTGTTATTATTACATGAATAGGTAAAAGATAGTA
Organism: Lepisma saccharinum; assembly: GCF_977018435.1. Taxonomy (NCBI): domain Eukaryota; kingdom Metazoa; phylum Arthropoda; class Insecta; order Zygentoma; family Lepismatidae; genus Lepisma; species Lepisma saccharinum. Next base: position 7,254,590 of record NC_139244.1, on the reverse strand, counting down.
AAAGAATAGAAATATAACAGCAAGTATACATTATCTAGCGTACGTGTAGTTAAGATCGCCAAGATTTGCACAAAATCAACTGCCCTGGCAAGGAATTTAATGTCAGATAGAAAAAGAATTGAATATTTATTGAATAACCAAAAAAGGAGTTAGATCCAATTAACGAAAAATAAAGTTCCTGATTAATATTTTATGGATATTATCATTAGTAGTGTGCATAAATCTTTGGAATTCTTCGAAGCCGTATGAGCCAAATTCCTTGCCTTCCAATAAGTTCAGCGGAGAAAACCATCGAGTATACAGGGTGCAGCAGAAATAACTCCCGGATTTCATTCGTGAATAACAAAGCAACGATCGATGTTATGCAAAATTTTATTTCACAGTTGGAAAGAACAAGGATTACCATTTTGTTTCCCATATGTACCGAGACAACTCCACGAACGCCCCTACTTTTTTGAGGAAGACGGCACGCAGTTAATGTAACGTCTGGCCGTTATGTATGGATGTTACGCAACTTCCTGCAGCCGCAATCGAACGAACGTGGCAAATTGGCTGTGTGGTTCCAACAGGATGGTGCCACAGCACGCGTATCGATGAACGTGCTACGTGAAATGTTTTAAGGGCGTCTGATCTCACTTCGAAGTCACCTTCCATGGCCAACTCGTTCCCCCGAGCTCGCACCCTGCGACTTCTTTCTGTGGGAGTAACTGAAGGCTAAAGTTTACCAAGGAAGGCCGAGGACAGACAATGATCTGAAAGATAGTACCAGACAGGAAAGAGCGGCAATACCGACCAGACATGACTAGGAGGGTAATGCAGAACTTCAGGGCGAGACTTCAGAAATGCGTACACTGTGCAGATCGGCATTTGGACGATATCATTTTAAAACAAAGTCAACTATGTCACACAAAATGGTGACTTGTGGCAATTTTGACAAAAAAATAATTGGAACATTTTGTTCTTTGGAAATGTGCAATAAAATGGTAAACCTTGTTCTTTTCAACTGTGCAATAAAGTTTTGCATAACATCTATCGTTGCTTTGTTATTCACAAATGAAATCCGGGAGATATTTCTGCCGCACCCTAACTTTTAATTGTTACGCTGTTCAAGCATGGTATTGGCATTGATGGAAATTGAGTATAACAAATGCTAAACAATTATATTTTGATAAATTACTTTCACTACTTGGTAAGTCTTTCGGGGGGAAGGGGTCCGGCCCCCCTGGACCCCCACAAAAACGTCCTTGATACCTAGGTATAATGTGAAGCCATGAGAAATATTCTCTTTTAGAACAGCACACACGAATGTCCTGTTATTTAATGCAAAATATGCATAAATATTTTTCATTGTTTTTGTTAGAATTGAAGTTTAAAAAAACAGATTTTAAATTCAGATAACAATTCTGAAACATATAAGGCTAAGCTCTGGATTTCATTCTGGGCTTATTTGGATTTCACGGAACGGAAAATCAGGAGTGAGGGGGATCTTGAGCCACCCCAACCAGGAATAATCATCTCCCACCCACTGGATATAGAAACTACATTATATAGAGTTCCACTTCAGTTCCGTTCATTCTAATTTTAAAATTCCCATAGCTACGCATAAAAATATCTTTAAACAATTTATGGCAGATGTGTACCATATCCAATGCCTTTTAGAAGCCATGTATTTGGTATTTTCTCAGACTTCTATAGGGTGTTGTATTAAAAAAGAAAAAAAAATGAGTTCAGGTGGTTCCCAATCAACTCGTAAGAAGTCTAACTTTGAAATATTTGTGAAAAATTTAACAAATCATTTATTTGTAATATAATTAGCTGTACCTAATGACGCTCTTCAAGTACTGAAAGTAATATCATTCGGTACATTTACAAAACCGAAATCCTTCAGCTCTCAGAAGTAGCAAGGAAAGCCGTACGCTCAAAAGTTTATTCTTTCTTTTCAATTTTTGGTGGACAATGTGAAGAGCCGGCCAAGGTTTATTTTCGTATGTAGTGGTATTAAATGCAGATACATGCGTGTGTTTTAGGATGACATGTCAATTTATCGTTTATGTGAAAAGGTAAACTTTAATGTAAGCAGAAGCATGTGCGCGTCACAGTTAAAGATTTTCGCATCTACAAAGAAAATCCAAAACACATTCCCACCTCGCCGGACTCCGTGGCGGAGGGGTTAGCATAGCGCGCTATGACGCCTGAGGTCCCAGGTTCGAATCCTGGCCTGCCCATGGGTGTTATTTTTTAGTGTCCATCAATTTCATCATATCATCATCACTCATCCTCATCTTCGCGATTAGCCAAAAGTGGCAGAAATGCGAAGTAAAATAAACCAAATCAATCAATCAAATATTCCCATCTTACTCCCAGAGACCTTGTAAATCCAATCCAAAATCTACCAATAGAACCTGCAGTGAGTCTCATTTATCTCGTGCATTCATCTGACTAATGTAATTTTCTTACAATTTGACTTTAGAGTTTAACATAAAATGGCGTTGTGTTTGTGTTGCATTCGATATCACAATTAGTTTTTAAGCAATTAATGTCCAATTATAAGTATACCTCATACATAGGTAAAAAATAGTCCCCCCCTGATAAAATCGCAAATTGCACCCTGTTTAAATGTCTAGGAAAGATTTCATTTCACCTAGGAATGTTATCGCGATGCGTTGAGTCGAGAATTGTGAGCCCCATCTCGTCTCCTGTGTGGTGAGGTCCTTCTCGTTCTTGTTTGTGCTTATTTTCCTTTCGGTTTCTACTCTGAAGTTATGAAAACTTATTCCAAATTCACCTAATTCTCAGATAGGCTAATCGGCACTCTATTTTTTTAAAAATATATATCTTAATATATAGGTTTAAGTATAGTTTTCCCAACACCCTCTTACAAATTTATGAAAGATATGGGTGAGGTACAGGAGTGTATTGTACTGCCCCCACCCCCCAAGTTGGTCTGTCGTGTCTCGTCTCGTTCGTGTAAGTATTCCGTTTCGGAAAATTCCATTATAAATATTCAAAGAAAATGGGGTCAGTCATATACTCTTCTGATGAAGATTTGTATCTTATCTTCGAATCGACGCGACCACTGCTTTAGAAATGTGTACCCCCCTTACGCAAAGCAGCAATCGTCTGCAGCGTAATTGTCTGAGAGTCAATCTGATTCCATCGTTCCACACACATTTTAAACAATTTTCATCTCGTTAAAGAGGTTTCCAAGAAATTAGGTCAATGAACTAACTAGTAGCAAGCACAATGTAGTATAATAAGTTTATAATTAAATGTTTTGAATTTCTGTGGTAAGGATTATAATGCTTAAAATTTATAAACAATAATACATTTCTTTATTGGGCGAATTGATAATAGGTAATTTTAACAGTAGCACCTTCCGTCTGCAGTCAAATTACCAAAGGGGGGTACAGGGGGTACAACTCGATTTACGGATTTAGGGGGTACAGTACCCCCCTTCAAAAATTTGCGGGGGTACAATGTACCCCTGTACCCCCCTGTTCCTGCGCCACTGGAAACGTATCGCACCAAACTACACTACCCATTCACTAGACCGGAAAAGAACGCGAGAACTGACAAACCCAAAGTTACGTTGACTGGTGTCGGCTGAACCCCTCAAGTCCGGTGTGGGTATCGTATTACTGTGCAGGCCAGCGAAGACTGCGACTTTTCCGTGTTGACTGAAATTTTTTTGTCCTTCCGGTCAGTAGCAGAGGGAAGGAAACCAAAATTTCACTTCAACAGGGAGTGACATATCGAAGCTCCTGTTGTGGAAAATCACGTTTACCTTGTTTATGAGGGAAACGTAACTTAAAAACATACATGCACATGGACGTCCGCAGGATTTTTTCCAGGGAGGGGCAAGGATGGTATATTTTTCCAGGGGGGGGGCCAACATGGCATATTTTCCCCAATAATAGTGTTCATCCCTCATAAAACATTGCTTAAATTTGAATTTATCATGTTCGTGCAATAATTAACACACATTATTGTGGCTGAAATTAAATTATATGTGTGAAATATGTAAATTTTGGTTGACTTTCGTTTTCCAGGGGGGGGCCACGGCCCCCCCTTGCCCCCCCTTCCGGACGCCCATGTACATGCAGCACTTAAATTATTAGTAATATCAATCATTATTATATCCCAAAAATCCATCATCAGGGCAGTTGGGGGGGGGGTCGATCGCCCCCCCCCCCTTGAATCCTCGCCTGCAAGGCAAACAACACAGAACGGGTCGAAAAGAAGTGCAAAGGTCTGCTTGAATTGAAATGAAAATTTTGAAGCGGCTTTAGCAAAGGTTGATTGATTGATTTGCTTTATTTTACTTCGCTTTTTGTGCCACTTTTGGCTAATTTGCGAAGATGGGAGTCAGTGATGATATGATGAAATTGATGTACGGACACACACAAACATCCATGCCCAGGCCGGGATTTGAACCCGGGACCCCTGGCGTCGTAGCGCGTTGTAGCTTTAGGGCAAAGGAATGGGCCACATTACACTTCCAAATTCTTTGCCCCTTTCCTCCAGTGACGTACTCTCCATGTTTACCGCCGGTAAACCAAGTTTTCTTATTTATTTTTTAATATACATATATAGCTTCAATACATGGAAAATCAATACAAAATACAAGCTTTTAAACCAGAATTTAAATAAATTATTTAAATATACTTGTTTACATACGCCACTGATCGTTGTATAACGCACCCTTCTGACAGTTGGGTTTCCTTCCCGATTGTATATACGCGGGGAGCAAGGACGTATTTAGGAAGGGGTCCGGACCCCCCCCCCCCCGAAAGATTTCCTAAGTACAAGATAACCAAAAAAGTTCTTGCCGTTTTTGACGTCCCATTAACCATGCGCTCACAGAGAGGAAACGAAATGACGCACGTGCCTGCCAAGCGATCGGGAGTTAGTCTGACCATCGACTGTCAGTAATACAGGCACGTTGCGCACACACAGCAGTCATAGCTCGTCCAGTGTCGAAGAGAAATGGAGGTATCGAAGCAGCTTGTTCGCGTGTGTTTGTTGTATGACTTTAAAGTGGGCCTGTCGGCTGCCGCATCAAGTCGCCGCATTTGCCAGGCATTTGGGGAGAATGCCGTGAACGAACACACTGCCAGGCATTGGTTCCAGAAATTCCGTTCGGGAGATGTGAGCCTTTCGGATGAACCTCGCAGTGGACGACCACATGTGTTGGATGACGAGGCCATGAAAGCAGCCATCGAGGAGGACAGTGGTCTAACGAGTTATGAACTTCCAGAAAGGTTCATGTTTCCGCTGAAACAGTCAGACTGCACCTGCATGGGATAGGGAAGTCATACAAGTTAAGGAAGTGGGTACCCCACACATTGTCGGCAGCCAACAAGGAACAACGAGTGACAGTCTGTTTGTCCTTGTTCACTCGGCACCTGAACACACCCATATTTGATCGCTTGCTCACTGGTGACGAAAAGTGGGTCCTCTATGACACTCCCAATCGTACCAGACATTGGTTGTCGCCACGTGACCCTGTTCCTCACACCTCAAGACCACCACTGCACCCACGAAAGGTTATGCTCTCTGTATGGTGGAATTGTCGGCAAGTGGTGCATTACGATCTCCTTCCACCTGGTCAGACCATCACTGCTGACCTCTACTTTCATCAGTTGCAAAGGGTGCACCGTGCATTGCGGCAGAAGGAGCCGGCATTGGTGAATCGCAGGTGTGTTGTTCCTGCATGACAATGCAAAGCCACATGTGGCAAAGAGGACCCGGGAGACCCTTCAGCAACTTGGCTGCGAGACACCGTGCCATCCAACATATTCACCGGACCTAGCATCAACAGATTACCACCTGTTTCATTCCCTCGACAACCACCTCCGTGGGAGATGCTTCGCAAATGAGGGAGACCTGCGGAACGCACTCACAAACTTCTTTGCATCCAAGCCCGCCGAGTTTTATCACCAGGGTATTGTGCATCTGCAGGAACGTTGGCAAAAGGTGTTGGATGCTGATGGAGATTACTTCGAAACCTAAAGGTACGTACCGTCCACTGTATGGCGTAGTGGTAACGTCGTCTCCTTGTAATCAAAAGGTCCTGTCCTGGGTTCGATACCCGGTGGGGGCACAAGTGTTTCGCATTGCACTTTAAACTGTAGGTCCAGTCCCGATTAGCCTTCCTGCGCATAAAGTAGACTTAAAAGCCAAAACTGTATTCATTTTTTGATACTGAATATAAACTACAGAGCATTCCCTGACATTCGCTACGAGACTCGGCGGCAAGCGGCCCAACATCAGCGCTTGTCTTTCCCGGTGAACGGGTCCGCGACAGTCGCACGCTACACTCTGTTTTTTTCGCTCTCCCTGCCTTCCAGCGTTGCCAACCTCTCAGCTGCGAAAGGTGCTGTTGGAACTGTAAAATTATGCTAGAACGCCACCGAATTGTGCTAGGATATTATTATTATTATTATTATTATTATTAACAATATATTTTATTACTATTACTATATTACTATTTTAATAACAATAATGTTTATAATTATACGTTAATATAATTTATGGGTTTATTCATAATTATGTGTAAATAAATTAATATTATATTGTTACTAGTACATGAATAGATAAAAATAATAGATTTAAGAATAGAGATATAACAGGTTGTATTCATTATCTAGCTTGCGCATAGTTAAAATCGACGAAATTTATGTTAAAACAACTTTTCTGGCAAGGAACAAAAAAATAAAGAATGGAATATTTCGTTAAAAGGATACAGAATGGAATATTTATTGAAAAGCAAAAGAACTATGTTAGATTCACTTAACGAAAAATAAAGTTCGTGAATAATATCTTATGCACATTATTATAAATAGTAGTGTGCATAAATTTTCTTTGCACTGCCGTACAAAGCCTTATGATCGCAATATAAGCCTTGCCTTCCAGAAAGTTCGGTGGAAATAAATAAACAAGTAGTAAAGAAGCACATTTTCATTATTTTTAGTACTTGCTAAGTCTTTCGGGGGGGGATCCGGAGCCCTTGGACGACCTTAAATACGTCCTTGTCTATGTTGCATTAAGGCAGTGGTTTGTTTAGCCTACTAATTATAATCTTTCCGATTACTTTCTGTAAAAAAAAATAAACTTTACATGGTACGCGAATTATTTTTGCCTGACTTACCATTAATTTAATAGCAGTGAATGAATTTTATTGCATGGCTGCCCGCACGAGTGGCTTCACCCGCGACCGTTGCGGAGAGACGGAGTTAGCTATCTACTTTATATATATCATTGGATGGAATAAACATAATTACACGTCCATACCTTACCAAGGCTCCGCCCTCCAACAACAGCCTAGCAACCCCCCAGCTAGACACATACACTTTTGTGTTAGTTTTTATAACTTTTAAATGCTTATACAAGGCATTTCTATGTAAACTAACATTTCAATTCCCCCCCCCCTCCAAAAAAAGAACAAATAAGGAAAAAAGTACTCACCAAACGAACAAATTAAACAGCCTTTCTGACTTCACACGAAATCTTGACTGGTGGACACTGGTGTCCAGAGAAGTGGTAGTATAGTTTGTATGGAAATACACACCAAAGTACGTATTATTTACATATTTACAAATATATGTACATTCCACTTTAGATATCTTCTGGAAACAAAACATCTTCTGTTTCTTCATCGCTGACATTTGATGGTGTCCCAGATGAAGTAGAAGGTTGGTACAAGGTAGACTTCGTCATGTATGTTATCATACGGTCCGTGGGTTTGAATTTGTCACAGCCTGTGGGGGTCACACACTGCGATGCCAGCAGGATTCCATTCATGGTAGATGTGAGCAGTCTGTTCCTGGTTTTAGTTTTAATTAAGTTTATTTTAGAAAACACCCTCTCACAAGAAGCACTAGAGTGTGGCAATGCAAGTACACTGAGGGCAAATTCCGCCAGTTCCTGGAATTCACGCTCTCCGATTATGTCTTCACTTTTGCTGACATTGTACCAAAAACTGTCAACATCAGAAACAGACATTTCTTCCGGGAAATTAACGGTGGGCAATTTTCGCTACTGATCATCTAGCCTTTGGATTTTTGTGATGTTCTCGGAAGCCACAATCCGCGGAAGTTTTGCCACAAGAGGTACAATAGATTCTGGTCTAATGTTGCTGATCTGAAGGGCTATTCGTGGAGACAGGCAAGGCAATTTTGGGAGAATGTCATTCCTAAAGTTGTATCTTTTAACAATCTCGACGCACGCAGTGATGTAAAAGTCTCTACACCGACTCTTGAATTCTTGCACTTTTTTTGTGCACTTCGACACCAACATACACATTTGAAACCGGTACAAACAACTTTTCATCGGTTGGATCGATGTCCTTCAAATCCAGTCTTTTCAATCTATTTTCGTCCATGTATGCCGAAAGCAAAGACATGAATAATTCGGTCATTTTTGAATGAAGAGCATGCAAGACAATCTTATCACTTTGGAAAAAAACATTCGCTTTTGTAAATTTCGGAAGAACGTATTCCAGAAATTGCAGGTACAGTTTAGTTTCGGGAATGTTCATTTTCAAAAGAATGGTGTGAAACGAACATTGAACAAAGTATGCCCGAAGTGCTTCCCACTGTTCGAGTAGCCGCTCTACAACTTGAATGAGCGACAACCATCTAGTTTGGGAGGGTCTTAATATTTTGTGTGGGTCCAAATTGAAAAATTCTTGATATTCTTGCAGCTGTGCCTGCCTTTTGCTGCTATGTTTAAAATAGCCGTAAATATCCCTTGCTAACTGTTCGCAAGAAGCTGGCATCTTTTTAGTTGCTTCACTTGCACACAAAAGCATCGAGTGACAGATACACTTCATAGTCATAATCCCCGGAAGATTTTCTTTTAGTCTACTTGAGACAGAATTGTCTTTCCCGAACATTACGTTGCAGCCGTCGCTCGCAAAACCTATAATATTATCCTCCGGAACATTAGCATCTTTGAATATCTGCATCATTTCGTCATAGAGACGAGCTGCTGTCGCCCCTTTTGATGCAGCATCCGGATCCAACCCACTGAACACCTGAACAAGTTTCCAGAATTTCGTGTCCATTTTCTTCAGATTTTCATCGAAGAATCGAACGCATATGGCCAAAGTTTTAATTGTACCAATGTCTGTCGATTCGTCAATAATTATGCTGAATTTTGTTTCCCGAAGACGTTCAGCAATGTCTTCAAAGTGGCACCTACCAATTACGTTTTTGACTACATTTGTTGCCTTTGTCCTTCCTAATCTTACTGACTGCGCAACTTTACACTCGCACGCGGCTGCGGCAACCTTAACGAGGTGATCCCCCACACGCATCGGGATATTATGTTCTGCCATGAAACCCCCCCAAAGAATTTCTGCTCTTTTCACTTTGATATCCTGGCTTTCATTAGAAGCTGCGAAACACCGCAAAAGAGATTTTTGTCCATGCCCCAAAATTTTCACGGTGTTGACATGTTTTGTTGTGGTTGCATGTTTCTCCAGCACACTACGTTTCGCAGCTAAATCTATATTACAGGCGGAGCAGTATGCTTTCCCAGCATTATCATTGTTTGCACGTAACCACCCCTTAAACGCGGATTCACTTTCCCACTCCTTTCTGTATTTCTGAGCATAGGACTCCCATTTCTGGTTCGAATCCCCGCAAAGTCTTTTTTTCTTTTCGGGAGTTTCACAGTTATTTATTTTGCTATTAGTACTCATCTTTTTCGAAATTGTTCCCAATATATTATACAAACACAAATTTTTTAAAAAGTAGGGGAAAAAACACTCACAGATACACTCAAACACACGCTCAAAATACACAGAAAGACGCACGAAAGAAGAATTAAAATCACACACACGAACAACGCTTTTTTTTTTCGCCACGGGAGACGGCTTCCGAAATGGTAAGGTGCCGACCGAACCGAACCAAACACAAGCTAAAGACAAATTGAAGTGTTGTTGACATATGACTTGAAATAAAGATTGTCGAAATTCGCCGACAAGGGAGGGCGGGCGGCACATGAGCTTTATTTGTGAATCCAACTTTCTACTATATCCTGTCATAAACATTCCTCGCGAAAATACAGGCGCCGCAAATGGCTGACCCCTTGTGTCGGTGCTGAGAAAGGACGAACTTGGGGGTGGGTCGCCCCCACCCTCTTCTTCGATTTTATGGCAGGAAGATGCGGAAGACATGAAAGACCTTGTTGGAGGGTGGGATCCCTGGGCCGGTTTACTCTATTTTCTTGGAAACATGGCCACTCCTGAAATGTAGACTTGCAGTTATTTTTATTTTTACTTCTTCAGAGTCCTTTCCTTTTGAATTCAAATGCTACCAACGGTTGCAGATTATGCTAGATTTGGCTGTTATGCCAAACACAGGGTGCTAGGTGCCAAGGACGGTTAAATAGTGCTAGGTTTAGCACCATTATGCTAGGGTTGGCATCGCTGCTGCCTTCGCTCTCCCTGCCTTCGCTCTCTTTCCCTTTCTGTTGACGTTGCAGACTGACGCCAGTATAATCCTCCCTCGGAAGTTGTGTTGTGTCGTGTCCGTATGTTGAAGATTGTGGCTTAATATGGCACCACAAAAGTTTACATTACAACAAATAATTTATCTTGTCGAGTGTTACTTCGGAAAGAGGAATTGTATAGAAATACGACGACGTTTTGCAACGAAATTTACTGGTGTTCAGGTTCCACATAGGACCACTATATTAAACCTCGTAATAAGGTATAGAGTAACAGGGTCAGTTCTGAATAGAAGTGGAAAGAAAAATGAGGAAATCTAAAAAATAAAGTATACAAAGACAATCCGCACACCATTCGTGAGTTAAAAGAGAGTATTTTACGAGAAATCGGGGGAATTACAGTAGACGAACTTGCACGTGTAAATGTACATTTCCTTCGGAGATGCCAGGAATGTGTTGCAGCTGAGGGGCATAATTTTCATCACCTTCTGTAGTCAAGGTTAGTACACAACATGAAAACTGTAATTTTAATAGCTGACTCTAGCGACTGTCGCGGACCCCGTTCACCGGGAAAGACAAGCGCTGATGCCGGGCCGCTTGCCGCCGAGTCTCGTAGCGAATGTCAGGGAATGCTCTGTATCATAGTATGTGAGTTCGTCCTACTAGGCTGCATATTTCAATCTCTGCTCTTTCAAATGTTTCAACCTTCGGCGTACAGATGGCAGGGAAAGTATTCTCTCGACACGGCCGCAGCCTTGCTTGATGAAATTTACACCAACAGATGGCTCGACCGTCGCCACTGCAGCTTTCTATTCTTGAATCTGGGCCACGGAACAGAAAAAGCGGAAGCTGGCTATGACCTCATCGTGCGCGTTGAGTGGATGAGTCATGCACTAATATTATCGCGTTGCAGACGCTGGAGCTGCTTTCTTCTACCTGTTGCGTGCTTGCGCCGTGCTCCGTGTGCAAGTGTGTGCGTGTCATCCAATCAGGGTGCAGTAGCCCCGTCTCAGTGGCTCACCTTGCCGCCAGTCCTGAAAGAAGCTACAAGGTTGACAGAGGAAACGTACAACAAAATCCTTTCACAATCACTGTGTAATTTTACTACCTTCCTTCGATAGCAAAGGAACAACGAAAGAAAAAAGAATCGTCTTTTATGCAAACTATACTCACTGTCACTGAAGATTTTAAAGTAAATACTAAATTAGGACTGAGCAATACCACTTTCAACAGATACTTGATTCCCACCGATACCGATAATTGAAAATTGTAAGAATTAAAGTTGTTCAAAATACTGATTAATATTATTTATTTGGCTTGTTTTACTTCGCTTTTCTTCCACTTTTGGCTAATCGCGAAGATGAGAATGAGCGATATGATTAAATTGATGAATTGACAGTAGACACTTACGAACACCCATGCCTATGCCAGGATACGAACCCGGGACCCCTGGCGTCGTAGCATGATGTGCTAACCACTCTGCCACGGAGGCCGGCACAAACACCTTGGGATAGGGTTTATATCGAGGTTGTCTCCTCTAGTAGGACCCTTCGTAATATGGAGGTAAATTGGGATGGAGATGAAAGACGTGATGGCCCAATGAAAACATGAGTTATTCAGGTAAATTATGAATGTATTGATTAATAGTAGTGGGTGACTATTCCACTCCAATTTTAAGCATCAATTTGCCAGAGTTTTGCTTTAAAATATTCAAAAATTATATCAGAATATAAAAATACCTGTTATGCAATCACAAAATACCTTTTTTTCTCGTACTATAAGTACAAAATCAATGCAAACTTCAAATTTTGCATCGTAACTTCCAAGATAATTAGACTCCGCGAAATGGGAATAATTTCGTGCTGGATTGGTGCGGACCCTCGAACGAGCAAAAAAATCCAATTAAATTAATTGTTAGTTCTAGAAGGAATGTACGTACAAGAAATGTTTTTTTTTTGGAAGATAACATATTTGTGCCATGACTACATGTTGTATCATGTTTTGCTGCATATTTTATAAGTTCATGCTACTTAGATACATCGGGCGTTTCTTATGACTGCATTTTTAGGCGAAACAAGCTTTCGGCGGCTATAGACAAATAGAGCCTCTTGAAAAATTATTATACAAAATACAAATTGCTAACATAGCCGTCATTATGCATTTTGATGCCGCACTTTATGCAATACACACATACATAGATGTATAGAATATACAATCATTAGGGCGGGAATGAAATACAATGCATAATGCATCATGGTAAGGTTTAAAATCAAGGATTCCGGATTCGATGCCCGGTGGAGGCACATAGTGGTTCGGATCCCACTTTCAACTGTAGGTCCAGTCCCGATTAGCCTTTCTGTGCATAAACACCAACTCGAACAAAAAAGGTTAAAAGAAAAAACCTCAATAGATCACATGGCCGTATTTAAGGGGTAGAAACCCCTACCATCGGTTGCATTAATGGAATAATCGCATGAAAAAATTAAATTCAATCGCTGTAATGTTTGAAATAATTTCGTTGTAGTTCAGAGGTGGTTCACAGACATAGTGGTCACAAATTATGACCTTTTTTATGCGTTTGACTGATTTCACACATATAAGCTTGCGTTGAAGGCATTCTTGCAGTGCCTTCATTGAAAAAAATAGAATTGCTATTTTGTTCAATTTGTGAGTTTTACAAACAATGTCACATAAAAATTCCTGAAGGCAAGAATGTAGGTATAACTTCAACCTTGAGCCTGTACCAGATGTAGTTGCTTGTTCTGGTAAACCTGTTTCTGTCGAATTATCAAGTTTGTAATATCTACCTGCTGTGTAGCATGACAAAGTTTTCCTTTTTTCTTTTCGGCCATGGAATTTCACCGCATGTTACTTGTCTGTTTATGATACCCATCATTAAAACAAAGTGGTGAATATACGAAACATATATCATGGGACACTAAGCCTACAATTTAGGGGAAAGGCCATTCGATAACTTTTGCCTTCTTCCTGCAAAGATATTAGATAGCACAGACAGGAAGTTCACCTTGCCCCCAGCCGCAGCGCCCTCAGAATAAGGACAAGGCTTCGACAAGACATTCAACCTTTATTTGTTCGTCGGGCAGTGAAGTGCGCTGTACGCATGCGTTGATTTTACTTCCGTGAGCGTTAAAGGCAAACAAATTTTCTAAATCTGACTTCCGCAAACTCGTCGATGCACACACACACATAAAGTTGGTGAAGTTATTCTTTTAATGTGACGTATAAATCATACTTGTGAATTATTCTTTGAATCAATGATTTCACATATGTCTGTATAAATTTGTAAAACATCTACAATTTCTTATGATAATGAACTATTACTTGTTAGAATATCATCTTACATCTACCGAGCGGGCCAACTGTCAGATCATCTACGTGCTACGATGCCAGGGGTCAAAGTTCGAATCCCGGTTAGGACATGGATGTTTGTGTTTGTCGGGGAATACTAACAAGGATTATTCCTAAAAAAAAAAAAAAAAAAAAAAAGTGGTACAGAAATGGCACGGTATGCCAGAGACCCGGGTTCGAGTCAGTCCTGGTCGAGTCTGCATTTTTCGCTGAAAAATCTACGTATTAAAAACGTGGTATATTTATTTTTTTGCAATACTAATGTGTAAATAAATATTACTATCAGAATTGTCTGAGTTTGTTTTTAAGGTCCACTTTATGCACTGTAAGGCTAATCGGGACTGCACCTACAGTTTGAAGTAGGATCCGAACCACTATGCACCTCCACCGGATATCGAACCCGGGACCCCTTGATTACAAGGCGACAACGCTACCACTGCGCCATCGGGGTTTCCATAATTGTTCTGGAATCATGTATGTAGGTATCAATCGAATATTTATTATTTTTAAAAAATAATACTTCAACACTGTAAGGTTATCCACAATGTGCCTCCACCAGGAATCAAACGTGGGACCCCTTGATTATAAGGGGACAACGTCTCAACTATGCCATCGGGGAGATTCCTCCAGTTTGTAAGAAAGTATTTACTGCGCATGCGCGACAAACAGACCGAGGCGACATGATGTACGCTATTAAGAAAACAGTATAGTCCGGGTGGCACGTGCAATTTGTCGTGCCACTTCGGTACGAAAGATTTCACTTATTTCTGAAATTTCGTTTCCAAGCGACACGTGTGGCTTGTCGCTTTGATCCACAAAGTGTAAAATATTCACAGAAAATATTGTGGGAAGGTGTCATTTTTAATCACTTACTAGGGTCATGTTTGGGAGGTCTTTTTTTTTATTATTATTTAGCTTCGCTTGTGTACAACTCTTGGCTAATAACGACGATGAGGATGAGTGATGATATGGTACGATTGATCGTAATATTGATGAAGGGAGACTTACAAAGAAACCCCATGCCCTGCCGGAATTCGAACCCGGAACCCCTGGCTGGGATAAATGTGGATAAAATTTTAAATTATATACATCATCATCCTTTGCCGTTTCCTGCCTCTGGCTGCGTCGGCATAGAAATGAAGACTCTCTATTTCTTCCTGATCTTCCACCACTCCTCTCTTTCCACTGTGTTCCAATCTTGTCCTCTTCTCCTAACACTCTCTGCTATGTGCTCTTCCGACCGACATCTTGGTCTCCCCCTTGGCCTTATTCCCACTCCTTGGGCATTGCAATCTCTTACTGGTAGTCTTTCTGCATCCATACTCTTCATGTGTCCAAACCATCTCATCTGTGCCGGATCTGTCCTGTCCTGAAGCTTCACCACACCCACTGTCTGTCGGATCTCCTCATTCCTTAATCTATCTCTTCTAGTATTCCCCAATATACTCCTTAAACATTTCATCTCCACTGCCTGCATCTTTTGTATTTCTGTCATTGTCCAAGTCTCTGCTCCGCACGTAATTATTGGCACATAATATGTGTTGTATATTACCTTCTTGTATTTCATAGGTACATCCTGTTCATATTAATCTTCGAACGCTTTGATATAGTCCACCATCCATTTGTCATCTTCTGTTTACCTCCTCATCTATTCTTCCATTTCTCTCAATTATGCTTCCTAGATATTTGAAGCTCTCCACTACCCTCAACTCTTCCTTGTCCATCTTCTTTCTTGCTTATATACAATTGTATACTGTATATTACGTATTTTGTGTCACCTTTATCAATTCATTGCGGTAATTTTAATTTTAATATATATTTTTATAAAGTAGCGAACACTGAAATTTGGAGTCGCAGTGGACTAGTCGACTTCCGTGGCGGAGTGGTCAGCGCAGCATGTTATGACGTCAGGAGTTCCGGGTTCGAATCCCGGTTAGAACATGGATGTTTGTCCCAAAGAGAAAAAAAAACAGATGATTTAGTAAAAATGGAAATAATGTGAAGAACTGATTAAAAAAAGTGACTTAGGGATATTCCTTTTTTAACAAAATCGGTGGGGCGCCTGACTGCCATGCGGGAGACTCGGGTTCGATTCCCGGGGTGGGTGATCAAAGTTCGGAATTTTTCCGGCCTTGTCCCCGCATAAAGCGGCTCTGGGGCTCACCCAGCCTCGAATCGATGGCTACCTGGTGCAAGCCTGGGGGATAAATGCGGCCGGAGCGTGGTGCTGATCACTTCACCTCAAAAAATGGCCGAGATCGAGAATATATGGGGTCCTACCCCCATATCCCCTAAAGGTACCTTTATGCCACGGGCAACTTTACCTTTTTACTGGAATTTGGGGGCACCTGAAAGTACGGTCAGCGCCCACCCGCCCTTCCCTGCGGAAAAACGGAGCAAAATTGGCTGGCTCCCTTTACTTTAGAACAGACTTCCGATGCACGAGCACGGAAAGCCTCATCCTTCTCTCTCTGCCTTCACTCTTTCCGTAACGCCCGCAGCAGACGTGACACACAATGTCCCGGTGACTTTCACCTGTGAGAGCCTTCCTTCGCACATGGACTGGCTGTTTTTTCAAGGGTAGCTGGCGGTGACTCACTTTCTAAGTTCAACATTCTACGTCTCGGCTTCCACGGAGCTATTTCCGACAGTACTTGGGAGTCGAAGCGACGACCAGTGTCGCAACAGCTCATCTCCTTGTATTCTCTGTCTCTTCCCCCCCCCCTTTTATTGCTTTCTTCTCTCGAAATGAGTTCCTTTTTTTCTCGCATTCACGTGAGTTAATTTTTTTATCCAGTACATAAGCAACCTCACGGTGTACTCGTATATTCGCAGTTGAAACTACCATTTATTATTATTTTCCTTTCATGCTAGCTGAGTCTCATGATATAACATAGTTTTCACATATAACCCCTACTGAAGCAATCATTTTGTTTTCACTTTTCTTTGATTTAGTTTATTTTACTTCGCGTTTTGTGCCTCTTGGCTAATTTGCGAAGATGTGGATGAGTGATGAAACGATGAAATTGATGAATGGACATTCACAAACAACCAAGCCCGAGCGGGATTCGAACTCGGGACTCTTGCCGTCGCAGCGCGATGTGCTAACAACTCGGCCACAGGAGTACAGCTTAAAATGGGATCCGAACCACTGTGCAAGGTATCGAAACCTAGACACATTGAATACAAAACGACTGCGTTACCACTACGCTATCGGGGAAGAATGGTTTGTTACATTGTACATCAATGATTGATTCGAATTACTCTGCCTTCACGAATATTTAAAAAGAATATTATTTATCTTCTTTTGAGGAGGCATGTTGTTACCTCCAGTTGTTACCTACCAACAGTGTGCGAATTAACGGGGGGGATGCCGGTATTCCCCCCACCCCCAAAACACATTTTATCCCCGGCAAAAAAGTATATTTTTATCACTGCCAGAGATGTTTATATCCCCCTCAACTATGGAAGAAACACAATTGAAAAATCATTCGTGTCCATTAATGATCCAGTCATCAAAGATTTCCATGCCGAAAAGTATGTAGACTTGCTCATTAAAGGACACCTTTCTGCAACTGATCAACCTCAACGAGCATGTAGAATTGCTCATTAAAGGACACCTTTCTGCAGCTGACCAACCTCAACGAGCATGTATTAAAGTGTTCACAAGGAAGGAACTTGTTGTGGGTAGGTTAAACGGAAATTAAGTTTGAATTTCAATTTGGTCAAGTTTTCGGTTTTACTATAGTTCGATAGCTATTTTTTGTGTACGAGTTTGGGATTTCTTAGAATGAAAATATACTGATTCTAAATTACGCGTAAATGTTTTCTCGAATCAGTAAAGAAAGTAACGATCTAGTAACACTATATTGTTACATGCAAACACACACACAAAAGAATCACACGCCACGTCAACAGAAAAGTCACAAAATATTGAATTCTTAGAAACTTCCAAGTTGATTCACTTGGATCCGGTTTCCAACTACTCATATTACCTAGGAGGATGCCACGATGCCAATTTACGCGGAATAGAATCCTGGGTAATCCTTATGACCTCACGGGTTGTGACCGTGTGCAGGCGACCTTGGGCTAACGAAGCGCTGACTCCTTTCTGCTAAGCATGATGTATACAGGAAGAACATTGCTGTGTAAAAGTGGATTACGAACACTGAACAGATGAATTTAGATCGTGCCTACATTAGAGCCATCTGTGGCAGAGGACGAAACGAAAAGTTTAAATAGTTGTCAAATAGTTGTAGAATAGTTGTAAAAAAGGTCAAAAGGTAAAGTTTTCCCCTGTGCTTAGCACCACGCTAAGGTGAGATTTACCCATTAACGCTCAAATTTTTTTCTAGGATTTTTTTCGTTTAAAAAGTTTGCATTTGGTCACCAGAGTGTGAATGTTATTACGAGAGAACGAAAAATGTCCCAGTTTGTTCATAAAAGCATTTTATTGGCTGATCCCCATTTGGGGATCATGGGCAATAGCGTGTAAATTAGTAACATATTTCAATTTCCATTTACACAACTAATTCCCGATCTCTTCTTACATTTTACATACATGAATACATATATATATAACATAGATGTATAACAACATTCAGTGGCAGCGATTAGGGGGTAGCGTGGGGGCAGTTGCCCCACTACTTTTCGTCAATATTGTACCCGCACTATG
The DNA here is from genome assembly GCF_977018435.1 of Lepisma saccharinum. NCBI lineage: Eukaryota > Metazoa > Arthropoda > Insecta > Zygentoma > Lepismatidae > Lepisma > Lepisma saccharinum. The sequence goes on along the minus strand of NC_139244.1, from coordinate 7,236,091 downwards.
CTAAACAGTATCTACCAAGGGAAAGTATACTGTCCTTGCCCCACCCAGTTTTGGAACCAAATCGTCGCCACTGATAATGATGAACAACACAGATGTATAATATTATTATAAACACGCAGTAATGGTTGTAATTACAGAAGTGTTTATTTGTTCCGCACATTAAAACAATCAACATGCTAAGTTTTCGACTGAAATATCTATTTGTCGCACACTTCGAAGCAACCGACTTGCAAACCAACATTGCATTTCTTGCACTCTTTGCCAACATTTTTCTTGCAAACTCCACATTTTCTTTTCTTTCCCTCTTCGGTCCTTTGTGTGAGGTGTCCCAATAGATCTTTTCGAATATTCTGCAGAACACATTTTGCTTGTTTATGATAAGATGGTCTCCCTGGGATTTTGATGTCAGTTAAAGAGGTCATCGAGCAATCATCCGACGGAAGGTGAGAAGTGGCATCTTGCCTTGAACTAATAAATACATTACATGTCTGTTGACCATAGATTGACAATTGCATTTGTTATCAAAGGAAAATACCACTTTGCTCCTCAAACCTAAAATCAAGTCAAAGTAATCTCGGTGTTCTGGGGATTGCTGGGTTCAGTGTCCTTAGAGATGAGGCTGTTTTTGTCTATTCTTTGTGTACGTTTTCGATATTATTCCAGTACAGTATATTCGACTCCTAAACTAATTGTTAATGTTTGTTGTCAGAGGAAGAAATCCTTCCGGAAATGTTTGTTGAGGGGGATTTCAGGACAAGATCGTTGGTGGGGAATTCCCCCTTTCCCCCCGGGATTTCGCACTCTGTATAAAGATGACATTTGATAGACTGAAAGACATGTCAAATAGTTGTAGAATAGTTGTAAAAAAGGTCAAAAGGTAAAGTTTTTCCCTGTGCTTAGCACCACGCTAAGGTGAGATTTACCCATTAACGCTCAAATTTTTTTCTAGGATTTTTTTCGTTTAAAAAGTTTGCATTTGGTCACCAGAGTGTGAATGTTATTACGAGAGAACGAAAAATGTCCCAGTTTGTTCATAAAAGCATTTTATTGGCTGATCCCCATTTGGGGATCATGGGCAATAGCGTGTAAATTAGTAACATATTTCAATTTCCATTTACACAACTAATTCCCGATCTCTTCTTACATTTTACATACATGAATACATATATATATAACATAGATGTATAACAACATTCAGTGGCAGCGATTAGGGGGTAGCGTGGGGGCAGTTGCCCCACTACTTTTCGTCAATATTGTACCCGCACTATGCTAAACAGTATCTACCAAGGGAAAGTATACTGTCCTTGCCCCACCCAGTTTTGGAACCAAATCGTCGCCACTGATAATGATGAACAACACAGATGTATAATATTATTATAAACACGCAGTAATGTTGTTGTAATTACAGAAGTGTTTATTTGTTCCGCACATTAAAACAATCAACATGCTAAGTTTTCGACTGAAATATCTATTTGTCGCACACTTCGAAGCAACCGACTTGCAAACCAACATTGCATTTCTTGCACTCTTTGCCAACATTTTTCTTGCAAACTCCACATTTTCTTTTCTTTCCCTCTTCGGTCCTTTGTGTGAGGTGTCCCAATAGATCTTTTCGAATATTCTGCAGAACACATTTTGCTTGTTTATGATAAGATGGTCTCCCTGGGATTTTGATGTCAGTTAAAGAGGTCATCGAGCAATCATCCGACGGAAGGTGAGAAGTGGCATCTTGCCTTGAACTAATAAATACATTACATGTCTGTTGACCATAGATTGACAATTGCATTTGTTATCAAAGGAAAATACCACTTTGCTCCTCAAACCTTTGTGCGATATTTCCGAATGGACCAATCAAGCAGGGTCAACTCCGCCCATATGCTTGTTACATTTAGAAATTGCTTTTGGTTTGGGAATGGCCACATATTTCTTTCTTAGCTTTGACATTTTTTCACTTGCGGAAATAAATGCAGTGTCTGATGATTTGACATCACTTTCACTACGTTGTTCCCTTTCCATGTAATAGCAAGGACCTCTTTGCTAATGTCAAGTATAAAATCATGTGTACCACGAGGTTCTTTCTTCAGTGTTGTGTCTGTTTTCACTGGCAACTTACTCATTCGATTGATGCGAACAGTTCCTGTAACACAAATTCCCAATTGTTTCAGTTGAAATAATGTTCACGTCTTCTGGCGGAATTTCCACAATATCTATTGTACCACAATGTTCTTCATCTGAATCACTGGCACTAACACCTAAGTCGGAGTCTTCCAAAAGATCTAAAGCTTGAATCAAGATCAGACACATATGCCGACTCATTGTTGCATCTAACACGATTCAACCTAGAAACAGCATTGTTGCATTTGTTGACTTAAAGTGTGATTGCGCAATTCTGTATCTATCTCTAGAGCAAGCAAACGAAAACAAGTCTCTGCGTAAGTATTGACGTAAGACGGCTTTACCCATGAACATGTGAGAGGGAGTGGGATTGCATGGAGGGGAGGAAAGCAACTGCAGTTACCAGCCTTCGCAGCAGTGTGTACTTCTTTGTTCTGCCCACTAAGTTCCCCCCTTTTCTCGGCCTTGCCCCAGAGATGTATGGGACAGAATATAGCTGATTTTATGAGAGTTCATTATGCTTAGTATGGGGAGGAATGTTCATTGAAATAAAAGACCAAACACTTGTTGTTACACAAAATGGAAATTTACGTCCACAGAAAAGTGATGACAAATTTCGCTGTAGAACAAAATGGCGTCTCATATACATATAGATCTTGATGAGGGTGATCTATAGAAAGAATAAACATGCTATGTTAAAAAAATCAAAATTAAAAACTTTATACAATTACATTTAAAAATTATTTATAAAATGAGAAAAATTTACTGATGAAAATATTGCATTTTTGAACATAACTGTATCTATAAATATATTTAAAATTTATGCTTTAACTGTTTATTAGTTTTGTCATGCCAGAAAAACCTTCAATGATGTGTCCATGTGTGCAGAAGAAACAAATTGTCAATATATTTATTTCTCTGAAGCAATATTTGTGTGATCCCCAAATGGGGATCATGGGCGTTAGTGGGTTAAGAGAGTTGCGGGTTTCCCCGACCGGGCACTAGTAATGTTGTGGTAACATCGTCGCCTTGCAATCAAGGGATTCCGGGTTCGATACCGATGGCCTCATAGTGATTTGGATCGAAATTTAAACTGTAGGTCCGGACCCGATTGGCCTGTCTGTTCATAAAAAGTGGACTTGAAAACTGAACTGAAACAAATAAACAGAGTTGCAATTATGAAATCTACTTTCTTGACAACGATTTTCTGTTTAATGCCTCGTTTCGACGCTGAGAGCCCCTGAGAAACTGTTATCCTGAAAGTATGAATGTAGCTATATGCAGCCACGCAGTACAGGTTCTGTAATTACTATAAACAACTATAAATATTAGATATTCGCTTGGTATGTCTCAAGAAGTCTCATAATAAAGTAAATTGGGTTATATTTAAAATTTTGAACACGACCAAAGTTTCGCAAGAGACCGGGAGTCTCCATTCTCATCTCGATTTTACATGAGTATGTCTCGTTCTAGGCCTGGTCTTTCTCAACTCGAAAGCACAGAATAAAATAAAGTTTTTAAACATGCAGAACTGTCCAGTCATACGCCAACCGGTGCAATGTAAAAGTCAGTAAAATGAGAATGAGCGCCATAAGTATTTAGAACATGAACGCCATATTTAAAGATCTATGGCAATGGATTCCATTGCTTGTGCTACACTAAATTTCTGCATGTTTGGAATGTAACTTCTGTTCCATTTAGAACAAGCAAGTTTCAGAAATTTTTAAAGCTTGTGTTGTTCGTCATGAAGTGGAATATGTATTTTTTATTTTTTTATAAGTCATATTTATTTATTTATACACAAAACTCTGCCTACCGATTAAATTCCATTGCTTGTGCTACACTAAATTTCTGCATGTTTGGAATGTAACTTCTGTTCCATTTAGAACAAGCAAGTTTCAGAAATTTTTAAAGCTTGCGTTGTTCGTCATGAAGTGGAATATGTATTCATCGAATTTCAAAACACAAGACAAATCTGCAGGTAATAAACTGGAGAAAACCATGGTTTCTTGTCTTAAAACATGCAAGAACTTTAGTTCAAACTATGTCCGTGTGAACTACGTTCAGAATGGAGATAAATTTTGTACTACTCGTCAAGAGTGGGACGTTTAGTAGAATCACACACAAGTAACTTGTCAACTAATATGAATTATCTGCTTTGAAGATATTCAGAGAAGTTGTAAAGATGTGCACTTCAAAAACCCTTGGATTTGTGGCATTATTCTGTGTGGTGTATGTTTATTTTCGAAAGTAAAGGTGAAATACATACAGGGCAAGCAAGTTGGGCACTTTTCCGTGTGACTTAGGGTTGATGGATTAACCTGCATAAATTCCACCTTGGTAGAATGAACACATAGTAAATAAACAAGTAAGTGCCAACAAAACTGAAAACCTGAAAAATCTTCCGTTCCCAAAATTGAGAAACTTTCCATGAACTCCAACAGCATGTTCTGATGACGTCAGCGAGACTCATCGCTGGACATGCCTGTTGCATTTTAAGTAAATTTTCTTGCACTTTAAGTCGTTCCGTTTGATCTGCCCGGGGAGGTGCTTTTGTTGTGAACCCCTACCCTTGACCTTGACGAACGTAAATGACCTCAAAAGCGGCTATGACTCAGCATGACGTAAGAGTTACAAATGCATCGAATCCCCTGCAATGCGAACTGGAAAGGCAGATGACGCAAATCGCTGTTCTTGAAAGCAGAGCCACCTGGAGGTGACTCCGAAAACATCTAAGTTTTGTCTACATGCGTTCTTCATTCGCCTTTGCATTTCTGCCCTTGCACGTTTTGATTGGACTCTTAACAAGTGACAATCTCATTTTACCATGCTCTTCAAGGTTGTACTTTCTTTGCTCTTGGTGCGAAACGGATATATATATATATATAAGCCATATTATCGGTCCCCAAATTTATAAATATATGTAAGACTGCAAAATGCAACTGATTTGTAAACTAATGAAACATTTTGTCTTGTGTTTCTAGTATTTACAAAAACATGAAGAAGAAAAAGCGTAGTGTGGATGTCTATACGAGATACTGTATAAAGAGATATTAATATTAACTGATTCCAAAAAGTGAATTAAATTCAATACAGTCCAATGGCATAAGAGCTGTTAAGTCCAAAATAAAGGAAATGAAATATTATTTCAATGCTCTCCACACATTATAAACTGTGTAAAAACTTAACAGATTGTAAGTAATAGAGGAAAGATAATTCATTTAACCTGAGTTAAAGCACATTATCAAAATTTGGGAAGATATGTATGCAAACAAGCTAGGGAAATTCAACCTGACCTAGAGCTGAAAACTTTGTACTTTACCAAGGGTGAAGGAAAAATTGAAGGGAAACTGGAAGGAATGGCGCAAAAGTGAATTTCAAAATGCGGCCAGTTTTTATCAGAGGATAGCTAATTACAATAGAATCAGACCCCCGTTTACAAAAGTTAAAGGTACAAAATGTGATAGTATTGCTAAATCATAGTGGGTCAGGACATACAACTACTAAAAGTCATTTACAAAAGATTCTGATTGTATAAAACCCAAACTGTATATGTGGCAATAAGGAAGATATAGGCTACACCATATTATATTTGAATGTAATAGATACATACAAGAGAGACATTCTGCAAAACACTTATAGACATTGCAATTCCTTTGATCTTTGATTTGTGACCCTAACCTTAAAGTTGGATATACATTATCATTTTTTGGGAAATGTGTCTTAACAGTTTAGTAAGGATATTTTCAATCAGTGTTTTTTTATTAATAATAATGTATACAAAGTAAAAAAAAACATGTACGTTTATGTACAGTACATACGTAGATATGGGAAAAACTTCAAAAAGCGGTAATCCCAAATATAAAAGTAAATGAATAAACATATACTGTATGTTGATCGCTTGTTTTGTCGAATATGACTGGAAGATGGAAAATCTTATTCAGCATTCAGACTTGGGATTAAATTCTTGTTGGATTAGCTGCACAAAGAGCATTACTTCCTGTGTCGGGTACAGTATCCTCGAAATAATATTGTTGTGAAAGAAAGTATTAATGCTGACTTATTTCCTGTACTTGATGCTGTTCATGAGAACGATTTGATTTCAGTGCTTGGAACTTGATTAAAGAACTGGAAACATAAAACGGCCAGGTGTCTTTTATTTTAGACATCCATTCACTATGAAATGACGGAACGAGAAAATGCAGAATGTGCAGATTATAGGCATGCATAAAAGCAAACGTTGTAGCATAAAACTGATTCATAATCAAGGATTTGTTTTTGTTTAGGGAACTGGGTTAATCCACAATTGCCAGGTTCTAGATTTAATAGTAAAAACTTTAGGATGCTGTTTGTTTGTTCATGTTCCTTGTAAACACGTTATATTTTTACTCTTTATGCCAATCGCGAGGATGAGGATGACTGGTGATTAAATGAAATTGATGAAGGGCAGAGATTTCTGAGTGCGTGCGAGAATAGAATTGGATGCACGTGCACTAGATTCACTTCTCCCCTCTCCCTGCTTGGGGCAAATGTTATTTACTGTTTTAGACTTCCTTTTTAATATTCGTAGCCGACTCGGTGGCTGGGCGTCGACCTTCATTATCAATACAGCTCGTTACGACGCCAGGGGTCCCAAGTTCGAATCCTGGGTAAGACACGAATGTTTGTGTTTGTCTGTCCTGAATGAAAAGCTGGGGAATTTAGTAAAATTGATATAAAAGGACTAGAAAGAGAATGAGAAGGGAAACTGGCGCTTAGGGGTTCTCCTTTATGTATATGAAAGAGCGCGTCAAGTTGTGGACTTTTGATCTCACCACTGAAGTACCCGCGTTCGAGTCCCAGCATGGGTGTCCTTCGTGAGAGTCCCGTCATCAGCTTCATGTAATCATCCTCAACTTTTTGTCGCGATTAGCCACTAGTGTAGTGTTGCCCACGAGAAGAGGCATGTCTCGTCTCGTCTCGTGTCCCGTCTCGAAAACGAGACGAAACACGAGACGGGACGAGACGGCTCGTGAAAAGTCTCGTCTCATCTCAAAAAAACTACAAACAAAATAATTAATCAGATGCGAATATTTATTTACTCGGAATAAAGTATTTTCTTTGGAAACCCAAATCAGCGTCTATTACATAAAACTATTACATAAAAAAGGGCTATCTTATTTAGTTTTTATACTCTTCCGAAATCCAGTATTACTTCCATTTTTCAATGCATTCAGGCTTAGTAATTTTATGTTGTAATAGTACTCCAGATAGAAGTACTTTGCTAAAATACCGATTCAGATATCTATCTGTAAAAATAATGTAAGAGAATTATTCTCGATAATTTCTTTGAATGGAAAATTTATGAAAAATATTGTAAACCTTACACAAATTAAGAAAATTGCGGGCTTTGTTTTCTTTTCCGTAGTAACGAAATTTATTATTTGTTTAACCTTGCCTTTAAAGTAAAAACTGCTTCTATAACGCGTAAACTACAGTTAAGTGAGACATACAATAGTTGTTATCGTCACAACAAGATTATTTCCACACGAGGAATAAGGAATATTCCACATAAAATCTTGCCATCTAAGGAACGGAACCAAAGCAATTATTGTAGTCTTCTCATGGAAGGAAGGAATTTTTGAGATGTAACCTTCCTTGCTGTTTGTAATATTTTTCCATCCATAACCCCCTCGCGGTCAGTAACCCTTTTCTCTATAGGTATGGAGCAAGAGAACACCTGAATTCTGTGAGGAAATGTAATCACTTTGTGGCATAACTTCCCTGGGTGATCGTTAACCTCTCCTGCTTGTCGTGGCGCTTCGGCACGAAAGATTGCATTTAGTACTGTTGGTTCGTTTGAAAGTGACACTTCTCGCTTTTCGCCTGTCGCGTGTTGTTTGTCGCATAGGTCAAACCGAAGTAAGAAGTGACCAGACCAAAGTAACAATCTATGTCACTTGGAAACGAACCTCAGTAATAAACAAGGTGCGAAATCACAGGAGGGACAGGGGGGAGTTATCTCCATCAACGATCTTGCCCTGAAATTCCACCCCACCAAACTTTTCCGGAGGGGGAGAGTGTTTTGGTTGTAACAACAAACATAAACAATTAGTTTGGGAGTCGAATATACTATACTGGAATAATATCTAAAACACATAAGGAACAGACAACAAAGAGCCTCATCTCTAAGGGCACTTCTGAACCCAGCGATTCCTGGAACACAGAAATTTATCCGACTTGTTATTTCTTCTCCATTTCTCATCGCCTTTCGTCAGCTACCACAAAGTATTGTGTATAAATATAGTAATAAAACACGTAATAGAATTTAGATGTGAATTTTATACAGGAAATAATTATCTTCTTAATGTCTCTTAATTTTGGCCCCTTAGTCACGCAAAGTAGTATATTATAATCTAAAATTTGCAATCGAATTTTAAAAGGACAGTCGATATAATATATTGTGTGTTTTATAAAATAATTTGATTATTTAATAATTGACACATATTTAATGACGTTATATATATACAGCGATTTCGCACCCTGGTAATAAATACAATCTTCCGAACCGAAGTAACACGACGAGCTGTACGTGTCGCTGGGAAAAGGTATTTTCTATCTGATATATAAATACATTATTGTATGTGGTGAACTAGCAGTTATGGCCAATGTACATAGTCTGTGCATAGCAACGTTTATGCATCTTGTTATTATGTCTTATGGATGTTTAAGTTTTAATCATGTAATCCACCTTGTTACAAGTTTTAATATATTAATTATGAAGTTCCAATCTTGAGATAATTATTTCTGTTTATGTCATAAATATTAGGACATAACAAAATGGCGACGAGGATTAAAGAAGATAAATAATTACTACTGTAAGTAGAATTATAGTAATTAAGTCCAAGTGAGCCAGTATGGAAAAACACATAAGTTTTATACCTGCATTTGAGGCTTATGACCCAAGCCAGGATATAAATTCGTATATTAAAAGATTCAAGGCTTTTGTTGAGGCTAACGATATACAAGAAAGGAAACGAGTGTTTACTCTTATTTCTGTAATCGGTAGTTTACCATATCAAGAGCTGGAACACAGATTAAGTCCAAAGGATCCACAAGATTGCACCTTGGAGGAACTCTTTGCTACATTGAGAAAAATATATGCACCACAAGTTAATAAATGGATTCAACGATTCGCTTTTATGCAAATAAAGCAAGAGCAAGGTGAGACAGCTACATCGTACATAAATCGTTTAAAAGTTGCTGCAATAACTTGTGAGTTTACAACAGATGAATTAGACACTCGTCTTAGAGAAAAACTTGTGTTTGGACTACCCGATAGTATACTAAAAGATAGATTACTGTCAGACATGCCCAACACATTCGAAAAGGTTTGTGATGTAGTACTCCAACATGAGATAATACGCACAAATAAAAATAAAGTCAATCAAAATGCATTTTTGGTAGGTGAAAATAAACAAATACAAGGCTCACGTAGATTCGGTACAAACAATTCGTTTGCTAAAGCTCATTTTTCAAAGAATCAACAAGATACAAGAGAATCAAGATTCGGAACAAATAATGCATACAAAGGCATGCCACAATCTAAACCACATACTGCATTGAGCCAAAAATTTGTATCAGGGCAAAATCAGGCAAAGGATATAAAATGTAAGCGCTGTGCAAGTTAGGTTGTACATTCAAAGAGAACTGTCCTGCATTCAATGCTATTTGCAGTTTCTGTAAGAAGAAAGGGCATTTCTTGGCTGCATGTTTTGATAGAAATAAACAATGCAAGGAACCTGCAGTCAATTTATCTAGTATGTATAAAGAAAATTGTGAAATGAGGAACAGTAATTTGGATACCAAAGCTAATGGTTATGGAGAATACCATTCTCAACATAGCTTATTCTCTGTGCAAGAAGATAGTGCATATACTTTCTTTACTACAAACACGCAACAAATGTACAATAAGAAAGTAAACGAATCTATTTCTAATTTGCAACACGCAGCTGATCAGATTTCATTGAGAAATGAACGTTTACCTTTGTACATTGATATTATAATACAAGACCAATCGTTAGAAGCTATTGTCGATTCTGGTAGTTTTGCTAATTTCATTTCAAAAGATTTGTTAACTAATCTTATTGGCAACTTCACACTGAGTCCGTTATTAAATTCATATACGTCGATATCAGGTGAAAGATTGTGTTTATTAGGCCAATTAAACTTAAAACTTTACTATCATGGCAAAATGTACATGATGCCTTTTGTTGTTGGCGATAATATCAATACAAATATATTAATTGGTAGAGTTGGAATGAACATATTATTTGTTGATTGGCGCAGCAAACTTCTAAATGAGTTTCCTGAAACTGATTATGTTCAAAAGGAAGATTCTACACATGCATGCTTAGGTCTAGAATCAAAAGATTCGCTACCAGATGCTTGTTCGAAAATTCAGCGTTCAGGCATAATGGATACTCCAAAGGTACATGTACAGAAGATTGATGACGTGGGTGAATGTTCACGAACATCAAATGTGCAAGGGCAAACTAGCAAAGTCATGATTCTGAAGAAACATAAAGCCGACGTACATAATTCAAATAATGTAAAACAAATGAACATTGAAGACTGTCGTTCACAATTACTGACATCTTTTGCAGAATTGTTTAATGAGGATATTAGTACACCCATTAAAGATTTCAAGGTATCAATACCTTTACAGAAGAATGCTAGGCCTGTGTTCAGGAAAGCGTACAGAATAGCATATTCATTACGAGATCAAATAAAAGAAGAAATAGATAATATGTGTAAGCAGAATATTATAGCACCTATAGAACATTCAGAATGGGCAAGTCCTATTGTGCCAGTTAAGAAATCAAATAATTCTATACGTATCTGTGTAGATTACTCGAAGACGGTCAATTTTCAAACCGATGGTTTAGTGTATCCTCTACCAGACTTTCCTGATATTTTACAAAAAGTTAAAATAGGAAAGTACTACACCAGGCTTGATTTACGTTCAGCATTTTTACAAGTTAGTTTGCATCCAGACTCACAAAACATATTGTGTTTAAATTATGATTCTCACTTGTACAGAATGCAACGTTTACCATTTGGTACAAATGTTTCGTCTCAGCTTTTCCAACAGGTAATTGATTCAATTTTAACAGGATTGGAAAGAGTTGCAGCATTTATTGATGATGTTATCATTTCTGGAGATAGTCTACAAGAATGTTTCCTAAGAACAAAACAAGTTCTGGAGCGCTTTAAAGATTATAATGTTAAAGTCAATTTAAGTAAATCTGAATTCCTAGTGCAAGAAGTGATTTACTTAGGAAGACGTTTCACGGCAAATGGAATCACACCAACTGAAAAGCATGTGCGTGCTATTTTAGAAAGTCCAGAGCCAAAGGATAAGGTACAACTGCAAAGTTTCTTAGGGATGGTTGCATTTCAAAGTCGTTTTCTACACAACTTGTCATCTACAATACCACACCTATATCGACTTCTGAGGAAAGGCGAAAAATGGTTGTGGTCTAATCAATGTATATCGGAATTTAAGGCTGTTAAAGATAAGATTGTTCAGACACCTGCTATAATTCCTTTCGATCCTTCAAAAGAAATAATCCTAGAAACGGATAGTTCTTGCTACGGTGTTGGAGGACGATTAGGGCACAAGATAAATGGCGAACATCGAACAGTGGCGTGTTTTTCAGCTACACTTTCACCTGCTCAGAAGAATTACTGTCAGGGAGAAAGAGAGGCATTAGCCATTGTTTCGTCTGTGAAACATTTTTACTTATATCTGGCAGGTCAAAAATTTACAATATACACTGATTCAACGACTGCGAAATCTTTGCTTGATTCTAATACACCAGTGCCAATGCAACACAATGCACGTTGGCAGAGGTGGAAAATATTCATGGCATCTCTGAATTACGAAATAGTGTATTCTAAGAAGGTTCCAATAGCAGACGCTTTGTCAAGATTACCACTACCTGAAAAATTGCAATCAGATTTTGTTTTAACAGCGTATGCTGATCTAGAACAAAAGTTACAACCGTTACGCATATCTGAGATCAAGGAGCATACAAAAAGCGATGAATTGTTGTCTAAAATAACAATTTACGTTAAGAATGGTTGGCCAAGAGGAATTGATCCACATATGAATGAGGAAGCAATAGCTTTATGGAAGAAACGTCTGGAACTGTCAACAGAAGATGGATTGTTGATGTGGGGAAATAGAATTGTATTGCCAGGGACACTGCGATGCAAGTTTCTCATTCAAATTCATGGTTTGCACAGTGGCGTAGTGAGATTAAAACAGATTTGCAGAGATTTAGTTTGGTGGCCTAAAATGACTTCTGACATTGAAAGTTTTGTTGCAAAATGTGATGCTTGTCAGACGAATGCAAGAGCTCCAGCAAAAGGACAATTTATATCATGGACACCGACATCACAACCTATGGAACGTGTACATGTCGATCATTTCTATTTCAAAGGTTATTTATTCCTGTTGTGTGTTGATGCTCACACGAAATTTTTGAATGTTTGGCAATGTTCTAATTTAACGGCTCAGGAAGCAATTAGACATTTAAAAAGCCAATTTTACATACTTGGTTCTCCAAAAGAGTTAGTCTCAGATAATGGACAACCCTTTGCAAGTGAACAATTTAAGATGTTCTGCCAAAGGTTGGGCATTGAACTAAAGCATTCCTGCCCATATAAACCTTCGGGAAACGGGTTGGCTGAGAGAACAGTCAATACCGTGAAAAGGTATCTAACCCTCATAGGAGATTTTCCAAAAGGGGATGTTAGAAAATTGAATACTGAAGTAGAATCACTACTGCGTACAGTAATACACTGGCATAACAACACTCCATTGCCATCAACTGGAACATCTCCAAGTTCATTAATGTTTTCTTACAATACTGCAAGTAATATAATCATTAAAGATGACACTAAAAATGTTCATTATGAATGTGAGAAATTTTCAATTGGAAGTAACATATATTATTACTGCCCTGAAAGAAAGATATATCGAAAAGGAGAGATTATTGAAAGATGCAGTTTTGCTGTGTATAAAGTAAGAGATGTAGAAAGTGGCAGATACAGAAATGTACACTATTCATTTTTAAAGATTCTTCATGAAACAGGAGGAGATTCAAATCAGTCAGAAATACCCAAGGAATATGACGATAGTGCATATCATGCATATTTATATCCTCCAATTAAAAATGAAATGCATCGGCAGGAACTAAGCGACAGTGAAGAACACAATGCTCAGAGATCGTTTCCGAAGCAAGAGAGTAGCTCATATTTGAAGGAAGCGAGCAGACTTGGTCCAGGAACAAGTTTGTCTTCGAAGGGAGGAAGTGATTTTGTAAGAAGGAAATCTGAAAGAGTAAAAAGGCCAAGAGTGTTTTACCCCTCATAAGTTTGTTTTCTCTTGAAGGGGAGAAGATTGATATATAAATACATTATTGTATGTGGTGAACTAGCAGTTATGGCCAATGTACATAGTCTGTGCATAGCAACGTTTATGCATCTTGTTATTATGTCTTATGGATGTTTAAGTTTTAATCATGTAATCCACCTTGTTACAAGTTTTAATATATTAATTATGAAGTTCCAATCTTGAGATAATTATTTCTGTTTATGTCATAAATATTAGGACATAACACTATCTCTGCCCATATCAACATCTCATTTCTAATTAATTTCTTGCATCGGTTAAGGATTCTCTTATTTCTCCATATTTCTGGATGTTCCAACATTTCTTCGATTCCTTAGCAAGCTCTTTCGAGTTATTTCTGTAAGATTCCCCCTCGCAAAACCTAATTCGCCACACGATGCCCGTAACGAATTTGCCCAGACTATAGCCTCGTGTTGCAGGTATCTTTACTTGCAAAATCCTGAAATTTCCTCAACAACTGCTACCCCAAGGGCTTCCTTCCATTCATCCTTCCGCCAAACGATGTGGAGGTAGCCACTGCCATTGTTTACTGTAGGTCCTCTTCCAGCCTTATTGTGGACAATCGTCATAAAATTCTCGCCAGCACAAACAGTTCATTCATTGCGACCCCTCTTCTCAACAGCTTCATCCTCAATACTGGTTGCAAACTCCAAAGATTTCGCACCAAAAACCTGGTAATAGGCCAATATAGTAGTTAGATACTCTGCGTTGACGTAAATAATCTATATTTCCTGAAGCCAAAGGAGTAAAAAGCGAAATGCAAGAGACAAGAAGCGACGCCTGCCACTTGGAAATGAACCCTCAGTAATAAATATAACCTTCAGAACCGAAGCCACATGACGAGCGGGACGTGTCGCTTGTCGCTTTCGTGTCGCTCGAACTTGGCCATTTTCTAATGTAGTGCATCGTGTCGCTTATGTACCGTTCGTAGCGCATGCGTGGGGAAAGCCTGCTTATAGACTAAAGGAGCTTGTGTCGCTTGTCACTTCGGTGCGAAACCCTCGTGTCGCTTGGGAATTCCGCCAATCGAACACAGGCTTGCGCGGCGCGTGTTGTACGGATTAGACCGTTTTCTGAGTACCGTGCGTCATGTTGCCTCGGACTGTGAATTCTTGCTAATAAGCTGAAGTTGCCTGCGTCACGTGTGAACTACCATGTCGCCCTCAAGAGAGCTTGCAGACCAAAACAACAAGCTACAAGCGACAAGTAACCGCTTGGAAACGAACCCTCAGTAAATGTGACCTCCCGAACCGAAGTAACACGACGACAAGGTGTACGTGTTCCTTGTAGTTTGCGTGTCGCTGAAACTTAATATAGTGCATGCGGTAGCCTCGGTCTGTTAGTTGGTAGTGCATATGTGGTGAATATTTTCCTATATACGGAAGGGGCTCGTATTGATTGTAATTTCGGTGCAAACTCCCCGTGCGGTTTGTCGCCTGTCGCTTGTTGATTCGGTCTGAAAGTTCCCTTAGTGCACGATGGATAAAAGAGTTGATTGAAGACAGAAAAACAATAAAGTAGACAAACGTATATTTTCGAGACAAGACACGAATGAGACGGCATTTCACAAGACGGGACGAGACAGACCAAAGTCTCGTCTCGTCTCGTCTCTTGGGCAACACTACACAAGTGGTAGAAAAGCGGCGATAAATAACAAAAATAATACATACATTTTTAATATTCACTCGCAAACATGTGCACACTATAGATGCATTACGAGATATAAAAAAAAACAAAAAACAATGAGTGTATTTATTAATAAGAAAATTTATTTTTCATCGTGATGTTCCATTGTATAATGCGGTAAAAACGTTCAGAATTTTGTCTGATACTTATTTGTCTTTGGGTTACACGACTTTGCCAACACTGACTCTTACTCGAGTACAAAGCCTCGTAAACAACTGTGGAATTTTCCACATATTTGGAGTGTCCTGTTCGTCCCACAGATTTTCGGTAGGACGCTCTTACTTTATAACCTGTCAGGATCAAGGTGTGTGAGTCACCGCCAAAAGCTGGATGTTAGCCATAAGGACTGTTGACTAACACAGCCAACTATGCAACCGCACACGCCTGGTGTTCCTCGCGTTTTTCAGTAGATAGGTCAGACTTCGGTTTAAAAACCTGCGTTGAATTTTTTAAAGGATGACTCGCCCTGAACACAGCGTAGTTCAAAAGCTTCTGGCGTTATATTAGTCTCTCGGCCTCTCGAGCCAAGTTCGGGCTTTCCTTTTCCGAACAGAATGAAGGCGAAGGAATTATGCTTGATCTTTTTTTAAAGCTTCAATTGCCATGGATGGACAATCGGAACGTCTTCGCCGTACAGAAGTCTCTCGTTTGGAACCCTCCGCCAGATGGCAGGGCTATCAATTTAGCGATTCATAATTGTTACTTCATATCGTTATCCAGCCATGACTTTCAGAGACAGTGACCGGTAAGATTAGTTTCTATGCATATCGAATGAGAAATTTGCTGTGGATGTTTTTACACCAAATAACATGGTTAAAAAGAAAACAATTTGCTTGATGCTATGAGGTTAAACATGATTGACTGACGAGTTCCACAATAATCGTATATTGTTGTTTTATTTGTTTTCAAAGCAAATAACAAGATTGTTTATTATTGTTGAAATGTATATAAATTATTTATTTCGTCGATCTTTGCTGAAAAAGTAACTGGGTTAAAGTTGCTCATTTCTAAAAGTAATGGAACTCGGGTTGTAACGGTGTCAACTTCACTTCCACGGGCTGCATTTTGCAGGCTAACGATGCTCTAATCCCTGGATCTACATCCAGTATAAGGCTCTGTACTACGTGTGTTGTGTCGTCCACATATGTTTGTGATTTCATCATATTACCATTCATCCCCATAGTCGCGATTAGAGATAAAGTGACTTAAGAAAAGCGACTAAAATATTCTAATTCAATCAATCAATCAATCAAAAAGTAAATCATTACTCTCAGTGTAAAATGGTCATTCAGTGCTGTCTGTATCTGAAACTTTAGGTACAAAAACAAAAACACTGTGCACACGTTACACGTTCATACTGCAATTGCATATGTGCTGCTCACCAACAGATCTCTGTGAACAGTTTTCTCATTTTCAGCAGCCAAGTTGTAATCACTTATTGTTCTGTTTCGAATTATAATTTTGTAACCATTTCTACCATTTATTAAGCAGAAAAAAATCATTTTCTGCCATGCATATAATTTCATTATGTCATTACATTCATCCAGTGGCAGTGATTAGGGGGGCCGTTGGCCCCCTCCCACACTTTGCCATTTTTTCCCCCGCACTATGCTAAACATTATCTACAAAGGGAAATATACTCTCAAATTTCTTTTGTGAAATGACAATTTGAATCCAAACTATATTTCTTATACGTAACTCTCATTTCAGTTATACCGTACAGTGGGATCCATGAGTATTACCGTGCAATTTGTCCAACACCATGTTCGTGCACTTTATTTGACCCAATCAGAGCTTCAAGAATGAAAAGAAAACTCAAAACAAGCTGTTGACTACTTCTGCACCAGCATACATAAAAATCCATCGTTTAAAACATACCGGATGTAAGACAGAAATTAATGACGTCATGGACAATTTACACGGTAATACTCATGGATCCCACTATACCTACACCAATAACATAGTTTATTCAGAATGAATATTACTAAACATAATAAGCTACCATTAATTCATACTCCCTCCCCCCTGCGCTTTGGCAGATTTGATGAAAGGGGAGAGCACTGTAGTATTCCATCTCCCCTTCCCCTACAGGTTCCCCTCAAATGTCGACAATCTTAGTGTAAAGTGCGTTTTTGCTAATGAGTCACATTTTGTGAGTCATGCGTCTCCAGAGCGCTTGACATCTGATCAATAGATGATGCGGCATGCTTTGTCAAATGTTTATCTGGTTGCCAAGGGGACGGAGAAAACATCTGCGATTATTGATTCTGTACTACGTTTTATATCAACCTTTCCACGTTAATCTAGCATATGAATTCATCTCTTGTGCAATGTTTGTTTCGTTGTGTACACATTTTCCAAAAGATCGCATTTCATATATAGCTTGAAGTAATAAACAAATATTAGATAAAACTTCACTAGCATCTCGTAACATCGTACCAGATGGTTTCCTTGAATGATAAACTCACCGTTAAATTAATTAAAAAACGAAAGACGAAGCCAAGTGAATAATACTTTAATCAAATCCAATACTACAAGTTATCATTTAAGCCCCCATCCTTCTTCCTGTCAAAATAAACACTTTTACACCTTGCTTTCTCAATTGCATTATAGTTACAAATCCCAAATATTTTATTATCCAATAATACATGTTGTAGCATATGTGAGAAATTACTTTTGTCTGGTCTGTCAAGAAAATGATCACTGATGTTTTATGTATAAATTTCCATATTCTCGTGTATTTGTTTTTCATTTATCATTTGCAAAATCTCGTGATTACATTTTTCATAGTTTCGGTTTTTACACATACCGACTTTGAGGGGGCAAAGCATTTTCTGCTCCCCCCTCTCCAAAAGCACTTCATAGGAACATATTCCTTTCTTGTCCCCCTAGACCAAATATTCGCTTTCAGCTAGGAAGTTTTGTTTAAAATGGACAGAGAGAAATACATTATATATTTGAAAAACTTTGGTAAGTATTCTCTCTACAAATCATCTATTCGTTCATTAGATAAAATTTTGAAGAAATTAGTAAACAAGTTATATTCAGAAAACTTCTTTTTAAAGTAATTTCATTAACTTTTCTTGTTTGTCATTTTGTATATTGATTTACTTTATTTTACTTCGTTTTTCTGCCACTTTTGACTAATCGCGAATATGACTTATAAATTGATGAAGGGACACCCTCAAGAAACTCATATGTCTAGGCCGGGATTCGAACCCGGGATCCATTACATATAAATACACACACACACGCACATGTATATATTGGGTATCCCAGTGGCATATTGTTAACGTAATCGCCTTGTAATCAAGGGATGCAGGGTTCGATACCCGGTGGAGTCAAATAGTGTTTCGTATCCCACTTTAAACTGTAGGTAAAGTGGACTTAAAAAAAAAACACTCTCTCTCTCTCTCTCACACACACACACACATATAAAGTTCGTTGATCTTCACACCCAACTCATATACAGTCGGTGTCACTGCAAAAGGTTCGCAAATATTTTACAGATTGCCTTAGTTGTTATGGTATGGCTATTGGTTGCTATAATACGACCGAATAACATACACGGGATAGGCCCAGCCTGTGGCATTTCAGACAAAGCATCTCCTCAAAGTATTGAATACCCAGTGATATTATCCGTAAAGAGCCCAGCAAACAAATTTCCTCATTACACGTTTCACCCTCGCAGCTGACGTCATCCACAGCAAGAAATCAACGGAAGAACAATCGATTCTAATCTTTCGCGATGCTGACTCCATTCCGAAAACACATTCTCACATGTTCTTCCATTAGCCTCCTCGCATCCTGAGAGTTAGACATCCGTGTGAATCATATATGAATCACCGGTTGCCGACGCGTAAGGATAGATAGATGCTGCTCCCAGTCGGGGGGATGGGAGACGGGGGGAATGGGGCCATTCTAATCATAAGGGTGGTGGCATCCTTTTCATTATCTGCAGCAAGGTTTTATCGACCATGCGTAATAATGCAAACACACACGCGATGTGGGCATTAATTTGTGTTCATCAGTATTCTGGTAGGTACAGGTCATTTCCCTCTGATGCTGATGTGAGGGTTAAACAGAGGAATTATTTTTTTTCCCGAATGACGTGACGTCAGATTCCGTGGCGGAGTGGTTAGCGCGCTACGAATCCCGAGATCCTACGTTTGCTCTTTCAACTATTTCACAAATTCGTCATTCAATTTAGCCGATCTCTGTGACGGAGTGATTAGTACAGCGCGCTACGACGCCAGGGATCCCGGGTTCGAATCCCGGCCTGGGCATAGGTGTTCTTTGTGAGTGTACCTTCATCAATATCACATCATCACGTGCATACATCATCGTCGCGATTAGACGAAAGTGGCAGAAAAGCGACGTAATAAGACTTAATTTAGTCATTCAATCAATCGCCATTCAATTTCATCGTCACGAATCACCTTGAGTAGTATAAAATAGCCAAAAGACATTATAATGCAATAAGTATAAAATAAACAAAAACTGGTAATATTAAACACGCCCATAATATCAATGTAATTGTGATTTAGATAATAGGCATGATATACTGGATAATAAGTCCTTTATATATCACAGACAGATTGCTTCCCTTAGGAAACTGTTACTCGCCTGGTCCCCCACACTTTACCTCCGCACTCGAGGTTCGGTGCACTTCGTACTCGGCTCAGATTTGTCTAGGGGTATCTTTCTTTGTACGACAATGCACGTGGGTTGCTACAAGTCAACATAATTATATTATTAACTGCAAGAGACAAAGGATAACCTTTGCGAAACTTTATTGCTATAGGGGGATAAATCACCTTGTCCAGCATCTGTGAGATTAAAAAAACGGAAATTTTGGATATTTTCTATAGTTTAATTAACGTAAAATTTGAAGTATATATACAAGTCGTATCCGAACGTTCTTTTCTCTAATTATCGGGCCAAAACTCTAATTTTGATGTTGGAAATCTCTATTGTTTGTACCTGGATGCTTTACATTTCATGAATTACATCGGGAGTACGCTTGTCACAAGGTAGACTCGCGTTACTCCAAGAAACGTCTTAACAGGCGCGAGGTCGCCCGACGTGTACATTTCTCAACCTCCACGGTGACAAGGCACTATGCTGCCCGGCGCAACGTAATTACTTCAAAATAACATCCAGTACAAACTACCTTTTTACCTGTAAACTGGACACCAAGGCACTAGCTTGCCCGGCAATCCAATCTCTTACAGCATCCGTTTCGGGAGACCTGTCCTCCGGTCCTAGCTGACCGAAGCAAAAACATCCTCTCCCTTCCAAGTCTCAGTTCCAACAGCCGACCTCTCCCACTCTCATCTGGGAGTTTATATACGTTTTGTTGGCATCTGTTGCCAACGGCCCTTCTTTCAAAATTTTTAATCTATAACAGCTAAACTGCCCGCCTTTTCCTCGAACGTTCGAAACACGAAGCAAGAACAGAGAGCTACATGGTATTTATACATGGAATAATACGAACCTAAAAATGCATAATAAATTGATTTACACTAATAACACATATATATGTTTATACACGTAATTACCTAATTAATTAACATGTTAATAAAATATTTAAATAAGGAAAAAAACACTGTTGCCCTGACACGGGGGCAGGGTAACAAAACCCAGAGTTATCATACACAAGATCCCAAAGTTCCAATCTTCTGGCAATTAAAACTCACAAAACTGATTTTTTTAGTAACTCTTTTACTGTATCAGTGGTTAGGGACTGGAATGCACTTTCACATGAAATGAGAAAATCAATTTCCATAGGTATCTTCAAAAGAAGATTAAGAGAAAGTTTTATGGAGTGATTTTTTTGTTTTATCAAATTAATACATATTTAATAAATATTTGTAGTGGCCTGTTATGTATTTAAACCTATGTATAAGTGTGTGTGTGTACATGTATATATATATATGTTTTATTTATTTCTTTGAATTACATATTTTTACCGCTGTTGGTTTGACATGAAAGGTATATGTGTGATCGTTATTTGCAATGTTTATACGTATATGAATCAATTTATGAATATGTTCTATATTATGAACTTTTGTATGTGGTTGAGTGTAAGAAAAGGCATGAGCCTTAACCTCCACCACAAATAAATAAGAGACAAATATATATATATATATGTATGTGTGTGTGTGTCTGTGAAGTTTATATATTCCTTTTTTCATCGCTTATCCATCACTTTTGACTAATCATTTGAGTCTTTACCAATTTTTAGGGTTTTTTAAGTCACTTGATGCCCAGATATGCTAATCGGGACTGAACCTACAGTTTAAGTACCCTTTGTTGCTACAGTGAGTATGAATTATGGTAATGAAATTGATGAAGGGGCATTCACAACAGAAGACAAATGACAAAGTAAAAGTCGGGACCGAAGCCGGTTCAATACATGCTGAAAAAGTAAATATTTTGTCAAATATAATATGGAGACTCAAATCAGGATATTGTTTTTCAAATACTTTTTTTGTCTATACCTAAAACATGTTGGCATATTGTTTAGCGAGAGAAATAAACATATAGCACTCCGTTCACTCACTTAGAAGCTACTGGGTCCTTGTATTATCGCTTACCGGTGGAACGGGATACGTCACTTACATCTGGAAGTGACATCAGCGCCACTGAACGGTTGGTTTGAAGTTGTCAGTCGAAAAGCAGTAGGACAATAGTGTACAGTGGGATCCATGAGTATTACCGTACAACTTGTCCATCGCCATGTTCACGCACTTTATTTGACCCAATAAGAGCTTCAAGAATTAAAAGAAAACTCAAAACAAGCTGTTGACAAATTTTTGCACCAGCATATATAAAAATTCATCGCTTAAAAACACATAGGATATGAGAGAAAAATTAATGAGGATAGTCATGGACAATTTGCAAGGTAATACTCATGGATCCCACTGTACAACGAGTCGAGAAATGGGTGCACAATTTCCATAAATATGTTTTAATGCTCTTTGGGTGTCCAACGTGAGGACATTTCGTCAACCAATGATTGTTCACTTCTTTTGAGTCACCTGTATGTATTCACCTTGCAGTTCGAATAATCTCTTCACATCGGCCAGTTTTCCCAAGCGTCTTATAAAATTTGAATCAAAACAGTATATATTTACCTAGATGTACCATTTTTTTCTGTAAATAGCACATCGGGCTGCGACGCCAGGGGTACCGGGCTCGAATCACGGCCTGAGCATGGATGTTTGTGATTGTCCATTCATCAATTTCATCATGTCATCACTCATCCCCATCTTCGCAAATTAACCAAAAGTGGCACAAAAAGCAAAGTAAAATAAAGCAAATCAATCAATCAATCATTTTTTCTGTAAATAACCGATTTGGAACACGAAATTCACGTGAGTCCCACTGGATTTAGAATTAACTTTCGATTCGCCTGTATAATGTTAATATTCTTTCTTCCTAGGGATATCGTCAGTTGTCATTGGTAGACTAGGATTGAATCCACTCTGTTCTAGGGGAGAAAAGATTAATTCAATTAAGCTGTTAAAAGAATTCGTATACTGCACACAAACACGAAAATAAGATAAGCTCATTTTTCCCCACATTATCCAGCAAAACGTGCATAAATTTCTGAAGTCGCTTGACCCCCCCCCCCCCTCCTCCTCTCAGCTGTGCGTGCGGGCATGTTTATCTGCGAGAAAGCCGGCGACAGGATAACACCAACACGAAAAGAAATCAACTTGGGCTTCCAGGAATGACGTCACAAGGACATGAACGTGAGTCATCCCGCTTCTCGAGGTTGTCGTATCGTGGCCTCGTTGCATGAAAACACGCGTCGCACCGCATCGCGTCGCGAGACGAGTTATCGTCTTTTCGTTTGCGATGTTTGCGAGATTCGGTGCAAAAATTTTCCAAGGTCATAGAAAAACCTTTATCTTCATTAATTTACTACGCAGGTTGGTTTGGTTTGGTTTGGTTTGAGTTTGAGTTGCTGTTTTAAGTCCACTTTATGCACAGTAAGGCTAATCGGGACTGGACCTACAGTTTAAAGTGGGATCCGAACCACTTGTGCCTCCACCGGGTATCGAACCCGGGACCCCTTGATTACAAGGCGACGACGCTACCACTGCGCCATCGAGGAGGCCGAATTCACTTGGAATTTTACATTTAAAAAATAATTGAATACTAAAGCTTGATTGGTTTATTTTTGTATTATGACCACAACAAACTTGAAAACAAGCCCCTATCAAAAAAATATAAGATGTTCATTAAAATGCCCTCACTCAATTTTTAGAACTTATTCATTCATTACTGTTTTAAAAAAAAACGAACACTATGCTGTTTCCGAGGATAAAGTGTCTTTACCTATTAAAGTTGTCTGTAAAAAATCACTCAGCATACACAAGGGCAAACACAGGACAACTTGACTCCACAGAGGATTATTCTGGCTGTGGATCGAGGCGGCAGAGCCTCGTTAGCATGCAAAAAGCAGTTACCGGAGGTTACCCATGACACCTTGACGTTTGTAAGCTCTTTAAATTGTAAAACTTAATATTTCGTCATCATAACCGTCCGATCAGAAAAAATAAAACCGTTATATTGAATAACTTGTTGTTCGTGGTGTTCAATAATTCATAGACGTTTGTGAGATTTTTTGTCCACTCATCAATATATTGATAATAGACAGACTTGTTTACAATCTCATTATTTATAATATGTTCGATGTGTTGTTAATGTGCACTTTCAATTTGTTTAAGCTTTAAAATTGTTGTGTATTATTATCAGATCCGACTGAATGAATCAATGATTTTTTTTTTTGTTTTAACTCCACTTTATGTACAGATAGGCTAATCGGGACTGGGCCCACAATTTAAATTTGGATCCGAACCTCTGTGAAATGTGCCTCCGTCGGAGGTATCGAACCCATGATCCCTTGATTACAAGGCGACCATGTCACCATTGCACTACACCCCTTTCGAGATGCGAGCCGAAAACGTCACTGAAGTTTACCATCTCTTCCGTCTCGTTAAACTACCATCCCCACAGCTTGAATCCACAGCTACATGTTAGCACACTAATTTTAGGGAACCCGACCAATGACTTTTGATATTTTGTCGATTTTCGTTTAACAAAATTCATTAAGCAGAAACAGGGATCAGAAGTTAACCTAAAATTCTCAAAAACACACTATTTTAGAAAATGACCAATAAATTAACTTTAGGCGTTAAAATTCGAACTTGAAATTTTCATAAATGACGAGAAAGTTAAGAACTTGTAAAAGTTTCTGAATAATTCGATGTGTGGATATTTGGGATTTTAAACTAAGCTAGTGCACACTTTTATTTACATGTGCCTGCAACATTGCATCTTCGAGACGAATTTTCAATTCCCTAATTATGGAAGAAACATAGGCGTCTAAAAGCCACGAAACCAACTTGAAGGAATGCTGTTAAATCTTTTTTAAAATGCAATAAAGAAGTGAAAATATTTTGAACAATGACCAACAAGTTAAAAAAGATCAAAAGAATGCAAAATAAAAAAGAGCGTTTACTGTTTCTGAGCACGAACTACGTATTCGAGGTCCCGAAAATTAAAAAAAGATTGATATTTACCAATCAAAGCCCTGGTGATAAGGAAGCATGGCATTGTTCTGAACTCGTTCTCCTTCAGCAGATACTTAAACGAGAACTGTAGCGCACATTTTTGGTGCCATAAATATAACAGTTCATGTTCAACACTTATGATCAACCTTTTGCCAAATGTCCTTCTTATCTTGTTTACATTCTTCGTCTCATAAGTTCGCACTCGGCAGGTGTCAAGGATATAGTTTTTATCCCTTACACTCGCGTCAATCCATTGTGAAAATTGATAGCTCCAGACTCTGATGTGGATGAGTCACAGAAGAGTTGCCAGGTCTCGCTTCCATTTTTCTTTCATAGTTTCGTTTCTAAATCCACCTTGCGCTCAGATTGACCGATCAGGACTGGACTTCAGTTTACGGTAGCGATTGCTGCCACTACAGTTTTCAGCAATCCGATTGGCTAACGTGACCTATTGGTTGACGTGACGTCACTAGTGAGGTTAGAAGACGTGTACAGTGGGATTCGAACCAGAGCAACTGGTAGCTGGTAGCTCTTGATGACAAGGGGTCCCTTCTAATTTATTACCGTAGTGAATAAAGAGAAAGAAAATCTGATGCATTATAATAAAGGAAAGGACGGGTCGGGTACTTGGAACTGAAAATAAGTTAAATAACTTAATCTACAATAAGCACCGATAAGCAAATCGAGACTGGAGTTAGGCAGACCTCCGTGGTGGAGTGGTTAGCACAGCGCTACAACGTCAGCGATTCCGGGATCGAATCCCAGCCTGGGCATGGGTGGTGATCTTTATGATTGTCCCTTCATCAATTTCATCATGTCATCACCAATCCTCATCGTCGCGATTAGCCAAAGTGGAAGGAAAGCGACGCTAAATAAAAATCAAGTCAAAATCATCAGTTGCATCATCGAAGTCACGATTAAACCGTCAGTAGTAAAGCGACGTATAATAATCAAATATAGATAAATACTGCAGACTGGACGTATGTAGTGGGATTTTGCTCCTGGCGGTAATTGATTCGTGTCGTTCTTGTGCATTGGTTTCGGCTAGAGAACGGAAGCGAAGACAGAGAAAAAAGTCCCGAAAGAAGGTAGAGAAGATGTAGTAAGGCTCTCCTCAGAAAGAGAAGTAAGGGAAGGAAACAGAAAGAAAAGGCAGGAGAGGGAAAAAAGAGTCAGAAAAAAAGAGAGAAATCACGAGGTAGAAAATAAAGGGAAATAATGATGTAGAAGAGAGAAAGAAAGAGACATAAAGGGAAGTAAACAAAATGAAGAAAACAAATGGGAGGGAAATTGAAAGAAACAGAGAAGGAAAAAGGAACAGACAGCTAACGAGATATGGAAAGGGAAGTAACGAGAGAGAAAGAGAATGGACGAAGGAAATGAGAGAGAATGGATAGAAGTAAGTAGATTAAAAGGGGGAGAGAGAAAGAGAGAGAGAGAAGCATGGGCGCCGACTTGTCAAAATTATTGGGGGGGGGCCTCTGATCACTGAAATAAATTAATGAATGACTCACTCCCTCCCTTTTTTAAGTTTTGGCCTCAGTAGTGTTCGGAATCTGGTAAAAGCCCATGAATTCCTCAAAAATATTAAAATTTTCAATTACTGTTCTAATGCAAAATGTCAATTGTTCACGGATGGATATATCACAAGTTTCGTCAACCATAATAGCAAAATATTCCTGACTTTTAATATCTGCTACCACGGAGCGCAAAACAGATCTCCCTAATATATGAATGATCTCGTTCTGAATGCCATGTGAGAGCCATTTGTAGCCAGAACGTCCCATCCACTCTCCTAGTTCATGCACATCTTATTTTGAAACTCTTTTTAGTAAAAATGTTTACAATACTCATAATTATATACTTAATATATAGTAATAATTCATGTGTTTTGCTGTCTCTGGTCATAACCCCCCCCCCCAAAGTTTATGGTTTAGCGGTCTTTACACCCCCCCCCCCCCCAAGTTGATGGTCTAGAACATTTCAAATGTGCATTTAAAGTTAAGTTCCTGTGGCACAATTCAGAGTAAACTTTACAAGAGAAGCAAAATAATACATTAGATCCTCTTAAGCAAAATTATTTAGGGAGTTCTGTCACCACATCGTTAACATTGGAGGGGTCGAGCCCCCAAGCCCCATGGAGTCGACGCCTATGGAGAGAAGTGAGGAGATTGAAAGGGGAAAAAGAATGAGAGGGTAACTTGAACAAAAGTACATGCACCCACAAATACTTAAAAATGTGATTCTCCCTAAGTGGCACATGCCGCTTGGGAACGAGGCAATTAGCAGCAACGTTTCAGACCGTAGTGGCATCCTCGAGCGACACTTGTCGCTTCGGTGTGAATTCTCCTTTATGGAGCTTTAATTGATTGATTTACTTCGCTTCTTGTGCCACTGGCTAATTTGCGAAGATGGGAATGAGTGATGACATGATGGAACTGATGAATGGACACTCACGACAAGCTGCACGTGTCGCTCGAGCTGGGTCGTTTTCTCAATACTGTCCATCGTGTCCCCCGGTCTGTCATTCGAGCGTCCGCGGTGAATGCTTGCTTATAGACTGAAGCGGCTCGTGTTGCTTGTCGCTTCAGTCTGAAAAATCCCTTAGGGATGTTGCGGTTGATTGACTCGTTCCCAAGCGACATGTGTCGCGTGTCGCTTCGGTGTGAAATCTCCCTTAGGAGGACCACATAGAGGTCCTATATAAGTCAGCATGGGTTATTGCTCACTCACAAACCGTACCATTGAATTAGAAAGTCCAAACCAGTCTACAAAATAATAACAATCGTGATGTTGTGATCTGCCTCCGATGCTAACTAAGGTTGCCGATGGCAATATCTTTGCGCTAAATGATCAACCAGAAGTTATTGTGCTCGTATTTCCTGGTCTTGGCAACACTGCGGTCTATGTAAGCCATACAAGAGGTTCAATTTGGAGTAACAGTGGTGAGTCATAACTTGTGGAAGCAATCACAACACGTTCAGCTTCTTTTCTTCTCTCTGTCGGGGAAAGACAGGAAAAAACGGCATCAGTCTTGTGTCTGAGTGTGTAGCGAATTCAGAAACAAAAGCTTGGAGAAGTATGAAGATAAGTCAAAACACCTTTCTTTCTTATTTTAGTCAAAACAGTTATTTATGTAGCTTCCCCCTTTCCGCAAAAAGTTTTTATTAGTTATCTCTTGTTAATTGCATAAAACAAAAACGCACAGCTGAAAACAATACAACAACAAAAAGAACAACAGAGCTTATCCGGAAACTCAAATCCAGCGAAATACGACTTATGTGGAACCAACCTAATGACGAATCACGATTAATACGAATTTAGAAACCATTTCCCGTCAAAACCAAGACGATAACGGTGAATTTTTCGAGTCCATGTTGTGCTCAGATAGGCTCAGGGTGGTATTTGTAAGGGGGGTTGGGGGGGATTTCCTCTCTGGATACTTGTGTCCCCCCCTCTGCTTGCTAAATTTTATCCATGGGGGGATATGTTATATGGCTTGAAGTCATTCATTATCTCATGCTGTCGCTGGACAGTCAGTAGAATTTCTTCCCCACTGGAAATTTCTTAAATACCACACTGGATAGGCTAAACGAGACTGGGCCTGCAGTTTATAGTGGGGTCCGAGTCTTCACCGGGGATTGAACCCGGTACCCCTTGATTAAAAAGTAACAACGTTACCTCTGTGAATTTGAAAATGCATGTACTGAATTCAACATTAACGAGCATACATACATTTTCATTTTGGCTTTGAGAACCATAAGTTTTTTTTTTTACCCCGGTGCAAATCTGTGTAGGATCCAATTCTAAAACGCTGACCTCCGTGGCCGGCTCTGGCGTGGGTGTTCTCTGTCAGTGTTCCTTCTATCGTCATTCATCCTCATCTTGGCGATTAGCCAAAAATTGGCAGAAAACTGAAGTAAAATAAACCCAATCAATCAATGCATCAACGAGTTCGAAAACTCCATGATTGCATTGCAGGTATATAATGTGTGTGTAGTTTTTTATAAAATAAGAGGGTGGGGGGTGAGAATATTTTAAGGCAAGGAAACTCTAAATTCGTCACTGGTAACGAAAACGTAACGCTGAATACTAGAATTCTAAGTCAGAAAGCCACAGCCAGTGACATAAATGTGCTATGTCCTTGAGCTCCAATTACGATTTAATTTAGCTGATTCAGCCCAGGGGCGGCCACGTTGCGCCATCGAGATATTTTCGGGAGATTTTTCCTTCAAATAATATAAAATTCAAAGTTTATATATTTTTCCAAAATACATGTAAAATTTTTACACCTTAAATGCACCATATTAAATCCATTGGAAAAATAAAAGAACGTATTTAAGGATATTTTCCAAGGACGATAGTGGCTGTTTGAGGGCGAGCATTGTCGTGTACGAGAAACCATGAACCTTGTTGTGAGTACAGTTTCTGGCTAAGAAGGGGGTGGTGCAAATTGATCATCCACCATACTCGCCAGATCTGAATCCTACAGATTTCTTTCTCTTCCCACGCCTCAAAATCGCTTTGAAAGGTCAGAGATTTGAGGATATTCCGAACATCCAACGGAACGTTACCCCCACACCCCCTATACGCCTTCATGGCGTGGTGCTATGCACAGGGGAACACTTTACTTTTACTTTTTTTACAACGGAACGTGACGAGGGTCTTGAACACCATCCCGAAAGAAGACTTTTCTAAAAGTTTCCAGGACATGTACAGTCGTTTTCAACGGTGCATAGCTATGGGAGGGTACTATAGTGGAACCACAAGGAAAGAAACCTGCGCAGATCCCATCGCGCTGGCGGGTGGGGGAAAAAGACAGAAAGAAGGAGCCTTCAGAGCGGCCAACGTCAGTGTTGCCAGACCTATTGATTTCTCGGTAGGATTCTATAATAAACTATGGCACCTCCGACGGCCTGCTCAAAAACAAGTTTCCTGGTCACCTTACTTGAACATGGAGGGGAGAGTGGAACTCCACTCAGCCACGAAAAGTGCTGTTTGAACTGTGACATTATGTCAATCGATGTGCTAGGACATTATTATTATTTTATTACTATTACTACATTACCATGGGCGTCCGGAAGGGGGGGCGTGGCCCCCCTGGAAAATGAAAGTCAACCAAAAATTATATATTTTTCACATATAATTTCATTTCAGCTGCAATAATGTGTGTTAATTATTGCATGAATATGATACATTGAAATTTAAGCAATGTTTTTTGAGGGAACAACACTATTATTGGAGAAAATGTGCCTTCCTTGCCCCTGCCTGGAAAAAATCCTGCGGACGTCCATGTACATTACTATTTTTAGATGGTTGTATTTTATCCCACCCGAAAATCTATTTCTATTTTAGTTATTTTACGTCGCTTTTGTGCCTCTACGGGTAAGTACGACAACAAGGATGAATGAAAAACTGATGAAATGAATGAAGTGACACAAACACAGTGAAACAAACGTCCTTGCCTTACTAAGTAGAAATACTGACTTCGTAGCGTGGGCAAATTATTTTATATATGTATATGTGTGTGTGTGTCTATTATATATTAAATGCAGAAACATAGAGGCAGCATAACTGACGAATAAAGCATGTGTTAATAACAAGAAATTTGCTAGAGAACGAATCGGCATAGTTCAATTACTAAGGAAATAATGCACCCCCTCCCCCATAGTTGCTTGGAACTTTCATCGGCTTGAAAATACTTAATTTTCTATCCTTAATATACTATTCTATACTTAAATACTTAATTTTCTACAAAATTATAAAGCGGCATGGACGTCCAGAAGGAAGTGCAAGGATGGTCTCCACCACCCTCCTCTTCTGGAAAATGAATGTTGACATAAAAGTACTTATTATTTCAGACGTATGAGTTGATTTCAGTTACAGTAATTTACATCCATTATTATAATAGGGATGTAGGAACGTGATAATTTCAAACTCAAGTGGTGTTTTCTGAGAGGGCAACATTAGGCTATACGGGGTAATATGCCTCGTTTACCCGCCTGCTAAAAATACATTGTTTCCCTCTCGCTGGAAAAAAATCTGCAGACATCCTCTTGCCCCCCAGTGCGCACGCCTATGCCGCCCCGAGAAGGTCGTTCATCCGCTACTATTAGATCATCGGATTTTGTAGCAGATCTTCTGGTTTCCCAAGGAACAATCTCCCGATTTTTTCAAGTCTGACCTGGCAACACTGCCCCGAGGACTGATAACGGCAGGGAAAATGCGCGAACGCTTTTGAGGGAAAGTTTTTTTCCTTGTGGTCGAGCTATACTTGTACTTCGAAGGACAGTAAGTTAGGTTTCATTAAGAATTCGTCTACTTTCGATATTCAGGATCATTCATCGAACTTTATTGTCAGAGGTGTTCTATCTGCATTACAAGACATAAGTGATATTCTCGATATTCATTAATAACACCACTTCTTAAAATATAATGCTTAGTGTTGATATACTGCTTAATTTAAAGCAGGTGCATCATTTGGAACGTATAGGCTATCGAATCCGCATTTCTAATTTCATGGCACAGGAAAATGTTACTTTATTTTAACCAGTTACATTTGCACTGAATATAAAATCCACATAATTATTGTTATGTGTTACTAAAATAGTTATGTTTACCCCAAGAAAACGATAGAGGCGGGGGAGGTGAGTACTTTGAAAGAGGAACCGTATTATATTATCGCCCTGACCTTAAGAATTTGGTTCTGCAATGTCTCGTGAAACAATAATTGAATCGGTTATACGGCTGGAGCATGTTACTCGTATTTGGTTTGCCGAGGTTGAATTTTCTATCTTTATCTTAAGTTGTGTAACAATTTGTGTTAAATACTCAAATTGTGAGTTTTATAAACCCACTCACAAACACTATTTATATGCATACTTACATAATTTAATTTACTACATTTAACCAATTAATGTGCTAGCTTTAAGTTTTTTTTCGAAAATCAAGTTATTGGGTCATGGCGCCACCGTCGATCCCGGTCCATGTTGGATCCATGTTAACATGGTATTTCATTCAAAAGGAAATGAATTATTACGTATTCATCCAAACTACGTATTTTGGGGAATTATGATGAACGATTTTAGGGACGGTCTTGTGATGGGCACCCCTGTTTATGGAGGAGGGGTAGATCCAGTAAAGTGTTCAGTAAAGCTAAGATAAGAGTTACTTTCGGTAGACACGCTGTCGTAATTAAATGCTTTGTGGGGATTACGATATGATTAGGGGGCGACGCATGATATGATTTGGGGGGACGCATGACATGATTAAGGGGGGATGCGCCATTGGCCTTGGGGGATGGGCGCCCCTGTTTTAGCACACAGATATCAAACTGTTTCCCCTATCTCCAACGGGTAATTAATGACATACGACATAAACACCTTTTATACTTGCCGCCATCTTAGAGATGGCCGCGTGTCTTCTTCCTCTTCGAGTGGGCTTTGAGAGAATAATGGTGTACCAACGCATAGAATAATACCATTTCTTCTTCTACAGTCTTTATATCATGATTGTATACTAATCTATCATTAGTTTTAACTTGAAATGCACTGAAAAGTTGTTTTGCTGTCTCGTATTAACCTCTACCCCCCGAGACTGCAATAAGAACGTTCTACAACGTACATCCTACGTAACAAACCGATGTATATGCTCAAGGAACACGTCATTATCAGCAAGAAAGCAACACTCATGAATATTCTCCGAGGAAACCACATGCTATCGCGCGTGCTTCGATTTTCTTCTTCTTCTTTCACCTTTTTATGGACAACGTTAACAGATGGCGGATTCGGGCACGAAACAATTTGACGTCAGAATCTGATAGGAATCGATCAATAGGTAATTGGGTCAAGACAGTGGTGGTTGGAAGAGGAAACCTAAAACAGGAGTGGGGTATTATTGTCTAGATTCGTGACATTGTTATCCAATAGAACGGCCGTGTACTTTCACGTGGATGGAGATTTCGTGACAACACGAACCGCCATGCACGGATGCAGATATAAGTTGACCTCGGGCTGGCTTCTACTGCCGGACATTTCGTTGCGAAAGTTTCGGCGAAGAAGTAATAGCTTTTTGCATGCAAACTCCTGTTCAGCATCAAAATGCTTCACATACATGCACACATACACAAAGCATGCTTTCTCTTATTTACAAAACTAAGACGCATTTCGTTTTTCACACAACTTTGGCAACTTTGATTGATTGATTTAGTTTATTTTACTTCGCGTTTTGTGCCTCTTGGCTAATTTGCGAAGATGGGGATGAGTGATGAAATGATGAAATTGATGAATGGACATTCACAAACAACCAGGCCCGAGCGGGATTCGAACCCGGTGTCCTTGGCTCGCACAGCGGTTCACAGGGTCCGGCATGAGTGAACGAGTACGAAAACTAATTTCTTAAAGCCTTTTCTTGAACAGGGTGTATACAAGTTTATAACAAAATAAAATAACTATGCATTTCATTTTATTTCGCCTAAACTGCATGAAATGTAAAAAGATAACACTGGGGAACAGTGAAATTGCGGCACAGTGTTTGAGAGCTAATTTAGGGCGATTTCATGCTGCTGAATAATGATCTAATAATATATTTCCTGAATTGGCTCTAATTTATGAAATAAATGCAACTAAACCAAAATGGCGGAAACATAAGACATACATATAAATGAACTTCTAACAACAATTTAATATTTCTTTTTGTGATTACAATCATTATTATAAAAATAAATTTATATAGGCCTATGATCATAATAATTAAGAAAACGTGTACACAGTGAAGTAACAAACTATGTGAAACGTTTTCTATACGATTTCCTGCTGTATTGCTTTTTAGGACAATCCCTCTGTAAGCTCCAAAAGTAGTCGGCCATCATGTGGCGATCCCATCGTCCCTGGTACCTTTCTTCCATTATCCTTATATCCTGATGGAACCTTTCTCCCTGTTCTTCACTAAAATCACCAAGGTTCTCAGGGAATCTGTCAATGTGGCTATGTAGAAAATGTATCATCACACTCATATTACCTCCCAATTTCTCAAAATTTTTCAACATATTTCCAACTATATCGCGGTAGTTTTCTGCTCTGTGATTCCCCAAAAAGTTTTTGACGACGGACACAAAGCTCAGCCAGGCCTCAGATTCGATGTAAGACATATAAGTTGTAAAATTGGCATAATTTATAAGTGTACGAATTTGTGGTCCGTCAAAGATTCCTGCCTTCAATTTTTCAATACTTAGTCCTGGAAAAGTGTGGCATATATATTTTAAACAATCACCACTTGTATCTAAGGCCTTGACAAACTGCTTTATTAACCCAAATTTAATATGCAGTGGCGGAAGGATGATTTTGTCCCTATCTATCAGTGGTTCATGAATGATATTATCTTTTCCCACTGTAATATTTTCCCTTGGGGGCCAAACTTTTATCGTACACTTTTATCACTTTCATTTTTATTGTCACTAGCACTTTCATCTGATATCTCAACGTCCTCGTCGATATTTTGCGAAAAGGTACATACTGGTAAAGTTAATTTTCACTGTGCTGTATTGGCGGCTTTGCTGACTCTACATTAGCGTACACCCAATTACGCTTTTTGAATCTATTCATGCCTTTAACATTCACAGCACAAACATAGCAATCATTAACATGATATTTTGGTTACCTCCATGTCATGGGCACTCCAAATTTGAGTCCCTTTCGTCCGCCTTGGCCCCAATAACGAAGTGATTCCAAACAAGTTTTGCAAACTATATGTGGGATCCATTTTATATTTTGTTGTCCCAGATTTTTGGCAAAATAAGCCTTATACAAATCTCTCACTACATCCGTGATATTTCTTCTCTGTGATGGTAGACAATATATTCCACATATATAGCAAGAAAACATTTGGGTTATTGAAACACTTACTACGTGAGGAACTCATATTTCCAATGTATTCACATTAAACGCATTTCGCTTAGTTATACCACAGATTGTTATACTACAAAATTCAACATTAAGATATATATATTGCCTAGCAATGCTTCATAAGTTGCCTAGCAACAATTTACAAATAAATAAATAAGTTTCTTAATGGGAATTTCATCCCATTATCAAATTTTGATATTACCGAGAAAAGCGTGGAGTAATTTTACCTCCTACATTTTCCATGGTGTGTTTATTTTTATAACTGGAGTCAATTCAACTGAACCAATCATACAATTGGCAATCACAGCTGTTTAGTGTGCTGAAACTGTTATTAAACTTTATGCCACAAAATAAAATCTTTTTTTTGTTCCCCAGTGTAATAAAGACAATTGAGCTGCATATTCACTCATTTGGTGGATCAAGTATAAAAGTATCCCCAAAGATATATTAATAATAATAATAATAATGAAATAAAGTGGTTTGTTTTTATCAGCTTATAATAGTTATTATTGTATAATAACCATAACCACGATGATAATATTTATTGTTATTATTTCTCCTATTCATGTTTTATAAATGGCCTAAACCCCCATCCCCTATAAAGATTTCTGGCGACGCCCATGCTCAGATTTTCTCCTTTTCACAATACTATCCTCACACCAATTAGAAACTGTGATCATTCGAAGCAACACGAATATCTGTTTCCACAACTGATTATGTAAATAAGATCAGTGTGTGTGAAGGTTAATATCACAAAATGTCCTTGTCACATTGATCACAGTGTTTGCGACAATTCCCGCCTTGTTTATCGTCCGGTGAAAATGGCGCTGCACCTTGAAGGTGTTCCTGCCAAAGACTTGAGAGAGCTGGGTTATTGATCAGTTGAGCATTCTCTGGCGAGCAAACAGACGCGGACTAATCTGAACGCAAGCAATGCTCATCTTGTGTAAACAAGCCTCTTTGGCTGATGAGTCACGTTGGCCGATGTCCCAGGCCGAGAGATCGCCTTGTCTCGGAAAATGAGCCATGATTGTCTCTTGAGCTTCCTACATGGTTATTATGCAATAGGTCCTAGAATTAATTGCTCATCTTTAGAATATCGCAAGTTCCTGTATTCATATTTTAACTCTTCTGCAGTTAAAAATGTCCTGAGTGATCGCTATCGGTATCGGAAAAACATCGGTTGGATTATTTAACGATACCAGCGATACCGACCTATACTTTCCCGGCGTTTGGATCATTCGCAGGGTCCACAAAAATGCCACGTGACACTTTCGCTGAGCCTAATTATCCAGTAAGTTGTGCAAAATTTGAGATTTCCATTAATTTTGCTCCAGTATTAATTACTTTGATATTCTGAGATAATTTTTGAGGCAGCTAGTTGAAAGATTCATCCGGCATTGCATTTGAGAGATATCAGTAGACCAGTGGCGGCGATTGGGTTTCAAAACAATGGGGGGGGGGGGGGGCAAGGTGCTAAAACTGGGGAGAAGGACAGTTTACTCTACCTTGTTAGATAAGGTTTATCATAGTGCGGGGACAAAAGTGGCAAAAAGTGGTGGGGCAACTGCCCCCTAATCGCCGCCACTGCAGTAGACATCTTTGAAGATGGTAGACGAAAAATAATAAATAATAATAAAATGAAAATAATAATAAAAATATAACCTTGGCGTGGTGTTTGAAGAATAGTGAAGTTTTCCCCCATGTTTTGCCTCATTAATCAAATGTTCACAGAAGATAGGGACAATTACTGACAATTCTCTCGACATTTGATAACCCTATATTATCTCACTGCGGTTATAAAGCTTAACAGTCAACCCATTTTTCTCAACGCCGCTAGAAAATAAGCTTCAAAACTTGTAAGCAGGTGCTACTCTTGTATGACTCATAGCAGGCAAAGTTCGTTTCTACAAGTTCTCGTATCTTCCGACTGGTGTCTAATCGTGTAGATATCTTTTGCTGATTGAGGGTGACTGTTCAACGCGCGTTGTATGCTAAACATGTGCTTATACCGTTAGCTGAGTAATACTGCCAGTAGCGACATCTGTTAGAGTGTTCCATACGAAGAGGCCTGGTGATAGATGGCGCTTATTATACTGTAACTTCTGTGATTTCTCGCCTTGTTTTGTGAGAACAAAGACATAGTGGTGAAAGGCTGTGAATAACCGTGAAAAGAATTAAGATAAAATTGAGTTTATTTCTATCCAATGAGCTGCAATCTGCATGCAAGTGTTAAAATAGAATACTGTTTTTTGTGTTATGACATGATGTCAACGCGATGTTTTAATAATAATGAAGGTTAATTGATTGATTTATTTGGCTTATTTTACTTCGCTTTTCTGCCACTTTTGGCTAATTGTGACCATGACGATGAGCGATAATTAGATGAAATTGATGAAGGAACACTCAAAAAGAACACACGTGACCTGGCCGGGAGTGCAACCAAAGAACTTTTCTGGTTAGCCGGCGTATTTAGATAGTGGTACAATTAGACTGTATATAACGGTGCGATATATTTCCTTTTACTAATGATGTAACAAAGATTTTTAGCAGGTACGACCCACACCGTATTTTGGACCAAAACTTTCGTATTTACTTCGGTCCAAGAAACGTTTCCGACATCTGGTGAAAAAATTGGAATTCGCCTGTATGTCATAACCTGTCACAAAGAAGAAGATGCTTCGGTCAGCTTTCACACGATCAACTTGTTAGCTGATAACTAAGACGGTCTTATTTCTGCTGCTGAAGCAAGAACCAACGAAGCAAATATTCCTTCAAACAAAATACATTCACGGAACATTCAATGGAAATAGCACGATTCAACATATTGAAATCTTTTCTCTCGCACAATTCACTGTCAATTAAAAAATGCAATGATATGCGGTGGACATGAAGCATTCTGATCTAAGTTCTTTCTAAGTGAACACTACGCCCCGACTACCAGATGGAGTTGCATGCTGGTTAAGCTGCATCATGCCAAATATTCAGTTTCACATATCGTATATACTAGGGGGCAAGTTCCCCTTCAATAGAAGGAAATTGTTATAATTCCAATCCTTAAACCAGGAAAACACCAGGATGTTCTAAAAATTATCGGCCAATAGCACTAGCGTCATGCTTATAAAAAAATTATGAACATCTTATACTTAATAGAATTACGTGCTGGATTGAATATAACAATATATTACCAAAATATCAAATGGCATTCAGAAGAGGAATGGGGACAATAGATATTTTGACTACACTTATTTTAGACATAGCCTATGGTTGTCAATTGTTCGTCGTGAATTTTGTATAGTTGTTTTTTCTGGAACTTTCTAGTGCATATGATGCAGTCCTTATAGAGTTGCTTGTAAAAAACTAAAAAATCTCAATCTTCCTAAGCAATTTATTAAAAGTATAGTGGGATTATTACTACAGAGAAAAATTTATCTTCGTTACGGTCATCAACTTTCGAATGCTCGCACTACTAGTCAAGGACTGCCGCAAGGTGCGGTGTTAAGTCCAACATTATTTAATTTGTATACTTATGTTCTTGGTAAACAAGTATTGAAGTATGCTAGATTATTGCAATATGCAAATGATATTGTTATATACAAAAGCAGCAAGAATATATATCCGGGAACTTTTCTAACGATGGAAGCGGCCCCGGCGCCCACCCAGCGTCGAATAACATGGGTACCTGGGGGAAACCCTGGGGGGTAAAGGCGGTCAGGGGCGTGATGCTGATCACATCTCCCCCGCTCACGACCGGATCAAGAAAGTGTGGGGCGTTACCCCCACACCCCCTATACGCCTTCATGGCGTGGTGCTATGCACAGGGGAGCACTTTACCTTTTTTTTTTAGCAAGAATATATCTGATGGTATAGAGGAAACACAACTGGCTTTAAACAAATTATGCACATGGTGTGATATCAATGGCATAAACATTAACATAGAAAAATCATCTGTAATTGTGTTCCATAGAAGAATATTACAAACTCCAGTTGTGTTAGACATTAATGGATCACATATAAAACAAACTAGGACACACAAATTTCTTGGTATTATGTTGGATGATAAATTGAAATGGAAAGCCCAAGTAGAACACATGGAAGAAAAGGCGCTTAAGGCGTTTAACATTATAAAATGCCTCTGCACAGTCAAAAAAAAAGTGGGGAGCAGATCCTAGACTACTCCACATTGTTCACAAGCAAATACTAAACTCAAGATTAGATTATGGCTCTTTCTTGATTAACAATAATCTAAATTGCGCATTTGGGAAAATATCTTCAATACAATAAAGTAAAGTAAAGTGTTCCCCTGTGCATAGCACCACGCCATGAAGGCGTATAGGGGGATCTTCAATACAATATCATAGTTTATGTAGAATCTTTGGTTTATGGAAAGGAACACCTGAAACAAGCTATGTTTGTTGAAGTAGGAGAACCACCATTTCATCTACGGGCACAATATCTTGCGAGAAAATTCTTAATGAAAAAGCTTCCATATCCAGTCCGATAATACCAAAATTATCACTCTTACAAACCTTAATGTCATCAACCCGTACAGCTAAATATAAATTAAATCTTCCAATCTTATTCACAGCATACAAGTCGATTAAGGATTTCATACCGAAAGTTATTAGATTTTCAACGTCTCCGTGCTTTACGACAGACTATTTTAAATTGGCAACAATACTTCCCGCGGTGGCTCAGTCGTTAACGCGTCTGACTACCATGCTAAAGGTCCCGGGATCGATCCCCGGCTGGTTCAAATCCGGGAACTTTTCTAACGTTGGAAGCGTTAGCTGGCGCCCACCCAGCATCGAATGACATGGGTACCTAGGGGGAAACCCTGGGGGGGTAAAGGCGGTCAGGGGCGTGATGCTGATCACATCACCCCCACTCACCGATCAAGAAAGTGTGGGGGTTTACTCCCACACCCCCTACACGCCTTCATGGCGTGGTGCTAAGCACAGGGGAGCACTTTACCTTTACCTTTTTTACTTCCCGTTCACTTTTCTCCATATCCAGATTGACGAACGTCAATGCCAAGTATGGTGAATAACATATTCATGGAATATGTTCACTCTGTAGTGCATGAAGATTTTTATATATATACACAGACGCATCAAAGTCCGCAGCTGGTAACACTGGAGCTGCAATATATTGCAATAATCTGATGGAATACAAAATCTACCCATTACCAGCAGAATTTTCAATATTCACGGCGGAGCGTTTGCTATTCGTCAAGCATTGTTGTATATACAGGAGAAAAACCTCAAGAGGGTGGTGATAGCCACTGATTCAGCGTCAGTCTTACACTCCCTGGGATCGATAACAGCTGATTACTATGTAGACTGGTACATTGTTAACATAAAAAATTTGTATCACAAACTAACCAACTCAGATTACAGTATTTATTTTGTCTGGACTCCTGGGCATACATCCATAGAAGGGAACCACATAGCAGACGCATTAGCCAAGTACGCAGCTGAAGAATCAAGTCACCGATTGCTTCGGATTAAATTTTCTGCAAAAGCACTAGTCACATGCTAAAACAGAATTGTTGAAAAGTTGACAGAAACAATGGACAATTACAGGGAAGACTAATGGGAAAAAATACTATTCAATCCAACCACGTATACCTAATGAACCTTGGTATCAAGATATACATCTTTCAAGAAATTCTTTAACAAGCCTTCTTAGATGTCGGCTAAATTACACCCTAGACCCTACACTAGGAAGATTGTACAATCTCCAAGCTGTCAGTGTGGTGCAACTGATCATATTACAGTAGTGGCATTAATTCTGGACACTTTTGAGAATTATGATGAATATCACATTCAAGTTTTGATTTTAATTTAAATTTACGTTTTTATTGAAGTCAAATTTTCAGGAAATAGATAAACATGTCTTTATGTTCAATGTTTCAAAGAGTGAGCACACTAAATATAATAATAATTATACAGAAAATGTAACTAAGTGTTCTTAGCATAACAACACCTGTAAAATGTTCATTCAGTAAAAAGTAAATTTTGGCACACACTCATTACGGTTATTGTAACTGCGTTGTGTTAATATTTTGTGGGATATCCTTTCGATTTGATAACTGCCTCGATTCTTCGTGGCATTGAGTCCACCAAACATTTGAGATCTTCCGGTATTATCACTCTAAACCATGATTGGACGATGGGCTCTAACAGCTCCCCCTTGTTGCTGGGATTCCGACGCGCCACCCAAACTTTAAGCCTTGACCACAAGTTCTCAAGCGGGTTGAGGTCGGGACTGTTCCCGGGCCAAGGCAGAACAGTAATACCATGGTCCCTGAACCATCGCTGATTGATTCCAGCGGTGTGACACCTCGCGCCATCCTGCTGAAAGATGCACCGCTGAACGTTACCCCCAAACAAATCACGAATAGTGGGCAGCAATTTTACCTGTAAGACCTGGTCTTGGTATTTTTTGGCTTTAATGTTGCCTTCTAACACTGCTAGGCGCCCGACACCATGCCTTGCCATGCTTCCCCACACCATGACACTGATAGGATGCTTCATAGTGGCGGTGGTGCACTCAGGTATCATGTCTTCACTTTTTCGGCGACGCACATACCTGATACCATCACTTCCAAAGATGCTGATCTTCCTTTCATCGCTCCAAATTACTTTACCCCAATCTTCTTGCGTCCACTCCCTGTGTGCTAACGCCCATTGCACACGCTTTTTCCTCTGCTTTTGGTTGAGATAAGGCTTCTTTCTTGCGACCCTCGGTCGTAAACCATTTTCACAAAGTTTTTGTCTGACTGTTCGGTCAGAAACTACTACTCCAGAAGTTCCCAAAATGGCATTAACATCTTTTGCCGTACGCCGGCGATCTTGTAGAGAAAGGCGACAGATTCTACGACAACCTTGAGCAGTTAATTTTGGTTTCCTGCCACTTGTTGGAGCACTTTGTGTGTTCCCAGTTGCTTCATACCGCTTGCAAACCTTTCTAACGCCTGACTTTGTAGCACCACCACCCAACCTTTTTGCTATTTCTTCATAAGAATATCCTTCATTACGAAGTGTCACTGCCTTAGTCCTTTTACTTGGTGACCAATCAGCTCGTTTTATTGTGTTAGGAGCCATTATTTGCAATTTCAGTATCACTTTTCAACTCGCTCCACTACATAGAGTACCTAACGATGTTCTCTTCACAGAAGTCAGCTGCCAAGTGTTGTAAAGAATGAAAACAAAGAGTTCAGTCGGTTGAAAATACCAACAACAATACTAATAAATATACCAAATAATCAAACAACAATGCTGCAGTAAGGTGCGAGCGATTCTTGAGGTCAGCGAACGATGTACAACAATGATGCTCAAAGTTGATGTAATACACAAGAATCGCACACAA
The DNA here is from genome assembly GCF_977018435.1 of Lepisma saccharinum. Classification (NCBI taxonomy): domain Eukaryota; kingdom Metazoa; phylum Arthropoda; class Insecta; order Zygentoma; family Lepismatidae; genus Lepisma; species Lepisma saccharinum. The sequence goes on along the minus strand of NC_139244.1, from coordinate 7,193,966 downwards.
GCGTTCTGTTGGATGAAAATAACAATAACAATAATAATCAGGCTACAATAATGCACCAGATGCATTATTGAAGTTACTGAATGATGTAATTTAAATTGTTTAATTTTTCCATACATGATATAGTTTTACATTCGAGTCATTCTAAAAAAATTAACATTTTACAAAAAGTGTCCAGAATTAATGCCACTACTGTATATTTGAATGTCGTCTTAATGTAACTACGCGTGATTATTTCTTAAGAGATCTAAAAGAAGCAGGATATAATGAGGCATACACCTTGTCAACACTTTTGAGGAACCCGACTAAGAAAATAATATATGTACTTACCAACTATAAAATATTGTATTATAAAATTATGAAATTGTAAAATGATGAAATGTAAAACAAATGTAACTGGTGCATAGCTCGAAAGCTACAACCAAATATACACTTATACATTAAAAAAAAAAAATATATCGTAAACTTCCTTGTGGAAGAAACTATAAATCCAGAGATAAGTATGCAACTTTTGAAGATGGGTCTTAAAAGACGCATCCCACATAAAACAATTACACAAGGTAAGTCTGTAACTTTGTTAACGAGCTATTATTTTCAATAATTAAGTGTGCAAACTACCAACGTTAATTATGAAAAATAGCGTAGGGCAAGTCTAAAAATTATGTTTAACTTTATTGTAATTTTATAGCGGGCTAACAATGTAACGCAAATAATTTGAAAATGCTTGGAGACAATTATTATGAGTAGAAAATAAATAACTCATATTTTATACATTCTCTTCTTTAAAAAAGTCCAGCATAATAATTTATTACGAAATTGAGAATACAACGAAATCTAGAGTCAATTTTTAAACGCCAAATGTATGATTATCATTTGACTATATTTTCCCATTTATTAATTTTCTTGCCTTCTCCTCTAATTACTTTACTAAAGTTCAAAATACCATCGTAGACTCGCGACATCTATTTTTAAGCAGCGACATTTATTATTTTGTGCATTTAATTGTACATACAGAAAATATTAGCCTATTACGAAGTTACACTCATCCTGTGTATAAACAAGGTATATAAGCGAATTTAATACATTTCATAAACAAGTTACCAATGTGAATTAAACCACGGAACTAATGAGAATTCAGAAACGAAACGGATAAAGTAAGGATCTGACCACAGATAAACGTATTATCTGTGATATAACAGTCTTGTTATTCTTCAAGCTACTTCAGAGTCATCTACATGTAGGAGCTGAGGGTTACGGAATGCAATACGTGCGTAATGAAGGTTCTAATAAACATCAGTTGGTGCTCAAGCACGCGGGAAATAAAGTCGACAGTTTGTTCAGCGATTGCATCTGCACCCATTACATCCCTCCATCTCATCTGCACCCCTTCATTCGCCGTAAATTTTCTATGGATCAGCAGAACGCAGTAAAGATAACCCAGACAAGGAATTACGACTTGTTTCCCCATTTTGTCGTTTGGTGGTGCTGCTGTAGACTTTAATAGCCGCAAGCGACCATCCCCCGATTGAATCAATCGGTGTCTTTGGTAAATGCTTTGTGTTTTTCCCTGGGGGAACCCCTCATTGAGAGTGAAGAGTACCCCAACCTTCCTGCCCCCCCCCCCCTCAATCTCCCATCGAGAGCAATGAAAAAGGATATTATTGATGGCAGGAGGAGTTGTTCCACAAAATGGTGGCCAATTGAATCGGCTGGTGATTTCATTCGATAAAATCTCGGTCCAGTCAACGCTCCCAATTGGATTATTTGCATATTAATCTCTTTGTGGATCTTTAGCAAGAGCCAATTAGAAGCGCTCCCGCAAGAAGTGTGTAATTTGAACTATAAATGACACCCTTAAACAGCGTGTGTCGTGAAATGTTTGTAGAGGAGAAATCTAATGGTGCATTGCAGAAGGAAATGGAATTTGAATATTTTCGTGAATTTTTACACGACGATTGTGAGCCGGTAGAGTGACCGAGCGCGTCTAGTGGTCAACTTTCGATCTCTCCACTAAAATTCCCGGCCTGGACATAGCTAACTGTTATTTGTAATTGTCCCTTCATCAATTTCATCACTTATTATCGCGATTAGTCAAAAGTGGAAGAATTGTCTTCTAGTTTCACCGTGAAAACTAAGCATCTGTGACCAATGAAACTGAAACCTTTGTGCATAAAGTTGGCTTTCATATGAAACTTTGTTATAAGTGCTATAATTTCAGTAAGTTGTAAAATCCCTAGAGAAAAGTTGTTACGCTTCCACCAGGAGACTCGAACCTGCGCTCATCACGTAGACGGAGCCCAAAGCACGGCCACAGTGTGGGACAAAAGCCAAACGGTAGTTATTTTTTTAAAATATATTTGGTATATTTTCCTAATCTGTGGAATTCGTATCAGTAATCTTAATTTTTTCTGTGTTTTTCATTCATTCAATCAGGCCTCCCGGTGACGTCATTGTCGCTTTACGTTCCGGGTTCGATACCCGATTGACTCGTATAGTGGTTCATAACCCACTTACGAACAACTTTTTTTAGTCTTGGAAATGCCAAATAAATACTTGTTCGCACATTTCTACTTGTTATTATGGATATTTATATATATGTAATTATTATTGTTTTGCTGCAGAAAGTGAATTAGATTTCACAAAAGTTGAATAGTAGCTAGCTGTGTTCCTACTTATTTATCATAAACCTAAAAAAGCTCCATGTCGTAATTTTCTATCGACCAATGTCCGTTCACTATCCATAATAGACCCACCTGTATGTACTCCACTTTGATCTCGTTGCGTAAGAGCTGAATTGGAAGTTGACAAAAAAGAAGTCGACAAACTCAGCATGACTCTGTGTAATGTCGGCCACCTACAATTCCCTTGACCCTTGAAAGTTCATTATTCATTACGAGTGATTCACGGAAAAGGACTTGTTCGTTTATATTTAACTGTGATGGAAGCCGCGTCTGAATCACGAAGGGTTTGGTTCGATGGCTTTCGTGTTCAGAATATTCACAAGGAGAAACGGATATACTAAAGCTTGTTCTTGAATCATTTCCTAAGTATGCAAACACTTACCCATCCACAAGGGGAGAGTGCTTGTCTTTAATCAGCGCTATTTGTGGAATTCGTGAGTAAATGGATGTAAACAGTCAACATTTGTTTGTTTTTATGTTACTTTCTTGTGTACTGGCCTTTTTTTAAAGCACTTTTTCCAGTAGGAGTGGTACTGACATGAAACTGTGGCAAGTGAATGAGAAATATTACCCCGTTTTCACTGGCGGAGTGGTTAGCACAGCGCCCTATGACACCAAGGGTACCGGGTTCGAATCTCAGCCTGGGCATTGGTGTTCTTTATGAGTGTCCGTTCATCATCATATCCACTCTTTCATCGTCGCGATTAGCACAAAAAATTAATTTACTGGTGCTGATCTTAGGAAACTGCAAGATATAATTAGATCCATTGACTGACAACTAAATTAAACCTAACTTTATATTTGTCAACAAGCAGAGACACAATCGAACTATTACTTTATGATTATGTAATAATTTCTTTATTAATATATAATTCAAGAGTATATATTAATTAACGGATACATTTAAAAACAGAATAGCATTTTGGATTGGGACATGGACTATTAAGAAACTACTTTACCGAGTTGTAGTCTCACGCAGTGTCTCAAGAAGGTCAGGAGACATTAAGCTAGACTGCTTGGCGCCATTCTTGTGGAACTAGTATTCAATAATATCAACACATGTCGTGGTAAGACACATGTAAGCAATACCCCTGCCGCTTCGGCCAGATACGCCAACAGTCATTGCTAGCAAGCGCCACGCCGATGTATGAGACTGTTACCTGCCTCGTAAGCAACTGGGAAAATGGTTAGATTTTTTCAATATAGCCTATTCAATATTTCGGCGGTCTTCATCTGCGCGAACGTCATTATCAACTGAAAAATGACAGTAATTGTGGGATTGAAGATTTGTTGATGGTAAAAATCGTTTAGCGCAAGAAATTCACACATTATTTCAATTCAAAGGAACTGAAAACTCCATTAATCCTCATTCTTTTCACATTGACAAAGGACTGCAAATGCTACTTACAGCAACAAAATTATGACGTGATTCCCTAATTGTGCATTTTAATGTTCAAGTGGTTTTAAGTACTTAACTGTGTTTTACTGTTTTATATTTTGTGGTAAGTGAGTAATGTTATTTAAGAGACGTACCAAGGAACCACGTGATCTACTTACGAAGTCGCAAGCTGAAAGTTTACATTCTCATTGGACAACACTGCAGAAATAGTAAGATTTCTCATTTAATTGTGCAACAAAAGACGATCGATTTGTGCGTATCCTCCGCTCTACTCTATCTCGTTGCCTACAGTTCACCAATATAGTTGTACATACATTTTCTCTGTCTTATTTTGTGCAGCGTGCCCCTTCACTCCTCACTTCTGACACCTATGCTCAGAGCATTCATTTACTGATATCGTGTACAACTCTGTAGAACCCTGTCTTCACTGCGAAGACACTTATTCAGTATTTAACCTTCGTTTGCACTTTATATTTTGTGTGAAGGGCAATCTGAGTTAACGGAAGTCAAGTCTTCCAAGCGCTGATGTAAAAGCTCTTCTTGATCACTGAGCAGAATTTTCCTGCTCAAATAGCAAGATCTGAGTAATAGCTCGGGAAAACCACAGATTATTTCGCCATCTTCATCAGTGTTGAAATTAATCTTCAATATTTTTGAACGAGGAAGTTTTCGTTTCCTTCCTCTTTGGTGGTGAGGACATCTGTCAATTTATAATAGGCCTATGTGTCATTTCTAACGGAACTGAAGTGATTCCTTGTTTTGTGTCAGTTGAAGTTGTGGAAGATAACATAAAGTGTGTTTCATCATGTTTTTGTCGCATTTTGTTCAGTAAGTATGACCGAAGATTAATGACTGAAATCTTCAAGCGCATTCAACGTTCGGAATATCAGCTAGATTGTATTCGAACTTGATCAAGGTTGGTAAACCTTTTATATTATTGTTGTTGTTATTCAGAAAATTGCAAACGAACTACGAAAATGCTAGGTTGTAAATGTATTTTTTCTAGAATGTATTTTAATGAAAGTAGGCTATTTTGAAAATTGTCAATATCGTTTGTCCAACTTTAGGATATGATTGTGAACTGTCTTTGCCAGCAAGAGTCAAATGAATCTGTTAAGAAACACTTTGTTGCATTATTAAACATGTAACTTACTCCCCTCGAAAAATGAAATCCCGTTTGTGTTACCACATCCAGTTACAAAAGTCAGTTATTTCAAGTTATTTATATCAGTGATATTTGTAGCAGGTCTAGTAAAAGCTGTCTGCTACATCTCATCTTTGCATATTAATTTGACTTAAGTCTCTATTTTTAATTTATGACGTAATTATTTGTAGACTGGGTTACCTTCATTTTTACTTAAATAGCAAGGGCGCCACAAACGCCCTTCTTTTCTGATCCCTGGAATTGCATGATTTCTTTGAACGTTACGCAATGCCATTTGCGTGTTCAGAATTGCGAGCCTTTGTGAAACCGGGTTCTGTTTCTTGATCATGTGACACGTTTGGTGCACGCACGCCGTGACGTCGTGAAATAGGTCTCTTGGACTGTATTCACGTAACAAGAGCTTCGAAGATTCACCTGTAATTTTCGGGATCGAACCTATACCGTTTCATTTTTTGTAAATCAATTCGTTGTAGTCTGTTGATTCCCATTGCACGAATTAACGCATTGTGTTGCAACCAAAGTCCCTGCACATTGCATTGAGACATATAAGTGGGCATGAAGGTAGATGCCCTGCCCACACGGTCACGATCTCACCCACTTGTAGAGATGATGTGATCAACACCACTCTCCGGCCGCTTTTACCTATAAGATATTCAATTTCATCAGAAGCTGGATGAACCGCAGAGCCTATTTATACGGGTTCATGTTCGAAAAAATTCCCACCCAAGATCACCTACCCAGGGAATCGAATCTGCGTCTCTCGCTTAGCAGTCAGACTCCACAGAGAAATTTTTCATTCAACAGTCAAACACAAGCATCCATGTTTTGCCCAGAATTCGAACCCGGGACCCCTAGCATGTAGCATATGCTTGACGGATAAGCCTACCTCCTTTGCGTAGTTGTTAGCACGCCAGAGGTCCCGGGTTCGAATCCCGGCGTGGGTGTACTTTGTGAGTGTCCCTTCATCAATTTCATCATATCATCACTCATCCTTACCGTCGACATTAGCATAAAAGTGGCAAGCTCATGCAAGACGGACAATTAAATATCCAAGGGACATCCAGATCTTCCGTCATGAATATCTCACAGTCATCAATTAGATATCTCGGATATTTGTGAGCTGTATGGTAGTACAACCCACTGTTAACAAATAAAAATAATTAATTTTAAGAAAATTGATTTGATAGTTAAATAACCCCAGGTGAAAACTAAGTAAGGTCCGTTTTAGACGAAAGCATTTTTCTTAACATTTATTATACCAAACTGTTACCGTGTAAAGTGACAAATCTTATGGCATTTCAGGCGCCATGTCATGTACGAGTATCATGTTATTTCTCAAGGATTGAATGAATTCATCCTATTTCCGTACCATAACCAATCAGAAGCGACCTCTTTGTCACGTGTGCAGATGTAATGGCGGCCGCGTGAGATGTAAACAATGTATCACTTCACATTTTTAAAAGCCGATAACTATTCAACCGAGAGGAATAACGTTTCGTATAAAACGGTGTAAGGTACAAATCAATGGCGCTTCTTAAATATATACTTTATAACGTATGCAGTACACGTATGGAAGAATATTAAGAATATTTTAATTGGTTCAATTGTGAACACGGTGCACTCGTCATAAATGATGTAACTCGACGTGCCTATTCGCGATAAAAATTATCCGATATGCCATCTGTTGGGATTTTCCGGAACTACTCTATGTAGGATACTATGTGTTGAAGTCGTTCAAAGCATGGGAAATGTTCGAAAGAGTATTTTACATGTGTTTCCGCCCCGTGGTATCAACAAAATGAAATTTGTAAATAAATCAGGGATAACAGAACTGATTGACAGGAGATTGGCATGGGAGATAACGTTGAAACAGTCTGTGATTTAAATGCAGCAAGGAAATTACGAAGAATGCACGAGTCTGTTCACTTTATCTTCCGAAAGATCATTATATTACCATGAAAGTAAAGTTTCAAATTGTTCTTTATGAATAAAACATTTTTTTCGAAAGCAATGTATTATGTATGAAATTTGGAACAGGTGCAAGTCGATTAAATGCGAGGATGAAAATAGTTTGAGAATTAATTAATGTCTGTAATCATAAAGGTGACCAGAAAAAGAAAATCGACATCCTAATGTTGCTGTTTCATTCAGTTAGTCCTTTTTTAACTGAAGATAGCCTCAATGAAATTGTGAATTCTATTATTATTACCCTGTGTTGTTATTATATCAGCGCAGCCTGTCTCTTTGGGGGAAGAACTGCAACGGTATGTTTACATTTTCTCCTGCCCAAGCTTTGTAATACAGGTGAATTGCTTTATTTTCAAATCGTTTCTGAGAGGTGCAGATGAAAGAGCACTGCTTTGAAGAACCAGTGCGTATACATTAGTTTCGTCTATATTTTCCGTGTTATTTTTATTATCATAATTAAATGCTTAGCTCTCAGCACAGCTTCACCTTCGTTATAGTTCCTGGAATTCACATCGCATTCGCAATATTTAAATATAACGCGTATTTTAAACGTTTCTTCCATACCAGAAATGACAACACGCTGCTATTACGTACTACTACTGAATGTAAACAAAGGTTTATCCTACATAGAGCGGCCATATTGGAAGCGACACTAGTGCTCAGGTGGCAATTTTAATCGCGAATACATTGTAATCGCAAAATCTAACGGAAATGATACATGAAATGCTTCCGTGTAAAGTACTATCTCTATAAGATTTTTAGAAGCATTTACATAGCATTTATGCTAGTAAAAATGTTAAATGAAATGCTTCCGTCTAAAGCTGGCCTTAGGCTGGTCTGGGAGGTACACCGCTTTGTAATGTAAGCAGGGGTGCCCATCCCCCAAAGGCTACTGGCGCATCCCCCCAAAATCGTCATGCGTCCCCCCATAATCATATCATTCGCGCCCTTAAACCACATCGCAATCCTCACAAAATATTTAATTACGACAGCGTTGTCTACCGAAAGTAACCTTTTCTTAGCTTTACTGAACATTATAATTGATCTGCCCCTCCTCCCGAAACAGGGACTGCCATCACTCAAGACCACCCCTAAAATCGTTCATCATAATCGAGAATATCGCGTGGATCCCACTTTAAACTGTAGGTTCAGTCCCGATTAGCCTTAGAGTGCATAAAGTGGACTTGAAAAACCAAATCAATCAATCGAGAATATCGCTTGTCTTGTAAAGCAGTTTTAGTATAAAAACTTGATATTCATCTCATTAAAGCATCAAACACACATCGTAGCAACAAATTATTGCGAGCGAAGCAAGCAAGAAAATTTTTACACCCATTTCTTTGCAGGCTTTGAAGAATATTAATTTAATGGGATGTCAATACTTTCTTAAGATCCCGAGATATTTAGTCCTTTCCGTTTCCAGCTTTTCCTTTGGGTTCGAAAACGTGTGGATGCCTTGTCGCTAAATAGGCTACAGTCTCCAAAATGCAATGTTCGAACTCTCTCTCCACTACAGAAATCCCTTCACAATCTAAGATTTAACACTTTATCAAGAGCTTTCTATCTCCCCCTTTAAATTTCATACTCAATCCTACCACCAAAATTTCCATGCTAATTTTAGACTAACTGTTAATATTGAAGAGTGGATATTGCCTCCTCCAAAAAATTAATTCTCAGTCTCCACACCAGAATTTCCGCAAGTCTAAGACAATAGTAATACACAAGAATTGGATACCCCCCCTTTAATTTAATGCTCAATCCCCCTCTAACTAAAGTACTCGCCATAATCTAAAACCTAGAGTTGGATACTGTCCCCCCAAGTTTAATTCAGAATCCCCCTCAGGACCCACGTCACGTGTCAATTAAGGCCTAATATGTACGAGTTCGATAGCCCCCCTTTCGATAATGCCCTAAACACTTTCATTTCTTCATCTAATGGATTAAATATGGTGCATTTAAGGTGTAAAATTTTTACATATATTTTGGAGAAGATATAAATGTTGAATTTTATAATATTTGAAGGAAAAAATCCCAGCAAAAATCTCGATGGCACAACCTGCGCGATACAAACCCCCTGTGGGCACCCCTGAATGTAAGTTTTGAGAACAATGACTTCGGACTTATTCAAAGTTAGTTTCCTAATAAGCACACGTTCTGTATGCTCCCTGTTTTGTCTAAGAATAGATATGAAGTCCCTGCCAAAAACTTCGCGCGAAGAAATTCGTCATGGATAGTTTCGCGCCATTTTCCGAAATGAGACAAAGACATGGCTTCCGAGAAATTCACCAAGAATCCCGCGTGTTCGTTACCCAGCAGTCTGTGCGGCCGAGCCGTGCAGGTTTGACAAAACACGAGCGAATTTTCTGGAGTAGTTCCAGACCAGAATGCTTGTCGCCAGGAACTCGGGGACGTGACTAACGGACAGAAATGTACAGAGAAGTCTCCCCTTCTTCTTACCATATACAGGGACACAAGTGTTTCTTCCTGAGAAAGGATAAAGAAGAGACGCATGGAAGAGAAAATAAAAGAGCAGCGGTGAGTCAGCAGGAAAAAAAACGACGTACTTGTTTCAGAAGAACGTATTTCGGTATTTCCCAAGTTAGTTTACAAACTTTCAACACACTCAGAGGCGGACCAAAGAGGGGGAGCAGGGGGGCCATGGCACACCCTACCAAAATGACAGCAGACACGTACGTAGAAGTATTGTATATTTCAGCGGGGCTCCGACCCAAGTGTCTCAGAAATAACAATAATACTAGTAATAATAATATAAATGGGGTTAAATTAATATGTTAATATAATATATAGGTCTGTTCATAATCATATGTAAATTAAATTAATTAATATTGTATTGTTTTCATTACGTCAATAGGTATAGGAAGATGGTATAAGTATACAGATATAACAACACGTATTCATTATGTAGTTTACTTGTAGATAAGAGCGCCAAAATTTGTATAAAGACAACTTACCTGGTGAGGAAATTAATGTCAAAAATATAAAGATTTCAATATTTATAGAATAACAAAAAAAAATGATGTTAATCTAGTTGACGAAAAGCCAAGTTTCTGATTAATATATTATGCATATTATCATAACTGGTATTGTGCATACATCTTCTTTGGTACGCTCCTTCAAAGCAGTATGATCCCAATATAATCCTTGTCTTCCAGTAAGTTCAGAGAAAATATATAACACTCGATTACACAACAAATGATAAAAAAAAGTAAATTCGTGATAAAAAAAAATGAAATTATGCTGATAATGTACATTGTAAACCTTCCTGCTTCATCGTTTCGAATGGCGTACTAGCAATGTAAACATCAGAATACATTTTTAATTTAAAGATGTGGCCCATCAATACAAAAAAGGCTCACCACATTATTGGTAACGTGCCCAGGATTTTTGTAAGGGGAGGGGGGAATTATGTAGTAAGTCCTACATTTTTCTCATCGTTTCTCGCATTTGAATTCAAGAATGCTCATTCAAAGAATGGATTATCGCCTCCACCGAACATTAAACAACAACAACAACAAAAAAAAAGAACATTTGAAAAGGTAGGTGTTTTTCTAAAGTGCATATTTATGCACCTGTTTAGTGCGTGCACCTTTTAGGTATTATAAGTGCATAACTATCCGTGCCCTACTGATTATGTTAAAAATGAAAGGAAGTCGCAAGTACAGAAAACTAGTGTTGCTATATAAGTTACTTCAGACAGGAAGTTCTTTGTATCTCAGCAACAGATTGCTTCCGTTAGGAAACCCAGAGTTATAATACACAAGATCTCAAAGTTCAAATCTTTTAACAATTAAAACTCACAAAACTGATTTTTTTAGTGACAGTGGTTAGGGACTGGAATGCACTCTCACATGAAGTGAGAGAATCCAATTCAACAGGTATCTTCAAGCGAAGATTAAGATAAAGTTTTATGGAGTGATGGATGCTATATATATTCTTATTTCTGGTTTGATTTTTTGTCAAGTAATTAATACATCTTTAATAAATATTTGTTGTGGCCTGTCATGTTTATAGACCTATGTATTTATTTACTTATTTATAAAACTTCACACTACAGGCAAATGCCCATTTATAGTTGTGTGTTATACTCCTTATCATACCCTAAAAAAATACTTCAATGTGCAATCCCTAGGCGATTGAAGAAACACACATCAGTTACTATTCGTACATAAACGTTTAAACAACTCATTAGATTCCTCTCAGCTACTCTCAGAAATCCTTTTTTATGTACCATACAATAAGGTAAGACCACGGAAGGAGCTGTTTCAAGTACCGAGAGCTCAAACAAAGTCAGCCAATGCGGCACCCACTCGGAGAATGTGTAGGTTATACGAGGGTCACTATTTATATTTTGAGCCTAACAATGAAAAAACAGGAATTTGGCATTGAGAACTGCTTTATTGTTTTTCGAAGTATTCTCCTTTATGGTCAATACACTTTTGCATTCGTTCGAACCATTTGTCAAAGCAGTTTTTTAAATCTTCTTGAGACACCTCCATAATATGGTTTTTGAACGCATCAACGGCATCTTCCGCCGACGAAAATCGTTGTCCACGCAATTTATTCTTGACGTTCGGGAACAAGAAGAAGTCATTGGATGCCAAATCAGGACTGTACGGCGGATGACCCATCAATTCGATTTTTTGACTGTTCATAAAGTCGGTTGTTAGACGAGATGTGGAACAGCTGGCATTGTCTTGATGAAGAATGATCCGACGGCGTTTGTTTGTTTTCCGTATTTGACCGAACACCTCTGGCAAACAAATTGTTGTGTACCATTCAGAGTTGACCGTTCTACGTTCCTCTAAAGGCACAGTTGCCACATGACCAGTTTTCCCGAAAAAAACAGGCGACCATTTATTTCGATGTGCTTCGAGCGCGAAATAACTTTTGTTGTATTGGGTTCATCTTGAAACACCCATACAGTCGACTGCTGTTTACGTTCCGGCTCATATGCATATATCCATGATTCGTCACCTGTTACAATCTTATATACGTCTTTTGAAGCACCACGATTGTATTTATTGAGCATTCGTTTGCACCAATTGACGCGAACGTCTTTTTGAGTTTTTGTCAAATTGTGTGGGATCCAACGAGAACATACCTTTCTCACAGCTAAATGATCATGTAATATTTTATATATGCTGGTGGAACTAATGCCTATGGTTGCCTCAATCTCACAGTATGTCACATGACGATCTTGCAGTATTAGGTTTTGCACAGCATCAATGTTTTCTTGAACAACAACCGATTTTGGACGACCTTCGCGAATCTCGTCGGTGAGCGAATGGCGGCCACGATTAAATTCGTTATACCAGCGTTTCACAGTGGCAAAGGATGGGGCTTCATCGCCAAATGTGGAAGTAAGTTGATCGATGCACTCTTGTCTTGATAATCCACATCGAAAATCGTAAAAAATCATCGCACGAAAATGTTCACGAGTTAATTCCATTTTATTGTTGTCGCGCAATCTCCAAGGCAACATAAACAACACAAATGAAGCTATTGACAAAACATTTGAAGTACGTTATGGTCAATAATGCCAGACGATTCCGTGCAAACGTCAAATCGCGCCTGACTTCAATCAGTGTTGCCAAGGCTCAAAATATAAATAGTGACCCTCGTATAACGAAATTGCAAAGACATATGACAAGATAGACATCTTGCAAAGTTTTCGAAGGTTCAAAAGGGAAACTGAAACTTACTTCCAACACCAGAGTTAACTTTGTTTAGTAGTTCAGTCTCTTTATGTACAGGCGAAAGAGTCCATCCCATTTTTTCTTTTTCTTTTTGTGTTATTTACTAATTACTATCATTACATCTATATATCATCGTTTATATGTAAGGTGAAGCTCATGTTTTTCCCTGGTTATTTTCTTGGTTATCATGTGTAAGTTCCAACCTCACCTGTCAGGTTACTACATTATATTTCTTTTTCATATCCAATCTTATATTAGTTTTTATATTACTGTAACACATATTATCATAGTATTGTACCTTATGAATTCTGCTGATTGCATATTTTGTGTACCAAACAGTGTTATAATACAAGACACTGTAAGTGGGCATTTACCTGTAGTGTCATGTCTTTAAATAAATAAATAAATAAATAATAATTGCCACAAACATATAATTGATACATGGCTCTCATTACGTGAATATGATATATAAAATTGTATTAAGATGGATACATAACTCTGTGATTACATAATTATAAGCTATATGCACACACCAGATGCATATATTTCAAGCTATCTATTTACCTGCGAAGCCCAGACTCAGAAGAGAAGAAAGAATCGGTCGAAAAATGTGCATAAAATTGTTCATTTCAATAAGGCATTTCAGGAGTTGGCACACTTATTTCTTGCAAGTTGTTACACTAATTTCTTAGAAGTTGGCAATATTGCCCGCTTTCTCTGAAATCCGCAGGGGGACTGCGTGAGTTGAGCTTCGCAGGCTTTCTACTATGATGCCGGTAGTGTTGCGAACTCATTGTTACCAGCGTGGCATCTTCCCAGCAATGGGGAATTTTGGAGCGAAACTATTAGAGGAAGGAAAGGGTAAAAGCGTTGCTTTTATGGCAGAGAAATTCCCCTCTGGGCCAAGAACATCACTTTCCAATGATGGTCGAAAAAGGCCTCCCCCCGCAAATATTTGTCCATTCGAATACTATAATATGATGAGATAGCCCAAGTTTTGAACCCAGTATACGCTACTGACACACACATATATACGTATTCAAGTATATAATGTTGCCTAAACAACAGGAAGATTACACAGATTTACATTGTATTTAAAATATGTAAGACTGTGAACGAAGTTAAGGAATGGCGATAAAAATGAAAGAAAACAATTAAGTGATTAACGTATATGCGTGTCACCTTTCATATGACATTAAGAGAAGATGAATATAGTAGTAAATACATTGAAATAAGATAAAAATACAAAATGTTGACAAAAATATATAATTTTATTTAGTTAATAATGTTTATGATATTCCACATTGTATGGGTATTCTGCTGTTTGTTCTACTCGCGATTACGGTGCTATTACGTGTATGTGTATGAGTGTGTGTGTACGTACATGTACGAGGTGTGGCTAAAAAAAACTGGATTGATGTTGCTGTCGACAAACGGCAAGCGCGTCAAGGTCAAGCGGTGCATGAGTGTATACCGTGATATCCTGTCTATCGACTGTGTGATTTCCCAGGGTGCGCGGCGCTCAGTTCCGCTGTAGCTTGTCGACGAAGTGAACCGTACATCTGTGCTCCGTCGGAAAAATGTTAAGTGTGAAAGTGGAACAGCTAATCAATTTAAAGTTTCTTATGAAACTCGGAAAATCCGCCACAGAAACGTATGGTTTGTTGAAGGAAGTGTACGGAGATGAGTGTTTATCACGCACGCAAGTGGAGTGGTTTCAAAGGTTTAGAGAGGGACGAGAAGTGATCGCGGACGACTCGCCTCCTGGACGGCCTTGCACGTCGAAAATGGAATCAAACATTGCAAATGTCGGTGAATTTCTTCGAACAGATCGTCGCTTGAGTATTCGAGCTATTGCAAAATAACCAACATTATTACATCACTGTGCTGACGACCCTTCGTGAGCAAGTAAGAAGGCGACGACCTGATTTGTGGAAAAGCAAGTCATGGATTCTTCATCAGGACAATGCTCCTGCCCACACGGCATTGTCAGTCAAGGCTTTTTTTTGGCCAAGCACGGGATCACAGTGTTAGAACATCCACTCTATTTGTTGGATCTCGCTCCGTGCGACTTTTTTTATTCCCAAAGGTCAAACAGCACTGAAAGAAACCAGATTTACGACCGTAGAATCTGTAAAAACAAAAGCGACGGAGGTCATGAACATGGTTTCAGAAAATGATTTCCAGCAATGGAAGATTCGTATGGAGCGGGGTATCGATAGTTCAGGGGAGTACTTGGAAGGGGATAATGTTCGCATTGTACAATATAACCAATAAGAGATTTTGTTGCAACAGTCCGGTTTTTTTCTAGCCACACCTCGTATATATGTTTTGTGTATTTCTTTGAATTGCAATTTTTTACTGCTGTTGGTTTTATGTGAAAGGTATGTTCGTTATTTTCAATGTTTATAATGAATCAAATTATGAATGTGTATTATATCATGAATTTGTTGTATGTGGTTGAGTGGAAGAAAAGGCATGAGACTTAATGTCCGCCACAAGAAAATAAGAGGCAAGTAGAAAAATATATGTTGTAAACCATCACATTGTTTTGGCGAGAGAGAGAGAGGAGGGGGGCATCTCAAATGAAACGAAATTCCTCACTTTCCTAACACGGATATTGTTTTCATTATTTTAATGGAAGTTTCTAAATGAGGGGGGTGTTGAGAAATGATAAGGGATGTTGAAAATTCGGAGATGTCAGGATATTTTAAGAAGATATGTAGAAATCGCCGTCCTGGGTTCCTTGTGCAGGTCGGACGAGAAAAATAATCCCCTGGCGTTCCAGAGAGGTTGAAGACCAGAGACGCAATCGCTCTTACACTTCGGAGCAGGTGAAGCAGCTTACTCTATTTCTGAGGGACAGGTGGCGCCGGCTGGCGGTCGGTGCTAAACACAAAGGGATGCAGTGCCAATTTCTGCTGCAGAAACCATTTGGGCTCTGCGTGCTGGTGACTCATCTCTCGTTCCACGCGACCACGACACGTGACTGACAACAGACTGGTGTGAGAAAGGACAAACCACGTACGATTGCCAGGAATTGGTTTCCTCTGGAAACACACGGTTAGATGTAACAGCATCTTTTGTAATGAGTTGTTCTTCTCTTACGATTAGTTGGGGAGCAAAGGGCATCGGAATCCAATGACGTTCGAATTCTGAATCCTGTATTATATACCTGAATTCTGAATCCTGTATCCGATACCCGAATTCCGAATACTGGATCCGATACCCAAAATGTGCATCCTTTATCCTATACCCGCATTTTGCATCCTTTATCCTATACCCGAATTTTGAATCCTGAATCCGATACCCGAATTCTGAATCCTGTATCCGATAGCCGAATCCTGGGCCCGATATCCAAATCCAGAAATCTGTTTCCAATTTCCGAAAATCAAATTCTAGATGGGATATCCAGGAATTTGATATCCGAATCTTGATAAAAGGCAGCGTTCGAAGTGGCAAGGACCGCCTCTTTGAATATACAAAGTGTCAGAAAAAAATGTTTAACACTATGCAATTAAAAATACCAACTGTTATAATGAAATTATCTCATGCCATTTCAAATTTTATCAGAGCATACTCTCGCAATGACGTGAGGTTAACTGTAGTTCTCGATATCTCGAAAAGGACGAAACAAGACTCGAACAACTCACCTCGCCCTCGTGTCGATTGTTAGACGGTGGTCAAAGTGTCGCTGTCACCATCCCTAAAGTTGAGCCACGTGCCTACCAGACGTCACAGCTAGTCTTAACCACGGCTCCAACATGTATAGAGTAAGCAGAAGTGTATATTTTTGGGAAAAAACAGGCAAAGAATTCCCGGAAGACCATGAGTAGAGGAAAAAATGCGGAAATTTTTTGAAGAGTTGATATTTATATTCCAAAGTTCACTATCACTAAAAAAAACTACTTAAGCATGATTATAACAAATATATTTATGACAGGAAGGAGATCTGTATTCATATCCATTGTGTTGCAATGCATTATGTTTACCAACTCGTGACGATAAAGAGCCTAGATAACTTATCAGTGACAATTGTTGTAAGCTTGCGTAAGCCATTTTTCAAGTAGATACAACATCATGACTATGGTGTTGGTTTGTGACGTTGCCAGTGTGGGAGTATGGAGGCAGTGGCTCCTAAAAATTTCACATGTCTCCTTGGTTCCCAAATATGGCTTTAGGTTGCCGATCTCTGCGGTTAGCATATCCTGCTACCACTTCAAGGGTTCCTGGTTCGAGTACAGAGTATTTCGTCGAATTATTATTCGTACTCGTTGTCGTGATTAATTTGAGCTGTTAAAAAACAGTTTTGAAGAGAGAACATAGAATATAGAACGTTTTGAAAGGGCCGATTTCCTGGTTATCACAGAGCGCTTCGACGGCAGAGGTCCCGATTCGAATCTCGGCCGGGGCATGAGTGTTCCTTATGAGAGTCCCTTCATCAAACGAGGGATTCAGGGTACAAGTGGCGTAACTTCACTTTCCGTGGAAATTGAGTTACATGAAAGCCTTGGTTTCAGCATTTCAGTTCTAGAAGTATTTCCTAAGTTTCAAATTGTTGCTCATAGAGGCATCACTATGTTTGTGCTCCAACAGCTAAACACAGGACTAAGTAATTTAAATGTGTCTTTTTCTCAAACTGTCTTGAATGGAGTTACGCCACATGTGCTCTGGACCCCTCAAATTTCCCTGTACTTTTGATATTTTTCCATAAAATTTATGATTTTACCCGAAATTCGTTGAGAAGTTACCCTATAGGTGGTAGTACTGTCGAAGTTGCTCGGACAAATAAACCCTCTGTGCTGTACCCTCTCATCATGTGACACAGAAAAAAACTGGCTAACTTTCTGGCAAAACCCTGAAGCAACATATGTTTCTCTTCTGTCCCATCCTGGACAAAATAAATCCACTCTCGACCATTCTTACCCATTTCCTTAGGGAATTCTGGCAGATTTTTAAATTGCAGACAAATAAGAAAACACCTGAGCTACGTATTGTTTCATTGCACGTGTTCCAAATAGAGACGCTGCCATCCAACAATAACGTTGGCTTCGTTCGTGAGCCAACAATGGCTTTCGAGAATAAATCTCAAAAAAGGTAAATCTCAGCAGCGGCTTTCCACAAGGTGTCTCTCATTCTCCTCGCCATGTTTAACCTAACGTTCCAATGACGGACGCCAATTATCTGTCAATCAATCATTCGGCATAGAAACCAATGGCGTCATCAGACTTTGTGGTGTGGTGGATGGTTCGGCCGTCAAAGATTTGAGTTGAGTGTTGTATGTCCACTTTATACAGAGAAGCTAATCGGGACTGGACCTACACTTTAAAGTAGGATCCAAACTATCGGGTATCGAACCCGAGACCCCTTGATTACAAGGCGACGACGTTACCACTACGCCACCGGGGATGCCCTTGTCAAAGATTTGAGTGGGCCGGTAAAATTACTAAATCTAGTAAAAGCTATTATTATTTATTTTGTTTATATGTTACCAAAATGCACCAAATGTGTTTTTGTTAATTCAAACAAATCCGTCATTTGTGCATTAATTTTTATATTATTGCAATATGCTACACGTTCATTGGTTCATAGTGCACTTCCTTCATGCAATTATAAAACGTTGATGCTGAAACACTTATTCTGTTTATATTATTTTACAATGTCCATTAATTCTTCTTATTCCTTTTCCCTTTGACAGGGATTGGTAGGGAAAACACATTATTATTAGAAACAACCAAACAAAAAAAACAATACATTCTGTGGCGAAGAAGTTGGCGTGAAACGCTGCGAACCCAGAAGCTGTAGGATCGAGTCCTGTTTTGTATTTTCACTTACTCTTCATTCTCATCGTCGCGATTGGCCTAGAAAGTAGAAAAGCTCAATAAACAAAACAGGAATACAAATTGATCATAATAACAGGACCAAACTTAACCCAGTTCCAGACGAACCCATATCTCCTGCGATCAAAAGTGTTGACCCAATTCATTCCTTAAAAAATGCAAGACTCGCATGTATGTCGTTATTTCCGGCAACACTCGGACAAGACGCCTTGTCTAGGCTCGCTTACCAAACATTAACACACCTGCTGCACGATACGATCCGAACAGTGTTGCCAAACATTGTACGATTTCCGGCAACCGTTGTGAAACGTAGCTGTCTTTCTGTAGAATCATATTAAATCAACATGACACACGGGAAAGCAAAGAAAACGGGCGATTGTGTTTTTACTCCAGTCTCGTTACGCATCTGCTAGTAAGCACGTGACGTCACGCTGAGTAGTCTTTCTACCGGTTTCGCAACGTCCTTGCACCATGGCCGCGGCCAGTTCATAAAAAGGTTTTCGTCTGTGCGTCATGGCGGAATTGCTAGTGAAGTTCGGAACATGGAAGTTACAGTTTCGTGTACGCTCACGATGAGCAGGTGTTTCAAACGTCCAAGGAATTGTTTATCTTTAGGATCCATTCCTGAACGTAAGTAGATTAGATTAGATTTATTTTCTTTTTGTGCGAGCCATAGGCTGTACGCACTACATATTTTTGATTTTTCTACACTATTTTGTTACATTTAGTTTTCGTTTAAGCTGTCTCTTACTTTCTTCCCTATATACACATTCTTCCCCTCCCTCGGAAGTTCTTCTTCCAGTCTTTCTCCTCACTTCTCTTTTCCTGCACTCTCACCAAAACACGCATACATTTTGCTTTACACACACACTATGAAGATGGCTCGTCTGGAGCATAATCACTCATTTCGTTGCCTTCTCTAATAGCTTTCCCCCGCCGTTCTCTTACTTCCCCCAGGTATTTCCCCACTTGCTGCCCCGCTTCCTTTATCTTTATTCTGTCGTCTACCACTTCTATCATCTCCCTGCCTGTTAAGTTTTTCATCCATTTGTCCCTTAAGTCACGTGTAGAAGGGCAGTTCAGTAGGATATGCTTGTCCATCTCCTCCCCATCGCACAAAGGACATATCGTTTCCCCTGCTTCGTTTCTCTTTCTTAGTTGTTTCCATCCCCCTAATCTGAACCATGCCAGCGCCTCTTTCACTTTTTCCCACAACCTGGATATATTTCGCTTTCCCCCATTCTCTTACTCTTAGCTGTTTCCTGATTGAGGTCTTTGTTTGGTAAGTATATATCCAATTGCGGCCCAAGTTCCTTTTGTTTCATAGCGATTTCAGCATGCTAGACGTGAATTCTTTACATGGCTCTATTCCGATTTACGTCTGTTAACACTGCGGAGTTTTAGAGAAGTGTACTCTTGCCGCCATAAAGTTTGAAGATTTTGTTCAATAAATGCTTTCGTATTTAGGTTAGGCGAGTCAGATTTATTAAATGCTTTCTACCACACATGCTTTCCTTTACTGTCGCTTCTATGAACAGAGAATGCCTTTATGCCTTGTCTATGGGAAGCGGGCATCATTGTGTAAGGTAATATTTAAGTTGTTTTTTTCAACATAAGTAACTATTTTTCGAAATCTAAACAGAGCTCATTACTTTAAGGAAGGTTCAAATTTCGTGTGACAATGTTTGCCAAAATTCTACGATAATTAGTCTTTCTGCTAGGAGAATTTGAAAAAATCATAAAACAATCGGAACTGTTACCCAATAACCATCGGCTTCCGCATGATAAGTGGAGTGTCTACGAAAAGTATTCTTCCGAGCCCCTTTTTCAACGCCTATTTCAACTTTTGCAGTGTCATGTTAAATGAACTATGCCTTATTAAAGCCATGTCTTCACACTGAGCATAAAATGTTGGATATTGAAGTGAGACCGTTATTAATGTATGCAACAGGCGATTGTTCTTAATTTGAAATAGAAGCCACATTTACACCATGTATTGATGCCAACGAAGATCAGCTGCTGTTTTGGTCAGCATTGCTGTGAAGAATTGTTTCTTCTTTTTGTTTATTCAGTTGCTACATTTGTGGTTTTAGATTTATGTTTTTCTTTTTAGAGTATTGTTGATAAAAGGAAGGAAGATTTTTTTTTGTATGTTTTTACACTGTATGACCACCTGGGAGTGTAAGACACAACATGGTCCGCCTTGATTAAGCTTTGTTCGTTTCAAATTACAAAACATGAAGTAGTTGTATTGAAAGCAAGCAAAAATGAAGCAAGTCACTTGTCTTCCGGTACATAGGCATTTTTTCACAGAAACATTATGGAAGTTGATAGGCGTTTGATAGAGTGGCCACCTAAATTTCATTCCGCAGCTCCTCATTACCCCTAGATGCAGTAGCGCCAACTTTGGAGAATCACTGGGTGGGTTGAACTGGGGCATTCGTAATTTTATGCAATAATATGTGTCATAAGGCTGAGGAATTGCCTTAAAATGCCTCTTTTGTTCCTTGGCCAGAAAATGTAGGTTTCTTACAGTTAAAAACGCGTTCAGTCAATTTCTAAGAGGAATACATGAACTTTATAACGGCCGTGTTCGCTATTTTAGTCATAAATGCCTATTTCGATGATATCTGCTTTCTTCGAGTGCCTAATCCCGGAAAATGAAAACTCTGTCGATGTTTATCAATTCTAATGCCTATTGTGTATTTTTGTGCTTTTTGTCTGCCGATTTTGAGAGTGCCTATCGGTTCTCATCCTGGTTATAAGCCGTTACTTCCCTGATAACGATGTGACCACGAATAGTGTGAATAATGTAGGACACTGACAAGTATGATATTGGAGATGTAACAAATCATTAAGTTGTGAGATTCTTTTTAAATGTATAGTGATGAAACTGTGATTTCTTGAGCACGGTGATTTTATTTCTAAAATAAAATATTATAACTGGGACATTATTGGGCGGGCTCGAGTCCCACAGGCCCATACAATTTGGCGCCACTGCCGAGATGATTAATCCGGCGCCCATCACATTGACGTCATGTTTTAGCTTCATTGGTAGAAAGGGAATAAGAGATGCGAAGTAAGAGGGAGAGAGAAAAGAGAAATCGAGTATGAAAGAGAATTAAAGAGAAAATGGGAAAGAAATTGTAGAAAAGGAATGGCTAAGGAGGTGAGAAAGAAATACTAAAGTTGAGAAAAGAAGAAAGAATGTTAAAAGGAAAGAGAAAAACAGAGAGATAGAAAAAGAGGGAGAAAGAAAAATGAAGATGAGAAAAGAAGAAATAATGTTAGAAAGAGGGTACAGGAAAAGAGCGGAAAGATACAAAAAAAAGGAACAAGGTTAAACAGACCATTTTTCGTTATTTCAGGGGGATCAAGTGAGGCGAAAGAACGTTTTTAGGGAGCAAGTCACAGTGACGTTAAAAGCTTACTGAAAAATGTGCTGAAAATCGTGCAATATAGAGCCTATCCTGAAAAACGTCATGCAATAAATTTATGTTGTATACTTTGTGCACTATTATTGTCTTTTTTGTACAGGGTGGTCTTGTCACCAAAAGTCTTGTCACCCCCATGTTCTTTGCACAGATGTGTATTTCTTGTGTATTTCACTTCGCATGACTGATAGCTTCTGTTCATGTTAAATGTTTAAACATGCGGTACATCAGTATGGACACAAAGCCCCGGGTAACTTTGAGCAAGCAGCATGCCCTTTTATCATGTCCGCATCACTCAATTCATTGGCAAACGTTGGCCTAAGTGCAAATCTTGTTGCATGTGCAGTGCTCGAAAATTTTCTTCAAAGCTAGGCGCCAGCTCTGAAAATCAGGCGCCAGGAAACCACCTACTAATAATTATGCATACTACAGTATGTTTCGAAAGTCGCGCAATCCAAACTTTGAAAATGTATATCATGAATATCTTAAGAGATATTTACACCGGGTTTTATGCATTAAACTAATCCTGTAGGCTATCACTGGGTTCATAAATTTATGTTAGCGTCTATCTAAATAAGAGCAATTACATTATTTTCAAATACATTGTTTATTTGCTGAAAACATCTGAGAACTAATTTTCAACAATAAACACCACCTCTTAAACAATTTGTGGGATCATTTGTTTGTGTTTGACTGGTTGTAAAACAGTTGCTTTGTGAGGTACAGCAGAAGCAGGGCATTTTTATTGGAAAACCTCTTGCACATGAGTGTAAGAATGAGTAGTAAAATACTCTTCAGCAATGCACACGCACTGCTCCAATGAATACGCCATGCTGAATGAATTAAAAAAAAAAGGAAACAGGCACAGTAAAGGTGAAAGTGAGCGAAGAGAACAATGTAACCAGGGCCAGCCTCAAAGAGTCCAATTTCTGCACAAAATCTTCATTTTTCACGTACATGTATAGCCAATACTTAGACACATGTTGCATGCGACTGTTGGCAATATTTCGACCTGGTAGTGTTGCCACATACGGAGATATGTCCCAAAAATGGCACTTTTCACTAAACCCATAAAATCGCCAGTCAAAAATTCATCAAATGTTGCACATGACCAATAGTGCTTGCAAACGACAGACTGACATGGCATCAGTCATCAAATGTCTAATTATGACCCTTCGATAATTGCTTACATATTTCTCTCACCTAGAAGTTCATTTCTGGAAAAATTTGAATGCGCTTTGGGTCAGTTATTAATTTATATAATTTTCTGTACGGAGTGAACTGATAATATTATGCAATGAAAAATATCTCAAGGGACGAGGTTTTATAATGCAGAAAACCCGGTGTAAATATCTCTTACAGTTTGCATGATATACATTTCCAAACTTTTTGGGTTGTGCAACTTTTGTAACACTCTGTATAAGATGTTGAGCATCACAGTATTCAAAACATCGCTAAATTATTTGAGAAAGCAGGAAATGGGGTGTTGGGGAACAAAGGGTAAGAAATTGTTACTAACTTTATGGAATGTTTACAACGTTGATGATGATAAAAAAAAATTGCTAACTTACGCTGTACTGCAATTTGAACTTAGAATCATCAAAATTTCGTACATATTACAGCAAAAGATCACAGTCGCCAGGCTGAAATTTTTAGTCGCCATTTCGAGTCCTGTGCATGTGTGTCAGCAAAGTTCTTTTGGGGGATTCATAGTTCGGCTAATTGTTTGCGCAACTTTAGTGAGCCCATATACTTGCCACAAGAATGTTCTTCCACACTGACTGCCATCTGAAATGAAAGGAACTGAATGCACATAACTAATAAGCTGTGATAAGGATATAATTATGCAGTTCTAAATTAGTTTTGAATTGGTTTATTATTGTATAAATACCTAGGTATGCTAAAGAGTAACATCATTTCTCTTTTATGTATAAATGCACTGTCAAATATATGTAAGCGTCGAATTTTAAACTTGAGGAATTTCATGATGAAAGTGACATTACTCGTGACGTCATCTGCTCATCTTCCGCCAACAATGAAGACCAAAACAATGGAGTAGTTGCTATCATCTAATTGTGCCTGATGCTTCCATTGTTTTGTTATTAATGCGCAGTTCCGTTGAAACAGCGTGATAAGGTTTATTTCTATATAAATTACGTAAGCAGACTAGGGAATTATGCTTTATCTGGAATGATCTGGCGGCTTGTATAGCAGTGAAAAATGACAAAATTTAACACTATTGTCTGTCTACGCTTACTTTATTTTTAATCGTTTTACGTGGAAGAGATTATATACACCGTATGTCAGGTTTATTTTAATCCTGTTCTTTAGGAAAGTCATTATTTCTTGGTTTTTCTAGATCTTAAAATAATATAGTCTTGTATGTTAGGTTTCAAGTAATATTCAAGCTTGAATATATTCTTTTCAATATTCTTTGGCTAGCAAGACATGTGCATATTGTAACAAAATGTGGGAAGTGTATATGTACCATGATTTCATATTTTGTAATTAGAAATTCGTGATAAGCAGGCAAGGTAACTTACACTGGTTTATTTTTGTCCTTTAATATAACACCCGAAGTTTGTGGAAGAACTTCATTTTCTGTCTGCGTTTCATTTTTTTTCTTCTGATTGTACAGTGGGATCCATGAGTCTTGCCGTGGAAATTGTCCATCACCATGTTCGTACACTTTATTTTACCCAATAAGAGCTTCAAGAATTAAAATAATAAGTTGTAAACACCTTCTGCACCGGTATACATTAAAAATCCATCGCTTAAAAACACACAGGATGTAAGAGAAAAATTAATGAAAATAGTCATGGACAATTTGCACGGTAATACGCATGGATCCCACTGTACATATGGAATTTTGCATTTCTTTTCTTCACGTTTTCCAGCCTAATAACTAGAGAATAATCAAGTTTCGTTTCAATTTCAAAATATGTCTATTTCTTGACACAGGCCAAGAGTATAGTGGGATTCACAATTATTGCTCGGCAAATTATCCACCACTATTTTCATTAATTATTCTCTTCCGTCTTACATGTTGTTTTTTTTAAAATGATTATTGTTTATACTGGTGCAGAGGTTGACAATAGCATGTTTGACGTTTTGTTTCAATTCTTGATGCACTCTTTGCGTAAAACAAAGAGAATAAACATGGTGATGGACAATTCGCTTTGTAATACTTATGTATCCCACTGTACATTAGCGATGTAATCATTCACATATGAACCGCAATCTAGATGTTCATTTTCAATAGATTTGCGATTAAATTTCCAGTGTTGGATGGCATGATATTTCATTACCGTTGAGTCATTTTCTTTTGTGAATAATTCTGGCGTTGTTTTCCTTTCTATATACTGAATTTCTTTTATTTTCATCCATAATTCTCACAAGGTGTTGATTTCCCCCTCAACCTGGGAAATATTTCTCAGGGGAAAAACTGTAACACGACCTGGCCACATCCTGTTGATTTGGAACTTGTCACCAGGTGACTCTGCGCTGCCCTTACTAATTGAGGTTAAAGGAAGTTTACCTACCATGTACTATTTAATATTACAACAACAGACTGGTAAAGTAGTGGTTCTAGAATTGGTCAACTTGATCAGAAATATTTTGATGTTCCGTTATCAGTTTTTCAGACCGCATCAGTCACGTTGATTCCTCTTGTTCTACTCACATTATATATGTACTTTTGTTATTTAGTGTTGCTTTTCTGTCACTTTTGGGAAATCGCCACGATGAGCGTGAATGGTGATAACATGAAATTGAGGAAGGGCCATTCATAGAGCAACTCCCATACCTAGGCCAAAATTCGAACATGGAACCATCAGTGAGTTCACCATTGAACGCTCTGTACCACAGTGCCTCTCCGATGGCGTAGTGGTTAAGTCCACGGTTTGTAATCTAGGGGTCCCGGGTTGGTGCAGGCACATAGTGGTTCGGGTCCTGTGTTAATATCCAAGTGCAGTCCCAATTAGCCTTTCAGTGCATAAAGTGGACTTAAAAGAACAAACTCAACAAGCAAACAAGCTCTCTGTCACCGAGGTGGTGAATGTTATAATCAATTTCCTTTCAATAGTAACAGAAAATACTAATTAATCTGCAAACTATAACCAAGACCTGCTAGTGAGTTCGGTGAGAGACAGCAGTTAAAAATATCGTTCACCTCACCACTTTATCCACAAGATAATTCAAACTGTCTTTGAAATATATATATACTTTGGCAAAAATGAAGTTATAGATCAATATGACTTAAAATTGACACATTTGTTGTTCAGTAGAATGTTATCATGCTATCAGATGGTGTAGTTAAACCAAACCTGTTTATCTGCTTGTTAATGACAGTGCATCACCGCAATCAGCACTAATAAAATAGCAGCAAAGTTTCCCAGCGTTTAAAACTATTATCTGGACGCCGCCAAAGGGATATGGGCGAACTAGTCAGCCAATCCCCATGCAAATTGACATCGTTATTTTATACTGTACTGTAAAATATAGGTAACTTGAAATCTGAATCCGTATCATGGGCAGCGCAGATAAAATAAACAGTGGTTCCTGAATCAACTCTGTTTATTAGAAAGGATGAATTAAAACAGTGTTGTCAAATATCTGTTACACCTCCTGCACCTTGTCATTGCGACTGTGGTTTGCCCCTCCGGGCTCCAGGATGTTACTGTCAGGTTATCCGTGTTATACAAATTCTTAACTTCGGTCCTTGCCGGAAATGGAAACGGCCTCGTTGGCTCAGTGGTTGGCGGTTCAAGCTGAAATAAATCGAGACACTGCCAATATTTGAATAGACGTTAATTAGGACTGGACCTACAGTTTAAAATGGGATCCGAACCACTTAAGTGCCTCCATCAGGTATCGAACCCGAGATCCGAAGAACCGGCCAATCGAATAAAGACTCGTGCACCATGGTTTGTACTCACGTGACATGTATCGCTAAAGAAATTTAGAATCCGACAGTAGGAATTTTCTATTTAAGGGCGCGAAATAGTGCGCGTTTTGGCTACCAACTAGCAAAATAATAGCCATGAAACTACATGATAGTCAGTTACAGACTATGAAAAGAGATTTTCTTTCGATGAGAGGCTACAAGTGGCAGAAATTTCGAGTGTAACCCCACATTTGTTTATTTGTTTGAACCTTCAAGTCTGTTTATCACAACTACGAAAATGTGGTTTGGCACTATCTTGTCCAATTATAATCATCTTACGCTTCTATTTGCCGCGTACTTTAACAGCTTTTTTGTCTATTTACGTAAGTTCTTGAAGAATTTCTCGGCTACAAAGATTAGATCTTAACGTTAATCAGTTAAAGTTAAAAAGGAATTGCCATGTCTTGTTTCGACATTGATATTATTCTCCAATAAAGCAACGTGTACGAATGTATACATAACAAGCACATCATGGACTATGAAAGAAAAACATAGACATACAATGCAGAGGTTGCGTTTCCTGAAGTGGCGCTGCAGTCGCCTACAGGCTCTCGTAATGGGAGCAACGTTCAATCGTCCCTGGAAGGTCGTTCCTTTTGCTGCAAGCGGTGTGATTCAACATTTCCTTCCCTTCTTTGGCTTCCAGACACTTCTCCGTAGAACTCCAAGTGCAATGGGTATGAGTCACGGGCCAATGATTGCTTCTCTGGAAAAATGTAGGTCTTGGAATGGGCCAGAGGCGGTCTGGAAATTATTGTTCTCCTTTCTCTGTTCGTGCTGGCCTACGTAAGATGACGTTACGTTTACACTGAATATGAGTGTTTTCGTGCATCGTTTGCACAGAGGTATCTGTGCAAATCAGTCAAATGCGTGATTTGTGGAATTCACATCGCTGTCATACAGCATATTCTCTGATTTATATTGAACAATCAGATCACGATCAGGCACGCATCTAGAAATATATGTATTTTAATGTTTTAATTAAAATAATGATGTTATAATCATATTAATTTAAAATAATATTAAATATGCAATTAATACTGTATTGCTATTATTACATAAATAAGTACAAAAGACGGTATAGGAATAGAACAGAAGAAAATTTAATACACTGGAAATAGAAGTGTAATGAAAGTTCTTTAAACCTTGGAAAAGCGAAAATATATCGAATATTAAATTGTCAAATTCTCTATCGCCTTGTAATCAAGGGGTCTCGGGTTCGATACCCGGTGGAGGCACAAGTGGTTCGGATCCCACTTTAAACTGTAGGTCCAGTCCCGATTAGCCTTACTGTGCATAAAGTTGACTAAAACACTAAATCAATCAATCTAACGAAGCATCTTAATTCAATTCACAACAATGATTTATACATGTTTCAGGAACACATGACTAATGCGAAATATGCATGTGTGTACAGTCTTCAAAATCATTATCCTATTCACTTATTAGCAGCTAATTAATAAAAATTCGAAAGAAGTTACCTAGTTTGTGAGCCTACTCCTGAACACATCGTACATTCAAAATCTATTTTTCCAAGTATTCGAGAGTTAATACAGAATATTGTATGCATGAAATAAAGATTCCATTAGGTATTTACAGTGGCGGCGTCATGGAGGAGCTATGCAGGGGAGGGGGTGATGCCCCTCTGGTCGACCAAACCGATCTTTCCCTCGGGAAACAAGAGCAAAATGATAAGCAAATGATATTTTAGGCCAAATATTTTTGTAAGATATTTAGGTATGTATTAAATATCCCTCCCTTCTGCCTCGTCCATTATTTTGTTATTTTCCTGTCACCGTTATTACATGTTAATAGTGAAAAGTACTTTTATTTGTATAAAAACTGGGGGCGTGGCCCACCTTGTTCCCCGGAAGACGTCGACACGTCATTCCCCGAAGGCAAAGTAAATATATTCTTCTATCTTCCAAGTTCAAAAGGAACAGACAAGTGAGGTGGCATGATTGGCGAGTTGACTTTGATAAGAGAATTTACGACAGTAAAGCGATTGCAAAATATATGTAATTGATAAGGCAACAGGTTTGTTCTCTCGCGAGGTGCAAGGGTGAGTTTCTCTATTTTCAGCAGCTGCTCCCCGAAACCCAGCTGCCCCCTTTCATCCCCCTCCCCCTGATCGTTCTTTTTTCAAAACATGCCATCCTTTCTCGCTCGGGACACTATTTGGCACTCGCTGGCGCTGGGAGTGATGTCTGCCTTGGTGAATGCGTGTGACTCAAGCAGCGTGACGTCATTCGTCAGGGATTGCCAGCGGGGGAAGCGAAGTCGGTTGAGAGTTCATCCATAGTTGCCAACTCTGAGGCAGCTCGGTCTGTTGCTGCGCATGCGCAGTGAATGTTTTTCATTATTTTAAATAACTTGAGCTGACCTTCGTGACGGAGTGGTTACCACAGCGCGCTACGACGCCAGAGGTCCGGGTTCGTGTGAGAGATAAAGATACTATATCTTCATTAATTTCATCCTCATCTTCGCGATTAGCCAAAAGTGGCAGAAAAACGAAGTAAAATAAACGAAAATCACTCATTCAACAACTTGAATGTATAAATCGTGTGTATCAATGAAGGTTTTTTGATAGTAAATTGTACGCTTAGCGAAAATTCTAGGAGATATAAAAATTTCCGCAAAACGTAAGATTTATATTTTCCATTACAGCTTTAAAAGTAACTGATAATGCAAGGTATTGATTGTTTGTTTCTAAGCCAAATTCAAAACTTTAATTCCAATAGATTTTTCTTTTGGACTAAATTACGCTTGGTTTTATCATACATCAAACTTCCTTGCAATTTTGATGTTTTCCCTTTCTGCACTGAATTTCCCTGCAAGGTGGGGGAGTTCCATTCGTAAGGCAAAACTGCTCTGAAAGATGCATTTTGCAAAACAGCTGACGCAAGCTCTTCTTTCTTATGTAAGGCAATAAAGAATTATGTATTTGGACAGAGAAACAATAATATTTTCGGGATCCTCAAGGCCGCTTCTACTTTCTACCAGCACGAGGGTGCGAGAGGGAGGGAGGGTGCAGGGAAGTTCCAAGAATTACCCCTTAAAAAACCGGTTTTTCTCATTGTTTTGGAGTGAGGTCCTTAGTAGGTAGTAGGTCTAACGTTATGTTTCCCTACCTGAGGAGGCCCATTCATAAGAACGGGCATATCTGTGTCAATCCTCGAATTCGCAGAACCACAGAACTGTGTCCGGGACGTCATTGTGGAAGAAGCACTGCCGTACGCAGCAGGGGTCTGATGGGACTGCAGCCCCCTCCCAAATTTTGGGAAAATAAACATTTTCAAATAACAACAGTGAAGAACGCAGGTAAAACCAGAATGATAAATGCAACCCTCTTAAAATAACTAGAAAACGTCATGTAAGCATTTTGGTTTGGACACTTTATTTAACAGAAGAGTTGTCAGTGACGTCATTTTCATGCAGAAATTGATTAAACATGACTGTCAAGTGTTCCCTAAGCTACTATAAACTATAACATTTAATGTAGGCCGCCAAAGACAACGAAATCAATTCTACACACAGAGATCAAGAGTCAAAGTGCTTAGGTTTTCACATGCATTGCAGGACACAGTGAACGAACTATTTAAAACTAGAATTAGATATATTCACAGATTCATATAGTGCACTGAAGAAAAAATACACCAACAAGTGCATAAATTAGTGTAAATATTGCGTAAATAGAATTTTCATTCTATGTTTTTTCTATGCATAGTATAGTATATTACGTTCAACATAATTGGGAGATGTATCCTGTGCTGAACTAATAAGTAATAATAATAATAATAGCCCTCAATTGCAATTTTTGAGAGTGGAAAGTTCTAAAAATACAAAATATCTTAAGTGTATGCGGCTCCTTAGAAAGCAGATGTGTAGTCCAGAGGCGAAGATATAGTACAAGCAATGCAAGCACTGCTTGCATAATTCGAATATCATTTAATGTACTTAATGTTCTAACCGTATTTAGTTTCCATGGCACTCGATTTCGCGAAAAAATGCGGCCGCAAACTCCCCCAGCAGCTCTGTAGCAAGCACCAGCCTCAATGCTTGCAGCCGTTCTGCGGGAAAATAAGGCCTCCGAAGGAGTCACATGGTGTAACGGTATATTTTGTGCTTTTAAGCTGATTCTCAGCAACATACACAATATACACAACCATACATTTTTGAATCCTTGTCCCGAGGTTCAAAACTTGCAGTACCTGAAGTTCTGTGGATGCTAGTTTAGGCAATAGACACGTATTTCTTCAAATTATAGTATAACGCCCATTTCCTTTTAGATATATATAGGTTTATTCATAATATAGTTACAGAAGTTAATTCTTGGCCGTTATTCGCAAAATTACATTCCGGTGTACCCTGTCCCCCCTTCCCGAAGAGAGTGTGTAGACTCGCGTAGCCACTGGCTCCACGAGTAAAAAAAAATTATAACCCTCAGTACCAAAAAAGGTGGCTGAAGGTATGTGTGTTGTGTACCCGGTTTCCCACATGAAATAAACTATTGGGATAGTGTGAAAAGAGCAAGTGTGTGTATTAAAAGAAAGAAAGAAAGTTAAAGTATCCGCCTATTCATATTATCAAGAAAGATTCTTCGTTTCGCCCCATAGAGAAACAACACCTCTTTACCTCGCCGAATTGCACCGAAACATCTGAGGGCGACTGCTGCCTTCCCTTCCTTTTATAGGCCCCGCTAATGACCTAAACCGTTACTGGAAACTTACCGCTCCCCCAACGGCCAAGAACCCAAACGTACAGGAATACATAGCCATACACAATTTATAACATAAAAAAGGATCCAGTAATGATCGCATCATTACATAGTCCCCCCTTCCTGAAGAGAGAGATATCAAAGTTCTGTAACCTAGAAAAATAATAATAATATACACAAAGCACTTGTCCGCAGTTTCTGTTCACTACAAACACACTTTCATTAGATCACACGACACTGACTGTCAATGTTCACTCTAATTTTGTCCACAAGTGTACTTCGAGATCCGCGATCTTCCCTCAGCACTGGAGCTGGTTAACCCACGTCGATTCTTACCCACTCAGCATCTCTTCCATCCTTCCTCCTGGACCAATGAGAGACAGTCTCCTGGAAATCCATCCAAGTCACCAAGGCTGCTGGTTCGACTCCCGGCAACGCCACTGGTCTGCGCTCCTGCCGAGATCGGAAGTCACCGCTTCGACCGGGTTCCACATGAATGGGTCTAAATGGCTCTACATCCAGAGATGTCACTGCTATTCACTGGATTTTCTCACCACCGAACTGCGGCTTGTCGACGAAAATACGCGGTAAAAGAATACGCACTAACTTTGCGTTACTTTTGTTGACTGCGGAACGAAACGTTTGCACGAGTAGGTGCGAGGTATCAGAGAGAGAAAATAAATGAAAGATAAAAAATAAAGAAAAGATAGATAAATCCCTATATACAATATTTACAAAAATCCCCTTTTGAAATTAGATCAGAATCTGTTTCTCAGCTTGTAACGCATCTGGGGTACATCTTCATTCTCGTCTTCTGGAGAAGATACGTGCGCTCCCTTCGCTGAATTTTGCCCGGCTACTTTCTTCGCGAACTCAGGCGGCGAAGAATAAGGTTTTAACTGATCGCTGTTGGCTCTCAATATTCTTCCGTCCTCGCTGTGTTTTAGTTTGAAAGTATTTGCCGAAGTTTGCTCCACAATTGCGTGTGGTCCAGAGAACTTCCCCGAGAGTTTACTAGTTACTCCACGGGCCTTATCAGAGAGAGGATGTTCCTTAAGCCAAGCTTTTTCCCCCACCTTAAACGTGCACTTGCGGCGTTTCTTATCATATACTTTCTTCTGTGCATTATGCATGCGCTCTTGATTGTTGCAAGCTATCTTCTTGGCCTCTTCTATCCTGAATTTCGTTTCCTCCACGAATTCCAAGATGTCCTCCTGTCTGATTTCAGGTCCTTGAGGCAAAGCGTCCCTGGCCTTCTCGAAAGGACCCCTCACAGAACGTCCAAAATGCAAATATGCTGGACTGAATGTGGTCGTGTTGCAAACTTGTGAATTCAATGCAAACTGCACGTACGGTAGCGATGACGCCCACTCGTTGTGCGACGAAATTAGTGTGGAAAGAGCACGTTTAGTTGCCTTTACGTAGCATTCTGCGAGATTGCCCTGCGGGCGATATGGAGAAATTCTGATCTGCTTGGAATCAAACATCTTCATCATCTGTTTCCACATTCTGGAATTGAAAATGCTTTGATTATCAGTGGAGATTCTTGGGTAGAATCCATGGATCGAGAATATATCCAGTAATTGTTCTAACACAGATTTCGCAGTCACCACGCGAAGAGGGCGCAAGATAGTAAATCTGCTAAAACTATCGACGCATACTAGAACGTATTGGAAATTTCCCTTTTTCGAACGAACGACTGGTCCCAGAATGTCACAGTATAAGTTCTTGCCAACTTCTGTTTCCTTATTACTTGCCATGAAGCCTTGCTTCTTAGTCGTGTCCCCTTTAAATACACAGCATGGTTGGCACGACTTACAGTATTGAATAACGTCTTTTGTTAGGCCTAGCCACGTGTATTGTTCTCTGACCTTTGCTAAAGTTTTCAATCTTCCAGGGTGAGAAGCGAATGCACTATCATGCAAGGACATAAGAATTTGTGCACGTAGAGAAAGAGGTGCCCATATTTTGCCAGTTCCTTTCTCTTTGTACTTTTCTGCAGGCAAATTTCTCCTAAGGATTCCATCATCGTCGAAATACGAAGATTTGGCCAGTGTCTTCAACTTTTCCTTGTACATCTTCGTCCCTTCCACCTCCTCGTTCCTAACAGTCTTCCCTAAGTCTGCAAGAAAATTATCTTTCATTTGCTCTGAAATGATTGAAGTGGTGTCCAGAAGCCTGCTCGGATCCAGCGGTTCGTGTTCTTCATTCCCCTCGGCCACGGAAAAAGGCAACAATGAAAAGCCCTGCATCTTTTCACTTTTAGAGAGACGAACCTTGGGTAGTTTGATCCCTCGAAGCAAATTTTCTCGTCGTTTCTTCTTTATTTGCTTCGCGCTTTGTATAGTGCACAAAGCGCTGAGGTCAGCAACTGGTTTCTGTGCAATATCTGACGAATCGATTACAACTCCGTCTTCCATCTCGAATTTTACGTAACCTTCATCATTTTCATCTTCCAGGGGGAATGTTTCCTGCGCTGCGGGCAACCCGTCGTACTCAGACGGATAAGTGTTGCATACTTCATTTCTCGATAGAAAGTCTACCAGATTTAGCTCTCCTTTCACGTATTTGATGAGCAGAGGGTAGCGCGAGAGACGAGCGGTCCACCTTGACATCTTTGCGCTCTTGTTTTCAGTACTGAATATCGTGGTCAGAGCACTGTGGTCAGTGAAAACTTCCACTGCCGGAGCGTGGCAGATGTACTTGTCGAAAGTCTCGACTGCAAGGAGCAGAGCGAGGAATTCTTTGTGCGTTGTGCTGTAGTTCTTCTGGGCTTGTGAGAACTTTTTACTTCCAAAGGATACAACATGCAGTTTCCCCCCTTGGTCCCTCTGTCCTAGTAAGAAACCGGCGCAGTTATCGCTCGCGTCGCTGTAGATGACGAACGGCTCATTCAGTACAGGAATGTACAGAGAAACGTTATTCTTTACTGCTTCTTTCAGTTTGGTCAGGCACTCTTCGTGAACATCCGTCCACCGAAAACGAACTCCCTTACGTAACATGTCAGTGAGAGGACTCGTCAACTCTGACATGTGGCTAATATGGCCTTTCAGAAATCCGAAGAATCCTAAAATGCTCTGGAGTTGCTTCACATTCTTCGGAGCCCTTATCTGGTCCAAATACTCAATCTTGGATGGGTGGCACATCACTTGCTTGTGAGAAATTCTGAAACCCAGGTAATCCACTTCCGAAGTAAAAAGTTGGGACTTCGATGGTGAAAGTGTTAAGTTCGCCTTGTGCATTCTCTCCAAAACTTCTTTCAGCGCGAGCAACAATTCTCCCTCCGTTTCTCCATAAACCAAAATGTCATCGTAAAACGCAATGCATGAGACACCCTGCAGCTCTCCAAGGACAATATTCATCAGTTTCGCCAGTGTGTTAGGAATCATGCTCAATCCATAGGGACATCTCAAATAGTGAAAGATTCCTCGTGAAGTGTTGAAAGCCGTGTATTGGCGTGAGTTTTCTTCCAATAAAAGCTGGCCAAAAGCGTTTACCAAATCTAATTTACAGAAATATCTAGCCTTGCCTAATTTACTCAAAGATTCAAACATATCCGGGACTTCATTCCTAGATTTCTTTGTTACTGCGTTTGTCTTTCGAGGATCCAGGATCACCTTGTATTTATCACCTTTCCTGATTAACAACGGTGAATTAATGTAATTAGATTTGCAGGGCTCAATGAAACCCCCAGCTAACAGCTCATCGATACAGTTATCCATTATTTCCTGCTTTTCTGGAGTCAAAATACGAAGCTTAGAATAGAATGGTGTCCTATCGGTTAGTTCTATTTTGTGCTGTAAGATGTGTGTAACGCCAGGTTTTTCAGAAAAGACGTTACTGTAGGTGTTTAAAATATCTGCTAATTTCTTCTTTACTTCTGGTGAACATTCTGCACGCTCAATCAATTCTGCTATTTCGGGACGTCTTTGGCAATATCCCATCGTCGCGGTTGTTGCATCAGATGTTTCACTTTCTCCCATCGTCGCGGTTACCGTCGCGGTTGCCCCAGCTTCAGCCTCCACAGTCGACGTTATCCCCTGCAGAATCGGAAGACTCATCCCCGCTTCCCTCTTCTCCGCAGAAAACAAATAGATGACGTCACTGTCTGCAAAGCTGTAGCCTCCCTCTTTCAAGTGCAAAGATAATCCGGCTTGCCTTATGAACCCACGACCTGCGATGAATCCCTTGAAACAATCGCGCAAAACGACGAATTTATGCCTAAGTTTCACCCAATTCAAATGTACAGTAAGATACATTTCCCCACATGATTGTACAGAGCCTACTGCCAAAGAAATATTGATACGTTTATTGTTAATCTTATTTCCTTGTTTTTTCAGTTGTTTTGCGATCTCTAAATTTACAGTGCTCACAGAGGCCCCTGTGTCTACGAATAAGGAGAAGTCCTTTCCATTGATTTTACAGGGGACTAACGGCTCTTTGTCGCCAGAAGTGAAATTCCTGCAGTTGCGTATCTTCCTACTCCCCCCTTTGTTTTTCTTCCACGCAGCGCCTGCTACGATGGCGGTGTCGCTCTGTTCGGGCCTAACGAGTTTTTTGGAGCAGTACACATGGCGGCTTTGTGGTCAAGACCGTCACACCGAAAACAACGGATCCCCCTTCTCTTCGTCGGTTCTTCTGCTCTCGACGGGGTCCCAACATTCCCGGAAAAGCTTAGCCGGTTGACCAGTCCAGGATTTATGGCGCTCATTGATACTTCTGTCCTCACGTTGCCGAAGAGGTTCGTTGCCCCCGCGGCTGCTAATTGCTTGGTTCCACTCACAGGAAAAGGCTGGGCGAACACCTGCGGTGAACTGTTGTCCCTCAGTTCTGGGCAATAGTACAGGGCTTCTGAATACAATCTCTTTTGGATGTCCATAGAATGGGTTTCCAAATCTTTGATTGTTGCGGATGTTCTGTTGTACAAGTGTGTTCTGAATTTAGGGTGGGAAAATTTCAAAACGTGCTGGATGACCTCGTCTTCTGTCCCCCGTTTCTCCCTCATTGCGAAAAGCTTCCTGGTGTGTCGAATAAATGCAAGAAGAGACTGGTCTGGTGACTGGTAATTGTTCTGAATGATCCTTGCTATTTCCGAGTCGTAATCGACACTAAAGAATTCTTCCAAGAACGCCTTCTCAAATTCCCTAAAAGTGCCGAATGGTCTCGAAAATCTGAACCAATCTGCAGCGATTTCCTTCAACGAAAGCGGCAAGATTCTATCTAAGAGAAAAGTATCCCCAATTTCCATGATTTCCTGATAATTGCGTAATTCATACAAATAATCGTGTGGACTTACATCGCCGACGTTTCCCTTAAAGATCGGAATGTTTATGTTGCTTTTTTACAAGATTTTGTTCATTTTCTCCTCGCCCGTCCTTGCCGAAGTTCCTTGCGTAAGGTTTAGAGAAAGTCTCTCAAGTTCCCCAACAATATCTTCCTCAGGCCTTCCCTCCAAGTTCGCATTGCCTAGCAACTTGCCAATGAGCTCCCTGTCTATTTGAATTGCCATTTTGTCTTCTGTTACTTTCTTTCCACTTCGCAATAACATATGCCTTCAGTACTTCTTACAAAAAATATCCCGACTATGAGCCCCCAGTATGTAACGGTATATTTTGTGCTTTTAAGCTGATTCTCAGCAACATACACAATATACACAACCATACATTTTTGAATCCTTGTCCCGAGGTTCAAAACTTGCAGTACCTGAAGTTCTGTGGATGCTAGTTTAGGCAATAGACACGTATTTCTTCAAATTATAGTATAACGCCCATTTCCTTTTAGATATATATAGGTTTATTCATAATATAGTTACAGAAGTTAATTCTTGGCCGTTATTCGCAAAATTACATTCCGGTGTACCCTGTCCCCCCTTCCCGAAGAGAGTGTGTAGACTCGCGTAGCCACTGGCTCCACGAGTAAAAAAAAATTATAACCCTCAGTACCAAAAAAGGTGGCTGAAGGTATGTGTGTTGTGTACCCGGTTTCCCACATGAAATAAACTATTGGGATAGTGTGAAAAGAGCAAGTGTGTGTATTAAAAGAAAGAAAGAAAGTTAAAGTATCCGCCTATTCATATTATCAAGAAAGATTCTTCGTTTCGCCCCATAGAGAAACAACACCTCTTTACCTCGCCGAATTGCACCGAAACATCTGAGGGCGACTGCTGCCTTCCCTTCCTTTTATAGGCCCCGCTAATGACCTAAACCGTTACTGGAAACTTACCGCTCCCCCAACGGCCAAGAACCCAAACGTACAGGAATACATAGCCATACACAATTTATAACATAAAAAAGGATCCAGTAATGATCGCATCATTACAATGGCGAAGCGTGAAATTTTGGTGGAACCCGTCCACAAAGCTTCTACAAAAAGCTGTGCTTTCCGAGCTTGCGTGATTCCCGAAAATAGCCGAGTTCAACCGAAAGCAGAAGGATTCATCTATGGGTACGTTGCCAGCAAAAAACTAGTAACGAATATTTGTCTTCATGAACACGTAAATAAGATCGCAAATATAATAATAATTGTTAGTCATAAAATAACTAAAAGAAGTTATTATCACTGTTCTAAATTCCATATATATCATATTATATTACAAATTATTTTAGATTTCGCGAAATATAAAACGCGTAAAAAAAGTTGACATTGGGAGTTGGGGCAGTGGAATTTCTGCACCCCCGTGAAGAGTTTTCTCAGGGAGGGAGGGAAGATTGGACGGACCTTGGTCCCGCACCCTGCTTCCTGGTCGGTCCAGTTCAAATTACGCCATACGTGTTGACCGCTACCAGTGTTTGCAACTGCCAAATTATTTACGCAGTAATTCAAGTGAGCTCTTTCACAAATTTTACAATCAATAAATTGACTGCTTTTGAATAAAACTTGGGGTGAAAATAAAGCTATCTGAGAAAGAACTATCTACTGATATTTGTATATGGCATAGAAGTAAATCGTATACATTCTGCATATTATGAGCACAAGAATATGTTTTAATGATTGATTGATTGATTTGTTGTTTTAAGCCCGACCCTGTGGCCGAGTGGTTAGCACATCGCGCTGCGACGCCAAGGGTCCCGGGTTCGAATCCCGGTCGGGCTTGGTTGTTTGTGAAAGTCCATTCATCAATTTCATCATTTCATCCCTCATCCCCATCTTCGCAAATTAGCCAAGAGGCACAAAACGCGAAGTAAAATAAACTAAATCAAATCAAATCAAATCAAAAATTTGTTGTTTTAAGTCCACTTTATGCACAGTAAGGCTAATCGGGACTGGACCTACAGTTTAAAATGGGATCTGAAACACTTGTGCCTCCACCGGGTATCGAACCCGGAACCCCTTGATTACAAGGCGACGACACTACCACTGCGCCATCGGGGAGGCCCGAATATGTTTTAAGTTCTATTATTATGACGCAAGTGGTGTTCCCAGGGTCTTTTTACGGTCCACATCTTGTCATCTTTTCCTTCCTTTGACGTTTTTTCTTAGATATACTGGGCCAAAAGGGGGTTATGTCTACCATCCACCCCCCCCCTTCGCCCCGGGCACGCCATTGAATGACACTTTATTACTTAAATATTAATGTACATACTCGTTCTGCTGAAATGATTCTGATTCCTCCGCGTAATTTTTATCTCCAAACTGATATATCTTTCCTTTGTGACGGATAAAATTAAGGAAATAGGTTGGTATCACTTTCTGTTGTTTCAGAGATTTTCAAATTGATCTTGTGTGGATGCTTGTATTTGCAGTTGTGGAAAGCGCGTGGGATAGTGTGAGTGTTTGTTGCTTCGTGTTTTGTGCT
The DNA here is from genome assembly GCF_977018435.1 of Lepisma saccharinum. NCBI lineage: Eukaryota > Metazoa > Arthropoda > Insecta > Zygentoma > Lepismatidae > Lepisma > Lepisma saccharinum. Next base: position 7,154,308 of record NC_139244.1, on the reverse strand, counting down.
GTGAATTTATCGGAATGAATGCGTATTTAGGAACGGTTGATGTGAAGTGCGGGTGTATTATTGAGCAATTGAAAATTGCTTCGTTTAGCTCGAGAGAGATAAGTGTTAAAATGAAAATCGTGGAAGGGGGTCGACCAACACCAAGAGTTTGAAATTTATTGTGGTGAGTACATCGTCTATGCATGTGTTTCTTTGCTTTGAAATGAATTTTTTATTGTTTGTGTTTAACTTTTTATTTAGTGTTTAAGTTACTCCAATGCGGTTTTTAGGGTGCCCAAAAATACTAAATTACATCATGCAGCGTAAAATAAACAAATGATTCCCATTTTTTTTTTATCTAAATCGGTTTGGTCACCGTTTGACCATATTAAATAATAATGAACAAATAAAGGTACTAATAAGTAAGTAAGAAATTCCGTCTCCCTTTAGTCGTATGCGGAAAGTTCGCATATGCAAAACGTTTAATATCATATGAATAACGTTACCTGGATTTTTTTTAAAAAGTAAATGTGACGTTTGCGGATCATATGGTTTATTTTTAGTACAGTCACTTTATTACGATATTTTGACAAATCCAGCGACTGGGTAAATGAGGCTATAAACCTTGAATCTTTCCCCTCGGCATGTCGTTGTACTACATGTTTTGTTGTACTGAAACATTGCTTGCCTCCTTCGTAAGACTACGCTTCGCTACTGGTGTAGTCCAAAAATTGAGAAAAAAGAGGAGATTCGAAAGGCTTCTGGAGTAATCAATGCTGTGGTAGTATTTCAGCTAGACGTACAATTGTAGAGTTGCAATATTATGGTTCATAGTAATGGAGAATTTAACTCTCCAGGTTCAAGTTATATAATTTCGGTATATATATCTTTACATCCTTCAGACAACCCTTTTAAATTAAAATGTCCTCAAATTTTAAGTTTTCACAGAGCCGCTCAAAATCATACAATCCCTATGAACTTGAAACTGGACTCCGAATTCGCAGCGACAACATGAACACTGAAGCGCAATTAATCGTATGCTATCACTGGCGTATGGAGCTGAATGGGCCTCTGCCCATAGGCGCCGACTCCATGGGGCTTGGGGGGGCTCGAGCCCCCCAATGTTAACGATGTGGGGGCAGAGCCCCCAAATAATTTTGCTTTAGAGGAACAAATGTATTATTTTGCTTCTCTTGTAAAGTTTACTCAGAATTGTGCCACATGAACTTAACTTTAAATACACATTTGAAATGTTCTAGACCATCAACTTTGGGGGGCTGAGACCGCGAAACCATCAACTTTGGGGGGGGGGCTATGGCCAGAGACAGCAAAACACATGACTTATTACTATATACTAAGTAGGTAATTATGAGTATTGTTAAAATTTTTACTGAAAAGAGTTTCAAAAGACAATGTGCATGAACTAGGGTAGTGGATGAGACTTTTGGGCTACAAATGGCTCTAACATGACATTCAGAACGAGATCATTGATATATTAGGGAGATCTGTTTTGCGCTCCGTGGTAGCAAATATTAAAAGTCGGGAATATTTTGTTATTATGGTTGACGGAACTTGTGAAATATCCATTCGTGGACAATATTAATATTCTGCATTAGAACTGTGAATAAAAATTTTGATATTTTTGAGGAATTCATGGGCTTTTACGTGATTCCGAACACTGAGATCAAAACTTAAAAAAGGGAGAGAGTGAGTCATTCTTTAATTTATTTCAGTGATCAGAGCCCCCCAATAATTTTGACAAGTCGGCGCCCCTGCTCTGCCCCTCCCGAAATTTTGAGGAAACACAATTTTAAGAAAAATGAAAAACGGTAAAGAATTCGGGGAAACCAAAACGGTAACTGAAAACCCCCTTAAAATGACCCCAGTTTACCATTTTTGTCAAAAATGCAATTTCGCGGAGCATAATTATTCTGGGAATTATGCAAAATTCCAAGTTTCCATTAATTTTGTACCAATAGTACGTGGGAAATCTGTATTTTGTGATTATATAAGAGATATTTTATTATTCTTATTAAATTCTTGAATATTTTAAATCAAGACTCTAATAAATCTATGCATATAATTGGAAATACAGTAAAAATTTGTTAATCCGGACTTCGCTTAATCGGGACAGGCAAAAGGGAAAAAAAGCCGAATGCAAGGTTTTAAATGTAGCCACAAGTCAACAATCACATTCGTCATATTGCTCCGTAACAGACTGCCCTTGCTTTAAGCCACCACACAAATTTACACCTTTAAATACACCATATTAATATGTCTGACAAATTTACAATTCATGATGGGTTAAAACAAGGAGATGCATTATCTCCATTGCTCTTTAATTTTGCCTTAGAATATGCTGTTAGGAAGGTAAAAGAAACTAACGAAGGACTAAAATTAAATGGTGTGACTCAGTTGTTAGCATATGCAGATGATGTAGACTTACTGGGGGATGATGTGAATACAATAAAGAATAATGCTAAAATATTTTTCAAAACTGCTAGAGAGATAGGTTTGGAAGTTAACAAAGAGAAAACTAAATATATGCTTACAGGCCGAAACCAAGTGTTAGGTAATAATCAAAATCTAATTATTGATAACAACTCGTTTGAACCAGTTTCCAAATTCAAATACTTAGGAGTAATATTAACAAATGAAAATTATATTAAAGAGGAAATAAAAAGTAGGCTTAATTCAGGAAATGCGTGTTACTTTTCTCTTCATAAACTTTTGTCTTCTCCTTTAATATCTAAGAAACTAAAAGTTAAAATATACAAAACAGTAATTTTGCCTGTAGTATTATATGGATGTGAAACTTGGTCCCTTACATTGAAAGAGGAACATAAATTGAGAGTATTTGAAAATAAGATCCTTAGGAAAATCTTTGGACCTAAAAGGGATGAGGAGACAGGTGAGTGGAGAAGGTTACATAATTTAGAACTACATCATTTGTATTCATGTCCAGATATTATTAGAATAATTAAATCAAGAAGACTTAGGTGGGCAGGTCATGTGGCACGAATGGGAGAGGAAAGAGGAGTGTACAGGATTCTTGTTGGGAAACCTGATGGTAAGAGACCTGTAGGAAGGCCAAGACGAAGATGGAGGGACAACGTTGAGATGGACCTAAGGGAAATCGGTAGGGATGGAAAAGAGTATATAGAACTTGCTCAAGATAGGGAAAGATGGAAGGCCTGTGTTGCTGCAGCCATGAACCTTCGGGTTTAAGAAGGCTAGGGAGTTAGTTAGTTAGTTAAATACACCATAATAAACGTGTTTTGTTGCTGTATACGGAGTTCTAATGCACTTTCTACTGTTCTTTTAGGTTATTTCAGTTAATCCGGACTTTCGTTAAGCCGGTCAACTTATTCCCCATTAGTCCGGATTAACGAGGTTTTACTGTAGTTGCTTACACACAAATATTAACATATTTTGAATTGTCACAATTTTCATGCATCGTTAAGAAGCAAGAAGAGGATCAGCATTGGTGTGGGTGTCGGGTCAATCTTAATAATTATGATATATTTTATTGTGCATTCCACCCTCAGAATGCAGCTATGTAATTATCCATCTTTACAATTACAGACCCCTCCGAAATAAAAACGTGCGTACGCCAGTGCACATTAAAAAATAAATCTCTATAATGAAGCAAGATTGTGTAAAGGGAAATGAAGTCTCGAGATTTTGAAGCAACAATGCCTTCATGTTATAGTTCTCCCCATTACCTTTGTCTTTTTTTATCTCGGTTATCATTCTGTTTCATTCTTAGTCAGAATGAATCTCTATTTTTTCTTTCTCTGGATCTCTTTTTTTGTTGTTGCATGCTTTCTCCATATACTTATCAGTAGTGGGGTTTACGGTACGGACAGCGCAACTTTTAAGTGTAGAAAAGGCGAGGCTATTTGATTGAACAATCAGATTTGCTTATACTTAAAACAAGGCCAAGAGAGGCCTATACCCCAATTTTTCAGGTGTGATATGCTCTGATTTTTAAGAAATTCTGAATTTCTAGTGTAGAAAAGGCGAGGGCTCAACAGATAGATTTACCCGTACTTAAGACAATGCCAAGAGGGGCCTATACCCCTTCTTCCAGTGTGATATGCTCTTAATTTTAAGAATTTTGAATTCTAGTGTAGAAAGGGTGAAAGCCTCTCAGACAGATTTGCTTATACTTAAAATTAAGCCAAGTTCCCATATGATCTTATTGCTTATAGCGTGTTTTTCTGTCAAAATCCCAGGAATTGAATTTTAGTGTAGCTCAGATTGATTCTGCCATGTATATTAATATAAAGCTTATAGTTACTGGGTTCTGAGGCCCAGTGGAGTGTGGTGCATGGTTTTTATTGCCTTGCAATCAGGAGGCCCCTGGGTTTGAGTCCTGATAAAATGTGAAGCCTCTCCTGATGGCAAAATGTTAATATTGTTGCTTTGTAAGCAAAAGGCTCGGGTTTGAGTCCTGATAAAATGTAAAGCCTCTCCTGATGGCAAAATGTTAATATTGTTGCTTTGTAAGCAAAAGGCTCGGGTTTGAGTCCTGATAAAAGATTGAAAACATGTGGCAAAATAATATGTCCACAAGTGAGATTTTGAATAATTATTGTTAGTTGATAGCCCCCAAATCTGAAATCTTGGTAAAAATGTTTTACAATAATATATTGTACAAAAAACTGAATTTTCTTATTTTTTCATGTTTTATAACCACTCGCTCAGCCATACAATAGGAGAAGAAGCGGGTAAGCATAATTAATTGTTTGCGTGCTTTGCCGGCACGCGAGAGACGCTAGAAGGGAATAATAATGATTTTTCTGTGTGATTCACTGAAGAGGTCATTAATCTTTCTGTGCGTGTAACATGTCTGTAACAAGGAAAATGTAACAAAGATTGTGGTCGATATATACATATTTTCACACAGTGGCAATGAACTGTACCCCCCTCGTGCTAAAAGCAATTCATTCTGATAATATGAGCCTAGGCAAAGACTTAGAAAATATTATGGCAGTTCAAAATTGGATTTTGTCTGCATAAGGGTCTCAGAACGCAGTAAAATGTGGGCATATTCCATTTGGAGACGTGTTAATATTGTTGCATTGTAAGGGGCTTTGGGTTCGAGTCCTGATATAAGATTGAAATATGTACAACTGCCCACACATGAGATATTCACTGTTAGCTGATAATACAGTTGAGGTTTCAAAGCTGGTAGAGTGTCTGGGACCTCTCTGACAGCAAAGTGTTGGTATTATTGCTTTGGAATCAAGGGGTTTCTGTGTTTGAATCGGGTCTCTAGAACTGCTCCGTGACCCTCTCATTTCTCACATCATAAACATACGATTTTTCACCTATGAGAATAACACTTCTTTCTCCTCTGCTCAGACAGATTCGGCCATGTGTGTAAAAGTTATATCTGTATGATTGTTGTTTATAAACTTGTCAAAAATATGGCTTTTTTGTATGAAAACATGCAATCCTGAATACAATTCTGGTTTTGTCTTGTTCTGTTAATATAAACACAAGTGAGACTTACAGAATATTTATTGCACAGTTCAAAATCCAATTTTGAATTGTATTTAGTTGATATAGAGATGAGGTTTTAAACCTGGTGAAGTGTGTTGTACATCAGCAAAACTATCACCAAAACCTAGTTACTGCTGTTGTTTGGGTATAAAAGCACCAGCTCAGCCATTAACTGCTGAACCCAACTGATATTTTTATTAAGTATAAAGTTTGGAATTGAAGCCCAGAAAATCTTATATAATAAACAACAAGAAAAAATGCCAAAACAAAAATATTGCAATCAGTGTAATAAAAATATATCTAGTTCTCATTGGGCTAGGCATTGCCGTATTTGTAAGCCTAGGAAATGCAGAAAGGCCATGAAAATATGTCCAAGATGCCATAAAATATTAAGCAAGGCATATTACAAATGGCATAAGTGTAATTCTTATGTACAGTCATCAGCATTGCCCCCGCAACCATCTACTTCTGGTCTGAAAAGAAAACACGAAGCACCTGTTAATGCTTCACCTGCAAAGCAGCCACGCTATGCACCCATACATAGCAGTTTTAATGCCCAACTTAGGGATTACCGGTTTGTATCAGAGCCAAGATGCGGCATTGAGAATTTCTTGAACAGTATAAATCCTAATCTCCAGGCAATTCTAAATGCACAAAATGGCTCTTATAAGCTCTCCCTCAAATTGTTTGTACAATATAAGAAGCCAAATGGCACAAAATTTACACAGCCCCACATAACAGAAACTGTACCTGTATATTCAAATTCAAATTCAGACACAATAATAGGCAGGTTGATTGATCAATTAAATATCAAACACTCTGAATTTGCGGCAAAAGAGTCAGGATGGAGCCTATGCGGTTCATCACACAAGTTATATGTTCATATTTCTGAATTCAGCCCATTACAAGGATCCACTTATGTGCCATTGCCTGCCAATATCAAAAACAGAAGAGCCGTGGTCAATATAAAAAATACCGACCAGAAATGCTTTTTGTGGTGTATATTAGCTGCCTTGTATCCAGTTTCAAGGGATCCTCAGAGAATAACTTATTACAAACACCATGAACATCTTTTTGACGATGCAATGAAGGGTTTAGAATATCCAATGTCTATTCCGAATATTGATAAATTTGAAAAAAGGGCCAGGCACATCAACGGCAAACAATTATCTATTAATGTATTTATTTGTTCCACTGGCAATTGCCCGATAGCACCTCTCAGAATCAGTACAATTGATGATGAAGCTGCAATTCCGATTGATCTGCTCTTAATTGAAGAGGATGATACATACCATTACACTCTAATACATAATCTTCAAGCTTTAGTGAGAACACAACTAGACAAAACTCATACAATATTTAAGTTGTGCAGAAGATGTTTAACTGTATTTGATGGTCAAAAAATGGTGAAGGGGGTTCGGGAAGAGAATGCAGAAATTGCTAAAAACAAGTTAATTGAGCATCTGAAATACTGTGGCAACCATAAACCTGTTCATATGGTGATGCCCAATCCAAGTGAAAATTGCAAATTCAAAAAGTATGAAGCCTTGTTGGAACACCCTGTATATATTGTCTGTGATTTCGAATCGAACCTCAAATCTCTTGCATTCTGTAGCCCAGATCCAGAAGAATCTTCAAGTACGCCATACCAGCTACATGAACCTTCCAGTTTTTGTTATATGGTTGTACAGGATGGTGTTGTTATTAAAGAATATTCATACATGGGGAAAAATGCCATCAAAGAATTTGCACATAGAATAGAAAATGAGTGCCGTGACATAGCATCTAACATCTTATTAAAATCAAAGCCTATGTTGCCTTTAACAGAGGAACAGATTGAGGATTTCAACAATGCAGAAAAATGCCCGGTATGTGATTGTGAATTTTCAGATACAAATATCAAGGTTCATCACCATTCTCATACAGATGGTCGATATAAACAGGCCCTGTGTAATAGCTGTAATATTCAGATCAAGAGACCAAGATTTGTCCCCATATTTTGCCATGGAGCATCCAATTATGATTTCCATCATTTGATCAGGTACGAGGGGTTTGAGAAGCAGAATTTAAATATTTTAGCTGAAAATGATGAGAAATATATATCTATTAGCAAGATAATTAAAGTTGATGGTGTTCCTATTCACATAAGATTTCTTGATTCTTACAGATTTTTATCTGCTAGCCTGGCCACACTGACCACTCAATTATCTGATGATGACTTGAAAATCACACGTGCCTTGTTTCCAGATCAGGACCTGAAATTAATTAGGCGGAAGGGTGTATATCCATACGACCATGTTACAGATTTTTCTAAATTTGATGAGTGTTCCCTGCCACCACAAGAAGCATTTTATAGCAAAATCAGAGGATCTGGAATTACTGATGAAGATTATCACCATGCCAAATTGATGTGGAAAAGTTTAAAATGCAAGACATTTGGTGATTATCACATGGCTTATTTGAAACTTGATGTGACCCTCTTAGCTGATATAATCCAGACATTCAGAAAATCTTCCATGCAAAATTATGGACTGGACCCAGTGTATTTTTTCAGTGCTCCGGGCCTAGCATGGTCTGCAATGTTTTTCAAAACTAAAATGCAATTGGATCTAATCCACGATCAAGATATGTATCTGTTTATGGAGAAATGTATAAGAGGAGGGATGGTGCAATGTTCCCAGAGATATGCCAGAGCAAATAACAAGCATATGCCTGATTATGATCCAGCACGGCCATCAAATTATATACTTTATGTAGATGCAAACAACCTCTATGGTCACGCCATGATGCAAAAACTGCCATATGCAGAGCTTAAGTGGGTTAAAAATTTCAAAATTGAAGATCTTAAATATTTTGATGACAATGAATATGGCCTCTTCTTAGAGGCTGGTCTGATATTTCCAGATGATTTACACAATAAATTTTCTGATCTGCCCCCAATTCCCGAGGTTCAGTGTCCACCTGGTTCTAAACAGAAGAAGCTCATGATGACCCTGGAGCCGAAACAGGGTTATGTCATATATTACAAAACCCTCCAGTTCCTGATGAAACATGGTGTTCAAGTGACCAAAGTTGGCAAAGTTTTGAGGTTCAGGCACTCAGAATGGCTGAAACCATACATTGACACAAATACAGAGCTTCGAACATCTGCAAAAAGCGAATTTGATAAGGCCTTGTTTAAATTGATGGTGAATTCTGTCTATGGCAAAACTATTGAAAATGTCAGAAAACATACCGATGTTAAAATAATTACTGACCCCAGCCGGAGCAAAAAATTGGTTGCAAAGCCTAATTTCAATTACAGAAAAATTTATGATGAGCACATGGCACTCTTCAACATGATGAAAACAAAGATCAAATTTGATAAACCTATTTATGTAGGGGCTGTGATATTGGAATTGTCCAAATTACATATGTTAATATTATATTATGATGTGCTGAAACCTTTTTACGGTGATCGTGTAAAATTATTGTACATGGACACGGATAGTTTTATTCTTGAAATTCAAACAGAAGATGTTTATCAAGATATGTCACAGCCTGAATTGTTTAAATATTTTGATACCACTGAACATACAAAGATTCAACAACACCACAACAAAAAGGTGCCTGGCAAGTTAAAAGATGAGACACTTGGCGATGTTATTGTGGAATTTGCTGGGTTAAGTGCCAAGATGTACAGTTTTAAAACATGTAGTGCTGTTGTCAAAAAGGCCAAGGGCATTGGCAGAGTTACTGTGGAAAAAGAGCTTGTATTTGAAGATTATAAAAATTGCATCAAATCACAGAATTCAATTAGAACATCAGAAAATAGAATTCAGAGTGAGAATCACTTGCTGACTTCAAATATTGTAACAAAAGTGGCCCTGGACCCACATGATGATAAGAGATGCATTTTATCATGTGGCACACATACTTTGCCTTGGGGGCATTGTGATTTGAAAAGTGGAAATCAATGCCCAATTCCAGAGCATGATTTGAAATAAATAAACATGCCTATGAACTTATTTGGGTTCAAAAAACAGGCTATTATGGACCTGCCCACACCACAAGCCTCTCCTGATTTACAATCTGTAATGTCTAAACTGAGTGGCTTGTTAATTATTCATCTGAACAGCATACTTACAGATGTTGATGAAGAAACAGGCAAAACATTGTACATATTTAACAATAATTTAAATCATTACCAATTACCTGTAGGTGGGCAATTGCAATTTATTACAACCCCTGAGGGTGATGTCAAGATTTCAATAGGGAGAAATATTTATAGAATTAAGCACTCAAACATGATTTCTGGCACTGTATATACTGTTTCTGCTGGTGACTGCTTATATATTGAGGTCCCTGGATCTTATGACAAACTTATACCCTTTTTTATAGAATTAAGAATCAGATACTCTATAATAAATAACCACTAAAAGAAAATGCCTAATGATATATTTGGCCATACAAGACATGAAGATCACAGTGATGAGATTCTGATGCTTGATGTCAGAGTCAAGAAATTAAGAAGTGATTTACAAGCTTTACAAACCACACTCAATGCCAGTCTTCAATTAGAAATTACAAATTTACAATCACAATGCATGGACCCTCTCCTTAAAATTGATTCCGAACTCAAAGTGCTGCTTCAGAAATATACTGATTTGGCAACATTAGATAATTTTCAAAGTTTAGAAGAAGCTGTAGCAGCTCTTCAAGCCAAATTTAAGACCCAGGCTAACAACTCTGAGCAATTGAAGCAACAATTGGAAGAGCAGATAAATAATGTCCAGGCACAGCTCCAAACAATTGTCAAAAGCATAAAATCACAGGAAGATTTTGATCTGGTCATTTCCACTCTAAAAGAACAGATTCAGTCACTCCAGATACCTAATCTGGATCCTCTACACAATGCCATAGCCGAGGTTAAAGAAAAAATTGAGACACTTGAAAATTTTATGAACAATTTGCCATCTTCTGATGCTTTGAATGCAATAACTCGGAGTGTAGCAAATATTAAGCTGCAACTCGAAACATATGAAGATTTTGGAAAAATTCAAAGTACCATAACCCATCTTGAAGGTACAATAGCAGCAGTGCAAAGTGATTTGGCAAATGTACAAGAAACTCGCCTGCCTGGGATTGTAGATACTCTTGTTAGTGTCCAGCAACAAATCACAAAGCTTGAAAACCTCAACACTGAATCTGAGCTGTCACATTTTCATCACTTGATCGATGATATCCAAACAAAACTTGAAATTTTACAACAATCAACACCCTCTCAGGCAGATATAGCCCTGCTCCAAAATGCTATGCAAAATGTGGCTGATGCATCTGAATTAAATAATGTGAAATTGGCACTTGAATCTTTGCAAAATACAGTATCAAATCTTCCCACATCACAGGAACTTAAAAATATTAAGAGGGCAGTGAATAGGATATTGAAATCAGAAGATATCAAGAATATCCAGACAGAGATCAAACATCTCACTCAGACAGTGGCCACTCTACCAACCAATCAACATATTAATGAACTGCATGCCCTGTTTGAGGATATCAGAAGACAGGTCCATTATCTTACTGCTCAAAATTCAAAATTGGCAGTTATTGAAAATTTGCAACAAATTGTAGCTAATATCAAGCAACAGCTAGGGACCATGGAATCCAATCAAGCAAATGCTCTGTCTGTTTTTGCCACCCAGCTTCAAGAGATTGTACAACAATACAAGAGACTTGCTGTGGACATAAAGATCAAGCCAGGCTACGATGATGTTGTTAGGACCATCAATGAGCACTTTGAATCTGTAACAAGCAGATTGCTTACAGCAGAAAAGGAAATAACCGGCATAATCGAGAATCCAAAACATTCAGTAATTCTTGAATTGTACAGCATCCCCAACAAAGAATATGACTCACCATTTACACCAGGTGGCAAAATATATATGCTGTCCCCTGCACAATTTTATTACCAGTTTTTTGTTGGGGGCACATTGAGACCAATCAAGATCAAATATTGGCATCAGCCACAGGCACACCACTACCCTACCTTATCAATAACAAATGCTGAGAACAAAGTGAAAATCACCAGTGTAGAGTTAGAGGATTTTACAGACCCCAATACATTAGAAACAGCATATACTGAAGATGATGGCACTTTGGAATTTAAAATACAAATAGGGGACAAATTATATTTAGAAAATCCTGCAGTATCAGCTGCTGAACACCCCATAGTTGCAATATTCTTGTTTTCATATTATGTCTAGAGAAATTATAGTTGATGAATTACACAGACAGGCCAGACATAATTTTAAGAGACTCCCAGTAGTCACAAAGGGCATAGATGATTTATGGCAGAGCGACTTGATTGAAATGGCAACTGGACAGTTGAAAAACTTAGACAAAATCAACAAGGGCTACAAATATCTACTCACTGTCATAGATACATTTTCAAAATTTGCCTGGGCTGTGCCACTCAAATCCAAGACTGGAACATGTGTTACAGAAGCCTTCAGGACAATCATCAATCATTCAGGAAGATCACCGCGCTATTTGCAAACAGATAATGGCAAAGAATTCTATAATTCAGTGTTTCAACAATTTATTAAAAGCCAGGCAATAAAACATTACTCGAGTTACAGTGACCTCAAGGCCTCAATTGTAGAGAGATTCAACAGAACCTTAAAAAATCTTATGTATAAACAATTCACACTTCAGGGTAATTATAAATGGATTAATATTCTTCCAGAACTTCTACATAAATATAACAACTCGGTCCATTCCACAATCAACATGAAACCCTCTGAAGTAACTTCATCTGATGAGCAAAAATTGATCAGGACTGTTTATTATCCTAGATACCAGCCAACAACAAGAAAGGCCAAATACAGGGTGGGTGATCAAGTAAGAATCAGCAAATATAAGCACTTATTCAAAAGAGGCTTTACAAGAAACTGGAGCACTGAATTATTTACAGTGGTTCAAGTTAAACCCGGGACCCTTAACACATATATAATAAAAGATCACCGAGGAGAAATTCTCAAAGGCAGATTTTATGAACAAGAGCTCAGCAAAACTAAACAGCCTGACACATATCTCATAGAAAAAATTATCCGCAGAAAAGGCAACAAGTTATTTGTCAAATGGCTGGGTCATCCGGAAAACAGCTGGATCGATGCAGACAAAGTGATAATATGAGCACCTGGGATGTTATAAAGAGGCTGCCAGAACCTGAACAACAGAATAAGAGAAATGGCAACTTGCTGCCTGATAATATTAGATGTCTTATTGTTGGGCCATCTGCTTGTGGTAAAACTACACTAATGGTTGATAATTTTTTATTGGCCCCCAACTGGTTAGACTGGAAAAACAGGCACTTGTATGTTTTCTCTAAGAGCTTGGAACAATTAAAATATCAGCAGCTGATGAAGCTATATGATGGATTGGATATAGCCACTTTTGAACCAGATGTTAAGCCACTTCACGAATGTCTCGATAATTCTGTTGTTGTGTTTGATGACATTATACTGGATAATCAAAACAAGGTTAGAAATTTCTTTACACAGGGGCGGCACAAAAACATTGATTGCTTCTACCTGGCACAGACTTTTTCAAAAATACCGAAGCAGCTGATCCGGGACAACAGCAATTTTATATGTGTGTTTCATCAAGATCATACCAACCTCAAACACATACATGATGAATATGTAGGTGGGGACTTGAGCTACAATGATTTTTCCAAGTTTTGCAGCAAGTGCTGGAACCAGGACAGTTATGGGTTTGTCACAATTGATATGACAAGAACACCCAGTAGCGGCAAATACAGAAATAAAATCAACGATTTTCTAGACGTTGAGACGTATATAAATAACCATGAAAAGGCCAATCATTGATGATCTTAAGTTAAGAGATTATCTTGTAAAAAGATTCAAGGGATGGAAATCAGAGAACCGAGGAATTTATGAAAAACACAAACAAACAGAACAGCCTGTAATTGATGCTATTAATAATTTAGGTAAGAATATCAAAACTGTTACAGAGCAGAATCAAGATTTGATCACGGAGCTCGTGCCTGTAGCTGCAAGGAACATATTAGATTATCCATTCACCCCACTTTCCAGTATTCATACACCTAGTCCTGTTGCTCCTAGAAGAATTGAAGCTACACAGGATCCTATTGAATTGGGTCTTCTTGCTCAAAAATATTTAACTACACCTAAAGACAACAAAGATGAGGTGTTTGGCTTATATGCTGACACAGAGCTTGACGGCAGCATCATTCATAGAATTGGCAATTTCAGAGTAACATTTATGGGAGATGATATAATTGTATATTCAGAATCTCGTCTCGGAGAAAAAGGTGGTTTTGTTAAGTACCCCGGAACACCTGGATTGTGGGAACTGATGACTAGGAAAAGGCCTGGCAGCTATACAGATCAAGATTATGAACATTACAAAGAAATATTAATAAAATCAGATGCTCTATACCAGAACAATGATCCCACACAAAAAAGAGTCAAGTCGAGCAGTGGGGCAAAATACAATAATTTAATCAAGCCCATATGGTCACAGATCAAGACTGGCAGTGGAATCAAACAATACAACACCCTGCCTAAAGAATTTGTGTGGGTTGATGATGTCAGGAAACTTGTAGATAGGTTGCTGGTGATAGCTGGGGAGGAAAATGCTGGCAACCACAATTTTTACAATGAAAAGGTTGGAATTATGGACATGATAAGCACAAAATTGTCTAATTTTATAGTGAATGACCCTAAGGGGATTGGATATCTCATAAAAATTATTAATACTCTACCCCCTAAATTTTGGAATATTTCTGAGGGTCGGGGGCTTGTTAATGACATTATAAACAAGCTGCCATTTGAACTACACATTCCAGGCTATCAGTATTGTGGTCCCGGTACAAAATTGGATCATAGATTAAACAGAGGTGATCCTGGTGTAAATCCCCTAGATGTTGCTTGTAGAGACCATGACATAGCATACAACACGCATACTGATCTTGACAAGAGACATGTTGCAGACAAGAAATTAGAAGAGGCTGCATTTGGTAGATTTGTAAGCAAAGATGCTTCTTTGAGTGAAAAAATAGCAGCATTGGGAACCACCATAGCTATGAGCACCAAACAAAAACTGGGGTGGGGGCTGTGAATATATATATAATAAACCTACAATGAAGGCCAAGGGTGTTATGTATCAAATACCTTATGCAGGTCTCAAATCTCTTAAAACTATTGACAGCCTTTTAACCAAAAAGCAGCGCAAGAAAAAAAGTTCTTGTATTGCAAAGGGCCATGGTATGAAATTGTTACTTAGTACCCCCCAATTAAAAAAATTACAGCAATCAAGAAAAAAATCACATGTGGGGGGTTTCATATTTACCATCCCTGCCATCTTAGCTGCTCTCGGGGCTGTGGGGAGCTTGGCCGGGGGATCAGCTGCCATAGCAAAAACAGTAATAGATGCCAAGAAAAATAGGGCAGAATTAGATGAGCAGAGGCGCCATAACCTGGCCATGGAGAAAAAAGGCAAAGGTGTTAAGAGAGCCATGAGTAAGTTTAAAAAAAACAAGAGCCGCTTACAAACCAAGATATTGAAGCTTTGATCAAGCCACTGGGCATCAAACATTTTAGAGGTGTGTACATGTCTGATTCTTTACCGGAACAACCACTCAACAAAGAGTGTGGCATTGTTAATTTGGATGAGTACAAAAATCAGGGCACTCACTGGATCTGTTATCTTAAATATTTAAACAATGAGGCATTTGTGTTTGATTCATTTGGAGGTGTTCCACCTGAAAATTTAATGAAATATCTAAATTCATCTAATCTTTATTACAATAATGCCCGTGTTCAAAACTTCAAAGATGTTAATTGCGGACATTTGTGTTTATCTGTTCTCAGATATATGTCTCAAATAAATAAACCATCAATTGAAAATTTTCAAAAAGCCTTGTGGTATTTAAAACATCATGGGGGTATTCCATCTCACCAGCCAAAATTCAATATTGAAACTCAAATTGCATGATGACATAGTGTATCCCAAAACAATAGCTCTCAGAGCATTTTACGGCATGTACTTGATCCCTAATATTACACACCACAACAACACAATTGCAGTAGGGGATCAAAAAATTGTCATCACTCCAGGGCAGTATAATCTGTCAACTCTAAATGCTCAATTACCCAGAGGTATAGTATTAACTCAAAATTCTGTCACTCACAGAGTAGAGATTGTGTCTGCTACAGAAACAGTGCATCTGGGTACTATAGGAGAGCTGTTAGGATTTGAGAACAACACAAAACTTGAACCGGCCATCAAACACACTGCTATGAATATACCCAAATTCTTAGCCATAGAGACTCTGAATATTCACTGTAATGTGGCCGAGGGTATGATCACCAAATCAAATGGCATAGGCACTCACAAACAAACTGGCATCATTGCAACATTCAAGCCTAATTCCGAATTCATGGAGCCCATCATCTACAATCCATCCCCAACATTATATTTTCCTGTGTGCCACAACAGAATAGATTACATTGAATTGATGGTCACTAATGAAAAAGAAGAATTAGTTGATTTTGCTGGAGCCACAACAACTGCTATCATAGAGATTAACATTTAAATAAAAATACATACAATGGAAAATATTGAGAGTTATGAGCTACAATCATTCCCTCCAAACAGGAGGACATTTGCAAATTTAAATCAACCCAACACGGAAATCGAGGTTGATCTTGATGTAGGGGACGGCTTTATACACCCTCACAGAGCAGATCTATACATCAAATTTGATGTTGTAAAGCTCGATGGTACAGATTACCCTGCAAATTCAAATATAAGACTGGTAGATAATTTTGTGCCGCATCTGTTCTCTGAAATTGAGATCAGAAAGCATGGCGTTGTTATAAACAGAATAGATTATCCCGGCATTACCTCCACAGCTTTGGCCACACTAAAATTATCCAAAACCGAGGCTCCATACTACAAAATAGGGGGATTTGAGGCTGGTGATAAAATATTATCTAAAAATCACACAGTGCTGTTCCCCATGCGCCTATTGCCAGGATTCTTCTCGGATTACAAAGATATTATGTGGAAGGGGGGGTTAAGAATTACATTTAGAAGAGCTGCAAATGATAACAATGCTTTGATGAGGTACAGCACATTAAACTCTACAGGGGAAGCTCTGCCTAATACCTTACCTGATGCAGGAAAATGCATTATTCAGACTATGGAGTTAAGAATCCCAGTTGTTGAATATGAGGCCAGTTACGCTCTTAAACACAAAGCAGATATAGTAAAAAATCCACAGATTCCTCTGCAATTTTACACATATCAATCTGTACAGAAGCCCGCATCTGGCACATATTATGAGTTTGATGCTACAAACTCATTCTCCAGCATTCAATACGACATGCCTGATTTTGTAGTGGTACTGTTTCAGACTGGAAGACACAACAATCAGGAAAAAAATTCAAGTAGATTTGATAACTGCAACATCAAGAACATATATCTTAAAAATGGCAGAAATGAGGTATTTCCTAGAGAAAATTATAATTTAGACATGTCCAAGGATGATTTTCTTAAATTATATGAGGCATTTTCGGCTTTCAAGAGAGTCACTACAGGCAGTACTGACATGTATTATTCACCAGATGAATTCAAGACACAGAGACCCATGTTTGTAATCAACACTTCAAAAAGAAAACAGGTTGTGGTTAATGACAGGACAAACATTAAAATTATCTGTGAATTCCATGAGGCATTACCTGATGACACCATTTGTAGTGTTATTCTCATAGGTGAAAAATCATATGTTTATGATGTAAGAAATGAGAGAGTCACGGAGCAATTCTAGAAGATATTTGTTCTATTATCCTGTTGTACAACATACAAACCTCAACTGTATTATCAGCTAGCAGTGAATATCTTATGTGTGGGCAGTTGTATATATTTCAATCTATCAGGACTCAAACCCGAGCCTTTTGCTTACAAGACAACAATATTAACATTTTGCCATCAGGAGAGGCTTTGCATTTTATCAGGACTCAAACCCGAGCCTTTTGCTTACAAAGCAACAATATTAACATTTTGCCATCAGGAGAGGCTTCACATTTTATCAGGACTCAAACCCAGGGGCCTCCTGATTGCAAGGCAATAAAAACCATGCACCACACTCCACTGGGCCTCAGAACCCAGTAACTATAAGCTTTATATTAATATACATGGCAGAATCAATCTGAGCTACACTAAAATTCAATTCCTGGGATTTTGACAGAAAAACACGCTATAAGCAATAAGATCATATGGGAACTTGGCTTAATTTTAAGTATAAGCAAATCTGTCTGAGAGGCTTTCACCCTTTCTACACTAGAATTCAAAATTCTTAAAATTAAGAGCATATCACACTGGAAGAAGGGGTATAGGCCCCTCTTGGCATTGTCTTAAGTACGGGTAAATCTATCTGTTGAGCCCTCGCCTTTTCTACACTAGAAATTCAGAATTTCTTAAAAATCAGAGCATATCACACCTGAAAAATTGGGGTATAGGCCTCTCTTGGCCTTGTTTTAAGTATAAGCAAATCTGATTGTTCAATCAAATAGCCTCGCCTTTTCTACACTTAAAAGTTGCGCTGTCCGTACCGTAAACCCCACTACTCTTATCTATTATTTCTTTCTTCATCTCTACCACCATTTACTCTTTCCTTTTACCATTTCTCTCTCTCTCTCTTATTCTGTATCTCCCTTTCCTCTTTATTTCTTTATCTTTATTCTCTGCCTATTTCTTTCTGCGTCGGACGACACCTTTAACTCTCATTTTCTCCCACTTATTAACTCAAAACCAGGAGCGTATATTCTAGGCTAGTTAGGCTGTCTGCGAAGCCTGAAGTCTAGATAATAAAATACAGGAGAAAAATCGATCACAAATTGTAAATCAAATGATTCATATCAGTAAAATGATGGAGATTCTGATTTCATAAGAGTTGGCAACCTGATTTCCTATGAGTTGGCAACCTGATTTCCTATGAGTTGGCAACCTGATTTCATAAGAGTTGGCAACCTGATTTCCTATGAGTTGGCAACCTGATTTCATAAGAGTTGGCAACCTGATTTCCTATGAGTTGGCAACCTGATTTCATAAGAGTTGGCAATCTGATTTCATAAGAGTTGGCAACCTGATTTCCTATGAGTTGGCAACCTGATTTCCTATGAGTTGGCAACCTGATTTCTTAGGAGTTGGTAAACTTATTTCCATTCATAGCCTAGGACCACGTGACATAGTGGGATAGCCCAGATCTTGGACTCAGTATACGCCCATAGGCGGAGTTCTGGAGGGTCCAGGAGGGGCCTGGCCCCCTCAACTTACAAAATACTAAACAAATAACACATGATTAAGTTCAGTTACTACATTTTTGTTATGAAGCCATACCGTAAATCTTTACGTTTGGCATGATGGCACGTGCGGTAATTGTGCCGCAATAGCGGGTCTTAGACGATTTGATTGATGTGTACAGTTTGAAGAAAGAAAAACGTAAAATTACTTCGTGTTGAGTCAACAGTTACTGCTGAGGCATCAAAAGAACTTTTCAATTTATTTTTTCTAAAATTTCTGAAGCTTACTATTGTACCGTAACTTTGTTAAAGTAATACGAGTATTGTATCAATAAAAAAAATAATGAAATGCAAAATGCAATAATCGTACTGTTTTGCTTCTTTTAAAACTGACAACCAATATATCTACTAATTAATATTTGTTTACTTAAGCGAGGAAATTTAACATTTTGAAATCTAAAAGGCCTAGAACTCAGTGTTTATAAGTTGTTTCTTTTTAAATTTCCGGGGGGGAAGGCCTCCGGATCCCTTATAAACTAGGGGATATTCAATAACCCTCAGGTTCATCATATGCTTCTCCCAGAGTCTGGCCCCCCAAAGCAAAAGCTCCCGCCTATGTATACGCCACTGCTCAAAACAGTGAATCGTTTTTCGCAAGTCTTGAAAATATCGCAATCGTCGCACTTCCGCAGCTTTAAAGCTCCAATTCCTGAAGCTTTCCTCGCGGCGAATGTCGCTCTCATCTTCAGGGACTGATTCCATGAGAATGAGAGTGAGGTTAGCTCTCAAATGCTCGGACCTGACCTGGCTAATATCCCGAGAGACACGTGGTCATTTCACAGGTCTCTCGCATGAATAGAAGATGACATATCGTGCATTCTTTTCGTGCAACATTGCAAGTCCAGAAAAGGCGGAAATGATTTCGTTTACGTTTCAGAATAGTTTGCACAACAATTTGGGTAGCTCTGTTCGTCCCGTGCCTAAAACAAGAATGAGGAAGTTCTTGTCACTCCATGGCAGGAGGATTTCAGCTGGCGAGGACAACAGGGTTGGAATTTTTCGCTGATCAACTTGTCGTGCGTGCGGAGAACATTATCGTGTTTTAGAAACAGTTGTTTTATGTAATCGACTTTGACACTGATAAATTAGAACGTAAAATATGAATATATGAATGTGCATTGCACTGTGCCATACAGCACCATACAATACCGTTCACGGCCTAGCGGAGGTGCTGCGATCAGCACCACGCTCCTTTCATCTTTACCCCCAAAGTTGCTTGGATTCGGGGCGAGCACTAAAGTAGCTTTTCTGCAGTGACATTACCACGTGAGAACACCCATCAAGGGAATCGAACCTGCATCTCTCGCATAGCAGTCAGATACCCTATACGGAATAGACTACCGCGTGATGTGAATATTTATGAAATCAAAATTAATTTACCGTGCTATTTGTTCCAGCATACAGAAAGAAAGTTTCTGGTGGTATATAGCTATTTGGGTCTATTATTTCCAGACGCAAACCAGACGACACGAGATTAGGACGAGACCGAGAATGAGGCAAGGTTCTTCCTCGTTCATTATACGAGATGAAACTGCAAGACTTGTACACTCCTGTTCACATAAAGTGGCACATTTTATAAGGTCTGACAATACTTCAACTGTCGACGTTATACAATGCATCACTTTATGCGAACAGGAGTGTACAATCTCGGTACCATTTCTGTTGGTCTGTTTCAATCGCGATGATAAGGATAAACGACGAACTGATGAAATGGTTCATGTGACAAATACAATGACACGCATCCATGCCTTAAACAGGATATGACCATGGGGATCCTCGTTTAGTAGCGTATCACGCTAACCACTCCGCCACCGATGTTAGCAGTTGTTCATTTCACGCCTACTTTTGTGCTGAGCGTTTTCATTTTCTTCGCGTTTCCGCCGCTACCCTGTATTTTTTGTGGTGGTTGATATACAAAAATAAAGAGTTGACTGTTAATCTTCAATGTTGGATCTCTTCAAGTGATACACACATAAACTGTGATGATTCAGTCGGTGGAATGTCTGGCTGGCGCGCAAGGGACCAGGATCTCTGGTGGGAATTTTCCGATCCAATAAGTGCCTCTGGAGTTCACTCAGTCTCTGCTTAGGTCGAAATTGTGGACGGAGCGCGGTGCTCATCACATCGTTTCCGTCATGTCCGAGATCGAGAATGGTGGAGCAGAACTTCCATAACCTTCTAGCGTTCGTGGCAATACTCGCGGTCCAGTTGCAGGCATTGGACTAAAGATCTTCCTTCCAGCCCCCGTGGAGGAGTGGTTAGCACATCGCGCTGCGATGCCAGGGGTCCCGGGTTCGAATCCTGGCCTGGGCATGGATGTTTGTGAGTGTCCATTCGTCAATTTCATCTTATCATCACTCATGGCCATCTTCGCAAAAGAGGCACAAGAAGAGAAGTAAAATAATGCAAATCAATTAAAGATCTTCCTTTTGATGATTCAAGTTTGAGTCCTGGCCTGACCGAGTGGGGCCTACGTAGAGGAAGGTCGCGCATAACGGCATGGAAAGGGAGAAAGCGACTGGGTGGAGCAAAGCAATGAGCGCTGCTGCAAATGACTGGGTAGCTGCGACTGCGTGTTCCCCTCTCACGCGTTCATCGGTCGAGCCATCTTGAGTCACTACCTGCGCAGAGATTTGTTTTCGCTTCCCCGGACAGAGTGTACAGAGATCCGAATCACTTTCCCCTCGACAGGGGGAATCGAACCCACGAACTCTCGATTGCGGAACCAAAATACACGTGAACTTTGCGGAGGTACTCAAATGTCAATCCTCTCTTCCACACAGTACATCGTGTGTTGCAGGCGAACGACGCTCTGGCGCCTGGACGCAGCCCCAATATAAACCTCTGTGGAATTCCTGTACTGTGTGACCTGTCGAAGTGCGCAAAACAAAAGGGTTGATTTCTTGTGGTAAAGGCAACCTATAATTGAAACTCGCCAGCCAAATAAAGATATTATTAATATTATTATTCCTTGTTCATCCAATTTAATATTGTAAAGTGAATGCAAAGTTTTTTAAATGAACCATTTATAGTTTTTTTGCTTTTTTAAATATTAACGCAAATTTTCCTATTAGCCATGGAACTTTAGGGGGTTCATCTGAATGCTTAAGTGGGCCAGTGCCTCCCCGTTCCCCCTCAACGACGTACCTGGTGCCCCTTCACCACTCTCATCTAATCGCCACTTATTCTCATCATGCGATTAGCCAAAAGTGTCAGAAAGACGACGTAAACCAAACACAAATACGAGCAACGAAAGTACAAATGCAGTTCATAAATTATATATTTATACTGGTTTATTATCTGTTGTTGTTCAGTATTCTTATCTTCCAAGCTGTAAGAAAAATGTTATCATTATAGAAAGAAAAAGAAAGATAACGGGTTCGTTATCTAACCCGCTACTCCCAACCCTGCCTCTCAAGACTACGAAGATGCGAACTGATTCCACTTCCCCCTCCGGTGCAAAGCCGATAGCAGCTGAATGTAGTCCAGGCCCGGCTGACTCATGCGACACGTAGCAGCAGATACGAAACTGTGAGCCGACAACACGGTTCAACTTCTCTCTCTCGCTGTTGCGTCTTCGATAGGAACACGAAAAAGGACTGTCGTTAGCCAAGATGGTACTCACGACATTACATATCGAAGTTGTATTACGTTGCTAGTGTACCTGTAATCGTGTGAGTGTGTGAAATCGTTGTTTGTTGTGTGTGTCTAAAATCAAAAATGTGTCTTTCATTTGCGGAAGCGAACTAACCTAGCCTCTTCGCATCCATTCATTCCGGAAATATACTTACATAAACAGGTAAGGATTTTTTAATTGTTCATTGTCATGCTTTCATA
Source organism: Lepisma saccharinum (assembly GCF_977018435.1). Classification (NCBI taxonomy): domain Eukaryota; kingdom Metazoa; phylum Arthropoda; class Insecta; order Zygentoma; family Lepismatidae; genus Lepisma; species Lepisma saccharinum. Next base: position 7,131,587 of record NC_139244.1, on the reverse strand, counting down.
CATGTCGATTCTAGTGAATTATACTATTTAGTCAACGTTCTTATACTGATCGTGTTTTGAATCTGTGGTTTAAGTCTGTTATCAAATCTGTTTCCCTCCAAAAATAACCACGGAAGGAAGCTCCATGCAACCACACGCGTGGGTTTTAAGTTTTGGTTTTTTAAAAACGTTAACGGATCCAGACTTCCTGACCAGCACAATCTGTTCGCATACATTGTCTCGAACAGACAGAGTCCTACTTTCAAGCAGTCGTGTTCACACTGTGGAACGGTATTCGATTCAAAGCTTGCACTTGAAGTAGTTTCAGGAGCATACGTGTGCAGCAGATATTTTGTGCACATCACACTCGACGTTCATTAATAACTTTATACAACGGGAATTTGGATTGGATTGGTCGATTCGTCTGAACATCCAGATTTAAATACCCTTTAATTTTTGCATGGAATTTCTGTAATTAACGTTTCGCATTGCAATTATATTTTGATTGTGGATTCTTTTCACCAACCGTAGCTTTTATCCAAGACTTGACAGGACAAAGTGGCACCCGAATTGTAGCCACAATATGCTGTATTGTGAGTTAATGTTTGTTTCACACACTTACCTTGCAGTAATAATAATAATTTTATTGAGAACGATTGATATATTATTGCATGGAAATGAATATGGTAACGTAAATGTAGGGATGTAACAGTGGTTCATTTCTAGTTACGATCACTGAAATTTGTTTTGTCAAAATAAATGCAAGTTTTATAAGACAAGAAAAAGGTTATTTCCAGATGATCCCTGGTCATTGACTGTGTGCAAGATCACACATTTGTCATTTCTCATATTTTCCTTTGTTTACAATTGGGGGTACACACACCGAAATATAACATTAATATTCAAAAAGTTTGTCCTCCACGCTAGGTATGCTAATTCGAACTGGATCTACAGTTTAACTTGGGATGCGAACCATTGTGCATTCTCCAGGGATCATACTCTGAACTCTATGATTACAAGGCGACAGTGTTACCGCTACGCCATGGGGGGAAGCAATCTGTAACGATTACAGGCCTACCCCCAGTTCCAAAACTTAATGCGCGTGCTATTATACATAATTTCTATTATAATATTGCCCTTGTACAAAGTTAAAATGATACTCGAATACAATACGAAGCCAGGGGATCCTAAGTTCAAAGCCTCAGTAAGGCAAGTTTTTTATTGCTTCAATTCGCGGGGTGACCCTTTATGAAGACACCCCAATGTCAATCTCTGTACCACGCAGGCTGCAGTTTGCAGACTAACGAGGCTCAGGCGTCTGCGCTCGCAGCCAGTATATTCGTCTGTGGCGCTTGTGCCGTCCATGTGTGTTTGTGATTGTCCCTCAATCAGTTTCATCTTATCATTCATTCTCATCGCGAAGTGGCACAAAACAAACGCCATGTACAATAAACCATTACAATCAATCGGTCAATGAAGGTGAAGCGTTGTCGTTATTTTGTTATTCAATTGTTTATGTAAGTATCGCATGTGTTGTTCTCTCTAGTTTTCCATTGAAAGTTCGCGCGCACAAGTTTTAAAACAACACAACAACCCATGCTTTATCCTGGAAAACAAATCCCCCAGTTCTGAATTCATTAAAGTAACAATTACTCATTTATTTTCGGTAACATGTTACTAAGCCAATGACAACCTGTAAAAGCATTGTACCAAGCAGCAAGAAGGAAGGAAATTGTCACGTATTCAAATACCAAAGATATGTAATGAACATTTGCGTTGGGACATAATTAGTATTTGGTTTTCTGTTTGCTTTAAATGCACCTCTAACAAGCGTTGCCCATATTCCTGAATTAATAACAAATCTTGACTTCACCGAGCTAAATCAAAATGCACTCGATAAAGCCGAAATGTGCCACAGTAACAATCAACCTTGTACAGTGTTATTCATGAGTATTACCGTGCAAATTGTCCATCACCATGGTCGTGCACTTTATTTGACCCAATAAGTGCTTCAAGAATTAAAGCTGTTGACAACTTCTGCACCAGCATACATAAAAATACATAGTATGTAAAAGAAAAATTAATGAAAATAGTAATGGACAATTTGCCGGGCAATACTAGTGGATCCCACTGTCACTACTGTTCAGATAACGTGGCATGCACTTCAACTGTCCAACCGTATAAAATGTGCCACTTTTTATGAACAGGAGTGTACTTGCAGTAGTAAACAACATGGAAGCCTATCACGAAAGAGTATTTCATAGCTGCTGCCTTCCGCATTTTCCTCGAGACAATGCTAATGTTACTCTTCCGTGTGCCTCTTATAATTCTCCCATTGATTTGTCAATGTATAAACGTTCTCTTCTAAACATAGATATTGATGTTATATTTGTCAGGTCACGAAAGTCTTGTTTCAGATTTAGTAACGCCTAATATTAAACCTTATCGATCGCTTTGTGTACTTTTAGCCTCCATTGAAAGGAAAACTGTTTGCTGTGTGCATGTGCTTCTTATAGAGTACAGCGTAGTATCACTTTTCTATTGTGGAAGTAACAGCGTGGAAAATAAGTGCGAATAATTTGATATCACACGAATGATTTACACAACTCTGAAGGCAAGTACAGGCAGTTTAAAATGCTTTGTTTGTTGTTTCTTGAACCGTTCAAGGTCAATATAGAGTATTTTTTGATCGCGGCGATGGATGATGAAAGTCAATGCGCTTATTACAACCCACTGTGACTGTGCACTCTTGTTCAAATAAAGTGGCACATACTTCAACAGTGCGATACTTTCGAATAAATGGTTTAAAATGCTTGCTGTCTCTTCTGTTCTATAACGTTGAATTTGCTTCGGCGATTTTCATCAGCCACCTCCCTATGGGTATGTAATTTTATTTTATCTGCCACGGGAAAAAATGTATTTAACATCGCTATGATGGACAGTCATTTGTTTTCTTCTATCGCTTCCCTTTCGCTTGCGCCTGAGTGGCCCCGTGTTGCATATTTAGTTGTCAAAAAAATTAACGACATTAAATATTACGCCTTTATTTTCGATCAGTATATTTTCCACTTCCTGATTATACAAACACTTGGCGCTGACTAAAGCTGATGACGATATGTTGAAGAATGCCGTACATTTTGGCAACGCAAGGGCAGGAAATAGCTGATTGCACTCCCCACGTTTCCTTCTCTCGCTTGCTGTTGAAATTTCGACTGCAGCGCTACTGGGACTTTTTCCAGTGGCGTGCCCTAGGATTTTCGATAGGGAGGTTACGTAAACGTTGGCAGCTCCCATTTTTTGCTATCTTTTCCTGCCTTGGACGTTCTTTTTTTATAGGAATACTGGTCTTAAGGGGTAAGGGGGCTTATGACCCACCAACCCCCCTTGGCACGCCACTGGCTTTCTCATCTTGGTTAAACTGTACTGTGAGGTCATTGTCCTTGGGTTTACTTATGTTTCTTAGTAAGTCTGTCTTGGATGGTTTTTGCACACCCCATACAGTAAGCTTTGCCTTGTACTTTCATGATTTTAAAAATTATTTGTAGCGGAGGACAGGTAGCCAGGGGACAGGGTATTGTAATTTCTCTAGGGTACAAACTGGTCAGGGAAAGCTTTGACCCTTTTCCTACAAGAAAAGGTCTAGCGAAGAAGGGGTGGGTGCTTTCAACAAAGAGCCGAGTGGTATTCTGAATTGCTATTGACAGACTTTGATGGCTAACCCAGAATGAATTTGTGATACACTCTCAAGGCACATGAATGCGATGCCATGATAAAAATGTAGTTTTTATTCCTTTGCTGGTCCTGTTCTTACACTAATAATTCTCGACATACTTGGATTTTTCTGTGTTTCGTCGGTAGCGTGCTGGTTAACGTTATTGCCTTGTAAACAAAAGGTTAGCCTCGATGGATTCCTTATCGAATCACATTTCAGTGGAGGCTTAAACGTTTTGTATTCTGCCTGTCGTATTTTATTTTTGGTATCTTTTCTGATGAGGGTGGATGGTGAAACGATGCAAGTTAATAACTTAAACACAATTGTCCGTAGCTTACCTAAGCTTCGAACCTAGGATCTCAGGCTTACAGTCCGCTATTTTGCCATGTAGGCTCACTAACTAGCACTCTTCTTGTCACCATGTACATGTAATGATGGCTGACGTCGCGTTCTTGCATTGGTCCATACCTGTATTTCACACAAGTTGCAGTGTGATATTTTGTTTTTGTTATGTGTATTCGTGAATCTTGGCGATACAAAGAAATAGGTGGGGATCAGCTCCACTTGGAGTCGAACCCGGGACGATGGATTCACATAAAGTCGAGCCCGTATGCAGCTGTAACCGAAGCTCCAACCACTGAGCTCGGTCGCTGTCAATTTACGTGTTGATATACGCAGGATAATTAGGCACTGTTGAGAACCATTAATTTAACTGTGATTGTGGGGTCTGGTTTGTGTGCTTTTAAGAATTTCCATGCGGTATTGTTGCTATTATTCATCTTGTCCACACCCCTCCGGTCTTTGCCGGGGGAGGAAGTTCACATCATCAGCTCGCATTGTTGCATTGCAGCATTCTTCTACGTTTGCTCACCGCTCTGCTTAGATCGTCGCCCTTCGGGTGAGATCGGCTGTCGTCGGGTCGTGCTAGGGTGGCTTGATTTCAACGCGCGAATCGTAAAGGTACCTCTCAACACGATTCGGTTTTCGTAGAATGACGTAAACACTCGAGGCTATCTTTTGATAGCTAGTCACGTTTTACTTTACTTTTACAAGTGACACAGACAATGAATTCATAAGTTGTGAAAATTATGCACCGATAATTTGTTGACCTGAGTAATCTGTTCGATTGATTGATTTAGTTTATTTTACTTAGCGTTTTGTGCCTCTTGGCTAATTTGCGAAGATGGGGATGAGTGATGAAATTATGAATGGACATTCACAAACAACCAAGCCCGAGCGGGATTCGAACCCGGGACCCTTGGTGTCGCAGCGCGATGTGTCCAGCAGTCATCTGTTCGAACTGACAAGTATAGATTTGATATGTTTTGACTTCTTAATAAGCAATTTGAAAAACTATGGTACCACTTGACAATATGTAATTAACTCATATTAATACCATTTGTTATGGCTGTGTACTAAATACCAGCAGCAAGAGGAGCCAAGGTGGAATATGAAGGTTGGCCTGCGTCACTTATTTAGGTTCGGTCATTTCGTTGTGACGTCAACGTACGTCGACACATAAAATGATTAAAATGCCATTATCTTGAAAAAGTAAATTTTGTTGCACGTCGTGACACCATCGCGCTTGTCGAATAGACCTACCTGTATATATGCACACTGAGAAGGGCCTAGAAATAGTGCTCTCGTTTACAAGCGAGATTTATTTCGTTCACAGTCTGTATTAAAATCAGAGACGGGCCCAAGGAACTTCAGGGTTTGAGATATATTATATGCACAAACCGAATAGTCACAATATACAGTATGACCATTAAGATATGCAATGTTTTACATCTTCTGTAATAAGCAGGAAGTGTTGAAGTTATCCGAAATCTCTTAAAACCAACGATGAGAGATGATACTATGAACATTTCGAAATTATTTAGTTTCTTCCCATTTTGAACGTAATTATTATCACTTGGGTAGCGTTTTTTAATATTTTATTCTCAGAATTTGTTGTTTTTGCTTTTCAAATCGACAGTTTTTAAAGACAACTCAATCGAATATTCTGCTGTTTTTTTCATGCCAGTCCTTTTTGCGCTTGAGCAATTTAAATTGGTTAATTTTGCGTATAAACTTAAAATTTGCACGCTGTAGTTCCATTTATATTAGTGAGTACTGCATACGAACAATTTTAATTGGTTTAAAAGTATTTACAATGCGTTTAACAATTGTATTTTGGGATTTTCACGTAACTTGCTACACGGCCGAGCTCTTTAACTGAGTGGTTAGCACAGCGCGATACGACGCCAGTGGTCCTGGGTTCGAACCCTGGCCTGGGCGTCCTTTCCGGGTGTCCCTTCATCAGATTCATGATATCAATCATTTTCATCGTCGCGATTAGCCAAAAGTTGCAGAAAAAGACGTAAAATAACCAGATCAATCCAAATCCGATTAACACTGTACCACAGTTGATCATTGAGTTGTTTCCATACAACGAATGTTATCTTGATTATCCAGATCCATGGTCCACGTCCAATGCTGCCGCAATCTCAGCTCCAACCTCTATCCTCGCCATTCTTCATACGGTTCCATTCATGGTTGCTAAGGCAAGCGACGAGAGGCGGTGCAATATGTTACCCAGATGGCAGCACCGTAGCTTTTTTTCTCTTTCTCTCTATCTTTAGTCGCTGAGTCATCTACCGTGTATACGCTCTGTGCACAGGGGCTGTTTTTTTACTTATTTCACGGCCGTCCTGTGATTTCTGAACAGCTTGTGTCACTGCATGCTTTCACGCATTCCGTCAAAACACCATCGCTTGTCTTTTATTTATTATTCATTAGACAGAGAACTAGGAAAAAATCTGTATGATTTTCTGAATCTGCCTCTCATGCCTTCTATTTGCGGTTGAACAATAGAAAGGTTAGACTTACAGTTGTTGATTTTTTTAAAAATTACAATGACAGCACCCTACGACGCCAGAGGTCCCGGTTTCGAATCCCGGTATGAGCCTTCTTTGTGAGTACCCCTTCATCAATTTAATCGTATCGTGAATAATCCACACCTCCGCGATTAGCCAAAAGTGGCAGAAAAGTGAAGTAAAATAAACTAAATCATTCAATGAAAATTAAAATAGTGACTAATAATAGCACTAAGCTTGGGGCCGTTTACCCACTGTACCCCTTCGAAAATTACGTGCAAATAAGGGAGATATTTGATCCCAAAGAATGGCCCACGTAAGTTAAAACCTGCATTCTGAGTATTTTCGAAGCTTTTTGTTACTAAAGACTGTTTGTGTATACACTGAAATAGCGAAAGAACACGCTGAAAATAACTATCAGTACCAAAGCTAACAATCCTAACCTAACTACGTAAATTATATCTGCTGTTGTGGACAGTAGTTTGGGTGCTATATTCACTTGCCCTAAGCCTTCGGGTTGTTGCTTCACAGTAAAGTAACATGCTGAGGCAACAGACGTACTTTACTTCACAGTAAGACATTTCAGAGAGTTAAAATGAACTGAAAATGTTCATAAACTACAAAATCTTCATAAACCATGCAAGATATTTCACTTTCTCTAGGGGGTACAGAGGGTTAAGGGTACGCTAAGCTTTTCTCATACCCGGATTTATATGTGTTGCCCTCAGGGCTAAAACAACATGGACAGCTCTGCAGACAGATACGATTTTAGTCTGTCTTTTGATACTTAGAATACTCATTTCGTAGTGCTTTTGTCTAACTTTGTGTTTTCTACAGCGTGAACCAATGAGAAGTGAACTTGCTCATGTGATGTTGATTTTACGTTAACCTGTATTGATTGCCTTGTAAAGTGTTTCTCCATATTCGCTTGCTATCTTCCTGCATTATACGTATTGTCATGATGTCGTTATCATGTCATCGAAGGTGATAAATTGTTCATATTTATATTCTTAGATTATATGTGTATACATAAATGTACTCTAAAATTGGTTTGTCTTCCTTTACTTTATTTGTATTCTTTGTGTACATTGACTCTATGAGTCTTCGAAGAGACTTGGAAGCAAGCGAACTTTCGGTAATCAATGTAACCTTTCGAACCGAAGCGACAAGCTACACGTGTCGCCTCAGTCAATTGGTAGCGCATGTGCGGTGAGTGCTTGCTTATAGGCTGAAGGGGCTCGTGTCGCTTGGGTCCGAAAGCTCCCGTAGGTACTTTCAAAATGTTATTATAATAAGAAAGCTTTGTTGCGTCCAATAGATGTCTGGTCTTGAAGGAGGGCTGAATTGAGTGGCCTTCTTGGTCACCGGATATAAACCCTTCTCGGGTTTGTATGAGTGTGTTGTACACTCCTGTTCACATAAAGTGGTATAGTTTGTAGGGTTGAACAGTTGAAGTATGTGCCACTTCATCTGAACAGGAGTGTACTAATATAAAAACTTGTTTAATTGAATTTGAAAAAGGGGGAGGGGGATGTAACGCTAGGTACGCACGTCCCATTTACAGAGTGCAAGAAAAAGCGAGGATATTTTTGCCCAAGTCGTAGAATAGACAGTGCCTTTTTCTTGTGTTTCCTGGCATGACTCCTGCAAGTGACACCTTGTTCTCTCCTTACAGATTTAGCCGAGGCTGACGTCATCTCGATGTCGCTCCACATCCACGCTGCTTCGCCGCTCACCTCCCTCCTGTGCGAGGGCCGACGGGAAGGCCTGAAATTAGCTCTGAACCGCAGTCTGAGCGAGCCCGGTAGCGGCGGACAGGCCCCGTGCTTCGCGCCGCCTCTCGCTCCGTTGTCCGGTACTCCCCCGAAACGGTGCAAGCTGGAGAGCGTAAGTTTGCCGGCCAGTCCGTGTTCGGAGAGCGCAACCTTCCAGCGCTCCCTGGTGATGAAACGCGTAAGGACCCTGGACCCGGACAGCTTGGTGAAAAAACTTGAGCGAGGCGTGAAGCACCAGTCGTTCCTGGTCGTGGACTGCCGACCGTTCATCGCGTACAACATGAACCATATCAAAGGCTCCATCAACGTCAACTGCTCGGACCGGTTCAACCGACGCAGGCTGCAGCAGGGGAAAGCGACGCTTTCGGACCTTGCTACCACCAAGGAAGGCAAGGACCTTCTCAAGAAGAGATGCTACAAGGAGGTCGTGGTGTACGACGACAGCACGACGGACTTTGAAAGACTGCCCACGTCGCACCCGCTGTTCCTGGTGCTGACCACGCTCGTGGAGGACAACCGGGAACCTTCCTTTCTCCTAGGTGAGTACAGAGTTTCATCATAGTTCTTGAAGTACAGTGTGTTTATCATCTAAGGCATTACATTAAGTAGGACAATCACTGTTAAGATCCCTTCTTGTACACTCACGGACAGTTCTGGATTGCGACAACCCCATTTTACGATGGTATTGCAACCCAGAAGTGTTCGTCACTATACATCTTCACAACAGTCCAAGATTAAACACAAACCAAGGACAGGCCCACCAAATCTGGCAACCAATTTTAAGGAACATTGCAACATAACAAAAGAATATCAACATATGCACACACTGGCGCCAACTTATATGGGTCCTGTGGGGCACCAGCCCACCCAATAATTTGCCTCGTATTGTCATTAAATTTTAGAAATAACGTTAACAAGTCAAACGGTTTCATAATTATACACTTGAATTTGTTAGATCTCAAATTTCACTGTCCATAGTCATATCGTTGTTGTGGAAATAAGGAGCCAAGTTGACATGTTATGTGTTGCAGAAATTTATACGACCAAATCTCGTGAGTCCAATGGTTTTGAAAAGTAGGTGTACGACACAAGTGACATCTAGTGGCCCAGCCTGAAAAGCAAGGAAAGTGACTATGGACGAAAATGGTCGCTGTTATAAATTTATGCAATGCCAAACGGCAGCTTTTGTGAATGGTATATACTTGCATTACAATGCTACCTACTATCGCAGATGGCAGTGTTTGGGAGCACCAGTTACTTTTTACGATTAACTGTAACCAATTATTTTTGTGTTTAAACAACATAGATATGATTTGGTATTAAAGTAAAATGTTACGAGCAAATATGTTGCAATTTTTACCAATGTAAAGGTTTGATTTGAATCAGCAAAACAAACACACTGCCTGTTGCCTTCGCAATTAGAATATTTTTGGCCATCCCTACTACCATGTAGCATTGTAGTGGCAGTCACTTATTAGAGAAGATACTATTTACAGCGAGATTGCCTAATGAAACATTCTACCAACGGTTTACTCCTTTGAGAGCCAAGTGAAATTAATCCCAAGTGTGGCCCGCATTTCGTTACTTCAATCTGCGTTGGCATAGGTTAGCAACGCACTCGGAATGCCTTTGCCGACCACTGATATGTGTCCAACAGCTGCTTGTTCAGCATTCTTTACCTTGCCCCATCACTCTATATGATTGGTCCAAAGTGTTGCTTCTTTATATACTCAGTAACATTCACATGGCAAAGTCTGTGGAATCGGTTGCGATGGGTAACAAATTTAAAGGTTTCCGCCACATAATAATTGCCGAAGCTATGTAGAGTGGGATGCACAAATTCTCCATCGCCATGTATATTCACAGTGTTTTACGCAATGAAAGCTTCAAGAATTGGAAGAAAGCGCCAATCAATCTGCTGCCAACTTGTACACCAGCATACGTAAGAATCCAATCCTTAAAATCACGTAGGATGCAAGACAAAACGTACTATTTGTCTAGGAGTACTTGTTCATCCCACTGTACTTTAGTTGCTTCTTTTCCAATTGAGTTAGCAAAATAAAACCTACCTTTGAGCCAAATTTCACTGCTTTTATAGTAGTGGTTTGTATTTTGCTCTCTGCTGTTAACTCTTCTGTGTTCTTGGGAAGAAGATCATTCGAACTAACTAATATTTACAATTGAAGTGAGATATCGACATTTTATTCCAACTTAAGCTAACAAACATAATTGATAACTAGAATATCCTCAGTTATATTTCAATCTTGTCCGATTTATTTATTATTATTTACATTTTACTTGGGATTATTTCTTGTCCGATGAGTCATATGTACTGCGTTTTTTCCTTTTCATGTTCAATTTTATTATACGCTGTACTGGGATCTGAAAGGGATGTATCCAGGTTGACCATCCGCCTGGCCTCTTCCCTTGACCCGATAATCGGGAGAGTGATTTGCTGGGTCGTAATCCCTTCTTGGCAAAGAATCGTAAACTTTTTTCATCATTTTCAGAGCCCCGAGACTCGGCTGGGGTCGTTCGGGAGATTGTTCTGGGTCGTTGGATCCTCTCCCAAGGATATTAGTTTGCTTCGTAGCCAGCTAACCGAATGAGAGATGGGGTGCTTCCAGAACGGCACACAGGATGTGAGAAGTTTGTTAGAATTCTTCCAGAACGACACACAGGATTTGAGAAGTTTGTCAGGGTGCTTCCAGACTGACACACAGAATGTGGGCAGTTTGCTCAGGGTACTTCCAGAACGACACACAGCATATGCGAAGTTTGTTCAAGACTTTCTTTCCTTTTTATTATTTTTTCTCTTACATCATAGGCTACGTGTTCAAAAGAAAAATGAATTCATGACAGCCTTTTTAGTGCCTAATGTACTAAACACGTGGACCAATCATTCCATGGCACCATTACTAGACCCGATCTTTATGTACTGAACTTGGCTTTGAAAATTAGGTCGCGAAATTCCAGAGCGCAACAATATATCCAAGGGAATACGGGGACACTTTACTCACGTAGTAGTGGTGCAATTTGCTTCTTTATACGTCATTTTTGGCCATGTGTAGTTCGACCTACATTGTTGGATTGTTTTCAAATATAGTTGTAAATTACTTTGTGGTAATAAGGCTCTAATTCTTCGTAGAGAAAGTGTAAACTTTTACAATTTTGCAATACGTTAAAATTTCGCCGTATAAATTATAAAGTGCTACTAATGTTGTTGAGTACACAATTTGTTGAATCCATATGGAAACTTCTGCGCCATGTTGTGTAAGAGTTCTGGCGGGTTGAATTCTCCGATCATCGATCACGTTTCGGTGCTATTTCGTCAGATGATCTCATGGTTTTACTTATCAAATCTTATCGTAGATTGCGCTTCAAATATTTCAAAATAATATCGCCAATGATCGTCTACGTCACAGTGTGGTGGGGAGTTTTCTGCAGAATTTTAGAGCCATAGCTCGCTGCTATGGTGGCGCCGTGTAATCTGCGTCCTCATGACCTGGACTCTTGTGAAGATAAGACTCATGCACAGTTAGTGAGCAGGGTTGCCAACGGGTAGTCTTTGTGGCTGAACCTAATCCTTTTTTTCAGATGGTTGTGAAACTTTTTTATTCTTATTCGAGGCCGATTTTTGTTGTTTATCATGCTCGTTTAGCGACATTAATCTGCACTTCTAAATATTTTTTGTAGTATTCTTGGCCAATTTCGCCTCTTGAGTTGGCAACATTGTCCTTGAAGGAGGTGATTTCATGGTGTAAAAATAGTTCTTTTTTACGCAACAAGGCAGTTGTTCTCATTTTTAAGGTTTTCCGTACATTAAGCAAGATTTTTTTTTTTTTTTTTAGGAAGCTGTACTGTTGATCTAGCCAATATGGTGTCTGACTGTCACACGGGAGACCCAGGTTCGATTCATGGGTTGGGGGATTACCTCTTGCCCCTTCATAATCGGTTCTGGGACCTATAAAACCTATTATCAATGGGTGGGTGTACCTTGGAGGGGGTGTTGATCACATCACATTCACTATGATGAACAACAGGAATGTGTGGCACTACAACTTTATCCTTTTAAACATTCTTCAGAAAAATAATGTCCACTTGACCACATTTACCCCCCGAACCTACTCACCTGTATACGTTTCTAGCTAGTGGCCGTTTAAAGAAAGAAACGTCTATTAAAAATTCGTGCCGAGAAACTTGGAGTAATAGTTTCGGTTTTATTCGTGAAGATCTATTTCTTCCCTCCACCTGCACGCAACTGGTCGATCCATCGCGGTGCCCGGATTCGGAATAACCGAGCAAGGAATTCTGGGAAATCGGGGCGGTCACGCGAGCGCCCTCTCACCTGTACAGGGCGGAGAATTTATATGCCGGTGAGTCATCGCCCAAATGTGGAGGCACTATTGATAGAGAAACTGCCGCAGCGGAAAAACGTCAGGTGGCGGCGCTCCGTTCGTCGTCACGAATCGCGTATGGCGTAGAGTCGGGGGGGATCGATGCCTTTTCACGCGCTGATTGATCCGAAGCACGTATTGGTATTTTGGAGGCACGCACGGATTATTTTCGTTCACCGGGCACGTCTATGTTCCAAGAACTTTGCGTGTTGTTACAATTCCTGTCGTGTTTCTTTTTCTGGTACACACATTGCCGTTTTAAAGAAACTTATTTGCACAGCATATTTGCTCAACGGATGACGCTTTTAGAAGGTCCCCGAATATCAACCTCGCATCCAGTTTAGTCATCTGCGAGACTGTGGGGCAGTGGCGACTCGTGGCTTTTTTGGGGTGTAGGAAGAAGTTACGGTAAATCGAGGAAGGTTTGAAAAATTGTGTACGATGGCTCAACTAACGAAATTGGTTCAGCATAGAACTTGAAACAGTTTTAGAAAATTCCTTGTTTACCCCCCAACCTTCTGTCGATTTCCTCACGAACAAAATCTGGCAGGATAAAGAAAAGATAGAGGATGGCATGCTTGTAAAGAGCTTGTCGCTGTGTAGGCATACTCCCTTCTATTTGAAACATTTCCGCTGCTGAAGTAAAAATAAGATTTGGACCTAATTGTAGTTTTATTTCCTGAAAACATATTTCTTTGAATTAGATTTCCCTCTCCCAGAGACTCGCGTTTGCAGATTATGCTATATTTTACAATTATGTCAAAAGAAGGCTGCTAGGTGCCAACAAACATCAAACTGTGCTAGGTTTAGTACCATTTTGCTGGGGTTGGCATCACTGATTGAGGAAACCCTCCATGCTTCCTCGCTGGATACTTTTAAACCGCAACCTTCCCCCTGTCCGTTTTCCTCTTCTCGTCCGTCTGTTTGTAGTGATACCAGCGAGGTTCCTCAGTGGGCAGCAAAGCCTGTGTCCATCGTCTTTGGATTGCAGCTGGAGCGAGCGACAGCAGTCAACTCGTGACAGTAGCTAACCTAGTCAATTGTACGTACACTGAGCTCATAACTTTATAACGCGCATTCTTATTAAACTACTAAAATGTTGACAACTGGAAGCAAGTAAAAATGGAATCGCCCCTGCTGTGGAGCTTGTATTGTGTATTGATATTTGTTTGTGATTGTCGCTTTATCCATTTCATGTTATCACCATTCGTTCTTGTCTATACGATTAGCGTGAAGTTGCAGAATAATCGAAGTAAAATGAATCCAAATCATATTTGTCCAACATCAAGTGTACGCTATAAAAAACTAGATTGTATGATAGGATAAGCCACCCACATCTGAGAGGTTAATACGGAAGTTACTAGCGCCGCCAGGCGGACGATTCGAACAATGCAGTCCTAAAGCCGCAAAATTAAAATGGTGTTTGCTTTACGGTATGATTGATTGATTTGGTTTATTTTACTTCGAGTTTCTGTTACTTGTGGCTAATCGTGAAGATGAGGATGAGTGATGATATGATGAAACTGGTAAAAGGGAAATTCATAAAAAACACCCATGCCCAGGTCGGGATTTCGAACCCCGGTCTCCGGGCGTCGCAGCGTGCTGCCACTCTTGTCACGGATGTCAGCGCTTACAGTATGAAAGCCTAGCTTAGTGATGAAGTAAGTTTCTTTTGTATTTTCCACACGTACCTCCACGTGACGTCATTTCATCGCCCGTTGATCGTCCGCTACCTTAAATTGACTCACCTGTATGTGGTAATGCGAGTGAATATTAATTACACTGTATAAATCATCTTTCCTAATGACTCTACACATAGCAACTCATATTTTATTCTCATAAATGAAGATAAGTTGACTCTTCAAAGGATTGCCTGATCTGTATCCCCGCCCCCCAGTGTATTTTTTTTTTTTCTTTTTCTGCACGGGAGATCATTGGCCGTATTTTTTCCTCCGTAGGCTTCGGCGATGAGTCAGACGTTTCGAACCGTACCATGGGCGGAGCCACTGTTCCGTTTCCGGGCACTCAACGCCACACGCTTCTTCATTCTAAATGCCATTGTGACGTAGTTCTTGCTGGAAGGTCGTCGGAAGAAAAGAATGAAGATTCTTTCAAGATTCCGTGTTAATTTTTTTGTTACTGAAGCTCTCTGCTGTTAACTCTTCTGTGTTCTTGGGAAGAAGATCATTCGAACTAACTAATATTTACAATTGAAGTGAGATATCGACATTTTATTCCAACTTAAGCTAACAAACATAATTGATAACTAGAATATCCTAAGTTATATTTCAATCTTGTCCGATGAGTCATATGTACTGCGTTTTTTCCTTTTCATGTTCAATTTTATTATACGCTGTACTGGGATCTGAAAGTGGAAATGAAAAAGGTGAAATTGACAGTGTGGCGGAAATGAAGTTTGAGACTATTGTTTAATTCGGTGTATTTTACTTAGCTTTTATGCCACTTTTGGCTAATCGCAAAGATGAAGATGAGAGATGATACATGAAATTCATGATGGGACACTTACAAACACTCATGCCCAGGCCGGGATTCGAACCCGGGACCTCTGGCGTAGTAGCTCACTGTGCTAACAACTCCGCCACGGAGACCGACTATCGAGACGAGTTGGTAGGATATGCGCAATAACAATAGTAAAAATAAGAATATATTACCCATCTCGGTGAAAAAGATTAATGGTGTAGCCCATTGTTTCGGTTGTAGCTCGAGATATGGTGGCTTGCTTATTCTCTTGCATTATGGCCTCTTGAACTCCGAACGATTGCAGAATTTTGTCAGCATAACTGTTTCCAGTCTCCCACATCATTTTCTCTCCAAGTAGTACACGTAAAAAGGAAACTGCGCTCGATTTAAAATTGAAATATTTCCTTGTACCGACGCAAGGAAAATCGACGAAGTTGTGACCCGAAGAAACAGTGGTTGATTTGCAATAGGAGGAAATCCTTGCAGCATTTGTTTAAGTAGTCTCGGGGTTGAGCTGTTTTGTCTGAAATAGATTAAAGATAAAGATTGTAAAATGCTCGTGCCTTGACCAGGGCTCGGACAGGCTCTATTCGCCATACCGGTCGAGGCTGATTGGTTGCAGTTTAGAGGACGTGGGTTCGAGCTAATTTCAACATAAAGCTCGTGTTATTGACTGTTTTGATTGATTGAATGATTTAGTTTATGGCCTCTTGGCTAATTTGCGAAAATGGGGATGAGTGATGAAATTGATGAATGGACATTAACAAACAACCAAGCCCGACCGGGACACTTGGCGTTGACTGTTTTGAAACAGGATCAAGCGTAGTGGGCAATGGAAGATTCCTATTTTTTCATCGTGTATTATATATAGTTCATTGTATAATTACCAGTGTAACACGGGATATTTATCCATGTTTTTATCACGTGTAGGTATTTTGGTTCATAATAATTAGTAGCCAGATTCAGACACTACCCTCAGCCACCACAAGAAATAGCTGTCTGGAGAAAAGAGTGATTCTTATTTTGTGGCCGACGTCACGCCCTTGCACAGGAATTTGCGAACAGCACTTTCTCCCTCGCTGAAATGAACCTGAGGAAGTGAAAGTGCGTGTAACAGAATGGACCGGGTTGTTGTTCAAGGTAGAGGAAGTTCGATTATTCCAGCAGCAATAGGGGGATATAGAACAATAGCTGTTGTTATTTTCCGATTGCGTAGGTCATCGAGGGGGGAAAAATCTGGCCGGGACGCCTCGCATCGCGTCGCCCACTCGCGCGCCGCTTTGGTCCTTGGCTCGCTGACCACTTGGCAAGCGCGGCGCTGCGTTCGCGTTTTTTTGTCTTTCAGTACCAGATGCGCGACCTATGCCTTTTCGAAACAAACTTACAGCTGCAGAAAGTATTCACATTTGCTTTTTTTTTTTTTTTAATTGCCTTTCTACTCAACGGCATTCACTTCGACTCACTTTACATGAAATGGCACGTTTGTTGAGCGGTTCATGGTTTTACGTTAGATTTTATAATAGGATACGCCAGCGCCGCCAAACGGGTGGTTTGAACGTTCCAGTCGCGTCCCACTAAAACGTACTTAGTTAATCTGATATTTACCCGTATAAATTATACAATGAGATCTCCAGTTAGTAAAATAAATTGCATCTTCCCCATGTGCCTCCAAAGTGAGGTCATTTCGTTAGCCAATGATCATTCACTATCTTTAATTGACTCACCCGTCTTGCACCTGTAGTCTCATCCATTGAGATTACATATTTCGTACATGTAAGAGAAAGAGAAAGAAAGTGTAATTTAATGTCGGTGGCAGTACATTGCATACCGATCTTTATACACGGGTGACGAATTACGATTGTTACAATTCGTCACACCAGTATTAGATTTTGAGGTACAAGCAGTGTTTGGAGGCAAATCAAATATTGTTAACAAATGAACCGGTTGGGTTTTTGGATATTAAACAACACCCAAATAATTAGAATTCGCATGGTAAAGCAGTTAGCATTGAAAATAAATTCTCGTATCTTTAATGTGCTGTACACAAATACAGAACCAGATTTGGACCTCTCAGGTTGAATTATCCGCCACTGTGCACAAACTTTATAGCTTCTTCAAATGGACGAGAATCCAAGTCTCGTTTTCGTCTCGGCAGGGTGTTAAAAATATGCTATCGTGTTATTCTTACTCTATCTGTGTTCATATCGGAAATAGTGTGTAGGTGGTGACGTGTTGCTATCCAGGTGGTGCGTGTTGACTAACCTCTCGCCGGTCTCTGTCGCGCAGCCCCCACAAGAGGAGGGAGACTTGGATACGTGGGTCGATGATTGGGCGTGGGAGGGGCACAATGTCCACCGCTAGGAAACCCTTCCTGGAACTTACAGGGGACGTTGTTGCAGCCTGTTGCACCACTTGCTGGTGTCTTGGTCTGCGTGCCTATATCGTGTATCTAAGCATGTCGGTGCTTATTTTCAAGATAGAATGACGGCCGCGAATGTTACGTTAGCTGTAGTTTCAGAGTTATAATGAATAGTTAAAAACAATTTCCGTAGCCATTATTAAGAAAGGCATTTCTGTCCATAATACTTGCTCTACTCAGTATGTCGGTGTACAGTCAATGGAAATGTTCTGAAACTAGGAAAAATATGTCTAAAAAAATAATTGTGTAAATTACTAGACTACTACTCCCAGAAATGAAAGTGTATTGCAGCTATGTAACAGTTATTCAAATCAAACACAGAATGTGGTTTCATTTTTAAAGTATCAGCGTTGTCCGCCTACCGTCCTATTCACAAGAATATATACATAATATAATAAACAAAAGTTGAATTAATGGACAAACACCACATTATTTTAACGATGATACCTGTATCTCTAAGATTCCTCCCTTAGAGAACTAAACAGGGAGTTTTTATCATTGGCGATTTTGTTTTCAATATCGTCACGTCACCTGTGGTGCGCAGTTACAGTTGAAATAGTGAAAAACACGAGCTGCTAGCGACATCTATAGCACCGTGGAGAGGTAAACCAGACGAAGATTCACTTGGATGCTCTAGAAGGAATTATAAGCGAATGTAATTATTCTGGAAATATCGTAGCACTTCATCGAATTTTCGAAAAGGACTTTGCTACCATATGTAGAAGCTTAACGTTGACATTGCATTGGATGTTTCGCGGAATGGGTTGAACTTTTCTTTGTGATTTAAAGGAGCTTTGGCCCCATGACCCCGTCTGCGATCTTGCTTTTCAGTAGCAGTTTTATCACGATTAGCTTTTTCTTCGGAGGCTTGCTGCAGAAGTTTTGCAAGGTGAGCTCATATCTACTTTTTCCTGCAGCGAAATTTAAATTACCCCTCCCCCCGGCCCGCCAAGGGAGCGAGGTGAGAGGGGTATCCGGTATATATTAGCATGAGTGTGACCGCACAACCCCATCACCCCTACCCTCCGAGGCAGTGTGGGAAAGCTGGACGCCCCGAGGAAGGAATCCGCATTGTTGCTACCCCTTCTCCCTCCGGTGACGTCATTCAGGTGAAGTCATCACCCAACTGGTGAAGCAAGGCTTGGTTCGTGGTTTTGTGCAGAAGGGATGGGGAAAGAACATCTGTGCTGATCTGGTACCACTGTAGCCAACTGCTTTTCCACCGGACCGTTGAGGATTTGAAGATGCAAGAATCGCCTTTATGCACATGTAAGTTAATCGGGACTGGGCCTACAGTTTAAAGTTGGATCAGAACCACTATGTCTCCACCGGGTATCGAATCATCCGTAACCCCCTGATTACAAGCCGACGACGCAATCGAGTAGGAACGAAGTAACGTAACATAACCAACATAGAAAAAAGATTGACATCATATTTCTTCATTTTACTACCTGACATAAATACACTTGGCCTCAAAAATGTTCGTAATGGATATCAGCATTTTTTATTCATTTCATGATACACTGTTATAAAAGTGCCTCTCAGTCGATATAAAACACGACATTTATTATTTATAAGAACATTACGGGACCAATTAACAATAATAAGAGTTAGTTGAAATTTTCTTTACAGACATTATTGTTGCTCAAATATCTATAATGGTTTCGTATGATGTACCTACATCCAGGCAAATTTTCTAAGAAAAAAAATTAGATAAAATTTCCGTACAGATACAGTGTTCAATATGACATTTCAAAGGGTATTGAGTTCCACTGAACGCACTTTCATATTATTTTGTTCCATAATTGTTTGGTAATTTCAGTCATTTTTCTACTTGCGTTAATCACGATGAATAGATGAATTGGATAATGGGACAAACTCTTATACACCTAGGCTTCGAGCCAGCGACCTCTGGCTTCGTAGTGCACCGCCATGGAAGACGGTGCTTGTAAATAGTTTAGAGCAGTCATTTTATTGCGCTTGTTTTCATTCGGATACTTAGCGTCGCCTTCTTATTGCTTCTCTTGGCGAATCGAGATTAGTGATGCAAGAACAAACGCAATACAAATTCTGTACCCTGTCCAGGATTCGAACCTGGGATCTTTTTACAACTAGAAAATCAGTCCGGCCGCGTGTGCTTCCATCTGACGGCAAATTTGAGAATTAGCTCTGGTAAGTTCTTTCTTTCTTGATCCATTTGTGGTTGGTTTTATCCTTTCTTCTAGAGACTTCTTTCTGGAAGTGTTGCCGAAATGTTTGCTACCGCTGATGTATTTTTTTCGTGTAGGCAACAGTGGTGCCATCTCATGTGTGTTCTTTTCCCCAGACGGTTGGTGCATGTCGAGTGCTCAAATCATTTGAGGAGTAGCCTAGCTAAAGAAACAAAAAATAACATCCATTCAAAGGTCGCCAAGAGAACACAGATCCGTCCAACACTTCCTTGGTATAATTCGCATCTTTCAAGTCGAAGTGTGTGATAGTGAAAGTCAAATTTACCACCAAAATCATCACAAATTAGGACTTTTACTTAATCGCAATAGTTCCCTTAGTATCCTCAATACCAGTATTCAGAGTTTTTACGTCTGTATTTGGCCATACTCCAGCGTGTCGCTAGTGATTCATGCAGTTTACGAAATCACACAAGTGTCCGTTTCGCACTCCCAACTACACCGTTACACAACTTGCCCGTTCCTCATTTTGCAACGTAGCATTCTTCCAGTTTTTCCTCTTAAAAATTTAGATCTAATTATTGTCATTTGGCAACACTGGTCCCCTGAGCGCAAATAGTGTTTGTGTCAGCGTTATTTGCCTTGAATGAACTTGATGAATGCGCGGATGGGTTGACCTTGATCTGTGTGCTCGCTGACGCACGCATTTTTAGAACGAATGTCTAGCAGTGTTGCCAGCTCTTTGCGATGAGAGGAAGCTACGTGAAGTTTTTTTAATGGCCTTGTGATGAGATTACGAAAGGACATTGAAACGGTTCCGGGTTGATTGTCATTTTTTTCCTGTTTGCAACGGTTCAGTTCACGAGTCCGGAGCTTTCATCCCAACGAAGTTTTAATGGAGCAAACACCACACAGTTTCAGTGATAAAATTTGAAGATTGTAAAAATGACAGTTGGCAATACTATATTGTATGATGCGGCGCAAGTAGAACGAATGAGATGTTTTTAACTCCACCTGGTGTTTGTTTTTGCAATAGCATACGCACCATTTGCGTAATACAAGGGGGGCATGGGGGCTTGAGCTCTCACAAATCTTGGAATCGACAGAATACTTTAAGGCGCCGAGCCTATAACTGCAACAAAATTGTAAAATGTCCACTTTATTGTCAATGATTCTAAATGGGCAGGAGCTACAGTTTAAAGTGGGATCCGAACTATTGTGCGCAATTCGATTTCGTCACGTCTTTAACATGGAAGATAAGCATAACGAAGCACCCATACCCACTGGCGTACGCGGGGGGATTAGCTGATGGGATTGCAGCCCCTCCCGAAATATCAAAATTTATAAAATGAAAGCAGTAAACAATTCGGAAAAAGGCAATATTGTAAATGCAAACTTCCATTAAAATTACAATGGATTATTATTTTTTCTCTGAACTACTTTCAGAAGGAAGGTTAAAAATGGTATATACGAATTATTTTATACTGTATCCCGCCCCTCAGAACGCAGATATGTAATATCAAGCTCTAGGATTACAGCCCCCCTTCCCGGGGGGGGGATGCCCTGCGTACGCGGAGAATATGCGAAGTAAAAGAGAAGGAGTTTTGCCTCGCATTTCGAGTGGGCAAAGCGCGGAGGGGAGGAATCTGCGAAAATGGCGTCTTTCAATTTCTCCTCATCTCGGCAACGTGCCGCAGGTGAGGAATTGGCGCTAGCTTCGCTGCCTGGCGATGGGAACCGAAGGAATGCACCTTCTGGGAGATGACGTAATACACCTGGTTCCCAATGTCAGCGTCCTCGACTGTGTCATGTGCAAAATGCGTGATGGTAGCTTCCTTGCCCCCCCCCCCCGCTTTCCCAAACTTGCTGTGATGTCAAAGTTAAAAGGACGTCTGAAAGGTTTGCCAGTGCTTGGAAGCCTTTGGTCTTGACTTCACAACCGGGGGATTTAACTTTGCTTATGCCTGAATCACGCGAGCCTAGATCTCCTGCTAGGTTTTTCCAGTTGGACTTGGGACTAGTTGTGTGGTGCTGGCTCAGCTGCCAGTTTTTGCCTCATTACCGTACTTGTCGGTATACTTTTGTTCCCATGAGGCATTGCGCAGAGCAGACAAGCTAAGAAATGGACGAGCGATTTGAAGAACGTTGTGCTAAAAGTAGGCTCGAAAGAAAATATGGTATTGAATGTGCACTCAACAAGCTTTTTAATGAACTATGTGCATATTCATACACAAGTCTTTCAGGATTCATTCATGCATGCCCTTGATAACGATACATCGCGGATATCACTTATCGCACAAGACTCTAGCCTTCGTGTTCTGGCATCAGCGCGAAATGCTTTCATTGTTAGCGTAAATGTCCAAGTTGTTAGGGTAGGGTTGTTGGGTTTAGTTCTCTTTAGCATAAATAATAAACTTGCAGTGTATTTGTGATAAGACTAAACCTAACCTAACAACGAGCATTCCGCTCTGACGTCATAACACGAAAGTTGCTAGATTTTTGTGCTATAAGTGAGACCAGTTAAGCGCACCGTTTCAGACCGTAGTGGCAAGACGCGCTACACAAGCCTGCATTCAGGAACTGCGAACAGTTTTTTTTATATATTTACTAATGTCCTTGTAAAATTTACACTCATTTTCATGAGATAAAATGAACCTCATATTTAAATTACCAAGTTTAAAAATTACGCCACACACAAAACATTTTGTCGTAACAAATGTAGTCACCGACCAAAAAAAAATGGGATAGTTAGATCCTTAAATACTCTCTTCTACGGAGGTACATAAGTGGATTTTGATAGCTGAACTTCCTTTTTACTGTTGAAACTTACCGAAAAGTAACCGAATAACAGTTTGTTACTGATTTTAAAAAGTAGCTATTTACAGTTACTCTAAAGGGTAACTGTTACTTGTAACTGCATTATTAGTAACTAGTTATTTCCAAACAGAAAAGGAATGTATTTACCAGCTGATCTCCGTGGCGTAGTGTTTATCACAGTGCGCTAAGACACCAGGTGGCCCGGGTTCCAACCCCCCCCCCTCTTCCTGCGTGTCATTACTCATCTTCTTGATTAGCCAAACGTGATATAAAAGCAAAGTAAAATAAACCAAATCAATCGATCGATGTTTAATCTGTCGCAAGCTAACTTTGCTGTACAAATACTCGAATGTGACACGGGGTAATAAATATGGTATTCTCCATATCTTGTGACTGACCACTGTTTTGCAATGAACGTCATTTTTTTTCCCGCCGTATCATGCAAACGTCACGTGTTAAGGATCAGACGTAAGACAAGGTCGCGTGTCGTTTTGAAATTCTATTTTTAGAAGCGGATCTATAAGCTATGTTGATGCATAGTACTAGAAAGCGAGATTATAACCACACACATGATGTTTATTTGTCTTGACCTCGACCATCATGTATTAGTAAAGTTACACCTAGCGCTTCGGAGAACCCAGTTTGTCATGAGTATGTGCTATGTAGTTTTGAAGCAAATGTAGACCATTAACAAATCTGCACCAATAACAATGTATTCACAATAAAAATAAAGCAAAAATACGTAGCTATGACATCTTATTTATTAATAGCGGTAGAAAACAAAAACTTATTCATAATAAAAACATTTCAACTATTTCGTAATCTATTGACATTTTAACCTGTTAGTAAAGGAATTAGTTTGCTACTTTGTATCTGATATATGTATCTGGAATATTATTTTCTAAATGAATAATTTGATTTTAAACTAAAATGAATTATATTGTGCGTTTTGTAAATGCAATTATGAAAACAAACATGCATTCAAAGGAATTAGTTTTATCTGCTGTTCATAGAAAATACCCCCCTAAGAACCGAAATGATACGTCGTTATTTCCCATCTCCATTTGCCACCCACACACATCGTGGCGTCCACCACCCCACGTCTTTCCTGAAACCTGATTCACACTGTCTGCATTCCTCAAGCTAATCTGTTCGTACTTCCGAAGAAGTTGTTAATTATGATTCGGCTCCCATGAACTAGGAACTCGAGTACCGGAGGCCGACCCCCTCTCCCCCCTCCGAATTAGGCAATTCCTTTGGCCGGATGAATCATATCAGGTCGTGGAATACGGCGACCGAAGCGCCTCTGGCGGACAAGGGCTCAATTGCATCCGCGACATGCAAACATGGAAACATCTTCCGCGGTTAATCACGCTACCAGAGGCCCGCGATTGTCGTTTCTTTTTTAAACGCTAATTCCCAGAATGCCACGCACCCTGCGCGGAAGGGGAGGGTGGGGGAGCGAATGACGGAATGTTGATTTCGAAGAATCCGTTTTGTGTATATGCAACGGGATTCACTTTGTTGGAAAATAGACTTTCTATCACTCCATCTGTCTAGACCCCAAAGATGACAGCTACAAATTGTCCTTCAGTGTGTTCATTTTTGGTCTAAGCAAGATTTTGAGCGTAATTTCGTATTTCTAAGCCGTACAGTTTCTGAATAAAATAATGAAAACCTTCCCTATACACCTTCATGGCGTGGTGCAAAGCACAGGGGAGCACTTTACTTTTTTTTTACGTTGTGTTCGCTTATGGAACCGACAACAAATGTCTAGCAAGTCGTATTCCCCATAACTATATTTATTTTCCTTACTCTTTATGTTTCGACAGCCAAGAGCGTTGAACAATTGACTGCAACTCAAATTTTAAGGCCTCCTTATTCCCAGATAGCCTACTTTGGACTGGACCTACAGTTTTAACGTGGACTCGGAGCCGCTGTGCTTCCACCAGGGATCGAACCCGGAATTCCCTGATTAGGTGAAAGCGTCACCACCAGGTCATCGAGAGGCCCGGAGATGACTCACAATTTCGCCACAGAAAGTTTCGGGTTAAAGCCATGCCCTGGGATCGAATGGCAGTGATCTTTTTGAGAGCCTCTTTATTCAATCATCAAACCTCATTTTCGCGATCAGACTAAACGGGCAGAAAAGCGAAACATTTTGAGAAATATTGCTGACGTTCTTGATATATCTTGTAAACCATGCAGTTCGTCACGTAGCAGGCACGTGGATGAGTAAGGAAAAAGCGGACAGGAACCATGATTTCACATGTTGACAAAACAAACGTGGCCGTTCAAGTGATGAGCCGTTCGTGAGCGAACGAATCTTTCCAATGAACCGTTCTAGTTGACCAGTTCGCTCTTTACTGAATGTGAGTTACCGTTGAGGGAAAGCTGTCGATATCTTTTGTTCGTTCCCATACAAAAAGAAATTCCAGCGAAACACCCCTAAACAGGTGGTTTACTGTTATTCCAGAGCTGGGGGCCCCACTTCCCCTTCTCGTAACCTGCAAAGGCAACAGAGAAGTACAAGCGAGAGAAGACAAATTCTCACCAGTTAAAACAGGCCCCAGCAGTGGTTTCGTTTACCCAAGAAAATTCAGGATGTCATTACAACAACATGCCAAGTTCATGTTATTTATTGGTAACAATAATAAAAGAAGGGAAATATTATTCACGTTACGGTAAAGTTATAATTGTTACATCATCATTTTTTGTAACTGTTCAATAAGGAGTTTTATGTGCTGTCGATTCGGGCACGCTTGAAAAAATTCGTATGAAAGGTTATTGATTTTTTCAGTTTTTTTTTTCCTAATCTGATTTGTACTTGCAGACAGGCGCTGACAGTCGATTGGAGGGGGGAACAACCAGGTCATCCAACAGCAGACGTGTCCAAGCTTGTTAAAAGTCTAGGAACAAATAAATTCTAATGGGTTCCGTAACTGGACCGGAACATCTTTTCTCGCACACTTTAAATTCGGTCCAAGTTGTATATTTTTCATTTCATTACGGAACTTTGACCGTATTTAAATTGACCCGCAAAAAAGTTCCTGGAGGAAATTGAAATATTTTACAGATAAAAAGGTTCTTAACGGTCAAGAACCTATTTAGGCTTGCTGATTTTCTCTCCTGCGCCGGAATTTGATTTTTAAAAAAATCCTGGACCTTTAACCACCCTGCTCTTGTCGTTTATCGGTCAATATCCGAGTCGAAAGATCGAAGTAACATAAATTTTGTCTGCCCTGGGTCAAAATAACACAAATTTTGAACGAATCCCGATTATGAACGAATCGGAAAAAATACAAACTTTCCAGCACTCAAGCATTGCCATTGTGGGTATTTCAACCCCGTTTAGAAGGGAAATCAGTTCAAAAAGAATCGTTCGTTCACGAACGGCTCGTCTCTACCTGCTACGAGTCCCGTTGACTAAAGTGCGCCGGACATGACAGACCGCTCCACGTTGTTTATATTCTGACGTCACGACCTTGCCTTGCCCGGGTGACTAATCAGGGTTCGTTGTGATTTGGCACTCGTAGTTATTCCCCCGGAGCAGCTGGCCTTGGTGTTGCAAGTTTTTTCGAGGAGCGAGCAGTGTGGAAATCCCTTATCTCGTATTTGGTGTTCCCTTAGCTTACGCACATACGGGCTTCTAGACAAAGAGTGACGTCACCGGACATCAAAGCTGCGCTAGTTCTTCCTTTGCACGTGAAGCAGTGTAGTTGTGAGTTTTCGAAGCTCTTCACATCATGAAGGAAAAGTTGTGTTTGTGCCTCAGAATACGGCCCAGAACTAACAGAGGTTGGTTTTGTGATTTCTAACGTGATTGTTGTTCGCCTGTTACGTGAAGTGATTATCATGAAGTGTGCGCGAAGTTCGTGATACCTTTTAATTTGTGTATTTCGGAAACAACCTGGCGTGATTACTCTCAGTGTTATTCTTCAGTTGCTGTTTTTGTCTGCACTTTCTAGCCAGTTAAGATCTTTTAGATTATGTCATGTTTTTTTCAGTGGAATATTTGAAATGGTACTGCACACACTGACTGGTATTTTGATTTCTTGACAATTCGTTCTTTTCATTCATTCATTCATTCTTGACATTTCTTTGATATTCTGTAATCTGTGGGATATTTTGTAGATGTGCAGTTTTAAAAACTTAACCGTTGTTTTTCTCGATTCTCTGCTAATTTAGCTAATTATCCCTGGAAGTGTTGTTCATACTAGTGATTGGTTGAGACACTAGGATTAATTATTGTCGTAGGTACATACAGTCAACGACTTGAGTTCATGAAATTTTACAAAACATCAAATAAGACTTTTTTGTCAAATTTTCAGGCCAAAGGGCTTTTCTGAATGCTTTAGGAAGCACTTCGTAATGTTTTGGAGCTGACATTGGTGCCTTGCTATTACTGTTTGTCGACAATTGCAGGCAC
The DNA here is from genome assembly GCF_977018435.1 of Lepisma saccharinum. Taxonomy (NCBI): domain Eukaryota; kingdom Metazoa; phylum Arthropoda; class Insecta; order Zygentoma; family Lepismatidae; genus Lepisma; species Lepisma saccharinum. Next base: position 7,104,552 of record NC_139244.1, on the reverse strand, counting down.
GATATTCGGAAATATATTTACTAATCTATAGTTTTGCATAATCCTTTAGCTACTGTGAATTCGCCACTGCACGAAAAAAGTTTTTTTAAAGCTCTCATGATAAGTTTACTGCGCATCGTATATGTGTGTGGATTACTCATCAAGGGAGGTCTTATGCGTTTTATCAGTTGGCCTGTGTTATCAGTATTGGAAGGATGAGTGTGCTTTATGATGTACATAGAACTTTAGTCATACATTGATAACAACCATGGGAAAATCACACTATTGCAACGTACAATTTAGGTGAGTTCTTTGTGCCTACTGCCAGGGGTTATTTTCCCTGCTTAGTTTGTTTCATGCAATCATGTTTGAGTTATTGCATTGGACCGGTCCTACAGATATAGCAAGTTAAAATTGCAATATCATTTGTTGTAGAGTAGTACTAGTAGGAAACTTGTACGATTATCCTCATTCGAACTGGTTATTCTGTACATTATCTTTGAAAATTATTCCTCCCGTCGCAAGGCACTTAGAGTTATTAAACTCGTTGTATTCCGAAACTGACTTAAATTACTGCTTGTTTTATTGAAAAGGTGGTTAACTCTGTCGTTGTGTAATGAAGATTTCCTATGCTACTTTACCTGTGCATCAAGTGTATTTAAAATAAGTTTTTTCGTACTTGGCTGGTTGATCAATTGATAGGAGGCAAATGTCAGGTTGGTTCGTCAATTGATAGGAGGTAAATGTAGGTGAACAGTGTTCTTTCTCTCCCCACATTCGAATGTTTCAAGCAATTAATAATAGTTACGCCGTTAAATATGACGAGTAAGGCAAAAACTTAATTCAATTCAACATTCTGTTTGTTGATGTCATAGTAGAGTCACTTTTCTTAGATAGCATCCTCAACTATACGAATATACAGCACGTCGCAGAAGACACAAATATTCTTGAAGCTTTCCTAGCGGCGAATATTGAAGATTTTTTCTCGGCAATCAGCCAGGTGATGAAGTGAGAGTGACGTTAGCTCTCGAAAGCTCGGAAGCTTTTCCGGAAATCACCTGGCTGATTGCCTGAGAAACCCTCTTCAACACAAATATTATTTGAAAGATGTCAGTGCTCTTTTTCTGTATATTTATTTGCATTTTTTGTTATAGGTCACTTTTTATTGCTATCTGTTAATCACGACGGTTAATGATTTGAAGGAACCCCCCCACCCTTTTGCACAATATTCGAACCACGCTTCGTCAGGAGGTTAGCTATTCTTTGTTTAATATCTTGACTATCCCAAAATCGACGTTAAAGTGCACTGTCGTAACAAATCGCACTTGGAAAACATTGACTAAGAAGTAGAAGAATAATGATAAGGGGGATAGATTATCGCCAAAAGCAAACTGGGGTGTAGAAGGGCGCGGCTGGGAGTGAGGGCGCTGCGATCGTGACGATGAACATGTCCATGTTAATGCAACGTCTAGTGACTCACATAACCTCTGACTCATGGAAGCGAGGTATAGGCAGAGCGGTTTGTTTATGAATCACAGAAGCCCAGTAAAAGAAAGCTACATTTTATGTCACGCTTCGCTGAAAGCTCGTTCCGATTTCTCCTCGATTATTTCGATCGTGAATCAGCTTTGCAAGAAACCTTGTCAAGTTACAATCTTCTTCCCTAGGATCCAGATATTTTTGAAGAAAAGGGACAATCCGAGTAAGTGTTGCCAAGTAATGTACACTGATCGAGGTTTGTTTACTTTTGCGTTTCTCTGGCAGTTGTCATTTTGCCACTTAAGTTCATTTGTGACGTCACGACGTGTAGGCCTGGACATTCTGAAGAATAATAGTATTGTAATTGCAACAGTTTGTGTGTATTTCAAGTAATTTCCCACATATACGTTAACTTGCTTTGAATTATTCGTGGAAAACCCTTAATTGGGAAGAAGACACCCCATTATTGTCGTTTTGTACACAACCTACGTCACACGTCGTAGGTTCCCAAACACGAAAGTGCCAGGTACCCTGTGTATATCGACCTTGGTTTTTACCAGTTTTTTTTAAACATGTGGCTGTACATTTTTGTTTGTAGAGCTATGCAAGTTGTTTTGTCATTCACCTTTACAATCTTCAAACAATATACATGGTTTTATCCACCACAAAAGTTAACGTTTTCTATATAAAAGTGTGGCTATAATGAAAACATACTCCAATCTTGATCGAGTCTTGATTTTGCCAAGTTGTTAGCATCACTTAGACGTAAATGAACGAAACAATTGTATTGATTCGAAGAGGGGTCCAAACTGTTTGCGAGAAGGTTCGAAATACGCTAAGGAAAAAAAAACAACTCTTGGAACTTTGTAATCTTCAGTCAGTAAGGCTTCTGCTTATCAGTTCGACTTTCATATGTGCTTGTACACTCCTGTTCAGTTAAAGTGACCGACACATTTCTTCAACTGTTCAATTCCATAAATAACTTTATGTGAACAGGAGTGTGCAAGTTGATTGTAATGTGAAAGGTGTTTGTGGATATTAATTGTGAGCATTTTTGTTGAAATTTACCTCAAAATTATGCTTCAATATTTAGGCCCTTTTGTTGCGCCAAAACATCATTTTGAGGGGTTTGTCATGGTGAAGGCACTTTTAGAAGTTCAGAAATCGTGCCAAGAACAGACGTAGTGATTGTGAATGTAATTTTACAATTGTTTCATTGATTATTTGCATACTTAATATGCCGTGTGTTCGTTTTTGCAGGTGGCCATAAAGAGTTCATGCGAAAACACAAGGACTTCTGCGAAGACGCGCTCTTGCCTCCAGTCAGCCGTGCTCTCTCGTCGCCGCGATCGGGATCCGAACTGGATCCCTCCCTCGAGCCAGACATCGACGGCCATCCGGCCACCAGAGTCCTTCCCTTCCTGTACCTGGGCAACCAGCACGACGCGGCGGACTTCGAGCGGTTGCGAGCGCTAGGAATCACCCGCGTTCTAAACGTCACGTCGCACCTTCCCGGCTACCACGAGAACAAGGGGATTACGTATAAGCAGCTGCCGGCGTCGGACAGCGGACATCAGAACCTCAAGCAGTACTTCGAGGAGGCGTTCGACTTCATCGGTGAGTACCAGCTCTGTTTCTTTGATTTGGTTCCGACACTTTAGGCTCATCGCGACGATGAGGATGAGTGTTATATGATGAAATTGATGGACACTCTCTTGCCGAGGCCGGGATTCGAACCTGCCACCTTTGGCGTCCTACGCTTGTGATAACCACTCCGCCACGTATGCCAGCAGCTCAGCTCCTTCACAGTGACGTTTCTTTTCATTTACATTCATCATCTACTTCTTACCAGTATACAATCTTTGGAAAGTTACTTTTAAAAGTAACAGACTTACAGTTACTGGTACTTCAAAAGTAAATGTAACCAGTTGTACAGTTACTTTCTACTGGAACTTTTCTGCAAACAGCCAACCTCCGTATCGGAGTTAGCACAGAGGTACCAGATTCGAATCCCGGCCTGGGCATGATATTATTTCTGTGTACCCATGGACGTCCGCAGGATTTTTTTTTCCAGTAAGGGCATGGAAGGTATTTTTTTCCAGGGGTGGCAAACGAGTCACATTTTCCCCCAAAAGAGCGAGGTTCCCTGAAAAAAAAAAACGTTGCTTCAATTTGAATTTATGGTGTTCATGCAGTAACACATATTATTGTGTCTAAAATGAAATATGTGTGAAATACATAATTTTTGGTAGACTTTCATTTTCCAGGGGGCGACGCCCCCCCTTCCGGACGCCCATGTGTGTACCTTCATCAATAACCGTCACTCATCCTCATCGTAGCCAAAAGTGGCAGAAAAGCGAAGTACAATAAACCAAATTAATTAATTATTCTTTGCCAAGGATGTAATAATTATAATGTATTGAAAGTGCCCGGTAGTTTATTATTGTTAGTAGTATTAGTAGCAGTAGCAGTAATTACTATAATATTGTGTCTACTTTTCAATTATATTTGAACAACCTGACATGCCCCCCCTCCCCCCCAATTCTCGTGACACCAGTGAACATTTTTGAGATATTTCTTGAACCACGTTGAGAACTAACTTTGAAGTCTCGCGATCTTGGTTTAAATATTCAGACGAAACCGAAGATTACTTTCTTGAGTCTTCAAGACTTCGGTGGAGCTATCAGATTTATTTATAGTTTGTTAATTTTCTTGATTAAGAAGCTAAGTTTGTTTTAGCAATGACCATCAACTCGATATTTTCGCTTCGGCTCATAAAGTTCTGGGGGGTTGCTACACTGTGCGCCGGAATTCTCCGCTCCAGGGGTAAACAACACGGGGTGCTTTGCCACCTGTCCACCTTCAAGGTGAGCTTCTTTCGAAGGTCGCATCAGCTGCCACAGTACGCCCTTGCCTTCGGCTGCGTTTTAAAAACTTTTGTTTTTCTAACCGGGGCGGTGGATGCGTTCCTTGAGCTATTTTTAGACGGTAGCACCTATAATATAGGTGAGGATCGTAAAGTGTAGCTGTGGACAAGTCGCGCTTTCACTGCATCGCGGTGATTCATGGAGGAAGATACGTTACATTTCCTCCCCTGTCAGGAAGAACACCTCCCCCCTTTCTCTCTGTTATCCCAAAACGTGGTTGTTTAACTTCCTGCTGAACAGCTCCGAGTCAATGTAACTTCCGATCTTCCATCAATGGACACTCTTACTTCCGGTGGCGTGGTACACTACTTCCTGTTGAGAAACTAGGGTAGTAGACTCTTCGCTTGCTCGTGTCCCATCCTGGACATTGATGTTCCTTGTTGAGCGCCCATTAATATTGAAATCTAATCGTCTGCACGGAGGTCGGGGAAATGAAAGAACAACCCGAAATAACTAGAAATGACAAACTAGTTTGGTCATGAGTGGATTTTGACTTTGGATTGTGAAAATCACTCGGTGCACATCCTTATCGAATGAGCCGATTTTAGTGACCTCAGACAAACTTTAAACCTTCCCAACTGTTTTATCATCCCATGTTGGGAGACGATGAGAGTGTTTTAAGTAATGTTTGCAGCTTTTTTAGAAGCACGGCCTTTTTCACTGTCTCTGATGAAATTTTTAGTGTATCCTTGGCTTTTGTAACCTGCTGTGTGTGTCCGTTTACAGCCTTGTACTTTTAACTTTTCTCTAGTGACTTTTTATACCTCCTTGTACACCTTGAAGGGTGCCAGATTTTTAACTCATTCATTGTGTTATTTCTTTAGAATAAACCGCCCCAGCTTGCATTTCAATTGTTAGTTTTGAAGTTTGTTACGTCATTTTCTACAACTAATCTTAGTGTTGATGGAGGGGCATTTGGAAAGAACTCTCAATGCCAGGCTGGGATTCGAACTCTGATACTTCTGTTAATTTCCGTCCCTTTTTCTACCACTTAGGCTAATTGCAACGACGACAATGAGCTGACGAAGAACCTTATCCAAGGTTCGAACCTCTGGCGTTTGGTTTCGTAGCACCTTAAGCCAAGCGTCAGGTTAACCTTGCAGCAGGTTTTATGTATCAATCCGCGCGAGAACTGAGCTCAGAATCTTCCGTGCCAGTCTTTCCTCAACCGCCGAGCTGCTTACATCGGAGACACTGAGAAAATCTACAGTATTGCCAACCGCACAACACATCAAAACCCGCATGCATGTCAAGTGGATTGTATTTTTGCTTCTCTTTGTCTCCTGAAACATAACATTTTAAAAGTACTTTCTGCGCATATATTATTTAATAAATGTGTCATTAATATAAGAGCGAAAAACAACTTCTAAACATGAGAGCATGTGTGTATATTTCGAGTACGCAAAAATAAAAATAAACAAAGATAAAAGTAAACAACGATAGGCCCCTCTTGAATTTAATGACAAATTATTGTTTTTGGTTTAGAAAGAAATAGATTTATGAAAAACTTGGTTGCTTCGTTCGCAATACATCCGTTACTGTAAGACACACGCACTTCAAGTTGTACCACCAAAAAAGCATGATTTGTTATTGGTGATATATACAATCAGGTGCATTGTCTGTCGCTATTACTCTGGTTTCAATTTATGAATCACTTCACTAAACCAGGATTCAAATCTTGGTCTGTCTATTTGTTGCTGATAATCACCCTTCCCTTTCTTTGCGCGGAACAGTAAATATGCGCCTTCAACAAAGCTTTCATTGCCGCCAGTGGGTGAAACAATAAGCCTCCCCCTTCCCCTCATCGTCGGTTTCTTCAGCCCTGGCGGTGGTTTTGCATGGTGGTATCCTTCCATGGTTTATTCCCCCTTCCCCCACTCACCGAGTTGAAGGACGTCTCGTCCAAATAATAAACATGTTTCTTCTCACTGCGATATATTTTAATACCGCGGAGATTCTTTTGTCGTCAAACAACAAACAATCGTTTCCTCTTGCTAAACTCAAACCGCAAATCATTCAACACCCGTGATACAATTCGTGTGCACATTGACGGCAAATCACCTCACGCCCTGTTTTACTTTGATCTTGTTGCCGCAAGGAGGATTATGCATTTAAAACAACTTGCTTGACTTTGAAGAACATTTCCTTTCGGATGAAGCCCAAAATAACATTCGGGTAAAACCGCGCGCTGAACAGGAGATTCAGCCATTCTCGCCGCTCTACAATAAACATAGGGTTAAAATAGTGGGAGGTGCAACACTGGTATAAGCGATTTCACGCGCTCTGCAACGCATTCAGTCTCGCTCGACTCGCTCTAAAGTTTCAATGTCTCTTCAACGCATTACAGATTCGAGTTGGCGAATCTGCGGTTCTAAGTTCGTCTGCACAGTGATTGCAACCAATTAAGTCCATACCTGCTAATCAATGTATTATTTTGTCTGTACATTACAAATTAAGTAACTGTTTTCTTGCAAGTATGCAGTTGTGTCGGAATAGAACCCGTCTCAGTGGAACTATATTCTTGCGCGCACGTTTGGATCTACATATGCTAAAACCTGCTGCAAGGTTGACCTGACGCAGGGCTTACACTGTTTACTCCGCCAGAGATGAGTTTCTACAACACTTCTCTTGGCTGGCCGCGGTGACGGAGTTGTTAGTGCGATGCACAGCATAGCCAGTGGTTGTGTTTGGTTATATCATCACATTTCTTCAGTCATTTCATACTCATCGTCGTGGTTAGGCCAGAAGTTTTGGAAAATCTATTTCAGATGATCGAAATTCACGTGAGAAGGGAAGGGAGTGCAGCTACGAGCCGTTTGCAGCAGCTCGCTTTCTCCCCTTCTCCATCGTTATGCCCGGCCTTCATCCGCAGAGACAGCGTGTAGAAAGCACGCTGCATTTTGCCTGACAGACGGGCAGAAGGACCGAAAAAACCGCAGGGGTGGCAAATATCCTTCTTCCGGGCCGGATATGTGACGAAATGGACTCCCACCCCATTAAAGAAGTAAAGTGGGAGGGGGTGCAGCAAAAAGGGGACCTCCGATGACGTCACTCCCTCAAACCACCCCTCTTTCGGAAAACGTTGACACACCCACCACTCCTGAAGATAGAGGCGCATCTTCTATTACCGCGCGGGGGTTGATTAAATGCAAGCCAATAATAGCAGCGTGACAGGACACAACAATTACACCCCAATTATCGGATCCTGCGGTGACTCAGTCCGCAGCAGGGTGGTTTTTGGAGGAGGGGGATGGGGGTGAATCACTTCCTCCCCCTTGTTGAAGCCTCTCAAGTGGACACTTTTTTAGTTTCTCCCCCGCACTAAAACAGTTGACGACCTTATGTCGCCCGTAGCTAATAGTGAGGTAATTTATTGGCGCTGTAATTAAATCTAAGGAAGCTCCCTCTGGTGGCAGTTTTGACACGTCGAGCACCCAAGCCTCTAGTAAGGGCCCCATACGGGCTTCCGGTACCCCCGTACGGTGTAAATTTGTAGTTTTTTTGTGGTCTTTTATAAGGCTCCTCTCGGTTCGTCGTGACAAGTTGATGCGTAGGTTTACACAGAAATTGCTGTAAAGCAGGCCAAAATAGTAAAAATAATAATTATTAGGGTCGCTTTTAAAATACCCAAAATATGTATGCAAATGCGCAGTAAGAAGGTTCAAAAGACCCAACCCCTTTTAAATGTTTTCATTCATTTACCGAAAAGAAAACCTGCACATATATTTCTTCTTTGTTCAGCTCATACGAATTAACAAGTAATATATGTAAAAGTTGTATTTCTGAATTCTTCTACACGCTCCCGTTTACACTTATTTTATTAATGAAATAACAATTACACTCCTTACAGATCATGATTGCACACGATTACAATATCTCAAATTTTAACCTTGCAACTCATGTGTTGGACAAGAGTATTTTTATATTCAAGATTTCCGCGCAGCTACCATTCGAACGACCAATAGGATTTTATTTTATGTTGTTATTAAATTGCACACGCCGTTCGAGAAAAAGCTATCAGAAATGTCTGTGGAAGTTTTAATCATGTAAGGTTTACGGTGTGTGACCTTTGGGATAGAAATGTCAATTTCGAAATTTGAAAACTTATGTGGAATCTTTTATTCTGTGTTTTAAATTATGCATTTAACACCAAATTTTTCAATGTGACTTTTTTCTGTTGGAATACTAACCTAACTTTAGAATTAATTCAGGAATGCACACATTACACTCATGCCCTTTCTAGGATTCGACCTTAGGACTGAATTTCGAACACACCATTCTTACCACTCCTCCAAGTACCTGAGGCCTGAGAACATTCCATGCGTTCAACTGTATGCCTCTCGCATATTGCCGTTCCCAGGATTTTCGTAAGGGGTATGTTATTTTATGGTAAGAAGCGTATATTTTCGTGCATTTGCAGTTTGTTTTGGAGAATGCTAAACCAAACAGGGGTGTTGTGACCCTCCACCCCCTTGGGCACGCCACTGTATTCACAAAGTGAATGGGCGTTGCGTGGGGAGAGATTAGTAATATTTATGCACGATACTGTAGCTGCCTCGGTGCCCAAACTCGGTAGGCTCTACTGAGAAGGTTGTGGGTTTGAGCCCAGGTCATTATTCATTAACGAAAATACAAATGCATCCTATAAGCTTTTACGTAGAACGTGGAGAGTAAGCAAGAAAACAACATATCGTGGAAAATGAACAAACAAAATGGAATTAAAGGCAAATACCTACAAATTCCCTCAATGTGATTGTGTGGCTATTAATAATGGGGCCGCAAACAAGGGAAATTAGCTTTCCCTCCCGTCGGCTATCTTCGGGCGACACGAGCAGCTGGTTTCCCGAATACAGCATCGGCATTTCGTGCAGTGACGTTCTTCACCGATGAGTCATGCTGCGGCGAGGTGAAGTGCGAGACGCCGCGCCGAGTGACTTTCACCCTTAAGAGCCGTGTAAACAAACGTGCCCTAAGGTCGAAATTCCCATTTGGGCGCGCAGGTTCCCTTGTGCCAGCCGATCGAAAAGCGCCTCTCCGTGTTGAAGCCCGACGGTAACATCTGAGGAAGGTTGGAGCAGAACGAGGGTTGCCAGGCGTTGTAATATTATTGAGCTGAATGATAAAAACGCAATAGAATGTCGTGATGTTGAAAAGCCACATAAGTGACTATAGAAGTAAGGATCTCAATCAGTCTTTAGTGTAGCTTTCTGGACTTTTAAAAGCAGCTCATCTCCTAAGGTTGACATGTCCTTACCTAACGTTTCCCACCCAGTGGCATGCCCAAGGGGAGGTTGGTGGGGGTCATACCCACATTTGGGCCAGTATTCCTAAAATTAAACGCCAAACTCGGCAAAAATAAGGAGTACCCCCTCTTAGGAAACCCTTGGCACGTCACTGTTCACACCATTATTACAATGAACGTAAAGTGTGCTCCTTTGTACACAGAAAAGGATGCAGTGCGTAATTTAAGTATTACTGTTATTATGGGATCCAAACAAGAAATGTTCACATCATATCTGTGTCAATGTTATCATGAAATTTGGTCTGGCCCACACTAGGCACATCCAGGTGAGCCCATCACCCACCAAGGCCGTGGAAGCGCCCCCCCCCCAAGTCGTTCATCAAAATCCCCCCCAAAAGAATTGTTCATTATATTATAACTTGCCCTCCACACACACACACAGTTTGGATAAAAACACATTAATTGATTTTTGTTTGAATGTCGATAATTTGATTTTTTTACATTTTCGAAATTCGTAAGCTTTATACCACAGGCGGCAACTTGAAATAGATTTTGGGGAGAGGCATAAACAATATTTTATATATGTAAATATACATAATATCTGTCCCTCTTGGTGATTTTTGGGGTGGCAGAAAGTCCCCCCCCCCCCCGAAGTCGACGCCTATGCTTTACACAACGAAAACTGACAGTGACAGTATTTTACAATTATCCAGTCAGTCGTAGTACATGAACACTTATTTACAAGAAATAAATCATGTCTGAAAATTACTAAAAATACATAAGTCAATCAAACGAAATGATCCCCATTTTTGTGTGAAAATATGGTAGCCAAAATATAAAATTTTGCCTTGATTGTAGTAATATTTTTTCATTGCTGCTGCTTCTGGCAAACGAAATCGAAAATGTACACTAGCGTACGTAAGGCAACATCGTAAATATATTAAAAAAATAGCTTTTGCAGGGAATCTATCATTCTTCCCCCACTTAATCAGATTTGTGTCGTGGCAGTAATGACTTACGATAAATCATATCTTACCGTACAACTTCGTACGATGAAATTAGGTGTAAGTTCTGGCAACCTTGAAAGCGAAAGTTCCCGAGAGTTCGCGAACGCTACCTGGCTCTCAACCTGGTAGGCGGAGTGCGATATTTGCATCATATGGCGTACTAAATGTGGGTTTCTGCCTGGTGCGGCCCCTCCCCTGCAGTTTTCGCTGGAATATCTCAGTTGACGTCAGGAGGGGATCGTGAACGTCATTTGGCGTGACCTTTCTTTTCCTCCCTGCGTTTCGTAACTAGATGTTCGCGTGGAGGATCCAGTGTGAATTAAAAGAAAGGGGAAAAAATGTTTCCTCTTTAAATCTAACCATAACTAGTAGTAAAGAAGCACCTGACGTTTTATTGATACACTTATAATCGTCCGCTCTAGTTTATTCAGAACTAAGCATATTCGTTCTGCTTTGTGGTTGTTCTATCCACCATGTCGTCATTATCCTTTTTCTTTATACTGTACTAAGAACACCTTATCTCAATTTTCTACATGTTATCCTCATTGTCAACGTTTTCGAACGATATCAATGGGACCTAGTGCATGCAATACAGGACTTTCTGTAAATGTGTGAAAAAAGAACAACATAAATTCGACATCACAGTCGTACCAGATTTCATTATCAAGGTATTCACCAAGGTGGAATTATACAGGTGGGCTCATGAGGGATATTCAGAAAGCGATTCAGTGACGTCGTCACGTATAGACCCGTGACTTTATGAAGAATAATAATATGATTGTAAGTTTTATGGAATTAATTGCCCGCATTCGTTACATTACATTAAACTTGTAAAGGAATAATTTAAAAAGTTGTTTTTTTCCAAATTTGTGAGAACCTTCCAACCGACATTCCTGAAATCAGTCCCACCTGTATCATATCACACCTTACCTAGTAGTAAAGGTATTATAATAGCAAGAAGTGTAAGTAAATATCAAACTTGACAAGTTAATTTTAATTGAGTTTCCCTGATTTGCATTGCTGTTCATTCCGTGCAACTCCTACATTAAGTCTTCTATTTTCTTGTATTTCCAGACGAAGCCCGGAAAAATGGATACATTGTGCTGGTGCATTGTCAAGCCGGAGTTTCCCGCTCTCCCACAATTGCGATCGCCTACATCATGAAGCACACCTTAATGACCATGGTGGAAGCATACAAGCTGGTGAAAAACCGGAGACCCATAATTTCGCCAAACCTCAACTTCATGGGCCAGTTACTGGAATTCGAGCAGGGACTCCGCGCGTCGAAACTCGAACCCGACTGCAAACCGTGCCATCAGTGCCGTTGGACTCACCAATCAAGTGACGACGTCTCGTCGGGGTGCAGTGTGTGACATCTGCGAGGGAGGTCGTGGAAGTTCAGTATTTGCGCAAGGCGCATAGTCGATTCCGGCACCGAGCGGTGGCGCTGAGGTCGTTTTTCTTGTCCGCCAACAGGGTCTTTTGTCGTTTTGCACTTGTACGCGGACGACATGGTTTTGTGAACGAGGCAGAACCGGGAGGTGAACTTGCTATGGATCGAACGTTACGGGTTAACTTTGCCAAGAAGATGAGAAAGATAACCGGCGAGTTTGGAAAGACTGATTTCTGCAGTTTTAAAAAAAGTGATGTGAAAGAAACCTTATTTAATTATCACTCATATTTGAATAAAAAGTCATTTTTTGTTTTTTTAATGTAAAGAATTCTAGTCTTTTTAGTGTTGAAAATAGACTGTGTTCCTACCAGGAACAGTGCGAATGTAATATTTTTTCTTTTCCTAGTTGGGGAGGGGGGAAGTATAGTATGAGTGAAGGGTACTTACTTAACCCTGTGTGTGCGTCTGTCATGATTTTTCCTCTTCATTTGTTCACAATAAGATCGACTGAAAAAGAGTAGTAGATGAATGCTACAGTTTCCCTGATTTCATCCCAAACATGGAGCAACCCAGTGTGGCACGTATTCGAGTAAGCAAAGGAGCTTTGAATCATTGTCTCTCAAATGCGGTGTTTCAATTTAGGAGATTTAGAAAGAGACATAATGCATGGTGCCGGAGGTCATACAAAGTTGCTCGTCGTGCAGAGAGCTAACATGTAGTCCTATTAGAATTATTGCAGATCTACCAGTGGGAATGTGCCTTAGAGATGAAGTTATCAAAATACTAAGTTAGCTAGAATGATACAATCATACGAAGAATCAACATGTTAGCACACAATGTCAATTGCAAGGCAGTAAAGTTCATATATGTAATTAGATATTTTGAGACCTGTCTTTCAAAAAAAGAACTAAATTCATCAACAGACCGAAAATCTTTTGGTGTTATTTTAATATGTGAGGAGTTTTTAATTTTTTTTTTTACCATTTGTCTAAATGCTCCTAAAGAAAAGGATTCATATAACTACGGTTTTAGTACCAAAGTTGCCTTCTCCACAATAACTAGTATTGCAGTTTATGAAATTTGGCTAAATAGCTAGCAGGTTTTTGGCCAGTACTGAAGAAAATTCTGTAAAGATGACTAAAGATGTAGCAATGGCGAATAGATACTTTGTTTTTTCGAATTTTCATGTAAATGCCAAAAGGTGGTACATTTTTGTTTCCTCAATGACTGAGTTCTTTATTTTCTGTCTTGCACTGAAAAGAGTTATTTCCGAAAAGTTGGTGTTAAAAATTAAATTAATTTTAAGAATCTAGAAACGCCGCAGCATGTATACAGGATGTTTTGGAACTAATTTCCAGGTAGATTACGATTGTCAATTTCCATATCAATTTTGCCTTGTAATATGTACCAAGTGTTTCAATGATTGTCTTAAGGTTGGAATATATTTCAGAGTTGCCTTTCACCTTCATTTAATATTATTATGCGGCCTATTTATTCGCTAATTTTCCCTCAAATCTTGTATTACTTGTTAGTCTTAATAATTATTATTAAAATGTCATTGAAATCCTTCTTTTAATGTTCAAGCACATAGTACTGTATTTGTCACATAAGGCCAGTTAAGAATATAGCCGATCTTATTGTACTTGCCATATCATTTTTATATTATTAGTACTTTAACGTCACTTTTGATGCAAATTGTTCAATTCTTTCTACTGCATCTGGAAGAATAGTATAGTTTGAAATTTCCATGAAAAATTGTTTTAGTCGATATTCATATGTCTGTAGATGCAAGAAAGTTGCACTATTCTGATCGAGGTGATACTCCAAAAATCTTTCGTATGAATAGTCTATATTTTCAAATTCAGCAAAACTAATTTCTCATAAATATATTTGTGTGTTTATAATATATATAAATGCTAAATTGTTGGCAATTTTTATCAGGAACAATTTTATTTGATTTCTGGTAGTGTAATAACTTAAGTTTTTGAAAAGTATTTTACATGTCGAAATCAATGCTGTTGGCAACTCTGGCTTTGTTCCTTCTTTCTGTCTTCTGTTGAGTCATTGCTCCGTGTATCGACTTGTTGATGAGTCACGTGGTTTGGTTATGTTTGCAAACTGCAAAAAACCCTGACTCAGTGAACGTATTCCCATTTGCAAGACACGAATAATGTCGACATCTATTGGCTGGAATGGAAATACCGAGATGTAGCACCTAGTCAGAATATTATATATATATATATATATATATATATATATATATATTTGGTTAATGTTATAATGAAAATATTTGTTTTTAGGCCTCCTTGAAATATTTGTGAAGATAATTCATGTACAACAAAAGTAAAATCATATAACGTGCCTTCAATTATCATTATTTTTTTTTTTTTGTTTCCTCTTGTGTGTATGTTAGTAATGTTTGAAATAATCACTGCGACTTTCACTTACAATTGAAGTGATTGTATTATGAAGAAAATACAGACTTACGTGAAATAAGAAATCGTTTTTTCTGTTCTTATTTTGTACATCCTAGACTGTTATTTCCTCTTGTACATTATTTTGTTTAGTGTTATTCTCAGAATTCGTATGTACAGTGTGCATGGAAGTCCGGAAAATGGGGGAGAGCACGACTCCCCATGGAAAATTAATATCAACTTAAAATTATGTATTTCGCACATATAGTGTCATTTCAGTCGCTATAATTTATGTTAATTACTATACGAGCGTTGCAGAAAAATTGTTCACTGATTTGAGAATTTAAGTCCACTTTATGCGCAGTAAGGCTAATCGGGACGGGACCTACAGTTTGTAGTGCGACCCGAGCCACTTACGCCTCCACCGGGTATCGAACCCAGGACCTCTTGATAACGTTACCACTAAGCCATCGTGGAAGCTCCAAAGAATGTTGAGATCTTAGTTAGTATGTTCGAAATTCCCCAAGGAATTATTAAATTTTTGTTTATTTTTTCAACATGCACAACACTGCCAAATGTATTATTTTCATTATACTTATACACAACACTGCGAGATGTATAATCAGTAATATACACATCCGAGAATTCTTAATTGTACATTGTGTTAAGACACTTAGGTTATTTCTTTAAAAAGAAAAATCGTACGTACGAATTCAGAGATTAGAAAAGAAATGTGTTTAAAACTTATAAACTCGATGTGAGGCGTTGTGGATGTTGAGGTCGAACTCTCAAAATGCAAGTTGCGGGAATCTGTAGTCTTCCAGGCGTCTGTCCTACTCTTAAGCAAATTTCAGACTATTTTATGCGATGCACTCCTGTCACGTTGCATGACTTCATACAGTCGTCAATATATATATTACAGCAATAAAAGAAAAATCGACCTTGGTTGAGTTCGCCCCTAACATCTTCAACGCCTTCTACATAGTCGTTCATAATATTCCAGATGAGCGTTTGTAAATAAAGTTATCTCCATATTATTGCTATCAAAACGCATAAGTGGTGTTGAGAAGAGCTCTTAGGAACTGTAATACTATTATGTTGTTTAGTCTCTCAAGAGCCTCTACCGGGTGACGTCATTCATGGTGGTTGAATATATCTCTCGGGTGTAAGAGCAAAGTGTTTCTTCTGAGAAATCCTATTGGCTGAGTAGGAATATAGTGCATGTGAAACATAGCTGCTGTATTGACAAATTGTCCATCACCATGTTCGTGCACTTAATTTGACCCAACAAGAGCTTCAAGAATTAAAATACAACTCAAAACAAGCTGTTGACAACTTGTGCACCAGCATACATAAAATGCCATCGCTTAAAACATAGGATGTAAGAGAAAAATTAATGAAAATGGTCCATGGACAATTTGCACGTTAATACTCGTGGATCCCACTGTACAGCTACAGCCAGTAATTTCATGGGCAAAATAGCACCAGAACTAACACACAGGAAAGGAACTATTTCTCAAAAGTCACGTGGTTTCGTTTACATTAACTTTATTCTTGCAGCGGATGAAGAATATACCGCCTTGACCAATAAAAGGGGAAAATCATAGAGGTTCGACCGTCCTGGATATTCACATTACGATGTGGAGTGTCTTTATGAAGAATTATAGCAGTATAGTTTTAAGATGTATGCAATTGTTTTTCTACACACGCGCCAACACAACGTTGAATTGGGTTTGTAATGTCATAATTGGTAATAAAGACTTCCAAGAATTATTTCCCAGAAATTTGCTACTATCTTCAACGCAAGTCACATGAACATTCCCGAACACATAGCCCTCCATGGGCCAATGTGTATGCATGTATCCAACTTGAAATGTTGGCGAGTTTCCTTGAGAAAATTATCACTAGATGTCGCTCAGGGTTCAGCGCGACGTAACCAAGTTTTGTAGGTAGACTGAGCTATCCAACTTACTTTGTTCAAGGTTGCAGCGATTTAAATTCTTCAGTCTTCAATTCAGAAAGCGGCTTGGTGTGTACTCACGGTTAAGTAAGTACTACAGTTAATTTTGTATTTATATATTTGTTGTCTGTGATTTCTCGGTTCATAAAAAGTTTAAATGTAATGGAGAGGAACAAGGCAATAAAAAATTAGTGGCGTTGAGCAAGAAACATTTATAGTGTGTTACAATCGTTAGCGATTAGTTACGCCTGATATCGGGATAATGATGTCTCCAATCTGCATAAGCCCCGCGACAGGTTAAGCTTGCAGCAACATTTCACACACCTAAACGTGCGCGCAGAATATATTTCCACTGCAATACAGCCGATTTTCTCGCTGTCTGTGACATGTACAGCTCGACGGTTGAGGCAAGATTGGCACGGGAGATGCTGAGCGCCGATCTCGCGTGTATTAATACATAAAACTTGCTGCAAACTTCACCTGTCGCGAGGCTTACATAGAAACCTTCTTAGGGTTGAGGATGAAGATATTTCAAACTCCGAAGAAATCCGTTTGAAAATCGTTTAATTCTTTAACTGGAGCACAAAATATAACAACAACATGTTCTTAATCTGTTTTCTGTTGGGGCCTTTTCTATCTCGTACCCCTGTCATTGTATCATAACATTATTTTTCCAATATACAACAGACAAATATGACAAAATATTAAAATGACACTAACGTTCATTTCATCATTAATAAACCTCTATACCGTAAGAAAGAATATTTGCAACATACCTCATTAATTCTATTTGGTAGTTATCAGTCCACCTCGTAAAAACAATGGAAAGTCGGTAAATGAAATTAACAGGGTGCGGACTTGTAGACACTAAGAACTTGAGGATAGGCACAAAAATGATGAAAATAGGCACTGAAACAGCGTTGTAGCACAAAACATGTGCAAGAATAGGGAGTGAATATGAACTTGTTATACTTTTCATAGTCCATTGCACATTTATTGACGATTTTTTGTATTATGTTGTATTTTTCTGTTTGCGTCACTTTTCTGTTACTTTTCACTAATCGCAGTGATGATGATGGTTAGATGAAAATGATGAATTGTCACACCTCAGGTCCCAGGAGGTTAACAAGAATGTCCTTAAATTGTAAATTTTGATAAACCTGAAAATTGGTGAAATGCCCCACCCCACTTCCCCAAGTTATGCCTACATTGTGGAGAGAACGAAAGTAGAAAGAAAGAGGAGGAAATAAAAAATGCAAAATTCTCACTAAGCTTATATATATGTATTTACTATAAAAATGTATTAGCTTCGAAACAACATGAAACGAACATTAATGCCTGCGTTTAACTACAAAGGAATAGAAATAGGGTAAAAGAAGGTCCACTCCCTAGTAACTGAAGGCTACCTGCTACATGCGATTGCTGGTTCAATCCGTAACATAATTAAACCATCTACGCATGTTCACCGTATTCTTTTACCCGCAGACGATTGATTGATTGAATTAAAATTTTTGGGTGCGTCGACACTTAAGGCCATTATTTTGCACCCTTCAATATATACGGGGAAATATCCCCTTACCTAAAATTCTCACTTAAAAGAAGTTAAAACAAGGGGTAACTGGTGTTATCAAACGTCCTCTTGTTTACACTGCATATCTCGCAAAAGTGAAAAAATACGATGCTTCATTTTTGTTGTTTCTTAGATAACTTCCTAAAAGGAGACATTTTTTATTTGACTACTGGGGTACGTTTTCATTTTTATCACCTGCTTAAACACCAGCACTTTGCTTGTTGCAGCTGTGAAGTACATCCAAAGAAGCTTCTGCTTTCTCAGTTTCTTGGCGACAGTCTGGTGTGGTTTAATGAGCACCAATTTCGTCTTCCAAGACTTTAGGCAAATTTCGGCTCTTGTTTCTATCAAATCTTACAACATTTCCCACGTATGTTGTGAAAATTCAGCGAAAATTGGAAATTTGAAGCTACGCATTGGTGTAGGATGA
Organism: Lepisma saccharinum; assembly: GCF_977018435.1. Classification (NCBI taxonomy): domain Eukaryota; kingdom Metazoa; phylum Arthropoda; class Insecta; order Zygentoma; family Lepismatidae; genus Lepisma; species Lepisma saccharinum. Next base: position 7,086,151 of record NC_139244.1, on the reverse strand, counting down.
AATTTTCACTAAAAGAATAAAAGTGTAAATTTACTTATGCTCAAGGAGGCATTTTGCTGTTAGGTGTAGCAGGGGCGCCGACTTGTCAAAATTATTGGGGGGGCTCTGATCACTGAAATAAATGAATGATTGACTCAGTCCCTCCCTTTTTTAAAAATAAAAATTATGTCTTCGTATAGCAGTTTTTAAGCAGCTATTATATTCCTCATGCAAATGAAATGCAACATGAAACGTTTAGAAAATGTTTCAAAGTCTCTTTATGTCTGCTCATTTGTTTATTAGATAACAATTAACATTTTTATTGAAAAGTATGTATTTACATTAAGAGGCCAACCTAACAGTTTTATGCCGGCCTCAGTAGCCGAGCGTGTTGGGGTCCACTCAACTCGCTTTGATCCGGAGGTCTTGGGTTCGAGTCCCGGCGAGGGCATGGGTGTGTTTTAATGTTCGCAACAGACTTGTAAAGAAAGGATATGTGACGGGTTCAAATAACCTTAGTGTTGACGTACCCATAAAAATAACGAATATTCACAATATTTAACAGTTTTATTTAATTATTTACACAAATGCTAACACAAATCGCTGGAAAATAGTTTTACTTTTTTTTGTTCTTGCTACGATATTTTACTTTTTAAATTTAATTTTGCAATAATAAAAAAACACATAGCATGTACACTAAGATATAAAGTGACATACACAACAAAAACATATGAACATGATTTCAAAATAAAGCAAAAGTTGCTCTACGCACTGGGTTATTCTTTATGAACTCATTAACGAGCGGTCTCAGGTCCAAATTATCAAGCACAGTTTGATGTATATGGAGTACCGCTAAGCTGCTTAATCTCTTCTGCCCCATTGTAGATCTCAAATATGTCTTCAGTCAACGAAGAGCAATGAATGACCTTTCGGCTGTGGCTGTCGTCACTGGCACAGTGCGGAGGAGCATCATGAATTTGGCAACTTCAGGCAGAAGCTCCTGTAGGGTGCTGTCTTCCCAAAGAAACTTCCTTATGTCACGCATGGTAGTTAGAACCACTTTCTTCTGTTTGGCGATATCACCAAGGATGGACAGGTATAAGGAGAGCCTATCGGCATCCAAATCTTGGCGAAAGAATTCTCGCGTTTGCTCAAAGTTTGTTGTGCAACTGTTCACAGCTGAGATGCGTTCTTTCTCTACTGCTGTTACTTTTTGTAGTCCTGCAGATTCATGTCTTTGTTTAACACATGATTTTACTGTGTCTCACACGTCAGTGCATATCGATTTTTAATACTCTTTTGGAGCGTAAAACTTGTGAGGTTTGGCAGCATCAGAATTTTCAAGTCTCCTAGGGACGTGACTTTATCGGGGCAATACTGGCTCATCAACGAGGCTGGGTTTGCTCTCTGTGATTTTCTGTCAGAACTGCTCAAAATCATCGTAACACTGTTCCTTCAGATTCTGTATGGGCAAGTCCAGACGCACCAGAATGTATTTTACAACGTCAAAAAGAGTTTTGACCTGAGTGTTCGGAATCTCGTAACAGCCCATGAATTCCTCAAAAATATCAACATTTGCATTCACAGTTCGAATGCAGAATGTCAATTGTTCACGGATGGATATGTCACAAGTTTCAGTCAACCATAATATGTTGCAAAATATTCCCGAGTTTTAATATTTGCTACCACGGAGCGCAAAACAGATCTCCCTATTATATCAATGATCTCGTTCTGAATGTCATGTGAGAGCCATTTGTAGCCCCACTCCCCTAGTTCATACACATCGTCTTTTGAAACTCTTTTTAGTAAAAATGTTAACAATACTAATAATTATATATTTAGTATATAGTACTAAGTCGTGTGTTTTGCTGCCTCAGGTCATAGCCCCTCCCAAAGTTGATGGTTTGGCGGTCTCCCCCACCCCCCCAAAGTTGATGGTCTAGAACATTTCAAATGTGTATTTAAAGTTAAGTTCATGTGGCACAATTCAGAGTAAACTTTACAAGAGAAGCAAAATAATACATTAGATCCTCTTAAGCAAAATTATTTGGGGGCCTCTGCCCCCACATCGTTAACATGGGGGGGGGGGGGCTCGAGGTCCCCCAAGCCCCATGGAGTCGGCGCCTATGGGTGTACGAAAGATTTTCTTGTCTTCGATTGAAAACAGACTTGGTTTCTTCTGGTTAGAACGTCATAAGTTGTATTTCCATATATTTTCCAAAGAAAGTGGACAAGCATGCAACCATAATACAATACCCTTATTTATAACTCTAGTTCCGTTTTATTCAGTCTGACCTCGAACGACATTTAGATAGTGGAGGACCCGTGGCGCCATCTCGCAGAAAGGTCTCACTTAAATAATACATGTAGGACTAGGTCTCAGTATGGACATCCTGGCAATTGTAATCCATGCCACTCCTCAAACACTGAGACGTGTCATTGTTGTACGTTGACGATTACTTACCCTTTGGCAAAAGCTTACAAATCTTTCGCGGATGTTATATCCCAACGGTTTTATATATTTTTAAGAACTTTGTTTGTGTATATCCCAGGAAAACAAAGGAAAAAGAAAGGCGTTTACAAATTAAATTCGCAGAAAACCTATTTTTTCGTGAATGCTAACATCCTGCTGACACAGCGGTGTGTAACGTCGTGTGAAATGAGGGCTCGACGCTGTGTAGTGTATCCTTGTGAATGGACGCGGGACGGAAGTTAGCTAAGTTTACTGAATAAAATGCACGCCATGACTCACGTAACAGAGAAGCGTATTCGAAACCCTGAATCAGCATGAGTTTGACAATGAACTGCGCAGTTGGAAATTGCGGTTTGTCGTATTTCCCTTCGGAGTAGCAGAACGCAAGTGTTATAAAAAAAATTGTGGTGTTATGAGTGTGATTAAACGAAGTCGGATGACGAAATTTTGTGTGGTATTCTCAATGATGAGGATGTGTTAGGGTTAAACGAATTCAACGAATGTTACAAAGTCCTGTATAATACTACTAGAACTTTTTATTTTTGCATTTATTTGGTTCTGGCCATTGAGCTATGCGAGTTACATTTTCCTCAATGTAAAGAACATCTTCGTTACAATTGCATAGCTTTATATTATGGTATTTTCTCTGCTAATATAACTGGTTTCAACGCGTTGAAAATCTAATAATTTTTTGTAAGAATTCCTTAACTGACGTGCCGTAAATATGTATGATTGGAAGATTTGAACTGAAGACGTCAAAAAAAATGTACCTTTACAGGAACTCATTCTTCAATTCTCTATTGATCAGTAATTTATTTAAATTGTTAATAAGTTTGTGTGTCAGAAGTTAAGAAACACGAAGATATACTATATATTCTAGAATTCAGTTTCATCAAGTAAGATATTTTCTCGGAATCATCGTGTATTCTTAATTTCAAACCGATTTCTTCCAGAACTGTCTTGAACTTGACTCTTCCCGTTCACGTGACCTGGCGTAACAACTCGATACAGACATGGGTAATCAACCCAAGACCAAGCTGCAAATAGCTTAGTACTGGAGCGTAAATTCAACGTGGTAAAGTGAAGTGTTGATTGTGTGAATTCCAGCAATATGGGACATTAAGATTGTGGACATTTACGTATGGAACATAATCCAATAAGACGCCAATATTTCCATGTTTTCATCACTAACGAGAAAATCTGAATGGCTGTAAGTTTTACAGCTTAACATGACCATGTGACTGGCCCAGCAACGAACACAAAGGTAATATATGTCTTTACATAAAAAACAATATAAGTAACGTATATCTGTTTACAGCCTAAGTTTGTACCATAAAGTGCACGGAATGTTCAGTATCCAGTTCAGTTTTTCTTTAGCTGCATACTTAACAAACGATTTTGACCCATAGAAAGTTTGTTTTGCCCGCGTACTAGCCTCAACGTCTAGACTACATATCGCATTTCGAGCCTAGAAATTAAGATAAAGAACTTGTTATACGAACAATTATAAGTTCTTGAATATTAAACATTACATATAACCAATTCATAAATAATCAGGTATGCTTTTTGATGTGTCTGAATAACTTCTATTTAAAATCAATTTGTTGACATTTTCATGTACTACTGAAATCGAAATAGTAATCTCGTCTCGATTGCTAAGTCAGTCTACGTCTCCTATTCGAAACACGAACACAGACAAACAAAAGTACATAACAGAATTTTTTTTTAAGTTTATGGCAATAAGGAAATCGGAAGTCATTAAACACTCGGAAGTCATTGAACACTCACAAAAAAGGAGCGAATTTACAATACCGGATCCCTCCCCGATTTTTGTAATATTTCGCATACTCACTAATTGAGGCCTCCTAATCACGAATTTGAAGTTAAAATTTGGGGGTCACGTGTAGAAATTGCAAAATAAGCTAAATTGAGTGATCCGCAATCGGAACAGAAACCCTGGATTTCTCCACGAAAACAATGGTTATTTCAATATTTTACGTTTTAGAACGATATTTTTACTATGTTTGCCTACCCTAACCTAACCTTACCGTGAATGGTTTGCGGGGCTATGCGTGAATGGTTTGTGGTGCACCGTAAAAAAATGTCAGTTTCGTAGCACTTGAGCGACAAATTTTAACTACACAATGGTGATCAAGTGTCCTAAATTATTGACTATGCGAAATATGAACGAATGCCCTGTATTATTAATATGTACCCAACTAAAAGTTACTAAAAGAAACTTACGAAAGAAAGATCTTTATTTCCTACCTTGAAAGTCGCCATCTTCCTCACACCACGCAGATTACTGAACAAGTGAACGCTACGTTGAAGAAACATGGTTTCCATGTTTGTATACGGAGAAAGATCGCGGTAATTGAAAAGCTTATTTTACAACTTCAACACGTCAATTAACAATTTCAACACGTCACCCGCACATGTTAACCTCAGATACTTATCGGGACTACGTATTTCGTGAGTATAAGAAGTAGGATAGAAATTACGGGTGGGTCCGGTATTGTAAAATCTTACCCAAAAGAACAAAAATGTTACGAAACATACCTATCCGTTCATTGATTAATTGATTTGCTTTATTTTACTTTGCTTTTCTGCCACTTTTGGCTAATCGCGAGGATTCAACACTTTTCTTCTCGAAAGTAAATATCACCAATCGGTTATTCGGGAATCACGAAGTGGTTTTTACTAAAATGTTCTCATTAAATTATTATTATTGGTATTACTAATAAGATTATTATACCAAAATGAAGAAGTAAACTTAATACATTTCAGCAGAATAATAATCGTATTCATTATGTAGAATCAATATTTGACTCTGAATGTATTTGTATGCCTTCGTGTTCTCGTGTGTCGGACTGAAACTGAGTGAAAGGGGCTGAAAGAAGGCGAAGCCTTGCGTGAGTCGCTGGCCTTAATCATAGAACACAGTTCTTCCGCCTAGTCAGGGTTGGAAATTTTTGCCACCCTAAATTTCATGATGATTTTTTTTTAAAAATAGAAATCGTGTTCCTCGAACCACACATCTTGAAAGCAAACAGCAAATGTTCGGGCTGTTGGAAGCAGTTATGGGCACAAAATGGATTCCTATTGGAAAGCGGTAGATTAAACGAAAAAAGAAGTGTTTGCTGCATGAGCTGTTACTCGACTCTTGCTCCATTTCAAGTTTTCCTACCCATCGGTACAACCCTTATCACCCAAACCACATACGTTCAAACCTCTGATATTTCGTGAAGTGATGTTGATATTTGTGCGATACATTGTCCATTCGAAACTATTAGCTTCTTACGAAGAAACAGACTTTATGTAACGTGTGCTTGTGCCAGTGGCGGATCCAGAAGTTACAATTTGAAGGGGCCAAATTCAGTCGGGTATATCTCACCTCACCGAGAATCAATTCTAACACACACTTGCACTCTTTTCTATAAACAATACATGGTTCTGTTAGCAGGAACCAACTATGTTCTAGGTTTTTTCTTTAACCATCATGTGTGAGTAGTAAAATGAATGAAGAAACAAAACCCCATTCTCTGCGGGAGTCTCATTTTCGACCCCTTTTGAGGCATTTTGTAGAGTGGCTCGAATCCAAATTTAAACAATGGTCCAGTTTTGATTATCCTATTAAGCAAAGAAAAGTGGGCTTAAATCAAGCTTTAAAAAAACTATTCTCGAACCTGCTAAACTTGGTTATAAAAGACTAGGGAGGGGCAGAATCATAAAGTTTTCCATCCCATAAAAATAGCATTCAGCATCATTTGCTAAATAAATATTATAATTTCCATAAACCTAAAACGTTTCAGGGGCAAGTGCCCTCCCTTGCCCCCGCCAAGTTACGCCAATGTGCAGGAGCATGGTAACTTCAAACAGAATTTTATTAGCGTTTCTGTCAATAAAAATAATCCCACCTTTCTGTAAGATAATTACCGAGGAATTCCCAACCCTGCATCGCACCGTGCTTCCCGCGGATGCTTCGCGTGGGTGGAGTGCTTATTTCGGCGGAACAGCTGATCGATATGACCAGAACGGTGGGTGACTCACACAGGCTAGAAAAGGAAACACGGGAAGCTGATAAAAGACTAAGATTAAGAAAACGAAAGAGGGAAAACGCAGGAAGAAAGAAAGGAAGGAAAACCAAGTCGTTCAGTTTTATCGATAAGCGCCAGGGTATCGACCTCTTCCACGTTGCTTGGTGCTGAACTTTTTTTTATCGTCAAAGTTAAGAATAGCCGTGAGGTATGGCTTGATAGCATTGTATATGCCGAGAGAAAATTGCTTTGTGTCAGTTAATAAAATCATGATTACAAATCAAAATAACTTGTATGTAGTATCATTCTGGAATTTAATGTTACTTTCATACAATAGATAAGTGGCGCAAAGTTATACGAGCCTGTGGGGTTCGAATCCACCCAATAATTTGCCTGCTACTATATTTTATTTTCTAAATAATATCCACGCGCTTGAGAACACAAAATGATTCATCGTTATACATTTAAAGAATTCTTACAACTTAAAACTAAATTTTGATATCAAAATTTTTCATAATTTGTTATATATCTAATGTGATACTTGTCAGTGTCTATATTTCCATTTACCGTGGTCACGTCTTTATTAGGAAAGTTAGGGAGGATAAGGTTGATTTTTCATTTTCCCGGATTAGGCATTGAAAAAGTAGTTATCTTGGAAATAGGCACTTATGACTAAAATAGGCTCAGACGGCCAGTACAAAATTCACGTATTCCTCTCCGAAAAGGCCCCAAAGGTTAGTTGAATTGGTGTTTTAAGTCCACTTTATTTATGCACAGTAAGGCTAATTTGGACTGGACCTACAGTTTAAAGTGGGATCCAAACCACTATGTGCCTCCACCGTGTATCGAACCCGGGACCCAAAGGGTTTTTAAATGTAAAAGCTTGTCAAAAGTTGGCACTACGGCAATAGATTCTTGATTACTTGCTGTTGCTGCCAGTGTGTATGTTATGTTCAGTGGGATCCATGACTATTTTCATTATTTTTTCTCTTTCATTCTGTGTGTTTTTAAGCGATGGATTTTTATGTATGCTAGTGCAGAAGTTGTCAACAGCTTGTCTTGAGTATTCTTTTAATTCTTGAAGCTCTTATTGGGTCAAATAAAGTGCACGAACATGGTGATGGACAATTTGCACGGTAATACTCCTGGATCCCACTGTACAGTAGGATCCCACTGTACAGTGGTTATCACAGCGTTCTATGATGCCAGGGGTACCGGATTCGAATCCCTGGATGTTCTTTGTGTTTCTTCATCAGTTTCATCATATCATCACTCATCCTCACCGCCGCGATTAGCGAAAAGTTACAGAAAAGCGACGCAAAATAATAATAATAATAATAATAATAACAACAACAACAAGAAAATTATTATTTGGGAAAATATGTAATATTGCTCATTATTCGTTGAGAGTAATGCTATCAGCAGCTTTAAATTTACTGTGTGTCGTTTAGGAAGATAAATCAACATCTTTAGTTTGGAAACCAAGAGTAAGATAAGCCAATCTCTTAGTATTGTTTTTTTCCATTACTATGATTGTACACCCGAACATGATTCACACCTTCTTAACTTCTTGATAATATTCTTCAAACAGAGAAAAAGTACATATTATCATTGTGAAGATTTGGTAGTTATAAATTTCAAAACTTTTATCAACATAGCCAATGAACTATAGTGCGCGTCAAATCTCCTGCATATGGCGATAGCCAATAGCAGCGCACTGCAGCGGTGCCATGTCGAAATCTCACACGGAAAAGAGACAGCGTGGTTGAGCAAAACGCCTTGTCACGGAGAGCACGGAACATTAGATAATATAACATATAATAAACTTAATGGAAGAATAGAACATACCTGATTGTGCCAGAGGGACTGCATAATTGTTTCAATATTCTCAAAGTGGAAGTTGTACAGCCTTTGTAAGATATTTTGCCCCGTAAAGAGTACGTTATCCTTTTGGCAGTAGAAAATTCGCCACAATCGTAAATTTCAAAGACGGTTCTACGAACTACGTCTTTTTCAAAGTTATCTAAGTTTGTCGTTCTTTTTTGGTACGTTAATGTGCTTTCTAGGTGATTGAAACATTTGAGCAGGCCCCGATCCACATTGTTTTGCCCCCGAACATATCCGAGAACCGGTAGCTTGATTCACACCACACGCTTGAGCTGTTAGAGCCTGGCACTTCTTAAAGTCAATTTTACTTCTCTCTTCTTCACTCGAACAATTTTTTTAAAAAAATTGTACACCTGAAAAATCACCCGTCGTGCCTGGCTTCGTACAACACTGTATTGTTCTCTCTTCTCTCGCTATCACTACCACTTGGTTTACTCAACGAGAGAGACAGACAGACAGACAGACAGAGAGAGAGAGAGAGAGACACACACACACACACACACACACACACACACACACACTAAAAACGTGGGAAAAACGAACAGTGACGGTATCCTCTTCGTCAATTTCTCCTTCTACCATCACTGGGAACGAACCTGCCCTGTTCCCTTCGCTAATCGGAAAGTTTCGGAATGCAACAGGAACGAAGGGAGAACAAAAACGATACAATGCAAATACGTTTATAATGACATTGCTTCTACAGAGGGAACGGTATAAGCTACAATCACGCTTGTTTTTCGTACATACTCGCAAATTCATTATCTTTCCATCTGTTGAACTACTGACACTTGAAATAATATATTTATATCCGAGCGCCAGGTACACGATTTAGTAGCGAGGTGAAACAGGTTCTGAACTAGGCAACGCTGCACGTCTGCGATTCGCACAGCACCAGCGAATCACAGACGTGCGGCGTTGCCTAGTTTCGTGACAAGGCGTTTCGTTCAGCCACGCTGTCTCTTTTCCGTGTGAGATTTCGACATGGCACCGCTGCAGTGCGCTGCTATTGGCTATCGCTATATGCAGGAGCTTTGACGCGCACTCTAACATAAAATACCCTAACAGCCATGTCCATGGGCGTCCGGAAGGGGGGGGGGGGGTGGGGCACGGGGGGGCGTACCCCCCCCTGGAAAATGAAAGTCAACCAAAAATTATGTATTTCACACATAATTTTATTTTAGCCACAATAATTTGTGTTAATTATTGCATGAACACCATAAATTCAAATTTAAGCAATGTTTTTTTAGGGAACAACACCATTTTTGGGAAAACGTGCCTTGTTTGCTCCCCTGGAAAAAATACCTTCCTTGCCCCTCCCTGGAAAAAATCCTGCGGACGTCCATGGCCATGTCAGTTTTATTATTCAATTTTCATCGTTTTCTGTTTCGCTCAACTTTTTCAGGAAAAAAAGCAGGAGAATGGTGAGTATGGTTTCATGTGTTGTTTGATAAAATAGGTGTTAGATCATGCTAATTCGGCAATATATTAAGACTAGTGCCTTTTTATCGGCAGTCAAAGTTAATATATGCGACAGACTCTCAATACAACTATAATTGTATAGCTACTCTAACGTTATTGCCCAATTCAGTACAGTGGGATGCATAAGTATTTCTGGCAAATTATCAATGACTGTTTTAATTAGTTTGAATCCTAGGCGTTTTTAAGAAATGGTTTTTTACGCATGCTAGTGCAGGGGTTGTCTTGGACTTCCTTCAATTTTTGAAGCTCTCATTGCGTAAAACAAATAAAATGAACATGCTAGTGGACAGTTTGCTTGATACTATTTATGCATATCACTACACATAACAACGCTTATTAGATATATTGTTTTAATGTAACATCATTTTAAGAGTATAAAAACTGTGTCCTGCATTGGCAAATGAAAAATATGACAACTCTAGTCTTTCGTAAATGTATATGGAAATATATGAAGATAAATTATACACTGTTGGCTACAGTGGCGCAACCACAGGGGGGGCAGGGGGCATTGCCCCTCAACCTTGGTCGGAAATGAGTTCTAGGGGGCAAGGGGGCAAACATTGACGGCCAAGTGTACCTGCAGGGTGCAATTACCGCCCAGAACTTTTATGCAAATAAAAATACTTTTTCGTAAAATTTTCTTGCTCGCTTCGCTTGCAAATTCAGAACCGTAGTTAGGGCCCTGGGCGCCGAACAATCTAAATGAAAAAAGTTGTAAAATTGATTGATTTGTGTTTTTGTTTAAAGTCTACTTTATGCACAGAAAGGTTAATTGAGACTTGGCCCATGGCTTAAAGTGAGTTCCGAACCACTATGTGCCTCCACCGGGTATCGAACCCGGGACCCCTTGATCACAAGACGACGATGTTACCACTACACCATTGGGGAAGCACAAAAGTTGTAAATGATATAGTGCCATAGCGTTCCGTGAAATTATTTGCGCCCTATTAAGCCTGCAAAAAAATTGGATCCAAAAATTTTCTTGCTCGCTTCGCTCGCAATGTATCTTTGTTCGCTGTAATGCATTGTAAATCACCAGACACAGAAATAAGACTTGTCTTAATTGATTTTATTTAAAATGCATGGACAATTGTTTTCAGGAAAGGAAGCGTGAGAGACAATTTATGTAATTTTTGCTGGTTTATTGTGAGATGGATGAATTGGTTGTGTAATGTATTTAAATAATATATGCTGAATATAATATTTATTAAAGAAACTTTGACTACGTACACAATTTAGTGTCCATGTTGCATATTATTATGTGAAACATATATCGTGCATGAAAGTTATGTTAATGTAAAAAATAATTATATTTGGAATGCATTTATCAAGCATTTTCTGTCTTTCAAAAATAGTTTGTGCTCGTTTTCCGTTATTAATGTGAAATTGAAAGTGTCAAAAAAAATAATCCAAATAGTTTGTTCGAACAGCAATTCTTGACGACAAACTACCTCCTTTTTGCGTATTTCACGAGGATAATAACGTCTTTGATACTACCATTACTAATAGTAATAATAATGTTGGACCTAGATTCGAATCCCGGCTTGGGCATGGATGTTTGCGGGTATCCATTCATCATTTTCATCATGCCATCACTCATCCCCATCTTCGCAAATTAGCCAAAAGTGGCAAAGTAAAATAAAGCAAATTAATAATAACAATAACAATTATAATAATAATGTTATAATAACATTATTAGTAACATTATTACTATTAGCATTACTATTATTAGAATTATTATTATTATTAAAATTATTATTATTATTAGTACGTTTATCCTGGTAGTTGCCCCCCCCAGATAAAAAATCGTGGTTGCGCCTCTGGTTGGCTACTGCTGCCTTTCTTCTCCATTTGGTTGCTTTTATGAATACAAAACTTGCAAGTATAACTTTCGTATTTCAGTGTATATCTCCAGTTTCCTTTGCAAAGTTCGTAACACAGACGCAAGCAGCTTCTGTTCTGACATAATGTGCGAAAAGGGCGATGACGTCAGGGAAACCAGCTATTCGGACGAGCCATTAAACGCGATGAAAACAGATTCCTTGCGCGGTGCTGCTATCTGGTGGTGGGCGTGAACTAATAACCCGCTCAAACTCAGACGTAATATTCAGCGACAATAAAACAGAATTTGCGTCATTCGCTCACGTCGTTGGTGGAATTTTTCTACGCTCACCCCATGTCGTTCTTCATTACCATAGACACTACTTTTTAGGGTACTTATCACCAAGGATAACAAGAACACTTTTTTGCTACGTGTGACGTGCATTGGCATGTTCCATTTCGGATAAATTCAAATTAATCAGAATATTTCCACTTCAATATATTTGTCAATGAATATTGCAGCGCAAACTCAATTGCCCGTCTGTCAACCTCCAAATGTGGTATCTTTGATCCATCACCACCAATGACACGAAAGCTGTTTCTGTTGCCGCAGTGGAAACTCGAATGAAACCTTTCCAGGTGGTGTGGTTGCGAGATTATTGGGGGGGGGGGATTTTCTCCCCTATATATTTTTTCCAAAATATATGTAAAAATTTAACACCTTAAATGCACCATATTTAATCCATTAGATGAAGAAAAGAAAGTATTTAAGGGTATTATCGAACGAGGGGGTAAATATCCAACTCTTACATATTAGGCATTAATTGACACGTGGGTTCTGGGGGGGGACAGTATCCAAATCTAGGTCTTAGATTATGGCGGGTATTTTAGTTAGAGGGGGATTGAGTATTAAATTGAGAGGGGTATCAAATACTTGTGTATTACTATTGTCTTAGACTGTTGCGGAAATTCTGGTGTGGAGACTGTGAATTAATTTTTTGGAGGAGGCAATATCCACTCTTCAATATCAACAGTAAGTCTAAAACTTGCATGGAAATTTTGGTGGTAGGATTGAGTACTAAATTTAAAGGGGGAGATAGGAAGCTCTTGATAAAGTGTTAAATCTTAGATTGTCAAGGAATTTCTGTAGTGGAGAGAGAGTTCGAACATTAAACTGTATTTATCCATATGGTATCCACACGTTTTCGACCCCGAACGTGCCAAAGGAGAAACTGGAAAAGACTAAATATCTCGAGATCTTAAGAAAGTATCGAGACCCCATTAAATTCTTGAAAGCCTGCAAATAAATGGATGTAAAAGTTTTCTTGCTCGCTTCGCTCGCAATGGCGTGTTTGGCGCTTTAATAAGGTGAATGTGAAGTTTTTATACGATAGCTGCATTATAAGACAATCGATAATCTGGATTATGATGAACTATTTCAGGGGTGGTCTTGAGTGATGGGCATCTCTGTTTAGGGAGGAGGGGCAGATCAAGTATAGCGTTAAGTAACGCTAAGAAAAAGTTACTTTCGGTAGACATGCTGTCGTAATTAAATACTTCGTTGGGATTACGATATGGTTTGAGGGCGCGAATGATATGATTTGCAGCGGACGCAGGGCCGGCGGAAGGGGGGGGGGGGCGAACCATGCCACCGTCCAGAGCGGCACATTTTCAGGGCGGCAAAATTTGAAGTGAAGAAAAAAAATAAGCCTATTGAAAACTTGAAAGTTATTATATTATATAACTTGGAAGTTAATATATGCCAACCCACCGTTTTGAAGGAACATATAAGCAGTATCACTTTAAAACCACCGAGTGCCACATGGTGGGAAAGCAGATTCCATGCCTTAACTCCGTTGAGATATCAAGTGGGAGAGGTCTATGATGCGCTCCTTCAAATAATTGCCGACAATAGAACTGTCCAAATGGTTGCATATGAGGCGCAGTGTATTGCAAACCAGTTGTGTGGCTTTACATTCCTTTGCTCACTAGTTATCTGGTATGACTTTTTACTCCACGTAATGTAATGAGCAAATGTCTTCAAAACATTTATCTACGATGTGTTAGATGCTGTTAGATAATTTCTTGTAAACATATCAGCGCTTTGAAAAAAGCAGGAGTGATGAAAAATTTCAAAGTTTCTTAGACGCCACTTGGCAGCCTGGTAGGAGCTCCACTCGTGGAGGCGTCGGGGGGCGGCGACCTGTGAGTCCCGGTTGATGAGAAAGAATTTGCATCGAATTTAGATATAGATGATCCAAAGGTAGGCAACACTATACAGGGCCGAAATCGAAAGAAGCAGTTTCAGTATGATGAAACGGTACAAAGTTGATTTTTCTTACCAGGTCCTAGACGATTATTTTAACTCTAAGGCGAAAGATTTGAGCAGCTTAAACATCATAGTGAATTTTTCAATTTATTTTATGATATTGGTAAGCATAAAGAAATGCCATTTGATCTCTTGTCTGAAAAGTAGAAAACTTGCCGGAATGTTAACACATGAAGGCTACTGAATTAAAAGATGAACTAAAAGTGTTTTCACCTATAATAAAACAATTACACCAAACGAGACCTTAAACAGATAAAGGGTTATGATTTTGCACCTAATGTGAGTGTAGAACGTGAAAATTATTAACTTGGTCTGTAACCGTGGCAAGTGGCGAACAAAGTTTTTTTTTGGAAATTAAGGCTAATAAAAATACTATCTTCGGCCAATCATGTCTGAAACACGCTTGTTTCCATTTTATGCAAGGGAGCATTAGCTATACGAAAAAAAAATTACATGCAACGGTAAAGTTCCCTGTGCATGTAGCAGCACCATGTCTTGAAGGCACCTTTAGGGAATGTGGGGGTAGGGCCACACACATTCTCGATCTCGGTAATTTTGGAGGTGATGTGATCAGCACCACCCTCCGGCCCCCTTTACTTCCCAGGGTTGCCCCCAGGTACCCATTAATTTGAGGCTGGGTGAAACCCAGAGCCGGTTTATGCGGGGACAATGCAGGAAAGAATTCATACTTTAGATCACCCACGCGGAAGATCCGGGAATATTACATGAATTTCTTTTAAAAATCCATTCATATATCACAGACCTACAACGGTAAACATATGAAGTCAAGCCTTCATTTCTTTCCTAATACTTGTTACATTTAAGATACGTTTAAGAAAGGGAGAGTTTTCATAAAATATAATAATAATATAAATTTAGTGTTGCATTTTTTTAAAGTTTAACTGGTCGAGCGAGATATATTCTTTTGTGCTTAATAGTATTGAAATAGCGTAACAAGTCTCATTATTTATTTTATAGTTTGATGTTTTACTTAGGAATATATTGATTTTCAATTTGCCGTTGCTGCATTATGACCACCGCTCAGGTCGGCAAAATTACTAGCGCTGGCCCTGGGGGGACGCATGCCATGATTTTTGGCGGAATGGGCACCCTTGCTCGGGAGCAGTAGAGAGAAAGAATTTCCTCTTAGCGCTGGTGAACCATCTTTGCAGGTTGTTGCCAGCTCGGGCTGCAAGTCGCAAACTTTAGGAGAAACTTTCGCGGCCCTGTATAATTGACGCGAGGACGCGGCAGTTGAGAAATAAATACTGTTTTCCGAGTAGCATTTCATGAAACAACACTTGAGACTTTGCTCACAGATTGGAAGCTACGAACAACGTTTCGCCTGTCAATTATTTTTTTCCTTTCTTGGGAAAGCTCACCAGAGAGGAATTGCTGTGGTGGGGGAGGGGTATTATCATAATCAAACCCATACCGTCTAGAAATGCATATCGTTAGCCTATGAATAGTATAGTTATATGAATAACACAAAGTTTACAAAGAGACAAGTTTACCGTGTTTGGAGACCGCGAAATTGCACGAATTGGCCGTTTTTCAGAATAACACTAATTGTTACGCACCAACTAGACGTTTGCTGCTTTAAAAGTGAGTTTATTAAAGGTAGATTTTCATTTTCAGTCCAATCACATAATTATAGTGAGTTAAACGATTAAACCTTTGCGATGAAACCATTGAGGCACTGGCAATATTGTCATTCGTTGCAGTTCAAAAGAACATACATTGGGGACGAAAATGTAACGAAAAGTTGACGTACCTCTAGCAGCGAACTTAAAAACAAGATGAACGGCTTCATACGACAAATTTCAAGTACTTTTCTTCCAATCAGGCTTCCACGAATAATTAAAACGCAAGCTAACATAAAAATTGTCAAAAATATAATAGTGTTACTCCTCGGAGAATGGAGCGACGTCATCTAATTTTGTTCTGAATATCCGACATGCCCTTACCTGTAATATTCAACCTTGGATTTTAGTAATCAAATCTTCAGATTCCTTAAATTCGGGACCAGCTCGTTTCATTCGATTTGCCCTATGTAGTCTTAATCTGATTGTTAGTTTAAAAGTCATCGGTATTTTTGGAATAACGTGCTAGGAATAATTGCAAGATATCATAAATCCTGATTGAATCCTATGGTCCTATTCCCTAAAGGGTAGGGTAACAGATTTAGGAAGCTCGTAATATACAGAACATCTGTGCATTTGGATGAAAGGCGGTTATACACGCTTTGGATTAGAATGTTAGTCATTTCTCCTTTCGACCGGCAGCTGTCACTCTAGTCTGCGGCTTTCACGTTTAACAAAAGAACGCCGTTAATAGTTTAGACACACAGATAAGTCCCTCCGTGTGCGCAAGAGGGCTCTCTAAACAGTTGACATGCTCTCCATGACGTCATTTGATGATGTCACGCTCTGCCTTGTGGACGTTCTGCTATTATTATCGAAAAACTTCCATTGTGGTAGGAGGCGCTGTGTGTCAGTCTTGGATCAGATAATCGATTCGGATCCTTTTTGCTTCGACTAATTCTTGTTGAATCATGCTCCCCGGATTGGAACGTATCTGATCTATGCGTGTATGAGTAATTGAAACGAGCCATGTCAAGCACTCTCCCCCCGGTCGAAAATTTGTTCTTTCACTCTCCCCCCGGTCGAAAATTTGTCCTTTGGATGATAGCAGAGTCATCTTGTGGCAGGCATAGTAATTGCACAGCAGAAGCAAGCACGTATCTAGAACATATTTCGGGGGGGTCCGAACATAGTGTCTCATAATAATAATAATAATAATAATAATGTTTAAATTAAAAATAATTAGGCTATAATAGTATTAAATTAATTAATATTAATTATTTTAGTACATTATAAAATGACGTTGTAATGATATAACAGCACGTATTCATAATCTACGTAGCTTACTTGTAGTTAAGCTGGGCAAAATTTGTATAAATTCAACTGCCCTGGCAAGGAAATTAATGTCAAATAGATAAAGAATTGAATATTTACTGAGTATCAGAATAAAGATGTTAGATCCAGTTGTCGAAAAGTGTAGTAATATTGATACGCGACAAAACGAATTTAGGTAAAAATGGCAAGCGGAAAAAATGACAAAGGGAAAAAATGGCAACAGTAGAAATGGCAAGAATAAAAATATACCTATTACGATTTTACGTGAAAATTGAGAAATTATGTGTCTTGCATTTCACAGTTTGAAATTAAAATTTAATATAATTTAATGTCTTTTAACATTAATTTTTCTTTGAATGGAAACATTTTATTTGATGTTTCTAAAAATAATGCCGTTTATTTCTTTATTTATTTTGGCAGGAGTTACTGCCGCTATAGAATCACATACTAATAAAAGTTAACTTTTGTAAATAATTTGAAACATGTGTGATTGATGTAACTTAAAGGGAGTGCAGCATTGAATGGGTTTTCATCTTGACTGAAAACAAGTTTATGCTTTGCGCGCACTGATCTGAAGAATGTTATAAGGTGGAGGAAATGTAATTATATGCGAGAATGAGACCCTAAAGTGGGTCTCAAGTATCGTCATTCATGAAGCCGTGAAACCCACTTGTGTGTCTCACCTCAGCAATTGCTTCAGGCCGCGATACCCCTATATGGGTTTCACTTGTCATTTGCTAACATGGTCAAAGATATTGTTTTGGCTCCAGAATGTTACACTATACTCGTAGCCTGGCCCTAGATGGCAACAGGTGATTACAACAATGGCGTACAAATGGCCGTAACATTGTAGTAATAAACCTAGTGCTCTGTGATTAATTATGATAACTTTATTTTGTTGATTTTCAATACAACAGGCCACATTAAAAAATGCATCCTTGTATGACATTTGTTGTATTTCAGGCAAGAATTAAACAAAGAAGGAGAAAAATAAAGGAAGAAGAAGAAATTAAGACTATATTCAGTGTGATTGAAAGTGTAGATTGCATTTCGTGCAATATTTTGTGGAAGAAGCACTTCTGTTGTTGTATGTTCTGTCGACGATGTATGACCAAGAAACAGAAAATATGCGTGCAACACTGGACGAGCTTGATAGTTCAAGTAATTGAAGTTCGTCATTTGAAGAAACGAAGTCATTTACAAAAAAAAGTGAGACACAGAAATGGGTCTCATGGCCTTCTGATCAAAATTCTCTTCTCCAGGCCACGATACCCAAAACTGGGTCTCAAATTTAAATTCAATTTTCAACTGTTTCTTGGATTGTTTTGAAATTTCTTGTGCTTCACAGATCTAATTACACCAACTTGATCCATTTTCACATTTTTTTTACTTGTCATTCAGACAATCTGGCCTTGGCAGTCAACGTTTAACATTAGTTCAAGAGGAACCCGAACATATGGCAATTAAAATATTCAATAATCTTTACCGGACACCGACAAAACGTACCTACCACCTCGGCGACTACCTGCGAAGTGTTTTCTAATGAGTCTTAAAATATTTGCGATGCGACAAAACGTACCACTTGATCGGACGGCATCAAAAATCATTTACCGAAATTACGATTTTCTCTAGTTTTCCTGATTTCCATCACACTTTATCCAGGCTTTTGGACAGTTCCACACTGTTATTGGAATTTCCGCGTTTTGCAATCAACTATTCACAAAGTAATAAAAGAAATGAGTTAGCTTTGCTGATTCTGAGGCTTGAGAGTGTATTTCCAGCCAACCATCATAAACTTCCTCCGTTTTTAAGAAGGCCAGAGCGACACACAAACGAATTTCCTCATTCTCTCGATACTCGACCTAACCTAACCTAACCTATCAAAGTCGTAATGACTAATGAGGTAAAGCGAATAACCTAGCTGGGTGCTGGATAACGCACCGTGTTGTAATGTCTGACATGTCAAGGGCAAGTTCAATCGTTTTCCTTGAAATGGTACGTTTTTTCGCGGAGTAAATATTTTGAAGTTATCACAGGTAGCTGTTTATCTGAGTGGTACGTTTTGTCGCTGGAACGTTTTGTCGGGACACCGTAATATTTTATGCATATTATCGTAAGTAGTAATAAATGTTGCATAAATCTTCTTTAGTACTGTCATCCATCCAATAAGTTCGGCAGAAATAAATAACCCTCGATTAAACAAATATTTTTTTCATTATTTAATTTTATTTATTTTATTACTTAATTTTAGTACTTAGTAAGTCTTTCGGGGTGGGTCCGGACCCCATGGACCCCCTAAATACGTCCTTGAGCAGAAGCTAACGAAATTACAATATTTCAAGATGAACAACTTTTCTTGGCAACGTTTTCCTCGCTGAGGTGTCCTTTTGAAGTCACAAGCCCTCGAAAAATTGAATTTGATTTACTATGCATATGCAAACATGCAGTACAGACGCACGGTTGCCACTGACACTTATTTTCTCTGTGGGAAAACGACAATTTTTTTAGTACTGTACACTACTGACAGCCTATGCAACTCAGTGACGTGCACTGAGGAGTAGCGACGAGTCTAGCAGTGATAGATCAATTCATCTCTTATTTTCATTCGAAATATTTATTCTCATCGAAGCCACAGTCCATAAGCGATACTCCTTCTCGCACGCTTCTCACCCCTCGGTACGATCAACATTCAGGCTGGAAGAAGCCGCCTGACGGGTCTTCCTCTCCGCACAACAGTTTTGCTACCTTGTGTTATGACGTCAGACGAGGAATGCCTACGAGGTTAGGTTAGGTTCTATCAGCATAAATACAATGAAAAATTATTATTTAGGCTGAGAGAACAAAACCTAGCTAGCCTAACCTGACAACGTAGGCATGTAGCCTAAAATTAAAAAGCTTTCTCCCGTGACGTCAGAACACAAGGTTGCTCAAGTGTTGTGCAGTAAGTGAGACCCCCGCCTGACCGGCTTCAGGTAGAGGTTACGGCCCAAACGAAAACGGGACATTCCCATTTCTACCTCCCAACAAACTCGCGCCTCCACACCTGCCTGTCCCTTCAAAGGTTGAAGGTACTCCAGTCTGTCACCTCAAGGAACTGATAGAGGATTCATTTCGTCGCAGGAACTCGAGGGAATTGCAATATTCACACCCCAAATTTTACACTTTTGTGTGCAATAACACGCACGATACACTATGAATTTAAGTCTTTTTATTTTATGAAAGGGGAAAGTTTCTATTTTGTGTGCGGAAATATTACAGGATTTTTGTTTCTAGTAAAGTTCGTAATTATAATAGTAAAAACAAAACAAAAAGTAGTAGCTATTATCTTTAAACATGCCAATCTCTTACTCGAAAATTGAGAGGTAAGTGAACGCAACTTGTCACTAGACAACGTTTTTGACTGAGACAGCATCGGGAAGGGGGCGATTCCAAGAAGTCTGAACGGAAAATGTTCTCGAATTCTATCTGCGTGAAGCACTGGCATACGCAGAGGAGGGGGGGGGGGGGGCTGATGGGGCTACAGACCCTTCCGAAATTTTCAACATTTTCAAATAAAAGTAGCGAAGTAAGGAAAAAACAGAGTGTTAAAATAACTCACGATTTCCATTTTTGAGAGTGGAAAGTTCTAAAAATATGAAATATCATTCTGTGTATGCCACCCCCCCTTCCCCATAAGAAGCATCTATGTATAATTCCAGCCCCTGCTGGAAAAATCCTGGGTACGCCAGTGGCATGAAGTGATTGTTTCCTCAATTTCTGGAATGAAATTTGTCATTTCCAACAAATTTCCGAAACTTACAGAATGGAGAAAACTTCTCAAATTACGCACTTTTTAACATGATTCAGAAAATCAGGAAGTCGTTCCAAGACATCGGTATTGAAACATAATTCCCCCGCCCCTAAGATCTAGGCAGTGACGGCGATTGGGTTCCAAAACTAGGGAGGCAAGGTGCAAAAAGTGGGGGGTGGGGAGGGCCACGGAGAGTTTACTTTCTCTTGGTACATAAGGTTTAGCATAGTGCGGGGGGAAAAGTCGCAAAAAGTGGGGGGCAACTGCTCCCCCTCGCCCCCCTAAACGACGCCACTGGATCTAGTTAACGACCACATAACGCCAGCCATTTTTTTGTCCAATTCTCCTCTGATTTTCAGTTTTTGCGTTGAATGACGTGTTTCCATAATGTAAATTAGGGAGCTTTGAGACCGAAGTAATAAATGCAACCTTCCGAACCGAAGCGACAGAACAAGCTGCAATATCGCGTCGCCTCGGTCTGTTGTTCGTCCGGTGAATGTTTGCTTATAGACTGAAGGGGCTTGCCGCTTCGGTGTGAAAGCTGCCTTGTGTGATGCCCAAAATGAAGAACCCTTGCGATTTTCTTTCAAATTCCTTCCGCACTCCGGACATAATTACTTGTATTACGGTCTATGTATGTTAGAATATATGATAAAATTATATTGATTGTATTTGTGTGTACAAACCAAATACGTGTAGTATAAGTTTATCTGCCTTCTGTAATTGGAGCATCTACCTATTTTGAAGACAGTATTTATAATAATAACCCGTGGCTCAACAGTCCGCGATGGCCAGGGCCTACCTACCGACTGCCGAGGTGGGAGATCATCTAACCAGTTACGAGGTGACGTGTGGTCAGCACGACGAACTCCCAGTTGTCGTTGTATGTTTCCGTGACCGTGTTACGCTTCTCATTCGTAGCTCCCCAATTCCATTACGATGTTGGGTGGCCACAGGTCCCATACACTGGCCGAAATCTCAGGAGAAAAGTTGTTACGCTTCCCCCAGGACTCGAACCTGTGCGTGTCACATAGCCGGAACCATAAACGCCTTACGCCGCACGGCCACGGTTAGACACGATGTTCACTATGTGAACAGTCACGCAAGTCTAAAACGTTGTCCGGGGAAGAAGGACGCCTATTTCTAATCTGTTCCTGCTGGAGTCATGGTTATGACTTCAACCCCTTCTGAACCAAGGGGGTATTTAGGGGTGTTTAGGGGGCCCAGACCCCAGAGAGACTTACCAAATACTAATATTAAAGAATGAAAATATACTTGTTTAGCATTTGTTGCACATTCCCTTATTTATTTCCTCTGAACTTGTTGGAAGGCAAGGATTGTATTGGAATCATACGGATTTGACAATACCAAAGATTCATGGACACCGCATTACTTATGTTAAAGAATTGATTATCAACAAAAACTCCTGTTGACGAAAAGTAACGTTCCTGATTAACATATTATGCATGTAATGTGTGTATATTATATATATATATATATTTGGCATTAATTTCCTTCCCAGGGCACTTGCTTTTATGCACATTTTGTCGATCTTAACTACACGTAAGCTAGAAAATGAATACGCGCTGTTAGGCCTATATCTCAATTCTTCCACCGTCTATTTATCTATTCGCGTAATAATAACAATACAATATAAATTACATATTTAAATTAATATTATTTCAATTTAATATAATAATAATACAATAATTTTAATTTTAACATTATTTTCATTATTTGTGGTTCGGACCCCCCCCCCCAAATAATTTTTAGATCCGTACCTGTCCTGAAAATAAGAATAAAAAGGGGAAGAAATATAACCATAATGAAAATGAAATAATCCTTTCTCATTAAACTCTTTAAAATCAGTTCCGCAATATGACATCCGTTAATGAAAAGAATATAATAATACAAAAGAAGTGCAAATCATTGTCTTCGTCGCGTGATATCCGCGTGAAATGAAATCCACATTGCGGGGCCTCGAGCCATGTCGGCAACTCACGAAATCTCGCGACAGGCCTTGCTTGAAATTCTCTGCTGTTCTGTTCCGTAGATGCTTTTTTTAATTTTGTATTTGGAATGGATTGGCTGGCTATAAATTGAACTGGGATTGCCCGAGAAAGAGATTTGATTGAAATTAGTTATAAATTGACTTGCAATGTTGTGGGGACTAGCATTTTTTGAAGAGTGTCAAATTCGATGTAGATCAATGGTGTGGTGTTTGGTTAAAACGAGGGGTTTATACCTACAGAAATTTGCATCTTGGAAGAAGGGGGGGGGGGTTAAGCAGTGGCGTGTCCAGGATTTTCGAAAGGGGAGATACGTGTATTTTTTAGTAATCAATTCTCTATTTGTACGAATAAGGGGGTAAAGAGCACGCCACTTGATGTAAGTTAGTATTTATGGGTGTGCAAGTGTAACTTTAGAGCAAAAATCACCATAAATTGAGTCCTTCTGAAAAACTTTAGGGGTGTGTTGAAATTTGGGGGGTGTTAAGGGGATGTTGGGGTGTGTTGATAAAATACTGGGTGCAACCCCTCTTCTCTTATATGTGAAATAGACTGAAACTTAGATTTTCTGGTCTCCAGGATGGCGTAGTGGTAACGCCTATCGCCCTGTAATGGAGGGGTTCTGTGTTCGATTCCCGTGGAGGCACAATCAGGCCCGTAGCTAGAAATTATTTTCAGGGGAGGGGGCTCACGAGTTATCAGGGAGTTATCCAATTTTCCAAAGTTTTAAGAGTATTAAATGAAGATAAATTGAATTTAATTTAATTTGAATTGACTTGATTGCTGGGCGAGTTTCAGCTGTTGCTGGTCTACCACCTAATCCCAAAAAGTACAGATTAAAATTAAAATAAAATTCAAGATTACAAAGAAATTATGTGTGTGTACCTATGTACTTGCGTATCATAGTACCCACAGTACATTCCACTCCCGACCGAAGCAATGATTCTCCCCTTAGTTCCGAAAACTTGGGAGATGTTGTCCTTTGACGCGGATGCGGAGGGAATTTTCATGATGACTTCAAAGTCACAGATTGCAACAGGGACAGCGAAGGTACAGATAAAGTAGCTCCCCTGCGAAAGAACTTTCTAGAGTCTAGAGAATCTTCTAAATACTTGCCGCTGCTTATACTTCTCCGAACAAATGTATTAGCTGTTGTTCATGTTCTGTGAATTTATCCTTCACCAAAGTTATGAGCAAAATAATATCTCCTGTATACATTTTCATTATTCATTGCAAACAAATTACACAAAATAGTTTTGCCTAATGTCAAGGGAGCCGACGGCTGTGCCAGGGGGGCTGACCCCCCCCCTGGCCCCTGCCTGGCTACGGGCCTGGGCACAATGAACAGTGGTTCAGAGTCCACTTCAAACAGTACCGATTAGCCTATCTGAGCATAAGGTGGACTCGAATCAACCTCTTGTAATCGCGACTTCCAAATTTCCCATCACCGTAAAAGTTTACTCCTTTTGAGCATTCCATTTTGTATTTTCCTTTTTACGTCGCTTTTCTCACCTCCTCCGGCTAATCGCGACGATGAATATGAAGGATGATGAGATTAAAATTATGATGGGGGCACTCGCAAAGAAACTCCCAGGGTGCGAAATCTCGGGGGGGGGGGGGCAGGAAGAATTCTCCACCACGAACGATTCTGTCCTGAAATTTACCCCCCACCAAACTTTTCCAGGGGGGGAGAATTTTTCTTCTCCTGACAAACATAAACAATTAGTTTGGGAGTCGAATATACGTACTTTATTGGAATAGTATCGAAAACATACAAAAAGAACGTACAACAAAGAGCCTCATCTCTAAAGACACTGAACCCATCAATCCCCAGAACACAGAAATTAGTGCGACTTCTTATTTCGTCTCAATTTCGCATCGCCTTTCGTCAGCTACCGCAAAGCATATACATATATTACTAAAACATGTAGTAGCATTTAGATGTGAATTTTATTTAGAAACCTATTATTTTTTTTTAATATCTCTTAATTTTTGCCCCTTACCCCGCCCCCGATTAGTCACGCAAATCATCATAGCATATTAAAATCTTCAATTTGCATTCAAATTTTGATGAAGGACAGTCGGTATAATATATTGTATATTTTATAATATAATTGACACATCTACACATTTCAAGACCCTATTAGTATATATTTGTATAATTATATATATATATATATATATATATATAGTTTGTATTTGTGTGTGTATGTGTTTCTGCTCCTTCCCCCCAACCAATCTGCAGTGATTTCGCACCCTGGAAACTCCCATGACTAGGCCGGGAATCGAATCGGAAAACATTCGGTAACAAGACCAGCGCTCTTCCAACGAGGCTTGATCGTTGTGTGACGTCATTGCAAGCTACTATATGAAATTCGACGAATGAGCGACGAACATAGGCGTGCGCACGGGGTGCAAGGGGACAGTTGAGGCCACCAACTATTGTCACTTCGAAATTCAGTGTAGAGGGATTTTATCGCCGTTATTAAACAATAATTCACTTTCAAAAAGAGACGAAACATTTTCAAGTCGATGAAAGTTCCAAGCAACGACGAGGGAGGACATTTTCCCTGTTCATCTCTCTCTCGATTTCTTAGCGTGTTGCTAACATGCTCACAACTTTCTTCATTAGTTGTGCCACCTGTATCTGGCTGCAGAATAAATTGCTTACGTACTGATATGCACCTTCTTGCTGTATCTGTTATAGTTCTTGTACTCGAAACCTCGGCGGGAATTATGAATCACCCTGTATATATATCTAACTTGACCTTCTTAGTTTCAAGTGGGGTCGAAACGCCTCGTGAACGGTGATGATTGGTTGTGGTGGGAAATCCAGTTTGTCAGAATTCAAGATCAGTCACACTGGTTCCGGCTGTCCCACTTGCAACTTCTAAAGCAGCATTTTTAATCAAGTGATCGCCATTTCCCCCAATTTTGCCTCGATCGTAATTGTCTTCGATTCAAGTCCGAGGTCACGTGATTATGAGGCACGTACATGAAAATATATTGCGAAAGGGGTCCGAACCAAGTGCATCACATTAAATAATAATAATATAAATATATATTATCAATACATTAATATTAACAATAGTGATTAAATAGGTAAATTACTTATTTATTTATTTTATTTCTTCTTTTGGATGGCGAAGTTAAGGCACAAGCCTTCTCTTTCACTTAACCATCTCTACATTTTACAAATTGATTTGAAGAGCTAACATTTTGCGAAATATATGGAAACTGAAAACATCAAAATACCAAAGAATAGAAAGAAAAAATACAAAAGAAAAAACACAAAAGAGAGAAGAAACACAAGAAGAAAAGAAACACAAGAAGAAAAGAAACACAAGAAGAAAAGAAACACAAGAAGAAAAGAAACACAAGATGAAAAGAAACACAAAATGAAAATAAACACGCAAAGAAAATAAACACGAGAAGATAATAAACACGAGAAGATAATAAACACGAGAAGATAATAAACACGAGAAGATAATAAACACGAGAAGATAATAAACACGAGAAGATAATAAACACGAGAAGATAATAAACACAAGAAGAAAAAACGCACAAAAACACATATACCTAGGTACACTGTAAGAAAAGTAAAAAAAACACGTAAAGCATGAACACACACATAGCAAAAATACATACTCAAAAATGCAGAAAAGTCAGTCTGTGTATGTCCTACAAATTTACATCAAGAAAGATTTCATTTTATTGTCTTTTCCTGCTTTCAGTACTGGTAAGTTGTCTCCAGAAGATGATTTCTTAATTTTGATTTGAATTATTATTATTATTATTATTATTACAACACGGATATATAAAAAGACGGTAGGATAATGGAGAGATCTAGGGCCTCCCCGATGGCGCAGTGGTAGCGTCGTTGCCTTGTAATCTAGGGGTCCCAGGTTCGATACCCGGTGGAGGCACATAGTTGTTCGGATCTCACTATAAACTGTAGGTCCAGTCCTGATTAGCCTTACTGTGCACAAAGTGGACTTAAAACACCAAATCAAATCAATAGAGAGATCTAACAGAACGTATTTGTTATCTATTTTACGTGTAACAACTTTCGTGGCAAAATAATTAATTTCATAAAATAAAAAAATAAATTATATTTATTGAATAATCAAAAGTGATACTATGTCCAGTTGAAAAGAAAAATCCCTGATTAATATTTAATGCATGTTATTGATGGATTTGCTTTATTTTACTTCGCGTTTTGTGCCACTTTTGGCTAATTTGCGAAGATGGGGATGAGTGATGATATGATGAAATTGATGAATGGACACTCACAAACATCCATGCCCAGGCCGGGATTCGAACCCGGTACCATGTAGCGCCATGTGCTAACCACTCCGCCACGGGAGCCGGCTTGATGCATATTATTGTAAGTAGTAGTGTGCATAAATCTTGTTAGGAAATGTAAATTCAAAGCCGTTTGATCTCATTGTAATCCTTGTCAGGGTACAAATATGCTAAAGAAGTATATTTTGATTGTTTAATTTTAGAATTTTAGAACTTGGTAAGTGTTTCCGGACCCCTGGACCCAACTAAATACGTCCTTGGTGATTATTGAATGTTAACTCCCCAGAATATAAATGAACACGGCCACCGAGAGCAATTAATATCGCATGCTTTTCAGTGAAAACGCGATAAAAATGCGATTTTTCGGAGTTTGTGCTACGAAAGCATTCCCCTACTCGCACCATAATGATTGAGACCTCAACTTGTGATTCTCGTGCAAGGCGTCTCCTCATCAAAAAAAGAGCGAACTTCCTAACAAGATGACTGTCCCGCACGCCACTGGTTTCGAGCGGGTTGTCGAACCTTCAGGGGTAGATGAACCCAATGACTAGCCGGGAAAACCTGGGCGTCACGAAACGGTGGAGATTTGAGTGTGGAGACCCTAGCACGCGATGTGTGTGTGTGGAGTTGTCGGGGGATGAAATTCTGGAACTAGCGCTAACAACTTCATTCCACTGAGCGGGCTTCTAAAGCTTTCGTATTTGCATTCAAAAGCTTCCCCAGGGCTATAAAGATACCATGAGAATCCTTGAAGAGCTGGGAAGATTCTTACCTCCGTTTCCCTTTTCAATGAAGATTTTAACGTTCTCGGGAGTGGATACCCGAACTATCTTACGTAAAGATAGAACATATGCTCTATGAATTTTTATGTCATTTTACTTTTGTGATGGAATTTTTGTCTGTTTTAATCCCGTTCTTTTGAAATTTGATCTAGTTCTAGATGAAATTTATTTCGTAAAATATTCTATATAGTTAGTTCTAGCTTGCTTCATGAAATATTACCTAATTTCAGAACTCTTTTGATTAAATACATTTCATCTCATCAACCCTATGTATAAAATTTTATATTGTTCTATCTTGTTTTCTGAAATTTCACATAGTTCTAGAATATTTTCATTAAATTTTATCGGTTTCCATGCTGTTTCTGAAATTTCACCTAAGTTTTGAATTGTTTTCATTAAATTTTATTTATTTCTACAATGTTTCTTTAAATTTCAGCCACTTCTAGAATTGTTTACATTAAATTGTATCTATTTATATCTTGTTTTCTGAAATTTCACTGAGGTCTAGAAATGTTTTCATTAAATTGTATCATATTTCTATCTTGTTGTCTGAAATTTCACCCAGTTCTAGAACTTATTGATGAAATGTTATGTCTTGATGTCTTATTTTATCAACTTCTGTCTCGTTCTCGTATCGTTTTATGAACTTGAATCTCTCTCTTGTCTCTTTCTATGAGCATCATTCTCGTTACCATTTCTATTTATGATTTTTTAGTTGTTAGGGAGACAAATTTATGGTAAATAAAAACTGAGGAGAGCGGTAAATAAAATGTTAGATCAGCGGTATATACCAGCGGTGGAAAAAGAAATTGGCACACACTTTTTCATCATGAGAGGAAACAACATACAAAAGAGCTATAAATTGATAAACTACTTCATTTTTATATACTGTACACATACACAAGTACTTAGCTGTCCAACCACAAAGAAAACATCAACACAAAATCACTTCATTTCTAAATTGCATATTCGGGGGAAGAAAGGAATGCAGCTTGACAGGGAGCGAAGTTTTCGAACTGAGATTATGTGCATGGGAAATTCCAATTTGCAGCGTCTTCCTGATGTGATCGAAGATAAAACGTTCTTCAGCTGCAAGTGGTAGGAAACTTTAGGCAAACGTTTCGTTACAAATCGACAGTTTGCGCGCACAATCTCGATTGCCGGTTTTTGCGTGTTTTCTACTTCATTTGATGATATGTCACGGTTATTTCGCGAAAAAGCGTTCATTTCGTGGAAAAAGCACACATTTCGCATTACTTCGCGAATAAAACTCATGCATATTTCATCATTGGGGGTGTAGTTACGTGCAGTGGTCAAAATTGCATGTCTTTTTTCACATTTCGCGATTTCACGCATCGCGAAAATTCTGTTCTTACCTATTGTGTATACATTTTTTATCTCTTCATTCTTTAATTTGATCTTTGTTTTTAGCGTCACTCTTATGCCACTTTTGACTAATCGCGACCACAAGGACACCCGGGTTCCCTGGAGCCGAAGCGCGCTGTGCTAACCACTCTGCCACGGAGGTCGGCGAAGTTTTATATATATATATCTCGTTTAACAGTCTGTGTGGGTACCATGAGTGCCCTTGTACTCGGATCTACGCCGAACCAGAAGAGCTTAACAATGGCCTCGTAGTACATAATGTCACCGCAGTGCATTGCGTCTACCGTAGGCGGGGGGGGGGGGGTCACCGGAGAATTAAGCACATGATCCGCTACATTGAGGACGTAACAATCGGCTCGTACGCATCCTTCCAGGCGGTTACGCACGTTGCAACAATGAATAATTACCCTCCCACCCCTCCGCCACCCCACGCCACGCTGTCGAAAGTTGGGATTGAGTCAGAAATTCGGGAGGACTGAGTCACGTGGGTTCCTGCTTATTAGTTAATGTGTAAACACAAAAGAGGAGACTCCTGTCCATCGAGTCATCCAGGCTGCGAACGGGTCCCTTCAGAAGGGGTGCCTCGTCGTGATTTCACTCGGCGGGTGAATCAGTGGGCGAACTCCACGTTCCCTCCCCCCAACTTCACACATGATCTGAAACAGTGTTTCCAGCTTCGAGTTGGGGATTTGTCCGTCACCAACAAGTGTTTTCGGGTCTCGATGGTGACGTAGCGTCAATCAAGCGGTCTCGGGTTAGATCTGCGGTGTATCCTAATTTAAAATGTAGGTCCAGTCCCGATTAGCCTCTCTGTTTGATTTGATTTCACTTTTCTGCCACTTTTGGCTAATCGCGAAGATTGGGATGAATTGTGATAAGATGAAATGGGTGAACACACGATCACAAACCCAGCACACAATAATGGAAGATTATACTGGCCTTGAGTCCAGGCGCCAGAGCCTCTTTGCCCTGCACGTCTATTTGTCTGATTTGTTATTTGACGTCACTTTTCTGCCACTCAGTGGCGGCGATTGGGTTCCAAAACTTGGGGGAAGGACAGTTTACTTTCTCCATGTAAACAAGGCTTAGCATTAAGAGGTCATACTACAAGGGCATAAAGTGGGCAACTATATACTTCTGAGGGCAGGGCTCCCCTCCCCCCTCTGGTACCGTTGGCGTATTTTGAAAATTCGACCTAATTAGTCCGACAACTTCAAATTTTGCTGCAACTTCTATATATATATTTTAAAAGAATTGGTTTATCGGCGATAATAACATAAGAGAATACGCCAGTGTCGTTAGCAACATGAACAAAAAGTATTTTAAAACAAATGTCATGAATTTTCTATCTAACATTTATGAATTTGACTGGCTAGCAAACTGCATTGTTGTTGCAATCTTCTGGAGAAAATTTTAGCACATCTAGTACCAATATTACAGATCTGGCACCACTGGAAGTAAGAGGCATAATACAATTGTAGTCAGTTCTCATGCCGAGGAGTTGTTTTCAATCGCGACATACGCTGTTAGTCATCTATTGATGACGAAACAAAAGCGAAACGATGACGTGACCCCAGAATGGTGAGAGCCTGATGTGTCAATGAATCAGAACCGGTTGCATTGTTACGTCATCGCCGACGTGGCCATCTGGGAGGCCACGTGCTCCGTCTGCTGCCACGTGGGTCCTCCCGACGCGCCAGCTGCCGGCGACCGGGTGAATCACGCGGGGACAACTGTTTACAAACACCCCGTTACAAAATATTCATGATTCTCCTCTTTGGCCACATTCGGGCTGGACCCCTCATTGTCCTGCAAACGGTGGCGTCGTTCAAAATAATTAACCGCAGATTCTGATTGTTGTCGAAATGTGCCTCTCGTGGACCTTTGACTCATGTTAGGAAGTATGTTTTCTATGTGTGTATGTAAGCAGTGGCGTGCCCAAGGAGGGGTTGGTTGTGGTTATAACCCCCCTTTGGTCTAGTATTTTAAAAAAAGAACGTCAAAGGCAGGAAAATATTGCAAAATGAGGACCGACTACTTAAAAAATGTACACATAACCCCCTCCCTTTGGAAAATCCTGGGCACGCCACTGGATGTAAGTAGTACCGATCGATACCGATGTATCGGTAACACACAATACATAGATACCTCCTATTATATCTATTCTTATACCGTTTTTTTACAATAAATATTTATTAATTTACATATCTTAATTGATATTTATTATTATTATTTCCCATTTGTCACCCCCCACCGAAATATATTTCTAGATATTTGCCTACCACAGGCCCACAACATTTAAGTTAATGCCACTGTGTGTATGTGCGTGTAATAATTTCTTCAAGAGGTAGATATTATACGCATTTCAACAAACGCCAAACTCTTCGAACAAATCTTATGTACCTTCATCCGATACTGTCCTCTCATCAGCATACCTAAACGATCCATTGTAACAAATATATTAGAAATTTTTGACTTTATAACCTTGATGCTAGACAAGAAAGGGCAAGTCGATGTAATTTATACTGATTTTTCAAAGGCGTTTGATCTTGTTGATCATGATTGAATTGAATTGAATTGAATTGACTTTATTGCTGGGCGAGGTTCAGCTGTTGCTGGTCTACCACCTAACCCCAAAAAGTACATAAAAAAATAATAAATAAATAAATAAAATACACTTCTCCAAAAGCTTCACCATCTTAACCTCTCGGCCCGTGTTTAAAAACTTATCTCCTCCTACCTGAAAGACCGAAAACAGTATGTTAGATATGATAACAGCGTGTCTACTGTATTTCAGACCTCCTCGGGTGTCCCACAAGGATCGAACCTTGGACCACTGCTATTTCTTGTGATTGTTAACGATGTCCCAGAATGTTCCAAAAAACTCCTGTACGCAGACGACCTGAAAATACTTAAGTCTATAACGAATGATAACGATGCCTTGGAATTGCAAAAGGATATTGGAAACCTCGTAGAATGTTGCTCTCAAAACGAACTAAAACTCAAGTTTAGCAAATGTAAAATTATGACTTTCACTCGAAAAGAAACCCTTATATGCACACTTACACAATCAGCCCCATCCCTTATCGAAAAGCAAAATTTTAATTCGTATACAACACACACACACAATCACGTGATTTCAGAACACCCGTTCTTATGAGTTTTCGCATGAAAATAAGTTACGGGAAATTTTCTTGCCTATCCTGGGAATTTCAAGGTTAAATAAACGATACACCAGCACTTATCTGTTTTTATTCGGCTCTGACTTTCTATACATTGTCACCAGGTGTCACCACTTGCGCAATGTTGGCTGCTTGGAGGGGTTCCTGAGTGACCCCATGAAAAGCATTGTTCCTGTCCTCTTCTCCAGGATGAAGAACAGGAACGGGTGTGTCGCTGTGAACTGCAGCGCCATGTGGGCCAATGTCCGCGCCTTCTTCGTGCCTGAAACAACATGCACCACGATAAATTCCTAAGTGTAGGGAGTCTGAGCAAGGCCTCCTTGTACAGTCACGGACACTGCCGGCTTGTAACGATTCCATTGAAAGTCAATGTATTCATTACAAGCCGGCAGTGTCCGTGACTGTACTAAGGCCTGCGTTATTTACAAGAAACGTCATCATCGGTAGGCAACGGATCGCACCACACTTCGCCGATCTTCCTGGCGCGCTACCACGCCAAGTGTCCCGGTTTCGATTCCATAAGTGTTCTCTCTGACTAACCCTTAATCAATTTCATCATATCATCATTCATACTCGTCGACGCGACTAGCCAAAAGCGGCAGAAAAGTAACTTAAAATAACCAGCTCATTCAATCAATCGCCATCGTTGAAACTATGTCAGTTTTCAGCCCTGGGTGCAAGGGGTGAGCGAGGCTCTGGCGTCTGTGGGACTTGTGTGCTGTCCATATGTGTTTGAGATTGTCTCTTCATCTATCTCTTGTAATCAAGGGGTCCCGGGTTCCATACCCGGTGGAGGCAAATTGCACAGTGATAGGCCCAGTCCCGATTATCCTCTGTGAATAAAGTGGACTTAAAACAAGAATTCAAATTATTTCACCCTATCACCATTCATCCTCATCATATTTATCCAAAAGTGTAAGAAATACAGGGCGAATAAAATATATTGATTCATTCACCTACCAATGATGACGTAGTACGTAAACAAGAAAGTCTCTGCACGGGCCTTGGTATAAGAAGGTATTTGGTCAGGTCGATGATATAAATTGGATGGACAACTAATGTGAACAATAATATTAATAATAATTATCGTATATTAGAAACTAATAACCACTTATATCCTTGGGGCGATCTCTACTGGATAGGCCAGATGAACGAATCAGGCACAACACAGGGGCGGACTTACCTCGGGAAGCAGCGGCTGCCTCGCTACCTTGCTCGTTCACCTCGATGAAGGCCTTTTGGAGGCCGTCGGACACGTGGAACTTTTGCCCTTTCACTATGTCCGAGAAATCGGCCTTCGTCGTGAAGATCTGAAGCAGTCCAAGCTGGGGAGACAAGCAGAGGAATGCGGTTAGAAACACTGAAGCAGTGTTGCCCGTGAGCAGTCTGAGAATGTCGGAAACGACTTGTTGTGAACCAAAAATTAGCAGAACTGTAAACATGTTCCTGGGAAAGCTATAAGACTTTGTACACACAGTGCTCTATGACGGCAGCTGTCCCGGGTTTGAATCCCGGTCTGGGTGTTCTTTGTGAATATCCCTTCATCAATTTCATTACTCAACCTCATCGTTGCGATTAGCCCAAAGCGGAAGAAAAGCGACGTAAAATAACCAAACAAAAGAAAATCAAAGACTTGGTAAGTGTGGCTGAAGAAGATTTATCCCCACCCCATTTCAGCCCACCTATACCCTGTCCCAGATAACTGTAGAGCAGGGTCGCGCATATCGGCAGAGGAGGAGGAGGAAAATCGAGTGGTGAAAGCGCAGCGTTGCCAACCGTACGGTCCAGACCTTAGTCCGTACGCTAAATGCATGGCTTGTCAAAATTTGCTCTTGCAGTTTTATCCCTAATATTTCCCTAAGAAATTCTTAAACCAATCGTACGGACCTGGAGACAAAAATACGGTCCGTTTGACATGTGCGTTCGGTATTATCCTTTCCAAAAGTTTGCAACGCTGCATAGCGAAGGAGGAAATCGGGGAAACTCCCGTCGCCCATTACGCAATCCCATTTCTCTCACTGTTCATTTTCGGAGCCGCCTCGCGTCACTACTTGCGCAGAGACTTGTCCTCGTTCGCCTGGTCTACAGTTAGCTGGTACGGATAATAAATAGCCGTTCCTCCCCGATAACGTAGTGGTAACTCCGTCGTCTTGTAATCAAAGTTTTCCGGCTTCGAACCTCGGCGAGGGCACATACAGGTTTGCATCCTACTATAAATTGTAGGTCAGTCCCGATTAGCCTATCTGTACATAAAGTGGACTTAAATCAAACTCTGACAATAATTTAACGTAATAGCCCCCAACCCCACACACACACACTACTTACCGTATACTCTAGGCTATCTAAGCCCGTAGCCAAGAGGCTAACTTACACAAGAACTGACTGGAAAATATGCATAAAATTACTCATTTCAAGAAAAAATTCTGCTTCAGGAGCTGGCAACCTCATTCTAGTCTTAAATATTAGCATGCAAATTTTCGATTTTTAGAATTGCTTTCGCAAGGCGTGCCAATAATCCTATTTATTTTTCTTTCTTTTCCCGTTAAACATAGAGCCCTATACTTTATTCCTGCGTTTGTACGACATTTCAATATTTAAAATTAGACACAATGTCAAATCACATCGGCAATCCCCAAACATGAACGATGAATAACCCCCACCCCCTTTCCTTTTGTTATTTCAACATTACAGTATTGTGAGCAGTGATGTGCGTCTACGCGTAAACAGCGATAGTCTACATTCTACACGTAGACTATTGTATACACGTACATTACGTAATCTATGTAATCAACATGGCGAAAGGCGATAACTTAGCAAAGGGCGGCGTGGAATTAAAAGAAAATTATACTTCGTATCAGTTGTTGATGTGTGAAGAGAACTTCTCATACTCTTTCAAATTCGAACAATTTCTCACGTAGGAAGAAACCTAATATAGGAAATATTCTAGTGTTTTATGGGAAAAAGACTAATTTTCCCTCACGACTGCCATCTGTTGTTGTCTTTTGCATACTATTTATCTTCTTCCATAGTTGAATAGAAGAGAAGAGAAATTTTGTTGTAAATTGGATTATTTTCATTTCGTTAGGAACCAATATAGTTGAAAATGTCACTTTCCTTTCATGAAACTCTTGAAAATTAATTTTAATGCACTTTAGATTGTCTACGTAGTCTATGTAAACTATAACCCAATGTAATCTACGCGTAGATTACGTGTAGACAACGCATGTAGACGTAAACTTATAGTGTACAGCACATCACTGATTGTGAGACAGCCCAGATTTGGATTGAGCATACGCCACCACACGGAAACTCACAGAGCTAATGATACAGAAAGAATTTGAAGAACTATAAAGATAAAAAGAGAAAGGAAGAGAACGTTATGGAACGAGAGAAACAGAACGAGGTATAAAGAGAAAGAGAAAAAAAGAAACATAGGAAGAAAGTAAAGAGAAGAAAGGGGAACAGAGAAACAGAGATATAAAAAATAGAGAAACTGAAAAGAAAGAGATAGCGAAACAAAGAGTGACAGAGACAAGTAAAAGTAGGAAGATACGAAGACTTAGATAGGGAAACAGAGAAAGAAGAAATAAATTTAGTGTTATGAATAGAGGAACAATGGGGGATAGAGACCGAGAGAGAGATTCAAAGGAAGAAAGCAGAAAAGAGAGACAGAAGAAGATAAAGAGCTATGGAAACTGGAATAAAGAGATTGAAAGAAAGAGAGAGAGAGAATTCTAGCAGTCATGACCACCCGACGCAGAGCTTATATGAGAATATTTCCTTGTTGTGCCAAATCTAAAATAATAACTATAATAATTAGAGCTCGGAAGTTGAAGACCTATAAATTGCCAAAAAAAAAAAGACCTGTATAAAGGTAAAGGTAAAGTCCTCCCCTGTGCATAGCACCACGCCATGAAGGCGTATAGGGGGTGTGGGGGGTAACGCCCCACACTTTCTTGATCCGGTCGTGAGTGGGGGTGATGTGATCATCAGCACCACGCCCCTGACCACCTTTACCCCCCAGGGTTTCCCCCAGGTACCCATGCTATACCTGTATAAAGACCTAAAAATATAAAAAAAAGGCCCTAAAAACGGAAAAAAGGACGTATGAATGTGATCTAAATTAATTAATAACTTCAGTTTTAATTACGTATTTAATGAACAAAAAGAATAAAAAATTCTGGTGGTATGGAACACACAGTGCGAAAAAACTATATGAATGAAATGCATCTTCTTTCAGACATTATATATTTTTTAGATTAACATAATTTGAAAAATCATATTTGAATGGCTTATTGCAGAAAGGGACCTGAGTCACTTTTGCACAATTCTGAGAAAAACAATGAAAAATTGTATAATATTAATAGTGTAAGAAAGAAATGTGCCGTTGTTGGCTCAAATATTCAACATAATGAATAGTTAATTTTGCAACCCTCAATGCACCCCCCTGCAGTATGCTGCTAGACACAGTGGAGATGAAAAAATTAACTCCGATACCTCAAAAATGTGACTCAGGTCCCTTTCTGCAATAAGCCATTCATTTGAAGAATCATATTTGGCCTAACCACACTAGGGTTACAGAAATAGGACTTCGGCTCAGTTGGCTAATTTATATATATATATAGTATATTTCTTTACTACAGAAAGGATGTTTAAGAGGTGATGAACTCATGATGATTCGAATTGAGAATGGGCAGTAAATTCGTAGTCGAAAGAAGGTGAAGTTGCAAAAAAAGCCGTTAAGACCTAAAAAAGGCTAAATAATGACCAATAAGCCAAAAAACGCCGAAAATGGCAAAAAAAAGGACAAATAAGACCCTCCTTTTTCTGGCCTACAATGACCCAAAATGAACATATACAGAAGGTTGTTCGCTTTACATCCGACCATGTTTGACGGGTACTCACTCACCTTAGGAGATACCGCGCCGCCACCACCGATCATGTTCTATTGGACCCCCAGCATTGTGGACTATCGCCCGGCATTTCAGTTCAGCAAGCTCCGGCGCAGGACAGGCATGGGAATTCTGTCCCACTCTTCCCTGCAAGCATTCCATAGACCATCCAGGGTGCGCGGGCGGCGATGCTGAAGACGTCGTTTCAACCAAAGTAAGTATATATATATAGTTGAGGTTTCAACAGTCCAAGTGCGCAAAAATCTATTGGACTGGCATCTGGGCTTTTCATAGGAATGTCTTCAAACGGAATGACACGAATTCCTAATTCCTCTGCCATTTCCTGATAAAAACGTAGTGATGTTCTGGCGGTATGACTCGAAGCCTTGTCCATATGGATCATCACCTGGTTCGCGTCCATTCCATACAATTTTGGGATGTCTCTCCGATAGATAGGTGTCAGAATGGAGTCTTGGAAGTATCTGGCATTCACCTTCACGTTTTTGTCCACCTTGCGTATCATCAACTTACCCTCATATCCGAATCCCGTCGCAACCATAAAGCCACGAGGGAAACTTTCACTGCACTGACGAACAAAGTAGCTGCGCCCCTTGCCGTCAATGTCACGGTATGTGATCGCCCGAATGTGACCACCAGCAGCGAGATGGACATATGATTCATCCATTGTGACAACTTTCTTCCATTTGGAATCCGCCAGATACTTTTCATACAGTTTCCTGCAGTTCGTCTTACGTTCGGCAATGTGACGCGGTAGAAGGTGGTGTACACGGGCCTTCCGCACACACTTCAAACTGAGGCGCTTACGAATTGCTTTGTTCACAGTTGACGGTGCGAGGTGAAATCTGTTGGCCATATCACGTTGAGTCGGGGGATTTTCTTGGCACGCCAATCAACGGATCCTCCTTCGCACTACGGGTGACACTTTGCTTGCAGCCCTTCTCCTGGTGGTTTTCGTGGGTGAATGTTTCGCAAGGAAAGCCTGTTGTGTGTAACGAGCCACAATAGCTTTCGCAGTAGTCACCCCGAGTGTTAACCCATTCTCCCGACACTGTTTCACAATGCGTACGTATGAAAACTTAGCATGGAAAAGGGCCATTACGTAACCCTCCCAATACCGGTTGATTTTCGGCGCCATTTGATAACATTCACTACCAACACTCACGCACCTACAAGATCAGACACAACACTGCTCCCGCCAGCAGACCCATAGTTTCAGCATGATACGCCAGGTGGCATCACCGAATCGACAATGGTCGGATATAAAGCGAACAACCTCTGTATTATGTTGGGCCTCGTCTTCCGACACTAGGGGAAAAAAAGGATATTTCCTCAACTTTCGGGCCCTAATAATAATATAATAATGATCTGAGCATCACCCACCGGTGGAAGCACGTCGTTGAAGTCCATCGTTTCCTCCAGCCTGAACCTCGGCAGCTTCACACTCACTTGGTTGGATTTGAGCTTCGCCAGGATTTGATCCAACTGCGCTTCTTCCAGGTTCTTCTCCACGTCGTGTATGGCCTCCTTCTCGAACGGGAGGACTACGTACATGCTCAGGTGGCCTCCCTGCGAGGGAAGATTACAGGCCAAGTTACTTCGTCTGACACAGATATAAGCACGCAATCTGGTAGAGGTTATACACACAGGGGCAGGCACAGAACCGTTTATGTGAGGACGTCCTCGGATGGTCGTGTTAACAGATAGAGGAGCATTCCACGAAAAGTGATCCTACTCCATGTAAGAAGAAAAATGAATCAATCTGGAAATTATTATTGTTTTTTATTGCGAATATAATTTGCATATTTCACTAACAATTTTTATATATTGCTACAAAATGATACCAAAAGCAGCTCTGGAAGTCGTGTGAATAAATTTATATATAATTACAAAGTTGTAAAGTCCATTTTGAAACACCCTGTATATATATATATATATATATATATATATATATATATATATATATATATCTTACATTCTTCACAAGCTACGACGCCAGGCGTCCCGGGTTCGAATTCCGGCCTGGCTATGGATGTTTGTTAGTGTCCATTCATCAATTTCATCATGTCATCACTCATCCCTATCTTCGCAAAAAAGCCAAAAATGGCACAAAAAGCGAAGTAAAATAAAGGAAATCACTACAAATCACAGGCAAATGCTGTCAAATTTGGCTAAGCTTTTAAAGCGTCACACACGGTGGCGGCAATTAGGTGGGTGTGGGGGGCAGTTGCTTCCCCACTTTTGTCCCCACACTATGGCCTCTTATTGCTAATCCTTGTGAGAACGTAACCTGTCCTTGCCCCCCGGTTTTGGCAACCAATCGCCGCTATTGGTCACACAGATTTTCGTTAATTCTTTTCGTGCATTCAAGCTATGGTATCAAACTCAAGTTTTTTTCATTTGTTAGCACACACTTCATAATTCTATCAAATTACTTCGTGATGGATATTCATCTCTAGCTAGACCTTTACATCTTGTGTGTTAAATGTCACACACGTAATACTTCTTCGTTTCATGAAACTTATGACATGGGCAATAGAACAAAAAACAATTAATTGTACATTCATCACTGGCTCATTATTATTACTATACTATTATTATAAACTAACTAACTAAATAACTCTCTAGGCTTCTTAAACCCGAAGGTTTATGGCTGCAGCAACATAAGCCTTTTATCTGTACCTATCTTGAGCAAGATATATATACCCTTTTCCAACCCTACCGATTTCCCTAAGGTCCATCTCAACGTTGTCCCTCCATCTTCGTCTTGGCCTTCCTACAGGTCTCTTACCATCAGGTTTCCCAACAAGAATCCTGTAAACTCCTCTTTCATCTCCCATTCGTGCCACATGGCCTGCCCACCTAAGTCTTCTTGATTTAATTATTCTAATGATATCTGGACATGAATACAAATTATGTAGTTCTAAATTACGTAACCTTCTCCACTCGCCTGTCTCCTCATCCCTTTTAGGTCCAAATATTTTCCTAAGGATCTTATTTTCAAATACTCTCAATTTATGTTCCTCTTTCAATGTAAGGGACCAAGTTTCACACCCATATAATACTATAGGCAAAATTACTGTTTTGTATATTTTAACTTTTAGTTTCTTAGATATTAAACGAGAAGACAAAAGTTTATGAAGAGAGAAGTAACATGCATTTCCTGAATTAAGCCTACTTTTTATTTCCTCTTTAATATAATTTTCACTTGTTAATATTACTCCTAAGTATTTGAATTTTATTATTATTATTATTACATGATATCTTACATGAAGGTGAAAGTGGCCCTGAACCTCAATTTTTAAAATTAAAAGCAAAGCTGTAACTTTATCCTATCTTGGGAGTGAATAATCCAAAATTACCATTTGCATAAAATTTCAAGTATTATGCATAATTAAGTTAGAAGGTATTTTACATATTGTTCATTTGTTTTAACTTTTTCATTTATCTTTCTTTTCTATTGTGTCCCACCCTTGACTCCAAAAATCAATTTCTCCTTTAACTTTTACATTTCCCCCAAAACTCAACTAGAATATTCAAAGGTCAATTACCTTCTCTGTCTTAAATAATTTATGTTTCGTCATTTGACAATTCACAGAAATGAAAATAAACTTCTAAGTGACACAATATTGTTCACTTGTAGCTACAAATCTGGGAAAGTATTTTAAGGGTAGTTATGTTTAATCAACAGTGTTAAGTTTCATAATTAATTGAACAGAAACTGTAGGAATAATGTTCCTTAACTATCAGTAGAATAGTTACTTCAATATCAAAAATGTAGTCCGCTTGTTGAACTCGTGACAATGGAATACACAATGGGAAAAGTGGATGAAAATGCAAGGGGAATTATGCTATCAGATTGTAGCAAATTCAATAGTATGACTTTTGAGACATCCTGCACGCGATAGCACTAAAAAATATATACAGGGCAACTCACCACGTATGGAAGTTCCAGAACCTCCGCTTCGAGCTCCTTGAAGCTTCCGTACGGAAAAACGCCTTGGACCTTCATCATCTGCACCGTCACGTTCGTCCTCTCGTCCAGGTAGAAAGCGTCGGGGCGAGTCTGCTTCTCGTTGAACTTCGTCTGCCACGTCCCGGCGAAGTACACGGCGTTCACGAGCACGCACTGGCTGTCTTTGTCCAGCGAGCCTAGAATTCACCACGTGCAAAAAGAGAAGAGGCGATAAAAATCTGTGGCACTTCTTTCAGGAGTAAAGGAATAGTGACGAGACGAGTCGAAACTTGACAGGCTCGTTCACTGGCGTCACCAGGATGTCTTCAGGAGTGGGGGGGGGGGGGTTGTAAAGGCGTACATAGCTGCGTTCAAGGGGGGCACAAATTCGTGGGGGCAAACTCACATGGACTAAATTAAAACCTTGTTCGAGAAATTCAAGGAAATGTGGTGTCACGTAGTAACCAGTCCTCATTTTGCCATCTTTTCCTGCGTTCGACGTAGGAATTGACCAAAGGGGGGAGGGGTTATGACTCCCACCAATCCCCCTTTGGGCACGCCACTGGTGTCACGGATGTTACCAAATTTGCAGGTGGAAAACTTGAAATAGAAACTATGGCCCATGAATGAACATTATGCATTAAAATATGTTTCGCACAAAGAACAAAGTAAATCATCAACATTTTTATTTTTGAACATATTCTTGAATTCAATATTAATAAGCAAAAAATCCTGTGTCACGGGTGTTTTGTTACGGTGTTAGAATGATCTACGAATTCACGTTCAGTATCAACTAGACATGATAAAAACAAAAGTGAAACGATATACTTGTTGGATCCCTACAGTTTGATCTCTATTAAAGGTGTTAAATTATACTATCTGGTTAATTAAGAAAAATGTTTCCCCAGCATTTCCGCTTTTCTGGGGTTTGCTCATCTATAAAGAATCGGGTATATACCTGCCTGGTATGACCGAATGGCTTAGGCAATCTTAAGAAAAAATCTCAAACTTGTAATCACCCTAAAAATGGCGTCCCCAGCCCGCTCACCTGCAGGAAAGAGGTCCTTTATTTTGTCGTGAGTCTTTTCCTGGACGTAGTTGTTGATCGCCTTCCTCGTGCCTTCGTTATCGGAGAAGTCCGCCTCTTCGATCCCCGACTGGAAGTAGGTGACTGCCGCCTCCTTGAACACGTCCGTCACCGTGAGGGAACTCTCCATGTAGATCCTGTTCGCCACTTGGAGGATGTACTCGTTGTTGCTCTGCAAGCACAACACATTCATAGGGACCTGATTTTTCGTTACCGATCGAAACGGTGAAATTTTGGCGGCGATCGAGTGGGCGCCTACCGTCACAAGGGAGCCGTAACATCGGTGAAAAATAACTTCCTCAAAAATAGTCTCAAAGGTGATGTGACCAAAATTTAAAATACTAGTTTAACACCACAAGGGCCGGACCCTGTTGCCGAGTGGTTAGCACATCGCGCTGCGACGCCAAGGGTCCCGGGTTCGAATCCCGCTCGGGCTTGGTTGTTTATGAATGTAAATTCATCAATTTCATCACTCATCCCCATCTTCGCAAATTAGCCAAGAGGCACAAAACGCGAAGTAAAATAGACTAAATCAATCAATCAAACCCCACAAGGAAGGATAATTGTAGGCGTATTTGGCAAGGAAAGCGCGCTGAAATAAATTCCAGATTTTTCCGAAAAATAACACCGAAAGTACAAAAAAAAAAGAAAAAAATACCGATCTTAAAAAGAAAATAGAACCGGAAAGGTGTACATGTAGGTGGGTCAATCAAGTGTAAGGTGAAATGTCATTGGTAGACAGACAGAACCTGTGATGTGTTACTAAAAAAGTTGGCTCGGTGTCCTCTGTGTCGTCGATTTTATCTAATTATCCCACATTAACCGTCGCGATTAGCCAAAAGTGGCAGAAAATTGACGTCAAAAACAAAAATACTGGTACTAACAGAAGCACGTTACTAAAAAAGAAACTAGATAAATTAACTTTTAGTTGGAGTTGAACATAATTGTGTGCGCGCGCATGTGTGAACATTTCAAGTTTATCATCTGCTCATCATAGACATTCTTAAAATTAAATTAATCATTTCCCAACTTTATCCTGCACGAATGTCACATCGTCATATCCAGTGCTGCTGGAAGTGGAAATTTTTAGCTGCGGGTATGCTTTCATCAGTGGCGGCGATTGGGTCCAATAATCGGGGGGGGGGGGGGCAAGGTGCCAAAAGTAGGGGGGCAGAGATTGTATATTTCCCTTTAGATGAGATTTAGCATAGTGCGGGGCGAAAACTGGCGAAAACTGGTAGGCCACTGGCTTTCATGGATGGACATGGAGAATGTGCAGAAATTGAGGGGAGGGAGTTGCCTGGGCGGATGTTTTGTGAAGATCTTCTTAACGGGGGATAGGATAGAGTCCTCTTCCGTCCCTCACTTCGAGTACTGGTCATATCTACAATGCAAGAGCTTCCCTGGGGGCCTTTGGGTAGACCTGTGTACCCAGTCATTTTCTTCACTTATTTGTTTATCATTAGATGTACGGGCGTTTGAATGTCCAGTGTGTCCGAGAAGAATGTGCACCCAGTAATTTTACTTCAAGCAATCAATGTTGTTGTCATGGTAACTTGTTGATTTTGTTCGCTCGCAAGTATGTCATAATGTAAATAGATACAACCTTAGTGACAATGAAGTTCGACCAGTCACAAATATAGGAGTGCGTTGTGAAAGAAGGAGAACACATGCATATGCTGAACATATTTTATTCAGCAGGCTACATGGAACAAAGGAAAACATAAATTTCCGCTGCAACGCAGCAATGTATGGTGTCCACACAAAATAAAACATTTTCGTCCATCTACACGTGACATTGAAGTTCGACCACTGTTAGAGGGGATCCTGTTTACCATGGTGTGACGCCGCCCCGTCGGCGAATAACTGTGGCAATGCGTCGGGGCATGCTGCGGACG
Organism: Lepisma saccharinum; assembly: GCF_977018435.1. NCBI lineage: Eukaryota > Metazoa > Arthropoda > Insecta > Zygentoma > Lepismatidae > Lepisma > Lepisma saccharinum. The sequence continues at coordinate 7,041,924 of NC_139244.1, read as the reverse complement.
AGTCGTTCAAGGTATTCCACATCGATGCGGTTCCATTCCTTCTGCAGGCAGGCGATAAGAGCAGCCACTGTCGTGGGTCCCCTCTGTTGCACACGTCGCTTAAGAGCACGCCACACATTCTCAATGGGCGAGAGGTCGGGACTCGATGGTGGCCATGGCAGAGTTCGCACGTGATGGCGAGTCAACCATTCTCTTGTCAGCCGCGCTGTATGAGGCCTGGCATTGTCGTGTTGAAAGATGAGACGCCGCCTGTGGAACAGGTGCCTTCGCACTGTGGGAAGATGCCGCTCCAGTATGCGTGTATAGGCGTGTGCATTCACAATGCTCTCCCAGACGTGTAGTGGGCCAACCCCAGATGCCGTCATGCATCCCCATACCATCACTGACGCAGGTTTCTGTACCCGACGTGCATAACATTTTGCTTCATTCTGTTCCTCCTTCCGACAAATTACTGTTTTCCGTATTTTCCCGTACACAACATTGAAAATGGATTCGTCCGTCCACAAAACCCTGTTCCACTGCCGAAATGTCCATCCCCGGTACATTCGTGCCCACCGTAGTCGATTGCCTTTGTTCAACATGGAAAGGAAGGGTTTACGTTTCGCCTTGTACACTCGGTAACCGCATCGCTGTAGGTAACGGCGAATGGTTCTGGTTGACACTTCAATGTGAAAGCGTACTCGAGTCCACAGTCGTAATTCGGCCACAGAAACATGATTGTTGGTCTGGATATAGAGCCTAAATATCCGTAGGTCACGCACGCTCAGCAGGCGTTTTCGACCGGGGGCCTTACCTGGCTCTGTAGTACCCGTATTTTAGTGGTGTTTGATGATGATGCAGTGGACGGTTGACTTGGGTAAGTTCAGTTGGCGCCCGATTTCCCGTTCACTGAGTCCATCCCGTTGCAACTCCACCACTCTTCTCCTCACGGTGTTGTCAATAGGTTTGCCCCTGGCCATGGTGATGATGCACTGCGGTTCCTTGGTGCACAGCACCTGCTTATATACGGCGGACTCCCTTATCGTGTCCGTGACGTCATGCTTCCGTCGAATGCGCCACTATCTGGAATTTTTCCGTATGGGTCTGGTGCCTGGTCGAAGTCCAATGTCACGCGTATAGTTCCCCGTTTTCGTTCTTTACGTGACCTTGGGTGCAACATGCTGGGATCACGATTCTTGCCTGCTCACACGCCTCCTCTTACACACATGCGTCACTTCTGCGGGTCACCCATTCCACCGCCTATGCCTCTGTGCATTTAATCACGTATTCCTTTCTGGTCGAACTTCATTGTCACCAAGGTTGTAAGTACATATGGCATATACAGGGTGTCTCATAAGCAATAGCGCAAACTGACACAGGTGAAAGTACACGATAATACAAGCAAAAAAGTCTCAGTAAACATGCGTCTGCAAAGGAGCCGTTTTTGAGATAATTGCGAATGTGTGGTTACAAGCCGCCACTGACTTCATTGTTTGTAAACGTCGTCCTAGTTGGTAAAATGCTAATAATACAGTAAGAAAAGTGACTCCCACGGTACGAGTAGACTGTGTGCTGATTGTATCCATCCTGTTTGATTACAACGCCACCTCTCGGAAATCTTTCGTTTTGTAAACAAAGAGCAAACCTCGGACCGCGCAAGGAGTAAAGCAATCCGTGTTTACAAAATGCAATCAATGACGGCTTGTACCTACACATTCGCACACATTATTAGCATTTTACCAACTAGGACGACGTTCTCAAACAATGAAGTCGGTGGCGGCTTGTAACCACACGATTATCTCGAAAACGGCTCGTTTGCAGACCCATGTTTACTGAGACTTTTTGCTTCTATTATCGTGTACTTTAAACTGTGTCAGTTTGCGCTATTGCTTATGATACACCCTGTATATTTGGATAATGTGTACTGTCATATAATCCAAGGGTACGGAGGCTTCTCGAACACCCTGTAGTGCCAAAATTTTAAATAAATAACTGAAAGTGTTCCTCACCTGGGCAAGAGCTCCGTACAGGAGGGTGAACTGCTCCAGGACCTTCATCTTGTCGTTGGGCAGCTTGAGGGCGGTGGCCAGCTCGTCGGCCGTGCTGCCTTTGGCCCCCGCGTACATCATGGCCAGCAGACTCCTCATGCTGAAGGGGGACGCGAACACGTTGCCTTCTTTCTCCTTCAGCACCTGTACAATTTATCATACATCATTTTAATTTTGTTAATAGTCTAGATTTAAGCAGACATTGTCAGTTTGGATAACTTTTCGGTATCTGGATCGGAAAGTATCGGTAGGAATTCATCTATTTGCACGAGGTCCGCAAAAATGGCACGCGCCACCCTCAAGGAGTCTAATTATCCTAGAAATTATACAAAATTCAAACTTTATTTTTATTTTGCAACACATTTTGCACTAGAAACTATATTTTGTGATTACATAACCTCTGTTTTAATATTCTGATTTAATTATTGAATATTATAAAGCAAATTTCTTTGTAAATTGGTGCATTTAATTGGAGAAGAATATTTACACACAAATATTGGACAATATATTGAAGAAATTTTAATTATTGCAATTTTCAAGTATCGGTATAGGTTCAAAGTGGTATCGGCTAATATATATATATATATATCCCTAAAAATGAATATGTAAATCTTTGTTTGTTTCCTTGTTTATGCCTTATGTTTATATTTAACTTTTCTTGTTTTTACCTTAAACCATCTTGACTTGTTCTTGTTATTTGTTAGAGTTTTCAGTGTAAAATGGCCTTAAAAGTGCTGTATCTGAAACTTTGAATCAATAAATAAATAAATAAATATATATATGTATATATATAAACACACACGTATATAATGATAAAAAAAGAGCGTAACGGACTTGAATCATCCTTTCAAATTCCCATAATCGTACAAATAACGGCCAATTTACCATATTTGATGCATAATGGGAACAATGTATTCGGCCTACAGAAAGGTAGACACGGTGATCAATACACGAAGGCAGAAAGAAACAGATGGAAAGAGATACGAACACAGAGAACGAGGGAGAAAGAAATATAAACCGGAGAACAGAAATAGTTGAGAGAGAGAGAGAGAGAGAGAGAGAGAGACTCGAAGACCGACAGAAACCGGGGCTAAAAGGTACGATGATAGAAAGGAAAAGAAAGGCGAAAGACGAGGCATACGCTTACCCATTTATCTTCCAGAATCACGGAAACTTTATTCAAAAACTGAAATCCGCACTGATCAAATTGAATCTTATCCCCAGCTTACCTGTTGAAAATTTTATGTACATTTCTGTATGTACTCCATTTTATTTTAGAGCATTGTCACCATGCGTGACTTGATTCTTAGTATAATCAGTGGCGTACGCAAGGGGGGTTACGGGGTTTAAACCCCCCTTGAGCTTTTAAAATATTATGAAAAATTCTGTGGAAAAAAATTAAAAATGGCCGATTTATCACAGTCAGATCTGCGACAATACTACTACTACTACAACTAATAATAATAATAATTTGAATTATTATTCCCATGCAGCACTAAGAAAAGCACAGCATTCCAAATACACGCGTCTTTCAGAGTGAATGCCTTGAAAATAAACAGAATTCTTGAAAATAAAATATGAGGGCAACTATGATTTAAAAGAGAAAAAAGTTGTTTTGTATCTCATCTGCAACAATGTCCAATGAACATGTATTTTTTTTCTGTGAAGAATGAGCATTAACTAAAGGAAGTTCTTTGTTCGTTGTAAGTGGCTAATGTATAGACAAAGGCTAGACAGACAAGAATAGCCACACTGTAACCAGTCCACCTTCCCATTGTTTACCGCGGCAAGTTTCAATTTCTGAATTCAATTTACAACAATTTTAACTATTGTAAAATGTTTTGTTTGTAAGAATAGCGAGACAATCCAGATGTGAATTATCGGGGACATTTATGCGGGGACAAAGCCAGAAAAATTACAACCAATTCCAGGAATCGATCACGGATCTCGTGAGTGGTTGTCAGACACCCTACCGACCAGACTACCGCTGCTCCTTGGATGAGTTCCATTCTTTGATTATTTCAATTTATTTAAATATATGTTCTTGTTTTTTATGGATTTCCTTCACACTTAAAATGTCTCACCTCGTTAACTACACAATTATTTCGTAACAAAGAAACAAAAAAAAACAACCTAGAATTTGTCAAAAATCGAATGACTAGAAACTAATTTCGGTCTATTGCTTTCATAAATACTATATTTATATAGATCTCTACTACTTAATAGTGGCAGTGCTACTAGTAGTATTATTAGTAGTAATTCAACTAATTAATTAATTATAAGTATTATTAATCAATTATGAGTATTATTATTTAATTAACGTGTAATAAAACAATGGTAATGTGAATTTGGAGAAAGTTTTAGAAATACCCCCCCTGATGAAATCAACGTACGCTACTGAGTATAATCGTAGCCAAGGTCATGTTTTGTAAGTTCCGACTATCTCCATTTAAAATGGCAACCACTACGCTACTATCACTGAAAAGAACCGGTTCGATTATTGCAGGAAGAAATCTCTTATCTGCGTTTCACATTGTTGCCAATTTTTACCACCGATGTTACTGTGGGATCAAATGTGGAACTACGTGCGAGGAAATAGCTATAAAGTGCAAGTTATTAACATTTACATTATTATTATGGACGATTACGTTCGTTGTTTCTTTGCACAAGTGTACGAGGAGAAAATTTGACATGGAGCTTGAATTTATCTTCTGTGTTTTGAACTGTATTTCTGCTTGTAATTTTCTGCTTTGTTTTGTTCTAGAAACTGTTCGATTTTCAGCTGTTTGTTTGTTTAATGTTCATCTTTCGAGAGATGCCACCTGGTGTTGGCTTCAACTCTAAACCGGAAATGCAATGATGTATTAATTTTTGTCCAGTGTCGACTCCAGAAATTTTGTAACAGGGACATATCCAGAGATGGCTTTATATTTGGTTTATTTTACGTCACTTTAGGTCACATCTAAAATTCGTTATAAACAGGACTTTACATTAAAGTCTAAACTAAATACATTGTTGTCAAGCATAAATTATGACCTATCATAATACGAGTATGTATTAGATGCTAACAAATTAATATAGTATTATAATAATTTGTAGATATGTATGTATGTGATGTATGCAAATGAAAATTTGGTTAGACGATTAATATTTTGTTGTTGTACATACATACAGTAAAAAAAAAAGGTAAAGTGTTCCCCTGTGCTTAGCACCACGCCATGAAGGCGTATAGGGGGTGTGGGGGTAACGCCCCACACTTTCTTGATCCGGTCGTGATCACATACAGTACCTATCAAAAAGTTTTTACGTTCTATGGAAATTTTGTTTTTAACAATTGTACAAAATCAATATTTTTCAGGAATTTTGAATCCATTTTAATTTTTTTGGAACATACTTTAGGATTTTTCGAAATTAATTTGAGTTTTTAGAACCTATTATAGGAATTTTAGAGCCTTTTTTAGAAACTTTAAAAAAAATTTAGAACCTAAAAATCCGAGGTATAGTCATGAGATTTTAATTATCTGACTCTGATTAGCTTTTGTTGACTTTGAGGGACTCGTGTCCCCTCACGCATAATAGTTTTCAAGAAATAGTCATAAAATATATTAGTTACATTTAATCGCCAAGTGTGGGATGCTAAGAAAGCAGAAATTCACGATCGATGTACAAAGTTGGAATCTTCTGAATACCTTATAAAGATCCATAGCGAACTTAACGCTTCCTTGGTTCAGAGTCGGTGGTGTTGGTGTCGCACTGTTCGAGACTTTCACAGCCTGGATGATGATGAGAGAGATGATTGGTGCTGCAGGAAAAAACAACAACGATTTTTTTAAGATAACATGTGGATACAGACACACGGAGTCAAAATTTGAAACAACTCGCGGGAATGTTAATTTTTCATGATTGTAAGAGGTGTGTGGTACATTTTCATATCAAGTTTGTCAAGAAATAATGCGACATGAATTATAAAATTCCAAGTAATCTCTAAAACAAGAAATGTAGAGGTTTTTTTTGACAAACACAACACTTCTTGAAGTCTGAATTATCCTGTGAGTTAGGCACAATTACAAAAAGATGATAAGTTCCGCTGTAAATATTTGAGAAGCAAAAGTGCATTTTTTTTGTACAGTAATAAACCTAACACTCTCATAACTACATAAATGCCCTATTGGAAAGGAAATGTTTATTCTATGTGGTATGCATATCTTTTAAAAAATCTAATTAAGGATAACATTCACAATTTTAACACCAACATGCCATTATCAGGCATCCCAAAATGTGGCCAGTTTTTTTGTACCGAAATCTTCTTTTATTCACCATAAAAATGTAGAGGGGGAGCAGATCCAAAAATGGGGAACAAAGATAAGATCAGAAATGTTGTTGAATTCATTGAGTTAGATTATTTTGCTTTTACGTCGCTTCATTCCGCATTTCACTAATTACTCATCCTCATCGCGATCAGCCTTCAATTGAATTGGTTTTAAGTCCACTTTATGCACAGTAAGGCTAATCAGGACTGGATCTACAGTTTAAAGTGGGATCCGAACCACTGCAATGTGCCTCCACCAGGTATCGAACCCGGAGTATAGTCATGTGTAAGGTTCTCCCACTTCACATCGCGTTAGCGCTGTGGCACCCAACGAGTTAGAATAAGTACAAAAAAGTTACTGAAGAACGTCTTTGCAATGGATTTTGCTGTGACAAATAGGACTGCCAAACTTCTCCGGTGGCGGCGCCACCCTAGTTGTGTTCTTAGAAAATGTTGTTCATCTGATTGCCCTAGTGTGCTATTCAACCTTTATCATCACTGAAGTGTAGAGTCTCTCGTCTAAATTGATAATAAAGATGTGTTACGCAAAGCTTTAAATTATGTAGCGACTCGTAAGTTTCCTGAAATTGCATTCTTGTTAAGCTAAGAATTAATGTATTAAAGCACAACAGCAACAGCGTATGTTTATGGACAAAGAGCACTAAAAATTCTCATTTGAGACGTTCCTAGCTGTCGCAGATTGACAATACTTTGCCTTGCTTTCTTTTCTGGTTTCGAGTATGTCTATGTGCAATTCAGCGCAGATTCGAAATCGGAGATACTCCACAAATAATCTAGAAAAATAGATTAAGTGGCGCATGCGTAAGATATTTATTATTACACGGTACTCATATATTCACTATGCCCTCTCCAATAACTTAATGTTAACCATGGACGTCAGCAGATTTTTTTCCAGGGAGGGGCAAGGAAGGTATTTTTTTCCAGGGAGGGGCAAACAAGGGTCATTTTCCACAAAAATAGTGTTGTTCCCTAAAAAAACATTGCTTAAATTTGAATTTATTTATTTATTTATTTAATTGAAACATAACAGGCGCATGCCCAATTACAGTGTTCATAATGGGATGACACCATTACATAAACAAGAAAATTAACAATAAATATGAATGACGCAATATACATTTTATATTTAAGAACAATTGTGAGAAGAAATTGATTATTAGATTATAGAAGCAAAGGGAACCCAGAGACAATGCAATAATAAATGACGCTAAACTGTTGGATATAGCCTTACAAGCTGAATGAAAAGCAAAATTCAATGAACGAAACAAAACAAAACATACAGAAATTCAGCGAATAGATCTAATGTTACAATTACATTTAAATAGATCTACGCTTGGATTATTCTTAGAAACTAAATTAAATAACTTGCACATTCTCCTCATGGGTTCAGCTTCGGTCATTTTGATTCTTCCAAGGGGGATTTGAAAGAGATCAGTTCTGGGCCTTAACATACAGTTTGGCACATAAACATTTAAATTCGACAACAAATTAAAAGAATCAATTTTACCATTGATAAGCTTGGAGAGAAAAGTTATTTGACTTGTTTGCTTCCTTTCGTCGAGTGACGGAATATGAAAGATTTCGCGTAATATGTTTCTAGGAGTGAGTTTTGGATATGTACCATCAAGTTTAAATAGTAGATATCTGAGAAATTTATTATCTTCGATATCTTTCTTGAATTGCGAGTTCCAAACAAGAGAAGCAAATTCGAGTTTAGATCTGACGAGGTGTTCATGCAATAATTAACACACATTATTGTGGCTAAAATGAAATTATGTGTGAAATACATAATTTTTGGTTGATTTTAATTTTCCATGGGGCGCGCCCCCCTTGGCCCCCTTCCGGACGCCCATGATGTTAACGCATGCTTTCTTTGTATTAAGCAGGCATTTTCACATTGTTCTCTCCTCCTTTATTTTAGTATTTTAGTTACAACACTATCAAAATTGTAATTCCTGTAAATACGAACGCCATAGAGGTTACGAAAAGCGAGACGGTAGATAATATCTCTATATACAGTATATAAAAATGGATGTATGTGTGTATATGTGTGTTTGTTTGTTCAGCAATAACTCTCGAACGACTGGAGCAATTTCAACCAAACTTTGTACACATATCACTTGCAACCTAGACATAAATATTGTGGGGGTAAGACACCCCTGGCATCCCTAGGGTTGGGGTGGGAAGGGGTGACATGTAAAAATAATCGAGAACCACCGATATCAAATTCCGCACAAACGGACATCCGTGGCTCTATGCAATCCGCACAACGATAGTGTTTCTCGGGTTGTCTAACATTCAGGCTGTGTTGTGAATGGAATCCATAGTTTTCGTGACACTCCCAATGCGGTTCAACTCCAAGTTCATCACTTATCGGCATGGGGGGTGAGAGGGGTGAAAAATAAAATGCCACAAATGACCTAGATTAGTGTCGAATCCATAGTTTTCGGAGTCGCTAAGCTAATTGGTGACATTCACGATCACATTTAAAATTAGTTACATTTTACACTATAGTTAGAATTCATTATTTTCCTGTCTAATACAAGTTTGGGATAAATAAGCACCCGGGCAACACCGAGTAACAGCTAGTATTTTATAAATAACAAATCCTAGTTAAATTTTATATAAACTAGAGCATTATTCTTACTAACCATGTAAAAAAAGGTCAATTATTAACAACAAGCATGAAAATAAAGTACAGCCGTACGGAATTATGTTTTATTCCTTAAGGCACCAACTCACAACAATAAATACTTAAATTGTGAGAACGGCAAGTGACGTCAGCAGATACTATGCAAATTTTAACGTTATTTGAGTTCAAATATATTTTTTTGTTGTAGATGATAATCTTTTTTAAGATCCTAGTTTCACAGCACTGGTCGGGGTGCAATGGGTGACCCGTTTCCAAAGACACCTAAATGTCAACCTCTATTCCACGTAGTACACCCTGTACTGTATTTTGCAGACTAGCGAGGCTATGGCGTCTGGAGTCACAGTCTTTATAATCGTCCGTGGGTCCGTGTCGTGTTGTCCAAGTGTCTTTGTGATTGTCCTTTAACCCATTTCGTCTTATCACCCTTCATCCTCATCTTCCAGATTAGCCAAAAGTGGCAGAGAAGGGAAGTAAAATAAATCAAATATTCATCTGCCGTGTTCCGACGTAATTTCTCAAGTTAAAATCAAATGAAGAGTTCAATTTAATATAATAGCACGCCCAGCATCGAATTCCCCGTGTATTTAAATGGGAAACAGTTGCCTGTCTGAACCGCAAGGACACAACTATCGTGCTGCCACCTACAATTACCTGATAAGCACCATTGATGCTTCGTCCGCCATGACATGAGTGTCCGAAAGGGTGAAGTTCCATAAGAGCAAATGTTAGTTGCGACGTAAATATTCGATTCGTGAATATTCAATTTTTGTCAGCTTGAGATCCCTTTCGCTACTCGATTCATATATTCTAACTTGTTGGTGGAGCCACTGTCCTGTGTGAAGGTGTAAGACGGGTGCATACGGGTGATGCAATTCCATTCACTGAACGACCATTGGTTGACGAAATGACGTCACTTTGGAGATAAATGGAACAAGCATAACAAACAGGAACTCAGTTCTTCGTTAAACTGAGCACTCGTACTGTAATGTAAGCCAAAGAACATTAAAATGCATGTTCATTGAATGTACTCAATCATTTTTCCGAGTTGTTGTGCACCACTGCCTCACGGCTTCACAACTGACTTGTTCAAACTGTCCGCTTGTCGGCGCTAGTAACTTACGTATTAACCTTTCAGATGCAAGTGACGTATTCTATTGTAGAATCTAGCCACGTTCATGAATCACTCTACAAAAGCGTCACTCAGTGACCCCCGTTTCTTCAAGGGCCTAAATGTGGTGATGTCATTCGAATTGTTCGTCGAATATACGGAAGGGCACATCTATATCAATTCCAAAGTAGGGGCGAGCCTCCAACTAACATTTATTACGTCATAGCAAGTTAAGGTAGCGATATGAGTTCCATTACAAAGAAACAGTATATAGAAAAATTGAATCAGCATTTTTAATGTTGAAACTGAATCAGATCCTTTTTCCAGCTTAGTCAATATATCATTTGTTCGAGATGCACAAAATTGAGCGTAAGATTTTGTCCTTGTACAATTTGCACAAAATATTGAATCAAATTTGGATTAACTTACATACCAATCCAATCATTGTCTTACAGTAACTATGTAGCATTTGGAATAGTAGCAGACACTTACGTAGTATTTATAAGCAGATAAAGATAAAAAAGGTACATGCCGATAAAATATGCGAGTAATTTATAATCTACATTGTTTCAAACTTACCTCCGTGAAAAATACAAGCGAAATGCATGACGGGAAGCCTGGATTACGTTCATCCAATTCGAAAACAGCTTCCTCTTGTTTTTACTAGGTGCATAAAGGATATAAATATCTTACTTTCACTTCCACAACCTATATAAAAATTGAAAATGTACACTTCCTGTCTCCCCCCCTTAGAAATTTCTGCTACAGCTACACAGATCGAACATTTCCAGGGTAATCCATGCTGATAAGGTACGACAACGCAGGAACGAAGTTAGTGCCAACCAAAAGCAACAAGCGTGCATTAAAAAGGCGATGGTAAAAATGTAAAGTATTTCTTCTTTGCTGAGCAAACGAACAAGTTACAGTATTCAGCTCGGAAAGTTGCGTTAATAAATGTTTATCGGTACTTTTTTATCGAGTCTTGGCGGAGTAATATTCCACACATGCACACATTTCACAGTCCATAAAGCGCAATGTTATTTATTGCTTTTTTTATTTTTTTTAAAAAAAATATATTTTATTGCCACCGACATATTAAAGGCTAACATTGACAAATCAGTCTCAATGGGAAACTGTTACAACCAATGTCTGTGGTGGCTAACAGGTGGCATATTCTTATAAATAACACAGATAAGGGTATATAGCCTTATCTGTGTAAATAACCTACTGCGGCTTCAGTGAGTTCAGTTCTAGCAGTGGTTCCTTACCGATTTTCGGATTGTGAAGCCATTTATTGTGTTGGAAAGGAAATGAGAAAGTTTCAGAAACACGAAACATATTGAAAAGTCCAGTTCCTGGAGTTTTAATCTGGTGGCAAGCCACTCTTTTACCAACTAGCATGTAGTCCGAATTCACACACAAACTAGGAAAAATGCAGAAATCATCTGGAGAAATGCCCTCGCCATTTTGTAAGAACATCAAATATATCCTTCAAAGTGAAAAGAGCGGGAGAGATATAATTATTGAGGGAAGAGAATGAGCAAAGAGATTAAGAAAAGAGATGAGAGATACAACAAGACAGACAGACAGAAACGAATAGAGAGACAACCTGTCGAAGAGATTTTAGAAAAGAGAAAGAAAGGAATATAGAGAGACAAATGAAAGAAGAATAGACCGAAACAACAGAGAACACACACACCACAGATTGATTGATGGATTTGTTTTATTTTACTTTGCTTTTCTGCCACTTTTGGCTATTCGCGAAGATGAGGATAAGATGAAATTGATGAAGGGACACCAGTGATGTGCGTCTACGCGTAAACAACGATAGTCTACATTCTACACGTAACTATTGTATACACGTATATTACGTTATCTATGTAAACATCATGGCGAAAGGTGATAACTTAGCAAAGGGCGCCGTGCAATTAAAAGAAAATTATACTGCGTATCAGTTGCTGATGTGTAAGGAGAACTTATCATACTCTTTCCTCCAAATTTGAACAATTTCTCACCTAGGAAGAAACCTAATATAGGAAATATTCTAGTGTTTTATGGGGAAAAGACCAGTCTTGCCTCACGACTGCCATCTGGTGTTGTTTTTTGCATACTATTTATCTTCTTCCACAGTTGATAATTATAGAAGAGAAGATAAATTTTGTTGTAAATAGGGTTCTTTTCATTTCGTTAGGAACCAATATAGTTGAAAGTTTCACTTTCCTTTCATGAAACCCTTGAAAATTAATTTTAATGCACTTTAGATTGACTACGTAGTCTATGTAAACTACAACCCAATGTAATCTACGCGTAGATTACGTGTACACAACGCATATAGACGTAAACTTATAGCCTACGGCACATCACTGAGGGACACTCACAAAAAACACCCATGCCCAGGTCGGGATTCGAACCCGGGATCCCTTGGCGTCGTAGCGCGCTGAGATAACCACTCTGCCACGCAGGTCGTCTCTCTTCTCTCTCTCTCTCTCTCTCTCTCTCTCTCACACACACACACGGGGGGGGAGGAGAGAGAAATATACAAAAAATAGAAGAAGATAATATAGAGATTTAGGGTAGAGAGAAGAGAGAAAAAGACGATAAAGAGAGAAAATCTAGAGAGGGGTATAATGAAGAAACAGAGGAGAGTAAAAAATATACAGAAGAGATTGTAGAGATATTGTTTGATTGTTTCATATTTTCTAAGGGGAAAATGAGAAAATTCAATTACAAACATAATGTAAAGTAGAAATGACAGTCGAGAATTATAAAATGCACTTTTATTTACAGTTATACTATACAAACATAAACCACGCCTTGACACCAGCGAAATTCACAAATTTATTACATGATTATCTCGTTATCGTACAATCCCAAGTAAATAATAACAAATTAGGTAAATTAAGGTAAATTAACTTCATACTCATCTACTTAGCTTATTTATTTTTTCAATATAGTATTCCTTCAAAGTAATTCATTTACAATAATAGGAAATTCGCAGAATTAATGTTAATCATTTCTTCCTTTTTGGTAATTCGCCTTTTTGTGACAATAATGGTTACCCTTACCATATTTGGAGTTATCGCCAATCTGGGTTTTGCACACTGCCCATGTACAGGACTATACCTGTCGAAACGTGTTCTATGAAGAATATGAATGGTTGGTTGGCTTCCACACGTCTGTAGTTGAAGAATCGTAAAGCAGAGGGCATGTCTGTTGGAAAAGAGTCACAGAAATTATATACCTGTAAGAAATAAACCTGGGGGCATCAAAAAATGTTGCCTGTTCAGAAAAACGTTTTATCTCGGAGACTATTTGAGCAATTTACTTCGGGTAACTTTTGTTTTTCAGCTAGAACATCAGTGCATGCAACCGTGCAGGAATCAAAATGCCAAAGCCAATAAAATGGGTTGGGTGGGCCGCGGCCCCCAACTTTCTATGAAAAATATCATAAAAATGGGGAGTTTTTTTCACATATTCTATAATGTAATGCACCCAGAAACATGGAATGACTTTCATTCGGTTGAGAAAGGACCATTCTTTGAAAATAAGGCTAAAGTGTGCCTCCTCTTCCAAAAATAGCGGGGGAAGAGGGGGCAAACTCCCCATTTTTATGATTTTTTCATAGAAAGTTGGAGGCCGCGGCCCACCCAACCCCTCTCATTGGCTTTGGCGTTTTGATTCCTGCACGGTTGCATGCCCTGATGTTCTAGCTGCAAAACAAACGTTATCAGAAGTAGATTGGTCAAATAGTCTACGAGTTATAACATTTTTTGTCAAATAAGTGTACGAATTTAAAATTCGCGCCAGCTTCCATACGTAACTTTGGAGTCGGGGGGAGAGGGGTTTTCTTCCACATGACATTTCAAAGTTTTATCTGAACATCTGTCAGGTTTACAACCTCACATACAAGTATGAAGGTGCTAAAAGCACATGAACTTTTTAATCAGCACGATGTGATCCATTGGCCGAGTAAAGGCTAATAATGTAGAGATTGAAACAATGAACATACATATAGTTTGCATATAGTGCCCTCTACTCAAACTTACCCTTCCACATTGTTCCCATCACGTTCGATGCATTTGAGCGAGCGTTTTACCAAGCGTGAAAAAAAGTTTTGAAGAATTCCACAGAACACTCCCTGCCCCACCGTTCAGAGCTGTTTTAACCTCCTGTAGGTCCTCGAATCTCATGCCACGAAGCACAGACTTAGCAGACTTAAGTGATTAAGTTCAAAGTGGAAGAAACCGAAAGTGCGGACAAGACAAGGAGTGGCAGCCCATCAACGTCTATGACCGACGACAACCGCCACAGGGTTGATGAGCTCATTCGAGCGGATGGACGCATCACCATCCAGGACATTACTGATGCAGTGCACATGTCCTACGGGTCAGCATAGGCAATAATTGAGAGTTTGAGATACCATAAAGTCTGTGCTTCGTGGCATGAGATTCGAGGACCTATAGGAGGTTAAAACAGCTCTGAACGGTGTGGCAGGGAGTGTTCTGTGGAATTTTTCCAAACTTTTTTTCACGCTTGGTAAAACGCTCGCTCAAATGCATCGAACGTGATGGGAACAATGTGGAAGGGTAACTTCGATTAGAGGGCACTATATGCAAACTATATGTATGTTCATTGTTTCAATCTTTACATTATTAAACAAATTATGCCTCAACAGGCAACATTTTTTGATGCCCCCTCGTAGAATTGGTTAATTGGAATTTGCATTCTGGAGATTCAGCACTTACCCATTGTCCGATGTAAGAAGAAAGTTAATCTAAAGAAATGCACGTAGCTTATGACAAATTCTATCGATTAATTTCAATTTTTTCAATTTTATTACTCCATGTAAACCATATACATTGGTATTTGGAGGGTTCAGTACAGTTCATATAAAAAATATATATATATATAATTACAAAATTTCTATAATTTACAATCTAGATATTCACTAACGCTATAATATTCCTTATTAACTAATAGTTTCTTTAATTTTATTTGAAACTTGTCATACTTTCTGCTTTTATATCATTTGGTAAATGGTTGAATATTTTAATTGCCATCTGTTGGGGTCCTTCTTGAACTAATGTTAGCCTGGTGAAGTAAGGCTTTAAGAGCTGTTTATTTCGGGTGTTATATGTGTGTTCTATTGAACTTCGCAGCGCAATACTTTTTCTCGCATATAATGACATTTCATATATGTACAGAGAAGGGAGGGTTAATATTTTAAATTTCTTAAACAACGTAAGCAACGCAAGAACTAATACATAGGAAAGGAACTATTTCTAACTAGTCACGCGGTTTTGTTTACATTTTTTCCTCGATGGATAGACAATAGACTATTTGGTGCCGGAACGATTTTACCAATTGGAAGGACATAAACATATTGTAGTACGGCTTGCGTAACTTTAAAACAGACTAAATGCATTTTTTGGATGAAGTAAAAATATTTTACCTGAGGCCCCCTGTGACGTCCCCTCCGTGCCCTCCTCCGAAACCCTGATCTCGCTCTGCTGAATGATCTGGGACACGTGCAGGCCACGCACCTTGCTGATTCCTGTGAAGTCTGCGTTGGGCGAGAAGATGTCCTTCAGCCCCAGCTGAAAATAATTATTATGCTTGTCTAATAACATGGCGGATTAACACGGAAATAGGGACCAGAATTTAGAGCACTTATGCAACCAATATTAGAAAAAAATATAATAGTTTCCAATTTCAATTCTAAACGTTAATAAGTATTTAAAAGAGCAGTTAAGTTTTTGGTGTCTAAGTCGGCTCCTATAGTAAAATGAAATGCAATAAAGACTTATAGAAAGGAGACTTTTAAAAATATAGTAAATACACAAAGATCTTTAACTTAGGATTAGCTTAGAATTGTAAATACTTGGGAACACTGTAGTAACTCGGTGGTGCCATCTGTTGGTTACCTGCTGCAACAGTTGAGCCAGTTCAACAGTCTGCTGAAGATGGAAACTCGGGAGCTGGACAGTGATGAAAGTTCTCTTCAGATTCTTCAGAAGAGGCGATAGTCCTTTGTCGAGCAAAGCCCTTTCCACCTTCTTTATCCCCATGTACTCTTTCGGCACTATCATCACGAATCTTAGCTGGTTGCCCTGGAAATAAGATCATTGAACAATAGTTGTAGAATCTTTCTATGTAAGAGCCACATAAGACATTGTGGGCCAGTTGAAAGTGATGGAAATAAAGGGAAGGATCATGACTTATTTTCAGCATCGTCCTATGTACGTACCTGCATGGAAGGCACAGGAAAGTTCAATAGGTGTTATATCGCCCTCCTAGAATGAGCTAAAGTTGCTTACTACTCTAGTTCTTCCATTTCCTTTCATGTATCTTCTTTCTATCTTCCCATCTACTTTCTCAGTCTTACTATCTCTTCCTTCTTGTTAACTTCCTATTTTCTTCATCACTCTCTTATCCACATTCTGTTTTCTGTCTCCTTTTCTTTTTATTATTCTTTATTTCTCCATATTCCTTCCTTATCTTCCTCTCTCACTTTCACACACACACATACACACATACATATATATTATCTCAGTTTCTTTCTATACCTCTTGGGTTCATCTATCTCTCTGTCGTTCCCTCTCTCATTCTCTATTGCTTCTTTCACATCTCTTTTACCCTCCCTGAATTGCATGTTCATTATGGCATGTAAATATGACGTAATATATCCTACCTAAGGGACAACTTTACTATTTTGACCCCTTCTCTTGTAAATTTTCCGTGCTTGCTGGCTTATTCTTGTCTCACCCACTCTTCTTCGTCTTCTGTCGAACCATGACTCTTTTCACTATGTTCCAATCCTGCTCTCCTCTCCGCTTTTTCCATCTTCTTCTATTCTTCCACCACATCTCTCATTCCATGTTTATGTAACCTGCGTTTTCTTATTATATTCTCCACTCTCCTGCACCTTCTGTTCCTCCTCTATATCTCTTTCTACCATGTTTCTGCTATTTTTGTTATACTCTACTCACCTTCACCTTCTTATGTTCTTCCACCATTCCTCTCATCCTTCTATCTTCCAATCCAACTCTCTTTTTAATTCTTTTCCATCATCTCTTCCCGGATTCGACACCCAGTGCATGCACATTGTGGTTCGGATCTCACTTTAAACTGTAGGTCCAGTCCCGATTGGCCTTACTGTACATTGTACTGTACCCAATCCTACTATAGTCCACTCTTCACTATCTGCTTCATCCGCTGATTTCTTATTCTTCCCTCTAGCATTTTCTTCAATGCAATACTAGTGCACTTCTGGTAACTTCTTCACAATGTGCAGGAAGTACGTTTTCAATAATGGACTGATCAGTGTAAAACAATATAATTCAATCCTGAAGAAACGAGCAAACTCACCTTGTAAGGAATCGCAGCCACGTGGGCGTTGAGCTCAGAGTCGTCTGCATATAGGAATGTTCCCTGAGCGCTCATCATGTGGACCATCACCTGCTCGAACTTCTTCACGTGGAACGGAAGCTGCCTGGACACCGACTTCCGGAACTTGGTCTTCCATAAGCCTTTGAAGTACATCCCGTTCAGCAGGACCATCGTTGTGGAGGGGTTGACTGCACCTGGAAAACGAGGTCTCTGCAGCATGGTTATCGAAAAACTAATATAATACTAGGGGAATACTATCCCCCACATCGCCTTTCACTCGAGCACTGGATGGAGACACAGTGGTTCGGATCCCACTTTACTGCTGTGCCACACTTTGCTGCCCGGGAACGGAAAAGACGTGTTGTTAATGGTACGCCAAAGCTTTCCAATAGATGTAGTAAAAGTGTTCGACATGATTAGGGTTAGCAATTGTTCATTACGGTAAGCATCACTGTCACTTGACGACCACCTGCCGTCTAGTTTAGAACTAACTAACCCTCTAGCCTTCTTAAACCCGAAGGTTTATGGCTGCAGCAACACAAGCCTTCCATCTGTCCCTATCCTGGCAAAGATCAATCCAATCTTTTCCATCCTTACCGATTTTCTTTAGGTCAATCTTAACGTTATCCCTCCAAATTCGTCTTGGCCTTCCTACAGGTATTTTACCATCAGATTTCCCAACAAGAACCTTGTAAACTCTTCTTTCCTCTCCCATTCGTGCCACATGGCCTGCCTATCTAATTCTTGTTGATTTAATTATTCTAATAATATCTGCAGTCTATTTTAGAACTATGAAACATTCTTTTGACTGGGAAGCAAATAGTTCTGGTAAACTGTTGTTAGATGTCAGTAGCGTCGCAGACCAGACGATGGCTGCAGAATACGTCATATAAGTTTCAGCCCCCTGCCTATGATGTTATATCCCTAACATTTACACTTTGTCCAAGGAATCTCTAGAAGAGCAAGTGAACAGACGCAATTACACTGCGCAAGTAAGGCAAGTGAAAGATAAAGGGATTGCATGGAATAGGCAACGTGAATGAAGCTACAAGTCGGTTGCAGCAGCGCGCACTGCTTTGCTCCTCCCGCTCGCTTTCTCCCATTCTCTGCCGTTATGCGCGTCTTTGCTCCTAAGATTCCCAAGACAGAATGTACCAACAAATTCTTTGCACTTGAACATGCCTCAACCAGTCATGGCGAGTCTTACCTTGTCGGACGATGGACTTGATGTTGCCGCCCGTCTCTTTGCTGATCCAGCTGTTGATGGCGGCAACAGCATGCGATCCGTTGTCTTTGGCGAAGTCTGCAAGTTGCACTTTGGCTGAGAAGGCGACGTCTGCAGATTCCTCGAAGCCGCTCTCCACAGGAAACCGCTGGCTCAGGAACAAACCGTTCACTATCTGCAGCCTATTCTTGCTGATCATCTGCCAAGAAAAGCCCATAGTGTAACTGTGAAATTTTGAATATGCGCGAAAGATTTAAATTGAATCATTAACAACTCAATCCAAATTGCATACTGTACAACTGTATCTCATTGCTATTGAAATTGAATGATTTTCTTATCCATATTACTTATGGTGTCGATTATAATTTTCAAGGTTATTAGATATATATTCTAGACGATTTCTATCACAGGCATATATAGCAAGACCGGAAAGTAGTATCCACTCACTGTGGGACAACTTGAAGCCACATAATACCATTGATGGCGGCCGCAACATGCCTTCCAAGGTACTACTCTGTTAAGATTCTTCTGGTGTCATTGTCTTTATAAGTCTTGGTGTAATTGCAGAAAATGTAAAATCGATTGTCTTTTGTTGAAGTAATTGAAAGTGAAGGTGAAGCTTTGCCAAACTATTTGTCAGCAGTTGGAGGCGGAGCCAAAATATTGGAGCAGATACTAACGACAAGTCTGGAGGTAACAAATGAAAGAGGCAGGCTGAAACTTGCAGCTGCACACACACACACACACACACACACACACACACACACACACACACACACAGACATACAGACACAAATATTTAGGTAGAATTTCATATTTAATTTACTACACACACTCTAGCCATGTAGGTCTTTAATCTCTGTAATTTATAGATTTGTTGAAACAATTAGGAACCAATCCTTTGCCATCTGACCTTAGATCTACTCACGGATAAATTCTTGTGCAGAACTGCGAATATTTCCTCAGTTAGTATTCTGTTGTGCGGCAGTGAAAGGGCTTCTACTAACTCCTTGGCAGTGTTGCCTTTTGCACCGATCAAAGCCACGAATAAAAGGGCTTGAACGCTGAAAGGTGACACCAGGAAGTTCTTGCCATCTTCGTTCAAAGCCTGCAAACGAAGAAATGAAATATTAAGTGTCTTGTGTCCTCACAGACCTTGATACCTTGCATACAGATAATGAATCCTCAAGTACTTAAAACATATCGAATAACTTATTACTAGGGCTCGTAATTTGAAGACCTATAAATTGCCAAAAAAGACCTAATAATATCAAAAAAGGACCTAAAAACGGAAAAAAGGACGTATAAATGTGATCCAAATTAATTAATAACTTCAGTTTTAATTACATATTTAATGAATAAAAAATACAAAATTCTGGTGGTATGGAACACACAGTGCGAAAAAACTGAAAGCTTCAAAACAAGAGAAAGTTGCCACTTACAGCGTGACCTTCCAGACAAGATACGGTAAGGGACCTTGTTTTTATCTCGTTTCAGGGCTGGTTCAAATATATATATATATATATATATATATATATATATATATATATATATATATACGTATATATTTCTTTACTACAGAAAGGATGTTTAAGAGGTGATGAACTGATGGTGATTCGAAGTGAGAATGGACAGTAAAAACGTAGTCGAAAGAAGGTGAAGTTGCAAAAAAAAGCCGTTAAGACCTAAAATAAGGCTAAAAAAGGACCAATAAGCCAAAAAACGCCGAAAAAGGCAAAAAAGGACAAATAAAACCCACCTTTTTCTGACCTACAATGACCTAAAATGAACATATATTATGTTGGGCCTCGTCTTCGGACACTAGGGGGGAAAAAAAGGATTTTTCCTCAACTTCCGAGCCTTACTTATTACCTTTATGTTACACCTAAAAGTAGACCTAGCTCTTGTCTGGAATTGGTATGCTAGCCCTCAATAGACAAAATTTCACTATATTCCGTTTGTACACAGACTTTTGTGAACAAATTGTGCTTGAATTTACTCAGTAAGTAAACATAAGATGTAGGACATTTTACTGAAAATGAAAGAAAAAAGCAAATTACATTTGTAATTTGAGCTGAAAAGAACGAACCTGGTTACTGAGTCTGTATTATTTGATCTACAAATGTTTATAAGCACAAGTAAGCAAATTACAATGGACGTATAAGTTTTAGTTCGTTTCGAATCACTAAAGTTTGCTCACAGCAAGAATATAATCCTAGATCTCTGTGCGCAATGACGTCACAAGTGAAAAAAAACACTCAACTGAAGCGATGTACCAGGGGAGAGAGAGAGAGAGAGAGAGAGAAATAAGGGAACTTTGAGAGGCAAGGAGACAGAAAGAAATCAAGGTGGTATAAGAAGTGGAAGTAAAGAGATAGTATAAAAGTAGAACTGGAGGTCAAATAATACGAGACAGACATAAGAAGATATATAACGAGAAATAGACATGACCGGTCAAGAGTAAAATTAATTAATTTTCTGGACGTTGATGCAGTAAATGAAAATATCAAAGTGGTTCTCTAGATATATCCTTTCTCAGTGCTCATGCAAAATTTGAAAAATTTCGGTCGACAGGTTCTCGAAATAATAGTGACCAAAGTTAACCCCATAAGCTTACACAGGCTTGACGATGAAAATGCTCAAATCTTCACGGGAGTAGATCACCTTAAAGGAAAAAGATAAGGGAAATGAGAAAGTAGAAATGGAGGACAGATAATAAGAGACGGACATAGGAAGAGAAAGAGAGAGAGAGAGAGAAATACACTTGAAAAGGTAGAGACGAAAGGGAAAGAAATAACAGAAAAAGTAGAAATTCAGACATTAAGAGAAATGTGCAGGAAAATAGAAAAGAGGGAGACAATGGGTGAAATGAATGGAAAATGAGACAAAATTGAAAGAGAAGTATGAATGAAAGAAAGTAAGAGACGGAAATTGAGAAAGAAAAAGAAACAGAGTGATCGATAGAGTGAGAAGGAAGAAAGAGACAAATTCGAGAGAAAAGGAGGAAGAGACAAATTGGTCGATAGAGTGAGACAGAAACAAGAAAATAGAGAGAGAGGAAATGAAATAGAGATGGGAAAAACGTGTGCGAGTGAGGTGTAGATAGAAGGCGAGAAGTGGTAATGTAGATGGCACTCCGATTGTAAACGTGAAATGGAAAAGATGGAAGTGTCCCATCTGTGTCGAATCGTGTAATCTCACCTGATACATGTCCAACGCTAGCCTTTCACTTCCATATCCGATCGTAACTTCTTCACTTGACTCACCGCCATTTGCAACCTCAAGAAACACGAGGAAGAAAGCTGGAAAGAAATAAGAAATGGGAAGAGAATTTGCACTTGACAGTTGCAGAGTTCAACATACCATTATGTAAAGCACAGAAGGCTGTTTGCCAAATGTAGCTAATATTATGGCTTTCGATGTAGCTTTCTTGACCAACAGCCAAATTCGTCTTTTGCAAAGAGTCATACAAAATGATGACCGTAGACTGAGATAAGTAAATACAATATCCTGAAACAATGTGCCTGATATTTCTTTATGGTGGGGAGAAGACTATGGCCGTATACAAAGGGGGGTTTAATGGGTCGAACGCCCCATTAGTTAAGTAAATTTTTTAATATTTTTTTTGAATATTCGCAGCAAGATTTGATCGCTGATCTTCAATCATTTTGAAAATATAACGTAGTTTAGAATTGGTCTACAGACAACATTAATGGTCTTAGGCTCTATTCTTCATGTACAATCAATTATGTTATTCATATCTTCAGAATAACTGTGTCAGCATTCATTGCGTTAAAAATAAACTGTAAAATGGCAATGACTCGCATAAATTTTCAAAAAAATAATAAAAACGAGCAGAGATACTTTAAAATACAGTATGTATGGGAAATTGAAAATAATGGAAAAATATTATTGAAATTGTTATACTTAGTGCACTTAAATATGTATACTAATATATTTAGAAATATCAATTCAAAAAGACAATAATCATGTAATTATTAATCAGTTTACCATTACTGAATAACACTATTAATATTACAGGCATTTACATTTTACTATCCTCGTATTGCTGACAGTTGATCCCCTCCCAATATTTCCATATAAATACGGCCGTGAAAAAGACTCTATTTTTTAAAAACTATTTTAATGTTTGACATTTCCGGAGCACACTCAAATCTAGGAGCCTCTTCCACGAAATGGACCCTTGCTTAATTTTTGAAAGCTAACGACAAAATCTGTGAAGTTTGTGTTAGCAGTGCGGTAGTCGAAAAATTCCCAATAGGGGATATTCCTGTAACTTCTTTCGAAGCATCGGGATAGTGTAAACCATATATACAGGGTATCCGAATTGAAACGCCCTAATGACAACTGTCTGTAACTTCACATGTATCTGATGTATCGAAATGAATTATACATTAATGAATATCCGTAGTCATAAAGTTTTTGTGAGTAATGTAGTAATTAGTACATTTAACACATTTAATACTTTTTTTTAGTACATTTAGTATATTTCTACATGCGCTCCACGAGTCCCACGGATGTCCAGCCAATACTCCATTTCCGGCCAGGTGGCCTGTAGCATGTGTGATGTGACTGTCCCAATGGCAACTGTAATCCTTTCTCGAAGCTGTTTCATAGATGTCTCTTTGGTTGAATACACTGGATATCCTCTGTGCGAATCGTGGGCGCATGTAGAAATGTACTAAATGTACTTGTACTAAAAAAAAAGTACTAGATGTGTTAAATGTACTAATTACTACGTTACTCACAGAAACTTTATGACTATGTATATTCGTTGATGTATAATTCATTTCGATACATCAAACACATGTGGAGTTAGAGACAGTTGCCATTATGGTGTTTCAATTCGGACACCCTACATAATAACATCCCCTTGCAAAGTCCAAAAAGCCGACCTTCGTGGTGGAGTGGTTAGCCATGGATGTTCTTTCTGAACGTTCCTTCATCAATCTCATCATATCATCACTCATCCTCATCTTTGCGATTAGCCTAAAATGGAAGAAAAGCGAAGTAAAATAAACCAAATCAACCATTCAATCAACCAATAGACGTACTTGTACAGTTATGGTTTACCCAAGAATAAATCTTGTTAGTTACCGTAACGTATCACTTAGGCTTATTTTAGTTTAGATGCAAGTTACAGCTATAATTCGGCTTATTTATACTAAAATGCATTGTCTACTTTCTTTACAGTTTATAGTGAAAATTATGAATTAATTTATGTCCTAACATACTGAAAACTGTTAATCGTTTCTGATATTTGTTTTGCATTCCATTTACATTGTTTCTTTAACTGTAATGATTCATTCGTTTTCCCGAAAATTAATGGTCTGTGATGAATAATTACAACTGAATGCAATAGCAGCTCATAAAACAAAACAAATGATTTTGTTACAGTTACGGGTATTGTAATCTTCGAAGCACCTTAACTCAAGCATTCGGTTGAAATTCGAAAGTCTTGAATTCGTGCAATGCTGAAGCAAGGTCATCCAAATTTTATAGATTAACATCAGAAAAGTGGGTGTGTACGAGACAGAATATTTCATGGAGATTTTTGTTAGTTTATTATAATTCACATTTCCATATTCGTGGCTCAGCGTTCAGTGACAGCAAATTCACAAATCACTACAACTATTGCATAGGTCTAGCTTGAACTCAGAGTTCTCTTCTCTTTGTAGTCATGCAACAGCTCACGTTTTGTTCTCACGTTACAAAGATGGATTAATTTTCGACACTACACTAGCGCCACCGTTTCCAGACCTGACCTTTAAATATATTTGCTGGGTACAAGCTTCCTCTTGGCTTAACATTCGACACTAGCGCCACCCAGGGACGGCGACAGGGGTGGGCACGGGTGGGCAAGCGCCTACCCAAAAATTCCTGTGCCCACCCGTTTGCCCACCCAATCAAATTCAATAAGTACATATACTCGGGGATATATGAATGATTAAATATTTAAATGTAACCTGGTGTTCATAGCATGTATATTTTACTTGTGAATACGTATTATCTATGCTGGAAATGTTCACATATTATCAACCCATAAAAAGCCACTTTTGTCATTGTTGAAACAAAAACTGTGATCAAATGAATACTTCTATGTTTAAAAGCAGCTAGTAGGCTTAGGAGGCTCAAAATTATGCAGGGTATGATCAAGATTAAATCAGAACTGCGTCCACTACGTATATATATTCCGGCCCGGCTATGGTTAAAATAATCTCCAAATAAACATAATCTTAGCGTTACTTCCACCAGCAACACAATAAATTATTTCGACTTTTTAATTAATATTAGAATAATTTAATCAAGAAGATTTAGTTAGATGGGCAGGCCATGTGACACGAATGGCAGAGGAAAGAATAGTTTACAGGATTCTTGTTGGGAAACCTGATGGTAAGGGACCAGTAGGAAGGCTAAGACGAGGATGGAGGGATAACGTTGAGATGGACCTAAAATAAATCGGTAAGGATGGGAAAGAATGGATTGATCCTGCCCAGGATAGGGACAGATGGAAGGCTTGTGTTGCTGCAGCCATAAACCTTCGGGTTTAATTATACTATAGAGCAAGCATGTCCAACGCGTCGATCGCGGGGCGTTTGTTGGTCGATCGCAGTTATCTATTGTAATTATACGAATATACGTTATTTGAATTCAAATTCTATAATGTATAGTGGCTGAGTAGGTACAATTTTTTGCAAAGATGAAAGATTAATAGTAGCTCACTGCCTGTTGTGACAATAAAAAGTAGATCACTGCTTGATTGAAGTTGGACATGCCTGCTATAGAGTATAATATAATTTTAATTAGCTCTGCACTGAAATTCCAGAAGTGTCCCTTTTTTTCATTACAATTTTTTATATATCTGTCATCAAATATCAATATGGTATACGAAATATCAACTTTATATTCGTTCTACTAATAAGAAGGAATCACAACAATCACTACAATACCGAAGTGAATAAATTTTAATAAATCAGTTATATATGGAAAAAGCTACAGAATTATTCAATTGCTAATGAGTGGCTTATCCTATTTAGAAATCCTCGTTCCACACATAAAGTTTGCCACATGAATCAGCCGAAAAAGTCAACAGAATCTGTAGATACTCGTACAGCTGAACTAAAGAAAAACAAGTTATGTCACGAAGTACCCAGAAGAAATTTTGTTAGTTTGTTTCTAAGCCCACTTTCATGCTCAGATAGGCTAATCGGGATTAAACCTACAGTTTAACGTGTAGTCCGAACCAGTGTGCATTGTGCTTCCACCAGAGGAGGGGGAGTCAAACACAGAACCTCTTCATTATAATGCGACAGCGTTATGCCATTGGGGAAAAATATAAAGAAAGAACTCGCACCAAATGTGGCATTTTATCACCACAGAAGATGCGTCTATTTTAAGAGGGTGATTGCCTGAGACAAATATTTGAGACTTTCGGAAAACAACGTCATTGTTCACGGAATTAGCTGCCTTGATCCACTAATGAATCGTTGTGCGATCGAAATTACCACCTCAACTTTCTAAGAGGTATAAACTAATTAAACTCCATTTTTGAAAGAGTAAGTTCTGGTTGATTTGTTTTATTGTATGTCGTTTTTCTGCTAATTTTGATAATGACGACGATAAGGTTCAATGTTAATTAGATGAAAGTAACGAAGGGGCGAAAACAAACACATGCTGACACTCAAAATACAAACCCTCATAAATTTTTACTTTGACAGTGGTTCCAAGCGCCAGGGACTCGTTGCCCTGAAAGAATAAAGTTTGCAGGGTATGCTGCACAGGATAGAGGTTGACATTCTAGTGTGTTCGAAATGGTCACACCATACAATCCAGTGAAAAATAGATGAAGTATTACTGGTACGATGATCAACTTCGATGAATTCCTTGTGTCCTAAATCATTTTGTTACCTCAAAAAATATGTTCATGTAACCATACGTGTATTGCTTCTCCCGCATTAGTAACATGACAGTTCAGAAAATGAATAACAACTTAGCTAATAATCTCTTAAATTCTGAACAGATTTCTCAATCTTACTTGTTTATTACTTATGACGAGTGATATTTTGTCAAAATAGCCTTTCATTAGCCTAGGGATACTTAACGGATAATGAACAAATAATTTGTTATCCGTGTGTGTTTTAAATCATTCCTAATAAGACGTTCGGAGCGGGAAGTGGGGGATGCAGTTCCCCAGCCACATTTTGCCACATTTTGAGCATTAAGGTATCCAATTCTTGTGTATTACTATTTATTGTCTTAGAATGTTGCAGAAATTTTGGTGTGGAGACTGAGAATTAATTTTTTGGAGGAAGCAATATCCAGTCTTCAATATCAACAGTAAGTCTAAAATTGGCATGGACATTTTTGTGGTAGGATTGAGTATTAAATTTAAAGGGGGAGAAGCTTTTGATATAGTGTTAAATCTTAGATTGTCCAGGGATTTCTGTACTGAAGAGAGAGTTTGAACATTAAATTTTGGAGACTGTATTTAGCGATATGGTATCCACACGTTTTCGACCCCGAACGTGCCAAAAGAGAAGCTGGAAAAGACTAAATATCCCGGGATCCTAAGAAAGTATTGACACCCCGTTAAATTAATACTCTTGAAAGCCTGCAAAGAAATGGATGTAAAAATGTTCTTCCTTGCTTCGCTCGCAATAATGTGTTTGTTACAACAATGCGCGTTCGGCGCTTTACTGAGGTGGGTGTGAATTTTTATGCTATAGCTGCATTACAAGACATGAGCGATATTCTCCATATTCATGAGTAACATCACTTCTTAAAATATAGTGCTTAGTGTTGGTATACTGCTTATTTTAAAGCAGGTGCATCATTTGTAACAAAAAGCTAAGAAAAAGTTACTTTCGGTGTAGGGATTACGATATAGTTTCAGGGCGCAAATGATATGATTTGGGGGGGGGCGGATGACATGGGCATGATTTTTGTGGGGATGCGCCATTGGCCTTGGGGGGATGGGCACCCCTGCGTATATTGTCCTTGCCCCTCAAATGTTGGCACCCAATCGCTGCTACTACAAACATTCAGATAGATTTGTCAGTTGTACAAACCTTGTAAGATAAGAAAAGTGACCCCTAAGGAGTAAGAGAACTCTTTCAGTCAAAAACTCATACGATGAAAATACTATGCTCAGGAACATGCATTTAAATTACGAGAAACTTCACGATTGTCTACCATCGCACTTTCTATCATCGTCGCCGAATACATAAAATCAAGTATGTGCCTTGTATTTGCAAAACAAGCTTAAACCTAATTCACATTTATTTCACTGTATTAACATGCATGAAAGAATGTGATTAGAATGTATGTCTGGGGTATGGCTGCGCATGGGTAAAAACACTTCCTTGAAATAATTGTGTCCATCAGAGATAAAACGAAAGGAAGCGGAACAAGATGCGAGAATAGATTAGAAAAGAATAAAGAGGAAAACAAGGAAAGGGAAAAGAAGTAGGAGGAAAATCGGGAGTGTAAGAGATACATACGTCTTACGTACACATACATGGTCTTACATTTATACTGCCCACCCTAATCTATCACTATGGAACTTCTGCCCACCCGGTCGAAAATTTCTGGCGCCGCCCCTGGCGCCACCGCTACCTGGAGGATTATGAAATATCATAAAGCTTTATACATAGCGCAATACCCCCTTTTTCTCCATTCCCATGTGTCGTTTTCTTTCTTTCAAAGTTTATATTTTTCTTGCTCTCTTTTTCTTTCTTTTCTTTCTGTGTTTTTATCTTCCTCTATCTCTTTCTATCTTTTCTTCTGCCTCTCTGTCCATCTTTCGTTCTCTTTTTCTATATCTGTGTGTGTGTGTGTGTGTGTGTCCCCTATTTCCGTTGTTTTTTTTCGTCCTCTGTTTTTCAATTACTCTCTCAATTCTTGTCTACCTTTCTTCTTATCTCTTTATCCTTCTGAGTGTAATTCTTGGGCCATTTCGAATAACTCTGAATATTTCTCATGTAGTCTATCTAGATGGGCGAAGTCACTGTTTTTAATTAACACTACGACAGTTCCCTAATGAAATCATTGTTATTGTAACTGAGAAAGAAGCATGGAAAGTGGATTTTATTGCAATAATTTCCAAACCATTCTTTATTAGAGATAGAACTTGTCGAGAGAAATCCAAGAACGAGATAGACGTCTGTAAAATCAAGACTTCACTATCCTTGTATCTTAGTTTTGGCGTCGCGTTTCTACGTTTTGGGTTAATTGCGACGATAAAAGTGATAAAAGCCCACGACAGGGTGTATCAAAGATCCAATGATGTAAATTGTAGCCATAACTAAATGAAGAACTTGGCAGATGATAGAAGCAAATCAAGAACGCAACAAAGAGCGCAATGGAAGTCAGCAAGGAAGGAAAGAACGAAAGAGAAGAAAAACAGGAAAGTTGCCAGAAAAAATGAGAGGGATAGTTAACTTTTGATTGAATTGAAGTTAAGTAGTTAGGAACGTTTTGTCCAACGAACGAATTTAGTTCAGACGACAAGTAGATTTCTTGTTGACAGAAATAGCTAGACATTTCGCACAAGGATACTTTTCAGATGCGGAGCGGTTAGCACTGGCGACGCCAGTGGTCCCGGGTTCGAATCCTGACCTGGACATGAGTGTTCTTTGTGAGCGTTCCTTCATCATGTGATCACTCATCCTCATCTTCGCGATTAGCCAAAGGGACAAAAGTGAAGTAAATTAGACCTAATCAATCAAACTTAGAAGCATTTTCTCTTTTGTTTCGTTTACACTAAGATAAACAACAAGAAGAAGAAACACACGCACACACATAAATACACAGTGATATACGCATTACTGGTCAGCATATAATACGATCCACTGATGACGTCCCCGAAGACCCAGTAAGATAATCCGCCCACTGTTATTCTAAAGCAACCAACAGAAACGTGGTGATAAAATGAAATGTTATTTCCAACAAAATATTTCCAGTCATCTCCTGTTGAAAGTAAGGTCCTTGTAGCCACTGTCAACATGGAGTTAAAGCAGGAAGTAGGGGAGAGTTGCCGAAATTGGACCACTTGGTACTATTTTGCTTCTGCATCAAAAACAAGACAGAGGAAAAGAACGAAATTGTAGGTATGAGAAGCACAAACTATTAGCTTTCACTGCATATATGTATTTCAACAAAACTAATATAATAGGGTACATAAACGAAAGTAGTGACATCGGTCCATTATAGGTAACTGGTTTCCTAACTTGGACCACATGTTGCTTAGGTTGGACCGCTCACAAAAGGCATGTACGTATGTATGTCTACGGTATCTAGACACCTGCAGCACTCACTGCACACACCATTGTGGTATTTACTCCACGTTCGCCGCTTGTAACAGCACGTACCTGTGATTTTCCTTTCTTTGCTACAATTTTTTGTGGACGTTTCTGGACTGTGGTAAAACCTGACTCATCCACGTTGAATATTCGGTCAGCTGTAAAACCAAAAATACATACCTTCTACTACACTCGTTCAAGCCATAGTCCCCATTATTGTATGCTGCTATAGCAATTTGCAATTCCATCTCTGTCCACAGCCCATACTTTCCCCGGTCCAATTTAGGAAACACGTGGTGGTCCAACTTAGGCAATTATTTCCCGTTAATAAAAATGTGACGCTACACGAACATACGCAACTAAACCCTAGCTTTACCACATGTAGTTTGTGGTTAATGAATGACAATTTTATAATATACTACAGGACATTTGATTACTTACCTCTAGTCTACACAAGAGCTTAAGATCAGAAGCACAATAATTGCAACACGAACAATGGAAACACAATAACAGCACTCCTACTTCGTCGAAAGTATCTAGTTGACTGACCGTTCAGTCATTTGTACATGGCACTGACGCCAACCAACTCACCTGTTTCAAATACTCATTTATAGGCAAAAACAAATGCTGTCCAACTTAGGCAACGGTCCAATTTCGGCAACCTTCCCCTAACATTAATGCACAGACTTATAATCACAGCGCGAATTAAGCTCTTTGCTTTGGGGGAAATGCCTCACTCGGTGGCGTATTTGCGATTTCATTTCCAGAGGTAGGTCTTTTAGAATTAGAATTAGAAATTCTTTATTAATGGGCGAAGTTCAGCCTGTGGCTGCTCTACCACTTATTTTGGAGTATGCAAGTCTGTATATATTACCAGTCAGTAAGCTAAACTCTTGCCTTGCGGTTGTAAGTACCTTGATTCTACCCTAGGTTAATCTGGTGTCAACATTTAAACAAAATTTAGAAACAGTATATTTACATTCTAAGAAAGACCAAACTAACACACACAAAAAGAGCTATCGAACTAGTAACACCGAAAACTTGACCAAATTTCTATTTCCAAGTTCAAACTTAGGCTCCATCTAAGCTACCTTACAACAGATTTGGTGGTTTATTAACGGTCCGTTCCAGGATTCGGCCAGGGAAGCTAGGGGAATTTATGAGCCAAGAGCTCGACCTAACGTTACCTGGTCTTGTTTACCCGTTGCATTTACCAATGATCAGATTCTTAATATCTACCTCTTGCAGATAAGGGAAACAAATATAGATTTTAACCTATTTAATTAATAAAGACATAAACCTAACATACTTACACAAGCAAAAGGATACACTTGTTACACATGATTGGCGCTTATCGCCACACACGACTGTATACTTATAGCACAATTCTGTCCCGGGTTCGAACTCTTATGCACACACTCTACCGTGTAAGTTATTGGCGCACTCTCTATTTCAAATCTCGTCACACACTGTGGCGGGTACTCTGTATTTCAAGTCTCGTCACGCACTTTGGAGGATAATGTTCCTTTTCGAGCCTAGTCGCACACTGTCCTCTCTTCCAAACTGTTTTCCAAAAACTGTAGCTTTTTGTTGATCACGTGTCCCCCTGGCCCAATGAAATCGTTCGGCGTTGTTTTTACCAAACCGTGAGAACAGCATCTCCTGGTCATTCCCTGGATCCTACAGTTTCTGCCACATGTTACATAAATTAGTTCGGCGACGATGGACCGTGTCCAGTCGAAGGGATACAGGGCTGGCTCATTTGTCACTTCTCCCATTCCTTCGTCCTGGTCCCTCCCTGGCTGGGAAGAGAAGAAATGCAGCCCACACAGGAAGAAACATAGTTCCCAACTTTCCGAAGGAAAGTATTCTCAACTTTGAGCAACATAGAATTGCTATATATTCCCGTTCCCCCGGGGAAAAATTTCTGAACTTGTGAAGAAATTTTTCATCATTTGTCCTTCACTAGTGGAACACCCTGTATATGATGAGATGAAACTGTCTTTCACTAGTCGAACACCCTGTATATAATCACACTAAACTTTGTTCATTCACTTGGTGGACACCCTGTATATGGTTCAGCTGGACTTTTGTCCATTAAGTTCTGTCACACCATGACATCTTCTTCTTTCTTCATAAGGTTGGGTAAATTTGACTATATAAGGTTGAAGGGTATATTTGTCTTCTCGGTTAACAAGGATTAATAACTGCCGATGTCTTCGCAAGTCGTTGGGATGGGAAGGAAAGAAGGATGGGTTATTCTCTCTTCTTTCTATCTGGAATGCCAAACGTCACTGGGTTTGGACTTCATAAAGTTTTGGTGTTCTCAGGTGTCTACAGAGGAAACAACTCTTTTGTCACTTTGAGTCTATGGGGAACTTCTGGAAGCTTTTCACAAATTACACCACGGCATGTCGATTAACTGGATGTGTGGGTAAGGGACACGTGATTTCTTCCGCACCACTGATGAGAGTTCATCTCCTTGGCGAAATGTTCAGATTGTCTCCGATGAAATGTTCTATCACCATCACTTCACTTAGTGTTTGTTTAGAAAGCGCTTAATCACATTTAATGTCAATAATTGTCTATCCTAAATACTTCATCACCATGCATTACGAATATACTCGTTTTAATTTACTTCATTTTTCCAAAAATTGCAGGATATATTATACACATACATCTTACTTCTACCGTTCACACATAGAGAGATAATGTTATTACACGTATCATGATTACACTTAGTAGAGAATTATCCACTCGAATATATTTATTGAAAATCAAAATATGAATGATATGACCATATCAAGTATATTAATAATATGATAATGGTGAACTCTAATAACACTATATTAAATTTCCTTACTTTATAAATGGTCATTTTGGAACCTGAAAAGTACATGAATAAATGTTGAATAAAAGAAGTAACATTAACACGAATTGTATACAGATAATTGTCTTTCTCTTTAGTAATTATCTGACCATCATGATGATAAATTAGACAGATTTTTATAACCCATTTTTATAATACCTCATACACGTAAACATAAAGAAAAAGATCAATAAAATACATTAATAAGCAAATGAAATTTCAACGTTGACCTAACATCAGTAAATTCTAAGCATAACATATGGGACATTTGAATATACTAAAATGAAATTAAAACATTTTGAACTCAATTACCTCATGAACATAAGAACACAGGTGTTGATTCTCATATACATCCACCTATAATTGAAAATAAACAAACTTCTACTTAGGTTTCACTTTAGAAACTACCAGATAACATATTTATTTTGAAATTGATTAGAATTATGATATTGAACATAATAAACAGACAAGAGTTCAAGATGTCATTTTTTTTTTTTTTTGAGTTAAAAGTTGACTTAATACTCATATTTTCAAGACATAATCTATCAGTAAAACATTTTTTTTTTTATCTGTTAATTAGATTTTTATATGATTCTTCATAGAAACTTAAGAACAAAATGCCAAAACATGACAATATGTAAATACTTTTTGCCCTAAGAATATTATCCGTATAAAATAGACTTATAAAGTATAAATGCGTCAATGATATGACCTCATTTTGGCCTATTAATATGTTCATATTGATTAGTTTAATTCTATTCAATAAGCTTGCAATCATCACATTTATATGTATAGTTTTTCTTTTATAATAAGCAAACAATATACGTAAGAGACAAGTTTGGTCTTCTCAAATTTACCGCGACCATCATTAATAATTTTTCTTTCTAAATAATTTATTTCAGCACATACTTAACCCTTTACCTTCACTGTCATTTCAAAGTTATTAAACTACTACTGAAAAACATAAAATATGCTGATAGCAGAATAAGTACTTATTGCCATATATATAAAATATCTCAGATATCATAATTGTTACTTGTTATTCGTTCTGAAACAATGGTAATTTTTCTCAGGCAATAACCCAAAATCACACCTTAATATTATGTTATTCACAAGTTTATCAAGAGTACTGGGAAAAGTATACATAACTTAGAACTAAAAACCTCTTTCTACCATCCATTACTTCGAAGAAAATACCTATATTTTTTTTTTTTTTTATAAATTGACCCATAACTAAATTCTCATAGATACAAGGACAATAGTATATGTTAGAAATATGTGTGTACACATCACTCAGAATATTTTTTCAGTACTTATAACTTAGAATCTATACTTCACTAGTTTGCAAATAATAACACATATGTGCATTTATTAATCAATAAAAGTTACGTAAATCATCTTACGGACTAAATTTCGTAACATCCTCACACAAATTAAGTGTTATAAATATCAAGTGTAAACACACATCAACTCATTTTCTTATATATAAGAAATGGTACTTTGAAATGAATATGGAAACTAATATGCTAACTTCATTGTCATAAAACTCTATAAAATTCTCTTGATCATTTGATCATTCGACCTAAGAATAAATTTGTCTTTCTTACTTCACCTTCTCTCTCACCAATTAGTAATTAATCACGTGCAGCTCATGCTTTAAGAAACGCGTTAAAAGTGGATGCTCACTTGCAGCATAGGCAAAGTTAGTTTGAATACAAATGTCTAACATAATCTTATGATCTATTCCTATAGCCTACATACTTAATACTTGTAATACAAATGCAATGAATACAATATGCATTCCAATAAAGATATGAAGTAATACTCAAGCAATAAAAAATACTCTAAGCAACCCCTATCGATACTTGTTTATAAAGTAATAACTATAGCACTACTGAGACTTCTAGCTACTACTAACTATTTTCTAGAATAACCCTTATTATTTATTTACAAATCAAAATACTAAATTAATATGATTACCTACAAAATTAAATTACCTTCTATCTGGAATCTCCTCTCTCTCTTTTACTGACCGACTTACTGATTACCTTCTTTCCTATTTTACAAATTTATAGAATAAAATAGCCTGGTCGCCAGTGAAAAACCTGTTCCTTTCACAACTCCTAGAAAATCGATCTGAATTTTAAACAAAAACAAATGACACTTGTTGCAACCCTAAGTATAGTTAACTAGATCAGAAGAGATGTTCTCACATAATTCCTTAAAATTAAAAATCTAAATATGAATATCCTTATATTGAAAAATTAAAATAATATGACACTTAAAATATACTTTGATTATATTTAACTATGACACTTGGCGCAAGAATGCTATCCTTCGAGCCAGATGTTCTTGAAAGAAACTGTGTCACTAGGGTAGACATCCCCTTTTTTCTTGTCGCTGTGACCTTCACTCCGGCCACCCCAGCTGACTGACCATTCCTACCCTTCAGGGGGAGAAACAGAAACTTCTCCTCTTTTGCCTGAAAAGCCATAAACCTGGCCTTCTAGGACCGTGCTATTTCTTTACACACACAATAATAAAATAATAATAAACATCACAAATATAAAAGAAAGTAACTAATTATATAATAATCTCAAACATTTACTAGTGATATAGTACGTACCAACTGCGTTATATATCTTTTTAACAACTAATAATCATTTCCTTGTCATGTGCTGTGAGTACGAGTGCGTTGTGAGAGAAACAAAAACATTGACCTGCGAGGGATGGTTGCTAAAAGACCTTTTCTTCTTCCTTTCCTTTTTCTTACCAATGTATCCAACACCTTTCTTCTTCCGAAACTTTAAATTAATAGAACCTTTGTAACCACTGACAAATTTATTGGTGGACCCTAGACCTTCTTAGTGTATTTTTAAAAGTAAATTTGCATTCATTGACGCTGCATATATGTAACTATAAAATACTTCCGACTTTTAATTTTCACTGCCGAGCATACCTCAAGCAGAATAAAACAAATTACATTTATCTTATGACATTGTGCACTGTTCAAATTGACTAATAATATAATTTTCCACTTGTGACATTAACATCGAAGCACATTTCAGCATGTAACTTATTCATCCTGAAATAAAAATCTTCGTATATTCCCCATACTCTAGTAAAATATCCCTACTTAGCATCGTTCCTACCAGCGGAACTCGCACACAAAATAAACCCTTCGCTCTCTGGCGGACACAATAATAAAATTCTTCGCTCTCTGGCGGACACAATAATAATAATTACTCGCACTCTGGCGGTACTAATGATAATAATTCTTCGCACTCTGGCGGTACTAATAAAACCAACTTCATCGCTCATTGGCGGACTTAATACAATAACCTCATCGCTCATTGGCGGACACAATATAAAAACTTCATCGCCCATTGGCGGATACAATTAAATAAATCTCATCGCTCTGTGGCGGACTCAATAAAATAAAACTCATCGCCTTCCTGGCGGGCACAATTATATAACCCTCTTGCTTCTTAACTATGTCACATCACGTCGTACCACTTTAAACTTAAATTTTACTTCAATGTCACAGCATTAAATTTTTCACGTTAGTTCAGCTTCCAAAAATGAAAATGTGCATACATTTCTTAACTCTTAATCGAAGTTCACTTATTTATGTACTGAATATTTCCTTTTTCACAGCGTTTAATTATCATACTGTTGGATTACGGGTCACCACTTAATAGGTTAAATCTTCATTCATCGTATAAACTGACGTATTTTAGATAATTTTTACTCATTAAACACATTACGACACTCTCACGTACACTCACTATCAGTTAAACAAAACACACTAATCACTCGCTTAATATCACTTTTCACGGAACACATTAAGCATTTAATTAATTTCACTGGTAAAATAACGCAATTAGCACATAAAATAAATTCTTAACTAACATTTTATGACATTTTACATCTCAATACACATATTCCTGTAGTGCACATCAATTGCTCTTACTCAAGCTTAATTAATCTTCCGCCACTTGGGAAGGAAACAAATCAGGTCTCATTTCTTTGATTTTCTTCAAATAAAATTGCCTTTTCCTAATTGAACAATTCCAAATCTTCATGTGACTGACATGCTGGTTGTCACGAACTTTTCCTGTAACGCAGTCGAGTAATGTGAACGTATTTGGAGTTTCTTGCTGCAAGCAAAAGTAAGGTCCTTCGTAGGTCTCACAGTATTTTTTGATCCTTTGATCTAGCAAGCTACTCAAGAAGTGAGTCTGCAGGAAGACGAGCTCACGTTCTTGTACCTCAGGTCTGTGAGCCCAAGCTTGGTTTTGCCTGGAATTCTTTTTGTTTCGAATTTCTGTAGCTCTGACTACCGCCATGTACAATTTCTCCTTCCACTTCATCTCCTCAGACTGGGATATGTTAAAGTGATCTCTCACGGCCTTGTCCAACGGAGAGTTTAATTGCAGTTCACTAGGTGCAACGCCTAAGCTGTAATGAATGCTCCCATTCAAGAGATTGACTATCGTAGGGACATATTCTGGCCAATCCTTGTGGGCCTCCTTGCAAAATATCCTCATGAGCCGATTAAGTTCTTTATGCACCCTTTCCACCAGGTTGCTGCTCGGATTATATAAGGGCGTGTAACCTATTTTCACCCCATATGAAGCCAAAGTCTCCACAAACTTTTTTGCCTTAAATTGGGTGGCGTTATCACTAATTACTTTGTGCGGGATACCAAGATGCATGAAATAATCATGCGTCAGTTTACGAAGGATGCTCTCCGTGTTGCAGCTGCGTAATGGGTATGCAGTTAAATACCTGGTTTTCACATTCTGCACAGTGAGAAGGAACTTTTCTCCCCTTCTTCCCCTTACAAGAGGACCTTGGATATCGATGCACACCACCATCTCGGGTGACGCCATGTCGTGTGCCCTCAGATTTTGTCTCGGCGGATGAGTATTGTCTTTTGTTCGTTGGCAGGCCTCACAGTCGTTCACATATTCCCTGACATGCCTTCTCATCCCCTTCCAATAATACGTCTTCATTATCCTTCTTATCATTTTTTCGAACCCAAAATGGCCTAAATTATCGTGATATGTTCGCATGATCAGTGGAGTTAACGTACAGGGGACACACACTTTCCATTCCTGAGAGAAGTGGAAATCTCGTGTCACAAGAATATCATTCTGTAATGCATAGAACTTCGTCCAGTTTCTACCATGGGTGGCGCCCCCCTCGGTTGCGCCTTCTAAAAATTCAATGATTGGCAGTAAATTGGGATCTTTGCGTTGTTCTGAGGCCAGAACCTCTCTGGGCACCTCCAGCATTTCATTCTTGAATGTGTTTACATTGTGAACAGTAATCTTTTCGGGCTCTGCTTCCTCGAAACTTCGTGAGAGTAGGTCCGCGAGTTGGTTATCACTTCCCCGACAATACTCGACATCAAAACAGTGACCTTGCAGCTGTAACGACCAACGCGTTAGACGTGAATTCCAATCCTTGGATGAATTTAACCATTGAAGTGCACGGTGATCACATATGACGGTAAACTTAGTTCCAGCTACAAAAGATCTGAACTTGGAAATACAGAATATTATACTTAGGCATTCGAGCTCCGTGATAGTATAATTAACTTCATAGGGCCTTAATGTTCTACTGGCAAAGTAGATAACCCTCTTTTCACCATTTACCCTCTGAAATAAGTATCCCCCTACTCCAATTGTTGAAGCATCGCATTGGATGTAAAACTTTTCATTCATGTTGGGATGATGCAGCGTCACATTTGCAGCTATTACTTCCTTCATCCGGATAAAACTGTTTTCTTCGGTTTCACCCCATTGCCACCCCTTACCCTTTTTCAAGAGATCGGTAAGTGGCTTGCATAACTCTGCGAAATACGGAACGAACTTTCTCAGCCAGGAAAACGCTCCGATCACTCGTTGTATCTGTTTCAGGTTTTTTGGCCTTGGGAGCTGCTCAATGGCGCGTACTCTGTCAGGGTGAATATGTATTCCCTGTTGGTCAATCAGGTGGCCTAAATAATTC
Organism: Lepisma saccharinum; assembly: GCF_977018435.1. Classification (NCBI taxonomy): domain Eukaryota; kingdom Metazoa; phylum Arthropoda; class Insecta; order Zygentoma; family Lepismatidae; genus Lepisma; species Lepisma saccharinum. The sequence continues at coordinate 7,002,984 of NC_139244.1, read as the reverse complement.
ATCTGTTTTTTACAAAAAAACGTTTTTTCCAGTTTCACTGTCATGTGCGCATCACGCAATTTATCAAATACAACACGTAAATTCCGTAAGTGCTCCTGAAAAGTCTCTGTTCTAATACAAAGATCATCCACATAGATGATTACATGTTCTGAAAGGCTGTTACCTAAGCACTTTTGCATGGCTGCATTAAACGCTTGAGTTCCATTGCAGGATCCGAACACAAGTCTCTTATATTGATAAGATTTTCCCTCAAAACTGAACGCAGTATACTGCTTTGAGTCCTCGGTAAGGCCAATCTGATGGAATCCGCAATTAAGATCAACCGTTGTTATATACTTCTTCCCTTGAAATCCTTGTAACGCTTCTTCTATTTGAATATTAGGGGCTTGCATGATCTTTTGGTGAACATTAACACCCCGCATATCGACGCATATGCGTAGAGTTTTATCAGCTTTTGGAATAACCACAAGCGGATTATGATGTGAAGATTCACTGGCTTCTATTATGTCCCACTGCAACAACTTGTCTAAGTGTTCCCTTACTTGTTGCTTATAATGGTAAGGTATCGGATAAGGTTTGGAAACGATAGGTTGGTCGGTGTCAACTTCAATTTTATGGGTGTATTTAGTACATAGCCCTGGTTTTTCGTCAAACAAGTCCTTAAATTCCAGTAACAATTGAAATAACTGCATTTGTTCATCCGAGTTTAAAATTTCAGCTTCCACTACTTTCTCCCACATCGCTTCTCTGCTAGCCACCGTGTCTTCTTGTTGCTTCATATTGCAGCCATAAAGATGATCAACGTTCAGCTCACTTTCTTCCTCACCCCCTGTCTTAACAAAAGGTAGCGGTAATAATGGCACTACTTGCCTGCCCTGTTCAGTGTCTATAAGCAGCTCTTTATGTTTTAGGTCAAGCGTGGCGTCCAGGTTAAAAAGCAAGTCTAAGCCTAATAAGATTCCAACTGGCAACTCTTTGACTATTAAAAATTGCACCTGCATGGAATGTTCTGCGATGATAATTTCCATGGTCACTTTTCCTAAAGTTTTTTGTTTGCGTTTTCCACTATAATCTACTAAAATTACGCCCTCCACCGGCCGTAAGATGGGATGTGTCACTTCCGATGTAATCCGCCTCCAGATTGATTCGGCCATAAGACAAATATTACAACCAGTATCTAGAAGTGAACGGTATTTGTTTCCATTTATTTCCACCCAAACGAACGTGCTATGCTTTAACCGCTCCCTGATATTCACAGGTAACGACATATTATTCTGAGTATATATTTCTTCGTCTTGCATTAAATCGTCATAAAAATCAAAGTCTATTTGACAAACATGGGCTATTTCTGGAAAACTTATGATCGCTTGCTTAATGTGAGTTTCTTCATCAGATTCATAATCATTTGCGTAGCCCCCTTGTCTCAAATGTGTTGGCCCCTCCATTATGACTGAAATGGAAGGGTCCCTTAGTAGTTTAAAGGCCCATTTCCGGTAGAATCCTGGTCAGTCAGTGGCCCACCAGCTGCGGGTTGAGAAAAAGGGGGTCTAGGTGCGTTCCCGGTGCCTTGCCTGTGGCTATAACCACTACCGCGAGCCGCCTCGTTATTTCTCTGTGGGGAAATGGGTCGCCGCTCTCTTGGGAGCCCCTCGTACTGTCCACGCTGCTGCAAATCGTCATATCGTCTTTGCGAAGTCCATCTATTCTGTCCTTCGGTTCCTCTGAAATTACGATCAGACTGTCTGTCTCCGAAATTTCTACCCCATTGTCTAGCATTGTTTTGCTCTCTCCCCTCTCTGCTGACCATGTTATATGGTGGAAAGCGTGAATTGACTGGAGGGCTTGAAGGACGACTACCTGCCACCTGACCAGCGCCCCTTTGCGGTTTTGACGTCCTTACGTTTATTTGCCTGGTTCCATAGACCCGGTCTGCCTTCTCTCTATTGTCCTTGAAATTTCTATCCCTATCGTTTGCTTTATATCTTCCACCCTCATTATGATGATAAATTGCATCGAATCTCGACACAATTTCTGCCGCCATTTCCAAACTTATGTACGGATGAACCAATAAAGCCTCTCTCACTTTATTAGGCATTTGATTGGCCACAAGCACAGTTTTCTGCTGGTCAGACATGTCCGGTTGAATGTTGTTAAGGAGATGAATCTGTGACCAGAAGTAACTCAGCATGGTTTTTCCGCTTTCTTTCTGGTAACGAGCGCTCATTACATTGGCCAAGAAAGTCGATTTCCACGAATCGGACTGGTAAGTGGCAAGAAACATTGATTTGAACGTTTTATAGTTCACAATGCTGTGCTTGACCTGAAGGTACCAATTTTTTGCTACCCCCCGCAAAAGTAGTGGTATGTATCTTAAATACTCGGACTCAGGAACACCCAATAACTCGAATGACTCTTCGAGGTCCTGTAAGAACTGAGATGCGAGATAATCTGTGCGCGCCGCGCTGTACTTTGGGAATCGCTGTAGATCCCCATATTTAATAATCTTATGATTGTGGGAAAGTTGCCCTCCGGAATTCTTACCGCAAGGTGCATCAAGAACAGACTCCTCATCGTCACTGAAAGACACTTGTCCCCTTCTTGACGTGCAAAAGCTGTTTCGTGTTTCCTCGCAGCGAACCCTTTGATTAGTTACCGCACGGGACTGAGGAACATCCCTGTTATTAACAGTCTCATATTTACTATCCATGTGACCCCTTCTGCATCCACATGCTGACTTAGGAGCAGTGTTGTTATCGAATTGAGGGTTCATTAGCGGAGAATCTTCTGGCTCCTTTGGTTTTTCAATTTGATTTAGTAACTGAAAACATTCGCGTATTCCCCCATCTATTTGTTCAATTTCACTTGCAAGTTCCAATAAATGTTTACTCTGACTACTATGGCTTTCTTCCAAGATGGTTACTTTTGTTTGTATTTCTTCATTGGTCTCCCCTTGCTTCGTTAATTCTGATTTTAATTCCTTCACCGAATTATCAATAACATCAAGCTTCCCATTTACGCCTGGATTATCGCCCTTTCCCGCAATATTCTCATGCATGTCCTTTATGTCACTTTCAATCCCTTTGATATTTTCGTTTTCATTGTCAATTTGCTTTTGCAGCCTATTTTCTAATTCCCCAATTTTTTCATTTTGTTGCTTAATTTCTTCACTTTGTTGCTTAATTTCTTCACTTTGTTGCTTAATTTCTTCACTTTGTTGCTTAATTTCTTCACTTTGTTGCTGAATAATTTCCTTAAGTGGGGAGACGGCTGCTTCGATTTGTTCCCTAATAAAAGTAGCAAGTTCGGCGTCCATGGCGCGAGTTCTGGGCATAACTAATGAATCATTAAAAAATGAGTTTTCCCTAAGAGGAACAGTCAAAAAAAAAATTCCCTTTTAGTTAAACTTAAAAAGTCACCACATCTCGCGAATTATTAATATTTAGAAATTTAGAAATTCCAATTGGGGTTGGGTCACTCCCTACTCTCATTCCTAACTTATCGCCTGTTTTATTCCTCTACATGCTGTGAGGATGACGCGCATGCAACACTCCCGAACAGACGGCAAATTAAGATCTGATCATGATAATTACAACGGTCGATTTTTGATTAATTTAGGTCCCTGTTCAAGGGCATGGCCATATACAACAGATTTGGTGGTTTATTAACGGTCCGTTCCAGGATTCGGCCAGGGAAGCTAGGGGAATTTATGAGCCAAGAGCTCGACCTAACGTTACCTGGTCTTGTTTACCCGTTGCATTTACCAATGATCAGATTCTTAATATCTACCTCTTGCAGATAAGGGAAACAAATATAGATTTTAACCTATTTAATTAATAAAGACATAAACCTAACATACTTACACAAGCAAAAGGATACACTTGTTACACATGATTGGCGCTTATCGCCACACACGACTGTATACTTATAGCACAATTCTGTCCCGGGTTCGAACTCTTATGCACACACTCTACCGTGTAAGTTATTGGCGCACTCTCTATTTCAAATCTCGTCACACACTGTGGCGGGTACTCTGTATTTCAAGTCTCGTCACGCACTTTGGAGGATAATGTTCCTTTTCGAGCCTAGTCGCACACTGTCCTCTCTTCCAAACTGTTTTCCAAAAACTGTAGCTTTTTGTTGATCACGTGTCCCCCTGGCCCAATGAAATCGTTCGGCGTTGTTTTTACCAAACCGTGAGAACAGCATCTCCTGGTCATTCCCTGGATCCTACAGTTTCTGCCACATGTTACATAAATTAGTTCGGCGACGATGGACCGTGTCCAGTCGAAGGGATACAGGGCTGGCTCATTTGTCACTTCTCCCATTCCTTCGTCCTGGTCCCTCCCTGGCTGGGAAGAGAAGAAATGCAGCCCACACAGGAAGAAACATAGTTCCCAACTTTCCGAAGGAAAGTATTCTCAACTTTGAGCAACATAGAATTGCTATATTGATTCTACCCTAGGTTAATCTGGTGTCAACATTTAAACAAAATTTAGAAACAGTATATTTACATTCTAAGAAAGACGAAACTAACACACACAAAAAGAGCTATCGAACTAGTAACACCGAAAACTTGACCAAATTTCTATTTCCAAGTTCAAACTTAGGCTCCATCTAAGCTACCTGCTACAAGTTTCTTGTGAACATGAGAACTTAAGTGGAGAACAGCCGCTGGAATGCAGAAAGGTTGGCCAATTGCAGAATGGTCAGTGGTCGGAAGTAGCGCGCTTCTTGTAGCGTCGCTACTGTAGCTAGCTACAAAATTTGTAGCGGTAGCTGTAGCGGCGCTACATTTTTTAAATTGTAGTTGTAGCGAAACGTTCGCTACAGCTACATTTTTCTCAGCATTTTGAGGTCATTTTTGAATGTGACAAAGGCGTCAAAAATAAATGACAATATTGCTTACTTTTGCAAGAGACTCAAAAAGACAAAGTCCATTACATGCAAATACAGATAATCTAGATTATAAATATCTTTATATCGCAGATTATAAATATTTGCATAATTTATTTCATTAGCATCTGCATAATTCTAATATCCAGATAACTGGCATATATGAATATATTCCGGCTAATAGGCATTTACTTTAGCTGCATCGCTATTTTTGGGAGAATCATGCCTCATTTGCTACACCGCGAGGAAAAAATGCCCCGTTTATGCCACCCCTGGAACAAATCCTGTGGATATCGATGGCGTAACAGACAGCAAAATATCGATATTTACTGTGTAAAACCCTTTTTACAGTGCAAGAAGGGGCGATCCATTTTCTACTAATCTGACAAAGCAATAGTGCCAGCAATCAACGATTCAGTTCGTTAACAGCATTGATCATTGTCAATGTATAGGATCACACTGGCAAGAAATTATTGTTACAAGAACGATAGTGTTTCTGGAATTACAATTATTTTGGTCATAATGATTGTTCGCAAATTTCAAAATTACAATATGTTTAGAACACTCGGGTTTACACATCAGTATCCTCAATATATTTTATCATATTGTAAAAAGAACGTACAAGTTATTGACTTTCCTGCAGAAATGACATTTTTTTTGTTAAAATACACACTTTTCAAATTTATGTATTTTTCCTACTTTTGCGTCCCTTTTCTGTAACTTTTTCTAATCATGGCAATGAGGATGCATTATTTATTTAGTTATTTTCTTATCTATGCCCGTTTTCTGCCACTTTTGGCTAATTTTGAGAATGAGGAAGAATGATTAGCAGAGTGGGGAATGGAGGAGCAGGAAGATCCCATCTTCCCAACTATAGTGGAACCACAAGCAAAACAACCTGCGTAGACCCGCGACTCCTGTGCACCGTACTTCGGCGAGGAGGGGATGGGGAGAGAGGACCATGCTTCCTTATGGCCCGTGTTGAAGGGAAGAAGGGAAAGCTGCGCGGGGACTTTTCGTCCAAGGTTTTTTCCTTGTGGTCGATCTATAGAAGTCTTTCCTAGTGTTTGTTTTGAGTCCACTTTATGCACAAATCAGCTGATCGAGACTGATATGAACCACCATGTGCCCTCTGCCGGGTATCGAACCTGGGGCCCTTTGAATACAAGGTGATAATTACAATTTCCACTGTGTCTTCGGGGAAGCATTTCCAACAGAAAAGCTTACATAAAGCATTTTTCCAACTGTTTCTCATTTATACCATTAGAAGCATCTCCCAGCTATCCTCAAGGTTCGAGCAAATATCCGCCATCCCCCAAATAACATTCTGTTTAAGTTAAGAAGATTAAATTGCTAAATATCACATGTTTATCTTATTCCCATTTTGTGCAACATGTTCTAGTTAATTTCGATACATGTGATATTCTTCCAATTAATTTTAAAAAGAAGTCTATCACATAAATATTTTTTTCAAATGACAATAAGAACATCACCGATACGTGTAAGAAATAGTTTTTTTGAATTGATATGCCACTTACAAAAGTATTTTATTCTCAAACACTTTATTAAAAATATGTATTAACTGAAGTAACACTGCTATAAAAATTATAGAATGAAGGGAATCATGGTAATAAATAACAGAATCTATTTTTCAGTATGTACAACTATCATACCAGGGCTTCTTTTGAATAGCCATATAGTTGGTTAAGTTTTTAATACAGAAGTAGCGCAAAAGTAGCAAAGTAGCGAGTAGCGAACAGGAGTAGCGTAGCGACCTACTTTTTGGAAAATGTAGCTGTAGCTGTAGCGAAACTACATTTTGGAAGAGTATCTGTAGTTGTAGCGAAGCTACTTATAAAATGTAGCGTTCTGATCACTGAGAATGGTATACTATTTTAATCCACAAGTCTACATTTCGGCAGGGATACCTTTGATTACTGGGCCAGTAAATGGACATGAATGACTTTTCCATTGTGTTTGATACATAGTTAATAAATGGTATATTATATGTTTTCCTTCCATTTTCTTTGAGGGGGATAAAAACATCCCTGGCGGCGATAAAAATAATTTCATTCTGACGGATATAAACACACACACAACCTGTGTTCAATAAATACGGTGCAAGATTGAATGAATGATTTCATGATTTATTACATGTATGCAGGAATACAGCTTACTGTCCTTCAAAATAATCGCCTCCAATGGTAATGCACTTCTGAGAACGCGTGTAGAGGTCTCGCATACTTTGGGCGAAGGCAGCCTGTGTAATGCGGTTGAGTTCAGCGTTCACATTGCTTTGGATGTCGGCAATGTCCGAAAACCGTTGTTTTTTTAAGTGTTTCTTCAAGCGAGGGAAAAGGAAATATTCGGTATGGGCCAGATCTGGTGAATAAGGAGGGTGATGGAGTACAACAACCTCCTTACGTGCCAGGAACTGCTGCACGGTTATGGCGGTATGGAGGCTTGCGTTATCGTGCAGCAGATACCATGATCCATTTTCGGTATACGGGAGCGCACACGTCTGATTATCTTCGGGAGGCGATCCAAAATGTTGACGTATGTGGCCGCATTCAATGTCGTGCCTTCTGGCAGGTGTTCTTTATGAATGATCCCTCCAGCATCAAAAAAGGTAATGAGCGTTGTCTTGATGCGCGACTTTTTGCACCTAACCTTTTTGGATCTCGGTCACCCTGACGGAAGCGCTTGTACCACTCGTACACACACTTTTTCCATACGCCTGGCGCAGCATGTCGTAACATTCCCCTGGCGTTTTCCCAAGTTTGAAGCAGAATTTCACGTTCGTACGTTGCTCCATTTCACCCATAACAGCGTCGCTGCACTGCACCTTACTTCCCACAACGCGTACACAAACTACACGTCTGGACAACCACACGGCTTCGCGAACCATGACTGACAGACCTAGGGGTTCACTGGCCTGACCTTCAACCAGTAGTACCAACTACACCGCACGCCAGCAATTCATTCACCGTATTTATTAAACAAAGGTTGTGTGTGTGTGTGTATATATATATATATAAAATACACACACACAGGTGTACACTATGAACCTCCGGGATTTTGAAGTGATGGGAAATTAAAACGAACACCCCTGCACATTTTTTGGCAATTTTATTGCAACGAGCAACTCCAAACGTTTCTTACAAAAAATTACCACACTTCTATGTGAGCACCTTTGGTGACACGAAGAATGTCCAGCCGGTATTTCACTTCGCGCTGCAGAACGTCGTCAGGGATGGTATCAATGGCCGCAACAATTCGGTCACACAAGGTATTCGCGTTTGGGATCTTCGTTGAGTAAACTGCGTCGTTAACATACCCCCAGAGGAAGAAGTCCAGAGGATTGATATCTGGGCTACGTGATGGCCAGGGGATGGCCACGAACTTGCTCAACTGTCTCATCGGAGACGCGTGGCGTTCCTCCCCCTGGCTTCAACACACTCCCAGTTTCCAGAAAACTTATGTACCATGCCCTGATGCTCTTCTCCGTTTTGTTAGACACACGCGGCAACTTACGCTGCACCGTAACAATTGATTTTGACTCCGCAAACAATACCACAGTGTGTGCTTTCTCTTGAGATGACGCCATTTTCACAAAAGCGACGACAGCGCTGCCAAGCATGTGGCGCGCGAACTAAAAAAAAGAAACACAAAGTTGAGCGTATATGGTATCAAATACAAAAGACTGGATTGTCGTAACTTTATTTTCTGATTTTTAACATTGCGTCGAAATCCCAGAGGTTAATCGTGTACACCCTGTATATTTTTTGTGGTGGGGAAATCCCTCGCATTCCCCCGATTAATTCGCACACTGCGTATAATGTGCAAATACCTTTAAAAACAAATCGGCAAAGGCTATTATTTACGCACTCGCCATGTGAAGGATAATACACTATATCCTACAGTTGGCAACATAAAGTGACAAATTCAAAGGCTAACTATGGTTGGTAACTCTGTTCTTGGCACCAAACAGAGATTAGCGTCGCCAATGCCACCTACACTTGGGAGCTAACTTCACTCGAGATAAACTTACCTACAGTTGTCCATATGTATCGTATCATGTTTGGAGAGTTGCTTGCTTGCCTGGCCCAAACTGACCACTTGCATGAATATTTTTTGTAACAAGTCCTTGATTAGGCATCACTTATCACCGTAAAATCACAATCATATCGGAAAATACTCGCTGCTGTCTGTCACAGTTTGGTTAGTGGTCAAACACGTCAGTGTGGATTAGCCAGAAAAGCTTGTTCCAATTTTGAATTTGGTCACAGCTTATAAGCCTATTGTTCACAGAGAAGAGAGTAAAACAGTATATATCAACAGGAAACTTTATAGGCATGAGAAATCTGTGCTATTGTTCCATTTTACTTGAAATCGTAATGTGCTTAACGTATATGACCACTGTTCCGTTCGAATCTACAAAGCTTGGAGATTTCATTGTCCAGTTGTGTCACACGTAATTTACAGCACATACTTTGTGGACAGAAGTTGATAGTTTGTAAACAGCTACGCCCTTTCTCTAAATCCTTCCTCTATGACCATTATCACCGATGTATTTATAATGCATCTTTCAGATTCCTTGCAGACATCAGAAAAGCACTCTACCGTATTGACCATTCTATAAACAATGTTTCTAAACTTTGCTTCAACTTCTTGCATTCATTAGTAGTATCCATATAAATTGCATGCACAAGTAGTCGCTGATTTCACTTAAGTACTGATTGAAAGGAGATAATTTCCATTTGAGGACTTACTGATCTGTGAAAACTACAATGACTTGTTAAGTCTCATTAGGAATCGTGTAGAGCAAAATAACAATATGAATTAATCTTGTTTACAGGGGGGCATAACCAGGATTTGTTCTTGGGAGGGGCTCAATTCTGATTCAATAGACAATGCTGCCAGTAAATTGTTACAGGGGTTCCGGGATCGAATGCCGGCCGCTTGGGCATGGGTGTTCGTTGTGAGTTTTCTTTCATCAATTTCACCATATCATCACTCATAGATTAGCCAAAAGTGGCACAAAAGCGAAGTAAAATAAACTAAATCAATCAATCAATTAGTAAATTGTTAGAGGAAAATAATACTGGAATAATAATTTACAATGTACTATATTAATTTTCGACAGAACGTTAGCCAAAAGATTAAACTTAGATAGTAAAAAAAATTTGCTATGTTCTTTACAGAATGTAAAATGTGGGGATATTTATGAGAAGAATATTTCAAAAGTAATGTAGACTACTACATTTACACTATTTCATGCATGAAAATGGTTTTAGCACATAAGTTTATCCACTTACAAGAAATTTCGGGCAACGTTTCTCGCTGTTATTGCGATTGTGAGAAATAAGATTCTTACATATGGCACAGATAAAATCTTTGCATGTAGAATGGTACATTTCCCTTCCATAACATGAACACATGAGCCAAATAGCAATAATTAATGTAGTTTTGGTAATCGGCAATTTTATTTTTGTAAACGTCTTCAGATGTAGAGCAGTGTACTTTTGCAAGGTTTCGGTAGCAACCTGGATCTATTGAAATCACGTCTGGCTATACTCCACTGCTTGAAAGCAACTCCTGCTTAAGTGATTGCTGATCAAAATCATTTCCGGTTAGCATAATTTGTATATCGTATTTGTATAGTGGTTTTCTTGCTTAGTGTCGATTTTCTTCCACTAAGGGCCGTGGTGAGAAATCCCGGACGGACTCTGTCATTACCTCCTGTTTGTTTCTAAAGTGCTTGTGGTCGGAAAGCATTGCATTTGAGTGGAGTGAGGAGTGGATTGTGCTTAGGTTACATCATTGAATGTAGAAATTGATATAATTAACGTAACCAAAATTTTCTCTTCCCTTGAAAGTAAACTAGAGATAAACAGTGTTCTGGGCGACAGATGCTGTACTCTATATTCCGAATAGTTTCGTGGCTACGTAAGTCCATTAAACTATTGATAATATCTAGACAACAACAGCGAGAGCAAACCACACGAAAATTCACTTGAATGCTCTAGAAGTAATTCCAAGTTGATGTAATTTTTCAGATTTTGGAATATTAATAGGTTTCGAAAGAAGAGGAAAATTTGAAAAACAAAAACCTTACTTGGCGTCGATCAAAAGTACATCTCCCCACTCGCTTCCGCTTATTTAACAGAGAAGGTGTATTTGCCGAAACCGAATATGTGTCATGATTTCAGCGAACCCCCAGGACAACAATGAACGAACCGCGCCTGTGGAGGGCAATCACCCCGATAGCATTTCTGTCCATGAGTGAGGTTTCATTGGAATGCTGAATCGTATTATATCTGTATGTTTCATACTTATTTGAGAGACCGAGAGTGAGAGAGGAGCTTTTTTAAAATAATAAATAAAATAAATTAGAGAAAATAATAGAAAACGGAGAGATAATAACGTACTACTTATAGTTTATTCATAAAGGTCAATGTTTTAGTTTGCAAGTGCTTGTTATCATTGGCAAAGATTTTTATAGATACTTCATGATACTTCAGCGGACGACAGTAATCACATTTTTTTCTGATTACAAATTTGCCCGCAAGAAAATTGAACGTTCCTGCGTTTATTAACTGTATGACACATTTTACGCAAGGAACGGAACATTCAGCTGAACTGATTGCCACGCTATCTTTCGGTAGCAGTGAGAAGTATTTTGTCGATAAGTCTCGACCAATTTGTGAAAGGGTCTGAGCTAGGACGTCTGCAATTACAAGATTCTCATGTGACATTTTTTTTCGGTTTGTATTTTGTAGGTTCCTGTTTACACAATAGAAGTAACTTAAATTAGAAGCATGGCGGACAACGAGCAGAAAGCCATACAGCTTATGGCTGAGGCTAACAAGAAGCTGTCGTCTAAAGGATTTTTGAGTTCGCTCTTCGGGTGAGTCAAAACATCAATATAATAAATTATTTGTCAATTTTTATCTTTTCCAGCACAGGTGGCGAACAATTTTAAGCCCTTAATGAAACTACGCATCGATATACCTACCTTTATAGGGAGTGTATAAGCTGCAACATTTATTAATTTATTGATCGAATAAGCAGGAACGGGAAACGAGAATCATGGCAAGGTGAATGGATTCAAAGAATTTTTCACAATGTTGTGAATTTTAAGTTTTTTTTTCAAGTTACACCATTGCTTATGTGATATGCGTAGCGTTAAAATGCCAGTTCCGCCCCCTTCGATTTATAGAATTGTTTATGTACCAGTATGTTACCAAAACGGATTTACTACATTATATGGTGAGGTTCTGAAGTTCTTCAGTTCAGGTTATTGTATATTGTTATTCGTGGTAACCTTGTGTAAGCTTAATTTTAAACCACAATACCCTATGTTTGATAAACGAAAGGACACCTAGCCCAACATGCCAACATTATCTTTTACTCCCCCCTTTGAAACAAACTGTGTGAAGGTTGTAGCCTTGTGACTCAAAACATTCGTGACTGTTCATTTTCACTGTGGAATAAAAAAAAGCTCACTTTCAACAAGTGCTACCTTCAAAATTGTCATATCATAAATTACATTTGGTGAAAGGTTAGGCTACACTATTTTTTTTTCACTTTGCACATGAATAATTAGTCTTATGTAAATTTTATTATTATTGCATTTCACGATGTATTGCTCAGTATCTGTTGTGATTCTATCTGTCTTTTTTAAAATTTATTTAATATATATGTATTTATTTCAAAATTAAATATTTGTTTTTGAAAAATTTGACAATATTTCTGCTAAGTATCTTCAGTTTCTGGCATTAGAATGAATAACACTGAACAACAGTTTCGACCTTTGGTTTGTCAAGCGTGCTGGACACAAAAATGACAATGATAATATTATATTAACTACATTTTACAAATAGTGTGTGGTGTAAAACACCCCTGTGCTTTGCACCATTCTATGAAGGTGGGTAAAGGCATATATGGTATATGGAGTTAGGGCCCCACACTTTCTTGATCACGGCCGAAGGTGGGGGTGATGTGATCAGCCCCAAGCCCCTGGCTGCCTTTACCCTCCAGGTACCCACTTTATACAACACCACTTGAACAGGTGGAAGAAACAGTTTACAAATAGAGTAAAAAAAATTAAAAAACCTGAACTGTGCCACATTATTTGCAAGATCACCACACTAACTCGATTCTTTGCCTTTAACTTTTTACTGCCATTCATTTTAAGAGCAATTTCAATAATGAATAAAATATTTTGATGTATGTTTCAAAACCAGATGGAACCAATAATACATACAAAAAGTTACATATAGAGATTGACGGAAAGTATGCTTAGTTGGTGTGTAAAACTGGAAATGGTGTTTAATTTTATTTATATGGGGGTTCAGACATACTCTTATCAAACAAGGCCCTTTTCCCCCCAATCTATACTTTTAGTCAACCTCAGAAGCACCACCAACAGATTATTAGCTTGTAATATGGGGTTGTTTCCACTTCCTGAAACATAAAAAAAAATGAATCAACAAATCCATTTGCATACAGTGGACAACTCCATGTCTAGATATTTTCGTTCCCTTCAACCCACCCCGCTTTGCACTATCAAGCATAAAAATGTGCGTCCTTCCATATTTTCGGTATAATTTAACAATGCAGGGAATTTCTCCAATTTGTTTGAAATTTCGGATACTTACTAATTTGGGTCTCCTAATCACGAAGCTGCACTTAAAATTTGGTGCTCACGTATAGAAATTCCTGAATTTCTGGCTAGCCCCACGGATCATTGGCACGTGGTTAGGTTAGGTTAGGAAACATAGTTAAATTTTAGGGTCGTAGTAATATCAGGAGAATATATATATATATATATATATATATATATATATATATATATATATATATATATATTTCGTTCTTTAAGTATTCGAAACGGAAAATCTTGCGATAAATAATGAGCAATTGTGCATTGTCGGTTGCGATGACTGACCCCTCTTATTTTGCAAGTTTGACACGTGAGCGCCAAATTTTAACTTCAGATTCGTGATTAGGAGCCCTAATTTAGTGAGTATGCCGAATTTCAAACAAAGTGGAGAAATTCCCGGTATTGTAAAATCACTCCATATTTTCTTCTTTTGCCACAGTTTATGATATTTACATCGTACAAATTTTGAAATCAGGAAACAAAGAAAAAAACATTTAAAAATAATACAAGTCATATTTAAAGATTCGTAGTTTGCATCTCTGATTTTTTAAAAAAACGTTTAGCATATTTTGGAATATTTAGTTATGTCTTAGTGTCTGAAGAAAATCTTTAAAAACGTACAGTGAATACTGCTTTGCGAAACAGAACATTCAAGCAGTGTATTAACATTTTTTGTAGCATGAGCCGACCCCCCCCCCCCCTGGCAGAGTGGTTAGCAGATTACGCTCAGGTCCGGGTTCGAATCCCGGTCTGGGCATGAATATTTCTGAGTGTCCTTTCATCATATTATTCATTCCCATATTCGCAAATTAGTCAAAAGTGGCACAAAAAGCAAAGTAAAATAAAGCAAATCAATCATGTGTAAATTTCTCCATCGCATATTTACGACTTTGTAGTCTTATTTTTTTTTTTAAAGTAAGCTTCGAATGGCACCCTAAGCTTCAGGCCCTCTACCCTTCCCTTCACTGTGGGCCTTGCAGTGGACTCCTTTTAATTCGACATGATAAAAAAAATCAATTAACAAAAACATGCATTATTAATCAAGATCAATAAAACAAAACTGCTGTACTACATTTTAAATAAAAGTAATGAACATGCAGTGGACCTTATCATAAAATTCCATATTTTGTGCTTGGTACTATAGTGCAAGCCAAAATTGATTTCACATGAGCTACCAGTAAATGGAAAACACGTTGAAGTAAGTACCCTGTATAAACACACTAAAGCACATACACATGTAACAACATTAGCTACGTGTTTGTGATTTTTTCCCCCACTGTTAATAAAATATTCAATTTCATTAATTGTGTGAAACAAGTAGTCAGTGATGTTTGCTTGAGATTCAGTGCACCACGCTTTGACATTGCAAACAACATACCCTGATCAGTTGCAACTGACAACTGAGGAGAGACAAGATTATTTTCACAACCCATTGGCTTGTGGGGGTTCAAGGACGAACACCTTCACGCAAAAGGGGTGGGCAATCCCACGTTATTGAGGAGAGGGTGAAGGCTGCATGCCAGGAAACGGAAAATTTTTCTTCCTTACGGCTGTCTGCCTTCAAATTTTCCAAATAAAAGGTTGGAAATTTCGAATCGCATATGAATTTTTAACATTTGTTTAAATATGAATCTCAAGGGGAATAAACTCCTCTTCGAATTACAGAATAATTTGGCTACACCATTAAGCCTTGCTTCTGTTAAAGAAGCACTAAAAATTGTGGCCAAAGCAGTCTTTATTACATATTGTTATTATATGATATATTAATCAAGATAGCTATATTTTTGCTTGAATCTTTGTCTGAAGAACCTGATAGAGGGTGGAAACATTATGTGTATTGTGTTATATTATAATAATGAGTACCGGTGTCGGCATTTTTAGTGTTTTTTTAGAATAATTTGAATTAGAGTGCACTGTATGTAAACAGTAGTCAATGTAATATTTTTCATTGTCTTTTTCGTGTTCAATGCATCCGTGGAGCCCAAAGTGCAAAAACTTTATTTCTAAGTCTGGACTAATCACATGCTTAAATGCAAATTTAACTTGTTCAAACATATAACAAAGTTTTCAAGGAGGAAATCTCGGGCTGTATAATTGCATATGGAAGAATTGAAGATGATCAGTGGCGTACGCTGAAAATTTAACTGCTTTCTGCAACAATTGTTATTTATTGTATATTTATGATACACTCCATCTAGATTAATTAGATGTGATAGAAGTAAATGCAATGCAGTCTTGCAATTAGAACAAAACAGATGTGCGACAACTTCAAATTTCCCGTCCATTTCTATATTTTTTGGATCTTCCTTTTCACTTAAAATTGCACCCAGGTTTGCCTGCACAAAGGGAAATTTCCCTTCTATGTAGCAACACTGGTTCTGCCAAGTGCAACACAGTGGCGACTTGTGGCTCTTTTGGAGTGTAGGAAGAAGTTATGGTAAACTGAGGAAGGTTTGAAAAATGAGTTCCATTACATTCACACGTCTTGCTTGTACTACCCATTGCATTTACAATGTTAGCTGCAGGTTCATGCTCAAGGGGCCATTGCTCCTCACTTTGAACTACGAAATATTTAATTGTGAACCTATAATGACATTGACGATATTTCAGATTTTGCCACAATTTATATTTTCTTCCCCCTCCCTGTCGTGTGGATTGACGATAATAAGAAGTGTTGCTTAAACTTCGAAATTATTCTAAATGCTTCTAAATTAATTTTTTTTCTTCAGATAATTGTAATTCTGCATCTCCTTTTCTAGCATTTTAAACTTGCATTACTTATTTGTAACTGTTACGTAATAGTGTAAATTCCCCCCTCCCAAAATTGTTTAAAATTGTTCAACAAACAACATGGGTTCAACATCGAACATAAAAAGGTATGAAAAAATTGTTTACCCCCAACTTTCTGACGATTTCCTACCATAAAATCTCCTGACGGACTAAATCTGGCAGGATGAATACAAGGTAGAGGATGGAATGTGACATGGTTGTATAAAAGCTTTCCGCTGGATCGACATACTCCCTTTCGTTTGAAACATGTCCGCTGGTGAAGTAGAAATAAGATTTGAACATAATTTTATTTTTATTTCCTGAAAACATATTCCTTTGAATTCGATTTCCCTCTCCCAGTGATTGGCGTTTGCAGATTATGCTAGAAATGGTGCTAAGTGCCAACAAAGATCAAATTGTGCTTGGTTTAGTAACGTTTTGTTGGAGTTGGCATCGCTGATTGAGGAAAGTCTTTCTGGTTCCTCGATTCTTGCCGATCTTCGTAACCTTTCCCCACACCCTTGCACGGCCCCTTCCACCCCCACCCATCTATCTGTAGGATGATCGCAGAGGTTCTTCAGCGACCGGCAGAAAAGCCCATGTCGATCGTCTTTGGACTGCTACTGGAGTGACCGAGAGCAGTCAACTCTTGACAGTAGCCAATCTAGGCAATTGTTCGTACATTGCACTCATAATTTTATAACACACATTAAACTCCTAAAAAGTAGAGAACTGGAAATAAGTAAAAATGAACTGTAGGAAGTTCCTCACTTCCTACATGGAGGAATCACCCCTGGTGCAACACAAAAAGCAGCTGTGAACTGACCACTTGATTCGGTTACCTCCCCCCTCCCTGCCAGACATGTATTCAGAAATTTATTTCGGGGGGGGGTCCGAACTATGTCTCTGAGATATAATAATAATAATGACATTGTAATTAAAATAATTATAATTATATAAAATTAAAATATTAAATTAATATTAATATAATTCAATTAACATAAGATCTCTAAAATGTGTATGAAAACAACTGCCCTGGCAAGGATATCAGTGCTAAATAGATAAAGAATTTAATATTAAATAACAAGAAAGAATGTTAATCCAGTTGACGAAAATTAGTTTGATTAATATCTTTGGTGCTGTCATTCAAAGTTCGGCAGAAATAAATAATCCTCGATTATACAGCAAATGCTAAACAAGTGTATTTTCATTTTTTAGCTAATGTTAGTACTTGATAAGTCTTTCGGGGGGGGGGGGGGGGGTTGGACCCTCGGACCTCGCCCCTAAATACATCCCTGACAGTGCAGTAGGATAGTTTGGTCTCAAGCATCACAACAAAGGAGTCGTCATACTAAGTTAGCTTTCATTTAGACTCACACATACCAAATTAATGTTAAATAAAGCAATTATAGAAACTAAATATTTACTGCCTTGAAATGAAAAAAGGCCTTGATTATATAACAAATGTTAAACAAAGCATATTTTTATTATTTCATTTTTGTACTTGGTAAGTCTTGGGGGGGAGGGGGTCTGGACCCCCCATAAATACATCCTTGCTTTCTGTGTACAATCGTGGAAGAAATGTGGCCCTCAGAAGGGTGTGATGGAGAACGATCAGTGGAGTACATAAACCAGTTTTCAATAAAGTTCTTTAAATAATTTACTTAAATTCTGGTTCTAAATGTATACGAACCAGGCTGGATAAAAATAATGATTTTTTTATTGTAAATATTTTTGATTGAGTTTTTTTATTTAAATCTATTTTTTGATATTTTTAAAAAAGAACACACTATAAAATTGCTTGTGTATTTTTTGGCTCCATACATATAGATATGTTTTTTTATAGCAGGCCTTTTTGTAGTAAACAGCCCTGTAAAATATTTGAACAGTTTGATTAAAGCAAATAAAAAATTACATGTAAATATACATTTCTCTGTTCCTGATACTGCATACATGAACCTACTGGTAATATTTGTTGAGTGTGTGATTGAAACTAGAATAATTTCAGTATCTTTTTGTACAGAGAGAATAAAACATTCTGGTTGTACTCTATAATTGTAGCTTTTTATTATTATAGCTGAATTTTGACATTTTTTAAATGTTTATTTACAGTTTAATAATAATGACACTCTTTATGGTTTAACATGATTAGTATTTTGTATATTTTTCTACACTAAATGTTCGCTATTTTCGCCTATAAAAATTATTGAATTTTAAATCGAGAGAAATTAAGCATGCTTACAGTTTTCACATTACGTTTCATTTTGTAAGAGCTTCACTCAATCAGTACATGTATTTTGTTTCATTTTCTTTCTTATAGCCTAATCAGTGACGTGCACTGAGGAGTAGCTAGTCTAGCAGAGATAGATCAATCAATCTCACATCTCGAATTATATTCAAATCACAATATTTATTGTCTTGTTAAAGCCACCACAGCTCATACGCACCACTTTCTTTTCCACGCACTTCTCGTCCATCGGTGTTCTCCGTGGGCAAAGCAGGCTGGATACCCTAGCTCGCTCTTCTTCAGCCTGACCAGTTTCCAGGTAGAAACGGCCGGCCCAAGGAAAAGGAAGATTTCTCTCTACCTCCCTTGTCCTCTCGCCCCCCGCTGCAATGGTTGAAAGCCCAGGCTTTCAGGTCCCCCAGTCTATCTCCTATAGGGCAGATAGGAGATTGGTTTCTCATAATTTTTTTGTAAATCCTCTAAAGAACACAGGGTAAAATTTTCTGCAGTACTTATGTTCTCTGTATTTACACAACCTTTTACACGTTGTACAATATGTGTGTATGTATAATATGGGATGTAGTTTTATTATTTATAAAATGGGAACGTGTTATGTGCAGACAATAATGTTATGCTTTCTTTCTTTTTTCTTTTTCAAATATGGAATATATAATGATTAAATTACAAATATGTGCTCAGGCTCTCTCCGACTCTCGTTTTAGTAGTGTTTTATTTAAATATACTACTCTTGGTCTCTAACAGTCATAAATACGGATGTATTTATTTGGGCAAGAGAACGCGCGTTCATATTGTTGTTGGTTTGGTTTATTTTACTTCGCTTTTCTGCCACATTTGGTTATCGCGAGAATGAGGAGTGAGTGATGATATGATGAAATTGGTGAAGGGACCTCATATGAACAATCCAGGCCAGGATTCAAACCCGTGATGAGTGCGCATTCTTGTCCTATGTGTTGCAGTGAATAATGAAATAATTTGGAATGAAAAATGTATCTCAGAACTCAAAAAGTCAAATGAATATCATTGAAGAAACTACAAAAAAGTGTGTTGTGTTTCCTGTCACCAAATCAACCAAGCGCGGGGGAGTGGTTATCACAGCGCGCTACGACACCAGGCGTTCCGGATTCGAACCCCGACCCGGCCATGGGCGTTCCCTGTGCTCGTCCCTTCATCAGTTTCATCGTATCATCTTCACAATTCACCAAATGTGACAAAAAAGCGACGCTAAGTAACAAAAATGAAATCAAATCATTGATTGATTGCTCAAATTGGTTTATTTTACTTTGCTTTTCCGCCACCTTTGGTACAACAAAATAGATGAAGGAACACACACAAAGAACACAAATGGCCAATCCGAGATTCGAACCCAGGATCTCTGGCTTAGAGTCAAATCAATTAGCTTTTTATTTTCGAATGTGGGTGGGGTTACGTGTACTTTTTTCTAGTACTCATTCATAATTTTGCAATCTTTTCCTGTTATTGACATTCTTCTTTTTTGAAGGAATACTGGCCCTAAAGGGAGGAGGGGTGTGACTCACACCAACCCCTCCCCCTTGAGCACGCCACTGACTGCTACCCCAAGTGTCGACGTCACCGCACGTCACTGAGCCTAATAAACACCATTCAATGATTATGAGATTAATGTACTTACACCAAAAGTGATTGTGATATCTACAAAAACATTATGTACACATTATGTCATAAATTATTTACTTAAATCTGGATTTAAATCGATCTACCTTGATACAAACACACGAAAAGAGTTGCTTTACCAGCGGTAAATGCAGTAACATGGAGAATTTGCCACTGGAGATGATCCATATAGAAATTTGAAACAAAATCTGCAGGCTTGAACAGAAATCAAACCCAGTTTGGCATGTGTGTAAATTAAATTCTTTTTCCCACAATTTTTTGATGATTTTGCACCCAGTTGATGAGGATTGTTTCTCTTAGTGGCTCAACCAAAGTAGAAGAGGCCATTGAGTGCTACCACCGTGCGGCCAACATGTTCAAAATGGCCAAGAAGTGGGGAGCAGCAGGGAATGCCTTTTGCGAAGCGGCTGCTCTTCATGCAAAAGCCGGGAGTCGTCATGATGCTGCCTCATACTATGTGGATGCTGCCAATTGCTACAAGAAGTCTGATTCCAATGGTAAGTTTTTCTATAAAATTAAATTAAGACCCAAGTTCCGATTCCATCATGGTGAACGGGCATTTGTTTCATGGTTCGATTTCTATTTATCTCTGCACACACATACGATACTGCAGAGTTTTAGCGATTACTGCATGTTTGCTTGAGAATTTTTTTTCACTTCCGTGTACTCATACATGATTATATTCTCTTGCTACCAGCTATTTGTTTACTGTTGTCTCGGTTACGGACTGCTGCTGCCATCTAGGTTACATGTGTGGTGCAGAGGGGTTTTGTAGTTAGGTTAGGCAAGTCAAGATTTAGTGTTCGAATATTGTCTCTAAATGCTTTCATGGTTAGGTTAGGCAGGCCAGGTTTAGGGCTTTTAGCATTACATTAATTTCTCTAAATGCTTTCAACATCTCGTCATGTTGGTGCCGGTCTGAAGCACAACACCCATTCGAGCCTCGCATTGCCAGTAGTGTGTGGAATGCCTTGTCGATGGAAAGCAGGGATGTTTGCATAAGCGTACCTTTTACATCTTTTTTTCACTGATAAATGTTACTTTTCAAAACTGCATACAGTGCTAATTACTTTCAGAAAGGTTCAAATTTACTTTCACAATCATTTACACTGTTCAATCACTCCAAACAGTGATAATTACTTTCATCAAGGTTCAAATTTACTGTAACAAAAATCTTAGATTACTGTAGAAATCTCATATAGATACAGTTATATCAGACTCCTGCATAGCCAAATGGTTATTACTCTCGCATTGGATGAAAGTGGTTCAGCTGATTAATTCTATTGAAAAGTGTAAGAACTTTCAATTAATACTGAAAACTCAAGGTAAATCAAATTTTGGAAATTTAATGCCCAATAAAAAGGAAATAAATTAAGTACAAGATTTATCCTTGTATAATTTCAGCGAAGGCTCTACCAGGACTCCAACCCGGGTCTCTGGCATACTGTGCCTTTGCTCTACCAACCGAGCTACTGAGCCGGCGTGAATTTTCTCTCTTGTTTTACCTGTGTGGAATCGTCTCTGTTAGTGCCACCGCAACGGGATCTGTTGCCTTTTAAAGCACAGCAGACGTCGACATCGCCTGGTTCCTCCCAGCATTAAGATGTAAATTCATTAAGGTTTGGCACACAACAGGAGATGTACTGTGTACGAGGGAAATAATCCTGCCGCTTTCAATTGATTTATATCACTTGTAGTACTATTCTGTAGATCTATCAGCCTATGAATTGTTATCTTCATAGCCCTGGTACTTACTGAGGAACCAATAGTTGACAAGGACAGCTAGAAATGATGGGTACATAATGATATTTTTATTTCTTTAAGCTGTATTGATTAGTACCTATAATTTGCTATTATTATTGGTCTCTAAGTGATCCTCGTCAAGGTTTAGTTTCATGTGAGAGTAGAATGATGCTAGTGGTGAGGATGCAGTTGGAATGTTGAAAAAGTTTTTCTCTCTGTTCTGCCATTCATGAGCCACTGAAAGCATCTCCACAAGTTTGTGATCAAAGGGGTACCCTTTACCTGCTGTACCCACTTGAGAAAGTGAGGTATTTTGCATGCTTTATGAAGATATGTTGTTTATGAATGTTTTCAGTTATTTTTAGCTTGCTTAAATGTGTTATTGTGAAGCAAAGTCTGTCTGTTAACTTAGTGCGAAGCTCGAATGCTTCGTGCAAAGTGAATGTAGCACTCAAAACGTGAGCGTGAGGCCGGTAGTTTGGTAGGTAGGCAATTGTCGTTATGGGCTGTTATTATTATTACATCAAATGAGCATTATTATTATTTAATGCTAATGCAGTCATCCTTGTAGAAAAAGTTCTTTGTTGTTTTCCACTTTGGTGCTAACAAATGTGTGTTTGTTGGTATTTACAGAAGCCGTAAGCTGTTTCCTGAAGGCCATCGACGTGTACACTGACATGGGGAGGTTCACTATAGCCGCAAAACACCACCAATCGATCGCAGAGCTTTACGAGACTGAGATCGCAGACCTGGACCGGGCAGTGCAGCACTACGAGCAGGCAGGCGACTACTTCAAGGGCGAGGAGAGCAACTCCTCCGCCAACAAGTGTCTTCTGAAAGTTGCCCAGTTTGCTGCTCAGCTGGAGAACTATGACAAGGCCATTCAAATTTACGAACAGGTACGAAGTGATTGGAGTTTATATTTTTTACAAGCTCTGCTGGACGATGGCTGTTTTCGAAAAATCTGAAAAATCTTGTGTGAATATAGTACTCAATGTATGTCTTTCACACTAAAATTTTCATCTAGAGGGAAATGTGATTGTGCTAATTACTTTTATGAAGGTTGTCTCAAAAGAAACTCAGGTTTTAATTTCAGAAAGGAACTTTTTTTTTCTATTTATTAGTTGATATCTGACAAATGTCCTCCACGATGCATTTTTGACAATCTCAAATTCCGGATCTTTTTTTTTTCTTTCTTTCACATAACTACGGTTTAATGCCATCGAATTTCTGATTTCAATTCAGGAATCATTTTTATTAATAGAATCTGTTGTCTCCAACTGAACCTGTTTGTTCAAAATTTTTAACTGGTCTTTTTCTCTGGGGCGTTCCTCCTACCGAAAATCCTGCATAATTTGCACACAGTCTCAAGGAAAGTTTTTTTTTTGTACTCGTAATGAATTTTAACGATCGTCACTCACTCCTTAATCCTGTAGCGCTCCATATTGACTAACCGTAACGTGTTTACTACAACACGTGACCTTGCGGAATGCTGCCAACCCTGCGGAAAAAAAAGTGGAACATAATTTAAATCCTGCGTTACTTTTGGACACCCTTTATATGTAAAAACAAAAAGAAAAAAAAACGTTGACTGCATTTGAAAAACTTAAACATTGATTACTACATTCTGGAAAGATACCATCTATCCTACACACACAGGAATAATTTGTGGACTATTGGAAATAATTTTGTGCTCAGTGATTCAATTATAATATTTATTTGTGACAAATATTTTAAATCTTAATTATAATATGCATGCACTTACATGGGCGTCCGGAAGGGGGGGCAAGGGGGGGCCGCGGCCCCCCCCCTGGAAAATGAAAGTCAACCAAAAAATATGTATTTCACACATATAATTTCATTTTAGCCACAATAATATGTGTTAATTATTGCATGAACACCATAAATTCAAATTTAAGCAATGTTTTTTAGGAACAACACTATTTTTGGGGAAAATTTGTCTTCGTTGCCCCCCCCCCCCCTGGAAAACAATACCTTCCTTGCCCCTCCCTGGAAAAAATCCTGCGGACGTCCATGTGCACTTAGCTTGTTGATATTTTCTGCACTTTCTTTGATGAATTTGTCATTCATTACTAATTTGTAAGTAACAGGGAGAGACTGTTAGCAGGTTGTTGTCCAACTAGATACTCCCCCACTCATTTGTGGTAAGATGGTGTGTGTAAGGGAACGGCGGTGATCAAGTTCTAGTAACTTAAAAAAAAACAATATCTGATGAATGGAAACATTGTAAAGCATACATACAACTATTACACTTGTAATTGAAGTCTACCCAGTTACAAAAGTACTTTTTAATGAACTGTGAACTATTGATTTTCAATCCCAAAGTACCCTTTAAGCTAACAATTTCCACTTGGAGCACCGATCATATTTGGGTCTTGCTTACGGACTTGTTATTTAGAATTGTAATTGCATAGAGTAGTTTCCTTCCATGGGTTTTATGTTGTCAGTGCAGCTTATTAGGCTCTGAAATATGAGACGACGTGCCAATCATTCCACTACGAGTGTAGCTGGCTCGAGGGTGGAGGGACTCGAATGCATACGAGTGAGCCACATGGTTGAATGCAGTGGCAGCTCGTGGTGAACCAAAGGGGAGCAGCGATAGCTCACAAATTTGCTCTACTAGTAATGCGAGTTTAAATTATGAATTTCGTATAACAGCCAACGTAATAAGAAATTGATATGTTCGTGTTTACCGAATATCATATTCTGCACGTTTGCACATATTATAATAAATTAATAATTATTTAACAGTAATGCGAAGAAGATGGAAGAAGTAATAGAATTCTAACAGATTTAGTCGTAGCATTTTTTAAATTAACAGAGGGGAAAATTCAGAAGAAGGGATATTAATTTTTACAGAACTTGATAAGCACAATGACGAATATTTACGTGCATTGATAGTGAAAATTTTTAGTAAAAAAGTTGCACAGAAAAAGTTTCCTGTCCAACATGACTAATTGATATGTGAAATAGGGCACCAAAATAAATATCTGCGTTACCAGAAGCTCTACAGTAAAAACTTCAAACTTACCAGAAACCTTCTTCAGACATGCTTGTAACTGAAATTCATCCTTTTGTCCTTCAACGCGAAATTTGCAAGTGAACTCACGACCTACCCTTCTTTGATACTTGTTCTAGGTTCAAATTCGGCCTAGGTTTTTTATGTTTACTTTTTCATCCAGACTTAGACTTCTGGTAGAAAAACTTCGAAACAACAATTTATCCACATCGCGACCAATGCACAACTTCAGCACACAACTACCTAAAAAAGCTTCACTTTTCCGTGGAAACGAAGAAACAACAAGTGTCAATACTATCGTCTTCCAATCCAGTTATTTTATTGCTTGGGGTTGCCAGACAATTTTGCAAAATTTTCAGAAATTTATAGTTCACAGGTTCCTGTAGCAGTTCTTGGCGAGTTTAGATGACAAGTTTCTAATTGATTTAACACCTGGCTTGAAAAGAAATTGGACAACTTTTTCACATTATCAGGATTTTTTTCAAACGTGCTAATCAAAACATGTAATTAAATCTACATGATGTACTCCACATCATTGTAATCCAAATGTACTTTCCACTAAACTCAAAAATACAACGCATATATACGATAATTTTGCGTGTAACAAGAATCTATAGCAGACTTCCATGGCTAGCATACTGCATTACAAAGCCAGGGTTCCTGGGTTTGAATACCGTAATGGGTATATGTGTTCTTTGTGAGTGTCCTTCCATCAATTTCATTATATCATCACTCATCCTCATCGTCATGATTACCAAAAAGTAGTAGAAAGCGACGGTAAATAACAAAAATCAAGCAAGAGTCTGTACTTCTTCAGTTACAGATATTTTCGTTCCTTGTTGGAAATTGCGTAATTTATTGCTCTATTCTTATGTCATAAGTGAATAAGATTATGGAATGCAGAATGATTTTTTTCAACGGTTGGTAATTTTCTATCTTCTGTTAACTTCATTGCTTCTGGCAACTCTTCATTGTTTACCGTTCACCAGTTTCGCCTAGGGGGTGGGTTTCAGATGAGAAACCCTCCGTCCTCCTATGCACAGATCCCGTGCGTGTTATTCCCGCAGTTCCCTCGCCTCTTACCCCTCGCAGCCACGTCTGAGAATGCTCTACGTCTCGTAAAGTGGGAGGACGGCGCCCCGCCAGATTTCTCTTGAAGTTCCATATTGCACGGTGGCATGCAAACTTCACAATTGTCGTGGAAGAATGAATACAGAACCGACTAACCAACGATATATATAAGCAACGGAATATTTGCAATTCAGACAATGTAAAAGCTAATATATAAATGTTAATGTAATGTTTGTTCACTTGTGGTTACACACAGCATTCTGTATCATCCTTATGAGCGGCTGCCCCTGGTTGAATGGAATGTTTGACAGCTGGTTCAACACTGAAATGCAGTGGAGATACATTGTTCATGTTCCAGTTGGTGTTTTTACTCTTAAGAGCGAGTGTGTTGAAATTTGTAGCAATTAAATTGATGGTTGCAACTATATGGAAAAATAAAGGAAAATTAGATAGGATTAATTTATATGCCATGAATATCTATATTTTTAAATACATATTTGGAGACACTTGTCACAGCAAGTGTTCACATGCAAAAAATAAATACTTAACAATATGCTGTTTATTGCAACTGGAACCAATATTTCCATATTTCAGTGCCAAAAATGTGCTGTGCGGAAGATCAGAATGGTTTATAACCAGTGGCGAAGCATGACGTTTTTACGTAGTCATCGCAAGACTTGCCAAATGTCATAGTAAATCTTTTAACCAGGCGGGAGTGTTTTTCCACGGTAAACGCCAAGGTCATGATATGTTATGCGATTCATATTCTAGTATCTTGAGTGATGATAATATCTAGAGTTGGAAGAGGTCGGAAAAAACCGGTTCCGTGGTTTTCTCGGTTGGGCTTTTTTCACAAAAGTGTCTCAAATCAATGAAAATACAGGAGTTGTCAGTATTTTTCCTGTTCCATGGTTTTTGTTTATCACCCTACTGTAAAATAGACACTCATTTCTAGATATAAAATACAATTTACAATATGAAATTCGTAGCTAGACATAAACAGTGTTTTCAAGAAAGCTGGCTTTTTTGAATGGGTGTTATCTTCATATTTCGGTAGGCTTATGTACATGTAGTATAAACAGATTCACATAACTAGTTTGTATGTGTTTTTAATAGAACCTAATAGTATGATATGATTTTCAGTGTTTGAATTTTGTTATACGAACATGTATGCTGCTCTACCTTTTGAAAATCTAGTATCAAATCTCTTTACAGTAAATTTTGTGTTCCTTAAAATATATATTTGTATTCTGGCTTTCCAGTACATCATGTATAATTTGGTTAAATGGCTGTCAAACCTGGTCACAGAGTAACTAGTGATGTACTTTGGCTGCTTGTTGCAGTCGTTCTCAACCTTCGTGACGCCACAGCCCAATAAATATCTTTCTTACATGTCAATGCCCTGATCCCAACAGTTTCTCTCATAAATACATTTCTGATCTTTCAAGTTTATATGAAAATTAATGTGCAACCTTAATTAACATTAATATATCAAGTATGGCATAATCATAGTTCAATTATGTATAGACTTGCTGTCAAATATACAATTAGATTTGAAAAAATAGTCCTCAACCTCTGGGTGCAACGGATCGTTTGTGATGCAGCGGTAGAAAACCACTGGCACTATATCTAAGTAGAAGCAAATAAGATGGCGCAAATGGCGAAAAATAATCTATTAAAGATATGTGGACTGGACTTACAGTTTGAAATGAGATCCGAAGCACTCTGCCTCCACAGAGGATTCAACCTCGGACCTCTTCTTATTACAAGGCAACAGCATTACTTTATTCCACTCCAGGGGGTCATTCATGATTATAAAAGGAACCTTCTATCAAATAGCCAGCCTTTTTCCATCAACAGTACTTGCAATTTGTTCGCTTGTGATTTACAGACTAAATTAGACAGTGGCGAAGCGTCCTATGAGGCCCGGAGGCCGGGCCTACCCTAATATATTTGTCTATAACAGATTATTTTATTACTTATAAATTTCATTAAACGACGCTTAATAAAAGAAAACTGAAATTCTTGGTCTTCCGATAATTATCGCAAGTTTGCAACCCTGCCTGGAACCGTATCTGAGCATTCAGCGAGGCCCGCCCGAGAGTGCCTCAGCTGCTCCCATAACAACCTATGTGATTCGTGCGGGAAAGCATAATTTCAGGGGTGCGTTCGCTTGTAATGTAACCTGAGAGGCCGGCCTCTTTTCTCTCTCTCACCCCCCCCCCCCCCCTGACTTCCGAAGAGTGCCGATCGTGTACGAGCGCGTGACGAAGCAGGCAGTGGACGTACAGAGCTTGTTGAAGCAGTGTTTCCATGGAAGATTCAGAGCTGTGCCGGGAGCGGAGCACACCCAGCTGCTAACATGTAGCGAAAATGTGTTGCTAACACCTCTAAGCCTGGCCTCCTAACCTATCAAAGTAGACATTATTAGAATTCTAACTGCAAATAATGCATGCAAGTTGGTTACCAGTGTTAAGTTTGGTGCTTTCAGCTCTTTTGAGGAACCGCTTTTCGCGAAGTGTTAGCTGCTGGATGTGCCCCACACCAATCTCGATTGAGAGAGGGAAAGTATTTTATTTCTTTGAGGAAAGGGATATTGAGACGAAATTTCCTTTCATGATTAGTGACATAACTGAAAACGCGCTACTTTTAAAACGGGGCAAAGTACGTACAATGCAAACGTATAGAGAAAATCCATGTTACTGAAATTTTATGACTGTGTGTTTCTCTGTCCGTGTTCTCATTTAGAATTTCATCATTTTCTAAATCATATTATAATTTTTTTAAAAAAAGTCGCCTGTTGAAGAAGAATTATATGCATAAAAAAGTTAAAAAGAAATAATTGATTGATAGATTTAGTTTATTTTACGTGGCTTTCTGCCTTTTTGGCTAATTGGGAACATGAGAATGAGCGATAATATGATGACATTGACGAAGGGACACTCACGAAGAACACATATGCCCAGGTGGGAATTCGAATCTGAGGCCCTTGTCGTAGCACGCTGTTATAACCAATCTGCCGCGGAGGTCAGCATTAAAAAGAAATAAACGCTAAGTGACGATCAAGTGAACCAACCATTTCTGTAATGCGAGAAACATTTACAATACTGTTATTGAAGTAGCAAATAACTTTTACGAGCAGCTTTAATCTAACAAATGTAAGATGGCTAGGGCCTGACAGAACGGCTATTTCATTGGGTGACGCGTGGTCAGAACATAGAGTCTCATTGTCACTTTTTTCTGACCTTCGAGACAGAAGCGCCTTTATTCTCAGATATCTAATCGAGACTAGATTAAAGTAGAATCTGAACCAATGCCTCCAGGAGAATCCAACCTTCTACTTCTTGATTATAAGGCGAGAGCGTTAATCACTACATTATCCTTTACAATCACTATCCCGACTTAAGTAGACGAGATTCACGCAATATGTTATCTTTTATTTTCTAGGGGCTATATTTTAACATACTACTGTTAAAAAAAATCACATCTTCCCCTCCCCCCAAACCCTGCTCCGTCCTGTGCCTACCCTTCCAGAGACAGCACGCTTCGCCACTGAAATTAGATCTTAATCTCTGATGAAGTAGCTAACAATCTTGTTAAGTATAGAGAACATTCAGAACGAAGCAACACATGGCAGTGTAGGGTGTCACATTGAAGTGACAAGGGCCCCTTCAGTCTAAGCAAACATCCACCACGCATGCACAAACAAGACCGAGGCTACATGATGGGTGCCAATGAAGGAGCTTTCAGACTGAAGTCACAGATGACAAGTGACACAGTCTCCTTCACTATAAAGCAAAATATTCACCGTGCATGCAAGACTAAGACTGAAGCGGCACGATACACACCATTGAGAAAACAGTATAGTCCCAGCAACATGCAAATGACATGTTTAGCTTGTTGTCGTGCTTCAGTTCAAAAGCTTGAATGGATTACTGAGGGTCTGCTTCCAAGTGACACATGTCACTTGTTGCTTCGGTCTGAAAATTCCCTGAAAAAATGGTACAGGCCAAGTGACAAGCGACACTTGCAGCTTATGTTGCTTCAGTTCTAAGGGTCGCTTTCCAAGAGCCACGTGTCGCTTCCATCTCAAAGCTCCGTTAAACAGGATATATACACAAATTCACGTAATACGTATGCTTCTGCATATGTATTGTGAACAGTAAATATTTTTAATTGTACCGAAACATCGAATATTTTGATATTAACATTTGTTTCATATTTTATAACAAACATTTATATTGAGACACAAACATGTAAAAACTTGTTTTAAGTCCATTTCATGTTTTTCACAGTTTTTTTTTCCCGAAATCCATATTTGAACTGCAGGATCCAAAAAATTAAAAGGAGAAATACTATGAAGGAAATACAATGGATCCAGAACTGCTCTTTTTCCAGTTGTTTCCATCATTAACCGTGGGTAAATTTATGCTTTTGCTTATGATTTTTTCTATGCACCATTACTTTCGTATATTCTGTGTAAGTTGTGTTGCGAAACTCTTCATTAAGTGCTTCTCTTTAAAAACAAGAGCGTTGCTGTAGCGGCTCTGACGGTCATGCTAGTCATGCTCAGCATGATCTATTGTACAGCAAAATAAAACGTATTTGTGCTTATTAACATGGAAATATAAAATCCATACTGTGACATCCTTTTTTGCCTTATTTTTCCTTCGAATTCTTCGTTTTATCTCAGGTGCACGGCACAGTCATGCTCCTCGTTAGAAGCAGTACTTTTGCAATGGGAACGTCGTCTGCTGCGGAAGCTCCCGTCATGTTGCGTTACGTGGGAAGTCATGCCATTCTCTTTAGGCAGTACTTTTCTCTGATTGATCGAGACTTTGACAGCATCTACGCTGACACATGCGTCACCTCAGTGGTTTGAAAAGGACATGCATGCAAGTAATTTGGGTCAGCTGCGGTTGCTCCCCTGAGGTCCAAGTAGTGGTGTTAATATAATTTATGTCTGTCTCAACGCGATTACAAAATTCAAGCGTTCTGAGGACTGCGTTCTGCTAATTGGTGAGCATGACCATGTTGATTTCTTTCCAGCCACCACTGGAGCGTTGCATGCTTTACAGTGCTGGGAATAGCAGACACTCAGAGAAGTTTCATCTCAATGACGTCACGAAGACACTGCCATGGTTGTAAATAAAGGGGCTGAAAAAAGGTCTCTTATGATCATGCGCGTGCACTCCAGTACAGCAAGGCCAGCAGTGCTGGCTCACAGCATTGCGGTTACAATATACATTTTTTAGCTTTTAATTTTTTATTATTTCTTTCCTATTACCTTCAAAGTTCGTCCTGTTCCGATGTGGGACCATCCCAAAGTCTGTCGAATTGTAGTCCTCTCCCTGCCTTCAATTATGTTGAGAGAAAGTGCCCATCCACACCCTCTTGTATCATGTTGGCAAAACATGCGACCCATCACCCTGGCAAGGGAATGGAAGCAGTGCTCTGTTCTGGAAACAGGCGACCTTGAAGCCATCAATGAGAGGGTACCTTACATGGAGGGGAACTTCGTTTTCCAATCGCTAAGGCCTGAAAGAAAGCCTGATGCCATCGGAGCAATGGGTTGATGTCTTCAGTGTTGCGAACTGCATGATTAAATGTCCACATATAATGTATAATGCCAGCATTGTAGCATATCAACCAAGTGAGTTAAATTTTAATACTGTAAAGTTTCAAAAGCACAGGCGAAATACAAACATACATTGCTGACATACGTATGACATATTCTATCTGAAGATGAACGTTTCAGAGTGTTCAGTCTATTAAAACATCTACCACATCCATAGACACATCTGCCAAATAGAGTTGGTAGCACTCACTGGCCGCGATCACATTTTTTACGAGTGCTTTGCGAGGTTTTTCGGAGGTGTGAATTTCTATTTGATTGTTTTTTTTTTGTTGTTTTTTTTGCACATATATCTCTTTCCCGCTCTCTCTATGTGCGAGTATGTGTGTGTTGTGAAATCAGAAGTGTAAAGTGGACGTCCAACTCCAGATATTCCTGAATTGTGTTGGCAGAGAAGGGCTTCAAATGTAACCGCCTTTCAACTATGGGAAGTTCTAATGGTTATGTGGAACTGGAAACCAAAAGCTTCAAAAACTTCAGTGTTGGCAACAGCAGCGATTGGGTTCCAAAACTAAGGATTGGGAATGGGGAAAGCGAAAGTTTAGTAGATAATGTTTATCATGGTGCGAGGGTAAAAGTTTCAAAAAGGGGGATGGGGTGCAACTGGTTGGTATTATTTACTATTTTCTGCGGAAAGAACTACGTAGTGCATTTGTGAATATTGTAATATGTGAAAACCGTGAATATTTTTTCAATCATCCACGATCGTCTGTTGCATTAAATATGTTTCATAACAGACCAGTTGAAGATCAAATAACTGTGCAAGGACATTCATCTTTCTCCTTAGAGACGTTAAGGAAACAATATCAGGTAGAGTGCTCATTTTTTCAATATAATGTACCATGTAGAAGGAATGAATTCTTGGTTTTCTTAATTTTTCGGGGTCTGCTTCCCCAACACAATGTCACTGCAAGCCACTGCTTATGATCGGGCCTTCAAGAGCGGGGGACAAGCAGTCGGACCTTGGATTCGCACAGTTCCTTCGATGACCTGGCCTGCCTGACATTACTGCACTCAACAGGAAACGTAGTGGGACGGTTGGGCGCGGGGATTAGAACTGGGCACTCCTTTCGATGCGCTAAACTAGCGAATCTCTTGCGTATTTCTAGCCTTTTCATGGTGTCACGTGACTAATTTCGCACAAATATGCGAATATTCTGACTTATTATTTCACTTCTTTTCTCTAAAATATTTAAAATGCAATATTTTTATTATTTTCCTTTGTCATCGCCGCATCTTCCGATGACCGGATGCCTCGCCTCTGTTTATAACAGAACTACATCGCCCGGAAATAATCTTTAAGCCAAGTATGTGACATCTCTTTAAAAATGACCATGTTGTACATCAAAATTTCACACATTTTTATGTCCATGATGGGAATGTTTTTGCAATCAACCAATGTTCTTTCCCAAACTTAAGATTTTGAGAGGGAAATTTCCTCTGCACATATTAGAAGTTTTTAATACTTTTATTTTTATTATACAAATGTTCCATTTTGCAGGTTGGTTCCTCCTCCCTTGAGAGCACATTGCTTAAGTATAGTGCAAAGGAGTATTTCTTCCGAGCAGCATTGTGTCACTTGTGCGTCGATCTCCTGAATGCCCAGCAGGCAGTGGAGCGCTACCAGGAAATGTATCCAGCTTTCCAGGATTCTAGGGAATGCAAGCTTCTTAAGGTTAGTGTTGAGACTTGAATCGGTGCCATGCTTAGAAAGCTTATATTTTGTTGAGTTGTGCAAAGGTTTTTCGTAAAAGGATAAGATTAATGCAGTTAATGTAACATTCTATTGTGAACGAACGATGGGCTATAATCACACTGTATATCTTGTGCACATGCGTTGTAACCACCTCTTTCAAATTCCAACCACTAGATGTTGCATTTTCTTCATTGTTGAATTTTACTTGTACTAGTGTCAAATAAGGTGGTACTTTTGTTTATACTCGTGAGAATTGCATTGAATAATTTATATGCACATTATGGACATTTATTTTACGAGGATTCCACTTTGAGTTTCACATTTTGTGACGATTTCAATTCCAAGGAGTTTATTGTTATTTTTCATTAGTTTTTTTATATTATATTATTGAAATCGTTTTCAGTAAATTTTATTACAATGTTTGATATTGTTTTACTTTAAAAAAATGTTACAGAAAAGATTTATAAATGTGAGAAAATGTATATATAAAATGAACACATTATACAGGGATAGAAAAAACTGAAAATAATTCAGGAGCCAGTTTGTTTTTTGGACCGTGGGAGGGGCTGTAGGGTAAACCGCTTAATAAATCTATGAATGCAACTAAGATAAAGCTACACTTTTTAAAACAATTCATTCAATCATTAATACGAGATTGGATTAAAGGTAATTAATTCTTATCCTGGAGTCACCTTCTCTGCAATATTATTGCAGATTTTAAAATTCGACTAGCAACATTGCAAAAAAATTATTATGACATGCTTATTATTCTGATTTAATGATACATAAAGCACACATCCATTAAAAGACACAAAATGTACTTGTTATTAAAAAAAAGGTAATGGAAATTTCCTTAAGTGAACTCGAAATATTAAAAAAAAAAAATTTTTTTGAGAACTGAATTTGAAAATTGAGACTGTGCACCCGGTATTTTTCTACCCTTAATATTATAAATCTGTGGAAAGAGGACGTGTTGTAGATTTCAGAAAAAGAATGTTAAATAATAACACACACTGTGTGTCAGTTATATCTGGAGCAAGGCTGCACATAGCAGCAGAAAAGGGGGGAAAATTGAGTGGAGCAGTACACACTGCTGGGAAGTCTGGTAACTTCAGTCTCTTCCCCTCCCCCTCCTCCATGCAACACCCTTCATTCTCCTGTGTTCATTGGTGGAGCAGTCTCTTGCATGACTACTTGCGCCGAGACTTGTTTTCGTTCCCTTGCTCCAGAGGCAGTACAGGACAACATATATGATTTCCTGAAAAAAAAGCAAAAAAACTCAATTTCCTGGGTGGGGGGACCCTGAATTTTCAGGCTTTCAGAAAGGGTTAACCTATCTGTTCATAAAATGGGCTTTTTTTTTTGGACAAATCACAGGCTACGATGAATTTGCAGCATGCAGAATACTTCTCATCTCTTACAGGTGCTCATGGACCATATGGAAGAGCAGAACGTAGATGGGTTCACAGAGGCAGTGAAGGACTACGACTCCATCTCCCGACTAGATCAGTGGTACACGACCATCCTCCTCAGGATCAAGAAACAGGTTAATGACAACCCCGACCTGCGCTGAACAGCCTTCAACTCCTACACCAGTCCAATGAGCGCTTGTAAATACACTTAGGAAAAGAAAAAGATGAAAAAAATAAGTCTTAATTCTCTTGTATCAATTGATAACTTGTGACCGTTTACATCCATAGCATATACCTTTTTTATATTGTGCTTTGATGTAATCAGACTTTCTAGCAATGCCATAAAGATAAAAAGAGTTACATATGCTTTCAATCAGTAGAGGATCCTTTGCATGTGACTTGTGTACTTCTTGTCTCGAAAACCTTGTAATGTCGATATGATGGTAACACTTCCGTACCTGTAAATTTTCTTGGCAAAATCAAGAGAGAATACTTTTTTTTTCATTACCATTCGCTAGTTATATTAACTTATAGGTGGATTTTAGGGCAGATTTAAGGGGAACTTAAGATTTATGTCAGTAGGTTATGCTGGCCATTTATATTTGTGAGTGAAGTTGCAGCATTTGTATACTGGGCACCCATTTTGTTGCTTCATAGAATGTACTGTTTGAGGCATAAGCAGCAAACAACCAATCTGTTGTTATAGTAATATTAGTAGCAAAAGTAAAACAAAAATATGAAATTAGATAAGGCATAACTTGCACCACATGCCATCATTAAGTAATAAAGTTCAGTTTTGGCACGTACTTACTTTTCCCCTCTAGCTTTCACCATATCATGTGGCTTCATCAGGTGATAAGACAAGAATAGTTAAAAAACATAAAAGTATTTTACATATTCACTAATAGCAGGAATATGGAAAAATTCTCATTTTATTGAATGTACTTGAAATTTATTTTTAGTAACTGCAAGGAACATAAGAATTCAGGTACTAAGTGACAGACTAAACAAAATAAGGAAAGGTACAGTGATTGTAGGCACACAAGTGACACTGGAGGAATCAAAAAGTGGCCACGTTCCAGGGTACGTGTTGATACATTCCAATCTGATTATATGAACACTCAGCCACAGATCAAATATGAAAGACTCAGTGAAAAACATAATTTGGCATCTCCAGAGCACCCACAATCCTCAATACACGTTGAAAAGCAATTTTAGATCCTGTAAAGTCAATTTGTTTCCTTGAGGCAGTCTTACTCCTGTAAGCAGTCTTTGTGAGATCACGTTTCTTCTGTTGTAGATTTGCAATCCTCTGTTCATGGACAAATAAAGATGGTTGCACTTTGAGTAGGAACGAATGAAAGGGCACTGTATTGTCTTTTACCATTTTAACCTAATGTACCTTCCCACGTTTTATATTTCTCCTGAGGAAGCCACATGATGTGGTGAAAACTAGAGGAAAAAGTAAGTACGTGCCAAAACTAGATTTTATTGCTTAGCAAATATCAAATTCGCTTTCTAACCCTTATGAACTTTTAATTGCTAAGAATTTATTTTCTAAATTAAACGTAAGTAAAGAATAATAGTATCGGTACAGAGGCTTCTTATATTGAGAGAAATTGATTAGGCTAATGCCCCAACAGCCTTTTGAGAGCAAAGATTTGCCAGATGGCCCGATGTGGTACTGTCATCCTTGTACCACCATGGTGGAAAAATTGTAAATTATCTTGCATCAATTACAGTAAGTACTGCGTTACAAAGGCACTAGTCATATCAATAGTAACTGAAGATAGATATTGCAGTGGTCAGAGTATCTACATTTCTTTACATCTTCACGAGCATTATTTAACATGTAGTACTCGAACCATCCTGTAGGTGACAGCACTGGTGTTGAAATAAAAACTGCAACTCTTTGAATAAATTTTGTATATTTTTTAAAAAAAACTAATATCAAATTCACTTTTTAAGGCAGGGCACTGTGATGTAATACATATTGAAACAGTCACATTACAAGGTTTTGTGAACAGGAAGTTAAGTTGATATATGCCCCATTTGTAGTTGACTATTGGGAAAGGTATGTGAGACATTTTAACTTGCATGAAAACCTAGAGCTGTGTTTCATACTCCAACAAGCAATCTGGTTTTCTGTTTAAAATTAACATTAAAAAGAAAATAATTGACGTTTTCATAGAGTAGTCCCCACTGCTTCAATTGTTCTTAAAACACCAAAATGGATTTAATAACAATTTAGAGAGGAAAGCAAGAATCAGAATTGGGAAAATTGTGCAGTTGTTCAGGAGACTTAACATAAATTTTGTGTAAATGGAAAAATTTAAGAATTTTCTGTATTTATTGCACTTTCTTTGTTTCAATGGACAGTTATAGATGTCCCCACATAGACAGATATCTACGAGGGTATGAATGTTCTGGGCTTCAAATCATAGTGTTTGATATGGATTTTGTTTGTTAGGTGGTAATGCAATTGTATTTTGGGAAGCAAGTTTCTGAGGAAGTGGTAAATATTGTATGAACTTTAAAAGTACACAAATTTTGCAATTCATTCTTGTACAAAATTTTTATGATGGATACCTAATTTAAAGGCATTGTTAAAGGTGATGTTTACCAAGGATTATAATTTTATAATGGGTAATAAAAGTCTCTTATCATAGAAAAATGAATGCTTGCATATTTAGCTCTGGACCTCCCTGAAAAATAAAAGTTTTGTTTAAAATACCAAGAAATGTCTGGAAAATTACAGCACGATCCGAATGCATATATCCTAATCCAAGATTTCCATGCTGGAACTCTTGTTTTGTTGCTCTTACGACGAATAAATGCATTTTGAATTATTGCACTGTTTGAATACGAGATCTGGTTTTATAGGAGGTAGAATACTGGCATTGTAATACCAGGGTCAGATTTGAATCTAGTGTAGTAATACCGAGCACTTTGAAATTTGGTCTTCAAATAATCACTACAAAAAGGTGTTTTTTTCCAATTCAAGACACTATTTTATATGTACATATAGTTTCTCCATGACATTATAAGTTTGAATTACCTGTTAAGGTCATAACGTGCGCAGACATTGTTAGAGAATAATATATTATCAAGCAATCATGATACAGAGGACAGATTCTGACAGAAGTTTAAATCCATTTATTAGTAACCTTTTTTTATGTTTAATATATACTGCAAAATGTAATTTACAAGTTTGTATTAATTGTTTTATTCTTATCTGTTCGGTTTAGATCAGTAGCGTGTGCTGGCTATCCAAAAATGTAGCCTGCTTTCCCATATAACTTCTCTTGCATGGGTTACGCTGTTTTTGTTACAATTTCTGCAGTAAACTTATAGAAATTATTGCAAATGTAATTTATTTAAGTTTTTTTACATGTTGAAAGACCTTGAATGTAAAAGGTATATTAGAGCATGATTTAGAGTTGTTCCCAGAAAAGGACAACATTCCGAGATAACTTCTTCAACATTCATATATATTTGCATTTTAAAATAGGTTATTAGTGATTTAACTTCACCATTAATATTACTCAGTAGAGTAAAACCAAGAATCATTGGTTGATGCCAATATATTTATAAGCCAATTGCATTTGCACCAAGATAGGCTTAATGCATACTTCAAGCAATGCTGAAGAATTTGCTGCTGCAACATCTTGCCACAAAAAAACGTACTGTAAAAAGTGGATTTCAACTTTTGGTCAGAACTGTACATAGACTTTCACACCTGTTTATGTAAGAGAGAGTTTTTATTATCTTATGTACATTTTGTTGTATATATTGTGAATGTCATTGGCATAATTTGACATTCCTTACAAATATATAATTTTTGTCCCAAAGCAAGTGTATTTGAGCAAGGTTTTTATTAAAGACTGAGTGAACAGATGTAGTTAGAATGAAAAAAACTCTTGTTTAAGAAACATTTACCATTCTTGTATATTAAGATAATGAAATAGGTATTTGCATCTTGAGAGAAGAGAGTAGTGTTGTGTGCAACTTTATACCATTTACTTTGATAGAAAGAATAATTTTTGTATGTCCATTTTGTTGACATGTGCTCCTTTTCAACACTGCACGTCTCATTAACAAAGTTTAGTTCAGCCAACTTGATATATTAGCGCTGTTGCAAGGAACGGTAGGTTTATAGCTGAGGTTTAATATAGAAGGAAAAATGAGATTTATATCAGTAGCTCATGCTGGCTAGGCTGGTTATGTGAATACATTGCTTATAAGTGAGTAACGATTCAGTGCGGGCAAATGAGTGACATTGATTAAACAAAGCTTAAAAAAAAACTTGTACTATTTCGATACTTAATTCGACACTTTCGTTTCTGCATTTTTGGTTATTATAGTATTATGTATGTGTTTTTATTTTATTACAATGCTTAAATATAACAACAAATCACCAGCATTTGGGATTTTCATCCAAACATCAGGATTAGGCCATAGAAGAACGTAGTTTGAACTTAATTCTTTATTATTTTTTGATAATTGAAAATATTGTACAACAAACACAGTTGCAATGCTAATTTTTATATCCCCTCTTTATATTTACAGTAGATAGCAATAGTGAATGGCAACAGTACTAATAATTAAAAACTGTTAGCAGTATTAATATTGTTTGGAGAAATAATTATAACAGCGAGTATATCAGTGTGAATTGTTGATTAAAATTTCTCCCGATAATTTTAAAGTTTTTCAGAATAGGAGTAAATATGCACATTGTACAAGAGGTAAGATTTAGTTCAGTGGAACCTACTGGCCATGCGAGGTTTAACTCAGTATGTTGGACTGGCTACTTCAATGCAATACTCTCAGTTGTTTCCATGATGATGAAAGAAGGCAGCGAAGTCAGTATTTCTATGTTGGTGAAAGATGGGATATAGACATACAATTTTAGTTTGCACCCAATTTTACAGCATACTGAATGAACAATGCAGTTAGCGTGTGTTCTCGAGAGGTCACTACTCGGACTAAAAAAAATGGATTCTGCACTTTCTTTTTATTACATAATAAATAGAGAACTGTAAGAAATATAAAATTACTGTTTATTCCAAATCCCTCAAATTGTAGTTGTGTACAGGCCAAGAATATATATATATATTAAGTTTTTTTGTTGTAGTTATTTGTTACACAGATATTTGTAAATATATTACGTATAAGATAATTTTCAACAAAAAGTATTTGTGATGTAATATACTTGATTTTGTGCACAATATGGGTGTATTGATGTGTGAAATAGTGTACTTTACGAAATTTTGCTGGCAGATCTTAACTGTATTTAAATGTTTTATGTAATAAAACTATCAACATTTAAAGTGATTTTCTTATTTATTACTGAAAAGATTCAATAGAGTGTTTACTTGTATTAAAATGAGCAGAATATTCTACTTCGTAATTTTAGACAATTTTCACATTAATGTGTTTTTCAGTATGTGCCTGCTTGCATCAACAGCTACGCGAAATATGTTATTCATTGCTGGAGTTTCTTCTGTTGAATATAATTTTCAAGAGGTAGACACTAAATAAACTGCAAACATAAATGAAGCGCAAATTTCTCAAAACTCTACTTGCCACATTGAAGCGTAGTAGATTATAACACCATGCTTCGAAATCATGGCTGTAACTATAAATAGGCCCGCCAGTCGAAACAACATGCAATTTTTTTTTTTTTTCAAAATGTCTATAAATATTGAGAATTTAGGATCATTGAAAGTCTCGGCCACATGCAGTGCTGATATTGCAAATCATGCTTTCATTATGTAGGCTCGTACTAGAATCAAGAACCTGTTCAGTGCAACAAATAATTTTTCACCAAATGCCTGTGGACTACATCGAAAGTTGAGCTGAAGAACATGTTAACCCATCACCTGCAGCGGATCTGTCTGTCTGTCTGTCTGTCTGTGACTGACTGACTGAATGCATACATGCATTTATTTTCGCAGTCTAATGCTGCATCTTCGGTGTACCTCCTTGCTTTTATATATATATATATATAATGTGAGCAGTGGTGGTTCGTGAGGTTTGCAAGTGGTAGGACACAATCAAAATATGTAAACTATGCTTCCTGAACCACTTTCTAAGTGGTCTTTCAAAACATAATCGAGGGTCGCGGTGCAATTATTGAGTCCTCTGTTTAGTCATGAACACGCAAAGCCCATTCAAATTCCTCATTAAATTTAATCGCATCGATAACGCGTGACAAAATACATCTTTTTGTGTACACAAGCTCATTATGTCTTAGAACAGAAACTATACAACGATCATAGAGTTGCATTTCGATATCTGTTTTCTCCAAGACAGCAAGACTAATAGACTCACTAAATCACAACAATTTACACAAACGTTTCAAAGCACATCGAACCTCTACAACAGACGTCCCACGGTTCTACCTCCTT
Source organism: Lepisma saccharinum (assembly GCF_977018435.1). NCBI lineage: Eukaryota > Metazoa > Arthropoda > Insecta > Zygentoma > Lepismatidae > Lepisma > Lepisma saccharinum. The sequence goes on along the minus strand of NC_139244.1, from coordinate 6,961,749 downwards.
CCAAAGTTCCCTCCCATCCCTTTTGTTCGGTAAGATATGGTAAATGAACCCAGCCACCATCTAGCGGGGAAACCGAAAAACAGTGCCGTAAGTGTTGGGTCTCGGCGATATTGTGACCATTCGCATTGAAAACACCCTCTCCCGGAGATACATAATGGGTGGATGGGCACGTGACCATGTGACCTAAAGGTAGATCCACACCTGTGAGAGAGAGAGACACTCTCCAAATGTGGTCTGTTTTTTTGCCGAGCGTCTATACATAGACTGTATTTCAAAATTAACAAGTTTGTTCTGGCAAGTCATTTTTATACACCACTTTTATCACGCTTATATTAGCCTATTTGGGCAAACAATCCATTATTGATGCTTTGCCGGTTCTTGGACAATATTTTGTTTGTAATGAGTGTTTTTCTGCATTTTACAATTTGCGGCAGAGTCTATACGTAGATTGCTTTCCTTAGCTTCATTATGTGGCAAGTCTATAGTTATTTTCTACATTAATTACTTATGATGAAACAAATTTATGGTTGCATCTATATATAGATCATTTACTTTTGGAAGCACATCCCTTCAAGAGGTCACTGCAGAGAAGGGAACAGGTTAATGAACTATGAGAGAACTGAGGCTCTGTCCGAAAGGTGAAAAGTACATACTTGAAGTTTTGACGGAAGTGACATCACCTAGTACAGTTTAAAACCGCCAAGAACAGAAGCATGCAAGTACGCAGCTCTCAGCGCAGATGCTTGGTGACTAGGTCACGTGATATCCACACTCGTTGTTCATTTGTTTTGAATCGCGGAGATAGAAAGCCAGCAACACGGGTTAAATATGCATTATGGGTCAGCACGTTGTTGGTTAAAGTTCTTGTAATGTGTGGAAATGTGTGTTATATGAACATTTGAAAATGCTATGTGATTTCTATGGCTTTAAAGAAGTCTTTATAATGCGAGGGAAACAACGTGTCCTCAGTTTTATCTCCTGATCGTATTTGGCGCTGCAGTCGAAGTGCAATTCGAAAGACAACATTTCCAGTCCACGACTTGAAGACCGCACTCCAAGACCATACTCGGAGGATGCTTGCTTCAAGTACGGTCTTGCACCTTTCGGACACGGCCTGTGTGTCCCCAGACAATTTTCCAAAAGGGGGAGGTGGATCAAGTACAGAAAGTTGTGGTGAAGTAGGATGTATTGACATGTTAACATGTCATCAGTATGTTTAAAGAAAAGAGGAGTGTAAATAAGCAGTAGAGAATGAGAGAAAGGGGGAATTAAGAACCAGACAGAGAGGGCGTGAAAGGAAATAGAAATATAGAAGCAAGTAATGAAACACACTGGGAAATGAATGAAAAGGGAGAGAGGAGAGGCATAGAAGTAGCATAAAATCCAAGACAAACAAAAATAAACTACCAAAGAGACTAAAGCAGAAAAACCTGGCAACATAATATAATGTAATAAAAAGAGAAAAAGCTACAAAGACAGTTGGATAGAATAAGTAAGCAATTTTTGTTATTCCAAGGGGAAAGGTCAAGCATAGATTTACCCAAACAGGTTTTAATGGAAGGTTCAGCTACTGAAAAAGTAATTTGAATCCACTCATATGTTACATGTAGGAAAATGGGATGAAATAATTATATTGACCATTTTTGTAATCAATGAATACCTGTAGGGGGTGAGGGCAACGAGCAGGGGCGGTGGCGGCAGATGCCGCTCCCTTTCGAACACCCTCCCCCCCGTCATTACGCAGCAACGGGAAATTGAAAATCGTTACGCTATTTCAATACTATTAAGCACAAAAGGATATCTTGCTCGGCCAGTTAAACTTTAAAAAATGCGACACTAAATTTATATTATTGTTATATTTTATGAAAACTCTCTCCCTCTCTTAAACGTATCTTAAATGTAACAAGTATTAGGAAAGAAATAAAGGCTTGACTTCATACGTTTACGGCTGTAGGTCTGTGATATATGATTGGATTATTAAAATAATTACATGTAATATTCTCGAATCTCCCGCGTGGGTGGTCTAAGGCCTGAATTCTTTCCTGCGTTGTCCTTGCATAAAGCAGTTCCTGGGGTTCACCCAGCTTCAAATTAAGGGATACCCGGGGGCAACCCTGGGAGGTAAAGGCGGCGGAGAGTGGTGCTGATCACATCACCTCCAAAATGGCCGAGATCGAGAATGTGTGTGGCCCTATTCCGCACATCCTCTAAATGTGCGTTCATGACACAGTGCTTTATGCACAGGTAACTTTACCTTTACCTGTAATATTCTTTTTCATATAATGCTATCTTGCATAAAATGGAAGCAAGCGTGTTTCAGACATGATTGATTGAACGTAGTATTTTTATTAGCCTTAATTTCCAAAATAAAAACTTTGTTCACCACTTGCCACGGTTACAGACAAAGTTAATAAATTCCAAGTTCTACACTCACATTAGGTGCAAAATCATAACCCTTTATCAGTTTAAGGTCTCCTTTGGTGTAATTGTTTTATTATAGCCGAAAGCAGGTTTTGTTCATCTTTTAATTCAGTAGCCTTCATGTGTTAACGTTCCGGCAAGTTTTCTACACTTTTGAGACAAAAGATCAGATGGCATATCTTTATGCTTACCAATATAATAAAAGAAATTGAAAAATTCACTATGATGTTTAAGCTGCTCAAATCTTTCTCTTAGAGCTAAACTAATCGTCTAGGACCTAGTAATAAAAATCAACTTTATACAGTGTTTGCAGATCTTCAACAGTTTCATCATACTGAAACTGCTTCTTCTTTCGATTTCGGACCTGTACATTGTTGCCTATTTTTGGATTGATTGATTGATTGATTTGGTGTTTTTAAGTCCATTTTATGCACAGTAAGGCTAATCGGGACTGGACCTACAGTTTAAAGTGGGATCCGAACCACTTGTGCCTCCACCGGGTATCGAACCCGGGACCCCTGGATTACAAAGGGGACGACGCTACCACTACGCCATCGGGGAGGCCCCGCCTACCTTTGGATTATCTATATCTAATTTCAGTGCCAATTCTTTCTCATCAACTGGGACTCACAGGTCGCCGCTCCCCGAAGCCTCCACGAGTGTAGGGGGAGGCCCCGCCAGGCTTCCAAGTGGCGTCTATGAAACTTTGAAATCTTTCATCACTCCTGCTTTTTTCAAAGCGCTGATATGTTTGCAAGAAATCATCTAACACATCGTAGATTAATGTTTTGAAGACATTTACTCATTACATTGCATGGAGTAAAAAGTCATACTAGATATCTAGTGAGCAAAGGAATGCAAAGCCACACAACTGGTTTGCAATACACCAGTGGCGTCGCGGCCGCCCTCGCAATGCGGGAGAGCCCCCGAGGTATAGGGGCTCCGCATGTTCTCTCTCTCTCTCTGCTCCTGAAATTTTATAAAATCCCAGAAATTCAATTATTTAAAAAAATATATTTACAAAACAGAATCTGGTTTCCAGTAACATCATGCAACAATATCTGCTCAGTCAGAGGGTGCCGGGCAACTTGACATGTGCCCCCCCCCATCTCCTCTGAAATGCAGAATTAACTTACTTGCTCGCAGATGGCCATCGTAGCTACACCGTTTGTGACAAACTTATACTCTGTCAACTGCCTACAGTTACAGTATCAATCCAGTAGAAAGTTTCAGTTGCTCAACCAGTCGACGCCTTATGAACAATGAAACTTGTTACCAATAGTATTAGTTTTACGTGTGATATTTAAAATTTAACTTTCCACCAAATATTTTCAAGAGGGCCCCAAGCCTTTTCATATTCAAATAAAGAGTTGAGATAAATTTCCCATATTGCTCAAACCTGTTACGTGTTACTTCAAAGGGGCCCAAAAACTCAGTAGAAGGTGGGACCCAGGGGGTAATTATCTCTATCCAAAGGGCCATTACACTTTCTCCTATCTCACAAGGTATACAACGTACGAGTTACCGTATTTTCCAACCCTTTTTTGTACACATTTTTGAGGAAAAAGTTTTATCACTGAATATTATAATTAATTTACAGTATTGCAAATGTAAAGTAATATGTAGTCCTACTTTCAACAAATATCTTACCAATCTAACTAGAAAAGAATACATTTTAATATTCGTCGTCATACACCGCAAGGAAGAAAGAAAGAAATCGTCTAACTCAGAACAGAGAAAATTTCCAGAAATGGAGATAAGAAAAACTGAGTATCGGCGGATAAGACACACCATGTTTTTCAGACCTATTTGTAAAGGGAAAAAGTGCGTCTTGTACGCCGGCAAATACGGTAAATGTCACCATCATATTTGGGGATTTGTGGTTCATTTTTCTTCCATATAGAAATTTTGTGGACATTTCTGTCAAACCAGTTATTTTCCAGTGTGTTACGATTTTGTAATCTACAGTGCTTGAAGTGGAAATTCCTAGCTGTGAGAATGCTTGCTCGAGTTTTGGGATAGAAGGAAGAATCCTTGTGTGGATCAGCAAGGATGGAATGAAATGAGCTGGGGATGTCTAATATCTTTGAAGACTAATATTCGGTCTTATATCACCAAGTTTAACAGGTTCGAGAATATAACACAAGTCCACATTATGCTCATGGTAGACTGATCGGAATTGGAACTGCAGTTTAAATTTCGAACCGAACCATTATGCAATATGCCTGAAAAGGGGATCGAACCCGAGACCCCTTGAGAGAATACGTTTTTGTCTCTGTTTATGCACTTTACTCGTCTTATCGTTCAGTTTACCGTGGCAATGACAATGAGGGACATTATGACAACGGCATACAATAATAACAATCTATTTCAGCCCTGATCCCCTATCTTTGCAAAACAATACGCTAATCTCTAGAAGATGGAAGTCAGCTTGGTCTCTGTTTACAGTACTATATCTTGTTTACATAATACAGTGCAAGTGTGGGTTACAATTGATTCTCGGTGAGGAGAGATAACTTGGATCCGCCACTGGAAGCGACCCCTAGATATTTCCTTTGGGGGGTCACCACGTGAATATAGATGCCACCATTCAACTCTGTACATAAGGTTCCCTGTTCGACCACGTCACGAAAAGATCTCTATCATAAATCCCAGTGGCGTATCGTCCCTTGGGGCTTAGCCCCTAAAGAAAAAAAGACGTATTCACGTAATTATCAATCACCATAACGCATAACTATCACACAGTCTTTTAAAAGGCGATTTTTACCCACGTAAATTCATCGTCTGTTGCAATGGATACGACAGCGCTCCTAGCGGCATTGATGTCAATTATCGTTTTCCGGGGCACGTCGCAAAGGAAGACGTGGCCTACACCCACCTACGCTACAGTGACGGTCACATGCTAGCAGAGAGGAGGGGAGAGTGCAATGGATTTGAGTGCAGTTTCGGGGCTAGTTCCGTTGCGTCCAGGGTTGGCATGTTTAAAACAAAAGTGTTTAAAACACTTTGTTTTAATTAAACGTTTAAAACACACGGCTTTGTTTTTTTACAAATGTTTTAAACGTTTAAAACAATCTGTTTTAAACATGTTTTTTTTACAAGTGTTTAAAACACATTTTGGTGGTAGATATTTTATAGTATGTGATATTTTTTTTCTTTGGCAACCCTGTTTTTCATTTAATCTGTGTCAATTAATCCGTGCTTTACAGGTCCTACTTATCGCACAACACTTGAGCAACCTTATGTTCTGACGTCACGGGAGAAAGCTTTTTAATTTTAGGCTAAATGCCTATGTTGTTAGGTTAGGCAGGCTAGCTATGTATGCACAAGGTAGCAAAATTGTTGTGCGACAAGAAAGACCCGTGCTTTACTGTAGAAATCGAAACCTCTCAGTTCTTTGTTTCGTATCGTCCTGTAAGTTTGAAACTGGTGGAAGCTTGAGATGGAAACTAATTATCTAAATACACAATGCGTGATTTTGATCATGACGTGATTTTTTTTCTTTTGCGATACGATTCATTGGTCTGTATAACTGAATGAAGCGCAGATGCTTACTTTTGGTAACATAATTTTGTACTTTGAAACATAAATTCATCTGGAGAATCTATTATGACACTGCAGGTTGTTTTCTGCTATATAAACTGTTCAGGCAGCAGGAAATATTTCACCGTGATTTTTTCAGGACGAGAATAGTAATTCTATAATATTTAGATTCTTGAAATTTAGATGAATATAAATCCTAACCTACTTCAGTAGTGGCGGAAAAAGGGGGGCTATTACCCACAACTTTTGTGCCTGCAGACACGGGCGCTGACTTGTCAAAATTATTGGAGGTCTCACTCTCTCCCTTTTTTAGGTTTTGGCCTCAGTGTTCGGAATCTCATAAAAGCTAGGAGAGTGCGGGATCCCGAAAAGTCAGGACCGGGATCGGGAAAAAAAAATTCCCGTTCCGATCCGGACTTCGGGAAATTATTTCCCGAATTTTCGGGATCCCGTGCAGTCGGGAAATACCGAATGCTCATTTGAAAATGTCGTTATTTCTCGACGTTTTCTGCATTGTCAATTTCTGGAACTCACCGTAAATTTTTAGTTTTTAATCCAGAAATCACTTAAAGTGAAAATGACGTGTATAATTCGAGATTTTCAGAGCTTCGGGAAATTTTTAACATTTCCCGACTCAGTAGTGAAATTGAAAATTTTTCCCGTCCCGATCCCGTCCCTCACACCCTTAATAATAGCCCATGAATTCTTCAAAAATATAATTCTTTTATTCACAGTTCGAATGCAGAATATTAATTGTCCACGGATGGATATGTCACAAGTTTCGTCAACCGTCAACCATAATAGCAAAATATTCCCGACTTTTATTATCTGCTACCACGGAGCGCAAAACAGATCTCCCTAATATATCAATGATCTCGTTCTGAATGTCATGCGAGAGCCATTTGTAGCCCGAACGTCAAATCCACTACCCTAGTTCATGCACATCGTCTTTTGAAACCCATTTTTAGTAAAAAATTTAACAATACTCATAATTACATACTTAGTATATACTAGTAATAAATCATGCGTTTTGCTGTCTCTGGTCATAGCCTCCCCAAAGTTGATGGTCTAGCGGTTTCAGTCCCCAAAGTTGATGGTCTAGAAAATTTTAAATGTGTATTAAAAGTTAAGTTCATTTGGCACAATTCAGAGCAAACTTTACAAGAGAAGCAAAATAATACATTAGATCCTCTTAAGCAAAATTATTTGGGAGGATCTGCCCCCACATTGTTAATATTGGAGGGCTCGAGCCCCCCAAACCCATGGAGTCTGCGTCTATGCCTGCAGTAGAGGTGTGCGGGATCCCGAAAAGTCGGGACCGGGATCGGGAAAGAAAATTTCCGTCCCGATCCCGACTTCCGGAAATGACTTCCCGACTTTTTGGGATCCCAAGCAGTCTGGAAATTCCGAATGGTCATTTTAAATCGTCGTCAATTCTAGACGTTCTCTGCATTGTGGTTTTGCACCAGAAGTGCAAAAACAAGCACTTAAGATGGAACTTACGGGTAGAATTCGAGATTTCAAGAGCTTTGGGAAATTTCGAACACATCCCGTCCCGAACATTTTCCGACTTTTTCGGGAAATTGAGAATTTTCCCCGTCCCGAATGTCGGGATTTAAAGAATTTCCCGTCCCGACCCAAACAATTCTGTCCCGCACACCCCTACCCTGCAGTGTCTCCTTATACCTTATATATACCTTATCTCCAAAGGTAATAAACTGTCCTTGTCTCCATTGTACTCATAAAAATGAGTATTTTTTCTCTTTAACAATTTTAAGTATAATTTACTGGGAAAAGGTTGAATTTGTTTTGTTTAAAACATGTTTAAAACATGTTTTTTTTAACTCATGTTTAAAACTATGTTTAAAACAAAAAAACCATGTTTTTTTAAAAAAACAGTTTGTTTTGTTCTTTTTAAAAAAAACACAAATTTTGCCAACCCTGGTTGCGTCGCGTTCGATCTCGCGTGTTGTTCTGTAGTGTTTTGGTGGCTTTCATTCGCTATGTTTGAGTGAGTTTGGCAGGGTTGATGTTCGAACACAAATTGATGAAGGACATAGGCTGTCAATTACAAGACACAATGAATTTGTCCGGAAAAATAGGCATATATTAAATAGAATTATCGATTGCTTAAAATTCTGTGGTCGACATGAACTTGCTCTACGAGGACATAATGAAAGAGAACAATCTTTAAACATAGGCATCTTCCCAGATTTATTATCCCTTCATAGAAGAGGTAACTTCGTGTTCTTTATTGTAGTGAAGAGTTGAAAAACATAAACTCTATCAGTAGATTGCATTCATTTTTTATTTAAAATTATTTAGTTTATCTGTTTATTATCAGAAACTGAAAATGACAAACATAGTTTTAATAACTCCAGTGGCAACAGCTGAATCTGAACGATGTTTCAGCACATTGAAGCGTATTAAAACCTGCTTAAGAAATGCAATGGGACAAGACAGACCAAATGCCTTGGCACTTGCTTACAATAGAGATAGAATACATTTCAAACATAGAGGGCTTCAACGAAAAAGTAATAACAAAATTTGCTGAGCAGAAGAACAGGAGTCAACGTTCGTAAAAGGTATGTTTCACAACAATACCTGTTTCTTTTGTAATCATGTGAATTGGCATTATATTTTAAATTCTTTAAAAAAATAAGTCCAGTTTTGTAGTTTAGAAGAAGATAAATACCCGTTTTTTTGTAATTCATGTAATTTGTCATTACATTTTAAATTCTTTCAAAAAAGTAAGTCCAGTTTTGTAGTCTAGAAGAAAAAAATACCTATTTTTTGTAATTCATGTGAATTGTCATTATATTTTAAATTCTTTAAAAAATAAGCCCCGGCCAAATTTCAGGCCACGAGACGCCACTGATAAATCCTGTTCGATTTATTAGTTTGATGCGAAGTTACAGATTTACCCTGCATATAGATATATATTTTACATTATGCTTACTTTTTGACATTCTCTACTTGCCCCGAAATGTTTTTCTCTGCGATCCATTTCCGTAAAATAAAATATCAGCGCTTGGTAGAGGGGGGTGCCAAAGCACAATCCTGCCTAGGGCGCCAAAATATCTAGTTACGGGGCTCGTATAGCTTTACGTGATAATATTCTCATGCCCGGTTCGCTCAACGCGCGTTAAATTTTAAAGAAGCGTTAAATCAAGTTAACGCTACATTAGCACATTGAGGCATTTCTCCAACCTTCGTTAAGGCTAACAGACCTCTAATGTCGTCGTTAAATCTAAAGGCACTCTTTTGCTTCATTAAAGTGCTTAACAGCGCGTTGTGTTGTGTCGGAAATAAGATGGAGAAATTGCGTATGCCAGCTGTTGTGTTGAAATGTTATCCCAAACCGATTTGAACACATTATTTCCATACCATGTCTTTCTACAGCAAAAATAATTTTCCCATTTCGTATTTCATATTATAAATTCGTACTGCAAATCAGAAATCACATGTAAGTTAAATGAGAAATATTGTATCAATATACTTTTTAAAGATTTGTCAATAATGGCATCGTGATCCTCACACATTATTCAAATTTTATTAATTTTGCCTGTCGAGCCAAAAATATATGCTTATAGTTAATTATACGAACGTGGTGTTTTTAAAATGCATATTGGGCTTCCACCTTTAATGCACTGTAACCATAAACACAAAATATCGCATGACTTTTTAAAATAATGTAACCTCCTTTTGCATATTTCAATTTGTATAAGGTGAAGTTATTCACCAAAATATTCGGTGTCGTCGTCCACGCCGTTTTCCAGTGGATCACATAGAAACTGGAGAAAGTCGTGGTTTATTGTGTTTATGCTTATGTCTGCTTATAACTACCATTCAAATTTTATGTTGTTTTTTAAACTGAAAAATGTCAGAAAACGTAAGAGATAAAATTAAAATGAAGCAACTGTCCTAGAAATAGATAATACACGTCCTGTACTCTCCTTTAGTGCAAAATAAATTTGTGACATTACACAACGTAACTTGCAATCTTTCAAAGTAGTAGGGAATTGTTCTTTCGAACTTTTCAAATTATTATCCACCTACTCCAATTAACATAATGGAAAAAAATGATTTTGCAGTGACGAGAATGCTTGACACAAATGTTCATCATTCTATATTCTGAATCACAAGCGGCTAGGGACAGCTGTAGCAAACTGGAGATGCTAAAAGCACCAAACCTGACCTGCCTAACCTAACCAAGTACAGAAATAAAGAAACCCTGCCTAACCTATTTACTTATTTAGCTCGTAGCTGTACGTAAGTACTGTATAATAAAACATGTTGTTTAATATAACGTGAGTCTTAATATAATCACATAATCAAAACAATTATTATGCAGTATATTGAAAATGGGCTGACATATAACGGTGCAAATGGAAATTAAATCGTATTCATAGCAAACTGAAAGAGCACTTAAAAATAGAAAAAAAATCAACCGTTACATGTACAAGGTACATTTACGAACGACTACCATCTCATCGCGTAATATAGCTTACATATGTTGTTTCATTAAGAAAAAAAGCTTGAGATCCTAAGCAGTTTCAGGTATATAGTTTCGTGCATGGACATTGTGACATTTTGACATAAAACACACTACCATCCATTCGGAAATTAATCCTTGTACATACGTACGAGTGGTAATGATATTGTCTGAGTGCACTCGTTATATTTTTTACCAGTTATGATAAATTAAATGTAAAATATCATATTAATCAACCGTTCCATGTACAAGGTACATTTTCTGAATAACTACAATTTCATCACATAATGAATAACCAAACATATTGTAAAGAACCGTACTACACATATATGTTTCATTAAGGAAAAAAGCTTCAGGTCCTAAGCAGGTCAAAGGTGTTGTCGTTTCGTGCATGGAAATTGTAAGAGTATCCATATTTGTTTGAAAAACACACTACCATCCATTCGGAAATTTTTCCTTGTACATACGTACAATACAAGTGGTAATGGTACTGTCTAACAGTGCACTTGTTTTTTTTTTACCAGTTACGATAAATCAAATGTCAAATAAAATATCATATTAATCAACCGTTCCATGTACAAGGTACATTTTCTGAATGACTACAATTTCATCACATAATGAATAACCAAACATAATGTAAAATACCGTAGTACACATGTATGTTTCATTAAGAAAAAAGCTTAATCCTAAGCTGTTTCTGGTAATGTAGTTTCGTGCATGGACATTGTAAAAGTATGCATATTTGTAAAACACACTACCACGCATTCGGAAATTATTATTTGCACGGTACGTTCGTACAAGTGGTGAGGATACTGTCTAACAGTGTACTTGTCCTTTTTACCATTTATGATAAATCAAATATTAAATATCGTATTGTATTATATATATTTTTTCTTTGAAAAATATTTGTACGAGACAAAAACACAACGATTTAGAAACCTCCCTTGTACATATGCATGAACGGTAATCATACTGGTTAAACATTTTACGTGCCTTCATTTTTTGTCAGTGATTATTTGGAAACAGTAGATTTCTTGTTTGCAATGCCAATAGAAGTGACTTGCAATATTTACATATTATTTAATTGCCATGGCATAGTAAGTTAAGTTATGCATGGTGTACATTTCGTGAAATGTTCTCTTTTGTTGAGGAAAATTATTATAGCGGTCTCACTGCAGAACATGGGCTGCTGTTTTCCTCTGAATACACGAACAAAATTTATATTTACACAAAGTACGTACCTTCTGCTTCGATTTTCCGGTGTTCCTTTTCGGATTACTATTATATTATTCAGCGTAAAAAATGTTTTTCCTGGTACTAAAAGCAATGCATTTGTCAATTCGTTCGCGTCCATATTCTTTAACAACTGTTGCCCTCATTTGTTTCGGGGTCTTCCTATCCGCACAACAGTTTGGCCACCTTGTGTTCCCAAGTCACATTCTTTACAGACATTTTCATTTCTTTTGACGAGGAATGCCTACTGACGAGGAATGCCTACAAGGTTAGGTTAGGTCTGTTAGGTTAGGTTTCATTAGCATAAATACAAAACCAACATAGTTTTATGTGACAACGGAGGCACCCGGCATTAAATTGACAAGCTTTTTCACGTGTGCTCAAGTGTTGTGCGGTTTCGGGGTCTTCCTATCCGCACAACAGTTTGGCCATCTTGTGTTCCGAAGTCATATTCTTTACAGACAGTTTCATTTCTTTTGACGAGGAATGCCTACTGACGAGGAATGCCTACAAGGTTAGGTTAGGTCTGTTAGGTTAGGTTTCATTAGCATAAATACATAACCAACATTATGTAATGTTGATTTCCTTACCCTTTTCTTTATTTTCATGCAGGAACGTGATAAACAATGTCGCTTTTTCGATTGTTTCTCCGCTATGCAAACCGTCTAGCATGGACATGTATTTTTCATTTTTTTCAAATAAAAAAATTTTTCCGCACTTTAAAACTTACTTTATTCGATTACTTACTTCAATACCTTACCAAAAAATTAGGAACCACATTCCTTCTAAGCAGCCCATATTCTGCAGTCTTACCATTATAGCAAACACACGTTCATTTCCACCTTTAGGCCTCTTTTGCAATGCCATTTTAATATAATTAAATTTATAAAACTTCAAACAGATTACCCTAACCTATAACAGTAATTTTTATTTATATATTTATGATCTTGTATTGGCAGTCGGTAGGCATTTAAATCTAACTTACGAAGTTACAATGTAACTGTTAATCCTAATACATAATATTTTCGGTGTGCGGACGTAAATACCTAACTAACATTCATTTCTTAAACATATATTTGTGTTACACATTACTTTATTTATTTTTGTTCCTGGGATTTCATACAAAAAGCCCAAATCCGCTTACGCACAGTCTACTGTCCACGGTGCAGCCAATGAAAACGTTGCATTTCTCGTATCAAAGTATGAGAATAGTAAGGCATCAAAGCAAAACGTCTCTAACATGTCGTTAGTTAACGGGCCTATAAAATCGCTTGAGCGAACATTAAAAGTTTAACAGGCTGCTAAGATTTTAGTGATGCGTTAACTATCAACTCGTTAAGAACGTTTTAAAGATGGTTGAGCGAACCGGGCATCAATAATTTATTTTCACCAAGGGCGACCCCAACATTTTACTTGCGGGGGTCATACCAGATAACTAGTGAGCAAAGGTATGTAAAGCCACACAACTGGTTTGCAATACACTGAGCCTCATGTGCGACCATTTGGACAGTTTTATTGTCGCCACTTATTTGAAGGAGCGCATCATAGACCTCTCCCACTTGATATCTCAACGGAGGTAAAAGGCATCGAATCTGCTTTCCCACCATGTGGCACTCAGTGGTTTTAAAGTGAGACTACTGATATGTTTCTTCAAAACGGTGGGTTGTCAGTGGCGTGCCCAAGGGGGGGGGGGTTGGTGGGGGTTATAACCCCACTTTTGGTCCAGTATTCCTAAAAAAAATGTCAAAGGCAAGAAAATTTAGCAAAATGAGGACTGACTACTTAAAAAATGTACACATAACCCCCTACCTTTAGAAAATCCTGGGTACGCCACTGTGGGTTGGCCCAAGTTATATAATATAATGTAATATTATAACTTTCAAGTTTTCAATAGGCTTATTTTTTTCTTCTCTTCCAATTTTGCCGCCCTGAAAATTTACCGCTCTGGGCGGTGGCACGGTTCATTCCCCCCTTTCGCCGGCCCTGAGCTGGAGCATGGTGCTGATCACATCATCTCTAACTCTGACAAGAGATCCACAATGTTAGGAACCCTATTCTCACACCCCTAAGTGCCTTCATGTCACAGTGTAGTGTACAGGGCATAACTTCGTTGTTTCCTTCTTCAAGAGAATTAAGTTCAAAAGGTAGGGTGGCTTGTTAACTGAATAATTTCCCTTTCGGTGAGTCCTTAGGGTCAAGTAACCACCCATTGAGAACCTACAGGCAATGTTTTATTCAAGGTTTGGGTGCTGTGTGAAAAAATCCTAGTGCTGTTAGCACTGAGAATTATACATTGGTTTTTCAAACGAATTCTATGACCAGTGATGTGCCCAAGATTTTCGTAAAGGGGGTTACGTATACTTTTTTTAGTAGTGTCCTCATTTCGTCATTTTTTCCTTGACGTTTTTTTAGAATTACTGGCTAATGGAGGGGTTATGACTCCCACCAACCGCCTTGGGCAAGCCACTGTTTATCACACTATTATTGCGGAACCCAGTATGGTAAATCCATCACAAGAATATGCTATCCGACGTTATTTTCTGGAATAGAAACAAGTACGCACACTTCAAAGTCAAACATTGGAGAAAAAGTCCTCCTCCTCATTAGGAGTGTGACCCCCAGACAATGCATTGAAGCCCTGATAAATTACTGTCTGTCCGATAGCCATATTTCCTTGTCTACTAGATGCTTTTTACAGTAGTCTGTGACAATGTTACAATGACCACTCAGTAACTGCACTTTGGAGACTCAATTATGTCATTGTAATAGTTAAATAAGCGCAGATATACAAACTGTCAATAACAGTGAATAATAATTTGTTCTAAATGCCGCAAAAAATGAAAAAGAACTGTTCCAAGAAACTTACTTTGTGCGTTGGTGTTTGGTATTTATTGTGTATCGTCAGTGTAGGAGATACGCAACTTCTAATAAATGTTAAAAATCAGGTACATTATACTAGTTAAAAAAAAATGTATGTATTTTTCATGTATTGTATATATTTTTTTGACAGAACTTATAATTTAACTGAACCAACAGCTTTAAATACTGTAATAGGCCATAAATACAATGCCAATAACTTTGTTTTTGTATACAATTAATTTCTGCTTCAGTTTGTAAATTCAGTAATGATCAGTGGCGTAGCGTTATAGTACGCCCGGCGTTCCCAGATTCAAAATTTCAAAAATGCGTAAATGCTGTAAATATAAAGTAAAACTTGACTAATTTCGTATATGTTTGACCTTCATGGCATTATAATAGCTATTTTTCGCGATCCGCTTGCAACGCTCCACTAACAACACTCGTTCTAGCATTTTTTTCAATGCCTTTCCTGGCCGGACGCCGGGCAGGTTCGGCGTAAAGGACTCTATATTCCTTGCTGTATATCTGGAGGGAAAGCTTGGAGCTCTACAGCAGGCATACAAATGCTCTCTCGTATGGAGCAGAGGGCTACGGTGATTGGTTTATGTGACCTTCCTGCCTTCTGAAACAGACGACAGCGGTAGAATTCCTACCAGGTTCTTCACACTCATGTTATGTGATGCTACAATACGCAATATTGAGTGACATAACTTTACCAAATTCAAATATACCACTTCATAATGGCCACTGCATTGTATAATTTATCGCACGAACAGCGATGTGCATTAAAAACTAAAAGATCAACACAGTTTTTGTCAAATAAGTTGGTGAAGTCTTCGTGGTAGAAGTTCAGCCTGTGGCTGCTCTACCACTGCAAAACTATTCTTTATTATTATTTTTTCTTTAGTATCTGTCAATGGAAATGTTTAGCATTCATTTGAAAACTCTTAACATCGAATGATCTCTGGACAAAATTATTTTAAAATGTTAATCAACATTCTCAAGATGTAATAAACAGTGGTCTGAATTACTAACCGGCACTGTTACGTCAGTATTCTTTGTGAGTGTTCTTTGTGAGTGTCCCTTCATCAATATCATCACTCATATTCATATTCGCGATTAACCAAAAGTGGTAGAAAAGCGAAGTAAAATAAACCAAATCAATCAGTAGTTGGATCATCCACAATAATGATGTCTACTGTTATTCAGAGGCGCTTGTGATTCAGGTAGGTTTCTTAATGACTTGCATCATGCAGAAAGGTATAAAAAAAAGGTATAAAACACCAGAGTTCAAAACATTTGTTGCATAGTGAGGCATCTCATTTTCTAGCTAAAACATGCATGGATGATGTTTTATTGAAAACCCAGCTGACTTCAGGCAAATAATACCTCTGGCGACTAATACCATAAGTAAATTATTAAGCAAGAAAGGGCCGACCCTTCCTTTGGACTTGGCGTTCCCACCCGAAATGCCCATGCTACACCACTGTTAACGATAAGGAAGAATAAGACAAAGTGTTGTTAAAGTTGTGCTGAATTGTAAGTCAAATGATAAAATGTCCATATAATCTCGAGGAGGAAGTTTCCGGTGTGGAAACGAACGCTGTAATTTGCAAATGTTCGGTAATTCTTAAGCTTGACCAAATTGTTTGTATGCTTTAACATCTATTTCCTTCTAGGGTGGAGATGTACTTCAAGAGACGATAACTGCAAATGTGACAGACGATGTTGTGTTACTTGAATTCCAGAGATCAGATGGGACTTTGATAACTCAGTTAGTGGATTTCAAAAATGTAAGCATTTACACAAGTCAGATAATTGAAAATATGAATGAATTAACTGTTTTGCTAGAGAATGTATTGTTTGTGTGTTTGTGTTGTGCAAAAAATGGATTACAGATAGGAGAAAGAGATACCTGCATTTGTTTTGAAAAACCTTTGTGTCAGTAACTGCAATTCAGCCACTGTAAGTACAAGGTGAATAGACATAAACAAATGAGGCCTTGACAACCACGAAGATACATGATCTGACAACCTCCACATATGTTGACAGATTTATTGTTCTTTTTAGTATGAAATGTGGTGGAGCGAATTTTCAGTGTCTACTTTTCGCTGTGTAGTGTGTCATTATTTTTTCAGAGGAGTTAGAGAGGCATTATAATGGAATAATAATAAAAATCCCATTTGAAATGTAAACAATTCCTGTTAATGATAAACGTGTGTAAGAAAACAAAATTTAATGTTTCAAACTTCCCATGTCCTTGTATTAGAAGTTTCCGAATAGCCACAGGGCTGATGCACCTTTATCATTTTTAATAATTGATCAATCAACTATTGGATTGAAATTTGATGACGAAGTTAATACACTTGGAACCTAATATAATGTTTTTGGTGCAGAATGTAATCTAAATGCCAAATCCACTGCTGTACATACACCATGAAACTGTACCGATACTTCTCACTTATACCACATGTTAGTTTGATACCTAAGCTACCTTCCAGTAAATGGACATGCCTTCCAACACTAGGCGCATGTGCATTGACAAGAGGAGTAGAGAGTATTGGTGGAGTTGGCCATCTAAAGTTGTGTAATTCTCGCCATACCTCCAGGACAGACAGTCAATGCACAGTATTACTGTTCATTTTTGGAACATAACCTGCAACCAGCATTGCGAAACAAGAGGGGGACACTTTCTGCTGAATCCTCCCATCATTTTGCAGGACAATGCTCGGGCTCATGTAGCACAACCTGTGGCTGATTTGTTAACTCGATGGGGCTGACAGATGTGTAACTTTGATTTGAACCTTAAGATGTAGATTCCGAACTGTTCCAGAGATTCTTCATGCAATAGACCGCTCCATTCTGAAACAGAACAGGCGCTGCTACAGGTATACGTCTTCCACATCGCTGGCAACAGTTGTATATAATGCTGGTGACTACATCAATGGGCTCTTTAAGTTTCACATTTTGTATCATTTGAGTAAATATCCAACCCATGTATTTACAAGTTGACTAATTTATTTAGTTTTGTAATCCTAATTTATTATTCTCCTACTTTAGGTGAATATGTATACTCACTTACATTTTTTTAAAGCCAGTCACATATTACACCATGTGACCTCAACAGATAACAACACCGAGATGCGACCAAAGATGTCTTTGCAAGTATTTACAGGAGCATTTGAAAGTCTTGATTGAGCAAGTAAATGTGAGGCTTGAAGAAAGTAATTAGCATGCAGAAGTCATCAGCAGACAACAGGGCCTTCATCTCTTCTTCCCCACCTCTTCGTTAATCGCATCTATTGTTGTTATGAAGAGCAGTGGGGAAAGAGCACTTCCCTGTTTTAGTCCATTATTTCTACTGAACCACTCTGTTCTTCCCACTGGTGTCCTCACACAGCTCTGGTTGGCCTTCACACACTATCTCTTCCTCGACCCCTTTCTCTCTTAGAGTCTTCCAAATCTTTGTTCTGTTCATCCTGTTGTATGCCTTTTCTATATCTAGGAATGCCATGATCAAATCGTTTCCATACTCGTAGTGCCTTTCCTGCATTTGCCTTATGGTGAATATCAGATCTATTGTTGATCTGCCTCTTCTCAATCCATACTGTTCCTCTCTCATGTTCAGCTCTGTCACTTCCCTTATTCTTTTCTCTAATATTTTCTCATACACCTTTGATGAGTGGCACATGACTGTTATTCCTCTGTATTTTTTACATTCCTTTCTGTCACCCTTCTTGAATATGGGAACTATTAGTCCCTTTGTCCAATCTCTTGGCACCTCTCTCTTGCGACAGTTTTCAACACTCTGTACAGCCACTGCACACCAATCACTCCTGCTCCTAGTATCATTTCCACTGGCACTTCATCTACTCCAGGTGCTCTATCTCTCTTCATTCTCTTCAGAGCTTCCTCCACTTCTTTCCATGTGAGATTCATTTTCCTTCCTGTTTTCTTTCACTTCTTCATGTTCATTTCCTTTTTTCGCATCCAGCAATTTCTTGAAATGATTTCTCCACATTCTCTTTATTTCTTCGTCCTGTGTACGTGAGAGTTCTGAAATCTATAACAAATTCAACAAAAGTAGGTGGCGAAAAGAACTAAACAAAATACTGATTGTACACCTACAGCATTGTTTAGTGAATGTAGACTCATCTTCTTGAGATAGTCTCATCTTTTGTGGTCGGACAGTAACCTTGCATCAGCCGGACCCTGTGGCCGAGTGATTAGCACAAGGGTCCCGGGTTCGAATCCTGCTCGGGCTTGGTTGTTTGTGAATGTCCATTCATCAATTTCATCACTCATCCACATCTTTGCAAATTAGCCAAGAGGCACAAAACGCGAAGTGAAATAAACTAAATCAATCAAAAATAACCTTGCATCGGTGGTTATAAAACTAGGATAACAAATATGGCGGACTGCTGGAGCCTACCTCTCTCCTCAAATGAGCCAACAAAATCCGAAAAATTGTCAGTTATTTTCATAGATTTTTAAAGGTTCGCAATAAAATATTTCACAGTTTGAGGTAGTGCCTCTGTGAGATGTGGCCCTCATTAACAAACCTAAGTAGAAATCAAACAATATTAAATGTGCATGTTCAGAATTAATCCTATTTCTGTCCTCCCCATGCCTATGCTGTAGGAATATATTTTTATAGAGTTTAGATAACGTGAAACTTGAATGAAACAGCTTAACGGGAGGAATGCTGTGCTCCTCGTATATCAAGTCCAACCACTCCCCACTACTTGGAGCTACAATACTCTTTGTGTTTCTACCGTTATTTTATTTTTTGCTACTGAGAATTAGACATTAACATTGAATTGAACAATGATGTATTAACGTCTGAGCCTAGTTTCGACTGGTGCCAATTACTGTGTGATGTGTTTTTAAAATCCTATAAGTTGTCAAATTTCATCGTGAAAATGTCACAAAAATGTGGCAATATAACAGGTGATTTTTTTTTAACATTTAAGTTCTAGGGAATCGTTCCCTTGAATGTGCATTTAGCTGCATTTCTTGCTCACCAGATATGTCTGTTGCAGGAGGTGCAGATCTTGAAGGCTCTGGTGCTGGGTGAGGAGGAGCGTGGCCAGAGCCAGTACCAGGTGATGTGCTTCGTCTGCCACTTCCAGAAAGGGGAGTTCATTTCCTCGGATGCCATGTCCAAGCTTCGACAGGTACGTGATCGGGTAGTGGCCCAAATTCCCCTTTTCTTGTATGTGCTTATTGCTTGCTTTGTTTATTTATTTCTCTTGTACTTTACATTTCTTACAAGTATACATACAGCATTTTTGATGTAATATTTCTGGAGAACACACACTCCCTTTACAGACATTTATTCTTAGTTTGTTTAATGCAAAGGTGGTTTGATTTACTTCATGATTTAAATCGGTTGATTTTTTTTAAACACTGATTTAAATCAATTTAAAGAAATAATTTATAGAACCGTGTACTGATAGAATTTGTAGATATTAGAATCACTTTTGGTGAAAGTACATTAATCTCGTAATCATTGAATGGTGTTTATTAGGCTCTAAGGAAGGAAACAAAATATATGTACTGATGGGGTAAAGCAAGCTTATACAAAAAGATATGTAGTATGTAAATTGCAAACACACTAAAAATTCAATAATTTTTATGGGCAAAGATAGCACAAATTTTGTGCAGAATAATCAAAATACTAGTCATGTTAAAACATATATAGTATCATTATCCTATAGTATCATTATCCTCTCGCCCTAAGATTCTCAGTCTAAAGTTCAAGTCACCAACCCTGAGACCTTCTGTAAACAAAACCACCTGCATGCAGAAAGCATTGCAAACTCGTAGAAGTAAAATAATCCACACGAAAATCCAGCGTTGTTACAGGATTCATTACGTAAGGTAAAACAAAGGCCAATTTGTAGTATGGGATACGCTGCCGCAAATAACGTCTCACTTTAAACCCAATGCTCTTTCTTTTGTACTTATTGCTTCACCTTTATGGTTAACTCTTTGCACCAGTAATCATTTCCCATAAATTTGGCTTCTTTCTTGCGTGCAAATTTTTTTTAGACAAAATGATATAACATGGTAATGTATATTTCTAAGGTTTGATATAGATAGGAGTGTATTTGAAATTTGTTTGTAGATTTTATGTAAATTGTATCTTATGTAAATAAAATATATTGATGATGATGATCAAAACAAGACAAATAAACTTCGTAAATTTATTGCGGTTGGAAACTTTGACAAGCATCCTAATAACGATTTTTGTTCCGCCACATATAGTGCACTTCGTAAAATAACTTGGTGACATGGCAACACAAGATAAGTGTGAACATTTTGTAGTAATATGGATTGTAACTTTCACTGAGCTTAGAGATTTGTGTACATAATGATATTTTATAACATTGGTTATTTTCTAAAAATAATCATGTGAACAGCAAGGAAATAGTGCCACTATCAACATGGCGAGTTCTATGCATGCAGGAAGGTCTCCGTGTTCAGTGATACATTGAATTGGTGAGACGGTTTGTTTACAGAAGGTCTCAGGGTTGGTGATTTACAAAATTATGGTTCCTTTGAATTACTGTTCTGTATTCGTTCGATCTTCGGTTTAGGTTATTGGATTTGTTACGACCAAATCATTGCAAATATCTTTACATTTATAAGCACTTAGCATGTGGAGAAATTTTTGATGTGTAGGAAATCTGCTAGAAAGCAAAGAAAATTGTATGGTTTATTAAGATTGTGTCTCATATGAAGTTTTTAGCTCACCGAGATTCGTTCTAACTTAAGAATTTGTGATTTTATATGGTACCAGTTATGATATGATGTTTTGCTTCAAATTTGCACATGTTTTGTGCATGTAGGACAAAATTTGCTTTTGAAGAACTGGTGTAGGTTGTGAGGAATTGAATGTATACTGGTCACACATCAGTGCTAAATATTTTGCTTATTACTTAATTGTGAACACAAGGTTCAAAAGCAAAAATCGTGATGGTAGTAAACATGTCCGGAAAAAATTCATTCTTGGACTGGGATATTGGAATTTCATAATCAAAAAAATATTAGCAACCCTGGATCTGCTTACTGTTCACTTTTCCGAGACACGTTATGGCTGCAAGAATAAGCAATCGTGTTTGTGAAATCCTGTTTGGTCTCCATTTTTCAGTGCAAAAGGTCACCATGAATTGTGAAATGAACCTCCTCTAAATAAGAGCACAGCTATCTGCTTGCTGTATAAATTTGCATATTTGGTTTAACATGTTGTGTTGATGCATTTCGAGTTGTTCATGTTTGAGTTGTCTTCCTTCAGAAAAACCCAGGGACCATCCGGATCCCAGAGGAGGATCGTGGCCGTGAGAACTTCACGATGGACCTGTTCGTAGAACTCGACAAGTCTTCCGTCATCTCCCGCCATGTGGGGAACATGTGCAGTGAGGCTGGTGATGCCACATATGCTAGGGAGAGTGACTTGAAGTTGTGGGCATCGCAGAAAGGTAAGTAATAGCTGATTTGCGTGTATGAGCAGTGTTTGAGATCCCTGAAATGTTGCTCCTGGGGTTGACACACAAAAATCCCCCATTAAAAAATTGAATGATTGGGTGTTCTCAAATGTCTGAAATGTCTTGGAAACTACATTTTTCCTTCTAAATTAGAGGTGATTAAATTTTTCTTTAGATTGTAGTAATCGTAAATAATTAGAGGTTAATTTTTCTGCAACAACCTTAGAAGCATCTGTTGAATGTTTTCAGACAGTATTTCATTGGGACTGGAAGAGAAAAAAAAGTTACTTCTAAAGTAGGAGTGTGGTTAGTTTCACATAAGGCTTCCACTAGGATATATTACAGGAAAGTACATCCATTAATTTAGATCTCTTAAACGAGATAAAGAAAATTGTAAGTGCGTGCCTTTCTTGTAATTTAAGTTTTGGTAATGTTGAATTTGTGAAACTTGTTTTTTCTTTCTTATTAAGAAAGTTTGTTAGATTTGGAATGTAACCTAAAACGTTTAAGGCAATCTATAAGATAAACTCTCCATTTTTTGGTAAAGATATTTAATTTCTCAACATATAAAACTTACATAAAATGTATTTAAATCTTTCCTTTGTTTGTAAAAATATTGGTAACAGTTCCGTATATCGGAAAGACTACAGAACAAACTACTTACGGAAATGAGTTTCTGCAAGCTTTCCAACTTTGTCGAGGTATTTTCTTTCATTGTGGAATCGATTTGACCGGGAAATCATGTATTTTTCAAGAGAAATAACTCACCGACGCACAATTGCTTTTGCTACTTGAACTGCATGCTCCGCACGTTCGATGTCGTAACGTACTGTCAGTGTTTCAAACTCCTTTTTTGTTACTATGCTTGCCTAACCCAACATAACCTAACCTTATGGAATTGGTTTGTGGGGCTATCCGTCAATGGTTCGTGGGGCTAACCGTCAGCTACCCATCCATAATGTATAATTTCCACCGGTGATGAACATGATAGCAAGTATTTTTCGGTGAAGAAGGTTGAAACACTGCATACCCACAACGTGGGTCAAGATGTGCTCCGGAAGCGAAGATAGGAATAAAAAAAAGCACTCAGAATGTGAAAAATTGCGTTTGTTTTCGTGTAAAAAGCATAATGACACCTTGAACAATGTTCCGTAATACACAATTGTTAAGTACGCACCATGCGAAACACAAAATTTCCGATTTTCATGTGTTTCCGATATACGGAACTGTTACCAAAAGGTTTAATAGTCTCAGTTTCACATGTTGGTTTCCACTGCTATTAAATATTTAATGTATTTTAGTAAATGTCTTAAATTTAGTAATTATTTAACTGTTACTCTGCCACAAATACATGACAGCTAAAGAAGTAAGAGTAGGGACAGATGATATTGGAAATTTGATATCGTCAAAATATTGTGATACGTCATCTAGTTGATATCGCCTGGATGATATTTTCTCAATATCGCGATATATTGTCTGGATATATCGCCTAATACTACTTGAGAGAAATAGTGTGTGGAATTTAATATTTTCACAGTGTCGGTCCAGAAAATTCTATTCTGCCCCTAATAGGCAGTACTAAACATTAGTCTGCTTTCACAAAGACAGTGAAGCATAATAGTACTAGAAGTAAAGTTATATGAACACTATCAGGGTCTTCATTCCAAACTTAGAAAAAGAATCGTCCTATTAGTGCTATCGTTGTTACTCTTAGTATCCACCATCAATAATTTTCGGTATTAGAATTTACTTTGAAGGAGGAAAATTGAATTATTGGTATCGTCAAAAGAGTGAAAAAAGTAAGTTACATAAAATTGTATTTTGAATGAATTTATATTTATACACTTACAAATTACATGCTGCAACTATTTCTATTGTATGGATGCAGTTTAAATGTATTTCCATTAGGTAAGTTATAATGCTTAAAAATATATTTAAGTGTGGTGAATGGAATTTCTGATCCCCCTGCATTTCCCCATCATTTGTTTTTTTTTTCAATTGAAATGGTGTTTTTTTATTGTCGGGATTGGAAACTAAACACTTTTCACTTTTTCCTCTCAAGCGGTTCCCTTTTTTTTATATTTTGTGTAACAGTGTAATTTAATTTTCTAAAATATTGACTAAACTTGATTCATTTGATTAACATTTGTTAGCAAGTTAAATTCAGGGATAGACAGAACTTAAAATAATTCAGGAAACAGCTTTTTTGTTGTTTAAGTTGCAGGCTAAGAAAGCCATGAAGATAAAATTTACACATTTTGAACCTTAACCTTAAAACATGTAATTTGTTAATTAGTAAATGAGAGGATTAAAAATTTTGGATTAAAGGTAATTAATAATTTTGCCAGAGTGGCCTTCTTAAAAAAAACTTTAATGATAACAGTGTGAACAGCTATGCAATACATTCTAATACATGGCAGATTCTATCATATCACTTCAGATTTCAAAATTCAGGTAGCAACAGTACACACATTTATAATGGCATGTTTATTATTCTGATGTCATGATACTTAAGAAAATGCTCATGGGAATTCTCATAAAGGAGCTAGAATTATTAAGAAAATATATTTTTTAGAATTGAATTGGAGAATTCAAATATCATGGTGACTGGGCTTTCTGTATTTGTCTACTCCTGGTTAAATCAGTATAGAGTGGTCTGAAAAGTTGTTTAACCTTTAGCCACCAAAGCCTCTTTCGCATGTAACCCCCTTGCTGCCCAAGCTGATTTTCAGCAAAATGCAGAGTTTTATAAAAATGACTGTAGATCGGACGCTAATTGCCGTAGACAGACAAATGATATATCGTTTTACTCGGAATGAATCATAGATTCGGACTATATAAAGTTTATGCACATTCGGCGTATATATGGAGGGAGGGTGGAGGATACTGAAAATTCCAAAATTTTTGAAGAAAAAATGGGGGTTTTACTCCCCTCCAACCCCGACAAAAAAGTACAAGACATTGTAACAATACACATGGAAATAATCGCTATAGTGTTAGGAACAAGAAAATAATTGCACTGTTATCATATGATCAGTAGAACACGACTTGTACCACAAAAATGACATGTCTCTACGCCACTGACTCCGTTTCAAAGGAAGTTGCCGTTTTCCCACCATTCCCCCCCCCCCCCCTTTATGGAAGAACAGGACATGTAAGATTCTTTACGGTGCAGAATATGTGTTAACAATAATGTTAAAGAAGAAAAATCGCAAATCCAGCCAAAAATAGCAACATTATAACGTAAAAACTACGAGTATCTCGCTCGGGATGCAAGAGGTTAAAAGAATTTGGTGTTGCAAAATGTTGGGAACCCTGTAAAGTAACTCACTCTCTAGCCTTCTTAACCCCGAAGGTTTATGGCTTCAGCAACACAAACCTTCCATCTGTCCCTATCCTAGGCAAGATCAATCCAATCTTTTCCATCCTTACCGATTTCCCTTAGGTCCATCCCAACGTTATCCCTTCACCTTCATCTTCGTAAAGCCAATGAATTATGAAGTCTTTGATTTGTAATGGTGGTCATTTGTTTCAAGCTGGAGATATCCCGCTGCTCATAGGAGCTGTGAAGAGATTTCCACCAGCCCCTGCGCCAAGATGCTCCGAATCCACGGACCCGTGGAAACCATGCTTGTGCCATTTTGAAATCTGCATCGGCTGGTATCCGTGCGGCCTCAAGTATTGCAAAGGGAAGGACAACTCGGGAAAGGTGGTGAGTTACAGATGCGGCATCAAGACGTGTAAAAAGTGTCGTCTCTTCGAGTACTACGTGAAACAAAAACAACTCTGTCTGTGGGATGAATGACCCCAGCGTTCACTCTATGCTTCGCGGCTGCTAGTCGGCAAAATCAGCTGAAGACTGCTGTTAAGACTTTTGCAAGCAGGGTACGTATTGTTTCAAAAGAAATATTGACTGTTTACGTAAGTGTTAACACTTAATTGTTGAAAAGGACCTATTTGCTTTTTTTTTTTTTTTTACATAAATGAATACAAGAGTTGCAGCTCATAATATGTTTCATTGGGAAATTGGGATGTTTTAAGAAATATAGATATGTTCACTTTGTATAAAATAATAACAATAGGTTGTTTTATATATATATTGAAGTGTGACTCCATTTAGTGACGGGGATCGGTGGAGACACAAGGATGTAGCTCGAAGAAAAGCGAGTGGTTAAGTTTAACTTGTTGACCTGCCTGGCCGAGAAGGGAAGGTGAAGAAGACAGAGCTCTCCACACTTACCTGGCCCAATCGCCGCTGGCTACCCTCAGGCCCATGCCGGTGTCGCCGTCTCGTCTCGTCTCGGGCATCCTCCGTGATTCAACTCGCTCCCGGTGCTTACCGTGCTCATCCCGACGGTTTCTGGGATCTACAATAACTGTCTTATTTTCATTCCAAAGGAGACGTTTTATTCCGTGTCGTAATGTGTTGACCCTGTAGGTTTTCATTCCTCTACCACCGGCTTGATTACCTCTATCAGGCGGCCGAACCCAGTAGCTACGGTGGAATGTTAGTGCTAGGCCAGCGGTATGCTAGGTATTGGTTGCACGATTGCGTCAGTGTACTGTGTGAAGAGGCGACGTTCTAACGTTTGCTCAGTTTCCCTCATCAATATATTAATAACTTACATTTTGCGAGTATCTAGGAAACTCCTGCAACGTTTCGGGACGCAACTGCTCCCTTCCTCAGGCTGCTCATGTTTAGGTTATGTATAACCACGTCGAACTCTCCATAGGTACAGGATATAGTAAAACGTAACCTAAACGGGAGCAGCCTGAGGAAGGGAGCAGTTGCATCCCGAAACGTCACAGGAGTTACCTAGATACTCACAAAACGTAAGTTATTAATATATATATATATATATATATATATATATATATATATTAAATTTGTGAGTAATTTGCACAACTTTCATCATGAATAGGTTCTTTATTTTGCCCTTGTATTCTTGTGAATTATTACATTGAATCACCGAAATTGATGGACAATTAATATATTTGCATCATCATCCTTTGCCGTTTCCTGCCTCTGGCTGGGTCGTCATAGAAGTGAATCCTCTCCATTTTCTTGTGGTCTTCCACTACTCCTCTTTTTCCACGGTGTTCCAATCTTGTCCTCTTCTCCTAACACTCTCCGCTATCTGCTCTTTCCAGCAACAGCTTGGTTTCCCTCTTGGCCTTATTCCCACTCCTTGTGCATGGTAAGCTCTTTCTGCATCCATCCTCTTCATGCGTCTGAACCACCTCACCTCATTTTCAATTGCCACTAAATCGTTATCGTATGTGCCATGAATATAATTATAGTATTTTTCAATTTTGTTATTTTATGTCGCTTTTCTGTCACTTTGGCTAATCGTGACAATGTGGATGATTGGATGAAATTGGTGAAGGGCCACTCACACAGTACATGAAGTCGAAAGTTGATCACAGAATCTAACTATATTACAATCAGTCTGTCTTTTCTCCCTGTTTTTGTTATAACGTAATTGTCTATGAATTTGGATTTTCCCTAATTTGTAATGTGGTATATTGGAGTGCAAAATGGCTTAAGTTGTGTATATTAATCATTCTTTATCAGACAGAATTTCTGTTTCAGGGTGACTACTCACGAGGAATTCCTGGAATTATGCATGAATTATTGGCTCCGGGAATTATGTGTGAATTCTGCTTGCATTTTTCTCTGTAGACGTGAAAAATTGCAACTTTTTTAAAATCCCAATTACATCGAATTTATACATATTTATTAATGTCCTGAAGCAAGTTATTCACAGTTTAGCCTTTATTTTTATCGAGGAAGGAAAAGAAAGAGCTCCTTGGAAAATAATAAAAGAGAATTCTGTCAATGCGTTTGCTTTGTTAGTGTCCTTTGCAGAACAAGCTACAATTGAATCTGACACACAAAAGATTATTACAAGATAAAATATCTCGAAGTTGATTTCTTTAAGTTGATTAGGTAAATTTGAAATTCTTACATGAATAACAATTTTTCGTAGTTTACTACATCCCGTAACATTTGTGACTTGTGTTTGTAGATGTATTTCTACTCTTGAGTATGTGAAAATTCAAATGTAAACTCTGCACCTTAAATTATATATATATACGTACACACACACACCATTGAATTGAATTAGAATTTCTGAATACACTGTTATTGCACAGACCCTTTATGTTGTTAATATATTTGTGTGTGCATGGTGAGAGATGGTAATACCTAAGTTTGAAATAGAGAAGACACTTGCTTGTACCCTTGAATTTTTTGAGAGTGCCTTGAAAAGCGGGAATTATACTTGAATTTTATCATGGTTTTAGAGTGGCCACCCTATGTTTATATTATTAAATTGTTTATAAAAAGACGTTAAAAACTGTACTTACGTATGCGAGTATGTTGTTCCTATTTTTCATCTTTAGAACTACGTTTCGGAGACTAACTATCCCCTTCTTTAGGTTCGTGTGAAAAAACTAGGTACTTAGCATAGTACCACGTCAAAATGTAATAAAAGGATTGTGGACAAGGGTTGGTGTGGATGCATTTAAGATATTATATCCCTGCCACAGACATATATATATAAAGCTCGTCGTTCACTAAAAACTTGCACAATTAACCTATTGTCATGTTAAAAACGTTAAAAAAACCTGACCAAGGCAGTAATTTATGCCTTGGTCAGCATATTTAGTTTTTCATAATCATGGAAACAAGACTTAATGGAGTTATAAAAAAACCTGTGTGTATCACTATATACAACTTGCAGGTACGGCCTTTCCTGTTTAACTCTCATTGTCCACAATCCTTTTATTACATTTCGACTTGGTACTATGCTAAGTATCTAGTTTTTTCACACGAACCTGAAGAAGGGGATGGTTAGTCCCCGAAACGTAGTTCTAAAGGAAAGGAAAGGAAATTGGGAACAACATACTCGCATACGTAAGTACAGTTTTTAACGTTAATTTTTTTAACGTCTTTTTATATTCTGGAATTATGAGTAATACGCACCAAATCTACAAAATGCTAAATTGTTGAATTCGTTCAGTTTTAATACAAATGTATAACTTTAGAAGTAAGTTATATTACATTACAATTTCTGATTTTACATGCATGTGTGGTCCTATCCATAAGTAATTGAAACTTGAAAAAATAGCTTTGAACCTATATTCAGAAAATAAACCCCTAGTTGCACTTGTATTTCTACACTTTCCTCACATAACATTAGCTAATATCTCTCTTAACTTCCTTTTTGGAATAGCTTTATCTTTAAAGCTTTCACATTTATGCTATGACCGTACACATTGGGTAGTCTGATCATAAACTGGCCTCCAAAGGTTAGGGGTAAGAGTCATAGCCAAAGCTTTTTTTTTTGTGCATGTCTGGTTGTTCCTCTATTCTTCATCTAACCACCATTTTTCCTTGATTAGCTTCAAAAGGTAGAAAAGTGACATTGAATAACTATAAAATATAATACTATATAATGGTCAGTATGAAAATCATTATTTCTCTGCATTTTTATAGTATTTTTGTATTTATAGGATCTGATTCTTTTAGTATATGTTAGTGCAATGTTTTTATGTGACAAGACCACTCTGTCACATAAAACATTATAATTTCCCAATGAAACTATTTTTGCAGTTTGCAGTACTTTTAATCATGCGTAAACAATGCATATGTATATTCCAAGTGTAATTTTTTGACATGTGGGGCCTTAACTCTTTTGTACACGCATACTGATTGACAATATTTGCATAACTTGTGTACAGACTTGTATTAATAATGAATCTAGAGATCATGAATGGTGTATTGTGTGTCATAGGTAATCATGGGCATTTGTGAGCCTACAGGAGCCTTACTAAGTCTGTGATGTATCAGTTTCCCTGTAGAGTATATCCAACCCCCAGTTTTATTTACCGAAACTGGTTATTATGTTATGCATTTCAGTATAGTAAATGGTTCTTGAGGGGCTGCACCACATCGTCTCCATGACTTGTAAATAGGGACCTTGATTTTTTTTTGCAAGTATAGTAACACTGAAGGATGTTAATTGTTACAAAAAATTGTTTATGTATGTGCAGTGACATGCTCTGCAAATTTTTCATCAATTTGAAATCATGAAATAATGCAAATTGTGGCCTTTTTCGCAAATTTCAACACCTTTTCTGCTTAAAGATAGTAAAATGCATCATATTTACACACACATATAATGCACACATTATAAAAAAACTGTTATATAATTCTACATCTACATAAATCCATGTTTAAATGGATGTTTACCATGATTTTTCACCTCTCAGAGCACTTTGCATCACCAATCAAAGTGACAGGGGTCTGATGGCGGATCGAGTGTACCTATATCACACATGGCCGTAACATTGGTATTTGTCATATGAGAAATTCTCAAATATCATTTCCAATGTATGAAAACACGAACAGGCTAGGCCACGTGACCTGCAACTTAGGATACTAGTTTGAAAATGCAATGAAAGTGTAATTTTATGTATATTTTGCAGAAAAGTGTGCTGAAGTAAAAACGCGAATTTTTGCAAAAACAACACCAGAAAGTAACAAAAATAACACCAAAAAAATCTAGATCCCTGCTCATCAGGTACAGTCAATAGGTATTTTTCAACAGAACTGTTTTGAGACTGAGGGCTTTGATTACATCAGAGACTGACATAAGGAAGCACAGGTATAGTACCTTAAAATGCCTGGTGTGGTATTTGGTAAGCTGTGTTTCCAGCCAGCCTGCTCCAGTTCATGACAAGATCCACAATGCAGCTTGTGTTAGTTACGGCGAAAGATTTTTTCTGCTTGCAATGGTATCATGGATTTTTGTTGCAATGTCTGATTCTTTTACTTGAAATTTTTCTGTGAATGCAAAAATTAATATGGTTGGTACATTCATAAGGGGGTGTGATCCTTAAGTCTTGATGAAATGAATTCAACAAAGGTAGCTCGGCTTGTGAGCATGGTGAAACCAGTTATTTTACTGACTTAGAAATGATCTAGGCCAGTGGTTCTCAAATTTTTTTGTCATTGTACCCTTTAGTGGTAACTAAACGTTGAATGCACCCCCACCATAGGTATTCTGCGAATAGTGGGTTTGGGGGAATTTCTTCGGCTATGGCTTGTATCAGCAATAGTGAAGAATGGCATTTGGGCTGTATGTGGATAGATGGTAAATAAATAAATATTAGAATCTTACGTTTATTATTTTACTGAGTGTTCTTACATTTACAATCTTTATGATTAGTTACGAAAGTAAAAATGTGAAACACATGTTGCTAAG
This sequence comes from Lepisma saccharinum, assembly GCF_977018435.1. Lineage (NCBI taxonomy): Eukaryota > Metazoa > Arthropoda > Insecta > Zygentoma > Lepismatidae > Lepisma > Lepisma saccharinum. Next base: position 6,930,436 of record NC_139244.1, on the reverse strand, counting down.
CTTATATAAGAAACATTAATTTTCATATATTTATTGGAAAAAGTAAAGAACAGAAATATGTTTGTAAAGAAATTGTGAAGCACACACAATTTTGGAGTTTTTATTGTAAACCCTCGGAGTTTCTAGTCAGAAGTACTTGCTTACATAGCCTGACATGGTTTCTTGATGTCTGGTTGTACACTTGGAACTTTCACGCAGAAACTCAGCTCCAAAGTTAGTCGATTTCTGTATTTGTTTTTAGACCATGGATGAAAAACCATTCTTACCACAGTTTGAGAACCACCACTCTAGGCAAAAGTGACATTCACTGTGTTTTGTTCACATAAAAGTTTCATGTGGTGTCCAGCAGTAGACCAGTCCTTCTGGCAGAAATATACTCTACTTCGGACATTGTTTCTTTAATCACATTTTAAGAACAACTAAGGCACACTCATCTTGTGCATGTTGTTTTCTATCGCTCTCTGTTGAAATTGAATTGTATTTTCGAAACTAGTGCAGTTTGAAGCCATAATGGACATGTATTTTCTGCAAGCAGCAGACAATTGTCAGTGAACAAACTAGCCACCTGTTCTGTGCATTTCGTGTTAGAATGAACTTAATGCGTGGCACAAAAATAGACTCAAAGAATCTCATAACATACTTCACCAATTACATGATAGGACTTGTGGGACGGCCAATGGTCATAACTTGTTTAACATGTTAAATTCGGAACGCGTCCATGGTAAAGAATATTTTGAACAGTCAATTACCTGACATCAGTGCCACTGTGGATTTCATCTGTCACTTTCCACTCCAGGTGTTGTTGCACAGGATTTCCTGCCACCACTCTTTTCTCACTTTAACTATAACTGCGATTCCAGGAACTTTTTGATCAGACCTTTATGTACTTTGTAAGACTCCTGAAGGCATTACTTAAGTAACAATGTTGCCCCATTCTGTTATATCCTGGTGCTTAGTCCAATAAATGAATGTGCCATTTTTTTGCTTAGAATTCATGTTCAGTTTTAAACAGAGTGACACTGTTTAAAAACGTTCTAGGACAATTTTACAATTTTGTTTGTAAGTGTTTTTATGATTTGAATCCTCATGTGGGACTTGGCAGCAGTTTACAACTAATCATTCTCTGACATTCAGAATAGCTTGTAATATAATGTGCATATGTAAATATAATTAATTTTGAATATTGACATCACTTTGCATAATTTTTTAGAATGGGAAACTGAATAATTTGATTTGTGAAGCTTGTTGGTGTGTGTGTATAACAATGGAGCTGAACCGATGTGGGCGTGTAAAAATGTAAAAATGTAAAAATGACATTTGGAGTTGTCTTGGTGCTAATCAGTATTGCGTTTGCTCTCTTCATAATGTATATGCTCTATTTGTAAATATATGTACAAAAACCTTCCATATTTATAGTGTGTATATCGTAAATTGTAATTTTTGGTATATGACGGCCTACACTTTGTGCAGTGTATATTGAACCTTGTAGATTGGATATTTATGATATATTACAGAGAGGTATATATTGCATTGTGTCCCTACACTGTTTTTTTTGCACAGGTAATTTGGTGGCAAAAAATGAAATCCATGCTAGAATATTACAAACTTCATTGTGGTTAAAATTGTTTTTTATCTATGGTACAAAATGTAAATTATGAAACTTGCAATTTTAATTTCTTTCTAAACTGACCTCAATTTCTGTGTAGCACTATACCATCATTTCTTTTCAATTCATAATTGCATCTTGTTTTATGTATTTTTCATAAAATGAAAATGTCGCTCTATTTATTCCATGACTGAGGGAATAATATTCCGTACTGCCACTCGGACCAATTTGCAGATGATTTAATTTAATGCTTTCCTAAATGCTTGCAAAGCCACATTCTACTTCAAGAATATTAAGTGAACTAACATGTGATTTTTGTTCTAATCTTATACATTTCAGTCCCATTATCAGACACTACTTCAGGAATGTATTTCAGAGCTGTAAGTTCACTTTCTATTTCAACGTTTGTTAAACGTTTTACCATTTTTAATCCATCTTTGAGTTATTTTTAAGATAACAACCGAGAATAAACTCCTGGAGAAGATTTGAGAATTGGGACTGAAACGTCGAGGTGTAGGACGTACAGCGCATGTAAGTAAGTAAGTACGCTTACACCTTGTAGTCTTCTGTATGCCTCTGATGTTACAGCATTTGTACCAGAATATGTTTATTTGCATTGTAACTTTTATTATTATTGTTTGAATTACACTTTGACTGAAACACCTAATGTAATGAGCTAAGATTTTTGCTTCCACTCCAAGGCTTCAAGACTGAACCAAGACCACTCTTGAAAGATGTTTGCATCAAGTAGTGTTGCCCCTTTCAGATACCGCCATACGCATGCAAGGTTTTGGCTAGAATGAGTCGAGACATTGGTGCGATACTTGCTGGATTCATTTATATGAATATTGTAATGTTATAAAATATGTTCTTTTTATTTGTGTCATAGATTTAATTGAACTTTTTATCATTTTCCATATCGTTCAGAATATGAAGACTGGGATGATAAATACTGTCACCTGGTAGTGTCTGTTTAGTACACACTAAGGTCTGCTTTAGACGAAAGCATATTCGTTAACATTTTTCTTGCTATAACCAAACTGCTGCTGTGCAAAGTGAAAATTCTTATGCCATATTTCATGACATTTCTCAAGGATAGGTTCCGTCTTATTTCCATAGAACTTTTCGTAGCATAACAAATCGGAAGCAAGCTCTAGGTCACGAATGCAGATGTAATGGGATCCGAGTGAGATGTACACAATGTATCACTTCGCATTTTTAAAAGCTGATAACTATTCAAAAGGAATAACATTTCCTATAAAAAGGTTTTACATACAAATCAATGATGTTGTATAAATGCATACTTTATAGCGTTTACCAGTGACATGCTGAAGGGGGAGTTGGTCGGGGGTGGGGGGAATTGGGCTAGTATTCCTAAAAAAAATGTCAAAAGATAGCAAAATGAGGGCTACTAAAAAGTATAACTAACCCTCAGCTTTTGAAAATCTTGGGCACATCATTGGCGTGTACAGTACACACACGGAATAATATTTTAGTTGTTTCAATTATAAATACCTTGCACTAACCATAGATGGCATATACATCACAAAAGCTAATGTGAATGTTACATGAAATGCTTCCATGCAAAGTAATGTCTGCTTAAGATTTTTGGAAGCATTTACATAGCATTTATGCTAGCAAAAATGTTAAAGGAAATGCTTCTGTGTAAAGTGGTCCTAAAGAAGTCAATGAATCAGAGTAGTTGCTGGCTGAGGTGTGTGCATGTGAATTATATTCTATGCACACTTTCACATTGTTTCTTCATTTCTAACACAATGTTTTCAAACTGAATCTAAATATGCCAGTGCGGCAATATAATCTCAGCTGCAGTTAAGGGTTTGATTTACGTAATGCAAGAAATTCTCAGATATAAAAACTTTAACGTGTTGTATGATGAATGGTGCTGTTCGTTGAACTCTGTGTAAAGAGAGCAAACATATAGTGTGATTTGTAACATTTTATTATTAATGCTTAATTCTTTCAGGGTTGTTAAATTGCTTTCACAGTGAATTCAAGATTAACCATGTTTACTCATATATCCATACATATTTGTTTCCTTAATGGCTATCCAGTCATTGAATATGAAAAAAAAAAAATAGTCCATAATTCTAATACATACAAAAGGCTCGTTGATCAAATGCATTCACCGACCAAGATGTAAGCCAAAATAGTTTATTCTGCAAAGTGCAGAAATGAAATTATCCACTGAAAATTACCTTTCTAGGTGTTGGAAGACGGATAACTATGGAAACACTGCAACTTGATGTTGGTTATGGTAATATGCAGAATTTCTGAAAGTCAAGTATTGCTACTAAATGGAAGAGCTTGAAGCTTAAAAAAAAGGATATGAGAAGGCTCTCGGCTCATTTAACCTATGTTTTATTAATTAATTTTTTTGTGTGTTACCATGCCATTAACATCAGTTATGGCCTTTTAGTTATTAAGATATATTTTCATCCTTAGAAAGGATGCTATTATTTTTTTCCTCTTAGTCGTCGTAGCCTTGTAATCAAGGGGTCCCACGTTCAATACCTGGTGGAGGCTCATAGTGGTTCGGATCACGTCCCAATTAGCCTTACTGTGCATAAAGTGGACTTAAAACACCAACTGAATCAATCATTTTTTCCCTGTTAGAATGAAAAATTGATTAGTTAAAATTTCTCAAGGAGAATGCATTCCTCTTTTTTTTTTTTTTTTTTTTAGTTCAAGAATTTCTTTACTGAGCCTAACTTGGCATTAAAGGGATCAGGTATAGTGGAACCACAAGCAAAGAAACCTGCGCAGACCCGCGACTCCTGTAAACCATACTCCTGCATGGAGGGGAGAGGCAGAGTGGAGCAAGCTTCCTTATGGCCCGAGTTGAACAGAAGGGAAAGGTGCATGGACACTTCCTTGTGGTCGCTCTATACAGTTTAACCTAAGGTGGACATTAAGTTCAATTCTGTCAAATATTCGTAAGTATTATTAAAAAGAGAAGGGCAAGTTGTAGGTTATTGAATGGAGTTTTAAGCACACCTTAAAGTTGATTGTAAGCTAAATGAAGTTTTTTCAATTCCACTTTATGTACAGGAAAGCTAACTGGGATTGGATCTATAGTTTAAAATGGTATCCAAACCACTACTTAATTCCCAATTTCAGTGCAGTGTTTTGTTATTTTGTGTAAAGACGAGATTGTCAACCTATTTAATTTCGTGTGTAGTTGTCTTAAGTAACAGGTTCGTAGAGTACAGGGTGTCTTATCAAGTTGATCCCACTTAAACTATTATGCAAATATGTACACTTGGTGATGTTTTTATGACTTACGTGATGCGCAAGATGTTCAGACTTTACAGTCCTGACATTACGTTAGTCAAAGTGTGAGCGCCATGTGTGACATGACAACCATCGATGTGATAGTCCCATTTTCGGCCAGGCTGCTTAATATTTCAAGTGTCACTTTAGCTTCTTCAGTCCTCACTAGGGTGACCAACGGTTGCTCATGAATATAAGGGAGATTTATTTGCAACAAATTTTGTGCATTTAATGGCATGGCATCACTCCAGCAAATATTTATTGAACAGATAATATTAAACTATAGAATTGATTTACGTTTGATATAATATACAGATCACAATTGAGAATAAACATTTAAAAATTTGCATGTTCTATTCCTAACCCATATGCATTTGTCCACTGCTACTGCAGAACTAAGCAGCAATCACCTACTACAAGATATGACATCATTTCCATCAGCCAGAGGTTAAACGTGCAAGTCTTGCAGTCGACTTGAACTTCTGTGTTGCAAGCTGAACTCAGAATGAGTTGAAATTTTGCGATCTTGGTTGTTAATTAAATATACAAAAGAAATAGAATGTCAATATGGGAGAGTTAGTCTTCCTAATTCTCACTCGCAGTTCTTGCAATTTATCCTTCCACAAGGAAAATTACATGCTGATAAATCAAGTTGAAGGATGCCAAATGCTTTTTCAGCACCACAAAATGCCATATTGTGTGGAACTGTACAGTGCCTCTTGTGGCCAAAAGAGTAACTACACCGTGTCTTCATGATGCATCCCATGAAATGAATTATGAGTAACTCAAAGTGGGACTCACTTTATAGACATGCTGTATTTGAAAAGTAATAGTTCCGAAAGTGTCCATGTGAAATTTTGATGCCAAGCCCCTCATTTGGCTCATTGTAGAAAACTGTATCCTCTTATCCTTAAAAGTTATGCCTATATTGAAGACTGCGAGAGTTTCTTGTATGATACTTCTCAATGTTCTTGTAATATACTTCTTCCTTAGTTTATACGGAGAGCAATGTAAGTTCTGAGTTGAAGGTGCTGTAGAACTTTTTGTCACTTGTGCTGTAACCAGTCATGTGAACTCTTGTTCCTCTGTCTCTGTAGCATCTGCTTTGTATACTTTTGTGTGGTTTTGTAAATAAACTGTGATTGTTTCTGTAATTAACATAAAAAATGGACAAATATTTTGCAAGGAAAAATTTGAATAAATTTATACATTTATATTATTATACTTGATGTTCTTTCTTTAAGTCTTGAGAGTTTTTGTGGATGAAACCCTTTGAAATGTGTGCTACCGTGCTATAGCATGTTACTCAATTGCTAAAATAAAAAGAAAGAAAAGGAAAATTACATAGATTTAACTTCATTTTCTGACATTAAGAGGCAGTGCACTATGTATTTTCCACATGCTCTTAACCTGTAATCAATACCGTGCTATTGCCTTCACCACCTCGCCACGAGTATGAATACACCCCCGTCATGCCTCTCGGTCCATGTGGAGAGGTTGGGTCTCATCTTGGCAAAATCATCCGCTTGCCTGCTATACAGATTCACAGCACGGTAAGTGTTGCCATCTACCGTGAAGACGAGAGTGATGTTAGTTCTCGAAAGCTTTCCACAACTCACCTGCTCGATAACCTGAGAGAATCTTTTCATCACTGTAAACCTATTTTTGTATATTGGGGTACTCTAACTTCATTTTATCTGTGCTCTTGGAAACCATTTCGAGGAGATGAAAATAGTTTAAAAGGAGTGTGTGAGGTGGAATAAGATAAAGTTTAGTTTCAGGAAATAATGCTGCAGGCTAATGCCTCTTTTGGCACATAAATGTGAATATGCTATCACAACCACCCAAAACTGACCTGCCTAACCTAACAAGAAACGCATTTAGGAATGTAATATCCCTTCATACCTACACGATAGGTGTTGCAGAATTTACGGAAGTAATTTTAATGCTAACAGTCCTAAACCTGACATGCCTAACCCTACAAGAAAACCATTTACAGCTGTAATACCGATTCATACCAACATCAAGCGACATTAGCAGCAGTAGTCCACATCGGAACTACCTTGCTGTATTATTCTAGCACGTGGTTAAAATACTTTGTCCTTCCTGGTTATTTTATTTATGCTTGCTCACCTTGCATGTAGAAATGGGAAATAAATTATTCAGGCAGGCCTGTAGCTAGAATTGATCTCCGAAACCAAGTAGTTCATTTTTCAAAATTTTAACAGTATTAAATGAAGGTAAATTGTTGGGAGGGGGGGTATTATGTTCTTATAAAACACCAAATTTAGAAATATCATGCACATACAACAGTTTTTTTCTATATCTTCTAAAACATCTATTGAAGTGTTAATTGACTGCTACTGACACCATCCCTTAATACACACTACATACTATTTTTGATGATACAGACATTTATATCATACAAGCAAGATGAACAAATGTGCATTTATCCCTCGCAAATTTTTGAACAAAATAATATATGCTGTCTACATTTTCACTCTTCACCTCAAAGAAATTGGAATACAAAATAGTTTTACATAATGTCAAGGGTGCTGGCGGCAGTGCCAGGCTACGGCGGCTGCCACTTGGTAGAGGTATGTACAAGTCTGTTTTTAATGGTTGTGTAACCATTTAGTACAAAATTTGGATGATTATCCTTGACCTCACTAGAAAATATAAACTGACATTGCCTAATACTTTAATACTCCATTTCAGTGACCGCAAATATATTTTGCTGGACATTAAATGTACCCTCTGCCCAACTCTGACAAATCATACGTTAAGTAACACTGCATAATGCCACTTCTATACTGAAGATTGCCCTGCACCCCAGGAACACCCTCCTCCAAACGACATAGTAAACAATACTCCCACTCCTCCATAACCTCACCCACCCCCTCCACCAAGACAATAGGACTTGTCCCAATGGAAAAAGCCCATATCGTTAAGTAAATCCGCTGTACGAAGTACCCACATGATCCCTAGCCCAGCCTCTCCCACCTACCCAATGCAACATTACATTCTATAATAGGTTCTTGCAGCAATTCTACCACATCTAAGTGCTCTTGACGTAGAACCATGGTGCTGAAAGAAGGTATTATACCCAATGCCCCCCGGAAAGCCTCCCCCCCCCACCATTCCTAGGTAAAAGACAACTGTTTTACGAGAAAATCCTGAGTGTCAGTGCATGAAACTAATTTGCAATGAATCATTTGTCAATAGTGGCAAAGCAACAAGGTGGCACAATGAATTTGAGTTTTGGATTTAGCACAGATAGTGTGACCTATAGTGTGATCCGAAACACTGTGTGTGTCTCCACTGGGCATTGAACCCAGGACCCCTTGATTACAAGGTGATGTTTCCATTACACCTTCGGGGATGGTAGTTTCTGTGAACACTTACCTGAATGCTACAAACTGCAGAATTGATTTTCTGTTAATACCAAAACTCTCCTTCATGCATGCTATTTCTTCCATCTTTACTGCACTGAAGTTGTATGATGGGAACTGAACCAAAATGGAACTTGCATGCTGTTTATATAAATAAATACTGTTTATATAAGTACAAACATATTTATTGACAATTAGTATGAGAATTATGCCTGCTAGACGTTATATAATGTCCCAGTAAGGATACTATGTATGCTTTTTTATGGGAGGATAGCAAACCATATAATGATACACTTAACATCTGTAAATATAAACCTTCTATCTACAATGTTAGCAAACCATGGTAAACCTTATACATATCTGTGGACTATTTCTTGCAAGAGTCCATGAAAGTGCATCCTACTAATTTATTGTTTTATGTATCTATGTACATAAAACTATATATCTACTAATTTGATTAATATGATTGTTCAAATGAAACTGTATAATTTGGAAATTTGCTATTAATTAGTTTTAATGAAAAGAGATTCTCCAATTTAATCTTACATAGGGTTGTCCCGTATATACGAGATTGTCCCCTTTTTTAAAGAAATGTCCCGGTATCTCGAAAAATGTTCTGGGGATGTCCCGTATTTAGCTAAAGAAATATAAGTGAATGAGAATAAGTCATGTTCTGAATTTTATAGTAATGCATTGGGAAAAAATGTCCTCTTAAAGGATGCCAAGAGTTCACTCAAATATTAATATATTTTGTCAAAATGTTAAAAATTAGGGATTAACAATGCTTTAAACAGCAATTGATTTTGTAATGTTTAAAAATGTTATATAAAATAAATTTAACTATATCCATGCCTATAGCTATAATCTGTGTCCCGTTTTTTTTAATTTAAAAATCTGGCAACCCTAATCTTACATCATAACAGTGATCACCTCACTCCACTACAAAGATCAGGAGCTTTTGAAAGAAATTTGTTTCTTGATGTTCAAAGTGTAGTACTATAATATGAAAATCCAAGAGACTTCCTGCAGAAAAAGTTGATCAGGAATGTTGGTATGGCAATAGAGACTTCCATCTTCACTTTTGACAAACTCAGGTATCCAGCAATCCACTTGAAAGAGAACAAAACCATAAGATTATTGTCAATATTTCCAACTCCTGAATAAATTAGTAATAACCAAAGAATCAGTTCTCTGGCGTTACTGGCCTCAGAACTTCCCTGATGAATTCATGAATTAGTTATCCATTTACAAGAGTTAAAATGTTAATTATCAAATTAATGCCATAGTATTTTTCATAGGTATTTTTAGGCTCTTTTAGTGTCTGATAACATTTAAAACAGTGGTCAACTGTCTAAGATTTTTGTAACCAACAACAATTAATGACACTGTATTGCCATCTATGAGCTCGTATGCTTGGGAAAATATCATCGGAGCATTGCGGTTACAAAGAACTGAACATATGTAATAGCAAAAGTTATTATTATTCAAGAAAGTTTATTGCAAACTACCAAACTTAGTTGAATATTTTCATTAATATTATCATTGGAAAGAAGTTGTATGTTAATATCATCAAGGAATGAAAAAAGGTCTATGATAAAGACTTGTATATAAAAAAGGAAAGTTAAAAATTTGTACTTACGTATGTGAGTATAGTGCTCTTATTGTAGAACGACGTTTCAGAGATTGACTATCTCTTTCCTCAGGTTCGTATAAAAACTAAGTACTTGGCATGGGTTAGGTTAGAGATAGTCAATCTCTGAAACGTCGTTCTACAATAAGAGCACTATACTCACATACGTAAGTACAAATTTTTAACTTTCCTTTTTTATATTCTGGATTTGTGAGTAACACGCGACAAACCTATAAAATGATAAAGACTTGTGTTTTGTTTTCCTTGATGGTGTAATTATTCTGTGTATATTTCTTGAAGTAAATGTAATGCAACTTGTAGACCAAAACTACACATGGGAAGCAACAGGCAACATGTTTGCAAACAAACCTTCAGAAGTAAATGCAATATTTCATATGTAAGTGACATGACAAGCTTCAAATGCAGTTTGTTGCATGTATGTCAGTCAGAATGGGCAGTTTTCTCAGCAGCATGCACTGTTCCACCTTGGTCTGTTGGTTGCACATGCGCAGTGGATGTCTTTAAAAAAAATATTGGAGACCCCCATGCCACTTGTTTTGTGAAACCAATGTCACTTATCACTTCAGTCCGAAAACTTCCTAAGACAGTGTGTACAGTAGAGAACTGCATGGGACCCCTTTCGCTCACTCATACTCGATTGAATCTCCCAGGTTCGAATACAGAATATATATAGAATATCAAATAAAATTTCAATGTGACAACAATCGTACAAATATATATGTAAAATTTTATCCAGCCCATAATCATATATTCATTTTCATATATTGCTGTGTGTTGGTAAGATGGATTAAATTACATTTGAACATGGAGATGATAACACTGTTGAGCCTTGTTTCCATGTTAATAAAACATTAAAATGCTGACCAAGATTGTATTGTATATAAATAATATACACACTAAGAATGTAACATTTCCACCCTCTAACGGGGTCTTCTTCAGATGAAGATTCACAATTTATTGGTGGAAACGTTACGTTTTTATTGTATATTTTTTATATACAATACATTTTGCCTTGTTCAGCATTTTAATGTTTTTTGAAATTATAATTATGTTCACTTTAGTTTCAATTTCACTGCATCTGTCACTTCACGATCCATATTTGAAGGCCCACTACTATAGACAAATTACAGATATACTTGAGCTACTGGGCTTCGAGCGTATACTGATTGTTTGCCTGTTCGAGCATTATTCACTTGAGCAAAGAAGCTGTCAGTTCAGTATGCTATCCAACGTTGTCCATGGGAACTATTGGATGATTGAGCAAAGAGGCTTTGATGCAGCACTTGAATGTACAGCAACACTATCCTCACATTGAAAGTTAAGCAAAGAGCCTGTTCAGGAATATCCCGTCATAATCGCAAAATCTTCACACATTTTCCAGTTTACAAACCAGATAAAACTTATTGGGAGATTTGATATTCTCACACAGAACTAAGCCATTAAAACTCTCATAACCTGTCACATCTGCAGTGGTTATATGTATTGTAAATTGATCTGTAAAAAAATGACAGCATATTATTTAAACATTAATAATGATTAAAAGTTTGGGAAAATTATAGGTCGATCATGGTCATTTGTTTCTTGCCAGTATCGAATGAACTACAAACCTAACCCCTCCAGTTTTCACAAAGTTTTCAGTAAGTGCACTAGAAACTATTCCAAACACCCCTTTTTTTCCCACAGTATTCAGCAGGAATGCATTGTTGTAATTTCATAAGAAGCAAGAAAGAGGTGTGTTGTTGCCTACAACTTTTTTCTATTTTGATATGCAACATACGAGGCACATCCAGAAAGTAAGTTTCCCTATTTTTTTAAAAAAAAAAACAACACAGTTTCAGGAAACCATTTATTGGCAACAGGTACAGCAAAGGTTCAGCTATTTTTCAACATAGCAACCACCAGAATTGAGACACTTGTCGTATCGTGGTATCAACTTTTGGATCCCACTGTCGTAGTACTCTGCTGCCTGTGAATGGAACCAGCGTGTGACAGACGTCTTCAGCTCTTCGTCATTGCCAAAACGCTCACCGGAGGACAGGAATTTCTTGAGGTGCAAGAAAACGTGAAAATCGCTGGGAGCCAGATCAGGACTGTAAGATGGATGATCAAACAACTCCCAGCCAAATTCCGTCAAAACAGCTGCTGTGCGCCGAGCCGTATGTGGACGAGCATTGTCATGGAGGAGCACAACACCTGCAATAAGCATGCCACGCCTCTTGTTTTGAATGGCACGTCACAATTTCCTTAGTGTTTCACAGTAATAGGGTCAGCGTTCACCGTTTCACCTCTGGGGAGGAAGTCAATGAGCAAAATGCCCTTCCTGTCCCAAAACACAGTGCACATCACTTTCTGTACCGACAGCGTCTGTTTGAATTTCTTCTTGACCGGAGATCCACTATGCCGCCAATGCATTGACTGCTGCTTGGTTTCCGGGGTGAAGTGCGAAATCCACGTCTCATCGCCCGTGATGATCCTGTCAAGGAAATCATCGCCGTCATCATGGTACCGTTGCAGGAATGTCAGTGCTGCTCCTGAACGTTTCATTTTTTGTTCGGGTGTCAGGTTTTTCGGCACCCACCTGGCACACAATTTTTTGAACAGCAGGCGCTGCGTGACAATCTCATGCAACACGGATCGCGATATCTGCAGAAAAAGGCTACTCAACTCCGTAATCGTGAAGCAACGGTTCTCTACGATGCGCTGCCGCACCAGCTCAACCAGATCATCAGTGATGAGGGACGGACGCCCACTGCGCTCTTCATCATGGACACTTTGACGACCTTCCGAAAATTGCCGACACCAGCGACGCATGTCTGCTTACTCATAATGTTCGGCCCATAGACCTCACAGTTGGCGCAATGCTTTGTGCATTCAGGAACTTTATCACCGACCGAACCTCGCATGCGGCGGGAGAAGGAATACGAGCTTCCACTTCGGACCACTCCTGCCTCGCTACTGGCGCCGGGCGGGATCTGTCCGCCTGGCATATGATTGATACGTCTTAGCTCTGCTGCGCATGGACAATTTACACGGCTCATTATGTTTACTTTCATGGGAAAAAAATAGGGAAACTTACTTTCTGGATGCGCCTCGTACATTTTCTAGATACCTCTGCCTACTAGTCTTGTCTAGATCCTGCCATTCTTATGTTGGCCTTATATTGCATGACAGTTATTACATGTACTGAGTTAAAGACTGAAATAACCTTATTTGACTGAAGGATGATATGCAGAATTTTGAAAGGTTGAGTTAGTTTTTCTTCTTTCAAGGGCCTGAAGCTAAAAAACATAAGATGTGAGAAATTTTAATATCCATGATAAAATTGTAATTCACTTTATTCAGACTCTCTGCTCAGTTAACCTTTTTTATTCATTATTTTTTTTAGAAATTTAGTGTGTTACCATGCCACAAACATCAATAGGGCTTTTTTTTGTTAACAGATTTGCTTTGCACTTGTTTTGCAGGTAGGGATGATTGAAATTTAGGTTAACGTGTTTTCAACCTTACAAAGTTTTGTAGTGTTTTTTTCCCCTAGAATGATAATTGATTGGCGAAAATTTCTCATGGAGAATGTGTTTTGGACTTTATTTTATTCTTTCAGTGCAAGATTTTACTAATTGAGCCTAACATATCATTAAGGGGGTCAGATGCAGTTTTACCATTTAGTTCAGTTCTGTCAAAATTCTTATAAACATTAGGAAAAAGATAGGGCGAGTTGTAGGTTATGGAGTTCTTCTCACCTTTCAGTTTACTCTCAGTTTAAAGGACAGTTTAATCTCCCTTGGTAGATGGTGTTCAGCATAGTGCTGGAGCAAAAGTGGCAAAAAAGTGAGGGCACGCCCCCTAATCGCCACTGCTTGTGATCAACATGTGATGTTAGTCATATGCTGATGTTGAAGAATACCACAAGCATGAATCTTCTTGAGAACAACATTATTCTTAACCAACAGTTCATAAAACTCCCCACATATCGGACACACAACGCCTTGTGAGTTTTAACACCATTAAGCCTTGTTTCCATGATTATGAAAAAATATAAATATGCTGACCAAGGCAGTAATTTATTTTATTAAAAACATAAACTAAACGTAACGTTTCAACCTTCTAGCAAGGTCTTCATCAGACTCTGTATCAAGTACAAAAGCATGTACTTGATACAGAGTCTGATGAAGACCTTGCTAGAAGGTTGAAACGTTACGTTTAGTTTATGTTTTTAATAAAATAAATTACTGCCTTGGTCAGCATATTTATATTTTTTCATAACTTGTGAGTTTGTGTCAAGAGACAGGAATTTAAATTCTAGATGACAATGGAACATTTTGATTGTTATGAAGTGCTTGAAATCCAGTCCAGCTGTGTTCCCTTGACCCTAGTTTAAAAAATTCCAACATTTCTTTTAGCTTGAATTTCTCTCAAATTTAGGTTTGATTTTAAGCCAACGCCGAGACTTCTTTAGAACGGGACAAATAGTGTTTTTTAATAATATCGACGGGACGACCGGGACATGCCTCTGAAACGGGACTATCTCGGTCAAAATGGGACGTGTGGTCACCCTAATCGTAACCAGTCCTGTGAACTCTTGTTCCTCCATCTTTCTAGCATCAGCTTTGTAATGCTTTGTATACTTTTGTGTGGTTTTCAGGGGCATCAGCATACAATGGTATTCATCTCAGCACACTTCAAAAGCTAAAAAAGAAATGTTGGGAGTGGTTAGTACAGCACTTAATAAATATTTTGTAGAAGGGAGATAATAAAGCTCGCGAAGAACAGCACTTCCACGATGCCAGGTAGTAGCAGCAATTTGGTGCGGAAATTGGAAGGGGGAGGACAGTTTGCTGTTCTTGGTAGACAGAGCTTAGCAACATAACATTAAAACAATTTTCATTTTGCATTAAATCAGTGCATTATCACTAAATTTTTAATTGCTATTTTATCTGTAGTAGTAAATCTTTTCTTTGGTATGCATATAATTTATTATTACTTCTAGTGTTGTGGTTATCGCAACCATCCATACTGTTGATTCCATATTGCAACACTTGTAGAAAATTAACCCCATATCAATTTTTCCTGCCCCCATAACTCCCTCCTCCTCCCCCCCCCCTTCGATGCACACATTCGTTGGTGCCACGGAGTGATTTTAAATGTAGAATTGCTCATTACTGATCACCTGGACCAGAGAGCAGTGTTGTCAACTCAAGCGAGTAGTCGCTAAATTGGCGGATTTGTAATGCTTGCTTCACAAAAGACGTGAAAAAGTGACGAGCGACTTTTCTGGATACTTCCTGTGCTCTTTAGCGACAAATCTGGAGAGTTCTGCGTAGGTACGTCTAAATGCTTAAAAATGTCCGTTTCATAGTTATATAAGGAAAAACCCTCGCAATTTGCTTCTGAGACACAAAGAGAAACAGAAGCAAAGCGGACCCCCTTTTTCAGAACGGTAAGAAATCATAAGTCAACCTCCCACGGTAACAAGTGTCTGCAGCATGTCTGCAGTCCCCGAAAACCGTGCGTTCTTGTGGATGAATGACTCGGAGTTGCCAGTCGACGAAATTTTTAAATGTCATTCGAATCCCATAGTAGGATTTGTTTACTTACGTTTTTTGTTTTCCAGTTCATTCATATTGAGAGGTCAACAGTCAATGTCCATCCTCATCAACTTATAGGCTGAAATTCAAATAAACTTAAATAAAATGTTGATCTCTGGAATGGGATAAAGAGATACTTTCATACTCTGAGTATTGTGTGAAACTTGCAAATTGTTCACATAAATTCTCCCTGAGACAATGACGACGCCAAAAGGGGGTTCACGCAAAACTCAATCCTCAGTCGATCAGTCCATTCTGATGTCCTCACCTCTCTATACGCAAAAATCTTGCTAGCGTAATTTTAACATCACATAAATATTTTATGTATGATAGTTTACGCGTATATTAAATATGGTCTTCTACTACAAAATATTCTTGCCCTCCTCTTAGCAATCATTTTTTATAATGTATTATTGTTGCAATCGAGCACAGGGATCTATCTACGCGTGACTGCTAAATGTGAGGCCGTGTCCGAAAGGTGCAAGACCATACTTGAAGCGAGCATACTTCGAGAATGGTCTCGCAGTGCGGTCTTGAAGTCGTGGACTGGAAGTGAAAATTTTTCGAACTGCACTTCGACTGCAGTGCCAAATACGGTCAGTAGATATAACCGAGGACACATTGTTTTCCCGCGTTTTAAACACTTATTTTCCACCACAGAAATCACATAGCATTTGTAAATGCTCTAATACATACATTTCCACACATTAGAAGAACGGCAAGAAACAACTTGCTGGCTTTCTACCTCCGCGATTTCAAACAAATGAACAACAAGTCCACTTATCACGTGACCGAGCCTCCAACTTCGTGTGCTCTGCCCTGTGGTTTCTTTTCCTCGTGAACTTGAAGCTTTCGAACTGTACTAAGTGACTACTGCAACACTGCAGACGCTGTCAAAATCCTTGGTACCCTGGCTTCTCAGACCGCTGTGCTTTGAACAGGAAAACGCAGGATGGAGCGAGCGCGGGCAGTCCCAAACATGTCGTCGGGGCTGATCTGAGCCAATGGGGTTGCCTTCCGAAATTCTAGGATACTCAAGAGAAGATCGGCAGAAACACGGATCGGGTGGGTGCCGACATCTCCGAAGGCACAATCGGGATCATTCGGGATTGCGTCTAGGAAGACCAGGTGGTGCAGGCGACACAAGTCAGGCAGTAGCGTGCCTTGAGTAGCGTGTTCGTGCGGAAATAGGAATTTCTTGCAGTGGAAGTACCTTCGGAGCGATAATTGTTGAATTTTCACGTTCAGGGAAGGCGAAAAAAATATTATTTTTTTCTTACTGTGTTGTGGGTACGCATTGCGTACCTTGCGTACCCAGCATTCACGCCGCTGTGTAAATCTGCTTCACGGAAAATTACTGTTCTGTAAGTGCGGCCAACCTCCGTGGCGGAGTGGTTAGTACAGCACTCCCACGATGCCTGTGATCCCGGGTTCGAAACCCGACCTTGGCATGGGTGTTCTTTGTGAGTGTAAACCTTCATCAATTTCATCATCACTCAATCTCATCGTTGCGATTAGCCAGATGTGGAGAAAATCGACGTTGAATAACAAAAATAATATTTTCCGTCAGTGGTAAAACAAGCTTCTGCATCAATCCATTATTTAATTGGCGTACTTCTGGTCGCCTTGTTCTTTGGCATTTTGAATCATCTCCACAGATAACTAACTACCTACTTCCTTTCACACACACAATAAAGCAAATGAGTACTGATTGACTCCTACAAGCTTTCAGGTGAAAAAGAGGGGTGGTTTTAGTCGTTTTGTCCAAGTATGAGTCACCAGCCAGGGGGTGCTCGTTGCTATGTGAAGTACGTATGCATTACGTCATCTGGGAGGATCGGGTTTGACGGTGCTCGTTGCTATGTGCAGTAAGTTTAGTGCGGGGTACATTTAGCTACTAACACGTCGCAAAAATCGGAACAAGCAGGTTGTTGATTTTGTAGCGTTCGATTTATTTTTATTGTATTTTTGTACTTGTAGACTGCAATCATATCTAATTGTGCTGTATGTGCTGTGTCTATGAAAACTAAAGGAACTGACATAAAATATCATAGATTTCCAGTCGATAATTGCGTAAATAAACAGTGGATTTATGCTTGTAGACGAAATGTAAAAAAACGCAAGTGTGCAGTGCCAATTATTGTGAAGAAGACTATGTGCGAGATCAGAAAGCAGAATTTCTGTATTTTCCACCAAAGAACATGAAGAAGCCAACTGCAGTGCCATCGCTAAAATTACACCCAATTACTTTAGTACCAAATAATCGAGGAAATGGTGTAGTTCTCCTAAACACTTATCTTCACAATATGATTCTCTTGTAGGACGTGTTGCTAAGATTTGCAGAGATGTACGCTACGAAAGATATGCAATAAGGAGACGTGCCCTAAACAAGCTTAAGACTATGCTGGCAGAAAATATATAGACGAAGGTATATGCACAAACTGCAAGCAATGGTTCGTTGTTGGAAAACATATTCAATCGTTTACAAAGGAGAAACACACGTCTGCATAATGAAGCAAATAAATTAAAGATTACAAACAACCTCTATCAACCTGATTTAACTGAATAAAGAAGTTCAAAATCTAAAACGTAACCTAACCGACATTACCACAAGAAAAGGCATCAATATCTTGAAAATGTGTTCAACTAGTGTGAAGTACGTAGTGAGCCTAACTGATTTGTTATGTACATTTTATGTAAGTCTGATTTATAATTATTAACAATTTCATTTAACACTTTAACACAGACCGATGTTGAATTGTGATTTGTATGTTCACATTATTGTGAAAAACGTTGTCGGAAATGGGCATTTCGAAGATCGTGTACTAACTTTCACGCTATTCGAAATGAAATTCACCTAGTACATCTTCAATTCGAGGTACATAGCGTTGTATGCACGATGGTAAATATTGCATGAGTGAATAATATTACACCCATCATTGACATTTTTGCAACTTCGTTCAATTTTGGTATTTCACAAATATATTGTGAATAATTTTGTACCCTTGTACTCAATATAAACCAATGGATGTTACATTATTTCTTTGTAGTACATTTCTGTCAAAAAGAGCAAGATCTAAGATTAGTGTAATGCAAGTTACTTCGTTAATGTACAAATGTGTGTCACATATCAGCCTTGGAGTATATTTTCCGGTTATACAACTCAGACACACATGGAAATGGAAATGGAAAATCTGCGGACAAAGTCCTTTAACGAATAATGATTCGTACAGTTGAATGGTCAATCATTGTGAGTTCATGTAACTTTTCTCCTTTATTGTTTAATTAAACTAAGATATTTTCATTGATATTCTCAAAGCGTTTCATTTACCGTGTGATCATAAATCTATTTCTATAGGCTTGAATTAGTAGGTTAAGTCATTTAAGTTTGATGTTCCTAGTACTCATCAAGTATTTCGAGTAGGTTAACTTAGTTAAATTAGTACTTGTACACTTTGGCTCGTCTTCTGCACGCGTTTGTATGTAAAGTTCTTAATACGAAAAAAGACTTTTTAGAACTATGTCAACGATAACTTGCAGCCAAATTTGAACCAGAGAAATAATAAAATATCTGCAAATTACAAACTGGAATTTCGTTTTCAAAGTCTGAAACTACTATCTTACAAACTATTTCATCATTCTTCCTCCACATAAAACTTTCCAAAAAATTTTTGCATGTGGAACTTTGATTCGTACGTAAATTATTGTACAGTAAATAAATATATGAAGAAGGTTGGGAATTCTTTCGAATTTAGAGTAAGTTTCAAATGCAGAGTAAAATTGTATCTAGATTGTATATTGCTTCTTTCACTTGATAATTTCAAAAATAAAGTTACATTATGGAGAATGGTAAAAATTAGATTATAAGTATAGCAGTATAATTTTAATACTTTCTGATGTTATGTAAAATTTGAAATGTTCCTTGAAATGATTGCAACGTTCTGAATGAATAAGAAGGAACTATTCAGTCAGAAAACTAAATATTAGGCTTTTATACTGCGTTGTGTTAAATGTTGTAAATAGATTATACCGGACTACTATCGGATTAAAAATTACGGATATTCAAGTTTGGACTCCAATTAAAAGTTAATCAGTAGAACCACATAAAAACGAGTTACATCAAAATTCGGCTTATTTAATTCTGTGCCAATCTATAGTTACCAATTTATTTTTGATTATGCGTTCTATTTTTATCATCGTGAGAACAAAATAGGATTATTTTTTAGTTTGGCAAACTAAATATACAAATTATATAATTTATTTATTTATTATCCAATCTCTAATATCCATAATTTATAATCCGATAGTATCCCTGTGACGTTCTGTGAGGCCCGTAGTACCTCGGAGGCCTCTGTCGATCTCCTTGGCGTAGTGGTTAGCACATCGCGCTTCAACGCCAGGGGTCCCGGATTCGAATCCAATCGGGTAAGACATTGATTTGTCCTTAATGAGAAAATTGAGAATTTAGTAAATGTGATAGTATATGTGAATACAAATATTGATTGATTGATTTGCTTCATTTACTTCGCTTCTTGTGCCACTTTTGGCTAATTTGCGAAGACAGGGATGAGTGATGAAATGAATGAACAATCACATATATCCATGTCCAAGCCAGGATTCGAAACCAAACCTCTGGCGTTGAAGTTCGATGTGCTAACCACTACGACAAGGAGGCCGGCTTGTGGAAACAAAGAAAGAGATCCTCTTATGGGTTTTCCTTTCATATTTAAAAAAAGACAGAAAAGCAAAAATATACCAAATCTGTCAATCAATTCTTTCTTTGAAACTCTTTCACTATGCACTTCTTCTTTAGAATGCAACGTTTCTTATTAAAATCATAATACGATTTATGAAATGATGAAATCTGAAATTCTAATGAGAACACGGACAACCTTCTTTGTAATATGTCGGTCAGGTTTCAGAAACATGAATTTTTACAATACTTTTGCACGTGCAATTTTGCCCTCTTTTAAAAGTAGCATGTTTTAATTATGTTACTAATCATTAAAGGAATACTTCAATACCATCCCGAAGTATGATAATTAATATTTACCCCTCAAAGTAATGAAACACTTTCCCTCTCTGAAACTCGCATAGAAATGATAGCGGCCGTTTGCTTCGGCCAAGCCCCGAACGAACATAACCGAAGGGGCACCGAGCATAACCGATCCTCCCACATGACGTCACGCGCTCGTCCATGATCGGCAATTTTCGGATGGCGCTACCTTATAGTATATTAAGTTACCTTGGTCACCAGCCTGTTGTCGAGTTTGCTTATCCTGATACAACAACATTTGGTATTTCCAGAGATCTGACGTCCCTTGAGACCCTCAAATCTTGCGAATAGCATATTTCAGTCAGTTCATCATAAATATAGGCTTACGTTCTCAATATAGGGAAAGCCAAAGGCGCGTGTAAAAATAGTGAAGTAAAATAAATGGCAGGGACGTCGTTAGGGGGGGGCCTGGGGGGGCTTTGGCCCCGGCAGTTGTAACTCTGGCCCCCGCAAACAAAATTTTGATCGATTAAAAATTATCCTAAATTAATACTACATATTATTTTCTGGTAAATTTGTAGCAGAGTTGGAAACACTGTTCCGAAGAAAATCTTCGGAAGCAAATGTAGGACAGCAAAATTCCACCCTTTCGTTGCTTACCAGTTTATAACCAAAGGCATAAAATGCTTTGAGGTTATTACCCTTGCCCTACCCTAAGTTTGTGAAAACCTTTTGCCTTTTGTTGCAAATGACCCTTCCGTTACAGATGGAATCAAAGACTCCGCCGAGGCCGAGCGGTCAACAGTAGGGGGTCGAGCGACATATGGAGAGAGTTCTCCAGTACAGACATTGTTCTGAGATTTAAAATTGCTCCTTGCTTCAGCTTCAGAGCCACAGATTAGCTTTGTGTTTTTGCTTGCGAGCAAGGTCTGCTATCGGGTTGCTACGGTCACTGTGTATTTGTTCGTGTGTGGGAAGAGTTCTAGCGTTGTTGTGCATTTCCATTTTGAATGGATAAATTTGTAAATTTGGCACAGATTCAGGATATGCAGAATCAAGTTTCAGGAAAATAGGGATTCGCAACTGGAAGAAACCATGTGAAAAAATTAAGGAAAACGGAGGAACGTCCTATCATCTAAAATGCATGGAACTGTGGGCGAATTACAAAGTGAGTACCAATCAGTTTTGTAAAACAATTATATGTGTGTGTGTGTGTTCGTAGTTTAACTTAAATAATGAAATATGTATATGTCTGTATATCGAGTGTTCAAATTGAAAAAATGCTGAGGAGAAAAGTCATATCAGCTTCCCTTTTCAAATTTTGAGATTTGTACCTAAAACATACGGACTGATGGTTCAAAGTAAATAACACAAATTTTCCAATTAATGTACAAGAGTTCAGTAATCACTGATCTCGTCTCAGTGGACTTTTAATTCATATCAGAATTATTTTTCTTAGAGGAAGGCAAATTAATCAGGAAATATTTTCTCATCAAATACATATTGTAATTTGCAAACCAACAACAGTATTAATTTTAATGTAAAATTCAGTACAGAAACTGACAATTTATATGCTGATATTAATGTAATATTTACTTGAAGTTGAAAGAAATGATTACGTCAAATTCTTAGCAATAGCAAAATATGATCGAGAATATTTAAGAGGAAAATTCTTTACCTGGTCAGGAGTTAAATTAAAAATTTCAATTTGAACACTGGATGTACTTTGATTTTCGTTTCCTGATTTTACATTACTTTACTGACACTTCTGGCTAATGTCAAAGATATGCAACGGTAATACAAGAAATTAATGCATGGACAGTAACAAAAAAAGCGCCTGCCTCTCCAGGCGAGGACATCGCGTAGCGGTAATGTCGTCACCATATAATTAAGAGGTCCTGGCCTGGGTTCGATATCTAGTGGACGCACATAGTGGTTTGAATCCAACTTTAAACTGTATGTTCAGTCCCGATTGGCCTATCTGTGCATGAAGAGGACTTAATACAAAAACTCACGGACTCGAACTTAGATCAATTTGGGACAAAATCGTAATTCGGTAGCTAACGTGCTCAGCCACTGAGGCGGCTAGAATTCAATAGGTTTTCATTTTGGCTATTTTACCTTTTTTCCTACCTCGTAGGTTAATTTTTACAAGTCGATGTGGATGGATGAATGATGGACGGATGGAAAGGTGATGGGAGCATAGACAAACAGAATGAGTCACCAATGGCTGGTGGAGGTTTGAACATGGGATCTCTGATTCCGTAGCCCTTTACGCTTACCACTCCGCCACGAACACTGGAATAAATGAAATAAGTAATGCCACCATTGTTTAGAATGGATGTCGGGGAGAGTGGAAGCCTATCTAATAACAATGTACACTAATGCATTGTTGGCATTGCCAGCAGATGTTAACTGTCTACCGATACCTCACACAACGGAAAAATAATCTTTACCTATATTTGCATTGTTTTAAAAAATATATATAGCACTGACGAACGAAGGAACAAAGCTAATCTCTATGGTCTAGAGCAGGAATTTCCAAACTTTTTCGTTTCGGCGCGCCATTAGTGTTTCAAGATTTTTCCACGGCGTCCAAATCAGAATGTAGGCATATCTAATACTTGCTTTGATTGATTGATTGATTGAATTGATGTTTTAAGTCCATTTCATGCACAATAAGGCTAATCGGAACTGGACCTACAGTTTAAAGTGTGATCCGAACCACTATGTGCCTGCACCGGGTAACGAACCCGTGACCCCTTTATTACAAGGTGGCAACTCTAACACTTCGCCACCGGGGAGGCCCTATCTAACACTTGTAACGCTCTGTTAGTGTGTATAGGTTGCTTTCCTTAAGTTAAAAAATAAACATATATTTCAAATTCAGAAACATTTTTTATGTAAAATGTTCTAAATAAGAACATGTATTTGGAACAATCATATCAATGACTGAATTTTAGTGAAAATATTGGAACATCTCGCGGCGGCCCAGTACGCCTACCAGGGAGCCCCAGGGCGCCGCGACGCACACTTTGGGAACCACTGGTCTAGAGATTACAATTTCTGTAAAACTGAGTCCGAGGTTTGAATCCTGAAGGAGATATTATTTTCTTTCACTATTACAATAACTGATCCCATTGTCGTCGTAATCAAAAATAGTTTAAAGTCCATTTTATGCTCAAATAGATTAATTGGAACTGGATTTATAATTTAAATTTGACTCCGACCCATTGTGCAATGTGTCTCCATCGGGACTTGAACCTGGCACTCTTTAGTTACAAGGCAACGTGGTAAACCACACCGAGAAGGTCCGCCGTGGTAAACGTGACGTTATAATACATATGCAATATAAAGCAAAAACATGAATTTATTCTTGAGAATGTTAAAAAACAACAACAACAAGAAACAGAACATTTGAGTCGCCAATAATATTCTGCATATTACATATCATAATTGTGATTGCGATTTGTGAGTTTTCCTTCATTAATTTCCATTCATGATCGTCAACATTGCGATTAACTAAAAGTAACAGAAAATCGGCACAACGTTTAAAAAAATATAGGTAATATACGTAGAATAAAAAAAATAGGTGTGAAACTGAAAAAGAAAGGTAATAACAAGTTGATATTTACTACCAATTTTTTGTGCTTTTTGAAGTTGTCAAATTTTGTCATTTTTGGCGCCAATTTACCTGTCTATTTAGCATGCTTTGTGGCTATTATAAACCCGCTGCCTACTGATAACACGAACTCAAGACAGAAATAAACAAAGTGTGAAAACACCTACTTCAGTGTCTTTGTGCATGATACTTGCACAAACCATCAACGTCGTTTTGCGAGAATGCAGGGTGCAAGTTAAGAGGTGCACAATTTTCGAAATTGCCGCAAAAAAAGTGGCACGCATCTATTTTTCCTACTACATCTCGAGGCACTGGTGTACGCATGGGGGAGCTGATGCGGCTATAACTCTCCCGAAATTTCTGTCTTTGAACAACTTTCAAAAGGAAGCTTAAAAGTGGTTAATTATGAAATATGTTATACTGTCTCTCCCCCTCCCTCTGAAAAAAAACCTGCACACGTTAGTGTCTAGAAGAGAGTTACAAATCAATCGCATAATTTAAAGTGCTGTTTGCGCTGGAATACTACTAAATGTGCTATAATTTAAATTTGACAATAATTTCAATGTTAAAAGCGTCATTATTATTATTATTATTATTAATAATAATGTTTTTATAACGTCCTGTTATTGTTATAATTACGTCCCTGCCTAAATTCACAGCCAGAAATAAGATTGATTGATTGAGTTGTTTTAAGACCACTTTGTGCACAGTAAGGTTAATCGGGACTGGACCTACAGTTTCAAGTGGAATCCGAACCACTATGTGCCTCCACCGTGTATCGAACCCGGGACCCCTTAATTACAAGGGAACGACGGTACCACTGCGCCATCGGGAAGGCCCAGAAATTAGAATAAAACGCGATCTTCTTTCTTCAGGAAAGCAACATCTTGACAGGCGGCCCTAAGACCAGCACAAAGCTTGAATGGAGACAATACAACAAGCTTGTTCAACAAATGTTGGCGAGATGGTTGCGGACAACCAAAGGCGGCACTGCGTCCCAAATACTCTCTGAACTGCCCGTCATAAAATGTTCCTGCGAGACCTATTTCTAATCTGTGGTCGTCACTTTATGACTAGACCCCTTTGTGTCGAACCTGACAAATTGCAGGGAGGGGTCTTTCTTGCTTTAAGGGATCAAGGGAAGGAAATGGCATTCAAATGGCAAGGAAGATCCCTGGGTTGAGTTATTGTACCCCTGCTGTTTCAGTGCACCGTTTCTGTAAGGCAATACGCAAATACGGTTAAATTTTCCCTTCCCTAGTAAACCTTTGTTTTCGATTCATTCTGCTAGATTTTGCTTCTATCCAGGGTGCCAAGTACCAGAACAGTCCAATGACCTCGCTGCCTTCGAGCAAGCAATAACTTTAGTGAGGAGGTACGAGGGCTTGGGGAGGGAGGAGGGGCAGATGCAAGAGGACGAAGAAAATGTAGCAGTTTACTTACATGATGAGCAGTGTTGCCACATGAAGGGAAATTTGGAGCTAATTTTAAGTGAAAAGGGAAAAGGGAAATTCGATGAAAAATAGCGAATTTTCAGGGAAATATTAAGACAGACTCAATATTAATTATATTAAACATTATAAGAGATTCCAGTTTTGAAAATAAGATTTTTTTTTTTAAAAAAAATTGTCGTATACTTTGTTCTGAGAGGAAGGGTGGAATTTGGGTTGGTCCACAACTGGCTACCGTTTGGGGCTGGAGGTTATTGACCATTCACCTTTATGTCCCGGCTTTGAGAGTGGGTGGCTAATTGCAAAGATGGGGATGAGTGATGATATGATGAAATTTATGAATGGACACTCACAAACAGTCATCCCAGGCCGGGATTTAAACCCGGGACCACTGGCGTCGTAGTATTTCAAAATTAAATTGTTTAACATTTTATATATACATACGAACATGGATCAACGATAATATTTATTATTATTATTATTATTAATTCTTTAGATGAAGGAAAAAATGGGCGAAAAAGGGAAATTTTACCCCTTGGAAAGGGAAATTGTGCTTACAGATTGTGGCAACACTGATGATGACTCGTGAAAGTATTTGTTATTGCCTGTTTGAAAGAATGAAAGGTATGAAATTAGTAATATTTTTCTTGTTCGCTTCGCTTTCAATATAAGCGTTTCTCATAAGTAACAAGTTATAATTGTTACCCCAAAAAACTGTGTATATGTGTGCGTGTATGTAATATGATTTGTTAATGATGACGTACTGGATACCAAATAATGAAAAAAGTAAAGTAATGTGCTCCCCTGTGCTTTTCGCTATGCCATGAAAGCGTATAGGGGTGTGTAGTTAGGGCTTCACACTTTCTTGATCACGGCCGAAGTGGAGGTGATGTGATCAATCAGCACCACGTCCCTGGCCTCGTTTACCTGCCAGAGTTTCCTCCATGTACCCACTTTATACGTACGACGCTGGGTGGGCACCGGAGCCGCTCGAACAGGTGAAAAAAAATCCCGGTATCCTCCAGAATGAATAGGAAAGATCCTACACAGAATAATTTATCAGTTTAGCACTAACACAGGGGATATAGTTTCGATAAAAAAGAAGAGGTTGTCATTGAGACAAGCAGAAAGTAAAATACATTAAGGAAAACTGTAAAGTAATAGTTTAATAGTAATTACATAAATTGATTTGCTTCCTGAAAATTGTTGAACTCTAATTTTTATTTGACCTCCAGTATTCACATATACGTATATTATATACACTTCTTAGTAGTTTAATATACCAATGCACTATATATGTAGCAATATTATAATGTAATATAATATATATATATATATATATATATATATATATATCTGTGTGTATGTGTGTGTGTGTGTACATTGCACACACAGAGTTATTTACCTTTACTGTCTGGAAATATTTACATAGGAACAAATTTCAGATTTGGCCCCCCCGAACTGATCAACCTAGCTACGTCCCTGATAAATGGTAGAATAGGTAGTTTAGGCACGATTTCGCAAAATAGGAATTTATGGGCACTGTAAAAATGCGTTTTTGGACTAGAAACACCATGAAACGAACTTTAAACATAAAAGCCTACGTTTTACTGAAAAGGGGTTAAATAGTAAAAAATCTGCACCCCTCGAAATTAGCAAAAAACAAATACCTCTGCTACGGGTATATATTAAAATGTGTTATTGCACATTAGCGCCGTCTTGGCCTGGCGAATGGCTAGACCAGGGGTTTCCAACTGGCGGCCCGCGATGTCTTTTTTTGCGGCCCGCGAAGCCAGTTTGCAAAATACATTAATTTCATGTATTTTTATTAAAATCCGTCTATTTTTACTGAAGGAACGGAAGCTCTGTGAAGAACGACAATATCACAGGTAGAATTGATTTTGCAGTCAATGATGATCATCAGAAGAATCTAAAGTGACGTAACGTTCTCTTCACACCATGCATTACAGATTCCACCCCTTCGCTATGCGGAATGAACTCGCCCGTCATATTTAATCGGAAACATAAATGGGTTTCGTAATAAACTGAAGATCGGCTAGCAGAAGATGAAGAAACACTGGACTTTTTTGAATTCAGTGCAAATATTAAAGAAATAATAGATGTGTTTGACTCCAGATTTAAATATTTTGAAGAACTTAAAACAATCCTCTTGGTGTTAACATCGAAGAACAAGAAGCTTCTCTCCAACTTGAATTGCGTGATTTGCAAGGCGATGTGTTCCTTCAAACTAGGCAAGAAAAGGGGTCAGAGTTTCTCAAATACCTTTCAAAGGAACGCTTTCCAAACCTTCGTAGTTTTGGGCGAAGAATGACATCGATGTTCGGCAGCACATAGACGTGTGAAAATGTTTCTTCAATGAAGTTCATCAAGAACCGCTACAGAAGCAGACTGCTTTACCTTCTGAGACTATCAAATACAGAAATTGAAGTGGACATTCCAACTTTAATAAAAGAAGCAGATCGGCCTCAATTTTCACATTGAACACTTAGTATGAAGGATTCTTATTTGTATTGTGTATTTTTCATTTCTCTCAATTCATCCATAAGTATTGGGTTTTGGTGAAATAAATTGTATTTATATAATTTTGATTTGTGATTCCATTGTTTTTATTGCCTCATTTTAGAAATTTAGTCATGCGACAGTCCTACATTTTAAGTTCAGTACTTACAATTTTTGTAATTTTTAATCCCCCCCCCAAAAAATGCGGCCTGCCAATCAACTGCTGGATATAATTTTGGCCCTCGGACCTTTTGAAGTTGGAAACCACTGGGCTAGACCATAGATATACGGGCTAGACCTAGAGATATACGGGCTAGACCTAAGTGCGAAACGGTAATATGCTTACGGCATGAGCAGAAGGCCTGCCTGCACGCATATCGATATCTAAGTGATGACGTCAGAGGACCTCTAGTCTGTGCAGAGGACGTTTTCAAATCAGTGACGTATGGTTCAGCGATGTTCAAAGGTATGTTTCTAGAGAACCAAAACAAATGTCGCAGAGATATTTTGCACATCTCATTTTTATGTCATTGTTCGTAAAATGAATGGATTTAAAACGTTTTTCATGTCAAAGTGGAAATGTCTATTGTATACAGGAATATACGTGTACTGAGGACAGTGGCGTACCCAGAATTTTCAAAAGGGAGTGGTTACGTACACTTATTTTTGGGTAGTTGGCCCACATCTTGCCATCTTTTCCTATTTTTGACGTTTTCTTATATGAATACTAAGCCAAAATAACCCCTATAAACCCCCCTTGGGCACGCCTCTGACTGAGGAGGTTTTTATGGGTTGGGTCTCAGCTGATGTAAGACGTTTGTGAATATCTTTCTAGTTAGAAAAATCGGAGATTGAAGAAAATTAACCCCATAGCAATTTTTTCCTGCTGCCTTCATAACTCCTACCCCGCTTCGGTGAGCTGTGCGCATGTTCGTTGGTGGCACGGAGTGGTTTCAAATGTAGAATTGCTCATTAATGATCACCGGTACTTTTTACGGGGGTGTGTATCATGTGAAGTTCGTAAATTATTATGCTACTGATGATACGGGTATAAAAGGTAAGTATACTTGATAAGGTCAAATAATTTGTTGGATTTGTGATGGAAATCTTATTTTCTGCATTACGTAAAGCCAAATTCCCTTCACACAAAACGAATCGAGTGGAGTAATGTTATCGAACCAATTGACGGACATTAGTTCTAGCACTGCATTACTACTTTGATCTAGTCAAAACACCTATAACTCATTTATTTCGTCCTTTTTAACATTGCTACTTAGTTATTCTGCATTGCGGAACATTCTGTAAGGTGTAATTATGAATTTCGATAAGAGTATGGTATAGTGAAATCTCATTTTAATCGTTTATTTCCTAATTATTTACATTTGTACTTACCTGTTATGCATAGCGGTACTGTGTGATTGCCCAGGGTGCATGGCGTTCAGTTCCGCTGTAAGGCCAAGAACGGGATCCCAGGCTTAGTGCAATTTTTTTTTATTCCCAAAGGTCAAATCAGCACTGAAAGGAACCAGGAATCTGTAAAAACAAAAGAGACAGAGGTCATGAACATAGTTTCAGAAAATTATTTCCAGCACTGCTACCAGCAATGTAAGACTCGTATGGTCAATAGTGCAGGGGAGTACTTTGAAGGGGATAATGTTCGTATTGTACAACATAACCAATAAAAGATTTTGTAGCAACAGTCCATTCTTTCTAACCACACCTCGTACGTACTTCTCGAGAAACTCTTGAAACAGTGGAAAGGACAAGAGAGAAAGAGGAGAGAAGAAGGAAGAAGAATAGAGCGTGAGATATAGAGTCCAACCACATTCACTTTCAGGTGAAAGTAAAGTTGACAAGGGAAAGCCACCTACTATAATGTTCCAGAACAACTTTCTAATAGTCTGGAGGGGAGTATTTTTGTGTATATATATCGTCCTGTTCTTGTACATTGTTACATTTGTACTTGGTACAGAGTCTGAAGAAGACCTTGCTAGAAGGTTGAAACGTTACGTTTAGTTTTTGTTTTATAATAAAATAAATTTCTGCCTTGGTCAGCATATTGAGTTGTTCACGAAATTTGAAGTTACAGTTCTATCAAATAATAAAAAAAATTGCTGCTACATTACTTGCAGAGCTGGTTTCCTTGAACCTAATCCATGTTGTAAACACACAGTATTGCCAGGTCAAACTTTGGTTTTCAATATGAATATATATGCGAATTTCCACTGGGATTCAACTTTTTTAAAATCATGTTTTCATTCGTATTTTTTAATGTTTTCATTCATATGGGCCATGGTAGTGGTAGGGGGCGGTAGGCCAATTACCCCAAGGGCGGAGCCTGGAATCGGGGGGGGGGGGGGCAATTAATACTACTTTTTTTTCCACTTCCAATTGTTTCCTCACCTTAAATTTTACATTTCTGGAATCCTTGGTTCATACCCTTTCCAACGATGTATCAAACATATTTCTATTAAGAAGGGTCGATTCGACATCCTTACCAAACTCAGTTCCTGCTGCGATATTGGACATCGATTTTATTTATTTAATGTACCATACAAAAGTCCATTCTTTGTTAAATTAATTCTTGTAAATAATAGGTCTCCTGTCGGTGGAAATGTAGAAAAAAAATATAGCGGTTGGTGCTATTCGTTTAAGATGCAAATGAGAAGCTAATTTCCTGAAATGACAGATGTGATAGATCTTGTGTTTATACATTTACTTTGGATGCAATAATAATAATAATCAGTGTTTTTTTCAGGTGGTACGCAACAGCATGCCTTACCGGTAGCCTTTATATGTGAGAATGAAACTAAAAGAATTTTATTTTAACGAAAGTAGTGTGCGTGTTTGTGCATGATCATTTATATACCACAATAATTAGAGCAGTTCTTATGAGAAACACAAGAACAAATAATAACAACAAACCAACCAGTACCAAAAAATTCTTTCCAGAAAAAGCACTAATAACAAAAATTAATATTTGTTTCGTTTTGTCGGAAGCAAAGTGAGGCATCGTGTCAGATCCGGTGTGTGGCTGACCTAACATACAAGCTGCAGCCTGTAATCAGGCGAGTCTCCAATACCTGTGATCTACCACCAATACTCCATTTGTTCATAAATGTTTGACACATCAAAATTTAATTATGAAATACACACAATTGTATTGTGAAATGACTTCTTCTTCTTCTTTTCCCTTATGCCCACTTAGGCGTCGGGTCCTTTCAGCCACTTCTTGAAAGAAGTTCTATCCTGTGCCAGTCTTTTCACTTCGTCCGGTGTCTTCCCTCTCTTCTGTGCCAGTCCATAAATGTACTGGTTCCAGTTCAACCTGGGTCGTCCCCTTCCTCTCTTTCCTTCTGGTCGGGCCTCAAATATTTGTTTCGGTTTACGCTCTTCCTCCATCCTAATAAGATGTCCCAGCCAGCCTAATTCCCTCTTCTCGATGATTTCAATCAGTGGTTCCTGATTCAGGCATTCTCTTCTTATTGTTGTGTTTCGTATCATATCTCTCCTTGTCTTTCCTACAGTTTTTCTTAAGAATTTCATTTCTGTAGCAGTAAGTCTGCTCTCCAATTTAGTTTGCATTATCCAGCTTTCTGATCCATATAATAGCGTGGGGAGATAGACTGTTTTATATATTTTCATTTTTGTTTCTTTACTAATCTCTTTTTTACCTATAATGGTGTTACTAATATTATAGTACAGATTATTTGCTTTCTGAATTCTGTGATTAATTTCAGAGTCCATTTTCCCGTCCGCAGTTAGTATGGTTCCTAAATATTCAAACTGTTCTACTTGTTCTAAGGTCTTATTATTCTAATGAATGTGCATCCTTGCTGGTTCTTGTTTAGTGAAGTGCATGACTTTCGTCTTGCTAACATTGATTTCCATCTTTCGTTCTTTGAATGCTCGGCCCCACTCTAGGACAGCATTTTGTAGGCTGTTGCTATCTTTTGCTAGGAGAACAATATCATCAGCGTATACTAATGTTTGTACCCATACCGGTTTCATCTTATAATTTCCAATTTTGCATTTGAACAATACTCCATTTGTTCATAAATGTTTGACACATCAAAATTTAATTATGAAATACACACAATTGTATTGTGAAATGACAACCTTCAAAATACATGAAAATGCATGTAAGATGTACAGAATCATTCTTCACTGTTAATCGATTTTGATTGGCAATATTCCATACAGAAGTGTTCTTATATTTATTGTGTATCTAATTTTGAACAGCCATTCAGAGTATTAAGATTGAATAAACTTCACTCTTGCATTTCAAACATTTAAAACACTTTGATTGAAAGGATAGCAATTCCCAAAATCCGAATTTCATCATCCCCACCCATCCCCTCCACCCAAACATTTTGAATGTGTTCTGTCATGAATCCAAATATTACAAATCTGATTTATGGTGTTTCCTCATATGCTCATTTGCTTTTGTATATTGTGATAAAAATTAGTACAATTTTTCAGGTTTACTTATGAAATATAAAACTTCAGTCTTGAGGTTGTTTGGTGAAAAATTTACTAAACATTCTCGGTGTTTTTTCTGTGAACAATATGGATCAATATGCGACTCTTGCCATCTATATGTTTATGAATTATTAAAAAAAATGATTCAGGCTAATGTATACGTGTAGTTAAGTGATATGATGTAAACAAACACTTGCATAATAATTAGATTAGGATGCATCAATTGAAAGGTGGGCTGTTTGTACTGTTAGAAGTTTAACACTTTTAAATAGTAAGTTAAAACATCACAGAGTATGCTGGAAGTGGTTGGAGAAGTCAGGGAATCTGTTTTTCACCAAATAAGTGGGGACTATGTCCTTGTATGTTATGTAATACCTTCATTTCTCATTTTTTTTGTTTATAGGTAATACATCACAATGCAGCCACCAGAGATTGTGTTTCATCCAATCATAAGCTCTCTACAGAAGATAGCACTTTATGAAACCAAGGCTGTAAGTTTTTGTTGTGTGATTAATTAAATGTTCACAAGATTATTGTTTCTTTTCATAAATTATCACTCAATAATTGCGTATGAAAATTATGTTAGAAGGCTTTTGGAACGTGGTAGTGAATATAGAAGCCATACTTTTTTTTTTTATCTGAATGTAATGTCTGTGATTTTGAAACTTTTAACTCGTAAGACTGTGTGTATGTGTAAAAAAAAATCCAGGTGATTTTGAAATTATATTTTTTGATCATTTCTAATGAGTGCCAGAAGCCACCTTTCTCAGTACCTTCTCAGTGAATCCTTTCGACTGTTGTCACCTTGAATCAACTGTGTTAGTTCCATTCTCAGAGCCATAGAAACACTGCCTGGATAAATTTCACATTTCTGTTTGATATATTAACGTTATTTTTCCTCTTTTTTTATAAATTTTGTGATTCAATAAAAATGTTCAAACCTAATAAGTTTGTTTAATAATTCAGACATAATTACCCAGCATGCCTGTGTCCTGGCAGAGAGTGGCGTACTGTCCTTGTTTCTCATCATTTTCAATTGTGAAATACACTAAAAAGGTTCAAACTTATTAAATATTAGTTTAATCAATCATGACATTATTATTTACTTGCTTTAAAACAATTATAATTCAGACTTCGGAACCAATTTTGCTTGTGGATAATATTTATTGTTGCGTTCTCTTGGAGAGAATGCATCCTGCCAAGTTAAAGGAATCATTAATGAACATGATAGGTTACATAAATACCTGAATTACTAACTTTTTCTTCAAAACTTACTTGTAGAGGTTTAATTAATTTTGGTGCTCCCTGCCACCACCCACTTTGGAAATTGTTGCTTCACTCTGGCCCACTGACATTAGTAGAACCTCTACAAGTAAGTTTTACAGAAAAGTTAGTAATTCACTTACGTATATTTATTATACAACTGCATCTTTTATTCCCTAAACATGAAAACCACTCTGCCATGGAGGTCGGTTGGGAAGGGTATTGAAAGAGCTCCCAAATACCTCTGAGATTTGTGCTCTCGATAATATCACATCAATTCCAATCCTTGTCCTCGTCGCCATGATTAGCAAAAAGTAGCAAAGTATAATAAATCAAATTTCTGGTATATAA
This sequence comes from Lepisma saccharinum, assembly GCF_977018435.1. NCBI lineage: Eukaryota > Metazoa > Arthropoda > Insecta > Zygentoma > Lepismatidae > Lepisma > Lepisma saccharinum. The sequence goes on along the minus strand of NC_139244.1, from coordinate 6,896,226 downwards.
TATTTGGAATAAACTGACTAGAATGTAACAAGTCATTTGGATCTATTTGAAAGCAGAGTTACTAACGTGTTTTAATATGTTTTAACAGCGGTTCTTCCTTGTCGGGTCGAACAACACCCAGACAAGATTCCGCGTGCTGAAGATAGACAGGACGGAGCCGAGGGAGCTGGTGGTGGTGGATGACAAGGTGGAATACTCGCAGGATGAGATCAGGGACCTCTTGAACATGATAGACCTGGGGAACAGGACGAGGATGGTTCCGAGAACGGGGACTGGCCTTTCCCGCACTGTTTCCGCATTCGGGATTGTAGGTGAGTCTGGATTTTGATGTGTCTGATCGAGACTTAGAGATGTTCTTTGATGTAGTGTAAATCTCATAGTTTCATTATGTTTTGTTTGGATACTGTAGAGATCTGAAATCCCACCATGACTTGAGAAACCCACTGTTTAGATATTATTCACTGTCCACAAATTATTGTATGATTTTATAATACTACAGTTTCTCTAATAATGAATAGACAGACGTGATATTACCACCATGTGAAAGAGGGATGTTTGAAGTTTTGTGCAAGAAACAAGCTAGCCCTGTCATTACCTTGTGAACTTTGTTTTTTTATTCTGAGACCCATAAATAATATTCCACTTTGTATCAAATATCCATATTTTGTTCATTTGGTTTGACTTGAAGAAGAGAAAAAGAGCACACACTCACACACCTCCCTCTTTCTCTCTCCCCCCTTTGGTGAAGTGAAAGAAAGGAGAGAGAGAGAGAATATTTTTTTGTAAATTCCCAGTGTAAGTAAAAAAAAATTCTTGAAAACAGTATTGATTTTTGTGTTGTTTTTTTTAATACTAAATGCTTCTATGTTGAATCAATTAGCAAGAAATGCATGTATTTAAATATTAATCTCTGACTGTCCTCATCTGCAGAGAACGAAGTAAGTATTATGACAAATTTTTGCTTACTTCAGAAAACAAATGCTGTATGAGAAAATCAGTTCCAAGGTTTTGACCATTTTTCCAGTGTAACACCAGTGCCACCTTGTATCCTTTTCAACCAGCCCCGTGATGAAAACCGTTAAGCAGTTAAAAGCTCGGAACTGATTTTGTCATTCCAGGGGTAGACAAAGACAGGGCACCATGGCACCTGAATTTTCAAATTCAATTCTAAATTTCACTTATGGAGATTACTATTACCTTTTTTTTTTTTTTAATAACGAGCAGAGTATATGTGTATTAATGTTTCTGTGTTTTGTGTATCATTAAATCAGAATTATAAACATGCCATTATATATTTTTGCACTGTTGCTAGTTGAATTCTAAAATCTGCAGTGATATGGTAGAATTGGCCTTGTATTATTTGTATTAGAATGTATTGAATAGTTATTCACGCTGTTACCAGTAGTGTCATGTCTATAGAGTTCTTTAAGATGGCCACTTCAGCACAAGAATATTACTTTTAATTCAATCTTGTATTAATTAATAATTGAAATATTTTAAGATCATATTTCAAATAATAATAATAAAAATTGTAAAACTCCTGAGAATAAAGGGCTGCTGCTTGAATTATTTTTAGTTTTGCCTACCCTTCTATCATGCTGTTTATTTTTATGAAGTAAGCAAAGTACAATTTGTCAGCATGTGGTGTGAGAATTTTCTCAAAATATTAATGGTTAGCATGAAGGATTGTGTTGATTATGTAATGCATGCCTGGTTCATTGTAGTTGTTACAGAGTGATGAAGTTCCCTTAATTCAATGAGCAGCATGTATAATATAGTGGTCATAAATTGTGATGGTTAATGTAAATTAGTGAAGTAAATGTGTAACTTTGGTTGAAGTGGATGTTCGAGATGTTCCTTCCGATGCAATCTGTCCTCATTTTCGTCACTTATTTCTGTGATCTTTCTCCGTACCCTTCTTTTTCTATCATTTCATAAGAATTTTTCCTTCACTGCATTCTGTGTAAATCACAGTCTTTCGGATACCACTTCAAACTGTAGGTCCAGTCTCGATTAGCCTACCGAGCATAAAGTGGATTTAAAACACCAACTCAACAACAACAATAAAGTGGACTTCGAACAAACTTTGTTTTTCCTCCCGCCGTTTCCTTGATGTTTCATGAAGTTTTATTTTAGTTATAAATTAATTTTTAATTTAGTGGCTGAGTTTGCATTGAAGGTTTCAAGTTCTAGAAGTCAACTTTATGCACAGAAGACTATTCGGAACTGGACCTACAGTTCAAAGTGCGATCCAAACCACTATGTGCCCGACCCATACAGATCGCGGGACCCATTGAGTACAAGGCAATGACTTCTGAAAGAAAGCATTTTGTAATGTAGTAATACTTAGCTGACAAACTGTGCACATCATGAAGACAATTTCAGGAATGAAAAATGGTCAGCAATATTAATACAAGTCAGATTTTTGTATGTTGATCTCTCAACTGATAATTGTTGTTATTGTTATTGCATTTTGAGGGGTACATAATGACTTTCCAGTAAAACAGCAAGTTTTATGCAGTTAGATAAGGCATTCTTATATAATTTTTCTAACATAGTAATTACTAGTATTGTACTGATAAAATTGCACAGTCATGAAAACTGTTTTTGAGCATGATTCTCCATAATTTTCGAAAAATTAATATATCCTAGTTTGAAGGATAGGTTTTCTCTGCTTCCTATCTATTCACCACTTTGTCATCTTTGTTCACAGTTCATAAACTTTTTTTAGTGCCGAATGAAAACATATAGTACAATAATGAATGCATTGTCTTATTTTCAAAAAAAAAATTGAGCACAGTATTCAATAAAAGCTGTGACAATGTGGGATAGTAGATAATAATGTTTACTTAAAAGAGTCCCTGTTTTACTTTTAAAATGGTCATTTATCGATAAGTTGCAATTAAATTAGTTAGTAATTAGTCTTTTTTGTAATTTGGACCCTTTATGGTGTGCGACATATTTTCACCAAGAGATACAAAGTGATTATGTTGCTAAGTTGTCATAACTTCATAATGTGATTGTGTCAGTGCATCCACTTCAACCTTAACATGTGGTTGTGGAATAACCGTTTCCATCTATGTACAGTCACCTGCAATAAATATTAGATACCTGAAACTTGAAATCTTGACTTCTCCAGAATGGATTATGTGTGTTGCCTAATTCTACAGGTATGAGAAAACTTATATACGAGGCACGTACAGAAAGTAGAACTCATTTGTTAAAAAGGAAAAGAATGAACGGAGTTAGTTTAATAAAACTTTCTTATTGTGAAAGTATAAACCTTGAGCTATTTTTCTGTATAGGCACCTATGACATTAAGGGGCTTTTCATATTGGGAGACAAATGTTTGTACACCTTTGTCATACACTTCTGCAAAGGATACTGTGTCTTCAGGATATGCAAGTGGCATCCAAGGTTGCCTGGTATGAGTGAGCTGTGCATGAGCTTCCGTGCAAGTTGCATTGCAGTAGTGGTTGTGTACGTGTTTCTGTGGCCAATCAAGATGAACCAGAAAATTTCGGTGGTAGGTTTTGGAGTACCCAGCCTACAGACCTGATCTTGCACCTAGCGTTTATCGACTTTTTACAAAAACTTGTCTCCCGGTATGATGGGTGCCTGAATGACTATGGGGCGTCCCCAGCGGTGTAGTGATAACGGTGTTACCTTGTAATCAAGGGGCCCCAAGTTGAATAGCTGTTGGAGGCGCATGGTGGTTCAGATTCTATTTTAAACTGTAGGTCCATTTCCAATTAGCCGATCTGTGTGTAATGTGGACTTAAAAGAACAGAAACTCAAATAAACTCAACCAATGGGTGACTATGTAGAAAAATAGCTCACAGTATGTACTTTCAAGTAAAACTGTTTTGTTCAACTAACTTCATTTGTTCTTCTTTTTTAAATTACCAAATGGGTGCTACTTTCTAGATGTACCTCATAGTTTGGTCCTGGCTGTAGAGTTACACAAAGCACACCGCTGGCCCTCGTTGTGGAGTGGTTAGCACATTGCCCTACGATGCCAGGGGTCCTGGTTTTGAATCCCGACATGAATGTTTGTGAGTCTCAATTCATCAATTTCATCATATCACCCCCTCATCCCCATTTTCGCAAATTAGCCAAAAGTGGCACAAAAATTGAAGTGAAATAAAGCAAATGAATCAATCAACTCGCAGAATGCTGCAAGGAAATGAGTATTTCAGGACCTAGATGTCCCATTTTTATTGTGTGTGACTGTACATTACTTGAAACAAATAATGTTAGTTGCTAGTGTTCAAAGGGCAGAGTAGATTTTTCTTGATGCATGTATCAAGTATGCAAGTGCACCCCCTTCTCCCTTATAACTGTGGCATGATGATAGAAAGTGGTGCATCTTGTTGTTGGTTGTTGGTCACTCATAAGTTAACCCTAGTCTGCTCACGTATGCAAGTCATTATGTGAAATTTGTTTAATTTTTGTTACGTAACAAACTGGATTTAGTGTAATATATTGTGTTTGAACTTTTAACCACCGTACTATGGTTTTCTATATGTTTCAGAGACTCGTTCCTTCTCAGTCTTCTGTCAGGGTAGTATATTGTAATACATGGATGGTTGTTTGTAGGAAATCCCTGAGCACAGGATGGGTTTGGGTGTGACACAGCAAATAGCGGTAATGTCTGGGGGCCCAAACTCCACCATGTCAAAGTTAGCCATGGTCACTAAGGAGAGGTTACAGCTTAGGAAATTGATGGGATGGGACTTCATGCAGTGGCAGGGTACCCTATAAATTATAATATGCTAAGGTTCTAGCATGTACTAGCCAGCCATTTCCGGGAAAGTGCTTAAAAGTTTTGAAGCTTTCCTAGTCCACCTCATGAGGTGAAGGTGTTGTCTCACTGCCAACTGGCCAGGTGGTAGCATATCAGTTTCGCGCTCTGAAGGTTCTTTGATATTGGAAAACTTTAAATTTATGCAGAATATTTGTAAATGTTAATATATTAGTATTCCATTTGAATTGTGCCATGACAATCAAAATATACATATGTTCACATGTAAGTTAAAAACAATATTAGAGTATTCATGATGGATGCGGTAAACGTGCTTTAAAATTACTTACGTGAAAATTTAGAATTTTTTTATTTCCGCGTAGCACAATTTAATAGTTAAATCCTATTAATTTTGAAGATCCTCTGTCTTCATTCACTAATGGTATGGCATTTGGAGCAGAGATGGTACCATGTCACTGCTTTGTTTGTTCCCGGCAGCGGTAGTTGCAATTGTCCCCATTCGGCGGCACTGGCGTGTGTGCTTCCTGTTGTCAGGTGGTGCTGCCGGGTGGTGGTTGGGGAGCTAGGTCATGCTGCTCGGTGTGGTGTAGTTCCTGTTCCCCGACTGGCTGGAGGGGGTCAAGTATGCACACCGCGTCTTTTCTTCTTCTGGTTGGGAATCTTTTTGAGTGGGTACCAACTCCGGTGTGCCTGCCCATTGTCCATGTTCAGTGCTGGTTTATGTTATGCTATCATCCAACATGAACATGGACAGGATACACATGCCAGTGCCGCCAAATGGGAAAAATTGCAACTACCACTGCCCGGGAACAAACAAGGCAGTGACGCGGTACCATCTCCGCTCCAAACGCCATACTCTTAGTGAATGAAGACAGAGGATCTTCAAAATTAATAGGATTTAACTATTAAATTGTGCAACGTGGAAATATGACATTTCTAAATTTTCACGTAAGCAATATTAAAGTAAGCGTCATAAAAAATAAAATCTATTTTTTTCACAGAATACCATTGCAGAATAAATGTAAATTGTAAATGTTGCATAATTACCAGGATATATAAGCTGCATGGGTGTTGTATTGCCCTGCATGGACTTCACACCAAATCGACATGCAATGCATGTTACTTAGGAACAAACCAATCAACAGCAACGTTTCACACCATAGCGGCATGACAGGCTGCACAAGCACATGTTGGATTGGTGAAGTCCTCAAGCGACACATGTCATCTGTCCCTTTGGTATGAATTTTTCCTTACTGGCACACCATAACCATGCACATATAGCCTTTTTATCAGGTTTCTTGTATAAATATATATTTCTTCATATTTAAACAATCAAAAGCAATGACTTCACCAAAGCTAGAGATGTACAGTTACGCATTTTCCACTGCTAATGCTCTACATGTGAAAACAATCTGCTTTGCACTTTGAACACTAGAAGCCTTACCTGTAAAGCAATGTAGATATGTTAGTGTAGATCTCACCTGCCTCTTGACCTTGGTTGTTGCTTAATTCTCGTTTATCAGGGAGTAAAAAGTGGGAGGAGGTTGCTCTGGAAGACGTAAGTCTAGATAACGTTTCCGCAGCCGTCCAAGCGCTGCTTCCTTACCGTAGAAATTATCGCCATAACTGGAAGCTGAACTCTTTCCCCAGGCGTGTTCCTGCATTTGGTGTTCTTGGTAAGATTTTATGCACGAGGGTCATTCATAAAGTTACAGGACTGTGGTTACTGCTAATGTTGTTTGCATTATATAGGACTGGTCAAAAGGAATTTAATGATTTCAGTGAGTGCTTATTCAGAATAGGTTGACATAGTGCGTAAAGTTTCCTGGGAAGCTCACAAGGGTGCAGTGTGATCATTTGGTCACTTTACAAGGGTCGATGTGATGATCAAATTCCTGCCACTAGTGTACACAGTTTTTTTTTTAGGGGTTGTAATTGTAAATTTGGATATCACGTATCTGTGTTCCTAGGTACGAGAAGGATACAGTATAAAATATTTCATAATTACCATTTTTAAATTTCGTTTTAAAAGTTGATGTTAATTGCGGATCATTTTAAAGGGATTTTGCTTTAACAACTGGGATTTTCATTTCTGCTTTCATTTGATTTTTTTATTATTTTCTCAAGTATTGGAGTGGTCTCCACCCCATCAGTCTCCCCTGCATACACCAGTGCCTGCCACCCAATTGGCATCAGTAGTTTCCACTGTTGCTGTGAGGAGGATCTTCAGTAAGATGAGTTGTGTAAAAAAGAGCATTGCACATAAAATAAAGAGAAAAATCTTACATTGGATCAGGTTGGGAGAACCAGGAGGCCAAGCAGAAATGCTGTTATTTTGTAATCAAGTACCCCTGGTTGTGATCTCTGCTCGATGCACGTTGCGCAGTTGTTCGGATCCCAGTTTGAACTGTAGGTCCAGTACATATGTCTTTCTCATCATGTGGACTTAAAACAAACTTTTCCCAAAATTGGTGTTACTATGGGTGGATATATAGGCACTAAAAACTGATTAGGCTGAAAAAATTAAACTTACTCATTTCTAACCACATGAATTTTCTGAGTTGCATGGGCTCTTCATGTCTCTTACTAATCTATCAATCCATCCTGCCTGAGGTTTCTGGTGAATTCTTCAGTCCCTCAGGTAATTTCTACTTCAGAACCTTTAACTTAGGCCAGCACATTTCATTGCATCCTATAAGTACAGCCCGGATTTGTATGTAATTGCATATTCTATTCCTTTCTAGATGCATACCTTGAACAGGAAAATGTCAACGAATTATATAACTGATGTGATTTTGCATAAGTTTTATGTTACATATTTTTACATGTTTGCCAGGATGTTACATATTTTACATATTTGCTAATTTACTTTACATAAAATAACATATTTTGGTATTTTTTCCTATCTGGATCCTTTTTCCTGTGTTTTCGTCTCTGAAACATGATTTTAAAAAAAAATTGTAGCTCATGTGATGTCATATTTTCTAATCAATGAGATGCGTAGAGCTTACGTCACCTAAAATTGACTGCCAAGTCGAAAGACAGGCTGAATACCAAAGAGTTCTCGTACATATTTACATAACATACGATAATTTGCAATGTGAAAAGTAATGAATAGTTGACGAAATTTGTTTCTTAAATATGTACACATTGCTGTGCTTTTTTTGAGTTTACATATTTGATACAAATTTTAATTTGAACAACTCATGTCATTAAAATTATGTTGAATATGTTCACATAAAATAAATATCACGCAGAATTCTTGAAATTGCTTCGATACTCGATTGTTATTATTACACATTCTTTGATGCAACATATTTAGCTACATATTTTGTAGTTTGATATTACTTACAAAATCCGGGGTCTACCTATAAGTCATTCTATCTCCCATTCATGGTTAACCTGGTGTTATAAATTAGGTACATTAACTGCACTAATTCTTTAGAAACCACACCCACACAAGCATTCATAGATTATACTCCATGAGGAGGAGGCATTATGACATGGGCCTAGGGGCAGCAACACATGCAGTTTGGCCCTGGTGGCATTGAGCACTTGTGAACTTCCTATGTAAACGCCCACAGTTCCTTTACACATGTGTAGAAGAAATATAACCACATGTCAACCTACTCTGTATAATATGTTTTCTTATAAACTGTACAACAATATGTGAAGCTGAGAATTTAAGGTTTGCTTTGTATCGCTGGTACCAATATGCTGGGTTATTCTAAATGTGTTACCTAAAAGAAACATTTAGTTAAAGAAGTTGCATAATTTATTTTCTGAACCAAATTACCAATCATTATCAAGTTTCTTTTTTTGCAGAGCCACGGTAGCTCAGTCGTTAGGGCATCTGAGTACCATGCGAGAGACCCGGGTTTGATCCCCGGAGGGGAAGAACCGGGATTTTTTCCATCTGTTCAAGCTGTTCTGGCACCCTCCCAGCGTCATATAAAGTGGGTACCCGGAGGAAACTGTGCCGGATATAAGTGGTCAGGGGCTTGGTGCTGATCACATCACCCCCATCTTCGGCAGTGATCAAGAAAATGTGAGGCCCTAAATCCACACCCCCTATACACCTTCATGGCATGGTGCTAAGCACTGGGGAACACTTTATTTTTTTTTGTTTTACAGTTGATATTGATAATAATTTCCACAATAGTATCTACTACACTGCAATGTCTTCAGCCTTTATTAGTCGCACAACCTGTCAATGTTCATATCAAGCACTGATGGCCTTTGGTTCAGGAGAAGCTTTCTGATATTCTTGGCTCTGAACCATCTTTGCTGACCCCCCCCCCCCCCCATGGCACTGTGGTAATGCTGTTTGTTCCCTGGTTTGATCCCTGGTGGAGGGACACGTTCCACAGATTCCACTTCAAACTGTAGGTTTGGTGTCAATTAGCCTATGTGTGCACAAAGTGGACCTAAGGCAATCTTTGAGTTGTGTTTACTCCATAATTTTTCATTGTGTTTCATGGAACCAGATAAAATGCTGTGGGGTGCGGAACGTCCATAATTCTCCATGTTGCATTGCATTCAAGGTCATGTAATGGAGTGGGGTGATGGTTAATAGCATAGATTTCAAACTTGATGATATGATGTTAGGTTTGCAGTATATTTATATAAATTGTTTCAGAGTTAGTAAATATTACTTTCAGATAACTAATTTAGAATAACCCTGTGTATTTCTGCCACATGTAATATCTTCTTTAACATATTTCATCTGTACCAAACAAAAATCTTATGATTACAATTCACCTTCTTAATTTACATAATTACCGTAGACAAAGAAATATATTTTTTAGAAATGGACTCTGAAAACTAGGGTACATGAACAACACCTTTTATTTCTTTTTAAAGAAGAAAATTTTGTGCGCTATAGAAATACTGAATAAGTAAAATGAGTATGTCATCCAGTACCAGTAGATAATTGATCCATCTCATCACTAATGAACACAAGTCTTTACATTACAAGAAAGAGGAAAAGGCTCCATAGCCGCATAATATTTTGTTTGCCTCTTCATTTCACCATGTTCATGTGGAGGGAAACATTATCAGGATATTAATTAAGGCTAATTAGGATTTTGAGATAGATGCAGTCGCTACCATGCCTGAAAAGTACAAGATTTGTCTAACATAACCCCTCCCTCCCCCCCAGCACACACACACACACACACACTTGTCTCTGGTACTTAGCAAAGTATTTCGTAAGTCAATTATTTAAGTAGTCTATTATGGTATTTGCAGTTGTAGCTCACCTGCACACATATCTTCAACTAGGAGGTCATACTGACTAATTGTTGTAATTTCCCTATTGTCCCTATTTACAAGGGCAAATTGAAAAGTCTTTTTTTTTTCAGCCGAAATAATAAACATGCAGGGAAATTAAAATATAGGAATTGTTCTATGTACCTTGCACTATTTTTCTACATAGTCACCACTGTGGTTCAGGCATTTACCCCATCACACCACTAGTTTCGAGATGCCGCTGTTGTAGAATTCGGCCGGTTGATCGTGCAACCACCGCCGGACATCGGTCTTCGCTTCCTTGTCGCAAATGAACGTATGTCCTGCCAGGAACTTCTTCAGTGGACCGATCACATGGAAATCTCTAGGGGCGAGTTCTGGACTATATAGTGCATGCTCAAGAATCTCCCATTCGAATGGCTGAAATCTGTCGATGATCCTATTTGCCACGTGACAATGTTTTCCGTTGTGAGCAAGGATGCCCCGACCTCTCATTTTCATACACACAACACCACAACTGCACACTTCTCAAAGTGAAATACTTGTCCCTATACATCGGCTGCATTTCCCTATGGATCTTGATGGTCATTCGTCCCTTGCTCCATAGAAAACTAATAACATTTTGCTGCTCATATGACGTGGACGTGTTAAGTAGTACGCCCATCTTTGCAAACTGGCAGCAGTGCTGTGCCGCGGAGCAGCCGAGAGTTAACGCTGGGCCATTCCAAGAAAAACCTATTGCATTGAATGCAAATCTCGGTTTCTCACTCACATTAATATTTCAGCTGAAAAAAATAGGGCAAGGTCTTTTCGATTTGCCCTCGTAGTTCAATGCAGATGCAAGCACAGCAGCCTTAAATAAGTTATTCAGCTTGACTCACAAAGCTTTAATCAAGGTTAACAATTGTACAATATTTTATACACTGGTTATCAGTGCTATTGTAGCAAAAATTTATTAAAGTGACAAATTTAAACCAGTTCAAAAACTTAATATTTCAAAGTATCTCTCTCTAAATTACCATAACCCCACTTTATTGCATCACATTCTGTAGTTGTGATATCACTATTGGCTACTTGATCATTAAAATATCTTTATATCCTATCCTCTGTCTTATATTTCCACTATTATTTGCGCAAATTGGAAAGTTCAGTATGTTACTAGGCAGTTGAAAATTTGTTTGTATCACAGTCTCATTTTTTAGCATCAGAAAGTTGAAATTTTGTGCCACTTTTACTTGTCATTGTAATTTTCACTTATAATTTTCCCTCAGATATTCAAATCTACAGAGATCTATCTTTATGGACCAACAGGTTTTTAGAAAGACATAATTACATATAGACACATGGCTTAAATCTAAGAAAACTAGATTTATAATCATTGCGATAGAGTAGCATTTACCAGTATTAAACAGATTTTAAGCAGATTGCATTATTTTCATGTCCGTAGGATTTGTGAGATTTCTAGAAGGATATTACATAATTCTTCTGACCAAGAGGAGACGTATAGCATTGGTTGGCCATCACACAATCTATAAAATAGAGGACACGAGGATGATCTACATTCCGAATGATGGGGTGAGGATCAATCATCCCGACGAACCCAGATACCTCAGGATGTTCCAAAGAATAGATCTCTCCAGTAATTTCTATTTCAGGTAAGCAACACTGTTCTCTATATTTGAAACAATGATTATAAATTGGGAACGGTATTTGATTTTTGTTGTTCAGCGTCACTCATGAAGAACACTCGTGCCCAAGCCAGGATTTGAACTCAGGACCCTTGCCGGAGTGTGCTGTGCCAACCACTCCACTACGGAAGTCGGCTGGGAAGGGTATTGAAAGAGCTGTCGCGTAGCTCTGTGGTTAGTGCTCTCGATCATATCATATATATATTTCATTGTATCATCACTCATCTGCATCGTCATTATTAGCCGAAAGTGGCAGAATAGCAAAGTATAATCAATCAAATCAGAAATGAAATTTTTGGTATATAATATTTCATTTATGCACAATATTTATATTACATGTTAAATAACATATTATTTTGTGTTGTTTTATTGTAGAAGAGATATGCAAGCAGTCTATATTAGACTTTGAAATGAAAGAAGAAAATAGTACTGTAGCAAACAAATTTATGTTGACTTGTTAGTCAATTGTTTTAGTAATGATTTTGCATTTTGTAATGTTTTACTGTGCTAAATCTGAAAGTAATATACAATTCTTCCAAATAAACTTTGTTAGTATCTTGAATTATTTACAAAAGTGTTGCAATATGGAATGAACAGTATGAATGGTTGCAATAACCACAACACTAGAAGTAATAATAAATTATATGCATACCAAAGAAAAGTTTTACTACTATAGATAAAATAGCAATTAAAAATTGACTGATAATGCACTGATTTAATACAAAATGAAAATTGTTTTAATATTATGTTGAACAAGTGACTAATTCTTTGTTTGTTTTACAGCTATAGCTACGACTTGACTCGTACCTTGCAGAGTAATCTGACACACCCTCATTTCCTCTCATCCTGCATAAGTGTTGCTGCAGAAGGTGATTGCGAAGAGAGCGCAAGTAAGTGTGCCATAAGTAGAAATGTATTACTTCACTTTGTTTGGATAATGTTTTACTGGGGTCCACACTTGTTGCACTTCTTTTCTTTTAATAAAAAATATACTTGGTGTCTGTTGAAGTTTTACTTTGTTTTTTACTAGGATTTTACTCTGTTTTTATAGGTTTCTTTGTTTGCTTTTCCCCACTTTATGCACAGATAGGCTAATCGAGACTAGACATACAGTTTTAAATGCGATCGAAACTTATATGTTCCTCCATCGGGGATCAAACCCAAGGCCTCTTGATTGCAAGGTGCCACGATTTGTTTTTGTATGTTTTTGCTTTGCTTTGTTTTGTAGGGCTTTACGTAGCTTTTGCTTGGGTTACGGTTTATTTTAGCTAGAAGGTGGGTGCCTAGGATTCACTGGTGAATGAATTAAGTAAATCCTTCAAAACTCGGAGAATTCTAGCAAGGAGTTTGTGACAAATAATTACTGTCTTTCATTATGTACTAGATTCAGAGCCTGCCTATATTTAGAGTTGAAACCAGACTAAAAATAAGAATTAGAAACTCATATTGTTACTACTCTATCCAAACTGTTTTCAGGGGATGAACAATCATGTGAAACAGAGGCAGCAGATGATTTCTTCTCTTCAAACCCTCCCGAATCATCTCACAGTGTGGAAGAACAAGGAAGTGAACACAGGTAAGAATACTTTTCTTTTGGACTGAATCGATATTGATACTCTTACCGATTCCCACTGATACTAATACCGATACTTGAAAATTTTAACAGTTGAAAGTTGTTCAAAATATGGATTGATATTATTGTTTAAGTATTGCATTCCAATTGCATGCATCAACTTATTTTGAAATATTTGAGAATTTAACTGTTATGGAGAGACAAAATTAATATTTTCCCACAATGCTGGTTCAAAATAAATTAGGGATTCCCCCCCCCCTGGAAAATGAAAGTCAACCAAAAAATATGTATTTCACACATATAATTTCATTTAAGTCACGTTTTTTAGGGAACAACACTATTTTTGGGGAAAATTTGCCTTCGTTTGCCCCCCCCCATGGAAAGAAATACCTTCCTTGCCCCTCCCTGGAAAAAATCCTGCGGACGTCCATAGATGGGTCCCATTAATCGGTACTCTGTAATCAGTATCAGCTGATATAGGCATATGGGTGTATTGGTTTATCGGTAAAATTACCGATTATTTTACCGATCCGATATATCGATAAATATCTGCTAATTTAGTGCAAAATTCTGCCATTTTGTTGTAATTTTTATGGATAATCTCGATGTCCTACTTTCTAAAAAGTAAATGTCTAAGTATGCAGTTTCTTTTTCACTGCAGTCACCTTGAAACACACATTTATTAAGGAGGTAAATGAACTTTTCACGTTCTTCAAGGACCATTTCTAATTTTATACCGGACCGGTAGAATATCGGTTATCAGTATCGGTAAATTTTATATTGGTACTTTATCGGTATCGGCTAAAATTTCATATCGACCCATCCCTAAAATAAATTAAAACCTCAAATTTTGCATAATTTCCACTGTAATTAGAGTCTGTAAAAATGCCACATAGCATTTTATACTATACAAGACTATGAAATTTATCTTTTTTAAAAAGAATTTGACACAATTCTCAAAGGGTGTCAAGGTCCCCCATTACTGTACCCTGGCTTCACCTGATACTTCACTAATTTTGAATTCCATTTCCCTTTGTTTGATTTTGTTTATTTTACTTAGCTTTTTTGTGTCCCTTTCGGCTAATTTGCGAAGATGAGGATGAGTGATGATATGATGAATGGACACTGACAAACACCCAAGCCCAGGCTGGGATTCGATACAAGTGACCCCTGGCATCGTTGCGTGATGTGCTAACCATTCTGCCATGGGGGCCGTCCTCTTTCCTTTGAATTATTGTTTTCATCAACAGAAGCAATTATCTCTCAGGCTTGTCTGTGCATGGTTAGCTCTTAGCTAATATTGCTACCCCTTGACCCCTTTTTTTTCCAGAAGTAACTGCAGGGGGAAACCTTCACAGGCGAAAGAGACCAGACAGTATGGGATCAGAACAAAACCAAATGAGAAGTTTGTATGGAATAAATATCTACTGAGCCCCGTGGAAGCCGACCTCCATCCGGACTGGGTCTTGTACATCACGCATGGGTTCATCGGGCAATCGAACATCAGCATATTTGGAAGGTCTGTGTACTTGACTGTCATCGCCAGGAGGTCAAACAAGTATGCTGGTACGAGGTTTTTGAAGAGAGGAGCCAATTTTGAGGTAATTCAAGTTTGTTGTCTGTTTGAATCCTTGGTAAAGTATTGTTTTTTCCTCATCCATTCGTTCCTCGTTTTTAGGACTGACTTATAGTGGTTGTTACACCTTGTTTATTTTCTGGCTATTACATTTTATTTGTTTACTATTTTCGTGTTAATGAATGCACAGTTATTGAATTTACATTCAAGAATATTCATTGTACACAATGGAAGGAACAAAGCTTCTGTTCTTAAGTGCTGCAAGTTTCAGCAAAATCGAACAATTTGGCAGTGAGATACAGCCATTTACAGTTTTTCAAATTAATTTCAAGAAGGACATTTTATCTTCATATTTTATACATTAATTTGGTAACAATATTTCCTATTTGACAAAAAATAGATAAAAATGTTGATCTCAATCTGAACCTGATTCATGTTGGTGAGAAGACATTGACGAAGTTGTCTAGGATTCCAAGGCATCTGCGCCGGAAGCTGAATCTATTTCCAGTTTTTAGAAGTTTCTAGGAATATCCACAATCTAACAATTAGACAAATCTATTGGGACAGCATGCAAGTGCAACAGGTAGTGATTAGTGGTAACAAGAGGGAATGAGATATACGCTAAGATGCAGTGTTTTATGGACAGGATCTTCGTATTGAGACTGTGCTAGTGTCTTGGATGATAATAGGGACATTGTATTTCATAGTGCGTGTTGATAGTGATAAGCCCTTAATAAACCTTTAGACTCAGAAAGGAACATCACATGGCCTACAGGCTACTCATGACTGGAGACGGTTGAGGACTGACGTTGTGTTGGTCTCCTTGTGACTGCTTTTTTTCTTAGAATTTCTGCCTATTTGATTGAGCTATTTACTGCAATGTTTGGAAACATGAGTACCATGCGAATGCTCTTTCAACCTTCCCTTTATCTGTGAGGAATAGGCAACCTCTTATGTTTCATTTTTGAAAAGAGGACCTCATCCTCCTCATCATCGTTCGCTAAAAGTTGCAGAAAAGCAATGTAAAAATAACAAAATGCATAACACACACATTTCTTTTAGCATACCTAGTTCAATAATATGTTGCGTAAAATTCTCTATCTCTCTCTCTCTCCCTCCCTCTCTCTCCCTTCTCCTTTCTACCCCCCACAGAGAGAGAGGGAGAGAGAGAGAGATTTCTGATTTCTTCTTTTCTTTGTGTAACTGTGTATTAAAATGGCTGGTATGTTAGAACCTTATACAGATGGTGTGGTGTGTTTTGACCTTTCTGTGTACTGTGCATGGCATTAGAAAATTAAATTATTATTATTATTAAGAGAGTAGAAGAATAACTAATTTTGTACATAATTCCTGTCCGTGATGATTGATAGTAATTATTTTACAAGAAATATTTCTTCTAACGTACTGCAATATAGAACAAAAACAAATCTAATTTTACTGTAAACCGAGACAACAAAGGTCATGTGCATATCAAGATTTTTTTTTTCTAATGGAGCCAATGAACATTTTTTCCAAGAGGGTAATGCTTCATGCTGAATTATTTAAAAATAAAATAGCATTTGTTTTACTTTGCATGTAACAAAACACATTGACCACAATTAAATTTTCACCACTGTTTATCAGAGAGTGGGGGTGTATTGAATTATGCTGTGCTGCATTAGGCTTTTATAACTGCTCACCCCAAGAGGTATTTTTGCCAATCCATGACACTTCAAAAAGTAAAATTAGTCAAAATACTATTTAAACAGCATTAAACTTAAGCTTTAGCTTAGTGCGGGACACTAAATAGTTACTAATTTGATAGTGACATGTCCTTGAATGGCTTTAAGAATACAGATTAACAAAGAGAAAAGGAAAGGGTGGTGAAAGTTGTCTTTTTACATTAAGACTTACATTGGCTTGACCACATTCCTTAATAAATTTGTAATTTTCACAAATAAATTTGGTTATTATTAAAATTTATGAGTTGAGGAGGTTCTTTTCTCCTTTGATATTAGGTGAGTAATATGGTATTAAATGGAGTTAATTAATGAGGTATTCACATAGGTCACACCCGTAACTTTTTCAAAAATTTAATAACAGTAAAAATAAAAATGTTTTCACTGGAATAAAAGACTTGAGATAAAAGGCTACAATCTACATTTCTCCCCAAAAAATATGATGGATAAAAAATTTGTAAGAATTCAGAGTTTTTTCAAGTTGTCTGGTGGTAGGTGAAGCTTTTACCGCCGTTTGAGTCACATCCGGAACTCCCGTTATTCTTGATTTGCCCCCAAACAATGTTGTTCACAGAGCTCACTCTCCAGGACAATAACAATGTCATCATTCTGAATACTGTAATTATGGTATGGATGAGCTCAATGTCTTTGTTAACAAAATATTTAGATTTGAAATGTGTGATTGTCACATCCGGAACTCATGGATTGGCCCATTTAAAGTATTGTTATTATTTTTAAATTGATTCTCTTTTTTAAAAAATAATATTATGCATAGAGAAAAACATGGCTCAAAACAAACTACTGCAGTTTCTTTTTGTACAATCTAGGGAGACGTGGCTAATGAAGTAGAGACGGAACAGGTGGTGCATGACTCGGGAGTGTCCTCATTGATAAAAGGCCACTTCACTTCCTTTGTCCAGCTCAGGGGGTCCATTCCATCCCACTGGAGCCAAGACATCAGTGGCAAAATTGTCGCAAAACCTGCCATTAGCTTTGATCTCAGCGATCCTTATGTTGAAACAGCTGGTGAGTACTTTGTGTAGCTTTTATTCGACTTTCAAATTGAGATCACACTAAATTTAACAAAAATACAGTTATACAATGGAATTTGTCAATAGTGTTACGTTGTTGAAACAAAACAACTTAACTGTGAAACAAGCAATTTGTTTTTATCACTATTTTTAACGAAGTAAAGTAAAGTGCTCCCCTGTGCTTTGCACCTTGCTATGAAGTCGTATAGGAGGGTGTGGAGTTAGGGCCTCACACTTTCTTGATCATGGCTGAAGGTGGGGGTGATGTGGTCAGCATCACAACCCTGGCTGTCTATTTTAAATGAAGATGTCATCAAATTTTAATTATGGATCACAAATATCATCAGGTAATCCTCTTCTCTACAAAGATTCTTGATCTCTTCTGTAGGATTAAGTTTCAAGGGTGGTGGCTTACCCCTTTTGTGAAAAAGATAACTATATTAAGTCTATATTGCCATTTTCGTTTGTTAATTTCTTCCAGTGTTCTGCAATGATCGAAGCCTCCCACACATTTAAATCTATGTCTGCTGTTACTCTTTCTAAAACTGTTCTCTTTTTAATCATATGCTTCTCCTCGATGATGTGAGCTGACAAACCTGTTCTTTGGTCCAAATCTGTGATGTCTAAATCATGTTTGTGCCATCTTATTCCCATTTTTCTTGATGTTTGGCCTACATAATCTTTTGAACATGAACAAATTAAATAATATATTTCTGTAGAGCCCCCATCTGGCATTGGCTTTCTCATTGTATATTCATTAACACATTCGGGTCTGGCTTCATAATACAGCATTTTTACCTCTGGTCTGCAGTTTTTGGTTGTTTTTCAAAAAATCATAGAAAAAATATTTTAAATTTGTTTTTATTTACCACATATTTCTCAAATCTACAAAACTTCCTCGTGTCAATGAACAAAAATTTTTTAAATTTTGTTTTCATTTTCAGACATTTTTGAATATTTTTTCAGCAGTGTTTTAATACCATTAAGCCTTGTTTCCATGATTATGAAAAACTAAATATGCTGACCAAGGCAGTAAGTTATGTCATTAAAAACATAAACTAAACGTAACGTTTCAACCTTCTAGCAAGGTCTTCGATAGATACAGAGTCTGAAGAATTCCTTGCTAGAAGGTTGAAACGTTACGTTTAGTTTATGTTTTTAGTAAAATAAATTACTGCCTTGGTCAGCATATTTAGTTTTTCATCAGCAATCAACATCATTCAATCGGCAAAGCGATTGCATACCACAGGATGGGCTATGCCCGTCGTTCGTCCACATTGACTTTAAGTGCACTGCGGGCTATGCCCGTCGTGAGGCCCCAATGTGTTAAATGTACATTCCAAATTTCGTGGTGACTTAAAAGTAATTTTGAAGTTAAATTCTTGAAAACGTTTTGCAATTTTGTGTGAAAACTCCTTCTGGAATGGAATACAGACAACTTTCTCGTGCTTGTCCATTTTTCCTGTCTCCTTTAATTTTCTTGTTAACCGTTTTGATTATTCTATTTGTGTTAAAGCCATTTTAGAGTTTATTTACCAACACAAGACACACTCAAGTCTGAATTTTCCTATGAGTTGTGCAAAATCATGGAAAAATTGACAATGTGCTGTAAAAATTTGAGAAGCAAAAATGGACTTCTTTACACAGAAGTGAACCTAATACTGTACTCTGATTACAATATAAATGTTATTTTCCTGTAGTTTACGGTTATTACAAGCATAAGAAAACAGTTTTTCGTTGTGACGTTTCAGGAGAACACACGCTTCGTTCATCAGACATTTATTTTCATTTTGACTAAAGATACAGTTATAACAATGGTTAGCAATCTTTTAAACCTTTTTTTTTTTTTGTGCTGTTAGAAAATAAATTTTTATTTCGTGTAATAAGTGTAAATTTTAATTGAAATTTAGGATTATATTCACCATTTTAACAACAAAATACTATTTGATGCCTTGCTTTTGATCCCGCAGTGTGCCAGTCTTTGCACCAAACTAGTGATCTTTTATTTGCCATAAATATGTGGCCGTAGCAATTAGCATAATTTAACAGCACCAATGTACAGTTTGCTTCTTCATTTCCAGGTGAGCACTTCAACCAGTTGCTGAGAAGATACGGGTCGCCTATCATCATCCTAAACTTGGTGAAGAAGAGGGAGAAGAAGAAGCACGAGAGCATGCTGAGTGAGGACTTCATGACGGCTGTCGAGTACCTCAACCAGTTTCTACCCCCGGAGCACCAGATACAGTACATCTCCTTCGACATGGCTAGAATGAACAAAACGTAAGTACGTTAATGTACATTGTTTAGGACAGACACCAGCAGTGCTATTTTTACCTGCAAATACTATCTAAATCTGATATCGGACAGTTGACATGACAACTGAATAGTAGAAATACAGCAAAACGTCTCAATAACAGACAGGCCTGGGGGAAAAATAAATGTCCGTTATTAAGAAGTGTTCGCTATTCAAAAAAATGTGTAGGATGTTATGCAATAAGATAAACATATTACAGTTCATACGTGCGTTTCTGCGACATCATAGCAGAAGTGACGCACACTTCTCAAGATAACGACAAAGAATACTGTCTACTGTCTGCACTTTTAAAAAGAAATACATTCGGTGTAACATGAAACAATGCACGCTTGTTCGTAATACTGGCCATTGTTGTGTCGAATTTCAAGAATTGCGATAGTTTTCTTTCAGGCTGTCCGTTATTAAGAAGTTTTAGTTGCTTTAGGAGGTAGTTTTCAGTGTCCGCGTCCGTTATGAATGTCCGTTATTGAAAAGTAATATTGCCATTAAACCCCATGTATTTCTGCCGGGGAATTTAAAAATGTCCGTAATTTAGAGGTGTCCGCTATTCAGAGGTGACCATTAGGAGAAGTTTAACTGAAATAGCAATTATTTTATTTTCATTACCATCTTATATTTGGGAAAGAGACCCTTCTACTCAACCCACCAGATGATTGGTTATCCAGTGCAACTGTCGTTCTTCATTTTTTAAATTTCATGCAGTTAATATACTGGAATTGTAGCTTGCTGATGTATCGATATTGGCCGATATCAGTGGTAATGTTATCAGAAAGTGTTTGGTTGGATTTTATTTACAAATACTGGCATTCCGTTCTCTTGATAATTTACAGGGTCCACAAAAATGCCTTATGACACTTGTGCAGAATGTAATTATCTTGAAAGTTATGCAACATTTGAGGTTTCCATTTTTTTTAATCAATAGTAGCCCCGTGCGGAGGCTTGAAGATCTTGCACGTTTAGCATTCAGCGGGTGGAAGTTGACGTCACGTCTTACAGAGTGAAAGCATCCGACCAATCAGACGGCTTACAGCCATCTTGCAGCTGGAGCAAGTTAAGGAAAAGTTGATATATGTGGTTTGGGATAATGTTATTGCGGGGATGGCTATAGTTATACTTGGTGATGTCTGACAACATTCTTTGTACTCAAGATAAATAAATGATAATTTTTGAATATTTTAAAGCAAAACTCTGGTAATTTGATGCTTATAATTAGAGAGAAATAAATACTCATCCACTAATAATATTATTCAACTTTTAATTGTTAGAATTTTCAAGCTTCAAGATCGGTGGGAATCAGTAAGACTATGAGTGTCGGTTTGAAGTAATGTAGGCTTAGCCCTTGCTGAAGTGTATAGTAATTATGTTATTAACTTTTATATTTTGCCCAAGAAAAATCTTTAAAAGTTATTGAGATATTTTAGTCATCAGAATGTAATTTTTGGACATTTGAAGACTCATGAAGCCATTTATACCTTGGATTGAGTAGTAAAAGATGAAGTACTCACTTCATTCCTGCATTTTACACTCAATTTTTTGATCTATTGCTTTTTTTCCTGCTTGAATACGAATTAATTGAACTTTGTCTCTGTTGTTTTAAAGATTATTTAACTGCCACATGACACCCT
The DNA here is from genome assembly GCF_977018435.1 of Lepisma saccharinum. Taxonomy (NCBI): domain Eukaryota; kingdom Metazoa; phylum Arthropoda; class Insecta; order Zygentoma; family Lepismatidae; genus Lepisma; species Lepisma saccharinum. The sequence goes on along the minus strand of NC_139244.1, from coordinate 6,874,686 downwards.
TGTCCTGAGGACACAGTATATCGATTTTGGTGTTCTTTATATTTGCAGGAAAGAAGCGAACGTGATGGCCCGGCTGGGAGACATTGCCCACAGTGTGGTGAGCAAGACAGGAATTTTCCACAACCAGAGGCCGTACTTCAGCCATCGCCCGGAAGTGTCTGTGGGGAAGCCTGCGGGGGAGGGGCAAGAGGGCTGCATCCAGACGGGAGTCATCAGGGTCAACTGCGTGGACTGCTTGGATAGAACCAACACTGCTCAGTTTGCCCTTGGGAAATGTGCTCTAGGATTCCAGGTGAGGTGGAGGAAATCATGGAAAGAATTTGCTTGCAGTTTTTCACACACACACATATTCCTATCTTTCCATAAATAAACTTCAACTTGTTAAAAAATTGTGTCATTTTTTTTTATTATCTTTACTAGGAGTGCACCTAAGCTACGGTGGTCTTGTCAGTAGGGCATCTGACTGCCATGCGGGAGACCCAGGTTCGATTCCTAGTGTGGGTGATGTAAGGTTGGAATTTTCCCTGCCTTGTCCCCACATAAAATGGCTCTGTGGCTCACCCAGCCTCAAATGATTGGATACCTGGGGTGGTAAAGGTGGCCAGAGCATGGTGCTGATCATACCACCTCAAAAAAATGTCCGAGATTGAGAATGTGTGGGGCCCCGCACCCTGTAAATGTGCCATCATGGCACAGTGCTTCATGCATGGGGAACTTCACGGTGGACCAGTATGAAATTTTGGCTTATGTAGATAAACTTAATGCAGGAAATGCATGTTACTTTTCTCTTCATAAACTTTTGTCGTCTCGTTTAATATCTAAGAAACTAAAAGTTAAAAAATAGAAAACGGTAATTTTGCCTGTACTTTTATATGGATGCGAAACGTGGTCCCTTACATTGAAAAAGGAACATAAATTGAGAGTATTTGAAAATAAGATCCTTAGGAAAATCTTTGGACCTAAAAGGGATGAGGAGACAACAGGTGAGTGGAGAAGGTTACATAATTTAGAAGTAAATAATTTGTATTCATGTCCAGATATTATTAGAATGATTAAATCAAGAAAACTTAGGTGGGCAGGCCACGTGGCACGAATGGGAGAGGAAAGAAGGGTTTACAGGATTCTTGTTGGAAAACCTGATGGTAAGAGACCTGTAGGAAGGCCAAGACGAAGATGGAGGGATAACGTTGAGATGGACCTAAAGGAAATCGGTAGGGATGGGAAAGAGTATATAGAACTTGCTCAGGATAGGGACAGATGGAAGGCCTGTGTTGCTGCAGCCACGAAACTTCAGGTTTAAAAAGGCTAGAGAGTTAGTTAGTTAGTTAGTAGATAAACTTCTGCTGACCTCTGTGGAAGAATGGTTAGCACAGTGTGCTATGAAGCTGGGGTCCTGGTTCAAATCACCACCTGTGCACGGGTGTTCTTTGTGAGTGCCACTTCATCAATTTCATCATGTCATCGCTCATCCTCATCTTTGTGAATAACGAAAAGTGGAAGAAAAGTGAAGTAAAATAAAGCAAATCAATCATTTATAATCGGTCCATTCCTACTAAATATGCAGTTTCTTTTTTGAAGAAAAAACCTATTACGTTTTCTGGTTAGGACCAAGCCCGTAGTAGAATTTTAATTTGTGGGAGGGGCTCATCCCTTATCAGCAGTCGCCATCTAAAGTAAAAAAAAGTGGGGGGAGTAGAAACCCTGAAGATTAATTTCTCAATATATGACAACTTATTATACATTATGTTTAATCTTGCTAATTAAGTAAATTAATTACCACTCTATGCAATTTAATTTATATATTTGTTGGATTTCAACAAGGGGGGGGGGAGGAGCTTCAGCTCCCTGGGCCCTGTTCCTGTCTACGTGCCTGGTTAGGAAATAGATCAAAGGCAAGAAATAGAACTTGCTTCCATGAAACATAAGTGTTATGCAAAATACAGAGTGAACACAATATATTTTGTTTGTTTGTTAATCATTAGACAGATGCATATATACTGAAATGTCACTACTCTTTTCTCCGTAGCTGTGTGCATTAGGCATCCTGGACTCTCCAAAGCTGGAATTTGATTCTGACTGTGTTCGAATGCTGGAGGAGATGTACGAGGACCACGGAGACACCCTGGCCCTGCAGTACGGTGGTTCGCAACTGGTGCACAGGATAACAACCTACAGGAAGACAGCTCCATGGACATCGCAGGGAAATGACATCATGCAAACTTTAAATCGATATTACAGCAACACCTTCTCAGGTTAGCATAAGATTTTTCTTGTTTTTATCTGTCTACATGCACTTGTGACATAAATAAATGCTGGATCACAGTAAGTCATTGAAGACTTAGGCTTACCAATCAGATTTAGACTGGATGAAGGCTTGGTTATTGTAAGTAGGGTCACATATTTATGGTGAATAAAAGATGAAGATTTTGGTACAAAAACTGGGCACATTTCAAGATCAAAAGCAGTATATAAAATGGCATTTCGGTGTTAAAATGGTGAATATAGTCCTAAATTTGATTTAAAAACAATACACATTACACAAAATAAACATTACCTTTCTAAGGTCACATTTATGTATTTACGAGAGTGTTAACTTCATTCCTGTGTAAAAGAGTCCATTTTCGCTTCTAAAATATTTACAGCAGAATTAATCAATTTTCGTGATTTGCATAACGAAGTAAAAAAAAAGTAAAGTGCTCCCCTGTGCTTAGCACCATGCCATGAAGGCATATAGGGGGTGTGGGGGTAACGCTCCACACTTTCTTGATCCGGTAGTGAGTGGGGGTGATGTGATCAGCATCACACCCCTGACTTCCTTTACCCCCCAGGGTTTTCCCCAGGTACCCATGTTATTTGATGCTGGGTGGACGGCGGGGACGCTTCCAACGTTAGAAAAGTTCCTGGATTTGAACCGGCCGGGGATCGAACCCGGGACCTTTAGCATGGTAGTCATACGCATTACCGACTGAGCCACCGTGGCCATCATAACTCTCAGGATAATTCAGACTTCGGAAAGTGTCACATCTGTAAAGAAACTCTAAATTTCATGTTTTAGAGTTTATTTCATATTTGCAGTTCATTTTGTAACAAAAACTTGGTAGGAAAATGAACCTCACACTATTAAAATACCTGAAAAATGAACATTACAGCATGTTGCTTCACATTTCATGTTTCTGTGAAATACAAAGTATGCATGACTGTCTTCAAGGTACATTTAATGTCCCTACACATGGGACCATTCAGTGACATATTTGTGGATTGTGTGTGTGGACTGTCTAATGTGCATTTCACGAACATATGCTGAATTCTATGGTAGGATATACCACTTGATGCTGAGGAGGAGCTTGACCAAGTGGCATGTTTGTCAAGTCACACACCTGCGTGTCGCTCTGTGAAATCAGCTTCAGAGAAACTCGCATACAGCCAATGCAGGTACTTGGTTGAGCCAAAGTACGCATTGAATTGTAGGTTTGCACTGTCCAGCAAGCGTGATTTATGCCAGCAGTGTTCTATCAAGAATCTGTGACTACCTAATTGAAGGACCACAGGTGGTGGTGCCACTATGACAAGCATTGTCCTATGGCTTTTATTTGAATCGTATTATGTGTATATGCTGGTAAACCTAAATAAATATATCACGTCCAAAGGTCGAATGCATCTAAAGTTAGAGTATTCACGAATTATGGAGTGTAATTGCTGTTAGGAAATATCTCGGTTGGTGGATTGCCGAAAAAGGACGCTAGATGGCACTAGTCATCATACTGAATTAAATCGTAAATTTTGGAGCTTCATCTCGCTTGATTAATAATCATAGAACATAATGAATTTCACTCTTACCTAAGCTTCTTACCAGCACATTTAGGCCTAACTTTCTTGAATCGTTCATTTGCCACAGAATTAACATAGAAGGCTTGGTGTCACCTTATGCACAGGGACATTTTGGCTTGATCGTGAATTTACCAGATACGGCAATTTGTACACGTAAAGTCTATATTGTAATTATACAGCGTGTTGCATAAGTCCATAGTTTTGCAGAAGAAAGCAATTAGGATTATTTTAGTCCAGATCATCTTAAGTTACTTCTTACATACATTTATGTAGCATGTAGCAGGGTAAATCTTTCACGAAAACTGTATGGTGAACTTTGATCAAACATGCTAAAGAAGGTACAAGGTCTGGGATGAGAGGAGAAAGAGGAAGGGGTAGCAAAAGATGTCGGAAAAAGTAGGTGTTTGGGACATTGTATCTGGAGAAACAAATCTTCGAATGATTTCGTTCACACGACGTTCGGACAGATGTGGTAATATGACTTTTAACCATGGTGTCAAGGCGAACGGTTGGACAAATATGTATTGATTGACGCATCAGTGCAACGATGAAAAAGGACAAAGGAAATCAGGTTTTCCTCAATGAAATCTTGCATGAACTCATGTCAACGTACATATGTGGTAGATCTGCCTATTTTGTGTTAAGTATCAAAAGCATGCTTGCGTGTGTTCCGTGTGTTATGAAGAAGTCAACGGATTGATCACATTGATCCTCGTGGTTGATTGACTATGGCGGGCGACGCCATTGCTTGAAAAAGGTTAGTTTTCTAATTAACCAAGCCCAATACTTGTTCAAAATCTTCTGGAAAGGTGTGATTTTGCATAATAGTTTGCGGATATAAAATGCATCTCAGTTTCGGTTCATGTATTAAATATCTTGTAGTTTCAAGGTAATGTCAAGGTCACATGACCGAATGTGGAAGGTTGTTGACAAGAAAAAATAAGCATAATTTTTACGAGTATAAAACTCGTTCAGGAAAAGGTGAAATATCAAAGGTTAGTGAGTGTAAAATACTTTGCAGTTTTAGCTCACGGCAATACATGTCTTGTAATTTCAAGGTTTTGTCAAAGTCACATGACTGAATGTGAGAAGGTTGTTAATAGGAATATACCAGTTTGATGTTTTAAATAAACGAGTATGGAACTCGTTCGTAACTCATTTTGTAAGTTCGACTATGCATATTGAAGGCAAGGTTACCTAATTTGTTAACAAGGGTTAATAGTTGAAGGAAATTCTAGCAAGTCATGAATCAGCTGTTCATGTCGAATAAAATTTCATTGTTTGATTGATATCAGGGGGGTATGTGTTTCAAGTTACTAGAGTTTGTCTATTGTGTAGAATTTCATTGATTAATAAACAAGTTAACTAGTCTCCATGTTCTATTTCAACCTGAGAACATATACTACAGGTATTCTATTGTTATTGCATGCATTAGCATATTAATAATTTTCCTTACAGAAGGGAGTTTTGTATGTGCTGGTCAAACACCCAAAGATATTAAATACATGCTTGTCAAATATTTTGAATTCGTAATATTGCATCCTTGATCACTTCATACTAGTAGTTTCTTAACATATTAAATATGTTAGTTCCAAAGTTTGCATTTAGGGGTTATGTAGTAACGTCCCTATGATAAAGTATACACAAAGAAAGGACGAATCTGAAAATAAATTTTAGTCCATGTTAGTAGTTGTATTGATGATAATATTGGCACAACAAATGAAGAGCCATAAGATTAAACAGCCCGATTTGGCTACACTTAAAACAATGTCAAGATGTCTATATGAATCAATCAGCCATGTGTGCACACAGTTAAATCTAAAGAATTTTGAGCCCTAGTGTACAAATGAAGAATCATACAGTGTACAAATGAAGAGCTCATATGATTAAACAGCCCGATTTGGCTACACTTAAAACAATGTCAAGATGTCTATATGAATCAATCGGCCATGTGTGCACACAGTTAAATCTAAAGAATTTTGAGCCCTAGTGTACAAATGAAGAAGCCTCAACAGACAGATTTGGCCAAGTGTGCAAAGGCTGAATCTCTCAGTTTGTTGTCTGTAAACTTGTCAAAAATATGCCCCTCTTGATATTGTTTTTGCTACACCTAAAACTAAACCAAAAGTACTCATATCCTCATACTCTTAACAACTTACAGATCTAATTCAATACAGAATTATCTTGGACAAAAGCAGGCTGCAAATTCTATTTTTTTCTTAATCTTTAATCAGTTTTATTGCTCGGGGCAATTATTTAGTTCAGAAATGCATCAATTTTCCTGGTCAAAATTGTCTGATAGACTAATACATTTCTGAGAAATTGCTTGCCTGGTAATAAATTATGCACGCCTGGAGGCTTTCATATGCTGGCATGCAAGAGATATAATCTACACAGCTAAAAGGGGGCATTAATGATATTTCTGTGTAATTCACTGAAAGAGCATAAAACTTCCATTAATATTTCTGTGTAATAGAGGGAAATTCTTAGTAAAAGAACATTACCCTTTTGCATGTTGTCATGTATGCCTGAGCCCAATTCAGGTTTTGCCTTGTTCTGATAATATATACACGAGTGAGACTTACAGAATATTCATTGCACAGTTCAAAGTCCAACTTTGACTGTATTTAGCTGATATAGAGCTCATAACTCCTGGGTTCTGATACTCAATAGAATGTGGACATAGTCCCATGGCTTATATGCTTTGTAATCAAAAGCTTCTGGGTTTGAGGCCCCCCCATGGAGAAGTGTTAATATTGCTGCCTTGTAAACAAGAGCTCTGGGTTTGAGCCCTGGTAAAATGTGTAGGCCTCCCCTGATGGCAAAGAGTTGGTATTGCTGCTTTGTAATCAAGAGGCTCCCGGGTTCGAGACCTGGTAAAGTGTGTGAGATTGAAATACATGTGGCAAAATAATATCCCCACACGTGAGATTTTGAGAATATTCACTGCTAGCTGATATACAGCTGAGGTTTGATACCTGGTAAAGTGTGTTATACAACAGCATAATAGAGCAAAATTATTTTATATTGGGGATCACCAGAGCCTAGTTATTGCTGTTGTCTGGGTATAAAAGCACCAGCTCAGCCACTAACTGCTGTTATAATTGTTTTGGCATATTATCTATACTTCTGTTTTTTGGACCAAGAAATTTTATATAAATAAACAATAAAAATGCCAAACTTGAAATATTGCAATCAATGCAATAAAAATATATCTAGTTCTAATTGGGCTAGGCACGGGCATATTTGTGACCCTAAGAAATGCAGAAAGGCTACTAAATTGTGCCCAAGATGCCATAAAATATTAAGCAAAGCATATTACAATAGGCATAAGTGTACTTGTTATGTACAGTCATCAATATTGCCCTCACAGCCATCTACATCTGGTCTGAAAAGGAAGCATGAAGCACCTGTTAATGCTAGAGCAGCAAAGCAGCCACGCTATGCACCACCTATCCATAGCAGTTTTAATGGCGAATTAAGGGATCACTGTTTTAAATCAGAGCCAAGATGTGACATTAAGAATTTTTTGAACAGTATAAATCCTGATGTGCAGGCAATTCTAAATGCACAAAATGGCTCTTATAAGCTGTCCCTCAAATTGTTTACACAATATAAGAAGCCAAATGGCACAAAATTTACACAGCCCCACATAACAGAAACTGTACCTATATATTCAAATGCAAATTTAGACAAAATAATAAGCAGTTTGATAGAGCAATTGAATATTAAACACTCTGAATTTGCAGCAAAAGAGTCAGGATGGAGCCTATGCGGATCTCCACACAAGTTATATATTAATATTTCTGAATTCAGCCCATTACAAGGATCTACATATGTGCCATTACCTGCCAATATTAAAAACAAAAAAGCTGTGGTTAACATAGAAAATAATGATGAGAAATGCTTTCTGTGGTGTATTTTAGCTGCTTTGTATCCAGTTTTAAGGAATCCTCAGAGAATAACTTATTATAAACAGCATGAACGTGATTTTGATGATGCTATGGAGGGCTTAGAATATCCAATGTCTGTTCAGAATATTGATAAATTTGAAAAAAAGGCCAGGGATATCAATGGTAAACAATTATCTATTAATGTTTTTATTTGTTCCACTGGTCGTGGCAATTGCTTGATAGCACCTCTCAGAATCAGTACACTTGATGATGATTCTGCTGTTCCGATTGATCTGCTCTTAATTGAAGGAGATGGCACATACCATTACACTTTGATACATAATCTTGAAGCTTTAGTAAGAAAACAACTAGACAAATTTAATAGAATATTTAAGTTGTGCCGAAGATGTTTAACTGTATTTGATGGTCAAAAAATGGTAAATGGGGTTCGTGAATGTAACACAGAAATTGCTAAAAACAAGTTAATTGAGCATCTGAAATACTGTGGCAACCATAAACCTGTTCATATGGTGATACCTAATCCAAGTGAAAATGCCAAATTCAAAAAATTTGAAGCCTTGTTGGAACACCCAGCATATATAGTCTGTGATTTTGAATCAAACCTCAAACCCCTTGCATTCTGCAGCCCAGATCCTGATGAATCTTCAATTACATCATACCAGTTACATGAACCTTCTAGTTTTTATTATGTTGTTGTACAGGATGGTGTGGTTAGTAAAGAATATTTATACATGGGAGCAGATGCCATGAAAGAATTTGCACATAGAATAGAAAATGAGTGCCATGACATAGCATCTAATGTCTTATTAAAATCAAAACCCATGTTGCCTTTAACAGAGGAACAGATTGAAGATTTCAACAATGCAGAAAAATGCCCGGTATGTGATTCTGAATTTTCAGATACAAATATCAAGGTGAAACACCATTCTCATACAGATGGTAAATTCAAAATGGCCCTGTGTAATAGCTGTAATATTAAGATCCAGAGACCAAAATTTGTCCCTATATTTTGCCATGGTGCATCCAATTATGATTTTCATCATTTGATCAGGTACGAGGGGTTTGACAAGCAGAATTTAAATATTTTAGCAGAAAATAATGAGAAATATATTGCTATTAGCAAGATAATTAAAGTTAATGGTGTTCCTATTCACTTAAGATTTCTTGATTCCTACAGAATTCTGTCTGCTAGCCTGGCTACACTGGCCAGTCAATTATCTGATGATCAATTCAAAATCACATGTGCTTTGTTTCCAAATCAGGACCTGAAATTAATTAGGCGGAAGGGTGTATATCCATATGATTATGTTACAGATTTTTCTAAATTTGATGAGTGTGCTCTGCCACCACAACAAGAGTTCTACAGCAAACTCAGAGCATCTGGAATCACTGATGATGATTATCACCATGCCCAGTTGATGTGGAACAATTTAAAATGCCAGACATTTGGTGATTATCACAAGGCATATTTAAAACTTGATGTCACTCTCTTAGCTGATATACTTCAGGCATTTAGAAAATCTTCCATGGAAAATTATAAGCTGGATCCAATGTATTTTTACAGTGCACCAGGCCTAGCATGGTCTGCAATGTTTTTAAACACTAAAATGCAATTGGACCTGATCCAAGATCAAGATATGTATCTGTTTATGGAGCAATGTATAAGAGGGGGCATGGTGCAATGCTCTCGGAGATATGCCAGAGCTAATAACAAATATATTCCTGATTATGATCCAGCACTGCCATTACATTATATACTGTATGTAGATGCCAACCGCCTGTATGGTTATGCTGTGATGGATAAATTGCCATATGCAGGGCTTGAGTGGGTTGAAGATTTCAATATTGAAGATCTTAAGGATTTTGATGACAGTGACTATGGCCTCTTCTTAGAGGTTGATCTGACAATTCCTGATGATTTACACAACAAATTTTCTGATCTGCCCCCAATTCCTGAGGTTAAGTGTTCACCTGGCTCTAAACAGAAGAAGCTAATGATGACTCTAGAGCCAAAACAGGATTATGTCATATATTACAAAAACCTCCAGTTCCTGGTGCATCATGGTGTTCAAGTGACCAAAGTTGGAAAAGTTTTGAGGTTCAGGCACTCAAGATGGTTGAAACCATATATTGATACAAACACAGAGCTTCGAACATCTGCAATGAGCCAATTTGATAAGACCTTGTTTAAATTGATGGTAAATTCAGTGTATGGCAAAACCATAGAAAATGTCAGAAAACATGCTGATGTTAAAATAATTACTGACCCCAGCCTGAGCAAAAAAATGATTGCAAAGCCTAATTTCAATTATAGAAGAATTTATGATGAAAATATGGCACTCTTCAACATGAAAAAAACAAAGATTAAGTTTGATAAGCCTATTTATGTAGGGGCTGTGATATTGGAATTGGCCAAATTACAAATGTTAAAGCTCTATTATGATGTGCTCAAGCCTATTTATGGTGATTGTGTAAAATTGATGTACATGGACACAGATAGTTTTATTCTTGATATTCAGACAGAAGATGTCTATCAAGATATGACACAGCCTGCATTACTTGAATATTTTGATACCAGTGAACATACAAAGATTCAACCCTACAACAAGAAGGTGCCTGGCAAGTTAAAAGATGAGACACTTGGTGATGTTATTGTGGCATTTGCTGGGCTAAGGGCCAAGATGTACAGTTTTGAAACATGTAGTGGTGCTGTTGTCAAAAAGGGCAAGGGCATCGGCAGAGTAACTGTTGACAAAGAGCTCCAATTTGAAGATTATGAAAATTGTCTCAAATCACAGAGTTCAATCAGAACATCAGAATGCAGAATTCAGAGTGTGGATCACTTGTTGACTACAAATGTTGTAAGAAAAGTGGCTCTGGACCCACATGATGATAAGAGATGTATTTTGTCATGTGGCATACATACTCTACCATGGGGTCATTGTGATTTGAAAAATGGTAATCAATGCCCAATTACAGAGCATGATTTGAAATAAATAAACATGCCTATGAACTTATTTGGGTTCAAAAAACAGGCTATTATGGACCTGCCAACACCAGCACCCTCTTCTGATATAATATCTAAACTAAGTGCTTTGTTAATTATTCATCTGAACAGCATACTTACAGATGTTGATGATGAAACAGGTAAAACATTGTACATATTTAACAATAATTTAAATCATTACCAATTACCTGTAGGTGGTCAATTACCATTTATTACAACCCCCGGTGGGTAATGTCAAGATTTCAATAGGGAGAAATATTTATAGAATAAAGCACTCAAACATGATTTCTGGCACTGTATATACTGTTTCTGCTGGTGACTGCTTATATATTGAGGTCCCGGGATCCTATGACAAGCTTATACCTTTTTTATAGAATTTAGAATTAGATATTCAATACTAAATAACCACTAAAACAAAATGCCTAATGATATATTTGGCCATACAAGACATGAAGATCACAGTGATGAGATTCTGATGCTTGATGTCAGAGTGAAAAAATTAAGAAGTGATTTACAAGCTTTACAAACCACACTCAATGCCAGTCTTCAACTAGAAATTACAAATTTACAAACACAATGCATGGACCCTCTTCTTAAAATTGATTCTGAACTCAAATTGCTGCTTCAGAAATATACTGATTTGGCCACATTGGATAATTTTCAAAGTTTAGAGGAGGCTGTAGCAGCTCTTCAAGCCAAATTTAAGACCCAGGCCACCAACTCTGAGCAATTGAAACAACAATTGGAAGAGCAGATAAATAATGTCCAGACACAGCTCCAAACAATTGTCAAAAGCATAAAATCACAAGAAGATTTTGATCTAGTGATTTCCACTCTAAAGGAACAGATTCAATCACTCCAGATACCTAATCTGGACCCTCTGAACAATGCCATAGCCGAGGTTAAAGAAAAAATTGAGACACTTGAAAATTTTATGAACAACTTGCCATCTTCTGATGCTTTGAGTGCAATAACTCGGAGTGTTGCCAACATCAAGCTGCAACTTGAAACATATGAAGATTTTGGAAAAATTCAAAGTACCATAACTCATCTTGAGGGTACAATAGCAGCAGTGCAAAGTGATTTGACAAATGTACAAGAATCTCTAGAATCCCGCTTGCCTGGTATTGTAGACACCCTTGGCAGTGTCCAGCAACAGATCACAAAACTTGAAAACCTCAACACTGAATCTGAGCTATCTCATTTTCATCACTTGATCGATGATACCCAAACAAAGCTTGAAATTTTACAACAATCAACACCTACTCAGGCAGATATAGCCCTGCTCCAAGATGCTATGCGTGGTGTGGTTGGTGCTTCTGAATTAAATGATGTGAAATTGGCACTTGAATCTTTGCAGAATACTGTAGCAAATCTGCCTACATCACAGGAACTTAAAAATATTAAGAGAGCTGTGAATCGCATATTGAAATCAGAAGATATCAAGAATATCCAGACAGAGATCAAACAACTTACTCAGACAGTGGCCACTCTACCAACTAATCAACATATTAATGAACTGCATGCCCTGTTTGAGGATATCAGAAGACAGGTCCATGATCTTACTGCTCAAAATTCAAAATTGGCAGTTGTTGAAAATTTACAGCAAATTGTAGCCAATATCAAGCAACAGCTAGGGACCATGGAATCCAATCAAGCAAATGCTCTGTCTGTTTTTGCCACCCAGCTACAAGAAATTGTGCAACAATACAAGAAACTTGTTGTGGACATAAAGATCAAGCCAGGCCATGATGATGTTGTTAGGACTATCAATGAGCACCTTGAATCTGTAACAAGTAGATTGCTTACAGCAGAAAAAGAAATAACTGGCATAATCGAGAATCCTAAATATACAGTAATTCTTGAATTGTACAGTATCCCCAACAAAGAATATGATTCACCATTTACACCAGGTGGCAAAATATATATGCTCTCCCCTGCACAATTTTATTACCAGTTTTTTGTTGGGGGCACACTGAGACCAATCAAGATCAAATATTGGCTACAACCACAGGCACACCACTACCCTACCTTATCAATAACAAATGCTGATAACAAAGCAAAAATCACCAGTGTAGAGTTAGAAGATTTTACAGATCCCAATACATTAGAGACATCTTATGCTGAAGATGATGGCTCTCTGGAATTTAATATACAAATAGGAGACAAATTATATTTAGAAAATCCTGTAGTATCAGCTGCTGAACACCCTATAGTTGCAATATTCTTGTTTACATACTATGTCTAGACAAATTATTGTTGATGAATTACACAGACAAGCCAGACATAATTATAAGAGACTGCCAGTAGTTACAAAAGGCATAGATGATTTATGGCAGTGTGACTTGGTTGAAATGGCAAGTGGACAGCTGAAAAACTTAGACAAGATCAACAAGGGCTACAAGTATCTACTCACTGTCATAGATACATTTTCAAAATTTGCCTGGGCTGTGCCACTCAAATCCAAGACTGGAAAATGTGTTACAGAAGCCTTCAGGGCAATCATCAATCAGAGTGGAAGATCACCGCGCTATTTGCAAACAGATAATGGCAAAGAATTCTATAATTCTGTGTTCCAACAATTTATTAAAAGCCAGTCAATACAACATTACTCGAGTTACAGTGATCTCAAGGCCTCTGTTGTAGAGAGATTCAACAAAACCCTAAAAAATCATATGTATAAACAATTTACACTTCAAGGTAATTATAAATGGCTTAATATTCTTCCAGAACTTCTACATAAATATAACAACTCGGTCCATTCCACAATCAACATGAAACCCTCTGAGGTAACTTCATCTGATGAGCAAAAATTGATCAGCACTGTTTATTATCCTAGATACCAGCCAACAACAAGAAAAGCCAAATACAAGGTGGGTGATCAAGTAAGAATCAGCAAATATAAGCACTTATTCAAAAGAGGCTTTACAAGAAACTGGAACACTGAATTATTTACAGTGGTTCAAGTTAAACCTGGGACCCGATACACACATATAATAAAAGATCACCGAGGAGAAATTCTCAAAGGCAGGTTTTATGAAGAAGAACTCAGCAAAACTAAGCAGCCTGACACATATCTCATAGAAAAAAATCATCCGCAGAAAAGGCAACAAGATACTTGTGAAATGGCTAGGACTCCCAGAACACAGCTGGATCGATGCAGACAATGTGATACTATGAACACCTGGGATGTTATAAAGAGACTGCCAGAGCCTGAACAGCAGAATAAGAGAAATGGATTGCTGCTGCCTGATAATATTAGATGTCTTATTGTTGGGCCATCGGCTTGTGGTAAAACTACACTAATGATCGATAATTTTTTATTGGCACCCAACTGGTTAGACTGGAAAAACAGGCACTTGTATGTCTTCTCTAAGAGCTTGGAACAATTAAAATATCAGCAGCTGATGAAGCTATATGATGGACTGGATATTGCCACTTTTGAATCAGATGTTAAGCCACTCCATGAATGTCTCGATAATTCTGTTGTTGTGTTTGATGACATTATACTGGATAATCAAAACAAGGTTAGAAATTTTTTTACACAGGGCCGACACAAAAACATTGATTGCTTCTACCTGGCACAGACTTTTTCTAAAATACCGAAGCAGCTGATCCGAGACAACAGCAATTGTATATGTGTGTTTCATCAAGATCATACCAACCTCAAACACATACATGATGAATATGTAGGAGGGGACTTGAGCTACAATGATTTTTCTAAGTTTTGCAGTAGGTGCTGGAACCAGGACAGTTATGGGTTTGTCACAATTGATATGACAAGGAAGCCCAATAGTGGCAAATACAGAAATAAAATCAACAATTTTCTAGACATTGAAACATATATAAATAACCATGAAAAGGCCAATCATTGATGATCTTAAATTAAGAGATTATCTTGTAAAAAGATTTAAGGGATGGAAATCAGAGAACCGAGGAATCTATGAACAACACAAGCAAACAGAACAGCCTATTATTGATGCTATTAGTGAATTAGGTAAAAATATCAAAACTGTTACAGAGCAAAATCAAAATTTGATCACAGAGCTTGTACCTGTAGCTGCAAGGAACATATTAGATTATCCAATCACCCCACTTTCCAGTATTCATACACCTAGTCCTGTTGCTCCTCGAAGAATTGAAGCTACTCAGGATCCTATTGAATTGGGTCTTCTTGCTCAAAAATATTTAAGCACACCTAAAGACAACAAAGATGAGGTCTTTGGCCTATATGCTGACACAGAGCATGATGGTAGCATCATACATAGAATTGGCAATTTCAGAGTAACATTTATGGGAGATGATCTGATTGTATATTCAGAATCTCATCTTGGAGAAAGAGGTGGTTTTGTTAAATATCCTGGCACACCTGGATTGTGGGAATTGATGACTAGGAAAAGGCCTGGCAGCTATACAGATCAAGATTATGAGCATTACAAAGAAATGTTAATAAAATCAGATGCTCTATACCAGAACAATGATCCCACACAAAAAAGAGTCAAGTCTAGCAGTGGAGCAAAATACAACAACTTAATGAAGCCCATATGGTCACAGATCAAGACAGGTAGTGGAATCAAACAATACAACACCCTGCCTAAAGAATTTGTGTGGGTTGATGATGTCAGGAAACTTGTAGATAGGTTGCTGGTCATAGCTGGGGAGGAAAATGCTGGCAACCACAATTTTTACAATGAAAAGGTTGGAATTATGGACATGATAAGCACCAAATTGTCTAATTTTATAGTAAATGACACTAAGGGGATTGGATATCTTATAAAAATTATTAATACTCTACCACCTAAATTTTGGAATATCTCTGAGGGTCGGGGGCTGGTTAATGACATCATAAACAAGCTCCCATTTGAACTACACATTCCAGGCTATCAGTATTGTGGTCCAGGCACAAAATTGGACCATAGATTAAACAGAGGGGACCCTGGTGTTAATCCCCTAGATGCTGCTTGCAGAGACCATGACATAGCATACAACACACATTCTGATCTTGACAAGAGACATGTGGCAGACAAAAAATTAGAAGAGGCTGCATTTGGTAGATTTGTAAGCAAAGATGCTTCTTTAAGTGAGAGAATAGCAGCATTGGGGACCACCATAGCTATGAACACCAAACAAAAACTGGGGTGGGGGTTGTGATTATATATATAATAAACCTAGGATGAAGGCCAAGGGTGTTATGTATCAGATACCTTATGCAGGTCTTAAATCTCTTAAAACTATTGATAGTCTTTTAACCAAAAAGCAGCGCAAGAAAAAAAGCTCTTGTCTTGCCAAGGGCCATGGTATGAAATTATTACTTAGCACCCCTCAATTAAAAAAATTACAGCAATCTAGAAAAAAATTGCATACAGGTGGCTTCATATTTACTATCCCGGCCATCTTAGCAGCACTTGGGGCTGTGGGGAGCTTGGCTGGGGGATCAGCTGCTATAGCAAAAACAGTAATAGATGCCAAGAAGAATAAGGCAGAATTAGATGAATTGAAGCGCCATAACCTGGCCATGGAGAAACAAGGCAAAGGTGTTAAGAGAGCCATGAATAAGTTTAAAAAAAACAAGAGCCGCTTACAAACCAAGATATTGAAGCTTTAATCAAGCCACTGGGCATCAAAAATTTTAGAGGTGTGTACATGTCTGATTCTTTGCCAGAACAACCACTCAACAAAGAGTGTGGCATAGTTAATTTGGATAAATACAAAAATCAGGGCACTCACTGGATCTGTTATCTTAAATATTTAAAAGATGAGGCATTTGTGTTTGATTCATTTGGAGGTGTTCCACTTGAAAATTTAGTAAAATATCTAAAATCAACTAATCTTTATTACAATAATGCCCGTGTTCAAAATTTCAAAGATGTTAATTGTGGACATCTGTGTTTATCTGTTCTTAGATATCTGTCTCAAATAAATAAACCATCAATTGAAGATTTTCAAAAGGCCCTGTGGTATCTGAAGCATCATGGGAGTATTCCATCTCACCAGCCAAAGTTCAATATTGAAACTTAGATTACATGATGATATAGTGTATCCCAAAACAATAGCTCTCAGAGCATTTTATGGCATGTACTTGATCCCTAATATTACACACCACAACAACACAATTGTAGTTGGTGATCAAAAAAATTGTCATCACTCCAGGGCAGTGTAATCTGTCTACTCTAAATGCTCAGTTACCCAGAGGTATAGTGTTAACTCAAAATTCTGTCACTCACAGAGTAGAGATTGTGTCTTCTACAGAGACAGTGGATCTAGGTACTATAGGAGAGCTGTTAGGCTTTGAGAACAACACAAAACTTGAACCAGCCATCAAACACACTGCTATTAATATACCTAAATTCTTAGCCATAGAGAGACTGAATATTCACTGTAATGTGGCCGAGGGTATGATCACCAAATCAAATGGCATAGGCACTCACAAACAAACTGGCATCATTGCAACATTCAAACCTAATTCTGAATTTATGGAACCGATCATCTACACTCCATCACCAACATTATATTTTCCTGTGTGCCATAACAGAATAGATTACATTGAGTTGATGGTCACTAATGAAAAAGAAGAATTAGTTGATTTTGCTGGAGCCACAACAACTGCAATCATAGGAATTAATATTTAAATAAAAATACATACAAAAAAAAAATGGAAAATATTGAGAGTTATGAGCTACAATCATTCCCCCCAAACAGGAGGACATTTGCAAATTTAAATCAACCCAACACAGAGATTGAGGTTGATCTTGATGTAGGGGATGGCTTTATACACCCTCACAGAGCAGATCTATACATCAAATTTGATGTTGTAAAGCTCGATGGTACAGATTATCCGGCAAATTCAAATATAAGATTGGTAGACAATTTTGTGCCACATCTGTTCTCTGAAATTGAGATCAGAAAACATGGTGTTGTTATAAACAGAGTAGATTACCCTGGCATTACCTCTACAGCTTTGGCCACATTAAAATTATCCAAAACAGAGGCTTCTTACTACAAAATAGGTGGATTTGAGGCTGGTGATAAAATAATATCTAAGAGCCACACAGTGCTGTTTCCTATGCGCCTGTTGCCAGGATTCTTCTCAGATTACAAAGATATTATGTGGAAGGGTGGTTTAAGAATCACATTTAGAAGAGCTGCCAATGATAATAATGCTTTGATGAGGTACAGTTCATTAAACTCTACTGGGGCAGCTCTGCCTAATACCCTACCTGATGAAGGCAAGTGCCTTATTCAGACTATGGAGCTAAGAATGCCAGTTGTTGAATATGAAGCCAGTTATTCTCTTAAATACAAAGCTGATATCCTAAAAAATCCACAGATTCCTTTACAATTTTATACATATCAATGTGTACAGAAGCCTGCCACTGGTGCCTATTATGAATTTGATGCTACAAACTCATTCTCCAGTATACAATATGACATGCCAGATTTTGTGGTGGTACTGTTTCAGACTGGAAGACACAATAATCAGGAAAAAAATTCAAGTAAATTTGATAACTGCAACATCAAAAACATATATCTTAAAAATGGCAGAAATGAGGTGTTCCCTAGAGAAAATTATAATTTAAACATGTCCAAGGATGATTTCCTCAAATTATATGAAGCATTTACAGCATACAAAAGGGTCACTACTGGCAATACTGACATGTATTACACACCAGATGAATTCAAAGCACAGAGACCCATGTTTGTAATCAACACTTCAAAAAGGAAACAAGTTGTGGTTAATGACAGGACAAACATTAAAATTATCTGTGAATTCCATGATACACTCCCCGATGACACCATATGTAGTGTTATTCTTATAGGGGAAAAATCATATGTTTATGATGTAAGAAATGAGAGAGTCACAGAACAATTCTAGAAAGCCTCTGCATATTACCGGACCGGAAGTAAATATATGTGGGTGTAGATGTGGGTGGGTGTGGGTTTTATGAGTACTTTTGGTTTAGTTTTAGGTGTAGCAAAAACAATATCAAGAGGGGCATATTTTTGACAAGTTTACAGACAACAAACTGAGAAATTCAGCCTTTGCACACTTGGCCAAATCTGTCTGTTGAGGCTTCTTCATTTGTACCCTAGGGCTCAAAATTCTTTAGATTTAACTGTGTGCACACATGGCCGATTGATTCATATAGACATCTTGACATTGTTTTAAGTGTAGCCAAATCGGGCTGTTTAATCATATGAGCTCTTCATTTGTACACTGTATGATTCTTCATTTGTACACTAGGGCTCAAAATTCTTTAGATTTAAATATGTGCACACTTGGCCGATTGGGGCATATGGGCATCTTGGCATAGTTTTAAGTGTAGCCAAATCGGGCTGTTTAGTCATATGGCTCTTCATTTGTTGTGCCAATATTATCATCAATACAACTACTACTGTCATAAAATTGTGAAAATGTAATTACTTGTTCATGGGCGATATGGGAAGAGTATTGTGAGATCAAGTGAATACTCCTGAATTTGGTATTTGAATGAAACTGCTTGGATATGCAGCAGATATAATCTTTGCTTAGAATATACTATTTATTTCACATAAATTATCATTGTATACATATCAAACTTTCGTCAGATTTACAATTTCTTCTTCAGTGACCGTCCGATCAGCGCTATTAGAATTACAGGCAGGACAAACCAAAGTCTTTCTGCAAATAAAGGTTTGATGTGGTTGTTATTTAGAGTATATGCGAAGCTGGAGCTGGGACTTTCGTGGCATGATTGTGCATGGGTCACTCTGAAGTACCGTCGTACTACTGGATGGCTCTGTTTGAAAATAAACATTTGTGTCAGTCTTTCTGACACGATGAGGAAACACACAAATTGTCTTTCTCTTGGTGCTGTTATATTTAACATGTGAAACCTTTATTTTTTTTCAGAGGTCCAAGTTAAAAAACTTTATTTTTAATACCATGTTTACAAAATTACTCTGTTTATACAAAGGTCGGTCAAAAAGTAACACACAATCCACTGTAGCTCGGCAATAGTAAGGACGAGGGAAATGAAATTTTGTAGGTAGAAGCTTTGGAAATGTCATTCAATGTATGATCCATGTGCTTCACTGCACTGCAACCATCTTTGTTTCCATGACACGAATGCACTTTCGTAAAACTCTTGAGGTTGGTCTTTACACCACTTTTTCACACACACAATGAGCTCGTTATCATCTCCAAACTGTTTCCCACGCAGATGAGCAATCAGTCGTCCAAACAGATAGAAATCCGATGGTGCTGAGTCAGGACTGTATGGGGGTTGTGGCACCACTGTCCATCCCAGATGGCCAATCTTCTGAACTGTCATGATTGCAGCATGCAGTCGTGCGTTATCGTGATGCAACTTGATGTCTGTTGCACGTAACTCTCGCCTCTTTGTTCGTTGTTAGGTGTTGGTTAGGTGGTAAAGGACCAGTGCTTCTACCTACAAAATTTCACGAGCTACAGTGGATTGTGTGTTACTTTTTTGACCGATGTTTGTAGTTATAAGCATGAAAATTTTAAGTATATAGTTGCACTAAACATGAAGAGTTCACTTTGCTTACATGCCTTTTTGTTCCTGGACAGATGCAGAGAAGCAGCACACCATGAACCTGTTCCTAGGATTGTTTGTTCCCGAGGAGAACAAGCCCCCGCTGTGGGAGCTACTCACAGACTACTACCTGCATCACTCCGTCGCTGCTGGCAAGCCAAAGAGGGAGAGGTGAGGACGTTGCCATGTTTTATTTTGATGCATGAAGAATTCAGTACCACACATTACTATGGACCAAAAGTAAATAGATATAATAACTTGTAAGAGAATCAAAACTAATGTGGACCGAGCGAGTGTCCTGTGAACAATTGTAACTAATCATAATTGATTTTTATTACACTGATTAGCATTAAAAAAGCATGAAAGTTGTGTGTAATACAAAAATACAAATAACTTACTTGTGCTGCCACATTAAAAAAAGAAAAAACTGGTACAATTTGCTTTAAAAAAAATGCATAGAACCATGAATATGTCAGAGCAATGCACCCACCAAACTTAATCTGTTTTCACTATAATTAGGCTGAGGACAGATAGGCAAAAAGATGCTAAAAATTTGAAAATAGGCAGTAAAATGAAAAATCAGAATCTAATAATTCTACCAATTTTTAGTAATTTTCTCAGGCTCCTTGACGGCATACTGGCAATGTCATCACATTGTAATCAAGTAGCCGTAGGTTTAATACCTGGTGGAGGTAGATAGTTGTTTGAACTCCATGTAAAACTGTAGGTCTAGTCCTGATTAGCCTATCTGTGCACAAAGTGGACTTTTTTTTCTCATTTTAGGTACTCTTCAAAATAGGAACTTACAATTGAAGTAGGCAACACTAGGCACTATAAAATCCATGTACTCTTGGCCTGAAATGAGTTTTAAACTTGAAGGCTATATTTTCTGGCTGAGAAACATAAAAGAATGGGAGAAAATGGGACATTTTAGGTCAGATCCTCAGTATAGTTATATAATGTAAACCGAAGATCTTGAAAGAAGAACAAGAGTATAAATTATTAGGGTATTAGACACCCAAATAAGGAACATTGGGAGCTAAATGAGCTATCCTGATATCATTCTTTGGTGCCATAATTTTAGCTTCAATGCTCTTTTTGTTTTGTGCATGAATAGAATGGAATCTTTCTGCTTGTAGCAAACCATGAATCTTTTTTTTTTTTTTTTTTCCAGATCTCCAAAGACCCAGTGGTGGGACCTGGAGCTTCTCCAGAGCCTTCCGAGAGCTCACGATGACATCAACAAGCAATGCAGAGACGTCGTAAAGGTGAAGAATGGAGATGAAGTCATCGACAGCTACGTTGACTACTACAAGCCTTACGAGTTCAACATCATGAACGAGCTTTTCGCATACTCTGTCAGTCATTCCATCAGGTGGGTAGAATTTTTGCATCTATTACTAGGGAGACCTACGTATTTATTGTAGGACTGAGTCTGCACTGTTCATGGTCTGGTGTCTATGGGTGCGTGAGGTGGCTGGCCATTATGAGATTGAATGTGTGTTCATAAAGAAAATATTGACTATATATTTGGCCCATTCCGTGAGAAAAAGCTCCTGAATCTCTATTTTTAAAATTGATTGCCATGCTGTAATCTTGTATGTCAACATCTAAATAGAAATTCAAGTATTACGCATAATATAGTTAATAGTAGAAGATGTTTTACATATTGTTAATTTATTTTAACTTTTTGATTTTCTTTTGTTTTCTGTAACTGTTGCATTTCTCCTTCAACTCCACTAGAGTATTCAAGGGTCAATTAATTCCTCTCTTTATCTTAATATTTTTCATCATTTGAAAATTCAAAGGAATTAAAATAAAGTTCTATTAAGTGGAGAGGAAGTGTTTTATCTGTCCCACCCGTAATCGAAAATTGTTCACCTATAGGTCTCGCGCGACAACTTCAGCTCTGGGGAAAGTGGAAATTGGAGGGGGCCACTTTGGTTTTGTCAAGAAAAAGGCAGCCGGGTGCAGCAAAATTCCAATGTTGCAACCTACAGTTGTAAACAATATCTGGTCTGTATTTTTGCATAATTGCGATGCCAAGCAAGAAATATGGGAAGAAAAGCACAGGCCCCGTTTCCAAACATACCCGCCGACCTCCATGGCAGAGAGGTTATCACAGCGTGCTACGATGCCAGGAGTCCTGGGTTCGAATCCCGGCCTGTGCTACTGTGGATGGTATTTTTTGTAAGTGTCTTCATACATCAATATAATCAATCATCCTCATCTTTGAAGAAAAGCAAAGTAAATCAAATCAATCAGTTCAAAACCAATGATCCCATTGAAGCAAACCCAAAAGGGAGCTGCTGACTACCCTTAAAATGATTAAAACGTAATTTGTTGAAATCAGGGGAAAGTTCCTGAGAATTGGAGGTCGTGGGTTTGATACCCGGTGCAGGCACATAGTGGTTCGGATCTCACTTTAAACTGTACGTCCAGTCCCGATTAGCCTTGCTGTGCATAAAGTGGACTTAAAACACCAACTCAAACAAACAAACCAACTCTTGAGAAATGGAGAAAATGTGCAAGAAAAGCTATAATGGACGATTTCGATAAAGTGGCTATTAGGAGCTTTGCGAGAGATTCATACGTTGTGGACAATACTGTACCTACAGCTTTTAAAGTAGCTGCGACAAAAATAAATTTTAGATTTAGAACCACATTAAGGATATGTTTACGTGATCTTTGTTTTCCTTATAAAATAACTGAATCCAATAGGAATGTTTTGATGGAAGATCCAGACATTATTGTATTGCGTGTGGATTTCTTGAGATATATGCATGACTACCGAAAGACTGGAAGAGCCTTGTACTATTTAGATGGAAAACATAAACGAACTCACGGTGCCGAAACGTGGCAATGTGACAAACACGTTGTCAGGCCTCTACCACCAAGTAGAAAATGTAGGAGGCTTCTAATGGAAACTATTGACATGGTGCAGTTTCCACAAGTAAAACATTTGGGGCCCATAGTTAAAAATATATGTATCGAGAATACCATAATGTATGTATGTATTCATGATATCAGAGGGGGTGGACGGATGTTTTAACCTTATGACTTCCGTTACGAAAGGGAGAGGGAAGGAAATGGGGGAAGAGGAGCTGCATACAAAGTAACCATGCCTGTAGAAGGTAAGGTTGGAAGGTCTATATATATTTTTGTCAATTATAACAACATTCGCTATATATACAGCTTTGTTAAAAAATGGTCCTGGTTATCAGGTATTCTGGTAACATTTATTTGGAATAGCGAGAAATTAGTGTGGTTGCAAACACTGCTTTTGAAGGGCGGAGAACTCATTCTGAAGGTTGTCGCTGCCTCCGCGGTCAACTCGAATACTTTCTCCTCAGAGCCCAAGTTGTGGCGCGAGACCTATAGCTATCAATCTGGGAACGTATCCTAAGAGTAGTCATGTTTAATCAACAGGGTTTAGTTTCATAATTCATTGCACAGAAACTGTAAGAAAAATGTTGCTTAACTGCTGGTAGAGCTCTGATGTCAAAAATGTAGTTTGTATGTCCCACTCATGACAATGAAATGGCTCATTTGTTAAGCGTAATGCATAGTAAATCTGTCTGATTATTATTATTACAGAGCATTTGAAATCATAATTAAAGTAATTTAAATTATTTTTGTTTGCAGAATGGCTTCACTTAATCTTACATGTTTTTGCATATTTTATGGCAATTATATTAATTATGTGACTTTCTTGGCCACGAAAAGCATAACTTATAAGTACTCCAATTGCTCCGTAGAGTATAATGGAGATCTAATATTTTCTAAGGGTTTGTGCATGATCTTTATTAAAGGCCTCCCCAGCCAATGGTAATTAGAAATTCTTTATTCACGGGCGAAGTTCAGCCTGTGGCTGCTCTACCACTTAATCAAGGTGGGCCAGTCACAGCTCTCAACAGCCTGCTAATATTTCCACCCATTTGATCTCTTCATAATACGAGGCTGCTGGAAAAGTTTCTGCATACTACCACCAACAGTGGCGCTAGTGTTCCGCTATTATAAAAATCGGAAGAATAGACCTTTTTTTGTGTTTAAATTATCTTTGATTGTTTGTTTAAGCCTATTCGTTTATTTTTCACAGCAGTTTGAAGTAGTAGTTTTGTGTGAGAAATGGAAATTTCTCGTTAACACTTTCAAATGTAGTTTAACACCAAAACAATGCATCGAGCGACTTCATTTGGCTTTTGGAGATGAAGCACAACAATCCAATAGGACTGTGTACAGTTGGTTTTCCGAATTCCAGCGTAGTCCCACATTTCTCAGTGATGAATTTTGTGAAGGTCGTCCATCCACGTCTGTTGTTGCCAGTAATGTTGATGCTGTGCGTGAAATGATTGAGAGAGATCGGCATGTGACATACCGTGAGATTCAGGCATCCTTGAACATTGACATGAAAGCACTACATGCGATTTTGCATGGTCATCTGAACATACGGAAACTTTCAAGTTGTTGGATCCCACGCAACTTGACCGAAGCTCAAAAACAGGCTCGTGTAAATTAGTGTAAAGAAATGCTCAAAAAATTCAACCGAGGCAAGTCAAATTTGGTGTTCTACATCGTTACAGAGAACGAAACTTGGATCTATTCATATGAACCCGAAACTAAACAGCAATACACTGTTTGGGGGTTTCATAGTGAGCCGAAACCAACAAAAGTTGTTCGTTCGAGGAGTGCTGCCAAGCAAATCATTGCTTGTTTCTTCGGTTATACCGGACATGTGGCAACAATAGCTTTAGAAGATCAAAGGACTGTAAATGCTGAGTGGTATACAACAATTTGTTTGCCAGAGGTCATCAATGAATTGCGTAAAACAAACCCAAATCGTCAAATTATTATTCACCACGACAATGCCAGTTGCCACTCAGCACACGAAACTGTTGATTTTTTGTCCAGTAAAAATGTCGAATTAATGACTCATTGTCTATACTCGCCTGATTTATCACCTAATGACTTCTTTTTGTTCCCACACATGAAAAATAAGATGCGTGGTGAGCGATTTGTGTTGCCTGAAGATGCATTCCGAACAGCAGTTTCTGAGGTATCAGCTTCAGAGTGGAAAAAATGCTTTCAAAATTGATTTGAGCGTATGCAAAAGTGTATAGATCTTAAGGGTGGATACTTTGAAAAACAATAAAGCCATTCCCAGAATTTCGCATGTCTTTTTTCATATTGATTGCAGCAACTTTTCCAGCAGGCCTCGTATTTCCTGAAGATGAAGGCTTTGCCAGTTCTCGAAATGTTGGATAATCTAACCTGAGAACATATATCTCGTGTTGGGCGATATATTGTCCAGACGATATATAGCGATATTCAAAATATATCTTTCAGGTAATATCAACTAGACAGTGTCAGCGATATATCATCACGATATTTGGCAATATATATCATGTCAGTGATATATCGTCACAATATTTGGTGATATATATCATGTTGGCGATATGTTGTCACAATATTGTAACGTTTATATATCTTGAAGATGATATATTGCCGATATCACGATATATAAAAAATATCATATTGTATTGTCCATTCCTACCTATATCCCATATATTGCCTTGTTTCATTTATATTATGTTACAATGTCTCACTTACATTCCATACTAGTACATATTACATATACACCCACCTCAAACTGACTTTGGACCTCACTAACCTTTTCCAGCAGACTCGGGTGCACTTCTTTAAGTTCTGACGCTGTCAGTCGAGGGTTTTTCTTCATTTCTCTCATTAGGAGAGCGTCTGTAGATTTGGTTGTTTTTCTTTGCCTCCCACCACCGAATTTGTGCTTTGCAATGACAGTCGGAGGCAGTCCTCTGGTGGCTGCCAGTACCTTCATTATGATTGATTTTGCACGACATGTTTGTTTACATATTGTCTTTATCGGGACGTTTTCACTTCGCCATGCAATAATGCTGGCTTTTTCCACACTACTACAGTACTTTCCCGGCATATCACAAATACACCTGTACAGTAGTCAATACAGTAGGAAAATATCCAACACAAAGTGCACCACACGAAAACACAGCAATTTGTCACACACACACTACAGCTGAAAGTCACCCTTTCTGTTTCAACTAACAATACGAAATGAACTGAAATCTCTTATCAGCAGTAATACACTGTTGCCAGATACGTTCATGATTAAACAATTCCGTGTTGGAAACAAAACAACACTATACCTGCCGCAAAATTAGTTTGGTATTGACATTTGGGAAGCACGTGGAGAAAGCGGGTCTACTTTACTGCGGCAGGGTGGGTTGCTGGCATGCGAGCCAATCAAAATCGTCCCAGTGCTTCACCCAAGCTCTGGTTACCTAGCAACAGAAAACGTTTATCACGGTGTTGCCGCTTATCGGGCGATTGTTCTTGCGATCAGGACGTGTTGTTTGTTGCGTTGCTGTGATATTTTAACCGGTCCGTTTGTTTAGTGTTTACTGAATTTAGAGTATTCTTTGTTGTATATAGCGTGTTGTTATAGTATGTTATTTTTTTGTACATAATTTTCTGCTTGAGTATGTCGTGTGCTTGTGTGAAGAAAGAATGTCAAGCAGAGGAGGCAATACTCGAGGAATTCCTCTCAAAGGCCAAACGCGGGAAAACGTTTGTTCTGTGCGCAAATATTTTGAGTAAGAGAGAAACAATGGTGGTCCAATCATTTCTGTAAATAAAGTTCTAGACAGGACTGCTGCTGCTGTCGGCGTGTCTAAGAACACTATTGTTACCATAGGAAAAGAAGAATATAATGTGGTAGAAATAAATCAATGCGAGGCTTCAAAACTGGAAACCCCAGGAAAGAAGAGGAATACCAGTAAACGCGTAACAAATTTAGATACCTTTCAGCAAGACGCTATTCGTCGCCATACTTACTCTTATTATAGGAGGAAAGTTCATCCCACTGCAGGGAAACTGCGCGTTTCGTTGAAAGATTCGGGAAAGATTCAAGGTTGGAAAACATCTTTAAGGACAGTCATAAAATCTCTGGGATTCTCATTCAAAAACAAATAATGGACGCAAAATAAAGTAAAGTATGGAGGCATATGGGGATGTGGAGGTAGGACTCCACACATTCTCGACCTCGACCATATTATGGAGGTGATGCGGTGATGTGGTTCACCAACCGCCTTTACCCCAGGTACTCATTTGGGCTGAGTCGACTCCGGATTGATTGATTGATTCATTTGTTGTTTTAAGTCCACTTTATGCACGGGAAGGCTAATCGGGACTGGACCTACAGTTTAAAGTGGGATCCGAACCACTGTGCCATGTGCCTCCACCGGGTATCGAAACCCTTGATTACAAGGCGACGACGTTACCACTACGCCATCGGGGAGGCCTGCTAAGGATATTTGAAAGAGTTCCCCAAAACACCGCGGGTCTCCCGCGTAAAAGTCAGACGCCTCACCAACTGGACTTTGTGCAATTCAGTTGCGGTATAATTGAAAGATTGGCAGACTTTAACGGCGACTTCGGAAAGAAATGGTTATTGCAAGTGTATATATTCAATATTTTCAGAATTGATTGAAAAGGTAACCTGTAAACAATGCTCGTTTCGTTAATTCGTTCATGTTGTAACGGAGATGGAAATGAAGAGAGAAAACAATAACACATTCATCATTGTTGTCGTAATTGTTATTCCGATTTCCTCGAAAAACAATAACACATTTCATCATTGTTGTTCCTTTTCATAACACGTTTTCCTCGACACAGCGTCAGAAGGCTGCACTGCGTACCGTACCGCATGATATGGCAACAGCGTGACGCGTGTTCCTTCAGCTCTCAATACCAAACTAATTTTGCGGCAGGTATAGGTACAAGGCTAGAAAGTGATAGACCACTTACTACGGCAGATTTCACATGAGGTCCGAAGTCATTTTGCGGCGGGTGTATGTACTTTAATGCATCACTCTTGAGCATGGCACATGTGCAGAATCTGTAATTAAGCAATGTATGATTGCACAGTGCAGTTTGAGAGTGCCACTCGGGTAATCACATTACACATCATACCATGTCAAAAATACTTGCTTGTACATTTTTTTGGATTTGCATTTCAGGGACTTCATGCCACACTTCACAACCAACTTCAGTCCATTTACTGTCCGTGTTCGTCCTGGCAAGCGGAGAGAGGAGACGTCATCCCGCGGAGGCAGCGTGAAGAATCCATCCATGACCGGACAGAGCTCGACAAGCTCCACGACATCAAGTGCCAGGTATCAGTCATTTGTTTTTTGTTGAATACAAATCCATTCAAGGAAATACTGTAATGGCATTTTTAAAATATTGAATTCTCACCCATGTAAGAAGTTCATAAGTTACCTCAAAATTCTGTATTATTCCTTTTTAAATGTTTTGGGTATCACTGGACCGTCTTCATAGGAATACATGCCTACATTCTGACAGGGTTATTGAGTGGTATTGCCATATACATTACATGCCAACCTGTAGACTATCCCCCTAGCATTATAGCATCAAGTTTTTATGCAGATATATTATTTTTCTCATGTTACATCACTTTTCTACTTCGTAACATAGGAGGTGGTCCAAAATTTTAGCTCTGGGAAATTGGGAGGAGAGCTTACTAGTCCATGGACCACACGAAATACACATATCTTATGTGTATGACTGTATGCAAAAAACAATTGTAGAGGTGAGCTAAAGGTAAAGTTCCCCGAGCATATAGCACATTTATGGAGTGTGGGGGTAGATCCCCACATATTCTCGATCTCTGCCATCTTGGAGGTGATGTGATCAGCACCACACTCCTACCACCTTTACCTCCCAAGGTTGCCCCCAGGTACCCACTGATTTGAGGCTGGGTGAGCCCCAGAGCCACTTTATGCGGGGACAAGGCTGGAAAAATTCCAACCTTAGATCACCCACTCTGGGAATTGAACCCAAGTCTTCTGCGTGGCAGTCAGACACCCTACCAACTAGATAACCTTGATTATAGAAAGCTAACTAATTTAGAATAGTCACTTTTTAAATTATTTTCCTATAGTTTATGGTTATTACAAGCATAAGAAAACAGTTTTTTGTTGTGACGTTTCAGGAGAACACACGCTCCCTTCATCAGACATTGATTTTCATTTTGACTAAAGATACAGTTATAACAATGGTTAGTAATTTTTTGAAGATTTAATTTCAAAATTGTTTTTAGATCACCAAGAAGTTTGGAATGTACATTTAATGAATTCAAAATGAGAAACTCTCTACCAGATGTGGAAACCACAGGAATATATAATATAAATTGTTCATGTTCAAATGATTATGTAGGACAACCAGCAAGGAAAATGGCAACACGATTTGGACATTATAAATCTAAACCCAAGAACAGGTTTGTCAGCTCACATCATCGAAGAGAAGCATTTGATTAAAAAGAGAAGGATTTTAAAAAGATTGACGGGAAACACAGAGTTGAATGTCTGGGAAGCTTCGTTCATTGCAGAAGAACACTGGAATAAATTAAATAATGAAAATGGTAACATAGATCCCGTATGGAGTTTTCTTTTTCACAAATGGAGTAAGCCACCATCTTTAAAATTTAATGTAACAGAAAACATCAAGAGACTTTGTGAAAACAATGATGACTTTGAATTACCTGATGATATTTGGGATTCATAATTTTAAATAAAAAAATAATGTGATCAATTTTTTTTATCGGAAATAAAAATAAAACGGACTGCTTCTTTTCACAGTTAAGTTGCTATATTACAGCAATGTAACATTGACAACACCCATTATATAACGGATTCTTTTTGTTTAAAAAATTGCTAACCATTGTTGTAACTGTATCTTTAATCAAAATGAAAATGAATGTCTGATGAAGGGAGCGTGTGTTCTGAAACGTCACAACAAAAAACTGTTTTCTTATGCTTGTAATAACCGTAAACTACAGGAAAATGATTCTACAATGCAAGCAATGCGTACAAGAAAAACCACTTTTTTAATGTCTGGACGAACCTAAAAAAAGCAAAGGAATTGAAAGGAGTAACCAAAGACTATGAAAATATTGTATTACATATTTCAGCTAGCTTTTCTACACATTAAGTACATATTTAAATGTTTGGGCTACATAAAAATCCAGTCCTTAGTAATGATTGAGTTCTTCCTCCGCAGAACTTTTGTTGAAGCACCTCACATTGACACTCTTATATTCAATTTTTGTTATTAAGTGTTGCTTTCTGCCACTTTTGGCTAATCACGAGGATGAGGATGAATGCTGATTCATGAAATTGATGAGGCATTCACAAAGAACACTAACGACCAGCCTGGAGTTTGAAACAGGGAACTCAACATGCTTCAAATAATAGCTATAGTAATTATGTACATTCTGTCTTGGGGAATTTCTGGAGTGAGGGAACGAAGACAAGTCTCTGTGCAAGTAATGACTTAAGGGGGGTTGACCAATGAACTCGTTAGAGAGGAAGTGAGTGCATTGAGTGGAAATCGTGGCCCCAGCTTTACTCCCTTGATCACAGATTCCTGATTTGGAGTTTAGCATTCATCTTTTTAATCTAAGGTCATAAAAAAGCATGTATTTAACTACTAAACTTAAGGAACAATACATTTTGATGAGTCATTCAAATTTTCTAATGGGCTCTTGTATGTGCAGTCATTCTGTAACCATATTTTGTTTCCATCTTTTCCTCGTACAAGCAGCAGTCTGGAGAGCGAAGAGTCTGATGAGGAGGAGAGCAGCTACAACACGGATTCTCAGCTGACACAGTCAAAGGAGAGCTCAAACGGCACGGTGACCTTCGAGTCCTTGTTCCCTTCCATGAGGCAGGTGTACGGAATGGAGATAGAGGAACCGAAGAGATCAGATGTTCTATTGTACAAGAGGTAAGATATATTCTTTCTACAGGGTGTACTGTAAGTCTGGACCCACAGGGGAAACATATGTAGAATTACAGAGTTTGTTCAAAATGTTTGCTATTGAAACATACAGTTGAAGATCGTACACTGCAACACTTCATGGATCATAGTTGCAGAAATTTGCTGACACACCTTCACAGGAGAATGCTCTGAATTTTGTTCTTGTGCATCACAGCTTTTAGGTGACCTCACAAATCCAAATTGGGAGGCGTGAGATCTGGGTTCCTTGGAGGCAGCTTCATTTGTGCTTGGCATACAGTCCAATGTCTGGGAAACTGTTAAGGTACTGTAACATGGAGGGGTGCCATCCTGTTGAAAAATCCTATGGGTCCAGACTCGTGGAACACCCTGTATATCAGAAAACCCTAAAAATTAATAGAAAGTTCCATGCTCGGTGATTGTAGGCACTGTCAACGTTATCAGTTTTCACTTAAATCATGGATAATGTTCTTAAGATTGATGTTTGTATTGATATAAGAACTTCGAGATGTGGCAATTCTAAGTTGGTCCCTGTTGTGATCATGATGTCATAGAAGATGAAGGAAACAAGCATCCTCATACTTTTCGTCAAACTGGGCAAAACATCCCTCTCCAAGCGCTTCAAGCAATGGGGGCCAGAGTAAGATTTCATATCTTGCCCTTCAGTCATAAAAATTCATATTTTAACTTTATTATTATTATTGTTTACAAATCATAAAATTAAAATTGAATTGAAAATATCTTGGTGTTGAGTATGAAGTTGAGACTTGAGTCCACTATTTAAAATGAAATTGGATTAGAGAACCTTTCGTTCCATAAACATCTATCCATTTGTTGATGAACATTTATTTGTCTTTTTGTACTTTTCACGCTGCACATATCTGATATCACTTAATTGATGTCATTCATGGCACACGCCATCCATGTTTTCAAGCTACAATTTCATTTTTTTTTAATTAAAGAAATTTTTCACTGATATCCCAAGTGGGCACCTTGGGTTCTTTGTATGGTTTGTGAGCACATAGCTGTTGTTATCTTTATTTTTACTCCTTGAACAGAAGTTTTGCAAGTAAACAAAAAGTGATTTTTCCTTCGTTTTCACATAATCCAATGGATAAAGAATATTGGATGAGTATTGAAACTAATACACTCTGTAAGGAAAAAATAGCGACACTTGCTCGGATATGGTTTTCACAAGATTAATTAACCAACACCCCCAGTTCTTTTCTATTTTCATTTATTTTTTTTATTTGCAATGCAAGAGACTGCCTCTGGTGCTACTCTGTTGCATGGAGGCCGATGAGTGCTTCGTGCGATGCGAACTTCCCGCCTCAAAAGCAACTGAAAGCATTGAAGCATTAAAAAAATGAAAATAGAAAAGAACTGGGGGTGTTGGATAAATGTCATCGTTTTCACAAAACCACCTCCCGTTTTTTCTGCGATGATAGGATGGAGTGAAAGAGGCATCACATGACGAGAGGTTTTTCATCTAACGAACACGACCGACGATGTCTCCTGCCTCTCTCACTCCCTCCTATCCGGTCCCTTGCAACCCTTCAGCACCCCTGCTCGTTCTACAGTTTACTAATGCATTCGAGAACACTCCTTCACAAATACGGCTGGTGGACAAATCCTGCTTTTCTTATTGTTTTAATGCACTTCATAATCTTGTGAAAACCATATCCAAGCAAGCATCTCTATTTTTACTTTACAGAGTGTACTATGCCAGTACTAATCCCTGTGTGTCAGTATCTGAAAGCGTCTGTTGAAATGTGTCTTTTTCATATTTGGGTATTTTGCAGGGTCAGCAAAAGTGGCATGTGGCACTTTCATTGAATCTAAATATCTGCAAAATTCGTAATTTTATTTAATTTTGCATCAAGATTGTGTGGCAAAAGTGAATTTCAAAATTTTGATTTTAAATTTTTGAAATATTTTAAAGTGAAACTGCAGTAGATTGATGTGATATAATTGCAATGGAATACACATACATTAATATTTGAGTGATTCCAGAGGGCGACT
Organism: Lepisma saccharinum; assembly: GCF_977018435.1. Lineage (NCBI taxonomy): Eukaryota > Metazoa > Arthropoda > Insecta > Zygentoma > Lepismatidae > Lepisma > Lepisma saccharinum. The sequence goes on along the minus strand of NC_139244.1, from coordinate 6,841,510 downwards.
GACATTTTAGAATCAGTTTTATTTATATTTTATTTATTTGTACAGTGCAATTCATAAGTCTCTGAACTCAGATTTCAAATTTTTTTCATGAAAATAATGAAGGGCAATTAATTTAATTCAAGTTATTTTATCCTGTGACCCATAACTTTATTGAAATTCCTGCTTGCATATAACCACACAATATTTACAGATGTTGCTGGAAGTGCCATCCATTTTATCGAGTACTAACTAACTAACTAACTAATTCACTCTCTAGCCTTCTTAAAGCCGAAGGTTCATGGCTGCAGCAACACAGGCCTTCAATCTGTCCCTATCTTGAGCAAGATCTATATACTCTTTTCCATCCCTACCGATTTCCCTTAGGTCCATCTCAACGTTGTCCCTCCATCTTCGTCTTGGCCTTCCTACAGGTCTCTTACCATCAGGTTTCCCAACAAGAATCCTGTAAATTCCTCTTTCCTCTCCCATTCGTGCCATTTTATCGAGTACACAATTTCAAAACACTAACGTATGGTGAAAAAAATTTGCACAAAAAGAAAATGCGGTGGTCAAGGGCAAAAACGCACAGATGTATTTCGGGTGCTGGTTGGTATACATGGATGGTATCTGAACATCAATGAACAAACACATTCACACCGAGTCTGCTGGCCTTGCGACAATTTTGGGGCACTTTCTGCACAGATGGAGCAAATATTGGTGGATCAACATCGCGCAAGCATCTGCGGATCCGTTGGATGAGGGTTGCAACGGTTCATGGTTGATAATTATCGGCATACACCATCCACTTTAAATTTGCCCAGAAATCTTCAATGGGCTGCAGTTGGGGAACATTAGGGGGATTCTGTTCTTTGGATATGTAAGGGATACCTAAGTGCTCCATGGCCGCAAGACTTTTTGCAGCGTAATGGCAGCTGGCTAAATCTGGCCAAAAAACAACATTGTCGCCACGATGGTATTCATTGATAAACTGCTTCACTTTAGGCAAACAGAACTTTACATACCGGTCGGCGTTGAGTGCAAGGCCAGCCTTGAAAAACTGAGGTTTCGACAGTCCTTTCTCACTCATGGCAAGCCATAGCAACACCTTCTGTGGGAATTTGGTTTTGGCAGCAAAACGCACTGGATCGGGCACGGCAGCAGTTCCAGGATCATAGTAGGTTTTTGGCTGCCACTCATTGCCATCTAGGGTGAAATAAGTCTCATCGTCCATGATACAAATCACGTCATTTGTTGCAGTGAACGTTTTTGTCACAAGGGTTCGTAAATGCTGTTTCTGGACAACAACTTGTTGCTCCGTCACATAGTTTTTCGTTTATATCTCCGTATCCCCATCTTCTGTAATGCTTTCTTCACTGCGTTTTTATCACACTGAAACCTCCTACCAAGCTCACGGTAGGATTTTGCCACCTTACCTGCAGTAACATGTCGCAGTTGTTGCAACACACTGGGTTCATTTAACTTCGACTTCCGTCCACTGCCCGGCTTTCTTTCCACATTGATTCCCTTCTCCAATATTGCACGATCATTTTCCGACGGTCGTCTTCTTTCAGCTCCATACTGACTTGTTTTTACACCAACCTTCTCTTGCTCTTCACACTACATAACTGGTAGACGTACAATCCAACACAGCTCAAATGGTGTGTCAGTGTTCAATATTGCCAGTTCCACAGGGTTGCAAACTTTGTGCAATTTTTTTTCATCATACGTTAAGTTGCTGACCAACGCAGATTTATTAAGAAATAAGTGTTAAGTGTTTTTATTTCTTAATAAATCTACCTTGGTCAGCAACTTAGTGTTTTTAATATGGAAACAAGGCATAATTATATTACTATTTCACAAATTCATGCAACGACACATGTTGGACCCTACTTATTTCATTATGTTGCCTGGGATGTCCCTCACGGCTCTGATGTTGTTCTGCAGATCTTGCAGTGTCCTGGGGTTGTGTAGTACACTGTATTTTTTTAGATATCCTCCATAAATAAAAATCTGGTGAGCAAGGTGGCCACAATTTTTACGACATCAGTCACTCTTGGAGCATCTCCAATTGTCTCGCTCGAAGCGTGGCAGGTTGCACAGTCTTGTTGGAACCAACAATAACTTCCTCTTCTTGAAGCATCGCCACGAAATTACGGATAATGTATCCATACACGGCTGAATTAACAGGTTTTTTTTAATGATCACACAATTTGCCACCTAGAAATTGCACACCACACTCCCAACTCTTTTGAGAGTGAAGTGGGTCTTCATGTAGTGCGTGCAGATTTTCTGAAGCCCAGATGTTATGACTGTTCACTGTCCATCCAAATTAAACCAGGCTCCATAACATCACAAAATAAGCTTCCAACATAGCAACTCTCTGTTCTTGCGCGAGACTCATGGTGCATGGGATTTTACTTCTTGCCAATTCCTGCATGCTGTCATGTGCAGCATGCTTCCAAGGTCACCCACATACCACAACAAGCAACAATACCCAGAAATATTTTCTAGTTTTAATGCAATGAATTTTTAGAATCAGAGTTCGGAGACTTTTGAATCGCTCTGTATATGATTCATGAAACATAATGAAAAGCATAACCCAGGAAGTTTACAAGTGTGTAGTAGTGCTTCTTCATGAATAGCAAAATTTCTTCAAATGTATTCTGCCAGCACTATGTAAAAATAAATTTGAAAGTAACGCATTTGGATTTTCTGAATCAAAGTTAGCGGAATAGTACTTATGAGGGAATTTTAGAGTTTAGAAACACATGTATTGTGCATTTGCAATGTACAGCATATTGCTCCTCACTGATTTGTAAATTTTTGTGGAAAACTTATAATCGTTGCAGTATTGAAGTATCATCATTGGTGGAGACCAGTAAGAGTATTGGATTGGTTAAACGTGGTTTTGGCTCAGCCGTAAATAAAACGTGGTTTTCTTTCAGATTCACAATAATCGGCCGAAATGCAAAAAAGACGTCCTCTTCATCCGGAGTAACAAAGCCTGTGAAACTCATACAGCAGAGTGCATTCTCTTTGGATTCCTCATACAAGGTGACCCCGCCACGTGTGAACAAAGCTTCGCAGGAAATCTATCGCCAATATGTGGAACGAGGGAAACTCGGTGCATGCGAGCCTAGTCCTACGAATCTCATGAAGTACCAGAAATATGCTAATAACAGGGTGTTGGTCCATGACGACTGGGATTTTTCTGTTTAAGGCATGTTAGAAGTGAAGATTTATCTTCTCGTGCTAGGTGGAGTGCAGTATTTAATATGATTTCATGTTTTCCAGTTTAATGACTGAAGCAAGCATGAAACTCAGGGATTACTCTACAACATAGCTGGAGAAACTCTCTGTGTGTGTGTTCACTTCGGTGGCAGATGGTGCTTCTCTGTGGCACATGTGGGACCCACCCAATATTTTGCCCATATTATTATTATTTCAGAAATGAAGTCTCCGCGTTTAACAAAACAAATGGTTTCATAATTATACATGTAAAGAATTCTCCCAACTTAATTTCTGTTCATAGATCTGCAATTTGATACTTTTCAGTGTTCATTATTATTGTGGTCATATCGTTAATACAAAAAATATGGAGGATAAGGGCTTATGACATGTGCTATAGGTTGTATTAATTTATACAATATTTTTGTGAATTAAACCCACCCAATGTTTTTCAAAAGTTGTCACCAGTGGTGCTTATGACAGTTAATTGAAATAGCATGATATTATATTTTATAAGATGGTTGTTTGTTACATCGACCAATTGTTGTAGCTGTTCCTACATGTAACAACCAGTGACAGCAATCAATTTTCGCAGAATTTCTCTCCTACAAGGCCTAAATTTCCCTCCTTCACTATGTGTATATTTGTTTATTAATACTTATTATAATACACAAGCAACAAATTTAAAACATTATACACTCAAATTTTTATAGGAATGTTACAAATGCATCGACTTGTCTACTGTTATGCAACACCTGCACTTAAAAGGGGGAAGGGGTCAAAACACAAAAATAGCATTTGTTAAATAAAATAATCTGAGTTGAAATCAGGCCCATAGCTAGAGAGGGGCAGGGGGGTGCCCCCCTGTGAAAAATACAAACATATTCCTACCTGGAATTCTCACTAATCTTTACAATTATATCATGTGTTACTCTAGCAACATAACAAAGACACTTATTGATTTTGTGATTTATTAGGGTGTATGGGATTCCGTATAATGTCTTATCAGGATTGGAAGGAAAAATTCCCTTCCAGATTCAGACTTCGGGAAATTATTTCACAATTTTCAATCTAGAACAGTTGTGACATTTTGAGTAGTCTTGTATTAAAGGTGCCTAATGTGTTTGGATGTGTTGCTATGAACTTTGAATTGCTTAAATTTTTGTTTCCCAAGTCTACCTTTTGGTAATAGTGATTCATGTGGTAGAGAGAGGGAGTGGATATTTGATATTTGTTACTTAGTGTTGCTTTTCTGCCACTTCTAGCTAATCGCAACAATGAGTGATGACGTGAAATTGATGAAGAGACACTCATAAACAGTACCGCAACCACAGGGCGGCAGGGGGCATTGTCCCCCATGACCTTGGACAGAAGTCCATTCTAGGGGAAGCAAACATTGAAGTAAAGAAACAAGACTAGGAGAATCTAAGAATAGCAGGACAATTGGATACTCATGATGGAATTAGTTTTCACGTGTTCCTTGCATTTTTCTTCCAGACAGCCAAGGGCACTTGCAAGGGATACAGAGGGGCAATTATCCCCCTCGATTTCAAATTTTATACAAATAAAAATAAATTTCGTAAAATTTTCTTACTCGCTTCGCTCGCAATCTCTGCTGTTTTTGTAGTCCAAGTTCAGAGCCATAGCTATGGGGCGGTGGGAGTCGGCCCTGGGAACCAAACGATCTATATGAAAAAAAATATATTAAAGAGAATGCCATATCGCCCCGTAAAATTATTTGCACCCTATTAAAGCAATTTCTTTCTATGAAACGTAATATGAAATATTAATGATGACACTGTAATCCAAGAAGTCATTGATCAATCAAGGGATTCCTATTTGTTCGTCAGGTGTCAAACACATGTATTTCACCTATAATTTAATGAATTCGATTTTTCTTGCTTAACGCAACACAATGATGTTCTTGGATTCTCGTTAGATTCATTTGCACGTAAAAATCTTGCATACTGGAAACTAGAGGGAAACATTATGAAGCACGATTTATAAAGGACTCCCTTAACGAGTTCTGCAGAGCTGTTGGCACATATTAATTGTCTATCAACTTTATCAACCTGTAAATATCAAGTAGATGCAGTCCCTATTAGCCTATTTATGTTTAACTTTATATTCTTTAGCAATCTGGAATGGTCATTATCGAAATATTGCTATTTGATGTTGCTCGAAGTTTATTTTTGTTTGTTGGAGTTTCAAGATATCATCCCTTTTCTGTTACCTATCTCTTTTTTGGGGGGAGGGGGCAAGTGCCTCTGTGTACCCTGCTATATCTGCCAATGCGACACAATATATTAAAAAATTTGCCCCCTCTAGGATTGACTTCGCACCCCCTACAAAGAATTCCTGGCTACAGGCCTGGTTGAAATCAATACCCAGTGAGACTTTCTTTAGAACAGGAGAAACTATGTGAAATGGCCTATGCCAAAATGCTTCTGTGGTGCCCCAACCATTCCTACCCCAATTTCATTAATTTTCAAATTACTTCAAATTTCCCTATGCTGAAGGTAATTTTCTTCCAGTTAGCATTCGTGGCGACAACATTTTTCAAGACTAAGAACTACCTTTTTCCTTGAACATAGCTGTGATAGATTGTGTCAGCATTTCTCCAGTTCTCTCTTTACATCCATGCACTTCCAGGAGCTATGAGAACTACAACTTATGCTGAAATTCATGTACAAGGCTTCAAACATTAATTTACTATAATTTCGAAAGTTTCAAATACTTACATTATCCACTCGTACACCATGCAAAAAATCAACTTTTGGAAGTCGAAATATGTTCAAAAGCATAAACAGCCTGTTCTACAACAAATCCAAAATGGCAAAAGTGTTTTTTACATGTCAAAGTCACATGGAATGATTTTATAACAAAATGTACCTTGAAATTTGGAAATTCTTCCCCTAAGTGGAAACATGTACAATACTTTTTCCAGCTACGTAAATTTTCAGTTGCATTCCTAATCTAAAGTTCTTTCTTCCACCTAACACAAGAATTTTTGATTTGTGGCAGATTTGTATATGTCTGTATTTAAGTGTAAATATGTCTTGTATGCAATATGTCTACAGTTCATGTATATATTGTATTTAATAAAGTATTTATTATAAATATCTTCAAACTGAATATGAAGCTTGTAAGAGTTTAAGAAACAGGCTATTTAGGTATTTAATTAAGATCTAGATATTTTAAAATTATTTATGTACTCCATTTTGACTCAAAAACTGGAACATACATACATAAAAATGAAACACAACACATTTCTTGGTCAGAAACATTACATTTTCAGATAAACTTTTTTTTATTATTTGCTATTCCACTGTCAAGCACGTGCACTCAAGTACATCTGACAGTGTTCAAATTAACCCTTCAATGGTAACAGGGGTGGTGCACCACACCAGAGTAATTTCCTTTGTATTGTTATGTTGGTATTTCTGCGAAAATTTTCAAACTCTTATTATGTAATCTTCCTCTGTAATGAGCTTTATTGGTAGATGCAGTTAATTGTTGGTGCTGAAAATTGACCCTCTGGGAGTGGTGTATCCCTCCTGTTACGTTCCACACATGCAAAAATTTTGTTCTACTCTTATGCAAAATGCCATTCAAAAAGGTGACTGACCATGAATTTGCTACTTTTGTTTTTGTCAGTTTTTGAAAGAAGAGGATGATTTCGATGATGATGACTACGGAGAATCTGAAATTGAGGACAAGGTTGAAGAGCATCTGAAAACTCTCCCAAATTGTATATGGTTCCAGCAGTGACGTGCGGTGATGTCGACACTTGGGGTAGCAATCTGTGGCATGCTCAAGGGGGAGGGGGTGGTGTTTGTGTGGGTCATAACCCTCCCCCCTCCTTTTAGGGCCCAGTATTCCTAAGAAATAGAACGTCAATAACAGGAAAAGATTGCAAAATGATGAATGAGTACTAAAAAATAGTACAAGTGATCCCCACCCCCCATTCAAAAATAAAAGACGATTTGATTTGACCACTAAGCCAAAGATCCTAGGTTCGAATCTCTGCTTAGCCATGGGTATTCTTTGTGTGTGTGTGCCTTCATCAATTTTATCATATCTTCGCGATTAGCCAAAAGCGAAGTAAAATAAACCAAATCAAGCAATTAATCAATGATTTGATTTGATTTTTGTTACTTAGAGTAGCTATTTTGTCACATTTGGTTAATTGCGAAGATGATACGATAAAATTAATGAAGGAACAAACACAAAAAACATCCATGCCTAGGTCGGGGTTCGACCCCGGAAACCCTGGTGTCATAGCGCACTTTGATAACCACTTCCCCACAGTTGATGGATTTGGTGTTTTAAGTCCACTTTATGCACAGAAAAAAAACTGGTAACAAAACACACTTTTTGTAGTTCCTTCAATAATAGTCGTATGGCTTTTCGAGTTCCGAGATTGTCACATGCCAGTTCCGACGACACAATGAAAAATGCAAGGAAGAAATGTTTCCCGAGAGCGACGATAGATGGCAGCATGCCATATAAAGAAGAGCAGAGTTCATTGTAGAAACTAGGAGCGGAGAAGAGTGATTATATATATATTATAGTAAATGCAAAATACATAAAGGAAGATTATAAAAATTACTGAAGGAGTGAATATAATGTTGTAAATAGCCAATTAAGATAAATAAGAATATGCTCGTATATGAAACAATTATGAAAGTTAATAAATGAGCAAATAAATTCAGAAATGTATCTCCTTTTTGATCCTAGTGATCAAAATTTGATTTAATACCTCTGATTAGGAGAATATCGTCAGCTTTTGTATTTGTCCATCTCTCAGAGGCGCTGTGTCAAATTAGACGCACTGGGCCATAGGCAGCGCTTGCTGTTAGCGATCTTGGGCTATCCCCCTTTTGGTCGTTACATAGGAGGTGGCGCTACTGTCAGTTTAGTCGCCCCTAATCTTTCTATAAGTATAGCTTGTGTCGTTTGTATAATGCCAAAGAAGCGGGGAAAGCGAGCGCATATATATAATAAATAAGATTACGCTTTAAGAGGAAAGACAATAAATTAGAAGAAAGAGAAGAACAATAAGCTTTTTCCAAAAATAGAAGGAAGAAAAGAAGAAGAAGCCTTTTCCTAAAATAGAAGGAAGAAAGAAGAAGAAGCCTTTTATCAAAATAGAAGGAAGAGAAGAAGAAAAGCCTTTTCCCAAATCAGAGACAGGAAGGAAGAAGAAGCCTTTTCCCCAAAATTGTGAGAAGAAAAGAAGAAGCCTCTTTCCCAGAAATTACGAGAAGAAAGAAGATGATTTCTTTTCAATTATTCATATATATATAAGAAGAATATAACCGACGTAAATTTGGAATCAGCATATATATATATATATTTCAATGTATATACAAGCTTCTATATATATTTTTTCTCTGTATTGTGTACAGTTTTCAGAATATAGATCCGCATTTAACTATATCCTCTTGGCTATAAAACGTTTGCTTATTTGGAATTCTCGAATAAAGAACCTATCCTCTGAGATTAAGATATTTCTGTAGCCGTGGTATAAGTTTATTTTAAGAAGTGCATTAGAGGGACGTTGCAAGATACATTTTTCATTCCAAATTATTTCATTATTCACTGCAGACTACAACACACAGGAACAACAATGTGCGATCATCACAAGTTCGAATCCCGGCCTGGATTGTTCATATGAGGTCCCTTTATCAATTTCATCACTCATCCTAATCTTCGCGATAACCAAATGTGGCAGAAAAGCGAAGTAAAACCAGCCAAACCAACAACAATATGAACACGCGTTCTCTTGCCCGAATAAATGCTTCCGTTACAGGCCAAGAGATTAGTATATTTAAATAAAACAATACTAAAACGAGAGCAAGAGAGAGAGCCTGAGCAAATATTTGTAATTTAATCATTATATATTCCATATTTGACAAAAAAGAAAGCATAACATTATTGTCTGCACATAACACGTACCCATTTCATAAATAATAAAACTACATCCCATATTATAAGTCACTTAACACCCCCAGTACAACGCCACTGCGGCATGGGACGTGAAAATGGCGATGACCAATCGTTATCAGGCCAAGGGGGAACCACATTGACGTCACCCGCATGGTCGGCAGCCATCTTGATGCCCGCCATCTTGAATTCAACTTCAGAAATTTAAATGGGACGGGGGTCGTGCGACATATCAAAATGCGCTAGAATTTCACCAGGAAAACAACTGTGACATTTGTTTTCACCTAACTTTAATTGTTGCAGAGTTGTTAATACCACAAAGTTATGGCTCAATAAGTCACTTAACACCCCCAGTACAAGGCCACTGCACATGGGACGTGAAAATGGCGATGACCAATCGTTATCAGGCCAAGGGGGAACCACATTGACGTCACCCGCATGGTCGGCAGCCATCTTGAATTCAACTTCAGAAATTTAAATGGGAAGGGGGTCGTGCGACATCAAAATGGGCTAGAATTTCACCAGGAAAACAACTGTGACATTTGTTTTCACCTAACTTTAAATTTAAGGGCGATTTCCGCATGCGAGAGTGACACGTCCTTTCCTTTTTGCTTAAATGTTTATTGTTCAAATAATCGTTAGTATGTGATTATGTGGTATTTATTGTTAGACCAATCACTGAAAATGTCCGGATATTGACTTACCGGTATGTACATATCTTGTAGTATTGGTTGGCATGGGAATTACGATTGTGTTTTGTCTTTACATAAAAGTTTAAAAGAGTGATGATGTGAATTGATCGTGTCAAGAGTAGCATATTTCCTTTTTCACTGATCTGAACGAAAATGCTACTAACACGTGAGGAACGGATTGCCATCATATTGATGTCAGGGGAGAGAAGTACGCGTGACATTGCCGCAGACTTCAATAACCGCAATCCTGCAAGACAACCGGTGTCACATGTGGCCGTCAGTCAGTTGCTGGCAAAGTTCCAAGATACTGGATCTGTAGATGAGAAGCCGCGACATGGACGTCCGAAAACAGCCACGGATGAGGGTACTGCTGTAGCGGTGTTGGTATCATTTGCAAAGTACCCAACCCGTAGCACACGGAGACTGGCGCTGGAAAGCGGTGTTAGCAGGGGTTCAATTCAAAGCATTGTACGTGACTACCACTGTCATCCGTATAAGATACAGCTGCAGCAGCACCTTAGTGAGGACGATCCAGACAGGCGTTTGCAGTTTTGTGAGTGGGCTATAGCATAACTGCAACGTGACCCTGCCGTCGGTAGCAAGATTCTGTTCAGTGATGAGGCTAATTTTTATGTGTCGGGAGAGGTGAATGAGCAAAATCTGCGGCACTGGTCACCCGAAAATCCACATTGGACAGATCCCAGCAAGGTGACGGGAGGCGGGAAGCTAATGGTGTGGTGTGGTACTTGGGGTTCCCGACTTGTTGGTCCATTTTTCATTGAGGGTAACTCAAATGCAGAGGGCTACTTGCTTCTGCTACGGAAGCAGATCTTACCATCCTTACTGTCCGAGGATGGGAGCTATCCTGAATGGTTCCAGCAAGATGGTGCTCCACCGCACTATGGGATGATAGTCCGTCAGTACCTGGATCAACAATTCCGTCACCACTGGCTTGTTCGCCGAGGGACTGTGGAATGGCCTGCACGCTCACCTGACCTCACACCATTGGACTTTTACCTCTGGCGACACCTTAAAGCCATGGTGTATGCTACGAAAATCAGGGATCTATCCGACTTGCGCACACGCATTGTGGATGCCTGTACTGCAATAACTGCTGAGGTTCTTCAGAATGTGGTAAGGTCATGGGAGAGACGATTACACGTGTGTGTTGCGCAAGAGGGACGTCATATTGAGCATGTGTTATAACTTTGTGGTATTGTGAACTCTGCAACAATTAAAGTTAGGTGAAAACAAATGTCACAGTTGTTTTCCTGGTGAAATTCTAGCCCATTTTGATATGTCGCACGACCCCCTTCCCATTTAAATTTCTGAAGTTGAATTCAAGATGGCTGCCGACCATGCGGGTGACGTCAATGTGGTTCCCCCTTGGCCTGATAACGATTGGTCATCGCCATTTTCACGTCCCATGCGCAGTGGCCTTGTACTGGGGGTGTTAAGTGACTTATTGAGCCATAACTTTGTGGTATTGTTAACTCTGCAACAATTAAAGTTAGGTGAAAACAAATGTCACAGTTGTTTTCCTGGTGAAATTCTAGCGCATTTTGATATGTCGCACGACCCCCTTCCCATTTAAATTTCTGAAGTTGAATTCAAGATGGCGGGCATCAAGATGGCTGCCGACCATGCGAGTGACGTCAATGTGGTTCCCCCTTGGCCTGATAACGATTGGTCATCGCCATTTTCACGTCCCATGTCGCAGTGGCGTTGTACTGGGGGTGTTAAGTGACTTATTGAGCCACCCTGCACATACATATTGTACAACGTGTAAGAAGTTGTGTAAATACAGAGAACATAAGTAAGTACTGCAGAAAATTTCTGTAAGTTCTTTAAGAGGATTTATAAGGAAATCGAAGGGAAACCATTCCCCTATCTGTCCTATAGGAGATAGATTAGGGGACCTGAAAGCACGTGCTTTCAACCATTGCAGCAGGGCCCAAGGAAGGTAGAGGCAGAAATCTTCCATTTCCCTTCTGGCGGTAGTTTCTATACCTGGAACTGTCGAGGCGGAGGAAGAGCGAGCTAGGCCAGATTTGCCCGCGGATCACACCGAGGGACAAGAAGCGCTGGAAAAAAAGTGTTGCATAGGAACTGTGGCTTCAACAAGACAATAAATATTGTGATTTGAAAATAATTAGAGATGTGAGATTGATTGATCTATCTCTGCTTGATTAGCTACTCCTCAGTGCACGTCACTGGATTCTTGTTATAACCTGGCCTCGTTTAACTGACCAATTTTATTTAATTTACTTTCAAAATTATATAAGTTAAATAGATTACAATAAAATAAGGTGATGCATCAAATATTAATACTTAGGAAAGAACTGGCATTTATTATCACATTTCAATTGTGTACAATTCTTCTTGGATGACAATGAAAGGTGTCTGATTTATGTTACCAAGAAAGGGTTAGAATATTCATTGCAACACTTTCTTGCTTATTCAATTCAGACAAGGTTCTTCAAATTATTTCAAATCAAATGTGATAGTTCTTCCTGCTAGAATGCATTTTGATTGATATCTGCAATAGAAGTTGGGAAAATGTTTCTTCATGTTAATAAAAAAAAATATCATAAATTTCTCTGAGAACATTCAGTATATCACAATGCACGACAACTGCTAATCTACAAGATATCTCCAGTCTCAATTGTGAAGAGGAAAATTATTAACTATAAGAACATAACCTTGTATGGTTTTTAGCTTGCAAAAACTGAAATCTTTCAGATTTTATTGCCCAGAAGGAGCACTAGGACTTCAATATAAGATCTGATACCTTTTTAATTAGAAATGTTACTACTACTAATGTTAATGTTAAGAAATATGTGGTTATTTTTCAAAATGATAATGTTTCATCGAGCCTTGGGTGTAGCAATGATGGAGGGGGGCGTGCTTCATTTAATGAGTTATTCGCCTTCAGGGATTAGTCAGTGGCGTGAATAGAATTTTCGAAAGGGTGGGTTACGTGTACTCTTTGACGTGTACTTATGACACCCCATGGTCAAGCCACTGAAACCCAAGAACTGAAACCCTGAAACCAAGCGCAAGGAGGCCCGTATAGTGCTGCCACCTACAATTAACGTTGCCCGTTAGCAACCTGTGTGTGCTTAAAAAAATAGTCTGTGGTCTCGTAGGTTTCTCAAGGTTATTAGAAGTATAGGTTGGGCCAATTCGTTGTTTACTCGTGATGACGAAACGACGGTAAGAAGTGAATTTATCAATGAAATGAATTCCAAATCTATGCGCTAGTGTTGCACTATGCAGATAGGAAAACCATACCAGAAACTGAACACACGAAATCGAGTACACAAATGAGCATTTCCACCCATTTACATTTTTTGACATTAGACAAATTGAAAATAAATATCGATAGGTACTTATTGTTATGCGGGACAGAATATTATTGATCGGAACGGATTTTTTTTTTTAAATCCCGTCATTTGGGACGGGAAATATTCGCAATTTCTCTACTAGTCGGGAAATTTTCCGACGCTCTGGAAATTTCAAATTCTACACGTCATTTTCACCTTAAGTGATTGTCTTTGCATTTCTGGAATGAAAACTAACAATTTCCGATAAGTTCCAGGCAGAAATGACCATTCGGAATTTCCCGACTGCTCGGGATCCAGAAAAGTAGGGAAGTCATTTGCTGAAGTCGGGATCGGGACAGAATTTTTCTTTCCGATCCCGGTTCCGACTTTTCTAGATACCGCACACCACTTGTTATTATTATTTATTACAAGATACATCTTCCAAGTACGTGGAAGATAATGTACTGTGTATACCAGGAAAGACAAGTTCAAATGAGCATTTATGTACACTATATTTACACTAGGCTCTGCACTTGTATTTTTTCTTTAGTGCACAACATGTTTCCGCGAATATATCAAAGTCTGCCTAACATGAAATGTAATATTGTACAACTTTGCTTTCACGCAAACTTGTCATAAAGTAATATTTCATTCTCACAGGCAGTGGCGTGCCCAAGCGGGAGTTGGTGGGGGTTATAACCCTTCCCGATGGCCCAGTATTCCTAAAAAAAAGAACGTCAAATGTAGGAAAAGATGGCAAAATGAGGGATGACTACCAAAAATAGTGTACGTAACCCCTCCCTTTCGAAAATCCTGGGAACGCCACTGCAGTCTCAGGTTAACATGCAAGGGCAGATTTTTTCCACCTTTCGATGTGTAGTCTTTAATTTCTGCAGTAGAAACCAAGTGTGGCTTCTTACCGATGTGTAAAATGATTAATACAACTTTCGTGTCGGTATTTTATAAGCACAAAATATACACGAAGTTTTGTTCAAAGCTAAGTTGCGTTACTGCGAAACCGTAATTAGATTTTGATCAGCTGTAGGAGTTTAGCTTAATGGTTTAATTTTTGCTTTGTAACTTGGCCATAAAGCAGAATTGAGTTGCAGAAGTATTGTATTTTTTAATATCGCTTATAAGTTCTATGAAATAAATGTTAATGTGTCTGTAATGGTCTTACATAGTAGTATACATTTTTTTAGAATACTTCAGTGAATTGAACACGTTGCCACAAATATTTAAAATACTATTACTAATTTGTATAATACATTTTAAACTTCTACTCTATAGAATCCTTCAAAATGTCACCAGTATTTTTTTCATATAATCAAAAGAACATCACGTTATGAATCTCCTGCATGTGATTGCAGAGTAATCAAACAAACACCAAATTATCTATTCTTCCATTGCACGTTAAGGAACAAACACAGACACGCCCTTTTTAACAGACTACACAGAACCAAGATACCATTTCCTGTATCATACACTCCCTGTTATCGTCTCCCCCCCCCCTCATGGTTTAAAAGATATCATAACAATATGTAAATCTCTTTTGTGACCTACACTGAACTCATGTTAAAGTGTCATTGACATGTGAAAGCGGAAATTTAGAGATCCTTCTTCATACGATTTCTAAACAACTGAAGAGTGTGGTGAACGTGAAACTACTTATTGTTGGCAACAACGATATGTATTATACAAATTGTCTCTAATCAAAAACCCTATTACATCACAGGAAGTGATTTTAAGACAATTCAGTAGTCACTTTAAAACCACTGAGTGTCACATGGTGGGAAAGCAGATTCGATGCCTTAACTTTGTTGAGATGTCAAATGGGAGAGGTCTAGGATGCGCTCCTTCAAATAATTGGCTACAATAAAACTGTCCAAATGGTCGCACATGACGCTCGGTGTATTGCAAAGTAGTTGTGTGGCTTTACATTTCTTTGACGCCACTTGGCAGCCTGATAGGACTTCCCTCCCTCCACTCGTGGAGGCGTCGGCGGGGGGGGGGGGACCTTTGAGTCCAGGT
Source organism: Lepisma saccharinum (assembly GCF_977018435.1). Lineage (NCBI taxonomy): Eukaryota > Metazoa > Arthropoda > Insecta > Zygentoma > Lepismatidae > Lepisma > Lepisma saccharinum. The sequence goes on along the minus strand of NC_139244.1, from coordinate 6,826,305 downwards.
TGATGAATTGGCATCGAATTTAGATATAGATGATCCAAATATAGGAAACACTGTACAGGACCGAAATCGAAAGGAGAAGCAGTTTCAGTATGATGAAAGTGTTGAAGATCCACTAAAGCGGTACAAAGTTGATTTTTATTACCAGGCCGTAGACGATTATTTTAGCTCTAAGAGAAAGGTTTTAGCAGCTTAAACATCATAGTGAATTTTCCATTTCTTTTATGATATTAGTAAGCTTAAAGACATGCAATCTTATCTTTGTTTGAAAATTGTAGAAAACTCCCGGAATGTTAACACATGAAAGCTACTGAATTAAAAGATGAACGAAAAGCGTTTTTGGCTATAAGAAAACAATTACACGAAAGGAGACCTTAAACTGATAAAGAGTCATGATTTTGCACCTAATGTGAGTGTAGAACTTCGGATTTATTAACTTTGTCGGTAAACGTGGCAAGTGGCGAACAAAGTTCTTCTTGGAAATTAAGGCTAATAAAAATACCTCCTATCAATCATGTCTGAAACACCCTTGTTTCTATTTTATGCAAGATAGCTTTATACGAAGAAGAATATTAAATGCAAAGGTAAAGTTCCCTGTGCACATAGCACCATGTCATGAAGGCACGTTTAGGGGATGTGGGGGTAGGCCCACACACATTCTCGATCTCAGCGATTTTAGAGGTGATATGATCAGCACCACTCTCCGGCCGCCTTTACCTCCCAGGGTTGCCCCCATGGTACACCCATTCATTTGAGGCTGGGTGAACCCCAGAGCCGCTTTATGCGGGGAAAACGCAGGAAAGAATTCAGACCTTAGATCAGCCACATTTTAAAAATCCAATCATGTATCACAGACCTACAACGTTAAACATATGAATTCAAGCCTTCATTTCTTTCCTAATACTTGTTACATTTAAGATACATTTAAGAGAAAGAGAGAGTTTTCATAAAATATAAAATAAGTCTCATATAAAATTAGTGTTTAACTGTGGTCGAGCGAAATATCCTTTTTTGGTTAATAGTACAATAAAATTATTCATTTTATAGTTTGATGTTTTACTTAGGAATATATTAATTTTCAATTTCCCGTTGCTACGTAATGACGGGAGGTGTGGGGGGGGGGCTTTCGAGAGGGAGCGGCATCTGCCGCCACCTCCCAGGGCGGCAAAATTACTAGCGCCGGCCCTGGTGTACACTGTATGTAACACACCTTATTACTGACTTCCTTGACCCTGGATGTACAGGGTCAAGGAAAAAAAAGAAATGATCATAATTTTCTCTACGGAGAAGATATTGAACCTAAACCAAAAAGAACACAAATAATAAACTCGACAATGTAAATTGATGAGATTTAGTAAATCATTTAATGAAGTGACTAATTGCAAAGGACATAATCAGCTCAGATCCTATTATTTCTTCATGGTATGTGACGTAAAGTTCCCGCCCAACCGTTTGACGGCGTTAGTGGCTATCACATCTCCTTTCCCACAGCCTGTAGTACACATCCTCATCTAGACATTGTTATTATTCTGGTGTTTAATATCTGCATACTGCAACACTGTCGTTTTGTCATTTCACGTGACTTTATATTGAAGTGGTGCATTCACTTGGCCGGTCACACGTCATCGCAAGCAAAAACTTCAACCGTTACCATGGTTTTGGGCCAGGGCTGTAGGTTTCTCTAATCTGTGGTTTCTCTCACACTCGTGTCCTAGGAGGACGTTAGACTTTTACGTTGCGTCGAAATACAGTTTTGCACACAGGTAAAAAAATATTTCTGTCTAGTCCATAAAATTTATAAATATGTGTAATTGAATGTAGCTAGTTTGATATTGTTAGGTCTTACACGATTACTGCTCGTACAAAAGCATTTCGCATGCGCTTTCCAATATGTCGGCCATGTATTGTAAGTATGGTGCAATCGTAACCAATGTATAAATTAGTACTTAGTTTTGTATTAAGAGAAATACATGTAGAAGTAGTTTTTACAATAATATTTGATGTAGCATTTTTTCTGTTTACTCAATTTGCAAGTGGTTGAATATGAAATTGACGCGCTCAAAAAGCAGTTTTCGATGCACGTGTCTTTGGAACTTGGCGTTTTAGAGCCGATAGCTAGCTTGATAATTATCTTCTTTATTGAATTTCAGTAGGTGGAAATGAATTCTATTCTTTTATATCCTGAAATAATAAGGAACGAGTTTACAATACCGGACCACTCTCCAATTTCTATGAAATATCGCCTAGTCACTAATTGTGAACTCCTAATCACGAATATGCTTGTAATAATTGGCGGTCAAGTAAGTAAATCGAGAAAAAAACGAAATAAACTATGTTTTTTTTTATCGTAACGTAACACAGTAGCTCCACGGAAGATGCCATTTACCCAACACGAAGAAATCAACGTGCAATACACTGTATAGTTCTCTAAGCCAAAATATTAATTTTTCTTTGTATTTATGCTAATGGAACCTAACCTAACAGGCCTAACCTAACCTCGTAGGCATTCCTCGTCGTGCATAAAGGAAGTGCCTAATATAAAAGTGGTTCCAGCGTTAGGAAAGCACAAATAATGGAGATATTTGCAAGGTATGACCTGCGTAAGCACAAGAAACTCCTATTCCGGACTATTATTGCTCATTTTTCCTGTAAAAGAATCCCAAACAGCAGCAAAACTAACACTCCTGGCACTACAACCCCAAATTTTAACTGTTTGCCTAACCTAACCTTACCCTGCATGGTTGGGGGGGGGGGGGCTATCCGTGAATGGTGTGCATGATGTCAGTGCCAAGTTTTAACTGCAGATACATGATATAGAGGCCTAAATTATTGACTGTGAAAAATGAAATAAATTGGCCACTGTCTGCTCGCTGCCATATTTTTAACTTCAGCCACATATTCCTGAGATATTGTCCACTGCATTTGACACATTTCTTTTTCGCAGTCACTAAGCCATCCTCCTGCAACTCACGGATATACCCCTCCGGCTCCCGGCCAAAGAATGCCACGATACTGAAAATGTCGATACACTCCCCAATATGCATTTTCAATGAATAGCACCTACCACACTAAAAACGCACACCCACCTTGCAATCAAAATCCCAGTACCATGTGACATGAGCCGAAACATCGCCTGACGTAACACCAGGATTGCCAACCTTCAATCTCAGATATTTCAAACACTGCTCCCAAGTTACAAATCACAAATAACGTAACATGTTCCTTCATATCACATGCAGATGGCAACAATGAAAATGACGTCATAAATAGTCCCATAAAAAAAACCTCTCATTACTCCTAAAGCTAAAAACAAGACAAATAGTTCGTATAGAACATAATCTTCAAAAATGACACAGAAATCATCACCTTATCGGGGGGTACGGAGTGTCGACGGTACCCATGGCTGAATTTAGGGCCGTTGTATTCTTTCGTGAGAAGGTAGGCTCTGTTGTTTGGTGTTCTTATATTTTTTTCAGCTGATAGGTTTTTATATATTATTTTTTCTCCTTTCCATGAATAAGTCCATTCCATTCCTCCACATGCACACACACATATGTGCGTATGTTGGAACTTAACAGGAGCGATAATTCCTGCAATTTCAGGAGCAAATATTTTCGAAATTACATATTGAGCAACTAGCCGCCAGACTCCGTTCTTATAGCAGGTTAAACTTGCCATTATTTATGATTTTTTGTAGATTTGTTTTGTGTATAAGGATTTTTGGAGCAAATTTACAATATAGAGAATGTCTCCAATTTTGTTAATATTGGTATAGTAACTAAATTTGGCCTTCTAGTCACGAATCGGTTGTTAAAATGCGGGGGTCACGTGTGTAAATCGGGGAAAAAGCCAATATAAGTGGAATTTTTTTTAGAGGTAAATCATGTTGTTTTACGAACACGATTTTAACTAAGCTTGCCTAACCTTACCGGAAATGGTTCGTGGGGCTATCCATGAATGGTTTGTGGGACTACCCATGCATTTTAACAAGAGATTCGTGATTAGAAGGCCAGGAGCGATTTTACAATACCAGGATTTTGTCCATTTTGTTTGAAATTCGGCATACTCACTAAATTAGGGCTCCTAATCACGAATCGGAAGTTAAAATTTGGCGCTCACGTGTCAAACTTGCAAAATACGAGGGTCAGTCATCGCAACCGACAATGCACAATTTCTCATTATTTATCGCAAGATTTTCAGTTTCGAATACCTAAAGAATGAAATATATATATTCCTGATATTACTACGACCCTAAAATTTAACTATGTTTCCTAACCTAACCTAACCACGTGCCAATGGTTCGTGGGGCTAGCCATAATTCAGGAATTTCTATACGTGAGCACCAAATTTTAAGTGCAGATTCGTGATTAGGAGACCCAAATTAGTAAGTATTCGAAATTTCAAACAAATTGGAGAAATTCCCTGTATTGTTAAATTATACCGAAGGCCAAAATTAGTTAGTATACTCTCTATATTGTAAATTTGGTAAATGTTTACTATCCTTCGGACACCTGTGGGGCTATGTGGGAATGGTGTGTGGGGCTACGAATATTTTTTCGAAACATATTTTTAACTATTGTAACCTAAAAATGACCCTAACTAACCTAACCTTACTGGAAATGGTTTGTGGGGCTTTGTACGAAATCTGTCCGAAGGATAGTAAACAAGTACCGTAAATTCTTACCAGATTTTTTTTTCAAATTATCTAGTCGCAAAAAACTGGTAGGCATAATTTTGAAACTGTTCTCAATGTTCAATGATTGTTTCCAGGTTTTGTAGGAGTATTAGAAAATACTATAGAATACTTGGTACAATTGTGGAAGTAAGTTTAAAACTTAAACAAAATAATCAACACATTTAAAAGCTTCAGTGTGTAGTATTATTTATTGGAGAAATTGTGAGTGTCCATGCTTGGTTTACTGTTCAAGCAGATTTTCATGCAAGGCTTTGTTATTTGATGAGGTGTTGGAATCATTTCGGGGTGTTATTTATTATTTTAGTGCTAAGAGCCTTAACCTAACAACAAAAGCATTTAGTGACATAACACCATGCCCCCTCATCAATTTCAGCTTATCATTTATTGCTATTATGATGGTTAGCCTGCAGAGGCAATAAATAATAATGCAACTTAAAAGAGCAGATTGAATATTTTTCTTCATATCAAAGATATTTGAATTGGAAAGTAAACCTCATGAGGGTTATGCATTACTGTAACATATACAGTGTAGTAGATAGTAGTTGCATTTCTTCCAAGAAATTAAAAATAATGTTGGCCCAAGTTCCGATTGTATAATTCTGCTTTCATTGTGGTACACAGGAATTTTTTACATGGTAGAATTTCTATTTGTATCTGTTAACACACACTTCGGAGTTTTAGTAATGACTTACTGTGTATTTCCTTCAGAATGTTTTCCACTTCCATACAGATACTCCCATACGATTTTTCTCTTGCAACCAGCCATTCGTTTTGGTTATGGACACTGCTGCTGCCATCTATGTCATGTGTGTGGTGCAAAAGGGTTTCGTAGTTAGGTTAGGCAAGCCTGGTTTAGTTCTGTTAGTATTCAAATAATGTTTCTAAAATGCTTTTGTTAGGTTAGGCAGCCCAGGTTTAGGGCTCTTAGTAATACAATAATTTCCCTAAATGCTTTCAATATCTCATGTAAACAGGTGCTGGTCTCAAGCACGAAACCCCTTCGAGCCTCCTGTCAGTAGTCTGTGGAATGTGTCAATTGGAAGCAGGGATATTTGTGTTACATACATTTTACATCTTCTTTTTGCTGATAAGTAAGACTTTTCAGAAAAAACAATGCTAGTTAATGTCAGAAAGCTTCAAATGTACTTTTACAATCATTTAGTTTTTAGATCTTTTTTTATAATAAATTGCACTTTTCTGAATTCGAAACAGTGGTAATTATTTTAACAAAGGTTCAAATTTACTGTAACAATCATTTATACAATTCTGCAATACTTTTGTCTTTCTTCTCTGAAATTTGGAAAAATCATAAAATATTCGGAACCATTAATGTAATTTCAGTGTGAAGACAGACTGTGGCAGAAGTATATCATTCAAGATTTACAGAGTGATTCAAAAAATCTTTGAACGTTCACACCGTAACTCTAAATGAATTGCAATATAGTTACATGCTATACATGAGTAGAAAGGAATGTAGAAAATGTACTTTGTGCATAATTTGAGTTCTTCAAAAGGTACAAAAAGACCTTCCCGCAGAGTCCATTGTCCGAGACCAAGAAATGAGACTTTGTACGAGTTTTCCTTTCACATATAGTATGTTACTGTGTCACAGTTCATTAAAGACCTATGGGATTGTGAACGTATAAAGATCTTTTTGAATCACCCTGTATTTAGGACAAGTTATACATATAAACTTTAAGCTAAAAGATTAAAAATCGACAACTTACGTGTGTGAGTATGAGATTCTTTCGTACTACGTTTCGGAGGTTACACTACCTCCTTCTTCAGGTTGAAACGATGTTATTCAGACACTTGACATGGTGCCTCGTCGTGAAAGTGAAGGTTAAGGATTTAGGTTAAAAAGTTGCTTGAAGGACACTTTCTAAAAAAGAATGTAAATTACACATCTAAAACCGCGCAATACTATAAAAACAAAAGAACATCCAAGGCTGAAGTCGGTGAACTGCTGACCAATGCTCAGGGTAGGCGAATGCACGGTGTCGGCCCATACCTGGGGAAAGAGACTTCCCCTCCTCAATTCTTCCAAACTGGGGCTCGGGAATCACCAATCCAAGGAGAAGTCGACCTCCACCTCGGCGGCTTTCCTAACCTCAGGAGTAACATGGAAGCCCATCTCGTCCCTAAACACTGCGGCTTTATCCCATTTTTTAAAGAAATTAACCCAGCCGTCTTCTAAATTCCCATCGTCCCTATTAAGTTTATTCCAATTTTTCGCGCATATATAGGCAGCTTCATATACGTTTCTGTCCAATTTATTGTTAACCTCCCTAATAACTTCCCTTTTAGCAATCTTATGTCGGTTAACCAATATGTGTTCAGATAATCCAGTTTTGGGTATGCCCTCCTTTACGTCTTTATCATGCTCTCCCCACCTAACTTGCATACTTCTCCCGGTTTGTCCCACATATTCCTTTCCGCATTCACACACTATCCTGTATACTCCCTTCCGCTCTTCAGGGTTGTTGCGCCTATCCCCCCTCCCTTTCTTATAGGATGTAAAGTGCTTTTCGATACTCCGGGGCGCTCTTACCCCACATTTTATTCCGTAACCCCTCACGGACTTTTCAATTTTCTCAGAGACCCCCTTAAAATACGGGATCCCGACAAAATATGTGTTTTTTTCCCCCTTACCTATCTCCGTTTTTTTATCCTCTTTGTCATTTTGCGATGTTTCTTGTCTAACGATCCTTTTGGCTTTCCTAGCTACTTTTTCCAGGTCGCGGATAGTGTACCCATTCTTTACCCCCACCTTCCTTATCCATTCCCCTTCTTTCTCTTTCTCTTTCTCGTCATTACACAGTCTTTCGGCGCGAATGAAAAAGTTAAGAAAAACATTTAACTTAGTCCTATTTGAATGTTGGGATCTCTTATGGAGGTACATCTCTCCAGCTAACGGTTTATGGAAGACCCCGGTTACGATCCGTTGTCCGGTTTTAGTAAGGCACAAGTCAAGAAAGTGGATCTTTCCGTTGGCCATATCTTCCCTAGTAAACCCAATCCTGGGGTCCTGCTTCCCCAATTGGTCGAAAATGCTATCAAGTTTGATTTCATTCCCTATGATGAGGATGTCATCTACATATCTCCCATAATATTTTACCTCCCCCCTCCCCCCTACATGCTCCATAGCGGCTTTTTCGACGTAGTGCATGAAGATGTTGGCCACAAGACCGGAGATGGGATTGCCCATGGCCAACCCTTCTTTTTGTCGGAAGATTTTATCGTTAACGTGGAAGTAATTGTACCCCGTAATGAGAAAAAACCACCGGACGTACTCCCAGGCGACCAAGATTTCAACGTTTTGGTCAATCAACCATCTATACAAACAGTCCCCAGCTTTGTCCCGGGGGACACTGGGGTACAGATTAATAACGTCGAAACTACAAATTACGTCCCGTTCCCCTATGGTGAGTTTCTCAATAGTTTCTTTAACCATAAGAGAGTTTTTGACACTATACGGAGTGTCCATATTCATTTTTCCCATCCTCTTAATCATTTCTTTAGCTAAACCATATCCTGGATGTGCATACATGGGGATGATGGGTCTGAGGGGAATCCCCTCTTTATGGGTCTTAGGTATCCCAAAGGCCGTAGGGATATTCCCTTCCTTAACCCCCTTAAGTAATTTCTTTTTTTCCGCGCTTCCCAAGGTAAAACTGGTTTGGGTTTTAGATGTGTAATTTACATTCTTTTTTAGAAAGTGTCCTTCAAGCAACTTTTTAACCTAAATCCTTAACCTTCACTTTCACGACGAGGCACCATGTCAGGTGTCTGAATAACATCGTTTCAACCTGAAGAAGGAGGTAGTGTAACCTCCGAAACGTAGTACGAAAGAATCTCATACTCACACACGTAAGTTGTCGATTTTTAATCTTTTAGCTTAAAGTTTATATTCAATTGTGAGTAATTCGCACATTACCAATATGTTATAAGTTATACATAGTGACTTTTTTGAATCACCCTGTATTTAGGACAAGTTTTATGTAGTAACTTTTTGAATTGACCTGTATTTAGGACAAGTTTTACATAGTAACTTTTTGAATCACCCTGTATTTAGGAAAAGTTTTACGTACTAAATTTTTTGAATAACCCTGTATTTAGGACTAGTTTTACATAGTAACTTTGAGGGGCTCCAGCCGAAACAAAGTACTTGGCAGCCCAGTGCTTTTTGCATATTACAGGCATACATCTTGTTTGGAATGGTTTTATATCCATTTTGTATATATTTCAGGAGTTACATAAAAAGAAAAATGCAGATTTTCGTGAAGACCCTCACGGGCAAGACTATCACCCTTGAGGTGGAACCTTCGGACACGATTGAAAATGTGAAAGCAAAGATCCAGGACAAGGAGGGAATTCCCCCCGACCAGCAGAGGTTGATCTTCGCAGGGAAACAGTTGGAGGATGGAAGGACCCTCTCAGACTATAACATTCAGAAAGGTTAGCATTTACAAACAATTTTATGTTTTTCTCTTTTTTTTGTATTCAGTTATAGTGTCGCAACATGACCACCAATTGGTATAAGGAGGAATGTGTAAAAATTAAAAGAAACCGAAGAAATTTGTATTTGAAACTGTTTAATTCAGTGAGAAAAGAAAGAAAGCTCAAATCTGATACTGATATTCTCCAGGTGAGGTACTAAAGAGTGCAGTGTTTCCAACCTCACCAAAGTTTCTCTTCTTCCAATTTCAACATGCAGACTGTCAAATATTCTCTAGTATTATTCCTCAATTTTAAGTGGTAAATGTTTTGTTCATTAATATGATGTTATATTGTAGTTGCTGTCGGCATGTTTTACGTAAGAATGTAAATGCTTCTTTTTTTTTGTCTAGTAAAAACACCTGTAGTAAAGTTGATACTCTAGGCTGGTCCTGAAGAGCTATGTTGCACTATATTTTTTAATGCATACATACAAGAAACATTAGTATTTTGAGTAATTTTGGCTGTCCAAGGCCATGTCCAGATTGACAGGCACTCAGTCCCGTTCTCTCCCATTGCTTTCTCATTCCGTCGAAGTCACGTCCAAGTCGTCCGAATCTACATGTCCCCTTGTAGTACGGTTGTACTTTTCCCATCAGGTATCAGCCCAAATGTTACCCACCATGCTCTGGGGTGCAGCCGTACCATACGGAAGCAGAAGGCAGACACCAAACAAACATCACAATGATTTCCACCTATTTAGTACTCATATTAAAAATGTAACATGCCATTTCTTCATTTACAATTTTTCTACATTCAATATTATTGATAAAATGTCCAAGTATACATAGTCTATTCAGTAAATGTTGCCCGTACAAAGTGAAAGTTGGAATATGGCTGCCAATCGCAGGACCATAGCGAGTTCAGGGGTGCATCTGTCGCTCCTCACAGCTCTCACCTCAGACTCCACGTCTGCCGCTAGAGGCCTGCACAAGACCTGGAGCAGACCCGTTCGCGAGACATCGCTCCTGAAATGCCATGCAACCTGCGCAACACCCTCGCTTGAGCACCTTGACTGACCATCTGCCCAGATCGTTCTTGGCAGGTATCGAAAACCCGCTGGGTACCCGCAGTCGTGAGATACCTAGTAGGTCTCAGTGCGTTCATTCAATCAACTGCACGCCCCTCCCTCTGCATGACGTAGTTGCTTCGACTAGAAACTGCACCGGGCGCACACCTGTCTGCAGTGTTGCCAACTGCAATATATTTTCACTACTTAGAAAAGGGAACTCAAAGCTTCGTAAGCCACATCACCAATGAAATGAGATTTACGAATGTTGCTACTCCGCCCCCCCCTACACACACAGATTGAAATAGGTTTTCCGTGGCACAGGATCCATAAGTACATGTCGTAAACAACCAATATACGTATAGATATATAGTGATATAGGGCAGGACTGAAACATGTCACGTTTGACTTTGAGGTCGCGAGTCGAACAACACACTGTTCTACAGCGAACACCAGGGCCGTAGCCAGCCAGGGGCATTGCCGTTACCCTCGTTTGGGGGGGGGGGGCAAGTACTTGGATAAACATGCCAACAACAACAATCACAATAATAGTAATAAAAGTAGCATGAAAGGCATTATTATCCTCATAAATCATGCAAACAGGGGGTGGAAGTCGGTTCTCACGCATTTGTGTTGAAACAGAGGATTAGAAATATTTTTTTCAGCACGTCAATTTCACATTAGCTAATAATGGAAAACAAGCTCACAAACTGTTTTTGAAAGAAAGAAAGTGCATGATAAATGCATTCCAAATTTTACATACATATAGCATGTAAAATTTCCATCTACAATATTTTCTTTTCACATGGAGCGACGTAAAATAAGAAATACATATGCTAACACTAAATTGTGTACATATTCAAAATTTCATTAAAGCATATATATTATATAAATACATTACATAATCAGTTCATCCAACTCGTAACAAACCAACATTAATAGCAAATAATATCAAGAGCCCCCATAGCATTATCTGTTTTAAAACTTTTCTCACTAAAACCGACTCCCGCTACCCCCTTGCTACGGCATTGAACTTGACGAGACTGTATAATATTTTATAATATATTTCTACTTTCATAAAATTTGAAATCAAGGGGTTGCAATTACCCCTCCATTCCCCTTCTGCAGGTGCGCTTGGCCGTCTGGAAGGAAAATGCAAGAAAAATATGAAAATTAATTCCATCTTGAGTACCCTTTAGCCCTGCTACTCTTAAATTCTGCTAGCCTGTTTTTTCTTGTACTTTAATGTTGGATCCACACCCTGGCCCCTCGGCTAGACTAAGGTTGTGAGCAATGCCCCCTGCCCCCCTCTGGTTGTGCCACTGCGTGCCTGGTTAAGGCACCATGCAATGAAAAACAATTTGTTTTCAGTGAGGAGATTTTTGTTTGCTCGATCATTCATTTAGATAAATGAAGCTGTAATATTGCGTGCATTTCCTGGCAATAAGATAAAAACTGCTTACGCTGAACTGAAATCGCTAAGTATATAAATTCTCCTTGGAGGAGAAGCTCCTCCTAGGACTTCGTAGGATTTAGTAGCTTCGTAAGTAGGCAACACTGGCTGCAGCCGTCCACGTGGTGATGAAACACCTGGAGCGACATGCTGCTGTTTCCTTCCAGCAGGTTTTGCAGGTGCCCGGGTCTTGTTAAATGCCCAGTTACCTTGTAAGCTCAGAGTGCCTTGAAGACCAAGAACCTGGGTAAAGACGCAAGTCGACTCGTTGCCGTGGGCAGGCGAGCAGGTATACCTGTCCTTGCGTGCAAGCGGGCAGCGGTTAGGTAAAAGGCAGACTATGCTGGCCTCTGTCTGCCGCCAATCCGGACAATGGAGGTTGGCTGAGTCCCGGATGGAACGGTGCTTTATGTGACATGTGCTGCCGATTCGGATGTGGCCCAAATTTGGGCAGCTGTAAATAATGTAGACTTCAAAGGCTGACACATTGGACACACATTTACATTCTCAGATAATGTGTTCAGAGTGAGTGAGTGTGTGTGTGTCAGTCAGTCACAGTCCCTGATATGAAGCTTTCTAAGGCCAGCTGCATCCCTCATGTGAAAGAAATGATACTGCATCATTTTTGTCTGTTAATATGGGCTCTTGTGTCGGAATATTTGTTCTCAGAGAGTTCACCTGTGCATTCATCTTGAATTTATGCTTTGCAACCCCACCTAAGGAATCACTCGCTTGTCATATTATTATGGATAGGGGCATTCATATTTTGATGGAAACACGAAATGTGTAATAACAAGCTTTAATGTTCATTTTTCTTGTTTCTGATATGTGGTAGATGTATTTTCCTACACTGAAAATACGCAAAGTGAACTACAAAATGTGGATTACCATAATTAACCATGAAATTTAGAGTTTATTTACCAATGTGACACTTTCTGAAGTCTTAATTATCCTGAGAGTTATGCAATTCATTGAATATTGATAAATTCTGTTAAGTATTTGAGAAGAAAAAATATCCTCCTTTACACAGGAATAAACTTAATTGTCTGATAACTACATAAAAGTGCTGTTGCAAGGGAAATGTTTATTTTGTCTTAAGTGTAGTGCATAATCAAATTTATGGTTTTATTCACCATTTTAACACCAATATGTTGATCTTGTATTCATAAATATGTGGCCCTAGTTGTGGGTGGTATCTAGAAGACCAGATATAATTCAATGAAATAATAAATTTGGTGGCCACATGATGAGGAAGTGCGTATTACTCACTATAAAATACAAAATTGCTCATGACCAATCCTTCTTTCTGTTCAAAGATCTCATCAAGTATAAAGGAATTTCTGAAAAAATAGAAAAACAATGAAAGGATATGGTGTGAAATGTGGAATGATTGAAAAATGTTTTACGGAATATAATAAAGGTGGAGAGGAACGAAGAAGACCCTGAAGAACAGAAAGGTGTGTACAAAATTGTATGCAAATGCGGGAGGGAACATGTAAGACAAATGGGAAAGTGTTTTTTATAGATTCCTTAAACCTTATCCCTATTTAACACTATTTCATGTGACACCATGTCCAGTGTCTAGATATCTAGTTAGACCTGAAGAAGGAGGAAGCATTTTTTTTTTTATTTGGTACCCAACTTTCTGTTGGACGTTTATCTGTAGAAAAGTATTTGCATAGTTTATTCTTTGTAACAAATACATAATAACAAAGGAAAATTTTCTGTGGATCTTTTCTTGCACACACTTCTGTTATGTAACAATTTGCCAATGAACGTTACAATGTGAGTGAAACAAAACATTTACAATTCATTGGCTTGAACTGCCTGTAGTATTTCGGAAAGTAATGGACATGCCTTTGCATTCTAAAGCCTAACACCCACTGAGATGCAGGGAAACTCTGGAACGGAGCTTCTGTTGTCTGATTTTAATAACATAATAACCCTTGGCTCTACAGCCTGTAAGGGCCTTGGTCTATCTCCTGACTGCCAGTCTCCCTCCCACAATCCTACAGGTGTGGAGATCTTCAACTGGTTGTAACATTCGTACTCGTGGACCAAGGTTGACTTAGCACGGGCCTCTCTGGAACAGACTCCATAATGTTTACTATAATTCAGTCCAATCTGTATAGCAGTATGCAAGAGTCGTCGTCGCCCTCCACATAGATAGGACTAGTTCCAGTTTTACCCATAATGCTAACCTTTTCCTCCAGCAGTGTCACGAGACTCTAAATTACTCTCAGGGTTCGGGTGTATGTTGCCAGTTAAAAGGGTAGCCAATGGCTTGACCAGAGCGATACACAGGATTGACTTTAACATATAAAATTTTATTGAACTACAAAGTTCAGAAAGAAAACTTAGACTAATACAGAGAGGTTATGAGTTTACATTAAGGTAACAGGACTTTAGACACAGAGATACAATGGATAAACTTAGTCCGTACTCAGTTTACCTTGATACATAAGGCCCTACGTTTACATATTAAACCAGTTACTAATCTGTCCTAAAATAATAATCCTATTAGAGCATAATTTCTTCCCTTGCGGTGGGAGGCTGGGGGAAGTAAAAGGAAAGCTGATTAGTCACTTCTCTCATCCGAAAATGGAGCCCTTACTACTCATGGCCTCTCGCTGGTTAGGGTGGAGCGAGTCTCCTTTGCGATGCTTGGTCTCTCGCCGTAGCTGAGCGCACCTCATCTCGCCCGAAAGTGGAGTCCTTCTCCCTTTCTGGTGTTTGGTCTCTCACAGTAGCGGAGCACACCTTCTCTTGCCTGCAGGCGGAGTCTAACTCACTTGCCAGCCAAATTTTTGCCTTTATATAGGGTCTGTAATGCTAGCGAAAACAGTTGGAGAAGAAATAAATTAATAAAAGTATATTCCTAAAGTAAGTTTTCCAAAATAGAGATGGAACTCATTTTTTTAGATACATACAATTCTCAATTTCTTAGATTCTTGGAAAGGTCATAAAAATATAGGTGTGACATGGGGTCATCACGTCAAACCCCCAGCCGTTATAGGAGATATCCATGACAGGGTTAAGCTACTCACTTGTAGCTCCCCAATTTCCTCACGATGGTGGGTTGCCACCTGTCCTAAACACAGGCTGAAAACCCACAGACTGAACCCATGCCGTCCCACAGTCAAGAGTGCAAAACACAACACCTTAGACTGCATATCCACTGAGGAGGACCTGTTGTCTGTTTCTAATGAAATCAAATTGTGTAACGCCCTTTACAGGGGAATGCACGGAACTGTAGTGCCACCCTAATTTATTTTTTAACTTACACTGGCCAGGGTGTCCTTTTTGTTAGTTTTTCCTTGTTTTTTGTGTGTATTGGTGTGTGTTAAAGTCAGTGGATAAGGTTACAAAAAAACCGGCAACATTGCAAGAAGGGGAAGTTTTAGCATCTTTGGGGAAGGGCAGGACAACGAGATAGTGCTGACAGGAGTGAGGGTGTATGTGACAAGCTGTGGTTAAACTTTGCATATTCACATACATGGATGCAGGAGACACTTTGGAGAAGGAGTTAGTGAAGTGCGACTGGTGTGCACGTCGCGATGGTGAGTGGGAGATAGATTTGAACCACTCCACAACATTTACTTATGCCCATAAGTTATGTAAAGGTTACATATAACTTATGTTTGTATTGTATGAGCTATGCCAGGTTAATATATGTATATATTTTCTTACGATCAATAAAAATCTTTACAGGTTCAGAACTAAATTTCATGTTATTTACATATGGCCCACCCCACAGAACCGAACTGTGGAATTTCCGGGCCAGAAGTCTAAAGATTATCTTAAAGTTTATCACCTACTGTGATGCTGGAAACACATCTGTTTCTCCACTTTTGTCAGTGTCTCAGTGACTGTCAAGCTTAACTCCTCAAGTTCTTTTATGGAGCAAAATCAAAGACTAGCATCTGGCTAGTTTAGATGATCAAAAACTTAGTTGCATTTCCAGAACTGATATCTGAAATCCTGATGGCCTGTTCCGTGTGCCTGCTTGCTTGTATCTACAGGCACGTTTTTAGGCCATCACAGAATAAAAAATGGGTTGCTTCACCCAGAATTGCTGCTTCGGCAAGAGCTCTGTCTGGCTTTGCGGACCCAAACAGTTTAAGTACAATGAAAATGGCTGCTCTCTCTGCCAGAGCTGGAAAAGAGTATAGGAAAAACATGTATATTAGGAATATGACAGATTAGTTATTGTTAGTTTTACTGATCGGATATAACTGGCATGTAATTTAGTGCAAAATTTTGCGATTTTGTAAATGTTATGAATCACCAAAGGTATAAAGCCGGCGTCTTAAGAAATGTGACAGTCTTTGTGTGGCTTCTGTTTTCTGCAGTCGGCAGTTCATCAAATCAAATTAAGATATGTATTTTACATGTTTCGAAAATTTCAATTGTCTAATGCACATGTGTTGATTAAATTTGAAAGTAGAACCAGTTTACAATCATATAATGCATTTGCCCTTTGGTTATAGTTAATCGCTCTCTCCATGGGCATGGGAGTCGAATGGGTCCATCGACTTTCCCCCTAGAAATTGGCATCATTCTTTTCAAAGCAGAAATATTATTTTTATTGTTAATAACAGAAATAAGTTCACATTGGTTAGTCTTCAGTCATATCAATGTAATAAAAAAAAAAAAAAAGATTTTATGTTCCCGGTTTTACATTTTCACGCATTATACATTCAATCTTCATGGTCCCAACACACCATAATGCTGTAGAATTTTCCTCAGTTTTACATTTACCTGCATGAAAAACTTAAAATCGATGTTCCACTGTAGAAACTAAAATGTAAAAGAATTAATGAAAAATAGTTGTTCTGGATATTCACTGGGTTTGTGGCCGGAATAGCATGATGATAGTAAACAAGAACGTTAATAATAAATTTCAAATAAAATTTATTTAATTAGGTTATGTTATTGTATAATAACAATTATAACTGGTAATCATTATTATTTCTTTTACTGTTGTAATTAAGTATTTCAATGTTTAAAATTAATGTACGCTTCATTTCGACCTGCAGGAGTCTTATCAAAAATCGAAACTGTTGGTAGATCAACATTGCCTTAGAAAATATTAGTACTGTATTGTCCCGTATATCCGAATCGTAAAGATCCAGGAAGTTCCCAATTTTTTGAAGGTACCTTTTTCTCTATATCACTAGCCTCTTGGATGGCGCAGTGGTAGCATCGTCGCCTTGTAATCAAGGGGTTCCAGGTTCAATACTTGGTGGAGGCACATGGTGGTTTAAACTGTAGATCCAGTCCCGATTAGCCTTACTGTTCATGAAGCAGACTTATAACACCAACTCAATCAATCCATCTATATCACTTTAAAATTTTAAGTGATCCAATTTGTATTCAATCTTTTATAACAAAATAAACTCTAAGACAATCTTTATTCTACTTGTTTACATAGGAAACTTGGCCAAACCAGAAGTTCCATCCCTGCCTTTGACAATCAAATTGTCAGATTTTTTTGTTTACCCAGGAACAACCCCCTTTCGAGGAACATTTACAATTTTATAATTAAAAAAATATCAGCAGCTGGGGTAGAGAGAACCTAAAAGTAATTCAAGCACCTGAAACTTTTTCTCCTGTGCTTTTTTTCTTTTTTTTCTTAAAATATGATATTAAGAAAGCCATGAATCCATCTAAGATGAAGTTACAGATATTGAAGTATGATCTTAAAACTTTTAATTTATTAATTAATACAAGATTCGACATGATAGCATTGTAAAACCTGATGGCCTGTTCCGTGTGCCTGCTTAATTGTATTTGCTGGGACGTTTTTAGGCCATCACAGAATGAAAAATGGGTTGCTTCACCCAGAATTGCTGCTTTGGCTCAGGCCAAGGCAAGAGCTCTGTCTGGCTTTGCGGACCCAAACAGTTTTATTAGAACAATGAAAAGGATAATTTGGAAAACATGGCAGATTAGTTATCGTTAGTTCTACTGTTCTAAGTGTAAAATTCTGCCATTCTGTAAATTTTATGAATATGAAATGTAACAGTACTGTTATTTTGTAGGGGTTCCAGATTTGGGTCCCGACCTGAACGTGGATGTTGTTTTTGGGTGTTTCTTAATCAATGTTATGATATCACTCATCTTCATCTTTGCGGTTAGCTGAAAAGTGTCAGAAAGACAAAGTAAAACAAAGTAAATCAATTAAACCTTGTAACCAAGAGGTCCTGGTTGAGGCACAGTGATTTGGATTGGTTTTGGGAATGTAAAGGGTGACCTTTTTTTAAATTCACCCAAAAGTCAGCCTCTCTTGCACATAGTACACCCTGGGCTGCATTTTGCAAACTATTTAGGCTCTTGTGCCTGGTCTGACAGAAGTTTAGTTGTTCATTTTCCACATTTGTTATGCATGCTAAGCATCCAGCTTTTAATTAGGGTATGGAGAGTTTTAGTCTTCTGACAACAGTGTGTTATGGTATTTGCCTCGGTGCTAGTTTCAGAAAATGAGCTTTAATATGAAGTGAAGGAGCTTTCTCCTGTATTAAGTGATGAATGCAAATAACCAACATGCTGACATGCTAATTTTTAAAACAATCAAGGATCCCAGAAACTATAGACCTGCACATAAAGTGGCACTAAACGCTTTTACTTTGATAGCATTGTAAAACCTGATGGCCTGTTCCGTGTGCCTGCTTAATTGTATTTGCTGGGACGTTTTTAGGCCATCGCAGAATAAAAAATGGGTTGCTTCACCCAGAATTGCTGCTTTGACTAAGGCCAAGGCAAAAGCTCTGTCTGGCTTTGCGGACCCAAACAGTTTTATAAATAATACATGTTCATAATTGAAGTTCCCCATTCAGAGTCCGTTCAAAGCATTGGATTGCAGTGAAGTTTGGAATAGAGGGCATGGGGAAGTGAATGCTGATAAAAAAAATAGTACAAATTTTCACCGGGAAATGTGTGAAATCTGGTGCGCATCGTCTTGGGAAACACTTCATGCGGCCATTGATCATTGTCTTGCAGTTCGAAAGGGTCATTTACGTTGATGGTGCACATATTGAAAACTGCTGTACCTGACATATGCTCAAAATAAAGTTTGCATATCTGACTTTTGGTTGTTGATATTACAGCACCACATTTCCACCTGCTGGTGAATATTTGAACTATTTTTTTTCATCTGCATTCACCTGCACATGGACTATAGCCTCTATACAAGGTTTCACTGCAATTTGTTGCTTCGAAAATGTTGCATAGGACTCGCGTTTAGGGGAACTAGTTATGAGCACCGAATATCTTTGTTCTAAAATTACGATCATGAACACACATGTTGTACAGTTTCTAAAGCAAATTCCTCTTTTTTCTCTTGCTTGTTCTAGAGTCGACCCTTCACTTGGTGCTCCGATTGAGAGGTGGTGTCATCGAGCCAACTCTTCGTATTCTTGCGCAGAAGTACAACTGCGACAAGATGATTTGCCGCAAGTGCTACGCTCGCCTCCATCCCCGTGCCACCAACTGCCGCAAGAAGAAGTGTGGACACAGCAACAACCTCCGACCAAAGAAGAAGCTGAAGTAGACTTATTGCAGAGTTCCCTATGTGTGGTCACCAAAATGCTTTCATTGTTTAATCATATGGGGTGAAATAAAACCTGGTTATTGAATAGCTGCATTTCATTTCGCTTGCAAAATAAGAGTAATGATTATATGTGTCGTTGAATTTAGTTTGTGTGTGTGAAAGGGGTCCAGTACACAAGTGGCGTAACTTCATTTGAGACAGAGGCACATTTTAAATAACTTAAGTATTATGTTTAGCTGTTGGAGCATAAACAGTGGTGCCTCTATGAACAAGAATTTGAAACTTAGGTGAGATTTACTTCTAGCACTGAAATGTTGATACTTCAGATTTGTAAGTTATAAATGTAACTCCATTTCCACGAAAAGTGGAGTTACGCAACTTGTGCTCCAAATCCCTCAAGTGATCTGTCCAGTATTAAGTTTATTTCTGTGTAAAGGAGTCAATTTTTGTTTCTCCAATATTAACAGCAGAATTAATCAATTTTCCGGGAATTGCATAACTCTCAGGATAATTCAGACCTCTGAAGGTGTCGCGTCGGTGAATAAACCCTAAATTTCGTGTTTAAGAGTTAATTTCGCATTATTTCGTGACAAAACATGGTCACAAAATGCATCTCACACCTTTCAAGAACATGAAAAATTAACACTACAATGTGTTTTTTCAAATTTCGTTTTTTCGTCAAAAACGAAATATGCATGCCCCTACTCATAGGCCAGATGAATGGGACACATACCTTATGAACCTGTCGGTGACAAGGAACAAAACCAAAATCGTATGTTCACCAATCTCAGTGGTGGAGTCTAGCACAGCATCATGCTATAAACCCAGGGGTCCCAGATTCAAAATCATGCCTGTTCATTGGTGTTTTTTTTTATTTTTATTTCTGGCTACTGTCAGGCAAGACCTTGCTCTATCCAGCATGTGGCATTATAAAGAAAATATCATCTTGGATGAAGATGCGGAGAGGTAGGAAGCAAGTAGATGCTCTGTTCAGGGTTTGAAAATTTGTCAAGATTGTCATTCTCCATAAAGTATTTAATTACGGAAGTCTGTATGCTACTATCCTAATATTGAAAATCACTTTCTTTAGCATTACTGAACACTTCCGCACTTTCCAGAATTCAGCAGTGTGCATCGCACTGGTACACCAAAAATGACGTCAAATTCTGTGAAATTCTGAAAGTTTCATACTGAAAAAAATGAAAGATTCTGAATGCGCACTCATACCTGCATTTATGAGGAAAAATTCACCATCAGTGACTAAATCACATAAGATATTTCATGAATATCATATATGTTCCCTTAACGACATCTTATTTTGCATGTGCACTACAAATATAAGTGGTATTCTTTTGTAAAAATATTGAATATGGCAAATGGATGCTTTCCTGCATGTTGCAGCAGAAGATGAATGCATGTTTTAATGCATCTTCATACTTTATTTCACTTTGTGCAAGTAAAGGAGCAGTAGTATTTAAAATGTCGACAGTTTATGCCTGCATCTAGTTTATTCGCTCTCCGTGCAACAAAATCGGCATGACATTCTGTACTATTGCCTACAGAACGCATATCACGAATCAGAGCAGCCCTAATGGCTCAGCACTCTGTTATTATAAAAGACTGCATTTGAGGTACAAACTTAACCAGATTAAATGACAACGAAATATGTTTTCTAGACCCATAACAGCCGTGATTGAGAATGGCAGACACAAGGGAAGATAGAACTTACCCTGCTCGGGCACGCAGAGCCTCGAACACCTCTCTCTCCCCCTCTCAAGACCTCCAGCTCTCCTCTAAAAGCCATCTGACCCTTTTCCGATCACTGCCAGCCTTTTTTGTGCTATGCGTATTTCACCACATTCACCCGGCAGTGACCGGACATTTACCTGCTAAACTCCTTTCTCATCATCTTTTGAGTTGCGAGACTCATACCTGCACAGACAGACATTCAATGATTCTAAGTATTACAAAACTTATTAATACATGTAAATCACATTTTGTGTAGGCCATACAGCAACTGTATTCACCGGGAAAATTTCGTCTTTGTACTAATGTAATTGAATAGTCTTGAGCAGGGTGCGAAATTCCAGGGGGAATTCCCCCACCAAACTATTCTGGGGAGGGGGTTGTTCTAACAAACATTAACAATTAGTTTTGAATAATATCGAACACTTACAAAGAGCCTCATCTCTAAAGACACTGAACTTAGCAATCCCCAGAACACTGAAATTATTAAGACTTGTTATTTCTTCTCCATTTCTCATAGCCTTTCGTCAGCTACCGCAAAGTATATAAATATGTAAATAAGACATGTAATAACATTCAGATGTGAATCTTGCGTAGGAATTTATTATCTTGATATGTGTCTTCATTTTTAGGGCTCCTCCTAGCCATGCAAATCGTTGTTCATAGCATTAGCAGTATATTAAAATCTACAATTTGCAATCAAATTTTGAATGTCCAGTTGATTAATTAATTATTTAATAATTGACAAATATTTAATGGACCTGTTCAAGTGTGAGTGTTTCTGTGTGCTCCTCCACCCCCCTCACACACACTAATCTGCTGTGGATTCGCACCCTGGTTTTGAGAGTAGCAATTTTACTCTGGTCATAGGAAGAGCTAGAATTTAAAACTAGTCCTGATTATAATCTGCAATATACTATACATGTGTATATGCAAAATTTATATTGAATTATAATGCCTTGAGGAAAATTGAGGTAGCCCAGAATGGAAATTGATGATATTCAACTTGACGTCATCACGCAGTTTACTCTGGGAAGAAATCTGGCAAACAAATTCACGTGTGTGAGAAGCCTTCTTAAAGCGAAAAAAATTGCTATATTTGAATCAGTTCAGCAAAGACCACACACACAATGCTTACCCAGCATGTTTTCAACACATCTTCTCCGTTTGCCTGAAAAATGGTGATTGTTTTTGTTGTATTCCCTTTGATGAAGTGAGATTTGGAAAATATAACACACACTCTGGATTTCTACAAGGTGAGGCATGATTTCTTTTAGTTTTCAATTTGTCAGTTTCCTCAAGTTTTTTTTGTTGTAATTTGTGTTTTTCTTTGATTTTGTTCTTGAATTTTCTCGATTCAATAGTAAGGTTATTTTTTCAGGTAAATTATACACATAATTTTCTCTAAACTAGTAATTATTATTATTGTAGAGCCGACGGCAAAGATAATAGCAAGCAAATTGTTCATTATTTTAATTCTCTTTTATTCGAAATTTTGTATTTTAAGGTTAAGCACACGTTATCCTCTGCTTATTGACGTTTGTATTTCAATTCATGATCAATTTGTGGAAAACAGAATATGTGAAAATGGTGGACAATTCACCTACTACTGTATTGCTTTTGCCATTGTGTATACCGGTGACGTCGACACTTGGGGTAGCAGAAAATAAAGATTTGATTTGACTACTAAGCCAGAGATCCTGGGTTCGAATCTCGACTTGGCCATGGTTATTCTTTGAGTGTGTCCCTTCATCAATTATATTGTATCATCTTCGCGATTAGCCAGAAGTGGGAGAAAAGCGAAGTAAAATAAACCAAATCAAGCAATCAATCAATGATTTGATTTAATTTTTGTTACTTAGCGTTGCTTTTTTGTCACATTTGGTTAATTGCGAAGATGATGCGATAAAATTAATGAATGGACAAACACAAAGAACACTCTTGCCCAGGTCGGGGTTCAAACCCGGAACTCCTGGTGTCGTTGCGCGCTGTGATAGCCACTCCCTCACGGTTGGTTGATTTGGTGTTTTAAGTACACTTTATGCATAGAAAGAAAACTGATAACAAAACACACTTTTTTGTAGTTTCTTCAGTAATATTCATTTGGCTTCTGAGTTCTGAGATACATTTTTCATTTCAAATTATTTCATTATTCACTGCAGACTACAACACAGGAAAAAGAATGCGCGCTCATCATGGGTTCGAATCCCGGCCTGGATTGTTCGAGGTCCCTTCATCAATTTCATCACATCATCACTCATCCTCATTTTCGCGATAACCAAATGTGGCAGAAAAGCGAAGTAAAATAAACCAAACCAACAACAATTAGAACGTGCATTCTCTTGCCCAAATAAATACATCTGTATTTACGACTGTTTAGTTTACCCATTTTTTTTTTATTTGAGGCCAAGAGATTAGTATATTTAAATAAAACACTATTAAAACGAGAGCGAGAGGGAGCCTGAGCAAATATTTGTAATTTAATCATTATATATTCCATATTTGAAAGAAGAAAAAAATAAAGAAACATTATTGTCTGCACATGGGTACCTGGGGGAAACCCTGGGGGGTAAAGGCAGTCAGGGGCGTGATGCTGATCACATCACCCCCACTCACGACCGAGATCAAGAAAGTGTGGGGCGTTACCCCCACACCCCCTATACGCCTTCATGGCGTGGTGCTATGCACAGGGGAACACTTTACCTTTTTACCTTTTATATAGATAGATAGATATAGTGTGTTTCCATGACCATGATATGCAAACCACAAACTTGTAAGAAAGGATAAAGGACCTGACTTTGAAAAAGTAGAGAAGATAAGGTGTTTGTTCATGGACAAATGTGATAAGGAACCTCAGTCCGAAAACACCCCACCCAAGAATTATAGATCAACTTTCATAATCCGAAATTTTGGTTAAATTATGGTTATGTTGAGACTTATGGACTAATAGGGACTGGACCTACAGGTAAAGTGGAACCAGAGCCACTGTGCTAAATTCGCATTACGAGAAGAAGGGATTGCGTAGAACATTGTACTTTCCAACAATGGTTGTGATTTATAATTCATAATTGGTGCTTTTTCGGACAGGGGTTCCTTATCTCATATTGATGCCTTTGTTCCCCTCTATCATCCCTGAAAATTTGTATAACATGGTCACGGAAACACCCTGTATATATATAAAAAATGCTTGTACTGTATCTTCAATGACCCATTTTTCCACTGCTTGGTAAATGGCTACAGGTTGATCTTCTCCTGTAGATGTTGGAATTTCAAGTATACCTAATATTCTCTGCCGTGAAGCGTAACAATTATGGCTAACTTTTTCTACGCCAGATAAAGCTGGAAACAGCTACCTACTAGCTATCTCAGTGTAACACCAAAGTGTTGCAATCTGCTACAGTAAATTTTATTTTAATTTGTTTGTCTCTGCTCCCTGAATTCTATCCATCGACATATTTACAGTGTTTTGTTTGAGATCACTAAAATTTTAACTAATATACCTGTTGTAACTTGTAATCTGTGAACTTAGAAAACTGCCTTAAATTGACTGACTGAGAGTTGTTGAGTGACACTGGCACAATCAATGTACACCCAACGACGAAAGAAACAATAGGCGAATTTGCCACCACCATTTTAATTCGGTCTCTCTTTCAAATTGTGATGACAATGAATTGAAATAATGACGTCAATAAGCAGAGAACAATGTCTGCTTCGAACCAGCATAGTTTCATTCCTTTAAACAACACAGGATGTAGAATAAAAAAAGTAATGTAAATGGTGGTGGACAATTTGCCTACCATTATCTTTGCCGTTGATTGTAAATAAAGGTCACAGAACTTTCTAGATAGTTCTACTAGAATGTTGGGAAGGTTCCATATCCTTCCACAACCATTTTATTGCAAATTCAATTCTCCTTTAATAATCTTTTGGAAAATGAGCATGGTCAAGAAGATAAAAATAGTTTGATATAAAGAATATTGACTGTCAAAATCTGGGACTTTGGTTGTCACTTTTATCTGATTATGCACTATATTTACACAGACTGGAACAATTTTTAGGGTTGTGAAATGAAAAATGTTGAAGTACAAAAATTCACATGTAACTAAGGGCCACCCTAGTGTGTACCTGCAAAATAGCCCAATGACTAAAGCGTTTCTAAAGTAACAGCTTTTTGCAATGTATATTCTCCAACTTGAGGGCCAGGTTATACTCTTTGCTTCCCATATACAGTATGTAACATTGTTATTCGTACACACAGAATTTCCGAGGAAAAATGTCATATCTACTAGTAAATATAACCATTTTCATATGTACCTGGAAATTAGTTAATGAAGGTTTCACCAACAAATGTCAATAATATGTTCAAAGTGCATAAACAGAGC
Organism: Lepisma saccharinum; assembly: GCF_977018435.1. Classification (NCBI taxonomy): domain Eukaryota; kingdom Metazoa; phylum Arthropoda; class Insecta; order Zygentoma; family Lepismatidae; genus Lepisma; species Lepisma saccharinum. The sequence continues at coordinate 6,800,973 of NC_139244.1, read as the reverse complement.
ATATAATTTGTGTGAAAAGAGAAAAACACGCTGTTTCATGCAACATTGTTATTTGTACAGGCAAGTTTCAATCTTCCTCGCATGCAGCAGCAATGCTTTTGGGGCGATTTCGTGCAGTTTGCAACTTTGTAACAAGTTTGAACATGCAGGCGCGCTCCCTGTCAAGCGGAATGCTGGTGTAGGTATTGTTGTAGGCCTATCTTCAATCTATCAGCGTGTTTGAAATGGGCAAGTTGAAGGAACTTAGTTCTGATCTGAAGGATGTTGTTATAAATTTTGCCCTTAGAGATTATTCGTAAAGAAAAAATGGACAAACAGTCAATAAATCACACTCCACAGGTCAATACATAGTAAACAAATTTAGAGAGGATGGTTCAACACAGAATGTGCCGAGAAAACCAAAAAAGAGACTTGAATAAACATGATGAACGCTGTATTTTGAAAAGACTGCGAGTAGACCCTTGACTAAGTGTTTCTCAGTTACGACCGTTGGTAGAAAATGTTGCTGGCAAGATGATGTCTGATCAAACTGTCACGTGCCTTGTCGAAGCATGAATATCATGGCAGAAGAACAGGTATTCTTCATGTTCTATGAAGAACAGGTGTCAAGCAGTAATTAAAGCCAAAGGATACACATCAAAGTATTAGAACTGTCAGTCAAGTTGCTCTGAACATACTTTTTTCTCTTATATTATTAAGTGTAGGAATAGAAAAGTTGTACAAAAAAATGGAATGTTTCTCTTTCAGTTTCATTTAATTTATTATTGTCATTGGTTATACAGAATTTGGGTAAGATTTTATGTTCCTAATGATATTAGTTATTGAATTGTAAAGAAACAATTTCAAAAGAGTGTATTTCCTTTCAGATATTAAAGTATTTTCTTTGAAAATCTGTGTGTACGAATCGCAGTAATACAACCCAATTGTACATGATTACCAAAACATGTACTTATCGAAAAAATGTGCTATGACTGCAATATTACCAACAGTGCAGTGACTATCCTTTTTTCAAAAAAATCCCACTTTGATTAAAAAAAAAAGTGTACTTTTGTCAGTAAAGCCAGTAATTTCGCCCTTTGCTGCCCTCAGTATGTGTGAAATTTTTCCTTGATAAATGGGATAAATACCACCTGCGACCATGGATTCATTCTTTAACACATTGTTAACATGCTTTGGCGTCTGGACGTATGACCAGTGTACTTCTGTATGGTTTTTAATATGTTCTTTGTAATTGTCTATTCATCTCTCATCTTACCACCATTCATCCTCATCTTCGCGATTGGCCAAAATTGGCAGAATAGCGTAGTATAATAAACATTCAATCAATCAAATACGAATTCGTATTGAACAAGCGTCAACTGTAAAAGAGTAGTGTTTCGGGCTTGAGCCCCACAACTCCCCTTATAAATACGCCAGTGCTGTCAACTACTTACGTAATATCGATTTTTTAAAATATATTAATGTTTACACCGTGTTACTATTTTATTTTCTGTGTTGTTCGTAGAGGCATAGAAAATAATTACCTTGGATAACACAAATCTGCGTGCGCCACGGGAAGATTGAATTAACACGTGACGTAAGGTTTTTATTTTGTTCTTGTAGTCTGTGACTTGTCGTACAGCTGTTCTTGTAATCGTATTCAACACCTTGCGTTTGTAAACATTTTCAATCGAAACAAAGTAGTAATTTTAAGATTTTACTTCGACATAACATTAATTGGATTTTTATGAATCAGGCGTATGTGTCGTGTGGATATTGTGACTTTCTAAGGAGTGTGACCGTGAGCTAGAATAAAAATGGAGACACTTCTATACAATAATCTAAGGTGAGTGTCCTTGTAGAAAATAGTTTTTAATAATTATTTAAGCAACCAAAATAAAGTTAATACATGTAGAATGTTTCACAAGTATTTCAATAGGTCTAGCTGATATCGGATTGCCGTTGTTATGCTTTCATCTTTTAGAAGGCGGAAGTAAAAATGGCTTACCTGGCTGCCCTCCACCTCCTGTGGTCGGACATGATTCTTTTCAGTTCATTCCACCTCCAGACTACATTCATATATTAGTAATAAAGCTCCTAATTAGAAATTTCTTTGTGGAACCAAGTTTATATAAATGTGATTTTTGTTGCGACTTACAAATGCTGGAATGCCATTGTGGAAACTTTCAAAGATTATTCACCATTTAATGCCTATGTTACATGCGCTTTCCTCGTTCTTTCACAATTGGAGAAAAAAATATACAGCATACGGAAGTCAAACCTTTTCATCAGGTTGTTATAAGGGAGCAACAGCTGATAATATAAGCGAGTTTTAACACCAAAGTGACAACTGTGTGACACATGTCACTTGGAAACAAATCAGTCCTATCAACGTTTCACACCCTACCTACACCGACCTTTAGGTGAGGGACTTCCCTTAAGTAACCTGTGATGCATATTTGTTTGGTGTGAAATCTTCCCTTATTGCCCAGTGGACATTTCTATCATGCAAGTGTTTGGCACCATTTTGAAGTCGACAATTTGCTTGAAATTTCACCAAACATGGTCATAAATTCCTTCTCAAACTGCCCTCGTTTTGTCAAATTTTCTGTAGTTTGTCTTCTCTCCAACCATTGTTTTGGTCATGTGGGTTTTGGTAAGTACACACTTCTCATTAAATATCGCTATATTAGCCCCATCTAGGTTGCTGCATTTTTTGACTCTCTTTACGCTAAAGCATCTAGTTGGTTACACGGTGCAACACCGAGTCTTCTAGTTTGTTGATTTGGAGTGAAGTAGTGTATTTGGTGTCTGCACCACCTCCTGAACTGGGGTAAAAATTTACTATTCCACAAACACATGTAACTTCTTTGTTTTGTCACTTTTAACATTCGTATTAAGTAATGTCAATTTTTCACATTACGAGTACTTCTTTATTTGCGTTGTTTCGTTTGCGTAAGAAACAGTATGGTGCGTGCACCTTCGCAAATCATCGCACGTCGTACTTGTGTTTTGTCGATGCAGTGTTTCCAACCTTCGTAACCCAAAAAATACTATAGTGAATTTTTTCTTATGCTGCTTCACATTATTTTACAAACAAAATTTTAACTATGCTTGCCTAACCTAACCTTGCCGGAAATGGTTTTTGGGGCTATCCATCAATGGTCTGTGGGGCTACCCGTTCTTCAAGTACCAAATTACAAAATCCAGTGGGTTTTCCACACCTGGTATGAATTTCACCACGCATCCACGACACGTCATCTTTTCAGAAAACAATGGCGTGGTAATCTATGGAAGTGTACGCGCCAAAGGCTATTGTGCTTCGGAGAATTAAATTTCAACAAAAATAATGAATTTCCGGTATGATACATTCCCACATGACAGAGAACACCTTCCAGATGTTAGACAATGCTACAGGAACTTATTACCGTAAGTAGTTTCTTGTGTAAAAATGAAGAAATCTGTTTGTGGAATAGTAAATTAGTACCCCGAACTGGTGTATGTGAGGTGTATGATCATGTGGTGAGTACTAACTAATCAAATGACCGTTTAAAGCAGCAGCCAGGCATTTGTCCGTCTAGTTGGTTGAAAGTCATTTCCTTGCACCACCCTGATGCTGGATACACCTGCACTGCACGGAGTACCAAAAAGTGCAGCGAACTAGACGGGGGCTATTACCTTATATAACCTTGCAAGGTAACCTTGCTTTATGCATTGGCTCTTGATTTTTATCATTATTTTGCCTGCAAAATAAACCAAGAGAGAGTATGTAGGATTGTAGGATGCGTTAATGGTTCCATAACAACAGAATAACATGATTATTGTCTGACACCTATATAGTGCCCAACATATATTGCCTTAAGATCAGTGGTTCTCAACCTTTCTCAGTCCGGTACCCACGTTGAAGGATATTGCACTTCATGGCGACCCATAAGCATGGGTGCCGGCAGAATTACTTGTAAGAGTGTGCACAAAGTTATAATCATATTTTTTAACATCAAGTACTTTAAGAAGCCCTCTTTTATGCTTGCTTAAACAAATTACACATACTTCATTCTAATTCTAAAGAAAAAAAGGAAAACAGAACTCTTGAAACTGCTACAATCCATTTGTTCCTTTGTAATCTAAGCAGTCTCGATAGCACAATGTGAAATGATGACAGTTGACACCTCTCAGCAACACCACACACACACACACACACACACACACACAGGCAGTCGGAAATATCAAGCAACACCTTAAGTTGACATGCATGGACGTACAGATAATTAAGAACTCATTGTTGCGACCAAAACGAAAGCGGCAGATATCCGATTCCCTTGAGTTAAACATCAGAGAAATGCTGGTAAGAAGCAATAGTAGAGCATGAATAACAAAGGTAGAGTTGAGATTATGTAAAAAACGAGTTGAATTTAAATTGTTAAAACAATATATATTAGTAATTTCAATATAATAGGTTTAAATTTTTGAGACCGACTCATTTCTAGACTCTTTGGAGCACATGCCCCAATTCGTATGAATAAGAAGACAGAGAATCAACTGCATAATGAGCACCTACTCTCTTAGACAGCATCCATTCCAATGTGACTACATTTGATGTGCATAAAAATTACACATCCTCATTTTTATTTCCAGAACCCTCATGTTTTGAAGCTTCCCTCACCACCAATGGTTGCACATTCAACACTAGCACGACACAGTTTTGGTTTCCACGGATATTGTTGAAACAATTCTCCAGTCTGTTTCTCTGTTACTTGCTTCCATGGAAATTTAAGCAAATTTTTTCATCATGAAGTGATGCATTTAGTGAGTGTTGTATTCACAAATACACCTTTGGTGAAACAGAAACTATGAATCAGCAAAGGTGTATTTGGTTACTTACACAAAAATAATAATATTCGGCACTTGAGATGCCTCATTATTCTTATAGTTCTCTTTCACTGCATTCGATGTGTCTTTCTTTCTTTCTTTGTGAACAATTTGCTAATGACTTTACTAAGGCTGTATCTGAAAGGTCCATAAAGTAGGCTTGAAGTATGGTCTTGTCGGAACTGATGTCACCTAGTGCAGTTCAAAAGCACCAATTAAACGAACATTACAGTCAACAGCGCACAGGACTCGACAATGCAGTCTTCTGTACTTCACTTGGGACTACCGAACATTATCCCTGCTTCATTCATGTGCTTGTTATTCACCTGTTTGAAATCATGGAAGTTGAAAGTCGGCCAGTTGCTTGTCGTGTTTCTTCTATTATGTGGAAATGTAAATATAGAATGCTATGTGATTTCTATGGTGAAAAAACAAGTGTATATAATGTGGGAAAAACAATGTGTTCGTAGTTTTATCTACTGATCATATCAGGTGCTGCATTCAAAGCGTAATTCGAAAGATTTTCGCTTCTAGTCCAAGACTTCTAGACAGGCATTCAAGTACGGTCTTGCACCTTTCGGACATGGCCTAAGGGTGAAAATAAGTGTATGAATATTACATTGTATAAATGATAAAGTACTACTAAATTTGTTGTCCCTGTACATCTCTAGCTGATATGCATTTGTGACTTGGGAGCTAGTCAGAATTTCTGTAGCCTCAAATCAGCAAGTGAACTGCTGACATCATCTTAATGCACCACCTATCAGTAACTCAGTAGCTTACACTTTGCACTGTTGGTAGGCTTGATAGCTATATTATTGGATTATATTTCCTCACCGTACTATAGCTTTTAGTACGTTTTCCAACATAAAAAGTAGAAAACTTAGGTGGGCAGGCTATGTGACACAAATGAGAAAGGAAAGAGGAGTTTACAGGATTCTTGTTGGGGAACCTCATGGTAAGGGACCAGTAGGAAGCCCAAGACGAAGATGGAGGGATGACGTTGAGATGGGTCTAGATGATCATGGTAAGGATGGAAATGATTGGACTGATCTTGCCCAGGATAGGGACAGATGGGAAGCTTGTGCTGCTGCAGCCACAGACCTTCGGGTTTAATAAGGCCAGAGAGTTAGTTAGTGGTAACCATGAAAACATAAATGACAGTGGCAAGGATGAATTTGTCAGACATGGCTTTACACATACAGGATAGAAAGTGCTGTTATTTGAGGGCTCGTAGCTTTGTAGAGATGCAAGAACGATCAAGTTGTCATGAAGTAAAATTGCTTGTCTTCATGTCAATTGAATTCACTTATTCTTTATTTAAGTACGAGGTTCAGCCTGTTTCAATGGATACATACTACACATTAAAAGAGAAAGAATGAGACACACAAAAATAAGAAGAAACACAAAATTGAGAACAATAGCTCTCTTAAATACGCACAACAAGGGGGAAAAATTCAAAGGATACACAATGATTAGGCATGATTGTGATTGATGTCATTTACGTAATAATATTAGTACACTGTAAGATATTTCTGTTTCTAATCCAGTGTATACACAGATGGGGTAATAGGGACTGAATCTATAGTTTAATATGGGATCAGCACCACTATGTGGCCTGGGATATTGGTTATAGATCAGTGGCGATTTCTCTGGGTGTGTAAGTTGTGTGTCAACGGCCAAAGGAAAATGAAATAAAGAAGAAAGTATCTGTACTTTTATAAATTACGATTTTGAGCGTTTTTCTTCAATTGTTAGTCACGAGCGCCCGGTAGTTTCGAACGCGGCGCAGCACGCAGTGGTTGTCAGGCAGGCAGATCGGTCGGTGACGGGCAAGGCGTTGCGAGGAAATCCAACCACTGCCAAAACATAGCATGACCGCGCATGCGCACCCTGCCACCCACCAGCATGGTTACCTTCTCAAGGCGTTGTATTAGTTCCCAACAATTTGGCTTTCATTCGCCCCGCGTTGTTTTGATCGTGATTGTTGTGCATTATTTTTTAAACGTGTGGTGTGAAGTGATGTGATTATTTTAAGATGGAGAAAGTGTTGTGCAAAAGTATTTAAATAATTTATTTTCTTCGCTTTCGTATTCAGAGAAGAAACAAGTGATTGACAATAGTCGACCATGTTCGAATCTCATGTCAACATGTGTTAAAGGAAAAAGTTGTGCTGGAAAAGGTTTTGAGAGACATTTTCGAAAAGAACTCTGAAATTTCAGACTGGCTTTGCGGGTGTGATGTGGTGAATAAATTTTACTGTTGGACATGTTGTTTATTATTCTAGACTAAAAAAGGTGTTGGGAATTATCAAGGGTATGCGGATTTGAATCATCTCAATACTGCAGTGAGAAAACACAGCGAGCCTGAATTGCATCTTTATAATAAAGTTTCTTTAAATTTAGTAGTTTTGTTGCCACCCCTACTAGAATTGACGTTCTTTTGGATACTCAACGAAAAGCTGAAATAGAGCTACACAATGAAAAAGTAAAAGAGAACAGGGAAATATTAAAGAGGCTGATTAACGCCGTCTGCTATTTAGCAAAGCAAGAACTGCCATTCCGAGGCCATGAGGAAAATGCAGCATCTCTAAATAAGGGCAATTACATGGAATTCCTTATTGCAAGTGCAGAGTTTGATCCCTCATTAAAAGAACATTTATTAAATTCTAGTTTTTCGCGGTACTTCGGCAGGCATTCAAAATGATTTAATAAATTCAGTTTCGGATGTTCTGAGAGATGAAATCTACAATGAAATTCAAAACACAGACTTTGTGGCTATCATGGTCGATGAAACATCAGACATTAGCAAAAAATCTCAGGTGTCAACAGTGTTAAGTTTTTTCTCGGCCTCACAGAAAAAAAGTCATTGAAAGATTTCTTGAATTTCATGACATGAGCGTCGATAAAACTGCAGGAGCTCTTTTTAGTCATGTGACTGAAATAATGGATAAATATAAGTGTGGGATAAATTAATTGCCCAGACATACGATGGGTATTCTGTAACGAGTGGTCATTTGAATGGCCTTTAAAGTAAAGTTTTGGAAAATTATCCGAAAGCTTTTTATACGCATTGTTATGTTCATGTAATGAACTTGGTGCTGCAACAATCGTTAGAATGTAACAAAGAGCTTAAGGTGTTCTTTTGTGGTCTTAAATCACTTAAACCTCATTCTCCAAAGATTGCTTGCCTTTTCAGACGTGTTATTCAGTATATTGCAGTCTAAAAATGTTGATATTTTGTATTGCAGTAATAAAATAACTGAATTTCAACAACATCAGAAAATTTTTAGTGAGAATTTCGAAACACTATGGAATTCTATAACTGGTGCAGTAGAAGAGGAAGAGATTGTTGAAATGAAAAGGAGGCGACTGAACAACGAATCACAGAAAGACCACTGCCGGAGGCTTTACTTTGAAATCATTGATAATATCAGCAACCAGATAACAATTAGATTCGCATCATTTGAAAAATTGCAATATTTTGATTTACTAAATCCCACAAAACTTGAATAAAAGAGAAAACTTTCCTCACCATCTCGTACATAAATTGTAGGAAATTTATGGCAGTGTGTTTAATTTTACCAAACTGCAGAAGAATGAACTTTATGTTTGGTATGCTTCCACTGAAGGATCAGGGAAAACACCAATTGAGATTGTAAATTATCACGAATCTAGTGGGTGAGTTTACATAAATATATAAATTAGCAGTGTTGATCTCAACAATTCCTTCCACGACGTCATCTGTCGAGAGATCGTTCTCATCACTGAAGAGGACAGTGGCGTACGCAAGGGGGGGGGTTACGGGGTTTAAACCCCCCCCCTTGAGCTTGTGAAATATAATGAAAAATGCTGTGGAAAAAAATTTAAGTGGCCAATTTACCACAGTCAAAGATCTGGGACAATACTATTACTACATCCACTACTACTACTACCACTAATAATAATAATAATAATTTGAATAATTATTTCCATGTAGCATGGAGAAAAGCACAGCATTCCAAGCACACGCGTCTTTCAGAGTGATGCCTTGAAAATAAGCACAAGTTCTTGAAAGTGAAATATGAGGGTAACTATGATTTAAAATAGAAATAAAATGTTTTGTATTTCAGTTGCAACAATGTTCAATACTCTGGCGTACGCAGTTTTTTTTGGGGGGAGGGGCCGGAATAGTAAATGTGGATAACACATGGCTTCGTTTTGGAGGGCAGGATGCATAATAAAATATTTCGTATTTTTGGAGCTTTTCAGTCTATTAAAATTGTATTCAAAGACAAAAATGGTAATCGGGACTCACTTTAAAAGAGGTTTCGTATTTACACATTTTGATTTTTTAAAGTTCTTAACGGATTTTTATTTGAAAATTCTGATTTTCTCAAAATTTTGGTAGGGGCTGTAGCATCATCGGTAGAGGCATGCATATTTCGTTTTTGACAAAAAGAAAACGAAATTTGAAATAACACATTGCAATGTTAAATTTTAAGGTTTCTGAAAGGTGCGAGGTGCATTTTTCTACCCTGTCTTGTCACGAAATGATGCGAAAAGAACTGCAAAATGCGAAATAGACTCTTAAACACGAAATTTACCGTTTATATACCGACGCAACACTTTCTGAAGTCTGAAGTATCCTGTGTGTTATGCAATTCACGGAAAATTGATTAATTTTGCTGTAAATATTTGAAAAGCAAAAATGGACTCCTCTATACAGGAATAAACTTAATATTTTGGTAATGATTTAATGTGCTATTAGAAGGGATATGTTTATTTTGTGTCATAGTGCAGTTTTTAAATCATTCACATTTTTAAAACCAAAATGTAATTTTATATACCGCTTTTTCACCGCTATAACAGCGAAATTTCATTTTATTTACAGCTTTTGAACCCGAAATTGACTCTGTTTTTATACTGAAATTTTGCTTTTTTATTTACCAAAAGTATGTGCCTCTAACCATCGGCCATGCCTCTACGTACGCCAGTGTTCAACGAACATGTATTTTTTTTTGTGTGAACAATGAGAATTAACTAAAGAAAGTTCTTGGTTCGTTGTTAGAGGCTAATGTATAGACAAAGGCTAGGCGGACAAGAATACAGTCACCAGTCTGCCTTCCAATTGTATTATTTACCGCAGCACGTTTGAATGTCTCTCTTTAAAATGTCTCACCTTGTTGACTAGACAATTATTCAAACGAAAATAAGCTTATTGGAAAATGTTTTGTTGGTAAGAACAGTGAGACAATCCAGATGTGAATTATCGGAGACATTTATGCGGGGAAGAAGCCGGAAATATTCCAACCAATTTCGGGAATCGAATCTGGATCTCCCGCGTGATTGTCAGATGCTCTACCGACCAGACCACCGCAGCTTCTTGGATGAGTTCCATACTTTAATTATTTGAATTTATTTTAATATATTTTCTTGTTTTATGGATTTTCTTCACCCTTAAAATGTCTCACCTCGTTGACCAGACAAAAACCAAAAACAAAAACAAAGAAATGCTCCCAGGATTTGATAAAAATTGAATGATTAGAAAGTAATTTCTTTCTATTGTTTTCATAAATGGTATATTTATGTAGATCTCTACTACATAATAGTAGTAGTGGTATTAGTAGTATTATTAGTAGTAATTCAGCTAATTAATTAATTATAAGTATTATTAATTAATTGTGATTATTATTATTTAATTAAAATATAATAAATCAAAGGTAATGTGAATTTGGAGAAAGTTTTAGAAATAACCCCCCCCCTTGACGAAATCCTGCGTACGCTACTGGAAGAGGATCCACACATTCTGCCGATCTACTCAAACTCAGAACCGGATGACGAATTTAAGTCTTATCTCCATCCAGAAAGAATTACTTTCTAAGCTGCGAGAAGGGTATAAATCCAAATTTTATGAGGCGGTGATCAGCGCATTTCTCTCTAAAGAAAGAAGAATAGACTGGAATTCAAGTAACTAAGCAATGAGCAGTTGATTTTTCAAATTTTACTTTTTGGAAGGATAAATGAAGGGTAAGGGGAAAAACCGGGAATGTTCATTTTAGCGATTTTTCAATGAACTGGTCATTCTTATGTCCACGGTGTTTTTTTATGGGTGATAGGTAGGAGTTCCACCAACCCCTCTGGTTGCAAACTCGTGCTTTAAAAATTAATTGTATGGCAAAGTATTGAACATATTAAATGTCTCCTTACTCTTCAAATATATTAAATTTTAAATGAAGTATTTACTTCATTTAAAATAATTTATGTAATTTAATGTTTTTCTAAATATTTATAAATTTACACCAAAAAGGTACGGAGAAAATTTGTAATATTGGTTCACAGAAATGAGAGGGGGAGGGGTTAACATTCCTTCTTTGCCAACGCCTGAAGTTCAGGGTCAGGAGACGCCACTGTTATAGATCCACCAACTGTATTTGAAACCCTAGCATGGAAACAGTGTCGCTTGTTTAAGTCACGGGGAAGCTTGTATAGTTCGCATTTTTAACGAGAAGGCGACGACGTTACCACTGTTCTATTGGGGAAGGTCCTCTTCGAATGCAAAAACTTAACGATATTACGCGGCGACATCAGGTATATCGTTGTTGTGGAGGTAATTTTAAGTACACGGGTTGGCAACTCTGGTTTCACATCTCATCATGTGCGTCGTTATTTGACATTGAGGGTAAGGACGAGCGCAGGTACAGGTGGAGGGAGTCACGAATCACACTTTGGCGGTTCAAAGGTCTTCCACACGTATCCCCCCCTCCTTCCAAGAGAAGGATCCCGTCCCTTTGGCTGGAAAGTGGAAGCAATAATTGTCCATGTCTGATGGTGCCTACAGGTCGTTGGGTACGATGAAAGTTTTTTTTTCATTTTTTTCCCCATACATTTCTGCCATTATAGCTCAGGTTTCTACCTCTTGAGGTTTGTTACGAAGATGATGATGAAGTCGAGAAAGGAAGCACATAATAACACCATGTCTCACGGAATTCAAACCTACAGTTCAATCAGTGACGTATTCATCATGTTACAGGTGTGGGATTGCATTGCAAGCAGCTGATTTCATCGGTAGCGAAATTTCTCTGCAAAAACAACCCTTGAAGAAGACTGCGTAGGAAAATAGTATTATTTTGTTCAATCCAGAGACTTGTTCGAGAATCCCACGCTCGAGCGTTTACAATGGAATGTCATTTTAATGTGACAATATACGTAATCGTACGTAAAATATCAGTTCTGGCAGTTTCAGCCCACAATCATCAGTTTTTCATGCATCACTGTATTGGTAAGATATACTAAATTGCATTTTAACATGGGGATAATGACTATGTTTACTTAAGTTTCAATTTCACTGCATCTTTCACCTCACGATCCATATTTGAAGGCTCATACATAAATTACGGTTATACGTGTACTGGTCTTCGAGCGAAGAAGCTCTCAATTCCGTACGCCATCTAGCGTCGTCCGTGCGAACTATTTGGCGCTCTCCATTTCAAACAAATGAATACGATGAAGGCCACTCAAACTGTGCCTACAATCTGGTTTGATTTTTGAGCGTCGCTTTTCTGCTACTTCTGGCTTATCGCGTCCGAAAAAGATGATTTGAACTTTGTTATTGACTGTGGTAATGAAATTGGTTAAACAGAATAACAATATCTCCCCCACCTTATCTCTAATACTCTCGGCCTTTATCCGCCCCTGCGTCGTCGTAAAATAATAATAGAAGCAATGCATGGAAGCGGCCCCGGCGCCCACCCAGCGTCGAATAACATGGGTACCTGGGGGAAACCCTGGGGGGTAAAGGCGGTCAGGGGCGTGATGCTGATCACATCACCCCCACTCACGACCGGATCAAGAAAGTGTGGGGCGTTACCCCTACACCCCCTATACGCCTTCATGGCGTGGTGCTATGCACAGGGGAGCACTTTTATGCAGTAAGGTAGACTACCGAATTCCGTGGAGGTGCAGTTAGAGTAGTTCGTTGGGGTCCCGGGTTCGAATCTCACATTGGAGGCACGGTGGTTCGGATCCCACTTTATACTGGCCTCCCCGATTGCGTAGTGGTAACGTCGTCGCCTTGCAATCAAGGGGTCCAGGGTTTGATACTCGGTGGAGGTACAAGTAGTTCGGATCCCCTTCATCAATTTCATTATATCACCATGCATCCTCATTGTCACGATTAACCAAAAGTGGAAGAAAAGCGACTGTAAATAACAAGAATCAAGTGCAAATGAAATCAAACGGTGAGGTAGATTAAGTTGGCAACTTGCGATACTGGTTTCCACTGCGCGCGCAACACCCGAGCAGCGAGAGGTCAAGAACGTAGAAGCAGATACGAAAGCCAGTCACAGTCAGTCGTCAGCTGTGAGTGAACACGTGCGACGTCCGAGTAGCGAATGCCCCAGAGCGCGCGGTTAAAAAAGCGAAAGTGATTTAAGTCGTAAGCAGCGATGAAGCTCGAGAAGGGCGTGAGTTCGAGTCCCAACGGGGAGAGTGATTCCTGTCTTTTGCCGTCTTCCAGGAAGGACTCCGTGAAGGTGACCATCACCCCGAGCCAGCCAAAGACCCTGACGCACCTTCCGAAGCGGCCGCCAGTGGACGTGGCCTTCAGCGATCTCACCTACTCAGTCACCGAGGGGCGAAAGAAAAGTAAGTGAACTATACTTCTTTTTGCTCTAATTAACATTAATCATAATTACTAATACGTACCTCTAACACGGAGTCGCGATGAAGAAACCCCCCCCCAAATGTTTATCAATTTGATGAACGATAACAGAAATAAGTTCAGTTAATCAGTATTCAATTAGAATAGATGTGAGATACTTTAAGATTACTCGCACACAGGTTAGCACTATGCATGGACGTCCACAGGATTGATTACAAGGCAACACCGAAATAATGGTATCGTTCCCTCAAAAAAACATTCCTTCAGTTTGAAATTATCATGCTCCTGCAATACCCTTCCAATAATTAACAAATTACCGTGACCGAAATGAATTATTTGTGCGTAATATATAATTGTGTGGTAACATTAATTTGCCAAGGGCACATCGCGCTACGACGCCAGGGGGGACCCGGGTTCGAATCCCGGCCTGGGCATGGATGTTTGTGAGTGTCCATCAATTTCATGATGTCATCACTCATCCCAATCTTAGCAAATTAGCCAAAAATGGCACAAAAGCGAAGTAAAATAAAGCAAATAAATATTGCCAGAGGGAGGACGTCCGTGGTACTATGGCAATAGATCGTATTGCTGACAGACAACTCCACACGGGTATAACAGGTATCGGGCTGGCTCGGTAGAACAGTTAGTACGACACCCGTCGTGCTGAATGAGGGAAGCATAGACCGCTTAGAAATTCGGTTAAGAGGGAAATAGGAATTTACAAAATGAAGCCTCGAATAATAATATCTACTTAGAATTGGATTGGATTGATATGGTGTTTTAAGTCGTCTTTATGCACAGTAAGGCTAATCGTGACTGGACCTACAGTTTAAATTGGGATCCGAACCACTATGTGCCTCCATCGGGACTCCTTGATTACAAGGCGACGACGTATCTACTTTGAAATCGACGTAAGTTTTTAGTAGGTTTCGAACTCCTAAAGTTTGCCCTTAGGTAAGCAAACAATTCGTTGATTAATTTAGTTTATTTAACGTTCGCATTTCTTCTAATTTTGGCTAATCGCGACGATGAGGATGAATGATGATAAGATGAAGTGGTTGAGGGGACAGTGGCACACACCTATACGAACAGCACAAGCCCCAGAGATGATGAGGCTGTGAACCTATAGGCGCCAGAGCCCCGCTAGCCTGCCAATTTGCAGCGTGTACAGTGTTAATACATTTAGTAATACGGCGTGTTTTATACAGTATATATTGATACACTTGGTTTTCACTCTATGTGCACATGGTTAGGATCTTTTTCTTCTTCAGTAACAATGAAAATTATATACATGGAGGTACGGAAATTGCGCCTCTATAGTAATCCAGTCATGTAAGTTGAATTGTATCATCTGCGAATACGCTGTATAAAGAAACAAAGTGCCCAAACAAACCAATTCTAAATGGATTTGTTTCTTAGTCTGAAGAAGACCCTGATATAGGGTGGAAACGTCACGTGTATAGTGTAGTGTTTTTTACGTAAATAAAGACCGCCTTAGTCGGCAGTTTTAGTGTTTTTATATTCATGTTCTAATAACAATGAAAGTTTAATTTCTATATTATGAATATGCCTATAAACGTATTAATTTAAGCATTTATATGATACACTTGGTCCCCCCCAGAAATACAGTTACAATATAGTGATCTGCGCAGTTAGTACCTTACAACAAATGTTGGAAATGATGTCCTTCTTGCAGAATCACACATATTCCTAGCTACCTTATGGAGTACTTCTGCGGTGATATTCTGAATGGCAACAGTGATGTGATGCTTCAGCTCTTCTAAGGTGTGTGGATTGTGTCTGTAAACAGTTTGTTTAAAAAAACAACATAGGAAGTAGTCCGGACTGAAGATATCTGGCGGGCCATAGTCTTTGTGAAATAACCCTGTCGCCAAAAAATTCCCTCAGACAAGCACGCAATGCGGCAGGGAAGGGGAGGGAGGGAGGGGCTGTAAGTATGCAAGAATTGTACAACAAGGTACGCAAACAAACATTTGTTGTAAGGTACTAAATGCGCAGATTACTATATTGTAACATTTCTCATATTTGTGCTCGGGGCCGGTTTTAAAATGTACGCACTGTGTTTCTAGCACGTGCCTCGCACGAAGCATATTAATCAAACATGCATGCAAAGATTTCGTCCCTGCCGATTCGTGCACCGTCTAGGAAAGTGGGAAATGTTAGTTTCCCAAAGGACTGGGCTGGGATGGGCGACTGGTTCCAGCATCCCGAAGGAGAGTGAAAGTAGCCGGCGGAGTTGGTTGGGTGCGAATGGTGACCTGCAGGCTGTGTTTTGGAAGCGACCTGCAGCGGTTTGGGTGTTGTTGTAGTCTGTGGAGGCTCGTGGTGGAATTAAGAGTCTACGCTCATTTTCTATTTTGGTTTATATACCTAGCTTTTCATGCATCTTTGCCGTTTAGGTTATCACAGCGCGCTACAAGGGTCCCGGGTTCGAATTCCGGCATAGGTGCTCTTTGTGAGTGCTTCTTCATCATCATCAATAGGGCCAGGGACTTTATGTCCTATAAAACTTTAAAATATGTATGTAATTATGTTATAAAAATGGAAAAAGGTGTCATGAAAAATTAAAAATGTCAGAAAAATTCAGAAGTATCCCCAGTAAAGACAAAAATATGCACAACAGTATTTTCGAATGTCTCATTATACGTGATGTTAGTATCTTCCAGGGAAGATCAACTACGATGGGGGTAGGGTATTAAATGAAGTCAGAATCCCTTTAACCACATAATGTAGTGGGAAAATACTGACTATATTGTGATGTTCACTGCAATTATCCAAAATGTTATTTGCTATTTTGTCAGATTTACACCTTTGTGAAAAGTAAAGCATAATTAGCAGCTTGCTATAAAAAAGGGGGAATTTTTGTTCTGTACTAGTTGGTAAGAAGATGACATCTGCTTTAATTTCTTCCTTCGTAATTTCCTTATCCTGCCATCGATAATATAAACTATCCGTTGTGCTCAAGGTACATATTATAAAATTAAAATAAATAAATTATAAAATAACCGATTATATGGAAGACAATTACAAAATTATACAGAAATATGTCTTATTACGAGAAAATTGAAGAAATATGTTGTAAAAACACGAAATTGGTAAAATATGTCAAAATATGCCTTATCAAGTTTGTCTATTTCGACTGATGTATGTTATAACATAAGGTCCCGGGCCCTAATCATCACTCATCCTCATCATGGTGATTAGCTCAGTAAAAGAAACCAAAACAACCAATCAATTTTCTACCTCTCTACGTTCTCTCTTTCTCGGAAAAGGGAGAGAGAGAGAGAGGGAGGATATTTTTTTCCAAAAAAGTATTCTCTCTTTCGACTTTTTTCTTTCTTTTCTTTTTCTTTGAAAAGAGAAAAAGGAAAAAAGAAATTCCTTTTCTCTCTCTCTTTTCTCTCTAAAGAAAGGAAAGAGAGAAAGATGAAGAGAGAAGCCTTCTCTTTCTTCCTTTTTTGTTCTCTCTCTTCTTCTTTATCATTGCCTCTCTTCGCCTGGAGGAAGAAAGAAAGAAAGAGAGAGCGATAGGAAAGAAGGATTTATTTCTTTCTCTCGCTCCCTCAAGAGAGAGAGGAAGGTCCTTCCCCTTTAACCACCCATCCCCACATCGTTGAAAGGAGGAGAGCCTCTTTCTTTTCTTTCTTTTTGCGAGGAGAGAAGAAAACTCGACGATGCTCATTCTTATGCAACTAATTACACGGCTAATGAGTTCTATGTTAGTACTTGGACTCAGTCAATCTGCAGGAAACTACAGTCGGTGGAACTAGTCTAGTAAAATGTAACACTTTTTTCGCTCATATTCTCTCCTACGTGTCGGGAGTGTGTGGGGCAACGTAGGTAGAGGAGGAGAAAATGCTAGTGGACGGAGGAAAGCAGCGCGCGCTGCTTTAAACGCCTGATAGCTGCAGCCGCGTTGCCTCCTCCTCTCTCGTTCATTGTTCGAGTCATTTTCATTCTGTTTCTCCACAGATACCTGGAGCAGTCATTTTCGAGATTTTTGTTCAAATTTTCTAAACGAGAGGAGGCAGAGATCTTGTTCGGAGCACATTTGCAAAGCAAAGGATTGATTTCGTATTTTGAAGTAGTGTATTTGACGTCAGCTTCCTCGAAATGTTGTCCAATCGGCCAATGGGGATAAGATAGAATGGATGAAGGGACAATGACAAACCTATATGGTCGACACAACAGAACTCGCGACGGATACAATGTTTTAACTAATATGTTTTAATTTTTGCTAGTGGCGGGTTAGTGTATCCTCACCTTTTTAATGTGTTGTGTTTGTCTTGTTCGGGTCCCTTTATAACCTTGCACTTTTAACGATTTTACACCCCCTTTTTAACTTTGAGGTACGGATTTTCACTAAGGTAAGGGATTATGTCATACATTGAAGGGTGCAGAATGGCCATTTGTGCTGACGCACCCTTCAAAGGTCACTTCTTACAATGGACCTTTACCTCTCTGTGTCTGCGAAACTTGTACCCTCCCCCAAAGGACGTTCCTACGCCACTGACCATGGGTGTACGACCTGTTGCTGAAGGTAGTCGGATCCTGTTCTGACATCACTCTTGTGGCACTGACTTCTCAGTGTTTCCTTGTCAATTATTCATTTCTCTTCCTCGGCACTTTAATCTTCCGCTAGAGCTTTGGAAATTGCAGAGTCATACTGTTCTCTGCAAGGAAAGATGATACCAATGGCGTCAAGTGATGGATAAAAAAGGGAGGGAACTTCCAGAACCGACAGTACGCCCCAATCAACGAGGAGTAAATAGCCATCATCCCGCCTCTCTATATCTAACTTTAGTCAAACACCCTGGGGACATGTAAAACTATACATCGTAAAGGGTCACTCAGTACGTGTAAGGACAATCAACGCAGGACAACACACAGCTCTATAGAAGATTACACTGACTGCAGGCGCAGACGCTAGAGCCTCGCAGTCCTGCAGGAATATAGTTTACCGGGATGTACGACGTGTCATCCCTTTCCTGAACGTGTGTCGAAACGTTGAGTAATAGAAAGTTTAGTGACTACAGTAAACCCTCGTTAATCCGGACTAGTGGGGGAGATAAGTTGACCGGTTTAACGAAAGTCCGGATTAACTGAAATAACCCAAAAGAACAGTAGAAAGTGCATTAAAACTCCATTTATAGCAACAAGACACATTTATTATGGTGTATTTAAAGGATATAGGCCTAAATACACTCAGTACAGTAAAATGTAAAGCAATACGACAATGCAGTGTTTCTAGCCATATTTAAAACACTGCATTCTGTTTTTTTGCCTGTCCGGATGAAGCGAAATCCGGCTTATCGGGGCCCGGATGAACGAGGTTTTACTGTACAAAGAAATAAGCATATATTTAGTTAGTATACATCGTTCTGCATTGTTTTATTACGTCGCTTTTCTACCAGCTGGGTTAATCGCGATGATGACTGATAAAATAGCTATAGGACAATCGCAATGATGGCGTCCGTGCTAGTCAGGATTCGAATGTGGGACCTCTGCCATCGCAACCACTCCACAACGGTGGGCGGCTAAATAGACCGTAAAATAACTAACCATGAAATTACAATCGTCTTTCCCTTGACGTCTAAAATGAAGTGATCACCCATGATCAACTCTAAATCGCCAGCTAACATGGGAGTAAAATAGTGGTCGCTCACTTCAGACACTTAGAAAGGCGAACACCCCCCTGATGTAATCAACGGGTCCCCGAGTTCGATACTCGGTGGAGGCACATGCTGATTAGGATCACACTTTAAACAGTAGGTCCAGTCCCGATTAGCCTATCTGTGCACAAGAGTGGAATTAAAAACAAAACTCAACCACGTTGACGTCTAAAATCAAGCGATCTAATGTTTCTACGTAAATTAGTAAGACAAGATTGGCTATGTTCTGAGCTGTTAGAGAGAATTAACTTCCATGTAACACCTTTTACAGTGAGGAACAGAACACCTATCTACACGCCATTCTCGAGGTTAAACATAGACAAAAACTTGCCAATAGTAAGAGTTCAGGAATTGTTTAATGAGTTATTCTTAGTGCACGATTCGGACATATTTTTCGATTCATGTAATGTTGTTAGGCGCAAATTCTGTAAACATTTTATCGGTTTTGTCTGTAAAGTAGCTTTAACTGTATTTATATGTTGTCACACTATCAAAAGTTTTAACATTATTTTATGTATTAACATTAACATTATTGTTAACATTTGTGTATATTATTAACATTAGCTTTGTGTACATTATGTTCAGCATAAATGGGACTTCGGTCCTGTGATGGGCAAATAAATAAATGAGAACTGATCAGGGTGGCGACAGACCTGGAAAACCTGGAAAACCGGGAAAAGTCAGGGAATTTGAGGTGTCAAAAATAGTCAGGGAAATGTCAGGGAATTTCGTCTTCATTGACTTTTTTTTTATTTAATTTAAAGATATCGTTATGGAACTCTGCACGGGAACAGAAAATTGCTATAACTTGGGCACTATGGAAGTAATCTACTTCGGATAAGTTTTGTTTTGCAGCTAAAACATCATAGCATGCAACCGTGTACAATTCAGAACGCCGGACCGAGGAAGGGGGTTTGGCGGGCGCGACCCCCGAATTTCAATAGAAAAAAGAACAAAAATCTGAAGTTTGCCCCCTCTTCTCCCACTATTTTGGGAAGAAGGCGCGAACTTTAGTATTCTTTTCAAAGAATGGACATTTCTCAAGAGAATGAAACATGTTTCATGTTCTTGGGTGCCATACAAGTAGAATAATAAGTCAAAATGTGATTTTTTATTTTTACGAAAAATATGTAACTTGCATTTTTGGAGGAAAATTGTTATAACTCGGGCACTATGGGAGCAGTCTACTTCAGATAAGTTTTGTTTTTCAGAAAAAACATCATAGCATACAACCGTGTACAATTCATAACGCCTGACTGAGGAAGGGGGTTTGGGGGAGCCCGACCTCCGAATTTCAATGAAAAAAAAACCAACAAAAATCTGACGTTTGCCCCCTCTTCTCCCGCTATTTAGGGGATAAGGCGCAAACATTAGTATTCTCTTCAAAGAACGGACGTTTCCAAAGAGAATGAAATATGTTTCATGTTCTTGGGTGCCATAAGCCAAAATGTGAAACACTGTTTTTTACTAAAAATAGGTAATTTGCATATTGCTCAGAAAATTGTTGTAACTCGGGCACTATGCGAGCAATCTACTTCGGATAAGTTTTAATTTTCAGCTAAAACATCAGAGCATGCAACCGTGTACAATTTAGAACGCTGAACCGAGGAAAGGGGGTTTGGCGGCGCAGCCCCCGAATTTCAATGAAGAAACCATAAGAATCTGGAGTTTGCCCCCTCTTCCCCGCTATTTGGGAAGAAGGCGCGAACTTTAGTGTTCTTTTCAAAGAATGAACATTTCTGAAGAGAACGTAACATGTTTCATGTTCTTGGGTGCCATACAAGTTGAATAATAAGCCAAAATGTTTTTTTTTTTTTTTACCAAAAATAGGTAATTTGCATTTTTGGAGGAAAATTGTTATAACTCGGGCACTATAGGAGCAATCTATTTCGGATAAGTTTTGTTTTGCAGCTAAATCATCATAGCATGCAACCGTATATCAGAATGCCGAACCGAGGAAAGGGGGTTGGGGGCGCGACCACCGAATTTCCATGAAAAAAAAAACAAGAATCTCGAGTGTGCCCCCTCTTCTTATTTACTATAGTAACAAAATTATTTTTCTTCCATCCAACATTTATTATTCTGAGCAACAGAACTTCTCCTTCTTTCCCATATATTTGATTATTTCTGGTGTAAAAGTACAATTTTTACAAAGTTAATGTTTAAAAGTACAATTTTTTCAAAGTTAATGTTTTAAAAGTACAATTTTTTCAAAGTTAATGTTTAAAAGTACAATTTTTTCAAAGTTAATGTTTTAAAAGTACAATTTTTTCAAAGTTAATAATTTAAAAGTACAATTTTTTCAAAGTGAATGTTTTAAAAGTACAATTTTTACAAAGTTAATGTTTTAAAAATACTATTCTTTCAAAGTTAATAATTTAAGAGTACAATTCTTCTGCTATTTGAACTTTTGTACAATTTTGTTATTGTTGTTAAAATAAATATGTTAGTTGATATAAAATTACAGTAAATTTTCATGAATTTATATATTAAATTTCAAAATAGTGTTACTTGCTAAAGATAGCGGACAAAATAAATTAAACTTTGACAAATACTGAACAAGAAATATACAAGTATGTTGATAAATATCAATTTTTAAAAATAATTTTGTTACTATAGTAAATAATATTACAAGACACAAAACAAATAGATTCAGTAAACAAATAAAAACAAATAAGGAAATAAACAAAACAGCAATCAACAATAAAGTTAAAAAAGGATAGTCCTGAAGTCAAACAACCTAACTCAGATAACAAGCAGCAACAAGGATAAACAGAAACCAACATGGAATTCAGAAAGGGACATCAATAGCCACAGCCATAGCAAAAATAATAGATAGTCAAACAAGCTAGCTCAGATATGAACCAGCAACATACCTCAGATATCTAGCAGCAACAAGGCATAGAATAGAGTAAAACAGGACATGCTTATGGAGAAACTCAACAACATAGGAATAAAAGGGACAGCCAACACAAATACGCTACATCATACATAGCCCCTGCGAATAGAAAATTAACAACATCAGCAGTAACTACTTATACCTGCTAGAACAACTAAGCGACTATAGTTAATCAGAAAAATACACATTTTCACGAACTAATTTACCTCTACGATAATAATACTGTACTAGCAGAATGCCAAGGCTTCAAAAGATAGCTCCCAGAACAAAGTACAGCGTGGAGTATAGGGTCACATGCAAATGATTATTCAAAGGAGCTTCGTAGATCAATAAGACAATAGCGATTATTCTAAGTACTGCAACTTGACAGAAAATAGGAAACCTACACAAGAACATCAACACAAAAAGGAAAGATACTTACTACCATTACAGCACCCACTCAATATCACAAAAGACCATGCAAAATATTCTACAACAATCTGCTTCATAACATAAAAAACTGTTAAGTTCCCTACTGCAACTTGACCGAAAATAGGAAACCTACACGAGAACATCAACACAAGAAGGAAAGATACTTACTTCCGTTACAGCAGGCACTCAATATCACAAAAGACCATGCAAAATATTCTACAACAATCTGCTTCATAACATAAAAAACTGCTAAGTTCCCAAAAAGTATCCAATCAATGAAAGAAAACTGGTTGAAAAGGGAGAACTCTCTACAGTCTCGCAGAATTATAGGAAAATAACAGCAAAACTTGGAAGCCTACACACTCAATAATGCTCAATATGCATACACTTCACATGCAATCCCCTGCAAAAGGGACATAGCAGACTCTCATCTGAACTTGGACACCAAAAACACCACTTTGGGATTACTAATACTCTATGTGCATTTACCAGAGTGTGGTCTTACATAATTGATAAAAACAGCAATATAGAACCTGATAGAATAGGAAATAGTAAAAAATAAGGTTTTTAACATGCCAAAGTAATTAGTTTAGTTTGTTAATTATAAGAAACATAAGTTAATTACAAGAAATATAAATGAAATGCGCTAAATAAGTACAATTGTTTGGTTTGAAGGTAGTGAATATATCGAATTTGTGCAAAAGTTTGCATTATAACCAGTGAATTAAACAACGTTTGCATTAGAATAGCACAAAATAGCATACTTATTAGATTAATAACAAACTTTCTGATGCAGTAAAGTATTGACTAGAGCTGAATGATTCAATTACTGTAAAATATTAGTCTCAGATTGAAGTAAATAAAGTGTAAACAATACCATTTGTTTGTAAAATAGGGTTGTTAATTCCTCTGATAGCAGAAATATCAACTTGTACACATTAATTTGAGAGTTTTAGCAATATTTGTCCTGAAATGGATATAACTGTAACGTGCCAAGTACAAAATATTTAAGAAACAGTACAGTATATCCTCAATTTTGAAAGCTAACAGTACTCTAGTGTTTCTACATAGGCGTCTGTAGTGGTAAAATACATCCAGTCCTTAAGATTTTTGGACATCCATTCATCCTCAGCGTCACGATTAGTCACAAAAGCAAAAAAAAAAGCGAAATCTTGTGGATGTTATAATTTCTACTTTTCATGCAATCACCTACACTATAGTACTAAGTTTAGTGAATTTTGGCGTCTTCCTGATTGGTCTGTTAAAGTTAGTAATCAATAAAAATATGCTTACATAGAAAAAATCCTGAAATAGTTGGATTCTCAAAAGTATGTACAATCAGTGTTCTTGCTACATTTAGCACCTAATAAAGTATAAATTGAAGTCTAGTTAGTGTTGGACTGTAAAATGTTCTGGTACCTGTAGTTACTTGAAATAGCAAATATTGGCTGTGTAACTGGTAAAGCCCTCAAAAAAATCAACTTCGTTTCCTCGTAGTACTCCCTGAAAGTGTTTCTTGCACGCTAATAAGGCTCTGGCGTGTGTTCCTATGCCTCCTACTAGCCTCTGTAAAATTCATATTGACCAGTGCTTAACCATTCAACATGCTGCAGAGCCTAAGCTTTAAGCTTCAGTCAGTGGAATTTAGTTCTCAGGGACATATAGTGATTGTAGAATAAAAATTAGAAGCCTCAAATAATACAGCATAACAGATACAAATAACCCCTGGTGTTAATCAAACACTCAAAAAAGTCCGTAATACTTGAAACGTACCCCGAATAAAAGACTATAAGGGTAAATAGCATGGTAAGAAAAGTTTGGCCGGTGGGCTTAAGAGCCACGTAGTCATCTGCTAACATCGACTTGTCCTGTGATTAGTCATTACATTGTTAAATTGTTATATTTGAAGGATGAAAGAAACAATATTAATAAACATGCAGTTATAGTACTCTTGGTAAAGGGGTTTCAGTGCCTAGAGACATAATAATTTTAGTTACAGTAAAAGTTTGGCCTCTTATAAGTGCAAAAAGTACAAATATTAAACATTTCATACAGTTTATCTAGAAAGCAAAAGCAAAAATACAATAACTGCGCAACATACTTAAAAAATAAGCAAGCCGTGATATTCTAGTGGGCCATAATAAGACTAAAATATACTCGAAAATACTCTGACATAAGGTTGACGGCTATCTGAGATCAAAATTTTCAAGCTTTCTCTCATGCATAAAGTGGCTCTAGGAATCACTAAGCCTCAATAAAAATGGAAACATGCAGTAAAAGCACTTGGAGAGTTGTGGTGATCACATCATATGAAAAACATGCAAGAACAAGAATATATGGAACCCTACTCATATATTTAGGAAACTTTACCTACCCTAACAGTAAGAAAATACCGAGGAAACTCTAAAATAAACAAACTTTCCTACGAAGCAAACCAAAAATACCGTAGTGGAAGTCAATAAACCCTAACAACAACAACAAGATTCAACAACTTCATCAAAACAAAAAACAACAACAATAATAATAATAATACTAATAATAATAGTAATAATAAAGTTTGTGGGTACAGTTTTACTTAAAAGTACTTCTTCCTTAGTGATTAGAGAAATTCTTTAAATAAAGAACAAAACTCAAACTTAAGAATTAATAAATATAAGATACAAAAGGCAATAAATAGAAAAATTAATAAAAGAAGTTGAAAAAATTATCTTTGCAAGTCTAAACTGGAATAAACACTCCTGCCAGAATAGATGAAATTGTGATATTAGAGTAAAAATGGAAATAAACTTTTAAAATAGCAAGTTAAAAGTTGAAAAATGTCTTTGTGAGTCCAAAATTTAATAAAAAATGTTGCCTGAATAGAAGAAATTGTGATAATAGAGTAAAAAAATAAACCTAAATTTCAGCTAAAGTTGAAGAAACACAGTTTGTGTGTCTAAATTGTCATGCGAACTCTTGCTTGAATCGTTCAAATAGCGTTTTCTGAGTAAAAATACACAAAAAATGCGAAATATTGTCCCTAACAGTAAAAACATCTGGTCAATTTTACGTGAATCCTGATGTTTATAAGGCAATAATCAAATGGTCCGTGATTCGCAACCCCGAAATAAGGGCAAATAGTGGATGCCATCCACTTTAACTTGTAGATACTGGAACTGAATGTTCCTAGTTCAGCCAAATTCCTTACGGTTTTGGTCAAATAGTCTTTGCAATGTTACGAAAGGCGGCAGAAATACCGCGTAGATTACTTCCACCAAATAAAATTGGAACCTCAAAAAAAATCAATACTCGTGTGTAAAAATTTGGCGACACTTGACTTCCATTCAACTTCGGAAGAAGACCAAGCGAAGGGGGCCGTAACAATGGCGACCCTTTCTTTCCCCCGCGTATCCATGAACGCGCGCGGTTTTGGGGGTGCCGATGAATGCAACCACATAACAGGTTCTTCCGTAACAGGTTAATATTAATAACATGGATTCCGCTCGCATACTTCGTTTTCATATAGAATACATCGTTCAATTTCTTCGCCTTTAAAGCGAACATGTGTTATAATATCTTCTACCTCCGATCGAACGCGTCGGCACCGGTTGAATACGGGTAAATCCGGATCCTTAATTATACCAAATATGACTCACCACCGACGCCAAAATGGCCGGACGTGACGCCTTAGAATAGGCCGAAAATGTGTTTTGTACATTAATGGAAAAACCATTAATTCCAAGTTTCCAACGTCTGTATAAATCATCTGTGACTCATATCCGGCAGAAACGCATATACAAAATACAACCATAGGGTTAGCTTAGGTCAAAAACGGAATACATAATAGTGTCTTTTCTGCACTAATGGAAAACCATTAATTTCAAACTCACACGTGTGCATGAGTCATCGATGACTCATCTCCTCCTCCACCCACGACACGTGGCACTTGATTAATTAACAATAGCGTCACCCCTCGAAACTGAATTAAAAAGCCATTAATGTCAATTAAAGGGTCTATTGTTAGCTCTTAAGGGTTATCAAGTCTACTGCAAATCACTTTATTCAAGAATTGACTTTTCTCTGCCAGCCCTGCTAAATTTTCACTTTCCATCTACTGATTTATACGAGGGGTGGCCAGAAAGTAATTTCCAATTAGTAGGGACATTGATTTTTCGCAAACGCGAAAACTGTGAAAAATGGTAATTGCTGCGAAGTTATGTTTAGGAATGTGCAGTGATGATGTCTGGACACATTTTTCGCCCGTTCGAAATAATGTGAATTTGGCATAAAATGCGAATTGTTGGCTTTTTTAGCGATTTTTTTAAAGAAACGTCCTAAAACAACGAAAAATTCCATGAAATCCAACATTCTTGTCTTATGTAGGCCATGTTTGTGTACATAAAACATGCAAGGTTTCCAACATTTTACTCAAGAGTAAACTATAGAGTTATACGTACATGGAATAATTCCGACAGCCACATTAAATCATGTATTTCCCACGATTTTTTCAACTTAACAAGTGAAAAAAAGATAATGCCAATTTTTGGTGCCATAATATATCGGTATCTGTCACGTGAGATTGATTGATTTTAATTTTTTGGGTGCGTCGCCACTTATGGTCATTATGCACCCTTCAGTATATACGGGGAAAATTCCATTATCTAAAATCCTTACCTTAAAATTAAAAAAGGGGTATGGAAAATAACTTTCCCGAAATAACTTTCAAGATATCAAACTCTCACGAAGAGGCTTAAGCCATTTGACTTACTTTGAAACAGTAGTTTAAAAACACCATGAAGGTATAATTTCAGATATTTGCCACAAAATGCGCTAAAATGAAAATGTGAATTTTGGGGAAAATAACACCGTGTAGTAAAAAAATAAAAAAATAAGAAAATACAGCAATTTAAAAAAAAATAACAAAATGTCAAGGTCCCTACCGATTAGGCATAAATAAAACAAGAATATCAGTTGTACTTTATTACATTAGTAACAGTGAGTCCTAACCTAATTTTCGGCATAATCACCACCGTTGTTCTGGCATTTATCGTAGCATGGCACTAAATTTTGTATGCCCATGTTATATGTGTCTAACAGCAAAGACTGGAACTATCTCTACCGCAGTGTAGCTGTCAAATCCTTGCCCTGCCAGAAACCTCTTCAGTTAAACAAAGAGATGAAAGTCGGTACATTCAAGGCCAGGGCTGTACAGGGAGTTGTCCAAGATCTCTCGCCCGAAGTGATGCAAAGTACCCGTGTGTACTCAGCTGTATGGGGTTGTGCACATTCGATTGGCCTTCCGTGAATTGTCTGCACCATCGTCTGACCTTACTATCACTCACGACGTCCGGTCTGCACAACTCAGTCGATTGCTCTGTGCCAAATTCTGAGCGTGCAATGTAGGCTACATCGCAGTCGGTGGGAGACTGTATGAGAGCTGCAATCTTTAACCTAGAACTTTCTAAAACGGCTGCATTGCAACTGTACCAGATTACAGCTACATGCCACTTCTTCCTGCCTGTGTGTGTGTGTGTGTGTGTAGCTCTCCGACCACTAGTGCTGCGTATAGGCACCTTTGGAGGAGCTTTTTTCAGGATGCCCCTCGTATATGAACTTTCAGAAGCTTTTATTATTAGAGTGTTCCTGTTTTAATGTGTGGTTAGCTAAATCAGGTACCTATACAATGCAATTCTATAAATTCCTTGCGTTAAATTTCTAATACCTACATACCCTTTTCGTCAGTATTAATGGTATAACTGCATATTGTCAGTTTCACAGTACTTCACTTGGATATACTGTACTGAAGCAGAAATCCCATTGATAATGTAAGGAAATATGACACTTTATTTTGTTCGATTCAATTGTTTCAGTTATATGCAAGAGTTAAGTTGTTTGCTTTACAGAGAAGAGAGAAGTAGCTTTATGCATTGAAAAATGAGTCCGCACTCATTGTTCTTGCAAGCAGAGGGTTCCAAACCTCAGTGGAAATATCAACATATAATACGGAGAATGTATAGCTAAGGAGACTGATAAATTACAAATTGTATTTCTTAATCAATCACTCTTCACTCTTATCTCATTTAGTCGTAACTTTAAAAATAAT
Source organism: Lepisma saccharinum (assembly GCF_977018435.1). Classification (NCBI taxonomy): domain Eukaryota; kingdom Metazoa; phylum Arthropoda; class Insecta; order Zygentoma; family Lepismatidae; genus Lepisma; species Lepisma saccharinum. The sequence goes on along the minus strand of NC_139244.1, from coordinate 6,772,400 downwards.
CAAGTATTTTATTTTAAACTTACTGCATATGAAAAATTCCGTAATCGTTCCCTAGCTTGTGAATTGAAATAATTTTCCAAATTCACTATTTTGCAGTTTGAATTCAAATCATATAGAATAGAGAAATTAAGTCAATTTCATAGAAGATAATATTGGTACTTAACAAAACCGTACGTGGATCTGTGTGAGTTTATTATTTCTATTTGCAAAAAGATCGATTTAGTTAACTTTGTAATTGTCAGGGAAAAAATGTAAATTTTGTCCTGGAAAACCTGGAAAAGTCAGGGAATTTCATTTCTGCTTGTTTGTAGCCACCCTGCTGATCTCCCCTAGAAACTAGTCGATGAACCTAGAAAGAAGTTACCTGCCCCCTGAGATGGTAATCCGTCCCCGGTGACGTCACAAGTCAGGGACCCTGCGGATCGCCGAGAGAATTCCGGGCACCGACACGATGACCTTAGACTGGCATCATTTGCAAGAATGCCAGGGAATCCCCAATGAGATCCAAGTATCCTTGGAAAACAAAGGTCAATTTCCATAGCTGCCATAGTCGTCCTCGCCGTCCGCATTGGTACCGCATTATTCATTATCATCTTCGCAATTAGACAAAAGTCGCAGAAAAGCGAAGTAAAATAAATCATTCGTGTGGAATTTACAATACATACCGATCTAATAACTATATGTACCAAACAACAATTTAAGTATGTGTTACTGTTGTCTAAAAGGAATACTACATTAGTAAAAGAAATTACATCTTGTATATTTCAGAGTTTCTAGTTTGGTTATTCTCGCAATGAATTTGTTGAAAGATAACCTTGAGTTTATGCACTGTGTTTGGAATTTCATTTGTAAACATCCATCAAATGTTAATTTGATTTGAATCGATTCCATAAGCAACAGATTTGCTGTGGGATGAGAAAACGCAAAGTTTTGTGAACGTTATCGATCATTAACATTCATAATTCATGAAGGCAGACATAAAACAGTCATTTCAATGATTAACCTGCACCATGACAAAGGAATTTCTTTTACTCTGGCGCCAAGGTTTCCGAAACTTCGGGAAATATGCGAACTACAGGCTTCCCTGTGAATTATTGAGACACTAACGCAATTGCTTACAGGCCAGGATTTCAAATACAATGATGGATCTTTAATACCTACAGATGGGGGACAAAATAATACGAACACCTGTGAATGTAGATAAAATCTTTATTAATAGGGGGTTGGACCACCCTGTGACTGAAGTACACTTTGTATGCGACGTGGGATGGACGCATAGAGGTCATGCACAATGTTTAAGGGAATATGGAGCCATTCTTCCTCCAGAGCAGTCTCCAATTCCGAAAGTGTAGCTGGAGGCGGACTTCGAGCACGAAGTTTGGACTCCAAATATCTCCACAAATGTTCTATAATGTTCAGGTCAGGAGACTGTGGGGGCCATTCAAGATGTCCTACTTCATCGTCATGTTCTTCAAACCATGTTTGGACAGACCCAGCAGTGTGGATAGGAGCGTTGTCGTCTTGAAAAATCGGTCGGTCCCCAGGAAATAAAGTCTGGACAAAAGGATGGAGATGATCCCCCAGAATGCTGCGATAGTGACTGGCATTGATCTTCGCATGCAGAAAAACAAGTGGTCCCACACCATGCCAAGATATCGCGCCCCATACCATAATGGACCCACCTCCATGCTTCACAGTCGGCAGTCAGGATGAAATGCATCTCGAGGCGTTCTCCACACATAAACGCGCCCCGTGGTATGAAATAACGTGAATGTTGATTCATCAGACCAGATGACTTGTTGCCACTGCTGTGGGGACCAACTTCTGTGAGCTCTGCACCATTGGCGTCGCTTGACAGCATTACGTGATCTCACCAATGGCTTACGAATTGCCACTCGGCCATGAATGTTTGCAGCATGGAGTTCCCTTTCGACAGTTTTGGTTGAAATGGGGTCCTGGAGATGCCTGTTCATTTCAGATGTTATCTTGATTACGATTGCTTGTGCTTTCGGGCCACTATGCGCTTCAACACCCTCCTATCCCGAGCAGCAAGCTTTGTCTTTCGTCCACTGTTGTGCTTTGAAGACGCCATCTTACCTTGTGTTGTGTACGCTGTCATAACGGCTGATACTGTGCTCCTTGCACACCCAACAAGCTTTGAGGTTTCAGTCACCGTGGCTCCAGCTGAACGTGCTCCAACAATCATGCCTCTTTGGAACTCTGTCAGGTCTGACATTGCAGTGTCTCTTGAGAGCGTATGATAGACGAATGCACCACCAATGACTGCTGTTGGCAAACTAATACCTTCCCCTTCACAGCCACTAGGAAGATAAAGATGATTTTTATACAGAGTTAGAACAGGTCTTTGATAAATTTTCTCAGTATGATATGAAAATTCTGTTAGGTGACTGTAATGCACAGATTGGCAAAGAAGAGACATTTAAACCCACGATTGGTAAAGAAAGTCTTCATGAATTAAGTAATGATAATGGTATAAGATTGATTACTTTTGCAACCTCAAAGAATTTAATTGTGAAAAGTACCACTTTTAAACATAAAGATATCCATAAATATACCTGGTCTTCTCCAGATGGTAAAACTCATAATCAGATAGATCATGTTCTCATTGATAAGAGAAGGCATACTAGTATAATTGACGTTCGTACACATAGAGGTGCTGACTGTGCCAGTGACCATTATTTAGTAATTGCTAAATTAAGAGAAAGACCCTCAGTGATAAATCACAAGCAACAAAATCTAAAAGTTCTAAAATTTGATACAGGAAAGTTTACTGATGAAAGAATTAAGAAAGATTACCAAATTAAACTGTCAAATAGATTTGATGTTTTGCAGGATTTAAATGATGATGAAAATATAAATGAAACAGACGTAAATAAGAATTGGGAGCACATACGTAATGCAATAGAATCAGCAGCTAAAGAAAGTATAGGATACCATAAACCGAGAAAAAGTAAGCCATGGTTTGATAATGAATGTCATAATTTAATAGAAATAAGAAATCAGGCTAGACTTAGGTGGTTAAATAACTCTGATGATACAAATCTAAACAATTATAATAGAATAAAGCGAGAAGTTAACCGCGTGTTTAGAAGTAAAAAAAGAGAATACTTGAAAAGCAAAATTAACGAAATTGAAACAAACAGCAAAAATAAAAATATCAGAGATTTATATAAAGGTGTAAATGAGTTTAGAAAGGGGTGACAACCTAAAGTAAACTTGATAAAAGATAAAGACGGTGATTTTCTAGCTGACCCAAGCGATATTCTAAATAGATGGAAGAACTACTTTAATGACCTTTTAAATGTCCATGTAGGAGATAAATCAGAAGTAAATGAAGTCCACACAGCAGAACCTTTAGTTCCAGAACCTAACTTGACTGAAGTTAAAGATGCTATTAAAAGGTTAAAGAATAACAAAGCACCTGGCATTGATTTAATACCAGCTGAGTTAATTAAATATGGTGGAAATTCATTAATATGTCAAATTCATAAATTAATTTGTTTAATATGGAATAAAGAAGAAATCCCTCAACAGTGGAAAGAATCCATAATTGTTCCTGTGTTTAAAAAAGGTGATAAAATGAACTGCAATAATTACCGTGGAATTTCTCTACTCTCAACAACATATAAAATATTATCTAACATTCTTTTAACAAGACTAACCCCATATGCTAATGAAATTATAGGTGATTATCAATGTGGATTTAAACGTAACAGATCAACTACAGATCAAATTTTTCACATCAGACAGATACTTGAAAAAAAGTGGGAATATAATCAAAATGTCCATCAGCTATTCATTGATTTCAAAAAAGCATATGATTCGGTCAAAAGAGATAAATTATATAATATATTAGTAGAGTTTGGAATACCTAAGAAGCTTGTTAGTATGATAAAAATATGCACCAGTGAAACAGAAAGTAAAATTCGTGTGGGTATTAATATGTCTGACAAATTTACAATTCATGATGGGTTAAAACAAGGAGATGCATTATCTCCATTGCTCTTTAATTTTGCCTTAGAATATGCTGTTAGGAAGGTAAGAGAAACTAAAGAAGGACTAAAATTAAATGGTGTGACTCAGTTGTTAGCATATGCAGATGATGTAGACTTACTGGGGGATGATGTGAATACAATTAAGAATAATGCTAAAATATTTTTCAAAACTGCTAAAGAGATAGGTTTGGAAGTTAACAAAGAGAAAACTAAATATATGCTTACAGGCCGAAACCAAGTGTTAGGTAATAATCAAAATCTAATTATTGATAACAACTCGTTTGAACCAGTTTCCAAATTCAAATACTTAGGAGTAATATTAACAAATGAAAATTATATTAAAGAGGAAATAAAAAGTAGGCTTAATTCAGGAAATGCATGTTACTTCTCTCTTCATAAACTTTTGTCTTCTCGTTTAATATCTAAGAAACTAAAAGTTAAAATATACAAAACAGTAATTTTGCCTGCAGTATTATATGGATGTGAAACTTGGTCCCTTACATTGAAAGAGGAACATAAATTGAGAGTATTTGAAAATAAGATCCTTAGGAAAATCTTTGGACCTAAAAGGGATGAGGAGACAGGCGAGTGGAGAAGGTTACATAATTTAGAACTACATAATTTGTATTCACGTCCAGATATTATTAGAATAATTAAATCAAGAAGACTTAGGTGGGCAGGCCATGTGGCACGAATGGGAGAGGAAAGAGGAGTTTACAGGATTCTTGTTGGGAAACCTGATGGTAAGAGACCTGTAGGAAGGCCAAGACGAAGATGGAGGGACAACGTTGAGATGGACCTAAGGGAAATCGGTAGGGATGGAAAAGAGTATATAGAACTTGCTGAAGATAGGGACAGATGGAAGGCCTGTGTTGCTGCAGCCATGAACCTTCGGGTTTAAGAAGGCTAGGGAGTTGGTTGGTCACAGCCACTAGGTGGCCGACTTCAGTGCCAGGTGGTGCTGCTGTACTGCCGGTGTGAAATGTGGCATACCTTTTCACAGGTGTTCGTATTATTTTGTCCCCCATCTGTACCTCAACTATGTTATGAATGGGGCCCGGATAGTTATGCACTTAAAGTACTTAAAATATGCATGAAAATATGGACTAAAAAGGTTCAAAATATGGAAATGAATATGCACTTTAGAATCCTTACCTTTTTTAGACGTTTTCTTTCAGTTGCTGCAAAAACCCTACAGATATTTTTTTTCAGTTCATACGATGTAAATTTAATGTAAAAGCTCAAGTTTTGATTTCTTGCACACACCCTCTTGTTTACTTTGCACTGCTGTTTTATAAATGAACGAAAAATTGAGTGGGTCAGAGAAAGAAAGTAAAGATATCACATTTTGGTCATTTTGAGCTGAGATAGCCATTTTATTGCTTAAGCTAAGCTGCATCAACGGAAAGCAGAGGAAGCAAACGACTCTACAGAGGATTGAACCTCCTTCTTCGTTGAAGGGAAGAAGGAAAACATTCCTGGAATGTTTGTCTTTTAGCTCTCAGCACCGACAAGAAGCAGCCAACATTTAAAGTAAAAAGTGTTGGAAATCAACAAATAATCATCTTTAAGCAACGGTGACCTACGCTGTTTAAGAAGAGCACTAAAACTTGCAAAGCAAAGAAGTGTTTCAAATTAGCAAGCACAGGCATCTCATGTAAAAAGAAGAAGAGAAAGGATATGCGACGGCACACAAGTTTATAGACTGCACTAGGTGAAGTATTCAAGCTCTACAAAGACGGTGAGATTGTGCTTCCTACCACTAATGTTTATGGTGAGAAACTTCCAATAAACGGTAATAATTAAAAAAAAAAAATGAGGACGTGGCTAAAATTGTGCATTAAGTACCAGACAACTGCAAAAGGTTGTATGACATCATTTTATCATCACCTAGATCCATGCAGTCTGCATAAGATAGTGAGTAGTAGTGCTGTAGAGAGAATACTTTTCAATTCATTACGTTCATGTTGCAGGTTCACTACTATTTGAAGAAAATGTTGTGTTATTTAAAACTTATTATCGAGAATTGTTAATGTAAACATTTTATTTGGTCAGAACACTTACCTTGCATTCATAGTAATGTTAAATCAAATAATAACTAGACTGTTATATTTAAAAACTGCATTTATTGCATGCTACGTTCAAGTGAGAACCCAAGGGAAAACATTCCACGATATTTTTATGACTGTGTCTATTTACGTATGAACAATTTACAAAGTATTGTTTTAGAATTGTTGTCAGAGCTTTCAATAACAATTTCACAATATAAAGTTGTTTTTTTTAATTAATAAAGTATGTTGAGTCTCAGAACCATTTCGTTGATTTCCCAAAATTTACACTATATGGAATGTGTTCCTTCTTTCACCAATTCAATTACATTCCTTACAGATCATGATTGCACGTGATTACGCCATGAAACTCTTGTTTTCGGCAAGATTGTTTTATACTTAGGAAATAAAAACTAGCTCTACTTTACAGGATACAATTGAAGAATGTTTTAAGGCAACATTGTCTGACACGTCAAGTTAAAGATCATCTATAGACTGTCCATTACATTGTTGTCGTTTCTCTCTTCAAAAAGAATAGTTCAGTGTTCGTACGAGGACGATTAAAGAAGTCTTATCTTCTTGTTTTGTAAAAGATAGTGGAAAATAAATAGCAGTGACGGAAGGAAATACGAAGTTCTTTTATATATTTTTTTCATTTTATTGTCAGAAGACAATACGCCCAACGCACAGATGTAAAATACAATTTTAGTAGTTTTTGTTGGCTCTAAAATATGAAAGAAGTTCATTTTTATGATTCATAATACATTTGCATATGCAATATGCGTAACTATCCGTGTCCTAGTTATGAATTTTCGAACTCCATTTACAAACGTTCTTAGCTCAGCAGGGACTTATAAAACCTGCACTTTTTAGTGCAATGTTTTAATTACTTTGATTAGCGCCTTATGTAATTAGAATTGAACTTTATGTACGGTTAAATATCGTCCGTTGCACTCGAGTCATTGGCCAGCAGGACGCAGTGTTGGCAAGTTCTTTTGTTTAGCAGTGTTGCAGAGAACTTGTTTGTTTTTTCGCCAGCTGAACAATAACAGCGCGTGACTTGTAATGGAAGCGAGCGGGTTGTTTGGGTTTTTCCCAGGAATTTTCGACTCTAGGAAAAACAGGCTGGTTCGTTGGTAGCTAGATTTGTTCGAAGGTCGGGTTGTTTGTTAGCTTCTAGTTTCCTTATTGGGGAAGGACACCCAGGGGCGGTCCTAGTTTGGTTCGGGGCGCATACATTATACGCGGGCCCTGTAACCAAATTCTTTTCAAGGTCTGAAGCATCACATTGTTTCTTAGTCTGAAGTACAGGCGTCGTATATAATCACCATGTAAACATCACAGTTAACATACAATTAATTTATATATTTCGTATTATTAAGAGATATAAGCACAGAGAATGTTGAAGGTTAAATACCGAGTATTACTGGACGCTAGTAAAAGTTTCTAAATTAATGTTTATTTTCATTTCCGATCAGCCACTGGTGCGACGTTCGTTATATTTAATTGCAAAAGTGGGTGTTTTCATTATCAAACTGGTGTAGTGGTATCCTCGTCGCCTTGTAAGCAAGGGGTTCGGATTTCCACTTTAAACTGTAGGTCCAGTTCCGATTAGTCTTGATGAGCATAAACTTACTTAAAACCCAAGAATCAGTATGAAATTATTATTTTAAGTTTCAAGAGTTTCGCAGAAGATTATACTGGCTGAAGGAGACGCCAGAGCCTCGTTAGTCTGCTAAGTGCAGTCCATGGTGTACTGGGTGTCTTCGCCCCACCCGGCCTGTATTAATTTGTAGACTTGCGGACATTGTAGAAAATAAAAAAATACTTTTATTCCATTTAGAATAGAGCGCACATTTTTTTTTAGGAGGATGGACATAAGAGTTATTCCGAGTAAAATGTGTGTGGCAGTCGAGCTATCTACTGGCCAGCCGACCTCAGTCGGAGTGGTTAGCAGCTTAGCACAGCATGGGTATTCTTTGTGAGTGTTCCTTCATCAATTTCAACATATTATCCTCATCTTCGCGATCAGCGATAAGTGACAGAAGAGCGAAGTAAAATAAACCAAATCAATCAATCAAACTATCATATTTTCCTTAAAAAGTAGGTGTGGTTGCGTCTTATACGTCGCTGAGTTAGGTGGGAGAACAGCCACAGGCTGAACCTGGCCCTTTAATAAAGAAAATTTGAATTTGAATACTCAGGAAGATTAAAGAAGCCTATAATTACGCAACTTTGTGAATGGGTACTGTGAAAACTAAGACAGTGGTTAAATCGTTTAAGAAGTGTGGCATTGGGAATGCACTGGAGGGTACAGAGGACAATTTGTTGTATGAGTCCTCATATTTAGCTCAGGAGATGAATGTCTGGGTTCTGACGAAGAATATTAAAATAATGTATTCTTTCAAGTTGGATTACGTAAATTATTTGTTGAAAGTAGACCCACACATTACTGTATATTTGAAATATTTTAAATTAATTATAGGTAATATTCAGTGGTAAAGGGTTTTCCTCAAAAATGTGAACAAAAATGGGGATGCGTCTTAGAACCGCTTAGACGAAAGAATTTCCTTTAACATTTTTGCTAGCATAGATGCTACGTAAATGCTTCCAAAAATCTTATAGCAAATAGTACTTTACACGGAAGCATTTCATGTAAAATTTCGGTTAGCTTTTTGCGATTACAATGTATAACATATACAGCATGAAAGACACGTCGAGTTACACCATCTATGCTGAGTGCATGGTGTTCACATTGAAACAACTAAAATATTCTTCCATACGTGCACAGTGAATGTTGTAAAGTATGTATGTATGGAACGCCATTGCTTTGTACCTAATATTGTTTTATAGGAAACGTTATTCCTCTCGGTTGAATAGTTATCGGCTTTTAAAAATGTGAAGTGATACATTTTACATCTCGCGCGGCCGCCATTACAGCTGCGCTCGTGACCTAGAGGTCGCTTCTGATTGGTTACGCTACGAAAAATGATTCGAACCGAGCCTATCCTTGAGAAATGCCATGAAATTTCTCACTTTACACGGTAGCATTTTGGTCATGGCACAAATGTTAAGGAAAATGCTTTCGTCTAAAGCGGGCTTTAAACGCCGGCAAATACGATAAGTCGTCAACTGCAAACGAGTCTGAAATGTAAACATCTGCAGCCTTGTGTGTCTAGGGATATTGTAAAAATAAGGCATGCTCGTGTGACGATCGTAACATACTTTCATACGGTGCCGTGAGTGGAGACTGGAAATTGGCTTGAAGGTCTCCCTGTGTGTGTAATAAACGAATGGCAGTAAAAAACCTGGTTCTTCGTAATGTCGCAATCACGGTTGCTAAATCGTTAATGGAAAGTGCCGAGATAAATATAATGTCGGAGTCCTCGTGCTGTCATTCTGGGATGAGGTTTACTCAGCTCGTTTTGTTGGCGTAGCGCGCTAGGTTCGAATCCTGGTTACGGCATTGATATGTATTTGTCTCATGATCTTTGTCGCGATTAATTTGGGAGGGGGGGTGGGTGCGTGTTAAAAAGCCATCTAAAACAACGAAATTTGAAATTAAATTAACTGGTCAGGTCTTTTTACACTTGAACTTACAGGTAATGGATGAAAGACAAATTCCAGCCTGAAATTGTGTTTCTTATGAGCATTCCTTCATCAATGTCACCATTCCCATCTTTGTGATTAGCCAAAAGTGGCAGAAAAGCAAAGTAAGATAAACGAAACCAATCAATAAATCCACTTTTCATGAAAATTGAGAACTTTAGATCTGTGAAGTATCAACATTTTAGTGCTAGAAGTAAGTATCTCAAAGTTTCAAATTCTTGCTCACGAAGGCCCCACTGTGTTTGTGCTCCAACAGCTAAACATAATACGAAGCTTTCAAGATGTGCCTTTTTCTCAAAACTGCCGGAACCCCTCAAATGTCACATAATCTGATCGAAAGATTCAATGTCATGAACTGGGGTAAGGTCCATCAACCCTCCGGGTGTAAGGTGCGTCATTTTCAGAAGGCACGCAAAGGTCAATCTCCCTTCCACGTAGTATAACTGCAGTCTTGCAGGCCAACGAAGCTCTGGCGTCTTGACCCACGGCCAATATAACAGGGCGGCTATTCATTGGGAATTCCGGGAATTATGCGTGGATTACTGGCTCCGGGAATTGTGCGTGATTTTTTCTTTGTAGACGTGATAATTGCATCATTTAGTAATCCAAATCCCATTGAATTTATCCACATTTGTAAATGCCCTGCGGTAAGTTTTACACAATTCAGCTATTATTTTTATCGAGAAAGGAAAATAAAGCTGCCTGGATAAAACATAATTCTCTCAATCCATTTAACTTGTTAGTGTCCTTTGCAGAACAATCTATGTGACAGACTGAAAATTATTGCAAAATATCGTGAAGTTGATTAGCTAAATTTGAGTTTGAAATTCTTATAGAATTTACAATTGTGTGTGCGTCTTGTGTTTGTAGATATATTTCGAGCCTGAGTATGTGAAATGACAAATGTAAACTCTGCACATCAAATTAAATATTTTTGATAAAAATACCGTTTGAATTAGAATTTTCCGATACATTGGAATCACACAGACCCTTATATTAATAATATATTTGTGTGGGTAGTGAGAGGCGGTAATACGTTAAAAAGAGAAAACATCTGCTTGCATACTCTTGAATTTTTGGAAACCGGGAATTATGCTTGAATTTTATCATGGCCCTATGTCATCATCTGTAGCATCGGGTGTGGTCCTGTGTTTTGTCCATATGTGTGCCCGAGTGTCCCTTTACAGCCTCAGCTTTTAAGCTAAGGTTAGGAGATTTTGGTCCTCGGAGAGACATGTTGATTTTAGTTATGGTAAGGCACCTGCGCAGTATAATGTGACAGGCGCAAATAGCATAAGTGCTGACAACAATTTTAGTTTCAATCAGTCAAACCATCAAATCCTCTTCTTCACGCCACTAGCGCACTTGGAAGCGTGGCTTGATCGCATGTTGCACATTTCCGGGTCCTATCTTTGCAGCCTGATGATCCACATGTGGCTGTTATCAGCTGTGGTGGGATGTGTGTCAGACAGCTCCTATCTCCACTCTTTCACATGACGCTCAGTCGTTCTAAAATTTGGCTTCAAACAATAGCGGTATTTGTTGTTTTGGCTTCCAAACTGCGAGATTAACATATGCAATTTTCGACCTCATTTTTTTGTAGTTTGATCTGCTGTAAAATGAACAGGCGGTATGGCAGTAATGTTATACCAATATATCTTGACGTTCTATGATATCTTTCCCTCTAGAGCAGTGGTTTTTTTTAGGGGAAGAAAGGTTCCGTTACTCTTCAAAAGAGCTGGAGACAAAGATTCCAAAAATCTCTCTTTTGTCACCTCTCTCTATTGTGTGTGGGAAAATAATCAAGGACAGGTTGCTGAAGTTTACATCCCCTCATATAAATAACTGCTCAGCATGGTTTCCTTCCAGGCAGGTCTTACTTGATCAATCTTTAAGTATTACTTTCTCATGCTACTCAGTTTCAAATAATTTCCAGCTTGACGTTATATATTTGGACATTTCAAGAGCCTTCGATAAATTTAATCATAATCTCATACTTCATAAATTACAATCCAGATTCAACATCCGTGGGAAATTTTTAACCTTGCTACAAGACTATCTGCGTGCACGGGAGCAGTGTGTTATCCTTCCTGGCACCTCTTCCAGCTTTCTTACTGTTTTGTCTGGAGTTTCCCAGGTGATCTTCTTAGGCCCACATTTGTTCCTTCTTTACATGGATGATCTTCCTGACAGACTGTCTTCTAACCCTATCAATGTACTTCTGTTTGCTGATGACAGGAAACTTTTAAGAAATTCCATCAAAGCACGATTCTTCAGTCCTACAGAAAGCTCTTACAGAACTATTGTGTGGTGTCGTCAGTGGAAACTTGAATCCCCAGAAGTACTCCTGCCTCTCCATTTTCATAAAAAGGAACTGGATTCTGATTATTCTCTTGAAAACAATCCCATCAAAAAAGTTTCCTCTCAAAAATATCTTGGAATTATCATTACGTTGAATAAACGTCGTTCAGCACAAGGGTCCCGGGTTCGAATCCCAGCCTGGACACGGATGTTCTTTGTGGGTGTCCCTTCATTAATTTCATCATATAATCACTTATCCTCATCTTTGCGATTAGCCAAAAGTGACAGAAGAGCGAAGTAAAAAGAAATAAATCAATGGACGTTGTATATTTGAAAACCCATATGTTGAAAGTGCAACCTCTTCTGCTGGTCTGTTGCGTTTTGGTAAATTGCCTTTGAAAGGTTCTGCAAATTTACTATCCATCCAGAAACTGCCACGAGGTTATGGACAGAGGTTGATTGAATTAAATCAGGTTGATTTATATCACTTTAAAGAAATAATTTATATAACAATGTACATAAGGATATCAGACTCACTTTTGGTGAAAGTACATTAATCCCGTAATCATTTAATAGTGTTTATTAGGCTCTAAGAAAGGAAACAATATACGTATGTACTGATGGGGCGCCAAAAACCATACAAGCAATTATAATCGTGTTTTTTTAAATAATAAAATGATTAAATATCCTATTTAAATAAAAATATAATAACAAATTATTTTTAAAATAAAAATCGTGGTTTTTATCCACCCTGTCATGGAGTTACCCTGTGTACAGTCTCCTTTGCTGTCATGTCACATATTGCCCCATGACATCGCACGTGTACGAACGGCCACGTGTGAGCTTCGCTGGAGAACAGCCACCAATACGGACATGATAACCTGCGCCCGCGGCGTCTTTGCGGTTAGGTAGAAATTGACGCTCGTTATGCACACTCGTGACGTCGATTTATTGTGACGTAATAAGCATGTGAGAAGACAGGAAGTCAAGGTTGTATTTTCAAGTAATTCGGGGTTTGAATGTTCGTAGTGAGTCGTGATCAATTTTTAGATTTCGTTAAGGGCAGTTCCATTGTAACGGGTGTGACATTCAGACAAATTTACATTCATTTTTTTAGTTATATTCTTAACACCTTCAAATGTGTAACTCTATCAATTCATGTAATTTCATTTTCCTTGATGAAAGGTATTTAATTGCATAATATTCCTCCGCCATCTTAATTCTCAGCTACAGAAAATACAGTGTTTGTAATTGTGACGAGTGTGACAATTCTGAGACATGACTTTATGACCATCCTCAGTCTTTCAGAAAACTCAGTGAAATATATGGGTTTACTGGAACAATTTTATTTTATTTTCACAAAGCAAACTTTACTCGACATTTAGATGCTTTTATTTTGAGAAAAAGTGGGAATATAATCAAAGTGTCCATCAGCTATTCATTGATTTTAAAAAAACCATATGATTCGGTCAAAAGAGATAAATTATATAATATATTAGTCGAGTTTGAAATACCTAAGAAGCTTGTTAATACGATAAAAGTATGCACCAGTGAAACAGAAAGTTAAATTTGTGTGGGTATTAATGTGTGTGACAAATTTACAATTTTTGATGGGTTAAAACAAGGAGATTACTTATCTCCATTGCTCATTAATTTTGCCTTAGAATATGCTGTTAGGAAGGTAAAAGAGACTAACGAAGGACTAAAATTAAACGGTGTGACTCAGTTGTTAGCATGTGCAGATGATGTAGACTTATTAGGGGATGATATAAATACAATTAAAAATAATGCTAAGATATTTTTCAAAACAGCTAAGTTAGCAAAGAGGAAACTAATTCATACATTCATTCATTCCTTTATTTGGAACCTAACAGCTTTTATGCCGTTTTTGTCCATAACAATACACATATAAAATGTACACAATCGTTTCACATTAAAATTATCAGTCCTTCCCCCCTATTTTACAGATACTAGATTTTTTTTTAAAAAAAAGAACACTTTGCCTTTTACAATTGTATGTTACACTTCCTTAAAAATTATAACAAACTATAACCAATCCGCACATCTGGATTAACAACTAAACTTAACAAATTTGTTGGAAACTGAACCTTTAGATTATTTTAAGTTTTATACAAGATATTTCTCTCTTTATTATATTTTGAGCATTCCAGTATTATATGTTGAGCATCTGCACTTTCCCAGCCACATTCACATTTCTTACTGTTCGTTATTCCAATTTTGGATAAATGTTGCCTATTACATAAATGGCCCGTTCTCAGTCTATTAATTAAGAGAAAACTAAATCTATGCTTACAGGCCGATACCAAGTGTTAGGTAATAATCAAAATCTAATTATTGATAACAACTCGTTTGAAGCAGTTTCCAAATTCAAGTACTTAGGAGTAATACTAACAAATGAAAATGATATTAGAGAGGAAATAAAAAGCAGGTTTCATTCAATAAATGCATGTTACTTTTCTCTTCATAAACTTTTGTCTTCTCGTTTAATATCTTAGAAATTAAATGTTAAAATATAGAAAGCAGTAATTGTACCTGTATTATTATATGGATGCGAAACTTGGTCCCTTACATTGAAAGAGGAACATAAATTGAGAGTATTTGAAAATAAGATCCTTAGGAAAATATTTGGACCTAAAAGGGATGATGATACAGTTGAGTGGAGAAGGTTACATAATTTAGAACTACATAATTTGTATTCATGTCCAGATATCATTAGAATGATTAAATCAAGAAGACTTAGGTGGGCAGGCTATGTGGCACGAATTGAAGAGGATAGAAGAGTTTACAGGATTGTTGTTGGGAAACCTGATGGTAAGAGATCTGTAGTAAGGCCAAGACGAAGATGGTGGGACAACGTTGAAATGGACCTAAAGGAAATTGGTAGGGATGGAAGAGAGTATGCAGATCTTGCTCAGGATAGGGACAGATGGAAGGCCTGTGTTTCTGCAGCCACGAACCTTCGGGTTTAAGAAGGCTAGAGAGTTAGTTTCTAAAAATATTACTACATATTTTTTTACAAACACTTCGTTTTGTGATACCATGCACATTATTTACTTTGTAGCATTATGGAACAATGCAAAGGCTATGAAAATTATCATAAATAGATTCTTCAAAGTAAGGTTTGTTTCAGAAATAAAGTATTATACTTCAGAGCCTAAGATATAGAAACAATCATTGAGACAATTGGAATGAAATTAGAATTAATTTTCTTATGGTAATGAAACCAAATTTAAAAATTAACTATGTTTGTCCACTTTCATATGGAATGGCTCTTAACTGAATTCATCATCTTATTAAAATTCCTTTACTGAATAGTTTCTAATGCTTACTATTGCATTAGTATCCCCTTCACTCCTTTCTTTTAATACTTTAACCTTTACTCAGTCCGTCTGCATCTTTTCCCACGGTTTCCTAAGATTAATATGGGGTCATACATACATTACTTCCGTTCCTAGGACAACAATACAGAAAATAAACGAATATATGGGAAAACTCCAATGGCAAGACCCTTGATTAAGGAGTAGGCTATATTGTTAATGCAAGACATATCTGGAGGCGAATATTAATATGCAGTTTGTGTGCTTCTCTGTACATATTTACAATTGTTCCACACGTGTATAATTAAAAATTCAATCATTTCTGTAATTCATCGAATGCGAACCTACAGCGCAGAAGAAATAGCTTGGCAGTGACGTCATCTCCCACCTTCACCTCTCCTTCCAAAAGCGAAGGCTCATTCGCTAGAGCGGACGACAAGGTGACGTGCAAACCAATCGAAATCATTCCGAGAGGGGTGATGCAGGCGTGCAAACCCCCACACTGCTACATTAGTCTAACAAACCGCAGCTACGAGCGAGGGATTGCAGGCTATTTTGTTTCTTTGTTAGAAAGGTTATTTCGGCTGTTTTTGTCATTGTTGTACAATGAGCAGTGGAGTAAAGAAAGGTAAGCCCCTGCACAGCGATACAAGAGAAATAGTTTTCAATGTGTATAAGTACTTTGATTGCGATGAAAACAAAACCACAGCTGTTCACAGAACGCCCGTGGTGACAGGTGTCAGTGAAAGATCTGTGTGGAGAATTTTGAAGGAGAAAGACAAAAGTGTTGCTATTGCGAGCGGGAAACCTTTTTCAACGGCGGGTAAAAACCGACCGAACGCCCAGCAACGTGTCACAAATCTGGATTCTTTTGATGAAGCAGTCGTGCGCCGAACAATCCATGATTTATACACGAAAGGCATTGTTGTCACCGTACATAAACTGATGAAGGAACTGCAAGAAAATGTTAATTTTAAGGTTTCGCGTTGGTCATTGCGTATGATCATAAGTAAATTAGGATTCAGCTTTAAAAAGCACAGCGTAGGCAGCAGGAAGCTACTCCTTGAACGAAACAGCATCGTTGCGTTGTGGGCGGCGATCATTTTTGCGTGAAGTTAAAGAACTGCACAGAGAGCAAACCGCCGGTCTTTCATTTACATAGATGAAAGTTTCGTGAGCACACACCACACTGTCCCCAAAGTTTGGCTGGATTCCAAATATTCGGGGGGGGGGGGGGGTTAAAAGTGCCAACAGGAAAGGGTCCCAAGTCTATTATTGTGCATGCCGGTGGTGAAAGTGGATTTGTGGAGGGGTGTAGTTAGTGTACCTTTCAAAAACAACTTCTGGTGACTATCATGGGGAGATGAACACTAACAATTTTATGTTGTGGTTCGAAGAACAGCTTATTCCCAATCTGCCCCCAAACTTGTTATTGTGTGAGACAATCCTCCATACCACAACAAGTTACTGAAAAAAATTCCAACATCAAACAGCAGAAGGATGAACTGAAGTCGTGGCTATCATCTCACAATACTCCGCATGCAGAAGGTTTGCTGAAAGCCGAATTATATGAAATAATTAAAATAAACATCTAGCAGTGCTAACTTTAAATTGAAGATTGGTAGTTGCACCGCGATCCTTACTGCTCGTACTCTTACTCGTGCCATGGTTCTTTTCATAGTAGTTGGCAACGCTGACTTAGCAGGGAGTGACGTTACTGCCAAGTTATTCCTTCCCGGCTGTAGTGCATCCATCATTGGCACTTGTAATTGGTATCTGAATGTGAGACAGTGGGTCTACATTAGCATGCAATGTTGTTTGGTCAGTATGCATTGTCTAGTGCTTTAAACTATACTTATTGTAATAGTACGTTTCGAGAGAGTACCTCTTCTCTCGTCTCCCGGTGCTGGTGGGAATCGAACTTACGACAGACTTGTTATTTTACTACAAATCCGGTGCTTTTAACCAGTGTTGTCAGGAACCCATCAATTCTAATGGGTTCTATCGGGTTCCGCTGCAAGACAGGAACTTTTTTTTCTTGCACAATTCAAAGTCGGTAGAAGTTGCGTATTGCAGGGTTCCTACGCGTCCTGGAAAACCTGGAGATTTTGGAGATTGTCCTGGAAATTCCTTTGCCCCGTTTTATTTGCATGAATTACAATAAGTTTTCATTTAAAACAGGCCAGTGTCATGACAGTGGTTTATTTACTTATGTCACGTTGCTGTGTACTGTAGTCATAGTTTTGTGATAAGTTTTATTTTTGTGATTGAAGTATAATGCCCCGCATTTTTGTATTATTTTGTATCGCTCGGAGGTAGAAAATATGATGATAATAATAATGGTTTAAAAGAAGGGTTTGCTATCCTAAATATTCCAAGTTTTCTAAGGATATTATTCTTGTTTATTTGTAATACAAAATTTTATTTTTTTATAAACTTATATATATACTTATGTTTATTTTTTCTACCTTTGTATTTTTCTGTATTGTAAAAATTAAATAACCTTCATTATACTAAGAAATGAAAGGTGTGGAAAGGAGCAGGTGTAGGGGAGTAGGGAGCCTGCATTAAAAATAAAAATTAGAACTTTTTTTTTTTTAATAAAAGAAAATATGTAATGATGTGTATTTTGCCATGATTACTTTCCACACTTGTCCTGGAGCAATTGTAGAAAAGCCTTGAAAAGTCCTGGAAATTTCCTGGAAAAAATTGCATGATACTTTCTCTCCTGGACCGGAATTGAAGTTATTTACAATTCCTGGACCTTTTAAGAACCCTGCTTTAAACAATTAGTGTGCCGTGGAGTAATTTTAACTCGTTGATTCCGAGCGGCACTTGCAGCTTGTCGTGTCACTCGGGTACGAAAGGTGCAGTTATTTCTGAAGGTTCGTGTCCAAGAGAGAGACGTCGCTTCGGTTTGTAGGCTCTCTTAGATATTAGACTTCGGCGCCATAAAACGTTGCAGACCTTCTTCATGACATGGCCATTGCAGCGTTCAATACACTTTCATAGCTATCTCCTTCCCACCTCATACAGTATAATCAAAATCTTATCACGGCATCTCTTCGATCAATCTTTGTATCGGGAGTGATAATGCAGCCCAAGAGCGAGATTGGAGAAGACCGGTTCTTCCCATTGAGCCATTTTATCTCTCGGTGAATTTAGTTGCCTTGTGTTATTTGTCAGCATAAATGCACCATTCCGGTATCGTACGTGGCAATTGTTTCTAAGTTGGTTCCTTTATATCCTGTAGTTTTCACCACAAAGATAGCTTCTTGTTACATTGATCATTCTTTTCGACGCAAATACAAATGGAATTTCAGTTATAGGGAGACCCAGGGGTGGCCATCTCCCCCTCAAAAGGTAGAACATTCCCTCCGCCCCCTATTATGCCGAATTATGTACTCAAAATATTTTGGTCAGACAAATTTGCAGAATAATATAATGCAGACATATTTAAGCAATATATGTTTACTTTAGGTATTGTTTAAAATATAGACATTTACATGTATATTATATGTTACTTTCACATCGATTGAAATTACATTTTACACAAATTATAATAATTTCTGATGTTGCAAAGTTGTTGCAGCAAACTTATTGATCATTTCCTCATTTTGCACCACTTTTAAAATATCTGACTCGCAGGATGGAACCAAAGCAGATAACAACCCATCAGCCATACACGAACGTAATGTGCTTTTAACGATTCTTTTGACACTCGTTGTGAAGTGGTGTTTTATTTTAACCCCATCGCCGCGATTACCCACAGGTACGTACAAGAACTGTACATAAAAATCAATAAGTCAATCAAACGAAACGACCCCCACACATTTTTGTGTGAAGATGTATGGAACTAGCAGCTAAACCATAAAATCCCCCTAGGGCACCGAGACAGCGCCAAAACCTTGCACGGGGCATGTCTTTATGGCGTTTACTACATAGAAACATGCGGTCATACAGCCAATTGAAGGGCTTAGGTGTAAAACATGGTAAGTGACATTTTGGTAATTTTTAAGTTACAAAGTAAAAAGTGCCATCCTTCAGTTTTCGAGTGAAATTGCCATGTCATACAATTTGCATTGGACTCAGTGAAGCCTTGTGAAATTGGTAAACACAACACGAGAACAATTTATCTACAGTACAGGGTGAGGCAAAAAAATGTTACCACCGAAAGGGAAACATACACATTTAATATACCCCTTCAACCTGTGAACCAGAAATGTGAATACATTTGAGCATTCTGTCTAGCATTGAGTCCATGCCCCTTGAACACATGTCTTGCGGTATAGAGCGTATCACTGTCGAAATTCTTTTGTTTAAGGTCTTGTATGTCCCGCGGTTTTGTTGCGTAAACATGCTCCTTTACCATCCCCCATAACCAGAAATCGCACGGGCTGAGGTCTGGCGATCTTGCCGCCCATGGTAGTGGACCACGCCGACCAATCCATCGTTGACCGAATGTCCTGTCGAGGTAACGACGAACATCCGTGTGATAGTGTGCAGGCGCACCGCACAAGAATGAAGATTGTTTACCACGTAATGAGTTAACATAGCCAAATAGGAGGCGCCAGTGACCGCTGCAGTGTTAAAAAAAATAGGGGCCCACTATTCCCAACTTTGAAACACCACACCATACGTTTATCTTCGGGGAGTCCCGTATGTGTTCCCTCACTACATGTGGATGTTCAGTAGCCCAAATCACACAGTTGTGTTTGTTAAATCGACCACTCACATGAAATGTTACCTCGTCGGAGAAGAAAAACAGCCCAGATGGATCGATCCTTGTCATTTCCACTAACAGTTCTGCCATTTTGACACGAGCGATTTTATCGGCGTCAGTAAGTGCTTGCACAATTGGATGTGATAAGGTTTTAATCCCAAATCATGGTGCATGATTCGTCGAAGAGATCGTTGAGAAATTCCTGTTTCACATTTTAACCGAGAAAGTGACTTTTTCGGGCTTCTTGCACCTTTACGGCGTTGTGCTCACTTCTCACACTTCTGGGTCGTGCACAGTTCCCTTTGTAATTATTTGCCACCGAACCAGTTTGTTCAAATTTTTCATACACTCGCCGAATGGTTAATCTACTTTGTGGAGGGGGGAGGTCTTTGTTATACCACATTCTAAACTTGTTTCTCACTGCTGTGGGTGATTGATACACTTCCATCCATGCTGCGATCTTCCTTCGTTCCTCCCTACCTAATCGTGTGGCCATATTTTATCTGAAAAGAAACAGGAAACACCATATAAGTGGTAACATTATTTTGCCCCACCCTGTATAGCTTCTAATAACCTATTTTCTTAATGAACTTGCCGGACCCTGTGGCCGAGTGGTTAGCACATCGCGCTGCGACGCCAAGGGTCCCGGGTTCGAATCCCGCTCGGGCTTGTTTGTGAATGTCCATCAATTTCATCACTCATCCCCATCTTCGCAAATTACCCAAGAGGCACAAAACGCAAAGTAAAATAAACTAAATCAATGGATCGATCTTAATGAAGACCAAAATGTCACTTACCATGTTTTACACCCGATCCCTTCATATTAGTCCTACCTACCCCTTTTGGGCAAGAAGCGGCAGATTCCCTCTTCCCCTAGGCAGCCTGCACGAAAACAGGATTATCTCAAAATAACCGTTCTGCGTTGTGAGTGGAGGCCGGTTCCTATGGTGACACTACTATACTATATATGTATCCTTACCACTAATTCTAAGTTTTGCTCTGTTTTCTCCGCAGCCATTTTAGACGAATTTTGAATTAATGCTGGTTCCGGGCCCCCCTTGCCCTAAAATTCCCGTCCGTGGCGGAATGGTTAGCGAAGAGCGCTACATCGCAAGGGGTCCTGGGTTCGAATCCCGGACTGGGCATGGGTGTTCTTTGTGAGTGTCCCTTTATGAATTTCATCTCAACGTCGCGATTAGTCAAAAGTCGCAGATAAACAGCTTAATGATGAAAATGAAAGCAATCAAAATCATTAAATCCCCCCTCCCTTCATCTTTCCCCCTATTTTTATTTGTTTTGAGTTTTTAAGTCCACTTTATGCACTTCAGTGATCCACTATGCCATCTGGGAGACTCGGGGGGGGGGGGGTCATGAAACCGTGTCATGGAGAATGAATCATGTGGTGTTGCACCGGCAGGAGATTCTAGGGTGTAGGTATAGAGTTGTGGTCCAACTATAATTCAAATTCATTCCACAATTAACTGCCCAGCACCGACAGTACCTAGCTATCGAAGGTTCCGTCTTCGAGTACCGGCCTGGGCATGGATGTTCATTTGTGAGTCGTCGCGATTAGTCATAGGTGACAGAGATGCGACGTCAAATTAAAAAAAAACAACACAAATGCAATGCCTGTTATAACTACACGTTTGCTGCTTTTCAAGTGTCCATTTGTAGTCACAGGTAACATTTGAATGTAGGAGATTTTTTGAACAACAATCTCTGTAGTGGACATTCTCCCTTTGGGGAGAGGAGGGGGCGCCGGGAGAGAAGAAAAATGGAAACTTTTATATAACGGAGTTGTATAACACACTTTCACTCTTCGGAATGGCGTTTCCGATTTCCCATAATGCACCATCGTCTGACCTACTCAAGTCGAGTCTACCAGCTTCTGAATGACCAACGGGTGATTCCTCGTTCAGAACTGTTTCCTCTGTTCGTTTGGCAGTCTTCAGGCTCGCAAGAGACCCCCCTCCTCGAACACTCTTTCTTGTCAGTTGACGAGCATAGGTATGGCATGGCGTTGAGAGTGATAGATTAATTGAGTTTATTTTACGAAGCTTTTATTTTGCTACGTCTCATTCGTGGGTAAGGTAAGGCCCCACGTTATGTGTGACACTTATGTTACGCCCCTTGTGGGTACGTACTTAAATGTTATTTACCACGGCTACAGATATCTTAATCTCAGGGGGATAGGTTCTTTGTTTGAGAATTCCAAATAAGAAAGCGTTTTATAGCCAAGAGGATATAGTAAAATGCGGATCTATATTCTGAGAACTTGACAAAATACAGAGAAAATATATGTATATGTATAATCGAAAAGGCTTCTTCTTCTTTTAAATGGCTTCTTCTTTTAATATGGAAAAAGCTTCTTCTTTTCTTATGGAAACGGCTTCTTCTTCTTTTAAAAGGCTTCTTCTTCTTTTAAAAGGCTTCTTCTTCTTTTAAAAGGCTTCTTCTTCTTCTAAAAGGCTGCTTCTTCTTTTAATATGGAAAAAGCTTCTTCTTCTTTTATTATGAAAACGGCTTCTTCTTCTTTTAATATGGAAATGGCTTCTTCTTCTTTTACTTTGAATTTCTTCTTCTTTTATTAAAGCGTAATCTTATTTATGTGCTCGCTTTCCCCCCGCTTCTTTGTCAAACAATACAAGCTATACTTGTAGAAAGAGTAGGGTCGACTAAACTGACAATAGCGCCACCTCCTATTTGACAACCAAAGGGGAATAACCAGGATCGCTAATAACGAGCGCTGCCAATGGCCCAGTGCGACTAATAAAAAGCGCAACCGAAAAGTGCTTGGGGGCGTCTAATTTGACACAGCGCCACCGGGGAACGGACAAATGCAAAAGCTGAAGATGTTCTCCTCGTCAGAGAATCAAAAAGAAATTGAGATGAGATACATTTCTGAATTCATTTGCTCACCTAATAACTTTCCTAAACGTTTCGTATGCGGCCATATTCTTAATTCTTTTAAATTACTACATACATCATTCTATTTACTTCTATTATAGTATTTGAACTCTTCTTTTATATATTTCTCAATTTACTATAATATATATCATCCCTCTTCTCCGCTTTAAGTTTTTTATAATTTTCTTCACTCCTCTTTACATAGCGTGCTGCCATCTCTTGTCGATTCCGAGAAACCATTCCTCCTTGCAACATTCATTGTGTCGTGTGAAACTGGCACGTGACAATTTCCACATTTGGCTAATCGCAAAGGTGAGCATCGGTGGTGACGAGATGAATGAAGGAACAACACGAGTACAGACGCCAGACCCTCGTTAGAATGTAGACTAGATCAACACTAGCGTAAAGTGGACTGTAATGTATAAGAGTTTGAATTTAAAGCAGGGTTGTTAAAGGTACATGAATTTTAAATAAATTCAATTCCGGTCCGGGAGAGAAAATCGGCACGCGTAAATGGGTTCTGGACCGTAAATAACCTTTTAATCTGTAAATGGTTTCAATTCAATTTTCCTGCTGTATTTAAATACGGTCCAGTAACCTTTTTTCAGTGAAACAATACGCAACTTGTACCGAATTTAGATTGTGCGAGAGATAAGGTTCCCGTCCTGCAGCAGAACCCAATAGAACCCATTAGAATTTATAGACCTTTAACAACCCTGGTTTAAAGTCCGCTTTATGCACATATAGGATAATCGGACCTGGACCTACAGTTTAAAGTGGAATCGGAACCAGTATGTTCCTCCACCAGGTATCAAACCCGAGACCCTTCGCTTACAAGTCAACAACGTTACCACCACGCGATAAGGGAGGCCCTGTAATACACACGAAATTTCGTTTAAGAATGCTTGACACTATGTTAAGGCACACCAAAGGAGGTGGCTGCCTGATTCCACTCTGAGGACCAACGCCAAATTTTGAATCGCTCCCTCTATGCAGAACCTCCTTGTCTCATCCCTCGTAACATTACCTTTCTTTGCCCAACTAAGGCTCCTGCTGTTTTCAACATTTCGAGTTCTTGTTTCGTTAAGTTTTTTTTTGTTTTTAGACTAGGGTGTAAAGGGCATCGATCTGCTTGCTTCGTAGGCACCCAAAACGCTAACCTCTTTCCCACGTAGTGCTACAACCGGAACTGCATGCTTCAGGCTTTGTCGCCTGGATTCACATCCGATGTGGCCAGGATAATTATCTGTAAGGATGTGCGTGGGGCTGTATTTACAAGTAGGAGTTACTTCTTCGATAAATACTAACTGTAAGTAGCTACTTTTAAAACTAAGTAGCTGTCACTGTAGCAGAGTTACTTTTTTTTTAAGTAGAAGCATCATATCGACAGGTATTTTGCGACACTTAATAGGTAAATTTGATTGTATAACGAAGATATTGGGATATTTTACTCCAATACGAGTAACGGTTTTATGTATGTAAGTCTACAGTATTAAACATCCCAACTTACTTTTAGTATAAGAACCAAAATGTCTCCTTAACACACTTGCTCCGGGACTATTCTGATACATGTACTAAAAAGTATGTTCAAGTGTTTAAATTATGTTGTGGATTTACATACCGGGTGGTATGTAAATTTTCGCCAAAAAATAATAATAATCGAACGGACAGAGTCTACCATATACTCTATTGAAAGGTCCTGACGTGCAGATTCTGAATTTGCAATATCTTTCACTCTAGCTCAATTAGGGGCAGAGCGCCCCTTTGATTTTTTTTTATTGATTTTTTTGGGGGCGAAAATTTAAAATCGCCATATCTCCGTTCCTAATTGAGCTAGGAGAATGGTTGTTAGCTCGTGTGACTCGGAATGAAGTCCTCTTTCCGATTCTACAATACAAAATGGGGGTTTCCATTTAAAATTTCACAGTTGCCCCACCCCCAGGGGGCGGAGGTGGGGAATCAAGTGTGTTATCATTGAATAGCTTTCTTTCACTTACTAAACATGTCTTTTTTCGTTTTCCGATTCGATGTGTATTTCTCACGATATGTGACCGTTCCGGGACTTTTGGACCACCCGGTATATAAGATTGATTAAACAAGTTATTTAGGTAAAATATCCTTATGTATTCGGTATACAGTAATTTACCTATTATTTGTCCACGCCTTATTAAACTTTCAACAGTCTGTAAACTTCTTTTACATCCCCTAGGTTCTAAATATTGTTTATTTCTAGTTTCACATTCAGGCGAACTCAAACCGATGATATAAAAAAAATGTGCACTGTCACTATTACCATCCAAAAGTTGACATACAGACAGAATGTTATTATTTGGAATCATATCTCCAATAAGTCAGTGCTGAATATAGTTGTAGTTGAAAGCAACCTGGAATCTCCACCAAGATTGCTGTATATACCAATTGGTGCAAATGAACTGTTCTGACAAAGGCAAGTGGCTGCCTTGTACGCAAAACTGTCATGTGCTGTTAGAATAAGTATGCTGCATCATTTCGTCACCTCCTTTCTCGTTTTGATTCAATTTGAATTCAATGCGAGGAGCAAAGGGTTCAATAGATGAAGGCTTTGTGTGGTAATTGTCACCTGACGTGTGGAAACCAGGACAGGTGTTACCTCCTGCTTGTTATCGTCGACACTGTCAGTTCATTACAAATAAAGTAGGGATCTGCATCGGCCAATACCGGTGGTATCTACATCAGCAAATGTCCGGTGGAATTTATGTCCCGATACCTGTCGTTACTTTTTCGGAGTTTCGTCTTTTGCGGGGTCAGTTTTCATGGAACGTAATGCAATTTGCAACAGCATTTTGGGAAAAAATGGATTTTGTGTTTGTACAGTCACGGACACTGCTGGGTTGTAACAATCCCATTCAAAGATAATGGTATCGTTACAACCCAGAAGTGTCCGTGACTGTACAACTAACTCACTCTCTAGTCGTCTTAAATCCGAAGGTTTGTGGCTACAGCAACACAAGCTTTCCATCGGTCCTTATCCTGGACAAGTTCAATACAATCTTTTCCACCCTTTCCGATTTCCTTTAGGTTCATCTCAATGTTATCCTTCCATCTTCGTCTTGGCCTCCCCACAGGTCTCTTACCTTCAGGTTTCCCCACAAGAATCCTGTAAACACTACGTCATCATCAGTGTCATCCACTGTATCCAATTTGGCGTTGAAAGTTGGCGGGAATTTTCACAGAGGACGACGGCCAAAGACGCTCACATCCCTTGCTGTTGCATTGCTTCTTTTGCCGCTCGAATAGATTGTGTGCATCGGATTCCTTCAAGATCTCAAACATTTGTGGTGGGAATTGTTCTTATCGAAAGGGTGGAAAGTAGGATTGTTAAAGTTCCAGGAACACATCAATTCCAACGGGTTCTATTGGGTTCCGCAACATTTCATTTCAATACGGACTTGCAGCGGATTTGAATTGATCCGAAAAGAAGGTCTTCTTAATGGTTCAGAACCAATTTACGCTTGCCGCAGAGTCTCGTAGCGAATGTCAGGGAATGCTCTGTAGATATGGCAGTCTAGTGTCCAGCAGAAATAATTGGTATGGATAGAAATCCTTTCCCCAGTAATAACCACCAATCGTATTTGTCGGAAGCGACGTGTCTTTGTTCATATTAACTTCGTTCGTACATCGGACGGAGAATAGTAAAATCGGAAAGTTAATTTTATATGCGGGTCTTCCATCGTGTTCACAGCTTCATGACGTCAGTTGTCTGCAAATGACGTCAACAAGAGGCTAATAGCTGGAAAAGGTTTCAGCGAGAACAACTCTTGACGAAGGCTGTTCGCTTGAGACCAGTTTGCTTTTGCCGAAGAGCAAGTTTTTCTTCCAACGGAAGGTCCCTGCGGCAGTCGCCAACTGGTCGGATTGGCCATTTCTTAATCGCAAGGTGAAATGCGACCGGGCTCGAGAGGGTGCATTGGAAATGTTAATAATGAGAGGCAAAATATCAGTACGCACTAGAAGAACCACTTGAAGTAATGTCTTCCCTTGGGTGGCTGACTGGAAGGGCCTTTAAAGATTTTTTCCTCAAGAGACCTGCGAATTGCTGTCATATAAATAGTATGGAGTAATGTAGGGTCAAGTTGAAAAATGTGTGTACAAATTGTTCACCCTGCGTAAATATTTTTTTGTTTTGTTTTGTTTCTGCGATGTGAGGTTAGCACAACGCGTTACGACGCCAGGGGTCTCAGGTTCCAACCCCGGCGTGGGCATGAGTGTTTTTTGTGAGTGTCTCTTCATCAATTTATCACTCATCTTCGCGATTAGCCAGAAGTGACAGAAAAGCGAAGTAAAATAAACCAAATGAATCAATCGGAAACATTGTGAGGTTACAGTATTCAAGCTAGACCGTCAACAAAACATGGTTAATACTTCAGTACCATCACGGGCGGATTAATCAACTTAAGCTCCCCCCAATTCAAGATTTATCGTTGGATAAATTCGTCTCCTTGTGTCATCGGGATGTAGGTGGTGACCTTCTCGGAAACTCACTCAAATGCCAACCTCTGTTCAACGTCTTACACCCTGTAAACGGCATTTGTGTGGGGGGGAAAAGGGACATTGTGGGGTTGTGCGCTGTCAAGTGCAGAATGCTTCAGCTTTTGACCTACTATCGGATTAAAAATTATAGATACTCGAGTTTAGCAATTAAAAATTAACCAGTAGACCTACAAAAATACGAGTTACATCAAAATTTAGCTTATTCAGTTCTGCGTTAATCTATGCCAAACAATTTTTTTTCGAGTTGGCCTTATTTTTGTCGTCTTGAGAACAAAAAAAAAAAGGTCCGGTTTTTTTGAGTTTTGCAAACGATTGCTCATTTTGAAATTCTATAAATAAAAAAACGGGTTGCTCGATCGTGATGAAATTTTGATATGGTGCAGTCAGGAAGGTTTTAAGCATAAATCTTAATTTTCAGATTTTTGAAATTTGTCAAAAAATCGTTATCAATTTTGCGAGACAACTTTTTCTTAGTATCGGGTAGTCCTACAAATACAATATTAGTCTTGTTTGGAAGCTCTTCGAATCTGTTTCTAAAATCTATTATCACTGTCAATTCACATTGCGAAACCGATTTTATACAGATTTTTATTCAGTGGAGTAAAGCTGTACACGGAAGGTGGCAACACCGCTAGCAATGACAGCCTGCAGTTCCCACGGTTTAGCGGATACCACTGTGTGCCGTGTTGCCATGTTCTTATTTATGAAGTAAATTTTGTTATCTGTATGTTAATTCATTATACCATGATAGGAGAAACCAATTACCAATACAGTACAATGGAGATAACAAACTTTTCCCCCTAGGCCCTATGTCAAGAGTTTTGGAAGGCAGTGGTATTATTTTTCTTTAGAATAATAATATATATAGCACCACTATTTCAAGCTGCAGAGTCGCTCACCATGTGGTTTGGAGGAATCTTGTTTGTCTGATCGGATAACAAATACTTTTCTTCTGAAACCAAGGGCAGTATATTAATTTGTTGTCATTATCATAGACCAAGTACCGTGCGTCCATTTCGATCTGCAGCCGAGAGATCGGGAGAAGCGTGGCGGGCGGCACTGACGGAGATGCCGACATTTGCGGCCTGAAATGCCCGCTTATTTTTATGGACATATGCAGACATTTATATAAATATTGCAAAACGAGCACTAACCTGTGTTATAAGAGTATGGTTTTAATTTTAGTAGCTTAGTGACTGTATGTACCGATGATTTTGACACGCCCACCTCTTGTGAAACACGGCGTAGAGGTTTGTTTGGAGAACGTTCTAACGCTGCACCAATATCATCGAGTTTTGCTTCGGTTAGAATCCGTCGTTTTTTGCTTAGGTGTTTTAGAATTTAACGATACAGTTTCTCGTAATTTAAGGACAAGATGTCTAAGATGTCTAAGCTGCAGTGTCGCTCACCATGTGGTTTGGAGGAATCTTGTTTGTCTGATCGGATAACAAATACTTTTCTTCTGAAACCAAGGTCAGTATATTAATTTGTTGTCATTATCATAGACCAAGTATAATTCAGCACACCAATAAGACTAATAAAATTAGAACTAATACGTTTCTCTGTATTGCAGATGTGAAGACCATCCTGAAAAGCGTGAACGGGAGGTTCAGGTCGGGGGAACTCACGGCCATCATGGGGCCCTCCGGCGCTGGGAAGTCCACCCTTCTCAACATCCTCACAGGATACAGGTAAGAGAAGATTTTCTTGTTGTATTAACCAGATTGCACACGTGCCAAAGGTGTGGTCCTGAACGGCGTTCAGTGTAGCATGGATGTGTGCAAAATTTTTAATCTCGCCTCGTTTTCTCAAGCTTATGCAGTGAAATACGAATATGTGGATATTCCAAAAGACTACAGATCTGCCCGGATAATGCACACATTCGGATATCCGTACCATAGACCCAACTGGTTTCTGGACGTAATATCAAGGAAATGATTTTGGCAAAACATCCCAGTCGAAGTAGCAAAGCGATTAACCTATCAAGGAGACGGTCTTCGCTATTTGCTACAGTAGTGGCGGTGAGAATGTCCCTAATTAGTTACTCTTGAAGTTAGTGGAAGACTTAATTGGTATAATAGGGGAGGAATGCAACTTCCGGCGCTGAAGTTGCCGGTCTTTAAGTAAAACAGCTCCGTCGACCCTGAGATTTTTTCCTTCATTGTTTGGTAACCCGATCCTCCGTACACAATCGCATCCAAGACTCCCATCACTCGAAGGCTCCTCTGACCTTTCCTGTGTCCTTGCCGTGTCCTGATCGCGGAGAGGAAAGTCCTGCTTTACGGAGCGAGGATTAACCTGTAAGAGTCTTACGTTCAGGATGCAGCATTTCCTTCATTATATATGCTAGGAGACGTGTGCTGTTTCCCAGGCCGCACAGTCGGACTGAGGAAGTTCGTGCAGATGTATATTTTGAGTAAAAATTAGTGGGTGGTTCGACACATATGGCGATTTTGCGCCCTTCGTGTAT
The DNA here is from genome assembly GCF_977018435.1 of Lepisma saccharinum. NCBI lineage: Eukaryota > Metazoa > Arthropoda > Insecta > Zygentoma > Lepismatidae > Lepisma > Lepisma saccharinum. The sequence goes on along the minus strand of NC_139244.1, from coordinate 6,742,458 downwards.
ATCTAAAATTCTTACCTTGTGCAGGTCCCTTTACAGTCTTGATGCACTATTCTTGTTTATGTAATACTGTTCGCGAGCTTGCGGAAAAGCCGTATGGAGGTGGGGTACGTAATTGTTGATTAGTTACAATAAACAGCACCAGTAATGGTGGTGTATACTGTGATAATGACTTTGTGTGTTGTGGGAATGCAGTATTCTCGGAGAAGACATGTACACTATATAGTAACAATTATGATTTCATTTTGAAGTTTTTATTTAATAGTGCCAAGGTAGATGTAATGCAAAATAATATACTCGTAATTGCATACCTGTGATGGACTTGTCATCGGTGTCCACATAAGTGATTTCAAATATCTGCTCCAATCTCATTTCTTCCTAAAACATGACCTAAATCAATTCCGAGTCAGTCTCACGTTCTGAAACGAAGAGGCAAAATTCATATAGGAAATGGACAACAATTAAGCTACAGACAATGTGCCTGCAATTATACCAAATCCTAAAAGCTTCCTCGCCGACAGTGGAAGAGACCAGCGGTATAACTCGTTTCAGCATGATGGAATCTGCCCCGATGACCGAGCGCGTTAAGTGGTCGTGTTTTCGATCTCGGCCCCTGCTCACTGCCTGTGCTTGAGTGTTCCTTCCGACCAAAGCGACACGGAGATTTCACACCTAAGCGGCAAACAAGCTACACTGGCCTCTTCAGTCTAAAGCAAAACATTCACTGCGCATGCGCGAACAGCGAGGCCCAGTCCCACGACACCCAAACGACTAGCGCTTTTTTGTTGTTGTCCTAAACCATTTTGGAAAACCTTAAAGAACAAATCCAGTAAATAGCCGGCCTCCGTGGCGGGGTGGTTGGCACAGCGCTCTACGACGCCACCGATCTCAGGTTCGAATCCCGGCCTGGGCATTAGTGTCCCTTCATCACTCATCCTCGTCGTCACGGTTAGCCAAAAGTTGCCGAAAAACGACACTAAATGGTAAGGGACCTGTAGGAAAGCCAAGACGAAGATGGATGGATGTAACGTTGAGATGGACCTAAAGGAAATCGGGTTTAGGAAAGCGAGAGAGCTCAAAAATAAAATAGTCCCATATTGATACGATTTTCAGAAAGAATGTTGTCTCTCGGCCATTCTTGACATTTTCCACCCAAGGTCCAGAAACTGATTATTCAATATTCGAACCGGGAACTCCGTGAGTATAAGGACTATTTGCTAAACGTGGCATCTGATGTAGCGGTTATCTCCAACAACAGCCTACTGGGAACATCTCCATTGCCGTTGAAAGACGTGGAAATCCGCAAGGCAGTGATCGAATTTCTTTTCCTTTCAAGAATAATAATCCCGAGCAACCTTGGCTGAAACGGAAACTACCTTGGAGGCGCTTTCCTCCTTGAGTTGCAGCCGGGACGTTTGTAGAAGCCGCCTGCCCTCGGACCTAGCTCAGTAGAGGTTAAGTGGCCTGGCGACCTCTCCCCACTTTCCTTGCACGTTGCCGAAAAGTGTCTCTGCCAGGAAAAGTGAAGAAGTGTAATTTTTCTTTTCCCTATTTCATTGTTTCCCCTCCTTTCGGAGGCGGACTCTGTCTGATCTCGGATGTGCAGTGATCACAACTATTTTTATCTGCGGATGGACATGCAAGGTCATAAATTAGCTTAAAGGATTGATGGGAAAGTAAGGTGCATGCGAACTTCACCTGTAGGGGCGCTGGTGTCTGTTAGGTGCGGGAATTACCTAATCAACGTTCTCGGACTACAAAGAAAATCGCATAATGAGTAAAGAAATTTACATTTAACCATTTATTGATTAAGTGATTTACTTTACTTCGCTTTTCTGTCACTCTGGCTAACTGCAAAGATGACGATAAATAATGATATGATGGAATTGGTGAAGGGACTCTCGCAAAGAACACCCATCCCCAGCCTAGGATTCGAATCCAGGACACCTGGCCTCGAAGCGCGCTGTGATAACCAACACTTAGAAGCAGCTAAAGAAGGAAAAAGTGAAATCTTCATTTTAAAATCTTATTTTTAGAATATTCCATGTCTGTTAAAGGCATAGCCTGAATCAAGAACTACAGAAGCTCGATCCAGTCACCAGGACCTAACTAACTTCAGTTGCTATTATTATTCTGGGGGTAACTTTGGGGGACAATCCCCGCCCTTTAGCTGTCGCGATCAGCATCACGCTTCTGTCACCGTACCCTTCCCCTCCTTAACTGGGAAACCAAGTTAACAAGACAAAAAGTCGATGGAAGAACGTGTTCATCCCCAATCGAAAATCGAACCCAGGCCGTCCACGTTCAGGCGCCTTATCACTGAACGAGAGACCTGATGCGTTCGAGAAGTCCCACAACCCGTTTACAAGATAAGTTCAACAAGTTCTCTCCTGTGCTCCCATGCCCCCCGGGCGTCTCCGCTCCTTGCATACGAAATCGTGCTTTTCAGCCAAAACACACAACCGACATTGGATATTAGCCTCGTGACGTAATCGCCATTGCACCATTCTCTGCAGAGAGTCCTTCACACAAAGTGCACGGCTGTTCGGCTTCTCTCGACTGGTTTATGGTTTACTCCGTAGCTCACGGCTGGTTTTCTCTCTCAATGGCCACTTGCACAAGGCACGTGACGCGTTCTTATTAGGACAATATTCAGCAAAGCCGATATAGTCTTGAGTGTGAGGTCTGTCTTGTTTTGTCTGAGTGTGTGTCTGCAATGTCATTTTAAGTCCACGGCATATTATTCTCCAACGTGCCGATTTTACATTCCTCAAATTCTTAACCTTTCCAACGATTTATTTATCCATGTTGGGAGATGACAACAGTGTTTCAGTAAATGTTTTTACCTTTTGAGAAGAGCGAGGAAGGTTTTTTGTAGTGTGTCCTTACCTTTTTATGATGTTGTATTTTGCAGGTCCCTTTACAACACTGCACGTTGAACCAGGGCTTCTTTGAACCCCAATTTTAACTTTAAGTTCAGGGTTTTAGGTAATTTGCCCTCATATACTTAAAAGGGTTGCAAATTGGCCATACGTGTCGACGCACACCCGCCTCCCCGATGGCCTTGTAATCAAGGGGTCCCGGGTTCGATACCCGGTGGAGGCACATAGTGGTTCGCATCCCACTTTAAACTGTATGTCCAGTCCCGATTAGCCTTAATGTGCATAAAGTGGACTTCAAACACGAACTCAACAACAGCAAATGTCGACGCACTCAAAAATTTTAATCATCATGATGTATGTATGTGTGTGTGTTTAAAGGGGATACGAGGGTGATCTTTTGTAAAGACACTCAAATGACAACCTCTCTTCCACCGTGGACTGCAATTTGCAGACTATCGAGGCTCTGGCGTTTGGACTCGCAGCCAGGATAATCCCCTGTGGATTGCCCATATGTTTGTCCCTTCATCCATCTTGCTCGTCGCCGCCTTGTAATCAAGGGGTCCCGAGTTCGATACCCTGCGAAGGCACATAATGGTTCAGATCCCACTTTAAATTATAGGTCCAGTCCCGATTAGCAAATCTGTGCATAAAGTGGACTTAAGAAACTCGACTCATCCATTTCATCATCATTCATCATCATCGCGATAAACCAAAAGTGTTAGAAATGCGAAGTAAAATAAACGGATCTATCTAATAACTAAACCTCAACACATCAAGATACTCCCGAATGCTGGAAGAACAGTTTGTAACTAGTCTAATTGTTTCATAATTTAGAATATAGATGTTCTTCCTAAACACGAGAAATTCTTGAAACAAAAAATCGTGAAACATGTTTTAAGCATTTCACCCTGATCTCTTTTCGAATCCCGTATCCAAGATTAACGCGTTCGTCGAAACAATTGCCTAAACGAACTCACAAATGGAGCGGTGAGAAGAAAAAGGGGTTTTGTGTCGGAATGGAGATTGTCGAAAGGATTATGTAAGGCTCGCCGTTCTCATTACGTAAAGGATGATTGCCGCTCTCTTAGCGTGTTTGAGTGCTATTAACGTTTTGAGTGTGATTGCGGCCGAGACTCAGCTTGCGAAAGGTTTGCGCGTTCCAAAAAGAATCGAGGAATGAACCGAGTCTTCTTCCAATTCTTGAGGATCGCACGCACAAAAAGAGCAATATTAATAGAGATATCGAGTTGGGTTGGTTCACATCCCCGCCTGTCGTCGGCCCCGGCTGGTACACCTGTCTGCCTGTTGCTTTAGGTGTCGATTTTGGAAAGTTAATTTTTACGTATTTCTCTTTTCTCTCCAGCTTTCTCCCACCCTCGCGAAGATGAGAGTGGAATTGGTGAAACGACAATCGCAAACATTGACAGGAAACGAGCTCCTCGCACGTTACGGCATACTATCGCTGAGCCCGTGGCGTAGCGTTTCTTCCGAATTCCAGGAACAGGCAGGAACGGTTACCTGACCGAGCAGCGTTTCGTCCGAGGGCTACCGTCGTAATAGCGTTTAATGAAGCCAGTGATGCCAAAAGCAGGGAAATTTCCCTCGGCACAGGGAAATTTGAGGGTGAAAATGGAAAAGGGAAATTTAATGAAAAATAGCTAAAAAACAGGGAAATTTAATGAAAAATAGCTAAAAAACAGGGAAATTTAAACTCACATTTTCGTTTCATTCTTTTAAATAGTTCGAAAATATGTTTTTTCAGCGTGTACTTTTTCCAAATGAATAGTTAGCAACAGTAACACTTTTCAGTAAGCTTTCTTTCTCCCTGTTATAGATGACCTTGACCGGTCAGTCTTGTATTTGTCGCGTTTCCTAGAAAGGCCTCAAGGCACGAGCCGCGCTGCACCTGGAAAGTATTTGAGACGCGATTTTCAACTTCTTTCCTTGTTCCATCCATCATTTCAGAACGTGTCTTAGTGGCTGTGTGTGTGACTTTGTGTGTCCTGTGTCGTTGCAAGGAGAATGGAAGAGGTGACTGACAGGAAGCTACCTGCAACTCCCAAAAAGGTTGGAAAACGTCGTGGTGATATATCTGCGGATGAAAAGATATCTGGGAAACATGTGAAAAAAATTCATATTGAGTGGCTGCCCATTACTTCACACTTTTATGATTTTGATAAATATTTAATAATAATAATAATAATAGTTTGTTCCTCAGGCAAAACAGGAGTCAAAAGAAAAATATTAACGGCAGGCCCCTAGCTAAGCTTTGACAATGGGTGGGTTTCAAAGTCCTCCTAGTTTAAGTTATAGAGAGAGGTTCATATTATTACATAATATACATTATACTAAATTAAACTATAATTAGAAACTATCTCACGAAAATTTCCCCCCAAATCATTGCGCCGCAGACGATTTTTTTTATTTCGGAATATTTTCAATACATTAGTGTTTTATTTTAAAATTCAAATGTTTTGATAATTAATTATATTATGAAAATATGATCAGTTTCTAGTATTTTATTCAATGGGGGGTTTGAACCCACTAAACCCCCTTATATACGGTCCTGATTAACAGTTATAGTAAGTAATACAAAGATACAGTTTCAGATGTGTTTTGAAAATCGAGGGAAATTTAGGTCGAAAAAGGGAAATTTTACACTGGTAAAAGGGAAATCCTGCATTCGGAGATTGGCAACACTGAATGAAGCTTTAAAACCTATTGTTGATTGCTTAGGTTTTCAGTGCGAGAAGGTCCATCTCTATAAAAGTAGAGGTGGGCCTGCCGTATAGCCTCGCACTCGGCATGCACGACAGTGGGTCATAAGTGACCCATGGGCCCGCAAGGATAATCCATGGATATTTTAAGTTATTTTTAGAATGTTTAAAATGCTTAACAGCTCCATGGAATTGCCGCACTCGGCAGAGTCTAGCGGCACTTGAACGAAACTACGCGATGTTACCTTCCGTTCAGAACCGCTGGACTGTAATCCGATGAGTACTTTCAACAGCATACTGGTTTGTAATAATACGTATATTCTTTTTGAATCACGGTGTACTTTAAAGATAGCTTCAAATAGGCGAATGTAGGCAACCTTTTTTTGTCAGGGAGCAACGCAAAAACTGCAGGCGTAACATTTGTCTCTTCTCTAGTGTTTCCTAAATCTACGACACTCCTTAAATGTTCCATCCAAGAAAATATTTTTTTGTTGTTTTAATATTTCTTTCCCTCTGCAACTTGCAAATATTAATAACCTCTCACCATCCCAGTCGTCAGCTAGTAAGAAAGCGTTGCCATCTTACATGACTAAAATTTCTGGATCCAAGCTCGGACGAAACGCAACTCATCAAACCGTCGCGGACGAACTGTAGCATTTTTCTACGAATTTCGCTTTCGGGCGAAACACTACTGAACCGCTGAGCCGATGTATCGGTTGGATTTTATTTACCGATATGTGCCGAGACTTTTGGTCCGCAAAAATGCTGCATGACAGTTTTGCAGACTAATTATCCTTGAAGTTATGCAAAATTCCAATTTTCTTTTGTTTCTACCAATACCATGTGAAAAACTATATTTTGTGATTACCTAAGAGGTATTTTTATATTGATGCGTTTTTTTGAATTTATAAAAGGAATACTGGTAAATGGATGCTTATTATTGTAGTGGGATACCAGTAAATCCTTATAAAGGGTGGGCCATATTGATGGGACACATTTCAAATGCATATGTGGAGCATGTAGGAAGCAACATTTATTACCATATATATGGAAAACACTGCCAAAGGACGGGAGTTTTGCACTGTGTTCAGTGTTTGAAGATTACATCCCTGAGATGTACACCACCTTGACGAGAACATTCTTTGGCTCCTAACAGTCATGTTCAGCATAGTTTTGCGCAGGGTTTCGGCTGGGATGGCCGCTATCTCCCTTCGGATGTTGTCCTTCAGTTCATTGATGGTAGTGGGCCTTGTGGTTGTACACCTTGTCCTTTAGGTAAACCCACAGGAAGTAGTCCGGTGGAGTTAGATCCGGGGATCTGGATGGCCAATGGACATCCCCGAATCTCGAGATGAGCCGACCCGGGAAGTGTCGTCGAAGGATTTTCATTGACACTACTGCTGTATGACTAGTGGCACCATCCTGCTGCAACCACATGTCCCTTAGGCCAAGCAGTCTCATTTCAGATATGAAGAATGTTCATAGCGTCGTGTTGTACCGCTCAGCGGTGACTGTGACGGTGCTCGTCAAGCTAGTGTCCATCTCAGGGATGTTATCTTCAAACACTGAACACAGTGCGAAACTCCCGTCCTTTGGCAATGTTTTCCATATATTTGATAATAAATGTTGCTTCCTACATGCTCCACATATGCATTTGAAATGTGTCCCATCAATATGGCCCACCCTTTATTTGACGAATACACATGATTATATACGCACACTAACAAATACAACTAGATTGTGTTTCCGGAACACACCCCCACGTGTTGTTTGAATGGTTCACTGAAGCCGAATGAGACTGTCTTGAGGCAGTGTTGCCAACTGTACACGCTGCAGGTCCCACTAAGTACACTGATTAATGATTAAAACCTTAACAGACCCCTTACACCCCTCTGGAAATTTGAGTCGCGGCTTGAAATGAACATACATTTCCACACCTCCCCTTCACTTCTCCCAGTCATCCACATTTTTCACGACATCCGACTCACTTTCTGTTGTATACCTGCGTTGAGACACACTGACACGTGGATTCAGGAGGCGCCCCCACGAGAAAAGTAATTTTACAGTATATAATGTGCGTATTTCAGTATAAAGACAAAAACTTGCCCTATCCAGTATGTATAAAAGCATTCAGTGCGCATGCGCGACCAACAGATGGAGGCGACACGATTCAGTGCCCTGTCTGAACGACACGCAAGAGACATGTGCAGCTTGTTACTTCGGTTCGAAAGATTGCATTTGTTTTTGGAGGTTCGTTTTCAAGTGACACGTGGGGCCTGTCCGATGGCGCAGTGGTAGCCTCGTCGCCTTGTAATCAAGCGGTCCCGGGTTCGATTCCCGGTGGAGGCACATACTGATTTGGATCCCACTTTAGACTGTAGGTCCAGTCCCGATTAGCGTATCTATGCATAAAGTGGACTTAAAATACCAAATCAATCAAGTGACACTTGTCGCTTAGGCGTGAAAGCTCCCTAAATATAGTAAGAGTACCAGTGTCAACGATTTGCCAGCTATAGCAGAGGTAAGGTCCTCGGAGACAGTAGCGTGCGTGCAAGGGAGTCTATTTCGCACGTAAAAGTTCATGGGAGTCTCTTAATTAAGAATGTCCCTGCGGGTGAACAAAAACATGGCGTCGCCTTCCCGTTTACATAACCCGTGGGATATTTCTGACCTTGTGGAAACAAGTTTTGTGGAAACTTCCAGCCTAGTAACACCCGGCGAATCTTGTAAACTCTGGTTCGTATTTCTTTGTACCACTCTCTGGTCTTCACATGCCCGATGCGTACTGGCCCGGTATTTGGACCCCTTACTAACGGAAAGCCGGCCTCTGTGGCGAAGTGGTTATCATACCGCGCTACGACTCCAGTGGTCCCGGGTTCGAATCCCGGCTTGAACATGGGTGTTCTGTGTGAGTGTCCCCTTCATCATATCATCACTCACGTTCGCGGTTAGCCAAAAGTGACAGAAATGCTAAGTAAGATAAACGAAAATCAAACAGATTTAATGTAGATTTAAATCAAAGAAAAACTGGTGAATGACTTTCAGTATAGCAACATCCAGTAAATGTGGGTCTTCAGCGCTATGCTTTTTTGCCAATATTAAATTACCAATATGCATTATTTGCACTATTCTTATGCAAATTTTGTTAATGACGATAACTGTTGTAAATTTAATGGCAACACTGTTACGTCTTGTTTCCATGTTAATAAAACATTGAAATGCTGACCAATGCAAAATTTTATTGTATAAAAAATATATACTAAAAACATAACATTCACAATAAATAATAAAGATAGAGTTTATTGTGAATCGTCTGAAGAACACCCTGTTAGAGGGTGGAAACGTTACGATTTTAGTAGCTATATACAGGGTGTCTCATAAGTAATAGCGCAAACTGACACAGGTGAAAGTAGACGATAATAGAAGCAAAAAAGTCTCAGTAAACATGGGTCTGCAAACGAGCCGTTTTCGAGATAATCGCAAATGTGTGGTTACAAGCCGCCACTGACTTCATTGTTTGTAAACGTCGTCCTAGTTGGTAAAATGCTAAGTGTCAATGTCAAAATGGAAGTTACTACACAGCACAACTGACGTGACTCCCACAGTGCGATTAGATTGTGTACTGTTTGTGTCCATCCTGTTTGATTACAACGCCACCTCTCGGAATTGTTCTGTTTGTAAACAAAGAGCAAACCTCGGAACGCGCAAGGAGTAAAGCACTCTGTGTTTACAAAATGCAATCAGTGACGGCTTCTAACCACACATTCGCACACACATTATTAGCATTCCAACTAGGACGACGTTTACAGACAATGAAGTCAGTGGCGGCTTGTAACCACACATTCGCGATTATCTCCAAAACTGCTCGTTTGCAGACCCATCTTTACTGAGACTTTTTTTGCTTCTATTATCCTGTACTTTCACCTGTGGCAGTTTGCGCTATTACTTTTGAGACACCCTGTATTTTTAAACAATAAATTTGGCCTTGGCCAGCATTTTAATGTTTTATGTAAATTTAAGTATTTCGGACATAACACGCTTGTCATCGCACATGTCCCCAAGCTTGGAGGGTCCTATATCTAGGAATAGATGAGTGATGAAATGGAAGAAGGGACGATCACAAGCACTAATGTACAGCACACAACAAGCCCCACTGGCTGCGAGCAGTGTTGCCACATGAAGGGAATTTCCCTTTTGCAGGGAAATTCGGACCGAAATTTTAGCCAAAAGGGAAAAAGGAATTTCGATTAAAAATACTACAATTTCAGGGAAATTTTAAGACATCTGATAACATTATTACAGTTTATGTTAAGTTCCAGTTTCGTATTCACATTTTCATTTTTCTGTTCTTTTTTCTGCTACCTTGAATATAGCCTGTATCTACTTATATTTCTGTTAAGTACATCGCTTTTTTGCACCCTCTGATAATAGTAACGATGAGGATTAACGATTAAATGGCTTCCTTACCAGGATCCAAACCTGGGACATCTGATCAGGAAGCGATGAAAGTGGCATGTATGTGAAAAATTGTAACATTTTTTAGTGACATGGACCAACGGAAATACTACTACTACTGCTTCCACCACCACTAATAATAATAATAATTACAGCTACTGCTACTACCACTACTAATACTTATTATTATTATTGTATGATTTCTGATTTGCTTAGGTGAAGGGAAAAATTGGTCCAAAAGGGAAATTTTGCCTTTGGAAAGGGAAATTGTGCCCTCATACTGTGGCAACACTGGCTGCGAGTCCAAACGCCAGAGCCTCGCTAGTCTGCTAGTCCAGGATGTACTCTGTGGTGACATTTGGATTCTTCACAGAGAGGATCACCCCTTCCACCCTTCGGGTTTGATTCCCAGTGAGATTTGTATAGCTCGATCGCACTGTGCCTTTAGATTAGCCAGTCTGTGAGTAAGTGGACTTCCAAGAAGCCTTTGACACTGTTCGGCAGTGTCGCACCGTGCCAGAAACTGCTTACACTCATCCGTCAGCCCCATTAAGGATTTTTGCATGGAGGCAACTTTTTAACTTGACGCCAATGAAAATGTATTTTTCTGCAATTTGGTGGCCGTGGATCGACTGGAAAGGCTAATTGATTACGCAAGGCGCGTGTCTTTTGTTTTTTTCCTTGTCCTCTCGGCCTTGGACGTTGGCCGCAGGCATTGTTGCGTTGCGTAACAATCTATAGGTGGCGCAATGTGTACCTGAGGATGTAAGGTCTTGTAGATGATAGCCGGGCCCATTGTTGCCAGCTGTAAACGTGGATTCGCCGCGGTGTTCCACTGAATGAGTCCGTGCCTTTGGAATTATTGATTGATTTGTTGTATTAAGTCCACTTCATGCACATGAAGGCTAACCGGGACTGGACCTACAGTTTAAAGTGGGATCCGAACCACTTTGCCATGTGCCTCCACCGGGTTTCGAACCCGGTACCCCTTGATTACAAGGCGACGACTATTTTGGAATTATTGAAGCAGCCAAGGGTGGGAGAACGGAGTCCGAAAGTGGATTTTCACCCCTCCACTGATTGATTTATTTTTCCTTTGCTTTTCTTCCAGTTTTGGCTAAGCGCGTAGATTGGTATGAAAAGTGACGAGATGAAATTGATGAAAGGGACAGTTCCAAACACACACATACAGGTCAAGCCTCACAGATTATACTGACTGGGGTCCCAGACGCCACAACCTCGTCAGAATGCAGTCCAGGATGTGGAAGTGGAGTTAACACTAGAGTTGCTATCATAGGCGTAGCTAGACTTTTATATTTGGGTGTGCACAAAGAAAAGAATGAGGTCTTGTACCTTTTTAATAGCATATTTTGCAACACAATCACTTGGCTCTTTAACTGCACTGATGTTTGTAAAGGAATATAAATTCATCAAATGACAGTGTTGAAAATTTCTGAATATATGTAGTAGACACAAGTCAAATTGCATAGAAATTACAGACACACACAAAGTGTTCATAAATCTTACAAACAAATACATCAAAATACACGTCATCTATAACAAGAGACGTCTGTCAAAAGGTACAATGTTCTTAAACTCATCAATAACTTCATTTACATCAATAGACTAAGCTTTTTCCTGTTCCACAAATAGCAAGAGCAGGCTTCCAATCTATCCTGCTTCCGAGTTGCTCTTAATTTAGTTGTAACTTTGGTAAGCTTGGAGAAAGCTCTCTCTCACACGTGCAGCTTGTGACAGGCATAGAAGAAAAGCGCTGTAGTACAGAGTAGAATGCAGTAAATATCTTTCATCAGCGATAATGCACACGTTTGTAACAAGTAATGACATTTTCAACTTCTTACAAACTGCCGCTTATTTTCTCTCTTATTGAAATATCTGTCTTTAATTCTCTTTGATAAAGCAGCCTAGGCACACCCGGCACACCCCGTAGCTGCTACTATGGTGGCTATTGAAAAGGTCATCGCTTACACCCATAATTTTATATCAGCGTTTATATGTATATAATAACTTCATGCCTTAGCATGCTTATGGCAAGATTTAGCATAGCTTCAGAATGTAAATTTGATATTAATCTGCGTGTTAGTGAAGAAATAATTTGTATGGTCTTGGACGTCGTTTCTTCAGTCAACTCAGATTTCAAAGACCGTTTTATGTACTTAATACTAAAGTTTGGACACCAAACCTTTGAGGTTCATTCAATCAGTTCCGCAACCGCTACAAAAATTCACGAAGATAGTTTGCAGCTACAATAAAATGTTTGGAAGGAAAGTTTCCGGTAGGGTAATTTTTCCTCCCCAAACTCGCGGGCCTATGGGTAGTGGTCAACCTCGCTTCCCCGTACCACACCCCACTAACGGCTTCTTTCAGGCCTACGAAGCTCTGGCGCCTCGATCCACAGCCAGGATAATCCTCTGTGGAGTTGTGTTGTCCTGTGTCTGTCCTTGTGTGTGCTGAGTGCCTCTTTACAGCCTCAGCTTTTAACTAGATTAGGAGTTTTTAGTCGTCAGAGACATTATAGTTTTAGTTCTTTGTAAGTAATGAATGAAAGGTTTTTTAAAAAATTAGGAAGTTTTTAACATATAGTTGACGCGCTAGCTTCGTTAACGACCGGCTGGCTTTGGAGTCGAGGGAGCTCGTTCACCAGCTACAACAATCACATTCAACGCACAGTGTTGCCACCAGAGGCGTCTGGCAATTGATGACAGCTTGCTTTGGGACGACATTAATGAGCATTTCTACATTCTAATTTCTTCATATAGAAGAAGTATTTATTTTAGACGAGAGCGCTCAACTAAGCTTATATTACATTTCTTGGATATGAAGTGATGCATGCGTCAATTGTGGGAAAATAATTATTACTTTCTATAAGCGTAGTTGAGCGCTCTCGTCTAAAATAAATACTTCTCCTATATGAAGAAAATAGAATGTAGAAATGCTCATTAATGTCGTCGCAGAGCAAGCTGTCCTTTTTTCCACAAATGACGCATGCGCATCATGCACCGCATGCGTTCAGGAGACGCCTCTGGTTGCCACATCTATTCTCCAGCTGCGAAAGGAGAGAGGTCTCCACATTGAAGTTGCAAACAACAAATTGACATTAGGGCAACAGCGTAACCGTAGTCATGTGACTGAGACTCCACGTGGAGTAGACGAGCAGAATGACATCTGCGCCCATTGTCTGAAGGTTGAGTGTGATTGGACGTTAACGAAGTAAACGCGCGGACTATACCTATTTCCTTGTAAGGGGCCTGTTCTCAATTTTGTTTTTGTTAGGGGCTTATTGTGTAAAGGGCAAAAATTGCCTATGTGTTGATGTATCTATAATATATAAATGTCAATCGTGAGCTTGTGGCCATTGGGCCTAGGCAAAAATCTGACCCTGACAGTAAGCAGAGTTCAAACACGTTAAAACACCACAGAATCGTCTGGAAATTTATTTAAAAATACTTGGAAAAACCTTGCGACTGAATCCTTCCGTAAGTGGTTTCAGAAATGTTTTTTTTTTTTTATTCCATCTCTGGCAGCCATTTTCTTTGACGTGCGGAACTACGAGTTTCGTACATGTTTCCATTTTTTATGGTCAGCTTCTGACCGGACCCAGAGCATTTTTATAGCAGCTTTTTCTTTTTTTTTAGCAACTTCTTTCTCAACGCCCAAGGTCAATGTATGGGAACCTCCTCTTTGTCTTGCGAAAAGCGCTTCTTTGTGAGACAATCATTTGAGCAATGGCGGTGGAAATTCTGCCGCTAATAACACCTAATTGTTGGTATAGTATACCTTGCTCTGGCATAGGGAATAGGTGCTAGAAAGCAGGGTTGCCAGTAGGTGTGTATTTGTGCAGAACTTGTAATTCGTATGGCTTACCATTGTACCGAGTGGAGTACTGCATGGGGCCACTTTCGCTCGCTTGTTCTCGTTCGAGTCTGCCACCCTCGAACGTAAACAATGGAATATCATTTTAATGTGACAATAATCGCATACACATGTATGTGCAAAATATCCGTCCTCTCAGTTTTAGGGGGCCTCCCCCATGGCGCAGTGGTAGCGTCATTGCCTTGTAATCAAGGGGTCCCGGGTTCGATACCGGGTGGAGGTACAAGTGGTTCGGATCCCACTTTAAACTGTAGGTCCAGTCCCGATTAGCCTTACTGTGCATAAAGTGGACTTATAACACCCAACTCTCAGTTTTAGCTCACAATCATCTATTTCATTTTCATATATCACTGTATTGGTAAGATAGACTATACTATATGTTAGCATGGAGCTAATGACTATATTTACTTAAGTTTCAATTTCACTGCATCTTGCCACGTCCTTTCCTCTTGTACAAATGTTTATTGTCCTTTCCTAATTACCTTTCTCGTTGTACAACTGTTTATTGTTATTAATATTAATTTTGTAATTATTATGGTATTTCATATTTAAACCTATCACTGATAATGTCAGGATAGTGACTGACCTTTATGTACATATCTTGTATGAGCTGTTGCCATGGGAATTACGATTGTGTTTTGTCTTTACTTTTAGTTCGGGCTTTGAGTTTTAAATACTGGTCAAGCTGAATTGTAAGATGCTGTTATTTCTTTGAAATTCCAATGGATTTGTACACATAACAGGGTGGCTACTCACTGGGAATTCCTTGAATTCCGGGAATTATGCGTGAATTCTACTTGAATTTTTCTCCGTAGACGTGAAAAATTACAACTTTTTCTAATCCAAATCTTATTCACATTTTATGCAAATAAAAATTATTTTCGTAACATTTTCTTGCTCGCTTCGCTCGCAATTCCTGCTTTTCTTAGTCTTATCAAGTTTATAACCATAGCTAGGGTACGGTGGGAGTCGGCCCTGGGTGCCGAACTATCTAAATGAAAAATGTTGTAAAATTGATTGATTGATTTGTGGTTTGAAGTCCACTTTGTGCACAGAAAGGCTAATCGGGACTGGACCTACAGTTTGAAGTGGGATCTGAACTACTGTGCCGTGTGGAGAAAAAATAATTGAAATCGTTTGTTCGAACAGAAATGCTTTAGCACCAACTTCTACCCCCTTTTTGCATAATTTACGAGGGTAATAACGTCTTTGATACTACTACTATATTACTACTACTACTACTAATAATAATAACAACAATGTTGGTCCCGACTGGTTCGAATCCTGGCTTGGGCATGTATGTTTGTGACTGTCCATTCATCAATTTCATCATATCACTCATCCCCATCTTCGCAAATTAGCCAAACGTGGCACAAGATGCGAAGTAAAATAGAACAAATGAATAATAATAATATTATTATTATTAACACTATTATTATTAGTACGTTTATCCTGACACTTCCTCCCCGCCCGCTCAGACAAAAATTCGTGGTTCCTCCTCTGTAAATTGAAACTCAGCACCTTAAATTAAATATTTTAATTATATTACGTATACCGTTCAATTGAATTATAATTTTTGGATGTTGGAATCCTTTGGTGCTCCCACACCCCTGCAAGGCAGCAGTTGGTTTTGGATATTTGACGGAGATATCCAATCCGCTTCTTAGTGGCTCATATTGGCCACTAAGGTCGTAACTCTTCCGCTTCCATTGCCGTTGGGATTTTCTCTATGATCCTCTTCCGCCTCTGGAACCGTTGGTCTTCGCCCTCCGGGCCGGCTCTCTATATTTTAACCCCTAGAGAGAGGGTGGCCCAGTATTAAGCCCCCAGGCACTGGGCTCCCTGTTGGTCCACGGGTCCTTATTCTATATTCGGACCACCCCACCATATCTGGTGGGATCCCTCATCCGCCACCCGAGGGACGCGCCTGGTAGAGGTCAGGGTCCCCATGCCAAGAGAAGTGGAACAGGAGTCGCTAGAGAAAATAATTGAAAAGAGACAGCTAAAGTGGTGGGGACATGTATTCAGAATGAATGAAGACAAAAAGGTAAAGCAAATTCTAGAAGTAAAGGTGCAAGGTAGGAGAGGTAAAGGAAGACCAAGGATAATGTTTGAAGACAGAATGGAAAAGATTGGAAGAGAAAGGAATAAGACAATAAATATGATGAAGAGAATGATGGGAAACAGACAGGAATGGAGGAGATGGATCGAGGCAACCAACCCTACGCTATGATGGCAGAAAGGGACTAGAGGAAGTAAGTAAGTAAGGATGTTGGAATCACATAGACCATTTATATTATGAAGATATTTGTGTGTGGATGTTGAGAGTCTGTAATACGTAAGGTTAAAATAGAGCATACATCTGCTTGAGTTTTTGGAAAGTTCGCCTTGAAAACCGGGAATTACACATACTTGAATTTTATCATGGTCCTAGAGTAGCCACCCTGCATAAGTATTTATTTTGCTAAGAAGTAAAATATACTTCTTTTCTCTTAGTGAAAACTTGACTTTGATTATTAATTGACCAACGAATGAATAGAGATATTATCACCCATACCCTGAGATGCATCACGTGAATGCCACGAGTGTTTGTGATCATTTTTATTGCATTCGGTTTAAATCTTGTTCTCTTGACTGAAAGAACGGGTCAATCTTTCACCTCACGATCTACATTTGAGGACTTAGTCAAATTACTGGGCTTCGAGCGTATACCGCTCGTTTTGCCTGTTCGAGCTTTGTTCGCTCGAGCGAGGAAGCTCTAAATTCCGTACGATATCTAGCGTCGTCAGTGCAAACTATTTGGCGCTCGAGCGAAATCATCGGTACTAGAGTGGGAAATTTAGCAAAGAACTATTGGACAAATATTTTAATAGCAACAGTGTTGCTGAAGCAGAATTCATAAAAGTGCACACACAGCAATCTGTGCTCAGTTCCGTTTAGATCCCATGGATCACACTCTGATAAATGTCTGGCGAGTTGCTTGCTAGTGAACATGACCGAGGATGATTTAACGGGTCCAAACCCTTCCCATTGGTTCAGTAAACATTTTACATTAATTACATAATCAAATTAACAATTAATCATTTCATTATATTACTAGGAGGAATTTTGAAAAAAAATATGATTCAATGGTTCCTCACATAATCTTCAATTGCAATAATGTTATTTTCTTCACAACTTAAATTGGCCTGGGTATGGATATTTGTGAGTGTCCATTCATCAATATCATCACATCATCACTCATCACTAGGGCTCGGAAGTTGAAGACCTATAAATAGACCTAAAAATATAAAAAAGGACCTAAAAACAGAAAAAAAGACGTATAAATGTAACCCAAATTAATTAATAACCAGTTTTAATTACATATTTAATGAATAAAAAAATAAAAAATTATGGTGGTATGGAACACACAGTGCGAAAAACTATATGAATGAAATGCATCTTCTTTCAGTCCAAAAATGTTTTTTCAGGAATATTTCATATATATTTATTTATTTATTTACTACATAAAGGATGTTTAAGAGGTTATGAACTGATGATGATTCGAATTGAGAATGGGCAGTAAAAACGTAGTCGAAAGAAGGTGAAGTTGCAAAAAAGCCGTTAAGACCTAAAAAGAGGCGAGAAAAGGACCAATAAGCCAAAAAACGCCGAAAAAGGCAAAAAAAGTACAAATAAAACCCACCTTTTTCTGGCCTACAATGACCCACAACGAACATGTATTATGTTGGGCCTCGTCTTCGGACACAAGGGGCAAAAAAAAGGATTTTTCCTTAACTTCCGTGCCCTAGTCATCACCATCTGCGCAAATTAGCCAAAGGTGGCATAAAAGGCGAAGTAAAATATAGCAAATCAATCAATCTTCACAACCTAAGCATATTTCAGCCGGCCTCCGTGGCGAAGTGGTTACAATGACGTGTTACGACGCCAGGGGTCCAGCGTTCTAATCCCAGCCTGGGCATTGGTGTTCTTTGTCAGTGTCCCTTCATTAGTTTCATCTAATCATCATTCATCCTCGTCGCTGCGCTTGGCCAAAAGAAGCAGAAAAGCGACGTAAAGTAAAATGCATGCATACTTGAAACTGTAGGCCCAGTCCCGATGGGCCTATCTGAACATAAGGTGGACTGTGATGGATCCCGTGTTTGATTCCCGGTGGAGGCAAGTTGCAAAGCGGTTCTGATCTCGCTCTAAACTGTGTGTCCAGCCGTCTCAGCAACCATAAAAGGTGACTGAAGTACGTGACTTACATTTGCAATTTATTGCTATTTTAAGGGTTTCTGAGCAATTCTCTGCCTGAAAGTTGAAAGCTTGTTTTACTCTCCAACCTTTAAGATATTTTTACACCCATAACATTGGCAATTTTTATGGGTTTCTTCCTCAGTCTGTTAACATTTCAAAGTTTGTCCAGAAGGACACAGTTTAGAAGGCCGGTGCAAGTTTCTTCGAAGTGTCGACAATGGCAACAGTGTTCACCCAGATCTGCTTCCTTGTGAAGTGCTGTAATGCTTTGATCTTTTTTTTTTTCCTTTTCTAAACTTGTGTTATCAGACATCTTGAAGGACAAGAACAGGTGGCTCATAATTTTCATCAATGATTCTTCACCTGAGTTCCATCACGTGAAATTATTCCTGGTCTCGATCTTGTATCGAAATACATATTCCTAAGATTACATTATTTCCTCTCTCCTGTAAGTTTGATAAATTGAAGTTACGTCACTCTGCTTGTCGCACGACGAATACATCAAGAACGAAGTAAATTGAGCGTGTGTGTGTATTTCCCCCGTCCTCATCCCAGCACGCCTCTGCCCCGTGCACTTCAGCGTCGGTCAGGAAATACTGCACAACGGTTTGCATACGGAATGGATAACTTTCTTTGTACACAGCATATTTTTTTTCGTCTTCCGTTTTCCCTCAAGAACGATATGTAGGTCGCACGTTTCCCCGCTGCGTCTTTGCAACGTGTTACATGGACAAAAGATTTTTTTTCTGCACATAGAGTGAACCTTTCTACGCTCTCCAACGGGGTTCGGTAGCTTCCAAATTCTACATTGAACTAGCAACTGGTAAGATTCCGTACTCATGTCTATCGTCATACATAGGCACTAAGGGGTGGGTGACCTTCACGAAAGACGCAAGTGTCAACCTCCTTTCCACGTAGTACACCCTGGACTCAGGGTGCAAAATCCTGGGGGGACGTGGGGTATTTCCCCCACCAACAATCTTGGCCTCAAAAATTTCCGGGGGAGGAGTTTTTGTTACAACAAACAAAAGATAAGCAATTACTTAAATTTCAAATATACTTTACTAAGAATAATATGGAAAACGCACACAAATTAGTTAGTGTAGTTGTGAGTATTGAATACTTTCTCTGCCAAGAGATCATTAACAAATCTACATCAATACGCACAATAAAAGTAAGACAAGAATGAAAGAAAATAATAACTATGAAATCTGATTTATCATAAAGCACAAAGTAAACAAAATCTTACACATATTGAAACCATTTGAACTATTTCATAATTTATTAACACCTTTAACCAGTTAGTAAGAATTAATATCTGATAGTTATGTATAAAAGTAACAAATTGATTTCCTTTATGTAATTAATAATAGTAATAATAATAATACATTTTTAATTTAGTATTTTATTTTTACTTTTAAAAACATTACAAATATGTATCGTATAATTTACACATATGTTTGTGGGGGAGGGGGTTTGTAGATGAAGAACTTTCTCCCCCCCCACCAGTTTTCAATGATTTCGCACCCTGCTGGACTGCATTTTGCACAGTAACGAGAGGGTGGCGTCTGGACTCACAGCCAGCATAATGCTCTGCGGGGTATGTGTTTTGTGTCGTGATATTTTTATCATCCTTTCAACCATCTCACCCAATCACCATTCATCAACATCTTCCCGATTAGCCGAAAGTGGCAGTAAAGGAAGTAAAATGAACTAAATCAATCAGTTAGCAGCTCACTACGACTCCAGAGGTCCTGGGTTCGAATTGCGACCTGGGTGTTCTTTGTGAGTGTCCCTTCATCGTATCATCACCCCCCCCTCATCGTCGCGATTAACCCAAAGTTGCAGAAAGCGACGCTAAATAACAAAAATCAAAAATAGAACCTGGACACAGCCAGAACAGTCCTCTGATTGTGTTCGTTGATTTGGTGTTTTAAGTCCACTTTATGCACAGTAAGGCTAATTGGGACTGGGCCTACAGTTTAAAGTGGGATCCGAACCACTATGTGCCTCCACCGGGTTTCGAACCCGGGACCCCTTGATTACAAGGCGACGACGCTCTGATTGTGTTGTCTGTCCTTAAGTGTTGTGACTGACCCTTTACAGCGTCAGCTTTTAACCCGGATGTGGGTGCAAATAGCTGACACACTCTCAATTTTAGTTTAATTAAGTTCCTTAATCATTTATCTTGTATTTTTCTTATATATTTTTGTCACATTTGTTACTTCTGACTGCTCGCGACGACGATGATGAATTGATGAAAGGTGTCACTCACAAACGACGAGTCTGCCTTCTACGGTGCACTGTTGAGAATCAAAGTAGCGAAATAAAGCACAAGAATGGCAAAAAGGCATTTTTAGGTAAGACTATGCAAAATTGGCACCAGACCTCAAATAAGGGACTTGTCTACGGAATCAGTGCTACGGGAAAATTTCTAGACATTACGGACAGGCACCCAAAGAAGACTGTCAACACCGGAACAAGTATGGACTGGTAGCATTGTTGCACCCATGTAAAACCATTTTATGTAATGTGTCAAACGTGTACTATAAAATTCCGAGTGCAAAACATGGCGGGTTCTTGGTAATTGGATGAGGTTCTTACGTAACAGTTCACCCTGCTGCCTTTACCTTGGTAAACCTCACAAGTATCAAAGAGAAAGACAACTTCCTGCCGTCTGAATGCTTGCAACGAAGGAAACGTTACACAATTCTCCCCCCGTTTTGATAGGGTTGACTTATCAGTTTCGCTGAGCGTTCCGCGAAATGCACACATGTCTTCGGTCAGGGTGTGTACGAGTTTCAAATTGACAGGGAAGTATTTTCGGGTCTCGGTCGACTTGCAGAACTTGAAACTAGGGATGACCACAAATATCCGAATATCCGGAGAATTCAGGTTTCCGATTTGGTTAAGTATTTGTAGAAAATCCCGTACAGTGAAATACGAAAATGAATTAAAGAACATGTGGATAGCCCTTAAAATAGATAAATGATATAACTGTCCGGATAGTGCACACATTCGAACATTTCGGATAATACGAATATCTGGATATCAGAATAGGGTGCGAAATCATTGAAAACTGGTGGGGGGAGAAAGTTCATCTACAAACCCCCTCCCCCACAAACATATGTGTAAATTATACAATACATATTTGTAATGTTATTAAAAGTAAAAATAAAGTACTCAATTAAAAGTATATTATTATTATTATTAATTACATAAAATAAATTAATTTCTTACTTTTATACATAACTAGCAGATATTGCAAAGCAGCTAATTAATTCCTTTACTAACAAGTTAAAGGTGTTAATAAATTATGAAATAGTTCAAGTGGTTTCAATATGTGTAAGATTTTCTTTACTTTGTGCTTTATGATAAATCAGATTTCATAGTTATTATTTTCTTTCATTCTTGTCTTACTTTTATTGTGCGTATTGATGTAGATTTGTTAATGATCTCTTGGCAGAGAAAGCATTCAATACTCACAACTACACTAATTTGTGTGCGTTTTCCATACTATTCTTAGTAAAGTATATTTGAAATTAAAGTAATTGCTTACCTTTTGTTTGTTGTAACAAACCCCCCTGAAATTTTTGGTGGGGGATATTTTAAGCCAAAATTGTTGGTGGGGGAAATCCCCCCAGGATTTCGCACCCTGCCTATATCCGAATATTTTTTTTCCGGAAACTGTTTTTGGGAATGGTGAAGCTTGAGATGGATCTTTCGCCAATTTTGAAATCGATTAAATGTCGATCAAACAAGAAACGCCTCAGGCGATGTTCATACTGAGTGAGTGAAAAGTTTGAAACTAGTGAAACTTGACTAAAATAAAACCCTCGTTTAACACTAATTTTAGGAGCCGTTCTGCTTTTACTGATTTGCTTACTAAAAATTTGGCTACGTCCGAGCCCTGAGGTTATTTGCACTCTTCACCTGATACGACAGGGTGCAAGCCCTTTACAAATAACAAAAACCAAATTTGAGCAATTGATTTTTTGTAGAAAAAAGTGTCTAGTAAGTGTGAACCATTGACTTCGATATCGGACATCTCAAGACACTCAAATGTGAACCTCACTTGTACGTAGTACACTGCATTTTGCAGACTAACGAGGCCCAGGTGCCTGTACCCACAGCCAGTTTTATGCTCTGTGGGGTTGCGCGTTGTCCTGTGGTTGCCCTTATGTGTGCTGAGACCCCCTTTCAGCCTCAGCTTTTAACTATTGTATGTAGATTTTATCCTCAGATGACAGTGTAGTTATTTTCTTGTTATTCCTGTCCTCAATTTTGTTTTAATCACAAGGACAAGGATGAGAAAATTGCATTTTGCTGCTAAGAGAGCAATTATTTTTCTTTACTGGGTGCCGCACTGGTGGACGTAGCTGGTGTCCACCTCTACCGCCCTCTGGTGTTGTCACAAACCTGTAATCCAAACTTCCTGGTACACAAAATGCCCCAAAGTCTCAAGTGGCCGCTAGATATCGGCAGCAGATTGTACCTAGGTATTGTATTGAAAACACAGTCAACAAACAAGAAAGGAAAGCTAAGCGCATGGGAAAACGAAGGTCAAAGAACTGAGGGGCAGAGGAAAGAATCATATGTCGCTTTCTGCCTTTGCAGAGCTCTTGTTCAACGTTGCAAGAAAGAACCTCTTCCCTCAGCCGGTTGCTCTTTCCCAGCTCTTTCCCTCTTGCTGGGAAGATGTTTTGGCTTTCAGTAATCTCCCAACAGGTGGTTTAGCAGTCAGAAAAATCTCGTGGGAAATCCAATAATGTAAGTTCACGACCCTGCTTCAGCTTATTTGCGTATATTCTGTATGTATAAATATATCACTAGTTTCATTCCAGCATTACCAGTCCATAATTTCAGACACACACAGGTTGAAGTTCGAAAAGCACGTTGCATTCCGTTGATGCT
The DNA here is from genome assembly GCF_977018435.1 of Lepisma saccharinum. Lineage (NCBI taxonomy): Eukaryota > Metazoa > Arthropoda > Insecta > Zygentoma > Lepismatidae > Lepisma > Lepisma saccharinum. The sequence continues at coordinate 6,719,360 of NC_139244.1, read as the reverse complement.
CAAAACCTGTTGCATGCTTGGACGAAACTACTCAGCATTCCTTCTTACTCATTAGCTGACTGGGTTTGAACCACGAACTGACCATGGGTGTTCTTCGTGATAATCAATTTCGCCATATCATCACTCATCGTCATCTTCGCGATTAGCCAAAAGTGTCAGAAAAGCGATGTTAAATAACAAATCCCCTAGATTCCATGGAAATCCCACTGGCTGGCTGCAGGGTTGCCCTGTCCAGAAAACTGAAAAATATTCGAGTTTGCCAAAGTGCAAATAATTAGTTTTCGGGAAGGTGGTGCAGTAAATGAAAATATGAGACAGCAGTTCTCCAGTGCTTAAGTAAAAAGCCCTCTTGTGGAAGATATTAGAAAGCAGTGGCGGGCCCAAGAGGGTGTTGGTGGGGTCATAACTCCCCCCCCCCTTTCCCAGTATTCATGAGAAAAAAAGGAACGCCAAAGGTAGGAGAAGATGGCAAAATGAGGGCTGACTAACAAAAAAAGTGTACATAACCCCTCCCTTACAAAAATCCTGATCACGTTACTGTTAGAAAGGTATATCAATTCATGTTCAAATGCACTATCAATGAGGTTTTCAGCGTCGACATGGTTTTCTTCTTCTACAAGGTACAGTACGAGTGCAGTTTATGTCTCAGTTCATAGACCCGGAAGATGACATTACAGATGGACAACCAACGAGAGTTGCAATAATACAAAAGAAGATAAATTGTTATATTTTTTATTAACATATTTTTAAACTTTATTTCTGAAGTCTCGTGCTTCCCCAGGGAGACGCACTCACACACTTTGAATACTACTGGTACAAAGTAGCAAAGCAACCTCACAAACAGAAGCTTCCTCCATAACTTATTGTTCAGCTACTTGGTTATTTTCAACCATGCTCATCTTGATGATTAAACGTGAGAGTGCAAAACGCGACGTGAACAAGTGTAACCAGCAGCTTTGAGTTAATATTTCTACTGAATACGGCCAGTGCTTTCCTCCAGAACATGCATCAAGCAAGAACCTGTCTTGACTAAATGCAGAACCTTTTATTCACCTCCGCAGCACGTGCGGCGTGTCTCACAGGGACGTTAATTCAGCCGTGACTCCATTCTTGCTGCGTGATGCGCGTACGAATGGGAAAGTAGCATTTTTACGCGAAGATCGCGAAGATTTTTTGCATCCCCCTCGCCTCTCTTTCCTTCCACGGCCATTTTGCTTCCAGCGCCTGCCGCGAAATGGTCGCCGTCCGCTTTGCGCACCATCTGGTGGGAAATTTTGCAAGCTGCCTCCTTGTAATAATATGTGTGCTAAAATGGCATCCGGAGTACCTTATTGTCTCTGAAAGTAGACTCGGATTTTCGACAGAGGTTTTACTTATATGGGGCGCGGTGGTCCAGTCGCTATGGCATTGACTGCCACGCGTAAGACCCGGGTTCGATTCCCCGATGATCTCGGGAACTGAATCTTTTCGTCATGTCCATGCATGAGCCTAAGGCCCGCTTTACACGAAAGCATATGTGTAACATTTCTGCTACGATCGAATTCTGTCGTGTAAAGTTAAGAAATTTTGACATCATAACATATTGCATGGCATATTTCACAGATATAATCGGCCCTAATTTCCCTTAGCATAACCAATCAGAAGCGAGCTCTAGGTAATTTTGCCTGTAGTATTATATGGGTGTGAAACTTGGTCCCTTACATTGAAAGAGGAACACAAATTGAGAGTATTTGAAAATAAGATCCTTAGGAAAATATTTGGGCCTAAAAGGGATGAGGAGACAGGTGAGTGGAGAAGGTTACATTCTTTAGAACTACATAATTTGTATTCATGTCCAGATATTATTAGAATAATTAAATCAAGAAGACTTAGGTGGGCAGGCCATGTGGCACGAATGGGAGAGGAAAGAGGAGTTCACAGGATTCTTGTTGGGAAACCTGATGGTAAGAGACCTGTAGGAAGGCCAAGACGAAGATGGAGGGACAACGTTGAGATGGACCTAAAGGAAATCGGTAGGGGTGGAAAAGAGTATATAGATCTTGCTCAAGATAGGGACAGATGGAAGGCCTGTGTTGCTGCAGCCATGAACCTTCGGGTTTTAAGAAGGCTAGAGAGTTAGTTAGTTAGGTCACGGTTTGGTGTAAACAAAGTATCACTTCACATGTTTAAAAGCCGATAACTAAATCAACCGAAGAGAATAACGTTTTCTCTAAAAAGGTGATAGGCACAAATCAATGGCGCTGCTTAAGTACATACTTTATAGCGCATACGGTACACGCATGGAAGAATAAATTACTTGTTTCAATTGTAAACACCGGACGGATAGACCCATGGATAGAAATATCTCGATATACAGGTGAGGTCGATGGTTACTTAATGTTACAAAAAATCGTGCAGAGTTTGTTTGTTTACACGATATCCCAAAAATTAAATAACCGTTTTCTCTTTTAAATTACATCTCTTCCTCAGCAAACAGGCATGCATCAGTCTGAAACAAAAACGTTAAGGAAAGTTATTTTTGTTTCACGCGTTTTGTGTTTTTAATGCATCATGCCCAGCCTTGCCCAACATGCGGACTTTCAATCTCCTGGTTCTTTGTCACCCTGCGGCAGTCTTTATTTTTTATATCGAGCTTGTTTGCGCCTTGTCAGATCGAAGTCCATGTGATGATCCTTGATCGAAGGGGCAGGTGGTAGAACAAGGAACAAAGACTCGTGGGTGCGTGCGGGGAGCAAAGGTCTGTGCAATCTCTGCCTGACAATGAAACAACTTATCTCCCTTTTTTATTTTAGAAAAGTTGAAGATCGGACTTTGACACCTGAACCATTTGGTATGTTTGTCCTTGACGAACCTGTGAATGCTTTTTTCTCCCTACCTTCAGTTCATTCAACCAAAATGATTGTTTCGTGTTGGGTGAGACTTTGTAGCACCTTGGGGGATTTCTACCGGAATTGCTCGTTTCAAAAAAGCATGTAAAGTGACTTGCGTATAGTTACGCGACGCCTTATATTGTGCTGCATTGGTAAACTTTTTTTTTCTTTCTTTAGAATGTAGCTATCCACTCTACATTACACGTAGGGAACATGGAAGTAGATATTCACACACATACATTCACTGTATGTTATTGAAGTGTCACAGAATTTTGGTCTAAATCACCATCTACAATTTGCTCTTTCCTCGTCCCACCCCCTTTTAGAATTTTCCAGACATAGCATGCACTGGCGTGCACAGAAAGGGATTGTAAGGGCTATAGCCCCCTCCAAAATTTTGAGAAAATCAACATTTGTAAATGAAAGCAGTGAGAAACGCGGGAAAAAGCAGAGTGATAAATGCATACCTCCATTTTTTAGGGCCTCCCCGATGGCGCAGTGGTAGCGTCGTCGCCTTGTAATCAAGGGGTCCCGGGTTCGATACCCGGTGGAGGCACAAGTGGTTCATCCCACTTTAAACTGTAGGTCCAGTCCCGATTAGCCTTACTGTGCATAAAGTGGACTTAAAACAATATATCAATCAATCAATCAATTATCATACCTCCATTAAAATGACCTCCGATTGCAATTTATGGGACTGGAAAGTTGTAAATATACGATTTATCTTATTGTGTAACCGCCCCATAAAAAGCAGCAAAGTACTATCCTCCACCTGTACAATTGCAGCTCCTCCCGAAAAAAAATGCCTACGCCAGTGATGGCACAGATCGATTTTACGAGAGCTGAGTGGTTCGGACACACGGAACCCAAAAATAGGCCAATTGTCACAAATAATACTCGACTCTTGAAGTGAAAATTGCTAGCTGACTGGTGGAAGTTTAGTCGAGCCGTTTTCTGGGTGGATGCCTTTATGTTTTAACATGGTAGCAGTCCGACGGCTGTGGGGGCTGGGATGGGGGGACACTTTTGTGAACATTTTGCTGTCTGGGGAGTATTATTCCCCCTCACTTCCAGCAACACGTTCAAGTCCATAAATTGCTTCAATTTGCATCATATTTATTCCGTTAGATGCAGAAAGTTAATAATTTTGGAGAGGAATTATGACGTGATCCGGGTGTGAATGTGCAATTGGGCTCGGTGACGACGCCAGAGGGGGGAGGGCGCCCCCCAGTTATACACTACGCTCCTCATCCTGACGTTAATGAAATATCGTCTAATAAGAGAGTTCCTAACACTAATTAGTGAAAGACATTCAAAGGTAATTCAAGAAAACCGACACTACAAGTCAGTTGTTGTGGATGCATGGCGGTTTCTTATTATTCAGGGACTTACTTTTCGAGATGATGAGTCTGACGCAAGCCTTAACAGAGGGAATTTCTTGGAACTCTTGAATTTAATTTTAAAATGAGGCGATATTATTCGGAAATGTATTGAACTTGTACCTTAAAGTGCACAGTCAAAATTCGATTCAAAATAAATTAATCTGCGTAATGTCCACACTTATTTTCAGCAAGATAAGCCAGAAAGTGAAAGAGGCGAAAGTATTCGCACTGATGTCAGATGGAACAAAAGACAGTGCGAGAAAGAAACGGGACAGATATTTGTATCGCGGCAGGTAAAAGAACGTTTTTTAGGATTTGCCGTTCCTCAATCATTAGATGCAGGTTCGCTCTTTGCAGATATCAAAATCAAAGAACTTATTTGCAAGATCTCCATAGGTGCCTGTAATTATGTAGCTCAAACATACGAGTACTTTGGAGTGGTAGAGTGAGAGGTGCACCGGGTCAGAATATTTCTTGAATTATGAGATAACTCCCTGAAAGGTGAAACGCAGATTTTGCCCAAAACTCTTCAGCCTTACGAAGATGGAACGGAAGTAGTCCTAATGGATTTCTTCGATATCGTAGCAAAATATAAATTGGCATTTCACAAGATTCACACTCTAGTTGTACGTATTCTCTGTAACAATCCCAGTTTCCAATGCAGCGTGTGAAAGAACCTTTTCGTGTTTGAAAATTTTGAAAAGCCTTGCTGGAAACAGGATGCTGGATGCCAACTGCCTCGTGTGGCTGTCCTTGATATTGAGAGAAGGAATGTCAAGTCTTGGACGTATCGAAGGTGGGCAATGTGTTCTCCAAAGCACACGCACCAGAATTCTCCTACAGGAGAGTTGCACTACACCAAGTGACTTTCGTTGTTTCTAATACATAAGAAAATTAATTTCTTCCAACGTCATTTTTATTTTGCAAGAAAATTAAACTCTTCGAAATATTTTTTTCGTCATTTATATTATTATCTTATAACTTGAATATTTATATCAGTAGTTTCATTTCAAGAAAGACGATGAATTATAAAATTATAAATGGGGAAACTATTTTAGACCATTTTCTACCCGTTTTCTACGAATAAAAAAAGAATTAACATACATGAATATATTATTATTATATATTATATGTATATAGTGTTTTCGTGCGTTTCAATGTGACTGCCCCTACAATATTTTCTCCCCCCCAAGTCACTTTTCCCTGGCGCCATCACTGATTAGACTTGAAGGGGATGGGCACCCCTGATCTGCTGTTCCGTGCGATGCCACTAAATTGCGTCCATTGAAAAGCTTAGACATGATCTAACGTTTAACTACTATTGATGGGACAACTGGTCTGAAATGAATTCCTGTTTCAATTGCATTTCAGCACAAAGGAAATTAACAGTCGTAAAACGTAATGATGTGAAACTGGAAGCATGTGATGCTAGAAGCGCAACGGAATGCTAGGCACTACAATGGAGACAGCGTGATTCGGCATAATTGAACCCAAGGTTCTTCGGGTGATTTCTACACGGCGAGTACACAGATTTTTATGCTCGGTAACGGGTCTGCGCGTTTCCACCGTACAGGTTAATTTAGCATGTTGCGAAATAACCTTTCGGTACACAAAGAAATAGTTGTTTTCTTCGAGTAAGGACCAATTGCCTAGACCACGATAATGTGACGTATAAATTGTACTTGTGGTGCCATCTCGCGAGAAATAGCGAAGTTTCTCGATATCTTAAACGTATGACTTACCTGCAATGATTTATCCACACAGCTCCCTAAAATTTTTCACAAAGGCCCCGTTTATTTGATTTTCCCCCTCTGAATTAACTCTTACCCGTAAATACCACCCCAGATGAAAAAATCTGGATAACCCCTTGTTCATAGATGTACAGTGCGATCCACTAGTATTGCTCGGCAAATTGTCCATGGCTATTTTTCATTAATTTTTCTCTTACATCCTGTGTATTTTTAACCAATTGAGTTTTAATTTTTTTATGTATGCTGGTGCAGAAGTTGTCAACAGTTTGTTTTGAGTTTTAATTCTTGAAGCTCTTATTGAGTCAAATAAAGTGCACGGTCATGGTGATGGACAACTTGCACGGTAATGCTCATGGACAGTGGCGTGCCCAGGATTTTCGTAAGGGAGGGATTATGTACATTTTTTTCTGGTAGTCGGCCCTCATTTCGCCATCTTTTCCTACCTTTGATGTTCTTTTTTTAGGAGTACTGAGTCAAAAGGGGGGTATAACCCCCACCAACCTCCCTCTTGGGCACGCCGCCCCTCCGCCCCCAAGTTTCAATTTCTAAAAGAGAACAGGCTCGTATTTTGAACGTTTCAAACGGGCAGTTTTGATGATTTTGTAAAGTAAAAATAAGGAACGTTGACCGAGCAACGAAACTTTGCGAAGATATTATGAAGTGGCTTTTGGACGACCAATCCTGCAGGGTTGGTGCTGGTCTGAAAATGATTCAGCTCCCGTCATTCGCGTGTTGCCTACGTCACAGGCGCATTCGTCTCAAGGTCGTGGGAATTTCAAACAATAACTACATTGTTCGTGTGCTGTTTCGGACTCAAGAAATGACTTACTTTCCTTTTGTAAAGAGAGACGAGGGAGAGAACCACAGGGTAATCCAAAAGTCACCTAACAGTACGCTTCATCATCAACAAAATGTAAAGCGTAAGATATATTCACACAAGTTTTTTAAAAGTATTGTCAAGTTGCGTCCGTAATTTTTTTCTATTTTGACGCGAGATTTTATACTTTTCAGGCAGTGCCATATTCGACTGACTTGAAATTAATAAATTAAATCAATTTTTTTTCCTAATTCCTGAATCGGAAAAGTGGTTCTACAGGTGTAGCTTAATTTTTTAAGTTACTGCAACATCACGTGCAAAGTACTTTCTCCTTTTATAAAAAACCGTGATAGTCTTACTTGAGCTTGCACGGAATTAATGTAGTTTATGTCAGTGGCGGCTGGCAGCTAGTATGATGGGTAGTGCCAACGTGATCAAGAAATCGAAAATTTTTCGCTAGCATATCTCATAGAAATGTAATGAAAGACGTAATTTTAATGGAACTTTGTTTACTAAAATTGCAGACAAAAATTCAGAGTTCCTAAGATTGGTTTATTTTACTTCGCATTTGTACTACTTTTGGCTAATCGCGAAGATAAGGATGAGTGAACACTCACAAAGAACACCGATGCCCAGGCCGAGATTCGAACCCACAATCCCTGGCGTCGTGCGGAGGTCGGCCAGAGTTTCTAGGAAATAAATGCGACTATTAAAATTTCGACGCCTGTCACCTTTACCATTTTTTCGATATTTTTAAATAGAATTGATGTTTAAATCTGGCGTGGGTCAGCCAAGTTGTTTAACTTTTAATTGAATATCGTATAGTACCTTGGAAAACTGTGTATGTAATAATGCTCTAATCTGACTCATCTTTACTAACTACCCTTCCTTCCTTTCACACACCATCGGACACTTTCACTTCACTAAAAAGAAAAACACTGAACAATTAGAAACACCGAGTCGACCACGGTATTCTCGTCTTGCTTTGTTTATCATTTGCAACCCCAGCACGGCAGACGGTACATCAAGGATCCGCGTTACTAACAACTGAAATATGATTATCTGCTAAATGAACTGTAGATCTACAATTTTTAGAATTCAATGCAAGAAATTGAATTATATCTCCAAGTGAAATTTTTATACTGATAGATTTTCCGTGTGATTTTTTACAAATATTAAAGTAAAAAATCCCCGTGATGCGAATTCCCTTTGATATTTAGGCAATTCTTTTGTACAGTAAATGTCTTCAATGTTGTCAACGTCAGTTGCAACACATGAGTGTCTGTGTGCGTGAGAGCAAGGGATATATCTTTTCTTAAGGAAGAAATCGATAACAAAAAAAGTCTGGATGGCTCTTTAGACGCATCTATCTAAATGGTTATATAAATTTGGGGAAGATATCGTTCGTTCTTGCCAAGTATGCAGGAAAGTATCTTTCTCGCGAATTACTTCTCCAACGAGTATTACAAATCGGTCAGGATTAGTCACTTCTCTGTGAAGTTTGCAACTATGTCAACACAATGCGAAAGCTCTCGCGTCGTGCCACGACGCGACCTGGCACGGCTGGTTGTGTTATGGCTGCCCCTGGGCTACCACCCCACATCCTCGCACGTTAACTGCGAAGACTTTTTCATGCCTCCGCGCATGGCTCTGCGCACCGGCCAGACTATGCTGGCCCAAAGCAAGTGAGAGAACAGCTGGGGTTGCGGCGAAGGAATTGAGGCGGCCGTAAGCTCGAACGCTTACGAGATTCGAATCTCCTCATTCGTAAATGTATTAATTTAACTATATTTTGGCAAAGCAAGTGCTATTTCTTTTTCTGAGGGTAGAGCCATGGCACGGCGGCTCTCCTCTTAGAGCCACCACTGGTTTATGTACACTGGTGAACTTTAAAAAAAGGTCTCCCTCCTCTCAGTTAGATTGGAAGCAACAAACGAAAACCGATATTGAATTGGAAACACTACAGCGTCAATGCCGAAACTCTATGCAAGATAAGGAAGAGCTGCACAGTTGTCAGTCGTGAACACCACACAGACGAGCAATGTTAACCATGAGTCATCAAGGAATTTGCACGGAGTTTCTTTCTGTGGTCATTCGGCCTCGGAAGAAATATTTCTTGTCCATTTTGAGCTTTCAAGAAACAGGTTCTCAGCTGGCGATTTATTTCCTTCATGAATGAAAATAGGTTGTTCATTTTTTCGTTTCTTTTCTCCCTTTTGTCATTAGCTCTAAAACAAATATAAAAAGAAAACTAGCAAAGAAGGTCGTTTCTTTCGGCACGTAACAGGCATCTGATAACTTTGCTATTTTTACGACCATATTATATCCCTCTTGTTTACTTTCAACGATAAGGACGAATGTTGGAGTGACCAGAAAAAATGAACGAACACAATAAGCTCTTAAATATTACCCACGCTTCGAAAATAGATTCCGGCCCCAGTGGCAGAGTGGTTACCACATCACGCTACGACGCCAGGCGTCCCGCATTCGAATCCTGGCCTGGGCATGGATTTGTGAGTGTCCATTCATCAATTTCATCATATCGTCACTCATCCCCATATTTGATTGAGTTTGTGTTTGAAGTCCACTTTATGCACAGTAAGGCTAATCGGGACTGGACCTACAGTTTAAAGTGGGATCCGAACCACTATGTGCCTCCACCGGGTATCGAACCCGGGAACCCTTGTTCACAAGGCGACGATGCTACCACTGCGCCATCGGGGAAGCCTCCCCCATATTTACAACTTAGCCAAAAGTGACACAAGAAGCGAAATAAAATAAATCAAATCAGTCAATCAATCAATCGAACATAGGTGTGGTTTGGTTTGAGTTGATGTTTTAAGTCCACTTTATGCACAGTAAGGCTAATCGGGACTGGACCTACAGTTTAAAGTGGGATCCGAACCACTTGTGCCTCCACCGGGTATCGAACCCGGGACCCCTCGATTACAAGGCAATGACGCTACCACTGCGCCATGGGGGAGGCACGAATCGAACATAGGGTCTCCGGTTTCATAGAGCAGTATGCAAAGCACTCGGTCATGAAGACTCTCAAAATTGAAATAATAAGTGGAACAAAAAACCTGATATTAGAGTATTTTTAAGAGTTTAGGCAGATTAACAGTTCACGTCAACCTACAACAATTTCACCTGTATTGTGTGTTACATGGTTCTGCCCTAATATAATTGAACGTGCTCTTGCGACAATAGTTACACATTTTCGTCTTGCAACACACAACCTCGACTCGGCACTGTATGTGCATTCCTTGCCCCTTTTCTGTATTTTTTTCTATTTAGGATACATTACGTTGCCTTTTTGCCTCTTGGTTAATCCGTGGCGATGAGAATGATTGACCAATTAATAACATGGATGTGATGGGGCAAACATGCCTTAATCATGGTTCGAACTTAAGATCTCTGTCTTTAAAGCACGTTACAATCTGCCACGTGTTTCTTTTCATCTCCAGTCACCATTAATTTCAATAGGTAGAAAACGACGTTACTCAAACAAATTGTATAAATAATTTCCATGACTATAAACATTTGTTGCACTTGTTGAGAGAAATTCATACCATCGTAATGTTATAAGTAAACATCGACCTAGTTGATGTCCCAGGAACCCTTCCTTGCACGAAAATCACACTGTGTCCACATGATTTACGACTGAACGCTTACTAAAGTAATAGAAATGTGCATCCCCACTTCCACTAATCGTTCACTCTTCGTATATTTTGAGGTCAGCTAATTCGGACATACGACCCTAAGATAGCTACACACTGCCAAAAAAACTGCAGTCTCAACAAAGTAATTACTGTATATTTATATATTTTATTTTTGGTAATGGAATATTTTTCCCTTCAGATTCTTATTTATGTTTGTTTGGTTTATTTAATTCGCTTTTCTGCCACTTTTGGGTAAACGCGACGATGAGGATGAGCGATGAAATGATGAAATTGATGAAGGGACAGTCACAATGAACACCGAACGAACACACTGTCAAGGCGGTGTTTAAGCAAGCTGTGTTAACCACTCTACCACGGAGACCGGAATCCTTTTTAGTTAGGAGAAATCGTTCCTTGACAGCGAACTAAGAACAGTTAATATGCGTCACGTCAGAGTTATAATATTTTAAATTTCTAACAATCAATTGGGATTTATTCTTAACCATTTTTTTGCCTACATAAAAACTTCCACACAGTTAAGATCGTTTACACTAAGGACAACAGCGTTAAAGATTATGCTGGAATGATTAAGCACACTATGATGACGGAAAATAATAATTCACATGACTGTATTCATGCTTTACTTACATTAATTTTCGTTCAGGAAGAAATATTAAAAAACGCAGGGACACAATGACCAATTGATTTATTTATTTTACTTCGCTTTTCTTCCACTTTTGAGTAATCACATAGATAAGGATGAAAGGTGTGTTAAGACGAAATTTGTGAAAGGCAATCACAAACGTAGGACACAGCTCAAACTTCACAGAGCATTATACTGGCCTTGTGTCTAGACGCCAAATCCTCGTTAGTCTGCAAAATATCCTCCATTGTCACAATGACGTAAGCATTCGTAGAAGAAATTTGTATATCATTCTCCCCCCTCCCCCAAGAAACGTGAGCTAAACTATACGCACGAGGAACTTTACTAATCTTTACTGCTACTAACTACTCATGCCAGGAATTTTGGTATTTTTTATACTTTTTTTATTTGCCCATTGCTAACCTGATTCATTCCCAGCCATAACAGCAATTAGTCGATGCAATAAAAATACGCCAAACTTAAAAAGAAACGGCACAGACATATACACAGAGAAAGGGGGGGGGGGGTGTAGGAACACAAAAATCTTCCACAAACTGCCCAGATCATGCCTGACAAGACTCCAACAGAAAGCTTTCCGGAAACAAGTTTACGTGCGCATAGGGTAGTGATGGCCTTGTCTGCAACTGCCTTCCCCCACTTTCTTATCCAATACAGGAGTAATGAAGTGTTTCCAACTACCTTCCAATCTAACTAAGAGGAGGGAGACCTTTTTTTAAAGTTCGCCAGTGTACACTGCTGAAAAAAAATGTTTGTTTCCATCGTATGAACCACGATTTACGGAACATGTTCACATAACATCACTTCCAGTTCCGTATACTGTTTTCTTAAAGAAAAGATACTTGCTTTGTAGATCATTGTTTAATGTACAGTTCTGTTTTTGCATTTTGTAGATCATTTGCTGATTTCTCAGATTTTAAACAATGGATTGTAGGTGCACCTATCTCTTCCCATGGTAGAATATGTGTCAGGAAATGGCTATGGAAAGGAACCAGGAATGGCAAGCTTGGATTATCAGCATCTAAAATCAATATGTCAAAATCATGAATCAATACCGATGAGGCGATGATTGAAGCTAGACATTTCTGTTCTTCATGGCAACAAAACCAATGATAACGTACAATGACCACTGGGCACTTCTAAATAATCTGATGAAGAGTGAAATTTAAATAAAGTTTGCGAAGGTGGGACAATTAGCATCAAGAAAGTAGTTTTGTGGAACAGGAGACATACTGAAAGTGGGGTGTCTATATCAATATCAATAATGTTTGTTTCTCTATAACCTAAGATTACACAACCACAATACAAGGGGGAAAGACAATTATTACCAGAACCAACACAGACTCAATATCTCAAAACAATCACCAATGAATGCCGGAAAAATATTCTACAATCAGCTGCCTCATGACATAAAACTGATATCTCCAAAAGATAAACAAATACAAACAATAAAAAAATATTTGAAAGAGAGAGCTCTCTACAGTATCAGAGAATTCATGGAACAAGACAATACAAGGCCAATGTACTAAACAATATGTGTTTTAATTTTATTCTTATTTCAATCATGCAATGATAATGTGTTTTTATTTTTATTGTAGTGTAATGAAGTGTATTTTTTAAATTTTTACTTTGGTGTAGTGATGTAATGTACTACACAATGTTTCTTCTTTTTTGTTATGATGTACTTAACTAATTATTATTTCATTATGTATCTTGACGTTTTCCATGCCCTTTTAATCAAGGGTCAACGGAAGAAAATAAAATTCAAATTCATGTGGCAGAATTTGTTATAGAAAAAGTCTGCTGTCATTGCATGTAGTGTCCAAAAGTGAAAATTCAGATATTTTACAGATTTTTCAAAAGTAACGTAATGAAGAATAACAGTGTTGTTAATAGGTGTACATTGATATGTGCAATTTTATTGTTTAATAGAAAATATAATAATAACCTGTGGTGCAACAACCCTTAAGGGCCTGGGCCTACCTACGGACTGCTGGCCTCACTCTTACATGCCTCAGCAGAAGTGGCGAGTTACAGGGCGAGGTGTGGTGAGCACGCGAACCCCCAGTCGTTGTAGGTTTCCGTGACCAGGGTACGCTACTCATTTATAGCTCCCAATTTTCTCATGATTATTGGTAGCCATTTGTCCATTACACAGGCTGAAATCTCAGGAGAGCTGTTACGCTTCCCCCAGGAAAATCGAACCAGTGTGCATCCTTTAGCCTGAACCCAAAGGGAGATTTCTCACTGCAGCGACAGGCAACATGTGGGAATTGAGGATTTCACCTATCGAAAGGCAGGCTTGTGCAGCCTGTCATGCCACTACGGTGTGAAACATTACTGCTGATTGGCTTGTTCCCAAGTGGCATGTGTCGTGTGTCACTTTGGTGTGAATTCTTCTCGAAACTTAAAATATATTATTGGAAAATAAATGTCTGATGAAGGGAGCGTGTGTTCTCCTGAAACGTCACAACGAAAAACTGTTTTCTTATGCTTGTAATAACCGTAAACTACAGAAAAATGCTTAATTGTAAACTGATGATTATAATAATTAGTAATCCTTTTACAAGTATAATAATTTACATCAAGCAATAGTTGTTACTATGATTATTCGGTCTATAGCTTAAAATTTCACTATCCTTGAGCTACTAAAAGGTGAATCCCTTCCATTATTACTCTCTTGTGTATGACTATGGCCCACCCTGATGCTGTTGCTGGTAGATGTATATACGTAACTGTGTACCGAGATTCGTGCAAAGCTTAAAAAATAATGGACTTAACTGTGTAAGGAATTAGCAGTGTATTATATTTGTTCTCTTCAGTGTTCTGATATTTATGTTTTGCGTACTTTCAGAGTAACCGGAATGAATGGCTCGATAACCATCAACGGCCATGAGCGCAATCTGAGCCAGTTCCGTCGCTTGAGCTGCTACATCATGCAGGACAACCAGCTGCACGGGAACCTCACAGTGGAGGAGGCCATGAGGGTGGCGGCCAACCTCAAGCTCAGCAGTGATGTTCCAAGTAGTGAGAAGGCTGAAGTGGTGAGTCCTCTTGGAAGTTTTTTTTTTGGGTGGTTGAAGAGATATTATCGTGTTTCACTTTATAGTTTTTCAATATCTTGATACTTGAAACAAGACTCCACTCTGTCGCAGGAATCTCTGGAGCAGGGCTTGAGAGGGCTCAACCAATGAGGAAGTGAGTGCATGGTGTTTAAAACGTGGCTGCAGCTACCAGCCGTTTGTATCAGCATGCACTGCCTTGCTCCACCCACTCGCTTTCTCCCGTTCTCTACCATTATGCATGGCTGTGCTACAGATTCCCAAGACAGTGTAGAAAGTTTTTTCATAGGGCATTTTCTTCGCATTAATCTTCCTTTGTCTTGTTAGTATAAGGTATGCCCAAATGAAAAGGAGACTACAGTTTATCTGAAGAATATTGGCATTACATAATATGTGAATTACAGTTAATGTATAACATGATACCTACACATAATTGCCATTGATATTGATGCACTGATCCCAGCAGGTATGAAGGGAGTGGATGGCTTCAGTGTTGAAACTCCTGGTTGCTTACAGATCCAGTTTTCCACGGTGTTCTGCACTTCCTCATCGCAGGTGAACCGTTGACCTTTCAGTGATTGTTTTAAGGGGCCGAAGATATGGGAGTCACATGGGGAAATATCTGGGCTGTACGGAGGATGTGTGAGGTCTTCCCATTGAAATGTTCTCAGCAGGTCGAGGGTCTTCTTGGCCACATGTGGCCTAGCATTGTCCTGGAGCAGCAACGTGCACTTGCCTTGGTCGTGGCAAGTCCTTTGTGCTTTCGCATCCCGCCTCATAGTGCTGACACCAACGGAATATGGTGCAACATGCGAGACACTGCTCTCCGTAAACATCCTTCATCCTGCAATAAATTTGTGAAGCATGCTCGCCTCCTGAGCGAAGAAATTGGATTACATCTCTGCGCTGATCTGGAGGAATCCATAATGCACCCATCCGCGCAAAACAACTCTTGCCAACTGAGGAAACAGCAGGCAAAGCTGTTCACTACACTCAAACTGGGACAAGCACTGCACCATCAATTGGCAAACATATTTACCTTCTTCGATTAGATACAACGCCGCTACAGCAAAGGTCTCCTTTTCATTTGGGCATATATTACACTGGCATATGTAGGATTTTGTTTCAGAGTGGGCTGAAATTGTAAAGGTGGATATTACATCGCTATGTATATATGTATAGGGGATAATACAATAAAATATTTCATAATTTTCATTTTTAATCTTCGTTTTAAAAGATGTTGAAAAGCAAAAATGGTAATCAGTGTTCATTTTAAAAAGATTTTCAGTTAATACTTCGGTTTTTTCCCCAAGTTCTTTACTTCTTTCATTTGAAAATTTTAATTTTCTCAAAATTTTGGGATGGGCTGTAGCCCCATCAGTTTTTCCCTTGTGTACACCAGCGGTATATTATAATTTATAATCTTGTCTTTCTTTGATCCATGTTAGTTGATTTGAGAAGTATGTTCCTGCTTGCACCCACAACACACTCTCCTGTGACCCAACGAAGCATTTAAACTTGTTGATTTAAATTACTTCTGTTGCTTGTTGTTTACCATGCCCAACCATGAATTCCTTTTTGTTTTTGTTGCGTCCCTGTGTAAGGTGAAGGGTGCACTTAGCTTTACACTACATAATTTTATCTTTGATTGCAGATAAAAGAAATCTTGGAAACTCTGGGTCTGCAGGAGCACAGGGAAACAATGACGAGCAATCTCTCTGGTGGGCAAAAGAAGAGGTTGTCGATAGCCTTGGAACTGGTCAACAACCCTCCCATTATGTTCTTTGATGAACCTACCAGGTGAGCAAGCTAGCAAGACATGAGTAATAAAACTGATAGTTTTTTTTTATGTTTGATTCAAGTTCCTTGCAGCAGCCAAAGAAACATTTTGCATTTATTATGCAAATCCTGGCTGCCTGTCTGACAGCAAAGATGGCTGCACTTTCTGTTGACCATTTGTTTATTTTGATATGGCTGTCATTTGTTTATCTGAATTTCACACAGAAACGCTGCTCTTTTTGTTGGTAGTAATTTCCAATAATAATTGTCATGCTTTATCTAAAGGTCTTGTGTCTTTTTTAACTTCAGTGTCTTAGTCAGGGCCGGATTAAGGTGGGTGCTATTGATGCTGCAGCATTAGGCCCATTCCTGAAATAGGCCCAGATGAAAACAGACGAGAATTTTCCGAAAGCGAACAGTTTTCTTTTGCTATATTAACCTGAAAATAAATCTTAGAATGAAATTTGGATCCCCAATTTCAGACACCTAGACACAGCGTTACTTATTATACAGCAGTGGCAGTCCCTGCATGGAACAGAGGGAACAGGCTGTTCCCTCCTACTTATCGCCCATTGAAGCTATTTTAATTATCTATATTAACATAATAAGAACACTTCTTTCTCTCGAAATCAACACGCCGAAGAAAACTTTCACCGTGACTGGACGTTTGTTTACTTCACCTACCTTCTTCGATCCATCCTCTAGTGCCTGATGCCGAGTATTTCCGACCACGCGCGAAGGTAAACGATCCTCAAAGTCCCACTTCCCACCTCCCCCGTCACGGAAGCTGAAAACTCTGGCTGTTCCCTACGAGAGACAGCGAATTCATTTTCCTTCGAGTTTTTGCTATGTGCTAAAGTTTAATTGCGTCGTAGTGATAGTTTTGAGTGTAGTAAGTCTATAGTTTCCTAATCTCATTGCAAAATTGCATCTGACATTCATAACGAACTGGAAAAATCTTCTACAGTTAATCGTCTGCTAAATGCCTTGGCTAAATGCTGCGAAATAGCTTCCGAGGGAACAGCTCGCATCCACCTGTTCCAACAGCCCCAATACCAGGCGCACGCAGAGGCAGGACAAGAAAGCAATGTTGTGAGCGTAGGGTTGAGAATGTTGTATGATCGAGAGGCTGAAGACGAAAGTTTTTAGTTCATTGAACTTTACAGAAAAGACAGCAAACCAACACCTACCCTAACCGAAATAAAAACAAAAACGAAATCGTACACAAGGCACTTTATGAAAAGTTACAACAACTCTGTAGAATGATTAACTGGATACTCTTCCAGTGGCAAATTATTGTTGTCCTTGTTTGTTCACGAGAAGGGAGTTGGAACAGTTCGGGTTTTGTCACAATTTCTACAAATCTAGCGGACGTGATGAAAAAACTCGGCCATCTGAATGCCATTATTGCATTGAGGAAGTTTCAATTACAAGAATGCTCAACCCTACAAAAAAGTCAACTTAATCTACAAAGAGAGAGATGAAACAGGTTTCGACAAAACATTTTCTCTCTCCGATCACTCATTTGCTTTTATTATTATTTTCTTTGTTGCGCATCAACAATTTTTGTTTTTAATGTTATTTTTACATTATAGTATCATATTTGCTTTAACAATGTTATTGTCCAAATTTTAACGTGCTTCATGCATGTTACTTCTGACAATTTTGTAACATATGTATCGTATGTTTATTTGGTCAGGAGGGGTGCCAACAGGGGGGATTATGGCGCAGGTTGCGCTATCGAGATTTGGGGGGGGGGGTTCCCTTCAAATAATATAAAATTCAACATTTATATCTTTTTCCAAAATATATGTAAAAATTTTACACCTTAAATACACCATATTTAATCCATTAGATGAAGAAAAAAAAGTGTTATTATCGAAGGGGGTGGGGGAGAAATATCCAACTCTTATATATTAGGCCTTAATTGACACGGGGGTTCTTGGGGGATTGTGAATTAAACTTTGGGGGGAACAGTATCCAACTCTATGTCTTAGATTATTGCGGGTATTTTAGTTAGAGGTGGATTGAGCCTTAAATTGAGGGCAATTATACAATTATTGTGTATTACTAATGTCTTAGACAGACTATTGCGGAAATTCTGGTGTGGAGACTGAGAATTAATTTTTTGGATTAGGCATAATCCACTCTTCAATATCAACAGTAAGTCTAAAATAGGCATGGAAACTTTGGTGAAATCTCAGATTGGCAAGAGATTTCTTTAGTGGAGAGAGTTCGAAAATTAAATTTTGGAGACTGTATTTAGCGGTATGATATCCACACGTTTTCGACCCCGAACGTGCCAAAGGGGAAGCTGGAAGGGAAGCTGGAAAAGACTAAATATCTCGGGATCTTAAGAAAGTATTGACATCCTATTAAATTAATATTCTTGAAAGCCTGCAAGGGAGTGGATTTAAAGATTTTCTTGCTCGCTTTGATTTCAATGATATGTTACTAGGATGCGTGTTTGGCGCTTGAGTGAGGTGAATGTGAAGTTTATATACTATAGCTGCATTACAAGACAAGATATATTCTCGATTATGATGAACGATTTTAGGGGTGGTCTTGAGTGATGGGCACCCCTGTTTAGGGAGGAGGGGCAGATCAAGTATAATGTTCTGTAAAGCTAAGAAAGAAGTTACTTTCAGTAGACACGCTGTCGTAATTAAATATGTTGTGGGGATTACGATATGGTTTAAGGGCATAAATTATATGATTTGGAGCGGATGCGCCATTGGCCTTGGGGCCAATGTATTTAGTTAATTTCAATAAGGGTTGAATTTTACTTGGTCTACTGCATTATATTAGGACAGGTATGGGAGGGGAGGGGGCAAGTGCAGGTCACCTGTTCCCCAGTCTGATTTAGCACCGCACGCCACTGTAATACAGTTACTATTATTCTTTGCACTGTGACATAATTATAACGTCGTCGTGTTTATTGTTCACCGAAGATTTCAAGCATCAGGCCCAATTTCGTTTTAATCCGGCCCTGGTCTTAGTGCAATATTTGTGTCTGAATCTGAGCACATTTACTTGATTGCAACATAATGTTGTATGTGCCAGCATTTAATATTCTCCAAATATGTGAATATTTTTAAAATATAAATTATTTTGAAGGGGAAACTACGTGTCAAATTCCCTTGCAACACTTGGGCCTCCCCCATGGCGTAGTGGTAGCGTCATTGCCTTGTAATCAAGGGGTCCCAGGTTCGATACCCGGTGGAGGCACATAGTGGTTTGGATCCCACTTCAAACTGTAGCTCCAGTCCCGATTAGCCTTACTGTGCATAAAGTGGACTTAAAACATCAACTCAAACCAAAAACCCTTGCAACACTTAACCTATGACAGTTGCTATGTACCTGGAAGAATTAAGGAAATCAACCTGAGGCTGAAGACCTATGGAGAAGTCAGGAGGTTGTATAAAAGTACTCAACCTGAAAAACCAGGCCATATTTAATTTTGATTGTACCTGTTATGAGCATGGATTTTCCACATATTTCTCATATAAGGAAATATTTGCAACCGGCTTCATTGCTTTCCTCTTTCCCCTAAAAGAAAATATTGCAAATAAACAGAGTAGCCTGAAAATTTGTTTTGGACAAATTGGATAGGAATATTGTTCCTTTTTTTTCACAGCCAAACCATAATCTAAAGATGTTTGTATTGTAAAAATAGTTTTTTATGGATGTCAGAATTTGTGAACATGAAACAAATATTTACTTTCAATACATTTAGAAAATTATTAACTGTAAACTTTTGTTTATAGTGAAATTAACCATGAAAATTGAAAGATCCCTTTCTTGATAAGTAGGGGCATGCATATTTCGTTTTTGATGGAAAAACAAAATGTGAAAAAAACACATTGTAGTGTTAATTTTTCATGTTTTTGAAAGGTGTGAGATGCATTTTGTGACTATGTTTTGTCACGAAATAATGCGAAATGAACTGCAAAAAGCGAAATTAACTCTTAAACACGAAATTTAGGGTTTATTCACAGACGCGACACCTTCTGAGGTCTGAATTATCCTGAGTGTTATGCAATTCCCGGAAAATTAATTCTGCTGTTAATATTGGAGAAGCAAGAATGGACTCTGTTACACAGAAATAAACTTAATACTCTGATAACTACATAAATGTGCTATTAGAAGTGAAATGTTAATTCTGTGGAATAAGTGTAGTTTTTAAATCAAATTTAGGATTATATTCACAATTTTAAAACCAAATGTCTTTTTATATATCACTTTTCATCCAATTTTTCACCGCTATAACACCGATATTTTATTTTATTTACCGCTTTTGAACCTGAAATTGACTCAGTTTTTGTACCGAAATTGTTGCTCTTTTATTTACCAAAAATATGTGCCTCTATTGATAAGTATACACAGCTATGCATGCCTGGTATTTTTTCACCTTTAAAATTATCATCAGATAATATTTCTTGTACACATTTTTGTTGTACATATTAGAATGTTGAACAGCTTTTTCAAAATTAAACATTTGCAAGAAAGTCATTGTCTGAAAAAGACAGCACTTGATCTCATACTTTTATCGGAGCTCAGTCCTGGAAACATTTTCCAATTCGTGCTCTTTCCTCGTTCCAGTGGTTTGGACAGTTCCTCGTGCTTCCAGTGCGTGTCCCTGCTGAAGTCCCTCTCGCGTGGAGGGAGGACCATCATCTGCACCATCCACCAGCCGAGCGCCAGGCTCTTCGAGATGTTCGATCACTTGTACACCCTTGCAGAGGGCCAGTGCGTCTACCAGGGCAGCACGCAGCAGCTGGTGCCTTTCCTGTCCACGCTAGGGTTGGATTGTCCCAGCTATCATAACCCTGCTTCCTTTAGTAAGTGTATTTGCAGAAAAACTCCTAAGTTAAAGCACTACTGAAACATTTGAGAGTTGTTTTTATAGGTACCGAAAATAAGCTGCACTTTTTAATCCAAATTTCAACTGTGTAAAGTTAAGGTGCACGTTACGTTCACAACTTTGGGCTTTTACGATATTTCATTATATCATATACTGTTTAAAAATTATGCTTATTGTTCAGTTTTAAATAATGCAACAATGCAATACTTGATTTTGGTGTTAAGATTATGTTTATTGTTTCATGTGAAAATACCGGTAATAGCATGTTTTGCTTAGAATCAAAGCAGTTATATACAGTGTTTTTAAAGAGCTGTACTCAATGAGAAATGAATTTTTAGTGCATTTTATAATACAAGAATAAATATCCATCCTTGGAAAATAATTTCTATACAAGTAAGTCATCCTGCTAACAAAAAGAAAGTTTGCAGAAAAACTTGTTGGAAAAATTAATTTAGAATTTAATAGTAACTTAATTTACGTACTTACTTAATCCTAACTCTTCTACCTTCCGTTGTAGAGGGTTAATAGTAACTTAAATTTGAAATTCAATCTAGATAGTTTGCTAAGAGTTGTGCTGTGCTTATGATTGTGTAAGATGCCATGTCTTTCTGTCTATTCTTGGTACGATTTTCACATTTCTTTTTCTACAGTCATTGAAGTGTCCTGCGGAGAGTATGGCGACAACATCCAGAAGTTGGTGACTGCCATCAAGAACGGAAAGCACGACATACGAGCTGGGAAGCCTCTTCCGGACGTAAAACACATCAACGGCAACATGAACAATGGAAAGTTCATGAACACGAACGGCTCCTACATGAACGGCAGCGGCAACGGCCATGTTGTGGACCAGAAGGATGGGCAGGAGAACGGGAACCTGAACGTGGACAGCAAATGCAATGGGAACGAGGATGGGGGATACCTGAACGGGAATGGAAACCTCCCTGCTATCAACGTTCTCCCATACACTACCAATGATATCGCCAAGGAGAATGTTGTCGGTAAGTGGAGAGTTGTAGATTAAACCCTTTAGTTCTTCACCTTTTACATTTTTCTCTGAAAGTACAGGGTGAGGCATAAGTCACATGTTTTCTTTTTATGAATTTCTCTAGATTAATTTTTACAGGCTATACAAAAGATTTAATTATGGAATTTTACTTTGAAAATTTAAGATTCTCCAAAGACTGAGGCCATCCATGTATTTTGTGTTTTTCTTTCATCTAATATCACACGATTACTTTCTTTGAAATTATTTACAAGCAAAAACATATTAACAAGTCTGCCACAGTTATGGATCAAAAGAAAATACAGTAGACCCTGATTTTACATTTTCGAACTACATTTTTCTGCATTTTACATTGTGTTCATGTTCCCAATAAAGATATATGCTATAAAATTAAATATGATAAATGCAGTAAAAAAAAAGAAGGTAAGTTTATGAAGGCAGAAATTATATTCACTTTTAAGGAAATGTTATTTAATTTTTGTTTTACATTTTAAAAACTAAAAGTTAGGTTTTAAAACCTGTTTGCAACTTTTGGTTCACTCTCTGTCAAAACACTGAGATCAACTGTGATAAAATTAGGTTCAAATTCAAGATAAATATTCAGATGGAGAAGCAGTTGTTTTAGTGAGAAATATTTTTAAAATACAACAATAATATTTGTACCCTTACGATTGTGACCTCTCGCAAATCCTGTACAATAAGTTGTAAAATAATAATAATAATAATAGAAAAAGGGGTGTAAGGGGTGACCTTCCACGTAGTACACCCAAATGTCAACCTCACTTCCACATTAGTACACCCTGGACTGAAGACTAACGAGGCTCTGGCGACTGGCCCCATGGCCAGTATAATTTTGTTTGTGTTGTCCTTTTTTTTTTTTTCCTTGTGTGTGCTGAGTGCCCCTTTACAGCCTCAGCTTTTAACGAAAGTCAGAAGATTGTAATATTTTAAGATTTTAGTTCTGCAACGTTAGAGTTGTTATTTGTAACAATAAGGGGCTGGACCCCGTAGAATGTGATGGGTGCAAAATAGCCTTAGTGCTGATGCACCCAAAATTTTAAATTCAAATTCAATAATAGAAAAACTTGCTACATGCTGTTCTATTCTTGATCTTTCACATACTTGTTTGATACCTAATGGAGGCACATGGCAAAGGGGCTCTGGATCCCACTGTAAACTGTAGGTCCAGTCCCGATTAGTCTTTCTGTGCATAAAGTGAACTTAACAATTGTATCTTTCACATACTCACCTTCTTAAGGAGCATTACAAGTGCAGGTCAAAAAAGCTGTAAAATAGTGAAAATTAAAAGCAGGTTAAATATAGAAGTATATCCTGATGGCAGCTTGATTCAATGCCAGGAAGACTGATGTGTTTTATCCTAAGTTTTTAATTGCAAAATTTACAATTTTTTTTGCTGTAACCCAAGGACTGCATATGAATGGATTTTAATGTAACAATGATCCTTTACTTCCCAGCTGTAAAGAATGGAGGAGACCACTCAGCACCAGTCGTGATTCCAGTTGACCTGACTGCTTCAGAGAAGGCTGCCGACAGCTGCACCACTGCACTTCTGGACAGCGGGATTTCTGGAAAGCAGCGTCGGTACGCAACCTCCGGGTTGACTCAGTTTTGGATTGTGCTGAAGAGAACCTTGCTTTTCAGTCGAAGAGACTGGGTAGGTTATTAATTTGCAAAACATGAAATTGTAATGATAACATTGGAAACATAAATACATATATTGAATACATATGCATACATGTATTATTGTAGATGATGAAATACTGTTCTAAAAGTGAGTAAAATATATTTGTAATTATAATTCTGATTCTATCAATTTTTTTATAAGTTTTGAGTGGCAGTGAGAAATCTAAGATCTGGTTATTCGTTGTAAGTGTATTATACAAATCAAACATTCTGCTTCTCAAATTTTATTGAGAATACTATAACACCTGTACTTTTATTCCATTTCAAAACCGATCTCAACAGACACTTTTTCAAAAAATGTCTCTTGTGATGAACCACACTGATATTAAAAATTCTGAAAAATTAGGGTGATTTATAATATAATTCTCATCCTAGAGCATCCTGTAAATTCTTCATGTGTATTGGCTTATCTATCGTGTACTGAAAATAGGTTTATAGCTTGGGTTGAACTGATGTGTTGGTACGAGCCAATACTTTTTCTGTATTTATTTAATGGGGGTCAACGAAAAAGCCACCCAACACTTTTGCAGTGTCCAAATATTGTGGAAATTACACAAAGGTTGTAATTTTAATGACATGTAATTCCTTGAATATTTTAAGCAAAGTGGTAGAGTCGTGTGGTATAGTTGCAATGAATGAAATTACCCAAAATTAACATTGCATTGGCTAATCTTAAATTTTGTGTCCGTCAAAAAATGAATCGTGCATATCTGAATGTATTATTTTATTTATTAAAACTGCTTATCTTGTTTTTCAGACACTTATGTATCTAAGATTGTTTGCCCACGTGCTGGTGGGGATTCTGATTGGAGCCCTGTACTACGACATAGGAAATGACGGAGCTAAGGTCCTCAGCAACCTCGGGTTTCTCTTCTTCAACATGTTGTTCCTCATGTACACGTCCATGACAGTCACCATTTTATCTTGTGAGTATGATCAGTTTTTTACCAACACAAGCTGCTGTTTCAATTTGTTTGCACGTGTATTAGACACGGGGCAGTTTAATCTGTCCTCTGTCATATCAGTTGATATTCACGTATCAATTCATTGGTTTTTACCATTTTGAGAAGAGTGAGTCTCTTCCACTAGCTCTCAGGAATTTCTTAGTGCATCCTTACCTTTTTCATATGTTGTGTTTGTCCTGTGTGGGTCCTGTTATAACATTTGCACTTCTAACCTTTCTCAAGGGACCTTTTTGCACTCCTTTTTTAACTCGGGTAAAGATTTTTGATAAGGGGATATTTCCCCATGTATATTGAAGAGTGCAAAATGGCTGTATGTTCCAATGCACCCAAAATTTTAATTAATTAATTCATTCATTGGTTAATTAGAAAAATTACATAATTTTATCACTTATGTTTCCTAGCTTGTAAGATTCTGCGATTGTTATTTTCTATGATTATACATATAAAACTCCCACGTGGCCGTAAGGTTAGTGCTCTTATCTTTGGTGCAATGAGTCCTAGGTTCAATCCTCAGTCATAAGCTAGAGAACAAGCCCAATGATAGGGCTTGTGAAGATGACTATACACTACCCAATAGAAATCTGCTTGGTAGGCCTCTGTCCTCAAATTACTGTCGAACCATGGAGTTTCGTTTTGTATTTACAGGATTTCTACAGTAATTCTACATTTAGCATTTTTAACTTCCAATTATGGAAAAAAAGACCCTTTTGAAACAAGCTTAGCATTTCAAATATTCTCTTTTACAATATCGAATTAACATGAGAATTCCTGAAAATTTTAAAACAGCCATAGGTTACTTGGATGACTGGCTTCCCTAGGACTCCTGGCTTCGTATACTGCTACAGTAACTACACTGCATTGTGGTCTAGATGCTAGGTGAAGGAAAAATAACTCTTGAGACTGAACCTATTAGATTCATGTAGTAAATATGCGAAAGCATATAACATTGGCTTTCTATTTATGTAAATCAGCATCATTAATTGTTCTGAATTTCCTTTCAGTTCCACTGGAAATGCCTGTATTGGTGAAGGAGCATTTCAATCGATGGTACTCTCTTAAGTCGTACTACTTAGCCATTACGCTCTCGGATTTACCATTCCAGGTGGGTTGATGTATTACGTTCATAATAATTACCGTAATGTGTTTCTGTTCATTCCTAGGTGGTATTCATAATTATCATTGTACTGTGCAACAGTTGTCAGTTTCAAGGATTCCTTCCACAAAACACTGAAGATACAAACACAATGTATGTAAAATATTGTAATATACAAGGGAGATTCAAATGTAACCCTTAATTTGTTTTTGTTTCTTGTCTAGTAGATTTCTGTATGTAGGGTTGCACAAGATTGCTGCATTTTAGCACAGATCTATTGCTGATCTATGTATATTTTAAACTTTGAGTTAGTGCCTGTTTACATTAAGAAGAATAAGTTTTTGGGGTCCACGTGCAGTCACTTATGAACCACTGCGAAGGCCTTTCCACCCATCCGCCTGCGAATTGAGGCAATTTTCGAACTTTCTCCTCCATTAGTAAACTGGCTGGTGTGGTAAGCATGCACAGAGATATTGAATTTTCATTTTCAGAGAAATTCCTGAGGAGTAATATTAACAAATGAAAATTATATTAAAGAGGAAATAAAAAGCAGGCTTAATTCAGGAAATGCATGTTACTTCTCCCTTCATAAACTTTTGTCTTCTCGTTTAATATCTAAGAAACTAAAAGTTAAAATATACAAAACAGTTATTTTGCCTGTGGTATTATATGGGTGTGAAACTTGGTCCCTTACGTTGAAAGAGGAACACAAATTGAGAGTATTTGAAAATAAGATCCTTAGGAAAATCTTTGGGCCTGAAAGGGACGAGGAGACAGGTGAGTGGAGATGGTTACATAATTTAGAACTACATAATTTGTATTCATGTCCAGATATTATTAGAATTATTAAATCAAGAAGACTTAGTTGGGCAGGCCACGTGGCACGAATGGGAGAGGAAAGAGGAGTTTACAGGATTCTTGTTCGGAAACCTGATGGTAAGAGACCTGTAGGAAGGCCAAGACGAAGATGGAGGGACAACGTTGAGATGGACCTAAAGGAAATCGGTAGAGATTGACAAGAGTATATAGATCTTGCTCAAGATAGGGAAAGATGGAAGGCCTGTGTTGCTGCAGCCATGAACCTTCGGGTTTAAGAAGGCTAGAGAGTTAGTTAGTTAGTTAGAGAAATTCCTGTAAGTCTTTAGGCTGACAGAGGGCAAGAAACCAGTCCTCTTTACTGGTGCAAGTGTGTATAGGAGGCGCCATCTTTAAAATGACAAAAGTTTGAAGCTCACTTGATCAGTGTTGCAGCCTTGAGGTTGTTTTGTAAATTAACAGTTGATACCTCATGTAAATTTGAGCTGTATACAGTCTGCGTTACAATTTTTATTGCACTTTTATGGTTTTCATTTGACTCTTGTAATATATAAAATAAATATTTTCTTTGTGACAAGCATTAGGGTTCATAAAATAAAATAATTACATTTTTATCCTTATGTATCGGCACAGAGAATACCGTGTACATGTGAAGACTTGGCAAAATCTTAAAAATCAAATCTATGCCAGTAACAGAATCATTACTTATCTGATGAAGGGGTGCAAATTAATTGAGTTTGGTGTTGATATTGAGTCCAATTTATGCACATAAAGGCTAGTTGGACCTACAGTTTAAAGTGGGATTCATACCACTGTGTGCTTCCACAGGGTACCATACCTGGAACCGGGACTTTAAAAAGTAAACATGAATTATGTACATGAAAATGTGTAGATTACATAGCCAGTTGCAGAGAAATGACATTTATCCTCACATGTGTAAGGAATTCCAATAGCAGTAATAAGTTGCAGCATACTTGCAAAGGACCTTATAAACAGTGGGGCCAATGTATGTGGGCTTGTACCGACAGAGCCCACCCAATTATTTGTCGTATTATTATTATATATTTGTTATCGTAATTCATAGTGGATTGTTTATTAAAATCATAAATAACAGATTTCAAACAAATAAGTAAAGATGCATTATTGGTGTGGATTAATATCATCATATATGAAAAGGTGGATTCGTTAGATTTTTTGTGAACATACGTCAAGAGTTTGAACCCACCCAATAGTTTTTAAAAGTTGGCACCTATGCTTATAAACTTAAAAAGAGATCTAAGGTGTGGAAATTGCAGTGAGGCCAGATATTGGCTTTCTAACTTGGTAAAGAATTGGCATAGAATTAGTTCAATCCTCTAATCAACTTACAGTTCATTTTTCAGCACACTTTTTGTTCAAGATTGATTTTGCTACCTGTACTTACATGGCATATACTTGCTTCAAAAAACTGTCAGACATTTGGAGAAATCGATCACGAACAAAAACTGTACTGAAAAATGAACTGTAAGTTGATTAAAGTGAACTAACTATTTCTCCGCGTCTTTAGATACAGTGTTGGCATAGAATGTCAAGGACCTGGGATTACAATTATCACAAATTTTGAACATGTTAAAATTCTTTTCAGTGACTCTGTTCCTGGCTTGTAAGAGCTATATTAATGATAACATATAGCAAAATGTTAACAATTTGTGCGTTCCTTTCCAGGCCATCTTCTGCGTGCTGTACGTGCTCATAGTGTACTACTTCACCTCACAGCCTCTCGAGACGTTCAGATTCTCCATGTTTCTCAGTTCTTGCCTTCTCGTCTCCTTTGTTGCTCAGAGCATAGGATTGGTTGTTGGTGCAGCCATGAACGTACAGGTATGCATCATTCAATATGCCATTCCTTTATGTTGAAATCTCCGTAAAATGTTTGTCTTTGTCTTGACAAGATCAGGCAATTCATTTTCAAGCCAGGCATGCTCTTCATAAGAGATGGCAAAATAAGTCAACTATTTTGCTACGAAGATATCGTAACATATTGTTGAAATGTGCCTATTTATTGATGATCAGATTAATCAATAAAATCAGTTGTTTGGATGGTTCGATCAGTCACCACGTCAGTGTTGACAGGATTGTTTCACCCATAATTGTGTGTCACAGTAGGAATAGTTGATATTTGTGAATTTATCATTGTGTACTGGAAAAATGATCTTTTGAATTACGATGTTATTTGAAACATGATGACATGACCACAGTAATGTCTGGATGTCGGTGCAGGTTGTTATAACAGGCAGACCTTGTCTGCAATAGATGCAGCTCATGTATTCATAAATCAACCATCCTCTACATCAAAATGCTGCACTATCACACTGAAGTGAACATAGAAATCACGAATTTACTGTTTGATACATTTTTAAAAAAAAATCTGAAATTTTTGCTTTGTCCACTTTAAATTTGAAAAATATTTTGTATGTCCCTCACCATGACCATGCAGTCTAAGGTGCAAGCTTTGGGATCTGGTTGCAGGATGTGCACAGGTTCGAGTCTCCTGGTTGGGGCGGGGTGTAACAACTTTTCTCCTTGAGATTTCAGCCAGTGTATGGGACATGTGACCGACCACCCATCATCCTGAGGAAAGTGGGGAGCTACGAATGAGTAGCATAACCCGGTCATCGAAACCTACAACATTACTCGGGGTTCGTCATGCTGACCACGCCACCTCGTAACTGGTTGTATGATCGCCCACTTGTGGTTGAAGTGAAGGCGACAGTCAGTAGGTAGGCACTGGTCCTCATGGGCTGTTATGCCATTGGTTGTTGATATTATTATTATTATTATTTTGCATGTTGATGAAAATGTTGGTAAAATGTAGATATATTTGATCTCTTGCAATTAAAATGTTTTTCCAGAACGGAGTATTCCTTGCTCCTGTAATGTCCGTCCCCTTCCTCCTGTTCTCCGGCTTCTTCGTGAGCTTCGATGCGATACCGATATACCTTCGGTGGATCACGTACCTCAGTTACATCCGATACGGCTTTGAAGGTACGGCCCTGGCAACCTACAGCTACGGACGGGAGAATCTCAAGTGCTACCAGATCTACTGCCATTTCAAGAATCCCGAAACCACTCTGGAAGAACTCGACATGACCAATGCAGACTTCACGGTCGACATCGTTGCCTTGCTCGTAATCTTCCTCGTCTTGCGTCTGCTGGCCTTCCTCTTCCTCAGATGGAAGCTGCTGTCTCAGCGATGAGCTGCATCACACACTATGTTAATGTAAGATAGTTTTCTTTCTTCAGTTCCCCCGATGTGGTGTGTAGTGATGGTTTTTTTTTTGTATCCTTGGAGGAGACAGTGATTTCAGATGATATGGGCAATATAGAAATGATTTTCGTTTTGCGAAAGAAAGAGCTCCACCATGCCTTGTTTTGTCTCGCTCAAACAGTGATTGAAACTAAAATCACTTAAATACAATGGAAATATTAAAATAACTTTTATTTTGTACAATGTATTTTTTGATACTGCACTTACCGATGACTGTATTCATTTCAATGTCTGTAATTTTTCATTACTGAATAATCATGTGTAATTTTCAGTGGGAAAAAAAATATAATGTTAGTATTACTGCCACTTATTGATGTAGAGATGGAAGATTTCACCTTGGAACATCTTCCTTGTTTGTATCTTGTTAGTTGACAGTCTTTGGAGAGGAGATGTGAAAATGTTACTTATTTTTATTATGAAGGTGCAGTTCATATGTAATGAAATAGAATTAAGGTTCTGCTAAGCCTTTGTCCGATGCCAAATTTTCCTGTCAAAAAACCGCTATGATATTCCAAAACGTGAAAAATCACAACTGCTTAGAATTCCCTCTAGAATATTCATGTGAATCTTCACATGGTTTGCTTTCACTGTCGTCTAGATATTATCGATAGTTTAATGGACTTACATAGCCACAAGACTATTCAGAATATGTAGGCAACATGGAAAGCAAACTACATGAAGATTGAAGTGGATGTTTTAGAACAAAATCTAAGCATATGTTTTTTTTTTGTTTTTCTTTCGGATTTTGGATTATCGTAGCGATTTTTCAAAAGGAGATGACAATTCAAAAACAACTGTCCTTGCATCAGCCAAAAGATCTAACCGAGCCTTAAAAATATATGAAACATGTTGAAAATGAAACCTATCATCGTTTAGTCATTTTTCTTTGGTCAGAGTGGAGAAAAGTACTAGTTGTGAACCGTCCATTATGGCTTTTGGCTCTATAATACCTTCCACAAGTCCAATCAATAAGAAATGCATTGATCAACTTACTTAGAAAGGATTTAATAAGCTTATCACGTCCCATGTACTTTCAAGAATTCAGTCTTGTGGTCTTTTCAAGTCATCTCACTTTCTTTTTTGAATTTCTTCTGGATTTCTACAAATGTAATCTTGGCAGACTCTCAAACATATTACAGTTGTCATTCCTATTTTGCCCATTACTATTAAGATTTATATGTACGTAGCGTACATGCCAGTATGTGTATCGTTATCTCTTGACTGTGATATTACATTGTGAATTTGAATGAAGTTGGTGCAGGTACTTTCGCCACAATAAAATGGAGATCATTTACGCTCAGGTCGAAGAGAACTGTGTATTTGTTCACTTCTGTACATGACATGTTACTTAAAAGTGGCCTTATTTTATCTGTGTAGATATACAGTGGAACCCCGGTTTAACGTTACCAGATTTTATTTTCCTGCATTATACATTCATCCTCACAGACCCAATAAAGCATAAGGTAAATCTTTTGCATGGATATTAAGATTTTTAAGCTTGGTCTTTTGGAAAATGTAAAATCGAAGTTCCACTGTAGTAATTATTGAAATTGGTTGAGGGACTTTATAGCAAATGAATCGGCTACTAATGTACTTCCACTTATCTGTTGCAAGTGCCGGAAGCCTGTAACAAATTTCTGTGTAGCATTTCTCGTACGTTAAAAAAAATAACTTTATAGGAGGCATTATTTTCTGCTTGAAAACAGTCAAAACATCACGGAATTTTACAACTTTCCATACTAATGCTTATTATCATTATTGCATTGTGGGAAATACGTGAGCCAGTTTTACAAATACTCATAAAATCAGTTACAATGAAGTAACAATATTGACTTAAATATACAGTAATCGCACTATTATTGTAGTAATTGGTTGCCCAAAGGGACTGTAGTTAAAACGACAAGTGTGTGTTAATGCAGAATAGATAAGGTAAATATGTATCAATTATGTTTCTGAATATATCAAAATATAAACTTAGGACCAGGTAGCAGTATTTTTTTGTGAATTGCTCATTAACATCGAAATGCATTTAATGCTCCTTATGTAATAATAAATTCTTATATTGGGCAAACTAAAGTATTTATCAGAATAGGACTGGTAGAGTATTGTTTCTTTAACTTGTTTTATGGAATTGTCACTTAATTTCTTCTTGTAAATTACAGTATTTGCCTGCATCTAAGATGCACCCCATTTTTCATACACTATTTTGAGGAAAAAGCTTTATCACTGATTTTATAATTAATTTACAATATATCAAATATAATGTAATAGGTGGCTCTGCTTTCAACAAATAACACTTAATCTAACTAGTCTAACTGCTAAGTTTCGTCGTCACACGCCGCAAGAAGGAAATCCTCTGATTCAGAACAGAGAAAGTTTCCAGAAATGAAGGTAATCACAAACTGACTATTGACGTATAAGACACACCCTGTTTTTCAGATCTATTTTTAAAGGGAAAAAGTGTCTTATACACCGGCAAATAGGGTACATATAATAACTTTAAGGTGATCATATGTAATTAATACAAACATGTATTTTTAAGTCGAAAGGAATTGTCTGAAAAAATATTAATGAAACCTCAAAATGCCACAGTTTGGCCTACATGAATACCATCTGGCGGCATTTACTTGAATTATGAGTAAGTAATGTGTGTTGATCTGTGGTACTTTTTTCGGCCAGGTTGTAAAGCACCAGGATCACTTTTAAGGAAGCTACATAAGGAGCATTAAACAAACTTCACCCAACATAACTATATCTGACATTTGCATGTTTTTAAATAACCTAAGAACCAATAATACTAATTATATTGATATGTGACTTTATTAATGATACTGTGCATATAGAAATACAAGATTATTATATAAATTTATATGTGTAATGTTAAAAAGAGATTTAAACACTGTTGGTAATCGTGTTTTATAAGATTTGTACATGACAAAATGTTTTCTACTTGTTACGTCATTTGGAAATATACTCGAAGGGTTAATAAACAATATCCGGTGATGAACATTGCAATTATTTCTTAGATGTGTGAATTTGTATGTATGTAATTAATGACTAATAACCAGGGAATGGATTTTAAAGTGCATTTATGTTCGGGAAAGGGAAAACCAGGTTCTGAAAATGTTTGCAAAAAGGTGCAAAAAAGGTGCTGTTAAAATGCCTTTATTCCGGGCTAAACCAGTTACATTAACATTCTTTATTCAACACTATAACAAATAACATACCGTATTTACTCATGTATAATGCACACTTTTTTCCAAAATTTTTGCCCCCAAAAACTGTGGTGCGTATTATGCACGGAATAATTCAGACAGCCAACATGAAACCGTACAGGGTCATTCCATGATTTTGGGACACTTGCATTGATTTTTCATGTTTACGGAACCCTATCATGTTATATATCGTTGTAAAGCTTGAATCCTACAGTTTCTGAATATGGAAACAGTATTCCATACAAGATAACGACACTAATGTGAAATGCGGTTGAAATAAGTTCATCACAAAATGAAGAAACGTTCTGATTTTTATGGTACTTTGGATGAAAGAAAACATAAGAAAAAAGATAATAAAAATTAAACTGTATTACTGGCCAAATAATATGACATACATGGAGTGTGTAAATTCCTTAATGGAAGAAATCTTGTGCTGCTAACTGCTATTTGGAAGGTCCTGAATGTGCCTCGTATAAATGTTACATTAGTGACGGAAAGAGAAATTATATATTTTGAAAAAGGAATGAGCAATTGAATAGGTATGACGTCATTCACCTCTTGATCAGCATAGCAACAGATCTACAACCTACAACTAAGGAATCCTTTCTTGAAACTGGATTGTACTGTGCATTATATACGAGATATAATTTTTTGTCACTTTTACCATCCAAAACCAGAGTGCGCAGTATATACACAGATGCACTATACACGCGTAAATACGTAATTAGTAATATTTACATAAAGTAACCAGTATTTAGGAATTATTTCGTATTCTCAATAAATTAATCAAAAATACAAAACTTTTGTACTTACGTGTAGCGAGTATCTATTATTTCAAACGACGTTTCGGGAACAACTGTTCCCTTCTTCAGGTTCTTTATCTCGGCTACCAGAAATATGTCATAGCCATGTCAAATCATCTCAAACGTCAGGAAAAAAGGAAACTGTAGAGTTAAGGTGAAGGCAGAAATTGGAAAATTTTTCTAAAACCTTTACTAACCCCATATTCCCTCGTTTGATTAAAACCGTCGCAGCAGGTTGTGTGCGTGCGGTTTCCCTCCTCACTAACCTTCGCCTCCAATTTCCCCTCACCATTACGTCAAGTCAAGTTCGAAGTCGCATGCTATTTGGGCCTCGCGGATTACGCTTGGGGTGAGTTGGAAACCTGTTTTCTTGAATTCTCGTTTTTCCCATTTCTTGGAACATCCCTATCCATATGTCATCTACATTTGCATCTTCTCTATTTAGTTTATTCTCCCTGTCTTTTTTTTAGGAAGTAAATGTGGCATTTACTGGGTTTCAATCAACTTGTTACACTGTATTACGCTCAACATTTCTGTTTTCGAATGTAAGTTGCTGACACTTTGTGCTCGGTGACTGATATTATCTTGCTACATTATCTTTGGAACTATTGGGGCTGGTAAAAATGTCATATGCGGGAAATGGATTTCTTCAAATTTACAGGAGAAAGTACTTGCGCAATTGAGTTTCTGTGTAATTTCGGAAGTTTGTACAAGTGTTTTCTCGCATTTTTTAAACTATTTTGCCGCTAAATCATGTATTTTTCTATAATAATGTCCGTCCAATGCACGAAAGCTGTTGCTTGCATTTCCATCCATGTACTTGAACCGGATGTTGCGAGCATCTGATGACGTAATCCCCGGTAAGTGTTTCCAAACATGGTTTTTCACTATATTGCCCAACCTAAAGCAACCTAACCTAACCTTACCATGATGGTGCGTGGGGCTATCATGAATGGTTTTTGGGTCTATTCGTGGATGGTTATACGATCCAGAATCGTTTTTGGGGCTATGAGGGAATGGTTTTCGGGGCTATGTGGGAAGTTTTCTGTTAAGAAGGTTGAAACACAACGCTAGTCAAGATTTGCCCGCCATTTTGCGTGTTCAGGAAGCGAGAAAAGAACAAACAATAATTACTCGATATGTCTACAATAGATACTAATTTCGTTGAAAAAATCTAAAACCCTTGTTAAACAATTTTTCGCAATGCAGAATAGGTAAGTACAAATGTAAAAAAGTAGAGAATAAATGAGTTAGAGCAATTTCCCGCATATGACAGTTTTACCCAATGATTATATTATACCATTTTAAAGCTCTAGTTTGCTCTACAAAATGAAACTAGGATTTTATGTAGCTGCTCAAGAAGAGTGAAAATCATTTATTTTTCTGTCCAATTTTTTTAACAAAACATTGAAGGAAAAATGTGTTGAAGCATCAAAGAGTGGTAAAAAGGGGATAAATGTGCTAATTTCATAAAAAGGTGCAACAAAGTGTGTTAATTTTACTTGACTTCATGTCCTAAAATACATATCTCAAATTATTGGTATGAAAACCGCTATATTTTTGGAAAGGTGCTGCAGCTTAAAATCCCTTCCCTAGTAATAATGATTGACAGAGTGGTCAGTGTCATGTGCCAGTCCCAGGTACAAACCCTGGTCATGTCATGTCATTGTGTTTCCCCACTACCCATTACAGTTGTTTGTCACTCATTCTTCCTCAAGAGGCATCATGCATGTGGATAACCTCTTGTAGAGATATATCTATGGATGCTGGATGGACCAAATTTGGAGGTAAGCAGGACAAAAGACCACTCTTTGAAGATATGTAATGCCTGTCTCCCAATTTTGGAAGAAGAAAGAATACACATTTTCAACAGTTGTAACTTTCAAGAAATTTTGAATATTGGTCATTTTGCCCTGGAGCCCAAATCGTTGCACACTGTTATGGTGTTTTTTTTTGTTTTTATTATTGCATGCAAAAGTGAAATATGTAAGATAAAAAGCAGTGGTTGAGATGTTATAGCCCATTTTATAAAGATCTATCCCATAATACTCTGAGGGGAATCGAAGGGCTTTTTCAAAATCTGTTATTAATAGTAAGTTAAAGTTCTCTGTGCATATAGCACTGTGCGATATAGGCACATTTTATGGGCAGTGGAGGTAGGGCCTCGCACATTCTCAATCTCGACCATTTTGGAGGGGATGTGATCAGCACCATGCACAATTTGGTTCAGTCATTTTGTTTTGCTCAAAGTTAAGCTTTCAGAAATTTAAAACCTGGAAAATAGAAGGAATTTACGATCAAGAGGAAAATGAAAGTCATTGAGAGTATTGGCCGCGGGGGCTCAGGCGGTAACGCGTCTGACTACCATGCTAAAGGTCCCGTGTTCGATCCCCGGCCGGTTCAAATCCGGGAACTTTTCTAACGATGGAAGCGGCTCCAGCACCCACCCAGCGTCGAATAACATGGGTACCTGGGGGAAACCCTGGGGGGTAAAGGCGGTCAGGGGCGTGATGCTGATCACATCACCCCCACTCACGACCAGATCAAGAAAGTGTGGGGCATTACCCCCACACCCCCTATACGCCTTCATGGCGTGGTGCTATGCACAGGGGAACACTTTACCTTTTCTTTTTTATTGAGAGTATTAATGAGAACAACTTAGTTTATTCATAATTGGGAAAAGAGAGATGCGGTAGTATATAAATGCAGAGAAACTAGTACTCACTTTTATCTGCGAAGCTGCTTTTTCTTTTTCAATTAATTTCAGTGACCGCTGCCACCATCCTCGTTCGAACTTGCTGTACTGTTGCTTGGTGTGCGTCTTTTGTTTGTACAGAACATTCCCTAACATTTGCTACGAGACTTGGCGGCAAGCGGCCCAGCATCAGCGCTTGTCTTTCCCAGTGAACGGGTCCACGACAGTCACTAGAGTCTGCTATTAAATTTACAGTTTTCATATTGTGTACTACAGAAGATGTTCAAAATGATGTCCCTCTGCAACACATTCCTGGCATCTCTGAAGGAAATTGGCATTTACATTTGCAAGTTCGTCTATTGTAATTCTCCAGATTTCTCGTACAATACTCTCTTTTAACTCACGGATGGTGTGCGGATTATCTTTGTATACTTTATTTTTTAGAATTCCTCATTTTTCTTTCCACAGGAAATTTCGTTGCAAAACGTCGTTGCATTTCTCCACAATTCCTATTTCCGAAGTAACACTCGACATGATAAATCCTTTGTTGTAATGTAAACTTTTGTGGTGCCATATTAAGCCACAATCTTCAACACACGGACACGACACAACACAACTTCCGAGGGAGGATTATACTGGCATCAGTCTGCAACATCAACAGAAAGGGAAACAGAGCGAAGGCAGGGAGAGCGATAAACAGAACCGTAAGCGTGCGAGTGTCGCGGACCCGTTCACCGGGAAAGACAATCGCTGATGCCGGGCTGCTTGCCGCCGAGTCTTGTAGCGAATGTCAGGGAATGCTCTAGTTCTCTGGCTGCTGGTAGGTGCGCTGTTGTTAACTGTGTCTGGGTCTGTGTTGTCTGCTATTTCCGGGTGATAACTGTTGTAGTAGGGGAATCCAAGTGTGGTGCGCTTGCCCACTATCGATGTTTAGCTCGTGTATCAAATACAATAGCCATAAAATTCAAAAGGTTCAAGTCAAAAATACTACCCACACGCTCATAGACACCAAAATCAAGGAAACGTACTTCGCACACGAGCTAAACATCGATAGCGGTCAAGCGCACCCCACTTGGATTCCCCTACTACAACAGTTATCACTCGGAAATAGCAGACGACACAGACAGAGACGCACAGTTAACAACAGCACACCTAGCGGCAGTGAGAGAACTACAAATAAAAGACGCACGCCAAGCAACAGTACAGCAAGTTCCAACGAGGATGGTGGCAGTGGCCACTGAAATTAATCGAAAAAGAAAAAAGCAGCTTTGCGGATAAAAGTGAGTACTAGTTTCTCTGTATTTATTTAACTTAGTTTAATTGAGCAAAACCACAGCGAGAAACAAGATGCCACATAGGCCTTCCGAACAGTCAAGAGAATAAGAGAATACTGCTTTTATTGCAATTATTCCCTATAA
Organism: Lepisma saccharinum; assembly: GCF_977018435.1. Taxonomy (NCBI): domain Eukaryota; kingdom Metazoa; phylum Arthropoda; class Insecta; order Zygentoma; family Lepismatidae; genus Lepisma; species Lepisma saccharinum. The sequence continues at coordinate 6,681,493 of NC_139244.1, read as the reverse complement.
AATCCCCATAATTTATATTTCTTTTCGGTAGACAAGCAAGGTAATGATAAAAATCAAGAGACAGTACACGATGCAAAAATGTTCTTCAGGATTTGGCGTGGGTTGTAGGAATTTTGTTTCATTTAGTGCCCAAGAATGGCGATTTACTTCTAACTATTCATAAACATACGCCAAATTACAAATTTGAGAGTAGTAATTAAATCTTCAGGGAACAGTTTAATAACTTCGTCCATGTAATTGATGATCGTTGGGTAACAACTTTAAATTCACTAACACCTATCTTTTTTCCATTTGCACTTATGACACATTTAGAACAGGCTGAGATACTAATATCTTTCTCTCTCCTATTCTATACGGAACATAAATGAAAACGCTAGCATGAAATCGCATATTATTGCAATGTCTGACTGCAAGAGTATGAATCGTTATTCAATAAATAGTAACTTCCATTCTAGGCCTTTTCTACAGATTTTCCATGTACATTTCCAGATGCATCTTAGTTGCTACAACTTATAAAAACTACCTTATTCACATGTATCATTTATTATACATACACCGCAGTAATCATTAAAGATCTAGATATTTTTGACAGAAATGTTATACAAAGAGGGACTGTAACATCAATCGTGAGTACAAAGGTATAAAATTATGCACAATATATTTGTGAAGTATCAATTTGAAGTGCACACTTTACCACAACATATGCACAAACAAACATACAAATCACAATCATAATTTTTGCATTTTAAATGAGTAATATTAGTAGTTCCAAGTTCGACATCAATATAATAAACATTAATCAGCTAGTTCGCAAATTCTTGAATGTCGAACTTTGAGCTGGTTGGACACTAACATTTTTTTACACTCAGTGGTATATGCAAAGGGAGGGGCATGGGGTACCGGGTCCTCCTTTAGCTTTTGAAATAATATGGCAAATGCTGTGGATATTTTTTAAAAATCGACAATTTATCAAAGTCAAAAATTTGTGACAAAAACAATAATAATAAATATTTAAATTATATTCTTATGCAGCACGAAGTAAAGCACAGCATTCCGAACATGCATCTTTGAGAGAGAATGGCCTTCAAAATAAAGTTGTTTTTTTTCTGTGAACAATGGGCTGTAAAGACAGTTCTTGGTTCATTGTAAGCAGCTAATGAAGGCAAAGGCTAGGCTGACAAGAATACACAGTTACCAGTTCACCACCCATTGTTTACCAGGGCACGTTTGAATTTCTGAATTCGAACAATAAACTTAACTATTATGAATTTTTTTGTTGGTAAGAACAGTGAGACAATCCATATGTGAATTATCATGCATGTGCATAGACCATAGTAGATTTTGAGAGTGGTATTGGTGTGTTTCTGATTTTAATATGAATCTTTGTAGTGTCATTTGGGTCCGTCGATGTATCTAAACAATCTAAGCGACTACAGTTCAATTTTCCAATTTTTTTTTTTTTTTTTTTGCAAAAACTTACGTGGTGACTCCAGCGAGATTTGTGAAAATTCCACGCCATTGGAAAGTGCTTCGTCGCAGTGTGGCAATGTTATTGCGAACGTTCTTCCCAGTAGTGATTTTGCATCCCCTTGTGAACTCTGAAGTGATGCTGAATCTACATCCACATCACTAAATAATGTTGAAGTGCTTTGTGAATCACCTAGAAGCGATCAACATGTTGCTTGAACGAGAGCTTCCTGGATGGCCTAGAGGTATCGTCGTCCCCCTTGTAATCAAGGGGTTCCAGGCTCGATATCTGGTAGAGGCATATTGCACAGTAGTTCCCATTTTAAACTGTAGGTCCAGTCCTGATTAACCTATCTGTGCATAAAGTGGACTTAAAACATCAATTTAAACTCAAAACGTTTGCGCGCAAAAATAGACCCTGTGGAACTGAGCAACATGCATAGAGAGAGTGTGAATTCTACATCGTGCCTTTATCATCATCCTGGGTGAGTTCCACACATAGAATATTTCAATTTATTTTCTTGTTCTCTTGTATTTTCTTCACACTAAAAATGCATTTCCTCTCTTATACAAATGACAGTTGACTAGAGAATCATTTCATAAAAAAGTTGAGATGCTTCTAGAATTCGTTAATATCGAATGACTAGAAAGTAATTTCGTTCTATTGTTTTCACAAATATATTTATGTAGATCTCGACTACTTAATAGTAGTAGTGGTGGTTGTGGTATTAGTAGTAATACTCATAGCAATAAGTCTATAATAAAACACTGGAAATGTGAATTTGGATAAACAGTTTTAGAAATACCCCCCCCCCCCCTCCTTGAAATACTGCTTAAGCTACTGTTTGCACTAACATGAAGCCAATTGAGTTTTGTATCACATACAAATGCATAAATTTATGTGTTATTGCTCAGAATATAATCATGTTTAATATGCGATTATAATAATTATCCATACTCTGAAATAAATAAATTTACAGGAACTGTACTATCTCATTCAAAGTCCATGTCCAAAAGATGCAACACCGTACTTGAAGCAGTCTCGCAGTTCGGTCTTGAAGTCGTGGACTGGAAGTGAAAGTCTTTGAAAATGCACTTCGACTGCATCGCAGGGTGGCCGTACATCCCGTTCCAGGGGCTTGTCCCGGTCGCCCCGTCGATATTATTAAAAACCCACTATTTGTCCCGTTTTATAGCCTAGGTTAAAAACCAAGTCTAAATTTGAGACATTTCATTGTAGTCGAGCCGGCCCCCTTCGCAAATTAGCCAAAAGTGGCACAAAAAACGATCTAATATAAATAAAATCAATCAATCATTGTAGTCGAGAAGGCTCGAGCAGACAGTAGTGTACTGTTGAAGTCGTCGTGGATTATATTGTTCTGTGTGTATTCCGTTATTTGTAGAGCAGTGAATAATTGTTTGATTTGGTATTTTAAGTCCACTTTATGCACGGTAAGGCTAATCGGAACTGGACCTACGGTTTAAAGTGGGATGGGATCCGAACCATCATGTGCCTCTATCGGGTATCGAACCCGGGACCCCTTGATTACAAGGCGACGACGCTACCGCTGAGCAGTGAATAAGCATGGCTCTCAGCGTACATGTAATTTCAATATGAACCTGCAACAAGAATTTATATTCCTGCGTATTGAAACGAACTAAAGAGTAGATCTCAGATCTTTAGGTTCTAAAACGTGTGCATTTAGGTTCCTAAAATATAGGCTCTAAAAATCCTAAAATAGGCTCGAAAAACTCTAAAAATCTTAAGTTAGGCTCGAAAAATCCTGAAGTAGGTTCAAAGAAGCTTAAAATAGTTCAAAATTCCTGAAAAATGCTGATTAGGTATAGTCACCGGCAATGAAAATGGGACACCTATGTCCTGAAATACGCACTATCTTCCATAACGTTATGTGTGTTGCCTAACCCTACGGCGATGGCAGAACTTACCATTGGAAATTTGCTATTAAAATCCACTCTTCGCCGTATAGTTAGACACAGGGATGCCCATCCGCCCAAGCTCATGACGCACTCCCCCCCCCAAAAGGTAGAACATACTACCCCTCGTTTATGCCGAAATTAATTACTCAAATTATTTTCGTCAGAGAAAATTTGCGGAACAATACCAGAGGTGTAACCACGAATTTTTGTCGGTGGGTGGGGGGAAGTACCAGGATAAACGTACCAATAATAGTAATAATAACAACATCAATATTGACTTTATTACTACTACGTCAAGGACGTTATTATCCTCATAAATTACTAAAAGGTGTAGAATTCTGTGCTAAAACATTTGTTTCGAACAAACGATTGAAATATGTTTTCAACATCGTCAATTTCACATTAGCTAATAATGGACAACAAGCACACAAACTGTATTTTTGAAAGGCATAAAGTGAATGATAAATGCATTTCGAAGTTACATGTGTAACTTTGATGTACAACGTATGTTTTACACATATGCAACATGGAGCAACACAAAATAAGAAAATACATATGCAACATGTTAACACTAAATTGTGTACATATTCAAAGCTTATTCAATACAAATATACAACACATATTATTTAAATATACATTACAGAAAACAACCATACTGCGAGCGAAGCGAGCAAGAAAATTTTTAGATCCAATTTTTGCAATTGAAAACATTATTGATTTAACAGAGCGGAAATATTTTCACTGGACGCCATGGCATTATCTCTTTTACAACTTTTTTTCATTTAGATCATCCGGCGCCCATGGCCTACTCCCACCCCTCTTAGCTACAGCTCTGAACTTGACGAAAATGAGGAATGCACATATTACGAGCGTAGCGAGCAAGTAACTTTTACAAATGTATTTTTATTTGCATAAAACTTGAAATCGAAGGGGTAATTGCTCCTCTGTGCTCCCCCCTGCAGGTGCCCTTGACCGTCAATGTTTGCCCCCTAGAATTGACTTCCGTTGAAGGTTGGGGGAGAGGCAATGTACAGTGGGATCCATGAGTATTATCGTGCAAATTGTCCATCACCATGTTCTTGCACTTTATTTGACCCAATAAGAGCTTCAAGAATTAAAAGAAAACTCGAAACAAGTTGTTGAGAACTTCTGCACCAACATAAATAAAAATCTATCGCTTAAAAATACATAGGATGTAAGAGAGAAATTAATTAAAATAAGTCATGGACAATTTGCACGGTAACACTCATGGATCCCACTGTACCTCTGCACCTTGTGGTTGCACCACTGTATAATAGACATATTTAAGAAATATATGTTTACTTTAGATACTGTAGGCTCACTTTCCTGTTTGCTAACATAAAACGTACAAAACTGCTCAGGCTCACTGTCTGTCATTGCTAGTGTACTGAACCTTATTCTTCACAGTTTGTCTGTTCGACTAACCTTGTGCGAATAGCACATCCCCCCTCCCCCCACTCCATCCAAAACGATTCTAAAGGCATAAGAGGTGGTGTTTCATTTCAACCATATCGTCGCGATCACCCACAGGTAGGCAGAAAAACTATACATAATAACCAAAACTAAAAATCAATAACAAGTAAATCAAACGAAACGATCCCCCCCATTTTTGTGTGAATATATATAGAATTGGTATACAATTTTGTCCCCCCCCCACAAAAGAATTGAACCACCCCTGTGGGCACCCCTGGTTAGACAACAATCGATTTTCATCTTATTCACAGTCAAACTCCGCAATTTTGTCCGTGAGGATCATCTTGTATGCTGAAAATAATATTTCGACAAAAACATAGTCACTGGTGCAAACTTCAATGCTGAAATGTTAGTTTGCAAGGCGTGAATGCCACAAAGCACCAAAGTGACGCGAAAGTGAGCAAGACCACACAGATCAGACCACTTTGTATTGTTCAGATAACAGTGGCACCAGACATGTTGCTTTGTTTAGAGCTTTGAAAAATTTGATTTGAATTGTTGTTTTAAGTCCACTTCATGCAGAGAAAAGCTAATAGGGATTGGACCTACAGTTTAAAGTGGGATCTGAACCACAATGTGCCTGCACCGGGTATAGAACCCGGGACCCCGTGTTTACAAGGTGAAGACGTTATCATTACGCCATCGGGGAGGCCCTAGCATTGAAAAATCATCATGAACTTGGAGGAAGGGAAATCGACAGAAAGTACGTTTCAAACACGTTCGGTCATTAATTTTTTTTTTGTGATAAAACAAAACAAATGCCTCTGTGTGACATAAAAATCCTGTGAAACCTTTAAAAATACACCATCTCCATAAATATACTGTCATACTTTAAAGTGGTATTACGTCGCTTTGGATAATCGTATTTAAATGAAATTGGTGACATTTGAAAGAAAAAACTCAAATATTTTTGTGCATGTCAACAATGGACACCAATATCAGCGCAATGGACAACAATGAACTAGATCAAACATAGAAACTGAAATAAATTCACTCCTGACAACAATGGACGATGCGGGTTCATTGTTGGATATTTAGCAGGCAGGCAGGTTACATGTGAATGTTTTCCTTTAAAATTGTGTTGTTATTACAGAAGATTTAAGAACGTAGTTGGTGTGTTTTAGAATATCATTGCACGCAGAGTTTGGTGAACGTGTTGGTGTGTTTTATCATTCCACGCAGAGTTTGGTGAAGGTTCAGCGTGCGGATTGAAGTGGTTATGGCGACCCCACAAGAACGTAGTTGGTGTGTTTTAGAATATCATTCCACGCAGAGTTTGGTGAAGGTTCAGCGTGCTTATAGGCGAAGGTTTCAAAATCAGGCTCCTTCACACACGTCAATTTTGAAGTGGTACCGGGATTTTGTGGATCGTCATCAAAGGATAGGCCATTCAGGGAGACCATCTGTCAATGCGGGAATTGTGGAACAAGTGCGGGAGGCATTTGTTCGTAGTCCTAAGAAGTCTCGTAGAGCTAGTCGGCAGTTGAACATCCCTAAATCCACCGTATCTAAGATCCTGCGTACGCGTTTGAAGTTTCACCCCTACAAACTGCAATTAGTGCACAAGTTGAAACCTGATGACCCTGTAAAACGGTTAGATTTCTCTGAACATTTTATGTTACTAATGGAGGATAACGTAAATCTGTCAGGAAAAATAATTTTCAGTGATGAGGCAACATTCCACGTTGGTGGAAAAGTGAACAGACATAATGTAAGGATTTGGGGGAGTGAGAATCCACATGCAATTTTGGAAGTTGAAAGAGACTCCCCTAAAGTGAATGTCTTTTGTGCCGTATCGAAACGTCAAGTATATGGCCCATTTTTCTTTCGAGAGGCCACTGTGAAAGGTACAGCTTATCTTGACATGCTCACTGAATGGTTATTTCCACAATTGGAAGAAAATGAAGGCAATGAATTTATTTTTCAACAAGATGGAGCACCTCCTCACTGGCATTTACATGTTCGGAAACATCTGAATGAGCGGCTTCCAGGAAGGTGGATTGGACGTGCCGGAAATGATGATAATGTCTTCTACAATTGGCCGCCGAGGTCACCTGACTTGTCGGTCTGTGATTTTTTTTTATGGGGTTACATAAAAGATTGTGTCTATGTACCCCCATTGCTTCAAAACCTGCAAGAACTGCAAATTCGCATCACTTCTGCAATCCAGTCCATCCCTGTGGATATGTTGGAGCGTGTGTGGCATGAATGGGAATATCGCCTTGATGTCTGCAGGGCCACTCGTGGGGGCCACATTCAATGTCTATGAGTTGTAAAATAAAATATTTGAGTTTTTCTTTCAAATGTCACCAATTTCATTTAAATACGATTATCCAAAGCGACGTAATACCACTTTAAAGTATGACAGTATATTTATGGACACGCTGTATATATAAACCTAAAAAAGGCTTGATTTAGGCGCATAAACCTAAAATAGGTTCTAACAAGCAAAATAGTTTTTTAGGCTCTATAAAACTTCATCAGTTGTTGCATTTTTTAACGAAACGCTGACATAACTTACTATTTCTTACATACCTGTAAAGAAAAAAATAGGTTAAAAACCTAAAATCAGATGTCTACTAAAGAGACAAATCTCGCGTTGTGCGTCAGATACGCGGGGTAAGTTCTGGGGGAGTTTTGTGAACTGTTGGTGAAGAATAAAACAGTTCTCAAGAAAATTGGTTCTTCCGATAAGGCATTCCTTCGGCCTTGGACTAACATCAAAGGAAACAGAAACGCAATGTAAGTCACACCGAGATTGTGATATTTAAATATTTCTCACAGCTGGAGCTCATATTGCATTTATTGTTAGTGATGTATCATTTATCTGAATAAATAATTTTATTAGGCCTAACCGATTTTTCGGGGGGGAGAGAAAATTGACCTCCTTCGGATGTCCCGTTTTGGGGTCAAAATATTTTGGTCACCCTACTGCAGCGTCAAATACGATCAGTAGATAAAACTAAGAACACGTTGTTTTCCCGCATTTTAAACACTTGCTTTTCAGCATAGAAATTACATAGCATTTTCAAATGTTCTTTTATAATTAAATACATTAGAAGAACTTCAACCAACAACTTGCTGGCTTTCTTCCTCCGTGATTTCGAACAAATGAACAACGATTTCACAAGTCACGTGATCAAGTCTGCAACGATGTGTGTCCCGCCCTGTGGTCCCGATTGCTCGTGTACTTGGCGGTTTCGAATTCCACTAGGTGACGTCACTTCCTTCAAGACCATACTTCAAATCTATTTTTTGTACCTTTCGGACACATCCTTAAGTAGTGAATTCCATGGATGTTTTATGATGTATTTCATCCTCATTCAACTGTAATCGCAGAGATATTTCGTATCCTCGTTTATGTAATAATATGACACGTAAGGTGATTGTGTTTAAGACGCACTTCATATCATTAGCGGAAATGTTCCTCTCCTCTTTGATAAGATTAGTAGAAGTTGGGAAATAAGGCCCGGCCCACATATTCGTAGAATTACAATTGTCATAAAATTCTGTTACATTTGTTACGACAACTTCGGCACGATTTATCACGTGTGTAAGATGACTAATTCCATAACTATCATGTTGAATAAAAATCTAGGAATACTTGAACAATTTATCACTATAGCTCTCAGATTATTTTCACCTAAATAGTACTTTAGAATATCCATGAGTTTTTGTCCTAAAAATCTGAAATTACAAAGTATTCCACTTATTGTGCATTTTATATAAAGCATTATTTTCTTGTGCAGTAAACTATCCTTTTACCGTACAAGGAGAAAAAAAACAAATTCAATTAATAAATATATTTTCGATGAATATTTTTTTAAAAGAATGCCCCTCCACTCGTGCTTTATTCCACAGCATATTGTTGGTAAATCAGTTCACTTAATGTTGATTTCATTTTTGTTATTTAGCGTCGCTTTTCTGTCATTCTCAGCTAATCGCGACGATGAGGAGGATGTTTCTTATTTGCTTTATTTTACTTCGAATATCTGCCGCTTTTGGCTAACCGCGAAGATGAGAATTAGTGATGATGTGATGAAATTGATGAATAGTCAGGCCGAATCCAGGACCCTTGACGTCTTAGCACGTTGTTATAACCACGTCGCCACGTATGTCCACCCCTTCAATTAATCGTAGAAACAAAATGACATCATAAAATTCTGGGTCCTACTAATCATATGATCATAGCTATTGCAACGCATTATTAACCGAAATTTTATGATTTAAAAAGATATATTAAATACACACCATTATTGCGCAAAGTGATCGTCATTTTTTGACTGATACTTAGTCATATTTGAACATTAGAACATAAAGGATTACACTGTGACGAGACTTACTGTTTGATTGAAAATTATGATGGCGTAGTGGTAACGTCGTCGCTTTGCAATCAAGGGGTCGGGTTCGATACCCAGTGGAGGCACATAATGGTTTGGTTCGGATCCCGCTTTAAACTGTAGATCCAATCCCGATTAGCCTTCTGTGCATAAAGTTGACTTCAAATTGAAATCAAAACCAAAAATGTGTGAATGTGCATTTAGAATTAGCAGATCACTACACGGAAAAAAAGAGGGCATACTATCCCAAAATGTAGGACACACATTATTTGCTGTAAATAAGACACATTATTAAAACATCTTAGCATATAGCAAAATATATAATTGACAATTGAATACGAAACACCTTGCAGAATTTCCTTCCATCGGTATAAACCCCACAGCAAGAAATTCCACCAGGCATTGCACAATGACATCAACAGAATATCTACGGTATAGGGTGCGAAATCCTGGGAGGACAGTGGGGACCAATAAACTTGTCCGAAAATATCCTCCCACCAAAAATTTCCGGGTGGTGAGAGTTTTCGTTACAACAAAAATGTGAGCAATTGGTTTTGACTTCAAATATATAGCGCAAACACTCTAAGTAGTGTTTTTGTCATTGTTGCATGCTTTCTCTCTCTTTCAAATGATCATTAACAGATCTACACCATTAAAACTAATTCCTCTACTAACTGATTAAAGATTTCTATAAATTGAAATGCTTTTATTATGTATAAGTTTTGGTTTAGTTTTTGCTTTCCATTAATATAAATAAATTAGATTTCACATTTATTTTTTTCTTACATCCATGTTTTATCTTTATTGCGCGTATATTCTTAAAATGTACAAATATTTCATATATATATAAAAGTGACCAATTAATTTCTTTTTATGTATTTAATAATAAAGCATTTTTAAATATTTAGCAATTTACGTTTATATTTAATAACATTATAAATAGGCCTATATATACCATTATGTATATATGCATGTGTGTGTGTGTGTGTAGATTAAATTCTTCTCCCCGCCATCAGTCTTCAACGATTTCCCTTCTCTCTCTCGTCTTGTTTGTTTGGCACACACCGCCTATGAGCGATTTCTTGCCAGGGGTCCTATTTGGTAGAAGTACACTTCACTCAAGAACTCCTATACTTATACATGAATAAAACTTTTCTTCGTCGTCGTATCGTCTATTAATGATTTCCACTCCTCTTCGTCTGGTTTGTGATGAGAAAGTTTGCTTACATTCCAAGTCTCTGTTTGTTTATGTTACAATGTTGTGTTTCCTTGCAAAGCTGCACAATATCCACATGACGTTAGACCGTGGTTCGTAGAGTAGAGTCGAAAGGGACATCGGAAATGGGATATCCACACGTTGTAACTGTTTATAAAGAGTATTGCGATGTTGTTGTCGAAGTGGGCATTGTAAAAACAAATGTGTGGTTGATTGTATAGGTTCTCCACACTGACAGGAATTTGCAGGCACGGTATATGAACTGGGATGTATGGCAACGTGACCTGTACTTATTCTCATGGTAAACACTAAAACTGCACGGGGTAGTTTAATGTATTGAAACCATGGACGTCAACGATTTCGCTCCCTGCTATGGTCCGAAAACTTTGTTGTAGCTTCAGTCCTTTGTTCAGTCTATTGACGTGTAACTCGCGTGATTTATCTGAAACGCATATTTCCTGAATTCAAATTATGTGAGTCAAAATATAGGGCGTTTATGATTTTTTCTTTTATTTCCAGGACGCCCGGACATAAGGCTAAAATGTAGGACATGTCCAACGAAAATAGGACGTCTGGGAACCATATGCGGCTGTCGCCGCGGGTCGGGTAGCGACGGTGCGTGATGCGTTACCACGTTCAACGCACATCGCTGCTCCGTGGAATATTAATCTGCATAAAATCAGTTTCGCAATGAGAGTTTACAGTGATAATGGGTTTTAAAAGCAGCTGCAAAGATGTTCAAAACAAGACCAAGATCCTTGGGCGTCGCCAGAATTTTTTGCAGGGGATCGGGCAAATGATAAATGTTGAATAGTAGAAAAGTAATAAGTATTATTACTACAGTTATAAATGTTATTATACAATAATAAATATTATAAACTAACAGAAATAAATTTTATTCGAAATAATAATAAGTATTATTATTATATAAATGGGGAGACTCGATCTACCAAATAAGTGAATCAGCACCACTATTTTCCATTATTTATTTTGCATTATTTGCAGTTAGTATCTGAAATGCATTTTGATATTAACTTTTGCACGTCTCGTCCAAGAAAAGGCTTTTAAATGTTAGAGGGATTTTTTCTTCATAAAGTTTGTTGTGTGTCCTCTCACCTACAACTGTAATTATTAGTATTTTGAAAACTGTGGAACCATTTGTTCTTTGGATGAAATGGTAGAATATAATCTTGTTGCTATATTTTTCACTCAATCTTTTCGATCCATAGCATTTTTACTTAGATTATTCTCTTTGAATACTAACTAAATGAACTTTATTTCCGTTCTTAACAATAAGAGTAACAAACTTTCGGCTTTCTTGTATTTTTAAATGAACAATGTCCATTTCCAGGGGGGTCCACCGACCTGTTCGACCCCCCCCCTCCTGACGCCCATCCCAAGATCGTATCTGTAGGACTATTCAATACTAAGAAAAAGTTGCTTCGGTAATTTAAAAAATTAGGGCCGATTAAAAACATCTGAAAATTAAGATTATATTTAAAACCTTTCCGCCTGAACCGTATTTAAATTTCATCATGGTCCATAAGTTTTTTTTTATTTATTTATAGAATATCATGATTTTCGTGAGGCGGGACATGACCAAGGGGGGGGGGAGAGGGGCACCTGGCCCCCTGATATATCTCGAAAATTCGAAAATGTAATTCGAATGGTGAAATTGTACCTATATTTTATTAAAATTAATAATATTTTTTTCTGTGATTTACAGGCTATAAGTTACAGCAATCAACTGACATGTCCAACAAAATAACGAGAGAACAATTTTACCAGACATAAAATACATTATGTTTAACTAGGGGTGTGCAGGACTGGATTGGGAATGGAAATTTTATCATCACGACGATCGGGACTGAAAAAATTCGCCATTTTGCAACACGGTGAAAAATCTCGAATTCTACCCACTATTTCCCCCCAAGTGATTAAATATGTAGAAAGCCCCCGTGGCGGAGTGGTTAGCACATCGCGCTGCGACACCAGGTGTCCCAAGTTCGAATCCTGGCTTGGTCATGGACGTTTGTGATGTATATTCATCATATCATCACTCATCCCCATCTTCGCAAATTAGCCAAAAGTGGCACAAGAAGCGAAGTAAAATAAATAAAATTAAAAAAAAATATGTAGAAAAATCACTGAAATGTGTAAAAATGATTGATTTGTTGTTTTAAGTCCACTTTATGCACAGGAAGGCTAATCGGGACTGGACCCACAGTTTAAAGTGGTATCCGAACCACTGTGCCATGTACCTCCAGAGGGTATCGAACCCGGGACCCCTTGATTACAAGGCGACGACGTTACCACTACGCCATCCGGGAGGCCTTAGTGTGTAAAAAATATGTAAATATACTGAAATATGTAAAAACATGTAACTATATTAAAATGTATAATATGCGTATTCTTTATCATTTAAGTGCTTTTTTAGGTTCCTGCCAGTAAACATGTAATTATACTAAATTAATTTCTCAATATTATTATATTTTAAGACGTTTTCTTGAAATAACAATATTGCAATGTACTCCCTCTGTCCCATAATTATAGTCCGGTATGCCAAAATTGTAGTACAGAAATGACAGACGAAGAGGCAGATGGAAAGCACAATTTGTACTGATCCTTGAGTAATAAAGTTGTATGACTCATTCCCTTCTTTTATGTTCTTCTTCTGTATACACCAATGCCACAGTTTGAATATCGGGCAATTATTATGAGACAACAAACAAAGGTGTACCGGACAATAATTACGGGACAGAGGGAGTACTAAATTGGAAAATTCGTATTTTGTAATCTGTTAAAATTATATCGTGAATGTGAATAACAACAGTTTTGAGTACGGTGTGGCCAGATATTTTTCACTGCGAGAGATGCATTCATACTTCTACATTGTTGAAAAATATTCTCATTGAATGAACGTGTTAATGATAAAAGCTGGCGAAATCACCTCTACTGTCATTGCGGCAAGTTTTCGTAGTTTGGCATTTATTTTTATTTATTTTTATTTGAGATTACAGCTTTAAGCAGTTTTTCCCATGTCTATTGGACAGATAGAGTTCTTTTTTTTTAAAAAAAAAAAAACTCGCATCTGAATGTAAACAAGTAAACAATGGGCTATTTAAAAATAGAACTTCAGACGCGAAATAGGATGCATTTGTTTTAAAGGTTAAATAACTGTTTCCCAAATTGTTTTGTGTTAAGAAATGTCCATTTTCTTTGGGAAGAATAAAAAAATATTTTACCTGTGATATTTATTTTGTGGTGGGGGAAACTCCCGGCTCCCCCCTGTTAATTCGCACACTGCTTATAGATGACATTCTCTAACGAATAATTCCGTCACTTTTTAGTAATTACGAACTTCCTGGATCCAGACCAAAACTTTATTTCATAAACTTTCCACCAGAGGCCTCCGTTTAAACCTCGTAATTTAGTTTCGCCCCCCGCTTCTCGGCTCTCTCGCGTTGGGCAGATCACATTTGACAGACGCGGATAGCAGTGTATACTTCACAGCGAAGAAAAGTAGGCGATTTCTAGTCATAATCATCAAGGTTTTTGAAAAGGTACGTAAAAAAGCCAAATGAACGAACATTAAAGCTGGTCCACATGTAATGTTTTTGTCGACAGTCTTGCTGATCATGCCAGACGAATGAAACCAAAATAAAAGTGGGAACGGCAAGTTTGACGTTTTGCATGAACTGAACTAGGTTTCACGACCGTTCGAAAGACTGACGAACTGGAACTTTTTCAAGCATAACTGAAGACAAGTCGTTGCATGTAAGACGCACATCCTACTAATCGGTCAAACTTCGCTTAATTTTGCACTGGGATTCCTTGATGTTGGATGAGTAATATCTTGGTTTTTCAATTTCTGCGGTTACTAGAGTTAATAATTGCAACAGGTGTCCATATCCATACGAAAATAATTATGCCTATACTAATGTTCCTGCCGTAATTCACGAAGCAAATTGAGATATGAGAATTTACCCCTCTTAAGTAACCGTGAGCGATGTACAAATTTATTTTTGAAATCTCGCCGCACACATCGAAATTATACTTGTAAATATTTTGGGGACGACTGAATCAGCATGAAAAGTGTAGTCTTATCATGCAAGATTGACGACAAAACATTACGTGTGGGCAGGCTTAACGCGATTGCATTTAAATGTTTAATTCTCCCTTTCAAGACCCTTTTTAAAACTTTAACAAAATTCGTACTTGACTAGGATACATATTTGACCATCGAATTCTTGTGCTAAGCGGCAAGTTACTTTGCATACGTGTTCTGTCTGCAGGAAAAACTGTCCCGTGCTTTCCAAGATTTGAAGTTTCGTAGTACAGTAAGATGGTGCTTTCTTTGATTTATCGAACCTTCAGAAAAACTAAAAATAGTGCTGGTTTGGCGTAACTCATACATTTGGATGTTACTTGATTTACAAAAACATTGGAACTCGATGCAATGTCCGACGAGACTTATCTGACAGCGTGGTAGTGCAATTGGCCTGGACGTCAAATGAATTGCAGTACTTCTGAAACCTTCCCTTCGCGACAAATACGCTACGTTGTTTATAACCAGTGTGCGAATTAATGTGGGGGGGAGGGTGTGCGCCGTGGATTTCCCCCACACAATAATTTCTATCCCCGGCAGTAATCCCTACCAGTGATGTTTTTATCCCCGCCAAAGAAAATTGAATTGCAAGTATATTATACCATTTCTTAACTATGGAATAAACGCCACTAAAATATCATTCGCGAAAACAGTTGATTGATTTTTAAAACTACTGCATCGTATTTCGTGTCTGAAGTTCAATTTTTAAATAGCTCATTGAAGATTGTTTATATTTGTTTATTGTCGTCGGGTGCAGAGGTTTTACTAAAAGCTCCCAGAGCAACGCCGTTGCTCAGCAGATTTCTTCAGCTTTATTCGTTTGGAGGTACGTAGATCACATTTTTCTCGTCTCAAGCAGTCATTAATTTGGTCAAGTTTTCCCGATGTTAGTAATTCAATACATGGCCGTAGATAGCAAAAAATTTCGGGGGGGGGGTTCACTCATAATTATTCTCATGGGCGTCGCAAGAAATTTTAATAATAAAAATAACTAATAATTATTAAAATTTCATAATAAACTAATTGTTCCCAAACTCATTATTATTGCTGTCCTTATATCCTTGAGGAGACTTTTCCACTCTTCAAGCAGAAATGTGAATATGCAGCACAACTCTTTTTACTTTATAATTATTTATTTATTTTTAAGTTTCATGCAGTGTGTTCTGAAATG
The DNA here is from genome assembly GCF_977018435.1 of Lepisma saccharinum. Taxonomy (NCBI): domain Eukaryota; kingdom Metazoa; phylum Arthropoda; class Insecta; order Zygentoma; family Lepismatidae; genus Lepisma; species Lepisma saccharinum. The sequence goes on along the minus strand of NC_139244.1, from coordinate 6,665,759 downwards.
CACAGTTATTAAATTTTAGATACCTCAAGAAATAGCTTTAAAAGTAAGAGACATTTTAGTCATAAAGTTTGATGTTTGGCCATTCACATAAAACTTATTTTTTGGAATTTTGAAAACTGTGGAATCAGTTATTCTCTGGAATAAATAGTAAAACATAACCTGGTGCATGTATTCCTCAATTTTTCTATCTAACGCAGTTTTTCTTTGGTTGTTCAGTTTGAATACTAACTGGCAGTGGCGGCGATTAGGGGAAGCGAGGGGGGCAGTTACCCCCTGCTTTTTGCCACTTTTGCCCCATACTATGATAATTTCTTTCTACAAAGGGAAATATACTGTCTTTGCCCCCCCCCCCCTAGTTGTGGCACCTTGCCCCCGGTTTTGGAACCCAATCGCCGTCACTGCAACTGGGCATTATTTCAGTTATTAACAATAAAATTAACAAAAGTTCTGCTATTTTGTAACTTGCAATAAACTATGTGAATTCTTGGGGGGGGGGCGTTCTGTGTACCAGTTCGATCCACTTTCAGACACTCATATTGTTCCTATATTTAGCAAAAAGCATTACATACAACCACTATGCACTATACAAGTATTTGCTTTATAGGACCGCATATAGGTAAAATGTATGAACTATACAGAATGAGCATAAAGTCTCTCCCTGATTACAAACTTGTATTGCTAAAGAACTATGCTAGATACAGATATGCGGTTTGTTGGAAATGGTAGCTTAACTCATAATGTTTTGTTATCAGTTCACTTCGACATGTGCTCCCTTTGTTGCCCTTAGAACGTCTAGGCGATACTCAATTTCTCTGTCTTTGCCAACATCTCTTCCGTCACCGTCTCAATAGCATCCCGTATTCGTGTCTGAAGAGTTTGCATATCAGGAACTGGTGAACTAAACACTGTGTTCTTAACGTAACCCCATAAAAAAAAGTCAAGAGGGGTTATGTCCGGCGAACGCGGTGGCCATGGTATGGGAATCGGAATAAGAATAAAACAAAACAAAGATGAAAAAATAACTTGATGTATTGCATTACTTATTGCCATAGGTTTTATTTGCCTATCTACCGTGAAAGTTGAGATATAAATATTCATAATCAGGGAAATACTTTATGGGCACTCTGTTTATCGACCGCCGGGTGAAGGATAGTGAATGTAACGCGCTATGAAGCAGGATATCTTAGGTTTGAACTCTTTTCAAGGGGGATTTAAACCATTATCGAACAGGGAATTTAAAACTTGGAACGGGAATTTTTGGACAATCACAAGGGATTTTTCTGTCTGATCCAGGAACAGCACTGGTGAAGAGGACAGCAGAAGTGAAAATGAAGGGGTCGCGGGTGGGCTGCGATTCTGAGAATTAAATCAGTTTCACTCAAATTTCAGAATCAAAATGTTTGAAAATTCTAGCTCTATCATTTCAGGATTGTCTCCCTGTTGAATTTTTGTGAAACTACGAATACATTTTCGAAAATGTGTTACAAAGTTTGGTTTCTGAAGTTCCATTAATCCAACATGCCAGAAGTTTCGGGGGGGGGGGGTTAAACCCTAAGTTACTTTTATGTATAGACAGTGTAACTAATACGAGTACACACCTCCAAACATAAAACTGTAATAGGCTAAGGTATCATTTCATTGTATATTACATTATTTTATTTCATTGTATTAGTATATTGTAATGTTTGACTGACATGTCCAATATCACAGCATGAAAATGCAAATGTGATTCATGAATGAAATAAATCTAAATCTAAATCCACACATGACAGGCAGGGAGGGCATGCAGCTAACATCCAATGGCTAATCCAAGGTGCAGGCGATACATGTCACTGTGTAATTGAACGCATTTTCGAAAACTTTGCTCCGTCTGTTTACCATTACTTCCTAACTTCTGTTTTCCATAACTTCATTAAATAATCAAATTACATTTTAAAATATATAATATATTATATCGACTGTATTTCATTCAGAATGCAATTGCAAATTGAAGATTTTGATGTCATACTACTGATGCTATGAACAATGATTTGCGTAAGGCAGGAGGGACAAAAATTAAGAGACATTAAGAAGATAATAGTTTCCTATATAAAATTCACATATATGTGCTATTACGTGTTTTATTAATATTTATATACAGTATGTAACATTCTTATTCGTAAACACGGATTTTCAAAACACCTGTTCTTCATAGAATTAACCAGTTTCCGACATGTTTCGGAGCTTATTTTATTCCACTAGGCTTGCACAACAGTTTTCAACTCTTGTTTGGACTTGACGTCTGCTTTATGGACTCGCTTCTTCAAAATTGCCCATAAATGCTCAAAGGGATTTAAGTCTGGACTTCGAGCTGATGTTTGTAGTACAGGCCCTTAGCCAGGAATTCTTAGTAGGGGGGGCGAAGTCAATCCTAGAGGGGGCAAATTTTTAATATATTGTGTTGTATTGACAGTTATAGCAAGGTACAGAGAGACACTTGCCCCCCACCTCCTCCAAAAGTAATAAGTAACAGGAAAGGGATGTTATCTTGAAACTCCAACGAACAATAAAAGTTCAAGCAACATCAAATAGCAATATTTCGATTATAACCTTTCGGACTACCAAAGAATACAAAGATAAAGTTTAACATAAATAGGCTAATCGGGACTGTATCTACTTTATATTTACAGGTCAAAAATGTTAACAGATGATTAATATGTACTGTACCAACAACTTTGGGCTTCTCTGCAGAACTGATTAAGGAAGTCATTTATAAATCGTGCTTCATAATGTTTCCCACTAGTTTCCAGTATGCAAGATTTTTACGCACAAAGGAATCTAACGAGAATCCAACAACACCATTGTGTTGTGTTATGCAAGAAAAATCGAATTAATTAAATAAGAACGGTTACATATTATCTAGACTTTGATGAATTGTGTAAAAATTGTAATACATATTTTGTAGGCCTACTTGCTAAAACATTGAAACATGGGTCTCTTACTCCACCATGGATTCTATTTGCTTCAAATGAAAGACTCTTGCATCACTACAGACAATGTTTGCCTACTGGTTACGTTAACCATTTTGCAAAATATTGTGTTGTTGAAATACATGTGTTTGACACCCGACAAACAAATAGGAATCCCTTGATTGATCAATGACTTCTTGGAGTACAGTGTCATCATTAATATTTAATATCAAGTTTTATAGAGGGAAATTTTGTATCCTCTTTACATTATGAAAAATACCTTCCTTAATGACTATGGTACGAAACCGAACGATATGAGGCCTCCTTCGCCTTACCCCATTTCCGCGGCACGAGGTCTCTGGGCCACTTATCGTCACCACTTTTTGAGCAGAAGCGTACAAACACCAAACATCGGTTTCTTTATACTGATACTCTTCTCAGTCACTATTTACTTGTCTAATTCTACTTTCGATGTTACAAGCAATCGAAATATGGCATCTTCTGTTCTTAATGTATGCAATCCCATTGATAGCTTCGCAGTTGCAAATGGCATTAATTTTTACTGCCGTTTAAAATTCTGAGAGCAATATATAACATAATATGGAAACGATATCATGCAAACAGTAAGGGTTGAAACTTAAATTTTCCTTTATAAAATGGATATCATAACACACACCTATGTTGCTTATCATATTTGATGCGTTTGCATAGAGAAATGATTCATAAGATTTGAAATTGATATTTACACTCAATAAAATGCTTAGTGTAACTCTTATCAAACTACAAATTTTATAGTTTTCTAACCGAAATAATAAATGTGAAACACTATCACATTTTCATCATGTTTGATAATAATTTGAGCCAGTAAGCTGTCGCACATCTTTCATTAGCCGATCTCCATCATAACACACTACGAAGCCAGGGGTTTCCAGGTTCGAGCCTGGGCATGAGTGTTCTTTGTGAGCAGACGCGAAACCACAAATTTTTATCTGGAGAGGGGGTCAAGTACCATGACAAACGTGCCAATAATAATAATATTAATACAGTGGTGGTAAAAAAAAGGTAAAGTGTTCCCCTGTGCATAGCACCACGCCATAGTGGTAGTAATAATAGTAGCATTAAAATACGTTATTATCGTCGTAAATCATGCAAAAGGGGGTAGAAGTCGGTGCTAAAGCATTTGTGTTTCAACAAATTATGTGAAATATTAGTCAAACACGTTCAATTTCATATTAGCTAGTAATGGAAAACAAGCACGCAAACTGTATTTTTCAATGACAGAATATGCATCACGGACATTATTCTTTTTGTACATATGACACGTACAGTATAACTTCCATGTACACTTCATTCAGATCGTTTTGGCTCCCAAGGCTGACTTCCGCCGCCCCCTAGCAATGGCTCTGAACTTGGACTATATGAACAGTAGGTATTTTGTTTGCGAGCGAAGCGAGCAAGAAAATTTTACGAAATGTACTTTTATTTGTATAAAATTTGAAATCGAAGGTGCAATTGCCCCTCTGTGCCCCCTGCAAGTGCCCTTAGCCGTCTGGAAGAAAAGTGCAAGAAAGACTTGAAAATTAATTCCATCTCGAGTATCCATTTGTCCTGCTGTTCTTAGATTCTGCTAGTCATGTTTCTTTACTTCAATGTTTGCCCCCCCTAGATTGGACTTCCGTCCAAGATTGGGGGGACAATGCCCCTGCCACCCTGTGGTTGCAACACTGTTTGTGAGTGTCTCTTCATCAATTTCACGTCATCACTCGTTGTCACGATTAGCTAGATGTGGCAGAAAAGCAACGCTAAGTAACAAAAATCAAATATCCGCTCCCTCTCTCTATCACATCAATCGCTATTACCAAAAGGTAGACTTTGGAAACAAAAAATTATGCAGTTCAAACCTCATAGCAACACATCCAAGAAAAACATCCAAACACATTAGGCACCTTTAATACAATACTACTCAAATTGTCACAACTGTTCTATATACTGAAAATTGCGAAATCAATTCCCGAAGTCTGAAACTGGAAGGGAATTCTTTCTCCCCAATCCTGATACGACATTATACGGAATCCACCTTCATAAATCACAAAATCAATAAATGTTTTTGTTATGTTGCTTGAGTAATACAGAATATAATTGTAAATATTAGTGAGAATTCCAGGTAGGAATATGTTCTGTATTTTTCACAGGGGGGGCAAGGCAGGCTCTCAGGGGGGGCAGTTGCCCCCCCTGCCCCCCTCTAGCTACGGGCCTGTTGTAGTAGTTTGGGCACATTCTATATTAGCCAATTCATGTTAACTCGCGCCTTATGATTACTGTCATTGTCTTGTTGGAATCTGTAGATAGGCGGCATGTCCATTTTTTGGGCACTCTGCTTTACATTGTTCTTCAATATGTCCAAATAGACATATTAATTCATGACACCATCCAGGCGCGTGCCCAGGATTTTCGTAAGGGGGGGGTTATGAATCTAACACATTTTCCAGTTCACAGGTCAAATTTCTTGTAATAAATTAGATAATTAATATACTTGGATTTTACCCCCAATGAACGCAATCAATGTATTTGCTATGGATGCTTCATGTTTTTATTGCATCGTATAAAAGCACCTGCTTGAATATTTCCAAATTATTAATATTTTATATTTAATTGCTCAAATATAATTTTTTAACAAAAAGTATGTGCACTCAACATTGTAACAACATTAAAGAGATTAAGACTACTTGATGTCTTAAAGACAGTAATAAATAAGGTACCACAGTTCAACAATTTAAATTCTGAAATTTAGGCATCGAGGTTTCTGTGCGAGTTCTGACAGTATGTCGTCACAAGTAACTTTTATATCACGGTGAATGTTCAGAGCAGCTAACCCATTTAATCTTTCTTCGCAAATGGTATTTCGAAGATAGGTCTTCAAGTGCCTCAAAGTTGAGAATGATTTCTCATTTGATGTTGTTGTTACCGGGATTGTACATAATATGAGCAAACGTGTGTTTACCCAGGGAAATATTACTTCACTGCACATATCAATTGCTTCAAGAGCATTTACTAGACGTCTTTGCATTGCTGCAAGATGACGATACCACAGTTTCATTTCAGTGTGAGCGTCGTCGCCTTGTAATCAAGGTGTCCCGGGTTCAATACCCGGTGGAGGCTAATAGTGGTTCGGATCTCACTTTAAACTTTAGGCCCAGTCCCGATTAGCCTTACTGTGCATAAAGTGGATTTAAAATATCAATTCAATCAACATTGTACTTGTTGTGGAGATGGTTTTGCTAAATATTGTGTACATTTTTGGCATTGTATTATTATATTATTGGTCAAAACATTTGTTTGACAGTCGACAAACAAATACGAACCGCTTCAGTAATTAACATTTTCTACTACAGTGTCATTAATGTGTCATATTCATTTTCATATTAGGTCTATGGAGAGGAATTTTGTATAATGTTAACGTTATGGAACTGCGAAACCAACTGTTGAAGGGGCCACTCCCCCCTTCCGCTCCGAAGCCCAGTACCGCACCACAGGATCTGTCACTGAGCCCGACAAAATCTTGCCAGACAGTGCTCGAAATGCAAATTCGTAGCCGAAAAGGGAGGGGATGTTTGATCGATTTTGGAAATACGAGGGGTACATCCTTGTATGGATCAACATGGAGACAATACAGTAGGTGGAGGATGCTCAATATGAAAATTATTCTAATTGGGGGTATGATTTGTGAAACTTTCTTAACTGAAGGCAGCATCCCCTACTTCGACCACTGATGCCAGAAAAGATGCTTTCAGAAAATGAATTTATTACTGCACACGTATATTACTTATTGTATTTGTTGCGTTTGTACAAGAGAAACATTCAGAAGATTTGTAAGGAATATTTACAGTTAATAGGATGCCTATCTAGTCTATCCCGTGTCGTAATACAAACTTTATCCCTTTCCTACAAAATAATAAAACTGTCCATGCCAACCGTGATTTTATAATGTGGTTGCATACATATACACTAGAGACATTAGTGCCACTGCTCCGACGCCAGGGTTTCAAATACCTTGGTGGATCTATAAGATAGGTAATATCGTTTTTCGAGGGTTTGTGAACAAAACAAAAAGTAAATGATTTTAAAGTCCATTTTATATTCAGATACGTTAATCGGGACTGGTCTTAAAGTTTAAATCGGGATACGTACCACTGTGCAATGCACCTTCACAGGGGATCAAACCCAGGACCTCTTTGATTACACCACCATCGGTGAGGCCCCTGAAATCATTGAGGAAACTTGTTCATCATAATGTTCTCTCGCCCTGCGAAAGTTTATTGGTGATATAGGGTGACATCCTACACACGTCTTCCAGACATACACACGCGGGCACACCCCTCCCCTGCACACACACGATTGTATGCTTACAGCACATGCTGTGCCCTCCCAGAAAAACAATTCTAAATCCGCCTATGGATATATCTGCTATCAAATAATGAACGGCACTTACCTCGACAGTTCCTTGACATAATTTTGCAACAAGGTTTGCAATATCTTCTGTTATGCCTTCTTGTTGAATATCAAGAGTCTGAAAGTTCGCACGTTTCACTCTCGCAATTCGGATGGAATTCCTCTTAACTTAAATCGACCTTTTCTGACGTTCTATTTGTGGAAGGTGAAGCTTCAACTTCCATTTTTTGTTTCTTTTTGAAATAATCTAATAATGTATTTCTCCTCTTTTTTTCTATCCATCTTTAGTTCCACGTCAAAAATCTATTACACATGCAGAAACCTAACACACAACACGACCACTTCGACTTGCTACCTTGCAGACTGCAACTCGCTGCAACCCCAGTGAACACCAGGACTTGGGAGAAAGATACCGGGCGGTCGAATGTCTGAACCATGCATCCAGCTTGGTCCAGCTCAAATTACGTCACCAGTGTTGACAGCAACCAGTAGTGTCAGTGTCAGTAGTGTTGGCAACTGCTAAATTATTTACGCACAAATTCAAGCGAGATCTTTCACACATGTTACAAGAAAATTCAATAAACTGAAGGCTGGAAATTGGTTGCAAAAAAAATATCTAATTTGTAAAGAGCACAAGAGTAAAACGTATAATATTTTGGCATATTAATTGCTTTTATTTTGTTTATGAAACTGACTGGGCCAGTTGCGCTATATAACGCATCCCTCCCTTCCTCCCGGCATGCTATTGTACAAAACATCGATTGCCTACTTCGTAAAACCATGCCTCGCTACTGCCTGCAGTGGCGCAGGAACGTTTTTCATTTGGGGGGGTACAAAATTCAGCGTCTGCACCTAGAAATACATTTCGGTGGGTCCAACCAAGTGTTGCAATAATAACAATAATAATAATAATAATAATAAATAATAATAATAATTATATTTAATTTAATTAAATATGTAAGTTAATTAATATTGTATTGTTGTTATTACGTGAATAGGTAAAATATACGTAGTAAAAGAATAGAGATATAACAGCATCTAGCTCGCATGTAGTTAAGATCGCCAAGATTTGCATAAAAACAACTGCCCTGGCAAGGAATTTAATGTCAAATAGAAAAATAATTGAATATTTATTGAATAAGAAACAAAAGTTAGATCAAATTAACGAAAAGTACAGTTTCTGATTAATATTTTATGGATATTATCATTAGTTGTGTGCATAAATCTTTGGAACCTTTCAAAGCCGTATGAGCCAAATTCATTGCCTTCCAATAAGTTCAGCGGAAATAACCATCGATTATATAACAAATGCTAAACAATTATATTTTGATTATTTACTTTTACTTCTTGGTAAGTCTTTCTGGGAAGTGTCCGGACCCCCTCCTAAATACGTCCTTGATACTTAGGTATAGTGAAGACATGGGAAATATTCTATTTTAGAACAGCACACACGAATGTCCTGTTATTTAATGCAAAATTTGCATAACTATTTTTTTTTCTTTGTTTTTCTTAGAATTTATGTTTTTTTAACAGATTTTAAAACCAGATAACAATTCTGAAACATATATAGCTCTGGACTTCGTTCTGGGCTTATTTGAATTTAACGGAACGGAAACTCAGGAGTTCGAAATGTGAAAATTGCGAACAAAGATACATCTATTCATTTTAATGCAGGTTGAGATTAAAAGGGGTGAGGAGGATCTTGAGCCACCCCAACCAGGAATAATCATCTCCCACCCACTGGATATAGAAACCACATTATTGAATATATCATACTTATAGAGTTCCAGTTGAGTTCATTCTAATTTTAAATTCCCATAGCTACGCATAAAAATATATTTAAACAATTTATGGCAGATGTGTGGCCGCGGTGGCTCAGTCGGTAACGCGTCTGACTACCATGCTCAAGGTCCCGGGTTCGATCCCCGGCCGGTTCAAATCCGGGAACTTTTCTAACGGTGAAAGCGGCCCCGGCGCCCACCCAGCGTCGAATAACATGGGTACCTGGGGGAAACCCTGGGGGCTAAAGGCGGTCAGGGGCGTGATGCTGATCACATCACCCCCACTCACGACCGGATCAAGAAAGTGTGGGGCGTTACCCCCACACCCCCTATACGCCTTCATGGCGTGGTGCTATGCATAGGGGAACACTTTTTTTACTTTTGTGTACCACATCCAATGTCTTTTAGAATTTGGTATTTACTCAGACATCTGTAGGGCGTTGTATTAAAAAAAAAAAAAGAAAAAAAACTGAGTTGAGATGGTTCCCGATCAACTCGTAAAAAGTCTAACTTTGAAATATTTGTGAAATATTTGACAAAGCATTTATTTGTTTGTGCTCTTCAAGCACTGAAAGTACTATCATTACATATACAAAACCGAAATTCTTCAGATGTCAGAGGAAGCAAGGAAAGGCATACGCTCAAAAGTTGTTTTTTTCGTTTCAATCTTTGGTGGACAATGTGAAGAACCGCCCAAGGTTTCTTTTCGTATAGAGTAGTATTAAATGCAGATACATGCGTGTGTTTTAGGGTGACATGTCAATTTCTCGTTTATGTGAAAAGGTAAACTTTAATATAAGCAAAAGCATGTGCACGTCACAGTTAAAGATTTTCGCATCTACAAAGAAAATCCAAAACACATTCCCACCTCGCCGGCCTCCGTAGCGGAGGGGGTTAGCATCGGTTAGCATAGCGCGCTTTGACGCCAGAGGTCCCAGGTTGGGCATGTGAGTGTTCATCAATTTCATCATATCATCACCCATCCTCATCTTTGCGATTAGCCAAAAGTGGCAGATATGCGAAGTAAAATAAACCAAATAAATCAATCAAACATTCCCATCTCACTCAAAGACCTTGCGAATCCAATCCAAAATCTACCAATAGAACCTGCAGTGAGTTTCATTTATCTCGTGCATTCATCTGACTAATGTAATTTTCTTACAGTTTAACTTTAGGGTATAACTTAAAATGGCGTTGTGTTTGTGTTGCATTCGATACCAAAATTAGATTTTAAGTGATTAATGTCCAATTATAAGTATACCGAATACATAGGTAAAAATAATCCCCTCCCCCCTCCTCTGATAATATCGCAAATTGAACCCTGTTTAAATGTCTAGGAAAAATTTCATTTCACCTAGGAATAATATCGCGATGCGATGAGTCGAGAATTGTCACAGCCTATCTCGTCTCCTGTGTGGCGAGGTCCTTCTCGTTCATGTTTGTGTTTATTTTTGTTTCGGTTTCCACTCAGAAGTTATTAAAACTTACTCTAGATTCACTTCATGCTCAGATAGGCTAATCGCGACTCTATTTTCAAAATCTCTTATTAATATATAGTAGGTTTAAGTATAGTTTTCCGAACACCCTCTTACAAAGTTATGATAAATATGGGTGAGGTACAGCAGTACATTGTACCCCCAAGTTGGTCTGTAGTGTCTCGTCTCGTTCGTGTAAGTATTTTGTTTTGGAAAATTCCATTTTAAATATTCAAAAGAAAATGGGATCAGTCATATACTCTTCTGATGAAGATTTGTATCTTATCTTCGAATCGACGCGACCACTTCTTTAGAAAAGTGTACCCCCCCCCTCCCTTACGCAAAGGAGCATTCGTCTGCAGCGTGATTGTCTGAGAGCAAATCTGATTCCATCGTTCCACACACATTTTAAACAATTTTCATCTCCTTAAAGAGGTTTCCAAGAACTTAGGTCAATGAACTAACTAGTAGCAACCACAATGTAGTAGAATAAGTTTATTTGATTTGGTGGTGTTTTAAGTTCACTTTATGCACAGTAAGGCTAATCGGGACTGGACCTACAGTTTAAAGTGGGATCCGAACCACTTGTGCCTCCACCGGGTATCGAAGACGGGACCCCTTGATTACAAGGCGACGATGCTACCACTGCGCCATCGGGAGGCCCGTAGAATAAGTTTAGAATGGTTTGAATTTCTGTGGTAAGGAAGATAATGTTTAGGCCTATAAGTTATAAACAATATACAGTAGACGCGATTATCCGAGCTAATTGGGACCGAGATTGCCTCGGATACGGAAAAACTCGGAAAATACGGAGATAATGTGCTAATAGGTCGTAAATGACGAAACAACACTTAAAACTGTATAGTAATTATTTATTACTACTACAACATAAATGAGAAGATTACTTTTTCCGCTTAGAATAGGCCTACACAGACTTAAACACCACCGTAACAATCGGATACACCGACAATGTAACGAACACATGCAGCGCGGACGGTGACTTGACTCCATAAACAAACAGGGGGTTGCGTTATGAAGCGCGATGTTTTCCAAACACTTCTTCGGTTTACCCGGAGCCACGGTTAATCGGGACTTTGTTAATCACGAGTCTACTGTACACTTTTTTTATTGGGTGAACTTAACATAGGTTCTTTCACCTTGCGTCTGCTGTTAAATTAGCAAGGGGGGTACAGGGGGTACAACTTGATTTACGGATTTAGGGGGGTACAGTACCCCCCTTCAAAAATTTAGGGGGGTACAATGTACCCCTGTACCCCCCCGTTCCTGCGCCACTGACTGCCTGCAACAATTATTATTATTATTATAATTATTGATATTTTGAAATAAATATGCATCCAGGTGCGAAATAAGATTTTGACTTACTTTGCCTACTAATTGTAGTGATTCAAATCTCACAGAACTTTGCTCTGCTGGTATAAATGGTATAAGAAGGGGAAAGAAAGAAATGGGAAGTTAGCAGCACTGTCGTAACAGGAAAGGGAGGGTCATTCTCCTAAGAGGGTCATCGTGGGTGAAAGAAAGGGGAGGAGGGATTCCTTCAGTTCGCATTCCAAGGGGTACGGCTCTTTTCTTGACCATACTGAGAAGGAAATTCTCTTTCCTTTTCAGTGACTAAGGAATGAATGAATGCCTGTGCATTGCTGTAACTCAACTCCAATATTATCAAAAGTAATTGAAGAAGCAATACATTTCTCATTGCCAAATGTAAACATTTTACAATATTGGCAATTTATGAAATAAAATGTATTTCTGCTTTGAATTTTTTTAAATGACGAAACCAATGGGGGGGTTTTAACCCCCACCAACCCCCCCCTGGGCACGCCACTGACACCATCAATAAACTGGATGGTACCAACACCTTTGGACGACATACAGCCCAAATTATTAATGACCCACCACCGTGTTTAACTGTTGGAACTGTGTTAATGTGATCATTGTCTTTATTTGATTTTCTCCAGACCCTGTTTATCCCATCTGACCTGTATATATTTATCTTGTACTCGTCTGACCATATGACAATATCCCAAAATTCCTGATCCTTGTGGATGTGCTCTTTCGCGAATGAGTCTCTTCTGCGATGTACCTTATCTACATACGGCCTCTTTCGTGGTATTCTGCCATGATATCCATACTTCCACAAGGCACGTCGGACAGTTTGATCGGACATCATCTTTTGCCAGCAACATTTTCTACTAACGGTCGTAACTGGGGAACACTTGGTCGGGGAGTTTCTCGCACTCTTTTAGTCTTTTTAAAATAAAGCGTTCATCACGTTTATTCAACCGTCTGTCTCTCTTTTGGTTTTCTCGGCACATTCTGTGTTGAACCTTCCTCTCTAAATTTGTTTACTGTGTACGAGGGTCACTATTTATATTTTGAGCCTTGACAACACTGAATGAAGTTAGGCGCGATTTGACGTTTGCACGGAATCGTCTGGCATTATTGACCATAACGTACTTCAAATGTTTTGTCAATAGCTTCATTTGTGTTGTTTATGTTGCCTTGCAGATTGCGCGACAACAATAAAATGGAATTAACTCGTGAACATTTTCGTGCGATGATTTTTTACGATTTTCGACGTGGATTATCAAGACAAGAGTGCATCGATCAACTTACTTCCACATTTGGCGATGAAGCCCCATCCTTGCCACTGTGAAACGCTGGTATAACGAATTTAATCGTGGCCGCCATTCGCTCACTGACGAGATTCGCGAAGGTCGTCCAAAATCAGTTGTTCAAGAAAACATTGATGCTGTGCAAAACCTAATACTGCAAGATCGTCATGTGACATACTGTGAGATTGAGGCAACCATAGGCATTAGTTCCACCAGCATATATAAAATATTACATGATCATTTAGCTGTGAGAAAGGTATGTTCTCGTTGGATCCCACACAATTTGACAAAAACTCAAAAAGACGCTCGCGTCAATTGGTGCAAACAAATGCTCAATAAATACAATCGTGGTGCTTCAAAAGACGTATATGAGATTGTAACAGGTGACGAATCATGGATATATGCATATGAGCCGGAACGTAAATAGCAGTCGACTGTATGGGTGTTTCAAGATGAACCCAATCCAACAAAAGTTGTTCGCGCTCGAAGCACATCGAAACAAATGGTTGCCTGTTTTTTCGGGAAAACTGGTCATGTGGCAACTGTGCCTTTAGAGGAACGTAGAACGGTCAACTCTGAATGGTACACAACAATTTGTTTGCCAGAGGTCTTCGGTCAAATACGGAAAACAAACGCCGTCGGATCATTGTTCATCAAGACAATGCCAGCTGTCACACATCTCGTCTAACAACCGACTTTATGAACAGTCAAAAAATCGAATTGATGGGTCATCCGCCGTACAGTCCTGATTTGGCACCCAATGACTTCTTGTTCCCGAATGTCAAGAATAAATTGCGTGGACAACGATTTTCGTCGGCGGAAGACGCCGTTGATGCGTTCAAAAACCATATTATGGAGGTGTCTCAAGAAGATTGGAAAAACTGCTTTGACAAATGGTTCGAACGAATGCAAAAGTGTATTGACCATAAAGGAGAATACTTCGAAAAACAATAAAGCAGTTTTCAATGCCAAATTCCTGTTTTTTCATTGTTAGGCTGGCTCAAAATATAAATAGTGACCCTCGTATTGAACTGTGGAGTGTGATTTATTGACTGTTTGTCCATTTTTTCTTAACGAATAATCTCTAAGGGAGAAATTTATAATATCTTTCAGATCGGAACTAAGTTCCTTCACCTTGCCCATTTCGAACACGCTGATAGATAGATTGACGATGGGCCTACAACAATACCTACGCCAGCATTCTGCTCGACGGGGAGTGCGCCTGCATGTTCAAACTTGTTACGAAGTTGCAAACTGCCCGAATAGCGGTGGCGCTGTATGCGAGGAAGATTGAAACTCTTGCCTGTACGAATAACAATGTTGCATGAAACAGGGTGTTTTTCTTTTTTCACACAAATTATATGCTCTGTTTATACACTTTGAACATACATTTTTATTGACATTTGTTGGTTACATTTTTATTGACATTTGTTGGTAAAACCTTCATTAACATTAATTTCCAGGTACATAAGAAAATTATTGTTTACTAGTAGATGACATTTTTCCCTCTGAAATTCTATTTGTACTGCCTGTATACTGCACTTGCTGGCTGCTAACGAAAGGCGATGAGAAATGGAGACGAAATAAGTCTGTCTAATTTCTGTGTTCTGGGGATTGCTGGATTCAGTGTCCTAATAGACCGGGTTAAAAATGTAAACATAAACATTGGTGAGGTTTTGCCCGGTCCCCTCGGAACTTCCGGTTTAGGCCAGTCCCCGTTGTTGCCAGTGCAGATTCACCAGCATACGAAGTAAGAAATGAACACTTGTTTTAATCAGTTATGCGATGATAGTCAAGAAAGGTATTTGTTAAAGTTCTACTATGAAGGAGTGGACGTCTAGAATCCGTCGGATGATCAACTGCAGAGCAGATTATTAAAATATGACGTGTCTTTGTGGCTGCCAGTTGTATAGCAAACTACGTACCACAGAATCTACGTACATACAAGTATCTCATATACACGCACGACGAACGCTTAGATATATATATATTGAATTATTTTGTAAATGGAAAAGTGAGGGAAATATAATTCTATAAAACAAGCGATATTATTATATTATAAAGTATGCTTAAGTGAATCTTCGCCAACAAATCTGCAGAAGTAATGACACATAACAAATGATAGTAAATATATGTGCTTTCAACGTCGCCTTTCTGCCCGAGCGATTTAGGGAAAACCTATGATATGGCATGCCACTTTCACTTGCACGAATTTACTTCAAGCAGCAAGGGAGTTTTCAGATTGAAGCGACAAGCGATAACGGGGTTTCGCACAGAAGCATTCGATCTAAAGCAAACCATTCACAAGTCACGCTTGCGCAAATAACAGGCCGGGGCAACACAATGCACGGTACTGATAAAGCGGCTCAGTCCGAGCGGCAAGCGACACCTGCAATTTGTCGTTCGGAAGGTATTGTTTATTTTTTAATATTGATTTCCATGAGACACGCATCGCTGCAGTCTTAAAGCTTCCTTACGTGTCGCTTGGACTGGACTGTTGTTTTCTCAGAACCATACATCGTGTCGCCTCGCTCTGTTGTACTCGTATGCAAGATGAATTGTTTCTTTTAGAGTAAAGGGGCTGTTGCTTGTCGCTTCGGTGTGTAATCTCCGTGCCAATTAAAATAAAGTGAATCCTCAGTGATCAAAGAAATTTTTCGAACCGAAGCGACACAAGCTGCACATGTCGCTCAGATTCCCAATGTCGTGTATTGTGCCGCCTGATCCCAATGGCGTGTATTGTGCCGCCTGAGACTTGATTTCCCATGAGCGGTAAATGCTTATTTATAGACTAAATGGGCCTGTGTCGCTTGTCACTTCGGTACGAACCACTGCTGTTGCGTGTCGCTTCGGTTTGAAACCTCACTATGATGCGTGCTTTTCACCACAACACGATCAACATGTTTGTAACAAAATGCAAGTCGTAAAAATCCTTCCCGGCTACCAGTTCTTTCTCGTTCTGCTTGTATCAACAGGTTTCCCTCTCTACGTCCTTCAGAAACCTACGAAGTGATACTTGACTCAATAAATTTGTTCCCGATCGAACTGTGCAACCATATGCTACACAGCTGACACCCTATTTCCTTGTAAAAGAATCTCCACTTTGCCCTTTCATATTAACGTCCATAGCATCCTCAGCGTAACCGGATGTTCGAGGGGGACCAGACGAGTGCGCATGCTCCGCAGTAGCTCCGCCTTTAACACCGTCACCGTCTATAGATGAGGCTCTTTCTTGTCCGTTCTTTTTGTGTTATCAAGTATATTCGAATCCCAAATTAATTGTTTGTTGTTAAAACAAATTCTCACCCTCCGGAAGAGTTTTGGGGGGGGGGTTCAAGAAAATATCGTTGGTAGGCGGAATTCACCCCCCCGTCCCCCCCGGTATTTCGCACCCTGAAATTCATCACTTTAACCAACCGAATGGCTATGCTACTGCCTTGTTTGGGAATACGGGGTGGTATTAGTCATACATATGGTAATGCGCACTCTTGAATTTAGGTTGTAGAATGTAAAATGAATGTTGTTATTTGTCGCGAATGGAAGTTTTCTGTTTTCTATTAAACATGGAAGCTGCCGCAAATATTCCCACTTCCTATCCTTAATGCCATCTGCGTAACGTCGTGTATATCGAATAAGTTTTTACGTGTGCTGTTGGTGCAATGTGCTCATCTGCAGAAAACATCGCACAAAATAATTGTAATATTTTAGATTTGACAGCATGTTAAGAGATTTTGTGTCAGGCGACTTAAAGGTAACTTTTTAGATTTGTGTAGTACTATAATCATAAGAATAATCAGGAATGTCGTTTCTCTCTTCAATTTTCCATTGCTGTACTCCAATGAAGTGCAATTCTCCATAGTCATTAGAAAGAAATCGTTGATTGAAGGTGAATATCTCAACCCGGTAATTCATATCCAGGAAAATAAAAAAATCAGGTTAGTGAAGACATGTTCTTTGTCTAAGAATTTGCAAGCAATTCCATCAACGTTTGAGTAATGCCACGTTGGAAATATTTCTATATGAAGGAAGTGGTAAGAATTAAAACTAGAATAATGTAGCCAATTTCTTGCACGTGGATATATAAAATCTGTGTTGTGTGTATCTGTCAAATTTTTTACAAGATCAGTCCTTGCTTATTCACTCGAAATGAAGCAAAGAAAGGAGGTGGGATGCATTAGCTTATTGGCTGAAATAGGCCAGCCTCAAAGATAAACGGGATTTTCCCGTCGGACGCTGCTATATAAGTAGCGTACAAGCATAAGATTTTAGTTTTGATCCAGGTTTCTCGCAGGAACAGCGCCAGAATTTTTCGACCGGTGCTCCATATTGATAAATTAGGGTGGGCAGTACAAACGTAAGGCATTAGGTGAGTTTGGCTAACACGTATCTCCCCTTCTCTCTCTCGAGATTTCCCTCTACCATGTGTAGAAAGAGATTTGGACGCAAGGAATTCATCAAACCTAATCATCGTATCTTTCTTACAGGGTACTTTCGAATGCCAACCTCCCTCCTGAATAGTACACCCTGGAAACTGTATTCTTGTAGGCAAATGAATCTCTGGCGCCTGTAACCCTAATCAAGATAATCCTCTTAGTGTTTTGTGTCTCCTTGCATGTTTGTGTTCGACCTTTCATGACGTTCATCTAATTACCATTCAACCTCACCATCACTATTGGTCAAAACTAGCAGAAAATCAACTTGAAATATAATAATGATTACTTTCCACAAAAATAGTATCAACAGTTCATAGCAGTTCGTAAGTTGGGATAGTAATTTCAACGGTACCAGTTAGATATTGTGAAAACACATTTAACTCGTTTATTTTCCAATTATTTACATTTGTACCTTATATGCATAGCGGAACATTTTTCAACTTGGGATTATGTTTTTTCACTGAAAAAAGCGTAATTTTTAACATTACAAGTATTTATTGGTCGTTGCTGTATGGCGGATAAATCTTGACTCACGTTGTCTATCGTCAGCTGATATGCAGTGTTTCAAAATTTATGAACCAAAAAATACCGCACAAACTATTCACAGAAGGTTTTTAAGCGAAAATTGATCCACAAACCATTCACGGAAGGTTAGGTTAGGTTCAGTTAGGTTAGGCAAACAGAAAATTAAATTGGAAAAAAAAAACGCTCACACGTCATCTGGTAAAACGATCGGGTGGTTGCTACACTGACAGGGGGTTACATATTCGAACGCACAGAACATTTGATTCAATTAGTCTATTGTAATGGTGGCACGAGTTATCGTGCAACGGAGATACATGAATGTCGAAAATTACATTATTTAACGGCCGAATAAGTTGCACAAATGGAAAAAAACACGATTGATGGGGAGAGGCATTTGAAGTTTTGGAAATGAGTAAGAATTAACGTTTGTAGAACATGTGAGGTTGTTTTGGTAATGGTTCAATTTTTTTTCTTTTCAAATTCTCCTAGCTGGCAAACATTGTCTCACGAAATTTGAAACTTCCTTAAAGGAATGAGCACTGTTTTGATTTTGAAAAATAATTATTATGTTGAAAAGAACAACTCGACCGTACGCAAGCATGTGCACTTCCCATGGACAATGCATTTTCCATTGACATGTGACTGTAAGTACGGTATCGTAGACTAGTGGGAATTAATGTAGAAGTAGATCTGAACCTTAGTGGAATGCATTTAGGGACTTTATTTTAATGCTAAGAGAACCAAACCAAACCTGACCTGCCTAACCTGACTACGAAAGCATATATTGAACAAATTCTTAAGTAATTGCCAAGACTCCGCAGTATGTGTTAACAGAAGTTAATCGAAATTGAACCATGTTAAGATTGCATTTGTAGCATGATGAAATCGTAAGAAAACAAAAGGAACTTGGGCTGTTGTTTTTATTGAACTACAGGAAGCAGTAATTGTGCAGAAATTTCATTCCGAAAGAAAAGTTGCAGAAGGTGTCGTACTCTTAAATAGAATCAACTTAAAACAACCAATATATAACAACCAGCATAAGAAAACAGTTTCAGGAGAACACACGCTCCTTTCATCACATTTATTTTCATTTTGTCTTTACTTACCATCTTTACATGTTATCTTTAGTCAAATTAAAATAAATGTCTGATGAAAGGAGCGTGTGTTCTCCTGAAACGTCACAAAGAAAAACTGTTTTCTTATGCTTGTAATAACCGTAAACTACAGGAAAATAATATAACAACCAGGCACGCATGGATTAAACTTTTCTCCACTTTATTTTTAATGTAGATAATCAGGTGACTTCAGTGAGTTTTGCTTTTGAAACAGAATATAGTTTTAGACACTTTAATAAAACTAGGGGATGTGAATTGTTTGGTGACATTTGTAAAAATATAAGCAAAATAGCATAATTTTGCACTGTGTTACAGGCAGTTCATAGATATATCGGATTAGCAAAATTATCAGTAATTTTAGTGTCATACTTATATCAACAAATATCAATTGGAGTGCTGATTAATATGTCCCATTCCTACTACGTAATTAAAGGAAAGTGTCAGTGCACTAAAAATGTGTGCGAAAATGTACAAAATAAATATTGTTTTGTAAATGTGTGTTCGGATTTCTTGAACAGGAGATGTCATCTACACCAAATTCAAAGAAAGATGTTTCAAAGGTTCAGGAGATGCTGGAGAGGATGTCGACTGCATCCCCAACAGCCGAATTAGTGCAAGTGGAGGAGGTGGTTAACGATACAAAGCCACTCTACAGAGTTGCGGTTGATGGTAAGTAATTTCATTGTCCAGCAGCTGTTTCAAGTGACATCAAACTGTTAACTTTGCTATATGCAGTGTAAGTTCAACAACTGCAGACATCTATGCACAGGTCCACTTGGAGAAGGCAGTTGACCCAAGGTCTGTGGCAGAGTGGTTAGCATTGCACACTACAAAGCCTGAAAATCTATGTTTAAATATTGGGTTTCATTTATGTTCTGCTGTCTGTTTCTTCACTTCACCACAAATCCTTATTGTTGTGATGAGTCTAGACCAATTATAATAATATAGAGTTGATGCCCAAAACCAGACTGGTCAGCAAATTAGCCAATGTACCTTGCTGGTTGCACTAGACACATCTCTGCACAATTTAAAGCCTGAAATTTAGATTGGGGCCTTTAACTGACTCTATCCCTCGAGAATTACATTGATTTTTTTAATAAATAGATTTTGATGTTTTATGTAACATAATTGGTTTTATACGGCGCACGCTTTTAGAAGGAACATGAGTTCCAGTGCTACTGCGCAGTTGCCAAACTAACTGCTAGCACAAGGGAAGGACAGAAAATTCGCGATGTGTCCATTATTTTGATAATGCATGCACAGTATATATGAGTACAGTGAAATAATATAGTGAATATTTCTACACAGGATTGTGATATCATATCACTGTAGCATTTACGAGAAACTCATACCTGAAAGATACTTGAAGGTATTCATTCATCACCGCTCTCGTCGTCTTCCTCTGTCTCCGTGTCACTGATTTCACTCATTTCAGAGTCACTCTCCTGGAGGTTAATGATTAGATTTTGCACCCTTGGTGCCTGTACTACTGGTGCTAGGTTTTGAGAGTGACATTATTTAAAATAGAAAGATCATACGGAACACACAATATTGCACGAAAGCTGTATTTAATATTTTCACAAACTGTTCTTTGTGGCGCAGGAGTGAACGATGAGCGAATAATGTTACACTGGCCTTGCTACGAAAACGCTGAACCCAAACTGACCCAGACTTTCAATGTTCGAGAACGCCCAGAACAATGAAGGGTCATTGTTTATATCGAGGCAAATTTAACACAATAACTCAGTTGTGTCAACACGGTGGCAACGAAAAAAAAAAAAAAAAAAAACAGGCGGAAGGAAATGAAAGTTGATGTTTCCCTTGTTTCTTCAACAAACGATAACTCCGGCTGTAGGCGACGGAAATTCATGGGACTTGGACAGTCAGGTTCAAAATGTCTTTCCTCATCTTATGATGAACCTTAAGTGGTGAGTTTTATGAAAACTTCTTGCGTGCAAGAAAAATACAGAACACGCCGTTTAACTTCCGCGCCGCAGTCTCCTAACTGTACAGCGTTGCACTCCTGCCATTGGCTGACCGCCACGCACACCCTCTGCGTGGCCCCGCCCGATATCGCTTCTAAAAGCGTGTGTCGTATAGTATACAGAAACCACAAATAATAAAGATATTTGATCCGAAGTGAAGGAACTCCAATTCTGGGGTATTTTTACTAATTTATTTCCATCAAAATTTTGTTTCTTAGACACCCATGAAGGGAAAGAACACAGAAAATACTAATTGCGTTAAACCGAACACTCATAAGCAAAATGTCAATAACTTTAATTTAAATTAAAGACACAGGTGTATATTATTACATAAGATGAATTATATTAAATAAATTAAAATTAGAAACAATATCAAGAAAATGTCCCCTGCTGGAGCAATAGTTAATAATAACATTTGAGTTGCATTGAAAAAGTAAACTTATTAACACTATTGAACCTAACGTCAAATTAGTATCCATTTGTCAAGTTGCCAACACCATAGAATGTATCTCCTAAACAAAATAACATTTGGACCTTGGTGATTGAGGAAAAATGGAAAATTTTGGAACATAAAATCATGAATTTACTGTATTCTTCACCAGCAAATTTTATTCTTTAACATGCGAGAACCCTAAATCTTCTCTTCCAGCAGCGGGAACAGGAGAGACGAAGGATGAAGCCAAGATGAATGCAGCAAAGGTAGTTCTGGAGAACTTGGTTGGTGAAACGAAAACATCTGCAATCCCATCCCAGACATGCAATGGCATTGGGTAAGTGTGACCATTTGGATATATTTTCCCAGCGTGTCAAATTATAACATAACATTTGAACTTGAAAAGAGATGTTTTACACCTTAATGCATTAATTGTTAATTGATTAGTACATCATTCTTCATAAGTTTTCATCCCCTTGGTTTTGTTTTCACAGTAAGCTGACTTCACACTAACCTGAAATAATCATGAAAAGTAAAGTGATTTGGAAATTAAAATTTCACTTGCTTCACATACTTCATGGACAGTGTTGACTAAACTGGGAAAAACTTTGATTTTAACCCAGGTAAAACTACAACAGCAAAAACTAAGCTGGTTTGGTAGCTTTGTTGGTAGAACAATGGCACAGTATGCCATGGCAGAGATTCAGGTTTGAGTCTTGTTTGAGCCTACATTTTTTGCTGGAATTTCTACATGAACTTAAGTAGCAAATGTAATTTAGCATTTTAAACTGTTTAAATTGGCTGAAAATTTATTTTAAAATTTCTTGGAAAACTTTGGTCTGCTAAGATAGCAGTAGGTAAATTGTTTTCATTCTTGTTCTCCTGCAAATACTTTTGTCGTCAGTTGTACACTGGACCCAAGTAATAGTACTGTGGCTACACCTTCGCATGCATCAGATGTGATAATCCACTGGCAACACTGCGAGGAAGATCAGCTCTGCTTATCGCTCCAACACCGTGGAATGTTGAAATTCACATTCGAAATAAGAGCTAGATAAGGTACTTGTTTTTAGTGAATTTAACAAGATGCGAACTTGCATGGTCGATTGATTAATTGATTTGCTTTTACTTTACGTTGCTTGTCTGATACTTTTGGCAGTACCATTGACCCTCTGTACCCCCTGACGAAAGCGAAATCTTTTGCTTGGTTTATGAAGATTTTGTCATTTGTGAATGTTTTCAGTTGATTTTGCTTGTGGAAATGTGTTATTGTGAAGTAAAGTAAGTTTGTTACTTTACCGTGTAGGAGAACAGTCCAAAGTTTTGTGATTATGCAAGTCTATTAAACTATTGATAAAATCTAGATAACGGTGAAAGCCAAACCACACGAAAATTCACATGAGTGCTCTAGAAGGAATTCCAAGCCCATGTAATTTTTCCAGATTTTTAATATCCTAGCGAGGAAAATTGAAAACAGCTGCCCTGGGTGACAGCCAAAGGTCCAACCGAATCAGTAAACCAAAACTATAACTGGATGACAACTTGTTCAGTGCAAATATGGCCAGCTGATGTGCCAGAAGTGTTCCCAACCTTAAATTAGTTTTTTTTTTAAAATTAATTTTGCAATAACAAATTCATCTTTAATTAGCATGGCATTATTGACTATGACAACTGAATGTGATTTAAATCACTTTGAAGAAATAATTTATATAATAATGGACATAAGGGTTTTGTAGATATGAGAATCACTTTTGGTGAAAGTACATTAATCTCGTAATCATTTAATGGTGTTTATTAGGCTCTAAGAAAGGAAACACAATATATGTACTGATGGGGTGAAGCTCATACAAAAGGAAGTGTAATAAAGGGTGTTCCATATATTGGCAGACCTGTTTTTATCAAAGTTGGCATCTGTTGTCATGCTGATTAATGTAGCCTCAATTGTTTTCACTCGTTCGTTGTGGTTTCCTTCCGAAGATCCTCGAATAATCCAGGAGCGTGAAATCCATCCATCCGCTGAGAACGACTGTGGGGTTTGACAGGTGGAGTGTGATCGTACACCCTGCGATTTCTTCTTATGAGGGTTTGTGAAATCACAGGTGTACACCAACAAACCACGAACCCTTTTGGAACTGAAGGCGGAAATCATACGGGTGATTGGAGGCATCAGGACAGACATCTGCGAGAGGGTTATCAATAATTTTGTTGAGTGTATAAATGCATGTAGACTCTGTAGGGGTGGACATATGCCTGACATTGTCTTTCATACGTAAATGGGAGATGTTACTGCTTACATATATGTGAAATATAACTATTTTCATGATATTTTTCCTATTTTTATTTAATTTTCTAATTCGGCATCCTATATGGGACACCCTATATGTAAACTGTAAACCCACTAAAATTTATCTTGACTATAAATTTTATAGTCAAAAATAGCAAACATTTTTTGTAGAAAAATATACTAAGTACTAATCATGTTAAAGCGTAAATAGTGTCAGTATCATTAAACTGTAAATAAACATGGCAGTTGATATTTTGCAAACTACCATTAAAAAATTATACCAAAATTAAGCTACAAAGACTATAAAAATATTGTTAATTACGAATTATAGAGTACATCCAGAATGTTTTATTTTCACTGGAAGAAATGTTACTGGTATTTTTATACGTAGTTTTATTAACACACTCAACAAACATTTCCATAGTAGGTTCATATATACAGCATCAGAAACAGAAAAATGTATATTTACATATAATTTTTTATTTGCTTTAATCAAACTTTTCAAATATTTTACAGGGCCATTTACTAGAAAAAGCCTTTGTATGAAAAACACATATGCCAAAAACCATACAAGCAATTTTAAGCATGTTTTTTAAAATAAAATAAGAAATCCAATTTAAATATAGAAATATTTATCAAATGATTTTTCAAAATAAAAAATATGATTTTTTATTTACCCTGCTCACAGATCAATAGTTTTCAAGATATAAAATTGTTTAGAGCTGTGGGTAATTTCAAATTTAATTCTGAAAACAGGCTTGGTGTTGAGGCTAATACCACATTAAGTAGACTGGTGTCGAAGCGTAAGCCTGGTTAAGCGTTCATTTCAACCGTAAGTATAATCATGTGATTCTTTAAGTGGATGAAATTTTGTTGACAAGAAGGTTTTATTGTTGATTTTTCTTCGTTGTAGGATGGATCTAAGGTCTCCTACAAGTGACAGCAGACTGCCTGAGAACCCAATTGGCATCCTGCAAGAGATGTGCATGGCGAAGAGATGGCCAGCACCCTCGTATGAACTCGTGTCAGAGCAGGGAATGCCACACCAGCGGGACTTTACTATTGCATGCGTATTGTGCAGTTATACCGTACTGGGTGAGTAGAGCATAAAAATGATTTCTAGTCTGAATTCACTGTGTACAGAAACTGGTAGTGTAATTTTCAAATTTAAGAACTCAAATCTTAATAGATAATGATTTTTTGCTGACATAGGTTCATTGGGACTGGCCTACTGTTCACCTTACACTGGAGTTCTAACTGGCCACCTAATGCTTACAAGCTAACAGCATTAGCCACTACTCTTGGTGAGGCTCTGTCTGTGTTTTGAAATTATATCTAACTTCTTAACCCTGAATTATTGATGTCTTAATACAGGGTGTCCCAAAATATATTCACCAAATTTAAACAAAGATAGCATTACAATTTCTGCATAGAATGGGACTAAACTTACCATTGTACTCATCTAGTGTTAGGATTTTGATGCAAATGCATCTTCTTTTTTTGGTAAGGCAGAAACATTGCATAAGTAGATAGAAATGTGTTTTACATGTAAGTGAATTAATTGGGATACCTTTGTTATAGCATTTGTTTGAATTTTTTGACAATTTTTGGAGTAAAGGCCATTTTTTAAACTTTTTAAACTGTTTGTCATTTTTTGACCATTTTAAGTCATTTTATGCATTTTTCTACATTTTGGTGAAAGTAACCCTTTGAAGGAGAGACGTTCCCAACTCTTGTCTCATTGCCTTCAGTGTAGTTCTGAATGACTGTGTTTGAAGAAAGAAAGAAATTCTGTGCAGTATTGTTGATACAAGCTGTTGTGTAACAATTCAGCTCAAACAATGTGATTGTAAAAATATTGTCGCCAGACTGATTATTGTTAAAAACAAGGGGTACAAAGTTTTGTGCTCTGTATTGGACATTTTGTCAGGGAAGCAATTTGCACTCCATGCAATTGAAAGTGAATTAACAGCAAGTGTCTCAAGTGTTATTGTTCTTTTCAAGTATGCTCCTCTTGTGTTGGTGGAAGTTGAGAAATTTTTCCATGTACAAGACACTCTTGTCCGAAAACAGACAATCATTCACTTTTGAAAATTTGCATATGATTTTCGTTGTGTACTGCAACTCTGTACTTTGAAGTGTAAAAGATGACAAAAAGTGAACTTTCTTACTTGTACTACCATACGCAATGAACATGTGATTGACACTGTAACGTTAATTTTTAATTTGAATTTCTGTTGGTAGTTTATAAATTTGTTTTACAAATATTTCAGAATTTTTAGGTCATTTTTCTAAGTTTATAGGGCATTTTCTTGGATGTATTAGGTCATAAATGCATTTTTTTAAATATAATTTTTTTGGCAATTAGCCCTATTAATTACTAATGTGTTTGATGCTTTAGCTTTATGTATGTATTGAACATGCACTCTTCTCCATGATGGATATTTTCCTAAGTGTGTGGTTCACTGTAAAGTATCTCCCCAGGTGAAGGTAGAGACTTTGAACTTGTCATATGTAAATTCCTCGCAATAAAGATTCACACACACTGAATACTCCTTCTAGTACCTTCGATTCGTGTAGCATTTTTTGGAACACCATGTATATTTTCAGATGCAAAATAATGGTGAAAGAATTATTTCCCAATGGGAAAATTGTTTAGTTACGTAGGAATGTTATGTTTAAAACATATTTAGCATAATCTTCTACCAGGTATCCAAAAAAGTTCATGCTGTATTTTGCAGTGAGACATAAAGCCACTGTAATTTCTGGCAAATGTATTTTATTCAGAAAAATAAGCTCCTTCAGCTTCAATTACATTATCCCAACGAGATACAAGCTTATAAATCCCGCATTTGCAAAAGTTCTGGTCCCTAGGAGCAAAACAATTGTCCTATGACCTGCGTGACATCATCTCGGTTTAGGAACTGTTGCTCACGCAAATGGTTATCCATGGCCAAAAACAAGTGAAAGTCAGATGAGGCAATGTCCGGGGAATAAGGAGGAAGAGGTAAAATTTCCCAACCAAGTGTGTTGATTACCTCCTTGGTCGCTTTCTCCGTATGAGGTCTAGCGTTGTCTTGAAGAAGGATCACTCCTTTCCTGTTGACAAGTGCTGGCTGCTTCGTCGTAGTGCAGCTGCAACCCTTTGCAACTGGGACGAGTACACCTCGGATGTGATGGTTTTGCCATGCTCTAGCAATTCAAAGTGCACAACACCAGCGCTGGTCCATCAAACACAGAGCAGAACCTTCTGTTGATGAATGTTTTCTTTGGGGGTCAATGCAACACAACCAGGGGACGACCAATGATGTTTCCTTTTGCGGTTACTGTATAACACCCATTTCTCGTCACATGTCAATATCTGGTCCAGGAATGGGGCTTTCTTGTGGCGTGACAGCAATGATGCGCAAATGGTGAGCCGCTGGCGTTGGTTTTCCTCGGACAAAACGTGAGGAACCCACTTACTGAGCTTCCAAGACTTCCCAAGGTTGTGCAGAAGAAATCGAATGGTTTCCTCTGTCACTCCAAACCCTTGTGCAAGTTCTTTGCACGTTTGCTGTGGATCGCGCTCGATGATCTCCTTCAGCAGTACTTCGTCGATAGTGGCGGGGCGTCCAGCTCGAGGCTTGTTCTGGAGGCTCTCATCGCCCGATGCAAAGCGACTGAACCACTTTCGCGCTGTGCACTCACTCACTGATGCCTCTCCAAACGCGGAGCATATCTTTCGAGCAGCGGCTGCAGCATTGCTGCCAAATTTGAACTCATACAGTAAACACGGCCGTAAAATGTCCTTTGACACTGACATGTTCCCTTCAGGATTGTAGTTTCTTCAGACCTGCTGCCTATGCGACCGACACACCTCCCAACTCTGCACCGACTGACGATTGCCGGGAATGTAAACTTCTGATGTCATCCAGACAGGGTTGCCGACACATGCCATTTGACTTTCACTTTTCGTTCCAGCGGCATGAACTTTTTTGGATACCTGGTACATAAGCTGTTGTGTGTATTGCAGGCAAAGGGAGCTCCAAGAAAGTAGCGAAACACCAAGCTGCACTTAACATGTGGAGGAAAGTTCAAGAGGTTGGCCCGAACCTACAAGCGTTTGTTCCTTCTCCACAGTCTTTAGTTTCTTCACAGAGTGAAAATTTAAGGCTATCCCAGGTAGGTCTCTTTGCAACTGCATTCTTACGGGGTGGAAATTCCATGAATTATGCATGAATTTTTTATTGTGTGTAGCGACTAGGCGTGCAAACTTTAAAAGAATAAAATTCTGGTATAACAAGTCCATTCAGATGCACTGGTATATGGGCATTAATTATGCTAAGATTGGAAATTTAAATCTTCCATTTTTCAGTGGGGCACTTTTTCAAATTATTGGCACTTTTTTTTTATTATTTTCATGCTCCATTGCAAGCATTGCAAACAATGGGAAATTTTGTAGCAGTAAATCTTGTATTTTGTAATCTTTCTTTGCTAATTAGTACTCACATTTGTTTCACAAGGTTTTCCATACATTTGCAATGAAAAAAGGAACAATTTTTCGATGAAATTCGTCCAAGAAAAATGCTTAATTGTCATTGATCTTAGTTCATGGCTATTTTGCAGTGTTGCCAAATCACTTTGTACAAAGATCGAAAATATCGCAATAACATAAGGACAATAAACATACAAAATATATTCAATTGGGTTAGTAAATAATAGAAAAATGTCTTAAAATTGTATGAAACATAATTTTATTACATATTTGAACTTGTAAAATAAGTTTACAGCAGTTTCTATTAAAAGGTACATTCGTGATGTAAAAAAAGGAGTGATTCAATAGTCTGTGTGTCCATATCACAACTTGAAAGTGAAGGATACCCGGTTCGAGGCTCGGGATTAAAAAATGGCTTCCAAAAAGATGCCAAGATAAGTGTCGGGGCCACAAAATTATAAATTTGGCTGTAATATGTCCAAATTAGCGTTCATCATGGACAAAAAACTGAACAGTTGATCTTGAACAGTGACATCATTTTTATACTCGGGAATCTACATAGCAGAAGTGGTGAAGTATTATGACGCTCCAGGAGAACTGAGAACTCCAACCGGTATTATCCCTTACTTTGGAGGAAGCCCCCTCACAGGTCACTCTCACAGCGCCTGAAAGCGCAGGTGGGAGGAAATTTGCCGGGGGAGATCAACTACCCCAAATAAAATATGACGTCAGAAACCCCATCTGAGTATAAGTAATTTTCGTATGACGCTCCAGGAGAACTGAGAACCCCAACCAGTATTTTTCCTTTGTTTTGGAGGAAGCCCCCCTACAGGTCACTCTGAATAAAATTTAAATTACCATAAATCCTTTACCACTTATGATATTTAATGTACTCTCAATGAGTTACAAACACACTGTACACAGTTCAACTATTAATCATAGAAAAATACAAGATTCTTGTTTCTTTAACAAAGAATGCTCTAACCAGATAATGAAAACGTCGCCTGTCAGTTGATGTACATCATGACGCTGCACTCGAATTTTGTGTAATTTATCTTGCAACACACGCCTCACACGAATGCATGCATATTTGTACACTGTTAATTTTTGGTAGATCTACCTAATTTGCGTCGACATGAGCTCATGCTAAAAGTTTGGAAAACAGCTTACCTTCTGTAGCTGGGAAAAGACGCCATGCCGTTGTCCCTCTGTGGACTATTTGGGCACGATATTTTTAACATATCACTTACGCATCTTCCTTCTCCAAATCTTGAAGACGTTCCTCACCCATTACCGGTGTGGAAACAACACTCAGTCCTTGTCTCACAAATGTGTGATCACCAAAATTTTACGGGAAAAGATTATCCCTTCTCTTCACCAACAAGCTTCTTCCGCTCCATTTTTTTCCAGCCTCAACCGCTTTTTTTTTTCTCTTCTTCCAACCTGTACCACCGTCTTTTTTGTACAACAGATTTAACTCGGATAATTTGTTAGTTAAAATAGTTGTATATTATCACAATACTTGCAGATGCATATGTCCAAGATATTTTTGTAATAAACGTTTGAACAAACTGTCTATCTTTATTCATGCGATAGCATGGAGAATATTACGCTGTAAATTTTATAGGTTTTCGCCATCACTGCAAATTGTCCTTGCGTGCAGCCGCCGTCACATCAAAATGTCCTTCTGCATAGCGAAAGCAAACTGTTTTTGGCGGTAAATTTTACGACAATGAGATCTTCAACAACAAGAGATTAAAATTTGTTATAAAGGCACTTGCAAAAAGATGACTTTGAATTTAACTTCAAAATAACATTCACGTACAATGTGATTTAAGAATTTTACGATTTATAATGACTTACAAATGGTGCCATCTAGCGTTATTTTCTGAACTTCGTATTGTACCGGTTTACGGACGTAAGTAGATTATTTAAATGTTCTCAACATTCATTACATTCTTTTAATATTATGATGCCATATGAATATTTGATATGAAGTTAGAACTTTTAAAAAATACAAATATGGCCATCTAAGCGTGCCAACAATATTGTCAACTCTTATAATATTGGTACTTTTGTGACGTACTTGTAAGAGCATTGTAAGATTACACGTAGGCATGGCCATGCATTCCAAATATACATTAGATAATTTGTGAAGAATATAATTTTGTTCAAAAGTTTCATTATTGTCTTATTTGTGAATGCATAATTTATGAAGTATTGTTATTTTGTATATATATTGACTGATTATTTTTTCTTTTAAGAAATCGCAAGCTGGATAGATTTGGGTACATGTTTCAGTATTAACTTTCTGTTTGCAACACACTTTGACATTGGGGTCGCAATCTGCTAGTTATTGTGCAAAATTTTATCAAAACTGAGGCAAGTAACACATTTTGGTAAGGATGTAATACTTGTATATCCTACCAACCTCATTCATCAGAGTTATCCCTTGTGGTGGTTACGTTATACTGGGAGATTCAGATATCTCAGGTTTGAATTCCGGCCTGGGCATAGGTGTTTGTAATGTCCATTCATCAATTTTCAAAAGCAAAGTAAAATAAACTAAATCAATCAAATCTGGGAAATTTAGCATTCAAATCCTTTAGTTTAAAATGTTCTGGGAGACTAATGCTCAGACTACCAGGTGTTATCTGTGGACTTGCTATTGTTAAACTAGGGCTGAGCCAATACCACGTAGAACCGGTACCAAAGCCAATATTATTACTTATTTCCACTGGTACAGATACTTGCAAATTGCAATAATTAAAGTTTGTTCAGAATATTCATGTGTAAATATTCTCCTTATACATGAATTTACCAAGAAATTTACTTTAGAATATTCAAGAATTGCATGAGAATAATAAAATGGATATTATGCAATCACCAAATAGTTTTTTGTGCAAGATAAAAATAAAGTTTGAATTTTGCATAATTTTCAAGATAATTAGACTCTGCGTGAGTGTGCAGTTTTTTTTTGGGCTTTTTTGGCGGAGACTGTGAAAGACCAATATGCCGGAAAAGTATCTGCTGGTATTGGTGGATGAATTCCAACGGATACTTTCAGATACAGACACCACTGGTATCTGCAGATACAGATACATTGGCATTGGCACAACCCTAAGAGACCCCTGTGTACAGACTCGGCTTACCAACTTTAAAGAATAAAATTCTGAGAGATTCGGCCTTTAGATGAAAATTTTCTGGAAGAATAATGTTCTGAATATCAGCTATTATCTGTGGTCTTACTATTAATACAAAATTGATTCAACTTCATGAAGACTACGTATCAACCACAGTTTTTAAGTAAACAAAAATAAAGTTAATATAGATAGACTCTAATGAAACCTTAATATTATAATGGGGTGACTACTCACTGGGAATGCCTTGAATTCTGGGAATTGGGCGTGAATTTTTTTCTCTGTAGATGTGAAAATTTGCGACTTTTTAAAAAATACAAATGCCATTGAATTTATACATATTTATAAATGCCCTGAGGCATTTTTTTCACAATTTAGCTTTTACTTTTATCGAGGAAGAATAATAAAGCTGCGTTGGAAATGGAAAATAATTCTCTCAATCCATTTACTTTGTTAGTGTCCTTTGCAGTATCCGAGAGAGGGTAGATTATTGCAATACAAGATGTCTACAAGTTGATTAGGTAAATTTGAGTTCGAAATTCTTGCACAATTAACAATTTTTCGTAGATGAATGTATCCCTTAACATTTGTGACCTATGTTTGGATAGGATTTTTGAACCTGAGTATGTTAAATGGCAAATGTAAACACCACACTTTAAATTAAATATTTAAATACATATACCATTAATTGAATGTAATTAGAATTGTTTTGATACATTTGAATCACACTCTCTCTATGATGTTAATGCATTTCTGTGTATGTGTGTGGGGGTGATGTGATGTTGAAATGGAGGAAACATCTGCTTGTACCCTTGAACGTTTGGAAAGTTCGCCTTGAAAATCTGGAATTTACTTCAATTTTATTATGGTCTTAAGGTGGCCACCCTATATAACAAAATTCTTTAGAATGAAATAGGATACTATAAATTTATTCATACCAAACACTAAATTTAGAAAATAGCATTTTAAATGCTCTTAATCCCACTGTAACGTACTACTGTACGGACAAACTTGATCTGTGTAACGAAGCAACATTGGGTGGAGAGAAATAAAGAAGTCTTGAGACTTTGATGCAACAATGTGTTTAAACTTTCTATTCCTACTTCCTCCCACTTACCTCAACATTGACTAATTTAGTCTTCGAAATAATCTTGTGAAGTTTGTTTTGTTTACAATAACAAATTTCTCCGCTTGAGACATGCATACCAAAAGAAACTAAAAATATAATATTAAATCTCTTCATTTCGGGTGAAAGCAAAGTCTGTCCGGGAGACAGAGAGTGAGTTTGTTTCCGGAAGACTCCCGGCCATTCAACAAAGGTTGGCAAGCCTAGCAGTAACCTTTATTTTTTTGACGAGTTTGTTTCTTTTCAATTTTATTTTTCCAAAGTAGAGTTTTTATTCTAGTACTTTTTTTTGCCAAAGTAAATACAGTTATTATTTCAAGTTAGTATCGTAGTTTGTAAGTGAAATGACCTACGCCTGTTTACGAAAGTTATTTTCAATTATTT
Source organism: Lepisma saccharinum (assembly GCF_977018435.1). Taxonomy (NCBI): domain Eukaryota; kingdom Metazoa; phylum Arthropoda; class Insecta; order Zygentoma; family Lepismatidae; genus Lepisma; species Lepisma saccharinum. The sequence goes on along the minus strand of NC_139244.1, from coordinate 6,632,568 downwards.
CTCGCACACTAATTACTGATGTTACAGTTCATACTTGATCTCCCGACAAAACACTGCCAATTTGCTCTGTGATACAAAACGTTCTGATAGAAGGTGAAAAGTCATGAGAAACTTCAATTTACATGTGGTTTCATGTACCTGTCAGATTCATAACATGCTCTATAGTTTTTTAGGTTAAAATTTGGTAAAATACATTTGTTATAAATGCATGAATATCGTATATTTAAATTTTTAAGCCTACAATACAAAAATGTTGAATTTTCGTTTTTTTGTTTTTAGTTTCTTAAGCATGTAATGTGTTGGAATTTGTGGAAGAGGCCACAGTTCTAATTTTATGCCAAATTAGTCTTATTTTGCGATATGAAATGCATGAAAATTGTGTTTACATGTCCATTCATATACAGAAACATTTTTTTGTTGTAACAATTTACATTTTTCGGTGTTACTACAACCCCTTGGGAGACTGGCCGCTATTAGTTGGTTGTCTCTAGGAGAATTTTCTCCATTAATTTTGTTTCGCAAGATACTCTGGGACACAATCTCTCAGTAAGGTGTACCTGGGACTGCCCAAAATTGAAAACTTGTTCCTTCGATAGCCAAGGCCTGTTGCACAAGTCTTGTCCCATTGATTTGTTAATGTGACTTGAGACAGGAGTCCTTATGATGATGGATCAACACCTAAATCCCTCTTCCCTCTAGAATTCAACCTGGCTGCATTTAACACACTAGCTTAGAACTCCATAACCATTTGGTAATGCATGAACATTACATTGTGCTTAAACATGGGTGAATGAATTAATATAGCAAGTCAGGGGTTATTTTGGTTACTTGCCGAACTCCATGGTGGAGTGGTTAGCACAGTGCACTACGATGTTGTGGGTCACAGGTTCGAATCCTGCCAGGGGTGTTCTTTGAGTGTGTCACTTCATCAATTTCTTCATATCACTCATCCTAATCTTCACGATTAGCCAAAAGCGAAGTAAAATATTGAACCAAATCAATCTTATCAATATTTTAGTTTCTTCACACCTGCAGCAACTAATTATACCTGCCACAAAAAGTAAATTTAGATTTTGTGCACAAAAATCCAGCCTGGGTTCACTTCAGTAGCGGCTCGTGCCTAAAATAACAGGTGAAGAAGTACATTTATAGGCAATGAAAAAAAATAGTATATTGAACTGATTCATGCTTGACTCACCTACGTTTTGTAGATCAAATCGATCCTATCTTTCAGGGCTGCAAATCTATCGATAACACAGTGCGACAAATTTGAACTTTGTGTCTTGCCGTGAGATGAAGGAAGGTGTTCTTTACTAAATCAAATATGCTGATTACGAAAATGAAATCATGTTCCATCACGTACCATTTTTTCTGGAATGAATATGCCACATGTACCACTTAGCCTATATTTCATGCAGTCAGCAATATATTATAATTCATGAAAAACAAAGTAGCAACATTCCAGACACTTGGAAACTACTCCATTACGGTACAGGAGGATCCTGTAGCTGGATTAAATACAGATCATGGAACAAAATTAATCTTTTGTATTACAACACATAAAAAAAGGTACGAGAAAGCTGCAAAAAGCTTGAAATGTAAAGGGTGTTTTTTGAAGAGTGATAGAACTTTCGATAGGGATAGCTGTCATTTGTTTTGTTTTGATGACATGTTGTTTTGTCATTTCATATCAGTGAGCATTGGCAAATGATCATGTAAAATATATTTCCAAAATCAATGTTCTGTTCACCAAACGTATAGAGCACTTCGGAAATATCGGTGCTGTCAGTGAATTGGCCTCCAAGATCATGTGACCCAGCAACAATTGACGCTTTGGAAGCCAACATAACTCGTGTTATTAACGGTGTACATCCCCGATTACTTGAAAAAGTGGTTCAAAATTGGTCTGATCGAATCCGGTTCATCACAGCTAGTCGTGGTGGACATATGCCGGAAATTATTTTCAAAAAGTAAATGTCAGAAAATTATCTTTCAAATGAAAACATAATTGGCTTCAAACTTATTTTTTAATGTGTTTTATTTCAATTCAAAGTTCTATCACTCTAAAAAAAAAAACACCCTATACCTACAAGTTAGAAACGTGTCCTGGAAACTTTCCTTTGTGGGTGGATGGTGAAACTTCTTGTATGAGTCCAGCAGTAATCTGCAAAATGGTTTCCTGACCATCTTCCCATATATCGTCTTTCCATGTCAGCGATATCTTGGTGAAATCGCTCACCATGTTGGTCACTCGCATCTCCGATAATAGGCGGGAAAATATCCAAATAAGAATGCAGTAAATGTATGTATTTTCAAAGACATGTTGCACCCCATAGCCTTGTAACAGTCCAGCATGTGTTCAGTCAGTTCCCTGTAATTGTGAGACCTGACGTTACCCAAGAAATTGTTGCATACATCTTTGAAGACAAGACAAGCTGTCTTCTCAGTATCTGTCAGCAACTCTTCAAAGGTTATGTCTTTCATCAAGTCAGGAATCTGAGGCCCAATGAAAATGCCTTCTTTAATTTTGCGTTACTAATCGAAGGAAATTTGGACAGTAAAAATTAAAAACCCCTGCCATGTTTGTTCATTGCTTTCACAAAATTCTTCAGATGTAGCGGTAGTATCAGCACACTGTCTTTGTCCACATTTTTTTCACCCTGATTGAAGCTTTCTCTCAATGGCCACTGTTTCACTACATAATGGCCTTTCCTTGCCCTACTGTCCCAGTGACACAAGAAACAGCAATATTTTGTGTAACCAGTCTGCATTCCCAGCACAAGCTCCAGAACATTGTGATCACCACAGATTTTCCATTTGTGGTTCGAATAGCCAATATACTTCAGAAGTAGTGTCTCATGTTCTCGTAGGTTTCTTTTAACTGAACGGAATGGGCCACTGGTATTGAAGGTTAATCTTTTCCGTTATTCAAGAGAACAGCTTTGAGACTAGTTTGAGGAATCATTGAATAGGTGCCATTTTTTCGGATTGTGAATCCTTAGAAATTCTGTAAACAGCCCATTAATGTCATTACAATATGCTAGACACTCTGCCATTGAGAATAAAGTGGAGAGACCAAGCTGTCGTGTACGGAATGATATACTAGTGTTTGGTTGTAGCAGGTATTTTTCTTGAAGACGAGACCCAAGTAATTCTGCTTGCCTTTTTGAAAGATTCCGATCTTTTACAAGATCGTTCGATTCTGCCTGTGACAATGGCTGTGGTTGGGGCTGTGATGTAGATGGCGTGTAATCAAGATCTTCGTGATCACTACCATCGTCTCTTTTCATCTTCCAGTGTCCATTCCACTGGTGGTTTTGGAACTGGGTGCATTGCAGATTCCAAATTTGTATATGAAACTGTGTGTTTTTATTTACTTTAAATTTCTGTTACTTGCGTTAAACAAAAGTAGCAATCTGTTATGTGGTCTCTGTTTCTTCCACAACTGTGGTACGGCAAACGGCATAGTTATGTGGGTTCCATGCAACCAACCTCTTAAATAGCGGGAGCAACGTGAGCAACAGTTCTGTGGTGCCCAACACTTACCCTCGTCTACCTTTGATTCAAAATACAAATCGTATGCCTTTTTGACGAGCAGAGAAATGAGATGTCTTTGCGACTCCGTCGTAAACTCACCACACACCAAACAGAAAAGGTTTGGTGAATTAACACACTTCCTAGACTTCGCTGAACACAAGAAACATGCACAAACAGTGTTCTTTACGTTAGGGGATTTGCACGACACACACTGCAGGAATAGACACTGCTTGATCCCACTAGCAACTGACTGATGCAAATAACTGCAACTCCACAATACCACAACCAAGTGGCTCTCTATCCCTTCCCTCTCCACCCCTTCTCCTTTGCAATGTTGAGCCCTAGTAACAAGCTGGGCTGATAAGCGCCATGACAACAATAACATGCAGTCGTGCGCTGTTGTGTTTCCAGAGAAAAGTTTAGGTGATATTGAGAAACTGTTTTCACTATCGTCATCAGGGCACTGAACTCCATAGGAATAACATGTTTTTGTTCTGCGGCAATTTTCATTGTCCCACAGTGTAATTTCTTCATGGAAGGGGTGACATTCAATAATTTCGTTCAAGAGCTCCTTTTGGATTGAAATGCATGCAATGAGTTCCTTTTGTAATGTCTTAGTCACCACTGAACAAGGTTTTTTATTTTCTTGTAATGGTTCTGTGTTTCTAACGAACTTCTCGGTATTAATAATTCAACAAGTTCCTTGAAATTCCCACGATTAAGCGAAGACACTCTTTCGTCGTGACCCCTGAACGAAAGGTCTTGTTTACATAAATACAGCATTGTGTCAACTATTAATTGTAGGAAAAGCCTATTTAATCGTAAATTTTCATTGAACCGTACAATTAAAAGCCTACTATTTTCTTGAAGGGCATCTGCTATGGTATTCCAGGTTTTTTAAAAAACTTTGAATTGTAACTTACACTTTAAATGTTCCACCAAATCATCAGAGAATGCGTTATATTGACAAAATCGTTATACCCTTCTTTATTCCACACGTTGTATTTGTTGCTAAACAGTAAACAAGACCAGCAGAACAACGATTGCAAATATAGACTGCTACACAACCAAGGAAAGTCGACAAACCAGGAACTTTTAAATTTAATGTTGTACGATTTCCCTGCCTTTTGGTTCTCTCGCTTAACTGATATTTGAAGAATGTCAATGGGACTCCCACAATTTAAAACTTCTTTTTTGTCTTCATCCGTCCATCTGGAAAATGGTGTCTGTAACAAATTTCACACTAAATCATTTACTGGGTTCACTGTACAAATCACAGCCCAACACACAAACACAACATGCGATAGGAAACGCGAAACACACACGCAGAACAAGATCTCGCGAGAACGCAACGATTTTGCCACAACCACTGGATGCAATGTTTTCTGTCAATGAGAGAACTGCTGCACCTGCAAGGCGACACCCGTTCAAGGCCAACGCTAGGTGATGTCACTGTTGCCATGACAACCAGCTAAAGTCTTCCACAACCTGGCGGCGTTTGCTCTTGGGTTGTTTATGCTACGACAAACTCTTCACGTGCGTAGCGCCGAGCGGTGTATTATTTGATTATTATCGTGTGCGTTCTGCTGGGAAATAGTTTAATTTAACAAACAAATGAAAAATGTCAATGTTAATTTGAAAATTAGGTGAAAACATCTGCACTTGTTGCACTTGGCCAGAAAAAGTAAATTTCGATTTTGTGCACAAAAATCCACCCTGGGTGAACTTGCACAAGAATTTAGTCAGATTTGTAACTATTACTTTGATTCGATTTTCAAATTCTCTTGAAGTATAGATTGATTGGTTTTACTTTGAATTCCTGCCCCTTTTTGCTATTCGCAAAGATGAGGATGAGTGATATGATTGATGCATGGACACTCACAAACCAGGGATGCCTGGCATTTTAGCAGGCTGTTCTAATCACTCCACCATGAAGACCAGTCATTGAAGTAAGTATCGTTTAGTGCTTTCAAACAATGTAGAGCTGACAACATATCTCGCTGAAGTGAATGAGAGATTATTTTCAAGAAAGACTCTAAATTTAGTTAGAATCCCAACAAGGTGTTTTTATGTGAAAAATAATGATTGTGCAGGTGTCTCGCTCTCTCGCACTCTCTCTCTCGCACTCTCTCTCTCGCGCTCTCTCTCTCGCGCTCTCTCTCTCGCGCTCTCTCTCTCGCGCTCTCTCTCTCGCGCTCTCTCTCTCGCGCTCTCTCTCTCGCGCTCTCTCTCTCGCGCTCTCTCTCTCGCGCTCTCTCTCTCGCGCTCTCTCTCTCGCGCTCTCTCTCTCGCGCTCTCTCTCTCGCGCTCTCTCTCTCGCGCTCTCTCTCTCGCGCTCTCTCTCTCGCGCTCTCGCACTCTCTCTCTCGCACTCTCTCTCTCGCACTCTCTCTCTCTCTCTCTCTTTCTCTCTCTTCTCTCTCTCTCTCTCTCTCTCTCTCTCTCTCTCTCTCTCTCTCCCCCCTCCCCTCCCCTCCCCAACCCCATCTCCCTAGTTAAACGTGACAGTGAGAATAATTGAGTGATAGAATGGAATATGGGGGAAACACAATAATAGCAGCAATGCCTTGCACATGTTCGAACCTGAGACTTCTGGCTTCGTAGGCAAATATGCTGTCTACTGGTAGAATTAAGTCACATTAAGAAATTTTGGATAATGTCTCATTTGGGGCTCGCTATTTATCCCATATCAAGGTGTAAATGTTAAATTCAGTGATTACATCATTATAAATGCATACCTGTCGAAGCTACCAGACGAGTGGCAAAAAATCGATCACTATCAAAAAGCTGTGCAGAAAAAAATGAACACTTAAGTGAATTAGAATGAATCACTTCTCTCCACATAACCACCAAACGGATATCTGTGAGATAGTGTTAATCCTTTCTATTTAAACAGACTTGTGTAGTGATTGTAGTTGAGTAATATTTGTACATACTTTGTAGGTGGTGCAAGATGATTCAATTCTGAGCAGATATGCACATTTGAAAAGCAGAAAAATTGCCAACCTGAATCCGGGCCATAGCTTAAAAGTGCGGGAATTTTATGCCAACCTCAAGGCTAACAAGGGATTGAGTCTTACTGAGTTGCAGGTACGCTGTCTCGTTATATCAATTGTGTAAAAGTAGTTTTGTCTTATGCATTCCTTATCTTGAACAGGATCAGTGTCTTACTGATTTTCTTCAGCTCAATCTCATAACACTATGCTTCCACCTTTATCTTAACAGCATGCAGAACAGTTTCTGGGAGGCTCTTCCCAAGCTCTTCCCTCCTTGGCAATGTTGCCAACTTACCTCTCTTGGAACCAGATCTGGCTCTTTCTCTCACTTGTTTGACTGTGAATTGGGGCGCCCGCCCCCTGTGCCCCACTATGATGCCATCACTCGCTACGACCCACATAGACCAACTTTTACCATGAGTATACATTTTGCACGTGACATTATTATATTGGCTGCTTCACCCCCCACCCCATCTTACATCCCCAGCCACTTTTTTTTATAGTGAAGTGTTAATGTGAAATTGACATAATATTGTTATCAGAGATTCCTTTTTTTCAATTTCATATGACAATCGGTGGATTATTAAGATGGCCGATGCTGCTGGATGTAGATGGTGAAAACTAAGAATAAATTGTCATACTTTTTAAGTTAACAGTAATAGCAGCACCACCACCCTTTGACAACTAAAATTACCTTAGGAGGCACTTTGTCCAGCCTTAGTAAATCTGGCTCCTTAAGTCAGTTTTAACTCCATTTAAGGTGAAATTTAGCTCTTTTATGCACATCAGGTTTGGCAACACTGCCAGGATGGCCGTGGGAGGCAAGGAGAAATGCATTGCACTTATGCGAGTATTATTTTATTTGTTCTCTTGGGAAGATCAAACTTTCGATGGCATAGAAAGAGATATCAATGGAAAGAGGGCAGTTTGAAGATGTGTTTGTAAAGCAGAAAAGTCGAAACTTCCATTTAAATAGTCGTAGCTTAATGTTTTTCAAACATAATTTCAGCTTAATAATAAACATAAGAAGAAGTGCTTCCGCTTTCAACATGGGGAAAAATTATACTCTTGTATATGGCCAGTTTTTTTAGTATATCCCATTCGGACGATACGGAAATAAATGCACAACTGGTGCACAACTGTAACTCCTCCCCTTTGCAAACAAGGTTTGCTGCCCTCCGTGAGAGTGGTTACCACAGCATGCTACGATGCCAGGAGTGCTGGGTTCGTATCCCGGCATGGTTATTCTTTGTAAATACCCGGTCATTAATTTTATATCCTCATCGTCGCGATTAGTCATACTTGGCAGAAAGCAAAGTAAATTAAACCAAATCAGTGGAACCAAACAATAATCTTGTACACACTTTTGCCTGCCGTGTCTTTTGCATGACTCATGCTTCGAATTATTCTACTACGAGATGAATACAGATTATGCAATTCAGTCTTCCCTACTAGGGTGCTGCAGGGGGGAGCATTTCGTTTGAGTGCCAAATAGTTTGCATGGACAATACTAGATAGCGGTCCCGGGTTCGATACCCGGTGGAGGCACATAATGGTTCGGATCCCACTTTAATCTGTAGGTCCCGTCACAATTAGCCTTACTGCATAAAGTGGACTTAAAACACCAAATCAATCAATCAACACTAGATAGCATACTGAATTTAACATCTTTGCTTGAACAAATGATGTTTGAACAGCCAAAACTATCGGTATATACTTGAAGCAGAGCAGTACATGCATAACTGTAATTTGTCTGTGGCAGGGGGCCGTCAAATATGGATCGTGAAGTGAGAGACGCAGTGAAATTGAAACTTAACTCAACATGGTCATCATGTCCATGTGAAAATCTAGTTTAGCCATCTTACCAATGCAGTGATATATGAAAATAGTGATTGTGGGCTGAAACTGCCAGGACTGATATTTTACATATGTGGGTCTACGTTATTGTCACATTAATTGTATATGATAGAGCGTGGGAGTACGAGTGAGCACAAGTGGTTCTATGCAGCACTCCATTCTCAACTCTCCTGTTAAATCTTTTGTAGGTCCAGATATTTGTCCATGTATTTTTTTTTTTTTTTGTTGGGGAATGCCACAGTCTTTACTTCCAACCCCTTAAGGATCAGCAACTTGTAACTGTTGTTACATATTCCTTCCTCTCTCTCCACTTGATGTATTACCTCTGTGTTGCCAGTGTAGCATCTTTATGTGACAGAACAGTCATTTGGGGAATTATAATGTTCTTAGAAACAGGAAAGAAAGCATCCATAGATGTGTTGTTCAAAAGGCCCTTTACCAACCACGTATGAGCTTATTGTACCGCAATCAGAATTCCAGCTGATCCAAAGACTATATTGTGCATTAATGTTTAGTGATAAATTTTATGTGGCATGTTTCAGTGTAACACAAAATTTGTAACTTTGTTGTGAATATACGAGGGTCATCCAGAAAAAAGGAACGTTTTGGTACAAAACACGAACGACAAATGTGTGCAAGAAATTTATGGTACAGAAACGACATACCTTACTCTACTTTTTCACATATTCACCATACACATTCAAGCACTTACCATAGCATGATACCAGTTTGTTGGTACTCGGTTGCTGCCAATGTATTCAACCGTGTATGGCACGAACTTTTCTCACATTCAGAAACCTTATCACACACTGCACCTTGCAATTGGCAGGATTCTAAATTTTGTCGCAAATGTTCAGGGCTCACAGCCCGATCTTACACGTCTGCACAGTCTTGCTGCTTGGCTCAAACTGATAGGACGTAGCTGATGAACTCAACGGTGCTGTCGTAAAATTCATAAATAACTGAAGTGGAAGTGTATGGTAATGATGAATGCCACTTTGCCACGGCCGATGAACTCAAATGCTGTCACTACACAGTTGAATACATTGGCGGAAACAAGAGTTCAATGATGTTATCAACATACTGGTATCACGCTATGATAAGTGCTTGAACAGATGTGGTGAATATGTGGAAAAGTGAAGTATGTAGTTTCTGTACCATAATTTTTTGCACACATCATTAGTAGTGTTGTGTTTTACACCAAAACATTCCTTTTCTTTCTGGATGACTCCCGTAGAATACATCAAGGCGATGCCAGAGGTATCGGGTTGGAATCCTGATATGGGAATTTTTTGCGAGAGTCGCTTCGTCAATTTCATCACATCACCCATTTCCATCTTCGCGATTAGCCAGAAGTGGTAGTCAAGTAGTCATGTTGTAACATATTTTTTATTTGGCATTGGATCAAATACTGGTGAGATCTTTACGCATCTGATGACAATCAGCCGAAATAGACAAACTTAATTAGGCATATTTTGGCATATTTTACCTATTTTGCATTTTTGCAAATGTATTTCTTCAATTTTCTCATAATAAGACATATTTCTGTAATTTCGTGATTGTCTTGCATATAATCGGTTATTTTATAATTTATGTTTAGTTATTATCGATGACAGGTTGAGGAAATTACGGACAAAGAAATGAAAAGCAGATGCAGTCTTTTCTTACCAACTGGAACAGAACAATAATACCCCCCTTTATTTATCCTGCCAACAATTGATAGCCTTGCTAACATTATTGAGGAAAAATGTTCTCAGTCGTTGTTGTGCGGAAACTGGAATCACTGTAAACCAGTTTCAATTGTCCTAATTTCTTTACCTTTTTTTTCTCTTATCGCAACAATCGGTCAAAAGTAAAAATAATATTCGGTACATTACAGCCCCTACTGTATCGGCAATCTAGTACGGGAGTTTCAAGATCACTTGTCGTTTGAGCCATGCACGTATCAGCGTATATTTCTCTGAAGCAGGCAAACTAAAAGAAGGCTCTGTGCAAGTAGTGACATGAGACTGCTGCACCAATGAACACTTGAGAGGGAATGGGATTGCATGGAGGGGGTAAAGCAACTGCTGTTACCAGCCTTCGCAGCAGCGTGTACTGCTTTGCTCTGCCTACTTGATTTTCCTCCCTTCTCTGTTGTGCATATTTTTGGCATTACTGGAAATATTTCTGCGTTTTTGACATATTTTTAATTTTTTGACACATTTTTCACAAACTTTTTTCATTGATTGATTTTGGTGTTTTAAGTCCACTTTATGCACAGTAAGGCTAATTGGGACTGGACCTACAGTTTAAAGTGGGATCCGAACCACTATGCTCCACCGGGTATCGAACAATTTTTTTTTTTTCCATACCTTAGTTATAGATGTTCAAAATGACCGCCATTGGCAGTAATACATTATGTGCAATCTGAACAGATCGACAAACAGCAGATATGGTTTCTGTGGGAAAGGAAGTGTAGATTGTCTCAATTGCATGTCCCACTTCAGTCAGTCTTTCTGGCTTTGTGGCATACACAGCATTCATCACATGCAGTAGATTTAACACAAAATCAGGAGATCTGGATGGATATTTGACTCGTTTCTCGAAAAAAAGAATTTCTCACCTCTCCCATTGTGTGTACACTAATGACGACCACTTGGCAGGCTGTGATGGGATTAAAAACAAAAGGTCTGTGCTCTCGCACATGCCCAACAGACATTGCAGCTTCAAATGCAAAAAGTTCAGTAAAGTAATCTTTAATAATTTCTCTGCTATTAAAGTTCAAAGAATGTAAAAATTATTTTGGGGCGCACTGTATTACAAAATATTGGTAATAAGCATTATGGTTTGATTTTTTTTATTTCCTGCAATTCCCCCCACTCCCCCCAACACACACACACACACACACACATTTCTTCTCCACATGAATCAGTCCATACAGCCTGGTGACTTCAACTGGTTTCGTCTTGGACCAAGAAACTACTTTGTTAAACATTTATTTTACAATTACAATTGTATAAATTATAAGTTTTATTCATAGAAATAATAACACTAAATTACAAGGTCCCCAGAAATTGTATCTCTGAATCGATGAATCTATCATTGCAAATTATTTTTAAATTTGAATATTTGGCATAAATAAGTGTTGTCTCTCGCTTAATTGTCCTTTTCCTAGCTGAATTTTGCCTCTCTTCGTTTCAGAATGTGCAATTGGTTGATTCAGAATTCAATTACGTAAAGTTCCTGGAGGAAATCAGGAGGGAGCAGGTTTTTGAGGTGACCTACGTGAACATCAATGAAGAGTCCGTCACAGGTATGCAGTTACTAGTATATGTATTATTTTGCATTACAGATTAATTGATATTGTGTCCATTTGTAAACTTCAGTTTCTCAAAACGGTGAAAATATCTGTTCTGTGTATGGTGTGATTGAAATTTTGTGCACTGTAGTACAGTTTAACGTTTGTGAAAACTGTTACTTTCCTTCTTAATTATATGCACAAAGATGTAGTTTTTTTAGTTATATTAGTATCGGAAAGTTAACTGATAGGGATTTTTTACGTATACCGATAAGCGACTGATATAAAATTGACCGATACAGGGTACTTGTATTCAACTGCTCCAATATCAAACTGCAAATGTTGCTTGAAGAACATGAAAGGTTTGTTCGCCCTCTTAGTGTATTCAACTAAGTGATTCCAGATGATTTAGTCTTTGAAAGGGAACTGTATATTTGAAGGGTCAGGATGGAAAAACCGGGAAAGTCATTTTTCTGTCGTAAGCAAGGTAGTGTCCTACACCGTGGCCATGTGGTCTAAGGTGTCAGGTTTGGGCTACGTGACGTGCACAGGTTCGAGTCTCCTGGGGCAAAGCATAACTTTTCTCTTGGGATTTCAGCCTGCGTATGGTACTGGTGGCCGCCCACCATCATGAGGAAATTGGTGAGCTACGAATGAGCAGTGTAACCCTGTCATGATGACAGGTTCGTTGTGCTGACCACACATCACCCCGTAACTGTTTGGATGATCTACAACCTTGGGATGTGGCAGTGAGGCTGGCAATCTGTTATTTCACAATTTTGTCACAATGTCATTTATACACCACTTTTGATTCCGAAATGTGCAGTTTTTGTACAGAAATCTTGATGTTCTATTAATGTGTTTCTAATTGATTTTATTCATAAAAATAACAAAATGACTGAATATTGCACTAAACTAAGGCTATTTTTAATGTATCAGATGGTAAGATTATGATTCATATTACAGATACGTCAGTACCAGTAGGTAAAAATAGAAGGGTAAAGTCCGTGAAGGCACATTTAGGGTATGTGGGGGTAAGGCCCCACATATTCTCGATCTGTCATTTTGGAGGTGATGAGATCAGCAGCATGCTCCGGCTACCTTTCTCCCCCCCACCCCAGGGTTGCCCCCAGGTAATCATTAATTTGAGCCTGGGTGAGCCCTGGAGCTGCTTCAAGCACCAACAAGGCTGAAAAAATTCTGACCTTTCATCACTCACCTGAGAATGGAACCTCTCTCTCCCACGTGGCAGTCAGATGCCCTACTGACTACACCAGTGCCTCTCAATTCCGATAGAGTACTCGTTAATCTCTCCCATCTCTAATAATGAGAATGTGAAGGTATAAGGGGTAATGTACTTTGTATTGAGTGCTCTTAAAAAAATTGAAGATTCTGAAAATCTCCGGAAAAATACATTTAAAGTTCATGTAGGAATCCTACACAGTCGACATTTATTTAAAATATTGATTTTTACATTGAAACATTTCTTGTATGTTGAAGTTTTTTGTTAACCGCATAACCACACCTGTATCTGGTTTGTCAAAAATTTAGAGAACGTTTGCATTGTTCAACTTGCACATTTTTCAATCTTGTCTTTGAGGATCAGAATCAGTGGCAGCGATAAGGGGGCAGATGCATCCCCACTTTTTCGCCACTTTTGCCCCTGCACTATGCTAACATTTTCTACAAAGGGAAATAAATTGTCTTTGCCCCCTTCCCTTTCCAACTGCCACCACTGATCAGAATTACATACTTGCCAAAAGTAGCAACCTTTAGTTGTACAGCAGAATGTTGGATACAACGTCAAGAATTAGTAGCCCAAGTTCGGATTGTTTAATTCAGAATTAATCATTGTTAGAGGCACATAATTTTGGTAAATAAAGAGGGAAAATTTTAGTATAAAGAGCCAGTTTCAGGTTCAAAAGCGGTAAATAAATAACATTTTGGTGTTAGTGGTGAAATATCTGATCAAAAGCAGTATATAAAATGACATTTTGGTTTTAATATTGTGAACATAGTCCTAAATTTGATTTAAAAACTGCACTTATTACGCAAAATACACATCCCTTCTAATGCACATTTATGTAGTTACCAGAGTATTAAGTTTATTCCTGTGTGAAGGGGTCAATTTTTGCTTCTCAAATATTTACAGCAGAATTAATAAATTTTCCATGAATTGCATAACTCACAGGATATCAAACTTTATGGTGTTGCATTGCTGAAGAAACTCTTTAATTTTGTGTTCGAGTCTATTTCACATTTTGCAGTTCATTTCGCATAATTTCCTGGCAGAACATAGTAGAAAATTCACCTTGCACCTTTCAGAAACATGAAAAATTAACATTTCCACATTTCATGTTTTTGTCAAACAAAATATGCATGCTTCTTAATCATGCTACACAGATAATTTTTATATAGTTTGATTACTATTTGTGGGTTAACACATACTGGAGTCTCGGTGATATGATATTTGGTTTGCAAGCAGTCATTTGTTAAATGTTAATCTTTGATACAGACTGCGGCCCTCATCTGCTTCACGTATGTGTGGTGCAAAGAGGTGTTATGCTAAATCCTTTTGTTAGTTTAGGTGAGTAAGGTTTAGGGCTCGTAACATTAAAATAACGTCCCTAAATGCACGGCCATGAAATAGGCATGTGGCAGAAGTTCATGCTGTTGCCAGGTTAGAGTGCAACCCTTTGTGTTCAGAGGTTTAATGTATGTTCTTAAAGGTTCGCATTACCACTTTTTGTGGATGGAAACTAATCTGTTATTTTTAGTAGTTTTTATTTTTTCTGCGATGTTTCTTCCTGGTTTTCCAGAACTTTTCCAAGCTTACATCAAGCACAACTTCACGTAGCTAGTCACTACACTTCTAAGGAATGAATAACTTGTTCTGATTTCCTCCTAGGCAAAATCTTCCACATGTAGAGTGACCAGCCATGTGAGGTTGTATGTTGTGTGTGTATCTTGGTGTAAACTTGAAAAAGTTCTGAGAAGCCAGGACGAAACATCGCAGGGAAAAAAAACAAACTAAAAATAACTTAGATTATTTTGCATCAGAGGTTTAAGAGTAGTCACATTTAGATATGGGACTCCATTTCTGCGGCCTGTAACAAACTTTTAAATTCACCTGATTACCAGCTCTGTATCAAATGGGAGTCTAAAGTGTCCCGGAGAGAGGTCGGTCTGACTGCTTGAACAAGGAAAGTCAGCCCGGTTTCAAACAGTGTGCGGGAACCAGTCTTTTGTCCTGCTCTCACTTTGTGGCACCAGTGCAATTCTGCCCAGCTGCCCATTTTGATGGCTGTGCTTTTAAATGCTTCTATTACCTGATTGCAGAACATCTAATCTTGAGCATGGAACCCCCTTCCTGTTGTATGAACATCTGCTATAACTTGACAAGTTTAAAAACAAGATGCTGCAATCCATTGTTTGCGCACCTCGCATCACATTTCCCCACCCCATTGTCTGCGGCGACGTTAGTTCGCAGTGTTGCAAACCTGGAGAGAGAGGAATCGTCTGAGAATTTTCAACGAAATTTGAATGTGAAAGACATGAATTAGTATTCCCTCACCTACGCTACCTATTGATTATGCTAAATTCTAAATACATTTTCATATTTTCCCTTTAAATCTTAAATGAATTAAGTTATATGAGGGATATTTCTTACCAGCATAAGAAATGTAACAAATAAAATGATAGAAAAATGAAAAATATATAAACGATAGAACTGAGCTCACCTTCTAAATGTTTTCCTGTTCTCCTTCAGTTTCACTCCCACTCATCAGAGTCTGTGTCCGTGTCTGAATCGCCTTCACGAAGTCTAATTATCAGTTCATCTACACGCTCGTCCTTAAGTCCATCTCTTTCAAAGTAAGAATCTTCAATTTTTTTTCACGTGTTCACAACATTTAATCCATTTCTGTACAGAATATTCACTAAATAATTTTCCCAGCAATTCTTTCTTTGCGTCCAGTGAATCCGAAATGAATTCCCTTGCCTTACCCTTGATTTCCCCCCTCACACAAGTTCAATGGGATTTAAGTCTGCGTGGTAAGGTGGAAGTCGTCTTATGGTGTGTCCCGCATTTCTAAATTTCGTGTCAATCGCATACTGTTTCACATAAGGTACACTTTGAATTTTTAAGTACAATTTCCTTTTGTTTATTGTTCACAATACTTTCACTCTATTCTCCGCATCAATTTCAGTTTCGTTTGCAGGTTTGTCTGTCGCTGAGAGCCACTGTACCATGAAAATCGTCATATTTGTTTTAGCTTAATTTTGCTGAGTTGGCACCACTGGTACTCTCAAGGCCAGACCAGTGAGTAGAAGAGTGGTGGGGAGGATGACATAATAGGAAGTGCTCCGCAGCGATCTGCGCATATCGGGACTTAACTTGTCAGGCTATAAAACATAGTGTCAGAGATGGCACCATGGTAGCTCGGTCGTTAGGCTGTCAGATTACCATGCGAGAGACCCTGGCTCAATACCTGGCGTAGGCTGTCAGATTACCATGCGAGAGACCCTGGCTCAATACCTGGTGGAGGAGATCCGGTATTTTTGCACATGTTGAAGTAGCGCTGCCACCCACAAAGCATCGTATAAAGTGTGTACCTGGGGGAAACTCTCTGGGTAATGGTAGCCAGGGGCATGGTGCTGATCACATCACCCCCACCTTCGGCTGTGATCAAGAAAGTGCAGGGCCCTAACTCCTCACCTCCTATATACCTTCATGGCATGGTGCAAAGCACAGGGGAGCACTTTATTTTTACTTTACTGAAATATCTGTAAACTGAGAACAGCTGATCATTGCGTGGCCTCTCACATAAGCTACTTTTCAAATCATAATTTCTCTAAGCTGGGTCTTTCCATGTCAAATCAACCAATGGTCTGAACCTTGAGATGTCAGAAATTGATAATGTTTGATACAGCGATAGTACCAGTAAAATTGACTAAAACTGCAAAATTTCAGATTTTTTGTGCAGTTTGAGTTATCGAATTTCAAAAAAAGCAAAAATTCTAAAATTTAACATATTTGGAAATCTAAACAGCAGTAAATGCAAAACTATTTGACTTAGAGAGCTCAAATTGGTGTCATTCTCTTCTGCTTTTAATGGGCTTTAATTTGAAATGCAACATGGCTGTTCTATTTCAATTTTGTAATTTTTAAAAAAACTCTAAAAAATGTTTTTTTGAAAAAAAATGTTTTGTAGACATCAATTGACTATTTGTGTGCAAAATTTCATAATGGGACTGTAATGGGTTCCTATGGAAAATGAATTATTTTGCATTATAATGTGTGTGAAATTTGCTAATTTGTTGACTTCAATGTTAAAACCATAACTTAAGTTGAGTGGTTGATGTTGAAATCTTCATATTAGTCTATTTTATAATTTTTGGACTACAAATAATATGGAAATTTATAATATTTATCACTTTTTTTTGTTTTTGTCCTCTTGATAGGTAGAATGATTAAACAAAAAATCTGAAAAATCTTAATCCTAAAGGTTCAAAAATGTTTTTTTGGTTGGTGACATGGAATGACCCAGCTTTAAACTTAGTCCCACAATCATTCCCAGTATTCTAAAGCACTGCTAATAAAACGTGCAGAAAATAATTAAACATGTGGCACCATTACTGAATTAGTCTTTTGGTTCACAAGCTTCTTTTACTTAATTGTAGGTGAGCACCAATGCATAGTCCAGCTCTCAACTCTTCCTGTAGCAGTCTGCCATGGTACAGGGAACTCTACAAAGAATGCTCAGCAATCGGCAGCCCGGAACGCTTTGGAATATCTCAGAATAATGACAAAGAATTAATTCGAAAATGGGAAGGTGCGGATTTTTATTTTTGACGTGCCTTGCGAATGGCCTTATGGGATTTTTTTCTTTATTTTTTTCCATTAAGATACTGTTTCCATAACTGCAGTAAGTATCTTAATGACTATTCTTGTTTATGTAATACTTTTTTGCGAGCTAGCGGAAAAGTAGTGCTGAGGTGTGGTACATAAGTGTTTAGTTATGTATAGTGGCAACACTACAATATTGTTTTTTTTTTTTTGCAAGCACCGGTAATATTGGTGTATGCTGTGATAATTGCTTTGTATGTTGTGATCACTATTATAGGAAAGCAGTGTTCTGGGAGAAGACATGTATACGGTTAGTAACAATTATTTCATTTTGAAATTTTTATTGAATGATGCCAAGTTAGTTATAATGCGAAATAATATATACCCATACTTGTAACTACATACCTGTGATGGACTTCTCATCTACGTCCGCATAAGTGACTTCAAATATCTGCTCCAATCTAATTTCTACGTAAAACTTTACATACTTCAATCCTGAGTCAACCAGTTGCACATTCTGGAACGAAGAGAGGCAAATTCAGCTGGGAGAAGACAATAATTAAGCTACAGATAACATGCCTGAAATCGGCAAATTTAAAAATAATTTGGAATTGACACACATTAATCTGTTGAGAAAGACTACTGCTGGATGAAAGGAATCCCAACTTGAGATCCTAACAAAACAGCATGCATTAAATTCAAAACTGGAATCGTAATTTTTACTATATCGTGTACATTTCTTCCAGAACCCTGCGTACAGCAAGCAGTATGTATGTATATTGTGTAATTCTTTGTTTATAGTTCCAATCTTTTTTCAAGCATAAATAGCTTAAATTTATATTATTATTGTCTCTTTTAAATAAATACACATTAAGTGAATGACTACTTTTTCTGAGAGACTTACTTGTTGTGGTTCTATTGATTTCAGTGGCCCTGCCACCATCCACCGTGGAGCTTTTCACTTGGGAGTCTTGCAGAAGTTAGCAATTCACTTACTTGCATTTATTATAAAACCATGTCTTTCATAAGTTTTTTTACATGAATTGATTTTGTTAAAATCACGTATGTTTGCAAAGGAAATGTAGGGTGTATTTGTTCTTCAGTCATCTCGTGTATTTTTCCAACCTGTACATTTCCACAAAGGGAAATAAAATATTTTACAGCACATCCAAAACATTTAGTAAATCTCTTTTTCAGTACAAAAGATAATTCATAAAATTTTGCACTTTCAAAAGTTTGTTTAGAAAGAAGAAAATGAAGTCAAGTTTGCATAACTTTACATTTGATGTTACTTTCTTTTACATAGAAATTGATTTTCTTTTTATTTGGAATATTTTAATTATAGAAAGTGTAACTGTTTGTAGTCAGCCAGCCCTAGGGAGAAAGCTGATATGATTCAGAGAAATCTTATGCTGAACCCAAATGCCCTTCCATTTGCAAAACTTTTGTTTCCACAATAGAAATATTTACAACAGTTTCTATATTTCAAAGGCATGTAAAGTACTGCATATTTAAAAGCCTGCCCTTTATGCTCCATTTCATCATAATGGCAACCAAATTAGTGTTGCCACATTTTAAAATTCACATAACTCGAACAATCTCTGGAACATTAACAAGAGAGCTAGTTCCCAAAATTTCTTATCAAAATGTCACCTATTGAGACAAAGCATATATGGGTAGGAGTTAAATAAATCCTTTTTGATATTGCACTAAAATTTCAGGTTATACAGACATATTTCATGTAAAACTGAAATGGTATACTCTTCTATAAATTGCCAATTATATGAGAACTCATTAGTTGTAGGAAAAAGTTAGTTTGGAAATGCATCCCTTCCAAAGAAAATAAGCGTAGGATAACAATATAGCTAAATAGGCATATTTTCTGATGTAATATCAATTTAACTTGATTCTCTTGGGGAAGAAAATGTTATAACATGTCAACAAGAAAGGAAAAATGTTAAAATTGCAAAGCGAGGCAATTACATTTTTTGCCCAACTTTCTAATTCCTATTTTAACCATTTTTTTACCAGAATTTATCGGTTTTTGTATGGTTTGTTTTCCCTTGAGAAAAGAGAATGCCACAGAAAATATTTGTAGGTTTCCTACACTCTTCAATGTTATAGATACTGAATTAATTTTAAGACATAATCATTCATATCGGACATATGTGAACCAATCTAGGATTTGTGATGTTAAAACTTTGTGAACATTTTAAATAATTTTGAGACAGTCACGCAATGCGAATTTTCTTATGTATTGCACGACTGTGTTGCAAAATTATTAAAAAATGTTAATCTAAATAGTTGTAATTGGAATTGCCCAAAGTAAAAATTAGTTTGTACTTGTTGAGTGGTCTTTTTGTATTGTTAACTATAAAGTGTAAGAAACTTAAATGCATAAAATAAACTATATTTTGTATTCTGAGACTTATTATTGCATTGATATGTCTACGACATCAGCACCATACATACATTTTTTACTTCCACAAAAGAGTTGGTAGAGCATCTGGCTACCATGTTGAAGACCCGGGTCCGAATCCCGGGCCAAATGATTTGGACCAGGAAATTTTCCAGTCGTTTTAGTTTCTGCATGGCTCTGAGAACCACCCAGCCTCATATCAGTTGGTACCTAAAGTGTAAAGGTGGCTAGACATGATGCTGATCACATCATCCCAACTATGGCAGAGATCAAGAATATATGGAGCTCTACCTTCACATCCAATATGCCTTCATGGTACGTGTGCACAAGCACAGGAGTACCTTTACCTTACTTACCTATAACTTACTTAAATGTTGCATATGGAGAGTAAATTTAAGAGAAATTTAGAGAATGTGTGTTGGCTTGAAGGTGTAAGCAAACAAGTTCACAGGGTATGGAGCATGTTTTATATATGTATAAATAGTGTAATTGTTAACAAATGTTATAACTAGTATGAAGTGATACCGTGGGCTTCGCCAGAAATTTTGGTAAGAGGGTCCAGTTCATAGATAAAACTTCAAGTTGAAAAAATAATTATCATGCTTATTATAAAATATTTATTATAAATAAATTTGGAATAAAATTTGTTCATAATTATTTTTAGATTGCCTATTATTGGTTTTAAGTTATAAACTGTTAAAAAAACTGAATAGCATTTCAGTACATTAACTTTTAAAAACACATCTTCCAAGAAAAAGCTTTAAATGTTTCAGAGAAATTTTAATCATGTGGTTTGTTGTATGACCTCTCATAAAACTAATGTTGAAAACTACGAAACCATTTAGTCTTTCCTGTAAATGGTAAAACATGCAAATATAAACTGGTTCCTGTTTTTTACCATTTTTCAATTTAATGCATTTTTACTTTATTATTCTATTTGAATACCAAGTAACTGAACTTGTTTCAGTATTTAACAATAAAAAGTTTTATGATTTTTTTTGTAACTTGAAATGAAGGATGCAAATTTCCAGAGGGGTCGTCGTGTCCGTGGCCGATACCAATGGTTGAAAATTGTGACATTGAAAGCCGTTTAAAATATTGATTAATTGGAGTGGAATTCTCACCCACTAATACCGGGTGCGTCAAAAAAACTGTGTATAAACTTTGAACTGTCGGATAATTTATTTTGCAACCTACAAGGTTAAATTTCTGGGAAAAGAAAGGCTACAGTCCAATTTGAAAAATAAGTTTACTTTCTGGTCAAACTGAATGTTCCAAATGGTGGTTAAAGTAAATGTTCAAAATGTTGCCCCTTCATCCTCGATAAATTTCCGAGCAAGGGGTCACGTGGGAATGGTGTAAGTGCTAGTAGTGGGCTACGCATTCTGAAGAAAGGCAAGTTGCGTGTGTACATTCCAAGGCTGGTGCAACAGATAAGTGACGACCCAGATTGCAGGGTACAGTTTTGTGAATGGGTTCAGGAGATGGTTATACGTGAATCATTGTTTGGTCGGATGAAGCACAATTCAAACTTGATGGAACTGTCAAGAGGCATAATTGTGTGTACTGGCCTGAAGATAATCCCCACATTACTGCTGAAAAGGCTGTGAATTTGCCTGGTGTAAATGTATGGTGTGATTTGTCTCCTAGGGGACTCATTGGTCCTTTCCGTTTTGAAGGTACTGTAACTGGAGAAAAACACCTAACAATGCTTGCTGATTCAATTTTCCCTGCCATTCGTGCAATGTACGGTAATGACAGGTTTTATTACCAACAAGATGGCACCCTGCCGCACTATCATAGGGATGTGTGACCATACCTGGATCAGAATGTACCAGACCAGTGGATAGACTGCAGGGGACCAATCGAGTTTCCTGCACGCTCTCCAGACCTTACGCCGCTAGATTTTTTCTTAGGGCACAGTAAAAGATGAGGTGTACCGTCGTAAACCACGTAACCTGGACACACTTTGGGATGAGATTCAAACGGTGTGTGCAGAAATCCCATTGGACACTTTGGTGCGAAGTACGGATTCAGTTGTGACTCGTACTCAGAAATGTATCGAAAATAAATTATCTGACAGTTCAAAGTGTGTGTACATTTTTTTGACGCACCCGGTATTATATGCATCAATTTCCCAGAGTTTTCCTCTAACATCAGAGTATTAAAATCCCCTTTTATGCAATCGCAAAATATAGTTTTTCCACATAATATTGATGCAAAATCAATAGAAACCTTTCATTTTGCATAACTTCCAAGATAATTAGACTACGTGAAAACTAGTCATTTTTGCGAACAATGCAACTTGAAGGGTCCAAATGCTAAGAAATTATCGGCCACTTAATAAAATCCAACGGACACTTTCAGACACATTGATATCGGCTCCAGGGTGCAAAATAATTTGTTGATGGGGGGGAGAAAGATCTTAATCTACAGGGTGTACCAAAAGTTCCATTACCCCTTCCTCCCCTTTTGAATTGTAGACAAACCTGCAAAATGTTATTTTAACAGCATGCAAGTAAGATATACTAGAAATGTACATGGAAAATCGGTAGACAAGGCCTAGAATGAAAGTTAGTATTTAATGAGTAACAATTCACACCCTTGCAGTCAGACATTGCAATAACATGTGATTTCATGCTACCTATCACCTTTATTTTCATTGTTCCGTATAGAGGAATAGGAGAGAGAGAATGAGTATCTTAGCCTGTTCTAAATATGTTACAAATGCAAGGGATAAATGATAGGTGTTAGTCGTTGGGTAACAACTTTAAATTCACTATCAATTAAATGGACAAAGTTATTAGTGTTCCCTGAAGATTTAATTACTACTCTCAAATTTGTAATTTGGCCTAAGTTTATGTACAGTTAGAAGTAAATCGCCATTCTTAGGTATTTAATGAAAGAAAATTCCTACAACCCATGCCTTATCCTGAAGAAAATCTTGCATTGTGTATTGCCTCTTGATTATCATTGCCTGGCTTGTCTACCGAAAAGAAATATAAATTATTTGGATTTTATAGGAAAAAATTGCAATAAAGCGGTATTCTATTGACTGGACACGAAGGCCTATGTGACATCTTGTTTCTCGCTGTGGTTTTGCTTAATTAAACTAAGCTGTTCTCATTAATACTCTCAGAATTTCATTTTCCAGTTCTTCTTTGCCTTGTAAATAAGGTTTCCTGGGTTCGATTGTCGTTTGGATCCCACTTTAAACTGTAGGTCCAGTCCCGATTAGCCTTACT
Organism: Lepisma saccharinum; assembly: GCF_977018435.1. NCBI lineage: Eukaryota > Metazoa > Arthropoda > Insecta > Zygentoma > Lepismatidae > Lepisma > Lepisma saccharinum. Next base: position 6,609,386 of record NC_139244.1, on the reverse strand, counting down.
GTGCATAAAGTGGACTTGCAACACACACATCTTTTTCAGCTTGTTCGTAAATTCCTTCCTGTAGGCTTCCGTTGGTAGGTTATTTGTGTTCATAGCATATAGGTGGTTTGAGTGGGTCGGGCTGTTAAGTTCATCAGTATTTGTACATGTTCAACTTTCGCCTGCTGTTGTGTATTCAAAGTTTTCAATAAGTAAAATGATTTAAATCAGCTGTAATTTTTGGCAATGGTAACTTGTGCATTTAATTTGAACCAGATATTTCAGGCAGAGGTGATTCTCCCCCCCCACCAAATATTTATGGGGGGGAGTTTTTGTTCCAACAAACAAGATAAGCAATTACTTTTTATTTCAAGTATACTTTACTAAGAGTAATATCGAAAAAACACACAAATTAGTGTAGTTGTGTGTGTTCAATGCCTTTTCTCTCAAAAGATCATTAACAAATCTACATCAATATGCACAATAAAAGGAAAACAAGAATGGAAAACAATAATAACTATGAAAGTAATTGATTTATATTAACATAAAGCAAAAACTAAATAACATAATAAGACCACTTCAACTAGTATTTCATAATTTATTAACATCTTTAACCAGTTAGTAACGTAATTAGTTTGCTACGTTATAATATCTGATATATGTAAAAGTAACAAATTATTTTCTTTGTGTAATTAATAATAATAATATTTAATTTAGTAATTAATTTTTACTTTTAATAACATTATAAATATGTATATCGTATAATTTATATGTATATTTGCAGGGAGGGGGGTTTGTAGATTAAGATCTTTCCCCCCCCCACCAGTCTTAAATGATTTCGCACCCTGACTGGAAGTGTGACCTTTTCGAACACACTCAAATGTCAACTTCCCTCCTAAATAGTACACCCTGGAAACTATTCTTGTAGGCAAATGAGTCTCTGGTGGCTGTAACCGCAGTCAAGATATTAGTTTTGGTGTCTCCGTCCTAGTTTGTGTTCATCTTCATGAGGTTCATCTAATTACCATTCAACCTCACCGTCACCATTGGTCAAAACTAGCAGAAAATCAACTTGAAATCAGTCTTGATTACTTTCCACAAATAAGAGTATCAACAGTTCATAGCACTTCGAAAGTTGAGGTAGTAATTTCAACTCCACAAGGCTTCATTATTTATCAAAACGGAACTCCGTGAACAACGATGTTGCATTATACAAGTCTCAAATATTTTTTTCCATACGTGAAAGAAATAATTTGAATCTCAGGCCAATCCATGGTGTCTGGAAGAGGGCGATGGTGACAGGGGGACACCCCCCCACATGGAAAATGGATCTTACCACAAACTTACACATTACACACATATATTGCATTTCATTCACAGTAATGTATGTTAATTATTGGAAGGTTGGGTGTTGTAGGAACATGACAGCTTCAATTTGATTCAGTGTTTCTTTGAGAGGGCAGCACTATTAAGGGGGGAAATATGTCTCGTTTGCCCCCCTGGAACAAATTACCATGCTTGCCCCTCCTTGGAAAAAAATCTGCGGACGTCCATGGACCAATCATAATAATAGTGTAATCCACCTCTTAAATGGACATATTTTATGTTACGATAAAATGATACGGTTGACGGGGTTATTTCTGTATATAGGCTCTCCGATCGTATAACGCTCTCGCCTTATAATTAAGTGGTCCTGGGTTCGATTCCCAGTAGAAGGCCAATGCACACTTGTTAGGACTATTGTTTGAAATGGAGATCGTGACAATTAACCTATTTGAGCATGTGGACTTGAAAGAAAATCACTACTGGATTATTTACAATTTTTTTCTTTAATTTGGCTGCCTCATTATAGGTCTCTGAGACCCTCAAATCAAGCTTTCTTTCCACCCCTTTCTTCTTTGAAATTCATGCAAGTTAATCATAAGAATGGCATAGCTGATAGTGAAAATTTATATGTTGGAAGAGAACTTGTAAATAGTGCTACCACTAATTACATTAGTTCAGTAATTCTATAGATTTTTTCCAAACCTACAAAACTGTTACATTAAAATTTGGTCACCTCGGTATGGTAGTGATTGTGAATACTCGTTATTAATTAGAACAAATTAAAAATTGTTATTTAGATACATTGCATTATTTGAAGACGACAGCTATGTAAAAAATGTGATGGAATAAAGAAAGTGGCACATCAAATTACCCACGGAGTGGTTATCGCAGTGCGCTATGATGCAGGGGTTCAGGTCCGAGCATCGGTGTTTTTGTGACTGTCCATTCATCACTTTCATCATATCATCATTGCGATTAGCGAAAAGTGAAGGAAAGCAAAATATTTTTTTAAAAAAATTAATCAAACATAAAATTCCGCATGTTATCTTTCCTGGTATTGCAGTGTGGACCCAATTAAAAAGGTCGATATAATTCCGTGCGTACCTGGAGGAAGCAAGGCGAAGATGATGTTTTATTTTTTTTATTTATTGTTTCTTACCTTGATCATACCCAGACAGATTTATGTCTAGGTCCGGTGCTGACAACATCAAGAACTCCCTTCCATTTATGCACAGTTCAGTTAGTCCAACCTTTAGCCCAAGTCATGTCAGATGGTTAGTTACATTTTTTAATATTTTTCCACATTCCAAATATCTTTTTTTTTCTTATATATATGGCTGCTTTCGAAGCAATTTTTCCCCATTGAAGGCTGGGAGCTGCAATCCTCCAAATCCTCCTAAATTCTGATTAACTCTTGATCATAAATCTTATAATTGTGAGTATCCCATAAAGCTTATTAAGCCTGTTGATTGCTTCTAATCATAGCAGTGTTCATTAGATCACATTTTAAAATAGAGTTCTGATAGTGCCTTTAGCTTTCCAATGACAAAATTAAGAAAGAAGAAAGAAAAGCTTGAATTGATTTAATTAAACAGGATATTTGCTCAAATTTTCATAAACTTACTAGACAAAAGTTTCTCCAAATAACATCAAAGCTTGTTATGGGATGAAGCTTGTGAACTTTCTAGTATCGACAATATTCACAAGTAAAATATGCATGGAGCGAGGACCAACCTATACTTATAGAACCATTTACATTTCCTAATTGTATATATTTATTGAATGTAATTGGGTGGGCACAGTAATTTTTGGGTGGGTGTTTGCCCACCCCTGTCGCCGTCCCTGCAGGCAATTCCCATGTTGATGAGGTGCAAAGAAAGCAGCGTTCTTTCCAAATGTTACAACCTTATCAATATATCTTCTCCCTAGAGTAAAGAAGAACATTTTTGAATGAATGGTTTGATTGGTGTCAAAATGAACTTGTAACAGTTGGGGAATCATACAGACAGTTTGCTGAATTCAAGCCCCATAAACCATGGTTTCATCATGTCAGTGGTACAAGAAATGTAATTATATTAATTAATAGACCGAGATCGGGTCAATTATGTATGCACTAGGCAACATTTATTCAGAATTGGAATAACGCATAATAAGATATAGGGCTTCCCTGATGGTGCAGTGGTTGCGTATTGCCTTGTAATCAAGGGATCGCAGGTTCGATACCTGGTAGAGGCACTTTAAACTGTAGGTCCAGTCCCAATTAGACTTGCTGTGCATAAAGTGGACTTCAAAACAAGAACTCAAGAGTAATAAGAGATGTGAATGTGGCTGGGAAACTGCAGACGTGGAACATGTAATACTGGAATGCTCAAAATATAATGGAGAAAGAAATATCTTCTATAAAACTTTACAGAATTTAAAATTCAGTGTCTATAGTGGAACCACGAGCAAAACAACCTGCGCAGACCCGCGACTCCTGTGCACCGTACCCCGCCAGTAGACGAGGGGGGAGAATGGACCATGCTTCCTTATGGGCCGAGGTGGAGGGAAGAAGGGAAAGCTGCAAGGGGACTTTTCGTCCCAAGGGTTTTTCCCTTGTGGTCGATCTATAATAAATTTGTCAAGTTCGGTTGTCAATCCAGATGTTCTAGAAAAGTGTAGCATACAAATTTAAAGGGAGAATGTTTTTCGTTTTGTCTGTGAAATGAGGGTGGGGAAGGTGAATTTTTTTAATGTAAAGCTATTATTTATATTTTATATGATTTAAAACTGATTAAAAGCTGTTAGGTCCAAAAGAAAGAAATGAATAAATTAAATATCTGCATCACAATATAGGGCCAAACATGAAATAACGTTGAAGAAAATTACTGCTATAGCCATCCTTTCAACATGTTGATCTTTCAAATTTCAACTCTACAACTTTCTGTGCTTCTCTGTAATGCTTTAGGTAAAGTAAAAACTATCCAAATAAAAGTAACTTGCTTAAGGAGTGAAGTAATGTAGGCCATCAATTCCTCTCACGCATCATCGTTCGAAGGTTCAGACTCGCTTGGAGACATCACAGTAGCATTTTGGGGCTCGTGCTAGGCTCTGGTTCAATTATGTGAATTGACAGTGACGTGTGGAGTTGGGAAAGCGATGATTCCATTTCAAAGAAATGTGTAGTAGTAGTAATAAGTCACATTAACAATAGTAATAATAATAACTGTTAGCATCATATTACTTTACATGATCAAGTTAGAATATAAAATATTGAATGAGCAGTATAAAGTATTCAAAAGCATTTAAAACTGCTGTGACAGTGTAGCAATTCATTCAATTTCATTTAGAAACTGAAGTCACAAGTGATTACAATATAAGGTTGAATGCATTGCTGCAAGTGGGGGAGGGGGATGCCATGTTCCCCAGCTAAATAATTTGTGCAAAGCGTCTCGTCGTTTAGTAGAAAGGGCATCGGAGGGGCAGAATAGCAGATTGAGCCACAAAATTACTCAGAAGTTCAAAAGTTAATACAGATTTGTAAATGATAATAAATAATTATACAATTTCTAAAAGCTGTGGAGGCCACGGTGAGTTGTCACTTTAATGTTGGGGACTGCATGGTTCATCCTCCCCCCCCTTTTTAGAGATGCCACTGCACAATTGTTCCAAAGGTTTGAACTCCCCCCCCCCCCTTACTCCCACTTGGGAAGAATTTCCTCTTCAAGCACTGGTTGAATTGGCACTATTAAGAAATCAACTGCTGAACCATGCATTTTCTTGCTTCTGAGACCTTATTTGAAGAAAATATTTAATTGATTCGAGAGAAATTGTTGGCTTATGAGTTTACATGAAATTTTTCCGTCATTCACTCAACGTGGGTATCCAGTTTTCAGTTTTGACTTGGATTGAGATGAAAATTAGGTTAATATTTAATAAATATCAGAATCAACACCAAGTTGACATAAATGAAGGTAAACAGTGGTAAGACAATCCTTATGCCATTTTCAGTTTTATTCAAAGTGATTAGGGGAAAACTCAGTAGGTTTTTATTTTCCTGTGGTACTGACATACGTTTCTTACAATTCACCTTTCCCATTGGTTTAACATTACAAACTGCAAATAATAAGATATTGAGTTTTATGAAAAGTTCTTCATGAAGCTAGAAGTATTATTCTATTTTTTTTGTGTGTGATGTTAGTGATCTTATTTCCTAATCTTTGCTAGTTTCTTCGGGAAGTACTCGAAGGGGAAACACGAGTATTCTGCTCAAAATACCCGAAATGGCTTCATATTTCATTTCCCAGCACTCCTTCAGATGGTCAGACACCAGTTTCGTTAAACTTGTTCCGTCTTTGAAATCGTGTGAGATGTGCACCGTTAGAATGATCACTGAACGTTTCACTGGTGCCATCTTGTGGTCAGCCAGAGCATGAAAGAACATGGCTGCCTCGCCACAGAGGTTGTTGATATCCTCAATAATGAGAACCTTATCGCTATCCAAATATTGGATTGCGGTAGAATAGAAGTCGTTAGCTCTGGACCCTTCAGCAAAGTGAAAACCAATAATAGAAGATGATTGCCGGACGGACGTACCCATCAGGTTCTTTGCCGCTGCGCTCAGATTTGTGACCAGGCGTCTAGTAGTTCCATACGTCTCTGGTGTTGATAGGAACAATAAGACTGCCGGTTGCTGTGGATTCGCTAACATGACAGGCCTCAGAGCTGTTGATATTTTCACCCACGTCTCTCTGGGCTGTGTTGGAAACTGTTTTCTGAGATTTGTTACCTCTTCCTTCAACCGAAGCTGAATTACACCATCTTCATTCGTCAGACCATACAAATAAACATACACCACAATTGCTCCTATCACAGAAGTAAGGCAGAGAAGAAATCCATGGTTTAACTTCAGCTGAAAATGAGAACAGTACAGTTTTCGACGCAATTACAGTAAAGATTACCATGGATGCTTTAATTTGGTCTTGAGAAAAGAGCTAGGCTATCTACAAAGCCCGGGGACTAAAACAGAAGAAATAGTTTGGGATATGCACATAAAATTGTTCATGCCAATAAGAAGATGGAGCTTCAGAGTTAATTCAGAACGGCCCCTACATTTCATCTGCAATCTGCAGGAGTACCGTGGGTCACAGTTGTGTGCCCAGGATTTTCGAAAGGGGGGGAGAGGAGAGGGAGGGAGGATACATATACTTTTTTTAGTAGTCATCCCTGTACCATCTTTTCCTGTCTGTAATGTTCCTTTTTTATTTTTTATGAATGCTGAAGGCACAAATCTCCAAGGGATATCCCCATGGATGTCTAGGTGATATCCTGTTCTGGATATTCATGGGATATGTTGTACAGTGGGATCCATGAGTATTACCCTGCAAATTGTCCATGTCTATTTTCATAAATTTTTCTCTTCCATCCTGTGTGTTTTTAAGCGATGGATTTGTATGTATGCTGGTTCAGAAGTTGTCAACAGCTTGTTTTGAGTTTTCTTTTAATTCTTGAAGCTCTTATTGGATCAAATAAGATGTACGATCATGGTGATGGACAATTTGCATGGTAATACTCATGGATCCCACTGTACAAGGTACGTCCACGAAAGTAAGTTCCGTTTGCAATTTATGCCAGCTGCACTGCAATCGCAAGAGTGAGCATGTGCACCGAGTATAGAGCGACCACAAGGAATAAACCTTGGACGAAAAGTCCCCGTGCAGCTTTCCCTTCTTCCGTTCAACTTGGGCCATAAGGAAGCATGGTCCACTCTCCCCCTCCCCTCCTTGCGGGAGTATGGTGCACATGTGTTGCGGGTCTGCGCAGGTTTTTATGCTTGTGGTTCCATTATAGTTGGACCCAATGGCAAGGCAGAGACATGAGTGTTAGAGAAGACAGAAGTGCGTACGCTTCATAGTGGGTTGCGATAATGTTCAAGAAAATTGAAACACCTGCCACGTGTAAAGTGCGATCATTCATACGGTTTTTGAATGCACAGAATATGTCGGCAGCTGAAATTCACCATCAAATTGGTGAACAGATCATGTGTGTCTCAATGGTACGGAGATGGGTTCGACAATTTAACGAAGGATGGAACAATGTGTGCATGCTGAGGAACGCAGTGGGCAACCATCTCGGGTGACAGACGAATTGGTCCATGGTGTGGAAGAGAAGATTTAAGAGAAGAGACAATTCACCCTGACGACACTGTCTGTGCATTTTCCACAAATTTCCTGGTCGATGCTTCATGAAATTGTGTTGGCCAGACTGAACTTCTGCAATTTTGTGCCAGCTGGCCCCACGCTCGCTTACAGAAGATGACAAAAAGAATTCTCAGCGATTTGGCGCTACAATCACCTGCTGACGTATGTGAGGTATTCGTTTTGGCAACCTTGGGAATTTGTGTAAAAGTTATGCCGTGCCATGTGTGTTTGTAGATACAGTGAGAGTCAAAAGTTTTTTTTTTAAAAGACTAAGTATTTTGTGAGTGCAAAAAATAGTGATTTTTTTATGAAATATAAGTTGTAGAGGAGCAATTATTCTTACGCTGTGAAATTTCATGGAATAGTAAGTACGATGGCAATGTTTGAAAGTTATATGTGCCATTTCAAAAACTTTAAGACGACAATTGTGTGTTCATGAAGTACGGTTCTCATGAGACATCAGGGATTCCTAAAACATGTATTATTAAGATCCAAACCTCCAAGTAACACCCCCATTCTACGGTTTGCTATCCTCAAAATGATCAATCGTTGAGAACAGGACCAGCCACTCATAACTTTATCTCCATATAAAGAATCATTGCCAAAACAAAAAAGGTAAACTAGGAAAAAAGCATCTGCCATGGAACAAAGTGGCAACCAAGGCAAGGTCAAAGAGGAACGTGAAGATGAAGAGAAGGCTTTGGAAAGTCTCATCGCTTCTCATGATTAAGGATATCTGTTGTTTCATTGTACAGGTCTTTCAGAAAAATGACCACTATTCTAGGAGGATAAAGTAACTGTATCTATAACGGTTACTTTTGGGTGAGGAACTGTAACTTAAGTAGCCTTTAAAAAAAAGTACCAACACTGGTTAGTAACAGGGTGGATGAAAATAATGATTTTAAAAAATCATTTTTGACGATTTTTAAAATTTAAATCAATTTTTTAAAATATTTAAATCGATTTTTGATTTAAAGAAAAACACTTACAATTGTTTGTATGGTTGGCAACATATGGCACCATACATATAAATATATATATATTTTTAAAATGGAAAGGCTTTTTCTTGTAAACTGCCCTGTAAAATATTTGAACAGTTTGATTAAAGCAAATAAAACATTGAATGTAAATATACATTTTTTCTGTTTCTGATACTGTATATATGAACCTACTGTGGAAATGTTTGTTGAATGTGTTAATGAAACTATAATAATTTCAGTAAATTTTCTTCCATTGAAAATAAAACATTCTGAGTGTACTATATATATGAATGGCTTATTGCAGAAAGGGACCTGAGTCACTTTTGCACAATTCTGAGAAAAACAATGAAAAATCGTATAATATTAATAGTGTAAGAAAGAAATGTGCCGTTGTTGGCTCAAATATTCAACATAATGAATAGTTAATTTTGCAACCCTCAATGCACCCCCCCTGCAGTATGCTGCTAGACACAGTGGAGATGAAAAAATTAACTCCGATACCTCAAAAATGTGACTCGGGTCCCTTTCTGCAATAAGCCATTCATATAGTCTTTGTAGCTGAATTTTGGCAATTTTTTTAATGATTGCCAAATATCAGCAGCAATGTTTATTTACAGTTTAATGACATGACTTACGGTTTAACGTGATTAGTATTTTGTGTGTTGTTCTATGCAAAATGTTTGTTATTTTTGCCTATAAAAATTATGTAATTTTTAAATCGAGAAATTTAAGTGTGTTTTCAGTTTACATATTACATTTTCTTTCATATGAGCTTCACCTCATCAGTACATATATTTTGTTTTCTTTCTTTTCCTTTCTTAGAGCATAATAAGGACCATTAAATGATTAAAAGATTAATGCACTTTCAATAAAAGTGATTCTAACATCTACAAAATACTTATGTATATTATTCTATAAATTATTTATTTAAAGTGATTCGAATGAGTGATTTTTTTAAAAAAAATCACCTGATTTAAATCACAATTTAAATCAATCCACCTTGGTTTCTATATCCGGGTTTGATATGTGGTGGAGGCACATAGTGGTTTGGATACAACTTTAAACTATAGGTCCAGTCCTGATAAGCCTTTCTGTGCATAAAGAGAAATTAGAAATGAACTCAACAACAACTGGTAACTAGATACCTACAGTGGTTTCGTTTTGGCTCTGGGCCAAGATAGTGCATGACTGCAGATGGCGCATGGCACGGATGCCGGAATGTGTGAATGCAGTTGGCCACCACTTTAAACAACTCTTATAACACTCGTTATGCAATATAAATATAATTGCCTGCATGCTAAAGGTATGTGGTACAAATAAGCAGGACGTCACGGGTCAAAAATGCTAGCTTCCATGCCATGCACCTTCTGCAGTCATGCACAATCTCGGCCCAGAGCCAAAACAAATGCACTGTATTATGAAGTATGAATGACTGTTAAACTTACCTTGAGGTTTTGAAATCTACCTGCACCATAACAAGTACAATCTTTGCCCAAATAGACTTTTGGTTGGCCTTCTTGGCTGAAAATTTCATTACTGAAAAGGGAGATAAGTGTGAAAATTTCCTGTCGTGCAGGTGGTTCTTGTATCTCCTCAGCTTAAGTAAACAATTTCTCAAATTACAATGCTACATTATCATGTCAAACATTTCGGTGGCATCTACCAATGTCCAAGCTGTATCAAGGGCCTCCCTGATGGCATATTGGTAACATCATCGCCTTGTAATCGCCAGGTTCGATATTCGGTGGAGACTCATAGTTGTGCGGCTGTTCGGACCCCACTTAAAAATTTAGGTCCAGTCCCGATTAGCCTATCTGCAAAAATTGACTTAAAACAACAAATCAAATCCAAGCTGTATCGATCTACTTTTTGTCACCTTGGCACAGCCTGCCACTGCCTCCCCCCTTCCACTTTAATACAATATACATTCTGATTGTCAATTGGAGAGGATATTTATGGATTTAATTTGAAGGACATACACTCCTACTGTCAATCTAGTATATGGAATGCAATATAAAGGGCAGGTGCAGCTTAAGATCTGGGCAACAGCCTGGGTTGCTGCCCTTCGAGACCCTCTTGAGTAGCATCAAAACCCTATTTCTGATTACATATTTGTGGCTATTTGTTTGGATTTTTGTAGACAAGAATTAATGGAAGTAAATTACTGTAGGTATCGGAAAAATATAATTTAAAAACATGTTAATGGAACCTTTTTTTGTGCGTAATGAATGCATTTGTACGTACTTCGGTGTTATAGGTACTAATTTTCATGAAATACAGTTGATTTATACGTAACCAAGCTACAACAATGTCACAAAAGTGACAGTTGCTAATGGTCGTCCATGGAAAACAGCATGAGGAAAAATTACATGCTTGACCAGAAAGTAGAATTTATACGAGAAATGGATGCTAATCCACATAAAACTAAAAATTAAATAGCTGCAGATTTAGGCATCGCTTAAATGATCATTCGTAAGTGAAATGCTATTTTTAGATATTTTTTTAAGATTGGGTAGTAATGCTATAGAACTACAGTGTCTACTGTAGTACTTCAGCATCAAAGTGTTCACTAATAAACTGGCAAATGAAGTACACGGTGAGGCAGTCAAACGGGAAGATTTAAAAAATTCACAAAAAATAGAGAGAGCAAATATTATTTATTTTTGGAACATGAATGTACTGTAGGGCCTCCCTGATGGTGCAGTGTTGCCCTTGCCTGGGTTCGATACCCAGTGGAGGCACATAGTGGTCCGGATCCCACTTTAAGCTGTACGTCCAGTCCAGATTAGCCTTACTGTGCATAAAGTGGACTTAAAACACAAAATGAATCAATCAATGAATGTACTGTACATGAGTGGAAATTACTAGTGTACCTGAAAAATGTTCATTTTTTTTTAATAGGTGTCAGTAAGATGGCATCATTGGTTTTGCACACATTGTCGGAGTCTCAAGAGTAAATCCGCCCATGACGTTGTCTAGCACCTCCAATGGAATGTTGTGGATCTCTTGCCGAATTCGCTCCTTCAAATCATCCCTGGTTCTTGCAGGATTGTCCTTGAATACTTTGGATTTGAGGTAACCCCAAAGGAAAAAGTCAGGAGCCGCACGGAATATCGCCGAATCTGCTGATGAGACGACCAGGAAATGCGAGTCTAAGCACATCCATCAACACTCTGGCAGTATGGCTAGTTGCACCATCTTGCTGGAAGAGCGTTTCTTCATCTGGGTCATAGCCATCGAGGGCAGGCAGGAAAAAGGTTACCAACATGTCAGCATAATGTCCAGCGTTTACCGTCATCGTGTTACCGTGTTCATTTTCGAAAAAGTAGGGGCCGATGATTCCACGAGATGATAATGCACACCACACTGTTACTTTTTCTGAATGGAGAGAGTGTGGATTAATTTCGGATGAATGAATTTACTCTGAGACTCCGACAATGTGTGCAAAACCAAGGATGCCATCTTACTGACACCATATTAAAAAAATGAACATTTTTCAGGTACACTAGTAATTTCCACTCATGTACAGTACATTCATGTTCAAAAATACTAATATTTGCTCTATTTTTTGTGATTTTTTTAAATTTCCCGTTTGGCCTCACCCTGTATATTTAGATTCGGCAGGTGGGAGTGAAGCCGGCTGACTGTAGGTAGGCTGTCTCTCATGAGATGTTATGCCACGGGTTTAAATAAACACACACAACCACAATAAACATGTTGTTTAATAGTTAACACTTTAAGTATTTAAAAAATAAGGCTATTCTTTTTTGTAGGGGACCACCTTTTCCTAAATGTGCCTTCATGGCATTGTGCTATATGCACGGGAAACTGTACCTTTACCTCATAGGCGCCGACTCCATGGGGCTTGGGGGGGGGGGGGGGGCTAAACCATCAACTTTGGGGAGGCTATGACCAGAGACAGTATGAGTATTCTTAAAAATTTTACTAAAAAGTGTTTCAAAAGACGATGTGCATAAACTAGTGTAGTGGATGGGACGTTCGGGCTACAAATGGTTCTCACATGACATTCAGAACGAGATCATTATTAGAGAGATCTGTTTTGCGCTCCGTGGTAGCAGATATTAAAAGTCGGGAATATTTTGCTATTATGGTTGACGAAACTTGTGAAATATCCATCTGTGGACAATTAATATTCTGCATTCGAACTGTGAATAAAAAATATTTTTTTTAGGAATTCATCAGCTTTTATTAGGGGTGTGCGGGACGGGATCAGGATGGGAAAAATTTTCGGGACAGGAAATGTTTGAAATTTTCCGAAGCTCTGAAAATCTCGAATTCTACACGTTATTTTCACTTTAAGTGATTTTTGGATTAAAAACTAACAATTTACGATAAGTTCCAGAAGTTGACAATGCAGAAAACGTCGATAAATAACGACATTTTAAAATGATCATTCGGTATTTCCCGACTGCTCGGGATCCCGAAAGGTCAGGAAATAATTTCCCGAAGTCGGGATTGGGACGGGAATTTTTTTCCAGATCCTGGTCCCGACTTTTCGGGATCCCGCACACCCCTAGCTTCTATGAGATTCCGAACACTGAGACCAAAACTTAAAAAAGGGAGAGAGTGAGTCATTCATTAATTTGTTTCAGTGAGCAGAGCCCCCCCAATAATTTTGACAAGTCGGCGCCCCTGCTTTACCTTACCATCTCTGATGAAGGGTTTAGATATTCATGTGGTGTCTTAGAAAATGGTTTCATGCATATCTTTGCTTGAAAGCACAAGCACAGTAAGCAAATGTGGGCAACTAAAGCATGGTTTTCACAATTGCTTGTGTATTTCTAGTGCAACAGATCCTTACCGGCCTGAAAACCAGAAAGGTGGACGAGGCATGTTGGAACACCCGAGAGCATCCAATACTTCACACACGTGCCTCTCTTGTGGAATGATACATACTTATCGATTTCCAGTCATTTGAAGTGTATGGAGGTGAGTGATGATGTAAGTAGATGTAGTACTTCCATGGATTCCTCAACAACAATCACTGACAGCATTTATTGTCAGATTTTATCCATTGTGATGCATTCTTCAATACTGTACTGACACCTAGAAGTTGGTGTTGCATATTTCCGGGTGCCTAATCCCATAAACAAAGTCTGTTGAACAACGTGAAATTTATGAAGTAATAGCCACACACGCAGACCAACAACACCCAGATTTGAAATTAGAATCTTTGGTAGTAAGATAGTAAGTGGACTGTTGGTCCTGGCAACACTTATCTAACTTCTTTATCAAAGAAGAATGACTCTATGATATACGTGTCAAGGATTCCCCAGATGTTCTGTTAAAAATGGTATGACACCAGTGGCATATTTTGAAAATGTGACCTGGATACTGCAACAATTCTTTATTATTGCACAATATTTTTTTAACATCTTAATTAGATAGAAATAAAACACCAATGCAGGCATGCAAGTAAAACAAAAGCAGAAGTCAGGCATCTTCAAATTTTTCGCGAATTTCTATACATATGAAAAGTTGGTTTACTGGTTTACCAGCGACAAACCAGATAACATGGGAGAATATGGCACTGGATGGTTCCACATGTGGTTGAAATGTTCTATTGTCAAGGGTGCATTTTGAGGGGCTCTGGACCTTCCCCCTCCCCCGGAAAAAAATTAACCAAGTCATAAATGAAGTGAGCACAATACTTGTTTACTGTTGTATAAAATGAGTTTTTTTTTCTGCAGAACTTATATTGTGATTATCCACCTTTGCGTTAACAACTTATTCATATTACTACTACTAATAATATTCATAAAAATAATGATTAGGGACTATTTTTAATCAGCTGGACCTAATAAACCTTTTGGAATTCAATAAGTAATCTATTTATTTTTTTTACATTAATTTCTTTGTTCAAATTTTAGTAATGGTTACTATGTGTAGTTATGTATAGATAACCTACATAATGAATACATGGAGTTATTATATCTGTATTCTTATATCTTTTTGTCTGTTCATGTAATAATAACAATTAATTGACTCATTTAAATAAAATATTAATCTATTAACTTTATTGTTTTATTACATATCAGTTCAGACCCTGTACATACCTGCCTATTGCCCCAACAAAAGATCTCAGGAAATAATTTTGCCCTATATTTTAACGTTTGAGTCAACCTAGCCTCATTCTCGAGAACTCCTTTGCATAATTTTATTTTCGATGTTCTTATTTGGGGAAGTTTACCATGGCATGATCTGTAACTTAACAAATGCTCAGTGCATGTTTCAACAACATCAATAACTTCAATAAAAATAGTAATATACATAATCATAACACAAGAACAAAGGCAAATATACACATAGACAACCACAGACTGAACCTATACAAAAGGAGTGCCAAAAACACAGGAATACTACTATACAGTAAACTTCGATGTGAAATAAAGGAGGAAATAAATCTTAAGCTATACAAAAATAAAATAAAATATCTCCTAGAAAAATCACCCATGTACATAATCAATCTGATACAATATATATATCAACATGTATGAAACTTTAATTAAGCAGATATCCATCCCATATATGTAATCTAGTGGATGTAATATATAAATTATGTTGATCTACATCCCAAATATGTTATCAAGGGTATGTAATATATAATTGTAACTACAACTATTATATGCCATGTATATAATCAAACTGATGTAATAATATATATACTTGTAACTTTAATTATGCAGCATCCCATATATGTTATCAAGTGGATGTATTTGCACTGTAATCATGCTAATGTTATATGTAACAAATGAGTTCTACACTAGATAGAAATATCAACAATGTAGTCAACAGAATGAGAATAAATTACAATTACAATCAACAGAAAATATAATTTTGAAGGCAACTGAACTCTACCGACTATGTGTCCATTGAACATAGCATATCAAACAAATAATTCGTCTAGTTCACCATGCTAAGTAATTTTCTTAATGACACTCAAAATAATAAAAAGAAAACTATTTTTCTCCCAATATGTAACACTATAATTAAAATTAGCATACTTGATGGTCTAATGGTAACAGTATCACCTTGTAATCTACATGTACCATTCGACACTAACTGGCAGTAGATTGTACAGTGGATCGGATCTCACTTTAAACTGTAGGTCCAGCCTGAAAGTGGACTTAAAACAAGCCATAATTAAGATAAATGATCACTATTTCTTTTAATTTCAAATTTAGGAAATCAAAACTATGTTTTTTTGAATTGTTTCATGGTAAATTAAGGCCCTTTTATAATGTGCTAATTTTTTTTAAAAAAATATTTTCCTGTGATTGTTTTCTAAAATATCTGGAAACCCCAGATCCATCTCATTAGTAAAATTGTGTGAGCGTTGACACAGGCAAGTATTCTTTAACTGCTGTACATTGGGATACAGAAATATTCACCAGATGAATTGTCAATCATAATTTTTCTCTTCTTCATATATGACTACATGCACTCGTATGACTAGGGCTAGGAATATGATGAAATATGATATTTTCTCTAGCCCTTGAAGACAATACTAAACCTGATTGTTTTTATTTTGCATTTTCTGGCCTTTTATGTCATTTTTCAGCATTTTTTTTTACTATTTTTGTTGTATTTTGAATTCATTTTTGAGGTTTCCTTTTCCCTGTTGTTTCGTGAATTTTACATGCATTTGCTAACACACCTTACTTATTTAAATGTCCTAACATTTTTTAGCAAGTATGCCATTAATAAAAAATAATGCCAATGCAAAAGTACAATGTTATTTTAATTGAAATCTTTGACAAGGGATTAACTCATTCACTGTGGTAAATTGATTTTTCCTTCCGGAAATTAAAAATACCTTGAGGATTCCTTGCTGGCCACTAATATTGCTTTAATCTCTGATTTTAAAGTAAAATAAGTCAACATGAAAAAATTATAATCTGATGAATGCGAAATACAACTGTATTTTCAGATACTGACCGACTACTGTATAGTACAAGGCCCACTCTGAATAGAGGTGATTGACATACAGAAAAACCTTGTGGCGTATTTTATGTAACCTTGAAGTAAAATAAAGAGGTGGTTTAAACCACCAAACAATGGGCTTTATCAAATTACTCAACTACGCTCTTGTAATTTATGAAAAATCACTCATTTGAAGATTCAATTTATTTTAGATAACATTTTAATAATTTTTAATGCCATTCTATAGGTCATTTTGAGATTTGTTTGGTCATCAACTTTCAAGCCTTTGTTATGAGCAGGAAACGGATTTATATGTAAATACAGGGTGGGCACAAAGTCGCTTTCCCCAATAAATGAAGAAATCAAATATTTGGGGAAAGCGACTTTGTGCCCACCCTGTATTTATGTATGAAGCTGAAATCAGTTACATTTTGTATTATCTTTGCGCATCATGACATGTAGACTTGAAAAATTCAGTTTTTATTTTCCATATTTGTACATATACTGTATTAGGTTTTGGCTCATATTTTAGTTATATTTACATATTATTTCCATATTTCAGAACATTTCTCAACATAGGCTATACTTCATATTCGTGCATGACCGAAAGAGTTGGGTGGATTTCTTGCAAATAACTGACGTGAAACAAACGAAAGTTTACGACCTTTTTTATACCATGCAAATTTGTTAATTACATGTTTTCTGTCATCCGAACAAGGTTTTTTTCTCTCCAATTTTACACCTCCCAACTGTCTGCTTTTGCTATTGTAAAACACTTGAAATTTCTGTTTATTTACAATTGTTGTCAACAATAGAGAATGCGGGCTCAACCATCTGCTCCTGGTTGTTAGAAACTTTTTTTTTTTTTTGCAACGTTGGAAGAGTTCCCAAGTCGATCAGATCAGCCCATTGCTAACCCAACCCGTACTAATGGTTGCATGCTCGACAGCAGTGCCAGAAGCAACGATTTTGTGGCACATGTACGGGATTCGCTTCTGATTTATCTTCAGGACAATCACGGTAGTAGTTACAATGACGAGACAGTATTTTATGTAGCTTGTGTAGTATCTCATATTATTAAAATGGCCAATTTTTACAATTTTAAGTCCATATTTAACTCCATATTTTGATGAAAAAAACTATATATGTATTTATATATTTAGCACATTTTTACTACATGTAAATCCGTTTCCTGGTTATGACACTGCTGCAAAGGTTGTCAAGTTCTTCATTGATATGTTGTTGTATCTCTTCACTCTCGCATTGAGTAAAATGAAGTGAATGAACGTAGCTATGGACAATTTGCCTGGCAATATTTATACATCCAGTTCTACCAATTGTGTCTTGTAGAAATAAACATTATACAGCAATATTATTAATACATGCATGTAAATTAGTAAATAAATAATACTACTATATAATAATAATAGTAAGTATACAACAATTTATTCACTTAATATACATAGTAAATATTTTATGTTGTAACCAACAATTTCAAACTTTATGGTTTGAAACCAGACTATGTTTACCTAAGTACAAATCATAATATACTGTGTGCATATGTAATTACTTGGTTACTACAAACTCTTGATTTGAACATTCATGTTAGCTGCACAAACTAAATTGCACATGTGTGACAACATAATTGCAAGTAAAGGAAAGGAAGCCATAACATTTTAAAATGCTGGTATATATTTTTTTCATGTAAGCTTGGTTAAGATATAATTATTAAAAATAATTCTATAAGATTAACCAAGAGTACACAATTTAACAAAAGTAAGAAAAATATTATGCTATACATGTATATATTATTTTAAGAAACACATCACAATTCTCACAGCCTCTGTTACATTAGAAAAATAACATCTTTCTCAAGTTATCCAGACAAGCCTGAATTATTTTCGGTAAAATTTTCAAAGCTGGGAAACGTCTGTAACTAGTTTATTCTGTAATTGTTGACATTCGTACTTACCTATTCTGCATTGCAAAAGATTGTTTAACAAGGGATTTAGCTTTTTTTAACGAAAATAATTTCCATTTTCGAGATATCGAGTAATTAATCTTCCTTGTTTTTCCCCTTCCATAGGTATTTTTCGGTGAAAATGAGTGCTAATCGAACCTAACCTAACCTCATAGGCATACTGTCCTTGTGATGGTTCGTAGGGCTATCGTGAATTTTTGGGGCTAACGTCAATGGTTTTTGGGGCTAACATCAATGGTTTGTGGGGCTACCCGTGGATGGTTGACGTTAGCCCCAAAAACCATCCACGGGTAGACGTTAGCCCCTAAAACCATCCATGGGTAGCCCCAAAAATTAATGATAGCCCCACGAACCATCACGGGGACGAGGTATGCCTACGACGTTAGGTTAGTCCTGTTAGGTTAGGTTCCATTAGCACTCACATACAAACATGAATTAATGGTGAAATAACTAGACCGATGAGAGAGAACACTTGTACGACCTATCACAAGTCTACAGAAACTCAATTACGTAAGTACTTTCTCCTGTAAATTGGAAGAAATCCATTTCTTGGCTTTGAAAATTTTACCTTATTTTCTACTTTGTAACAATGTTTTTACTATTTTGAATTTTATTACCACAGAAGGGTATATTGTAAAAACTGCCCTTGAGGCTACAACACACCAGCTCCAATAAAGGCAATTTTATCATCATTATTATTTAAAAACACTCATTTCATAAATAGTCCATAATTTTTTTTTCCTCTGAAAGAGGAACTTCTATGTTCCTGTACGTGCACAAAAGAACTAATCAGGGAACTACAATTCCTTAACCCTAGAACACTATCATACGTAAAATTTACGTATGCCTTGCACTCAAATCTTTCCCCTACCTCCCACCCACTCACCCCTCTGTCTAGCAGTGCCTCAAGTTGTCTGTCGGACATAAGGCAGCACTGTGGTAAGGAGGGTGTAAGCGCTGATCGTCTTGATTTGGTTTGTTATGTTGTGCACTGTACGTCAATTTTACGTAGCTGTAGTAAAACGAGAAAAATCTTTCACATAATTTTGGCATTTGTAAATTCGATTTGGATAGTTAGATTTTGAAAACAAAAGTTTAGAACCATGCACTATTTTCTTGTAAGCCTTTAAAATTACATTCGTCCCTTATTTACAGCATTATGAATATTATTATTGTTTGAACTTTTTGCCTTCATTCTTAATGTACGGACGGGCTTGTCAATCAAGACCTTCTCTTGAGATATTCTGTTTAATAAAACCATGTTTATACATTTTAAAATGAAGAATAAAACTCCAATATAAGGAAAAATAAACAAAATAATGTTCACTAAGCATAGTCATTTTGTTTTCATGATGTAGAGGTTGTTTTAAAAATCTATTCATGTACGTAAAATTTACGTAGTGCTAGTCATACTGTAATATTGGAACACATTCTAAGGTTAATAATAAAATATATGTTTTTGGCCTTTCAGCTCTCCCCAACAGGAACACTTTTATCCCGGCAAAGACTTGAATTCAGAACCTTTGGTGACAAGATAGAGTTGACTGTTCAAAGCCCTTAAACACACGGCCATGAAATTAGGTTGGTGGCAGAAGTTCAGGTAACACTTTACTATACCGGAGACGGATTTCTTCAAATTTACAGGAGAAAGTACTTACGCAAATCATTTTCTGTAGCATTGTTGATGTTTGGGAATGTAGTTTTGATCCATTTTAATGAGAATGCATGTGATTTTCTACGAAAATCTATTTCCGACGTGCTATTGCTGCTGCCGCAATTTGCTTTCTGCACTAGAGCACAATACGCTCTTGTATTGTCCGTATATGCTAAATTGAACGAAAGGAGTGCTAATGGAACCTAACCTAACAGGCCTAACCTAACCTAGTAGGCATACCTCGTCCCCGTGATGGTTCGTGGGGCTATCACAAATTTTTGGGCTAACGTCAATGGTTTTTGGGGCTACCCGTGGATGGTTTGTGGGAAATAAGGAACAACAATAAGTACTCGTTAATGTAAGAAATAGACATTATTTTCGTTAGAAATTCATTATTTCACCTAAAGAAATGTTCCGCAATGCAGAATAGTACGTTAGCAATGTAAAAAATTGCGAAATAAATCATTGATAGGTGTGTCTGGTATAGTAAAGTAGTACCGAAGTTCATGCTGTTGCCATGTCGGAGCACAACCTTGTGTTTTCGGAGGTTTAAGAGGATGAAAGATCTCGTTGTAGAGTTGGTCTTTGTGATCCTTGTGATACAAACTGACAGTATTTGCTCGAAAGGTCAGGGATGACAACTGCATACCCCGGAGAGAGGTCGGTCAGTCTGACGCTCGAACTAGGCAATGCAGCCCGGTTGACACTGACATACAGTGCACGGGAAGCAGTGACTTTTGTCTCGCTCTTGCTGTGCTTTTCCCACTTGTGCCACCAGCGCAATTCTTCCCAGCTGCCTATTTTTATGGCCGTGTGTTTAGTTACCAATGGGGATAGTGATTCATTCCAATATATAACCATTACACACACACACACACACACTTGGGTTTTCTATATAGAGCCAATTCTCCACGTGCCTGGAAGCACATACTGACGAGGCATGCTGAGTACATTGTGTATCTTTATGCAAATTGATTTTTCATCCCATTACAACATATAAACCTCTTTTTCAGCAAGCAGCCATTTATTGTCTGGGATATGAACTATGCCTGCCACCTGGAAAGTGGTAAGTTGATTGCTCATTTATTTCTGTTTTCTATAATACACAGGATCTTGCATTTATGTTTCTGCATGACAATGTTGTTCCAATTGTATTCCAGCATCTAAATTTATTCATGCTATATGAGTAGGTTAGGTGGGCCAGTTTTGGTGTACTTAGCATAACAATTATGCTCGTATATGCATATAATGATACTATTTATACATTTCCAGTAAGTTACACTTGTTAGGTTTGCTTACTGCAGTATTTTCATATCTTCCATCATCTGTTGCATGTGAATACAAAACATTCCATAAAAAAATACTTCAGATATATAGTCCACTGAGAATGTAAATGTTCTATTTCCAATTTTCCATTTTTTCTGGAGAGACCTTTAAAGTTTGATATATTTATTGGACCTTTGTCACTATTGAACTGAAAGATTGTGCTATTGCAAAGGCTCTCTCTAAAAAGAAGTACTTTGGTTAGGTATTTATGCTGTAATTAACTATTGAAATTTCAGATAGAATAACTCCATGCAACACTAACTTTGATTTGAGAGTGTTAACTGTTCTACCTAACAGATACAACACTGCTCTATTTGCGACATATCGAGTAAGTTTTCTTGGTTTCTTTTTGCCTTCGGTAACACACAAAATGGCGGTCACAGTTTCACTACCGTACTTGGCATGCAGTGTTTCCACCCCACTGCACCAAAAAATACCTACGTACCCCCACAAATCATTGATGCATAGCCCCACGAACCATTTCTGGTAAGGTTAGGTTGGGTCACGTTTAGGTTACAATAGTTAAAAATTGGTTTAGTAAAACATATGCGTTGCCCCATACACCATTCTCGCATAGCCCCATGAACGATTGACACATAGCCCCACAAACCATTTGCAGAAACGTACCTTCTTCAGTGACAAAAACACATGTTTGGAAACACTGACCGGGATTACATCATCACACACAGGCAACATGATAACATCCGGATGTAAGGAAATGGATGCAAGAGCTTTCGTGCATTGGTCACACATTTATATTGAAAAATACATGATTTACCGCCAAATTCAATGAACGATGCGAGAAAACACTTCCCCGAACTTCCACAACTATAAAGAAACTGCATTTGGTAAGTAATTTCACTTGTAAATTTGAAGAAATCCGTTTGTCCGATGTAAGAAATTTACCATAATTTCAATCAATCAAGTACTTTGATTTCACAGTTATTAAAAACTTTCTCTCTTAACAACAGTAGTAAGAACCGAAGTCCACTACAACTTCTTAGCTGCTCCCACAAGTGACTGAGGTTAGAATGCAATTGGTTTATCTGATACTCAGATGGTACTTATGATTGGTTGAGGGAAATTGTCATAATGTTTTATTGGATGTTGGAGTTTTCATTATCATGGCTGCTTCTAAATTTTGTAGATGAACCAAAACCACACTCAATACAGCAATATTGGTTGTATGTAGGCATCAGACAAAAGACAGAGATGAAACAATTGCATCCTAAATGGACCAGAGCCAAAATATTTCAATTTGTTTACAATTTTGAGATAGAACATGTGCATTCTCAATGGATGATATGCAACAATTGCACAACATAGTTTTCATGAGCTGTTTTCTTGCAAATTAACATTTTTGTTTCTTCAACCTTTGAATTTACATATCCTCCTGTACAACTTGCGAAAACCATGAAACACTCAGGAGTTTAACCACTATTTCTTTATCTTAAGATCATATTTAATACTGTTAATGAACCACAATTTACAAAACACATTTCAAGCTAAAATTTAAGGCATAGTGAACAAATAATGCATAATTATGAAACTATGCATTATGTAACCTTGTGCTAGGCCACAACATTTTCTGTAACGTATCTTTAAGATATTAAATACACTGTGATTTTACTGCACATCTCATGTGTGCTGAACATTTTTCTTTGTCTTTTTTTCTAAACTCAGCCGCAATTTTCTGCTGCACTTTTTAAGTTACATAATATTATAAAGTCAACATCAGTCACATGCACATGTAAATAAGTAACAACCCAAGCAGTGTCACTTTCACTTTTGGTCACTTTCATGTTCACTGTCCCCAAAGCATGTAACTGATGTTAACTTGATAATAAAGGGGTTGGCATAAGTCAGTTTAATGAAAATGCAAACAATGTTACCCTTTATATTTACATAGAAATAGAAATTACCTGCTACAACAACTGCTCAAAATGGCCACCATTGTTATTACAACTTTTTGATACTGATTTACAGATGCTATTACACAATTGTGGTGTGAATATTTGTGAAACATTAAGTTCTACAGCGTGTTCAAAAAGTGACACAACCTTATGGGAAATCTCATAGGTGCTGAATAACTCTGCATTCACAGAAAATTAGCCTTTGGTGTGCCATATCACGTAGTCACGTGTTCATTACATTCTTTGAGCAGACAGTGACCTCTGAACGGTATGTGACAATGGTTAGACAATTTGTTAACACGTTGTAAGCTGAGAAGTTGGAACCCACATGGTTTCAACAGGACAATGCCACAGCCCACACAGCTGGGAACACAATGCGTTACTTGGAAGAGTGTTTTCCAGGACGTCTGATCTCAGTGTGGTTATGGCCACCGCGATCACCAGATTTATCGCCACCAGACTTCTTCTTGTGGGACTATCTTATGGGATTCGTCCACGTTACTCATCCGCACAGTACTCCGGAATTGAAAGAGAATATTCGTAGCTGTGTTGGTAACATCTCACAGATAACATTGAAAAGGGTTTTCAACAAGACGGTTCGTCGTGTCCACTTGTGTGAAAAACAAAACGGCAGTCACTTCCAGCACTTAATGTAAAAAATGTAATAAGAAATGTTTTCCCATAAGGTTGCGTAACATTTTGAACACCCTGTATGAGTTGATTCAAGTGTTACAAATCCCGTGGCTTCACGGCAAAAACATTGTCTTTCAAATGCTGCCAACAGTCCATGAAAGTCATGGTCATACTGCCACCATTTTTGTAGAATTGATTGATTGATTGATTGAGTTGGTGTTTTAAGTCTACTTAATGCACAGTAAGGCTAATGGGGCTGGACCTACAGTTTAAAGTGGGATCGGAACCACTATGTGCCTCCACCATTTTTGTAGAAGGAACACTCGCTGTTCTGTAGAAAGCTTTTATGTTCATCTTGATGCGACCAAATTTCAAAATGGTTAGTCTGTACAAACAATCACAACACACTCTCACGTACACCATCGATGTTTCTAGGGACGTCTAACACCTAACTTAGCAAGAACAGGACGAAACAGGTCATTGCTAATGGAGGGGTTCATGAAGGTGCATTGAAATCCGTCCATCACGTTGTAGGGTGCAGCGGTAAACTGACTTATGCTGACCCCTGTATTACGTAAAAGTGAAGCAAAAAATTACAGCTGATCTTAAAGGAGAGGCAAAGAAAGATTGTCAGCTACACAAAAGCAGGCATTTGCAGCATGGTTCACAGTGTTGCAATCTTGCAATGGATATGACTGGAGATGTGCCTAGAAGAGAGCTAAGGTCCTTCTACATGCTATGACCAACCTATTACTATATTGCGAAGTTCTTCTCTTTTGCGAGACACTTTATACCTGAAGCGTTTATCAACACACATGTACTCTAGAGCTGTTGCAAATTCAGACACAGAACTGAAGAATTCACCTGTTAAAGAAACATTGTAGCAAAGCTTTAATTGCTTCAAATGCCTGCAACCCTTTAGTACCTTTGCCACACCATTATCGGTAATTTCATTACATGAACGAATACTCAAGCTCTGTAGTAAAATACAGTTGCTGGAGATACTGTCCAATACCTGGTCATCCAAATAACTACAATAACAAAGTTCTAATTCTAATAAACCTGCTAGATTTCCTTCGTTGAAGAACTTACACATTTGTGCTGATGGAAAACAGGTCCATTTCAATGCGAACCTCTTCAGACGCAATTCTCCAATGAGTTGCAGACCTTCATCTGTGCCATTCAGACGAGAGATCCCGAATGCTCCCAATTTCGTGCAAATACTTAATTTTCGGAAAAAACTTTCAGTTAGACTTGCGCCAAATATATTCAGTAACACCAACGTAGTTTTGTGTTTCTCTATTAAATAGATGATATCACTATCACCTATCTGAGAAACCCCAGAAATATCCAGCTCTTCTAGGGTTTTACACGTATCAGAAAGGGATCTAATATGAGAAGCGGTTAACTTCGTCTCACACGGAATCAGCAGCTTCCTGATAGTTGTGCATCCTGCAAAAAGATGAGGTGGATACTCCTGTGAATAGTCTGGGTCCTCCGTCAGCAAATTATAAGTATGCAGTTTTTGCAGCTCTTTGAAGTTCTCAACAGACTGTACAATTATATAAGGTAACGGAACAGCAACATTTTTCACCACCAAAGTGCGAAGAATTTTACAGTACTGAAACAGTGCACTTAAAATTTGATCTGTTCCTTCTTCAAATACCCGATCAATCAAGTGGAACTCACGCAGAAGGGGAGCGTACGAAAGAATATTGACCGTGTCGTCAGCTTTACTATTTTCATCACAAACGTATTTTCGGTCAATCCACAGATCTGTGCTTTTCACGATATCATTCCAATGAGTACATACATTTCCTACGCTCAACACTAGATCGTGAGTTGAAATGTATGAAAATATTTTCGACAGTAATTCATTTGGTAGATTATTAATATGCAGTGTCATGTAGCACAATACAAGTTAATTTTATGCCACACAAAACAGCAATTAGTGGATGGACGCAAATGTATTCTGGAAAGATAACAAAATTGGAATTACAATTTTATCATTAGAAGTTCACGTATATTTTCAATATAAATAATTGAACTAGGTACATGAAAAAGTTTTAAATAAGTTATATGATACATGCAGTGTTCAAACTAAAGAAAATGCAAGCAAAGGAAAATTTCATATTTTGATAATTTTACCTGATGTTCAGAACTTTTGGAAGCCAAGGACACAGGCAGGATGTTTTCCAGGGAGAGGAATGTGTTAAGAATACCTTCCTTACGCCTGTTTGTTGGGGCTCAAAGTAAATACAGTATTTCACCACATAATTGTTGCCACCACATACTCTCATACCGGGACTCCTCGATGATGCAGTGTTAGAGTTGTTGCCTTGTAATCAAGAGGTCCCGGATTCGATACTCAATGTGGATGGGAGATAAAAAGAAATACTGACATTTTCCCATTTCATGACAGTGTGTGATCCCCAAAGTGATTGTTTTTGCATTTCTGGAATGAAAACTGGCATTTAGTAGAAATTGTGGTGTAGGAAACTTCAACAATTAAGACGTTTAATACACAAAACTCATTATCCAAATTAACTGGGAAGTTATTTCATGAAATGCCAGTGAGTATCTATTTTCCTGATCTTGGTACTGACATTTTAGAAATCTATACATCTTATGCATAAATATATATATATATATATATGTAAATTTTTTAAAATTCACCTAACCTATACTATCTCTCTGAATTGACTTGTTCACTCTTGCAGGCCCGTAGCCAGAATTTTATTTTGGAGGGGTATTCTAAAAAGTACGTGAAATATTCCCGAGGTCGTAGCTAGTCAAATGATAATTTCATTAACCAATTTTTCATTCGACACTAAAATTTAATAGTACTCATTTACATTCCAATTGTGTAATGTCTTTTTTCCGTACATTTTTCCAGATATGTTTATCATTGTAATTTTTGCTTTTGAACCTTGTGTTTTTCAATTAAATATATAATCTGTTTATTATTATGAATATTCACGTTCACAACTTTTCTTTAGCAAATTTCATTCTACACACACAAGAACGTGAAAATTCGAAAAGTAAAATTACAATCGGCAGCAAATGAATTGGGTGCTACAATCACTTGCATCTAGCCTTCAGGCTAAGGCAACAGAGGTAGCCTACATTATTTCACTATAACAGATCACCACAATATATATATATATATATAAAAAGATCATAAACTACATAATATTCATAAACCATACACAATTTTTCATTTTCTGGCAGATTTATAGTGTCCTTACATTTATAAGTACACAGCATCTGGAGAAATCTTTGTTGCATATAGGAATTCTATAGGAAATGCCAACAAGACTATGATCTATAAAATAATAGACGATAACCTCATCTTCACCAACCCTTCCAATAATTATGATCATATTGTCAATGTACTTTAGTTATCAATCAGATATCTGAACTGCAAGTTTTACTTTGATACTCTTTCTAATATCTAGTATTATAAAAGTGAAAATTTATTACAGAAATTCGAAGGAACCATAATTTTGCACAAGACTGAGAATCATAAGAACAAAAGAAACAAGTTTCTAAACTGAACCCTTTTTGGGAGTGGAATCACAAGAAGCGAATCCAGAAGTGGAAATTAACTGCTTGTTCATTAATAACAATAATAATAATAATTTTCATTGTAGAAACATGTGAGAACATCACATGTATTACAATCGTCAGAAATATACATATAAAGTATCTATAGATCTTACAAAAAAACAAAAAACATCCAAAAAGCATTACACCACTTACATAAATTTAGTTGTTAACATTATTGTTTTACAATCATAACTATTTTACCTAATACAATTAATTTCAAAGAATTCTTCTACCCTATATATACAGTTTTCGGTTAATATTTTTTGTACTTTTCTTTTGAATTCTAAAAAGGGCAGTTGCCTTAAAGACAGAGGGAGAGCATTGTGAAACTTAACTGACATGTAGTAGAAGGTTTTTTGTGTCTTCTTGTAATTACATCTAAACAATCCCTATTTCTGGTTTGATAGGCATGTGAACACCCTAACTCCTCATAAATGTGAATGTTCTCTTTTATATAGAGTAGGCATTGGAATACAAAGATAGCAGGAGCTGTCATAATACCTAGTCTAACAAAACTTAACTTACAGTGGCCACGGCTTGGAAGACCACACATTAATCTTACACATATTTTTTGCATTTTTAATAACCTTTTTATTGAAGGCTGATGACCCCAAAGTAAGGTACCATAGCTTAAGTGACTGTGTATCTGTGCATAATAAACAGTTTTTAGAACCTTCAAGCTTACACACAATCTTATCCTACGGATTAAATAAACCCCTTTGCTAACCCTGGATTCAACTCTACTGATATGATCCTCCCATTCCAAATGATGATCTATTAAGAATCCCAAAAAGGTGACAGAATTCTTTTCATGCCCTGTATTATGATTATTACTATTATATGCAAGTTCCAAGTTTTGGATCTTATCAGTGTTTATACAAAGCAAGTTAGCAGTACACCAGTTCTGTACAATATCAGAAGTAGATTTTAATGAGGACCTTAAAAGATTATTAGAATCAGAGTTCAAACAGATATTGATATCATCAGCAAATAGGTAACTACTGACCAAGGGTGTTGAAATGTTATATGGCAAATCATTTATGTAAATAATAAAAAGAATAGGACCCAGAATAGATCCTTGAGGTACTCCATGTTTAACAGGTAACAAGTTTGACTCCATTTCTTCAAAAACTACTCTCTGAGATCTCCCACTTAAATATGATTGCAAAAGTGACAGCGCTCCATCCTCAAAACCATAAAATCTTATCTTTTTTAGCAGAAGAGAGTGAGATACAGTATCGAATGCTTTGGACAAATCATATAGTTTCACATTAACAACTTTCTTACTGTCTAACCCTAATATACAATTTTTCAAGAATGAGACAGCAGCCTTAACAGTGCCTAGCCCAGTTCTATAGCCAAATTGAGAGTTACTAAATAACTTATTTTGTTCAAAATAATCAACGATCTGATTATTTAGGACAATCTCAAAAACTTTTGATATGACTGGAACCAACGAAATGGGTCTGTAACTATCAGGAAAAGACTTATTACCCTTTTTAAATATGGGTATCACTTTTACAAGCTTGAAATCTAGGCTATTCTATATCTTGCAGATCCCAAAATGCACGTAAAATCCAGACGATGGTAACACTTTACTATACCAGAGACGGATTTCTTCAAATTTACAGGAGAAAGTACTTACGCAAATCATTTTCTGTAGCATTGTTGATGTTCGGGAATGTAGTTTTGATCCATTTTAATGCGAATGCATGTGGTTTTTTACGAAAATCTATTTCCAACGCGCTATTGCTGCTGCCGCCATTTGCTTTCTGCATGAGAGCACAATACGCTCCGTATTGTCCGTATATGCTAAATTGAATGACAGGAGTGCTAATGGAACCTAACCTAACAGGCCTAACCTAACCTAGTAGGCATACCTCGTCCCCGTGATAGTTCGTGGGGCTATCGTGAATTTTTGGGCTAATGTCAATGGTTTTTGGGGCTACCCGTGGATGGTTTGTGGGAAATAAGGAACAACAGTAAGTACTCGTAAATGTAAGAAATAGACATTATTTTCGTTAGAAATTCATTATTTCACTTAAATAAATGTTCCGCAATGCAGAATAGTACGTTAGCAATGTAAAAAATTGCAAAATAAATCATTGATAGGTGTCTCTGGTATAGTAAAGTAGTACCATCACCGGGGTAATATTTACCCATACGTGAATTCTTATGGGTTAAAGTAAATTTGAAGTTTGGAGAATCTAATTTGTATGTTTGCAAGTTGTAGAAAGTATGTTATGACAGTTTATGAATGGGAAAGGTTCTGGAAAAGAAGGAAAGTGTACAAGATCAAGTAAACACACATAATGACCATAACCTTTGGTGTACAGTAAGAATTAGCAAGTTATTTATTTATTATTTTGGTAACAGTTTCATGCATCGGAGACACATTTCTTCAATTTTACACAAGAAACTACTTACGGAAATGAGTTTCTCAAAGGTTTACAACCTTCGTCGATATATATTCTTTCTAAAACTTCATCGTACAATGCAGCAGAACAATAAATAATCACTTTTCATGTAATAATATTACGCATTTTGTGAAAATCGACATCATCATGCCGTTGTTTCCAAGATGTACCTGCAGATGGCTCTAGCGTCGGAAGTCACGCGATCTCGCTAGTGGAATCAGGGTTTCCAAACGCGTGATTTTTTTGGAGAAAGTGCACTTTTTTTTTTTCGAGAAAATGGCATGCCATGGATGTGACTTTAGGTTATTATCGGACGTAGAAGATCCCTTGGATTATTGTATAAGGAATTCAACAAACTGAATCCCAAGACGAGAAAAAATTTCCTGGAGGAGAAAATCGAGAAAAACCGACGTTGTCCGGATATGCGTGATTGAACGTACCGAGGACATTTTTCGATGATGAAGCACATATTTAGGGGTGAAATAAGTGCTAATGGAACCTAACCTAACAGGCTTAACCTAACCTCGTAGGCATACCTCGTTCCCGTGAATGGTTAGTGACAGAAAGTGTAAAATAAAACAACTTACTTACCCTACGGTTGCCGGAACACCGGCTGTCTGCTAGCACGGTTTTGCGTGATTGAACGTACTGAGGACATTTTTCGATGATGAAGCACATATTTAGGGGTGAAATAAGTGCTAATGGAACCTAACCTAACCTCGTAGGCATACCTCGTTCTCGTGAATGGTTAGTGACAGAAAGTGTAAAAAAAAAAAAAAAACTTACTTACCCTACAGATGCCGGAGCGCCGGCTGTCTGCTAGCACGGTTTTGCGTGATTGAACGTACTGAGGACATTTTTCGATGATGAAGCACATATTTAGGGGCGAAATGAGTGCTAATGGAACCTAACCTAACAGGCCTAACCTAACCTCATAGGCATACCTCGTTCCCGTGAATGATTAGTGACAGAAAGTGTAAAAAAGAAAACTAACTTACCCTACGGATACTGCAGGCAAGAAGGATGTGTCATGGAATAAATACGTGAAAGATACTGTGAAGGTAAGTTAATCTCTTAATTTTTACTAACGTAACCTAAACAAACCAAAACTAACGTAACCTGGCTAACTTCGCATGTTTCGTGACTTGAAAGTATAATTTCAAAAACCCAATAATTCATGGAACATAGGAATTTTCATGCACAATAGAGTTGGAAACACTGATATTCGAAAACAAAAGAAGCGTTATTATTCGCAAAGCAAGCGATATCGCACCGTGACGTGCTTTCCGTAGCATTCAGGAAAATGGCTTATTTTAGCAGAAAATGTGTTTGTTTTCGTGCAAAAAGCATAATGGCACCTTCGACTATGTTCCGCAATACATAATTGGTAAGTACTAACCACGAGAAACACAAAATATCCGATTTAAATGTGTCTCCGATGCATGAAACTGTTAATATTATTTTTGCTTGCTTGTTAGCATACTGCGTTAGGACAGTTTGATGCAAATATACCTGAAAAATGCAAATATTCACATGTTTCTCCTTGATTAGGTTACTGACAAATATCCGGTTTAGCTTACCGTCAACTTTCCTTCTTTACTATTTACTTTCCTTCTCACACTGTCACAGCTTACTGCCTGCTCGAAACGTCAAGTACCTGAAAGCACAGATTGCATTTTTTTTTGCGCAAGTGATATGCCCCGAAAGGAAAGTTACCATGTACAGTGGGATGCATAAGTATTACCAAACAAATTGCACATTACTTTACCAAATGAAAGCTTGAGGAATTGAAACAAAACGCCAAACATTCTGCTGGCAATCTCTGCGCCAGCTTACGTAAAATCTATTCATTAAAATCACATAGGATGTACTTAAAGCATGAATGAAAATAGCCAGGCATGGACAATTTGTCAAGCGACACTTGTGCATTCCACTGTACAGTACTTGTACTGCGACGCCAGAGATACAAAATATTAAGAACAGAACATATAATCACGTGAGCGGAATTATAGCTGAAACTAAGTTAATAAATTAACCAACGAAATGTTTAAACGGAAAATATAAATGTGGCCCCTGTAATAATAATAATATTTTATTGTCATTAAGCTTGTACAGCAATAGACGTCGTCAAGAACAAAATACATGTGAAATATATTATAAAATAATATAAAAATTATAACCCGTTTTATGTTTAAGTTGCATTAAAATACAATATTTTTAATTTCAAGAAATTCTTGATTTGAGTGCAATGGTGTAGCAACTAACCAGGCATACAGTTTATGTTTAAATACATTCATAAGCATATTTGTCACATCAAGAGGTAGCTTTCAGATTGCTCAGTATCAATTATTTGATTGTGACGTAGCGTAATTCATTGTGGATCAGGACAGTGGGGCGTAGTCAAGCTGGTGGTATAGTGGAACCACGAGCAAAACAACCTGCGCAGACCCCCAACCCCTGTGCACCGTACCCCCGCGAGTAGGGGAGGGGGAGAGTGGACCATGCTTCCTTAAGGCCCGAGGTGGAGGGAAGAAGGGAAAGCGGCGCGGGAACTTTTCGTCCCAAGGTTTTTTTCCTTGTGGTCGATCTATAGTGATTGTTGCAACATTGCTCTAGTTTGTTACTTGTTCATGGTCAACATCTATTGCAAAATAAAATAACTTCACTTAAAACAAAGAGCGTTGCAAATGTAATTCTTAAATTAAAAGTCTAGTTTAGTTTCCAATAATAGTTATTTATGGCTGAAGGACACAAGGTCGTATGATGTCTGGCAACAGTGTGGAATTCTAGCATTCACTTGTTTTTCGTCAAAATATATTGAGGCAAGGTAGAGCCATCGAAGATTGCCGATCTTTCATGAGCGCTTGACGTCACCGCAGAGGCACTGAGCTCGGTTGAAGCAGACGACCCATAGCATTTATATGGAAGATTCAGAGAGCGAAAGTATTTTTCTACTTTGAGGAGGGGGAAAATATGAATTGTCATCCTCCGAGATGGTATTGAGGTATACTTTTGACGATTAGTAACATAATTGAAAACGCGCTACTTTTAGAAGGGGGCAAGTACAAGTGCAAATGTATTTTGAAAATCCATGTCTGAATTTTTCTGATCAATGCGTAACAATGAAAGTTGCAGTGTTCTCATTTAGCATTTCATTGTTTTATAAATCGTATTATAATTTTAACAAAAACGTCGCATGCTAAAAAGAATTACATAATAAATGAAAGAGTTAAAAATAAATAATTGATTGATAGATTTAGTTTATTTTACTTTGCTTATGTGCCATGTTTGGCTAATCGCGAAGATGAGGATGCGTGATGAAATTGATGAAAGGAAACTCGCAAAAGAACACGCATGCCCAGGCGGGGATTCGAACCCGGGAACACTGGCGTCGTAACGCGTAACGCATTATAAGGAAATGAACAGTAACAATCTTGCGGAATACTATTTCTTTAATGCGAGAAGCATTTACGAGTGGTTATTGAAGTAGCAAATAATTACTCCCTCTGTCCCATAATTATTGTCCGGTACAATTTTGTTTGTTGTCCCATAATAATTGTCTGATAGGCAAACTGTGACATTGGTGTATACAGAAGAAGAAAATTAAACACGGGAATGAGTCATACAACGTTATTACTCAAGGATCAGTACAAATTGGCCGATCAAGTATTCAAAATAACATAAATAAAAAGTCACCACTTTGGCATACCGGACTATAATTATGGGACAGAGGGAGTAATAATTTGCAGTTTTAATAAAAATTAAACGAAACTTACCCCTTGCAGTCTCTAAATGTACTTGTAGGGGTATGCATAACCTGTGCTGAAAATCGCTACTGTAAATGAATTAGCGCAACAGCCCTCAGACAGGCAAGTCCTGCTAAAGCGGCTTCTTCATTGGGTGACGCATGGTCAGCGCATCGAATCCCATCGCGCCTGTTTTCTGGCTTTCGAGACCGGAGCCCGCTAACTATTTCCAAATAGCTCCCCAATTGTCCTCCCGATTTATCACCGAGAATCGAACCCGGGACCCCTCTTGCCAAAGGAGACTATTTGGCAACGCAAGAGCCCAGTGTAAATTAGTAAGGTATTAAAGTTTAATACTTATCCCTGTTCGAAAAAATGAACTGTGAAGTGAAATCAATCTTTCATATGTAGCCTATAATTTTCCGCGATATGCAAAGGGGCTTCCACTAGGAAAATAATGCTATGATGCTTCAGAAAATAGTGGCCATCTGACATACCTGAAATCATATATGGCGGGGGAAGGGACAGGGTTGCGTAGAAAGGTTTCTACATGACACGTAAGTTACGCTTAAAACGCGTAAAATACATATTAAATATAAAGTATTTAATAAAGAATGAAACAAAATATTTTTTTTTGCTATGGATATTGTTATGTATGGCAGTTGGAAGTAGGCTTTAAAAAACTTTCCTTCCGAATTTGTAAAGTAAAAAAAAATGTAGTGCTCACCTGTGCTTTGCACCACGCTATGAAGGCGTATAGGGGTGTGGAGTTAGGGCTCCACACTTTCTTGATCACGGCCGAAGATGGGGGTAACGTTGATCAGTCCATAGGCGTGCACAGACCCTCTGATTTAGGGGGTTCAATCGAAGAAAGAAAATCCTCATTTAATCTCCCTGTTTTATTGCATTGTTGGGTATGGAATAGAGGCGTATATAGTGTCCGGACCCTCCGAAAATCAATGTATTAGAAGAATTCAAACTTTGTGGCACCAGTATTCTTTGCCCCCCCCTCCTTATTCCCCTCTCTGTGGTTCACATACTATTTTACATGTCAACGTGGTTTCGTACAGCAGATTCAACACAACTACTCATATTTTTTTTAATTTTTAACCGTGGCGGCAATTAGGAGAGCGTGATGGGCAGTTCCCCCCACACTTTTTGCCCCCGCACTATGGCTTCTTAATGCTAAGTCTTGTCTACAAAGACAAAGTAAACTGTCCTTGCCCCCTCTCCACTTTCCCCAACCAATCGCCGCTACTGTATCCAATGCATTGGTAAGTTATTCTGCAAACTCATAGAGGTAACACCATTAACGAATAGTGGGGGAATGTTAATAACAAAAAAGATGCTAGAGAACGAAGTGGAATAGTTCAATTTCACAAGAAATAATACACCTTCCTCCCTTCCGTAGTTGCTTGGAATATTCTCCGGCTTGAAAATACTTTTTTTTTTTAAAAGAACATAATATTGTTTAACAAGTGTGACAAGATTCCTCTACACTAAAATACTAAGTGAGAGTATTAGAGGGGGCAACTGCCTTCTCTTGACCCCCCGTGCGCATGCCTATGGATCAGTCATAATTAGCATATGCAAGTGTATAATACGCACGAAAAAGGAATTTGAAGCTGTTACTAAAACTTCGAAATCCAATCCAAATAAATTGTCGTTAATCCTTAAGTCTTGTTTTAATACAAGTACCGTGTAAGACGTATACATCAACAGGTTTCTCAAGTTTAAAAACATATGAAAGAACAATTCTATATTTAAAAAATGTTAGTGAGGGTGAGGGCGTGAGGTGATCTGTGTAAACAATCTTCAGAAAAAATATGATTTTGTGCTAAAATATATGAGAAATAAAATTTAAAATGTAATATAATTAAAGTAGTTTTTATATTAATAATTTACGAAGGAAAATTAGTTTTTTACATCTGCGTAAAGACCCGGTTTTCTACGCGAGGTAAATTACTAGCAAATTACGCGTTTTTCGTTATTTACCTTTCCAACCCTCGGGAAGGGAGCTCACGATTTCGTTAGCACGGGCCTCGACTTCCAGTGTACCTGAAGTAACAATGTATTACACAGCAGATGACAATGCAAAATCCTAATTAAAACAAATATGTGACAAATATATATATAAATGTGTTGCAGCTATTGAGGGCGCCAAAGAAAAGACAGAGGAGAAACGAGGAGAGCTGTTTTTAGATCTCGCACAATGCCTTTTTCACAGAAATGGGTAATCCTGCATTTTTACGTGAATGTTGTCTTTTCGTGTACTTACGCAATTATCGACTGGAAAGCTGTGATATTTTATATTTCTTGCTTTAGTTTTCTGATAATTAGTTTTCACAGCTTTCCATAGCATTTAGGAATGATTTAAGTTGACCAAGAACAAAAGAATCTCCTTTGAATGGGCAGCGGGCAAAATAGGGGTTCCTTAGGTACACGATTTTTCGAAAACTATTAGATGCATTTGAATCAATTTTGTGATAAATTGATTAGGAAGGATGAATCTTAACAGTAAAAGTTGTAACTTTTCCCCTGCTACTATATTTTAGAAGATATTCGTTGTCAAATATCTCAAAATTTGAATAGGCAACCTGCCTTCTCGTGCCGAGCTTCTCTACGGTGACGTAATCCATCCACGGACAACTGCGCATACGATCTGCGCAGCCGGGAAGAACCCCCTGCCTTTTCATTTCATACAGTTTCATGTACACAGGAAATTCACAACGCAGCAATACAGGCAAGCATAAAATCATTCATACTATGATATTATATCATGACAGACAGTTATTTTTCGAGGAACGAAACCGTCTATTTTGGTCATTACGGAAAAAGATTGTCGCTGTAGAGAATTCAACCTTTTTTTATTGATTGGAAATAAATTATAGATTGTGTATTTACATTTTTACTTAAAATAAACGCAAGGAATGTATAATTATTTTGTCTGAATAACTCGTGCGTAAGTAGATGTGCAATTCAAGTCGATTATAAGATACGCTGGTAATAAAATGTTACTAAACTACACAAAACACCAGATGGCGGACATAAACGTTTTCTCGACTAATCATTGAAGTGACATTTATATTCTGCCATACAATAAATGGATGGTAATATGTGCATGAAATATGGAAAGACGGTACTGTGTCTATTACATAATGTAAGAGGTAGATGTTTGAAGCGTTCAAATAAGTAAAAAAGAACTGATAAATGAAAGACAAGAAATTACCATGCATTAGAGGTCTGCACGGGCTCGGGCCAGGCCCTCGGGCCTAAGCCCGGCCCGGCCCGCGGGCCGGACTCGGGCCATAAATAACCAGAACTTCTCTTGCTCGGGTCGGGCCCGGGCCTTGTGGCTATTTTGTTAGCGAATATTGTCATCGAAAAATAATTTTTAATTATTGAAATTATGGTTAACTTCGAGAATGAGAATACATTTTTTTATAACAGCTAGTTAACGAAGTACAACAGTGCCCATTTTTTTTTTCAAATGCTGAATTGGAAAGTAATTTTAATTATGTTTTCGGGCTCGGGCCGGGCTCATGTTTACTTATTATCGGACTCGGGTCGGGTTCGGGTTTCTTTTCCTCGGGCCGGGCCGGACTCGGGCCTAAGACCTCTACCATGCATTGAAACAGTGCTAAATACTAGTTGTCCGTACAGTGGTAGTCAGCTAAAAAAAAATGTATGCTGTACGTAAATCCTCATGAGTTCGAACGCGGACCTCCGTGACGGAGTTGTTATCACATCGCCAGTTGTTTCGGGTTGAAATCCGGCCTGGCGTTTGAGCATGGATGTTTTTGTGAGTGTCCCTTCAATTTCATCACATCATCCTCATATTCGTGATTAGCCAGAAGTGGCAGAGAAGCGATATATCATTCTATGTAGAGTAGAATGGAAGAGAACTACTGCTGGTAAAAAAGTAAAGAAAATGACTAAAGTAATAACTATAAAGTGAATGAACATGAACAAATGCGAGAAATAAAGTGAAAGAAAATTACCGAGAATCTGAAAAGACTTAAAACGAAAGAAAATGTAACAATGATGAATTAGTGTCGTTACTCGTCCGCTACAGAGCGTGATGATATATATTAACAATAACAGGTGAATATGTAATGCTTTATACAATATGACCACTGGGGTGTAGTCCATGCTACCGCATTTACCGCCGGTGAACCAACTTTTTTCATATCTTTAATATATAGGTAATTGCTCATTCTATATTATGAAAACTACTTAAGCCAGAATTTAAGTAAATTATTTATATTAAAGACTGGTTTATGTACACCAGTGACCGTGTACATAAGCGAGTGTCTGTTTAAAAACACGCGGCCTGCGGGCGTCAGTAACACCGCTGCAAACGGCGTTGGCGGGAGAGAACTGCTTGTTGCTTTCTGCTTTCTGTACCGCGCTTGACATGCAGTGCTGCTCAGGGTGCGAAATTACTGCAGATTGGTGGGGGCAGACAGACACACACATTTTACATATATATACATATATAATGTCATTAAATATGTGTCAATTATTAAATAATCAAATTACGTATATTATATAATATGCAATATATTATATCGACTGTCCATCATTCAAAATGTAATTGGGAATTGAATATTTTAATATACTACCAATACCTGAGTAAGGGGGAGGGGTAAAAATTAAGATACATTAAGCAGATAA
Source organism: Lepisma saccharinum (assembly GCF_977018435.1). Classification (NCBI taxonomy): domain Eukaryota; kingdom Metazoa; phylum Arthropoda; class Insecta; order Zygentoma; family Lepismatidae; genus Lepisma; species Lepisma saccharinum. The sequence continues at coordinate 6,571,022 of NC_139244.1, read as the reverse complement.
GGGTATATTACCCTTATTTGTGATAACAGTTTCCTATATAAAATTCACATCTAATGCTATTACGTGTTTTATTAATATATTTATATACTTTGCGGTAGCTAACGAAAGGCGATGAGAAATGGAGAAGAAATAACAAGTCGGACTAATTTCTGTGTTCTGGGGATTGCTGGGTTCAGTGTCCTTAGAGATGAGGCTCTTTGTTGTCCGTTCTTTGAGTATGTTTTGGATATTATATATATTCGAAACAAAACTCTCCCCCCCCCCCCCAGAAAAGATTGGCGAAGGGGAATCCAGGTACAATTTTAGGTAAAAAGGGATATTTTATGAAAAATATAGATTTTTTTTACTTGCATGCCTGCATTGGTGTTCTATTTCTATTGTATCTATTTAATCTATGTAAGGTCTATAATTATTTACAACTAGCTGATTATCCGGCGCTGCCCTTGTATTTATTTATCCCAATCTTCTATTAGACAGAAAAATAATGAATTCTAACTATAGTGTAAAATGAACTTGGGAGTTGAACGGCATTGGGAGTGTCACTATTCATCTTAGCGACCCCGAAAACTATCAATTCCACACTAATATCGGCCGTTTTCGATTATTTTTACATGTCACTCCCTTCCCAACCCCACTCCTAGGGGTGCCAGGGGTCTCTTACCCCCACAGTATTGCTTTCCAGATTGTAAGTGATTTATGTGTACCAAGTTTGGTTAAAATTGGCCCAGACGTTCGAAAGTTATACCGGAACACACACACACACATACATGCATCCATTTTTGTATATATACAGGGTGTCTCATGAGTAATAGCGCAAACTGACACAGGTGAAAGTACACGATAATAGAAGCAAAAAAAGTGTTACTAAACATGGGTCTGCAAACGAGCCGTTTTCGAGATAATCGCGAATGTGTGGTTACAAGCCGCCACTGACTTCATTGTTTGTAAACGTCGTCCTAGTTGGTAAAATGTTAATAATGTGTGCGAATATCTGGTTACAAGCCGTCATTGATTGAATTTTGTAAACACGGATTGCTTTACTCCTTTCGCGATCCGAGGTTTGCTCTTTGTTTACAGTGCTGTACTGCGTAGTGGAAATTGAACCTTACAGCAACGAAGAGTACATTTTACCAACTAGGACGACGTTTACAAACAATGAAGTCAGTGGTGGCTTGTAATCACACATTCGCGATATCTCGAAAACGGCTCGTTTGCAGATCCATGTTTACTGAGACTTTTTTTGCTTCTATTATCGTGTACTTCCACCTGTGTCAGTTTGCGCTATTACTTTTGAGACACCCTATATAGAAGATAGATACGAATTGATGCGGTCAAATTTTAGGAATACGCCACTGAAAGTGATGTTAAAGAATGAAAATAGATACCAATGAAGCCGTTTAAAACCTTTACCAGCCTCAGAACAATTGCATTCCGTAAAAATATTAGGTCAGTCAAAAAGTAAATGCAATCATTTTTTTTATTTTTCACAGCAACAATAGAAAACTTACAATGATATCATTTTTCAACATAGTCCCCCTGCACTTCAATACACTTGGTCCAACGTTCCACAAGCTTTTACGATACCCTGAGAAAAAAGGTTTTCGGTTGAGCAGCAAGCCACGTATGCACCGCTTCCTTCACCTGTTGATCTGTGTCGAATCGACGGCCTCTTAAAGCATCTTTAAGTGGACCGAACAGATGGTAATCCGACGGGCCGAGATCGGGACTGTATGCAGGATGCTCTAACACCCTGAAGCCCAGATTCTGAAGAGTTTGAGCGGTGTTGGCGGCGGTATGGGGACGCGCGTTGTCATGCAACAAAAGAATGCCTTCCGACAATCGACCTCGTCGTTTGCTTTGAATTGCAGGCTTCAGCTTGTTCGAAAGCATATCACTGTTTCGTTCACTGTTTATTGTTGTCCCCTTTTCCACATAATGTTCCATAATTACCCCTTCTGAGTCCCAAAAAAGTGTGAGCATCACTTTCGCTGCAGAGTGTTGACGCTTGACTTTTTTTTCACTGGAGATTCAGGGTGTTTCCATTCCATGCTCTGGCGTTTGCTCTCAGGTTCGAATTGATGGATCCATGTTTCATCTCCAGTGATGATTCGTTTCAAAAAGGCTTCACGTTCGTGAGCATGTCTGTCCAATAATTGCTGACAGATTCTCACACGATTTCGCTTGTTCTCCTCAGTGAGTTCTTTAGGGAACCATCTCGCACAGACTTTATGAAAGTTGAGCCTGTTATGGATAATTTCATATGCAGAACCATGACTAACGCGCATTTTGTTTGCCACTTTATCGTCGGTTATTTTTGAACTTTTCAATCCACTAGTAAACACTTCGCAGCGGTAAAACATTGTCACCGTATTGTGCTGAAAGTCTTCTATGGATTTCAGCTCCTGGTACACCTTCAGACCACAAAAAACGGATTACAGAACGCTGTTCTTCTATGGTACACACGGACAGTGGCACAGCCATGTTTACTTGGCAACACTGCAGAGCGAACTGAAGTGATGACGCTGTAATCTGCCACAGGCGAAGACAACGATACTATCTATCGGCTTGCGAGCGCAGAAAGCTGTACAGCCAACCTACGAAAGAAAAGAAAAACATTGCATTTACTTTTTGACTAACCTAATACATCACATGCAAGACAAAACGAATAAAAGTAATGGTAGACAACATACCTGTTAATATTTATGCTTGGCACTGTACCGCTATTCGTTTTGGCATTAATAATTTAACTCGTTGCGAGAGCAAAAATTGATTTAAGTCCACTTTAATGCTTGGATGTGTGAATCGGGACTAGACATAGTTTAAAGTGGGACCCCAACTACTACTTCCGGGTATCGAAACCAGGACCCTCTGATAACAAGTCAGTAACGTTACGTCATCATTGCAAGAGCTCTAGGGCAAAGATGCAGTGATGTATCTGTTGTGTAAGGTGCTGGCACCTAGGCAATCAAAGCTGCACTATGCCAGTGCCTGAGGCAGTACGCAGTGTTGCCACATGAAGGGAAATTTCCCTATTGCAGGGAAATTCGGACCGAAATTTTAGCCAAAAGGGAAAAGGGAATTTCGATTAAAAATACCACAATTGCAGGGAAATTTTAAAGTCATATGACTACATTACTATAGTTTATGTTAATTTCGAATTTCATATCCACATTTTTTATTTTTCTGTTCCTACTTGTTTCTGCTCCTTTAAGTTTATTGTACGTTGGTTTTATGCATCTTTGGATAAATAGTAACGATGAGGATTTACAATTAAATAAATTCCTGACCAGGATTCAAACCTGGGACATCTGATCAGGAAGTGATGAAACTGAAATGTGAATTTTTTTAAAATATTTTTTATTCTAACGAATAATTCCACCACCACTACTAATAATGCTGCTGCTGCTGCTACTACTACTAATTATTATTATTATTATTATATAATTTGATTAGGTGAAGGGAAAAATTGGTCCAAAAAGGGATATTTTGCCCCTTGGAAAGGGAAATTGTGCCCTCATATTGTGGCAACACTGGCAGTACGTCCTCCGACCCGCACCGATATACAGTAGAGCGTCGATTATCCGAACGTCGGTCAACCGAACGACCGCTTAACCGAACTGTGTACTCGCTCGCACCTGTTACTCTCCCACCCTACCGTCCATCATCCCCCTCACTCATGGCCGTATTTAGAGGGGGGTTTCTAGGGTTCAAACCTCCCCCGAAATATCTGACATGTTGGATTAATGGAAGTTCAGAAACCAAAATCTGTAACTATTTTCAATTTTTTTTTTTCGAAGCATCATAAAAAGTACAAGGAGACAATGTTGAAACGATCGAGCTAGAATTTTCATATATTTGGAATTCTGAAAGTTGAGTGAAACAGGATTTATTCTCGGAATCGCAGCCCACCCGTGACCCCTCCATTTTCATTTCTGCTGTCCTCTTTCCAGTTTAGTTCCTGCGTCACAAGGAATATACACTGAAAATTCCCTTATGATTGTCCCAAAATTCCCTTTCCAACTTTTAAATTCCCTGTCCGATAAAGTCAAAAATCCCCCTTCATAGGAGTTCAAACCTAGGATCTCCAGTTTCGTAGCGCATTACGTTCGCGATTGAGGTTACAATCCATTCACCAGGCTAAGTTTTTAAAGAGAGTAAGTAACTGGTTCCACACTTTTCAAAATTCCAAAAATTAAGTTATAAGGTCAAACAACAAAAACTTTATGACTAAAATTTCTATCTAAATTTTAGAGCTTTTTCTTGAAGGTGTCTTAAAATTTGATAATAAAGTATAATAATTGTGCATTTCAGTACACACTGTACGAAACGTAAAAAAAAAAAAAAAAAAAAAAAAAAAACTTGTGCTCGATATTCACTCATCTGCTGAATTGAGTAAGCCACCTTAAGGATATAATAATAATAATAATAATAATAATAATAATTATTATTATTATTATTTTGGAATAAAATTGTTTTATTATGAAATTTTAATTATTATTATATAATTATTGTTATTATTTCTATTATTCAAATTTCTGGCGACGCCCATGGGAACAATTATAAATGAACCCCCCCGAAAATTTTTCTTGACTACGGCCATGCCCTCACTCCCAAACCAAGTTTCCCACAGTAGTCGCCGCACTGAGCCACCGCTGGCGGAACATTGCTTCTAATGGGGCCTTCATAAGGCGCTGCTGACCGGCCAAGCCGCCAGTCGCTGTGTTTCAACAATCAGCACACTTCTGTCGGTGTATGTATTGTTCATGCAAAATGCGTATGTAATATGTACATATTTTTGTTTAATAAACTGTACCACATACTATATATTCCTACTAAAGTTGCCTTTGTACGTTACTTTGTAATACTTAAAGAGATGCCCGTTTTTATGAATAAATTTACTGTACAGTACTTCTTTTTGGCAAATAAACATGTACAGTTCGATTATCCGAACAAACCAGTTTTCCGAACACCCATGTCCCCCAATTACTTCGGATAATCGACGCTCTACTGTACCTCGCTTATCTCTTGCTCTGGCTAGCACGGCAAACACTACATATCAACGATCTTCTATCGTCTGGTTTTGGGAGGGTTGGGTGGGGGGAGCATACCCCCTTTTTTAGCGGTCGCATAGTAAGATTCATTGAAAGTTCATAGTTTGTTTTTAGACTTCATTTAGTATGAGACTTCTTCAGAGAAGCGTACATGTACCTTATGGATAAGGTTTTGTTAATAGTAATTGCAACTTCAATCCATTGTTGGCAATTGTAAGTTTCGAGAGCTGATAGCGTCGAGACGAAGCGTCAAGGACAATAACATAATCAAGAAAAGCGGTTTGCCTTAATGATCTCTGTACATTGTGAAAGTTTGTTTGTTGGCACATGACACTAGTATGTATTGTTTATACTGTTTATACTCGAGACGAGACCCTACGAATGTCAGGGGTCCCAGGTTCGAATCTCGGCTTGGGTGTTCTTTACGAGTGTCCCTTCATGAGTTCCATCCTACCATCACTCATCCTTGTTGTCGCAATTCGCCAAAAGTGGAAGACAAGCGACGTTAAAACAACTTCGGCGCCAAGAGTAATCGTCTAGGGTTACGGTTCGGAGGTGCGATGTTGAAAATCAAGAACACATGAAACGTGCATTTGTGCATTAGTCTCTACACAAAACACCAATCAACTTTTAGAAGGTTTCTATGAGAAATAAGCCAATGAAACTAAAGACTACTATAGAGTGACTTGCATCATTTTTGCCACAACCACCACATGTTTTGTAATTTGAAGCGAGCAAACTTTCTCAATACATTCTACCGGGTTGCCAGAATTGAAGTTACCCAACTCAGAGCCCTCTGTAGCCTGTTTGAGGCATCGTAGAACTCTAGAATTTGGTGAATGCACTATGCAGACCACGGGGAACAGATTGGCGATAAAAAAAAATAGTTCAATTTTCCGCCACCAGGTTGAAATGTGGCGCTGTACTTCCATGATGGGTTGTATACATAATCACGTTAAGTGATTTAGATGATTTATCAATTAAAAAGACATTTGTTAGTGGCTAGAAGTTGCGAGAAAATAATCTCTCGTTTATTGCAAGATTGCAAGGTAAAGGTAAATCCATAACCAATTGAAGCAGTTTACGTCATTATTACAACCCATCATGGAAGTACAATGCCACATTTCAAACTGGTGGCGGAAAATTGAACTATTTTGTTATTTTTTTATCGCCATCCTCTTCCCCATGGTCTGCATAGTGGATTCACCAAATGTCAGAGTTCTACGATGCCTCAAACAGGCTACAAAGGGCTCTGAGATGGGTAACTTTAATTCTGGCCACTCGGTATCTTACAAAGGAGTAAACAATTGTTAAAAATGCTGACGAAAGGAAGACATCAGCCGATGTTTTTGTAGAGACTGCCTCTGGTAGGAATGTAGGAGTCTTCCCTTTGACATTTTGATCAATGGCTTGCCTGTTGTATACATTATAGCGGTCTCGCTTCAATACCTAACATTCTACGCTCAATGATGATTGATTTAATCTACGTCCGTCGCCTTTCCGCTGTTTTGGCTAATCGCGACTCTATGCTCAATGTAACTACATCTTTTTTCAACAAACCATAACGTAATATGACACTTCAAGAGCTAATAGTGTTTTAGGTTGGAAATAGGTTTTGCGCACCCCTCGACACACCTCTGCACCGTCCCTGCGTCAGTATCAAAAATCCACAAATCAAATCGTGACGTGCCTTCTATATTATCCAGCCGGCTCGGGGTGGCAGAGTGGTCAGCGCAACGCGCCACGACACCGGAAGTCCTAGGTTCGAATCGTATGTTTGTCTGGCCTGTTGAATTGAAGAACAACATTGGAAAGAGGAAAATAAAAATGAAAACATAATAATTGAAAATCGCTTTGGAGCATGATGCTGATCACATCACGTCCGCTACGGCCGAGACAGAGAATGTGTGGGAACCAGTGGCGTAGCATAGGCGTGGGCACCGCCGTTCACCTCTCGACATTTCGTGAAGTTTTTCGAAAATATTTGTGAGGATACACAGTGCGTATCTTTAAAATCATATTTTTTTTTTACTGGTATTCAAGATCAAATTTCAATTTGGAATCGTGAGGGTATCGGCATCAGTATCGGTTCGAAGCGGTATCGGCTCAGCCCTGGTGTATCCGGAGAAATCCGCATCGTACAAATCGAATTGTAAAGTAAATTTAGTTTATGTAAAAAAAAAATCTCGGACGTGATGGAGGGTCTTGGTTTCGATTTTATACAACTTTGGCTCGTTTTCGATTCTCAGCCTAACTCGCGAATCCAAAGTTGTCTTTCTTTGCATAAATTTAAGTGTCTTAGGCAAGATTTCAACAATCAGACAATGCCTACGGTATTCCACCCTACTGCGTGGCCGGAGATACAAACAAGAGCCCCTCCCCTCGCAGGGCTTCATTCATGAACTGTGGACGCATACTATCAGAAAATAGATCCCATGCTTAATCTAACATTGTTTGTAGGGGGGGTATGCGGGGGTCAGTCAAAACCTTCCAACCTTCCAACCTATTTCAGGTAATCATTTTCGAATCCAAACAGTGGGTACATTTTGAACGGTGGTGCATGAAAAACGCTTAATTTTTCTGTAATTTTCTACAATGCAAGTATTCTTTTCTTTTTAATGTACCTTTTTATTCCAGAAATGCAAAAACAATCTTTCCTGCCAAAAATAACGCGATGAATTTGAGATTTTCAGTGTCCAGAAGGCCTCAACACTGTTTTCTTTTAAAACTTCCTTTTCGTACCAAAAAACAAGTCTGTCCTGCACACCCCTAGGTATTAGTACTACAATGCGATGCGATCCATTGTAGTGTAGACCGCCGCGTCGGTGTTGCGCTATCGGTAAGCGAGGCACTCGCGGCCGTTTGTCGGCATCGTAGAGTGTCGATGAAGGAAACGCACAACAGTTTCCGTAATTATTTTAAAAAGTGATTCACTCACCAGATTTACAAAAAAAGGTGTTCGAACTAGTCGCCTTGGATGCGCACACATTTTTGATACATCTTTATTAAGACACCCACTAAGGTAAGGTGGCGGTGGGGCAAGAAACAGGTTTTTATGTTGGTCCTGAAAGTAGACAGGAGACTGCGAAGTGATAAGGGTCCTTGTTTCGTATTGTGTGGCCTTTTTATTAGTCTTGCCACTGTGAAGTAATAGGGTGCTTGTTACGTATTGTATGCTAGTGCAACCACAAAGTGTGTTATGGTTCAGCAAATGTTTTCTACTGCACAGCGTGTATTTATTTATGATTCATATGTGTTAACTCAATCGGCAAGTGAATTCAAAGGCGGTTTGAAACAAGATTCCAGGGTGCAAAGATCCATGCGATTTTTATCTCTGGGGTAGATAAAAAAAATGCTGTATACAAGTCAAATCCACACACCCTGGAAAAACTGAAACGTGACAACTGCCAAGAAATTACTAATATTTTACAACGGGAACTGTAGCGAGTTATGGGTAACTTCATCAAGAGGTGTGAAAAATGTGTGTACAACGAAGGCAGCCAGTTTTAGCATTTTCTTTCATAAATTGGTAAGTTATCACTCTTTAAACTAGTTAAAGTGCTTGATTCACGCCTCCCTTGCCGATAGTGAAAACACCGACGGACAGCCTACACTTCAATGGATTACTCTGTACTATTGAATAAATGGATTAACAGTTGAAAACGTTTTTAATAAAATCTATTTTGTTTTCTTCTGCAGTGTGGCTTTGAGTAAGAAGTTTCCTGCCAGTTTGTGTGCACCATAGCACTGCTACAGTAGAATCGGATATGCCATCAGTAGTGGACATTTTGCCGGACGAAATATTACTGAAAATATTTTCATATATTTCAATATATGATCAACTTCTAAGTTTAAGTCGCGTGTGCAGACGATGGAAGAATATTGTGAACGCGCCAATTTTGTCACAGAAGTTTGTGTTCGTGTGCGACTACAACAAAACAACTACAGAGACCATAAGGTTTCTCTCTCAGGTACCATTTCTCGGCCATTTTCATATGGAATGTCGCTATAAAAAGGACGATGAGACGAGCATTTTAAATGCACTGTACCGGCATTGTAAAAGAGTGCATTCACTTATCTTGAAGAATGTATCCGTGAATGGTTATGTACTGTTTCGCCAGGTGTTGCAAAATCTAAAAGAGCTTCAAGTCATGCACATAGATAGCGCTTGGCCTTTCTTCGAAGCGCCTGTTCATGAATTCCCCACAGCGTTCGGACAGTCTACATATTTGAAAAAGTTATTTCTTCCTTCTTTTAAGGTTCTGCGTAGTTCACATCTCCGAGCGATTGTTGACAACTGTAGATTCTTGGAAGAACTGGATATCAGCTCGGCGTGGGGCATCAGCGATACAGACATAGTGTACCTGATCGAGCAGAGAAAGGATACTTTGGTAAACCTCAAAGTGTATGGTTCCATGTTAACAGATGAATCTTTCGGCAAAATCTCCAAGTGTCGGAAGTTGGAAACACTTCAGATTCGCTGTTGCCAGGGCATGAGCAGTTCGAGCCTTAACAGCATGAGTGCCTTACATTTGAAATCACTAGCGCTGCTCCAGGCAGTCAAGATACCGTCACGTGACATGTCGAGACTGCTCAAGGAAGGGCACGCTGCGAACCTGGTATATTTGGACCTTTCTTCCTGTGATTTAATAGATGATCAAGTTGCTCACAGCATAGCAATGCACTGCACTTCATTGCAAAGCCTTTCCCTTGTCGATTGTGGAGGGATAAGCGACAGGGGAGTGAAAACAATTCTATCCGGCCGCAAGAGCCTCAGAAGACTGGTAATATCTCGCATGTACTCTCTGACCGGAGAATTCCTGAGTTTCATACCTATCTACGGAACGTCTCTGAAATATTTGCAAATTGATAAGCACCTTCAAAACATGCTACCGTACATTGAGGATAATCCCGAAGCCTTCCTGAATCTTAAAATCGAGTGGGTCTAGCATTTGCCTATACGGCTTTTCAGGTATCGTTCTGAACCAAAGACTTCTTCTCTCTTTACTGATTATTTACTTTCGACTAGATAGAGGCTTGTTCCTTAACATGCCTTCTTTGTCATTTCTTCAACCGGTATAGGTCAAGGGGAAGCATGAGTGGCATAGATATGTTGGGGGAGTGTCCGAATCCCAGCGCACTGTTACGTTAATTGCCGTCCGAATCGAAAAGTTCCCGAGACGATCGGCTATCGACAGCCTTAGCAACTTGGAAATACATGCTGACAGCACCAAACCTGACATGACTAACCTCTCCACGTAGGTATAGAATAATAGAAATACGCATATAAATACGTTAGGCAGTTTAACTTTTGTTTATTTAAGCAATTATGTGCATACGTGAGTAGGTTAGGTAGGTCAGATTTGGTGCTGTTAACATGTATTTACAAGTTGCTAAGGCTGTCGGTAGCCGCACATGTTCCCTAGTAGGGCAGTTCCTGTTCTTTCCGTCAAGTGTCATTCAAACGTCTCCCACCACGGCACGCGGCTGAGGTGCACAATACAGAAGCAGACGCCAACGACACATCACTTTCCACCTATTTACTACTTAATTTTAAAATGTGGCCTGCGATTTCTTACTTTATAAATGTTCTGAATGCAGTTTTATCGATAAAATATCCAAGAGATTTTGAGTTTTAGATCGTCTGTTCAATAAACGCTATCTTCACAGAAAGTTTCAATATGGCAGCCGAACGTAGGGCTACAGCGAATTGAAGCGTGAACCTTCTATCTCTTCCTTGCAACTCTATCTATGACACAGATTCGAATTAGGATTCCTTGGGTAGAACGGCGTTTAGGCAGTAGAAGCTGCTGATTCGGACAAACCCTTAGGGGTTAGTCACAAGCTATATACAAATATATTTTAATCATCCAGTACTATGCTAATGCGAGATTTGTGCAGTTTTGATTAAAAGTTGATATTGTTTAGTTCGAAATATAACAAGCTTATATGTATATAAGTTGAATTTGAATAGAGACGTTTTCTTTAAAATACAGAGAGAGTAGAAAATACTTCTGTATCTTGTCAAATTATTCCAGAAAGAGGATAAATGTTGCAAGCGGTTTTAGGGATGGGACACAGACTTCGGTTTAAAAATCCAAACGAAGAGCCTATGCTGCGTTTATCGAGAACTCGTAGCATCGAAACAAGGAATCAAACAGAAAAAGCAATGAAGGAAAGTTGTTTGCCTTAATGAGATTTATATACTGTGAAAGTGTGCCGTGTAATGCTGTAAATGTTGTTATACTAGAGACGAGACTCTCATTCCGATACGAGACGAGACTGTACCAACATTCGTCCCGGTACCATCCCTAAGCTGTTTGCAGGTTAGAAATAGAAGGAAATACAAATGTATAACATTAAATGTGTAATTCTCAACTGGCTGTATGCATATAATGACTAACATTATACTCTCAGAACAGTGCCTTCTTAAGAATGTACATGAACAGATATGTTGCAATGGACGTGAACATATTTCAAACATTTTCAACAAAGATTTAATTTTTAACATAAGCTACAATCCTGTTCCTCTGTGGAATTATATGTGTTTACATTTTTACTTCCAAGATGTTAAGAGTTATTAAGTAAGTGTATTTTCATTGAGGTTTAAATTGTTCATATTGTAAATAGTTATAGAACCTAACCTACTGGATTTTTGTGAGAATGGAACATGGTGTATGATGTGAAACTGAAGACGAGGTATGAAAAACGCACACACGTTTTAATAAGACTTCAAGCAAATTCATATTTATATATTATACATATAATCTATGCTTTATGTACATAAGCTGCTCTTGAGAATATTTTAAAGTAAGGGTCATATTTCTGTGTTCATGACGTTAGAAAATTCAATGAAGCAAGAATATGAATTGTTCCTTGCAGAATTTGTCAAGTAATGACGTCTTATGTTCAATACAGGGTAATTCATAATTTCCTTCGGAGTTTCTGGACTCAATAAAAAGTGACCAAGATCGACACACCAGAGAGAATTATATATCCACAGACAAGGGAAAGACCCTTGGCCTTATCTGTGGTATATCATTAGATGTGGAAACCCGCCAAGTTTTTGTAGAAGATTACGGATCCTTAATATGTTCTCCATTGCAGATGTGACACAAGTCAATCCTGCAATCTACTGGGACTGGTCAGTCAAGGAGGTGGTAGCACAATACGAGGGGAGAGTGAAAAGTATTGAGCCTCATGTGGAAGTAGTGATGCTAGGTAGTTAAAATTTTGGAGGATGTAAGTTTGAGTTTTAGGATACTCTGTGCGAACTTTTATGAAATTCACATGTTTTCTTCTACTTATTTGTCAGATTGAAAATGAATCAAAGTGTCAGAGAAGAGAGTAGCCGACAGGACCGTGATTCGGTACCTCTGTCGGAAAGGCCTCACTGCACAGGCTGCTTTGGTCGAGTGTGGCTTCACCGCACTTCCCCATCCACCTTATTCCCCCGACCTGCCTCCGTCAGATTTTCCTCTTTTCCCTGCTATGAAGAGTTTATTTCGAGGACGTCACTTCCACACGGAGGAAGGCGGTCATTCAGTGGTGCGAGACTCAGGGCAAATCATTCTACCAGATGACTGTAAACAAACTGCAGCACAGAATGCATAAGTGCATTGATCTGGGCGGGGGGGGGGGGGGTGATTATAGAGATTATGTAGAGAAATTGTAATGAGAAACTGTAGCTCAAACACCCCTTCCCTGTGAGTCTCAGAACTTTTCACTCTCCCCTCGTAGTTATGTCCTTGCTCTTCATAGAGGCAACCGTTTTCTATTAAAATTCTCGTACATGGGGAATGGGATGCTGGACGTGCTGTTGTTATATTAAATTGCAGGCTTATTTTAATTTTAACCTGAGATTTCATGTCGGAACACGACAAATGAATAATCATTACTGTAAAAGTAGAATCGTGAAAAAGAGGACCGTGAACAACCCATTCGACAACCAACAGTAAAATACTTTTGAATCGGTGAGACCAAGAAGGGAAAGATTCCACTTTTTGAACAAAATGGGCTGAATACTTTGAATACATATCAGAGCTAAAATAAAGGTTTTAAAAACAAACCACTTATGGAATATTGTTACTATGGTTATGATGAATAAGTTTGTAATTGTAAGTTTCTTCATTCGGCTTTTAGTTTTGGTTGTTATGAGTTTTTTTTTTATTTCCCGAAAGTAAGGTCGAGTGGAATCTTTCCCTTCTTGGTCTCACCGATTCATTTTTCTTTGTCGATCTTAAAATGTAGTTTAGATAAACGAAATGAAAATTTATTTTATGAAATAATTTTAAATCGTGTAGTAATAACATGTTTCATTTTGCCTTGTCTATGCCTTGTTTGCTTTGTTATTGATTCCAGAAACCACGGAGAGAATTGTGGATTACCTTGTATATACATATTGCTTTTAGTGCATAAAGATAATTCGTTATTGTAAAGATGAACATTTGAAAGCACATTTTTATATTGCTATGAGATAATTATAATGCAAGTATTAATTCCATATATTTATTATATATTTTAAAAGTTCCAAAATACAAGGAAATGTTTGTTAATCAGTCACAAGTGTATATAATGTATATAGTACAGGCTGTGCAAGTCCATTTTTGGCATTTTACTGTACATCTGGACAGGAGCCACTTTACACACACACACACACATGTAGGGTTATATAAAACAAGTGATTTTCCTATACAGGCAGGTATGGCGGCCATTTCAATACGCAAATAGTTTTACATGGAAGATTCTGTGTGTAAATGCAAAATATGGGAATTAATGTGGCTTTTAAAAGAAAAAGCTAGATATACCTCGTGGTAGGAATTTTTACGTTTGTGATTGACTCTCCATCTATTTCGTCTTATCATCATTCATCCTCATCTACGCAATTATAGCCAGAAACTCGAAGTAAAATAAATCCATTCATTCATTCCAATACGGTTGTATATCCTTCTCAATTTGCAAATGAATTTACATGCAGTATCCTGTGCAACGTTCGAAAACATATGCGATAATTTTGGAACGGTGGCAATTTGCGAAAATATAAGTACACCCATGGACGTCCGCAGGATTTTTCCAGGGAGGGGCAAGTAAGCCAAAGAAGGCATAGTTTTCACCATAATAGTGATGCCCACTCAAAAAACACTATTTCAGTCTAAAATTATCATGTGTCTTCAACGAATTTATAATAATTAACATATATTACTGTGACTGAAATGAAATTGTGTGCGAAATATATAATTTTTAGGCGGACATTCATTTTCCATTTTCCGTGGACCCCCCTTGCCCCCTCTCCTTCCGACGTCCATGAGTACACCTTCTTATAGTAAATTTGTCCATTCTACAAATTTGGTCTCACGAGTGATAACCGAGTTATGACGTAATTTGTAATTTTGTTTTCTTGATTGCATCCATTTTTCAAGATGGCGGCCAAGGCTTGAATGGACATGTTTGGATTCAGTATTTTATATTTAGTAAAATAACGGTTTCCATCTCTTGAGACGCCATTGATAGAGACACTCAAAATATAGTTAATGGCGGATATTAAATCAAATATGTCTACTACTTTGAAAATGGCCACTATAGCTATCTGCATCGGAATTCGAATGGGTCCCCTTGTAATTACTTCTTTTAAGTAACCCTACATATGTGCAAAGTGCAACATTTTACATTTTTTTTCTTCGGGTAACTATTACTAACATAAATAGACACCGATTTTCTAAATTTTCTGACCTTTCTTTCACTGGAAATATATGTAAATAATGCAATGAATAAATCAAATTATATTACGAGAGTAAACTATAACTTGTTTACACAGTTCTAAATGTACATTATAGTTTGAGCAAGAATTTATAGGCCTATATATTTTTTAGTGCAACGTTTACCGAAATGTAAATTTTCAGTGTTCAATGCTTTCCGCTCAATATTTTGTGAATTGTTATGTAGCTCGTATATTGTTAATTAATTGTGCTTATATATTTGTTGTTTCGTTTAATTACGAAAGAAATATTATTTTTATGTGTTTATAGAATTCATGAATGAATTCAACATTTGTGTTAAGTAATCTGAACTACCTATTTCACATTGCTATGACAGTGGATTGTTTCTTTATCATTCAGCTAATTTATTTGTAATAAAATATTTCAATTATGCTTTCATGCAATAAAGCTTAAAATTATAAATCATTCCTTCTTTTAATTGATTTATAATAGATATGTTCAGTGTTGTGTTGTTTAGAATTGTGGAAGGGAAATTGTGGACCCGTCCTCCTTCTATGATCATTTTTTTCTGTAAGCTCTTAACTAATCCATGAATAATGGATGAGAAACTCTATATTTAATCCATGTAATCTGTGCGTATGAGACGTTGACTAGAGCCACCTACCGGAACGTTCGAAACCACTCTGTTGTTGAAACGACATTTTGTGAGAAAGCGCCAGGGATATAATTTTATTCATCAGGCAAACGAATGTTTTCTTTAGCTCGAGTTATTTAGCTACAGTAAATGTCTGATTATACGTAGATCTTACCAATTCCATTTGAAATCGTAAACTGAATATCGGGATTAAGTAGTTATTCTGATTTTTTCTTTTAAATCGATTAATCTTCCATCTGGTGGGAGGTTCTAAGAGAAAGAATTTTACTTCTAGTAGTCTAAATCTATGCACATACTCTCTGGCTCCACAAGTTTAAATTTGTTCCCCATCTTCCGCGGTGGCTCAGTCGGTAACGCGTCTGACTACCATGCTCAAGGTCCCGGGTTCGATCCCCGGCCGGTTCAAATCCGGGAACTTTTCTAACGGTGAAAGCGTCCCCGGCGCCCACCCAGCGTCGAATAACATGGGTACCTGGGGGAAACCCTGGGGGGTAAAGGCGGTCAGGGGCGTGATGCTGATCACATCACCCCCACTCACGACCGGATCAAGAAAGTGTGGGGCGTTACCCCTACACCCCCTATACGCCTTCATGGCGTGGTGCTATGCACAGGGGAACACTTTACCTTTTTTTTTTATCTTCCTCCATAATATGTGTGTGTGTGTGTGGGTGTATATATATATATATATATATATATATATATATATATATATATATATATATATATATATGTGTGTGTGTGTGTGTGTGTATTCTACATCGTTATTATTTTTTTAACCATCCGTAACTTTCAGTATTAGAATTGAATTTTAAGGGAACAAGAGAGAGTTGCTTTTATAAATATAGATTCAAATATTACACGCATAGTCGTACAGTTGGATCCATGAGTATTACCGTGCAAATTGTCCATGACTATTTTCATTAATTTTTCTCTTACACCCTATGTGTTCTTAAGCGATGGATTTTTATGTATGCTGGTGCAGAAGTAGTCAACAGCTTGTTTTGAGTTTTATTTTAATTCTTGAAGCTCTTATTGGGTCAAATAAGGTGCATGAACATGGGGATGGGCAATTTGCAGGGTAATTAATACTCATGGATACCACTATGCCTGACGGGTCGGGGGGAGGGGAGGCAACAGGAACAATTGATCCCCATCCCCCGGCACCAAGAATAGTTCGTGTGGAAAACATATATAGGGTGAAGTCACTATTTGAACATGTTAAGTTTTATTTAAAAAGTAAATAAATAATCACTCATTGCATAAAATAATGTGACAAGTAATACACAGAAATCATGGTAGAAATTGTGACTAAATGTAATATAAAATTGACGCTGAGATAGGTATTGGCATTAAAACATGCTTTGCAATTAAATTTAAGAGCGCTATATCGGTGATGCACTGGAAATGGAAAGAACAAAATAAATTAAATTTCGTTTCATCTTTCACAGTTTTTGATTTGGAGAGATATTCTTCAACTAAACATTTCTTGCGTATTGGGTTCTTCGATAATAAATACTATGTGCACATATTGTTTATCCAACATCCCCAGTAGTAACATATAGTTGCTTTGACCCATTTTTTTACTTCATTGAGTTGTGTTTCTATTTAAACGAATGCATCGGTATGAGTGTTCAAAGTGGTAAATAAAGTACTAAGGAAATATATTCTGATTCTTTCCTCGCACACCCCTCACTGCACATACGAGTATTTCAGAATGGTGCCAAAATGTAAACTTTTTTACGTGTAATGTAAAAATACATATTATACATAAAGTAATGTGCTCCCCTGTGCTATGCACCACGCCATGAAGGTGTATATGAGGTGTGGGGTTAGGGCCCTACACATTCTTGATCACGGCCGAAGGTGGGGGTGATGTGATCAGCACCTCGCCCCTGGCCGCCATTACACCCCGGAGTTTCCTCCAGGTACCCACTTTATACGACTCTGGGTGGGCGCCGGACCCGCTTGAACAGTTGGGAAAATTCCCGGTTCTCACCTGCCGTGGATCGAACCCGGGTCTCTCGCATGGTAGTCAGACGTCCTAACGCCAAACTGAGCTACCGCGGTTGAATTTTATATTATTTTAAGGAAAGATCTCCAATTTTGATAGCGCGGTCTACGCCCTGCATCGTTACCCCACACATTTTTTTATTGCAAATAAAATAGATATCTGAACATATTCATTCGCATTCGAGTGCATTCCTTTTTAATAATCAAGTTAAAATATTCAAACTTTTTAAAGCAAATTCACCAAGAAATGGCAAATGCTGTAAACATACCTGTTTTCTTTATTGGATTTATTTTTTAGTAAATTCCACCTTTTGATCGGACAACTGACTGCACTGCCACCTGGTGATTCTTTACCAAAGTTCATCAGAAGGTCTTCTGTCTCGCGCACTGGCCAGGGTCGTGTATCAGCAATATCCGCGCGTGCATTGAACTTCGGAGTTTAATTGAATTTAGTATTGTTTCAAGTTCTTGCTTGTTTTGTAAGTACTGTTCGTACGTTATGTTACACAATAATGGTTGTACAGTACATGGGTATGTGTCAGGGGCGGCGCCAGAAATTTTCGACAGGGTGGGCAGAATCTCCTTATTGATAGATTAGGGTGGACAGTATAAATGTAAGACCATATATAGTATATAAAGTACGTGTATGTAAGACGTATGCATCCCCCCTCTCTCTTACACTCCCGATTTTCCTCGTACTTCTTTTTCCTTTCCTTTTCTTGTTTTCCTCTTTATTCTTTTCTAATCTATTCTCGCATCTTGTTCCATTTCCTTTCGCTTTGTCTCTGATGGACACAATTATTTCGCTTTGTCTCTGATGGACACAATTATTTCAAGGAAGTGTTTAGACATGCGCAGCCATACCCCAGCCATTCATTCTAATCACATTCTTTCATGCATGTTAATACAGTGAAATAAATGTGAATTAGGTTTAAGCTTGTGTTGCAAATACAAGGCACATACTTGATTTTGTATTCGGCGAAAATGATAGAAAGTGCGATGGTAGACAATCGTGAAGTCTCTCGTAATTTAAATGCATGTTCCCGCGCATAGTATTTTCATCGTATAAGTTTTTGACTGAAAGAGTTTTCTTACTCCTTGGGGGTTACTTTTCTTAGCTTACAAGGTTTGTACAACTGAGAAATCTATCTGAATGTTTGTAGTAGCGGCGATTGGGTGCCAACATTTGAGGGGCAAGGACAATATACTTTTTCTTGGTAGAAAAGGATTAGCATAAAAAAGGCATAGTGCGGGGGCAAAAAGTGGCAAAATGTGGCGGGGAACTTCATCCCCCACTTCCCGGTCCTCCTAATCGCCGCCACTGAATGTTTGAATTAAAATGAACGTCTTATTACGAATGATTTAAAACACACCGAAATCAAATTCTTTGTTCATTGTCCATGAAGTATTCCTAGGCTAATGAAAGGCTATTTTGACAGAATATCACTCACAAACAGGTAAGATCGAAAAATCTGTCCAGAATTGAAGATATTATTAGCTAAGTTGCTTCATTTTCTGAACTGTCATGTTACTAATGCGGGAGAAGCAATACACGTATGGTTGATTACATGAACATATTTTTTGAGGTAACAAAATGATTTAGGACACAAGGAATTCATCGAAGTTGATCACCGTGCCAGTAATAATTCATCTATTTTTCATAATGACTTGGGTTACATGGCGTGACCATTTCGAAAACACTATAGAATGTCAACCTCTATCCTGTGCAGCATACCCTGGAAACTTGATTCTTTCAGGCAACGAGTCCCTGGTGCTTGGAACCACTGTCAAAGTAATAATTTATGAGAGTTTGTATTTTGAGTGTCAGCTTGTGTTTGTTTTCGCCCCTTCGTAACTTTAATCTAATCACCATTGAACCTTATCGTCATTATCAAAATTAGCAGAAAAATGACTAACATCTAAACAGCCAATGAGTCATATATGACCCATGGTGCCGATTACACCATTCACGTGCTTTTAGGACCTTCATACTTGTATGTGACGTTGTAAACTCTGACAGATGTTGAGACAAGACATTGAAATGTCATGTGGAAGAAAATCCACCCCCTCCCCTTTCTCTAATATTCAAATTAGCTATTTTTTGCCAAAATGCAAATTGTACATATTGCGTCATATTTCAGCTTGTATGAGAACTAGAACTTGAAACAAGTTCCACTTTGTTGCAAAAGTTTGCACCCTTTTTCCAAAATAACGGGAGAAGAGGGGGCGAACGCCAGATTGTTTTTCATTGAAATTTGGGGACTTGGCCCCTCCCAACCCCGTTTTTCTCAATTGGGCTTTCTAAATTGTTCACGGTCGCGTGCTCCGATGTTTTTGTTTTCAAACAAAAGTTATCCGAAGTAGATTGCTCAAATAGTCTCCAAGATATAACGTTTTTCTGAAATAAGTGTAAAAATTTAAAAATCGCGCGCAAAGGCCGCGGCGAGAGAGGGGTTACTTTCGAAAACCGGCTCGGCTGTTTAAAGGTTAAATATAACAAATCAACCACAACTTACTGTTCCAAAAATGGAGTTGCATTAGTTCATACCTCTTAGAAAGTTGAGGTGGTAGTTTCAATTGCACAGCGTTTCATTAGTGGATCAAGTCAAGGCAGCTAATTCCGTGAACAATGATGTTGTTTTCCCAAAGTCTCAAATATTTGTCTCAGGCAATCACCCTCCTAAAATGGACGCACCTTCTGTGGTGATAAAATGCCACGTTTGGTGCGAGTTCTTTCTGTATATTTTTCCCCAAAGGCATAACGCTGTCGCATTATAATGAAGACGTCCTGTGTACGACTCCACCCTCCTCTGGTGGAAGCACAATGCACGCTGGTTTCACGTTAAACTGTAGGTCTAGTCCCGATTAGATTATCTGTGCATAAAAGTGGATTTAAAAACAAACTAATAAAATCGTCTTCTGGATACTTCAGCTGCATCTACAGATTCTGTTGACATTTTCGGCTGATTCATGTGGCAAAATTTATGTATGGAACGAGGATTTCTAAATATGATAAGCCACTCATTAGCAATTGAATAATTCTGTAGCTTTTTCCATACATAACTGTTTTATTAAAATTTATTCACTGCAGTATATAAAAATTGTAATGAAATAAAAAATTGACACTTCTGGAATTTTAATGCAGAGCTAATTAAAACTATAATATACTCTCTAGCATAATTAAACCCGAAGGTTTATGGTTTCAGCAACAGAAGCCTTCCATCTGTCCCTATTCGGGGCAAGATCAATCCAATCTTTTCGATCCTTGCCGATTTCTTTTAGGTCCATCTCAACGTTATCCCTCCATCCTCGTCTTGGCCTTCCTACTGGTCTCTTACCATCAGGTTTCCCAACAAGAATCCTGTAAACTATTTTTTCCCTCTGCCATTCGTGTCACATGGCCTGCCCATCTAAGTCTTCTTGATTAAATTATTCTAATAATAATAATAATTAAAAAGTCAAAAGAATGTATTGTGTTGCCGGAGGAAGTAACACTAAGATGACGTTTTTATTTGTTTATTTGGAGATTATTTTAACCATACCCAGGCCGGGATTTATATACGTATGTGGAGGCTCGGAGCTGCAGTCCTCAAGTTCGACCTAAATTCTGATATACTCTTGATCATACCCTGCATAATTTTGAACCTCCTAAGCGTACTAACTGCTTTTAATCATGGAAGTATTAATTTGATCACAGTTTTTGTTTCAATAGCTCTAGTATTTACTTTCACTTTCTAATGACAAAATTGGCTTTTTATATGTGAATAAATCTAGCATAGATAACATTCACAAGTAAAATATACATCTAATGAACACCAGAATACACTTATTTATCGAATTATTCATATATCTCCAAGTATATGTACTTATTGAATTTGATTGGGTGGGCAATCGGGTGGGCACAGGAATATTTGGGTGGGCGCTTGCCCACCCGTGCCCACCCCTGGCGCCGTCCCTGGTATGTGTGCAAGTTTTGTATGAGTTAACTCACTGGAATGAAGATTCGAACGAATTTCTGCAAAGTGAAAAAAAAGCTGCGACAGGAAGCTTGTACCAATTATACGGAACTGGCAAAGAAGGTAAGTTGAAATTTGTGTCTGTCTGGATGCAAGAAAATATATTGTTTCCTATGCAAGTGCTATTTGTAGTGAATTTAGAACACGTGATCAATTTGAAAACGAATTACAGAACCAGCTCACTATTATGTGAAGTAAACAAGCGCATTTGATGGGGTAGTTGCAATGAATTACGTAGCTATTGCAAAATTAACACATTTAGTTACATTCTTAAATTTATACTACATAAT
The DNA here is from genome assembly GCF_977018435.1 of Lepisma saccharinum. Taxonomy (NCBI): domain Eukaryota; kingdom Metazoa; phylum Arthropoda; class Insecta; order Zygentoma; family Lepismatidae; genus Lepisma; species Lepisma saccharinum. Next base: position 6,549,284 of record NC_139244.1, on the reverse strand, counting down.
CATTCATTTTTTAAAGTACATATTGGTACCCTCGACCCTTTACACCCCCCTAAAGTGAACAATTTTTGCATGTTTTATGAAGATTATGTTTATGAACGCTTTCCGTTGTTTTTAGCACGCGAAGACGTATTATGAAGTAAAATATCTCTGTTACCTTAGCCTGAAGTAGCCCAGCCCAAAAGTTTCGCCGAAGTGAACCCAATACGACAATGCAAATTAACACCAGGCGGGACGTTGCCTACTGCTTCATGAACACAAAATGTTAATGATGAAAGTCTATAGATTTAAAATAGACATTAATTATTTTACATTAATATGTATTACACATGAAAAAAAAACCAATGTGAAACTATTGTTATGAGTGTTAAATTTGTTTTGGTTTATAATTTACGTTTTTAGTTAGAATTTGACCATCATAGCAATTTTAGACACTGTCGACCCCCCCCCCGCGATAAGTTGATGATTTTTGTGTCATTTATGAATATTATGATGTTCTATACGAACGATTTGTGTTGTTTTTAGCTTTTGGAGATGCATTATAGTGGAGTAATGAGAGTTCTTTGCCCATCTGCATGTGATATGAAGGAACATGTTGTTACGTTGTTTGTTTTGTAACTTGGAGCCGTGTTGGAAATATTGGAGATTGAAGGCTGGCAATCCTGGTGTTACGTCAGGGAGCGCGAGATTTACTGCAGACGATGTTTCAGTAGACGAGGAATGCCTGCGAGGTTAGGTTAGGTAGCATTAGCATAAATACAATGACAAATTATTATTTAGGCTAAGAGAACTAAACCTAGCTGGCCTAACCTAACGACGTAGGCCCCGTGACGTCAGAACACAAGGTTGCTAAAGTGTGGTGCAGTAAGTGAGACCACCGTCATGTGACATGTTATTGCCCGGATATTCTTTGGAAGGTGGGCGTGCATATGGAATTGTCACGCAAATGAAAATTACTTCCTTCATACATACCAACATTCGTTCTAACTAAAATGATGAGAGTTGCACATTAAATAATAATTAAAAGCATCAAATTGGTATGTCTGAAGGAAGTAATTTTCATTTGGGTGACAATTCCATACAATGAACTTTCTTGCGTACTTTAGTTCTTTGGCCTCGTTGGCCAAGTGGTCGAATCAAGGTCCTGTCAAAATGTTCCTTTGTAAATGCCCCTTTATCGATTTTATCTAATCATCATAAGTTTCAGGTTACTAAATTTAAAAATTAAGGATACTTTTCTTAACGTCCTGGGACCTGAGTAGGAAAGTATTGAAGAGTATATTTTATGATTGCGGAATGCAAGGTATCAGTTACGTGCGGTGACGTCGACACTTGGGGTAGCAGTCAGTGGCATGCTCAAGGGGGGGGGGGTTGGTGTGGGTCACACCCCTCCTCCCTTTAGGGCCAGTATTCCTACAAAAAAGAAGAATGTCCATAACAGGAAAAAATTGCAAAATTATGAATGAGTACTAGAAAAAAAAAGTAAACGTAACCCCACCCACATTCGAAAATAAAAAACTATTTGATTTGACTCTAAGCCTGAGATCCTGGGTTCGAATCTCGGATTGGCCATTTGTGTTCTTTGTGTGTGTCCCTTCATCAATTTTGTCGTACCAAAGGTAGCGGAAAAGCGAAGTAAAATAAACCAAATTGAGCAATCATTCAATGATTTGATTTCATTTTTGTTACTTAGCGTCGCTTTTTTGTCACATTTGGTTAATTGCGAAGACGATACGATGAAATTGATGAAGGGACGAGCACAGGGAACGCCCATGCCCGGGTCGGGGTTCGAACCCGGAACTCCTGGTGTCGTAGCGCTCTGTGATAACCACTCCCCCACGCTTGGTTGATTTGGTGACAGGTAACGAAACACAACACACTTTTTTGTAGTTTCTTCAATGATATTCATTTGACTTTTTGAGTTCTGAGATACATTTTTCATTCCAAATTATTTCATTATTCACTGCAACACATAAGACAAGAATGCGCACTCATCACGGGTTCGAATCCTGGCCTGGATTGTTCATATGAGGTCCCTTCACCAATTTCATCATATCATCACTCAATCCTCATTTTTGCGATAACCAAATGTGGCAGAAAAGCGAAGTAAAATAAACCAAACCAACAACAATATGAACACTCGTTCTCTTGCCCAAATAAATACATCCGTATTTATGACTGTTAGAGACCAAGAGTAGTATATTTAAATAAAACACTACTAAAACGAGAGTCAGAGAGAGCCTGAGCACATATTTGTAATTTAATCATTATATATTCTATATTTGAAAAAGAAAAAAAGAAAGAAAGCATAACATTGTCTGCACATAACACGTTCCCATACATACATACACACATATTGTACAACGTGTAAAAGGTTGTGTAAATACAGAGAACATAAGTACTGCAGAAAATTTTACCCTTTGTTCTTTAGAGGATTTACAAAAAAAATATGAGAAACCAATCCCCTATCTGCCCTATAGGAGATAGACTGGGGGACCTGAAAGCCTGGGCTTTCAACCATGGCAGCGGGGTCCGAGAGGACAAGGGAGGTAGAGAGAAATCTTCCTTTTCCTTGGGCCGGCCGTTTCTACCTGGAAACTGGTCTGGCGGAAGAAGAGCGAGCTAGGGTATCCAGCCAGCTTTGCCCGCGGAGAACACCGATGGACGAGAAGCGCGTAGAAAAGAAAGTGTTGCGTATGAGCTGTGGTGGCTTTAACAAGACAATAAATATTGTGATTTGAATATAATTCGAGATGTGAGATTGATTGATCTATCTCTGCTAGACTAGCTACTCCTCAGTGCACGTCACTGCAAGTTATTTTGCAAAATAGTTCTGGACTTTTTACGGGATGGAAAACTTGTCGATCCTGTCCTGCCTCCAAAAAGTTTCAAGTTTGATTCTGCCCCCGAAAGTTAGTCCCAAGTTTGTTTGAATTAATTCATTGAATTGTTGTTTTAAGTCCACTTTATGCACAGAAAGTCTAATCGGGACTGGACATACAACTTAAACTGGAATCCGAACCACTATGTGCCTCCACTGGGTATCGAACCCGGGACCACTCCCCAAGTTTGATTCTGTCTCCTCCCCCTCAAGCGTTAATTCCCAAGTTTGATTTCCCCCACAAGTTAAGTCCCAAGTTTGATTCCCCCCACAAGTTAAGTCCCAAGTTTGTTTCCCCCCACAAGTTAAGTCCAAAGTTTGATTCTCCCCACAAGTTAAGTCTCAAGTTTGATTCTCCCCACAAGTTAAGTCCAAAGTTTGATTACCCCACAAGTTAAGTCCAAAGTTTGATTCCCCCACAAGTTAAGTCCAAAGTTTGATTCCCCCACAAGTTAAGTCCAAAGTTTGATTCCCCCACAAGTTAAGTCCAAAGTTTGATTCCCCCCACATGTTAAGTTCCAAGTTTGATTGTCCCCACAAGCCAAAAGGTGCAGAAAATACTAGGGCTAAGCCGATACCGATACTCTCACCGATACTTTTAAAATTCGATTTTAAAACAATAGAGGCTAGTTATCGGCTCGGCTCTAGAAAATACAAATTTACATTTGTCTTGTATCACTTATGGCACCGAATAGTCCAGCACTGATTGCTTGGCAATTTATTTTTAAAAAAATCATATTTTTGTTGTTATAACCCCTATGCAAGGGTAGTTCAAAATAGGCTTTATTTATCTAAAACTTGCCTTTGTTTAAAAATGTCGGCCATTGCCTTTGCAAACAGTTACGATAATTATGAGTATTGAAGTATGGAAGGAGACCTGAAAAACAAAAACTGTACAATGCCACTTGCAACCCTTTCCCATCCACTTGCATGCGTTTGAGGATAAGAGTTCTGTGTGCATATCAAGTTCATATCCACATTTTTTACCATCACTTTTGTTCGCACATCCAGAAAACCTGTGTGCATAGATTATTCAAGTAACCTGAGAATTCTTAACATTTAAAGTTTCTGTAACGTCACTAATATAGCACTGCCTTAAGAATAATACCCCATATGTAAAATACATGTTTGTTTTATTCTCTACACATACAAAAACACCATTGGACGTCAGCTAAGAAAAATTATAGAAAGTTAGGATAAAAAAACACATTGTTTTCAGTGGATTTCAAGCTACTTTTTATGTTCTGTACCTTGTTTTCACCATCTCTAATGTAAATGGCTTAAATTTAGAGCCAAAACTGATATTCAGTTTTCAACAAAAATAAAAGTTTTTTTTTTTAAGGAAGTACCAACCTATGTGGCAGCAGTTAGGAAAAAATAATCACCCTCTAGAAAAGTGATTAATCCGCCAATGTAATATATAAATGAACTTTTTTGTGGTGCAAATATTGCTCTTTCATGCAGTATTATTGTCATAATTATTTGGAAAGTATTTCGGGGTAGTTACGCCGGGTTCGATACCCGGTGGAGGTACATAGTATAATTCGGATCACGCTGAAGGTCCAGTCCTGATTAGCCTTTCTGTGCATAAAGTAGACTGAAAATCAAAGTCAATACTATATTTCTGGTTGGTTGAACCCCCTCCCTATCTCTCGCCACACCATAAATGGATTGATTGAATTAGGGTATTTTACGTCGCTTCTCATCCATTTTGGCTAATCGCAAAGATGAGTATGAGTGATGATATGAAATTGATGAAGGAACGCTCACGAGGAACACTCAGGCCAGGATTCGAACTCGTGATCGTAGCGCGCTGTGCTAGCAATGGAGGTCGGCACACTATAATGGAGAACATAAAGTTTTACCAAAAGTAAAGGGTTGAAATTTTATTTTCCACAACTTTCACAACATATATAACGCGATAACACGGATCTTCGGATGGCTGGCCTTATCCTGTACGTCCTCCAAAGTAGCACGATGAAGATGGACACCCTCAAGATGACGTCAATCACCAGAAGGGAGACAAAATTCACCAGGAATGTACCTTCCACGCCGAACTCCTCCAGCAGCTTGGACGGGTACTTGAAATGGCAGTACCCCGTCGAGCAGTGCATCTTCCCCCTCCCGTAGCCGTAGAGCGAGATGAGGACACCCTGGTAGCTGTAGCGGACGTAGCTGGTGTAGGACAGCAGTTGCATGCAATAGGGCATTGCCTTCAGTTGCAGGAAGCAGCCGGACAGAATCACTTGTGGAATGCTCACGACCACCACTCCAAATATTCCAGCCTGCAATGGAAGAAAAGCAAGATGTAAAATTGGGTTTTAAAATTTATAGCCCCTTCACACCGGTGATGCCCCAACTCACAACGTCTCAATTCAGGAACCATGACGAAAAGTCCCCAATTCATGAACTGGTATTTCCACATGAAATGTTTCCAACTCAGAGAACGTCTCAATTCAGGAACCATGACGAAAAGTTCCTAATTCATGAACTGGTATTTCCACATGAAATGTTTCCAACTCAGAGAACGTCCCAATTCAGGAACCATGACGAAAAATTCCCAATTCATGAACTGATATTTCCACATGAAATGTTCCCAAGTCAGAACGTCCCAATTCAGGAACCATGACGAAAAGTTCCCAATTCGTGAACTGATATTTCCACATGAAATGTTTCCAGCTCACAACGTCCCAATTCAGGAACCATGACGAAAAGTCCCCAATTCATGAACTGGTATTTCCACATGAAATGTTTCCAACTCAGAGAACGTCTCAATTCAGGAACCATGACGAAAAGTTCCTAATTCATGAACTGGTATTTCCACATGAAATGTTTCCAACTCAGAGAACGTCCCAATTCAGGAACCATGACGAAAAATTCCCAATTCATGAACTGATATTTCCACATGAAATGTTTCCAACTCAGAGAACGTCCCAATTCAGGAACCATGACGAAAAATTCCCAATTCATGAACTGATATTTCCACATGAAATGTTTCCAACTCAGAGAACGTCCAATTCAGGAACCATGGCGAAAAGTTTCCAATTCATGAACTGATATTTCCACATGGAAGGTTCCTGATTCAGGACGTCCCAATTCAGGAACCATGACGAAAAGTTCCAAATTCAGGAACTGATATTTCCACATGGAAATTAATTTAATACCAGCTGAGTTAATTAAATATGGTGGAATTTCGTTAATATATCAAATTCATAAATTAATTTGTTTAATATGGAATAAAGAAGAAATCCCTCAACAGTGGAAAGAATCCATAATTGTTACTGTGTTTAGGAAAACAAGGAGATGCATTATCTCCATTGCTCTTTAACTTTGCCGTAGAATATGCTGTTAGGAAGGTAAAATAAACTATCGAAGGACTAAAATTAAATGGTGTGACTCAGCTGTTAGCATATGCAGATGATGTAGACTTAATAGAATTAAGAATAATGCTAAAATATTTTTCAAAGCAGCTAAAGAGGTAAGTTTGGAAGTTAGCGAAGAGAAAACTAAATATATGCTTACAGGCCGAAACCAAGTGTTAGGTAATAATTAAAATCTAATTATTGATAACAACTCGTTTGAACCAGTTTCCAAATTCAAGTACTTAGGATAAATACTAACAATTGAAAATGATATTAAAGATGAAATAAAAAGCAGGCTTAATTCAGGAAATGCATGTTACTTCTCTCTTCATAAACTTTTGTCTTCTCGTTTAATATCTAAGAAACTAAAAGTTAAAATATACAAAACATTAATTTTGCCTGTATTATTATATGGATGCGAAACTTGGTCCCTTACATTGAAAGAGGAACATAAATTGAGAGTATTTGAAAATAAAATTCTTAGGAAAATATTTGGACCTAAAAGGGATTAAGAGACAGGTGTGTGGAGAAGATTACATTCTTTAGAACTACATAATTTGTATTAATGTCCAGATATCATTAGAATGATTAAAGCAAGAAGACTTAGGTGGGCAGGCCATGTGGCACGAATGGGAGAGGAATGAGGAGTTCACAGGATTCTTATTTGGAAACCTGATGGTAAGAGACCTGTAGGAAGGCCAAGACGAAGATGGAGGGATAACGTTGAGATGGACCTAAAGGAAATCTGTAGGGATGGAAAAGAGTATATAGATCTTGCTCAAGATAGGGACATATGGAAGGCCTGTGTTGCTGCAGCCATGAACCTTCGGGTTTACGAAGGCTAGAGAGTTAGTTAGTTAGATATTTCCACATGGAATGTTCCCAACTCAGAACATCCTAATTTAGGAACTATGACGAATCCCAATTTAAGAACTGAATTCTTCAACAATAACTACCTTGTACATTATTATGCTCTTTAAACTAGCAAATAATGTTTTTGCAATAATGAATTTTTAAGATGTTTTCGTTAATGATGAAAGGTGAAGTATGAAATTTAGCTGTGTGTTGAAACCTTGTAGGCTGTATTAAAAATAAGTTGCCACATAATTCTTATTTAATAAGGTAGGTGAACCAAAGGAGGCCCTAGTTAAGCTTCTAGGGTAATTTACAAATTTCTAATGAGAGATAAAGTGTAAATCACCAACCCTGAGACCTTCTGTAAACAAACGGTCTCACCGATTCGATGTATCACTCCGCGTCAGCTGATTCATGACCGCAATCATCTGCTGTTACACTCATAGTTCGCCGCACCTATTCATTTTATATAAGAGCCTCTGAATGTGAGAACCCGCTCTCAAAACATCAGACGAATATGCAGCCGCATACATTGTTACTCTCCCGGTCATTCTCTCTTTCATAACCCTTAAAACTGCAGACACTGACACACCACTGCACTGGGATACAAACTTAACCACTTCATTTACTGGTTTCTCAGGATACCACTGACAGAACGTTACGTAAATATTGAGTAGAATCTGTTTCTCGCCCCTTTTCAAAGGCTGTCCTTGCTGGTGTTTTGAAAACAAGCTCGGAGAACACGGAGACCTTCCAGCACGCATAGAACTCGGCATGTTGAAAGTGGCACTACTTCCTTGCTGTTCACATGATTATTTTTAGAAAATAACCAATGTTATAAAATATCATTATGTACACAAATCTCTAAGCTCATTGAAAGTTACAATGCATATTACTACAAAATGTTCACACTTATCTTGCCTTGCCATGTCACCAAGTTATTTTACGAAGTGCACTATATTTGGCGGAACAAAAATCGTTATTAGGATGTTTGTCAAAGTTTCCAACCGCAATAAATTTACGAACGTTGTTTGTCTTGTTTTGATCATCATCATCAATATATTTATTGGACTTACAGCATTGCATATGGCTGTTTATGCCCATCATATTATTTTATTTATATAAGATACAATTTACATAAAATCTACAAACACATTTCAAATACACTACTATCTATATCAAACCTTAGAAATATACATTACCATGTTATATCATTTTGTCTAAAAAAAAATGCAAGTAAAATATATTCAATTCGCATGCAAGATAGAAGCCAAATTTATGGGAAATGATTACTGGTGCAAAGAGTTAACCATAAAGGTGAAGCAATAAGTAAAAAAAGAAAGAGCATTGGGTTTAATGTGAGACGTCATTTGCGGCAGCGTATCCCATACTACAAATTGGCCATTATTGCTTATTGCGATGGTGGTGTAATGGTTAGCATAGTTGCCTTCCAAGCAGTTGATCCGGGTTCGATTCCCGGCCGTTGCAAGATTTAATTTATTGAGTGGCCGCAGTGGCTCAGTCGGTAACGCGTCTGACTACCATGCTAAAGGTCCCGGGTTCGATCCCCGGCCGGTTCAAATCCGGGAACTTTTCTAACGTTGGAAGCGGCCCCGGCGCCCACCCAGCGTCGAATAACATGGGTACCTGGGGGAAACCCTGGGGGGTAAAGGCGGTCAGGGGCGTGATGCTGATCACATCACCCCCACTCACGACCGGATCAAGAAAGTGTGGGGCGTTACCCCCACACCCCCTATACGCCTTCATGGCGTGGTGCTATGCACAGGGGAGCACTTTACCTTTTTTTTTTTACAAATTGGCCATTGTTTTACCTTACGTAATGAATCCTGTAATAACGCTGGATTTTCGTGTGGATTATTTTACTTCTATGAGTTTGCAATGCTTTCTGCATGCAGGTGGTTTTGTTTACAGAAGGTCTCAGGGTTTGTGATTTGAACTTTAGATTTCTGAAATTAAAGGAATCACTCCTATAACTAATTAACAACGTTTACCAAGTGGATATTTTGTAACGTTGCTTGCAACTTTTTTTTTAAATGAGAGAATTACAAAACCGTTACATCTGTTCCCGAGGTGTCCCATGGGTCCCAAAGGTGGCCCATGGCTTATAGTTGGCTTAGAAAATGATGCTTGTGGTCAAGAAAACATATTTATTCATGTTCGTTCACGTTTCTACATCTTATTAGAGAAAATTGTTGCTGTCAAACTTTTAATTGACGAATAGCCGACCTCCGTGGAGGAGTGGTAGGAGTGGTTAGCACAGTCCCTACGACGCCATAGTGCACCTAAGGGGGGCGGGTACATTAATGTAGTGCCATTTGTTAGCTGTGTTAAATACTAATATCATTTTCGCCACCTTTGGCTCACCAACCTTAATATTTTGCAATAAGTATTCAAAATTATTTTATCTTTGTACAAGTGAAGAAGGATCAATTTTCATAATTCCTTGCGGTTGAACCTAAGTCGTTCCCATGACGCTGTGCCGAGAGGAAATTTTGGGGGCTCCAGCCGGTAATCGAACACAGAATCTCTTGATCACAAAGCTCGTCGGGGAGCTGTATCTGTGCGCACCATGCTTAACCGAGAACTTATTTTTTGACAGCGTGACTTACAGAAAGGCCTAAAGCTGCTCCGAACAGGAGGCCGGTGTTCTGGCCGATTTCGACCTGAAGCGTGCAGAGAGCCCACACCATGAAGAACCTCGTCGTTTCTGGTGGCTGGTCGGTCAGGAAGTAGACTGCGACGATGAACAGAGTGGGGCACAGAATCTGAAAAGACAATTCCGTTCTATGTTAAATTCATTTACTTCAAAATTCATTCATAAATAGTGACTCTGCTTTAAGCTTTCTTAAAATTGCAACATGCCCTTCGAAAAACTTCACCCCGAATGTATACTGGGAAACGATGTAGACAAGGAACTTAGGAGCGATTCCCTTTGCTGTAATCTAAAAATTTTCGGAAGGTACACGCTAAGTTTCCTGAACCGTAAGCCATGTTTCCTTTAACTGTGGGATAGGTTTCCATCTAATACTCGTGTATGAACAAAAATCATTCAACTTCCACACACAAAAATAAAAGCAAGCGGTCCCGGGTTCGATACCCGCTGGAGGTACATAGTGGTTGGGATCCCACTTTAAACTGGTCAAGTCCCGATTAGCCTTACTGTGCATAAAGTGGACTTAAAACACCAACTCAATCAATCAACAAAAAGAAAAGGCCATTAATGATGAAATACTGATGATTATGATGATGATCATACACTCATAATTGGCATAAAAGAGGTATGTTATAATAACGAAGGCATTTTTAAAATATATGAAATGCGTATGTTAATGATTGCATTTAAACGTGAGCGCTATAGTGATATTTTATAGGCTGGAGTAGAACATGTTATTGTATAATATTTTCTTATTGATATGGCTTCTGTGAATTTCCAGTTTGCATACTGTTAATAACTATAACAATGTTGCTAAGTGAAAAACTTGGAAAAATACTTTCAAGCAGGGTTTCGGAGCGGAGCGGATCAACGCTCCAGCTGTTGCCCACGCTCCGGAGCGAGGAGCGAGATTCTAAGAAATGGTTCGCTCCGCTCCGGAGCGGAGCAGCGGGAATCAGGAAAATTTCTCGCTCCGCTCCGGAGCGAGGAGCGATATTCTGAGAAGTTGCCCACTCCGCTCCGGAGTGACTCCGGAGCGCTCCGAGGTTGGATAATACGAGTGTATACAGAAAACTAACGATCAAAGGTTCCGAGTACAGTAGTAATTTTGTTTGTGGAATTTGTTCGGCATTTGAAAATCGCCCGTTATTGTTGTTATAAAACTGATTATTACTAAAGCTAACGCCACGGAAACAGACCAGACAAGATTACGTCACTCACCTACAGTGTTGCCAATAAGCAAGGAATAATCCTTACACAATACACCAGGGAAGGCACAATCAACTACATACGTACAATGCGAAATGTGTCAACTGTGAAGCGTAGAAGAAGTGTGGCAAACCTGGAGGGCCAGGTGTGTGGAGGAGGCAAGGGGAAGCTTCGATCTTCACTGGAAGAGAGCGATATTATTATTATTATTATTACATTTTCATTATCACTTTTACTACTCTACTACTACTTCTGGGGACAATATATTGCAATAGCAGGTGTGCCACCTGTGGTTTTATAAGTTGAGAGAATGGAACCACTCTCTCATTTCCCGCCACCAGTGATCGCGACTGAAACTCATTTCGGTTCAACTTCTGGTTCGGGCTAAGCACTTCGGCATATCGGCCCGACGTTACAGTTCACGCCGCGGGAGAAGTGAGTTATTCCGGAATATTGGTTCGAGTAACACTGGCGGAACTACTGCAGAGAATCCATTCGACCTTCTAAAGGCCAGGAGCACGCAGAGGAAAGGCGAAGCAACTTGTACGGAGGAAGATAAAAGGCAGACAGGTGTTCATGCAAAACTCGCTGGTGCACGATTGCCATATCTAACTTTCTTTTACGCTGGTTATGTATGATACTTTGAATGTGGCGAAAGGGAAAAGTTGAAAGTAATTGGAAATTCAGGTTGCTATTTTTAACTTTTCGATTTTTGAATGTATGAAGTTGAAAATCGGAATCATGCTTATTAATGTTACCGTAAACACGGCCAATTAGGAAACGTTTTAATTTGAAATACAGAGTTTTCATATCTAACTTTATAAAAATCCTGACACTAGAAAGTTGAAAACCGGCTTAACCAAAAATGCAAGTTGCCAGATTTGGTTTAATTTTATGAAGGTATAAAGTCGAAAATCGGAATGCTGTTTGTATACAGCCGAACAGGGGAATTTAAATAGTATGAAATACAGGGTTGTCATATCGATTCTTTTTCCCAATTTTAAAGGCAGGAAGTTGAAATAGGTATTTAATGGTTACATACGTATACTACTGCAAAAATTACAAAACGTCTGGTTGCCATATCTAACATTTCAAGTTTGTGAGCAGTAACCTGGAAATAGGCATGGTGGTTATAAGAAAATTGCAAACATTTTGGAAAAACGACGAATGGGATGTTGCTATATTTAACTTTCTGAGTGTAGAAAGCCAGAAAACGTATACGTGTAAAATTAATATTTTTTGTATTGAGTACGTTGTACAGAGCAAACTGAAAGCAAGTTTTCAGTAATGAACAATGTGTAGTCAGCAGATAAATCGAAACAAGATGTATAAACCTTAATAACCGTGATAAACACAAAATGTAATATTATCTACTTGGATAGGGGCATGTCCTGAATTTTATGGTTTCATTTTGAAAAACAGGGCTGCTTCCTCACTGATGGCATTTGATTTGATTTTTGTTACTTAGCTTTGAATTTTGGCTAATCGCGACGACGATAATGAGAGAATTGATAAATGTGTACTGAAAAAAAAAAACAAAAAAGTAGTGCGCTGTGCCCCGATAACATAGTGGTAACAACGTCGGCTTGTAATAAAGGGGCACTGGGATCGATACCCGGTGGAGGGACATAGTGGCTCGAATCCCACTTTAGGTAGGATTTAAACTGTAGGTCTATTCTCGATAGCGTATTGTTGAGTCTTAAATCCACCAAAAGTCCATAACAAAAGGCATTGTTTCAACGTATGTTGAATGTATAATTGCAATGTATATTGTGATAAATTAATCCTTAAGCAAATATAAATTTGTAATTCTGTTTAACAATAAGATACTTCACTTTCCTTTACATCTATTCACAAGAGCATAAAAATACAACTTGGAAATTCATTTCCAAAAGAACAATATCTTACTCATATCTTTTACGTGTGTATGTGTGTGTGTGTGTGTGTTTTCTGAAATCTGGCAAAGTCCTAATAATGTATTCACTACATAAGTGTCTATTACATAACAGAAAGCATCATTGGGTATACAATATCAGACGAATAACGAATTCCATGGGAATATTTCTGCGAGTTCGTGGATGTGAGTTCAGCTCTCAACGACAAATGGTGTTGGTTTGACCCGCGTTAATGTCATTGGTGTTTCCTTTGTGTTTGTTTCTCTATCACAGTATATTTCTTTTCCATAGTTTCAGTGTCCTATTTTTTTACCGACTTATCTAGGATTTGTTTAAAATTACGGAGCATGATAAATATACGATTAAAGGCAAGGCAAAGGTAACAGTCCGGAAAAGACAAATTGAAACTTATACTTAGTTGAAAGGACAACTGGTCATTGTTGATTTCAATTATAGAAATAACTTGATCGAAATACTTGGTTTTCTTTTACATACATTTTTGCAATTCTTTTTGTGCACCTTTCCATTCCTACTTGAACAGGTAGACTATAAATAAAAACTCGGCATGGTTTCCTTGAATTCATTATTACAGTATAGATCTTCCATGATTCTCGTGGCTTATGATGCATAGACTTAACAATTACGGATTTTTCTTTGTTGTTCTTGTATATTGATTTAACAAATCTAGTCACCTTATAATTCCATTAACGGAGACTGGTTGGAATGATTTCTCCATACGCATGGACGTCCGGAAGGGAGGGGGCCACGCCATCCGGAAATATAAGTCAATCAAAAAGTACATATTTCACGCATATAATTTCATTTCAGTCACAGTAATATATGTTAATTATTGCATGGGCATTGTAGGAACATGATAACTTCAAACTGTAGAATTTTTTTAAAGGGAGTAATACTATTTTGGGAAAATTCTGCCTCATTCTGCCCCCTCCCTTGGACAAATATCTTGCTTGTCCCTTCCTGGAAAAAATCCTGAAGACGTCCATGTATCAGCGGCGTTAAAAATTTCATTAAATGTCCATACATCACCGTTGACAAGCACACATAATATGCATGTAATGATACAAGAGAACACAGCTTTTAAAGGCTTCTTTTTATGACAGTGAAGAGAAGAACAACACGTGAAAGTAATACTTTTAAAAGAGAACAATCTAGCCAGAATTAGTGTAGCATAATTCTAATACAACTGGCAACACTGGATATGTCTGGCAAAGGCGATGTCTCTACCATGTACGGATAAGTCGAACGCAACGTACAGCGCAACCAACGAAGTTCTCAACCCCGAAACCACACACAAACAAGCTATGTACCAGTTTCACCCTCCTCCCCTCTTAAAACGAGCACAAGACCAATGCGCTAGCGGCTAGCGGGTTGCACTGACGTCAGTCACCTGCAAGGAACACGGAATACGACACAAAACGAAGCTGTCTGTTGTATGGGGGAGGTGGGTCGGACAAATCCGCAAAGCAGAAAAACTGATTGCTTGAAATTATTCGTAACCCATTCAACACATAACATTCAAACTCTTATATCTACGAGTCACAATACAAAATAGTACATCTCAATACAGAAATACTATTTACGTAATTCATATTTCAACTTACATCAAATGAACAATTTACGTACTATAGCTCTCTCTCTCTCTCTCTCTCTCTCTCTCTCTATTGAGCCAAAACAACATTCTTGTATTGTTTTACCAATGTTTAATGTGCACGATTGATTGATTGATTTAGTTCATTTTACTTCTCTTCTTTGTCGCTTTTGGCTAATCGCGAAGATGGGGATGATCGATGTTATGATTAAATTGATGAACGATACACACAAAGATTGTACACTCGCCTCACTTAGTACTCCGGCAGTTTGTTTCTTTATACAGCATATTTGCAGAAGATACAATTCAACATACAAGTGTATAAAACAAACTTATTACTAACTTCGTTGACCCTGTACAATCCCATGCCGGGATTTGAACCACCCCACGGATCCCTGACGTCATAGGGTGCTGTGCTGTAGAGCGACCACAAACAAAAAAGCTTCGGCCAAAAGTCCCCGCGCACCTCCCCCTTCACCCGTTCGACTAGGGCCATAAGAAAGCATGATCCACACTGTCCCTCCCCTCCTAGCGGGGGCGATTATACAGACAAACAACTAGAGTACGTGGAATCAGGACTGCAGGCTCTTTTCCATGTGGTTCCACAATAACCACTCCGTCACGGAAGTCGGCTTTAATATGCACATTCCCATTATTCATAGTTGCATTACAGCATTCGTGTAAAAAAAAAAAACAACTCCTAACCGCATCGGAGCGTGCTGTCAAAAGCACCACGCTCCGGAGCGGAGTGCTGTTGTCTCACGCTCCGCTCCGGATCGGATCGGAGCGTGCGTCTAAAAAATGTGAACCACTCCGCTCCGTAGCGGAGTACTGCTGTATCACGCTCCGCTCCGGATCGGAGCGTGTGTCTCAGAAAGCCCAACCACTCCGCTCCGGAGCGGAGTGCTGTTGTATCACGCTCCTCTCCGGATCGGAGCGTACGTCTCAATAAGCTGAACCACTCCGCTCCGGAGCGGAGTGCAATTATATCACGCTCCGCTCCGGATCGGAGCGTGCGACTCAAAAAGTCGAACCACTCCGCTCCGGAGCGGAGCGTGTCTCTCAAGAAGTCGAACCACTCCGCTCCGGATCGGAGTGCTGTCGTACCACGCTCCGCTCCGGAGCGAGGAGCGGAGTAGAACTGACGCTTCGAAGTCGCTCCGGAGCGCTCCTTGCAACGATACTTCACACTGAATATATATTGTACGCGAAGGATGAGCAGACTAACACAATTTTAGAATTAAATTGCAAGTCCTCAGCGCTCAACTGGGTTTCATAATGTTATTATACTTACATTGCAAGATTTAAGCAACACAACTCAACTTCCAAAATATTATTTCACTTTATAACATTTGATATAAACTCATTTTTCGATTTTTAACACAAGACATTTTTAATTCAATCTTCTTACATATATAACAAAAACGAATCGGAATCAACAACTTAAAACAAATATCGACAATGATACAGCGTTCTTAAGCTCAATAGTTCCCTGTTAATTTTATAAACTTGTACGCAATCGAAATAAAGTAAATATTGGTTATTTGTGAATGTAGAAGACAGTCACATAGTCCCCCCACTCTGTATAGAAAACTACTCGAGGGATCAAACATTTTATGATCACCCTGTATGTTATCTAAAATGTGCAGATCACAAGGAGTTTTGTCAAGACATAAAAATTATGGGTCAAATTATGAGGCATATATAATTCACACATACGTGAAACAATACTTAGTAGTAGCCTTGCGGAACCCAATCTCCTTGTTGGCTAAACTACTTAATATAAATAAAATACAATATGTACAGTCATAACACGACTCCTCAGTACATTAATTATTGAATTATTACACATCCAATAAACACCTTGCCTCCAATTATTATTTGATCCCTATATATAACTTCCTTAATATTGATTTGCTTGAACATGCCCGGTCCTTGCATAACATTTAGATACACATACGACAAGCTTACTAATAAATACTATTACTCCTGAAAGTAACACATTTCATAACTATCATGACTGACTTCACACATCTTTCTACAGATCACAGTGAAATTAATTCACCTCTCATTTCTACAATAACATTATTAATAAAATATATTTCAAACGCTGTCAATAACTATCATTTCTTTCCCTCAAAACAGTTAAAACATTTCAAACTATAGACATTCTGTAATGTATCACCTTTCGTGTACAAGGGCAAAATTTTCTTAATACTTAACTGGAACGATTCATAATTTGCATAATGCCATATACAAAACATTACATAGTAACTTATAAATTTAATTGAGATTATTCACAGCAGTTTTTAATTATGCTTCCATTCCTGACAACATAATTTGATTTAATTGTCTCTCCCTTGGATCAAATGACACTGCATTTTCATTCAGCCCATTACTTAAAGTAACATTACTGTTAGGGGAAACGAATGGTCGTTCACAGGGCTGACGACAATTAGAACATAAATTTACATTACTGTCGAAAACTGTACTATTTTTCGGTGAATTAGGAAAACAAGCCACATTAGGATCTGAATTGGACCTCGTTTGTAGATAACCTTGCCTTGTATTAGAACGTTTATCATTCTGTGGTGTCGCACTGTCTCGTCGAAATTGGGTATTGTTATAACTTCTGTTATTTGCATTTAAGTTTCTTCTAAAGAACTGTTGATTGCCATAATTATTTTGATTCCTTCTTCTGAATGTAAAGTCCTGACGCCGATCAGAATTGTCATTCACATCTTGCCGTCTATTATACGAGCTACCACCGGATGTAGAACCAAATCTCTATTGTTGCGAGAAAACTGTCTATTATTCCTTTGATTAGGATTTTGCTCGCTGTTCCTTGGTTGTGTGTTAACTGTCTGAACTTTGTACTTTTGTTTATCTCTGAAATCTGACACATTTGAATCCTCAGTAAACCTGGATGTTCTCACTTCAAAATCACTGGGCAAATCACACTTCTTACCAGATCTGGTCTTTATCAAATCCAGTCTCTTCAATAAATTAATAACGTCGTCAACCTTCGTTAGGCCAGCACCTAATATCGTCTGTGCCGTAATCGATGGAAACTGATTAATCAAAATGTCTATGACTTCTGCATCTTTAGGACGCTCTACCAAATTGTAATATGTTGAATAAGTACGAGTGGCAAACGCCTCCATGCTTATACCGCTATTTTGATCATACTTTCTGTTCCTCAATTCGGACAACTGAGCCTGCGTCAATGAGTATGAAGTGTACTTGTTCAGAAACTCATGTACAAAATGTTTGTATGTCATAAAGGAATCCACGTGCGTATTGTACCATCCCTCGGCTGGCCCTTGAAAACAATTCCGAATAAATTCCAATCTCTGAACGTTTGGAATCTGAAGCAAATCCAAATGTGAAGTTAAGGTTTTAATAAACTTCCTTGGGCTAGATTTCTCTGGATTTCCAGAAAATTTAGGCAACATATTCAAGTCATTCAATCGTAGATACTTTCGTGGTTGTTCCTTAGAAGTAGATGGTTTATTTGTATCAGAATCAATGATAGTAGCGTGCCTATGGTGCTTCGTGTTATAATTAGGTTTAAATCGTTTGCCAGAAGTTGCTTGCAAATTATATCTAGTTTTGTTTACTTCAGACATATCAGAGTCTATATTGCTAGATTGTGAAGCATTATTTGCTGGATCAACATAACTAACATGTGAAGTTTTATGAGGCTTCTTTAATCGAGAATTTCGCACATTAACTGGTGAAGTAGGAGCTGACAAATTAGATTTAGGATTTCCTGTAGATTTGCGTTTTCCTGGCATATGCAATGGAAAAGATTCATCTTCTGAAGCACTGGAAGATGACAAGGATAAAGATACAGGATGCTCTGGATTACGTGATATTTCAGTAATGTTGCCATTGTTCCCTGCAGCTTTATGGATTGTTGAAGTATTAGTCATCAGCAGTTTAGCTGTTACATCACTTAATCGTGCTTCACAGATCTCAACACGTTGAATTAAACCTTCATTATTACTTTCCCTAATCTGGCTGATAACATTCCACTGCTCGTTTACCTGCAAACCCAATCCAGCAACACTATCTTCTAACTTACGAATGCTGTTGGTATTCGCTTCACCAGATATATTCAACTGTTGGAAATTTTCATCCAACACTTTAACGTGTCCCTTTATTTGATCATTTGCTGTTTGGCAAGCTTCAGCAACCTGCCCAATCTCCATCCGGAGTGAGTTGCCCAACTCCTTAGCAGTGTTGTTCATATTTTCCATACACTTCACCGTTCTGTCTTCAAGTTCTGCAAACTGCTCTTTCTGAGATTTATCATGCTCTGACAATTGCTCTCTCTGAGATTTCTCCAGCTCTGACAACTGCTCTTTCAACTGCTCTCTTTGAGATTTCTCCAGCTCTGACAACTGCTCTCTCTGAGATTTCTCAAGCTCTGACAACTGCTCTTTCTGAGATGACAACTGCTCTTTCTGAGATTTTTCAAGCTCAGACAACTGCCCTTTCTGAGATTTTTCAAGCTCAGACAACTTTTGCCTTACGCTGTCATTCGATTCCTTCAATTCCCGAAACATGACCAATAATTGAGCATTAAAATTTTAACTGTACGCCTCGGCTACGGCTACTTATTTAACGTGCCTGACGTCAGTCTGGATCTACATTACAATAGTAATGTCAAACCCACAAAAACAATTAAACAAATAAACAAAAGGCAATCATTAAGAACCTATTTACCTTTTGTCTCAGGGTAAGTGCCATCAGTTGGAGCCCAAGAGATTACATAGGGTAGAACAAATCACACCACAGGGTTAGTTCTATATATATATACACTGTAATTTCTATAAAAGAGCACATGCATAAACATTACATCATTGCCCCTTTCATTCTCACAGTCACACTCGCATTCATTTCTCGGCAATCCAATAGACATGAGTTATTAATACAATAATAGTTCGGCGGCATGTTTAAAGTTAGCTACATTAATTTAAACTGTTCTTAATTTGACACTTTACTTTTGCATTTACGGAAAAACATGTTCCGGTCGGAGCTTTACCTGTACAACAAAACACTACTCCTTTTAAGTCGTTGTTGTTGAATGAATGTTAATCTATATATTGTTAATTTCGAGGTTAACAAGGATCACTGATATATAATTATATTGACAATTTATAGCGTCGTACACTCTGAATGTTAAATACTTTGGATGAATGGATAATTGAACGCTGTACGGTTTTACATGTTAAAATGATAGTTGATGCAATTTAATCACCGTAATAAGCAATGTCTGTTCGAGATTTTTAATGTAATTTAGCGAGTTCATTGGATGTCACGACGGGGCGAACGAAGCTTATCCATTTTCACGTCCATTCCGGCTTACCTTTGTCGGCTCTGACTGAAGTCCTCGTGGTGAAGTCGTGGATGTTTGCGGCGTGGTCAATAGATGGCTTCCGGGCGATAAGATAGGATCTCCGCATCTTCAAGGATTGGTAACTGGGTCGGACGCCCCCCAGCAGGGCCTTTCTCTGTCTCTACTCCATATCGATAGTACACCGACACGTGCGAAATAACACAACCCGGAACGGTGCGACACACAAATACTTTAAGCGGGTGGTTCGCGGAAGATTGTGTAGGATAACACGCCGAAGAAAAATCTGATTAAAACTGGTTGATAGCGCGTCGAAGAAAACCCGAGTAAAACTGTGTCTTCCGCTTCTCTGCCCGTCTATTTATTTGTTATTCAAAAGGTCTGTTACGGTACCCTCTCTGTCCAAGCGTTGCTAAATTGTCATCAAGTCGTAGCCTCTTGTTCTGCTATCTTCGCCCGTATATTTGGAGTTCTTTGACCCTTCTCGTGCAGCACCTCGAGTAGAGATTAGCCAAAGATCGGGCCTATTGTAACCTGCACGTTCGTTCCGAAGACAGTGCCAGGGAGTCTGTAGCTATTGTTATCCAGTCTAGCTGTTTAACCTTTAATATCGGGCTTAATTTATCTCCTATCAAATTCTGCTTTGGGGATCTCGTCGATGATAATCTGCTGCTGGGCTGTCTTTAATTTCAGTTGAATCTGACCATTGGTAACAAAGTAGTATTTTTATATTTCTTTACCCGAGGCTCGGCCTCTTCTCTCGGGAAACAGGCTAGTCCTTCGCTCTCTGCCGTCCAAGTCCCGGTGAACAGCAACAATCCAATGCATATTATTGCTTATTACGATGATTAATTGATTTATCTGATAATTAGCAAGATTTTATCGTTATAACATTCCCCTCTCCTTACAAATGAATTTTTTCTGAGCTTAAGATTATATGCGAAGGAGAAATTCATCAAAACACAATTAATAATTAACGTTAAATCTTGCCTAATTGTTACACATAGGCGCTCGAATAGGGACTCGAACCCTGGAATATATAGTTGTCTTTCTCTATAGACTAAATTGCACTTTTCAATTAATTTTACATCATTACATTTAATATTAACCAAACATAAAATTGCAGGATTACTCAACATTCATTTGCAGTTCTTGACTCTGTAACATTGCTCATTTAAACAAACACCTTGCTAACACTTATGAGAATTATCCTATTATGTATGCATATACATATGTAAACTTACTACATTCACACTCTAAGTTATGATGAAAATTCACTCTTTGAGATATAGTTCAGAATTATTGAGTTAATACATAAAATATTTCTTATCATCAATTCAAACCTTTTAAAATACATGTTTCTTTACTAAATAATATCTATTCTGGGTAATAAGAATATAAATAATACGTTATTAATGTTGGCATTAACATAACATGATATATACTCAGATATTGATATGTATATGTATATATATATATATATATATATATAAGTTCTCAGTTTTTTGAATATTAATAATAATAATAATATCATAATTGTGTTAAATTATTTACACTAGTATGCGGAATAATTTACAAGTTTAAAGGCTCGACTGGTAATCTGGCGCGTTGGGATTGAGTCCCCTACTCGTTGATGGTTGAGGCCATTGTTCTTCAGTTTCTTGCTTCTCATTGTTGTAGGCGGTTCTTACTAAATGAATAGCTTGTGTTCTGCCTTCTTTCATACGATTGTCTTCCTCCTCGCGTGAAAATCGTATGTCGCCCCGCCCTCGGTAACCTGCGTTTGTGTTCTGTCCGCCTCCACGGTAGTTTCCTCGATTCGAGCGTTTGGTATCCCTGTCTCGCTGTCTTGGAGGACTGTACTGCGATTGTTCTTGTCGATTGAATTGTTGTCGACGTCCATTGTATGTATTACGTGTAGTCGCCTTTTGCACTCGTGGAAAATTTTCTACTCTCTTCCTATCAAAATTATTATTCCCTCTTCTGCTTGATTGATCTTCCCATCGATGTTTTTCGTTCTCCTTCAGCAAATCCATGTCTTCAAGGATAAGCGACATTCGGTCAAAATTTTCTAACACATCTCCTGTAAGCTGTCTCTGTACGTAGCTCGGGTACATAGCTCTGATAGCCGTGAGGATTTCTATCACTTCGGTTCCGGGCTTAAGCGAACGGAATTCATTCACCCTCTGCCAGAAAAACTGTTTGTATGTGAGCTTTCCGTTGACGTCGTACCGCTTGTTTCTTAACTGGGTAACCTTCCTCTCTACCAATGATCTGCACTGAAATTGTTCAATGAAAGCTTTTTCGAAGGTGCTAAAGGTCTTGAACGCTGGTACCTGGTGGTCTAACCAAATGCGTGCGGAACCGCGAAGAAGTTTCTGGATGAGCTTCAGGTGATCCTCTTCGTGAATCCCATATAAAATGCAATCTCTTTTGAATTCTTGAAGAAACGTAGATGGCAAAGTTTCTGTCTTCTCTTGGTCGAAAATCATAAAGTTGTCCAGTGAAAACTTCGAGAAGATGGCACGCCTGCCTATTTCCGAGGTGGCTACACTGGTCTGTACCACGGAGTGGACTCGCGAGCAACTGCTATCCTGCTCCATGACGTCATCGCCTGTGGCTTGACTCCCCGATCGAGATGGTTGCTGCGCTAATGTCGCCAGGGGCGTTGTTTCTCCCTGGTCTTCCTCGTTCCTTATTCGTGGTGACGTAATAACGATTGAAGAAGTCTCTCTCTGCATCGTTTCTTTGATTCGCGTGACGTCTTGGCGTAAGTCTTGCGTCATGTTTTTTATCTTCCTCCATTGCTGTTCTTCTGAGGTCATCTTTGTTTCGATTTGTCCAAATCTTTCTTCCACCATTCTGGAATCCGCTGCAAGTCGACGATCAACCATTCGGAATTCCTCTTCCATTCTCTTTTCCACGTCATTCTTCTTTTCTTCTATCTTCTCTCCCAGGTGTGCCAGGTGTTCATGGATCTGCCTGACTTCAGTTTCCACTGTTTTTTCCAGGTTCTCAATGTCTTTCGAGTTATCACGATGTCTTTCAACACACTCTTCTTGGGCCTTTTCTATTTTCTCATCATTCTTTTTTAATGCTTGTAGAAACTGATCCATCATCTCTCGGTGTTGTTGTTCTCTCTCTCTTCTTCGCAATTCTTTTTGCCTTTCCTTCTCTTCTTCTTCCAATTTTCTCTTCTTCTCCTTCTCTTCTTCTTCCAATTTTATCTTCTTCTCCTTCTCTTCTTCTTCCATTTTTCTCTTCTTCTCCTTCTCTTCTTCTTCCAATTTTCTCTTCTTCTCCTTCTCTTCTTCTTCCATTTTTCTCTTCTTCTCCTTCTCTTCTTCTTCCAATTTTCTCTTCTCCTTCTATTCTTCTTCCAATTTTCTCTTCCTTTCTTTCTCCTCTTTTCGACGTTCTTTCCCTTCTTCATGTTGCTTCATCATCGTAGTGAAGAGCGTCATTATCGCTTGAACATCCATGGTGCCTTGGGTTGGTAACACTGCCGTTGGTTGCTCACTTTCAGGGATAACGGTATTCTCCGGAGCACGGTTGCTTTCTCCTCCCTGGTCGCCTTCCAGTAACGTCACTTCCTCTCCTTCCTTTGGATTGTCCATTTCTTCAATCTTCTTCCTTTGTCGAGTTATTCTCTCCATCACCCTTCTCCTCGGTCGTTATTCTCTCTCTCTTCTTCCTTGGATTCGATGCGTTCTCGCAGCGAGATATAAATTTCTCTTTTCCTTTTCATAAATAGACCCTACGGGGTTTTACGTCTCCCCCCTTACCATCCTTGATCGATGCTTTATCCTTATCGCCGCATAAAAATCCAAAATCTCTCGCTATGTAAATTACTTTAACCATTGTTACTTCACGCCCACTATATATATTGCACAAACAATTAAATACTCAATTCACATGCTAACTATGCGTAAATACACTTAAATACTCTAAACTAGAAAATTACTGATTATAGCAACACAAAGAACTAAACGCTTCATACTCTAGGCGTCCTGCGTGGTATTTTTTTTTTAACTGCAATAAGTGATTAATATTTGATTTTCTACCTCTATCAATCTCTTGGTTCCTGTCGAAGGCATGTAGGCACATAGCTCTATAACTGAATAATTATGGCACAATAAACTCATTTTTGCGACTATTAATAACTTCCTTCCAACTATCGACACTTATTTAAACTTCGGGCCTACTCGGGCCTAATTATCGCATATTCGGGCCTACTCGGACCTACACGTCGAATGTTCGGAATTACTCGTCGAATATACATGTCACATGTTCGGAATTACTCGTCGAACCTACTTGTCACCTTGTTCGGGATTACTCGTCGAACCTACATGTCACATGTTCGGAATTACTCGTCGAATATACATGTCACATGTTCGGAATTACTCATCGAATATACTAGCCTACTTGTCGCTTGTTCGGGCGCCATCTTTTAACTGTACGCCTCGGCTACGGCTACTTATTTAACGTGCCTGACGTCAGTCTGGATCTACATTACAATAGTAATGTCAAACCCACAAAAACAATTAAACAAATAAACAAAAGGCAATCATTAAGAACCTATTTACCTTTTGTCTCAGGGTAAGTGCCATCAGTTGGAGCTCAAGAGATTACATAGGGTAGAACAAATCACACCACAGGGTTAGTTCTATATATATATACACTGTAATTTCTATAAAAGAGCACATGCATAAACATTACATCATTGCCCCTTTCATTCTCACAGTCACACTCGCATTCATTTCTCGGCAATCCAATAGACATGAGTTATTAATACAATAATAGTTCGGCGGCATGTTTAAAGTTAGCTACATTAATTTAAACTGTTCTTAATTTGACACTTTACTTTTGCATTTACGGAAAAACATGTTCCGGTCGGAGCTTTACCTGTACAACAAAACACTACTCCTTTTAAGTCGTTGTTGTTGAATGAATGTTAATCTATATATTGTTAATTTCGAGGTTAACAAGGATCACTGATATATAATTATATTGACAATTTATAGCGTCGTACACTCTGAATGTTAAATACTTTGGATGAATGGATAATTGAACGCTGTACGGTTTTACATGTTAAAATGATAGTTGATGCAATTTAATCACCGTAATAAGCAATGTCTGTTCGAGATTTTTAATGTAATTTAGCGAGTTCATTGGATGTCACGACGGGGCGAACGAAGCTTATCCATTTTCACGTCCATTCCGGCTTACCTTTGTCGGCTCTGACTGAAGTCCTCGTGGTGAAGTCGTGGATGTTTGCGGCGTGGTCAATAGATGGCTTCCGGGCGATAAGATAGGATTAGGATCTCCGCATCTTCAAGGATTGGTAACTGGGTCGGACGCCCCCCAGCAGGACCTTTCTCTGTCTCTACTCCATATCGATAGTACACCGACACGTGCGAAATAACACAACCCGGAACGGTGCGACACACAAATACTTTAAGCGGGTGGTTCGCGGAAGATTGTGTAGGATAACACGCCGAAGAAAAATCTGATTAAAACTGGTTGATAGCGCGTCGAAGAAAACCCGAGTAAAACTGTGTCTTCCGCTTCTCTGCCCGTCTATTTATTTGTTATTCAAAAGGTCTGTTACGGTACCCTCTCTGTCCAAGCGTTGCTAAATTGTCATCAAGTCGTAGCCTCTTGTTCTGCTATCTTCGCCCGTATATTTGGAGTTCTTTGACCCTTCTCGAGCAGCACCTCGAGTAGAGATTAGCCAAAGATCGGGCCTATTGTAACCTGCACGTTCGTTCCGAAGACAGTGCCAGGGAGTCTGTAGCTATTGTTATCCAGTCTAGCTGTTTAACCTTTAATATCGGGCTTAATTTATCTCCTATCAAATTCTGCTTTGGGGATCTCGTCGATGATAATCTGCTGCTGGGCTGTCTTTAATTTCAGTTGAATCTGACCATTGGTAACAAAGTAGTATTTTTATATTTCTTTACCCGAGGCTCGGCCTCTTCTCTCGGGAAACAGGCTAGTCCTTCGCTCTCTGCCGTCCAAGTCCCGGTGAACAGCAACAATCCAATGCATATTATTGCTTATTACGATGATTAATTGATTTATCTGATAATTAGCAAGATTTTATCGTTATAAAATCTGAAATACCCGTAGGTAATGGCACGATAGGAACATTCTTCGTTGTCATTGCACTAATTTGTATTCACGACAACAGAACGAAAATATGAAGTACACAAAGGAAGGGACACTAATAAGTCTAAAATTTATAATTCTTCAGTGTAACCAAATCTCGCACACTGGCCACCAATTTCTTGCAACGATACTTCACACTGAATATATATTGTACGCGAAGGATGAGCAGACTAACACAATTTTAGAATTAAATTGCAAGTCCTCAGCGCTCAACTGGGTTTCATAATGTTAATATACTTACATTGCAAGATTTAAGCAACACAACTCAACTTCCAAAATATTATTTCACTTTATAACATTTGAAATAAACTCATTTTTCGATTTTTAACACAAGACATTTTTAATTCAATCTTCTTACATATATAACAAAAACGAATCGGAATCAACAACTTAAAACAAATATCGACAATGATACAGTGTTCTTAATCTCAATAGTTCCCTGTTAATTTTATAAACTTGTACGCAATCGAAATAAAGTAAATATTGGTTATTTGTGAATGTAGAAGACAGTCACATCCTTTAGTACGCTCCGCACTCCGCTCCGAAACCCTGCTTTCAAGACGGCGGTAATTACATTGCGCAATAAAGTATTATATCTGTCTACTCGAATGCACACCAAACTGCCTCCTCTGATACGTCATTATCAGGCACATATCTAGAAATATATTTCGGGGCGGGCGGGAGGGGGGGGGGTGCGAACCAAGTCTCTCAAAATAATAACAATGTTTAAACTAAAATAATTATAATTATATTAAATAAATTAAAATAGTATTTATTAAAATATTGAAATTGATTAATATATTTTTATTACATGAATAGATAAAAGGACGGTATAAGAATAATGATGTAGCAGCACGTATTCATTATCTAGTTTACGTGTAGTTATGGTTGGGAAAATTTGTAAAAAGAAACTGCCCTGGCAAGGAAATTAATGTCAAATAGATAAAGAATTGAATATTTATTTAATATAAAAAAATAGTTATATCCAGTTGAGGAAAAGTAAAGTACCTGGTGATATTTTATGAATGTTACGTTGTAAGTAGTAATAAATCTTGCATAAATATTGTACTATCATTCAAAGGCGTATGATCACAATATAAACCTTGCCTTGCAATAAGTTTGGAGGAAATGAGTAACCGTAGATTAAACAACAAGTATATTTTCATTATTTAATTTAACTTATTTTATTATTCCATTCCGGGCGGGGGAGGGGGGGGGGGCGGGTCCGGACCCCATGGACTCTCCCCCTCCCCTAAATACATCTTTGGTAATTATAGAAAACTTTGCACAAAGTCACATCTTCACAAAATTTCTTGGCTGAAACTGATCAACTCGTGGGTCACATTAATGTTGGTGAGATTCCATAAATAAATATAAATGAAGTGAAAGTAGACGATATATGCTAATGAGTAAGGTCAACCCTCGACTACAACCTTGCTTAATCCTAAATATCTTGGTTACGATTTCATTTTAAATTTATTTTTTACATGTGTGTTTCATGTTCAAGCAAAATTCGTCTTTGTATTCTGTGATATTAGACGAGAGGATGAAAGTTTATGAATGTAAACTATAAGATTAACAAACATAGAAACTGGAAAAAGTATCGAGTTTACTTGATTTAAAGCACATAGTAATATTCCATGGTAATATTACAGGAAATTCCCATGATGATGAGTGTGCAAAGGAAGCAGCGTGTCTTCCAAATATTACGAACTTATCATTATACTATACGGATCTTCTCCCTAGAGTTAAGAAGAAAATTCTGAATGAATGGTTTGATTGGTGTCGAAATGAACTTACAACAGTTGGAGAATCATACATATCATTTGCCGAATTCAAGCTCCACAAACCATGGTTTCAACATGTCAGTGTTACAAGAAATGTAATTAAGAGACTGGGATCGGGTCATTTATGTACTAGGCAACATTTATTCAGAATTGGAGTAACGAACAATAAGCGATGTGAATGTGGTTGGGAAAGTGAAGTCGCGCAACATATAATACTGGTATGTCCAAGATATAATAGTGAAAGAAATACATTATACAAAACTTTATATAATTTAGAAGTTCAGCTTCCAATAAATCTGACAAGTTTTGTTGTCAATCCGGATGTTCGGATGGGTTATAGTCTGTTAACATTTTGTAACATATAATTGTAAAGGGGGATGTTTTTTTTAAAAATCTAATGTCTGTGAAATAGGGGGGAAAAGACTGATATTTGTAATATAAAGCTATTATGTATGTTTTATATGCATATTATATAATGGGCAAAAACGGATTACAATTTGTTAGGTTCAAAAATAAAATAATAATAATAAACACACATAAAGAAATGTACATAAAGGCAACTGACCTGAAACGGCAGATCCACAAGTGACTTGGCGAAATAGTAGGCTTTGAGCGAGTACCAGTTGTTCATATACTCCCGCCTGAAGACATCCATCTCCGCAGGAACTGGAAAACAGATAGATATAATTATTTTTAAGGATTGAGTCTCGAGAAAGAAAGAAGTATTGTTTTCGTTTTTGGTAAAGAGCTTGCCTTTGTGTGCCCCGCTTCATTCAGTTTTGGCTCATCGTTATTCGTTAAACGTGTGCCGAACTGGTACGCTCAACACAAAATGTCCTTGCCAAAAATGTAGTAGTTACGATACAGCCAGAACTCGCACAAAGATAAGAAGAGTGGAAGAGGAGGGAGAGAAATGGAGAAGAAAAAGAAGAAAAGCAGAAGCATGGGGGGAGAGAGAAATGAAGGAAAGACATAAGGAAGTAGTGATAACTTTGACGCTGCCTCGATTTTACAGACACCTGCTTCCTTGTCTCTTTGGGGCCGACATGAAAGATATCGGCAGACAGTCTGTCCACCGTGAGGTTTTGCTTCCATTCATGAACTTTTCAGTGTTGCAGGAACGCTTTTGATTAGGGTTGGTGGTGGTTTATGAGTAATGGGGCCAGGAAGGGGGTGGGGCACTTGCCCTCCCTGAGATTTCTAGAAAGAACAAATGAAATTGTAATAGTGAAATTATGGCAATATTTTGTAACAAAAAATATTGTTTTCTGTGACTACAGGAAGTAAGTTACAGCAACTATTATTATTAAAGTAGGGTTATATTTAAGCTTACGGTAATTTTACACTTATTATCTAACTATAAAAAACAGCTTTTTGTCCAAGATAAATTAATATGTTAAATATCCAGTAATGCAAATTCTATATAAATACACAGAATATTGAAATTACAAATGTATGTAATTTTAAAAACATTAGTAGTAGTGGCAATAATAATAACCACAAAAATAATAGTAAAATAATTATAATAAAAGTTTCTATAACTGCCGTATCTGAGAAAAAATCCTTCGGGCGCCCTTGATATATACATGGACCAATTTTCCGCCACCAGGTTGAAATGTGGCGCTGTTCTTCGATGATGGGTTGTAATAATGACGTAGACTGCTCTAATTGGTTATGGATTTGCCTTAACCTTGCAATCTTGCAATAAACGAGAGATTATTTTCTCGCAACTTCCAGCCACTAACAAATGTCTTTCTAATTAATTACTCAGATAAATGACTTAACGTGATTAACCCATCATGGAAGTACAGCGCCACATTTCAACCTGGTGGCGGAAAATTGAACTATTTTTTCAAAAAAATTATCGACATCCTCTTCCCCATGGTCTGCATAGTGGATTCACCAAATTTCAGAGTTCTACGATGTCTCAAACAGGCTACAGAGGGCTCTGAGTTGGGTAACTTTAATTCTGCCCACCCGGTATTTTAGAACATGCCACATGGCTCTCAATTTGTAAAATAAAAATTCGCACAACCAATGTAAAAACAATATTTACAAATCAATATTTGAATTTCTTTACAAATTTTACGGCTACTTTCAAGCTAATTTTCACAGGTTTTAAAAATCTGTTCAGGAACAGATAAGCTTCATTCCATTGTTTTGCCCTCATTTTATAGTTATATTACCTTAAAAAACGTTTACTTTGTTATAAACTCAGATCAAGTGAGTTAACCAATGCACAAAAAATAGGTTCACGGTGGTGTGAATTGTTTGGAATGGAAACTCTTTTGCATTGAGCTACTACACATGAGATTTTAAAATCGAAGCACGTTTCACAATTATCGCCGAAGAAAAATAAGTACAAAACCGACTAACAAACGATCTGCAAGCAAGGAAATGGGACAATGTGAAAACTACGCATAGATGTTAATGTAGTGTTCGTTTATTCGTGGTTCCGCACGGCAGTGCGGTGTTCGTACCATCCTTACGAGCTGCCGCCTCATCTTGCTGTAGACCAACTCCATACTTACACGTTATAACCGTCTGCATGATATTGCCGTATATCAAGAACATGACAACGAAGGAGACGCAGCCGACGTTGCTGAAGACTTCCGAGGCTTCGTTGCCGATCCCCATGAACATGAGTCCGATGAAGATGCCGATGATCACGTGCGAGAAGATGCGGAGCCATCCGACTTGCTGAAATAGACGGGAGTGGCGAATTAAGCCGGTGCCTTCTTAAAACAAGGCCTTACTCTTTGCTTGCAAGTGACGTCATCAGCGGTAGGTCGTGTAGGCCATCACACGATATGTACTAGAGTCGTTTTCACGTTCAGAAGACACAATGGCCTCTTATGGGCAATGCTTTTCTTATGGGAAATACGAGCGCGCTGTTGTCAAATTTCTGGATTTACAAATTTAGCTTAAGTAAAATCGGTACCTGCAGTTTTGCAGGAAATTTTGTAGAGAATACGATGGTGAACACAAAAAACTGGTGACTTGCTTACATAATTTTAGATAAATTAAAAACGCAAATTTTCTGTGAAAACACAATTTTTACATTGTTTTCATTCCTAACGTTGAAACATGCCGTAAAATTGAAGCTTTCGTTATGAAAAAAATTGACACTGTTTTTTAATTGTCATAGGTGACGGTGGTACTCAGAATTTATCAATACTTTAAAGCATATTTGCATTAAAAATATTCAAATAAAGTATGTGGAGATTTTTTATATTCGTGCAGTAGAAAATGTCGTCGCTGGCCATTTTTTGTTCTGTAATTCCAAGTAAAAACTTCCAGCGACAAAGTTGTGGAGAAAATAATGTAATTATTTTTTATAACCACTCAAAGGTTCCCAGAAATATTACTTCCATGCATTTGGAGTTTCTTTTTAACCCGAACCGCGCGCGAAGTAAGGAGACGTTGTCTGGCCATCTTGAGCCGACTCACCGCAGCATTCTGGCTATCACCACAAAGTTTTCCAGTTGTTATTTTATTTCCATTCAGTAAAAATATGAACTTCATGCAGTTTGTTATAATAGAATTGAAATTACTTAAATTTAATAATTGACAATTATTTCCAATGCTGCTGTTGTGAGCAACATTAGTGCTGTCGCAAATACACGTTGTTTTCGTTTACATTACTGTCGACATTAATGCTGAAATGAAGATCACCTTTCAGTTTCCAACGTACACATAAATTTATAGACACCATATTAACCTTTGAAAGGCTTTCCAACACGTGACAAAATATGGGGCTTCAAGATAGAAATATGACATGCCTTGCTTGAGTCATTCGCGTCTTATCAGTTCACGTGGGCCATAACTCATTTGTTTGTTTGGGTTGCAACTTGAATCTAACCCATGTGCCAGGGTCCCCTTACTTGAGTGAGAGATCTG
Organism: Lepisma saccharinum; assembly: GCF_977018435.1. NCBI lineage: Eukaryota > Metazoa > Arthropoda > Insecta > Zygentoma > Lepismatidae > Lepisma > Lepisma saccharinum. The sequence goes on along the minus strand of NC_139244.1, from coordinate 6,517,582 downwards.
CTTTGGTCTGTTTAGACTTTTTCCCGCTCCCGAAAAAGTGTTTTCAGTTGTGTGAGCTCTCAGTGATTTTTACTTTTTAAAGTGATTTCTGAAGTGTCGTATTCGTGCATTACACTCGCGTGTGTAGTGATCGCAATGGATCATAGTAAAAAGGGTAACTGTAACGTTCACAGTATAATATTAATATTAATAATTACATATAATTATCATTATATATACAAAATATGTAACACCTTCATTCTGAAGGAAGGTCATGATTTCCCGGCGACATGAGCTAGCGCTGTATTGGCAACACTGTGCGGTTTCTCCATAAGCGCCGTTGTCTCTTCTGAACGTGAAAACGACTCAATGGATCATAGTAAAAAGGGTAACTGTAACGTTCACAGTATAATATTAATATTAATAATTACATATAATTATCATTATATATACAAAATATGTAACACCTTCATTCTGAAGGAAGGTCATCATTTCCCGGCGACATGAGCTAGCGCTGTATTGGCAACACTGTGCGGTTTCTCCATAAGCGCCGTTGTCTCTTCTGAACGTGAAAACGACTCTAGAGTGCTGCAGGGAGAGGATTTCGTTCGAGCGCCAAATAGTTCTCACGGACGACGCTAGATAGCGTACTGAATCGAGAGCTGCTTCGGTCGAGCGAATAACGCTCGAACAGGTGAAACGAGCGGCATACGCTCGAAGCCCAGTAGTTCACCGTAATTTGACTGCGATAGTGGGCCTTCAAATATGGATCTTGAAGTGAAAGATGCAGTGAAATAGAAACTTAAGTAAACATAGTCATCATCTCCATGTTAAAATGTATTTTAAGTCTCTCTTACCAATACAGTATTATATGAAAATGAAATAGATGATTGTGGGCTGAAACTACCAACTCTCGGATATTTTACAAATATGTGTCAACGATTTTTGTCACATTAAAATGATATTCTATTGTATGCGCTCCAGGGTGGGAGAGACTCAAGGTTATTAGAAGTATAGAGGTTGGGTCAATCCGTTGTTTACTCAGATGATGAAACGACGGTAAGAGGTGAATTTATCCATGAAACGAATTCCAAATCTATGCGCTAGTGTTGCACTATGCAGATAGGAAACCATGCCAGAAACTGAACACACGAAATCGAGTACACAAACGAGCATTTCCACCCATTTACATTTTGTGGCTTCAGACAAATTGAAAATGTCGATAGGTACTACTTATTGCTATGCGGGACAGAATATTATTGATCGGAAGGGGATTTTTTTTTAAATCCCGACATTCGGTACGGGAAATGTTAGCAATTTCCCGACTAAGTCTGGAAATTTTCGGGGCGGGAAATGTTCGAAATTTCCAGAGGCTCTGGAAATGTCGAATTCTACACGCCATTTTCAAGTTAAGTTTTGCATCCAGGGTCAAGGAAAACAAAGAAATGGACATAATTTCTTCTTCGGAGAATATGTTGAACCTAAACCAAAAAGAACACAAATGATGAACTCGACAATGTAAATTGATGAAATTTAGTAAATCATTTGATGAAGTGAACTAATTCTGAGTGGACTAATCACAGTAGGACATAATCAGCACAGATCCTATTACTTCATGGTGACGTAAAGTTTCCGCCCAACCGTTTGACGGCGTTAGTGGCTATCGGATCTCCTTTTCCACAGCCTACAGTACGCATCCTAATATAGACATTGTTCTTGTTCTGGTGTTTAATATCTGCATATTGCAACACTGTCATTCTACACTTCACGTGACTTCACATTGAAGTGATACATTCATTTGACCGGTTTTACGTCATCGCACGCAAAAACTTCAACCGTTACCATGGATATGGACCCGGGCTGGGAGAGACTAACGAGTACAAGAGAGGGAAACTGGTCTCATAGAGTACTCTAAATATTGCGTTTCAATTATCTCGATATTTACGTTTATTCAATACATTTCTGCAGCTGTGATGCTGATATTTCGTTGCGCCCCGTGACCTACCAGTGATGACGTCACATGCAAGCAAGAGAAATCTGTACAGGCTTTGTATCATAATAATCAAACCCAGTGGTGACCTATGAGAAAATACATCTCAGATGTGACCTGTCACCCTCAATGTCACCCTGCTATGAGAATAGATATCTTCCTGGTTGTACACGTGCGGTAACATTCTGGTTTAGGAATGCCAGAGAACCAGTCAAATGACACTTACCATGTTTCTCCACGTGCAGATAGTTGTCCTCTTGTAGAGTATCCAGAACTGGGCCCATAGCGACGTCTGGTGGGATGGATACCTCGCATCCGCCTTGGGAATGATACCCTGTGTGTGGTTGTCGATGCTGATCACAGTGTTTAGATCCAGCATCTTTGCTGCAAGGACATTGACACATTAGTTTCTTCAATATTTGTAGTGTACACCGTAGATAGTTGATTGTAGAAATTACATCAAAATTACTATGACCGTTTGTAAAGAAATAGCCGACCTTCGTGACGTAGTAGTTAGCTCAGCGCGCTACGACGCCAGCGTTCCCAGGTTCTTTGTGAGTGCTCCTTCATCAATTTCATCATACTATCACTCATCATCTTCGCGGTTAGCCAAAAGTGGAAGAAACGAGAAGTAAAACAAGCCAAACCAATCAATCAATTAAACTTAATGTAATTTTAGTGATTCAGTTTGCAAAATATATTTAACGGTAGACTTAACTGCAATTTAAAAACTCTTATTTATGTTAATGCAAGATAAAATATCAAGCTTAAATTTGAAAGGTTTTTTATTGTGATATAAATTATATCTCAACGCTGCACTATAGATCTCGTATACAATCGTCACGATTAGCCAAAAATGGAAGAGAAACAATGTTAAAGCGAGGAGGGACAATTTCCCCTAGATCTTTCTAGCTGGGGCAGCTGCCGATCACTGTTGCCAACTTCGCTCTTTTGGAGCCAGATCTGGCTCTTTCGTTCACTCGTTTGGCTGTGAACTGTGACACCCGCCCTCTGCCCCACCATGATGCCAACACTGGCTCCGACCCATAAAGACCAACCTTTGCCATGAGTGTACATTTTGCACGTGACGTGATATTCATATATATAGGCTGCGTCACCCACCCCCTCTGTCCTCCCCAGGTATTTTTATATATAGCGCTGTGGCTAAGGTGAAGATGACAATATTATTATCCGGGAATCCTTTATTTTCGATTTCATATGAACATCACTAGATTATTGAGATGCGTGATGCCGCCAAATCTAGGCGGTGAAAACTAAGAATAAATTGCCATCACTTTAAAGCTAACGGTAATAGCAGCGCCCCCACCCCTCTGACACCTAAAATTACCCTAGGAGGCACTTTATGCAGCCTTCGTTAATCTATCTCCTTGAAAGTCATCTTTAGCTCTATTAATGGTGAAATGTAGCTCTTTTATGCACATCAGGTTTGGCAACACTGCCAGGATGGCCACAGGAGGCAAGGAGAAATGCATTAGGTTGTTTCACATTCCAGTGATCATTGTACACAACAAACTTTTAAATTGTCTGTCACTTATGGCCGTGTGCACGAACGAAGATCAAATTTTAAACTCGGATCGGGAGAGGATCACTGGAAAATTCCATTGCACGAAGACGGTTGAACACTTGATCGCGATCTAGGAACATCAAAACGAGTTTATCTTCTGATCGGCCATTCGCGACCGTTTTGGTGTCTGATCCTGGTTCACGATACTGACGCTTCGACTGCAGGCAGTTGTTTTTGAATATAAAAAGAGCGGAAAGTGATATCGAGGGCGTGCAAACGCTAGAGATTTTGGAGGTACAACGCTGATAATTCGAGAACTATGTAAAATAAAAACTGCCAAAATAATAATAATAATTTGTGGTTCTGTGATGCAAAGTCGTAATGTTTCTAAATACTGTACTTTCTATCCCAGAACACAAAACATATATAAATGTCATATATTACGTGCAAGTGCAAGGTAAATTAGAACGGAGCAATGTTTACGATATTGCTACATGGTGTTGGAAATATGATTGTATAAATTTACGAAAATACATGTTACTGGCTATTTACACGACACAATATAAATATATAAGAATTAAGAAATGAAAAATTCAAATACTTACCACAGTACAGTAATAATAGAAATAATAATAATATATATTTATTGAGCGGGCGAGGATCACCGTACGCTGTTCTCCCAAAATCGAATGCATTTCGTAAGGCATTAAAGTTCCGTAGAAGAAGGTTCCATGCTTTCTCCTTCTCCTCTTGTGTTGTGTCGTCAGTTCTTTTTTAATATTATTATTTTTTTACACTCCACTACATCCGTTTACATATTGAGAAGGTTGATTAGTACATCTCTCAAATTCAGAGAAGTTTGCAGCCCGAACTATTTTATTCTCCTACATGTTGATACTTTAACACATCACATTACTCTATGGGGTTCTTGATTGTCATTTGTTTTAGCCAACCAATCAGGTATAGCCTTACAAATTAATCTCGGATAAGTTAAACGGAATCTTGTGAACTTCTTTTTTCGTTGGTGCAATGCAAATCTTTAAACCAAGTTCATGTAGAGTGGATTAAACTTGATCTCGTTCATCTGAACTTCGAAATAATCGGCGTTGGTGCACGCGGCCATTAGAGACAGACTGGGGTTGGTTGCATGGATATGCACGAGAGGTTGATCTGGTTGCAGAATAAATTACATGTATTCCTTGCAACACAGTAAAGAAACGTTGAATTGAACATGGTGTTTATTTCAAGGGAAACCTTTAATACATTGAAAACATGACTGTACAGATTTCTAAGAAAGGAAATGTTTATCTTACTTGTTTCCGTAGCCTCTTTTGTCTCTTCAGCGAACTCGCTTTCTGGAATCTTGTCTTCGACGTCTGATTTTTCCAACGCTGTCTGGAGTTTGTCGTTAACATCCCCCCGATCTCCGCTGGCCACTTCAATAACTGAAATGAGTAATATTAATTTCACTTCTTTTAACTACAGTAGTAACATTATGGTTTAAATAACTCCTTAGGCATATACCAACAATTGGAACGCGATGCACTATTTAGCCACTATTTCATATCAAGCTGATGGCTGCGTTTGGATCAATGAGATAGAAGTTTAGGAAGAGAAGCGGAAAACCTGAAATAGATTGTCTTTTGTTCACACAAATTCAATGTGCTGTCTTGCCTAACTATTTAATGGCGGTCAGGCACGTACCTAGAAATATATAACAACAATATTTGTACTTAATATGCCCACTCATAAGAGTAATTATTAAATTAATTAATTGTTATTGTTATTGCATGAATAGGGAAAAGATGTTATAGGAAAAGATATATAACAGCACGTATGTATTCATTATCTAGCTTACTTGTAGTAAATATCGCTGAAAATGTACACAAAACAACTGTCTTGCCAAGGAAATTATAGTAAAAATTAAAACTCAATGTTTATTGAATAACAAAAAATGGACGTTATGTTCTGTTGATGAAAAGTAAAGTTCCCGATTAACATTTGATGCATATTGTTGTAAATAGTAGTGTGTATACATCTTGTTGGGTAAGTGGCAGTTCCAAGCCATGTGATCCCAGTCTAATCCTTGTGTACGTAAGTTTGGCGGAAATAAACTCCACTCGATTAAACAACAGATCTTAAACAACTATATTGTTTACTTGGTAAGTCTTTCTCGAGGAAGGGGTGACCACCCTTGAGATGGACTCTCCTAAAGACGCCCTTGGTGGCGGTAGACGTGAAGCACTAAGAGAGACATAGCAGCAGAGATGGACACTGCTTACCGAAGTCTGCCGGGTTGTAGTACGAAGGGCATTCATGCCCTACAGAGCTGAAAAAGGGCAAGACGTCCGAAGCCCTTCCCCTGTACAGGCAGTGGCCCTCTGAGAGGATGTAGAGGTGATCGAAGAGCTTGAAGATCTTTGAGCTGGGCTGGTGGATGCTGCAGATCACTAAGCGGCCATCTTGGACCAGGGATTTCAGATGAAGCATCACTTGGACGGACGACGAGCTGTCGAGCCCACTGAAATGAAATATGCAACAAGTGGATCATATTAATACGGCAGATAACATGCTTGTACAAGTTATACCAGTCGAATCACAAGGAGTTGGATTTCGTAACTGGAATGCCCTACTAAAAACAGATGCAAGGAACTCCAAAACAAGACTTAGGCTGTGTCCGAAAGGTGCAAAGTGCAGACTTGGAGTATAGTCTTGACGGAAGTGACGTCACCTAAGGTGTAAATCAAAAACCCTGAGACCTTCTGTAAACAAACGGTCTCACCGATTCGATGTATCACTCCGCGTCAGCTGATTCATGGCCGCAATCATCTGCTGTTACACTCATAGTTCGCCGCACTTATTCATTTTATATAAGAGCCTCTCAATGTGAGAACCCGCTCTCAAAACATCAGACGAATATGCAGCCCCATACAATGTTACTCTCTCGGTCATTCTCTCTTTCATAACCCTTAAAACTGCAGATACTGACACACCACTGCACTGGGATACCAACTTACCCACTTCATTTACTGGTTTCTCAGGATACTACTGACAGAACGTTACATAAATATTGAGTAGAATCTGTTTCTCACCCCTTTGCAAAGGCTGTCCTTGCTGGTGTTTTAAAAACAAGCTCGGAGAACACGGAGACTTTCCCGCACGCATATAACTCTGCATGTTATTTTTCTAAGGCTAAGTCAGGCAATATTACTAAGTTGCACTACTTCCTTGCTGATCACATGATTATTTTTAGAAAATAACGAATGTTATAAAATATCATTATGTACACAAATCTCTAAGCTCATTGAAAGTTACAATGCATATTACTACAAAATGTTCACACTTATCTTTCCTTGCCATGTCACCAAGTTATTTTACGAAGTGCACTATATTTGGTGGAACAAAAATCGTTATTAGGATGCTTGTCAAAGTTTCCAACCGCAATAAATTTACGAACTTTCTTTGTCATCATCATCAATATATTTATTGGACTTACAGCAATGCATATGGCTGTTTATGCCCATTATATATTTTATACAATTTACATAAAATGTACAAACAAATTTCAAATACACTCCTATCTATATCAAACCTTAGAAATATACATTACCATGTTATATCATTTTGTCTAAAAAATGCAAGTAAAATATATTCAAAGAAAGAAGCCAAATTTATGGGAAATGATTACTGGTGCAAAGAGTTAACCATAAAGGTGAACCAATAAGTAAAAAAAGAAAGAGCATTGGGTTTAAAGTGAGACGTCATTTGCGGCAGCGTATCCCATACTACAAATTGGCCATTGTTTTACCTTCCGTAATGAATCCTGTAACAACGCTGGATTTTCGTGTGGATTATTTTACTTCTATGAGTTTGCAATGCTTTCTGCATACAGGTGGTTTTGTTTACAGAAGGTGTCAGGGTTTGTGATTTGACATATAGTGCAGTTCGAAAGCGCCAAGCAGACGAGACTACAAGACCAGAGCACGCAGTACACAAGCGGTGCACACTTGCAATTTGAGGTTCTGTGCTTGCTTTTCGCTTGTTTTAAAAAAATGGACGTCGGAAGTAAATTGTAGCTCTTCCATTGTGTGGAAAGTAGGTATAACAAGTTTTTAAAGTACTATGTAATTTTTTATTGGTTTTAATTATATATGCATGGTTTCTTTCTCGTGTAGTGAGAAGTATTTAAAAGTGAGAAAACAGGTTTTTCTTTTTTCCGCAATCGCAAAGCATATTGCGGAACGTGTGAAAATTAACTTGGAAGAGCCAAGTTCTTTCATATTTCTGTAATTAATAACGTGCTGTGTTATACAAACTTCACGCCGAGTCATGTGTGTGTTGTTCACGGAAAACAATAGGTGGTGGGTGTCTCATCTCGAGCAAGTTGGTGTCTTTTTTTCACATCATCGCATGCAAAATATTAATCGCTAATGTTTTTAAGAAATGATTAAATATTATCATTTCTACCTCTTTACCAAAGACTGGAATATAAATATACGGAATCTTATTTCGCGTAGTTGGAAATATCCGGGAACAAGCTCATTTATGTCACGTATTAGGCGCTGCAGTCAAAGTGCAGTTCGAAACCTTTCCGCTTCCATGCTTCAAGACCGCACTGCGAGTATGTTCTCGAAATATGGTCGCTTCAAGTACGATCTTGCAGCTCTCGGACACAGCCTAATATTGTATTTGTAGGACTACCAAATATCAAGAAAAAGTTGTTTGACAAAACTGAAATATAGTTTTTTTTACAAACTTTGAAAACCTGAAAATTAATAATTGTGTTTAAAACCATTCTGCTTGCACCCTACTAAAAATGTTATAAAGATCGGACAACATGCTTTGGATTTACAGAATTTCAATAATAGCAATCGTTTGCAAAACTAAAAAAATGGCTCTTTTTGTCCTCACGACGATAAAAAATAGAAGGTATACTCGAGAAAAAAATGGCTATCATAGATTAGCGCAGAATTGAATGAGCTGAATTTTGATGTAACTCGTATTTTTGTAGGTCTACTGGTTAATTTTTAATTGGACTCCAAATTCGAGTATCTATAATTTTTAATCCGACTCGCTACCTGGCTGGAAGTGACGGATGCCCGGCTGGCTTGTAGAACTGCTTTTCGCGAGTAGAACCTGTTTTAATTGCAACTTGCTTCTCTACTATATGCTGTGACAACAACCAATAAGAGAGGATGTTTGGTCATATGAAGATATTCTGAGCAGCCCTGGCCCAAAACCATGGTAACGGTTGAAGTTTTTGCTTGCGATGACGTGTGACCGGCCAAGTGAATGCATCACTTCAATGTGAAGGCACGTGAAATGACAAAACGACAGTGTTGCAGTATGCAGATATTAAACACCAGAACAAGAACAATGTCTAGATGAGGATGTGTACTACAGTCTGTGGGAAAGGAGATGCGATAGCCACTAATGCCGTCAAACGGTTGGGCGGGAACTTTACGTCACATACCATGAAGAAGTAATAGGATCTGAGCTTATTATGTCCTTTGCAATTAGTCACTTCATTAAATGATTTACTAAATCTCATCAATTTACATTGTCGAGTTTATTATTTGTGTTCTTTTTGGTTTAGGTTCAATATCTTCTCCGTAGAGAAAATTATGCTCATTTCTTTGTTTTCCTTGACCCTGTACATCCAGGGCCAAGGAAGTCAGTAATAAGGTGTGTTATATACAGTGTACACCAGGGCCGGTGCTAGTAATTTTGCCGCCCTGGGAGGTAGCGGCAGATGCCGCTCCCTCTCGAAAGCCCCCCCCTCCCGTCATTACGTAGCAACGGGAAATTGAAAATTAATATATTCCTAAGTAAAACATCAAACTATAAAATAAATAATTTTATTATACTATTAACCAAAAAGGATATTTCGCTCGACCACAGTTAAACACTAATTTTATATTAGACTTAATACTATATTTTATGAAAACTCTCTCTTTCTCTTAAATGTATCTTAAATGTAACAAGTATTAGGAAAGAAATGAAGGCTTGACTTCATATGTTTAACGTTGTAGGTCTGTGATATATGATTGGATTTTTAAAATGTGGGTGATCTAAGGTCTGAATTCTTTCCTGCGTTTTCCCCGCATAAAGCGGCTCTGGGGTTCACCCAGCCTCAAATGAATGGGTGTACCATGGGGGCAACCCTGGGAGGTAAAGGCGGCCGGAGAGTGGTGCTGATCACATCACCTCTAAAATGGCCGAGATCGAGAATGTGGGTGGCCCTACCCCCCACATCCCCTAAACGTGCCTTCATGACATGGTGCAATGTGCACAGGGAACTTTACCTTTGCATTTAATATTCTTCTTCGTATAAAGCTATCTTGCATAAAATAGAAACAAAGGTGTTTCAGACATGATTGATAGGAGATAGTATTTTTATTAGCGTTAATTTCCAAGAAGAACTTTGTTCGCCACTTGCCACGTTTACCGACAAAGTTAATAAATCCGAAGTTCTACACTCACATTAGGTGCAAAATCATGACTCTTTATCAGTTTAAGGTCTCCTTTCGTGTAATTGTTTTCTTATAGCCAAAAACGCTTTTCGTTCATCTTTTAATTCAGTAGCTTTCATGTGTTAACATTCTGGGAGTTTTCTACAATTTTCAAAGATAAGATTACATGTCTTTAAGCTTACTAATATCAGAGCTAATATCATAAAAGAAATGGAAAATTCACTATGATGTTTAAGCTGCTAAAACCTTTCTCTTAGAGCTAAAATAACCGTCTACGGCCTGGTAATAAAAATCAACTTTGTACCGCTTTAGTGGATCTTCAACAGTTTCATCATACTGAAACTGCTTCTCCTTTCGATTTCGGTCCTGTACAGTGTTGCCTATCTTTGGATCATCTATATCAAAATTCGATGCCAATTCATCAACCTGGACTCAAAGGTCGCCCCCCCCCCCCCGACGCCTCCACGAGTGGAGGGAGGGAAGTCCTACCAGGCTGCCAAGTGGCGTCTAAGAAACTTTGAAATTTTCATCACTCCTGCTTTTTTCAAAACGTGGAATAAGAAGTCATACGTACCATATAATTAGTGAGCAAAGAAATGTAAAGCCACACAACTAGTTTGCAATACACCGAGCCTCATGCGCGACCATTTGGACAGTTTTATTGTCGCCAATTATTTGAAGGAGCGCATCCTAGACCTCTCCCATTTGACATCTCAACAAAGTTAAGGCATCGAATCTGCTTTCCCACCATGTGACACTCAGTGGTTTTAAAGTGACTACTGAATTGTCTTAAAATCACTTCCTGTGATGTAATAGGGTTTTTGATTAGAGACAATTCGTATAATACATATCGTTGTTGCCAACAATAAGTAGTTTCACGTTCACCACACTCTTCGGTTGTTTAGAAATCGTAAGAAGAAGGATCTCTAAATTTCCGCTTTCACATGTCAATGAAACTTTAACATGAGTTCAGTGTAGGTCACAAAAGAGATTTACATATTGTTATGATATCTTTTGAACCACGAGGGGGGGGGGAGACGATAACAGGGAGTGTATGATACAGGAAATGGTATCTTGGCTCTGTGTAGTCTGTTAAAAAGGGCGTGTCTGTGTTTGTTCCTTAACGTGCAATGGAAGAATAGATAATTTGGCGTTTGTTTGATTACTCTGCAATCACATGCAGGAGATTCATAACGTGATGTTCTTTTGATTATATGAAAAAAATACTGGTGACATTTTGAAGGATTCTATAGAGCAGAAGTTTAAAATGTATTATACAAATTAGTAATAGTATTTTAAATATTTGTGGCAACGTGTTCAATTCACTGAAGTATTCTTAAAAAATGTATACTACTATGTAAGACCATTACAGACACATTAACATTTATTTCATAGAACTTATAAGCTATATTAAAAAATACAATACTTCTGCAACTCAATTCTGCTTTATGGCCAAGTTACAAAGCAAAAATTAAGCCATTAAGCTAAACTCCTACAGCTGATCAAAATCTAATTACGGTTTCGCAGTAACGCAACTTAGCTTTGAACAAAACTTCGTGTATATTTTGTGCTTATAAAATACCGACACGAAAGTTGTATTAATCATTTTACACATCGGTAAGAAGCCACACTTGGTTTCTACTGCAGAAATTAAAGACTACACATCGAAAGGTGGAAAAAATCTGCCCTTACATGTTGACCTGAGACTGCAGTGGCGTTTCTCAGGATTTTCGAAAGGGAGGGGTTACGTACACTATTTTTGGTAGTCATTCCTCATTTTGCCATCTTTTCCTACATTTGACGTTCTTTCTTTTTAGGAATACTGGGCCATCGGGAAGGGTTATAACCCCCACCAACTCCCGCTTGGGCACGCCACTGCCTGTGAGAATGAAATATTACTTTATGACAAGTTTGCGTGAAAGCAAAGTTGTACAATATTACATTTCATGTTAGGCAGACTTTGATATATTCGCGGAAACATGTTGTGCACTGAAGAAAAAAAAATCACTTCCCTACTTTTCTGGATCCCGAGCAGTCGGGAAATTCCGAATGGTCATTTCAAAACGGTATTAATTCTTTTCTTTTCTACATTGCAAGTGCCTAGAACTTATCGGAAATTGTTAGTTTTATTCCAGAAATGCAAAGACAATCACTTAAGGTGAAAATGACATGTAGAATTTGAAATTTCCAGAGCGTCGGAAAATTTCCCGACTAGTCGAGAAATTGCGAATATTTCCCGTCCCGAATGACGGGATTTAAAAAAAAAATCCGTTCCGATCAATAATATTCTGTCCCGCATAACAATAAGTACCTATCGATATTTATTTTCAATTTGTCTAAAGCCACAAAATGTAAATGGGTGGAAATGCTCATTTGTGTACTCGATTTCGTGTGTTCAGTTTCTGGTATGGTTTTCCTATCTGCATAGTGCAACACTAGCGCATAGATTTGGAATTCATTTCATTGATAAATTCACTTCTTACCGTCGTTTCGTCATCACGAGTAAACAACGGATTGACCCAACCTATACTTCTAATAACCTTGATTCTGAGAGGAAAAATCTGTTTTTGACTGTGGATTTTGAAAAAAAGTAACAACAATGAGGTGCATTCTTGTTTATTAATATTCAGAAATAAGATTTGTACACGACAGATTTGATTGTCCGATAATTAAAATCTTTATTAATTCCAGGTATTAAATGTTCGACGTATTTAGTTGAACAAAGTCTCTCTTGTTTTTGCAACGATACCAGGCCTCCCGCACTGGTGCAAAAATCCGAACAAGGTTAATTTCGGAATTCATTTGTTCGTGCATGAATTAACCAGCTACCAGTCGGCACCACCATCGATGTTAAATCCTAATTTTCTCATTAAAAATTTAGTTTATGTATCTATTAATCAATGATGATCACTTGTACGTGATTTTGTATTTTATTAAATGCCTTTCCCTTCTTAAACATGTATAAGAAAAGTCGTATTTTTAAAGTCAATACTTCTACATGACGTAACATCGTTCCATATGATCTGTCATGGACGTACACTAACTATTTTAATAAGGATGTAGAAGAACAAAAAATAAAACAATGGCTTATTGTGCAGATTTTTATTGTAAAAACTGTCAGAAGAGGAATCCAGAGCTGTGTTCGTGTTCTGTCATATCCTGAAAGGTTAGTTATTTATGAATTCTGTTCGCTCTTTATGTAAAAATAATTTCCATAAAGTTAGTTTCCACGGAGAATAATTCCTAGCATGTCTTCGTATTCTGTATTTTGCTTCATTTAAGTAAAAGGACATGTGTTAAAAAAACGTCTGAAAGATTAAAGGTTCGATTTTGTAACTTAATGTTACTTATAAGTTACACAGGAGGATAGGAAGCCAACGAGAATAGTAGGAATGACTTGAAGTTTGTTTGAAGTTCGGAAAAGCTCATTTGTGCATGTTATAATGCAGAAAGTTGCAAGTTATCGCGCTCCTATTCGCTTCTGCATGAAGTTTATTTCTTCTAGCATTTAAAACTTTGTCAACATGTACAGGAGATGAAAAAAAGCGTGTAAATATTAAAGCAATGAAACCTAAGGTAACGGTTCCTATCGTTCTATGATTTTTTAAAAAAATTCTCTTAGCAGGAAGACTAATTATCGTAGAATTTTAGCAATCATTGTCACACGAAATTTGAACCTTTCTTAAAGTAATTAGCACTCTTTGGAATTTTTTTTTTAAAAATATTTATGTTGAAAAAACAACTTAAAAATTACCTTACGCAAGCTTGCACGCTTCCCAAGGACAATGTATTTTCCATTGACAAGGGACTGTAAGTATCGTAGACTAGTGGGAATTAATGTAGAAGTAAATCGGAACCTTAGTAAAATGAATTTAGGTAATTTATTTATAATGCTAAGAGAACCAAACCTGGCCTGCCTTACCTAACTACGGAAGCATACATTGAACCAAATCATAAGTAATCACTAGTTTTGGAAACGAAATGAGTGTAACTAACCTACATGTGCAATATATGCAAAATATTTTACGAACATTTACACATGTGTTACTGTAAAGAAAAATCCTTTCTCACTGGTGCCACGGGAGGAAGATTTTGTGTTTCAAATCGCATTTTAATCTATGTGGTTTAATCCAACCCTACAGAATTATGGATGTTACTCCTATTATTAATAATAATATATTTTGTTGATGGAATCATCTAATTATACCTGTAGTTAATATTATTGCTGTAATAGCTCTTGTTGTTGGTCATGGGCTTTGATCTACTAGATGGTATGGGTGATTTTGATTTGTTGACATATTTCCTGTCCTGGTATCTTCTTCAGAAATATGTTGTGTCATAACATTTTTCTTGAAAAGCACTCCCGGGAATAGATTCCATGATCCATTTAATGACAAAAATTGCATTGTTAGCCAGTTGTAGGTTAGGCAGTAAGCTTCAGGGACTCTTTCTAAAAGATAATGTGGTAAAACTTTGCTTCATATGTTAGGAAGTTTAGTGCAATATCTATAATATTTTTTTATTTGCATTACCACACACTGTATGGTGCCACAAGAAGTAGTTACGATGAGAAATAATGTGAAAATTGAGTAAAAATAAATCAGTTGAATGGTGACAAGCTCATACGATTTTGCGCAATTGTTGAAGGAGCTATCATAGAATGGACCCTTATACATTTGACACTACTTTATTCAACAGATACAGATAGTGATCTAATGCATATTCATTTTCAGTAACTTTTCTTTGTGTTGACACGCTTTGACCTTAGCTCACTAACAACTCTTGCATCTTGGAATTTATCTTTTTTGAGTGACATAAAATGCAGAATGCTTTGTCTTGCATAGTTATATGTTTCTAAAATAATTTTTCGTCTTTTATTTTTCTCGTAGAGCTGAGATATAGTTGGCGAAAATATGGCGAAAGGACTTGAGGCACAAAACATACAAAAGTTACAGAGTTTGTGGAGACAATTTTTCAGAGAAAAGATTTATGAATTCTAATACAAATAAGTTAGTGCATGATGCATACCCAGATGTAGAACCAAGTAAGTATATTCCATTCCTTATGGAATAACATTGTCATCAGTTATGTGGCTCATGCATAAGAAATTGTATTTTCCCTTTTCTGCATTAAAAAAATATATGTTTTAGAGATACATTTAGCTTAAAGTACATAATACCTAACAACACGATACATTGCTTGAGGATGTTAGAAACAAATGTATTTAATGTTTCACTAAATAAATATTCCAAGCAAGATGGATGAAAAAGATATGATTTTCAGCTAAACAGTCCTGTAAAATATTTGAAAAGTTTGATTAAAGGAAATAAAATGCACATATTTTTCTGTTTGAGACTGTACATATGTGAACCTACTATGGAAATGTTTGTTGAGTGTGTTAATGATGCTTTAATAATTTCAGTAACTTTTATTCCAGTGAAAGTCTGTAGGACCTCAAAGAGATTATCATACCTTATGCAAAATATATTAATTACTAGTGATTCAATAAATATATATATACCTGAATAACAACGTGTTTGTTTATTTTCCCTTACATTTGTTATTAGCAATAGAATATAATGTTTTACATTTCCACAGTATGAGTATTAAATCATTAAGAGTAATGTACTTACTCTGAAACTGTTCTCTTCTTCTGGAGTATTTCAACATGTAAATTCATTCTTGGTGAAGTATAACATGTCACCATAGTGAGTGTCCGACCAAGAAACCTATCAGTATGACACAATGGTTTGTCTAATGGAATTTCATTAACAATATTATGATAATATTCAATACAGTGGAAATTATTTGATGTAGGGTTTTAAGGATTTCTTATAGTCTTTTACTTTATATTCCATATGTTTAATGCTAACAATATAATTTATATGTGTAATTGGAAGTAAGATGCTTGAAATAAATTTTGGGACTTGTAGGCATAATGACCATATTGGGCCATTCAATGTATGTGAGGAAGAATCCTCTTATCTAATATCCTTACTTGAGTTTGAACTGTTCTTTTAGGTCTACTTTATGCACAGAAAGGCTAATTGGGTTGAACCTACAGTTTAAAGTGGGATCCGAAACACTATGGGTCTCCACCGGAGTTAAAAAATGGGTGTGAAGAGCCCCTTGAGAAAGGTTGAAAGTGAAATGTTATAAAGACTTGCAAAGGATATACACAAAACTACGAACTTCCTCAGAGACAGTATAAGAGACCAGCTCTTCTCAAAAAGGTAATGACATTTCTTAAAGTGCTTTCATTATCTCCCAACCTGGTCAATAATTGGTAAGATCAAAAGTTTGAGGAAAGTATAATCTACAAGGTAGGAATAAGCCAATCACTTAACATTTAGACATGACACATTGGATGGTCTAGCCCTTGCAGCAAATCATCATGAGTGAGACACCTATGTTCAATACGAGGCCAAGTTAAATTTACTTCTTGATGGAAGGGATGATATGAGAAACATGCACCAATGATCGACCTGATAGTGTGAAGCTTGAAAGAATGATTATTTATTAACTCTTTATGTTCACTTTCTTTTAGACTGACTAGAAACATGTGTGACATTATTTAGAAGTAGCAGGGATTTTGTCAATATGGCATCCACTATGAGTGAAATGTTGCTGTTCATTGGTTCATTTCCAAGTGGCATATGTCACATGTCACTTTGGTGTGAAATCTCTCTAAATTGCAAAAAATACTGTTGGTTTCTTTGTCATCAGCTGGAAATTTGGACATTTCTTTTGTTTTTTAATTAGCTTTAAAAATTCATGTGGAATATTTATTCTGAATGCATGGATTGTATCATCTTCAGTACTGTGTTAAGTATATGAATATATAAAATACATATCTGTGCAGGATAAGATCTTTCAGTGGTGTATTTTTAATTCCATTGTGTGTGTGTTTAGGAGTGGGGGGCTGGGAGTGTGCTTATCTAGCTTGATCCTACATACTCAATGACTGCTTTGTTTTTTATTCTAAGACATTCATATTTCGAGTCCAGATTTTTGTGTAACTATGAAATATGTAATGCCATATGATGAAATTGTAGTCAATATGTAGAGTGGTTCCAGTAAGTAACTTCGAACAAAACTCGCTTGTATGACATACTCCTACTCCCATTCTAGATTAAAAATTAGGGATTTTTGACAAATACTAAAATGAATAAGCATGCAGTGATTAGTTAATAATATATCTTACAAACATTCACACGTTTATAGAAATGGGTTGAAATTACTCTCATGCAAACCAGAAAAGTGAAATTTCATACAACTTCGATTGATTGATTGATTTGGTGTTTTAAGTCAACTTTATTCACAGTAAGGCCAATCGGGACTGGAACTACAGTTTAAAGTGGGATCCGAACCACTATGCGTCTCCATATAGGCACAACTTCGAGATGGGGTGGTTGCTATATAGGCATTCTAGGTTAACTTGTGTAAGGTGTGACCTTTTCTTACTCTATTTTCCTATAACTATTCATTATCATCATCATAGTAGTTTTTACAGAGAAATAGACTGATAGAATTAAAACAATTACAATTTCATTCCAGAAAGTATTCTGTTTGATAACTTCCCCAATGAGCATACAGCATAACATAACCCATGGTTCTACAGAATAGTTTCTCAACCTATAGGGTGCGACCAACTCCTGGGTCCTGAGGGGACATTTGGTGGGTCGAGAAGTTGGGCTCGAAACTTTGTTAACTGGGTCTTAAAAACCTATTACCTTAAATTACTTAGATATATTGTTTTAACAATTTAAATTCAGGCCGTGTTGTTGTAAAAGAGCAAATATATGATTGTAGACTAGGTGCACACCCCTACAAAGTAATTCCGCTTGTTCCCATCTTATGGGTCCCATGAAGTGTAATATCCTTCAAGGTGGGTCCCCGACTGAAAAAGGTTGAGATCCACTGCTCTACAGCCCTGGAAGGTCCTTGGCCTATCAACTGACTGCCAGTCTGCCTCCCGCAAGCCTACCTAGAGGTGTGGAGATCTTCAACCAGTAATGGGGTGACGTAGGGTCAGCACATCGAACCCTCAGCTGTTATAGGAGATTTCCCAGACTGGGTTACGCTACTCACTTGTAGGTCCCCAATTTTCTTAGGATGGTGGTTAAGTTTGGAAAACAAGTACTGACTGACTATATGTATATATCTTTTATTCCAGTATATTTCATACCTACAAGCCGCCAGCCGATTTGTAATGGTTTCGTTAGATGAATAGTGTTAATGTTCCATCAGTAGTTTTTAATATACGTTTTATGATTTATTCTTATTTCCTGAGACAAAACCTTCGAATCCTGTCTTTTGTTTCCCTGCCATTTTCAGCATCAAATCTCCCCCCTCTCAGGGTACTCCACTGATATCAACTGCAGAGAAAGTGGATGCATTTGTCTTTCGTTTTATGAGGCCATAGACAGATGAATGGAATTTTCTACGTTGGTAAATCAGAAGTGTCTACATCTTGCGATTGAATATGGTAGGCCTACACAAGAGAGAAAATTACAGTGACGGCACCAGAAACAGTTGCTGATATTAAGTATGCTGTATCCTGCAGATTACCACCCACGTTAAACTGTGCAGCAATTGTTATGAAGAGAAAGAGACAATTTGGGAAATGTTGCAACATGGCTCGAGCGCCCTTTAGAACACTTTGGGTAGCGCAATGATCCACTCACCCCACCCTTCCATTCCTGCTTTTATTTTCTGCTAATAATTCGGGACATATCTCGTAAGGTCGTAGTATTTATTTTATTTAAGTTCATAAAAATGTTCTACAAGGATAAATACCATTGTTCAGTTAATGCAGGGGTCCTGGGTTCGAATCCCTGTTAGAGCTTTCTTTGTGTCATCAATTTTTCATAGCATCGTCGCAATTAGCCTAAAATTGAAAAAATGCGACGCTACATAAACAACGACGAGGGAGGGGTAAAAGGCATTGATCTACGAACAAAGTAATCGCCGTAGAGTTTACACAAGATAAAATCGCGATTTGCCCAAAATGTCAGAAAAGCAACGCATAATAAAAATACTAATTACCACAGATAATACACGGACCATTTTTCATGCACAACGGAATGATTTACGTGCTGGAATTTCAGGAACTTGAAATTATTTTCGTATGTTGTGCTTCTGGGCTACTTATTCTTTATATCTCGTAACTTAGATGTAGAAATCATTCAAACGTAACGTGCATTAACTGAACAATGGTATTTATCCTTGTAGAACATTTTTATGCACTTAAATAAAATAATTAATTCGACCTTACGAGATATGTCCCGTATTATTAGCAGAAAATAAAAGCAGGAATGGAAGGGTGGGGTGAGCAGATCATTGCGCTGAGACGCATTCAACTGTCACTGCCAAGAGTAAGATATGATTGGCGGAGAGGTTGCTATGACAACGCTTTACGTTTCGAAACAGCCGTAGGGTGGCTCCACATTCCCGGGTTGGTATACGCACAGATTACAAAGGAGAGATAGGAAGTAAGCGATCTTATTAATCTGTGACGATACTACACACTGAATATATATTGTACGCGAAGGATGAGCAGACTAACACAATTTTAGAATTAAATTGCAAGTACTCAGCGCTCAATTGGTTTTCATAATGTTATTATACTTACATTGCAAGAATTAAGCAACACAACTCAACTTCCAAAATATTATTTCACTTTATAATATTTGATATAAACTTATTTTCGATTTTTAACACAAGACATTTTTAAGTCAATCTTCTTACATATAACAAAAACGAATCGAAATCAACAACTTAAAACAAATATCGACATTGATACAGCGTTCGTAATCGCAATAGTTCCCTGTTAATTTTATAAACTTGTATGCAATATAAATCAAGTAAATATTAGTTTTGTGAATGTAGAAGACAGTCACATTTTAATGAATGAATCCTGCGAATCTCGTGAATTCACACCCGAGTTCATCAAGATACATCTTAATTGCCTCTAGATTATTATTTCTCGAGACAGTATCTAGCCCATACCTTCCTTTGTCTTCTTAAACCATTAACAGTGGCAATTGTAAGGAAAATTGCACTATTCTCCTATGACATACTTCTAAATAAGTCCCTCGCCTGCGCAGTGCCTTGTGGGAAGAAAGAAAAAACGTTTGCCAACACGTACAGTAACGATTGTCGTGTGAGGCGAAAACTAGCAAACGGGAAAGTACGACACCACTACTCCCAATTGTAATAATATTTTCCACATTATTATGTAAAAGAAAATTACCGACCGAGAAAAAAGATCTGAAAGCTACATTAATTATAATTCTCTAAAAAAACTAAATATGCTGACCAAGGCAGTACTTTATTTTATAAAAAACATAAACTAAATCGTAACATTTCAACCTTCTAGCAAGGTCTTCATCAGACTCTGTATCAAGTACAAAAGTAACAAGATACATAAAAAGAGCATTATATATACACAAAAGGAGGAGCAATTGTGGTGATGGAAAGAGAATGGTACTAGAGGAAGTTTGAAGACCTAAAAGAAAACTGATATGAGGAAATTTGTGGAACAGGAGAAGAACAAACTATAAAAGAAAGGGTCATAAAAGACTGTAGGAGGAGAGGATTCAAGAAATGCATAAAGGAGACAGGAAGACTACCTAGTTTGAAAGGCTTTCCAAAGATACACAAAGAGGAGATAAAGTTAAGACCAGTAATGAACTGCAGAAACAATATTTTGGAACCCTTGGAAAAGAAATTAAAGAAAGTGATTGAAGTGTTAGTAACACAGCAAGAAAGCAAAGCAGTTAAGAACAGTGAACAAGTAGTAGACCTCATAAAAGGACTTAAGTTAAATGAGATGAAGACGACAATGTTTAGCTTAGACGTGAAAAGTATGTTCCCGAGCATCAAGAGGGGACACGTTTTGGACATTATTAAAAAGAGAATGGGACAAGAAATTATAGGAGAATGGGATAGTGAAAGGGTAGTGAAGGCGCTGGAAACCATTTGGAATAACGGTTACAGTATAATGGGAGATAAAATAATGTTAATGAGTGAAGGACTAAATATAGGTTCTAGCCTAAGCCCAGCATTGGCTGAATTGGTTATGAATGAATGGGAAAAGAAAGTGATAGAAAAAGGAGGTGACAAAATAATTCTGTTTTGCAGATATGTGGACGATTGTTTTGGCATATGGAAGGGAACAAAGAGGCAGCTCGACATTTTTGCCAAAGAAATACAAGATGAAGAAAGAGAGATATTATTGGAACTTGAAATAGAAGAAGAAGACAAATTAAGCTACCTAGATATATTGATGCAACAGAAGAGAGGACAAGAAATTGAAACCGCTTGGCATCAGAAGAAGTGTGCAGCAGGGGTATTCTGCCACAAAAGAAGTGATGTAAGTGAGGGGACAAAAAATAAATTTTATAAAGAATATGGAGGACAGAATCAAGAAAATATGCATGAAAGAATGTGAAAAAGAAGGCAAAATAAATAGCCTATGGAAACAGCTGGAAAAGAATGGCTATGAGAAGCAGGATAGACTGGACATAAACAGAAGAAGGAAGAAAAGAGAAAAGGGAGAATTGAAAGAGAAAGAAAAAGAGGAGAGATGGTTTGGAATAAAGAGTATGGGGAAGACCACAGAAAAGATATGCAAAGTGCTTAGAAAAGCGGGAATTAAAACTTGCAGGAACGGAGGGAGAAGCATCTTAGGAATAGCGAGGAATGCAAGCAAGAAAAAGGAGAACAGAGAAGAGGAAGAGGAAGGGATTATCTACGAAGTGAAATGTAAAGAATGTCAGAGTGTGTACATAGGAGAAACGAAAAAAAGGCTGAAAGACAGGTTGAAACAACATAGGGATGATGTACGACTTAAGAGAGAGAGAAATGCGATATTTAAACACACGAGAGAAACAGGACATGACATAGAGTGGGATGAGGCTAAGCAGATAGGAAGGGAGAAGAGAATGCTAGTGAGAAAATGGAAGGAAGCCAAGGAAATAGAGAAGAAAGGTGAAGACATAATGAACTGGAATGGGGGACTGAAGTTAAACAAAGAATGGAAGAAGTTGTTAGAAAGAGTGGAAAGGACAAGAGAGAAAGAGGAGAGGAGAAGGGAAAAATGAAGGAAAAAGAGCGTGAGATATTCCATATGAATATCTCTCACATTCTATATGAAAGTAATTATGTTTGCTTTTTAGGAAAGTACAGTTGGAAAGTGAAAACCACCTTCTAGAAAGTTCCTAACAACTTTCTAATAGTCTGGAGGGAGTAATTTTGTGTATATATAATGCTCTTTTTGTGTATCTTGTTACTTTTGTACTTGATACAGTCTGATGAAGACCTTGCTAGAAGGTTGAAACGTTACGATTTAGTTTATGTTTTTTATAAAATAAAGTACTGCCTTGGTCAGCATATTTAGTTTTTCATAATCATGGAAACAAGGCTTAATGGTGTTATAATAATTCTCTAATAACTAGGTAAAAGATAAGGCGAATAACATTTAATTATAATCGAACCTACAATCCTAATAGAAAAATTAAAAAAAAACATTGATTTAAGTACTATATAAATAATCACTAAGCCAACAACTTAATAATCTACTTAAATAATAAAATTCAATTAAATATAGGAGAACAAAAAACAATAAGAAAAATTAATGGAAGTAAATAGTAATAAATATTCACGAATATTACCAGCTCAACAAGTCCAACTGGAGAATCCAATAGAAAACTAGCTTCGTGTAAATCAGCCTTTAGTTATTCCCAAATTAAAAGTAACTTGGACGGAGTGGGGGGGGGGATGTCAGTGATGTTGAAAGAGTATGAATAAACACGTGAATACAATATGATAAAATGCAAGTAACAGTAACATGTAAACATTTTCAAAATTGTTACGAACTTTCTGGAGTTCAAGTCCTTTTGCTACCATATTTAATGTAAAACATTTACTTAAGAAAAAGGGAGGAAGCATTATATATTCACTTGCCACATTGCAAGATCATCTTCGCATAAATAACATGTGCTGTTACGGCAGAACTTCCATTGATTTCACAATGTGAAATTGGCACTTTTTTTTCCGTCTCATTCTTCCGCGATATTCACAACAATTGCATGAAGGCGCAGATAATGGCTGTGGATTCATAGCAAAAAGCCATAAAATTATTATGAGCCCCGGGTGTCATTAAAGCATGAACAATAAGATCGTAAGTTCACGTAACAAATATTACACGGGAATATCTACGTAAGCAGGGAGTGGAAATTATAACAGGCGTAGAGACTACGTAAGCTGAACTGCTAAGTCATTTCGGTATTTGTGTGTTTTTTCCCGAAATTACCCGGTTTTCAGCATGATATTTCGATGATTTTTTTTAACTACAAGTAAATCATACACTGTACTTTTTATTGACGAGATAAAAACTGGTCAGGTGATTATACACTGCTGCCTGTTTTTCAATGTGCGATTGAAGTTCGGTAGAGGTTACTGCAATTTTGGGTTTTTCCTGCAGTCAACTTCTCAACTGGAGGTTAAATAATGAAATAAAAAGTTACATTGGTGCAAAAATAATCTTGTTGTACTTGAAGTGCGTAGTAACTTGGAAAACAAA
This sequence comes from Lepisma saccharinum, assembly GCF_977018435.1. NCBI lineage: Eukaryota > Metazoa > Arthropoda > Insecta > Zygentoma > Lepismatidae > Lepisma > Lepisma saccharinum. The sequence continues at coordinate 6,494,027 of NC_139244.1, read as the reverse complement.
GGATATGATCGCCAGACTTTGATTTGTGTACACGTACCGAAAACATCTGTCCTATCGTGAAGCCAATTCAGAAAGGGAAAGGTGGTGTGGTGCATAAGGGCGGTAGCCTGCAGTGGGTGTTCCGTTTTATATCGCGAGTACGAATCCTACTGCTGACGTTTTTGTTGTAGTTCATTTATCACGATTTGGACATCGATTCTATGTTTTATTTTGGGCGATCTTAAAATACGTATTAAAAATTGTTGCTTTTAATTACATCGGGTACAGATACTTTGTAAAAGTTGCCTACAAAGTATGAATGTTCAATGAAAATATTTACTTTCTCTGTGATGTGACGTTCTCCCGGGTACGGTACATGTACAAACCGAGAATAAAGTTGTAGTCAAAATATACGTGCAAATGTCAACTTATTTTTTCTTATTAGTTATTACGTAGTTTGTATTTGATGTCTCTTTCGTTCCGTGGGAAAAATAATAATTATTTATACCATATTGCTATTTTGTCTTGTGTGAAGTCGATCTGTTTCAGGAAAAAAAGCCAAATATGTAGTACTCCCTCTGTCCCATAATTATTGTCCGGTACACTTTTGTTTGTTGTCACAAAATATTTGTCCGATATTCAAACTGTGACATTGGTGTATACAGAAGAAGAAAATGAAACACGGGAATGAGTCATAGAACGTTATTACTCAAGGATCAGTACAAATTGGCCGATCAAGTATACAAAAGAACATAAATAAAAAGTTACCATTTTGGCATACCGGACTATAATTATGGGACAGAGGGAGTAAGTGTTTTCTCCTCATATTTATTTCTTTGTAGCAACGCAATACGTAGAACGTTAGGTTCTGTATTTACAATATAAACAATGAATTTCAACAACCGCATGTGCCTTATTGTAGTTCTACCTTTTCACACCAGGCGAAATTTGATTTGATTTGAATTGAGACATTTAGATGGCAGTGAGATCGAATTTCACGCGGAAGCATTGCCAACTCACAATGGACATTTCCACTTTGACATGAAAAACGTTTTAAATCCATTCATTTTACAGATAATGACACAAACATGAGATGAGCAAAATATCTCGGCGATATTTGTTTTGGTTCTCGAGAAACACGCCTTCAAACACCGCTGAAATTCACCTCCTACGTCACGGATTTGAAAATGTCCTCTCCACAGACACGAGGTCCTCTGACGTCATCCATTAGAAATGCGTGCAGGCAGGGCTTCTGGGCGTCCCGTCAACTTAGCATGAGCCGCGGAAGCGACAGCAGTCACTCGTTACTGTGTAAAACAAGTATCTTGTAACTTCCAGTGCAAAAATCTGTGCTCTATTTCTTGGAGATGAATTATGCCCTAGCAGTATAGCAGTATTTACTATAATTCAGCCACTCGGTAGAGGGTTTTCCCATTAGGGTGACAAAGCAAAACTTGTAGCAGTCAATGGCTGAACACGTGGACAGCCTTGTTCATTGCGAATACATAGGTTGGTTCTGACTTGCAAGAACTTAATGTTATAGGAATGCCTTTTCTGGAATTACAATTATTTTCGTCATAATATTCTCTTCGCAAATTTTAAGATAATACGTTTAGAACACTGGTTTACACGCCAATTTCTGCAATATAAGAGGTGATACGGTATAAAAAGGTACGGGGAGTTTTTAAATTTCTTGCAGTAAATTACAGTTTTCTTCAGTTAATATATATATTGCAAGTTTTTTTATTTAGCCTACTTTTACGTCGCTTTTCCATCACTTTGTTTAACCGCAACGATGAGAACGCATGGCTAATTTATTATGTATCTTCTCTAACATTACATTTCTTCCCACTTTTGGCTAATCGCTACAATGAAGATGAATGACTACAAGCAGTATTTGAAGTCGGGGTGCACACCCAACCTGCCACGATACGAGACGAACTTTTTCTTCTGTCTCATCTCATTTCGAAAACATTCACTAGTTCTTGTCCCATCTCCTTTTATGAGACGAGACGGAAAATGTATCGTCTCGTGAGCAACACTAACATTAACAAGAGAAGCATCCCCCTAGCTGTCCCCAAAGTCTCGAGCAAACATCCTCCCATGTAACAATTTCCAGTTCAATGAAATGTCACTCACAAGGGAACAGTCATGCTCAGGTCGAGAGTCAAATCTGGAACATGCGACTTCCTCAGATAAATCATGAACTTTGTGTATAATAATTACAACGCCAGTTCATTTCTGGTAATTCTGAATCTGCGGTTTGGTTTGCATATATAAGCAGGATAATATTCAGTTTTCGAGGGCTCGTACCGTTAAAACGAGGAGTCAAATATATATATATATATATATATATTAATATTTAATTTGTATTTGTATTTATAATGATAACTAGGGGTCGGAAGTTGAGGAAAAATCCTTTTTTTCCCTAGTGTCCGAAGACGAGGCCAAACATAATATATGTTCATTTTGGGTCGTCATTTGTCCTTTTTTGCATTTTTCGGCTTATTGGTCTTTTATAGGTGTTAGAGCTTTTTTTGCAACTTCACCTTCTTTCGACTACGTTTTTACTGCCCATTCTCAATTCGAATCATCATCAGTTCATCACCTCTTAAACGTCCTTTCTGTAGTAAAGAAATAAAAAAAGTGTTGCGGCTCCGGACTGTTGTCTCCCTTCACCGCTGAGATTATGATAAAAAAAATAACACTCGCGTACTGATTATACGTGGCTTTATTGTATATAAAGCATGAGCGAACTGTAAATATACATAAAAATACATGAAAGTACGTAGCGTTGTGAAAAGCGATCTTTTCGCGTGCAGGTGTCTGCCTCTGCTGTACGCTCGACGATGTTCTATTGTTTTTAGTAATTCTTAACGCCAAGAGATGGCGCTGGTTGGCCTTTTACATACTGTTTTGCGATTGACGGAACATGCCGCCCACCTTGAACGCACTGCCTTCAACCTAATTAAGTCACACTAGTTACACTACACTGGAAGGGGGCACAGCCTCCCGACTGCTCTCTTCGTCTGGCCGTGGATTGTTTTTATGGATACCACCCGAACAAGTCCATCACCTCCAGGATGTAGCTCGATGATTCTTCCTAACTTCCAGCTCAAGGGGGGGAAGGTTGTCTTCTTTGAGTAAGACCAGGTCTCCAACGCGTAGATTAGTGTTCTTCCGTTTCCATTTGGATCGTTGTTGAAGGTTTGCGAGATATTCACGTGACCACCTGTTCCAAAAATGTTGATATAACTGTTGCATATGCTGCCACCTGGATAGTCTATTCACTGGAATTAAGTTCAAATCAGGTTCGGAAATGGTAGTGAGTGCCTCACCAACTAGAAAATGGCTAGGGGTTAAAGGGTTGAGGTCATTCGGGTCATTAGATAAAGGAGTCAAGGGTCTAGAATTTAAGCAAGCTTCGATGAGTGTTAGATATGTGTAAGTCTCTTCGTAAGTGAATGAGGCGTTTCCTATTATCCTCTTCAAGTGATACTTCAGCGACTTCACTGCATCTTCCCAGAGGCCTCCCATACTTGCTGACCTTGGGGGTATGAAATGCCATTCAATGTTGTCAGAAGCTAGGAAAATCTGGACCTTTTCTTGATGAACTTGTGACATGAATAATGCTTGTAACTCTCGTAATTCACGTTGTGCACCTACAAAGTTTGTTGCATTATCAGAGAAAATTTTAGCACATCTTCCTCGTCGAGAGATGAATCGTTTCAATGCTCCAATAAATGAATCTGTAGTTAAGTTGCTGACTAGTTCGATATGTACAGCTTTTGTAGCCAGGCAGACAAAAATTGCGATGTAAGCCTTTTCTAGTCTGCTGCCACGACGATTGTTGGTTTTGATATAAATTGGACCGCAATAATCTACACCGCTGTGTAAAAATGGTTTACTTGGTGTCACTCTTTCTCTTGGAAGGTCTCCCATCAGCTGTTCAAATGTCTTCGGTTTGTTTTTGAAGCAAACAATGCACTGATGTACAATTCTTCTGGTTAAATTACGTCCACTGAGGGGCCAATACGATTGTCTTAGTGACGTCAGCAGAAGTTGAGGTCCAGCGTGGAGTAGTCTTCTATGCTCATTTTCAGCAATCAAAATAGTCAATCTGGAGTTTGCAGGTAGAATAATTGGATATTTTTGGTCATATGTATTTTCAGATGCTGCAAGTCTTCCGCCCACCCTAATTACCTGATTCTTGTCGAGAAACGGATTTAAGTTAAGTAGTCTGCTTGACTTGGGTAGTTCTGCTTTACTTTTGAGAGCTTGCAACTCTGGTTGAAATTCTTGTTCTTGAGTAAGTTTTATTAAGCATGTAATAGCTGATTGCAGTTCAGTTGTTGTCAATGGTCCAAACTGTCGTTCATGCTGTAACTTTCTTGAGTTGTGAGAAAATCTCATACAATACGCTGTTATTCTCTGTAATCTTTCTAATGTGGAGTATCGTTCAAGTAACTCAAATGACTTTGTAGTTGTTAAGGCGACTGTAGTTTTCCTTTGTTCAGGTAAATCTTGAGGTTCAACTGTAATCTCATTGTGATCAATAAGTTCATTTGTTAGCCATGATGGTCCATGCCACCAAGATTTAGCATTTGGCATTTGTGATGGTAACAAGCCTCTTGAAATATGATCTGCTGGATTGTCTTGAGTTCTTACGTGTCTCCATTCGTAACTGCTTGTCAGTTTCTGTATTTCAGCCACTCTGTTGGCCACGAAAGTTTTCCATTGTGATGAAGGCGCTTTCAGCCAAGCTAGTACAATAGTAGAGTCTGACCATAGAATAATCTTCATTCCTGTCCATTTTAGAGCTTCTGTGACCTTGTGTGTAAGTCTGGCAAGAAGTAATGCTCCACAAAGTTCCAAACGTGGTAAAGTTACCTTTTTTAGAGGGGCAACGCGAGATTTCGAACAAAGTAAAGTAGACGTGATATGTCCATTTGAATCTTTGCATTTAATGCTCCATAACCAAGCTCAGATGCGTCGCTGAATCCGTGTATCTCTACTTCTGATGTTGGTTCGGTCATTGTCCATCTGGGAACATGAAGTTTCTCTAGCTGTGGTAGTTCCTTGCGAAAGTGATCCCATTCTGAATGCAGTGATGATGGTAATGTTTCATCCCAATCTAGTCTCAATCTCCACAGATGTTGAAGAAATACCTTTGCTTTGAGTATGACTGGTCCTATTATTCCTAATGGATCGAAGATACCAGCAATGGTGGATAAAATAGATCGTTTGGAAATTCTTTCACTTCGATTTGTATCCTTTATTGTGAAGTAAAATTCATCTGTGGTTGGATTCCATAATAATCCTAAACTCCTTATAGTTTGTTGTGCTTCATCAATGTGATCTAGTTTTGTTTCTTGATGTTCTACTGGAATGTGAGATAATAATGTTGGGTCATTAGCACACCATTTTCTCAATTGAAATCCTCCACGTTGTAATAATGCGATGAGACTGTTCTGCAATTCTAATATTTCTTCCTTTGTATTGGAACCTGTTAGAATATCATCAACGTAGATATCTCTAAGTACGACTTCTGCAGCCTTTGGGAAGTCCTGTTTTTCATCTAATGCAAGTTGTTCAAGACATCTCGTAGCAAGAAATGGCGCTGAAGCTGTCCCATACGTCACTGTTGAGAGCTGAAATGTTTGGAGAGGTTTCTGTGGGTCATCACGCCAAAGAATCTTTTGTAGACAATTATCTTCTGAATGAACTTGTATTTGTCTATACATTTTCTGAATGTCACAATTAATGACGTATTTGTGTTGCCTAAATCGTGTGACAATAGCGAATATGTCATCTTGTATTGTAGGTCCCACCATTAGAATATCGTTGAGTGATAATCCACTGGAAGTTTTGCATGAGGCATCGAAAACAACACGGTGCTTCGATGTGGAGCTTGTTTCCTTGGTTACGCAATGATGAGGCAAGAAACATTCTGAAATGTGACATTCATCTTCCTCAATACGTTGCATGTGTTTCAAACTTTCATATTCGTTCATGAAATTGACATAAGCATCCTTCAATTCTGGATTCTTGACGAGCCTCTTCTCCAATAAATGAAATCTTCTTGTTGCTATTTCCTTCGAATCACCTAATTTGCTTATGCTGTCCTTTACTGGCAATCTAACAATAAATCTTCCAGTTTCATCTCTCTTGAAATTAGCCTTAAAATGTTCTTCACAAGCAATCTCTTCTGCAGATAAGCTAGGCTTAACGTTGCATTCTTCAAGTGACCAGAATCTTTGCAGTTGATCTTCGATTCGTTCTTCTATGCTAAGACAACATACGTTTGGTGATGCATGATGTGACGTAATATCATATTTACCTCCCACGATCCATCCGAAAGTGGTTTTCTGTAGAGTTGGCAACCCTGGTGCGAGACGTATTTGACCTATGCAAAGCAGATCAAAGAATCTTCCCGCTCCGATCAGTAAGTCTACTCTTTGAGGTGTATTGAATTGTGGATCTGCCAAATGAATATTCTGTGGAATATTCCAATTGCGGACATTAATCGGAAGTGCTGGCAGTTCTTGTGTGATTTCAGGCAGAACGACAAATTCTAATGTGGCAGAATAAGCATTAAATCTTGATTTGACAGTGGCTTGAACGCTGTGACACGCCTTTGATTCTGATGCGCCTATTCCATTTATGTGAGACACCCTGTTCGTTCTTTTCAATTTCAACATTTGCGCCATTCTCGAACTGATAAAGTTTGATTGCGATGCCGAATCGAGAAGCGCTCGACAACTATGATATGATCCTTGTGCATTACTAACATAAACAACTGCTGTACATAACATTACATTTGTTTGTTTCTGAGTATTCTGTGTTACACATGTAACGGATTCTTTATCTCTCCGCCCTGCACTCGCAGTGACGTAGTTTTCTGATTGAGAAGACGACGATGATGATGCGCTGCGGGATGATGACTGCTGAGAAAAATGCAGTAGGGAATTGTGCCTTGAATTGCAAATCTTACAATTACCTGAAGGACATGTCTCAGATCTATGTCCAGCTTTTAAACAATTGAGGCAAAGTGAAAGACGCTTTACTACATTTATTCGCTCTGGTACTGATTTTGCCTTGAACGAAGTGCACTGATAAATGAAGTGTGTTTGATTACAAAACCTGCACTTTGGTTCATTGTATGAAAGATGAACGTTTGTTTTAAACGTATTCTTACTTTCCGATCCACTCTTCTGAGAATAAGAGCCTTTGTTGCGAAACAGAGGTTTATTTTGTGTGGGCCGATTGTTATCTACGGCATCTAGAACTTGACACCTTTGTTGCAGAAACTGAATGAGTTCTGACATCGACGGAAGTTCAGTACCTGGAATTGTTTCTTCCCATTCTTTATGAGTAACGCTATCTAATTTATTTGTGACTAAATGCAAGAGAAGAGCGTCCCAATTTTCTGTCGGTTGACCAAGCGATTTTAAAGCACGTAAATGTTTCACTATACTGTCTAGAAGTCGCTTCAAAGCGGCAGCCGATTCCCTTTCTACAGGCGGTAAATCAAACAATGCCTTTACGTGTTTGTTTACAATGTACCTTTTGTTTTCAAACCGCTCCTTTAAAAGTGACCACGCCGTTTCGTAATTCTGTGCAGAGATCTCGAGCGCTTGAATGACTTCAAGTGCTTCCCCTCGCAGCGAAGAACGCAAATACTGAAATTTCTGAATAGCTTGCAATGACGAATTGTTATGAATTAGTGCTTGAAACGTGTCAAAAAAAGACAACCATTCATCATAATGTCCGTGAAATAACGGTAGATTTATCACTGGCAATTTCACTGCAATATTGTCCTGCGTTTCTTTCGGCACTTCATTGTGAATTTTAGACGTTGCGTGCGACTGGAGTACAGTTTGTGCGCGCGCCGCCAACTCAAAATATGCATTTTCGAAGTGTTCCCTTTCTTGACCTTCCTGTTCCTGTAATGACTCATCTTGCAAAAGTTCAATTTCTGACTGAATGTTTTCGAAGTCTTTCCACGATTCAACAAATTTCTCATGACGTAATGTTAATTGTGCGATTCCATGATCTTCTGTGAGGCTATCAATGTATGCTCTGAAACGCGTTACTCTAGCCTTTACTTGTCCCCGCTTAACGATAAGCTCTTTCAGTCTCTCTGCATTCATTGTTGCTAACGAGAATTCAAACTGTTTTGTCACGACACCGATTCACTGGAACTGTTCGTTGCAGTATTGAAAGTTCACTTACACTTCACTGAACACTAACACAGGGTAACACAAAGGGTGTGAGGATGTAATTAAATAGGAAAGTGACGAATCTTGCATGCACTCACTACCTACCTTGTTGCTGCTGCGATGCGACGGTTGGCGTCCATGGCGGGCTCAATCTCGTTGCATCCGGATTTGGAGGACCAAAATGTTGCGGCTCCGGACTGTTGTCTCCCTTCACCGCTGAGATTATGATAAAAAATAACACTCGCGTACTGATTATACGTGGCTTTATTGTATATAAAGCATGAGCGAACTGTAAATATACATAAAAATACATGAAAGTACGTAGCGTTGTGAAAAGCGATCTTTTCGCGTGCAGGTGTCTGCCTCTGCTGTACGCTCGACGATGTTCTATTGTTTTTAGTAATTCTTAACGCCAAGAGATGGCGCTGGTTGGCCTTTTACATACTGTTTTGCGATAGACGGAACAAAAAGAGAAAGAAAGAAATATATTTGAACCATCCCTGAAACGAGAGAAAAACATTTTTGGACGACTGAAATAGGATCCAAAGTCCTATTTCTGTAACCCTAGTGTGGTTAGGCCAAATATGATTCTTCAAATATGATTTTTCAAATTGTGTTAATCTAAAAAAATATAATGTCTGGACGAAGATGCATTTCATTCATATAGTTTTTTCGCACTGTGTGTTTCATACCACCAGAATTTTCATTCATTAAATATGTAATTAAAACTGAAGTTATTAGTTAATTTGGATCACATTTATACGTCCTTTTTTCCGTTTTTAGGTCCTTTTTTGATATTATTAGGTCTTTTTTTGGCAATTTATAGGTCTTCAACTTACGAGCCCTAATGATAAGCCTTTGCATACGTTGTTAATTCTATATTTTTGGAGACTTGAGACGAGAACGAGAATTGCCCTCCCAAACCGAGACGGATGTTTATAAATTGAGACGAGACTGTCAATGAGACATTTACAAATAAACACGAGACAGACATTTACAACTCTCAACGAGAACGAGACCATGGCTGCCATGTCTCGTCTCGATAGAATCCGTAGTGGTGAAGTTGTGAACCAACCCATTAAAGCGTTCGGGGTAACGAGATGAGGCAGTTTTTTTCGCAGTACAAAATTCAAAATATATCGTACCATTTCAGCATGGGATATTGTTATGAACATGGGCCTATATCTAGTTCACGTGGGGGGGGGGGGGATGTATCAACTTTTGGTTTGATTAGGGTTGCTTTATTTCGTAAGTGAAAATCCAGGACACTGCTGGCCGGAAGCTTGTTGGGGAGCAGGGGTTGCTGGACCCGACAAAGTTGTGTGTATGTTGTCACGAAGTCACGCTAGGATTGATTCTTTTCTGTTTATCTGGTGTCACTGCATTTTTAAAAACCAAATATCTTTAAGATGACTCGAGGGGGGGAAAATAACTGATTTGATAGTCTCAATGCAGTTTCTTATCGCAGAAATTCCGAAACTATCAGGAAATTGCAGACATTTGGTCTGCACTCCCATCTGGTGTGTGGAATTACGTAATTTCCTTCCCATCCGTATCCCGTCCTACGTCTCTAATTTAAGAGAATAAAATAAGTCCGAAGAATTTTTTATGAATAAGCGGATGAACAGTTAACTCTGGCAATTTTACTGAACCAAAGATGGGTGGACCCGTTGAACCCTCCTTGTTGTAAAAAAAATTGAGTGGAAATATCCATTGTTCCACACCCAATCTACGATCAGCGAACCTCAGTGGCGCGTCAAGTATCTGATCGCTCAGCGAGCAACGTGATCGTTCAGCTGCTTGACGGCCAAACAGACGTTGCTGCTCACTTGATGGCTGAGCGAACTTGAACCTAGCTCGCCACAGGTTTCAGCCACAGCATATAACGTTTTTGTGTTTCGATCTCATGAGGCAAAGGGAAGAAGAGGAAAACTGTATGAGGGTGGCGAGCCGCGAGTGGTGACCAATGAGGAAATATTTATGACGAACGGTTTGCGATACAGCGTAATTAGAGAGGAAGTTCAAGTAACAGAAGGTGATGTAATATTCCAGTTTTTTGTAATTGTATTAAAATAAAAGTGTTGTTTATTCCATATAATAAATATTAAATATACACCGTTGTTTTGGAAAGTTGTGCAAGGGTGTGAAAATGAAAATTTCACAGTTTTGTTCACATCAACTCTTCTATTTCCATAATTAACAACTCTTGAGACACCGAAATCTTGTCCACTCGACGCAGCCACATTGATCACAGGTTATTCAAAGGCACTGATATTTTGATCAATGAGCAGCGTCAAGTAAATGACCTGTCTGCTCAACGAGCGAAAATCTTGCTGAGCGAGCGTCGCTCAGATACTGGACGGGCCCCTGGTTATTTTTGCATTGAAATACCCGATGTTGGTTAAGACTGGAGGTGAATTCCAACTGGAGGTTGGCTAACCTAAAAGTTGACCAGACATTGAAAAACCGCACAGTGTGTCCAGAAAGTCCCTCCCTCATTACAGACGTTTGTACCTTGTGAGGTTTTTAAGATAGAGGAGCGAAACTTGTGGCAAAATGTGGGATGACTCACCAAGTTCAGGTCCCATTGATCTGGTATTAGTGAAACTGGAACTCTGTCCAAGAAGTTAAACATATTTTCAAATCCGGAAAAAGCTCAGTGTGCGCTTTCATACCACGAGACATATTTACCAGAAACTGTCCAAAGGAACTTTCACACCAAGTACGGAAAGACACCCACCACCTGTATTTCGGTATTCCAGTACGTTGATATTTTTCATATTTAACGAATACCGGGCAACTTTGCCATAGGGATGGTCTATACCGAGACGAGATAGTCCGTTTCTTAGGGAAACACGGATGGCTTAGTGGTAAAGTCATCGCCTTGCCATAAAGGGGTCTCTGGCTCGATACCCGGCGGAGGTACATAGAGGTTCGGATCCCACTTTATACTCTAGGTTCAGTCCCGATTAGCCAATCTGTGCATAAAGCGGACTTAATATCCATAAGAAAGCCTATCTCGTTCTTGGTCTCGCCTCGTGTTGTCCCTCCCGGCTAGACTGACGTGGCAATCCAGTTAATTTTCTTGGAGACGAGTTTATATTTGTTAGGTCTGCCGGCGTATCAAGTTTCATCTTACTAGCTCAAGTATTTTCCGAGATGTCGATTGCTGACACGAGCGAACACTGCTTCCAGTTTCTGCTGATCTAAAAATAGTTCGCTGTATAGCCTTGAAATGCAGGCCTCTCTTATTCAAGAAAAAGTTCCGGCAACCTTGTATAGAAGCCAAGAGGTCAGAAGTGTCTTTATGATAAATGAAAGACTGCGCATGTGCACAGTCATTGGATATCACGTCACAAACACTCCCCTCTTGAATCAGCCGTCTCAATATTAGCATCTGTAATTTATATTCAAACATTACATGATTGATTTATTTGAATTATTTTTGTTATATCTCTATCTGGGAGATGGTCAAATAATTTCGGATCTTGGTTACCCGGTCCATAAAATAACCGGAACTAGTGGCCAGATCCGCAATCGAAAATTGGACTTTGTACCTGCAGTAATTGATTGAATTGGTTTGTTTTAGTTCGCTTTTCTGCCACTTTTGGCTAATCGCGAAGATGAGGATGAGTGATAATAGAATTGGAATTTTTGAAGGGACACACAACAAGGTACACTCATGCCCAAGCCGGGGCCTCCCCGATGGCGTAGTGGTAACGTCGTCGCCTTGTAATCAAGGATTCCCAAGTTTGATACCCGGTGGAGGCACACACTGGTTCGGATCCCATTGTACTCCAGTCAGCTTATCTGCATAAAAGTGACCTTCAAACAAAACTCAAACCCAAGCCTGGATTCAAACCCGGTACCCCTGCTGTGATACAGTGAAATACGACCTTATGGGGGAGGCACAAGTGGTTCGGGTCCGTTACTTACCTTATGAAATGTGATACAAACATTTATGGTAAGATTGGAAGGTGTCTTTTGAGTTTTGTTTTTACCTTCACTTTATGTACAGATAGGTTAATCGGGACTGAACCTACAGTTTAAAGCATAGGCGTGCGCATGGGGGGGCAAGGGGGGTAAATTGCCCCCCTAATCATGGACGTCCGCAGATTTTTTCCACGGAGAGGCAAGCAAAGTATTTTTTCAGGGGGTAAACTAACCATATTACCCCGATAATAGTGTGGATCCCTCAAAAACGAACACTTGAATTTGAAATTATCGCGTTCCTGAATCTGCATTTAAATTATTAATGTAAATAGCTGTGACTGAAATACAGTTATGCGTGTGAAATAAATACTTTTAGGTTGCCATTCGTTTTCTAAGGGGGAGGTGTGGCCACCCTCCCTTCCATTTCCAGACGTCCATGCCCCTTTATTGTAACTTTCATTTAAAAATTTATTGTAGAGGAATTTAACCATGAGGTCAAACATCAGTTTGAGGGGCAACAGTAATTACTAATTTACTAGGAACAACCTTAGTTCAGTGAATTTCTTACCGCCGTTATTAAACGATATTATACTCTTAAAGAAAAGGAAGTATTTTCAAACCGATGAAAGTTCCAAGCAACTATGGGGGAAGGGGCTGCATTATTTCATATGTAATTGAACTCTTCCGCTTCGTTCTCCGACAAATTTCTTGTTATTACCAGTCTCACATACATTATTAATCAATTATGCTGCCTCTATGTTGCTGCATTTTATTTATTATTATTATTATTATTACATACACCCATCAATACAAAAAAACTAAAATAGTGAGTTAAATGAAGTTTGACTAAACTTTCATCAAGGCTTAGCCAACCCCCCACAACCAGAGTGTCTGCGCACGCCTTTAAAGTGGGATCGAAACACTATATGCCTCCATCCGATATCGAGCCCGGGACCTCTTGATTACAAGGCAAGGACGATATCACTGCTCCATCGGGGAAGCCGGAAGGTATCTTTGACCGCACTATTTCTAACGACCGAAAAAATAATTCCAATTTTAAACTTATTACATAACATTGTGTGCAAACTTTATGTATACATGGTAAACGAAATGATATACACGTGTATGTAAAGAATAATCGACACTGTTTGTGTGAATCAAATTACCCACTAAAACTGTAGGATCGCTAGCCAACGCTCGAACAGGGTTAGGCAACGCACCAACTCAAGGAGGAACCTAACACGAAAGGAGAGAGAGGCAAACATGCTCGTTTACCTCCCTTTTTCGAAAAGCAGTTTCAGTGTCCTCGCGTGAAATAAACTTTGAATTGCCCAATCCAATAAGCAAGTGTTCTCGGACCAGTTTCTTGTACTTTAACTGGCTGTTTAGGTGAATTGTTTTATTGTGATTACATAACGGTAGAAGGTGAATGTATCCATGAAAGCGATACAAAATCTTTGCGCTAGTGTTTCTCTAAACAGATAGGAAAATAATGTCAGAAAAACGACTGAACCCGCGGGATTTATAATGAGCAATATGACAATTTTTGTTTCGATATTTTACAATATAAACACAAAAATATACAAATTAGTGACCAAAGTCAAGTTGAGTATCTGCGATGCAAGTATAGCTTACGTGATTAAGTAATACTGTAATATATATATATCTTTAATTCTAGTTAGTATCTTGTGTTGCTTCAAAGTCTTATCATAATGCTTGCCCATAACTGTGACAGTTTAGCTTAGTGGTTCCGTTTTTGATTTGTAATACAAATAATACAATCTATAATGTAAATTCATGAAATTCGTTAAATCATTTTATGAGATGTACATCGGCCACGGACTAATCGCTAAGCCTTATTACTTGTCCATGGTTTGTGACCCAAAGTTTCCGTCCAACCGTTTGATGGCGTTAGTGACTGCCAGTTACTATTTTTCCATGTTATTTAACATCCCGTTTAAGAGATTGTGCTGGTGTTTAATATCTGCATATTGCAACACTGACGTTTCATGGCTTCATATTGCAGTGATACATTAGCTTTACTGCCAGTACGTCTTTGCACGCAACACACTTAAATTGTCACCTTGGAGATAGGCCGAGGTTAGTTGGTTCATCTTGACCCTCCTTCGCATGGCCTTTCGCACTTGCAAGTTTCTGCCCGGCCACTTCGTTTCGTGGGCGCTGGTGTAGCGCAATGGAAATATATGAATACGTACCTGGTGGGTTCGTCGAAGAACATTATTCTGGGATTGGTGAGCAGCTCCACCGCTATGGACAGCCTCTTCTTCTCGCCTCCAGACAAACTCTTCACCATTGTCTTGCTGGAGTCCTCAAGCCCCAGTACTATCAAAATTTGGCAAATCTGGAAATAGAATGTTGCAGTTTGAACCACTAGAAATTACTAGGGTACACTTGACCCCTTCTGCGAGTCTAAAACTAATAAGAATAATTAATCTTCATTAATCAAAATGCAAGTGGAAATGAGAGATATCCAGCGTGATATTTGAAACAATTTCAGTCGGTTCTCATGAAGCATCAGGATATTATATAAATTTTATACAGTGTGTCATTTAAATGGCGCCCACAGAAACGTGTTTTGTTCTTGGTGCGTTGTTTCGGCACTACAAACGTTCAAAAGAGCCCGTTTTACTTAACCTTTGGAACTTTGAGATTTTTAAATCTGGAGTTTAGTTTGTCACAGACAACTAGTATCAGAGAGACAAGTGGATAGACAAACCTTGGATACGTTATAGCAAGAGGTTCGTTTCTTTTTCTACCTCAGTTCCATCGTTGTTTTTGTACCGTTTCTCGTATTATTTTACTTCCCGTCGGGAAGTAACGCGTTGGAATAACGCCTTCATCGCTTAAATTTACAACACATAATGTGGTTCGTAATATGTCATTTCTCGCAAAATAAAAGTGCTCCTTGCAACATGCTTAATTAACTTACCCGTCTGTGTTTCCTGGGTTTGTTCTCGTCGTTCCCCAGCTTCAGGTCTGCTGCTATCTTCATAGTTTCATAGACCGTCAGATGCTGAAGAAATGCAAATTCCTGTGTGATGTAGCAAGAGTTCTTCTTGAAATGGCGGAGGTTCCTTTCAACTCCGTTTACAAGAATTTTCCCTCCGACATCCATCACGCTGGAACGACAAAATAATCCATTTCTGTGTATACATGCATGAGTAACGCCGAAAATCTTTTCAGGTAGAGGATTAGGTCGTTGAGAAAACTTGAATAATAGGGAATATACAACAATAATAATATTATAAAATAATAAAGATAATCACATTTTATTCCAAAGTTACTACTGCTATTATTAATAGAACCTTGAGTAGACTCTACCCACCAGATGAATGAATATTTTTTTAAAAAAATCATAGTTAGAAATGCATACGTACTTCGAATTACGACTCTGCGAAAATTTCTTATCCCCGATTTTGGAATTCCCGACAAAAATTCCTTCTGACTTGAGGGTATGGAGTAAACTCGTAAACCAAAGGAATTTTAAAATACTATCTGTATGGACGATGCTTCATAATGCAGAAAACTTAGCGTGAATATCTCTTGCAGTTTTCATGTTATAAGCAAAGTTACGGTTGCCCGACTTTTGAACCACTCTGTAAAATAGGATACGTTGCTTATTTATGGGGGGGGGGGGGGGGTTGGTAACCACGGAAGTAGCTAGCGCCGCCAAGTGGACGGTTTGAACAAACGAGTACGTATTGAACCTTCGTCCAGTGGGACATAGTTTGGCCTAGCATCCAAAGCCTCGTAAGAGAGCGTGTAAATTGTAGGTTCAAATCCCTAGCAATAAGTGATGAAAAAAAAGCTCAACTGTGTTGATTTGTAACATTGTTTAATAAAGAAGAATTAAGATATTACATTGGGCTTAAATACACCCTTTCCTATCTCGATTGTGACAGTGACAAAAATATCGGAAATATTGAGTGTGAGGTGCAACTTGCGCATGCGCTTCACCTTCTAGCATTCCATTTATCTCACCAAACGACGGTAGATTTATAGTTTTACGACACGCTAAGAACAATTCAATACTCATTGGGAAGGTTTCAGATATTCACGAACCGGAACGCCGCTCCCGACCATTTCCAGTCTTTCATATAAGGTAGGCGAACCAAAGGTGCCCCTAGTTAAACTTCTAGGGCATTTTACAACTCTCTAATGAGAGATACATTTCTGAAATTAAAAGAAATAACTCCTATAACTAATTAACAACGTGTACCAAATGCATATTTTGTAACATTGTTTGTAACTTTTTATTTTAAAAAAAAGAAAGAATTACAAAACCGTTACGTCTGTTCCCCAGGTGGCCCACGCCTTATAGTTGGCTTAGAAAATGGTGTTTGTACTCAAGAAAACATATTTATTCATGTTCATTCACGTTTCTACATCTTATTAGAGAAAATTGTTGCTGTCAAACTTTTAATTGTTGATATGCATTATATACAGTAACGAGAATAGTCGACCTCCGCGGAGGAGTGGTCTGCACAGTCCCTACGACGACAGGGGTCCACAATAGCTAAAATGGCTGCTGGCATCCCGAGACAGTTCGTTTTCTGCATGGTGCACCTGAGGGGGACTGGGTATATTAATGTAGTGCCATTTGTTAGCTGCGTTAAATACTAATATGATTTTCGTACAGTGGGCCACCTTGGAAACACGGGCTACCTTTGGCTCACTTACCTTAGGTCTATCTGGTTCATTTGTGTATCATGTATGTTTCTGCCCTTGCTCATGAGTATACATTTTCTCAAGTTCAGCAGTCTAGCCTTCAACACCCGAAGTCTTTTTTCCAGCCAATCTTCCTTGACCTTGAATTGACATGACAGTTTCCCATAAAGACGGATGCACGAACCAAAGGCCTGCCAAGCTCACATTTGGCAGCTGTGGGAACCAGAATCACACGAACAACTGCAAGAAGTGTGGCTACACACACAACCCCTAGAAAGTCTTCTATGAATGAATCAAGCGATATGTCTTTTGTGTGTTCAAATACACACGCAAATTCTAGCATAGTTCTTTTTTAAACTCTCGAATACTAGGTGTAACAATTAAAAAAAAAAATCAACTCTTAAAGCAAACGTTTCCGCACATATAAACATGTAAATATTTTTTATGATCTGGTTATAATCGGACAGCATTGCTTTGGCATATCTAAACAACATAATAAAATTAAGCATTTATTACGTATCACAGTTCGTAGCAAATGAATCTCATAAAATAATTTATAAACTTTCAATCACTGTAGATAGAACTTGTACCTCAAAATAATCAAATGTCTTGATTATTTCTATAAGCAACAGTACGAGCTTCACCATCACGAGTATGGGAATGAATTGATTAAAGAACTAACTAACTAACTAACTCTCTAGCCTTCTTAGACCCGAAGGTTCATGGCTGCAGCAACACAGGCCTTCCATGTTTCCCTATTTTGAGCAAGTTCTATATACTCTTTTCCATCCCTACCGATTTCCCTTAGGTCCATCTCAACGTTGTCCCTCCATCTTCGTCTTGGCCTTCCTACAGGTCTCTTACCATCAGGTTTCCCAACAAGAATCCTGTAAACTCCTCGTTCCTCTCCCATTCGTGCCACATGGCCTGCCCACCTAAGTCTTCTTGATTTAATTATTCTAATAATATCTGGACATGAATACAAATTATTTAGTTCTAAATTATGTAACCTTCTCCACTCACCTGTCTCCTCTTCCCTTTTAGGTCCAAATATTTTCCTAAGGATCTTATTTTCAAATACTCTCAATTTATGTTCCTCTTTCAATGTAAGGGACCAAGTTTCACATCCATATAATACTACAGGCAAAATTACTGTTTTGTATATTTTAACTTTTAGTTTCTTAGATATTAAACGAGAAGACAAAAGTTTATGAAGAGAGAAGTAACATGCATTTCCTGAATTAAGCCTACTTTTTATTTCCTCTTTAATATAATTTTCATTTGTTAATATTACTCCTAAGTATTTGAATTTGGAAACTGTTTCAAACGAGTTGTTATCAATAATTAGATTTTGATTATTACCTAACACTTGGTTTCGGCCTGTAAGCATATATTTAGTTTTCTCTTTGTTAACTTCCAAACCTATCTCTTTAGCAGTTTTGAAAAATATTTTAGCATTATTCTTAATTGTATTCACATCATCCCCCAGTAAGTCTACATCATCTGCATATGCTAACAACTGAGTCACACCATTTAATTTTAGTCCTTCTTTAGCTTCTCTTACCTTCCTAACAGCATATTCTAAGGCAAAATTAAAGAGCAATGGAGATAATGCATCTCCTTGTTTTAACCCATCATGAATTGTAAATTTGTCAGACATATTAATACCCACACGAATTTTACTTTCTGTTTCACTGGTGCATACTTTTATCATACTAACAAGCTTCTTAGGTATTCCAAACTCAACTAATATATTATATAGTTTATCTCTTTTGACTGAATCATATGCTTTTTTGAAATCAATGAATAGCTGATGGACATTTTGATTATATTCCCACTTTTTTTCAAGTGTCTGTCTGATGTGAAAAATTTGATCTGTAGTTGATCTGTTACGTTTAAATCCACATTGATAATCACCTATACTTTCATTAGCATATGGGGTTAGTCTTGTTAAAAAGAATGTTAGATAATATTTTATATGTTGTTGAGAGTAGAGAAATTCCACGGTAATTATTGCAGTTCATTTTATCACCTTTTTTAAACACAGGAACAATTATGGATTCTTTCCACTGTTGAGGGATTTCTTCTTTATTCCATATTAAACAGATTAATTTATGAATTTGATACATTAATGAATTTCCACCATATTTAATTAACTCAGCTGGTATTAAATCAATGCCAGGTGCTTTGTTATTCTTTAGCCTTTTAATAGCATCTTTAACTTCAGTCAAGTTGGGTTCTGGAACTAAAGGTTCTGCTGTGTGTACTTCATTCACTTCTGTTTTATCTCCTACATGGACATTTAAAAGGTCATTAAAGTAGTTCTTCCATCTATTTAGAATATCACTTGGGTCAGCTAGAAAATCACCGTCTTTATCTTTTATCAAGTTTACTTTAGGTTGCCACCCCTTTTTAAATTCATTTACACCTTTATATAAATCTCTGATATTTTTATTTTTGCTGTTTGTTTCAATTTCGTTAATTTTTGTTTTCAAGTAATCTCTTTTTTTACTTCTAAACGTGCGGTTAACTTCTCGCTTTATTCTATTATAATTGTTTAGATTTGTATCATCAGAGTTATTTAACCACCTCTAGCCTGATTTCTTATTTCTATTAGATTATGACATTCATTATCAAACCATGGCTTACTTTTTCTCGGTTTATGGTATCCTATACTTTCTTTAGCTGCTGATTCTATTGCATTACGTATGTGCTCCCAATTCTTATTTACGTCTGTTTCATTTATATTTTCATCATCATTTAAATCCTGCAAAACATCAAATCTATTTGACAGTTTAATTTGGTAATCTTTCTTAATTCTTTCATCAGTAAACTTTCCTGTATCAAATTTTAGAACTTTTAGATTTTGTTGCTTATGATTTATCACTGAGAGTCTTCCTCTTAATTTAGCAATTACTAAATAATGGTCACTAGCACAGTCAGCACCTCTATGTGTACGAACGTCAATTATACTAGTATGCCTTCTCTTATCAATGAGAATATGATCTATCTGATTGTGAGTTTTACCATCTGGAGAAGACCAGGTATATTTATGGATATCTTTATGTTTAAAAGTGGTACTTTTCACAATTAAATTCTTTGAGGTTGCAAAAGTAATCAATCTTATACCATTATCATTACTTAATTCATTGGGTTTAAATGTCTCTTCTTTGCCAATTTGTGCATTACAGTCACCTAACAGAATTTTCATATCATACTGAGAAAATTTATCAAAGACCTGTTCTAACTCTGCATAAAAATCATCTTTAGTATTATCATCTTTATCTTCCGTTGGTGCATGTATGTTTATTAAAATAATTTTACACCACCTACCCTGTAAAACTGCATATGATATCCTATCATTAATAAATTCTACTGTTTTAAGAGCCGATATAATTATATTATTTATGAAAAAGCCTGTTCCAAAATTATGATTTTCAGTACCACCATAGAAAAAAGTATAATTTTTAGTTTTACAATTCCCTTCTCCTGGCCACCTAACTTCCTGGACAGCTACTACATCTAATTTATACTTCACTATCTCATTAACTGTACACTGAAATGCCCCAGGCCGGTAAAGGCTCAGAACATTCCAGGTGCCTAATTTAATATCCTTATTCCTAACGTAGATCTTATCCTTAGTCCAGGGACCTCCCAAAGTAGTCCCCACCCGGAGATCCGAACGGGGGACTATTTTACCTCCGGAATATTTTACCTTGGGAACATCCATGGCCTTATATTGTTGTTTCTTGACATGTGTTTTTACAGTGCAGAGTTGTCAGCTCTACGTCTAACCCCCAATATGAATGGAGGAACTACTACACAAGACGAACACAAACACATTAGACAGCACAACTACTACACAAGACAAACACAAACAAATTAGACAGCACAACTACTACGCAAGACAAAACCAACATACTAGACAGCACAACTACTACACATACATACTAGACAGCACTACTACCACACAAGACACATACATACACAATTGATTATAGAACATCAACATATTTTAAAAAATTTAAATTAAATCTTCAATAACTTAGCTTCTTCATAAAGAAATCATATTTCATTCACATAGGTATGACTCAATTTTATAACCACTTTACAGTAGAAAACTTCTTGAGATTCTTATTTTACAAGTTATATTTAAATATACGATTTGTATTACTTTTAGTAAATGTTGTTTTTATTTCATTTTAGGTTACAGGTCTTTTTAACATGCTTAAGCCTGGGGAAATATGATGACTTTTGTTGCTTAATGTGGAGATCAGCTCAAATCCACAGCTTGGAATACAACACTGAAGAATTATGAAATTTCTTGCAAGATTTGTCAGTTTCCATTAGAATAATTGCATTATTATGATTTTTCAACACTCAAAGTCGCTATTTTATTAGCAATGCGACCATTTCCACTTACAAGGAAAGATCAAGGATACTTATATTCATTATACGATTTCCTGTTCCAAATTCGGAAAACTTTCCCTTATTCTCAAATTGATAATGTATCAGAATTTACACAAATATCGCTGCAATTCAAGTTAAAACAGCATTCTGGGCATTCACCGCTAAACTTTTAGCATGTCCTCAAACAAAATTTTTCATCATATTTTGTCCTCATGACAAGATGCGATGTCATTTTATCTACCATCTTTTTTCTTACTCCCCACAGTGTTTCCAAATTATATACTTTTTCACTATAGTCACAGAATATAAACTTTTATAATTTTTCTTGTACGAAATATAATTTTTACCACATTTTGTTATGAATTATACTGTCATGCATCGTTGATACAATATATTGTTATATTATCATCAAAACTTATGTTCTTTTATTTAATTTACATCATAAAATTGTTTGATCAAATATTTTTACCCTCAGCGGGAAAAAGGTTATTTTCCGTATGTTATAGTTTTTTTTCCCAACAGAAGAGTTTGACATATAAAAACATACTATAACATGTGTAGGATTTAATATACATTTTGACCAAATTGCCAAATTTATGAATAATTTCTATTTAAAACAGGTTTATTCTGGTTATATTTACTTACAAATTAACACATGCATGTGTTCAAACCAAAATTATCTTGCAAAATTGGCTCTATATTATTCTATTGATGTTTTTATGCTTATTTCATTGCAATCGTAAGTACTTAACGTAACTTTGTATAAGTACTGTAAGTGATAATTCTTATAATATTCAATTTCAATCATTAACGAACTTCGTGTTGATGTTTGATTTTTCACGTAAGTAATAAATCAAAGAAAATTACTTCAACATTAATGAAATTTAGGATTTATATTAACAAAATAACTGTTTTTTACTAAGCTAATATGCTTAATCAAATAATATGGTGAGCCATATAATATACTTATAATGGTACGCTGGCGAAGTTTAAAATAAAGGTCTCCCTCCTCTTAGTTAGATTGGAAGGTAGTTGGAAACACTTCATTACTCCTGTATTGGATAAGAAAGTGGGGGAAGGCAGTTGCAGACAAGGCCATCACTACTCTATGCGCACGTAAACTTGTTTCACGGAAAGCTTTCTGTTGGAGTCTGTCAGGCATGATCTGGGCACTTTGTGGAAGATTTTTGTGTTCCTACCCCCTCCCTCTCTCTCTCTCTCTCTCTCTCTCTCTCTCTCTCTCTCTCTGTGTGTGTGTATGCGCGCGCGCGCGTTCGCACGCCGACACCTGTTTCTTTTTAAGTTTGGTGTATTTTTATTGCATCGACTAATTGCTGTTATGGCTGGGAATGAACAAGGTTAGTAATGGGCAAATAAAAAAGTATAAAAAATACGAAAATTCCTGGCATGAGTAGTTAGTACTAACGTATATTCTCGAGCTCGTCCATTTTAGAGGGGATACGATCAGTACCACGCTCCAGCCGCCTTTCTTTTCTCCAGGGTTGTAGTAGAAATGAAAAAATAGAAATGTTTTGCATTCTGCGTATGTGACAGTATTCTTTGGATATTGTTCCTGAAGTATTTGTTAACATCCTAACCCGCAGTTTTTTCAGGATAAACTAGTTGAAGGCCGCGAGTGGTTCCTGAGAAGTCATGAACATATCACAGAATGCGCACTAGTTTAGCTCACGTTTCTTGGGGGAGGGGGAGAATGATTTACAAATTTATTCTACGAATGCTTACGTCATTGTGACCATGGAGTGTATTTGGCCGACTAACAAGGATCTGGCGTCTAGACACAAGGCCAGTATAATGGTCTGTGGAGTTTGGGCTGTGTCCTACGTTTGTGATTTCCTTTCACAAATTTCATCTTAACACACCTTTAATCCTTATCTATGTGATTACTCAAAAGTGGAAGAAAATTGAAGTAAAATAAATAAATCAATTGCTCATTGTGTTCCTGCGTTTTCCAAAATTTCTTCCTGATCGAAAATTAATGTTTCACCGATGTAATGCATCACTATAGTCATGTGAATTATTATTTTCCGTCATCATAGTGTGCTTAATCATTCCTTAACTGTGTGGAAGTTTTTATGTAGGCAAAAAAATGGTTAAGAGTAAATCCCAATTGATTGCTAGAAATTTAAAATATCATAACTCTGACGTGACGCATATTAACTGTTCTTAGTTCGCTGTCAAGGAACGATTTCTCCTAACTAAAAAGGATTCCGGCCTCCGTGGTAGAGTGGTTAACACAGCTTGCTTAAATACCGCCTTGACATTGTGTTCATTCGGTGTTCATTGTGAGTGTCTCTTCATCAATTTCATCATTTCATCGCTCATCCTCATCGTCGCGTTTATCCAAAAGTGGCGGAAAAGCGAAGTAAAATAAACCAAATCAAACATATATAAGAAGCTGAAGGGAAAAATATTCCATATATACACTGCAGTTTTTTTGGCAGTGTGTAGCTGTCTTAGGGTCGTATGTTCGAATTAGCTGACCTCAAAATATACGAAGAGTGAAAGATTAATGGAAATCGGAGGCACATATCTATTACTTTAGTAAGCGTTCAGTCGTAAATCATGTGGACACAGTGTGATTTTCGTGCAAGGAAGGGTTCCTGGGACATCAACTAGGTCGACGTTTACTTATAACGTTACGAGGGTATGGATTTCTCTCAACAAGTGCAACAATTGTTTATGGTCATGGAAATTATTTATACAATTTGTTTACACAACGTCGTTTTTTACCTCTTGAAATTAATGGTGACTGGAGAATAAAAGACACACGTGGTAACGTGCTTTGAAGACAGAGGTCTTAACTTCGAACCATGATTAAGGCATGTTTGTCCCATCACATCCATGTTATCAATTGCTCAATCATTCTCATCGCCACGGATTAACCAAGAGGCAAAAAGGCAACGTAATATATCCTAAATAGAAAAAAAATACAGAAAAGGGGCAAGGAAATGCACATATCGTATCGAGTCAAGGTTGTGTGTTGCAAGAGGGAAATGTGCAAGGGAGAATTCCCACCGAAGAAACACGCAACACGAAACAAGTGTCGCTTGGAAGCCAACCCTCAGTAATCAATGCAACCTTTCGAACCAAAGAGACACGGCAAGATGGACGTGTCGCGTGTCGCTTTCGTACCTCTCGGACTGTGCCGTTTTCTCAATACCGTGCATCGTATTGCTTCAGTTTCTTGTTCGCGCATGCGCAGCGAATGCTTCATTCCAACGATCTGTATTTAGACTCTAGAAGAGAGCCCAACCGGCATTATGTTTGATCCTCTAATTTGTTGATATAATAAAGTAAGATATGTACAATGTTTTAACAATGTGTTAGGATTTAAACACAACGTTCATTTCGCTTTATCAAGTTTTTTGATGCAGTTATCTATCGGCTATAATTTGCCTTCAACATCGTGAAAAGAGGCCGTGTTTTGGCCATTTACCTGACTGCTTTTATTTGAAAAAGTCAGCTTATGGAGGCAATTTAGTCCAAAATATATTAGTCAACATGGTGAAGTACTCTAGTGCATTTTTTAACCACCGGGCCGCGACCCGATACCGTGCCCTCGTATCAACTATACTGAGCTGTGAAATGTTCTGCTGAAAGTGGTTGACAACTATCATAATCCCAATATCATATTTGAGTTGTGAGTTTTCGTTTTTTAAGTCCATTTTATGCACAAATAGACTAATCAGAACTGGCTCTGCCCGGTGCCTCCCCGGTTATCGAACCCGGGATCACTTAATTACAATGAGACGACGTTACCACTTTGTATTCCATATTTTTATATTTGTTAACAATCCTACACACGTAATCAAGCTATTATTACTCTTATGATTATGCTAGAATTTATTTATCAATATTTAATTTCTTAGGTAGCTACATGTTAATTCATGCATAAAATCTACAATACTGAGGAATTTTACGAGGAAAATTCTTCGGCTAAGGGCATTGACTTAAAAAAGAATACCGTGACATGGTTTCAAGAAGGTTGAGAACCATTTCTCTAGTGTTTAGGTATTCGCTTTATTCAGGCTGAAAAGTCTAGCGTATACAGTTTGAGTTCAGTGCATATTTTTTCTCAGTTTTCTCGTGCACAACATGCCTCTCCCAAGTTTCAATAACTTCACAAATTTTACAACGAAGTTTTCACGTAACAATGTCTCTTGTTACGTTATTTTCGGGTGACTAATAAACTGATTAATGCAATATATCGATACCATCATGCAAACTGAGCATATAAATCAGTGTTGTTTGCCGCGTGCATCTTGTCTCTTCGGTGTGAAACAGTCGTGTCGCGTGTTTCTTCGGTGTGAATTCTCCCTAACCATATATCACACAATACAGGTGAAATTGTTGTAGGTTGACGTGAATTGTTAATCTGCCTAAACTCTTAAAATACTCTAATCAGGCACGTATCCAAAGGGGGGCTTAGGGGGCTCGAGCCCCCCTGAAAGTTTTAGGTTTATACTAGATAAAATGAAGTTTTTGGTTTCTTGTGGTGTGAAATAAAACAATGTGACAATAATTTAAGGAGATAAATAATTATCGAGGCAAGACGGAGAGTGTTCTATAACCCTGTTATTGATAATAGCACGTATCCAAGATGGGGCATAGGGGGATAGACTCAACCCAGGAAATTTTTCAGTTTACGTTAGATAAAATTAGGTTTTTGGCTTCTTGAATAATGTGAAAATAATTTAAGGGAAGAAATAATTATCGAGGCAAGACTGAGAATGTTTTATACCCCTGTTATTGTTAATAGCACGTATCCAAGGTGGGGTTGAGGTGGCTCGAGGGCCCCACCCAAGATTTTTTTTATTTTTCACTAGATAAAATTAGGTTTTTGTTTTTTTTAATAGTGTGACGATGATTTAAGGAGATAGACAATTATCGAGGCAAGACGGAGAATGTTCTATAACCCTGTTGTTGATAATATTGCATGTAAACTTTTCTTGCGCTTTCGGTGTTGTCGCAGTGCACTTGAGCACAATGTAGAGACTTGTCAGCATTTGGAAGCTGCACAACAAAGGTAGCGCCACACGTAGGGCGATTCGTTGTAATTTCTAATCTCTGGAAGGCGGGAGAGGGTACATTCTTGAATGAGAGAAGGAGTCAACTACTGGCAATATTAACGAATCGTTTTATCTGCGGAACGTTCTAGAATATAATGAGGATATAAATAAGCGGATTCAATTTTTCGGTTCATCTCTACAAAGAATCGATTAATGAGATTTCAGAGGTAAGTGTGACAATTCATACAGTCGATTAGTGATCAGTCAGCGTCCTCTGGTTGCTTTATAAGATGTAGTGATTCGAAAATGAAAACATTGACGACAGCAGCCTTAGTGTAGTGCCAGCTCGGGTTGAGGGCCGAAGAGATCAAGGCCCCCCGCCCTCCCTCTCACTCTCTCTCTCTAAAGTGAATATTTCAGCAGTACCATATATTGGAGTGGTTTATTAAAACAGAAATAAACTTCATAGATCAACTGAAAATCAAAATTTTGAGTGATGATTTAGTTTTGCCAGAACTAAATTTCGTATATGCAGTCCGAGAATTTCATGGTGTAAGAAATACTTTTGTTTAAGCCTACTGGGTTCAAAATACATTGAAACACTTAACTACCATAAAGAGACAGCCGAAAATTTTATGAATGTCGAGAAGAGAAAGGAAGAAGATGTTGCATATGTAGACATTTTAGGCGGAAATTGCAGGCTCTACCAGGACCCGAATCAGGGCTCTACCAACTGAGCCACCTAGCCATCCTTGACTTCAACCGATTTTTCGTACATGTCCTGCGTATATCAAATCGTAAGGTGTTGCCTGTATAGTGAACAAGCACAGAAAATATGAGAGAGAAGAAAACTGAGGAGCATTCCCACCGGTTGAGGAGATTTTTTTTCTTCTGTGGTCAACAAGTGCTACTACTTCGAGGTGACAATGACAGTGGCCTAATAAGGGAGATTTCACACCGTGTCACCTGTGTCATCCTAAAGGATCATATGCAAACCTGCAGGAAGAACGCATCTTACTTTAATCTCCAATACGGAATGATAAAACTTCTTGTGAATTGATTTTAAAAAAATGTGTCTGAGATAAAGAGTGGCGTGCCCAGGATTTTCGGAAGGGAGAGGGGTTACGCATACTATTTTTGGTGGTCAGTCCTGATTTTGCAATCTTTTCCCTGTCTTTGACGTTCTTCTTTGTTTTAAAAAGAGAGGAATACTGGGTCAAATGGGGTTATGACCTCACCAACCCTCCCTTGGGCACGTCACAGGAGATAAATGAATAAGCATTTGATCATACTGGGAGACGAAACATTAGATATGTTGGGAACGGAAGGGTTTTCATTGTGCATTAATTGTTTCGTGATCCAGCTGTATTCGAGAAGACTGCCTTTGTTTTGTGCCGATATATGATAAGAGAGCGGAAGCTGTGACAGGCATTTTTGAACACTTGTGAGTGCTAAGGCCTGAATCTGAACAATTTGGTGGGTTTCGGCTTTTATAAGAGCTGCAAACATGGGAGGGCAAGACACGTTAGTGGTGTTCAGACTCGAATCAGAGAGGAATATTCGAGAGCTGTCTGCGTCCAGTTGGCAGCCCACAATTTGAATCTCGCGTTGTCGAGTGGATTGTCCATCCCGTACATGTGTAACAGCTTCGTAAAAACACTCAAAGACACCATAGATGTTTTTATGCCTGATGAGAAGAAATGGACAAACACACCTACTGAGATGGTTCCGGCACACAATGTTAATGCATGGAAACAGAGGAGTCGAGAGGTAAAAAATGTTCCGATTTCACGTTCTGATTAAAATGACAGCCTTAAGTGGTGACGATTTAAGGGATAGTTGCTACCCATTTTTTTTGCCTCAACATTATGGCCTCTTAATGTTAAGCCTTGTCTACCAAGAGAAAGTAAACTTTCATTGCACCGCCCTCCGCCCCTTCCTGTTTTGGAACCCAATTGCCACCACTGGTCTTAAACATACAATTGTGAGGTTTTTACTATACCTCTTTAAAAAATGATGTTGAGTCCCCCCCCGAAAGGAATTCCTTGATACGTGCCTGACTAATATCAGGGTTTCTGTTCCATTTATTATTTCAATTTTGAGGGTCTTCATGACAAAGTGCTTTGCATACTGCTCTATGAAACCGGAGACCCTATGTTCGATTGATTGATTGATTGATTGATTTGCTTTATTTTACTTCGCTTCTTGTGCCACTTTTGGCTGAGTTGCAAATATGGGGTCAATCAAACTCAATCAAATATAGGGATGAGTGACGACATGATAAAATTGATGAATGGACACTCACAAATCCATGGCCAGGCCAGGATTCAACCGCGGGACGTCTGGCGTCGTAGCGCGATGTGATAACCACTCTTTCACTGGAGCCGGCATCTATTTTCAAAGCTTGGGTAATATTTAAGAGCTTATTGTGTTCGTTCATTTTTTCTGGTCACTCCAACATTCGTCCTTATCGTTGAAAGTAAACAAGAGGGATATAATATGGTCGTAAAAATAACAAAGTTATCACTTTTTACTTTTTATATTTGTTTTAGAGCTAATGACAAAAGAGAGAAAAGAAACGAAAAAATGAACAACCTATTTTCATTCATGAAGGAAATAAATCGCCATCTCAGAACCTGATTTCTTGAGAGCTCAAAATGGACAACAAATATTTCTTCCGAGGCCGAATGACCACAGAAAGAAACGTTGTGCTAATTCCTTGATGACTCATGGTTAACATTGCTCTTCTGTGTGGTGTTCCCGACTGACAGCTGTGCAGCTCTTTCTTATCTTGGATACAGTTTTGGCATTGACGCTGCAGTGTTTCCAATTCAATATCGTTTTTTTTTTTTTTTTGTAAAACGTGAGGTCTCAGTGAGGCTTCACTAAAGATTTACACTGTACATGACAATGCACCGTTATACATTGTTATTTACTTTTCTTACTTTACGACGTTTTTCTGCGTTTTTGACCAATCACGACGATAATTGGATGAAATTGATAAGAAACACTCACATGAGGACACCCATTTCCAGACCAGAATAAGGATAAGACATCCCTATAAATCAGCGCTACTGCCGAAATCAGTAAGCGGATGCGGAAGTGACTAGCGCCGTCAAACGGATAGGATGAAAACTAACAACAGCCTCAAAATAATGGATAATTAATAAGATGTGCCCTGCCAGGCTGTTCCCTAAATCTATGATAGAGGCTAACTTATAAAATGATTAACACTATAAAGTATATTTGTATTACATTTTGTGTAGTACTGCGCTGCAACGTTCTAAGTCGTATTCACGCACATAGCTTTAAAAAGAAACTATTGTAAAGATTTTAGACTTTTCCTGGGCATTACGAAGTCATGGGAGATTGTGACACATTCACTAATCTCAAACTTGGTTATTGACTAACCTGCGGTGTTGCATCCTGTAATACGATTATTCTTTGCCAGAACATGAACCAGGGGCACTTCGTCACGAGATTGTGAGTCGAGCACTCGAAGAAAACCATACACGCTTTAGAACCTAATTTTCTAAAGCATTGATCATGTTAAGTCTACAAAGAAGATCTGTAAACCTAGGAATACGGAATAGGGTCGGAAGTAGAAGATCTTAAGCTTGAAAAAGAATCACCAAATGTTTATTACAGAGTTACTGCACTTCAGACTAATCTCGTAACATATTCACATTTAGATGAATGTAAGTTAATGTTCAAATTACCCAAGACAAGCACATACTTACGTGTGTCCAGCTAGTATGTTTAGAAGAGATGTTTTCCCAGCTCCCGAGGGTCCCATAATGGCTGTCAACTGACCGCCACTGAAACGTCCGCTGAGACGATCCAGGACCGTTTTCGTTTCTGTAAATATAGGAAAAGGGAGCGTTAGGGAAAATGAACCTTCCATAGAAATGTTCGCCGATCAACTTAGACACCATTTGAACACCTAGTCTAAATTTTGAATTAAAGATCTGTGCATATGTGGGAGAATCCAAGTAATATTTCAAGTGGGCTGAAGTCCACGGCAAGGAGTTCACTGCACAACCCTCTTAGTTGTCCTTGTGAGCGTACTTAAAGCAGAATTCATGTGGATTAGTTTTGCTACAACCGAGGAACACTAGAGAGAAATTGGATAAATTATAAAAGCAAGTTGGACTTGCGTTTAGGACATCAAAATTAGTTGTATGGGATGTGCTCGATATGCTTAGAAAATGACGTTGCTCAATTTACGTAAAAACTAACTTCAACTGTAACAGTTGCCGCAATTGTCAAATTGGATTTTTTCTTTGTAAATGTATATTTGGTTGTAGCTTTTCCGTTATGCACCAGTTACATTTGTTTTACATTTCATAATTTTATAATACAATATTTTCTCTCACAATATAGTTGGTAAGTACATAGTTGGGTTCCTCAAAAGTGTTGACAAGGCGTATGCGCCATTATATCCTGCTTCTTTTAGGTCTCTTAAGAAATAATCACGCGTAGTTACATTAAGACGACATTCAAATATAATATGATAAGGTGTTCCTTCAGTTGCACCACACTGACAGATTTGGGATTGCACAATCTTCCTAGTGTACAGGTCTTTAGGGGCTAGGGTGTAATTTAGCCGACATCTAAGAAGGCTTGTTAAAGAGTTTCTCGAAAGGTTAATGTCTTGATATTAAGGTTCTTTAGGTATAAGTGGTTGAATTGAATAATATTTTTCCCCTTTAGTCTTCCCCAGGGCCGGATTAAGACGAAATTGGGCCCGATGCTGCAGCGCAAATTGAGCATGATGCACTTGCATACTGTGATTAATATATATATATAATTTTAATGTTTTTCTTGTTTTTATGTTTTTTAAAAAAATATTATTATTGTGATTATGAAAATGTACCATGAAATGATTGAGAGGTGCACTAGTGCTGCTTACATATATTGCTGTTTTTCAAGCCTTAGCAAGCGCAAATTCTTCGATCGTGTCAGTGAAGTCAAGGCTGCGCTGCAGCTCATGCTCATAAGCGCCAGCATGCTTAGCCTTTCCTGCCCCATTGAAGACCGCAGCTCACCTTTAACTATTCCCAACTTTGAGAAGCTCCGTTCGCAGGAGGCAAGGGACACCATCATGCACAGATAGATGCGCAACGCAATCTCGACGTTTGGAAATGTCCGAGAAAGATTCAACGATGACAGAAGACTGCACATGGTAAGCTCTGCCGATTCGTTCACAGTCACCGGTTTCTGAGTGCGCATAAACGCAGCAAACTGTACCAGCTCAGCCGCCAGTGTGTCTTCCAAGTCATCTGGATACGAGGAAACGAGATTCTTTGCTTTGTCCTCGATCTGCTCAATGCTCAATGACGTTAGCTCCGAGGGAAATCCAAATGTTTTGCAAATACCGTCATATGCCTTCATCAGCTTTTCCAGTTCAGGTAACGGACCGTCGATCATGACCAGATACGTCTGAGTTTTGAACGTTTCCTTTTGGCTGAGATCTGCTTCGTTTGCAGCTCCTTCATCGGGCTTTCGCTTACGGCCTCGACGCCGCTCATCTTTGTATTCGCCGTGTTGAACATTTCCGGTCGCCATCTGCTCATACACGTCAAATGTATCCCGTGCAAACTGAACCGTGTCGACCAGTGATGCCATCAAGCCAATTGCCGCATTCATTCTGACTGTAGGATCTTGGAGGCTAATGCTCGTACTGTTGAGACGGCCAAGGATATCGTTCCAGGCAGTCGCCATAACTGCTGTCTCAAGTTCGTTCATCCTGCGTGAAAATCCCGCGCTCTGGTTTCTCGTATCTGCCTTCTGCTCCTTATCTGCCGAAAGCTCATCCAGGACTTCCTGAAGGCTCTTCCACCAAGGCCGCCGTTAGGGAACGCGAGGCCCTGTGCGAACTATATCCGCGAGGCCCTTGTATTATGTAATGTTAAAATATCGATAACATCAGTTTCTTGTAAAATTATTCTCTAACGCCAACCTGGTTATTAGAATTGTGCAATTATTACCTATTGTTAAGCACGAGCGCACGTTCGCAGTATCGCCGTCTAGCACCAATAAAATTTAAAATTTGGCAACCAGCTTTTCTTAATGACTTTTGCTGATTGAGACCTAATTTTAGCGATACAAGCCCCAGAATTTTTTTCTTATTCTCTGTGTTCGCAGGCATGTACTGTAAATTTACCCTTGTTGTTGATATGATTTTTTTTCTCCCAGAAAACTCACTAAATACTTTTCATGCTAAATACTTTTCATGACAGGGGTGGCAACTTGTGAGTTTTTTTACGAGTTTATAGGATGCTGGTGCTTCCAATTAAGTAACTAATCTGATATAGCCTGCATGCGTGTATTATTTTGACATACTTAAATATATCCAAAATTACTGAAATCATAAACAAAGTGGCCACGACATAAAGATAGTGCTACAAATATGTGTATCAAAAATTATTAACATAGGCTATTGTTTGCTTACTTATAGAATGAAATATGATATGAAAATATTATTTTATGGAAGCAATACAAATTCACTACAGTTTCAAAATTCAATGAAAAGTAAAGAAAACAATTATGTTATTGGATATGATTAAATATTGCTACTTTTTAGTTAAAATAACAATATGATATTAAACATTCCCGTTTTTGCAATGAAATATAATGAACGTCAGATTGATTGATTTGTTGTTGTAAGTCCACTTTATGCCCAGAGAGGCTAATCGGTACTGAACCTACAGTTTAGAGTGGGATCCGAACGACTGTGCCATGTGCCTCCACCTGGTAACGACGTACATCAGAATGAAAACTAAATGAAAATGCAATAGTGTTTACATTATGATTTTGTAGGACACCTGTACTTCAGACTAAGGAAGAAAAATTGAAATATATATAGTACGTCCCGCGAATATTTTATGCCCCAGGCCCCGTAATGCAAGATCATGCTCTGCCAAATACTTAATGACATATAGGCCTAGTATTCGTTTCAAGGCCTCACGCTAATGCTACTTTTCCTGTGAAATTCACAGTCCCTGTTGCTCATCAATAGTTATGTTTTCTTGCAGTCTAAATTCACATTCAGTTCACTTTTAAGGCATTGAATTTGACTTTCTGATATTTCATGGTTTTGTAGTCGATAGCTTAAATGCCTCCAGGGCCGGATTAAGACGAAATCGGGCCTGATGGTGCATACCGTCGATTTTTTTGTATACAACTAACTTTCAAGGTGAAAATTTTACTACCTGTGTCTAGGCGTCCTAAATTGGGGCTCCAAATTTCATTCTAAGATTTATTTTCAGGTTAATATAGCAAAAGAAAACTGTTCAGCTTTCGGAAAATACTCGTTTGTTTTCATCTGGGCCTATTTCAGGAATGGGCCTAATGCTTCAGCATCAATAGCCACCACGTTAATACGAGCCTGGTCTTCCCTGTAATTGACCATTGTTTCTGCCAACTTTTCAACAGTAAATTGAAAATTGAATAAAGTCGTGGCACCTTGTGTAGAAACTGTGCATCGTTGTGCTTATAAATTAATATAAAATTTCGTACGGCAAAGTTATAAAAGCATGGACACGGAGCTACATCACTCGGTTTGGGAGATACTGGCCTGCCCTCTGTTAGCTGGTTGCAAAATTAGAGCGGTGCAATGGGATCCATGAGTATTACCGTGCAAATTGTCCATGACTATTTTCATTAATTTTTCTCTTACATCCTGTGTGTTTTTAAGCAATGGATTTTTATGTATGCTGCTGCAGAAGTTGTCAACAGCTTGTTTGGAGTTTTCATTTAATTCTTGAAGCTCTTATTGGTCAAATAAAGTGCACGAACATGGTGATGGACAATTTGCACGGTAATACTCATGGATCCCACTGCACAAGGTACACGAGCACATCTGCAAAAGTGCGAGATATTACTTGTATAGACTTATATTGTGCACATTTCCTGACACACCACTGGTCACAAACTACTCATGGGAACAGTCAGAAACTCGCTGATTGGGAGGAAATTACGTAAGAGCCAAATTTCAAAAACTTAAGCATCCTAAAACATGAACATCGTATAAATTGCATGCCTGAAGGTTAAAGGGATAGAATATTTCAATAACTTGTTTCGTAATGCTTCGCTGTATTTCCCAGAGTTTAGTTAATGAGACACCATATTTTGAAGTGCCATGAGAGTGAAATTTGCGTAATAGCATACCTTAAGTTGCACGTCGAGAATTTCAAGGTTAACTGTATTTTCAGCGCATGTTCTGAACCAGTGCCGGACCTACAAATTTTGGGCTTCCCGCAAAATATTACCAAAGGCCCCCCTCTACCTATCTACATAACTTCACACACACACACATTATATGTATGTGTATTAACATATACTATAATATCTGTGTGTGTAATTCTTGATCTCATGTTGACAAACTCACATACAAGGGCCTACAGGGTGATTCAAAATTCCCCTAACACCCCCTAGAAAAAGTAAAGGAGTTAGGCTGAGTATAATTCGCGATTAGAATTATCCGATATGCCATCTGGTGAGATTTTCAGGAACCACTCCATGTAGGATACTTCGCTGCGCTTCACTGTATTGAAGCCGTTCAAAGTATGAGGAACATGCGAAAAAGTAGCGTCTACTGTTCAGTCTCTGGCTCTAAATCTTTTTGTGGGTTAGGACAAGTGAAAGGTTTACATGTGTTTCCATCCCGTGGAATCAACAAAATGAAATTTGTAAATAAATGAGGGAAAACAGAACTGATTGACAAGATTGACATGTGGGGATAACTGAAATGTGGCAAGGAAATTGCGATGAATGCGCGAGTCTGTTCACTTTATTTTCCGAAAGATGATTTTATTACCATGAAAGTAAGTTTTAAATAGTTCTTTGTGAATATAAAATTATTTTTCGAAAACAATGTTATGTATGTAATTTGGAACAGGTGCAACTCTATTAATTGTGAATATGAAAATAGTTTGAGAATTAATTAATGTCTGTAATCATAAAGGTAGGTAAGATAAAAAAAATGACATGCCAATGTTGCTGTTTCATTCAGTAAGTCAATTTTCAGTGAAGATAGCCTTAATGAAATTGTTGTTATTATTATTATTATCCTGTGTTGTTATTAAACCAGCCTGCTTCTTTAGGGAGAAAGAACTGCAACGGCATGTTTACATTTTTGTCCTGCCCAAGCTTTGCAATACAGGTGAATTGCTTTATTTTCAAATCATTTCAGAGAGCCCCAGTTACAACCGAGGTGCAGATGAAATAGCACTGCTTTGAAGAACCAGTGCGTATACATTAGTTTCGTCTGCGTTTTCAGTGTTATTTTTGCCTTTCATAATTAAATGCTTCGCTATCAGCACAGCTTCACCTTCGTTATAGTTCCTGGAATTCACATCGCATTCGCAATATTTAAAAATTTCGCGTAATTTAAACGTTTCTTCCATACCAGCAACACGCTGCTATTACGTGCTACTATTCAATGTAAACAAAGATTTTTCCTACATAGAGCGGCCATATTGGAAGCTACACTAGCGCTCAGGTGGTAGAATTGGTCATGATAGAAACAG
Source organism: Lepisma saccharinum (assembly GCF_977018435.1). Classification (NCBI taxonomy): domain Eukaryota; kingdom Metazoa; phylum Arthropoda; class Insecta; order Zygentoma; family Lepismatidae; genus Lepisma; species Lepisma saccharinum. Next base: position 6,458,231 of record NC_139244.1, on the reverse strand, counting down.
GTTAGGCTTAGGGGGAAACATTGGCGTGTTCCAAGCGGACGTTCACCATATTAGTGGCCGCCATATTGAATTCAATTCATTTTTTAAAAAAAATGGGAAGGGAGTAGTGTGCATAGGCGCCGATTTCTTAAGAGATTTGAGGGAGGGGGGTAAAGTTAAGTAAAGCAGAAATACTGATTTCATTTTTTTTTTGCGGGAAGAGGGGCAATTTTTTTCTTAAGGGGGACCTAATACACTTCAATTAACCTTTGAAAAATAGTAATTGCAATAACTGTCTTTGAGAACAAAACATATATAGCAGGGTACATCGAACTTCATTAGCTGGACAAAAAATTCACTGCGCTACTGTGATTATGTAATTATACAACACAATACTTTACATGTAACTTTTGACTGAGACCGTTTTATCATATTCTGTTTATAATACTTATTCTTACAATCCTTTATAAGAGTTTAATATCTTCACACATATTTACATAAAAAAGGAAGGCCCAAGATAAAATTTTTCATCTTGGAGAGGACGATTTTTGACTTTTCCGAAGGGAAACAAAGGAACCTATTTTGCAGTGCGACTGGTTCATTGAAGAGCATGAAGACTGCAGTATTCCTTTGCTTCTTCCTCTATTCTCGCACATATTCATTCATGATATACCACGCGTCTTCCTTAATTCATCGTCGGTTTCAAAAAGGAATTACTGAAATAGTAAATGCACAAGCACAAGAAAGACACTCAAACTGAGCGATAGTCCCACACTGTTGATTCTGCCCATTTCAGAGGAGAATCCTGCGTAATTTCCCACCTGTTGTGTGCGAAGTTTCTGTGTGCAAAAGTTATGTAATATGTTGGAAGATATGCATTGGACCCCTTATGGGGGGGAGGGGGGGGGTCAAACGAGAACTGGATGGGCCCTGGCCCCTCTGTCCCTCCCTCCCGGTTTCGGCGCCCACGGTGATGTGATATATATATATGACACTATTTTCTCACACCTGTAGAATGATACATTTGTTATAATCATGAAGTCAAAACTCTATCCTGATTAAAGATAGGTTGAAGAAACTTTCACCACAGCATTTCTCGTGAAATTGTAGCCTGATTTGATCTAAGGTCGGAATTTTTCCGGCTTTGTCCCCGCAAAAATCTGATCCAGGGTCCACCCAGCCTCAAAACAAATGATATCGTTGAAGGGGGGGGGTAAATGCGTCCGGAGCGTGGTGCTGATCACATCACTTCCAAGATTTCCGCTACAAGCACAGGGAACTTTAACTTTACTTTTACCTGTGTATATTATATTCGTTTCTGTACTTCTGAGTAACTATGTTTATTTTTTATATGCGCATATACGAACCCTCTGCTATGTCAATGGCTGAGGGGCTTACTTGTCTTCGGGTCCCCCGCACTGCGGAGTTTTGCGGGTTGTAGATCCGGCACTGTTCTGAACTCACAATACTTTTGGCATGGATTTAACTTTTGACGCTCAAATGTACCACATGTCCTGGCCTTAGATGTATGACATCCAGACCCGTACCCAGGGGGAGGGGGGCAAGAGGGCCATTCCCTTCCCTGTCGAGCCATGAAAAATTTTGATGCAAACCTACAAAAATAACATGGATAATTTTGAAGATTTTGCAAGAATTGAGATTTTCTTCTTGTACAAATGAGTGGGTTGTCTCTGAAGAGAGGCACACTCCAGAAGTCTGTAGTCTACTATATTTAGTAATTTTAGTTTTATAGCCATTTATACGAAGCTACTAAATGTTCCAATTTGGTGGGGACAGTTCACCATATTTACATCCTGTTTTGATTTTTTCGAACTGCAGTCTTGATGAGAAAACGTCCTCTTTTTGTGCTTAAATCACATTCAGACATTTTCTTCATTATAAGGATCATTCCATTGCTTTGGTGGTCACATTCAGGGTACGAATTCCCATGGCGGAAGGGGGATCTCCCACCTTCCCACCAACGTTGTTCTATTAAAAATTTTCCCACCATTAATATTTTCCGAGGGTAAGAGTTAGTGTTATAACAATAAAGATAAGCAATTAGTGTGTACTTCAGACACACTTTACTAAGAATAACATCATAAACACATACAAAGAAGGAATAACAAATAATGATTACAGCCTGTGTGTGAATGTTGCTCACATCTCTTGTTCTCTCTCTCTCTCTCTCTCTCTCTCTCTCTCTAGGGCTGGTAACAGCATGGGGTAAAAACGTACTTCTACAGTCATAAATAAGATTTTAAAATTATATCCTTTCGTCGGGAATAAAACATAGCATTTACATGTTAATGTAATAGGAAACTAATGTCTTCTTAAAGTTTCTCATTTTTGTCCCTCCACCTAGTTATCTTTAATTTGTAATCGATTTTGCAGATGTGAACAATAACACACACTGCTTCAATGAAGATGGGGTGGGATGCACAACCGACTGTCCTTTCATTGAATGCTAAGTTTTCTTTTCATCGGATTCAGCAGAAAAAGTAAGTACATAAAATTTCTACAGTGTCTAAGTAGGCCAGCTACATCTAGGTAGAGGGGGGGGGGAGGGAGGAAATTCGGTGCAGGTGGTGCGAAAATCATTCTCGTCCTGGGCGCTGAAATCTCTAGCTACAACTCTGATAAGGAAATATTTCCTTTCGAGAGATCATTAAGAGATGTACACCATTATATAAGCATAACACAATAAAAGTATACAAATTTAATTATCATTTTTAATAAAAAGCAGTAATTAAATAATATCTAACACTTATTAAAACATTTCACCTATCTTCTAATTTTTTGACATTTTGAACCAGTCGTCAAAGGAATTAATTTGCTACTTTATAAATGTGGCAAATTAATTTGTTTACATATGTTTATAAATATATATATAAATAAATCAATATTTTTTATGATATTAATTAACTATTTAATAATTGACATATATGTCATGACAATTATATATATATATATACAGGGTGATTCTAAAGGTAGGGTACAAACGAAAATCACAGATACCTCCCATGAAATAGAGACGAAAGTGCCCCTTCCACTTTGCCGAGAGATACCTTCATGAGGAGCTAGACAACGCCGAAAACGTGTGAAAATGAATTTCACACCTCTGTACAGCCAGTACCAGTGAAGATAGAAAGGCGGAACAAAAGAAGTCAAAAGGAACACCAAAGTCGCCCATCCGAAAAACACCAGGCGACAGCTGCGCAACGCGTGCGCATGGGGTTCCACAAAGGAATAGGAGTGTCCCGCAAGACAAGTGAAGGGAAATGGTAGCGATCGACAACGGTAGGGACACAAGAAGCAATGAAGCATGAAGTAACAATTGCACAGCGGGAAACAAACACCATGACTGAAGCAGTGCAGTCGAGAAAAGTAGTGCGGGGTTGCAGAACCACGGGAGGACGACGTAGGATGTAAAAACACACCGAGAATGCAAGCACAGTGGTCCGTGACACTCGACAGGTAACAGACGCGTACATGGTTAGGGGCAGAAATAGCGGCGCTGGCAGTACAGCGCATGGGGAGTCCCCAAACACAGTGGGGAGACACCGCAGCAAGAACAAAGCACGGTGCAACAAAAGAGAAAGAGGACCGGACGGGGATTGGTACCTGCCAAGGAGACAACAAATGCGGGACGAAGGATTCCCGTAGCAGTACCGAGAGGATGTCACACAGAGGTCGTGCGCCAGCAGGACAAACACAGCAACTACGGGCACAGGAGGTTTCTTGCCACGCAAAGGTGCACTTACAGATAGGAATAGTACGTAGTACGTAGTCGTACCCCGGACTTGCGTTGTTACAAAAGTTGCTCAAATTGACGACCACCACATTCAATGCAGGCATTGCAGCGTCGCAGGAAATTGTGGCGAACCCTGTCAAAAATCCCTGGCATGGTACACATCTCGGCTGATGCTGCAAGTATCCGCGCTACCAATGTTTCCTGGTCAGACACCGGGGTCTCGTAGACGACTGTTTTCACATGGCCCCACAAGAAGAAATCCATTGGTGTGAGGTCAGGCGAACGGGCGGGCCAGGGAACGGGGCCCGCTCTGCCGATCCAGCGCTGTGGGTAGGTACGGTGCAAAAGGGTTCGCACTGTGCCATGAAAATGTGCAGGCGCTCCATCCAATTGAAACCACATGCGATGTCGCACGTTGAGGGGTACATCTTCTAGCAGGTCTGGAAGGACTGATGCAAGAAAGGTGCGATAGAGGCGGCCATTTAAACGTGGTGGCAGCAGGTATGGACCGATAATCTGTTCATCGATGATACCTGCCCAGATATTCACTGCAAACTGGGTCTGATGGTGCACCTCGACTGCTGCATGTGGATTTTCATAATCGCACACATGGCTGTTTCGGCAATTGAAGATGCCCACACGGGTGAATGATGCCTCGTCCGTGAAAAGCACGTGGCGCAAAAAACGGGGATCGTCGGTACAAAACTGCAACAGTCGTTGACAGAATTCCACACGTCGTGGGGAATCCCCAGCCAGCAACGCGTGGACTCGCTGTGGATAATAGGGATACAGCAGATCATCATGAAGGACACGCCACACTGTCGACTGTGATACTCCCACTGCAAGTGCAATGCTACGGGTGCTAGTGGACGGTGTGTCGTGGTGCTGATCACATCACCTCCAAGATGGCCAACATCGAAAACATGTGGGGCCCTACCTCCACAGTCCACATACCCTAAAAGATATTCACTTCACTTCACAAAAGTCAGTTACCAACTGTTGTAAACAATGAAGCTCATACTTGGCCCACAGTACAATACAGAAAATACCAAACAATGCTGCAATAAGATGCAATTCTTGAAGTTACTGAACGATGTCATTTAAACTTGTTTAATATTCTATACAGAATATAGTTTTTACATTCGAGATTTAAAAAAATAACATTTTACTAAAAGTGTCCAGAATTAATGCCACTACTGTAGTACAAAAGGTGCAGAAAAGAAATTTAGCTCTATGAAAATAGGAAATCAATTGCGAAAGAAAGATATAAAGGTCAGATATATCCAACCAAGTGGCTTATATAGAGCAAAGATTTATTTTTACACCAGGAATGAAGCTAAGAATTTCATGAAAAATATACATAAAGAAAATTATGTTTATGTGTTCATCCCAGAATCCTTATTGATGAGGGAAGGATTAATATATGGTGTGCCAACTGAATTTGAAGTAGATGAAATTAAGGAAAGTATTGAAGACCCGATAGAAATATCAGTGTAAAGGAAGAAAAAGAGAATTCGAAGAGATGATGGATCATATTATTGTGTTCCTAGTAAGTTAATATCAATTACGTTTAGATCTCAAGAAATGCTTGAAAAGATTATAGTGGTTAGCCACATTTTCGATGTTACACCTAAAGTTCGAAGTGTTATGCGATGTAAAAAATGTTGCAGATTTGCACATTCAGCAGCCATATGCAGGGATAAAGCAAAGTGTGCTAGATGTGGAAAAGAGGAACTTGAAAATTGTAATGACATTCTGAAGTGTATAAATTGCGGAGGAGAACATGTTGCTACTGATAAGTAGACGTCGGATTTTTCGGTTCTAAAAAGTTGGTTTTTAGGTTCCGAAAAGCGGCGGCGCCAGAAATTTTGGAACGGGTGGGCAGAAGCTCCATATTGATAGATTAGGGTGGGAAGTATAAATGTAAGACCATATATAGCATATATGTGTATGTAAAACGTATGTATCCCCCTCTCGCTTACACTCCCGATTCTCCTCTTAATTATTTTCCCTTTCCTTTTCTTGTTATCCTCTTTCTCTTTTCTAATCTATTCTCGTATCTTGTTCCATTTCCTTTCGCTTTGTCTCTGATGGACACAATCATTTCAAGGAAGTGTTTACCCATCGCAGCCAAACATTCTAGTCACATTCATTCATGCATGTTAATAGAGTGAAATAAATGTGAATTAGGTTTATTTAAGCTTGTGTTGCAAATACAAGACACATACTTTATTTTATGTATTCGGCGACAGTGATAGAAAGTGCGATGGTAGACAATCGTGAAGTTTCTCGTAATTTAAATGCATGTTCCTGAGCATAGTATTTTCATGGTGTGAATTTTTGACTGAAAGAGTTTTCTTACTCCTTGGGGGTCACTTTTCTTAGCTTACAAGGTTTGTACAACTGAGAAATCTATCTGAATGTTTGCAGTAGCGGCGATTGTGCCAACATTTGAGGGGCAAGGACAATATACTTTTTCTTGGTAGAAAAGGCTTAGCATAAAGAGGCCATAGTGCGGGAGCAAAATGTGGCGGGGGAACTGCATCCCCCACTTCCCGCTCCTCCTAATCGCCGACACTGAATGTTTGGATTAAAATGAACGTCTTATTAGGAATGATTTAAAACACACACGGATAACCAATTGTTCGTTCATTGTCCATGAAGTATTCCTAGGCTAATGAAAGGCTATTTTGACAAAATATCACTCATACGTAATAAACAAGTAAGATTGAAAAATCTGTTCAGAATTGAAGAGATTATTAGCTAAGTTCCTATTCGTTTTTTGAACTTTCATGTGACTAATGCGGAAGAAGCAATACGTATGGTTACATGAACATATTTTATGAGGTAACAAAATGATTTAGGACACAAGGAATCATCAAAGTTGATTACCGTACCAGTAATAATTCATATATTTTCATAGATGACTTGGGTTGTATGGTGTGACCATTTCGAACACATTAGAATGTCAACCTCTATCCTGTGCAGCATACCCTGGAAACTTTATTCTTGCAGGGCAACGAGTCCCTGGCACCTGGAACCACTGTCAAAGTAATAATTTGTGAGGGTTTGTATTTTGAGTTTCAGCATGTGTTTGTTTTCGTCCCTTCGTTACTCTCATCTAATCACCATTGAACCTTATCATTGTCATTATCAAAATTAGCAGAAAAATGACTTAAAATAAAACAAATCAACCCCAACTTACTCTTGCAAAAATGGAGTTTCATTAGTTCATACCTCTTAGAAAGTTGAGGTGGTAGTTTCAATCGCACAGCGTTTCATTAGTGGATCAAGGCAGCTAATTCCATGAACAATGACGTTGTTTTTCGAAAGTCTCAAATATTTGTCTCAGTCAATCACTCTCTAAAATTAGACGCATCTTCTGTGGTGATAAAATGATACGTTTGGTGCGAGATCTTTCTGTATATTTTTTCCCCAATGGCACAACGCTGCCGTATTATAATAAAGAGGTCATGTGTTCGACTCCCCCTCTTCTGGTGGAAGCACAATGCACACTGGTTCGGACTACTCGTTAAACTGTATGTTTAGTCCCGATTAGCCTATATGAACGTAAGAGTGGGCTTAAAATCAAACTCACAAAATCGTCTTCTGGATACTTCGTGACATAACTTTTTTTCTTTACTTCAGCTGCATCTACAATTCTGTTGACATCTTCGGCTGATTCATGTGGCAAAATTTATGTGTGGAACGAGGATTTCTAAATAGGATAAGCCACTCATTAGCAAATGAATAATTCTGTAGCTTTTCCATACTTAAAATTTATTCAGTTCGGTATTGTAGTGATTATTGTGATTCCTTCTTAGTAGAACGAATATAAAGTTGATATTCCACGTACCATATTGATATTTGAAGATGACAGGTTGCTATATAAAAATTGTAATGAAATAAAAAAGGGACACCTCTGGAATTTCAATGCAGAGTTAATTAAAATTATACTATACTATCTAGCATACTTAAACCCGAAGGTTTATGCCTGCATCAACACAAGCTTTCCATTGTCCCTATCCTGGGCAAGATCAATCCAATCATTTCCATCCTTACCGATTTTCTTTAGGTCCATCTCAACGTTATCCCTCCATCTTTGTCTTGGCCTTCCTACAGGTCTCTCACCATCAGTTTTCTCAACGAGAATCCTGTAAACTATTCTTTCCCCTGCCATTCGTGTCGCATGGTCTTCCCATCTAAGTCTTCTTGATTAAATTATTCTAATAAGAATTAAAAAGTCGAAATAACGTATTGTGTTACCGGAGGAAGTAACGCTGAGATGATGTTTTTATTTGTTTATTTGGAGATTATTTTAACCATACTCAGGCCGCGATTTATATACGTATGTGGAGGCCCGGAACAGCACCAAAACCTCATTCCAATCCAGAAGCGCAAGAACGAATTTTTGTCTGGGGGGGGGGGGAGTACCAGGATAAACGTACCACTAATAATAATAATAATAATAATAGTAGTAGTAGTAGTAATGATGATAATAAAAATTTTAATAATAATGATAATAATGTTATTTTTATAACATTATTATTATTGATTTGCTTTATTTTACTTCGCTTCTTGTGCCACTTTTGGTTAAGTTGCGAAGATGGGGATGAGTGATGATATGATGAAATTGATGAATGGACACTCACAAACATCCATGCATAAGCCGGGATTCGCACCCGGCACCAACATTATTATTATTAGTAGTAGCGGTAGTATCAAGGACGTTATTATCCTCGTAAATTATGCAAAAGAGGGGTAGAAGTTGGTGCTAAAGCATTTGTGTTCGAACAAACTATTTGAATTATTTTTTCAACAGGTTCAATTTCACATTAATAATGGAAAACAAGCACGCAAACTATTTTTGAAAGACAGAAAATGCTTGATAAATGAATTCCAAACATAATTGTTTTTTACATTAACATGTACAACTTTCATGCACGATATATGTTTCACATATATGCAAGATGGAAATCTAGAATTCATGACAGAGAAGAACGATATAGTGCGAGCGAAGCGAGCAAGAAAATTTTTGGATACAATTTTTTTGCAGGCTATAATGAATATTGATTTAATAGGGTGGAAATAATTTCACGAGGCGCCAATGGATTCACTCTTTTACAACTTTTGTGCCTCGCCGATGGTGTAGTGGTAATATCGTCGTCTTGTAATGAAGGAGTCCCGGGCTCGATACCCGGTGAAGGTACATGATACAGTGGTTCGGATCCCATTTTAAACTGTAGGTCCAGTCCCGATTAGCCTTTCAGTGCGTAAAGTGGACTTAAAACAAAAAATCAATCTTACAACTTATTTTTATTTAAATCGTTCGGCGCCCAGGACCGACTCCATCCACCCCCTAGCTACGATTCTGAACTTGATAAGACTAAGAAAAGCAGGCATTGCGAGCGAAGTCCTCAAGTTCACCCTCAATTCTGATCTAATCTTGATCATACCCTGCATAATTTTGAGCCTCCTAAGCCTACTAGCTGCTTTTAACCATGGAAGTGTTCATTTGATCATAGTTTTTGTTTGAATACCTCTAGTAATTACTTTCACTTTCTAATGACAAAATTGGCTTTTTATGGGTTGATAATATGTGAACATTTCTAGCATAGATATTATTCAGAAGTTAAAAATACAAGTTATGAACACCAGAACACACTTATTTATTGAATCATTCATATATCCCCAAGTATATGTACTTATTGAATTTGATTGGGTGGGCAATCGGGTGGGCACAGGAATTTTTGGGTGGGCGCTTGCCCACCCGTGCCCACCCCTGTCGCCGTCCCTGGTTCCTAAAATAGGCTCTAAAAATCCTAAAATAGGTTCTAATAATCTTAAAATAGGTCTTAAAAATCTAAAATTAGGCTCGAAAAATCCTGAAATCGGAAAACTTAAAATAGCTCAAAATTCCTTTAAAATGCTGATTAGGTATAGTCACCGGCAATGAAAATGGGACACCTATATCCTGAAATTCGCACTATCTTGCATAACATTATGTGTGTTGCCTAACCCTACGGCGACGACAGAAGACACCCTTGGAAATTTGCTATTAAAATCCACTTTTCGCCGTATAGTTAGGCAACAACCTTCTTTCATGTTATCCACGGTCAAACTCCGCAATTTTGTCTGTGAGGATCATCGTATATGCTGAAAATAATCTTCCAACAAAAGCATAGTCAGTGGTGTAAACTTCAATGCTGAAATGTTAGTTTGCAAGGCGTGAATGCCACAAAGTGCCCAAGTGACGCGAAAGTGAGCAGGACAACACAGATCAGAAGTTTGCACTTTGGACTGTACAGGTAACAGTGGCACCAGACATTTTGCTTTGTTAAGAGCCTTGAAAAATCACCATGGACTTGGAGGAAGCGAAATCGACTTCAAACAAGTTCGTCATTGAACGTTGTGGTGACCAAAGAAAGCAAATGCCTCCGTGTGACATAAAAATCCTGTAAAACCTTTAAAAATACATAAAAACCTTTAAAAAGGCTTGATTTAGGCGCATAAACCTAAAATAGGTTCTAACAAGCAAAATAGTTTTTTTTAGGCACTATAATACTTCATCAGTTGCGTTTTTTAACGAAACGCTGACAAAACGTATTATTTCTTACATACCTGTAAAGGATAAAAAGGTTAAAGCAAAAAATCCGAGGTTTACTGACAAGTCATGTGTAAAATGAGAAATGGAAAGAGAAATCATGAGAGGTATGGCATATGATAATTTATCCAAACAAGAAGCAAGACAAGTAATAACAGGTCATGTTACAAGCAATTATGTTATACAAGGTAACTCATACGCTGACCAAATAAAAAATCATATAAACAAAAGTCAAACAAGCGAAACTGATACAAGAAGGATGGGTGTTGTAGAAAATAGTATAAAGGTACAAAACACATTTGAAGCCTTAAGTGATTGGGGTGAAAGAAAATCAGACACATACTTGGAAGATGTTTCATGGAAAAGAGTTCCTCCAGAAGGTCATAGAGACTATTCCAAATTCGAAAATAATTTTGGAAAAAATTTCAGACTAAATTCCAATTCTCAAATAGGGAATTATAATGGTGGAAATCCTCAAGGAGAATCAAGGAAAGGTACTCTAAAGAAATTACAAAGTAATCAAAAACAATTAAATGGAAAGTCTACAGGAACTGTAATTCAGACAAGGAATAATGAGGAAGATATGGATAATACAAACAGAAGCATGCAGGAGGTGAACATCGGAATCCATAACAATGAAGAACAGAAAAAAATTGTGTACTTTCCTCAGATAACATCTCAGAAGGATCTTGTGTATAATTTGTTACAATTAATGGCAACATTAACTAAAAAATCTGACTTATTAAGCATAAAAGAAATACTATGAGAATGTTCTGAAATAAATGGCCAGGTGCAGAAAATTATTGAGGATTTGGAAATTTTTGGTGAGACACCTTAGAGTGTGGAAGCCAATATAATGGAGAACATTCGTGGGGTACACTGGAATGTAAGATCGCTGAAAGCAAGAAAGCAAAAACTGGTGAAATTAATAGATGAATATAGACCTGAAATTTTATGTTTTTCGGAAATCTCTGTGAACCCATCAAACGTAAATTATTTTAAAGTAAACCCCACATGATTTATGAAAAGATTAAAGATGATAGTAAAGGAGTCGCAATTATGATTCATGAAAGTATTCCATTTCAACCTATATCTTTTGATTATACATTGTACATTGTCCATATACGACACGGACAAAATTGAAGTCGTAGGAATTAAAATTGCTTTTATCGACCAAAAAGTTAGCATTATATATATATACAGGGTGTTTCATAAGTTCGTTTACAACGCTTGGGAAGTGATTGTACGAGTGAACATAAGGTGGAAAGTTCATGTAACGAAATTCCGGAAACGGCTTTGTTGCCGAGTTATTGGCGTTTGAAAACGTGGGAAAATGATTTTCCGAAGTGAATAATGGCAAAACGGGTGGAGAGAAGCCGTCGGAGTTGGGAGGTCCACTAAGAAATTGGGTACGCTCTTGTCAAAAAATCACGCGGCAATGTTGTGCAATGTCGGCGCAATGGATTCCCCAAAGGACGCGAACGAAGATGTTGAGGGGAGTGGGGTGGGTGTGCGTTCTGCGTGAGCTGGTATCGACGAAAATTGGCATGTGTTGAATGGGACCAAAAAACAAAGAAAATTTCCTGAGCGAAGGGCACCATGACGTAAAAACGAAAAAAATGAACTGTCATAGGTTGCATACCCTGAAGGGCAGATGGGTGTCCGTGTGATCTGACGTTAAGTACCACATTTCCCGCTAGGGGCGCCAACAGTGTAGGTTTCCTCATGAAGGAGCGCACGTGTCTGTGCCATTCGTGCTTCAGGTGCTGTGCCAGCAGCAGGTTGTTAAACATTCACGGTTGAATGGAAAGACGTGAGGTTCTTGGACAGTAGAGTTGGGCAAACATTTGACCTAGCAGTGTTATGTGTTAATTCTTAGCCACAGCCCATTGTGTTCTGTGAAGTGTACTAGTGTTAACGGCCATAAACACTTGTAGCCCGGTGTAAGGGATGGCTGCATACGCGTCCCAAGAGCTGGCGGACATGCATATGATTTATGGGGAGGCTGGAGGTAATAGCCGTGCTGCAAGGCGTCTGTATGGGGCACGTTTTCCAAATAGGGTGTTACCATCGCACACCTTATTTCAAACTGTAGACACTTGACTTCGGGAAACAGGATCAGTGTTGCCACCTTGTCGAGAAGTTGGACGACAGAGAAGTGTGCGAACACGACGGTTTGTGGAAGATGTGCTAACTGCAGTGATGGATCATCCAGGCACCAGTACGCGCGCACTAGCCCACGAACGAAACACCTCCCATGTGAATGTGTGGCGAATCCTGGCAGAAGAGGGGATGCACCCGTACAAATTGAAGAAAGTGCAAGATCTTTTACCTCGGGACTTTGGCCCACGTGAGGACTTTTGCCAATGGTTTGTTTGTTCATCAAATTGAAATTATCCCCAATTTTCAGAATACGGTACTATGGACTGATGAGGCTATCTTCACGAAAACTGGTGTGTTCAATAGTAAAAACAGTCATGTGTGGGAACATTAAAATTGACATGCACTGCTAGTGGCACATCATCAGAACAGATTTGCAGTGAATGTGTGGTGCGGGATACTGCATGACCCTTTGATTGGACCGTACATTCTCCCTGTTCGCCTATGTGGACCCACTTATCAAGCATTTCTCAGTGAGGTTTTGCCTGAACTACTAGAGGACGTGCCCTTGGCACTGAGACAAAGACTGTGGTTTCAACATGACGGTGCACCCCCACATTTCGATCGGAATGTGCACCATTTCCTCAATACCGTATTCCACAACCAGTGCATTGGCAGGGGAGGGCCTGTGCCATGGCCAACTCGATCGTCTGATATTACGCCCCTGGATTTCTTCCTCTGGGGAGAGATGAAACGCCTTGTTTACGAAACACCTGTCGTGTCAGCCGAGGACCTCGTTGCCCGTATCAATGTAGCTGCAGCATCGATAGCAGAAACGCCGGGGTTGTTGGGTCGCACTAGACAATCCTTGATTCGCCGTTGTCGCCTCTGCTTAAAAGTACATGGTGGACACTTTGAAAACCGTCTGTGATGAGGTTCCCTTCACATCTCCATTAAGCATACTGTGTGCCCTTCAGGGTATGCAACCGATGACAGTTCATTTTTTTCGTTTTTACGTCATGGTGCCCTTCGATCAGGAAATTTTCTTTGTTTTTTGGTTCCATTCAACACATGCCAATTTTCGTCGATACCAGCTCACGCAGAACGCACACCCACCCCACTCCCCTCAACACCTTCGTTCGCGTCCTTTGGGGAATCCATTGCGCCGACATTGCACAACATTGCCGCGTGATTTTTTGACAAGAGCGTACCAAATTTCTTAGTGGACCTCCCAACACCGACGACTTCTCTCCACCCGTTTTGCCATTATTCACTTCAGTAAATCATTTTCCCACGTTTTCAAACGTTTCAATATATAAAAAAGCCTTTTATTACAGCAGGGGATTTCAATTGCCAACACACAATATGGGGAGATCAGGATAAGATAAGTTGGGGAAAGTGTTAGTAGAATATATGGATTTGTACAACTTTACTGTAATTATTGACGCGTATGCTACGTATATAGGAAGATTAGGTACTCGGCCAACAGCTATAGTGGGAAACAGATGGTGATCAAAGAACCAGTGACCATCATCCATGTTTCTTTTATATTGATACTAATACAGTGAGATCTTTCACTATCCCGCTCGGAAAATGGAAAATTAACGAAGCTGATTGGAATAAATATTCTAAATTACTTACAATCTTATTTAAAAATGCAGATTTAAATAATATTGATAAGAGTATATATGACTATTTTGTAGATTCTGTTAGTATTGTTATGGACAGATCATGTACAAGAGCAAAAGAGGAAGTTGTAGAAAAGTATCCAATAGTGCACTGGTGGAATAAAGATTGCCAAAAATATAAAATACAGAGAATCGAAGCTACAAAAGTTCATAAAACGATACCAAATGAGGAAACTTGGATTAAATATAAGAAAGCAATAGCGCAGGCCAAGAAAAGTTATATCCGTGCAAAAAGACAATCGTGGGCAAAGTATTGTGAAGACATAAATAACAAAGAGAGTATCAGTACCGTGTGGGCTAAATTCAAATCAATCTGCAAACCACATACCCCTCGATTAATACCAATCAAAGAAACCTGGAAAGATGAATTTATTATGAAGGTAACATGTAATAATAAACACGAACTTGCAGATGCTCCTGATGAAATTTTCTCTTTCATTCCTAAAGATAGACAGTCTCAAGGATTATACAGCAATATAACGATCGATGAAATAAGTGACATAATAATGAGAGCCGAGGACACGACTCCAGGAAAAGATGGAATATCATACTCGATGGTTCAAAATTTGCCGGAATATGGTATAATATATTTGTGTAACATCTACAACTATATAATGAATTCAGGAAATGTACCGCAAGCGTGGTACACTCAAAGATTTTACCAATATTGAAACCTGGCAAAAGCCCACATAAAGGAGAATCTTATAAACCGATAGCTTTGTCTTCAGTACTGGGGAAAATGTTTGAAAAATTAATTCTAAAGAGAATAAGTTGACATATAGAGGGACAGGGTTTATTTTCATGGCTTCAAGTTGGATTTATGAAGGGCATGGGGTGTACAGATGTCTTGGCAATGTTATCATCAAAAATTTATGATACAATGAAAAGGAAAAGTAGTCTTATTGCTGCATTCTTAGATATGGAATATAATAATGTAAATATAAATAAATTATTAAATATTCTACAAAATCTGAAAATACCTTATATGCATCTAAAAATAATTTGGAATCTATTAAAGAATCTTTGTTTATACTTTTACTTTCACAATAAAGTTGAGGGTCCTAGATGGATAACAAGGAGACTTCCACAGGGAAGCCCTTTAAGCCCTTTGCTTTTCAATATATATTTAATGGATGTTCAAAGAATATGTCTTCTTGAGCCATTTGGATTTATACAATATGCAGACGATTTACGTATATATGAGAGTTTAAAGCAAGTAGATAATGGAGTCAACAGCATGGAAGAGATAATAATAGAGATAAAGAAATTTCTTGAGAATAGAACCTTGAATATATCGTCAAAAAAATCACAGCTGATAATATTTAGTAAAAACGGATCTCCGAAAAAAGTGAATCAATACACAAAAAAGTTACACATACCCATAGAAAAGACAGTAAAATATATTATGCTTTATATTTGATAATAAATTAACATGGAAACCTCATGTAAAAATGTTAGTGAACAAGGCAGAGAAGTATTTCGTTCTATGGCTACTACAAAATGGGGAAGTCATCCAAGTACCATGGTGAATTTTTACAAAAACTATTACAAACCAACAATAGAATACTGAATTATAGTCTTTAATACAGTTTAGGAACGTGCATTTCGCCCTTTGGAAGTAATGCAGAGGAAAGTTCTTCGAAGGTGTCTAGGACTGATGAAGAGTACTCCCACTATTGCTGTATACATGGAAGCATGCGAATGGAACTTAAGTTATAGGAAAAGAGAAATGTCCATTAAATATTTGTTAGAAACAATGTCAGAAGTTAATCATCCGTTTAACGACATTCTATTCGACTTGGTTGAATTATATGATACAGGCAAAATTAATAACTGCGAAGATATAGGATGGGTGCAATTATATAATGAGTACTATGAGGATCATCAAAAATTATTGAAAGTAAGGAGTAAGCCCATATATACTCTAGATTTTCCCGTTTGTGAATATAGAGATATTTATTTTCCTGAATATACAAAATATGATTACATGGAAAGATGGAAAGATCTTTACTTTATATATAATATATACAGATGGTTCAAAAAGTAGTCAAAATGTAGGATGTGCTGTTTATGATGTACAGAAGAAGGAATCAATTATGATACATTTACCGGAAGATTTTTCCATTTTTACAGCTGAAGGTTATGCAATTTACCAAGCACTAATATATACATATAAATTGCAAGAAAAAATATATTAATATTAACGGATTCCAAAAGTGTATTATATTCAATTCAGTCCAATTATGATTTATTATTTAAATGCTCCCCATACATTATAAACTGTGTAAAAACTTTAGAAAATTTAAGGAGCAGGGGAAAGATAATTCATTTAACCTGGGTTAAAGCACATTGTCAAAATTTAGGAAATGATATGGCAGATTTGTATGCAAAACAAGCTAGGGTAATTCAACCTGTCCTGGAGCTGAAAACCTGGTACACAGACCTTCTACCGAGGGTGAAGAAAAAGTTGAAGGCAAACTGGAAGGAATGGTGCAAAGGTGAATTTCAAAATGCAGGCAGTTTTTTATCAGAGGATAGCTAATTTCAATAGAATCAGGCCCTGGTTTACAAAAGTTCAAGGTACAAGGAATGTGATAGTATTGCTAAATCGTATTAGGGCAGGTCATACAACTACAAAAAGTCACTTGCAAAAGATTCGGATTGTACAAAACCCAAACTGTACATGTGGCAAAAAGGAAGATATACACCATATCATGTTTGAGTGCAATAGATACACACAACAAAGAGAGACATTCTACAAAACACTTGTAAACTGTGCAATTCCCCTTCCTCAGTGTTTGGAAGCTTTGATTTGTGAACCTAACCTTACAGTTGGATATATATTGTTATCTTTTTTTAGAAAATGTGGCTTAACAATTTAGTAGAAAAAACATTTATTGATAGTGTTTTTTTTTTTAATAATAATGCACTAAAAAATGTAAGTTTATGTACAGTACATAAATAGATATGGGAAAAACTGCTAAGCGGTAATCCCAAATAAAACTAAAATATATAAAGTAAAATTTTTCCGAAAGGGATCACAGAGAAAAAAAAATTCGGTTCAAGTTGAGAATGTCAGTAAGTAAGCAATCAATATGCAGGGTAAATCTGTAACTTCGTATCAACCTCATGAATCCAAAATGATTTACGACCGAGATCTTTTCGTGACATGATCGAACAGGGAACATCATGTAGCCACCGAGTTAAATATGAATGGTCACACCTATTTTCAAGTGGTGACCTCCCAAATGTAGTATTTATTGGTCATTTCATCGTTTGAAAATCTTCAATAGAAATAAGGAGCGACTAACACCTTGTATGTTTTCCGTCTAACCTTACCTCTGCCAAGTTTCGCAGTCGCATTTTCTGACTTTGTTATCCTTTAAAAAAAAAGCTTGCAATTGCGCCCCTGGCTTCAGCCCCCCCCCCCCAGCTTACCTCTTGCTACGGACCTGTCGCATATCTTTTCATATCTATATAATCATCTACGTAGTTGTGTTTAAAGAATGTATACACTAATATTAATTGGTAATTTTTATATAATCTGTGTGTTGATGATGGTTGATGACTTGAAACAATCAACTATACATTTTCAGGAAACTGTAAATGGATGATCACCTATTTACACTTTCGAAACTAAAAAGCTGAATTTATCTACGCATAAGTTCATGTAATTCGAATATAAATGAGAAACGAAATTATTACACAGTCAGCTGACATCCGTCAACGTAACGCACTAGAAGCCGGAGGTCCCAGGTTCGAACCTTGTCAGTTTGTTTCATCACTCATTTCATAGATTCATTTTTCATTCCCATCTCAATTAACCAAATATGTATTAAAGCGACATCTTCCTCTCAGGCATGCACACAGTTTAATTGGAAGTAAGGTATTTTACACGTCATTGTAACGTTTTATTCTTTAATGACTTATCTTTAAAATTTGACAAATATCACCAGGAAAATCTGAAATAACATTTGATTTTTTATCCTAGAGTTAGAAAAGATTTGTTTTGATTTAGTGACATTTTTAGAGATTTTTACATGAAGGTCTAGAGAGTTTGGTTCTCCAGTAGTTGGCAACAGCGCACATTTGATCAGATTCCACTTAAACTTAAAGGTCAGACTGGATTAGCATTTCCGAGCGTGAAGAAGTTTAAAAGACAGATTGGCGTTTGTCTCACCTGACTTAATGCTATGTACAGGAACGCTGTACAAAAGATCCTTGAATTCGAGTGTAATTGGTCCATTTTTGTTGCCGTTGTCGAGCATTTCAGCCACAGACGATGCACAAGAGCGTCCAGACAAGTTTCACACATTGACAGCAGGCCGTAGCCTACTGCGAAGCCGTGTTTATGATTTTTAAAGTAATCTATGACGAAGAACTGGTCGTGTGGAAAGTTATGAGCGAATACACGCAGCACAATGCAAGATCTTACAACCAACTACTTGGACCAAAATAGTGACCTTGGTGTGGAACTCACGTGATCACAATCAGCCGGGAATGTAGGAGGAGACAAACGATAGAACGTTAAATTGACTTCCTGTCAGACGTTGTGCAAAAAATGAAAACAAGCGTTTTTCAGCGGCGGATACATTCTGAGTTGGTTTGCCACGCAACCAAACGTCACATCAATTTTTTTCGAGGAAGAAAAAAAATGTTTCGATTCACGGTAGAGGAACATAGTGGTTCGGATCCTACTTTAAACGTAGACCCAGTACCGATTAGCCGTCTGTGCATAGAGTGGAGTTAAAGCTGAAAACTTATCTAGGTTCAGCCACGGGGCTCGCTAGGGCAGGTCATGGTGGCTTTGGGTAATTTGGTAATCTTAGGCATAGGAGGATCTAGATTTATTTCTGGAAGGATAATGTGCGTAATGTGCAGATTTTCTAAATATTACCCCCCCCCCCACACACACACACACACACTGTGCAATGCGAAGTAAGCTTTCTGATTTATTTTGGCGGGGGGAATTCCACTCAGTGGCGTATTTGTGATTTCACTTTGGGTTTTAGGAGTTTCTGGGTGCCCACATTTCCGTCATGGTGGTAGCGTCGTCGCCTTGTAATCAAGGGGTTCCGGGTTGGATACCCGGTGAAGGCACATAGTGGTTCGGTTCCCAGTTTAAACTGTAGGTCCAGTCCCAATTAGCCTTGCTGTGCATAAAGTGGACTTAAAACACCAACTCAATCAAAAAAATCTTCCGTCTGACAAGTGCCTTAACACTGTCGATGACAAATGTGTGTGCCCTTTTATTTTTTTATAGAGAAACCTAATTCCAATTAGTATATTCTCAATAGTCTAAGATATCAATATATTGTTTAAATTCGCAATAAATATCGGTATTTTATGAAGTTTTTCTTCTTTTTTCAGTTGGCGAAAGAAACAGGACCACACAGCAAGAAAATTTTCAAGGTACGTTGTAGCAAAAACAATGCAGTGAAATTAACGATTACTTAGTAATATTTTTCAATGTGAATTTTTAACCGGAAGCATACATTATCATCAGACAACAGCAAGTTCTAATCCACTACGTTGAGAAAAATATTGACGTTATGGAAAATGTCCATTTATCCACAGAATGTTGTAACTTGTAAGGGACTATCAAAACTTGATCCTTATTTCGAGTATAATAAGCTATATTGTAGACAGCTCTACAAAACACACTGGTGAGCTGCTTGCGTTTAAAAACCATGCAGAGATTTATCCAGAATTTTCCATCCGAATGGGGGTGAAAGTTCGTATGTAGGGGTGTAAGTATAAATTTAGAGTTTAAATGACCATAAATTGGACCTTCGTTTAAAATTTTAGGGGGTGTTGAGGAAATTTGGGGGTGTTGAAGGTGTTTACAGATCAGAGCAGTTCGAACCAAAAAAATTCTCAATGTATACAGCCATGCATTTAAAATTATTGTTGTGATTACCACTATATACCTTGAAGTTTATGTTTGGTCTTGTTATTGTGAATATAGTGTTATTGATTTTAATTTTTTCACACAAAATTAATTGGAATGGGAACATAACAATAGCTGTGTAATCTGAATGATAACAACAAGGAACACCGGAGACAAGGTATTTACTATCTTCAATGTAATAGTCACCAAAAGGTTAACATGTAAAAATATATTTATTCTTGAAAAGAGTACAAAAACATATGCAATAACATGAAAAAGCGCAAAGGAATAATGTAGATGCAACAATAATAGTGCCATTTTGTTGGCCCCTATTAAAATGGTTTTAATATATATCTGTATGAATTATTTCCGTTACACTTTTACTCAGCGCGGGAATCCGCTCCGGCACGCCCCTGAACTGCAGAATCTTTTAACTTGACCTGGGCGTTATGTAACACGTGCCTATCCTCGCTCTCGTACTTATATAGTCACTGACAACCCAACTTGAACTGATAATTATCACCACAGGAAATTCAAGAGCAGAAATTGAGAAAAATACTACCACCGCGTTACAAAAATTGACACAATGGTGTGATAAAGCTAAATTAAAATTATCGGATACAAAGACCAAATACATAGTTTTGAAAGGAAAATTTAGCCAACATCGGAATCCATTAATAAGAATGAAAGGCAAATCAGTAAAAAGGGTAACGGAGATTAAATACCTGGGAGTGACGCTGGAAGAGGGCTTACTTTTCAAAAGCCACATTGAGAACATAACCTCCAAAGGGGAAGCTCTCATGAACAAAATAGCTACCATTGCATCCAACAGCTACAGACTTCCTCCGTCAGTTATTAACACTTATCTAGTGTCCATCTACTTTTCAATCATCACTTACGGGGCATCGGCGTGGGCCTCGTCGTCATTGCATAAAATAACGTACGTTCGTAAGCTAAGATCATCTTACAGGAAAGTAATTCTCAGAGTTACCGGGGCTTTTAAAACTACTTCGTCGGAAGCGCTGTTTGTCATAATGGGAACTTTGCCAATTGATTATCAAATTAAGCTGAGTGCAATGACTTATCACTTCAAACATGGGAACGAGAGGGAGATAACCGAACAAATGGGAGAATTCCTCCCCACCGTCCAGGAGATCAAGGCGAAGATTCATCGAGACTGGCAGCGTGAATGGGACGAGTGCGAGAAGGGTAGAAGACTGCATAACTTCCTCCCCTGCACGCAGGAGAACGTTTTTAACAGGGAAGTCACGCCATCCAGAGGGCTGATACATCTTCTAACAGGGCACGGACCATACGGATGTTACCTCACAAAAATCGGTAAAAGGGAAACCGACGTATGCCGAGACTGCCGGATGGAAAGAGACACGCCAGAACATAGAGTTTTTTCCTGCCCCGCCTCCGATGAACAGATAATATCGGCCAGAAGAGACCTGCCGAATAACAATATCTTCGAACTGATAAGGAGCGAACATGTAAAGAAGTTATGCGACCTCGCAGACTTAGTGTCTAATATCGAGTTGCGAAGGTACCTGACGGAACCGGAAACCCGGTGCCCACCAGCCCCCTCCCCTCCTCAACAGGAGCCCTGCAGAAGCAGCAGGATACGGAACCAAGTCCCCACACCCCATTCCTTGAGACCGTCACAATCGCGTCGGGAGCAGATACCAGAGGAAGAAGAGGAATCGGTACCGGAAGATTCACCCCGAAGGAGAAACTTCAGAGTGTCCAAAGTAGCCTGGTGCAAATTCTCAGAAATGTGGCTGTAAAAAGTCTAGGAGGCATTTTTGAGGAAAAGCGGACAAACAACATTTTCTGAATGTAATTGATATGCTGATTCCGAATATTTTGTTTGCCACTCTCGATTTTGATGTTATGTGCTTCAAATCGCTAAAAAACAAAAGGGCGGCCATACGAAATGAGTTCCTATTAACTTTTGAAGGAGCAGAAAGAAAATAGTGATCTTTGTGTCAAACATTATGTTTTTGGGAATGCTGAATCCAAATATTATGTTTTCCAATCTGAAATTTTAAGCTATGTGCTCCAAATCGCTAAAAAACAAAATGGCGGCCATACGCAATGAGCTCCAAATAACTTTTGAAGGAGGAGAAACAAAATAGTGATCTTGGTGTCAAACATTATGTTTTTGGGTATGCTGAATCCAAATATTATGTTTTCTAATCTGACATTTTTAAAATTGTTGTAGTTTTTTCCTCTTTTTAAACAAAAGAACCATAAAAATGACTAAACCTATAATCTATTTTTTCTTTTTTTTTACTTTATTTCAAAATGATAGAAGCATAGAACCATGGATCCACTTATAAATTTGAAAAGACCTGCACCTGTGAGCCATCATCTTAAGATGTCTCTTATCAGTTCCTTCAGAACATTGCCGCAAACAAAGGATCTAGCTACTTCAGATATTCAAGATACTCTCCTCAAAGCTGAAACACTGGGCCAGGTAAAGCTAGACACCTCCGTGAAGGAAAGGATGATGGCCCCTGGTAAAAGTCACACACAAGTCAAGTTAAGTGATCCTCTACATAAGTCAAATCAAAGACCTTTAAGTCCCTCTATGAAGTTAAATTGGTAGTAAGTGGCAAGGAAACCATTTTAAAAACTGACAGGAATATTCTCCAGCGCCTCGTAACTGCTTATGATGCAGGTCGTAATGTGGATCTAAATCGCATTTTGTGTCACGAACTAATGCCAATTCCAATCTCCCGTACCAACACAAACGGAAGTCTGAGAACAGGAAACAAAGCCATTCTAGCTGATGTGATGACCAAGGATGTAATTTGTTCACCTGATATATCAATTCCGTCTGCGTCATGCTTTATAATAGATGGTCAAGCATTAGTTGTTGCACTTGGAAAGCCTGCAGGAGTTTTTAAACTTTGGTCAACTGGCAGATGTATTTCTTAACCTTGTTCTTTTTATGGGAAGAAGCTTTAAGAGGATTGATGTCACCTTTGATCCGTATAACGCAACTTCAATCAAGGCTGAAACAAGGGATAGCCGCTTGAAACATGCTCATTTAGTAAGGAGAGTAATAGATAATGGATCCGTGCCAATCCCCAACAAATTCAGTGACTTTCTTGCTAACTCAGAATAAAAAAGACTTGGCCTGTTTTCTCTGTAATCATTTGATCAACAATGCTCCTGAAGACAAAATATTTGTGGTTTCCGGTGGATTTCACAAGGAGGATGACGTACGAACAAACAATCGTGATTTGTCTATTGAAGGATTGCAGGCAAACCACGAAGAGGCGGACACGCTCATTGTACTTCACTGTCTTCATTCTGGTGCTGATAACATTGTTGCCTCAGCACGTGATGCAGATGTATTAGTGAAATTGGTAGCGTTATTTCACAAGATTAGATGTACGAAATTGTGGTTGCGAGCAGGAACATAAAAAAAAAATACATTCCAGTACATGAAGTCAGGCGGAAGCTTTCATTTACGGATCCTGTCTTCGAAACTCTCATCCCATTCCACGCCATAACAGGATGCGACACAGTATCCTACATTGCTGGGATCAGTAAGAAGACAGCATGGAAAATATTTAACACTAATAATAATGATCTACTAAATTTTGGTGAAACAAGAAACAGAACACAAGGCAGAGAAGTTTGTATGAAAGTTGTATGGTGTACCGGAGGCAAGCAGCTGTGATGAAGCCAGAGTAAAGCTGTTCAGCAAAGGAAAAACACCACAAGCACTGCCCCCCCCCACCCCATACCGATGCTCTACGGTTACATGTACAACGGGCCCACTATCAAGCCATGGTGTGGAGGCAGTCGGTCATACCAAAACTTGTGTTCAGAGGCCTGCACAAGACCTGGAGCAGACCCGTTCGCGAGACATCGCTCCTGAAATGCCATGCAACCTGCGCAACATCCTCGCTTGAGCAGCTTGTATGCCCACCTGCCCAGATCGTTCCTGGCAGGCATTGTAGACCCACCGGGTACCCGCAGTCTTACGATACCTAGTAGGTCTCAGTTCGTTCTTTCCATCAACTGCAGACCCCTCCCTCTGCATGACGTAGTTGCTTCGAGTAGAAACTGCACCGGGCCCACACCGTTCTGCAGTGTTGCCAACTGCAATAGATTTTCACTACTTAAAAAAGGGAACTCAAAGCTTCGTAAGCCACATCACCAATGAAATGAGATTTACGAATGTTGCTCCCTCACACACACACACACATTGAAATAGGTTTTCCGTGGCACAGGATCCATAAGTATATGTCGTAAATAACCAACATACGTATATATAGTGATATAGGGCAGGACTGAAACATGTCACGTTCGACGCTGAGGTCGCGAGTCCAACAACACACTGTTCTACTGCGAACACCAGGGCCGTAGCCAGCCAGGGGCATTGCCGTTACCCTCGTTTGGGGGGGGGGCAAGTACTTGGATAAACGTAACAACAACAACAATCACAATAATAGTAATAAAGTAGCATGAAAGGCATTATTATCCTCATAAATCACGCAAAAAGGGGGTAGAAGTCGGTTCTCACGCATTTGTGTTGAAACAGAGGATTAGAAATATTTTTTTTCAACACGTCAATTTCACATTAGCTAATAATGGAAAACAAGCACACAAACTATTTTTGAAAGAAAGAAAGTGCATGATAAATGCAGTCCGAATGTACATGCATATGGCATGTAAAATTTCCATCTACAATATTTTCTTTTCACATGGAGCGACGTATTACATAATTAATTCATCCAACTCGTAACAAACCAACATTAATAGCAAATAATATCACGGGCCGCCATAGCATTCTCTGTTTTAAAACTTTTCTCACTTAGATCGTTCGGCGCTCAGGGCCGACTCCCGCTACTCCTTTGCTACGGCATTGAACTTGATGAGACTTGTACTTTAATGTTTGACCCCCACCCTGACCCCTCCGCTAGACAATTTTCGTCCAAGGTTGTGAGCAATGCACTCTGCCCCCTCTGGTTGCGCCACTGCGTGCCTGGTTAAGGCACCATGCAATGAAAAACAATTAGTTTTCAGTGAGGAGATTTTTGTTTGCTCGATCATTCATTTAGATAAATGAAGCTGTAATATTGCGTGCATTTCCTGGCAATAAGATAAAAACTGCTTACGCTGAACTGAAATCGCTAAGTATATAAATTCTCCTTGGAGAAGAAGCTCCTCCTAGGACTTCGTAGGATTTAGTAGCTACGTAAGTAGGCAACACTGGCTGCAGCCGTCCACGTGGTGATGAAACACCTGGAGCGACACGTTGCCGGAGGGCTGTTTCCTTCCAGCAGGTTTTGCAGGCGCCCGGGTCTTGTTGAATGCCCAGTTACCTTGTAAGCGCAGAGCGCCTTGAAGACCAAGAACCCGGGTAGAGACGCAAGTCGACTCGTTGCCGTGGGCAGGCGAGCAGGTAAACCTGTTATCGCGTGCAAGCGGGCAGTGGGTAGGTAAAAGGCAGACTATGCTGGCCTCTACTTGTGTTACCACCACCCACTATCTTGGGATGGAAAATGGTTGATGGACAGCTCGTTCCAAAATTTCAATCGCTGCCACCAATTCCACAACCCTGCTACGACATTGTCACGTGTGGATGTTTGGGTGGTTGTATATCCGCTACATGTTCCTGCAGGAAAGGCCAGCTTGTATGTACTGCAGCTTGCAAATGTGCAGATACTGGCACTAAGGAGTGCATGAATATCTATGACTAGAAAAATGTTATACTATTTTTGTAGGCAAAATAAGGTTGAATAAGGATAACGTGCGGATTTATCATACACTCATACTGTTAATATTCAATATGGTCTTATGCTTTGAATATTATTATTATTATTTTGCATCTTTACTTTAGCAATGTTCTATACTTTCTTCTGTATTAAGAACCTACTGTTACACTGTTTTATTCCTAGTTCAAAAGTATGGATAAGATAAGTCGCCATTTTGTTTCTTAGCGATTTGGAACAAACAGCTTAAAATTTCAGATTAGAAAACATAATATTTGGATTCAGCATACCCAAAAACATAATGTTTGACACCAAGATCACTATTTTCTTTCTGATCCCTCAAAAATTATTAGGAACTCATTTCGTATTGTCGCCATTTTGTTTTTTAGCGATTTGGAGCACATAGTTTAAAATTTCAGATTAGAAAACATAATATTTGGATTCAGCATACCCAAAAACATAATGTTTGACACCAAGATCACTATTTTCTTTCTGCTCCTTCAAAAGTTAATAGGAACTCATTTCGTATGGCCGCCCTTTTGTTTTTTAGCGATTTGGAGCAAATAGCTTAAAATTTCAGATTACAAAACATAATATTTGGATTCAACATACCCAAAAACATAATGTTTGACACCAAGATCGCTACTTTCTTTCGGCTCCTTCAAAAGTTAATAGGAACTCATTTCGTATGGCCGCCATTTCGTTTTTTAGCGATTTGAAGCATATAACACCAAAATCGAGAGTGCCAAACAAAATATTCGTAATCAGCACATCAAATACATTCAGAAAATGTTGTTTGCCCGCGTTTCCTCAAAAATGCTTCCTACAGTCAGAATTTTCTAAAATTGTCCCAAACTACTGGGAGACGAGGAGCCGCCGCCAGGAGAGGGTTACGTCCGTCCAATCAGCCTGGGGAGAGCCATGAAGGTTGCCCGGAGAGAAGTCGTCGAAGATGAAGAATTACCTAAAAACCATCTCTAGGGATAAAATAATACAATAGCATAATAACGAAAAAAAACCTGTTTAAAAGTAATATCAGAACCCCACATTAAATCGTGACTAAAGTTTCTTTAATAATAAATCCAAGATAAGGGACCATAAACTCTTAGAAATTTAACTTGAAAATTGCTAGACTTGGAATCTGCTGGAATCCAGTAGGCATCCTAGAGACTGGATGTAAAGGAAATTTCGAAAACACAAACAAATTAAATTTAAATTAAATTTTTAACAATGTAAATGTAGTAAAAACCATGAACATACATTCATATACTTATTATTAATTAGTATAATCTAATATAAGAGGTTGTTTATCTTTTTCCTTTTTTTATATAATTGTTTTTAATATTATCATCAAGTCTACATATAATTATTTGCGTATTTTATGTATTTTGTGTCATCTTTATCTATTACATATCTAACAATTACAGTTTCCGCATAATTAGCATGCTATCAAAACTTAGTACCCTGTATTACTGATTCACGTTAAATTATGCGGCTGCGATTTCATTCTGAGATCTCATAGCAGCCTCAGTCTGCAAGGACATTGAACCTCGCCCGGCCACTGTCGCTAGCGTGGAATGCAGAGTCAGCTTCATGTCGAATAACCAAGTTGACACGGAGTGCTGACGCCGGTATCTTATCGGGCGTGTGTCCTCAACACATAACTGCAACAACGGCGAGATAAATAAGAAACTACAAAACCTCTTACAGTAAGCGTTTATTAGGAATCGATGTCCACTAAATTAATGAACTAGTCCAGTATTTCAGTGCACTTAACTTCCTTCCAAATAGCAAATTCTCGCCACACATTACAATAAAGCCTGATCTGGAAACCAGACAGGGAACTTACGTCCGCGCAGACTAATCCAAGCCATCATTCATCCCATCACCCCATCATACTCTCCCCTCAAGCTTACAACAGTTCTGGATACCAGAATGGTTGTCCCTCCTGTACATAGCATTCCCTACTATCTATACGATAACTAAAACTAACCAATAAACTAACACAAATTAATCCATAACTACTATTAAAAAGTTTAATTAATTACCAATCATACAAATGCACAGTAAATTTACAAGAAAATTCAAGACTTGTTCCGGTCACCAGAACGGTCTATTAAAATAATACAAACTAAAAATTATTAAATGTAGCTATGTATACCATCTCCATGTATTTTCTTTTCTTTTTTGTACTTGTATTTTACGTATGAAAATAAAGACGAAAAGAAGGAGGATAAAAAGGCGGGGGAACCGTTTAAATTCAGGAAACTGACGTCCTGGTTTATTTAAAGGTACCAGGACATTAAGAGAATACCCTCGAAAGTACGCGGGTGGAGGCAGGCTACTTCGGGAGCCCCCCCCCCCTTTAGATATGTATATGTGTCTCAAAAAGTATTATTTTATACTCACTCAATATGTTCTGCACTACTGTCTTCTTCATGTTCTAATTAAGTATTGTATCATGATTCATTCCATGAACTAGTGTACGTATCTTGTATATCAATTAAATTCAGAAGGAAAAGCTTTGTAATGAGATGTAGTGAAAATGTGATCAATGAAATGTATGATAAAGTTATGAATGTATACATTCTAAACGTCAATAAAAATTTACCGATGCGAGAACGAGATTAGACGTTTCGAGATTTGTCGAGACGAAAACCAGAACGACACAGATTTTCAGAAAATTTGGCAAAATGTAACTTGGTGACCGAAATTCTCAGCCCCGTTCTAGTCTTTGGTAAAGGATAATGCGTCATGTTCGGAATCGTGCAATTTATTGATATGCACCAAGCGATATCTATCTGATTATGCGGAGATAAGTTACATAAATTCACAATAAGTAAATACTAATAAATTCAATAAAGACATATTTAATACCTTTAAGTCCTTAGAATAGAACCCAGCTGAAAAAGGCATTCCACACACAAAGCAAGACTGGAAATACATATCCAAGAAATAGTGTATTTTAATTTAATTTGAAAGGAAATTTTTATCGTGAAATTTTGGAAGTTTCGATTTTGTTGTGTTTTGAACGCCCCGTTTCACTTCAATTGAATCCTGAATATGGATGAACGTGCGTGAGGGGAAACACAGCTGCATCTACCAGCCGTTTGCAGCAGCGCGCACTACTTTGCTTTCTCTCCTTCTCTTCCATTATGCACGGTCTTGCTCCACATTTTCCCGAGACAGAGTGTACATCGACGCTGGTAACTTTCGCCTTTCAAGCAAGGTGTTCCGGGAAGTATACATTGCACAGTGTCTCGGATCCCAGTTTTTAACTGTAGGTCCAGTCCCGATCTCAATACAAAACGTGTAAATATACTCGCGCAATCACACTATCACTGCCAGTCTCTCTTAAACTGTCGCATTTGACGCGTCCTCAACACCAAGGCCAATAGTATGAGAAACCGGACCACAAGTGCATACACCACAAGCGCTACGAGATTGTCCAAGAACAGCCCGTCGTCAACGTCCAGCTCTTTCAAAAGCTTGTTGGGCGTTCTGTAGTGACAGTACGCCGTTGAGCAAGTGAGGTCTGTTCTGTTGAAGGAGTACAAAGCTTCCATCATGCCCTGGTAGCTGTACCCGAAGTGACTCGTGTAAGTAATCCAGCGTATGTTGGCAGCCATTGTTCTTCTGTGGATGAAGAATCCTGAGAAAAGTAACATTGGAATTGCAGATGCCGGTGCCATGAAGATTCCGATCTGAAATTAGGGAAAAGAATGACAAATACAGCACCACTAGTAGGTTAGGGCCATTTGACCTTATTAAATACCACACCTGATCAAAGACTATTGCTTTACATGTAAAATCTATCCAATTTCTTGGCAATTTAAAGAATACTCTTGACTTGATGACAAACTTTTATATCCAAATTCATACTTGAAGATACGCCTCAATTGTGAAATACTAGCCCCGTCCAGTTCGCTGCACTTTTTGACGCTCTCTGCGCACTCGCGCGCCTACTTGGTTACACGGTGCAATTCTACTTTGTTGAACGTTAGTAATTTCTTTGCACCAGCCTGACACCGGAATACGCCTGCACTACACCTAGTGGCAAAAAGTGCAGTGAACTAGACGGGGCTACTCTCTAATTCATATTTGCACGAACATCAAATGAGGAATTTACATACAGCTCTCTATTGAGCCAAAACAACAACAATTACCAATGTAAAATGTGACTGAATGAGTTAGCCAGCAGAAATGATTGCGAAAGCAATAAATAGTAGTTCAACAAAATGTGTAGTTTTTGCATTTTCCATCCGATTAAAACTGTTTACTGCCAATGCACATTACTTATATTTTACTAGAATGACGAATTTGCGTATTTATTGCAGGACTTTTCAAACATCTGCAGATGTGGCTAATACCGTTTCTGTTCATGCCTATCATTCGTAGTTATCCAGAACCACACATGAGTTCTCGCTCAGATCACTATAATACTGGGTGATTTTTTTAACCTGAATCATTTGAATATCTTGAAAAAAATCATCCTACAAAAAAATGTTCCAAATAAAAAGTTGATAGTTTGGAGGGGGAAGTTTAGTGGTGCAACACAATAACACCCCCTCCCCCTCTTGTAGGTGGGGTGGGGGGCAACTTTGAAATTTCAAATAGAAACCCCTATTTTTTATTACAGATTCGGATTTTACGGGAAAAAATACATAAGTTTTGTCTGAAACATTTTTTTCGATTCGTGATAGATGGCGCTCTAATCGACAAATTTTCATTTCTTGAATGTTTACACTTTAAAACCAATGTATTTCATTTCCCAATTAATTTAAATTCAAAAAATAAAACATTCTCGTGCATGAACTTTGTACTAATTCTTGACAAATCTTTTGAGATTTCATTAAGCTGGTAATTCGCCTATTTACAACATTTAAAAGTTAGATTCGAAATTTGTTTAATTTTTTTTATTGTTGTGTCAAAGATGCTTAACAAAGCTACAACAGAAAAAATAAAAAAAAAATAAAACAATGTCAAGAAACAGTTCCTTTTTAGACTTTTCCTGTTAAATCATTTTTTGTTTATCATTGTTTTTTAGATCACAAGAATGCTCCGAGTGATTAATTTGACTAAGCTGTTGATACTTTTTAATATCAATGGATGTATTAACTGTAGAAGAGAAAATTGAAATGGTTCTCGTGTATGGAGAATCTGGCAGGAATCTCCGTCAGGCTGTCGTTGTTTATGCTCAGCGTTTTCCAGACAGGGTGCGTTCTTTCGCTTCGTTTCAACGTACAGTCAATCAATTTACTACTGAAGGAAGTGTTACACCTAAACAAAGGACCCGTCGAAGAACAGTTACTTGAGAAGAAAATGAAATTAATGTGTTAGCTGCTGTGGCCCATGATCCTCATGTCAGCTCGCGAGAAGTAGCTCGAAATTCCGGATTGTCCCAGAGCAGTGTTTTGAAGATTTTACAGCGTCATAAATATCATCCATATCATGTGTCATTGTATCAAGAACTTCATGGCGATGATTTTCAAAACGAGTGACGTTTTGTCAGTGGGCACGTGAACAAATACAAATAAACCCAAATTTCTTTCGTCTGGTATTGTTCTGTGATGAGTCATCTTTTACAAACCACGGAACGGTCAATCGGCATAATATGCATTACTGGAGTGTCGAAAATCTGCACTGGCTGCGCCATGTTGAGCATCAGCGTCCATGGACTGTAAACATGTGGTGTGGAATTATTGATGACAAACTCATCGGTCCCTACTTTATTGATGGAAATTTGAATGGTCAACAGTACCGTGACATTCTTCAAAATGAACTGCCAATATTACTTGAAGATCTTAACTTGGAACTGAGACAGAACATGTGGTTTCAGCAGGATGGATGTCCAGCGCACTATTCGAGAGCAGCACGTGAAGTACTCGACCGTAACTTCAATGGCCGATGGATCGGCAGATCTGGTCCTGTAAATTGGCCTGCCAGATCACCAGATCTTACTTCACCAGATTTCTTTTTGTGGGGCTACCTAAAAGATAAAGTGTATCGAGAATTTCCAACTACTCGTGAAAATATGATAGAGCGAATCCAAAACGCTTGTGCCATAATTGAACCAGAGATACTTTTGAGTTGTGTACATTCATTCGAAGCGCGGATCAATAAATGTATTGAAGTTGAAGGTCACCATTTTGAACACTTAATGTAATTGAGAAGTGAATGTAGTTTACTAGCCATCGAGATATCTAGAGCTAAGAATTGGCAAGTAATTTTGTATTTTCAAAATAAATTTATTTGTTTTACAACAATTTAAAGTCCTGGAACAAAAATGTTTTATTTTTTGAATTTAAATGAATTGCGAAATGAAATACATTGGTTTTAAAGTGTAAACATTCAAGAAATGAAAATTTGTTGATTATAGCGCCATCTATCACGAATCGAAGAAAATGTTTCAGACAAAACTTTTGTATTTTTTCCGTAAAATCCGAATCTGTAATAAAAAATAGGGGTTTCTATTTGAAATTTCAAAGTTGCCCCCCGCCCCACCTGCAAGAGGGGGAGGGGGTGTTCTTTTGTTGCACCACTAAACTTCCCCCCTCCAAACTATCAACTTTTTATTTGGGACATTTTTTTGTAGGATGATTTTTTTCAAGATATTCAAATGATTCACGTTAAAAAATTACCCAGTATAGTGTCACTTTTAGCATTACCAGATATATCTGATTCTGTTTACTGCACATCCCTATTATTCATGGACGCATTACAGCATTCGTATATAAAAATAACTATTTTTCCCCTTTCTTTATTGGTAATATTTATACATACACTGATACATACACATTACTTTCATAATAAAAATAATTATCGCTCCGCAGGGGAGTGCTGTTTTACAGTGGGATGCACAAGTATTGCTCTGCAAATTGTCCGCGAGTATTTTTCTTTTGCATCCTACGTGTTTTTATGGAATAGATTTTTACGTACGCTGACCCAGAGGCTGTCAGCAACTTGTCTAGCGTTTTGTTTCAATTCCTGAAGCCCTAATCGCGAGAAACAAAAATAATAACATGGCGATTGACAATTTGCCTGCTACTGTATTTGTCGCTAGCTGTACCATCAGCATTACCTGTAAGTTAAAAAGAACTCCGCACAGGAGCCCCATGCTCTGCCCCACTTCCACGAGGAGAACGCACACTACCCACACCATGACGAACCTTGAGAGGTCGTGGGGTTGATCTGTCATGAAGTAAACGGGGACTACAAACAAGGTGGGACACAGTATCTGTAAAGATAAACATAAGTGACATGTTTGGGTCTGTAATATTACAAAATAAAAAGCCGGAAAATTTTATAAAAAATTTAAAAATAAGCACAAATCAAACCATCCATAAATCACAGAACAATCAATAGCTTACATCTACACCACTGTAGTGTAAAGAAATGTTATTAACAAAATTATATAAGTGAACATTATTGAGATGAATGTGGCGTTTCTTCAAGACGTTCTACAAATGTAGTCTCTCAACAATTGGGACTATTTTCCACACATTAAATATCCCTATATTGAATGGATTGATGCATTTAAACAATTGCCCTCATTGGCGCAACTTGGAACATAACTTGAGGGGGGAAGGAGTGGCAGAACAGAAACAAAATGTAAAAAGTTCCTAGCTATACTAAGAGAATACAGTTGAATGGAATTAATCTTCATTAATATAATTTATTGCTTGTGATCAGTCATTACTCATTACTTTAAAAGTCACCAGTGAATTAAATTAGTTTACAATTTTTTTAGGTGAAAAATCTACTTGAAAATTACAATTTATCAATTGGTGAAAAAGAGTAAACTTTTCAAAATACAAATTTGAAACACAGGTTGTTTCTATAACTAAACACAATAAAGCACGAAACATATAGATGACGTTTAGTCAAACTGCGGACACAAAACTGACAGTTAAAGTGATCATAGCTAGTGATTTTTTTTAAAAAATAACAAAATATCTTAATAAGCATACAGTCGAATAATATTGAAGTGCAGATAAGCAAGGCAGAATTGTACAGATAGATCCAGTGAATATTTTTTTACGTTTTGAAAGTTTTGTGTGACGTTATTTTGAAAGCCACCACAACGTCCAACACGTTTTTCTTTCAATTAAGGCTTTATAAGGATACGTATATGTGGAAATCTGTATGAATGGTTGAAAGTATAATACTTTTCTTCTTAACAAGAATCAAGAGCCTACACGTGAATACGTCATTCGTGTTGGTTGAACTTCCCAGACAGACCCACCTGTATACATCCACCTTGACAGGTAAAAGCAACAAGACATTTGTTTTGGTGAGATTCGTATCAACAAGGTTAAGCTACAAACAAAATTAAAGAAAACTGCCTGAAATGTTGCTATTTTGAGTAAACACTACGAAGAAAAATGCATCACACAGAACACAGAGGCCTAAAACACAAACACACGGAACATATAACTACAAAACAAGCAAATAAGGTGCAACAAGAAACAGTCTACCAAGAGCTACAACATCCAACACAAACCGGTTCTGAATACCTTGAAAAATCTGGCATTCAGACCAAACGTAGGTGCAAAACAAGTTACAGTAGCAAAACACGATCCAGTTAGACAAACATCTTACTCGAAATCTTTGAAGAAAATGCCATCTTAACGAATCCTATAGAGGATGGAACTCATTGATGAAGCTTGCTCTTAGATGAACTGAAATATTTAGCAAAGGAGAAAGATAGGCAGTCTTTAGATGATCTTTAGACGTAAAGTTAAGTTGAATTATTGCTCTAAATTCTAAACCTTGGCCTCCCCGATGGGTATTGGTGACGTTCACCCCTTGTAATCAAGGGGTCCCGGGTTCGATACCCGTTGGAGGCACATTGCAGAGTGGTTCGGATTCCACTTTAAACTGTAGACCCAGTCCCAATTACCCTATCTATGCATAAAGTGGATTTGAAACAAAAATCCTTAAGCTTAGGAATTATTGTAGAGTGGGGTGCATAAGTATTACCAAGCAAATTGTCCACCATCATGTTTATCTTTTTCTGTTGCACAATGAGAGCTTCAAAAATTGAAAAATCTCCAAACAAGCTGTTTGGCAATATGCACCAGCACCAAACAAGCTGTTGGCAATCTATGCACCAGCACAAGTAAGAATACGGTCTTTAAGACCAGGAAAGATACAAGAGAAAAATTAATGAAAAATGTCACGGACAATTTGCCGAGCAATATTTGTGCAAGAAAAGTTTTTACTTGATAAAAGCCATAATTTATCAAGTAATAGTATATTCTATTAAAGACCATCAACCTACTTTTGGTTCTTAACTTTTATAGGATGTAGAAAGCCAATAAAAACCACATTTTCAAATGAAGTTCTTACGTAAACTATCAAATTGGATTTTCCATGTCGTTCATAGGATTTCAAATCAATAACTACAATATTTCTTATTCATTGCTGTCATTGCTTTATATTAATAATAATACAATAATATAATTTAAATCAACTAAACTCTGCTGTATTTTACAATTTGTAGTTTCTGTTCATAATCCATATCAAAAATAATATTTTATAGAAAGAGTATTAAGTAAGGTCTTATTAGTCAGGTTGTTTCACAAATATATAATTGAATGCTAAATCTAGCAAAATAATTCTTATAAATAATATTTTAGTAAAATATTAATGTAATAAATTTTAAAATACAATTATTTCGAGTTAAGTGAATTAAGTTATATGCTAAGTAAGTACCAACCTGGAATGGTAGATCTGCAAACGATTTTGCAAGGAAGTAAGCAAAGACTGAATACCAGTTGTTCATGAATTCTCTTCTAAATACGGCCATTTCAGTTGGAACTGAAAATATATAAAAATAAGATTGACATATTGAGATTCGACAAAAGATAAATTAAACTGATAGAATATATTGCACATGTAAACTTACTTCCAGCACTTAAGAACCCTAGCGTAAAATTCAAGAAATCACAGATTATTATCAGGGAATATTTTTATGATTGAATGGTAGTAACAATAATTCTATGTAAGCTTGCAGTTAAGACATTATTCATTAGCTAACTTCAAATAATAGCCCAGGCCCAAAACCCAACAAGCCACCGCTGCGTATCTGATCCACATTCTCAAGAAATAGAAACTTAAACGCAGTTCAGAAATCCAGTAGTAAAATGACCTTGGTCACTGCATCGCTGATTTTGTCTCATCACTAGTTCATCTGTTCATCAATTATCCTCATCAGCGACGTAGCTACGCTGTTTGGGTGGACACGATATTTGTGTTCCATAGTAAGTTTCTAATATATAGTATTACTTCTTAAGTAAATATGAATATGGTACAATAGCTAGAAAGATTAAAAATCTATTGCGATGTACATTCAAAGTTTTTAACATAAACTATTTAAGTTTTTATATTAAATTTTGCTCTAAGCCACGGAAACTTGAGGTGAGGGTACGTGAAAGTTCCGAAGGAGCCAGTGCCCCCCCCCCTCTTAACGACGTCCTTGGTCCTTATTGTTTCTACCTAACCCAATAGATAGAAAAACAACGCGAAATAACAAAAATAAATATAGAGATAATCTTATTCTAGGTTAGGCAGGAATGAGGCCCCCCCAGATAAGACATAAAATCAACTTTTCAGACATTGGTTTCACAACTGTTCAGCCGATAGTCTTTATCTTAGGTTAAGTAGGAACGAGACCCCCAGACAAGGCATAAAATCAAGTTTTCAATCATCGTTAGCATAATTGTCCAGCCGATAGTCTAACCCATGTAACGTGGACGTTGCATACTTACATGTCAAGACGGTGGGCATGATGTTGCCAAAGTAGAGGAACATGAGGATGAAGAACACGCATCCATTGTTGCTGAAGACTTCGGCAGCCTCGTTCCCGATCCCATAGAAGAGCGAACCAAGGAGGACACCCACCACAATGTGGGCACTGATTCTGAGCATTCCCAAGTGCTGCCAAAAAAGGTAAATTGCATTGTTATTTATGAAGGAAGTAAACATTTTATCATATTTATTTGCATAACCGGCAACCAATAATAAATTTAACTCGTTTTCAAAAGCCTGAAATTTTCGAAATTCCATAACTAGTAAATAGAGTGCTGCAAGAAGAGCCCCAAATAGTTCTCACGAACGACGCTAGATAGCGTACGGAATTATGAGCTGCTTTGCTCGAGCGAATAACGCTCGAACAGGCAAAAGAAACTGTACACACTCGAAGTCCAGTAATACACTTGTAATCGTAATTTGTCTGTGGCAGTGGCCCCTCAAATATGGATCTTGAAGTGAAAGATGCAGTGAAATTTAAACTTAAGTTAACACAGTCATCATCTCTATGTTAAAATGTAGTTTAGTCTATCTTACCGATACACAGGGATATGTGAAAATGAAATAGATGATTGTGGGCTGAAACTACCAAAGTGGATATTTCACATGTATGAGTCTACAAAAATGACATTCCATTGTAAACGCTCGAGGGTAGGGGAGTTTGAGCGAGCGAAGGAGGATAGCCTGTGGTTGATGGAAACTGAGCTGTTTGTGTAATATTGTGGTAATATTAATAGTTGTTAATTAAGTGAGTACTGTTTATAAAGAGAGAATTTTGTGACTGGAATTGAGTTAAACCCATATACTTATTTAAGTTGAAGTTTAAAACTACGGTAAAAGGAATTATACTCATTAATGTGATTTTCGTAAGGCAGTCTTGTTAACGTCATGGCGGATGCCATAGGTTATATGGAACTTAATAATCAAGTAGAAATTATAACGAACTTGGTAGAAGACAATGAAATTGTTATAGAAGATAACATTATAGAAGAAACATCTAGAAAACAAGCTAAAAGAGTCAGATCTTCTGAAGATGATCAAGTTCCAGCAAAAGCGGTAAGGATAGACAGGTTAGATAATAGAGATAAAGTAAACACGTTTGGAGAAGGTCGAAGAGAAAATAATGTAGACAAGTGTAAAATGTATTATGATACACATAATGGGCCATATTTAGTAATAATGACTAGTACTAAAGGTGCAGAAAAGAAATTTAACTCTATGAAAATAGGCAATGAATTGCGAAAGAAAGATATAAGGGTCAGATATATCCAACCAAGTGGTTTATTTAGAGCAAAGATTTATTTTTACACCAGGAATGAAGCTAACAATTTCATGAAAAATATGCATTTTCATAAAGAAAATAATATTGATGTGTTCATCCCGGAATCCTTATTGGTGAAGGAAGGATTGATATATGGTGTACCTACTGAATTTGAAGAGGAGGAAATTAAGGAAAGTATTGAAGACCCGACAGTAATATCAGTGGAAAGAATGAAAAAGAGAATTCGAAAAGATAATGGTTCATATTATTTTGTTCCTACTAAGCTAATATCAATCACGTTTAGATCTCAAGAAATGCCTAAACAGATTATAGTGGTTAGTCACATTTTCTATGTTACTCCTAAACTTAGAAATGTGATGCAATGTAAGAAATGTTACAGGTTCGCACATTCAGCAGCCATATGCAAGGATAAAGCTAAGTGTGCTAGATGTGGAAGAGAGGAACATGAAAATTGTAATGAAACTCCGAAGTGTTTAAATTGCGGAGGAGAACATGTTGCTACTGATAAGTCATGTGTAAAATGGGAAATGGAAAGAGAAATCATGAGAGTTATGGCATATGATAATTTATCCCGGCAAGATGCAAGAGAGAAAGTAATAACAGGTAATGTTCCAAGCAATTATGTTGTTCAAGGCAACTCATATGCTGATCAAATAAAAAACCATATAAACAAAAGTCAAATAAGTGAAATTAACACAAGAAAGACTGGTGTTGTAGGAAATAGCATAACAATACAAAACAGATTTGAAGCCTTAAGTGATTGGGGTGAAAGAAAATCAGATACATACTTGGAAAATGTTTCATGGAAAAGAGTTCCTCCAGAACATCATAGAGACTATTCCAAATTTGAAAATAAATATGGAAAAAATTTCAGACTAAATTCCTATT
This sequence comes from Lepisma saccharinum, assembly GCF_977018435.1. NCBI lineage: Eukaryota > Metazoa > Arthropoda > Insecta > Zygentoma > Lepismatidae > Lepisma > Lepisma saccharinum. The sequence goes on along the minus strand of NC_139244.1, from coordinate 6,419,499 downwards.
CACAAACAAAGAATTATAATGGAAATTCTGAAGGAGAATCAAGTAAAGGTTCTCTAAAGAAATTACAAAGTAATCAAAAACAATTAAATGGAAAGTCTACAGGAACTGTAATTAAGACAAGGAAAAATGAGGAAGATGTGGATAGTACAAACAGAAGCATGCAGGAGGTGAGCACCGGAATCTACAACAATGAAGAACAGAAAAAAATCGTGTACTTTCCTCACATAACATCTCAGAAGGATCTTATGTATAATTTGTTACAATTAATGGCGAAACTTATGGCGACATTAACTAAAAATTCTGACTTATTAAGCATAAAAGAAATACTAACAGAATGCTCACAAATAAATGGCCAGGTGCAGAAAATTATTGAGGATTTGGAAATTTTTGGAGAGACACCTTAGGGTGTGGAAGGAAAAATAATGGAAAACATTCGTGGGGGTACACTGGAATGTAAGATCATTGAAAGCAAGAAAGCAAAATCTGGTGAAATTAATAGATGAATATAGACCTGAACTTTTATGTTTATCGGAAATCTCTGTGAACCCATCAAATATAGATTATTTTAAAGTAAATCATTATCACATAATTTATGAAAAGATTAAAGATGATAGTAAAGGAGTTGCAATTATGATTCATGAAAGCATTCCATTTGAACCTATATCTTTTGATTATACATTGTCTATATACGACACATACAAAATTGAAGTCGTAGGAATTAAAATCGCTTTTATGAATCAAAAAGTTAGTATTATATCTATATATATTCCTACAGGTGCAGAGTCACAGAAATTAACGACAAATACATTATCGCAAATGTTTCAATGCATAGAAAAGCCTTTTATTATAGCAGGGGATTTCAATTGCCATCACACAATATGGGGAGATCAGGATGAAGATAAGTTGGGGAAAGTGTTAGTAGAATGTATGGATTTGTACAACTTTACTGTAATTAATGACGGGTCTGCTACGTATATAGGAAGATTAGGTACTCGGCCAACAGCTATAGATTTAACGTTAATGTCAGATGATATATGTGGTCAATTTCAGTGGGAAACAGACAGTGATCAAAGAACCAGTGACCATTATCCATGTTTCTTTTATACTGATACTAATTCAGTGAGATCTTTCACTATTCCGCTCAGAAAATGGAAAGTTAACGAAGCTGATTGGAATAAATATTCTAAATTACTTACAATCTTATTTAAAAATACAGATTTAAATAATATTGATAAGAGTACATATGATTATTTTGTAGATTCTGTTAGCATTGTTATGGACAGATCATGTACAAGGGCAAAAGAGGAAGTTGTAAAAAAGTATCCAATAGTACACTGGTGGAATAAAGATTGCCAAAATTTTAAAATACAGAGAATTGAAGCTACTAAAGTTTATAAAACAATACCAAATCAGGAAACTTGGATTAATTATAAGAAAGCAATAGCGCAGGCCAAGAAAAGTTATATCAGTGCAAAAAGACAATCGTGGGCAAAGTATTGTGAAGACATAAATAACAAAGAGAGTATCAGTACCGTGTGGGCTAAATTTAAATCAATCCGCAAACCACATACCCCTCGATTAATACCAATCAAAGAAACCTGGAAAGATGAATTTATTATGAAGGTAACATGTAATACTAAACAAGAACCTGCAGATGCCCCTGATGAAATTTTCTCTTTCAGTCCTAAAGATAGACATTCACAAGGATTATATACCAATATCATGATCGATGAAATAAGAGACATAATAATAAGAGCCAAGGACACAACTCCAGGAAAAGATGGAATAACATACTCGATGATTCAAAACTTGCCGGAATGTGGTATAATATATCTTTGTAACATCTACAACTATATAATGCATTCAGGAAATGTACCGCAATCGTGGTACACTCAAATGATTTTACCAATATTGAAACCTGGCAAAAGTCCACATAAAGGAGAATCTTATAGACCGATAGCTTTGTCTTCAGTACTGGGGAAAATTTTTGAAAAATTAATTCTAAAGAGAATAAGTTGGCATATAGAGGGACAGGAATTATTTTCAAGGCTTCAAGTTGGATTTAGGAAGGGAATGGGGTGTACAGATGCGTTGGCAATGTTATCATCAAAAATTTATGATACAATGAAAAGGAAAAGTAGTCTTATTGCTGCTTTCTTAGATATTAAAGGGGCATATGATAATGTAAATATAAATAAATTATTAAACATTCTACAAAATCTGAAAATACCTTATATGCATCTAAAAATAATTTGGAATCTATTAAAAAATCGTTGTTTATATTTTTACTTTCACAATAAAGTTGAGGGTCCTAGATGGATAACAAGAGGACTTCCACAGGGAAGTCCTTTAAGTCCTTTACTTTTTAATATATATTTAATGGATGTTCAAAGAATATGTCCTGAGCCATTTGGATTTATACAATATGCAGATGATTTATGTATATATGAGAGTGTCAAGCAAGTAGATAAAGGAGTCTCCAACATGGAAGCGAAAATAATAGAGATAAAGAAATTTCTTGAGAATAGATCTATGAATATATCGTCAGAAAAATCAAAGTTGATTATATTTAGTAAAAAAGGAGCTCCGAAAAATGTGAATAAATATACAAAAAAGTTACACATTCTCATAGAAAATTCAGTGAAATATTTAGGCGTTATATTTGATAGTAAATTAACATGGAAACCTCATGTAAAAATGTTAGTGAAAAAGGCAGAAGTAATTTACAATGTATTTCGTTCTATGGCTACAACAAAATGGGGAAGTCATCCTAGTACCATGATGAATTTTTACAAAAACTATTACAAACCAACAATAGAATACGGGATTATAGTCTTTAATACAATTTCGGAACGTGTATTTCGACCTTTGGAAGTAATGCAGAGGAAAGTTCTACGAAAGTGTCTAGGACTGATGAAGAGTACTCCCAATGTTGCTGTATACATGGAAGCATGCGAATGGAACTTAAGTTATAGGAAAAGAGAAATGTCTATTAAATATCTGTTGAAAACAATGTCAGAAGTTAATCATCCGTTTAACGACATTCTATTCGACTTGGTTGAATTATATGATACAGGCAAAATTAATAACTGCGAAGATATAGGATGGGTGCAATTATATAATGAGTACTATGAGGATCATCAAAAATTATTGAAAGTAAGGAGTAAGCCCATATATACTCTAGATTTTCCTGTTTGTGAATATAGAGATATTTATTTTCCCGAACAATATACAAAATGTACTGGAGCTGAAAACCTGGTACACAGACCTTCTACCGAGGGTGAAGAAAAAGTTGAAGGAAAACTGGACGGAATGGTGCAAAGGTGAATTTCAAAATGCAGGCAGCTTTTATCAGAGGATAGCTAATTTCAATAGAATGAGACCTTGGTTTACAAAAGTTCAAGGTTCACGGAATGTGATAGTATTACTAAATCGTATTAGGTCAGGACATACAACTACTAAAAGTCATTTACAAAAGATCCGGATTGTACAAAACCCAAACTGTACATGTGGCAACAAGGAAGATATACACCATATCCTATTTGAGTGTAATAGATACACACAAGAGAGACATTCTATAAAACTCTTATAAACTGTGAAATTCCTTTTCCTCAGTGTTTGGAATCTTTGATTTGTGAACCTAACCTTACAGTTGGATATATATTGTTATCTTTTTTTAGAAAATGTGGCTTAACTATTTAATAGAAAAAAAATTGTTCATAGTATCTTTTAATAATAATGTACTAAAAAATGTAAGTTTATGTACAGTACATATGTATATAGATATGGGAAAAACTGCTTAGCGGTAATCCCAAGTAAAATGTAAATAAAATAAATGAGCGAGCGAAAGTGGTCCCATGCAGGACTATAAATGAAAAAAAAAAAAGTTTATTTTTCTGAAATAAATAGTGGCCGCGGTGGCTCAGTCGGTAACGCGTCTGACTACCATGCTCAAGGTCCCGGGTTCGATCCCCGGCCGGTTCAAATCCGGGAACTTTTCTAACGGTGAAAGCGGCCCCGGCGCCCACCCAGTGTCGAATAACATGGGTAACTGGGGAAACCCTGGGGGGGTAAAGGCGGTCAGGGGCGTGATGCTGATCACATCACCCCCACTCACGACCGGATCCAGAAAGTGTGGGGCGTTACCCCCACCCCCCTATACGCCTTCATGGCGTGGTGCTATGCACAGGGGAACACTTTACCTTTACTTTTACCTTTTTTTTCTGAAAATATTACATGCATGCTCAAGGGGATTGATAGAACAAGTGATGCAAATTTGGTCAAAATCGCAGGGGGTTATGGCGGATGGTCGGTGATTTGACATGGAATTACATATACGTACTTAAGGGTTATGACGCAGCATTGCATACATGTAGAAGTAGTGCACAGTACATTAACAATGTTACATCCTGTCAAATACTCACAGTATATTCCGTGGCACTTCTAGCAATAAACTGTGTAATCCCCTATGAACGAACGTAAATATTACCGAACCGTACAACCACTCTTGCCACCTTATTGTAAACTCACCTCAATTAGTACTCCGGTAGTTTGTTTCTTTATACAGCATATTTGCAAAATATACAATTCAACCTACACGTGTACCAATATACGCTGTATAAAACACACCTTACTACTAACTTCTTTGACCCGGTACAGCAAGTATGCTAAAGCCGTGTATGCATTGTATCTAAAGCTTATACGATACATACCAAATCCCTCAACGTACACAACAACGTACGCTTGTATAGAATGCGGAACTGTGTCCAGGTGGACACTTTGCAGCAGTTGTCCAAATCTTGAACGAATTGGAAGCTCAGCCGTTTCTGCTCGCCTTTCTCATTGGCCATAGCATAAGACGTTCCTCCTTCCAGCATTTTTGCTGTTAATGAAAAGCAAAAACCGTAATGAAGATTAAGATAATCTAGATTTGTTGTACAGTTAAATATCAGTCAATTATTAAACCTGCAGGTGTAAAGTGCAGAGCTCTGCAATTCCGAAGATGATTCTGTGAATCATCTAACGCTAACCAAACTAACTGCACAAATGAATTGTACTTAAGTCACGCTTGCTGTGATACTACAATCCAATTAACAGGAGTAATCGCAGCCAATGTTTTGAAGTTAGTGTTTCCAAATAATCCTTTCCTAAAATATTATTTTCTTTAAATTTAAGTGTGTCTAACATTCAGTGGTAGAAATTTGATAGAATGCTGTGAACCTCTCATCACTGCAAAAGGTCTGAAGGGAAATGGCTCGAAATTCTGCTAAAATATTTGTGGCTTGAAATATTTGTAGAGTAGATGTACAAATATTAGTCGGCAAATCTTCGCGATTAGCCAAAAGTGGAAGAAAAGTAAAGTAAATCCTAAATTTAGCCTGCAAATTGTCCATCGGCATGTTCATTCATTTTGATTTTACCCAATGTGAGATCAAAATACACTCCAAAATGAACGAAAATGCTATGCAAGATTTTCTCGGTGGTAGAGGAAACGGTTTAAATATGGGCCCCCCTCTTTATTTTGTCATTTTGGGAGGAAAAAAATTAATATATCAAGCACCTGCCTTTAAAATGCATATCTATGAAATATATACTTAAATGTAAAAGCATGCTAAAGTATAAAAGGTCTCCATATTTTAAAAAATCAATTTCCAAAAAATGGTAAAATGATGTATTTCAAAATTGTGGTCTAAATATGGGCTACTAGTGGCAATATCACAAAAAGCAATTAAAATTTTTAAAAATAGTCATTTATCGCTAAAACATTATAAAAGTCATATTTATGAATCATCTTTTGCTTTGAAAATCACGCAGGATGGGAAAAATCGAAATTAAGAAAAACATCCAAATATTTGTTGAAAATGTGATCTCAACATTAGACCTCATGTTATAGCCCATATTTAGACCATCACGCTATTTTTCTTCTTCGATTTATTTTCGCTCTCTGTGGTACAGTGGGATCCATTAGTATTACACTGCAAATTGTCCATGACTATTTTCATTAATTTTTTTCGTACATCCTGTTTGTTTTTAAGCGATGGATTTCTATGTATGCTGGTGCAGAAGTTATCAACAGCTTATTTTGAGTTTTCTTTCAATTCTTGAAGCTCTTAGTGGGTCAAATAAAGTGCACGAACATGGTGATGGACAATTTGCATGGTAATACTCATGGATCCCACTGTACATATTTCACAAACAAATCACGGAATTATAAAGGCCCACATTTGTTTTATGTACCGCTAATATCATAACCTATACAAAGCAGATGAGAATTGAGAAAACGCTGAGTTAAAACATACCTGCAAAAAGTTTTCGGAGGTCGCAATTCTATAACAGCATCCAAGGCCGAAACTAACCACCACTTTCTCTTGCAAATTGGCGCCTCAACCCTTGTCCTTGAGAGATAACCAGTTCCCATAACCTCTGCCAGGCTGCAGTACCCGGGAGTGCTGATAACTCCAAAACCCATATTTAAACCTTCGTCCATATTTAGACCTTCTCCTCTATTCATACATTCCACTGTATGTACCGGCGACAAACAAAGCGCCATATGTGCACTCCTCTTTCATCTTATCGAGTTTGGTAATTTATCTGAACATGCGTGTACAATTCAATGGCAATCGCTGCCCTTTCCCCTTATAACTGCATGCCAGCTTGTCAAAATCATGTCAACCACACAAAGTGTACAAGTAGGAAGTTGTTCTCACTTCTTTCTGTGACGTCATCCAGCTCAGGCGAGCAGTCGGGTGATTCGATGCTGGTCGCCAAGCTGTTCTCGTCTGTAATTACGAACGCTGCTAGTTTGTCGTTCACTTCCCCATAGTCTCCGCTTGCTACTTCTATGACTGAAAAGATAAGAGGCATTTTACATGTCTTGAAGTGATTCTCAGTTCTCACTCAAGGAAGGGTCAATGATATGTAAATTGCAGTGGATCTATACGAGGTTTATCCTGTTGGTAATATGCTAATCCCCTTGAACTCTACAAATTATAGGGTTCAATGGCTAATCTAAACTGTCCCAGGAGATGTACAGTGGGTTGATAACGAGCATTGGAATGTTCTTAGAGCGGCGGAAAACTGGGAACCGACTGTCTTTTGTTGAGGCTGCAAGGCGAAGGAGCGCATGCGCCATCTACTGATGCAAGTTGCCCCTCACGCTGAAATATTTTCAACATTTTTGTCACCGTCGTAGGTAATACACAATTTAGAGATTATCGTTTGACGCACAGCAGTTTACCACAATTACGATATTTTGTTTGTCATTGGTGAGAATACCAGCTTTGTTTTGCACGCCCTGTTATGGAGCTTTGGTTGTTTTGCCAAACTATTTCTGTCAGGCGGAGTTAATTTGCTTCACCCGAGGCACTGTTTCTGCCACAGTCGTCCATTAGTTCCTTAAAAAGTATGACGTAAAGTGGGATCCATGAGTATTATCGTGCAAATTGTCCATCACCACGTTCGTGCACTTTATTTGACCCAATAAGAGCTTCAAGAAATAAAAGAAAACTCAAAACGAACCGTTGACAACATATGCACCAGCATACAAAAAATCCATGGTTTATAAACACATAGAATGTAAGAGAAAAATGAATGAAAATAGTCATGGACAATTTGCACTCATGAATCCCACTTTACAGGATAAAATATTCATAACACGCAGACTAAAGTACAGATGGATTGTTCGAAGTGGAATAGGCGCACTTTCGTGTTCTCGGGAGTTTTAATCGAAAGTTCTCACAAACGTGCACAAAACGACAATTCTATAGTTCTTCTCTTCCGATTAAAGATTTTTCAAGCATTATTCAACATCAATTATCGTTTATTGGTAAGTTAATTGCAGCAAAACTGTTAAAATTATAACAACATTAAAGATCCTCCGCTTGACGTCATCTATTCGTGTTTGTTGAGTATCCCGGACGGACTCACCTCTAGAACTCCCACCTTGCTGCAGTTTAGTATATTGCACAGACAAATGGACAGATGGGTAACTTACCAAAGTAAGTTGGCAGAAACAATGGACAATTATAGGGAAGACTAATGGGAAAAATACTATTCAATTCAACCACTTATACCTAAAGAACCTTGGTATCAAGACATAAATATTTCAAGAAATTCTTTAACAAGCCTTCTTCGATGTCGGCTAAATTACACCCTAGCCCCTAAAGACTTGTACACTAGGAAGATTGTGTAATCCTCAATCTGTCAGTGTGGTGCAACTGAATAAACACCTGATCATATTATATTTGAATGTCGTCTTCATGTAACTACACGTGATTATTTCTTAAGAGATCTAAAAGAAGCAGGATAAGAGGTTTGTTAAAAAAAAAAAAGACCGAACTTTTTTAATAGCCCGCCAACGGTTGCAGATGGCGTGATCGGGCTACCGTGCGCACCTAGCGGAATATCTTGGTAAGAGATCGCCTTTTACTGGGTTCCGATCTATGCATTAGTTGTCGAGTAGCAGCCGATTGAGTGAGGTCGTGCACAAGCGGCTCGTTGGATTAGTGACAAAGCAACAGTGATCGAGTTGGAGGAACAACGCGTGTGTGTGAAATTTTGTGTTAAACCTGGGAAAATTTTTACGGAAACATTCCAAATGCTTAATCAAGTATAGTGGGATGACTGCATGAGCCGAACGAAGTGCTATGATTGGTTTAAGCGCTTCAAGGAGGCAGGAGTTCGATTCCTAAAAATCCAAGGGCTGGACGACCTTCCACGTCAACAGACGACCAAAATGTTGAGATTGTTCGCGCTGTAATTCGTGAAAATCGTCGTTCAACTGTCCGTGAGGTTACTGAAGAAGTTGGCATAAGTGTAGGATCCTGCCATAATATCCTGACTGAAAAACTTGACTTGCATCGCGTCAGTGCAAAATTCGTTCCTCATTTGTTGGCAGAATCGAGTTCAAATCTGTCAGGAACTGCTTGCAAATGCAAATGCGGATGAAAACTTTCTCAAGAACATCGTAACAGGAGATGAGGCATGGGTTAATGGATGCGATGTGGAAACGAAGAGGCAGTCTTCGTAATGGGTGGGGAAAGGGTCTCCTCGATCAAAGAAAGCACGGATGAGTCGGTGAAAAATCAAGGTGATGATGGTTGTGTTTTGTGATTGGAAAGACGTTGTGCACCATGAATTTGTACCACCTGGTCAGACGGTAAACAACTAAGTCTACCAAAGAATTCTAACACGATTGAGAGATGCTGTGCGTAGGAAGAGGGGGGAATCGGTCGTGAATGTTGCATCATGACAACGCTCCACCTCACACATCGCTCCTTGTCACAAGTTATCTGCTAAAAATCGCACTTCTGTTGTGCCCCACGCACCCTATTCTCTGGACTTGGCCCCTGCAGACTTTTTTCTCTTTTCCAAACTGAAAACCACTTTGAAAGGACGGCGTTTCCAGACCATCGAGGAAATTCAGGAAAATATGCGACGAGAGTACTGCGCGCCATCGAAAAAAGTGCGTTTCAGTAGGCGTTCCAAAATTGAAAGAAACGATGGCAAAGGTGTATTGACGCTGGGAGAGAATACTTTGAAGGGGATAGTGGTTGAAAGTGTGTATCGTGAGCAATAAAGCAAGAACAGCAAAAGTTCGGTCTTTTTTTTAACACACCTCGTATAATGAGGTATACGCCTTGTCAACACTTGACTAAGAAAATAATATATGTACTTACCAAATATATTGTAAGAGAAAATATTGTATTATAAAATTATGAAATTGTAAAATTAAGAAATGTAAAACAATTGTAACTGGTGCATAGCTGAGAAGCTACAACCAAATATATATTTACATTTACATATATATATAAACTTACCAAAGTCTGCAGGGTTGTAGAGGCGAGGACATTGCAGTCCCACTGACCGGAAGAACGGAAGGACCTCTTCTGGCGAACCGCGGTATATACAGTTGCCTCTGGAGAGGACATAGAGGTGGTCGAAAAGCCCGAAGACTTTCGAACTCGGTTGGTGAATGGTGCAGATCACCGCGCGGCCATCTCGGACCAAAGACTTGAGGTGAAGCATCAGCTGGATGGATGAAGAACTGTCCAGGCCACTGAAATAGCCAAGAAAAACTTTGAATAGGGAATTAACATGTTAAATATTTCATAATTACCCACTCTGTATATGTAGATTGGAATGGAACCAATATTTCGTGTACAATATTTTGTTTGGATTTTTAGATACTGATAAAAATCATGAGCTTTGTCAATATATAATATACCTTAGCTGGACAATGCTTAAAAATTAGCAAGTTTAAGTATAATTGATTGATTTGGTATATTTTACTTCGCATATCTGTCAACTCTTGGCTAATCGCGAAGATGAGGATGAGTGGTTATAAAATGAAATTGATGAAGGTACACTCTCAAAGATCATCCATGTTCATGCCGGAACTCTATCCGGTAACTTCGATGCCGATATCGAGATATAGGAGGAAATTTGATCATCGAATGTAACATCTATATTTAAAGACTTTGTTGCAGGACATAGATGGTATTGCTCATCCTACAAACATAATGTAACATATAAAGATGTATTGTACTATATGTAGGCCTATATCCACTCGTATGGCTAATTCACTTTAGAATATGCCTCAGTTATCTGGTATGAAATTAGTAAATTTGTGCACTTTCTATTTTATTTGAAAACATATTAAAGATGTACTAGTTCCAAAACATATTATTATGTACATAAAAAGTGCATTAGGTAATACTGTTATCGTCGAGCTCTGTTACGGAGTATTTAGCTTAGCGCGCTTCGAAGCCAGGATCATATGTTCAAATCTTTCATCACTTCATAATTCATGCACACCGTCGCGATTATCCTAGATAGGTAGAAAAGCATCGTAAGATATCCAAAACATAATTGCATTGTCAGCATTGTAAAGGTGCTTGAATACGTGGAGGATAATTAATAATGCTTATACTGCGCCTGACTTTCAGTAGAATTGAAAATAATGTAAAGTCTGATTGTAATATAATTAAGCCTTGTTTCCATATTAAAAACACTAAACCTTGGTCAGCAACTTAGTGTTTGTAAAGTCTGCTGTAAAACACAGTATCTTGAAAACTAAGTTTATAAATTAACGAAAGTAGATCATTATGCAGTGTCACTTTATTTCTCTCTGAGAAAGAGTAGATTCAATATCTCCATTCGTTTTTACAGATATCGATATTTTGAAGGCAAAGAAACTAGCAGTATTCTGTGAAATTTTCTCGTACCTTGTCGGCTCGTCGAGGAACATGATTCTTGGGTTCGTGATGAGTTCGACCCCAATCGAGAGCCTTTTCTTCTCCCCTCCAGACAGATTTCCTACCCTGGTTTTGCTGCACGGGGTGAGGCATAACAGATCTAGAATGTGCGAGATCTGAAACAACAGAAAAGTTGAGGAAAAAGGGGGTTTAATTTTATCACATAAGGTTGTATTGGACAAAAGAGTTCGTAGCTCACTTTGAACTGAACAAAATATGTCTATCTTAATTATTATTTAGTCAATTCAAACTCTGAGCAAAGTGTACTATTTAACGTTTATTTATTACAATATATATTATTTAAAAACTAAAATTTCGTTTAAGTATAACTTACAGTTCAGATTTTTCCGTTCTTTTCACGAAGATTTAGTTTTACAATAATCACTTTCTCACCTTACAATTGTTGTAATACTGAAACTTATTGAACATCAAAACTACGATCCCTAGTTGGGAATTAATTTAGGAATACTGAAGAGGTTTTCTCGGGCAATCAGCCAGCCTCAAGAATTATTAATTTAGGAACATTGAGCATAGGACAGAAAATCCAAAGGGTATTCCATATCTTCCACCTGTAATTCGAACACTGCTTGAATCCTAGAATTTATTTGCATGTGACTGTACAAAGCGCACCAAAAAATACATATTCCAAATAATGCCTGCGAACACAGATTTTAGGTGTCACTGCAAAAATGTACATCTCTGTGTATATCCAGTGTTGCCAGATGCTCATAAATTACCTTTCAGAAGTAGTTATTTCGAATATTCAAGGGAACATCTCTTACGTTATACCACAGACTTCTAAGTCTGTGGTTATACTTAGGTAGGCGCATCCAGTAGAACCAACTGCTCGAAGAGCACTGCAAGACCATAACACAAAAACTTAAACCTACGTGAATATGTTATAAGAAACTGGTTTGATTCCCAAAGAAGATACATTTCAATGATTTCAACTCTGAGACGAAATCATCATACTAGTACTATTGAAAACGCATATGTATTACTTACCAAGGTTCTCTTCTCCCCTTCCTTCGCTTTATTTCCTAGTTTCAACCCTGCTGCTACTTGCATAGTTTCCTTAACCGTCAGGTGCGGAAGAAACTCGAAATTCTGCATGATGTATGTTGAGCACTTTCCGTGTGGCCGATTCGTGCTGCCATTTATTTGTGTGGTGACGGAACCACTGTATCCATCTACACTGAAAGTATTTATATCTATTTCAATGTCTGAATCTATTTTTGAACGAATTCACTATTCTTGTGAATAGTTGTTAGATCAATACTATAGAAAGTAATAGAGAACAAAGAATTTATATTTGCTAGTCTCCTGTTTTCTATGAACGAACCTTTATCGGAACAGATTCTAATATAGTTGAAGTCCTGATTCGAACGCCAGTTCGTTATCTTTGACATAAGGAAGACAACCAGACGCGTATCTGGTTTCGAGCCAATGCCTGCTTTTCTGAGAAGCACTGTTGTCACTTTTACCTGCAGTGTTAGACATCCAACACGAACTGCGACGACGTTATACTCCCAAGGTCTCTACATTCACAACACAATAGAGTAGAGGAGGCAAATGTGGAATACCCTTTTTGTTTTAACTGTAATTACTTTAATTTTGCACATTTTGATATGAAAATTCAACAAAAAATAAAATGCACATTCCTTCTCTGCAAAAAATCCACAATGGACGCGTGGGTTGCATCAGTGCTGTCACCTGTACACACCGTCTGATAGTTCAAAACTACCCCGATAGATGGTAGACGTATGTAGTTGTAAAAATCATGGTATTCCACTTTGGCCGACTATTGCACATTTGTCTCCTCTACTCTAACGCAACCTACCAAAGGTAATCGCAATTTCACGATATGAAATCTCTAAAGAAACTGAATTGGCAACATCGCGTTTGCTCCACATGGATTTCACAAGTCCTGTCAGTTCCAAAAGCACTTTGTACAGTATCAAATTAATCATGAACAAGTCGTTGAATTGAACGCAATTGAAAGTCGTTGAACAGCGTTCCCATTTGAAATCTTGAATGGTCTGAAAATGCTCATGTACACAAAGAAAAATTGTACAAGTTCACATTTGACCAAACTGTGGCAGTGTGTACGGCATGGAATGAAATAAATAGACTAACTATTACCTGTAACAAAGATAATTTTATTTCCAAAGATAGAAGTACGGCATATTAGAAACTAGAAAAAAGTGATGTATTTTCTCGAGCACTCTTTAAACGGAAGCATTTCGTTTAACATTTTTGCTAGCATAGATGCTAAGTAAATGCTTCAAAACATCTTACAGCAGATAGCACTTTACATTTACACGAAAACATTCCATTTCATGGAACATTCCGGTTAGCTTTGCACGAAATGCACATCGAGTTACACCGTCTATGGTGAGTGCACGGTGTTTATAATTGAAAAAAAAACTAAAATATTCTTCCATACGTGTAGAGTAAATGCTATAAAGTATGTATTGAAGCAACGCCATTCTTTTGTATCTAAAACCATTTAATACGAAACGTTATTCCTCTCTGTTGAATAGTTATCGTTTTTTAAAAATGTGAAGTGATATATTGTTTACATGGCCGCCATTACATCTGCATTCGTGACCCAGAGGTCGCTTTTCGATAATCGATTTCAATAGCATGTGCTCTGATTGGCTGACAGTCAGACCGCGTTAATTAGAACCATTCATAAATAGAAATTATTTGACCGAACCTTGGATCCAATGAGGAAAATGACGTTGTCTCTGAAGTCATTTCCTTTTTAGCGTTCAATTCAAGGACTTGTTCATGATTTATTTGATTGATTTAGTTTATTTTACTTCGCGTTTTGTGCCTCTTGGCTAATTTGCGAAGATGGGGATGAGTGATAAAATGATGAAATTGATGAATAGACATTCACAAACAACCAAGCCCGACCGGGATTCGAACCCGGGACCCTTGGCGTCGCAGCGCGATGTGCTAACCACTCGGCCACAGGGTCGGGCTCATGATTTATTTGATCGTGTACAAGGCGCTTAAGACGGACGCTATTTGTGAGAAACGAATAAGGGGAGGATATACTGGGCTCCATGTGGACTTGATATATGGTTGTCAGAGGAAAACTGATGATGTTTTTTAATAATAATAATAATAATAATAATAATAATAATAATAATAATAATAAAGTGACGTTGAATCAGGACTTCAACTTTACCTAGGTATATAGAATACGTTGCTTACGACCGAAAACAAAATGCTGGAGGCACAAGCGTCACGAGACGGATGGTGTGAACAGAAGAGAGAGCATATTTTACATTTGAAACATGTTTTTATGCCATTTCACTTTCATTACACGCGCGTACAGTTTAGTTAAAAATTGTTTGCACAAAATTTCTGCTCGCTACTCCGATTTGACTCCCCTGCACGTATAAGATATCGATAACGCATTAGAAATAAAAATAAATGCAAAATTTATCACTGTTCCAGCGATACACTACAGCTCTATATTTGAACGGCAAGATCTTTGTTATTTTATATTAATATATTAAACGGAAAACATGTGAAGAGAATGAGTGAACATTTATTTGATGAAAGACTACTATTTTTTCTGTAATTTACTTGCCGTATACTGTGACTAAATAATTGTACATATGTAGAGAAGTTGAAAAACACATAACGAGAGAAAACATTACATAATTTGAAAATACCTACATTTAATAATTGTATTATTGTTAGAAAAACTTCGTAAAGTGGCTCATATTCACAGAAGTGGTACGAGTTCTTTTATCTTCTTTTCAAGGTTTGCCTTTGTTTTATGAGTTTTCCCAACAATTGCTTGGGAATAGAAGGTGGTACCAGGTCTGACGAAATTACTAACAACTGTTGTCCGAGGTCAATTAGCCTTCACATTCTTCAAGTTTCCTGAGAAATCTTAAATAAAAACTTGAAGGAAATACTAGTAGAAGGGAAAATACTTTAGACCTAACAATAGACCCGTTAATTGACATTAATGGCTTTTTTATTCATTATCGAGGGGTGACGCTATTGTTATTTAATCTAGCGCCACGTGTCGTGTGTGGAGGAGGAGATGAGTCATCGATGACTCATGCACACGTGTGAGTTTGAAATTAATGGTTTTCCATTAGTGCACAAAAGACACTATTATGTATTCCGTTTTTGACCTAAGCTAACACTATTGTTGTATATTATATATGCGTTTCTGCCGGATATGAGTCACAGATGATTTATACAGACGTTGGAGTTTGGAATTAATGGTTTTTCCATTAAGGTACAAAAGACACTATTGTGGAGTTCATTTTCGGACTATTCTAACACTATTGTTGTATATTATATATGCGTTTCTGCCGGATATGAGTCATGGGTGCTTTATACAGACGTGGGAACTTGGAATTAATGGTTTTTCCATTAATGTACAAACGCCATTTTGGCGTTGGTGGTGAGTCATATTTGGTATAATTAAGGATCCGGATTTACCCGTATTCAACCGGTGCCGACGCGTTCGATCGGAGGTAGAAGATATTATAACACATGTTCGCTTTAAAGGCGAAGAAATTGAACGATGTATTCTATATGCAAACGAAGTATGCGAGCGGAATCCATGTTATTAATATTAACCTGTTACGGAAGAACCTGTTATGTGGTTGCATTCATCGGCACCCCCAAACCGCGCGCGTTCATGGACACGCGTGGGGGAAGAAAGGGTCGCCATTGTTACGGCCCCCTTCGCTTGGTCTTCTTCCGAAGTTGAATGGAAGTCAAGTGTCGCCAAATTTTTACACACGAGTATTGATTTTCTTTGAGGTTCCAATTTTATTTGGCAGAAGTAATCTACGCGTTATTTCTGCCGCCTTTCGTAACATTGCAAAGACTATTTGACCAAAACCGTAAGGAATTTGGTTGAACTAAGAACATTCAGTTCCAGTATCTACAAGTTAAAGTGGATGGCAGCCACTATTTGCCCTTATTTCGGGGTTGCGAACCACGGACCATTTGATTATTGCCTTATATACATCAGGATTCACGTAAAATTGACCAGATGTTTTTACTGTTAGGGACAATATTTCGCATTTTTTTGTGTGTTTTTACTCAGAAAACGCTATTTGAACGATTCAAGCAAGAGTTCGCATGGCAATTTAGACACACAAACTGTGTTTCTTCAACTTTAGCTGAAATTTAGGTTTATTTTTTACTCTAATATCACAATTTCTTCTATTCAGACAACATTTTTTATTAAATTTTGGACTCACAAAGACATTTTTCAACTTTTAACTTGTTATTTTAAAAGTTTATTTCCATTTTTTACTCTAATATCACAATTTCTTCTATTCAGGCAACATTTTTTATTAAATTTTGGACTCACAAAGACATTTTTCAACTTTTAACTTGCTATTTTAAAAGTTTATTTCCATTTTTACTCTAATATCACAATTTCATCTATTCTGGCAGGAGTGTTTATTCCAGTTTAGACTTGCAAAGATAATTTTTTCAACTTCTTTTATTAATTTTTCTATTTATTGCCTTTTGTATCTTATATTTATTAATTCTTAACTTTGAGTTTTGTTCTTTATTTAAAGAATTTCTCTAATCACTAAGGAAGAAGTACTTTTAAGTAAAACTGTACCCACAAACTTTATTATTACTATTATTATAATTATTATTATTATTATTGTTGTTGTTTTTTGTTTTGATGTAGTTGTTGAATCTTGTTGTTGTTGTTAGGGTTTATTGACTTCCACTACGGTATTTTTGGTTTGGTTCGTAGGAAAGTTTGTTTATTTTAGAGTTTCCTCGGTATTTTCTTACTGTTAGGGTAGGTAAAGTTTCCTAAATATATGAGTAGGGTTCCATATATTCTTGTTCTTGCATGTTTTTCATATGATGTGATCACCACAACTCTCCAAGTGATTTTACTGCATGTTTCCATTTTTATTGAGGCTTAGTGATTCCTAGAGCCACTTTATGCATGACAGAAAGCTTGAAAATTTTGATCTCAGATAGCCGTCAACCTTATGTCAGAGTATTTTCGAGTATATTTTAGTCTTATTATGGCCCACTAGAATATCACGGCTTGCTTATTTTTTAAGTATGTTGCGCAGTTATTGTATTTTTGCTTTTGCTTTCTAGATAAACTGTATGAAATGTTTAATATTTGTACTTTTTGCACTTATAAGAGGCCAAACTTTTACTGTAACTAAAATTATTATGTCTCTAGGCACTGAAACCCCTTTACCAAGAGTACTATAACTGCATGTTTATTAATATTGTTTCTTTCATCCCTCAAATATAACAATTTAACAATATAATGACTAATCACAGGACAAGTCGATGTTAGCATATGACTACGTGGCTCTTAAGTCCACCTGCCAAACTTTTCTTACCATGCTATTTACTCTTATAGTTTTTTATTCGGGGTACATTTCAAGTACTACTTGACTTTTTGAGTGTTTGATTAACACCAGGGGTTATTTGTATCTGTTATGCTGTATTATTTGAGGCTTCTAATTTTTATTCTACAATCACTATATGTCCATGAGAACTAAATTCCACTGACTGAAGCTTAAAGCTTAGGCTCTGCAGCATGTTGAATGGTTAAGCACTGGTCAATATGAATTTTACAGAGGCTAGTAGGAGGCATAGGAACACACGCCAGAGCATTATTAGCGTGCAAGAAGCACTTTCAGGGAGTACTACGAGGAAACGAAGTTGATTTTTTTTGAGGGCTTTACCAGTTACACAGCCAATATTTGCTATTTCAAGTAACTACATGTACCAGAACATTTTACAGCCCAACACTAACTAGACTTCAATTTATACTATATTAGGGGCTAAATGTAGCAAGAACACTGATTGTACATACTTTTGAGAATCCAACTATATAAGGATTTTTTCTATGTAAGTATATTTTTATTGATTACTAACTTTAACAGACCAATCAGGAAGACAACAAAATTCACTAAACTTAGTACTATAGTGTAGGTGATTGCATGAAAAGTAGAAATTGTAACATCCACAAGATTTCGCTTTTTTTTGCTTTTGTGACTAATCGTAACGCTGAGGATGAATGGATGGCCAAAAATCTTAAGGACTGGATGTATTTTACCACTACAGACGCCTATGTAGAAACACTAGAGTACTGTTAGCTTTCAAAATTGAGGATAAACTGTACTGTTTCTTAAATATTTTGTACTTGGCACGTTACAGTTATATCCATTTCAGGACAAATATTGCTAAAACTCTCAAATTTACTGGTACAAGTTGATATTTCTGCTATCAGAGGAATTAACAACCCTATTTTACAAACAAATGGTATTGTTTACACTTTATTTACTTCAATCTGAGACTAATATTTTACAGTAATTGAATCATTCAGCCCTAGTCAATACTTTACTGCATCAGAAAGTTTGTTATTAATCTAATAAGTATGCTATTTTGTGATATTCTAATGCAAACGTTGTTTAATTCACTGGTTATAATGCAAACTTTTGCACAAATTCGATATATTCACTACCTTCAAACCAAACAATTGTACTTATTTAGCGCATTTCATTTATATTTCTTGTAATTAACTTATGTTTCTTATAATTAACAAACTAAACTAATTACTTTGGCATGTTAAAAACCTTATTTTTTACTATTTCCTATTCTATCAGGTTCTATATTGCTGTTTTTATCAATTATGTAAGACCACACTCTGGTAAATGCACATAGAGTATTAGTAATCCCAAAGTGGTGTTTTTGGTGTCCAAGTTCAGATGAGAGTCTGCTATGTGCCTTTTGCAGGGGATTGCATGTGAAGTGTATGCATATTGAGCATTATTGAGTGTGTAGGCTTCCAAGTTTTGCTGTTATTTTCCTATAATTCTGCGAGACTGTAGAGAGTTCTCCCTTTTCAACCAGTTTTCTTTCATTGATTGGATACTTTTTGGGAACTTAGCAGTTTTTTATGTTATGAAGCAGATTGTTGTAGAATATTTTGCATGGTCTTTTGTGATATTGAGTGCCTGCTGTAACGGAAGTAAGTATCTTTCCTTCTTGTGTTGATGTTCTCGTGTAGGTTTCCTATTTTCGGTCAAGTTGCAGTAGGGAACTTAACAGTTTTTTATGTTATGAAGCAGATTGTTGTAGAATATTTTGCATGGTCTTTTGTGATATTGAGTGGGTGCTGTAATGGTAGTAAGTATCTTTCCTTTTTGTGTTGATGTTCTTGTGTAGGTTTCCTATTTTCTGTCAAGTTGCAGTACTTAGAATAATCGCTATTGTCTTATTGATCTACGAAGCTCCTTTGAATAATCATTTGCATGTGACCCTATACTCCACGCTGTACTTTGTTCTGGGAGCTATCTTTTGAAGCCTTGGCATTCTGCTAGTACAGTATTATTATCGTAGAGGTAAATTAGTTCGTGAAAATATGTATTTTTCTGATTAACTATAGTCACTTAGTTGTTCTAGCAGGTATAAGTAGTTACTGCTGATGTTGTTAATTTTCTATTCGCAGGGGCTATGTATGATGTAGCGTATTTGTGTTGGCTGTCCCTTTTATTCCTATGTTGTTGAGTTTCTCCATAAGCATGTCCTGTTTTACTCTATTCTATGCCTTGTTGCTGCTAGATATCTGAGGTATGTTGCTGGTTCATATCTGAGGTAGCTTGTTTGACTATCTATTATTTTTGCTATGGCTGTGGCTATTGATGTCCCTTTCTGAATTCCATGTTGGTTTCTGTTTATCCTTGTTGCTGCTTGTTATCTGAGTTAGGTTGTTTGACTTCAGGACTATCCTTTTTTAACTTTATTGTTGATTGCTGTTTTGTTTATTTCCTTATTTGTTTTTATTTGTTAACTGAATCTATTTGTTTTGTATAAATATGTTAGTTGATATAAAATTACAGTAAATTTTCATGAATTTATATATTAAATTTCAAAATAGTGTTACTTGCTAAAGATAGCGGACAAAATAAATTAAACTTTGACAAATACTGAACAAGAAATATACAAGTATGTTGATAAATATCAATTTTTAAAAATAATTTTGTTACTATAGTAAATAATATTACAAGACACAAAACAAATAGATTCAGTTAATAAATAAAAACAAATAAGGAAATAAACAAAACAGCAATCAACAATAAAGTTAAAAAAGGATAGTCCTGAAGTCAAACAACCTAACTCAGATAACAAGCAGCAACAAGGATAAACAGAAACCAACATGGAATTCAGAAAGGGACATCAATAGCCACAGCCATAGCAAAAATAATAGATAGTCAAACAAGCTACCTCAGATATGAACCAGCAACATACCTCAGATATCTAGCAGCAACAAGGCATAGAATAGAGTAAAACAGGACATGCTTATGGAGAAACTCAACAACATAGGAATAAAAGGGACAGCCAACACAAATACGCTACATCATACATAGCCCCTGCGAATAGAAAATTAACAACATCAGCAGTAACT
Organism: Lepisma saccharinum; assembly: GCF_977018435.1. Classification (NCBI taxonomy): domain Eukaryota; kingdom Metazoa; phylum Arthropoda; class Insecta; order Zygentoma; family Lepismatidae; genus Lepisma; species Lepisma saccharinum. The sequence goes on along the minus strand of NC_139244.1, from coordinate 6,398,787 downwards.
ACTTATACCTGCTAGAACAACTAAGTGACTATAGTTAATCAGAAAAATACATATTTTCACGAACTAATTTACCTCTACGATAATAATACTGTACTAGCAGAATGCCAAGGCTTCAAAAGATAGCTCCCAGAACAAAGTACAGCGTGGAGTATAGGGTCACATGCAAATGATTATTCAAAGGAGCTTCGTAGATCAATAAGACAATAGCGATTATTCTAAGTACTGCAACTTGACAGAAAATAGGAAACCTACACAAGAACATCAACACAAAAAGGAAAGATACTTACTACCATTACAGCACCCACTCAATATCACAAAAGACCATGCAAAATATTCTACAACAATCTGCTTCATAACATAAAAAACTGTTAAGTTCCCTACTGCAACTTGACCGAAAATAGGAAACCTACACGAGAACATCAACACAAGAAGGAAAGATACTTACTTCCGTTACAGCAGGCACTCAATATCACAAAAGACCATGCAAAATATTCTACAACAATCTGCTTCATAACATAAAAAACTGCTAAGTTCCCAAAAAGTATCCAATCAATGAAAGAAAACTGGTTGAAAAGGGAGAACTCTCTACAGTCTCGCAGAATTATAGGAAAATAACAGCAAAACTTGGAAGCCTACACACTCAATAATGCTCAATATGCATACACTTCACATGCAATCCCCTGCAAAAGGCACATAGCAGACTCTCATCTGAACTTGGACACCAAAAACACCACTTTGGGATTACTAATACTCTATGTGCATTTACCAGAGTGTGGTCTTACATAATTGATAAAAACAGCAATATAGAACCTGATAGAATAGGAAATAGTAAAAAATAAGGTTTTTAACATGCCAAAGTAATTAGTTTAGTTTGTTAATTATAAGAAACATAAGTTAATTACAAGAAATATAAATGAAATGCGCTAAATAAGTACAATTGTTTGGTTTGAAGGTAGTGAATATATCGAATTTGTGCAAAAGTTTGCATTATAACCAGTGAATTAAACAACGTTTGCATTAGAATATCACAAAATAGCATACTTATTAGATTAATAACAAACTTTCTGATGCAGTAAAGTATTGACTAGGGCTGAATGATTCAATTACTGTAAAATATTAGTCTCAGATTGAAGTAAATAAAGTGTAAACAATACCATTTGTTTGTAAAATAGGGTTGTTAATTCCTCTGATAGCAGAAATATCAACTTGTACCAGTAAATTTGAGAGTTTTAGCAATATTTGTCCTGAAATGGATATAACTGTAACGTGCCAAGTACAAAATATTTAAGAAACAGTACAGTTTATCCTCAATTTTGAAAGCTAACAGTACTCTAGTGTTTCTACATAGGCGTCTGTAGTGGTAAAATACATCCAGTCCTTAAGATTTTTGGCCATCCATTCATCCTCAGCGTTACGATTAGTCACAAAAGCAAAAAAAAGCGAAATCTTGTGGATGTTACAATTTCTACTTTTCATGCAATCACCTACACTATAGTACTAAGTTTAGTGAATTTTGTTGTCTTCCTGATTGGTCTGTTAAAGTTAGTAATCAATAAAAATATACTTACATAGAAAAAATCCTTATATAGTTGGATTCTCAAAAGTATGTACAATCAGTGTTCTTGCTACATTTAGCCCCTAATATAGTATAAATTGAAGTCTAGTTAGTGTTGGGCTGTAAAATGTTCTGGTACATGTAGTTACTTGAAATAGCAAATATTGGCTGTGTAACTGGTAAAGCCCTCAAAAAAAATCAACTTCGTTTCCTCGTAGTACTCCCTGAAAGTGCTTCTTGCACGCTAATAATGCTCTGGCGTGTGTTCCTATGCCTCCTACTAGCCTCTGTAAAATTCATATTGACCAGTGCTTAACCATTCAACATGCTGCAGAGCCTAAGCTTTAAGCTTCAGTCAGTGGAATTTAGTTCTCATGGACATATAGTGATTGTAGAATAAAAATTAGAAGCCTCAAATAATACAGCATAACAGATACAAATAACCCCTGGTGTTAATCAAACACTCAAAAAGTCAAGTAGTACTTGAAATGTACCCCGAATAAAAAACTATAAGAGTAAATAGCATGGTAAGAAAAGTTTGGCAGGTGGACTTAAGAGCCACGTAGTCATATGCTAACATCGACTTGTCCTGTGATTAGTCATTATATTGTTAAATTGTTATATTTGAGGGATGAAAGAAACAATATTAATAAACATGCAGTTATAGTACTCTTGGTAAAGGGGTTTCAGTGCCTAGAGACATAATAATTTTAGTTACAGTAAAAGTTTGGCCTCTTATAAGTGCAAAAAGTACAAATATTAAACATTTCATACAGTTTATCTAGAAAGCAAAAGCAAAAATACAATAACTGCGCAACATACTTAAAAAATAAGCAAGCCGTGATATTCTAGTGGGCCATAATAAGACTAAAATATACTCGAAAATACTCTGACATAAGGTTGACGGCTATCTGAGATCAAAATTTTCAAGCTTTCTGTCATGCATAAAGTGGCTCTAGGAATCACTAAGCCTCAATAAAAATGGAAACATGCAGTAAAATCACTTGGAGAGTTGTGGTGATCACATCATATGAAAAACATGCAAGAACAAGAATATATGGAACCCTACTCATATATTTAGGAAACTTTACCTACCCTAACAGTAAGAAAATACCGAGGAAACTCTAAAATAAACAAACTTTCCTACGAACCAAACCAAAAATACCGTAGTGGAAGTCAATAAACCCTAACAACAACAACAAGATTCAACAACTACATCAAAACAAAAAACAACAACAATAATAATAATAATAATTATAATAATAGTAATAATAAAGTTTGTGGGTACAGTTTTACTTAAAAGTACTTCTTCCTTAGTGATTAGAGAAATTCTTTAAATAAAGAACAAAACTCAAAGTTAAGAATTAATAAATATAAGATACAAAAGGCAATAAATAGAAAAATTAATAAAAGAAGTTGAAAAAATTATCTTTGCAAGTCTAAACTGGAATAAACACTCCTGCCAGAATAGATGAAATTGTGATATTAGAGTAAAAATGGAAATAAACTTTTAAAATAGCAAGTTAAAAGTTGAAAAATGTCTTTGTGAGTCCAAAATTTAATAAAAAATGTTGCCTGAATAGAAGAAATTGTGATATTAGAGTAAAAAATGGAAATAAACTTTTAAAATAACAAGTTAAAAGTTGAAAAATGTCTTTGTGAGTCCAAAATTTAATAAAAAATGTTGTCTGAATAGAAGAAATTGTGATATTAGAGTAAAAAATAAACCTAAATTTCAGCTAAAGTTGAAGAAACACAGTTTGTGTGTCTAAATTGCCATGCGAACTCTTGCTTGAATCGTTCAAATAGCGTTTTCTGAGTAAAAACACACAAAAAAATGCGAAATATTGTCCCTAACAGTAAAAACATCTGGTCAATTTTACGTGAATCCTGATGTATATAAGGCAATAATCAAATGGTCCGTGGTTCGCAACCCCGAAATAAGGGCAAATAGTGGCTGCCATCCACTTTAACTTGTAGATACTGGAACTGAATGTTCTTAGTTCAACCAAATTCCTTACGGTTTTGGTCAAATAGTCTTTGCAATGTTACGAAAGGCGGCAGAAATAACGCGTAGATTACTTCTGCCAAATAAAATTGGAACCTCAAAGAAAATCAATACTCGTGTGTAAAAATTTGGCGACACTTGACTTCCATTCAACTTCGGAAGAAGACCAAGCGAAGGGGGCCGTAACAATGGCGACCCTTTCTTCCCCCACGCGTGTCCATGAACGCGCGCGGTTTGGGGGTGCCGATGAATGCAACCACATAACAGGTTCTTCCGTAACAGGTTAATATTAATAACATGGATTCCGCTCGCATACTTCGTTTGCATATAGAATACATCGTTCAATTTCTTCGCCTTTAAAGCGAACATGTGTTATAATATCTTCTACCTCCGATCGAACGCGTCGGCACCGGTTGAATACGGGTAAATCCGGATCCTTAATTATACCAAATATGACTCACCACCGACGCCAAAATGGCGTTTGTACATTAATGGAAAAACCATTAATTCCAAGTTCCCACGTCTGTATAAAGCACCCATGACTCATATCCGGCAGAAACGCATATATAATATACAACAATAGTGTTAGAATAGTCCGAAAACGAACTCCACAATAGTGTCTTTTGTACCTTAATGGAAAAACCATTAATTCCAAACTCCAACGTCTGTATAAATCATCTGTGACTCATATCCGGCAGAAACGCATATATAATATACAACAATAGTGTTAGCTTAGGTCAAAAACGGAATACATAATAGTGTCTTTTGTGCACTAATGGAAAACCATTAATTTCAAACTCACACGTGTGCATGAGTCATCGATGACTCATCTCCTCCTCCACACACGACACGTGGCGCTAGATTAAATAACAATAGCGTCACCCCTCGATAATGAATAAAAAAGCCATTAATGTCAATTAACGGGTCTATTGTTAGGTCTAAAGTATTTTCCCTTCTACTAATACTAACATGTGCTCTGTTGGTAATGCTAGTATGATGGTGGAACTTTTTATTTCAATCTCTTAACCGTAGTTCGATAGGAGCACGACAGACGGAAGTGCAAAAATGCTTTATCTATTTTCTCTCTCATCTGAATCATGTGACTACTTGATAGCAGAACACTTACTTGTATCCAGCCAGAATGTTCATGAGTGAAGTCTTCCCAGCTCCCGAAGGACCCATAATGGCGGATAACTGGCCGCCGAGAAACCGACCGCTCACTCCGGACAAAATAGTCTTCTTTTCTGCAAAACAGCAATGCCATCTGTTAGCTGGTTAACAAAGCGCGAAATATGGAAGGTTGATGTTAAAAGTTAAAAAGGGACAAACAGTGACGAAGAGAACTAGTTTAGCAAACTATCATTCATTTGAAAAAAAAAAAAACTTGTCTCTCCCTGGAAAAAACCTGCGGATGTTATGATATGATATGATTTATTTCCATCCACTTGATCATATAAGTACAAATAGCACTATGATATGGGATAGGTCAATTACATGTATAATTTTGAGTACAAAGGAATTAACACATACTTATGCATATTAAAAAGTATAAAAGAGCATAGAATAACATAAAAAATAGAAGAAAAATGAAAGGTTATGGCTATTAGTGAACATAAAAATAAAATAACATAAAAATAGAAGAAAAGTCAAAGGTTATGTCTATTAATGAAAAATATGATCTAAGTACTCTGTACTATAAAACAAATACTTCATAAGCAAGCTTTTTACTGTTATTTTAAATTTGGTTGCATTATGATTCTTGAATTCCTCTGGCAGCTTGTTATAGAGTTTTACACCTTGAAATCCTAAACCATTATGTGTTTTGGATGTGCGGACAGTAGAAATGTGGAGGGAGTCATGCATACGAGTGCTGTACTTGTGTATGTACAGATTTTTTTAGAAGATTTTAGAAGTTGTATGAATAAAGTACAACGTTTCTAATATGTACAAACATGGAAGAGGTAATATTTGAAATTCATTGAAAATTTGTTTTGTTGGGTTTGAGAGGGATACATTCTTCATAATTTTTAATATGCGTTTTTGCCAAATAAAAATTTTCTGCATTTTGTGTGAACTGCCCCAGAAAGAGATACCATATGTAAGTACAGGTTGAATTTGTCCAAAATATACTGTCCTTAAATCATTCAAAGTTACAACATTTCTCAAAGTTCTCATCCTGTAGCAGAGCCTGCTTAACTTTTGAGTTAAATTAGTAATTTGCATGTCCCAAGACAGGTTTGTGTCTATCCATACTCCTAAGAATTTTATTGCATTGCATTCTTTGACGACTTCATTGTTAATAATTACATTTAAGTTTTTTATTTGTTTTACTGGATTAAAATTTATTAGAACTGTTTTATTAACATTCAGGGAATGCTCTTGTTGTTTAGCCAGGTGTTTAGTTGTGTTGTTGTTGAAATGGAATTCGTTTGAAGTTGCTCATATTCCAGGCTTTTTACTATGATATTTGTGTCATCCGCAAAAAGTATTGTTTGAGACTCTGATAAGGTTTCTGGAAGATCATTTATGTAGAGTAAAAATGAAACTGGTCCTAGAATTGAGCCTTGCCGTACACCTGTATTGAGGAACAATTGGTCTGATTTGATTTCGTTAATATCTACATACTGACATCTGTCTTTTAAATAAGACGTGAACAATTTTTTTGCTAAACCTCTGATTCCATAATGGTCCATTTTATCTAGTAAAATGTCATGCTGAACCAAATCAAATGCTTTGGTAAAATCTAAAAATAATCCATCCACATGCATTTTTTTGTCTCTCGATTTTAGTATGTTATTTGTAAATTCGAAAATAGCTTCTGATATTGATTTACTTTTTTGGTATCCAAATTGATGTTTGGATAAAATGTCATATTTTTCTAAGGAAGTTACTAATCTATTTAACATAATTTTCTCTGCTTTAGAGAAGACCGACAAAAGAGAAATTGGCATATAGTTTGAGCATTCTTCTTTGCTGCCTTTCTTTAATAATGGTCTCACTTTTGCTATTTCGTACTCACTAGGAAAAATACCTGTTTCTAAAGATGTGTTGCAAATACTTACTAGTGGTTGTAAAATACTATTCGCACTTTTTTTGAGTAGAGAACTTGAAAATTCATCTGGCCCTGATGAATACTTATTTTTTAAAATTTATAATTACCTTCTCGACTTCTCCCTCAGTTACTGGTGTGAGAAAGATAGTGTTTGTGTTTCTGGGACTGTTGAAATATGTTCTTAATCTAGGTGTAGAGATTACTTCATTTTTATTTACGGTATTGGGAATGTTCACAAAGTATGTATTAAAAATTTGTGCCACATCAAGGGGATTGCTTATTTTCTCTCCATCAGCCATTATTTCTGTTTTTTCATTCACGTTCTTTCTTTTCTTACCGGTTTCATCATTAACGATTTCCCATAGTTTCTTTGATTTATTTGCAGATTTGCATATTTTATCTGTAATGGCCAATTTCTTAGCATTGTTTATTACCTTCCTGAGAATAATTACATATTTTTTGTAGTGGTCTTAAGTATGGGATTCTTGTTTTTCTGGATTTCTTTATATAATTTTCTTTTTGTTTCACAGGATTTTTTTATCCCTTTAGTTATCCAGGAAATTGATTTTGTTTGATTTAGGGGTTGTCTGTATGTTTTGTATGGAAATGCTACTTCAAAATGATATTTTATTGTCTTTGTGAATAAGCTTACTTTTGTATTTAAATTTTCCTTCATGAGCACATCAGTCCAGTTTTCTATCTTTAATAAATATACAAAGTTTCCTATATTTTTCTTGGTGAATTTTCTTTTTTCTACAGTAGTGATATGTTTTGCAGTTTTTTCTTTTATATTCTCTGGTATATGGACACTTATGAAAACTGCTTCATGATCGGACAAGGCTAAAGGTAAAATATTTGTGGTGTATTCAAAAAAATCTTGGTTAATTATTATTTGATCAATACATGATTTACTTGTTGGTGTTATCCTTGTTGGTGAATTTATTGTTGCAATCAAATTATGGGAGGTTAGAATTGTATTTAGTTCATTTTTTTCAGGACTGTGTTTTAAAAAATCTATGTTTATATCGCCCGTCACTATAATGGGCCGTTTTTTATGTAGTAAAATGGACAACATTGTTTCTAATTTTTTAAAAAATGTGCCTAAATGTCCATCTGGTGTTCGGTATAAGCAAACTACTGTTGCTTCTTTTTGCTGTAATTTTAAATTCACTACTGCGTGTTCAAAATTGAATTCTTCATTTAAATAATTAGTTTTCGTTACGTTTTCATATGGTATATTGCTTTTAACTAGTATGGCAGCACCACCCCGTTTGTGGTGTTTACGGCAATATGCGCTGGCTAAATTTAATTAGTTTACAATGATTGAAATTTTATTTCGAGTTCTGAATTAATCACAAGTCTACGCTTCTACATTAACTGCTGTTAATATTTTTGTCTCATTAATATTTTTAGCTATCATCTTTCAATATGAAGTCGATTGAATAGTTCTCTAATAGGTTTCATTTGTTTTAGTGTATCATAGTTACCCTAAGAATAGACCAAGAACTCGGTAGGCATGTAATATAATCTGTGAATAAAGGACGTTGACTAGAGCCATCTGGTGAACGGATATAAACTCATGTGAACTCGCAAGCCTGTCGCATATAACTTCATTAATACATGATCCAGCAGAATAATCTCCTGGTTTTGGAACGTAAATAGACAACCCACCATACATCACACCCTAAATTGCATTAGACGAAATAACAATATGTGGCATTTTGTTTTAAACAATAACATCTGAAGATTTGCAATATGTGCAAAGATCAAAAACCAGTGGCGCAGGAACGGGGGGTACAGGGGTACCGCAAATTTTTGAAGGGGGTACTGTACCCCCTAAATCCGTAAATCCAGTTGTACCCCCTGTACCCTCCTTTGGTAATTTGACAGCAGACGGAAGGTGCTACTGTTAAAATTACCTATTATCAATTCGCCCAATAAAAAAATGTATTATTGTTTATAAATTTTAAGCATTATAGTCCTTACCACAGAAATTCAAAACATTTAATTGTAAACTTGTTATACTACATTGTGCTTGCTACTAGTTAGTTCATTGACCTAAGTTCTTGGAAACCTCTTGAAGGAGATGAAAATAGTTTAAAATGTGTGTGGAACGATGGAATCAGATTGACTTTCAGACAATTCGCTGCAGACGATTGCTGCTTTGCGTAAGGGGAAGGGGGGGTGGTACACATTTCTAAAGCAGTGGTCGCCTCGATTCGAAGATAAGATACAAATCTTCATCAGAAGAGTATATGATTTGGTTTGATTTGGTTTGATTTGCTGTTTTAAGTCCACTTTATGCACAGTAAGGCTAATTGGGACTGGACCTACAGTTTAAAGTGGGTTCCGAACCACTTGTGCCTCCACCGGGTATCGAACAGAAGAGTATATGACTGACCCCATTTTCCTTTGAATATTTATAATGGAATTTTCCGAAACTGAACACTTACACGAACGAGACGAGACACGACAGACCAACATGAAGGAGGGGGGGGGTACAATGCACTCCTGTACCTCACCCATATTTTTCATAAATTTGTAAGAGGGTGTTGGGAAAACTATACTTAAACCTATATATTAAGATATATATTTTTTAAAAAAATAGAGTGCCGATTAGCCTATCTGAGCATGAAGTGAATCTAGAGTGGAAACCGAAACAAAACTAAACACAAACAAGAACGAGAAGGACCTCACCACACCGGAGACGAGATGAGGCTGTGACAATTCTCGACTCATCGCATCGCGATATCATTCCTAGGTGAAATTAACTCTTTCCTAGACATTTAAACAGACTGCAATTTGCGATTTTATCAGAGGGGGGGACTATTTTTCACCTATGTATTAGGTATACTTATAATTGGACATTAATTGCTTAAAATCTAATTGTGATATCGAATGCAACACAAACACAACGCCATTTTATGTTAAACTCTAAAGTCAAATTGTAAGAAAATTAAATTAGTCAGATGAATGCACGAGATAAATGAGACTCACTGCAGGTTCTATTGGTAGATTTTGGATTGGATTTACAAGGTCTCTGGGAGTAAGATGGGAATATTTGATTGATTGATTTGGTTTGCGTCAGACGTTACATTAACTGCGTGCAGTCTTCCTCAAAAAAGTAGTCGTTCATGGAGTTGTCTCGGAACATATGGGAAACAAAATGGTAATCCTTGTACTTTCCAACTGTAAAATAAAATTTTGCATAACATCTATCGTTGCTTTGTTATTCACGAATGAAATCCGGGAGTTATTTCTGCTGCACCCTGTATACTCGATAGTTTTCTCCGCTGAACTTATTGGAAGGCAAGGAATTTGGCTCATACGGCTTTGAAGGATTCCAAAGATTTATGCACACTACTAATGATAATATCCATAAAATATTAATCAGTTACTTTTCGTTAATTGGATCTAACTCCTTTTTGTGTTATTCAATAAATATTCAATTCTTTTTCTATCTGACATTAAATTCCTTGCCAGGGCAGTTGTTTTTATGCAAATCTTGGCGATCTTAACTACACGTACGCTAGATAATGAATACTTGCTATTATATTTAATTTCTTTTACTATCTTTTACCTATCCATGTAATAATAACAATACAATATTAATTAATGTACATATTTAATTAATATATTAATTTAATTAAATATAATTATCCTAATTATTATCATTGCGACACTTGATTGGACATATATATATGGGAGGCTGAATTTTGTACCCCCCCCCCCAAATGAAAAACGTTCCTGAGCCACTGTCAAAAACAATATGTGCTCAGTCACAGGATGCGACCAGGAAGTTTTTAACAGTTCTGCAGGCCGCAGACGAGCTGATATCACAGAAGTGGCAGATTGGGTTCCAAAACTGGGGGGCAAGGACAGTTCACTTTCTCTTGGTAGATAAAGTTTAGCAGCATAGTGCGGGGTAAAAGTAGCATAAAGTGTGTGTGGAGGGGAGTAACTTCCCCCTTACACCCACCCCACCCTCCCTAATCGCAGCAACTTTATCGCAGCAATTGGCCGAACTTCAGGGCAAGACTTCGGGAGTGTAGGTATAGCTTGTTAGGGAACTTTCAAAACGAATTGACATGCAACAGACGACAACCGACACGCCATACGTCTCACTGGAAAATCAACCTTTAGAAACAATGTAGCCTTTCAGTCGGAGTGGTTAGCACAGCGCGCCGGGTTGGAATCATGGGCGTTCTTTGTGAGTGTACCTTCATAAATTTCATCATACCATCACTCATCCTCATCTTCGCAATTAGCCAACATTGACAGCAAAGTATAATAAAATAAATCAGTGAATAGCAACTTTCGTACTGAAGCGACACGACAAACTCCACATGTCGCTTGTCACGTGTATGTCGCTCGAACTGGGCCGTTCACTCAATATCATGCGTGTCACCTCAATCTTCTAGGAGCGCATGCGCGTTGAATGCTTGTTCAGTAGACTGGACAAGGTACTTGTCGCTTCGGTGTGAAACTCCCGTGTCGCTTATAGCTTCCGCCTGAAAGCTCCCTTATGGGGAATCGACACTCAAGCGACACGTCCCGCTTGGGATCGAGTCTATCAGCAGCAACGTTTCACACACTAGTAGCATGACAGGCAGCGCAAGCCTGCGTTTGATCGCTTCTTCCTTTGACTTTGGTGTGAATTCTCCCTTTCGAGGATATAATATTTAAAACAAAGTGACGGCACATATTGTTCTTGTTCTTTACGCATACTGCAAATCTTCACATATTGACATTTAAAACAAACGCTCTTTCGTGCAGTGGTTCTCAAAGTGTGCGCCGTGGTTAGCTTGCAGGGGCGCCGCGAAATGTTCCAATATTTTCACTGAAATGACATGATTGTTCCAAATATGTGCTTATTTAGTTCTTTCTACACATAAAATGTTTCTGAATTTGAAAAATATCTCCACTACAGCAAAATTCTAATTGAATGTAGAAACTAAGTTTATCAATTCTGTTTAAAGTTACTTGGGTATCAATATAAAGTGATAATTATGAATCATTTGAAGGACCGTTCCTAGTGATATTTCTTTATGGCCAATTGCTTCGTGTTTTTCATTCATAGTAATTGAAAGACTAAAATTGGTAAATGCTGTAAGTGCCGAAATAATTCAAACACTGTTTTCCACGTTAAACTGTGAAATGTGCCATGCTTTATAATGTGGTAAACGTGAAAAGTGGCTGGTAGCCCTCTAAGTAGTTCAAAGGGTGTGTAAAGAGGTCACTAGTGTGCACGTTCTTACGGGCTGATGTGCGGAACGATGCGATTTCCCAACACTTTTGCTTTTGGCACTTACAACGTTTACCACTTTTAGTCCTCAATTCATGGTTACCCCCTCTGGATGTGGAAGCTACATCGACTGTTAGATAAAACTTGGATTAATGCAGATTGGGCGCGATTATAATTTACTGAACACTTCTTGACCTGACCCTTAAATTCTGCCTTTTATTCACCTAACGTACTAGTGCAACTACTATACTGCTGGACAAAAAAAACCGGACACCTTAATATTTGACATCTGAATTGCAATTACTTATGAATTACGCTCTCAGTTAAGTATTGAACAATTGAACATTCATTATTGAACATTTTGCATAGTTTTCCATTTACTATTTATTTATTTATTTACTCGTATTTACTTATTTGGGACACCTAGCAGGCTCAAAATTAATTTCATTCAATTTTGTTTTAATTTATTGATTTTCAATTCCTGTTGATGTTATTTTGTTTAATGTCTAGAGAGGCATGAATTTTGGTTCATAGTAACCATAGTAACAGATATTATTGATATTGTCATTTCTGGTGTTTATCTTGCAAGTGTATTGTTAAGTTTGCTAGCTTGAAAATGAAACGTGAAGAGGTAGTAAAAGCAGTAGCTCTTCGTGATGATGGTCGTAGTGTGCGTTATATTGCTAGGGTGCTAAATATAGCACGAAGTACTATCCATGAAGCTCTCAGACGGTATGATGCAACTGGTTCCTATGGTAGAAGACCGGGTTCTGGCATTGTTCTGTTCGGAAACGATGCACAACAGCACGGGAAGATCGTTTCATGTGTATCATAGTATTAACGGAACTATCGTACGACTTCAAATATTGTGGCACGGCGTTTGAGAAATGTTCATAGAGCTGTGGTTTCTTCACGAACAGTTCGTAGAAGACTGAATGAAAGTGGTTTATCATCTCGGAGGCCGGCTACACGTCCCAGGTTGTTAGCACGTCACCGGAAACGAAGACTGGAATTTGCTACACAACACTTACATTGGAATGTGGAGCAGTGAGAAAAGGTTTTATTCTCCGATGAGTCAAAATTCAACCTACGTTCATCAGACGGGTGTGAACAAGTGTACAGAAGACCTAGTGAGCGTTATGCACAATGTTGTTTCGTTGAAATAACACCCTTTCGAGGCGGTGGTGTAATGGCCTGGGGAGGTATTTTTTTACAAGGACGTACAGAGTTGGTTCTTGTAGAGAATGGGGCAATGACAGCTCGCAGGTATATTACAGAATGTTTTGCAGTTCATGTAGTACCATATGCACCATTCATAGGCCCAGATTTTGTTTTTATGCATGACAATGCGCGTCCTCACATTGCAAATATTGTCACGGAGTACCTGGACAAAGTTGGGATTACGCGATGAGAATGGCCACCACAAAGTCTGGACCTAAATCTGATAGAGCATGTCTGGGATCAACTGAAACGACATATCAGAAACCGTGCAATAGTTCCTGGAACAATTGAAGAGCTAAGACTTGCTATTCAAGAAGAATGGGAGCAATTGGACCAATAAGTGATTGCCAACCTTATTCGAAGTATGCCACGGTGGTTACAAGCTGTAATTGATGCTCGGGGAGGTAACACCCGCTACTAGACAGCTTATATACCCCACCAGTACCAGTTAACAATATAAAAAAAAAATATTGCTAAGATTTTTTTTCTAATTTTTTTTGGTAGTTTTCTGTAACTTTCGTTTATGTTCTAATTTAACTTATTAACAATAAATTTTAATTTGCTTTCTGTTGAATATATTCAGGTTTTTTTATTTCCAATAATTTCTGCAACATTTAGTTAGCCTTCGAATCAGAATTTATGCGTTATCACAAAAAATGCAAGTGTCCGGTTTTTTTTGTCCAGCAGTATATAAATAATGACTTGGAAACAACCAAAATAAATTAATTACTAATGAAATATTTTCTGATATCGCCCTTCCCCGCACAGCATAGCAAATAGTACAGCATGGTGCTAAGTTGTAGACTTTATTTTACATATATTTTAGAAAAATATTCATGTTGAATTTTATATTATTTTAAGGGAAAACATTTCCCCTAAAGTCTGATGCCGCGGTCCGCCCCATTACTCCCCCCCCCCAATGGTCATCCATGGCATGGAATTATGTTTCATTGCGAGTGTTCTATGTTTTTTTAAAACACCATTCATCCTCATTGGTGATCAAAAGATATTGAAAAAACAAAACTTAGTGTGCAGATGCGAGACTACAATTTGAAATATACACAGACATACATAGTACAGATCGGAAAATTAATGTTCATAGAGCTGATGCAAAGACTGTGCCTAGTTCACTTCCTTTCGCAAACGCAGCTTGTGATTTTGAAAGCCATGTGCAAAGCATATAACAGATGCCCGGAAGCTAAAAAGAAAGTACGGCCGATGTTTCTTTGTTAACCTACTAACCCACACGAGAAACCTTACTGGGAATTAACCGAGGATCAAAAATGGAACTTACCTTTCTTGTAGCATCCTGTAGTCACGCAGAAAGCAACGTTCGAAAACTCCACTTTCACAGGGTCACAACAGTCTGGAATTTTCGACAATGTTAAAGAACACGATAATCTCTCTTCCATCATGACCATATTCCCACTCCAGTTCGCCCAAGTGTATAGCTGTCTTCTGCTCTGAGTGCGAATCTGGATTACGATCTACAGAGACATCTTGCGGTTGGTTCTAATCGTTGATCCATAAGCGACTATCTCACTAGGCACGGAACAGCGAAGTGAATCCACATGCACCAATTTTTATTTTTTTAGTGTTTGGCCAACCTTCACTCACGCGAGAGTTCAGTCACTTTCCCTTGAAGGTCAAGTGACCTACAGCGAAAGGGAAGTGTTGCCAACTTTGGAAACGAGCCAAAAACGGTCTTAAAAACTAACCAACATCTGGAAGTGGAAACTACAAGTTCAGGGTTGCCAGTATCTGTAAAATTAACAGGCTTTCCCCAGGAATTTATAACATTGGTAGTTCAGATCGACTGGAATATGAAATAGGCTGCTATCATGTTTTCATATTGTGAGCTGCTTTAGTCGTGTGATTATTGTTATTATTTATTGTTGTTGAAGCATTTATGTCGTCGTTATACCATATATGTGCTTTAAGTATTATTCGTGGCTATTAAACATTTCGAGTAGTTATAATGTGAGATTCCTTGCCAAACTTTGATGCAATAAATTGAGAACTCTGTGACTGATCACGTTAAGTGTTCGACTCTCGATTTCCTCATCAAAAGTTTCGGGTTTGAGTCCTGTCATAGATATGAGCCTTCCTATCAGTTTCATTTAATCATTATTAATTTTTACCGCAGCGATTAACCTAAAGATGCAGAAAATGGACATAATACAAGACAAATACACAAGGACTTTTGTGTTTGAAAAGCACACGTAGCGGAAGTTAAAATGTTAAGTTACGTCACACCTATAACTTTATTACTGTATTGGCTCGCGTGGAATTGACAAGAAGTTCTTACACCATGAAGTGAATGAAGTGACTAGCGAACGGGTTCATAATGAATATAAAACAGCAAGAATTCATTTTCACTTTTCTTTTAAGATATTGAAGATCGAAATGACAGTTGTGTGATTCTATGTGTAACATCTTCTTTTGTCTTGAAGGCCGCGTTGTGGAACCTGCTTCCCTCGAGTGTTTTCACATACTTTTTACTATCCAATTTACAAATTCTACTGCGTATTTATAGCCGGTTCCGAAACGCACGAGACATAATAATGAGGAGTTGCGTAAGCAGAAATGCTTATTGTTGAAGTCACGCATCTTCATTTGCGCATAGCCAGAGGCTACTGGCGAAAGCAGGATTTTTTTTCTCGGAAGGGGCTTGAATAGTACAAGGGTTGATCAAATGAAAAGGTACAAAACGACACTGTCGGCGTAAATGAATACTTTATTGAAAGTATCCTCCATAGGCCTGAGCACATTGATCCCATTGATGAACGAGCCGAATGATTCCTTTTTCCCAGAATTCCTTTGGCCGTGACGCGACCCAGTCCTTCACAGCGTCCTTGAGTTCATCGTCCGAGGTGAAGCGCTTTCCTTTGAGATGCTTTTTCAGGGGACCAAACACATGGAAGTCACAGGGGAATAAGTCCGGACTGTAGGGCGGATGGTCTAGCTGCTCCCACTTGAACCTGGCCAGTTCCGCGTGTGTGACCCTGGAGACGTGTGGACGTGCGTTATCATGGAGCAGAACCACACCCTCCGTGAGTAGCCCCAGTCGTTCGCCTTCCCCGTAAACGTTCACCATCCGGCGATGAATATCGGCCGGTTTAACACCTTCCGCTGTCAGAAAACGGATAACGCCTCGCTGCTCCTCAACAGTCGAATTTGCCAATTTTAACGCCATCCTGTCCGAACACGCACTGCCGCGTCACTTGGACGGCGCTCTGTATCGGAGCCTCTGCTCTCTCCTGCGCATGCGCGTTCCCCTGCATGCTCCGATGCCGCGTGGCGACTCCAATCGCACCCCTACATATCACGCTACCTTCTCCCATCGCGGCATCGGTATTATATAAATGATTCCGTTGTTACGACGTTTCGTACCTTTTCATTTCATCAACCCTTGTAGATATCGCATAGCTGCGTTCCAGGTAGGAGAGGGAAAAGATTTTTCGCATTTACCATTTTTTAACCTTAGTTTTAAAAGTTGTTCAAAGACAAAACTGGTAATTTTAAGGATCATTTATGTCATTTATCACTTTGGTTGTGCCATTTGAAAATTCTGATTTTCTCAAAATTTCTAGAGGGGTTGTAGCCCCACAAGCCCTCCTGCGTACGCCAGTGATCGGGGTGATTTAAAGATGGCGGAGATGCGCATCCCGAATTGAGATCATTACAATTCTACAAAATCTTCTGAAAAGTAGCGTTACGAGCTAAAGTTCTTGTCCCAGGGCTGGTCCCTGGAGACGCAATTGGGGACGTTGAACTCGAATGTGTAAACGCTAAGTTATAACATGCTGGAAATAACCTTTACATGCAATTGAAGAGTGTTTATAAGATACTTTCATAAACGAAGTGGCCCGGGGCCGCTGTTACGACACGCTAGGCCCTATAGAGACGACAGCAGATTAAACAGTAGGAAAAAGTTTTGCCCAGTGGAATATAACATATTTTACCCTGTGCGTACAACAGAGATTCATCGTTGCCACTATCATAGCATTTATGTGTTTATTTATTTATTTATTTATTTATCTATTTTGTGTCTGATAGAAGTAATATCGTTAGTATCCTAAGGTAGATGATCACAGTAGCCGACAGGATGAAACCCGCTGAGATTAACCATTTTGCTCAATCCATGCTTCACTTTCTTTGCCCTGTTAATTCAAATTAACGAAAATTATCACATCGTACAATACAAGAGCCGCGCACATGTGAGTTAATTTATTTACAAATTCCCCTTTAAATGATGTAACTTCTAATTGTGACAGAACTTTAGTTATTTTCTTCTTCTGATACAGTTTCCGCCTGGTTTTTCGCTCCGAGTCAGTGTTGCCAACTTATCTATCTTTCGTGCACTCGTTTGCCTGTGAACTGGGGCGCTCGCCCCGTGCCTCACTATGATACCCTCTTATATTCCCAGCTTCTTTTTTCTTTATAGCGCCATCCATGACATGGGTGATGCCACCGGATCTAGATGGTGAAAACTAAGAATAAATTGTCATCAATTTAGAGTTAAAGGTAATAGCAATAACGGTTTGACAACAAACATTACTCTAGGAAGCACTTCGTAAATGTAGCTCCTTGAAAGTCAGTTTTAACTCCATTTAAGGTGAAATTTAGCTCTTTTATGCGCACCAGGTTTGGCAACACTGCCAGGAGGCAAGGAGAAATGCATTGGACATACGGGAATATTTTTTGATTTGTTATCTTGGGAATATCAAACTTTCGATGGAATAGAAAATGATATCAACGGGAAGAGGGCAGTTTGAAGAAGTGATTGCCCAGCAGAAAAGTCGAAACTCCCATTTGATTAGCCGTAACTTGATGTTGAAGTTCATTCCCCATAAGGAATACATGGGATTCAGAAAATTCTTATTCGTCATATATATTTTACAGGTCGTATCTAGCTTAATAATTAACTTTGAAAAACGCTTCGACCTGCCGCATGAGGAGAAATTCATACTCTCTTGTACCTCCACGTTTTTCTTCAGTAGCATTGCCCATTCCGACGATATTCAAATAAATGCACACATGGTGTGTAATTGTATGAATCCACGAAGTGTTGTCCTAGACGGGAGCAGAGAGTTCTCCTTATTGGCGAGAGATGGCACCAAAATTCAGTTACTAGCGAACCCTGGCGAGAGAAGTGTGAACTTCGTGTTCATTCTAACCGTAATTCTCGCAAACAAGCCTTGTTACTTTTTTGTAGCGCCATAAGAAATAAGTGGGAAGCAGCTAAGTGGGAATATTTTTTGAGAGGGGCTAGTCATAGTTGATATACACATAAATACTCTACAAAAAATGCATATTTGCTTTAAACGATGACCACTACGCCAACGGGGTGGCGAGAGTTAATTGTAGTGTGAATATTTGAAAGATGGAAATAATACTGGAGGTAAATGTGTTATGCGTTTGTATCGGCTTTGAAATATATACAGGATATCCCAGAAAATGTGTCCACAGTATAACAGGAATTTCACCATTGCATTTTGAAGCACTGGGATTGGAACAGTTACATTCCAAGAAGTGCCCATGCTCTCAATGCAGATGATCCGGGCTGGAGAGTGAAGTTTTGTGAGTGGTACTTGGAAAAGCGTGCCGAAAATATGAATTGGACGAAGAGGCACAGAAGAATTCCGTCGTGTTCACCAGACATCACGTTCCAAGATTTCTTATAGAGTGATACATGAGAGATAAAGTTTACAGTACAAAACCGGCAATAGTCGTCGAATTGAAGGCAGCCACTGAACTAGAATGCGCACATATTCCAAACGTAATTATGATTCTTGATGTTTGCGATTGCATTGCTTCGCGTTGCAGGGATCACAACGGTCATTAGTTTAAAAACAGGCGTACAGGTAGAACATTCCTCATCTGTAGATTCTGTTAAATTTCGAATATGAACTGTATCTTAAAAAGCATCGACTCTATATCATTCCAAATGTCGATATATTTTATTGGGACACCCTGTATTGCCGTATGCCTATCCTGTTTTATAGAAATGGAGGCGTCGGAAATTATTGATCTAATGGTCAAGTTTAACCTTAAATTTAGCTAATTTAGAGCTCTCACTCATTAACATGAAAAGTTTTTAGAATAAAAAAAAGTAAAAAAAAAGAAATAGTCGTATACTTGGTTAAGGTCATATCATTTCCATTACAATATTCTCTTGCATCTTTCTGACTGAAGCGCAAGATCGCAAAATGCTGCCTCGGTACGACGTCACACCGCCACAGGCTACACAATACCGAATGTGAATTGAGGATCGTGAATATACTGTGCTGTGGATCTTTACGCAAGTTGATTTTCAATTCGCGAGAGGTTTTATTTGTTCTCAATGTTCAGAAACTCTCCTTTTTACCTTCAATACAGGAAAATAAGAGTTTGCGAGATAGAAGAGAAAGAAAAGGTAGAAGGGAAAAGGAAGAGTTCAATGTTTCCACTTGAAAAGGAGTCTCGAAAAAACTTCGTTGGCGAAAGAAACATCGAACAATTGACTAACGGAACTCAACGAGTATTGAAAAAAGACACGAGGAAGCGAATACGTATCCGACATTAATAATTAAATTATTTCATCATTTCCTTCGCGTTCTGCTTCCCATTGTGGAAAGTACAAAAGTTACATTTCAAATGAATAGAAAATGTAATTCAGAAGTTCTTCCTTTCATGACATTTTTTTGCAAAAAAATAATTAATATTTCTGTCAAATGAAGAACAATGAAATTGTAATTGACAAAGCGGATTATTATGGGTACGAAATCAATAGCGAGAGAAGGTAGAATATTTTTGTAGCGTATTTATTCCATTTCCTATTCATTGTTTGGGTTTCTCTCATATCGTGTAGTTATTCTTCCACATCAGTGGAAAATATGTATTATCCACTGCGAATGAAACTTTTGCTTTTTGTGGGACGATGACACATACAGAGGTAAATAGAAAATTCATACATGTACAAGGAAATTCTCTCTTTATGTGCAAATTATTATTAATAACAACCAAACAATCGCAACTATAAAATGAATAATTGGTTTCCTAATGGTTTGGATTAAGCCTTAAATATTATTACTTTCAATTGATTGATATATTTATCTTCCCACTCTCTACTTAAGACAATAACAGATATTTAAAATACTGTTGAGAGTTTTGGTTAATATAAAGACTTCATATTGTTGTGTCCCTTGTTCAATTTCATCACATCACTCATCCTAATGGTCCCGATTAGCCAAAAGTTACAGAAAAGCGATGATAGACAACAGAAGTGAAATTTCCTAGAAGTTTTAGAAGAATGAAAATTTTCTATTTGTAGATTTATCGTTGAGTGCTCAAAAGTCATGTCTCGTAAAATCTCTACTTTCAGAAAGGGATGGCGGTATCTGTAAACTGACTCCTTGGACACTGCTGAAGATCGAAAGTAACATTAAGCCCTCACGTTTCCTCTTTTCTTCTCTTTTTCTATTTGTTCAAGAAGAAAAGTAGATGCGGGTATCTGCCTGCCTACAAATGGCTTTAATTTTCTGCTTCAACTCTTGCAATTTGGCAGTGCGGAAAATAACCCGTGAAAAGTTTAAAATCGCGAAAGAGGGGGAAAGTCTTGAAACGTTTCTGATTTGACGGTACAGTGGGACGCATAAGTATTGCAAAGCAAATTGTCCACCGTCATGTTCATTGCCTTTATTTTTCGCAATAAGAGCTTCAAGAATTGAAAATAAAACGCCAAATGAGTCGCTGACAACTTCTAAATCAGCATACATTTGCGGAGCAATACTTATGCATCTCACTGTATAAAGATCACTTTAAGATATCCCATCTCTCAGATTTTTTAAAAAAAAATTCGATATCTGTATGCTCCCACTAGCAAAACAGCATGGTATTTGGAATTTTTAAAATACTGGTGCAAATTCGAAAATGGTACAACCTCGACAGGCTTTGACAGTGTATTGTTGTTTATTTTAACTTCGTAAGTTTTCAGAACGAGATCTATAGCTTCATTTGTTTCGGAAATTTGATAGATTTCTTGATATGTTTTCATCGAGAATCGCTATTGTTGACCGAAACGTCGAAGATGAGTACCTGCGTTTTATGGCGAACAAAAAATGAACAAAGTTACTGACTTACAAGCCCAACGATAACAGACAACTTTATGAAAATATGACTTGCCGGCTCCCCTAGCGGAGTGGTTATCACAGCTCTACATCAGGGGTCCCGGGTTGGAATCCCGGCCTGGGCATGGTTGTACTTTGTCAGTGCCCATTCGTCAATTTCATCTTATCACTCGTCTTCATATTTGCGATTAACCAAAAGTGTCAGAAAGCGAAGTAAAATAAAGTACATCAAATTGCATGTCCAAGTGATCACGTAAAAGAAGAAAGATTTCCACAGACAAATGAGAGTTTTTACAGTGAAAAATGAAGCATATCCAACAACTATAATACATAAAATATGTTAGCATACAATGTTTGCTAATAAACATGTACAGATTTTCGAAGTAATTTGCATTACGAGTAATGTCTCCTAACGCGAGACCCTAGGTGTTCTGTCAGTTCACAGACGCTTTGTGTCATTTCAGCACGCTCCACAACGAACGATTCTCTATTTTCCGTTCCACGACTCCCAGCGTCGAGTCTATGAAACAATAGCTTAGCATTAAACAGGAATCTTTTGTTCAACATTCCATTTCCTCTCAGTGACAAGAAGAAGATCGCTAGATACGAATATTCATCTTGAAACTACACAACTTCTGGATACATAGAAGTTCGTCTGTCGGAAGTCATACCTTTTTTTTAAAAAAAAAGAAATCATCTTCCCGCTGTTACTTCCAACGCAAGAAACTTCCGTTGAAACGAAAATGCGAGAGGGGAGATAGAAATCTCGGTTTCAAGTTCTGAATGCAGCTTTTGGTTTAGTTACACGTGTTTTTTTCAGCCACCACCCACCTCTTCCGTAATATCACTACGCGAGATCTATTCCTTTGGTCTAGGAGAGAAGAAATGAGTTGCAACCTTATCTTCTATTGCTTGTATCTCTTGCCATTGCAGTTTAAAGGGTCTCTGGCAAGTAGAAGATCCACCGTTTTGTAGAGCTGCTATTATGTGGCATGACCTCCACTTATCAGTTAACACTTTATTAATTTGTAATATATACATGCATGCATATAATATTTACATACAATTATTGCTTTCTAAGTAATTAACTAAACCATTTCTATCCACATTTACAGCATTATTTTCGACTTGTTAAAATATTTTGTAAGAATTTTGATTATCGAGGATGAAGGAGAAGTCGGTAAACAAGGCAGTGACAGTGGTGCTTGATGTCCACTCTTGTACAAAGTCCTGTAAAAATTGTTCTCTGTGTGTTTCATAAAGTTTACACTGAAATATAATATGGTTCGGAGTTGCAATATTTCCACTACACAAACAAACTGTTGAAGACACTAAGTTCTTCTTTTAAAGATGAGCTTCGGCGATAGTGTGATTTAACCTGCAGCGCATTATAGTTGTGAGGGAACTCCGGGAGAGTCGTATATGTATAAACCAGCATTCGTTTTGAATTCTTTCTTGTATAGAATAGTACACCTTACCGCATTCAGTTCCAGTATTCGTCCACAAACTCTGACAGTCAGTAAGTAATATCTCCATGACCTTCACTTGACTTACTTCTAGTCAAATTAACACATTTGCACACAGTAAAACGTGGATTGGAGAAATGAATAAGACCGTGAAATCCGCTGTCATCCGACTGTTTTAAAAGTACATAACGGGCATTAAGCTGTACCCGAATTAATGTAATGTTATGATTCACTATTTTAGAAATATATTTATGGTGCACGTTTACTTGTAGGTAGGTATGTATACCTGTACTGTATAATCATTATTTATCTTTATGCATGAAAAATATTTCAAAAACAGTTTTGTAAATTAACAGGCAAACTGTTAAAATTTAACAATAGGATGTTGTACAATTTAATGCAACTCGTGTTCTGCTATGTAAACATCAATTTCACGTTGAATTGATGCCAATTGCTCTGTTCAATGTAAGTCCACTCTGGTTAGTAATTGAATTTTTTTTTTCAATTTGCTGAAATGTTTGAACACGAAGGTAAGAATGTAAATCTGCTCCCGGTGCGCATTGCACAGTGGAATGCATAAGTATCACCAAGCAAATTGTCCACCACCATATTTATGCTATTTGTTTTACCCAATGAGAGCTTTAAGAATTTAAACAAAACACCAAACAAAATGCCGACAGCCTCTGCACCAGTATACTTTAAAATCCATTCCTTAAAACACGTAGGATGCAAGAGAACAACATTAATGGCAATAGGCTATGGAGACACCTAAAAGTTGACATTCTCGATCTAGGCCACACTGGACGTGACGTTACCAGCACCGAGCGAACCGTTAAATTCAGTTGGCCACAATTCATTATAACGACCGTCCGAAATCGTGCAAATATTTCACTGACATCAAAAAAGGCCTTCTAATTAATTAGAATATCACTATTATCAAATTCTGCTATACACTTTATAGAACTTTCTATTGTTGGACTGGAAATTTTTTGTACTGAAGCAGTCAAATGAACAAAAGAAAAACAAAAAATCGTTCCATAAAAACTTTCCGATACTAGTTTTCTGCAACACGAATTCAACAGCTGCAAACAAAAGCTGCTTCTTGTACAGTGGGATTCGCTAGTATTGCTCGGCAAATTGTCCATGACTATTTTTATTAATTTCTCTCTTACATCGTGTCTGTTTTTAAGCAACGGATTTTTACGTATGCTGGTTCAGAAGTTGTCAACAACTTGTTTTGAGTTTTCTTTTAATTCTTGAAGCTCTTATTGGGTCAAATAAAGTGCACGAACATGATGATGGACAATTTGCAAGGTAATACTCATGGATCCCACTGTACAAGGGCAAATATTCACCCCCTCCTCACCTCTCGGGAGATTTTCATCGCCATAACAGCGGAAGGAATTACATCGAAAAGTTTTTCGTTTTTTCCAAACAGACATGCCATGCCATTTGTTCTGACAAGGTAATGCATATTTCACTTAGCCGAATTAGCCTACATTTTCCAAAACGTGAAGCGAATTTGAGCTCCTAAAAGCCGTGGAACGACCAAAAAATTACTTTTGCAAGATCAATCATGCGACATTCCTC
Organism: Lepisma saccharinum; assembly: GCF_977018435.1. Taxonomy (NCBI): domain Eukaryota; kingdom Metazoa; phylum Arthropoda; class Insecta; order Zygentoma; family Lepismatidae; genus Lepisma; species Lepisma saccharinum. Next base: position 6,374,539 of record NC_139244.1, on the reverse strand, counting down.
CTTCCTTCCATAATGCAATTTCCATACTCAACGCGTGGATGAGCAAATTGGTCCAGGTTCTGTTAGTCACCTCAACGAATTGGAATGTAAAAGGCTTTTAAAGTCGTTCGCATATTCGTTGCAACCTACCACCAGAGGCGCTACTGGGCAGACCTAAATCATTACAGCATTAACAGCCTGGACTTCATTTTGAAACATCTCTGAAAATTTCCATACCGTTGCATAACGATCGAATTCGCAATGTTAAACTGAGAAACAAGATTACTAATTGAAGTAGAATTGCTGGTAGCTTCTCGAACTGTTGCAGAGAGTTTCGCAAATAACCGAATATTTATCGTTTGCGACTCACCACTAGAGGTGCTAGTGACTAGTAATGATTAGGAACTAAAGCTAAAACTTATCCATATTAACACATTCGGTAATAAGAGTTACTGTATTTATTTCTAAAGTAGGGAAACGTCTGTAAGGTGTGTCTCAAATACCTTTGTCAGAAAAGTTCCAGGACTGATTTTTTTATTCTTTACCTGTGATATTCAAACAAGAATGTAACGACCCTACGTGGCCGCCACATTTAACGACCCTGCGTGGTCGCCACACTTAACGATCCTACGTGGTCGCCATATTATTTAAAAAATTTTGTTAACAATGTTTTGTTAAAGAAAGCATGCTAAATGCCCTGCGAGGCATACGCATTATCTAATCTTATACACATTTCTGTAATTGTTGTATTGTTGTTTAGCACACATATGTTGATTGTATTACCATGTGCTTTTAGTAACTTCTTATGTTAGTGGTTTTTACAATGTAAAAATAGGATAATTCATAGCGCATTGGTTGCTACTCTTATAGTTTGAAGGGAGTTTGCAACGCTGCAGCCGGCTTAGTTCCGATCTTTTCCACCCTCCTCAGTGCTGCCACCAAACAGTATATAAACGGAGCAGCGAGGCCCGGAGCTCAGTCGACTGCCAGATGCCGACTGCGAATGACCTGGTTCCCAGATCTAATCTGGACGCTCCCCCAACCAGGTTCCAATAGCCGAGAAGCCAGATGGAAGGAGGAAGAGAAGCAGATAACCTACCTAACTACCAGGTCTGCCCAATACGAGCTTGGATTGCTCCCTTAGGTCGTGGCGGCCTAAGCCCAAGTCTCATGGGTGCTCTCGGACGTTTCCTTTGTACCTTGCCGTCTCTTGCTACTGCCTGGACATACCAACGGACCTGTCCGTTCCCTTGCAGTAGTCCGAGTGACCCGCGGCGTCCTTTGTCCCTAACACCTTTGCGATTCCACGGCCCCCACGCAATTGCTTGGACGACTCCCGCGGGCTCACGCCCGTCCCACGCAATTGACTTGGGCGCCTTCGCACGTTGTCCCCTGTTGACGGGGCACGTGATTACTACAAAGGCGGCTATTGGCTTCACGCACAAATTGATGCCTCTAAATTAAATAAGGTCCCTAATACCACTCCAGGCACCTCACTTCGAGGAACAAATGAATGGTCCCTGTCCTCCCTTATCTTCTAGACCTTCGGAGCAGTAATGGCATCTGGCGTAAGTGTTCTAAACAGGTAATTTACAGGTGTGAGTAAAGATTAATAAAGTTTTACTGGTTGGCCATTTACCTTTCTTTGCTAAACCGCGCAAGCCCTGAGATACTTTGAGTACATGTCTTCGGCTGGTTACAAGCTAGCGTATATGTGTACACTTTTGCATCGCCTACTGGTGTAGTGTGTGGCGTGCAGTGTGTAGCACGCAGGTGGAACGTTGCAAGAAATGGGTGTTATTCAGTCACCTGATATGTGTTCTGAATAGAAATGGCCTTGGGAGTGTTTCCATGTAAACACACTAGGTGGCAGGGCTGTGCTTAGCAGCCGACTGTTTGGTTGTTGGCTCATTTAGTTGGAAGTTACACAAGTGTCGTGATGGACGTGCATTCCGAGCAGAGAGTTAACATTAAGTTTTATGTTAAGTTGGGAAACCTCTAGTGAAACATGGAATATGATGCAGCAAGCATTTGGTGACAAGGCATTATCGAGAAGTTGTATCTTTAAATGGCACAAAAGGTTTCGGAAGGGCAGAGATTCAGTGCAAGATGATCCAAAGACAATGTTGATCCCATTTTTTCATGCTAAAGGTTTGGTGCACCATGAATATCTGCCTGAAATACAAACGATAAACAAAAACCTTTATATTGACGTCCTGAAACATTTGCGTCAAGCAATTCTACGGCACCGTCCTGTGGGCATCTGGGCAGTGGTTCTTACCGCACGAGAATGCAAGGTCACATACTGCTTTATCAGTCCAGGAATATCTGGCCAAGCATCGTATCTCTGCTCTACCACATCCCCCATATTTACCCGACCAGTTACCGTGTGATTATTTTTTGTCTCCCCGTGTGCAAACACCGCTGAAAGGGAAGCGTCATGAAGATATTGGTAGCAATCCAAACGGTTTTGTGACAGATGTTTTGAGAAGCATCCTAGATAAAGCTTTTCCTGCTTGCTTCCATGACCTCCAGAAACGGTGGCAGCTGTGTATAGATAGCCGAGGGGACTATTTTGACAAAACCTAGAACCATCAGTTCCTAAGTTGAATGGATTATTTTTTACGAGCTCAGTCCTGGAACTTTTCTGACAAAGGTTGTAGATATCATATTTTTTCAATTCGTTGCAAGAAGTACATTGATTTTCATGTTGATCAAGGAATGTGAGATTGAAAAGGTAAAAAAAATACATTTCTCATTGGAATAATAATCATATTACTATTATTAATAATATACTGCTGGACAATGAAAACCGGACACTTTAATATTTGACATCTGAATTGCAATAACAGCTCGCAGGTATATTACAGAATGTTTGGCAGATCATGTACTACCATATGCACCATTCATAGGCTCGGACTTTGTTTATGCAATCGTACTTAATTCAGTTTCTGCAACATTTAGTTAACCCTTGTACCAGAGCTTTTATCGACCCATTGCGTTATCACAAAAAATGCAAGTGTCCGGTTTTTTTTGTCCAGCAGTATACTAATAATAAAATTGTTACGTTGCCACGTTCAAAAAGATAAATTTCGCTGTTGCTTGTCGCTGCACATTGCATGCATATTGCATCGTACGGATTCATTTCTCAACTTTTTGGAGCATGTACTTTATTTTGAACAAAATGGCAGAAAACCTACTGGCACAGAAAGCACTTATTCCACGTTGAGTACTTGCTGTTGTCGTGAGGATGTGCTCGAAAGACCGTCTTTGATGTGTTCATATATTCTTATGAAAATATAAAGAGCTCCTTGTCAGAAAATGAGCTTGCGTTTAATGGGAAGTTAGGAAATTGTGGGGAAGGGAAACTGACTTTCATTAATTTTTATCTTTATTTCCAAGGAATGAATGTTTGCGTTGCTGGTGCAAGAGTTGTCAGCAAGTTGTTTGGCGTTTCGTTTCAACTTTTCAAGCTCCCTCCTGAAATAAAGAGAATAAGCATGGTGATGGGCAATTTGCATGGTAATACTGTACATGTTTATGAGCACCTGCTCATTTATATTAATATGACCCACTCTAATTTAGCTTATATGTATACATTCCATTACACATTTAATACTTACTTGATAGTTTTTTTTAGTGGGATACAATTATTCGCTTCTTTTGTGTTACGATACGCATTTTTCTTCTTTAATCGATGAAGCTTGTGTGGTATTGGTATAGACGATATATCCATGAAATGAGGAAGTTCATTTCCAACTGACAACGTTCCTGTGATAATTTTCTAATGTGGAATTGTTACTGCAACTAGAGCTCCAACGAGTTCTTCAAATGATGCATTTCAACAATGTTTGACCCCTCTTCCGTGGATGTTATGTTAATCGAACATGCATAGTGTCTTTCTTCACGTGAATAATTTTGCGGCTTCTAGCTTGAAAGAGCTTATGAATATTACATGAGGAAAAATATTATTTTTCCGGTATTGTTTGTCTACACAGGTACGCTGTCTGTCAGTAGTGGTTTCAGGCGGTTAGGAGGGAACACTGAAACATTGAGATACAGATTTAACCGTTTGTCAAAAAAAAATTATGAAATGTCGTAATTATCGTGGATAGATTTTTAGAGTACGAGGGGAGAGAAAACGTCCACGAATATACTTTCTGCATTCTGGTAATAATTCTACCTTTTAAGAAAGTAAGGTTAAATCTATACAGGTTTACTATGGATCGAAAACTGCGTATCTAGTACAGAGGGATCCATAAGTATTACCAAGCAAATTGTCCATCACCACGTTTACCCCCTTTTGTTTTATGCAATGAGAGCACCAAGAACTGATCAACCTCTGAACCAGTATACGTAAAAATACAGTCCTTAAGAATACATAGGATGAAGATAAAAACCAACGAAAATAGTCATGGACAATTTGCTGAACAATACTTATGGATCGCACTGTACACGTTATCAGAGAATGTGGAAAGTTTACCAGACGAACCTACCGAAACGCTTGAAAGCACACTTTCTTGTTTAAAAAAGTAGTTTTTTTTCCATGAGTCAGCTACCTTTAGCCTCATTAATAACTAATATTTTGTCTTGAAAAGTGCTTCACAGTGACAATAGCTGCAATTAATTTCTAATTATATATACAGGAACTAATCTTGACAAATTTATTTAATGTGACTTCTGAATATTACTATTAAAGTGTGTAGAATTAGAGATTTCTTTCTACATAATATGTGTGTATGTGTGTTAGTATGAAATTCTAACACACACATATTTCGTATTGAAATTTTAACAATAATCCTAGTCGCTCAAAAGGAGGTTTGAAAATACTTGTTTCTTTTGATTCCTATTCGTCAAAATTCTTGGATAAAATAAATAAAATTGAACTTTCTCCTAACTTGAAACATAAAACATGAAAAGGAAGATATAAACTGATAGAAACATGATGGTCAAAATAAGAAAGAACAGAAGCACTAATACAGAAGACACGGATGAAAATGACCAAAAACATGAACTTTGATGAAAATAAATTAAAAAAAAACAGGATGCATAATTTGTGTCGAATCTTTCCGTTAAAAATGGGTGCAGTATCTATTATTGTCGCTATCCTACAAAATAATAAATCCTCTGTCCAGAATTTTGTTTATATTTGTATTTTAGTTATTAAACAACTCTTTCTTACAGTTTTGATTAATATGCTCAATAATGAAGGGGCGATAGATGAAGGAACGAGCATAAAATGCAATATCGTCATTCTGTCATGTATCGAAACCTAAAATCGTGAGAACTAGGATGCGACATTGTTAGTCGATGAGGTGAGAATTTTATTTTAAAAGGCTTTATAATTATAAACACAGTAAACTTGCAACTGTTTTTATAATTATTATTATTTTTTCAATAACAACCTTTACATTCGTGAATGATACGTGGAAAGTTAAGCAAGAACCATCGAGGAGCAATTTTGTAACTGTCGCTCAGTAATGAACGCTTAGTAATTTCACTGTAGCCAGGTTTAAATTACCCATCACTACATCGCTGACCATCGAATTAGAATTCTGGCGCTCGTGGGTTGAGTGTAGGCAGCGGCATTTTCTGGTAACAGTGGGTCCGAGATGAAATGTACTCGCCAACACCGCGTTTCTTTCACTTGATTTTTTTACGAAGCAGTATTGGGTAGAGGAAAATGAAACGTTCTGGCAGCACTGACAATTACGACCTGCCATTTGCACTGATTGCAGTTGCTGGCTAGGACGAGAATAGGGCAATTACACAGTCGAACTGTTCTTTTATGCTTGTTAGGGGATAATTATCTTTCCTCATTCACGACCGCGAAATAATTATTAAAAGAGGGAACGAGGAAACCACACGAGAATGAAATGGTTATCGAGAAAGGTAAAACAAGAAATATCATGACTGTAATTAAATTATGAGGACGAAAATGAACGCGAAGTGCATGTAGGCGAGGAAACACAAATATTAGACGTTCGCCTGCTGCAGATGGTGCATAAACATATGTGAGAAAGTAAGTAGTAGTGTTTGTCTACATGAAATATTAGCCGATACAATGCAAGTAAGGGAAACTCACCAGTAACTGGTACCCCTGAGGAATGTTCTTTATATTATAACCTACCTGGCACCGTAGAGTAAGTTTCATCAGGGGCGTGCCGTGACCTTTCGTGATAGGCAAGCGATGGGTTAATTTTTCGTTTCGGTTAATTATAGCAATTTCAAACATAAGCCTACACACATCCCTATCTACAATAATGTGCATAATGGTGAAGTATCGGGCTTGAGTGTGTGAAGTGCATACATACCGTAAAATCAAATCTTCGCTGCAGGTTTATAAAGATGAAAAAAAGCCTCTCGATATAAACTTGTAAATTTCAACCATGAAGAAAATAATGATTTACTTGATATTTGAGGGCAACCGTAAATTAAATTAAGTTCTTTTATTAACCCTGAAAATAATCAACATCCTATTAGCATTTCGATCTTAAATAAACGGACGGGTTTCGGTTTCTTACTTGGCTAGAATTATGAATCATGACTTGTCTTCAGTTGGATGCAAGCGCAAATGTGATTCTGGGAACGTTCATGTATTTGCACTGCATTATAAAAATTGCTCAAGTCACTGTAGCCTGTATAGTTCCATGGTCCTAAATTTGTATTGAACAAAACACATGGCCAACAAAATAATTTATTAAGATCATTACTGCCACATAACCACATAATATTGTTGTACTGAGATGTTTTAAACTGTCTAATGAAAACTTTCCCATCTTTCTTAGTTGGTTTGGATATGCACAGTTCAGGACACGGTCGCTCATGGTTCACAATCACAAGCTCCAACTTTACACCATATGTTCTCGAACTGAATGGTTTTGAAAGAAGGTCCCTAATCAAGTCCTTACCTGCAGCACTGCAAATCGATGGCTCGTCTGGTATGTCAACCATGGTGGAATCCTACTTTTACACCAGGTACAAAAACACGACACAAAGAAAGAACAGAAAAAACAGCACAAGGTCACAGTAAAAAACAACACGCATCCGCAGCATCTACGCTTCTAAATTAACCTTCCTTTTTTCACCCTACCTGCAGTGTTACATACCCTCCATATTTCCGATTAACTGACCACATGACGAATATGTTCAAGTACATCCTGTGATTTCATTTCTTATAAATAGCATACGACTGGTGATCACTGGCTAACTTCATAATGTAATTTGTTGATTACTATAGAGTTTCAAGCATGAAAATCGTACCGCGTTAGGTGGTGCTACGGATGCACAGAAAATTCTGGAAGCTAGCAACACTTGTGGCCCGTGTGGACGAATTCTTTCCAACACCCTTGCCAAAGACAGATGCGGTCTTGGTGTTGCTTGCCCTCGGCCTTTTTTCTTCGTAAACGGGGATGGACAGTGACCATGCAAGAACTGCATAAATCACTCGAAAAGCGGGGAGAAAGGCAAGCAGTCCTCTTCTTCTAACGCTGTCAGTCGTGCCGCATCGCCCAGCGTCTTCAAGGGTGTAGCCGGTTTATGTTTCAAGCCAAAAGAACAGAAAATAGAGGAAATGAAAATTCTGCAATGTAAATATCTTATAGTAAATAAATTCCATTCTAATGTGTATAAAGGCATTGAAAAATACGAACTTAAGATATCAAAAGTGTTTTAAAAAACAACGCAAGCGGCTCTTGCCTAGAGGCCAGCATAGTCTGTATTTTACCTACCCACTGCCCGCTTGCCCGTGAGGACAGGTATACCTGCTAGCCTGCCCACGGCAACGAGTCGACTTGCGTCTTTACCCGGGTTCTTCGTCTTCCAGGCGCTCTGCGCTTACAAGGTAACTGGGCATTCAACAAGATCCGGGCGCCTGCAAAACCTGCTGGAAGGAAACAGCCCTCCGGCAGCGTGTCGCTCCAGGTGTTTCATCACCACGTGGACAGCTTCAGCCAGTGTTGCCTACTTACGTAGCTCGTAAATCCTACGAGGTCCTAGGAGGAGCTCTCTCCTCCAAGGAGAATTTATATACTTAGCGATTTCAGTTCAGCGTAAGCAGTTTTTATCTTATTGCCAGGAAATGCACGCAGTATTACAGCTTCATTTATTTAAATGAATGATCGAGCAAACAAAAATCTCCTCACTGAAAACTAATTGCTTTTCATTGCATGGTGCCTTAACCAGGCACGAAGTGGCGCAACCAGAGGGGGTAGGGTGCATTGCTCACAAGCTTGGACGGAAATTAAGTCTAGCGGAAGGGTCAGGGTGGGGGTCAAACATTAAAGTACAAGAAAAAACAGACTAGCAGAATTTAAGAGTAGCAGGGCTAAAGGGTACTCAAGATGGAATTAATTTTCATATTTTTCTTGCATTTTCCTTCCAGACGGCCAAGGGCACCTGCAGAGGGGGAATGGAGGGGTAATTGCAACCCCTTGATTTCAAATTTTATGAAAGTAGAAATATATTATAAAATATTATCCAGTCTCATCAAGTTCAATGCCGTAGCAAAGGGGTAGCGGGAGTCGGCCCTGAGCGCCGAACGATCTAAGTGAGAAAAGTTTTAAAACAGAGAATGCTATGGCGGCCCGTGATATTATTTGCTATTAATGTTGGTTTGTTACGAGTTGGATGAATTGATTATGTAATACGTCGCTCCATGTGAAAAGAAAATATTGTAGATGGAAATTTTACATGCCATATGTCTGTACATTCGGAATGCATTTATCATGCACTTTCTTTCTTTCAAAAACAGTTTGTGTGCTTGTTTTCCATTATTAGCTAATGTGAAATTGACATGTTGAAAAAAAATATTTCTAATCCTCTGTTTCAACACAAATGCGCGTGAGAACCGACTTCTACCCCCTTTTTGCGTGATTTATGAGGATTATAATGCCTTTCATGCTACTTTATTACTATTATTGTGATTGTTCTTGTTGGCACGTTTATCCAAGTACTTGGCCCCCCCCCCAAACGAGGGTAACGGCAATGGCCCTGGCTGGCTACGGCCCTGGTGTTCGCAGTAGAACAGTGTGTTGTTCGACTCGCGACCTCAGCGTCGAACGTGACATGTTTCAGTCCTGTCCTATATCACTATATATACGTATATTGGTTGTTTACGACATATACTTATGGATCCTGTGCCACGGAAAACCTATTTCAATGTGTGTGTGTGTGGGGGGGGGTAGCAACATTCGTAAATCTCATTTCATTGGTGATGTGGCTTACGAAGCTTCGAGTTCCCTTTTTTAAGTAGTGAAAATCTATTGCAGTTGGCAACACTGCAGAACGGTGTGGGCCAGGTGCAGTTTCTACTCGAAGCAACTACGTCATGCAGAGGGAGGGGTCTGCAGTTGATGGAAAGAACGAACTGAGACCTACTAGGTATCGTAAGACTGCGGGTACCCGGCGGGTCTACAATGCCTGCCAGGAACGATCTGTGCAGGTGGGCATACAAGCTGCTCAAGCGAGGGTGTTGCGCAGGTTGCATGGCATTTCAGGAGCGATGTCTCGCGAACGGGTCTGCTCCAGGTCTTGTGCAGGCCTTTACTTGCCCCGCCTTTCCTTACTGCACGCTTCTGAGTTTCATTCTCATCGTGAATATTGACCCAAAGGAACGGTACGAAAATGAATGACGTACTTACAAATAAGATAAGAAGAGCTTCAAATTTTCACGTCGTTTACCTTTATCTGTGCAGCTTTAATATTTTGTTTTTGTTGAAGGTCACGTGGTATTTATTGCCAACTTCCATAAACAGATACACTAGCCATTCATGCCAGAAACTAATAAGTATATGATATGCCTTTACAACTGTAATGGCTTCCCAGATTTGTAGCTGCACGAACGTACACGACTTTCTCATAATGCATTTGAAAGTTTTTCGTTTATTCTCCATGAGTATATGATACAAAGCAGATCGATGTAATCTTGCTTGCTAATCAAAGTCCATTTGTGTTTGCTTGTCGGGCAGGACGCAACAATTTAGGAACGTTGAGTAACGTTCGAAAGTTCATATCTCTCAACCATGATTATTCATCTGGCCGTTAATGTAAACAGAACATCAACCCACTGCTATCTCAACTTTTAATGTTTCTGTTGGTCTCTTAAATAAACATATACTAGCAGAAAGTGTTGTTTTATACTTCAGATTTATGAAATTGCATATTCTAGGAGACATTGTACACAGTTCAGTGAAACATCGATAACGTTCCATCTATGGGTGATAGGGCTAATAGCAAATGCTAATAGTAGGCAAATTGTTCATCACAATGTCCATTAAATGTTTTCGTAACGTGGTGTTCAACATCTGCTGCACCACAAGTACAGTTTTATTAGCATGCTATGTTAATTGCACATTGTCTAGTGCTTTTGCTTATACCATATATTACTTATGCACAAGGCATATGAGCACGTACCCAAGGGGGGAGCAAGGAGGCCATGCCCCTTCGAACTATGAAATATATAATATGTCAACCTACAAAACTCTACGAAAAATCATTGTCGAATTTTCAGATTTTGCAAGAATTTCGACTTTTTGTCCTCGCATAAATGAATAAATAAATGGCTTGCTTGTGGAGGGAGACTAGCTCCAGAAGTCTGCAGTATGCAATAGTTGGCAATTTTAGTTCTACAACCATTGGTGCAAGTCTACCAGAAGTCCCGATTTAGTCGGGACAGTCCATTCGTTTTAATAACTGTCCCGACTATTTCGAGCAGCAGTCGTGATGAGAAAATGTCCTCTTTTTTTTTTTTTTTGTTAATTCACATTCAGACATATTCTTCATTATAAGAATCATTGCTAATACATATAATTTAATTTATATATTATTTTCTAAACAGATTTATCAGGGCTGTTCAATGGAGCTGGCATAAGAAAATTAAAGAAAAATTTGAAAACCTTGTTAATTTGCGAAATACAGTACTGTATGCCTTGTGAGAGCGTTTGTCTGTAAGCAACAGTGTTGCTGGTTGTCGGGTCCGATGGGGTCTATCGTCGACGACTGTGTCCTTTGCGTTGGACCATGATATTGCAAGTCTATAATTGTACAGTCACGGACACTTCTGGGTTGTAACAATACCATTGGCTCCAAATGAAATCGTTACAAGCCAGAAGTGTCCGTGACTGTACGTCATGATGCTACCGTAGTGTTGGTGGCCACATCCCCTCTATTAGAATAGGATAGATAAACGCAAGCAGCACATACGCAAAGGTGAAATAGGTAGGTTGAAAATAGTCGAACATGCATGGAATAAATCACATGTAGAATTCAGTAGAACAACAGAACTGTGCTACACAGAGAACCAAATTGGAAACTAAGGAAAAACAAAGAAGCAGCCTTCATAGCAACGACCCAAACCCTTTAAGTCTCCTCAGAAATAGAATAACTGGAGCAAGAAGTAGTATAGAATCCCAGATGGCGCGTGGAGTGTTGAATAAGTAAAAATGAAAGCACTGGATAATGTCCAATTAACATTGCACGCTGATAAACATCGTCAATAACGCTAAGAGAATTTTTACAATTGCATTCCCTAAAAAAACATAGACTTCCCTAAAAAAACAACATTATAGATTCCTACAGGCACCAGTACAAAACGCCTTGGTATGGATACCATTGAATTCAAAGACAGTAGTGTGTTTGGTACTATTATTGGCGCGATAAATGATGAGCCCCTCTCAGGCAGATTTGCTTACACTTAAAACTAGCTCAAAATGTGCATATGAGCTTATTGCTCAAGTGTGGTACTCTGTCTAATCCAAGATTTTTGTAAAAATGCCCTCGGGAATTTCCCGTGAAATGATGAGGCCCCTCAGATTGATTTGCCTACACTTACAAAAGCCACATCTGTGAGATTGTTGTCCATAAGCTTGTCAAAAATATGCCCCTCTTGATATTTTTTTTGGCTACACCTAAAACTAAGCCAAAAATGCTTATAAAACCCACACCCACCCACACCCACACCCACCTACACCAACACATATTTACTTCCGGTCCACTTCCGGTTTAAGTTCAATTGGACACCAGGCTCAACTCATATATCTACTACTAAGACAATGCATTGTGCAGAGGCCTTCTAGAATTGCTCTGTGACTCTCTCATTTCTTACATCATAAACATATGATTTTTCACCTATAAGAATAACACTACATATGGTGTCATCAGGGAGTGTATCGTGGAATTCACAAATAATTTTAACGTTTGTCCAGTCATTAACCACAACTTGTTTTCTTTTTGAAGTGTTGATGACAAACATGGGTCTCTGTGTTTTGAATTCATCTGGTGTGTAATACATGTCAGTATTGCCAGTAGTGACCCTTTTGTATGCTGTAAATGCTTCATATAATTTAAGGAAATCATCCTTGGACATGTCTAAATTATAATTTTCTCTAGGAAATACCTCATTTCTGCCATTTTTAAGATATATGTTCTTGATGTTGCAGTTATCAAATTTACTTGAATTTTTTTCCTGATTATTGTGTCTTCCAGTCTGAAACAGTACCACCACAAAATCTGGCATGTCATATTGTATACTGGAGAATGAATTTGTAGCATCAAACTCATAATAGGTGCCAGTGGCAGGCTTCTGTACACATTGATATGTATAAAATTGTAAAGGTACCTGTGGATTTTTTATTATATCTGCTTTGTATTTATGAGCATAACTGGCCTCATATTCAACAACCGGGATTCTTAGCTCCATAGTCTGAATAATGCATTTGCCCTCATCAGGTAGGGTATTAGGCAGAGCTTCCCCTGTAGAGTTTAATGTACTGTACCTCATCAAAGCATTATTATCATTGGCAGCTCTTCTAAATGTAATTCTTAAACCACCCTTCCACATAATGTCTTTGTAATCTGAGAAGAATCCTGGCAACAGGCGCATGGGGAACAATACTGTGTGGTTCTTAGATAATATTTTATCACCAGCCTCAAATCCACCTATTTTGTAGTAAGAAGCCTCGGTTTTGGATAATTTTAATGTGGCCAAAGCTGTAGAGGTAATGCCAGGGTAATCTACTCTTGTTTATAACAACACCATGTTTTCTGATCTCAATTTCAGAGAACAGATGTGGCACAAAATTATCTACCAACCTTATATTTGAATTTGCCGGATAATCTGTAGCATCGAGCTTTACAACATCAAATTTGATGTATTTGATGTATGCTCTGTGAGGGTGTATAAAGCCATCCCCTACATCAAGATCAACCTCAATCTCTGTGTTGGGTTGATTTAAATTTGCAAAGGTCCTCCTGTGGGGGGGGGAATGATTGTAGCTCATAACTCTCAATATTTTCCATTTTTTTGTATGTATTTTTATTTAAATATTAATCTCTATGATTGCAGTTGTTGTGGCTCCAGCAAAATCAACTAATTCTTCTTTTTCATTAGTGACCATCAACTCAATGTAATCTATTCTATTATGGCACACAGGAAAATATAATGTTGGGGATGGAGTGTAGATGATGGGCTCCATAAATTCAGAGTTAGGTTTGAATGTTGCAATGATGCCAGTTTGTTTGTGAGTGCCCATGCCATTTGATTTGGTGATCATACCCTCGGCCACATTACAGTGAATATTCATAGTCTCTATGGCTAAGAATTTAGGTATATTAATAGCAGTGTGTTTAATGGCTGGTTCAAGTTTTGTGTTGTTCTCAAATCCTAACAGCTCTCCTATAGTACCCAGATCCATTGTTTCTGTAGCAGATACAATCTCTACTCTGTGAGTGACAGAATTTTGAGTTAATACTATACCTCTGGGTAACTGAGCATTTAGAGTAGATAGATTATATTGCCCTGGAGTGATGACAATTTTTTGATCACCAACTGCAATTGTGTTGTTGTGGTGTGTAATATTAGGGATCAAGTACATGCCATAAAATGCTCTGAGAGCTATTGTTTTGGGATACACTATATCATCATGTAATCTAAGTTTCAATATTGAATTTTGGCTGGTGAGATGGAATACCCCCATGATGTTTCAGATACCACAGGGCCTTTTGAAAATCTTCAATTGATGGTTTATTTATTTGAGACATATATCTAAGAACAGATAAACACAGATGTCCACAATTAACATCTTTGAAATTTTGAACACGGGCATTATTGTAATAAAGATTAGCTGATTTTAGATATTTTACTAAATTTTCAGGTGGAATACCTCCAAATGAATCAAACACAAATGCCTCATCTTTTAAATATTTAAGATAACAGATCCAGTGAGTGCCTTGATTTTTGTACTTATCCAAATTAACTATGCCACACTCTTTGTTGAGTGGTTGTTCTGGTAAAAAATCAGACATGTACACACCTCTAAAATTTTTGATGCCCAGTGGCTTGATTAAAGCTTCAATATCTTGGTTTGTAAGCGGCTCTTGTTTTTTTTAAAACTTATTCATGGCTCTCTTAACACCTTTGCCTTGTTTCTCTATGGCCAGATTATGGCGCTTCAATTCATCTAATTCTGCCTTATTCTTCTTGGCATCTATAACTGTTTTTGCTATAGCAGCTGATCCCCCAGCCAAGCTCCCCACAGCCCCAAGTGCTGCTAAGATGGCCGGGATAGTAAATATAAATCCACCCACATGTGATTTTTTTCTAGATTGCTGTAATTTTTTTAATTGAGGGGTACTAAGTAATAATTTCATACCATGGCCTTTTGCAAGACAAGAATTTTTTTTCTTGCGCTGCTTTTTGGTTAAAAGACTATCAATAGTTTTAAGAGATTTAAGACCTGCATAAGGTATCTGATACATAACACCCTTGGCCTTCATCCTAGGTTTATTATATACATATTCACAACCCCCACCCCAGTTTTTGTTTGGTGTTCATAGCTATGGTGGTCCCCAATGCTGCTATTTTTTCACTTAAAGAAGCATCTTTGCTTACAAATCTACCAAATGCAGCCACTTCTAATTTCTTGTCTGCAACATGTCTCTTGTCAAGATCAGTATGTGTGTTGTATGCTATGTCATGGTCTTTGCAAGCAGCATCTAGGGGATTAACACCAGGGTCCCCTCTGTTTAATCTATGATCTAATTTTTGTGCCTGGACCACAATACTGATAGCCTGGAATGTGTAGTTCAAATGGCAGCTTGTTTATGATGTCATTAACCAGCCCCCGACCCTCAGAGATATTCCAAAATTTAGGTGGTAGAGTATTAATAATTTTTATAAGATATCCAATCCCCTTAGTGTCATTCACTATAAAATTAGACAATTTGGTGCTTATCATGTCCATAATTCCAACCTTTTCATTGTAAAAATTGTGGTTGCCAGCATTTTCCTTCCCAGCTATCACCAGCAACATATCTACAAGTTTCCTGACATCATCAACCCACACAAATTCTTTAGGCAGGGTGTTGTATTGTTTGATTCCACTGCCAGTCTTGATCTGTGACCATATGGGCTTGATTAAATTATTGTATTTTGCTCCACTGCTAGACTTGACTCTTTTTTGTGTGGGATCATTGTTCTGGTATAGAGCATCTGATTTTATTAATATTTCTTTGTAATGCTCATAATCTTGATCTGTATAGCTGCCAGGCCTTTTCCTAGTCATCAGTTCCCACAATCCAGGTGTGCCAGGATATTTAACAAAACCACCTTTTTCTCCAAGATGAGATTCTGAATAAACAATCAGATCATCTCCCATAAATGTTACTCTGAAATTGCCAATTCCATGTATGATGCTACCATCACGCTCTGTGTCAGCATATAAGTCAAAGACCTCATCTTTGTTGTCTTTAGGTGTGCTTAAATATTTTTGAGCAAGAAGACCCAATTCAATAGGATCCTGAGTAGCTTCAATTCTTCGAGGAGCAACAGGACTAGGTGTATGAATACTAGAAAGTGGGGTGATTGGATAATCTAATATGTTCCTAGCAGCTACAGGTACAAGCTCTGTGATCAAATTTTGATTTTGCTCTGTAACAGTTTTGATATTTTTACCTAATTCACTAATAGCATCGATAATAGGCTGTTCTGTTTGCTTGTATTGTTCATAGATTCCTCGGTTCTCTGATTTCCATCCCTTAAATCTTTTTACAAGATAATCTCTTAATTTAAGATCATCAATGATTGGCCTTTTCATGGTTATTTATATATGTTTCAATGTCTAGAAAATTGTTGATTTTATTTCTATATTTCCCACTATTGGCTTTCCTTGTCATATCAATTGTGACAAACCCATAGCTGTCTTGATTCGAGCACCCACTGCAAAACTTGGAAAAATCATTGTAGCTCAAGTCCCCACCTACATATTCATCATGTATGTGTTTGAGGTTGGTATGATCTTGATGAAATACACATATAAAATTGCTGTTGTCTCGGATCAGCTGCTTCGGTATTTTTGAAAAAGTCTGTGCCAGGTAGAAGCAATCAATGTTTTTGTGTCGGCCCTGTGTAAAAAAATTTCTAACCTTGTTTTGATTATCCAGTATAATGTCATCAAACACAACAACAGAATTATCGAGACATTCATGGAGTGGCTTAACATCTGATTCAAAAGTGGCTATATCCAGTCCATCATATAGCTTCATCAGCTGCTGATATTTTAATTGTTCCAAGCTCTTAGAGAAGACATACAAGTGCCTGTTTTTCCAGTCTAACCAGTTGGGTGCCAATAAAAAATTATCAATCATTAGTGTAGTTTTACCACAAGCCGATGGCCCAACAATAACACATCTAATATTATCAGGCAGCAACTTGCCATTTCTCTTATTCTGCTGTTCAGGCTCTGGCAGCCTCTTTATAACATCCCAGGTGTTCATAGTATCACATTGTCTGCATCGATCCAGCTGTGTTCTGGGAGTCCTAGCCATTTGACAAGTAACTTGCTGCCTTTTCTGCGGATGATTTTTTCTATGAGATATGTGTCAGGCTGTTTAGTTTTGCTGAGTTCTTCTTCATAAAACCTGCCTTTGAGAATTTCTCCTCGGTGATCTTTTATTATATATGTGTTAAGGGTCCCAGGTTTAACTTGAACCACTGTAAATAATTCAGTGCTCCAGTTTCTTGTAAAGCCTCTTTTGAATAAGTGCTTATATTTGCTGATTCTTACTTGATCACCCACCTTGTATTTGGCTTTTCTTGTTGTTGGCTGGTATCTAGGATAATAAACAGTTCTGATCAATTTTTGCTCATCAAAAGAAGTTACCTCAGAGGGCTTCATGTTGATTGTGGAATGGACCGAGTTGTTATATTTATGTAGAAGTTCTGGAAGAATATTAAGCCATTTATAATTACCTTGAAGTGTAAATTGTTTATACATATGATTTTTTAGGGTTTTGTTGAATCTCTCTACAATTGAGGCCTTGAGATCACTGTAACTCGAGTAATGTTGTATTGACTGGCTTTTAATAAATTGTTGGAACACAGAATTATAGAATTCTTTGCCATTATCTGTTTGCAAATGGCGCGGTGATCTTCCACTCTGATTGATGATTGTCCTGAAGGCTTCTGTAACACATTTTCCAGTCTTGGATTTGAGTGGCACAGCCCAGGCAAATTTTGAAAATGTATCTATGACAGTGAGTATATACTTGTAGCCCTTGTTGATTTTGTCTAAGTTTTTCAGCTGTCCACTTGCCATCTCAACCAAGTCACACTGCCATAAATCATCTATGCCTTTTGTAACCACTGGCAGTCTCTTATAATTATGTCTGGCTTGTCTGTGTAATTCATCAACAATAATTTGTCTAGACATAGTATGTAAACAAGAATATTGCAACTATAGGGTGTTCAGCAGCTGATACTACAGGATTTTCTAAATACAGTTTGTCTCCTATTTGTATATAAAATTCCAGAGAGCCATCATCTTCAGCATAAGATGTTTCTAATGTATTGGGATCTGTAAAATCCTCTAACTCTACACTGGTGATTTTTGGTTTGTTTTCAGCATTTGTTATTGAAAAGGTAGGGTAGTGGTGTGCCTGTGGTTGTAGCCAATATTTGATCTTGATTGGTCTCAGTGTGCCCCCAACAAAAAACTGGTAATAAAATTGTGCAGGGGACAGCATATATATTTTGCCACCTGGTGTAAACGGTGAATCATATTCTTTGTTGGGGATACTGTACAATTCAAGAATTTCTGTATGTTTAGGATTCTCGATTATGCCAGTTATTTCTTTTTCTGCTGTAAGCAATCTACTTGTTACAGATTCAAGGTGCTCATTGATAGTCCTAACAACATCATCATGGCCTGGCTTGATCTTTATGTCCACAACAAGTTTTTTTGTATTGTTGCACAATCTCTTGAAGCTGTGTGGCAAAAACAGAGTATTTGCTTGATTGGATTCCATGGTCCCTAGCTGTTGCTTGATATTAGCTACAATTTGCTGTAAATTTTCAACAACTGCCAATTTTGAATTTTGAGCAGTAAGATCATAGACTTGTCTTCTGATATCCTCAAACAGGGCATGCAGTTCATTAATATGTTTATTAGTTTGTAGAGTGGCAACTGTCTGAGTAAGTTGTTTGATCTCTGTCTGGATATTCTTGATATCTTCTGATTTCAATATGCGATTCACTGCTCTCTTAATATTTTTAAGTTCCTGTGATGTAGGCAGATTTGATACAGTATTCTGCAAAGATTCAAGTGCCAATTTCACATTATTTAATTCAGAAGCATCAACCACACCACGCATAGCATCTTGGAGCAGGGCTATATCTGCCTGAGTAGGTGTTGATTGTTGTAAAATTTCAAGCTTTGTTTGGATATCATCGATCAAGTGATGAAAATGAGATAGCTCAGATTCAGTGTTGAGGTTTTCAAGTTTTGTGATCTGTTGCTGGACACTGACAAGGGTGTCTACAATACCAGACAGGCGGGATTCTAGAGATTCTTGTACATTTGTCAGATCACTTTGCACTGCTGCTATTGTACCCTCAAGATGGGTTATGGTACTTTGAATTTTTCCAAAATCTTCATATGTTTCAAGTTGCAGCTTAATGTTGGCAACACTCCGAGTTATTGCACTCAAAGCATCAGAAGATGGCAAGTTGTTCATAAAATTTTCAAGTGTCTCAATTTTTTCTTTAACCTCGGCTATGGCATTGTTCAGAGGGTCCAGATTAGGTATCTGTAGTGATTGAATCTGTTCTTTTAGAGTGGAAATCACTAGATCAAAATCTTCTTGTGATTTTATGCTTTTGACAATTGTTTGGAGCTGTGTCTGGACATTATTTATCTGCTCTTCCAATTGTTGTTTCAATTGCTCAGAGTTGGTGGCCTGGGTCTTAAATTTGGCTTGAAGAGCTGTTACAGCCTCCTCTAAACTTGTTGCCAGGTCAGTATATTTCTGAAGCAGCACTTTGAGTTCTGAATCAATTTTAAGAAGAGGGTCCATGCATTGTGATTGCAAATTTGTAATTTCTAGTTGAAGACTGGCATTAAGTGTAGTTTGTAAAGCTTGTAAATGACTTCTTAATTTTTTCACTCTGACATCAAGCATCAGAATCTCATCACTGTGATCTTCATGTCTTGTATGGCCAAATATATCATTAGGCATTTTGTTTTAGTGGTTATTTATTATTGAATATCTAATTCTTAATTCTACAAAAAAAGGTATAAGCTTGTCATAGGATCCTGGGACCTCAATATATAAGCAGTCACCAGCAGAAACAGTATATACAGTGCCAGAAATCATGTTTGAGTGCTTAATTCTATAAATATTTCTCCCTATTGAAATCTTGACATTACCCTCGGGAGTTGTAATAAATTGTAATTGACCACCTACAGGTAATTGGTAATGATTTAAATTATTGTTAAATATGTACAATGTTTTACCTGTTTCATCATCAACATCTGTAAGTATGCTGTTCAGATGAATAATTAACAAAGCACTTAGTTTAGATATTATATCAGAAGAGGGTGCTGGTGTTGGCAGGTCCATAATAGCCTGTTTTTTGAACCCAAATAAGTTCATAGGCATGTTTATTTATTTCAAATCATGCTTTGTAATTGGGCATTGATTACCATTTTTCAAATCACAATGCCACCATGGTAGGGTATGTATGCCACATGATAAAATACATCTCTTATCATCATGTGGGTCCAGAGCCACTTTTCTTACAACATTTGTAGTCAACAAGTGATCCACACTCTGAATTCTGGATTCTGATGTTCTTATTAAACTCTGTGATTTGAGACAATTTTCATAATCTTCAAATTGGAGCTCTTTGTCAACAGTTACTCTGCCAATGCCCTTGCCCTTTTTTGCAACAACACCACTACATGTTTCAAAGCTGTACATCTTGGCCCTTAACCCAGCAAATGCCACAATAACATCACCAAGTGTCTCATCTTTTAACTTGCCAGGCACCTTTTTGTTGTGGGGTTGAATCTTTGTATGTTCACTGGTATCAAAATATTTAAACAATTCAGGCTGTGTTATATCTTGATAAACATCTTCTGTCTGAATATCAAGAATAAAACTATCTGTGTCCATGTACATCAGTTTTACACAATTACCATAAAAAGGCTTCAGCACATCATAATAGAGCTTTAACATGTGTAATTTGGCCAATTCCAATATCACAGCCCCTACATAAATAGGCTTATCAAACTTAATCTTTGTTTTTTTCATGTTGAAAAGTGCCATATTTTCATCATAAATTCTTCTATAATTGAAATTAGGCTTTGCAATCAATTTTTTGCTCAGGCTGGGGTCAGTAATTATTTTAACATCAGTATGTTTTCTGACATTTTCTATGGTTTTGCCATACACTGAATTTACCATCAATTTAAACAAAGTCTTATCAAATTGGCTCATTGCAGATGTTCGAAGCTCTGTGTTTGTATCAATATATGGCTTCAACCATCTTGAGTGCCTGAACCTCAAAACTTTGCCAACTTTGGTCACTTGAACACCATGATCCATTAGGAACTGGAGGTTTTTATAATATATGACATAATCCTGTTTTGGCTCCAGAGTCATCTTGAGCTTCTTCTGTTTAGAGCCAGGTGAACACTTAACCTCAGGAATTGGAGGCAGATCAGAAAATGTGTTGTGTAAATCATCAGGAATTGTCAGATCAACCTCTAAGAACAGGCCATAGTTACTGTCATCAAAATCCTGAAGATCTTCAATATTGAAATCTTCAACCCACTCAAGCCCTGCATATGGCAATTTATCCATCATAGCATAACCATATAGGCTGTTGGCATCCACATACAGTATATAATTTGATGGCAGTGCTGGATCATAATCAGGAATATATTTGTTGTTAGCTCTGGCATATCTCTGAGAACATTGCAACATGCCTCCTCTTATACATTGCTCCATAAACAGATACATGTCTTGATCTTGGATTAGATCCAGTTGCATTTTAGTGTTTAAAAACATTGCAGACCATGCTAGGCCTGGTGCACTGTAAAAATACATTGGATCCAGCTTATAATTTTCCATGGAAGATTTTCTAAATGCCTGAAGTATATCAGCTAAGAGAGTGACATCAAGTTTTAAATATGCCTTGTGATAATCACCAAATGTCTGGCATTTTAAATTGTTCCACATCAACTGGGCATGGTGATAATCTTCATCAGTGATTCCAGATGCTCTGAGTTTGCTGTAGAACTCTTGTTGTGGTGGCAGAGAACACTCATTAAATTTAGAAAACCTGTAACATAATCATATGGGTATACACCCTTCCGCCTAATTAAGTTCAGGTCCTGATTTGGAAACAAAGCACATGTGATTTTGAATTGATCATCAGATAATTGACTGGCCAGTGTAGCCAGGCTAGCAGACAGAATTCTGTAGGAATCAAGAAATCTTAAGTGAATGGGAACACCATTAACTTCAATTTTCTTGCTAATAGCAATATATTTCTCATTATTTTCTGCTAAAATATTTAAATTCTGCTTGTCAAACCCCTCGTACCTGATCAGATGATGGAAATCATAATTAGATGCACCATAGCAAAATATTGGGACAAATTTTGGTCTCTGGATCTTAATATTGCAGCTATTACACAGGGCCATTTTGAATTTACCATCTGTATGAGAATGGTGATGCACCTTGATATTTGTATCTGAAAATTCAGAATCACATACCGGGCATTTTTCTGCATTGTTGAAATCTTCAATCTGATCCTTTGTTAAAGGCAACATGAGTTTTGATTTTAATAAGATATTAGATGCTATGTCATGGCACTCATTTTCTATTCTATGTGTAAATTTTTTGATGGCATCTGGTCCCATGTATAAATATTCTTCACTAACAACACCATCCTGTACAACAACATAATAAAAACTAGAAGGTTCATGTAACTGGTATGATGTAATTGAAGATTCATCAGGATCTGGGCTGCAGAATGCAAGGGGTTTGAGGTTTGATTCAAAATCACAGACTATATATGCTGGGTGTTCCAACAAGGCTTCAAATTTTTTGAATCTGGCATTTTCACTTGGATGTCATCACCATATGAAGAGGTTTATGGTTGCCACATTATTTTAAATGTTCAATTAACTTGTTGTTAGCAATTTCTGCATTCACTTCCCGAACCCCATTCACCATTTTTCTACCATCAAATACAGTCAAACATCTTCTGCACAACTTGAATATTGTATTGGATTTGCCTTGTTGTGTTCTAACTAAAGCTTCAAGACTGTGTATCAGAGTGTAATGGTGTGTGTCATCCCCTTCACTTAAGAGCAGATCAATCGGAACAGCAGAATCATCATCAAGTGTACTGATTCTGAGAGGTGCTATCAAGCAATTGCCACAGCCAGTAGAACAAATAAAAACATTAATAGATAATTGTTTACCATTGATATCCCTGGCCTTTTTTTCAAATTTATCAATATTCTGAACAGACATTGGATATTCTAAGCCCTCCATTGCTTCATCAAAATCATGTTCATGCTGTATATAATAACTTATTCTCTCAGGATCCCTTAAAACTGGATACAAAGCAGCTAAAATACACCACAAAAAGCATTTCTCATCATTATTTTCTATGTTAACCACGGCTCTTTTGTTTTTAATATTGGCAGGTAATGGCAGATATGTAGATCCTTGTAATGGGCTGAATTCAGAAATATTAATATATAACTTGTGTGGAGTTCCGCATAGGCTCCATCCTGATTCTTTTGCTGCAAATTCAGAGTGTTTAATATTCAATTGATCTATCAAACTGCTTATTATTTTGTCTGAATTTGTATTTGAATATATAGCTACAGTTTCTGTTATGTGGGGCTGTGTAAATTTTGTGCCATTTGCTTTCTTATATTGTGTAAATAATTTGAGGGACAGCTTATAAGAGCCATTTTGTGCATTTAGAATTGCCTGCACATCAGGATTTATACTGTTCAAAAAATTCTTAATATCACATTTTTGCTCTGATACAAACCGGTAATCCCTAAGTTGGCCAGCAAAACTGCTATGGATGGGTTCATAGCGTGGCTGCTTTGCTGCTCTAGCATTAACAGGTGTTTCATGCTTCCTTTTCAGACCAGATGTAGATGGTTGTGGGGGCAATGTTGATGACTGTGCAGAACAAGTATCTATATGTTTATATGTGAAATATTCCATGCTATATTTTCTATGGCATTTAGGGCATATTTTAGTGGGAGTTCTGTATTTGTCTGGATTACAATTCCTTTGGTGCCTGGCCCAATTGGGGCTGGATATATTTTTATTGCATTGATTACAATATTTTTGATTTGGCATTTTTGTTGTTCATTATATAAAATTTATTGGGGTTCAAATCAAAACTCTATACTTAATAAAAATATCAGTTGGGTTCAGCAGTGTGCTTTGTATACTTAGTGTGTGTGTGTGTGTGTATGTGTGTTAATATTTTTGGTTTTGGTATTTATATAAAATTTCTTGGGATTCAAATCAAAACTCTATACTTAATAAACCTATGACAGGTTGTATAAAGCTGATAGCCTACATGCATAAAGGTAGAATAAGTACAGAAGCACTGCCCTAGCACAAATGCATGTCTACACAGGCATGTCCTAGAAAGGCAATGACCTAATACCATGTATCATGTATAAGAAACTGGGGCAGATATAAACCTGACTCTAAATATGAGTGGATTACAACAAACAAGCAAAATGTGTCAAATATCAGACCTGTATGAGGAGCAATGCAACAACACATCTGTACTCCTCAGCCACTCTCACAATACTAACTGATATGTAATGCAAAAGCTCTTGCATCATAATTTGTTGCATAATATTGGGTAATAATTTGTTGCACAACATAATGCAAAAACTTTTGCATCATAATTTGTTGCATAATATTGGGTAATAATTTGTTGCACAACATAATGCAAAAGCTCTTGCATCATAATATTGGATAATAATTTGTTGCACAACATGATGCAATAGAAATAAACCAGAAGTAAACATGTGTGTGTGTGTGTGTGTGTGTGTGTGGGGGTGTGGGTGGGTGTGTGGGTGGGTGTAGGTGGCTCTTATAAGCATTTTTGGCTGTTTTAAGTGTAGCCAAAAAAAATATCAAGAGGGGCATATTTTTGACAAGCTTATGGACAACAATCTGACAGATGTGGCTTTTGTAAGTGTAGGCAAATCAATCTGAGAGGGCTCATCATTTCACGGGAAATTCCCGAGGGCATTTTTACAAAAATCTTGGATTAGACAGAGTACCACACTTGAGCAATACGCTCATATGCACATCTTGAGCTAGTTTTAAGTGTAGCCAAATCTGCCTGAGAGGGGCTCATCATTTATCGCGCCAATAATAGTACCAAACACACTACTAATGACGACTCCACAATCCGACTTTATTGTTTACTGCTCTTTATGGATAGGCAGTCCAAATTATCTTCAGGCTTATTGCTATTAGTTTGCCTATGAGTTGTAACCTCCATGGCGGAGTGCTTTGGGTGATCAAGTCATCATAGGTTCCGGGTTCGAGTCCTGACACGGGCACTGGTGGCGTAGTGGTAACGTCGTCGCCTTACAATCACGAAGTCTCGGGTTCGATACCCGTTGGAGGCACATTGCACAGTGGTTCGGATCATATTTTTAACTGTAGGTCCAGCCACGATTAGCCTATCTGTGCATAAAGTGGACTTAAAAACAGAAATTCAAATTCAAAAATTCCTTTGTAGGAGTTCATCATTCATCTTATTGTCATTCATTCATCCTCATCGTAGCGAGAAACCAGAAGTGGTAGAAAAACTCTCTAGATGAGTGAATGCAATACAAAAAGTCTACTAGTGTGAACACAAGGACAAGCTCTAAATATTTAAAGAGTTAAACATCTGCTAGAAATGTAATGAATACAAATTACTAATGCAAATACTCATGATGTATTTTTACAGTCGCAGAAGACCTTTAGCTACCAAACTACTCTGTTGAAGTTCAATGAAAGCCGGGCAAACTCCAGGGGTTCACCATTTCACCAGACTTCATGCCAGTGTATGAATACCGCCCTCTTCCTGATCTTCTTCCTAGTTCTAGGGAAGAACCTAGATTTCCTTCTGCGGTGTAGATTCTTCAGAACTTTCTCGATCACCAGGAGCAGGAAGCTTACGGTGAGTCCGAAGAGGAAAACCACGAAAATGGGCAGAATGTCTTCGAAGCTCACGCTGGGCGTTCCGTCCGACGGGAGTGTTTTCTCTGGCGGCCAAGAGATGGAGCGCAGTCTGTTTATCACACCAGATTCCTCGAACAGCTTGATGCTAAGCAGAAAGGATGATAATTACGTTAATAGTTAAAAGCAGAGAGTTAGAATTGATATGCTATTTAGCCTCATGTCATTTGATCTTTGTCAAGAAAATTGGAAAATTTTGAAATAACCTAACACACTACTAAATTTGACTATCATTGCATTTTGAAAAGAGACATGGAAATTGTATACATTTAAGAATAAGATATTGTACCAACTCAAGTAAACATGTAAGTGGGTGTTTGGTATATTTATATAGTAATCAGTTCTGTTATTTTGTCAGCGTTTCATGCAAATACAGGAAGACTTGCAGTAAGAGTATACACTGCAGGAGAAGCAGGGGAATGTGAAAAGGATGTCAAGAAGAGGTG
Source organism: Lepisma saccharinum (assembly GCF_977018435.1). Taxonomy (NCBI): domain Eukaryota; kingdom Metazoa; phylum Arthropoda; class Insecta; order Zygentoma; family Lepismatidae; genus Lepisma; species Lepisma saccharinum. The sequence continues at coordinate 6,348,542 of NC_139244.1, read as the reverse complement.
AAGGCAGGTAAAAGAATAGCAGGATTAGAACAGAGTGGGAAGAGAGGACTGGTGGAAGAGGAGATGAATAAGTAGAAAAGTGGAGAGAGTGGAAAGAAAGCAAGATTATAACAAAGTATGTTGAGACGAGTGGAGAGTGTGAGATGAAGAAGGCATATGAAGAGTATAGGGCCAGATGCACTTCCAGGAGGAGAATACTGCACAAGGAGTTGGAGAAAATGAGAGAGAGAGAGAGAGAGAGAAAGAAGACAGTGCAAGTGGAAATATCATATTGTGGAAGTTACAAAAGAATAAAGTAGGAGATGACCGGTGGTGGAAGAACATATGAAGATAATGGAGAGTGTGGGAAGATGATGACGGGGTTGGAGGTACTGGTGGAGAGGAGGAGGAATGTGCAAAAGAAAAAAAGATGCAGAGGTAAGCAACGAAGGATAATGGTGAACACAATAATTCTGAACTCTAGTCACTCGTTGATTATGGTAAAAAGAAACATTACAAAGCAAAAGGAAACGTATAACACAAATGGCAAAACTTCTTGATTGGAGAAGTGTATACCTACTATCTGTTCAAAAGTTGAAGGTAATGACTGCCTTTTGAAACAGCCACCCCGAGGGAACTGACAAAGTAGTCCTTGGGGACGTCCACGATGGGGCAGGACGCCTCCTGCGCGACGCTCTTGCCCACCTCGTAAGCCGTCATGAAGGCGAACTTCATCCTGCACGCTCTCTCCAACCCTGCGAGCACAGAGGTCGGGAAGTTGTCCGGGTTGGGCAGCATCAGCTTGTTGAACAGCGCCAGCATAAGCGGGTCGGTGGATTTCTGTGGTACAGAGACAGAGTGGTAGGTTATCATCGGTGCAGTCAACCTGCATTATGCAAGGTGTCACTTTACAACACCGACCAAATTTCACAGCGCATAGGGGATGTCAGCGTATTTTTATCCTGTGTATACATGGTGTCCGAGATGTTTCCGTACCCCTACTAGATCATATTACATATATACATATGTGATACATATTTATGTATTTATTATAACATATTAGGAAACTATACTTTACGTTGACTGGGCAGTTTTCGTGGCGAGAGCTCTGGCAGTTTCTCAGCACTGCAACTATGTCCGGTGACATCAGCCATGGGCCAGCACCTGACATACGAATTCGAGTCAGCGTTCCATGTGACCGTCAGAGCAGGGTTGCCAACTACGATAAACGAAATCATTCCCTGGCAACTTAATACTGGCTAATTTTCAACTCTGTCGCAACAGGATGCATGCAAGTAGGTGTGCGGGGACTTCTCGGACATACTGCATGCTACCACGCGGCACAGATTCAGGGTTGCCACTGGCATTTACTTTTGCCGTCGTAAAGGCGACACTACGCCGTGGAAACTATACCATACCAGCAGAGACTCCTGAAGGGTTACGGGTCTCCCCGATGGTGCAGTGGTAGCGTCGTCGCCTTGTAATTAAGGGATACCGGGTTCGATGCCCGGTGAATGCATGTTTAAACTGTAGGTCCAGTCCCGATTAGCCTTGCTGTGCATAAAGTGGACTTAAAACACCAAATCAACCAACCAACCAATCCCGATTGGTTACAATCCTGGCACGGCCCGTTGACTCCAGTTATGCCTTTTATCACCATCCATACAAGCGGACACTTACTCTGTGGCATTCCCAAACCCGCAGGTTTATTGCTACAGCAACGTTTTTTCCACTTGTACTTATCTCTTGCGTCGTTGCCTTGTAATCAAGGGGTCCCGGGTTCGATACCCGGTAGAGGCACATAGTGGTTCGGATCCCACTTTAAACTGTAGGTCCAGTCCCGATTAGCCTTTCTGTGCATAAACTGGACTTAAGAAATACCAACAAGTTGTGCTTATCTGGGTAAGACCAATCAAATCTTCCGTGGCGGAGTGGTTAGTACAGAGCGTTATCACGCCAGGGATCCTGGGTTCGAATCCCGGCTTGAGTGTCCCTTCATCAAAATCGTCACCAGCTCATCCTCAACTTAGAGATTAGCTAAAAGTGGCAGAAAAGCGAAGTAAAATAAACCAATTCAAGCAATCAAGTGAGTATAAGATTCAAGTGTCAGTCAACAGCCATAAGATTTCGTAATTCAGTTCCTTACCTCGAACATCGTGTAATCGGAGGAGCCATCCAGAACGCCCAACTGGTAGGTGCTCTGTTGCAGCATTTCTCTCAACGAGTGGAACGGCAGCTCCAACTGGTGGACGGCGAGGTAGGAGATCAGGGAGGCCGAATACGCCGCGTATAGAACCACGGCGGTCAGGTACGTCACCACGTACACCGTCCTGGCTGCGGTTGATTGCGGAGTGACCTCGTGACCTGACGAGAATACACAAGTTTGTGAATGAAGGATGAGAATTGTTGCGAGCCATGCTCGTACAGTGGGATGCATAAGTATTCCAAAGCAAATTGTCCACCACCATGTTCAGACAAGCTGCTGTTAACTTCTGCACCAGCATAAGCAATAACCCATTCCTTAAAAACACGTACGATGTAACAGAAAAATCAATGAAAACAGTCGTGGACAATTTGTCGAGCAATACTTGTACATCCCACTGTACAATCATCGGCAACAAGAATGGGACGCATACATGTCGGTGTGACGTATGTATGTAGGCTATCTATTACACTGAAAATTACATTTGAGATATAATTTTCTAGCATTACATTACCATAATAGATTATATTTAACTTGGCGTCATCACGATAAGAGATAATTTACTAGAAACTAATTTGAATTTACTTACTGATTGATTTGTATTTTAAAAAAAACAGACAAGCCTGTTGCTCAAATCAACTTGAAATGTTGCTTGCTTGCTAATACATAAAAAAGTAAAACTTGATGTTTCAAATGTCACGGTGCTATATTTAACGCCATTACATAGACATTTGTCCATTACAGATGAATTGTTGTCAAAATGTCCACATTGAGATTTGAGTTGCAAGGTTACCAACTTGAGATGACAAATGATTTTATCTAGGTATTCATGATGTTGCATTAGTGTGAATGCAACATTTAAAGGTTAAATGTTCTAGACACGATCAAACACAATCCGAGACTATGGATCAAGTAATTGCAATCTGTGCATATGAGACGTTGACTAGAGCTATCTACCTAATCGGTTCGAAACTACTTTGTTGTTATGTAGTTGTGTTGTTATAAGTTGCCAACCAGTCATGACTAATCTCGTTTACAACTCGTAGATTGAGCGAATGTTTTCTCTCTAGCCATGTAAGTTGATGTAAAAATGTATACAATTACTTTATAATTCAATATAAAACTAATCTAACAATTCCATTTAAAGGTATTGCTTTATATTAGTGTTACGTCATTGTAAGTTGATTGGCCTGCCATCTTGCAGAGCGTTCGAAACGATATTTTTTTTCTTTGTACGGACGAGAGTCTAGGATTTCCCATACATAACAATCCAGTCTTACCTTGCTGACAGAATGCTCCATAAATGTACAAAATGGAGTTATAAAGAGAGTACTCTTGTGGATCGTCTTGCTTCTCGTAGCCCATGTTGCGGCCACAGACGTACAGTGACGTCAGAATTATGGGCTGGAGGATGAGCTGGGCGCCAATCGCCATCCACAAATCCCATTTGAAGGGGAGCAGGAAGTTGTTCCAACTCAGATCAGCTTTCACCGGCTTTTCCAAGAATATGCGGTACCTAGAATGAAGTAATTGAAGGAGCAACTTACGTACTGGCGCCACCAATTATAAGTTCACAGGCAGTGGTGATGTTCGATATTTTTTTTGGGAAGATGGACATTTTCTTCGGAACACTTTCTACAAACTTGTTATTAATACTTTGTACACTTTTTAAAGGACGATTAAAAGTAGATCAGGAAAGTGTTAGAAAAACTATTTTGTTACATTGTACAGTGGGATGAATAAATATTACCAGGTAAATAGAATTGTACTGATGCTGGGCAGAGGTTGTAAAAATGTTTTATTGACATTTTGTTTCATTTCTTGAACCTTCATTGCATAAAACAAAGTGAGTGGACATGACAACGAAAAATTTACCCTGAACGGTAAGGCTATAAGTGAACATTTCTGCAAGCGATCGGTCGGTATTGTTGCTACAACTATTCTTCGTCGCTTTCTTCTTCCAAAAGAACCAAACCTAACGAGCCTAACCTAACCATCGATGGTGTTTAAGTTGTGTCCGATAAGTGAGATCTCACAAAGCTACCAGCCAATGGCTATGCTTAAAACAGCTGCAGCAGCAATCACTACCAAGCGATCTCTGAAAAGTTGCTTTTATGCCTTGTCAAGGGCCTCACCCCTGCTAATGTACTAATAGCTATATTCCCCGTGTAAAAAATATTTAATACTCCTATAAGCTTAAGTAAGTAGGTTTAGCAGGTTAGATTTGCTATTCTTATCATCCTGTTTCTGTCCGTGACTGTACTCCGAAGCGCGGGGCTTGAGTTCCACGTCTGTATCTCGAGACCCCAGAGAACGCATAAAATCAAGTTCCCAGAACTGCCCAGTCGAAAGTCTTGTTCTAATTTAGGCATGAGTGATGCCCCCAGACAGGGCATAAAATCAAGTTTCACACAGCTTGCATAACTGTCAAGTTGATAGTCTTATCCTAGGTTAGGAGTGAGGCCCCCAGAGAATGCATAAAAAGACTTTCCGAGTATTTTTTTTTTTCAAAACTGTACAGTTGAGTGTCTTTTATACCGAGTCTTACCTGGTAAGAAGAATAGGTAGAGTGAAATCCACAACGCGCTGCCTGAGTTCAGTTATAGTGAATTCAGCCACTCCGAGTTCTACCTCGTTTCTCAAAATCATCCCTATCATACCATTCCATTCACCATCTTTAGTAAGAGATCCCCAAGCATCATCAATAGAGTACTTGAAACGCGTTCTGTAAGCAGAAAACAAGGCGTCCACAATTACATATATTTATTTTAACATTACAGTCAGGTTATAATTAATTCATTGGAAAAGCTTGTAGTTGTGATGTCATTAACATTCCATTCCGGGATAGCTAAAGCTCGCTTTACGCAGGTGCATCATCTTAATATTGTTGCTATAACCTTAAGTTTAAAAACAAGACGCTGCAAATAGCTGTTGCGCAGCTCACACCACATTTCCCCACTCCATTCTCCGCAGCGACGTTGGTTCACGCTGTTGCAACCTGGAGGGAGCGGAATGGTCTGAGGATATTCAACCAAATTTTGTATTCGCTTTTTCCTGGGCTGTTTTCTACCTGTCGGAGTACAGAAATTCAGCTCACCTTTCGCCAACGACTCTTTTCCTTCCTATAAAACTTGGCCTCCCAGATGTCGCAGTGGTAGCGTAGTCGCATTGTAAGCAAGGGGTCCCGGGTTCGATTCCCGGTGGAGGCACATAGTGGTTCGGATCCCACTTTAAACTGTAGATCCAGTCCCGATTAGTCTTACTGTGCATAAAGTGTACTTAAAACAACAAATCAATCCAATCCAATTTAAAACTTGAGAAACCATCCATTTAGATACTCCCGTGGCGGCGATTGTGGACTCGACAACATTATACTTAAGTTTAAGTAACTCCTTCTGATTTCGCGGATATGTTGTAACATTGTAAACAATTTCTCTGGCCTGTCCTCTAAGGGGCTTTCCAGAGCAGATTGTGGATTTCGTTGGACCCTGCATGATTTGATTTTTGCATTTCAAAAATATGCAGCCAAGATTAAAGAGCAAGAACATTTCGATGCTTTAAAAAAGAACACAGGCAAGCGTGTTATCATATTGACTTCTCGTAGTGATTGTTGTACGATAAACAAATTATTATCCTTAACTATAAAGCCAAAATTAATGAGAGAGTTTAAAACACCCCACTCGGCTTTTTTTACAAAAAAAAAAACAAAAAAAAAAACGGGCCACTGCTCGATGTCGCACTCAGAAAATGAAGTCATTCTTCCCTGTAGTTTCTCTTCGCTATAAACCTTAACGCGCGTGCGTAATACTACAGTTGATGATCCGCGCACCGCACGCATTTTCAAAGACCGGATTGAATCAAATGAACCACTGATAAACTGATATAATACGTATAAGCCGGCACCGTCAATGTACACAGTAAAAATAGTTTATCATATTTGTTTTTGTTAATTTTGCTGAGTTGGCACCACTGGTACTCTCAAGGCCAGACCAGTACGTACAAGAGTGGTGGGGATGATGACGTAATAGGAAGTGCTCCGCAGCGATCTGCGCATATTGGGACTTGTCAGGTTATAGCATAAATGCTTGTAACAATCTTCTAGTATCTTTTATAGCAGACAACACTGTACACGGAAGCATTTCATGTAACATTTCCTTCTAAACGGTTCCTAAGAAGTCGGGCCATAAAAGTTCCGGGAACGTGTCATTTTACAGCTTTAAAAGATTTGTTTCAGTGCCATGGGGTAATATACCTTCACACTGTCACTGTCCGCTGAACCGTGGAATATGAGAGCTATTGCTGCGAGTTGGGTAGCGACAGAGCGTGCTGTGTTGCCACGTTCAACGCACACCGCTACTCCGTTAAATAATAACTGTACAAAATCGGTTTGCAAGGAACTTCAAAATAAGACCAAGATCGTACGGTATATGTAGGACTACCCAATACTAAGAAAACGTTGTTTCACAAAATCGCTAAGACCCTTTTTTTGGCCGAATTTGAGAGAGATCGGTTGCTTTGAAACACCAAAAAATAAATCGGCACTTCTTGTTCTCATGACGATATAAAAAATTGAAGGCGTACTCGGAACAAAATTGAATGCCATAGATTAACGTAGAACTGAATATGCTAAATTTTAATGTAATCATTTTCACGTAGGTCTACTGGTGAATTTTTAATTGGAATTCAAACTCGGGCATCCATTTTTTTTATCCGACAGTAAAGTGTAGTTGAATGCCAAGGTAACCACATCAATACTTGCATTATTCACAAAGGGGTACTTTGCACCACACGATTCGTCACGTGACCTCCTGGCGGCACGATGGAAAAGTGAGATGGATTGCCTCTGCCCCTTGACAGATGGCACCACAAACTCTGAACAATATGGACGTGTAATGGAGCACGAGAAAGATGAATCTGTGAATTCTGAAAGATGAACGAATTCTTCTAACACGCAAGTCCACTCTGTTTACCTGAGAGAAATAAGAGTTTGTACAGTAAGTAGAAGAGGTACAGAAAGAATGAATCGAGGTATTGTACAGTCACGGACATTTCTGGGTTGTAACGATACCATTAAACTTTCAATGAGATTGTTACAACCCAGAAGTGTCCGTGACTGTACAAGTCTTAGCTAAGGTAAGGTGCTGTTCGACAGACATTATTTGGTTGTTTCTAAATAGGATTTCCACTAACTTCATTTAAGTAGTCTTTAATTCTTCTTATTGAAAGTGGAAACTTTTATAATTGATAGCGAGAGGCATTTAATCACATAAGATCAGTGGCGTCGATTGGGTTCCAAAAGTGGGGGGGGGGGGGGCAAGGACAGTTTGCTTTGCCTTTGTAATGGTGAATTGCATTGCAGCATTGCTGCAAGTGTGACAGACCATTGAAAAGCAAATTGACATGTGCTAACTTGCTGCAAAATTATGTGGACTTGAACTGAAAACTCATGTTTCTTGCACACTTAGATTTAACTTGCATCCAACTTGAAACGTCAGGCAAGTCTTGCAAGAGAAAATCGAATATACTGCGCACTTACAGTTAACTTACGTGCTGTCTGAGTAAGGTTTAGCATAGTGCGGGGTGGGGCGAAAGTGGCAAACTATTTGCTTCCCTCCCCCCAAATCGCCACAACTACCTACAATTACTAAAAATGATAATAAAAATTCATGTATGGCGAAAAATATCAAACGAATACCCAAAATTAAAAAGAAAATGAGAAATAAATTGATTCAACTTTCCGCTATTTATACTTCTAGATATATCAGTCTAAAGTTTGGCTACTCGCAACAATGTGCTAACCACAGCGCTAATTTGGAGAGAAATTTGATGGATAACAGCACAAAATATTTAAGTTTACTATAACTTGTTCGGGAAGAGGGTTAATGTCCACTGGATAGCGCTTTTGCTTATTGCAGAACTGGCAAATCTGCAATTTACAATCAATTTAGAAAAATAATCCTGTTCTGTATTCTTACTGAAAATACAAATTACAGCGGCTTTTCACAATAAATGTGAATGAAAGAATATGACAATAAACACTTGTCAGCTTCTCAAATAGCAATGATTGTCTATTGTTTTCTAGTTCAGACTTGTAGAATGCAAATGCTTCTCTCTGTTTCCACTGAAATAATTGGGCAACCCGATCTAGGGATGGGTGTTCATCATTTCACCATATCATCACTCATCCTTTTGTATTGATAGGTTCTTGGGTTCAATACCCGGTGGAGGCACATGGTACAGTACTTCGAATCCTGCTTCAACCTGGTACATGACCCTCTTTCTCCAGGTAAGCCCCGGGCCAATTTTGAGCAAAATAAAGTTTTATAAAAATGACTGTAGATCGGACCCTAATTGCCGTAGACAGACGGATAATATATCACTACACGTGGAATGAACCATAGATTCTGACTATATAAAATTTATGCACATTCGGCGTATATATGGAGGAACGGGAGGAACCGGAAAATTCAAGAATTTTCTTGAAAAAGTAGGGGTTTTGCCCTCCCCCCCACAACCCGACAAATAGTACAGGACATTGTTAAAATACAGATGGAAATAATCTATGGAGTGATAGGAACAAGAATAATTGCACTATTATCATATCAACAATAGAACACGACTTGTACCCCCAAAACAAGTGGTCTGAGCGCCACTGACTCGTTTAGAAATTTACGAAAGTGCACATTTGGTCAAAAAAATCATTGGAACAGGAGTGACTAATGCGCGCCAAATATTTCACTTTCTTGCATGTGCGTCTCCAGTCTATCTTCATACAATGCAGGTCACGTTACAGCCACTTGAGAAACACTTGTGCTCGACAACAAAGACTTGTTTTCGTGCGTGCCTAAATCTTTGCTTTGTTACAACGCAGTTTTCCTCAACCCACCCTCCCCCCGCTCTTGTGTCGACACGGGGAAAGTTCCTTGTGACCTCCGGTACCAACCAGCAAACTTTTCACCCATCGAGTTTCCAGTGGTGGAAGAAACGCATTGCTTTGAACAACAAATCCCGCCTTTGTTTGTCGAAATTCTTTTTCCTTTGAGAGGAATCCGCACAAAATAAGCCGCCATATTCCCGCCTTTTTTGTTCAACAGCAAGACGTGCAAGAGTGATTATTGTTTAATATGTGTTGACAATAATATGAAAGAAGAAAATCGCAATTGCAGCCAAAAATAGCGACATTATAACGTAAAAACTAGGAGCATAACAAGGTATCTCGTTCGAGATACTTGGGCACCAAGAGGTTTTAAACTACGGGTCCAGTCCTGATTAGCCTTTTTGTGCATAAAGTGGACTTAAAAGCAACAATTCAATTGAAACATCACTCTTCGCGATTAGGTAAAAGTGGCAGGAATGCCAAGTAAAATAAACGGAATCCATCAACTCAATCACACTGAACGCAAGCAATGCCCTATTGATTTAATTCACAGTCAGCAATAGAACATTCTTCCTGGCTACATCGTCTCCTGGAAATGTTTGTCTCTGGGGGGACAAGCATTAGCACACAGAAATATTCAATAATAGAATCGTAAAACATAACGAAAATTCCATTGCCCTTCAGAAAACCTTTAAAAAGGCTCAAAATGACCTAAAAATTGTCCCAAAATAGGAACTACCCTTCGAAACCTCCCCTGTCCCCCTTCCAGACGTCCATGGTGCACACTTTGATGATATCACAGTCTGTGCAAACTTGAAGCATAAATTCTTCTTCACGTACGAAGGAGGCATTGGCCTGAAGGCGAGATAAAAAATGCAATGGAATCTCTTACGTGAAATTCAACTCTTGCTGCAAAATGTCCCATATCCTTCCGAGGTAGCCACTAACCCTGTAGCTGTCTCCGTCCTTGATAACCTCTGTGATCGGTGGGTCCTGAAAAGATGGCATGTATCATTTTTCGCATGTGAGTAAGTACAGCCAACGGCAAAGATAATTGTCCAACACTATCTCCATTTTTTTCTCATCTACATCCTGGGTTGTTTCCAAGAACGGAATTCTGTTGATGCGAAACAAGTTTTGTTCTCTGCTTATAGACGTTTTTATTTCATCGTTACACTGGAAAACAGACTGGAAGAAAATTGTGATGGACAAATTACTTTTGCCGTTGGGTATACAGTGGGATTCACAACTATTGCTCGGCAAATTGTCCACGACTATTTTCATTGATTTTTTCTTCTATCTTAGGTGTTTTTATGATTTTGTTTTATGTATGCTGACACAGACCTTGTCAGCAGCTTGCTTTGTGTTTTATTTCAATTATTTAAGTTCTCATTATGTAAAACAAAGTGAGTGAATATGGTGATGGACAATTTGCTTCGTATTACTTATGGATCCCTCTGTACAATAGGAAACAAGTTGGGACTTGGTTTACTGCTCCACAAGCACTAATCAGAAACTGGCAAACGAATCATTGCTTACAGATTCTTGAACACTTAATTATATATTATACGTCTGTCAGTATACCAACTCTTCCTCTTGTACAGTGTCTCTCAAAAGTTTTAGGACAACGACGTTTTAAACTAGGCAACCCAATTTACACAAGCCGTTGGTGGGTTGCGTGCAGAGTTAGGCTCAATTTCAGGGTTGCCACATGCACAATAGATATTTATAAAATACGCGAAAGAAATATAAACAATTATTATTGTATAAAATTATTAAAAATATCACTATTATATCGCAAATGACAAAATTCTTTCTGAAAGAAAAAAAATAGGTTTTCTAGTATTTCATCGCTGATGAGTCTACAGTAAGGAAAAGAGGTAAGAGGAAACGAAGGAGAGGAGAAAGAGAAAGCGAAAGGAGAAGAGGAAAAGTAGAGGAGAGAAGAAAGAGAGGATAGACGAGGAGAGGAGATGTAGTGAGGAGAATGGAAAAAGATTCAAGGAGAGATGAGGAAAAAAGAACAAAGAAGAGAAAAGAGGAGGAAAACGAGAGGAGAGGAGAGATGGAGAGTAGAGTAAAGGAGAGAAAAAGAGAAGAACGAAAAAAGAGAGTGCAGTGAAGTCGGAAATCTAAGACAGGAAAGGAGATAAGAGGAGTGGAGAAGAGTGGGATGGAGATAAGATGCGAGAAAAGTAGGGAAGGCGATGTGAGATAAAAACAGAACAGAAAGAGGGGAGAGGAGAAGGAGAAGGAACTGGAGAGAAGAGGTAGTTGAAGAAAATATCGTCTGAGCGTCAAGAATGGATGCATTGGTCAAATTATCGACATGAAACATTCAATAACATTTTGAAATGTATTAGAGAATATATTAGATCGGTGCGAAATGCCTTTTGGCTGAGTTCAGAGCAAATTAAAATCTTCCATGTAAGATCTTTGATTTTACCTGCGATTACACCACTAAAAAAAATGAACGTAATTTTTAATATTTATAAGAATTATTCAATTTTTCTCTACTTCTCGGTTCGTTGAAATTGAGATTTTGTAATTCAATATTTCCCCTTCCCCCATCGTTAATTCCAAACTGATTCATTCCGTTTCACACGGCGTGGACAATGAACACAATGGGATATCTCTAAAACTTACGAAAATTTTCTGCCACCGGAAGGGTTTGAACCTACGACCATCAAACTGACAAACCTGAACGGTAGCCACTACCCTACAAGCTTTCGTTCCTTAAACCAGGTAGAAGAACCGCTACACCACGCTTTTACCTTCGAATGAATCAACAATTTTTTTAAAAGTATTCTGTCCCTTTAATATTGTAAATGTCGTTTGGTATACGTGTAGTTGAACTTTGACTTTAATTTTGATTTCCTTTCTTGTAGTATAACCGATATCTTCGAGAAATAATTTTCGAAGTGATTAAAGCGAGAATATTGGTACTTGTGAAAATGCCAGTTATTTCTTCTAACTTGTTATTGTGATTAGACATTACTAATGGAAAATATCTAGAGGCTTGAACATTACAGGACGATGTTCTTTTCCTGTGATACTGTAACAGACAAGATGCTTGTTTACTGATGCAAGTCTTGTGTCCAGAACAGTCTTATGAAATGTATTTGCTGTTGCGTAAGGTAACACGAAATAATTACACCGTGTGCGAACTACCAAATCTGTGCAACGTTATACGTAAACAGGCGGAAAATTTTATTCATAAAATCATGTCACATTTGACAGTATTAGTCAAAAGAGACTCGTGGGACACTGTGTTAAGGTGCTGGACTAAATCCTTCTAATTTTTCTTCCTCGAAGAACAACAATTTCTAAGGAAGGGCAACAGTGATGATCTTTCTTATTTCTTTTAAATGCTTACACTTTCCTTTAATTGGGTTAAAAATAAATAAGAATATTGCTTGTATTTCTGTCATTGACGTAGACCAGAGAGACAGACAGACAGACAGATATTACAAAATAGTTCAAATAGTGCGAGCGCCATTAAAAAGTCATGATAATTCTATGTTGCGTGATAGACGCATGATAAGAGGAAGAAGAAGAATTTGTATTCTATAGCATGTTATTGATTGGTTGTTATAGTAACCGTGTGTAAGATGTACGTGAATGGCTTCCAGGCATTAAAGTTATGTTGTTAATTTGAACCTACGTGTTTGTATGTCTTGTAAATGTATAGATAAGAATTCACACACAACAAAACAAGGCTTACATCTATGGCGCAGTTGTACAGGATATTCTTGGTGATTCCTCGTAAGAAGAAATATGGATGAAGACGTCACGAAGAGTACGCGACGATCATCATTCCAGCATAGGTTTATGCAAGGAGAAATTGTGTCGGCTTGATCAATTTCTACGGTACGTACCAAGATTACACGGTTTGTGTACTATTTACAATAACTGCACAAGGGTAAGGTTCAATCAATGCGATACAAATTGTGTCTACGGCGTAGATTACAATAATTGTACAAGAACAAAGTTTAAATCAGTGTGATACGGATTGTGTTTAAGATATTGTGATATTTAGTTGACCACAATTATGAATATGTTGGGTTTGAATTTATTCTCTGAGTTCCGGCCAGATTCGGAAGAAATAGAAGATTATTTAACGAGGTTCGAACAGTCTTGCTTGGCTCATGATGTTAATGAAGCCAGGAAGGTACCCATACTGATTGCAGTTATAGGGTCTGAAGCTTTCAAAGTGCTGAAGAACATCCTTGCACCTGAACCAGTAGATCGTCAAACGTATTCGATCCTCAAGGACAATCTGCTTAAACATTATGGCCAGAGAACAAACAAATATGTGGAACGTTTTAAGTTCAGGCAATGCATCCAGGAAAGCGGCGAGGATGCAACACGATTTATGGTACGTGTGAAGCAACAAGCACTTAAATGTAGTTTTGGTCAGTACTTACAAGAAGCCATTGTAGAGCAAATAATTGTAGGCGTTAGTAGTAGTAGAAGCCCGCTTCACAAACCGAAAATGGGGCTCGGTGGGGCTCGCCTTAATGGATTTCTCTTGTAAGGCATGAGCCCCATTTTCTCGCAGTGTTGCCAACTCCTCACTCGAAAAAAAATCACCAAGGTTTTTTTTGGTCTAACCTAACCTAAAGCAAGGAGCTGGCAACCTTGCTTGAGGCTTCTTAATGGTTTGCTCTTGTAAGGCATAAGCCTCATTTTCTCGCAGTGTTGCCAACACCTTACTCGAAAAAAATCACCAAGGTTTTTTTTTCTTGGTCTAACCTAACCTAAAGCAAGGAGCTGGCAACCTTGCTTGAGGCTTGTCTTACAGTGCATAAAGCAAGGTTGCCAACCTACTGGTGCTTTTGCCATAGCTTTTTACAAAAAAAAAAGAGGAGAGAGAGAGAGGGAAGAGTTAAACAACCGACAGCCTACCTACAGCTTTTTTTTTCTTGGTCTAACCTAACCTAAAGCAAGGAGCTGGCAACTTTGCTTGAGGCTTGCCTTACAGTGCATAAAGCAATTTTTGCCAACCTACACACACTGGGCAAGGAGAGCCGGCAACAAACACGCACTACCGTAAAAGAGAGAGATGGGTGGATGGACTACACTGCACGGGTTCAACGTCATCAAGTGAAGATTGCCTTAATGGTTTTCTCTTGTAAGGCATGAGCTTTATTTTCTCGCAGTGTTGCCAACTCCTACCTACATTTTTTTTTTTACTTGGCAAGGGGCTAGAGAGAGAGAGAGACCTACGGCTAACAACAGTGGTGAGCAAATGCGCCATATCGTAATTTTCCAACTCCGGCAATGTTTGTATATCGTGACCTTTGTAAACCTCTCTCGGGGGAACGATGTGCCACACACACACACACACACACACGCGCGCGCGCGCGTGCGCGTGTATTGTGACGCAAGCAAACAAACAAAATAATAATAATTGTTGTTTTTTAGGATTCCTGGCCCCCATAACCCCGCCAGGAGTGCGTGGTGCCCAACCAAAAAAGTAAAGGTTTTCCCGTACGGCCTTCGAACGTAAAATTGATTGACGTGGGGGCGAATCTCTTCGGGGATGTCTTTCAATTTGTATATTTACCCGTGCATACTATTCATCATTAATTTAGCCGTGTTCTGTTTGGCGTCTATTTCGAGCAGTTTGCCCGGTGGTAAAATTTTATTGTTTTTAAATTTTTTACACAAGGCTATGATCTTACGGATGCACGTGGCGTTTAGCGTGTCCTGTGAGAAATACACGTGAAGATCAGCTTCCGTGCAGCCGGTGTGGGATTCGTGACGCCGCGATAAACATCAACTTCCGTACCGGGCGGAACGTCCGTTCCGGCGGCGTGGAATTCGCGCCACTCCCAAGTTCACGTTGAAAGGGGAGAGGCCAGCTGCCACCATGATGCTCTGGTAGAGTGACGTAAAGTCCAATGTCAAAATAATCTCATCCTCCGTTCTGTTTTTGAGTGCCACGTTCATGTGAGGGTTACGGTGTACGTAACCCCCGACCAGCTTGTGATGATACTCGAGATGCTGCCGTGGGAAACACAAACATTGCTTGTTCTGCAACGCTTCGCTGAAATAGTAATGCGAGAGATGCCAGTTGAGTTTGTGCCCTCGAACCTGGTCCGCGCGCAACACGCTGTGGCAGCACAATTCGGGTCGCCCTAAACTCAGAGGCCTAGTGAGTTGGCAATACTGACACGACCTAGTTTTTGCTTATATTGTCACCGCAACCGGATGCGACGACGAGTGGAGAGAAGAGAGAGGGGGAGGAGAGAGGGGGGGATGACTTTCGTTTCTGTGGAAGCTTCTGGACAGAACAGTGAAGTTTTTGCGACTGTGCGCGATTATACTACCATTTGTGAGTGTTAAATTGCTAGCAGTTTTTTGTAGGTAAGTTTTGTTTCTTGTTATTTTTTTTGCATGTGTGTGTGTGTTAATAATAATAATTACGAGTGGCGTTAGTGAACAGAAAGTGTTGTTTTGATTAAACATCGAAATTTACGATAAACAAAAAAAAATATGAGCATACATAACGTGCGCTTGAAAAAAAACTATTCTTCATCGCGAATAACATAAAAGCGAGGTAATAATCGGAGGGAGGGGAGGGACGATGATTATGATCATGTTAGTTTACTCATGGTGGATGGTATTGACGCGTGTACTCTGGGTTAGATTTGTTGTTTTATGCACAGTAAGGCTAACCGAAACTGGACCTACAGTGGGATCCGCCAGGTATCGAACTTGGAGATTAAAATTATACAAATGTACAGGGGAAACTTTATTTTTTTGAATGTGTTGATACTCTAAGTTGGATTTGTTATTTTATGCACAGTAAGGCTAACCGAAACTGGACCTACAGTGGGATCCGCCGGGTATCGAACTTGGAGATTAAAATTATACAAGTGTACAGGGGAAACTTTATCTTTTTGAATGTATTGATATTCTAAGTTGGATTTGTTGTTTTATGCACAGTAAGGCTAACCGAAACTGGACCTACAGTGGGATCCGCCGGGTATCGAACTTGGAGTTTAAAATTATACAAGTGTACAGGGGAAACTTTATTTTTTTTGTCTGTGAAGGTTCTAAGTTGGATTTGTTGTTTTATGCACAGTAAGGCTAACCGAAACTGGACCTACAGTGGGATCCGCCGGGTATCGAACTTGGAGTTTAAAATTATACAAGTGTACAGGGGAAATTTTATTTTTTTGAATGTGTTGATACTCTAAGTTGGATTTGTTATTTTATGCACAGTAAGGCTAATCGAAACTGGACCTACAGTGGGATTCGAATTATACATGTACACAGGGGGAAACTTTATTTTTTTTTGTCTGTGAAGGTTCTAAGGTTTTGTGAATATGTTGGAAAAGCACTAGTATATACATAGAGCAAAGTTACAAGGTTTTACGTCCCATAGGAGTCCTATTGGAAACATAATGATTAGTGCTTAAACAAGAACATTTTCATAGTTTCACACCTCTACTAGATTGGTAGAAAAATATACTAGTAGGCAATAAAATCTGAAGAAGATTCGTGTCTAGCAAAAATAAGCTAAATAGAATTACACATGCATACAATATTTATTGTGCTTTTTCTATCTACAATCATATTTTTCTTATATATTTTTTTAAATTTTTTTATAGGGTTGACTAAAGCACATATTTGAGGAAGACACCACCCATAAATAAACCCCTCAAACTAACACTAATTAGAATTAGCTTACAAAATTTTTCTCATAAGACATTTTTTCGTAAACACTACCACCAACAGATCACATATAAATAAACATACCCCAAAAAAAAAATGCGCTCCATGAAAAGTTGCCCTGTGTGCAAAACAACCATATCAAGCAAACATTTTGCAAGACATTGTCGCACCTGCGTGCCAGGCAAGCATTTGGCTGCCACCGAACTGTGTTCCGGATGCAATAAACGCATCACAATTGCGTATGCCAAGAAGCATAAGCTTACTTGTCTAAGCGAAAGTACATCTGGGGCTCAGCCTTCGACCTCCACCAAGAGGAAGGCAGAAGCAGCCCCCATCAATGCACCACCCACGAAACGCGTCAAGCCTGCGATGAAAGCGAACCAATCTGCTTTCGAGCGTTTGTTGGAGGATTTTGTCCTCACTTCGGAGGGCTTATGCGACGTTCGTAGCTTTTTAGAGGAGAAGCGAGCAGAGATAATTTCCATTCTTTGTAATGCACTGGCTACGTACTCCTCCACCAAATTCTACGCATCGCTACGTTGCCAGTACAAGAATCCGTCCGATGAAATTTACAGCTTCTGCCACAACACCAAGGCGAAGACGCTGCATCTGGCGGATGTCGACAACCTCGAGGTCATCTACAACCAGTTTGCCGAGGAGCTGCTGGTTAAACAAGAAGAACATCAAGCTAAGGGCTCGGGGGGTTCGCTGTGTGGGGGGCCTCACGAACTGCGCGTCAAACTTTGCAAGTTTACGCCTCTCTCCGCCTCCAGCTACGTCCCCTTACCACCTTCCATCGCGGCAAAGAAGGCCGTCCTGAACATTCAGAACAGTGACGCCAAGTGCTTTCTCTGGTCGGTGCTGGCAGCGTTGCACCCTGTCCACTGGAAAAACCAACCACGCCGGGTTAACCACTACCTACCCTACGAGTCGGAACTGGAAGATGCTATGGCTGGGATCGACTACCCGGTGGGGGTCCCGGACATTCGCAAGTTCGAGGCCCGTACACACAACCCTCGGTTGGCCATCAACGTTTACGGCCTCACTGACAAAAATGTGGTGTACCCCATCCGGGTGAGCGATGTAGACGACGATGGTGCGCAGGAAATTCACCTTCTGCTCATCAAGGACGAGACCCATCACCATTACACCCTCATTCGCTCCCTCTCTAGACTTGTTTCGAGCCAACGGTGCAGTGATAGTCACCACGTCGAGGTGTGTCGCAGGTGCTTGTTAATGTTCGACGGACGGGATCAACACAATTACCAACATGTTCGAGACTCCAACATTGCTGCCGAGAAGCTTGCCAGCCACAAACTTTATTGCAATGCCAACGAGCCGGCTGTGGCAGTCTTACCCAAACCTGGCACCGTGGAGCGTTCCCACATGCACGGTGCCATGGTGGAGCACCCCGCTATCATCATCGCGGACTTCGAGGCCTTCCTCAAACCCCTGTCCACTTGCGATCCCGATCCCGAAGTTTCCTCAACCACCCCTTACCAACTCCACGAGGCATCCAGTTTCGCCTACGTTGTGGTGCGGCGAGACCAACACATCGCCCCCGAGCCCTACGTGTACCGTGGTCCCGACGCAGCCAAACACCTCCTCGAGAGGATGGTTGTCGAGGCCATCGAGATAGGGAAGGTACTGTTGGCCCCCAAGTCTATGCTCCCACTGTCCCCCGACGATCAACGTAGACACGACGAGGCCATCGCTTGCCCTGTCTGCGTCAAGGAGTACACCGCCAACAACCGTAAAGTCCAACACCACGATCACTTTAACGGTAGGTATGTTGGTCCTTGGTGCAACGGATGCAACCTCATGGCCCGGGACCCTCGATTTATTCCGATCTTCTTCCACAACGGCTCGGGGTACGACTTTCACCACCTGATCAAGCATCTTGGATACGACAACGAGGGAATCAACGTTCTCGCCCAGAACGAGGAGCGTTACATCAGTGTGAGCAAACGAGTGTCGATCCCAGGATCACGCTCTACCGTCGAGCTTCGCTTCCTCGACTCCCTGAGGTTCCTCCCAACAAGCCTCGATGCTCTCGCAGGGAAGCTTAGCGACGAGCAAATGCTCATTACCTCCGGAAACTTTCCGAACTTGGACGCCGGTCTCTTCAGGCGTAAGGGGGTCTACCCCTACGAATACGTCACGGACCCTACCAAGTTCGCGGAGACGTCGCTACCTCCTCGAGCAAACTTCTATAGCAAGCTGCGAGGCTCGGACATATCTGAGGATGACTATAACCATGCTCAGTCCATGTGGCGCGAGCTGGATTGCCAAAATCTCGGGGACTACCACGATGCGTACCTCAAACTTGATGTGACGCTCCTCGCCGACGTGTTCCAGGCGTTTCGTGCAACTGCGAAGACCATCTACAAGCTGGACCCTGCATACTTCTACAGTCTTCCCGGACTGGCCTGGTCGGCCATGCTTCTTCTTACGAAAATCAGGCTTGAGCTTCTTTCGGACGTGGATATGATGCTGTTTGTAGAACGTGCCGTGCGGGGTTGAATGGTCCAGGTGTCGCAGCGATACGCACGCGCCAACAATCACCACATGGCCACCGGTTACGACCCTTCGCAACCGTCCAGCTACATCATGCACACGGACGTCAACAACCTCTACGGACACTCCATGATGCAGCCACTCCCCTTTAGAGGCTTCGAGTGGGCCGATCCCTCCAACTTCGACGTTGAAGGTTTCGACGATTCGGAACGCGGATTTTTTGCCGAGGTGGACCTCGAGTTCTCCGAGAAGGTGCAGGATTTGTTCTGCGATCTTCCGCCAGTCCCGGAATTCAAATGCCCGCCCGGCTCGAACCAAGCAAAGCTCATCATGGACTTCGAGCCCAAAGAGCGTTATGTCCTACACTACCAAAACCTCCGGTGGTTGATGAAGCGGGGGTTACCGTCCGCACAGTACATCGAGTTTTGATGTTCGAGCATTCTCCATGGTTGAGGCCATACATCGAGCTCAACACCAAACATCGCACAGTCGCCACTTCTGATTTCGATCGCGATTTCTTCAAGTTAATGAACAATGCGGTGTTCGGGAAAACTATGGAGAATGTACGGAATCGCGTGGACATAAAATTGGTGACGAGGAAAGAGCGATGTCGTCAGCTTGTCGCGAGTCCATTGTTCAAGTCTCGAACAATATACAACGAGCAGCTGGCTCTGATTCACATGAAGCGAGGTGAGGTGAGGCTCACCAAGCCCATCTACGTTGGAGCCACGGTTCTGGATCTGAGCAAGCTACACATGTTCGAGACGTACTACGACATATTACGTGCACACTACGACCACAACATCTCGCTTCTCTACATAGACACGGACAGTTTAATATACCAGGTTCACACAGCCGACGCGTACGAGGATATGGCCACGGTTCCATCTTTGGTTAACCTCTTCGACACCTCGGGCTATCCCCAGCCGAACCGATACGGCATCCTGGCTCGCAACAAGAAGGTGCCCGGCAAACTCAAAGACGTGAAGGACGGTGATGTGGCTCTCGAGAAAACCGGTCTTTGCGCCAAAACCTATGCTATTCGGGCAGAAGGATCCATCACGAAAAAGGCTAAGGGTGTGGACAGGCAGGTCGTCCAAAAGTACCTCAAGTTCGTGGATTACGTCAAAACCCTTCAAACTAGGACGTCAATTGCAGGAGTGGAGCAGCGCATCCAGAGCGTCGACCATGTGTTGACAACCAACCAGGTGAGAAAGACTGCCCTGGACGCACGCGACGACAAGAGGTGCGTTCTGAAATGTGGGATTCACACGCTTCCATGGTGCCACCATCGTCTAAAAATTAGTTTCAAATGTAGTAAATGGCATGTATGTATGTATGTATGAAAAAAAAAAACAATTTATGTAACAGAAGTTCTAATTTAATATAGCCAAAATATTAGAACAATAGTGTTTATCTTCAAATGCAAAAAAAAAAAAACAGGTGGAGGTTTGGGATTTTTAGCGGGACTAACTCCCTGCCGCGCCCTACGGGGTGAATATGGGGCACACGCAGGGCCAAAGGGGAAGTTCCTTTGTGCGTTCAAGTGTGATTTATTTCTAAAATGCATCAAAATTAATTTTTTTTATTATTTTTTTTTTGTTCCAGATTATTCTCACAAATGTAAGAAGGTGTTCCTCGCAGTACATCCTAAACATTGCGTTGCAAGTTAATCTAATGTTTGAACCTACGGCCAGTATAATTTTTTGAAAATAATGTGATTTTTTTTCTTGTACTTAAAACTGTTCGGTCACTCTTTCATTTTTGACATCATACACAAAAGACTTCTCTGCAATCAGAATGACGCTACATAGGGTATCGGCAGGCAGCGCGTTGTGGAACTCGCACACGATCTTGATGTTGGTTCGATCGTTGACCACCACCTGCTTTCTCTTAGATGTGTTGATGACGGTCATGGGCCTGCGTGTTTTGAATTCGCTGGGCGCGTAGTACACGTCCACGCTTCCCTCGGTCACGCGTTTGTAAGCCGTGTAAGCTTCGTAAAGTTTGAGGTAATCGTTTTTGGTCATGTCGAGGTTGTAATTCTCGCGCGGGAACACTTCGTTCCTACCGTTCTTCAGATAAACGTTCTTGATCTTGCAGTCGTCGAATTTGCTCGAATCTTTTTCCTGATCGTTATTGCGTCCGGTCTGAAAGAGCACCACGACGAAATCTGGCATGTCGAACTGTATGTTGTTGAACTGCGTCGTCACGTCGAATTCCATGTGACTTCCCGACGCCATCTTCTGCACGCACTGGTAACCGTGAAAGTGAATCGGCACCTGCGGACTTTTCAAGATCTCCGCTTTGTACTTGAGGGCGTAGTTCGTTTCGTATTCCACCACCGGCATTCTCAATTCCATGCTCCGGATGACGCACTTGGCCGCTTCGGGTAAAGTGTTGGGCAGCGGCGTGGTGCCGTCCGGACCCAAAGTAGCGTATCGAATCAGTGCGTCGTTGTCGTTGGCCGCTCTTCGAAACGTGACGCGCAGTCCTCCCTTCCACATGATCTCCTTGTAGTCCGAGAAGAAACCAGGCAGCAGACGCATGGGAAAGAGCACCGTGTGACTTCTCGTCGATATTTTGGTCCCGGCTTCGAATCCCCCGGCCTGGTAGTACGCTGCGTCCGTTTTGGATAATTTCAACGTTCCCACTGCCGTCGACGTGATGCCTGGATAATCTATTCTGTCGATGACGGTGTTGTGTTTCCTCACCTCCACCTGCGAGAACAGGTGAGGCACGAAGTTGTCCACGAGTATCAAGTTTGCTGCTGCGGGAAACGCGTCTCCGCTTTCCTTCTTCACCACGTCGAATTGAAGGTAGAGGTCCGCTCTGTGAGGATGAACAAACCCGTCGCCTACGTCCACGTCGTATTCGATCTCCCTGTTCGCTTCGTTGAGATTGGCGAACGTGCGACGGTTGGGAGGGAAAGATTGCAATTCGTAACTTTCGATTTGCTCCATTTTACATGTATGGTTATTTATTATACGTTGATCTCCACGATGGCCGTCGTAGTGGCACCTGCGAAATCCACCACGTCTCCTTTCTCGTTCGTCACCACCAACTCTATGTCGTCTATGCGGTTGCGACATACTGGAAAATAGATCGGCGAAGAGGGCGTGTAGATGATCGGTTCCATGAACTCGGAACTTGGTTTGAAAGTGGCTATGATTCCCGTCTGCTTGTGACTTCCTAATAATCCGTCCGAAGATTTCGTGATCATGCCTTCCGCCACGTTGCAGTGTACGTTCAGAGTCTCTATGGCCAAGAATTTAGGAATGTTTGCTGCCGTGTGCTTGATGCCAGCTTCGAGTTTTGGGTGGTTGTTCTCGAAACCTAAAAGTTCTCCCATGGTGCCCAGGTCCACGGTCTCCGTCGCGGATAGGATTTCCACTCTGTGCGTGACCGAATTTTGAGAAAAGTACGTGCCTTTGGGTAACTGAGCTTGCAAAGTGGAAAGATTGTATTGTCCTGGCGTGACGACGATGTGTTCGCTTCCGACGCTAATTTTGTTATTGTGCTGCGTGACGTTAGGTATGAGGTACATGCTGTAGAATGCACGCAGAGCCACGGATTTAGGATAGACGATGTCGTCGTGCAGCGTGAGTTTCAAGATTGAAGATTCGCTCGTGAGATGGAACACGCCCATCCTAGTGATGCTGTTTGAGGTTCCACAATGCTTTCCGGAAATCCTCGATCGTAGGGTTATTTATTTTAGAGAGAAACGCGAGCACGGAGAGGCAGAGATGACCGCAGTTCACGTCTCCGAAATTTTGAATGCGTTCGTCGTTGTAGTATATAGAGGTTTTGTTCGTTTTCAGATAATGAATTAAATTTGTAGGTGGAACACCTCCGAAAGAATCGAAAACGAATGCTTTATCATTATTTTTGTGGTAACATATCCAATGCGTGCCTGGATTTTCTTGACCGTCCAAGTTGACTACTCCGCATTCTCTTCTTTTAACGCTTGAAGGTAACGAGTCGGACATGAAAACTCCTCTGAAGTGTTTGATTTGTAACGGTCCGATCAGAGATTCAATATCTCGGTTGGTGAGTGCTGTTGTTTCTTTTTTTTAAACTTTTTCATCACGCCCTTGCCCCCTTTTTTCTCCATGGCCAGGTTGTGACGTTTCTGTTCTTCCAATTCCGCTTTGTTCTTCTTCGAGTCGATGACGGTTTTCGCGATGGCGGCACTTCCGCCAGCCAAACTTCCAACGGCCACCAATGCTGCCAGGATGGCCGGGATGCTGAATATGAAACCTCCGACCTTTTGCTGTTTCCGCGAACGCTGCAAGCGTCTCAATTGAGGTGTGCTGAGAAGTAATTTCATTCCGTGTCCTTTGCTCAAGCAAGAACGTTTCTTCTCGCGTTGTTTCTTGGTGAGTAACCCATCGAGGGCACCTAGATTTTTAAGATTGGAGTATGGTATCTGGTACACGACACCCTTGGGCTTCATGTTGATGCTCTATGTGTTATTTTTACGGTATGTTATTTATATATATATTCTGAGATTTTTCTCGTGTAGTTTTTTTTTTTACGGTATGTTATTTATATATAAATGTTCTGAGATTTTTTTTCACGGCCTCGCAGTCGTTACACAAATTCTATTACGTGCTTCGTTTTCTTGCCAAGAAGTTCCTTTGTCCCCTTGTACACGATTCGAGTTTTGTTCTCGATTAAAATAGATAGCTTCTCGTCGGATAACATGTTAGCGTATCGATCTGGTAAAAATAGACTGTATTGTGCGTTGAGCAACAGGCGTACCTTGGGACCATACTGGGTAGAAACGATTGAACCGGAAGTTATCGTGTAAGGTTTGTCGACTTCCAATTCCTGAATTTTTACATACTCGACTGACAAATTTAGCATTTGTTTTAATGCTTGGAGATCACTCATTTTTTCAGTCGTCATATCAAAGAAAAATTTCAGTGTTAGAGAGAAATTTAATTGTTTTTTTTTCACGATGTGTGTTATTTATATATACCGAAGATTATTTTTTTACGATGTGTGTTATTTATATATCAAGTTTTTTTTTGACACGTATATATATTATTATTTTTTTTAACAGAGAAAAAAAGTTCGTGCTTCGGAAACGCGATGATGTGCGTAATGATATCTTCCGTCTCCTGCTTAGACTTGCGCCAATTTATTGTGTACCGTCTTCTTCCCTGCCTTGCCTCGTGCAATTCATCTAACCTATTGTTTAATTTTTCCCTTGCAGCCGAAAGCAGAATGTTGAGATCACCGCACCTCAGGCCGCTGATCTCCCGAAGATGGTCCTTGAGAACCATTTCACAAGAGATGCGAAATTCCGGCGTCGTTCTTGCTATGATTACAAGTTTCCCTACATCCTCACAATCGCCGTTTACTCCGTGTTTAAATATTTTACATAGTAGCTCGGGCGGCAAATCAGTTATACGAGACATGTTGTTATTATTATTATTTTTTACTCTATGTTATTTATATACCCCACCCCAATTTTTGTTTCGTGTTCATGGCGATGGTGGTACCCAGTGCGGCGACCCGTTCACCCAGCGATGCGTCTCTGCTCACGAACCTTTCGAAAGCTGCGTGCTCTAACTTTCTGTCTGCTTCGTGACGTGCATCCAGATCCGTCTGCGTGGTGTTGTAAGCGATGTCGTGATCTTTGCATGCGGCGTCCAACGGATTCACACCCTTGTCTCCTCTCTCCAATCTTTTCTCGAGTTTGGTACCCGGTCCGCAGTACTGGTAGCCAGGTAAATGCATCTCGAAAGGTAACTTGTTGATGATGTCGTTCACGAGCCCCTTTCCTTCGGCCACGTTCCAGAATCTCGGAGGCAGCGTGTTGATGATTTTGATCAGGTAACCTATGCCCTTGTCGTCGTTCACGATGAAGTTGGAAAGTTTCGTGCTGATCATGTCCACGATGCCAACCTTCTCGTTGTAGAAATTACGATTGCCTGCATTCTCTTCGCCGGCTATCACCAACAATCGGTCCACGAGCTTCCTCACGTCGTCCACCCAAACGAATTCTTTGGGTAACGTGTTGTAGCGTTTGACGCCGCTGCCTGTTTTGACCTGGTTCCAAATCGGTTTGATGAGATTCCTGTACTTCTCGCCGCTGCTCGATTTCACCCTATTCTGCGAGGCGTCGTTGTTCTGGTACAAGGCATCCGTCATGATCAGAATTTCCTTGTAACTCTGGTAATCTTCGTCGGTGTAATCTTTCGGCTGCTTTTTGGCAACGAGTTCCCACAGTCCCACCGTACCCGGATACCTGGTCCAACTATCCTTCTCGCCTAAATTAACTTTAATGTCGTTGCCTTCGAAGGTCACCTTCGATTTCCCAATCTTCCACACCACACCACCACCTTCGTTGGTTTCCATGCTGGGATACAATCCGAACACTTCATCCTTGTCGAATTTCCCCGTACTCAGGTAGTCTCGTGCCAAAGGTCCCAACTCGATTTTATCCGAAGACGACGTGCTACCTATGGCTCGACGTCGTGTCGGTGCTTCCTTCAGTTCGAAAAGTGTCGAAGGAATGCTCGAAATGGGCGTGGGTACGGCGTAACTTTTAGCTGCGAGCGGTACGAGTTCGTTGATCAAATTTTTATTTTGTTCCGTGACACTTTTAATTTCTTTACCTAGACCGCTGATGGCATCGATCCACAGGTTGATCCTGACGTTTCTTCTCTTCGTAGAATCCGCGATTCTCGGATTTCCAACCTTTGAAGCGTTTCGCGAGGTAATCGCGAAGCTTGAGATTTTCGTCTTCGATTTTTCGTTTCGTCATAACGTTTATTTATATACGTCGTTTCTCACAACGTTGCAACGTTTAGAAAATCGTTGATTTTGTTTCTGTATTTTCCGTCGTTGGGTTTCCTCGTCATGTCGATCGTCGCGAATCCGAAATCGTCACCGTTCCAGCAAGTAGAGCAGCAGCGTTCCGAAAATTGATTGTAGTTCATGTCTCCGCCTACGTAGTCATCGTACGCGTGCTTGAGGTTGGTGTGATCTTGACGAAACAAACATATGAAATTAGCGTTGTCGCGTACTAACTGTTTTGGAATTTTGGAAAACGTTTGAGCTAGGTAGAAGCAATCCATTCCTTTGTGACGACCTTGCGTGAAAAAGTTGCGAATTTCATTTTGATTTTCCAGGATGGCGTCGTCGAACACAACGACTGAATTTTCACGACAATCGTCGAGTGGTTTTATTTCCGAGGCGAACGTTGCAATGTCCAGACCATCGTACAGTTTCATCAGTTGCTGGTATTTGGATTGCTCCAAACTTTTCGAGAACACGTACAGGTGCCTGTTCTTCCAATCTTACCAATTCGGTGCGAGGAGAAAATTGTCCACGAGCAGTGTCGTTTTCCCACACCCCGAAGGACCTACGATCAGACAGCGGATGCTGTCGGGAAGCAACTCACCGTTCTTTTTTTTTCTCGTTTGACTTTCCGGATTCGGTAGACGCTTCACCACGTTCCACGTACTCACAAGATCACTTCGTTCGCGTCGATCCAACTCTTTTCCGGAAGTCCCAGCCATTTGACAAACAGTTTGTCACCTTTCCTACGCAATACTTTCTCGATGAGGTACGTGTCGGGGTGTTTCGTTTTAGAGAGTTCCTCTTCGTAAAATCTTCCTTTCAAAATCTCACCGCTACTATCTTTTATTATATACGTGTGTCGGTTTCCGGGTAAAACTCGAACCACCGTAAAGAGTTCCGTGCTCCAATTTTTTGTGAATCCCTTCTCGAAGGTGCGTTTGAATTTGCTGATCCTCACCTGGTCTCCAATTTTGTATTTAGCTTTTTTTGTCGTGGGTGTGTACTTTGGACAGTAAACGGTAGAAATCAAACGCTGCTCGTCAGACTTGGTAACGTCAACTGGCTTCATGCCTATCGTTCTGTGTACCGTATCATTATAGGTGTCGACGAGTTCCGGCAGGATGTCGACCCATTTGTAATTTCCCCGAAGCGTGAATCGTTTCCACATGTGTGTTTTCAAGGTTCGATTAAATCTTTCCACGATGCTGGCTTTGATGTGACTGAAGGTCGAATAATGTCGAATGCCATGTTTTTGAATAAACTTTTGGAATACAGCGTTGTAAAATTCTTTACCGTTGTCCGTGTGCAGAAACCGAGGTCGTCTGCCGCCGCTTTCGCGAAAAATTAATTTGAATGCTTCCGCGACGCACGATCCCGTTTTCGCCTTCAAAGGTAGAGCCCATGCGAATTTCGAAAATGTGTCTATGACGGTGAGGAGGTACTTGTTGCCCTTGTTCCATTTATGTACGTTTTTCAAATTGCCGCTACTCATCTCCACGAGGTCACTTTCCCAGAGGTCGTCGATGCCCTTGGTTACCACAGCCAAACGTTCGTAGTTGCGGCGTGCAGGTTTATGCAATTCTTCGACGATGGCTTGCCTATACATTTTTTTTGTTTAGAGATTACGTTTCAAGAGAAGCACCAGCGTGATGGGATTCAAAGAGGGTGGCACCTCGCTCGTGTTTTGAATGATCAGCTTATCGCCGGCACTCACGTCGAAAACGGTGAGATCTTCGTCTTCGTGTATTTCATATATGTTGCGCGTTTCGTTCCAACGTGCCAGAGGAATGTTTCCCGCTTTCTGGACACCACGATTCGATATTAAGGTCATGGTGGGAACGCTAGCTTTTCTGCCGTGAGACCAGTACGAAAATTCGTTTATCTGAATTGTGCCATCGAGGAGAAACTTGTAGTAGGGATGATAAGGATGCAACATGTACAGTTTGTTACCTTCGACGAACGTGGAGATTCTCTGTTGATTGGGAACGCTGTTGATTTCGATGGCTTGCAAGGTGAACAATTTGGCGAATTTAGTGTCGAAGGTGACGAGATTACTGTGAACTTGTCCGAGTTTATTTTCGATGGGCAGCAAATGCTCAACTATGGTATCCGTTACGGCAGAAAACGACGGTTTGATTTTCACTTCCACGTTCAACTGCTTGTAGTTTTCGTTGAGTTCTTGCAACTTGGCACCGAAAGAGGCCAGCGTCGATTCCTGCGTGGATTCCAGCACTCCAACTTGATCTCTGACGTTGACGACGATGTTCTGAAGGTTCTCGACTTGATTCAATTTCGAGCTCTTCTCGGTAAGATCGTTCACGATGCTTCGCATCTCTGTACACTGCGCGTGAAGGTCGGCGACGCTCTGCGAAGTGGGCAGCGTCGACACCAGCGAACTAATTTCGTCTCGAATCTGTTCCACGTTCGCCGTTTCCGTTTCTAGTCGTTTCAGCATTCGAGATATGTTTCTTTTCAAAGCGTGCAATTCTTTGGAGGTGGGGAGATTGGCCACCCTACTCTCGAGATCGCTCAACGAACTTTTGATGTCGCTCGAATCGGATAGTGCCGTCACCGCCGTTTTCAATTTTTCCAAATCTTCGCTCGAAGGCACGCTCGTCCGTAACGATTCCAAGTCACCCTGTATGTTGTCGAGTACGTGATGAAAATGAGCGAGATTCGTTTCGACGTTCAAATTTTCTAAATATTCGATCTTCTGCTGAACCGTGCTCAACGTGTCTTGAATGCTCGTCAACGCTCTTGCTTCAGCGTGAATATTTTTAATTTCTTCGTTGATCAATTCCAAGGACGCCTGAAGCGTAGCGATGGTGGTTTGAATGTGTTCGAAATCTCGATACGCCTCCAATTGAATTTTTATGTTCGCGACGCTTTTACCGATGACCTGCAGTTCGTCCGACGATGGTAGGTTCGTCATGGTATCTTCCAAAGTCTGCAACTTGGATTTAATTTCTTCCAACGTGCTGGTGAATTCTTCTTGTAATTTGGAAACGACGACGTGCAAGCGTTCTGCGTCTATATCGTTCACGACGGTTTGAAGTTCGGAGAAATTCTTTTCTATTGCGGAAGTTCGTTCTTCGATTTCGAGTTTCAATTTTTCCAAATCTTCATTTTTCGATTGAAATTGCTGTAATTTGGCCAAATCATTTTGAAGCGAATCCACGCTCAACTGTATATTTTGAACGCTGTCGTAAGAAGGTACGTCGACATAATTTTTTATCAGCGTCTTCAGTTCGGAATCGATTTTCAGAATGGGGTCGAGACATTGCGTTTGGAGCGTGGCGATTTCCGACTCTAAACTTTTGTTTAAGGTCTCCTGCAAAGCGATCAAATCGGTCCTCAACTTCTTAACTCGAATGTCCAACATGAGAATCTCTTCTGCGTGGTCTACACGCTTGGTGTTGCCGAAAATGTCGTTAGGCATTTTTGGTTAACGGTTATTTATAATAGGATAGACGATTCGTAATTCTACGAAGAGAGGAATGAGTTTGTCGTAATCTCCGAGGAGTTCCATGTAAAGATAATCTCCTGCAGAAACATCGTACGTAATGTTAGAAAGCATCTTGTCGTGCTTGATTCGAAAAACATTCTTGCCGGTAGAAATTTTGATTTCGCCTGCGTTTTCCGGATTCACGGTGATTTGAAGTTTCCCGTCGATCGGAATTTCGTAGAAATGTAAATTGTTATTAAAAACATAAAACATCTTGCCCACATCGTCATTCAGTTTCGTCCAAATGCTGTTGAGATGAACAATCAGTAAACCATTGAGTTTAGATAACACGGAAGGTAAGAGGTTATTGAAATTTGGCGGTGCAGTCTCCATATTGATCTGTTTGCGGAAGCCAAAAAGATTCATTTTTCTTGTTAGTTATTTAAGAATACGGTCAAAGTTTTTTTTTTTTTTGTAATGACAGGTAAAGTTGTTTTTTTTCCACATGTATGTAATGCGTCACAATACAAACGCGCGCGTGTGTGTGTGTGTGTGTGGCACATCGTTCCCCCGAGAGAGGTTTACAAAGGTCACGATATACAAACATTGCCGGAGTTGGAAAATTACGATATGGCGCATTTGCTCACCACTGTTGTTAGCCGTAGGTCTCTCTCTCTCTCTAGCCCCTTGCCAAGTAAAAAAAAAATGTAGGTAGGAGTTGGCAACACTGCGAGAAAATAAAGCTCATGCCTTACAAGAGAAAACCATTAAGGCAATCTTCACTTGATGACGTTGAACCCGTGCAGTGTTGCCATCCACCCATCTCTCTCTTTTACGGTAGTGCGTGTTTGTTGCCGGCTCTCCTTGCCCAGTGTGTGTAGGTTGGCAAAAATTGCTTTATGCACTGTAAGGCAAGCCTCAAGCAAAGTTGCCAGCTCCTTGCTTTAGGTTAGGTTAGACCAAGAAAAAAAAAAGCTGTAGGTAGGCTGTCGGTTGTTTAACTCTTCCCTCTCTCTCTCTCCTCTCTCTTTTTTTGTAAAAAGCTATGGCAAAAGCACCAGTAGGTTGGCAACCTTGCTTTATGCACTGTAAGACAAGCCTCAAGCAAGGTTGCCAGCTCCTTGCTTTAGGTTAGGTTAGACCAAGAAAAAAAAACCTTGGTGATTTTTTTCGAGTAAGGTGTTGGCAACACTGCGAGAAAATGAGGCTTATGCCTTACAAGAGCAAACCATTAAGAAGCCTCAAGCAAGGTTGCCAGCTCCTTGCTTTAGGTTAGGTTAGACCAAAAAAAACCTTGGTTTTTTTTTTCGAGTGAGGAGTTGGCAACACTGCGAGAAAATGGGGCTCATGCCTTACAAGAGAAATCCATTAAGGCGAGCCCCACCGAGCCCCATTTTCGGTTTGTGAAGCGGGCTTCTACTACTACTGACGCCATTAGAAAGAAATTACTGTCTGAACCTACATTGACTCCAGCAAAATGTCAAGATATTGTGCTTCAAATGGAATTAATTGAACGGGAAACACAAATGTTCGCACATCGTGAAAGGGAATGTAGTTCTAATGTAGTTGCATTTGCTGGGACACAGAAATTTAAACCATGTTTCCAATCCTCGCAAGCGCACAAAAAGAACTTTGTCAATCCTCAGAATAGAAGTTATAAAAGCACCGAAGAATGTGATAGATGTTCCAGAAGACATGATCTTGGACATTGTCCAGCAAAATATTCGATATGTTCATTTTGCAAAAAGAAAGGTCATTGGCATGTAAAATGCAAGTTTAGGAAAAATAATGGTGGAGTTGCGACTAAGACAATTACAAGTGATCAAATACCCACGTCTAATATTAAATCTTTAGACGCTATTGTTGAACAAAACATACATAACGAATTTCATGATTTGTCTTTATTGCACGTTGAAGTCAGTGATTCTCATCCGCCAGAAGATAGTACTTGCACTATTTCATCGAACACAGAAAATACGCAAGTGGAAGATGCAACACTCACTCGTTCAAAAGCAAGGAGTGTTAGTTTCAAGCCAAGAGCACAAGCTATAGATGGCACTAATGTTCTTGTGTCAGCAGAACCGTGCATAGTTGATTTGTGTATTGATAAGCGAATTGTACAATGTGAACTAGATACTGGATCTACAGTTACTTTGTTTAATAACAAGTCTTTCAAACAATTGTTTCCACATCGGCGAACACAATTTACTTCACTAACGTTACGAGGCGTGAATAATGATAAGTTAAAGTTGAAAGGTCAAACCTTGGTTGATTTATCATTGAATGATGTATTGTATAAATTGCCGGTTATATTGTGTGAAGAAGAACTGCGTTATCCGTTGATTGGACGTTCATGGCTGGACAGTATTCATCCGGGTTGGAGAAAACTGTTAGCACAATGTAACACATTGTTCACAAATACGGGGTCCGAACGAAATGATAACGCAGATATTAATACTAAAATACCGGAAAGTGAAGGTTTGAGGGCACAGCTGGAGAAGAAACTTGACCCGAAAGGAAAGGAGAAGAAAGAAGAGCATCTGAGGCAGTTGGCTCAGAAGGCGAGAGAAGAGAGAGCTGGAATTCGAACACAGGCAATGAGAGATAAGGATGTTGAATCAAGGGAAAGTGACCAACTGCGATACAAGAGACATAAATACATGACTGAACGGGAAAGGCGAGTGGATCGCCCACCATTTCTTGGATCACGGCGGGGCCGAGAAGAGAGGAAGAGACTTGACAAAACTTATCTGGCATATCTTCCGAATGATCCAGTCTGGGTGCAGACCCCGAAGGTAAATTCTCCGAAGCATGTACCAGGAATGGTATTGTCTAGAGTTGGCAACAGCCTAATATATAAAGTGCAGTTGTTCGACGGATCGACACGAACGGTACACGTCAGGTGGCTACGAAAACGTGAGTGTGAACCAAACCCCTCATCAACAGATACTCCTGATCCAAACTTTGAATCGATACCAGCAGGACAGCCGGAGGATGCAGAGGGAAGAGATAACCAAAACCAACATATACAGACGCTGGGCACACACCAATCAGAAGATCGAATAGACTCAGGAGACCTCCTGATAGATACGGTGAGACCAGCACTTAAAACAAAAAAAAAGAGACTCCAGGAGGAGATGATAGACGCATGATAAGAGGAAGAAGAAGAATTTGTATTCTATAGCATGTTATTGATTGGTTGTTATAGTAACCGTGTGTAAGATGTACGTGAATGGCTTCCAGGCATTAAAGTTATGTTGTTAATTTGAACCTACGTGTTTGTATGTCTTGTAAATGTATAGATAAGAATTCACACACAACAAAACAAGGCTTACATTGCGTACTTAGAATTATTCATACAATAAAGAACATGTCTAATTATGAGTTAACAAAAAAACAATAATAAAGAGACATTTTCGCATCACGATTGCAGTTCGAAAAAGTCGGGACAGGGATTGAAAGTAACGCACTGTCCTGACTAAATCGGTGAATCGGACGTCTGCTAGCGTTGCATCAATGATTATAAAACTAAAACCACCCAATATTGCAGCTTGAAGACTTTTGCGCAAAAAACAGATTCATTTATGCAAGAGCAAAATTGAAATTTTTACACATTTCAAAAATCGACGATGTTATTTTCGTACTTATTTATTTATAGGTTCACATTTAAATATTTTAGGGTTCGAGGGGGGAGCATGGCCCACATGGCCCCTCCCCTGGGTAGACAGTGGAAGAGAAATTTTGGAGAATCTTTCTAATTAATTTAGTATTTACATTCACCTTATGCTGAGATAGATTAAACCGTTTATTGACAATCGTGAACTTTTCGTTTAATAAATACTATTTGGTTTTAGACGACGGGAGAACATTGGTCGAATTTCCTTTCTTGCTCTTTTGAGAGAATATATGCTTCTACAATAGCAATCGCGTTCGGAAACCGTGAAAAAAATGACTTGGTTTTCAAAGGCAGACAAGCTTGGTAGTCTAGATTGCTCGCGATCAAAGTGATTCACTCACGCTATTCAAGGCCGCTTCTTATCGCAAAACACTGTGGTTCGATGCACAGTGTCTGCACCCAGCACGTTACAAGTGACCAGAGTCGAATTTTAAAGAGAATCTGAAGAATGGTAGATTTCATCAGAGGCGGCTAGGTAGGCACCAGCTCAACATGCAATAGTTTAAGTGATAATTCCTGACAAACAAAAAACCGTATTGAATAAGTATTAGGATAGTAATACGTGTATCCGCTCCTTTTTAACAATGTAAGCTCGAAGGCAATCTGTATTCCATTTATTTATATTGGCAACTTGGTCAACCGGAGGTTATTTTATCGCCTTCGATGATCGAATTGTCTGATCGATTATTTTTTGTTTACCCAGGAACATGCGCCATACGAGATTTCCGAGACCGGGTTACGCTACTCACTCGTAGCTCCCCAATTTCTTCACGATGGTGGGTTTCTACCGGTCCCATACACAGGCCGAGAACCTAGAGAGTGAGCATAGGCGGACTCGAATCCATGCCGTCCTGCAGTCGGAGTCCAAAGCACAGCTCCTTTGACCGCACGGTCACGGAGGAGGACTTTTCTTATCTTATCTTTGGCTAATCGCGACGATGAGGATGAATTATGAATAGAAAAATAAAGAAGGTCACGCACAAAGTAGAGGACGATCTTCAACCTCTTGGGATGACGAGTTCAAGCCCTAAATATGAGGATTTAAACCTTAGACGACCTCAATTTCAAAATTATAAACAAAATTCCTACTTACACTAAACTTCTCATCAAGGCCAAAATAGTTTGTAACTGTCAAACTACCCCTGAATACAAATTGACATTTTTTTTCCATGTGAGTAAGAATTCAATGTGTGGCATACAGACATAGATGATACCTTTTGAGAAACAATTAACTGTACCCTGTCCCAGCATCTCTGGAGCACAGCCACGCATAGCGGAAGAGAAGTGGGGAGAGGGGATCGAGTGGACAGAGTGAATCAGTGCACGCTGCTGGGAAGGCTGGTAACTGCAGTGGCTTTCCTCCCTCCACGCAACCCCGTTCCTCTCACGTGTTCATTGCTGCTCAGATACTTTTTTTCGTTCACCTGCTCCAGAGATAAGTGGGACAGAGTGTAGTTCGCATACATGTAGCAAGTAAAGAAACTTATCCCAGAATGAAAATTCCACATAGTTTTAAAACGTTTGTTTAAGCAATGAATGACTGGAAACGGATCACACATAATTCCCTTGCCCAAATCTAGTGGTCGAAAATTAATTTCAAGACATTTCATATCTATTCACCATATTCCAAGTTATAAGGAACTATTTCGTAGATGTTCATGAAACCGTTATAAAATTACAAATAAAATATATTCACAAGCTTAGATATACCAATACGAAGAAAGAAATTCAGAGTTAAATTTCAAATGCATGTGTATAAAGTAATTCTAGAAGTACAGAGCTATATCTGAGTATTTAACTTCTTTTTTGCAGATAACGTTACAATATTGAGGCGACAGAATAATTAGGAACTGTAGCTCCAAGAAAACAAAGGGCGTAGTGTATTGGTTAGAGTTCTTGAAAGCATTGCGGTCCCACGTTCGATCCTCCATACTAGATGTTCCTTAAAAAAGAATCCCTTCCATTAAACAAGAGCATGGTAACATTATTTGTAATAGCAGTATATAGTCGCTACATTGTTCTGCATATGAAATTTATATAAAAAA
This sequence comes from Lepisma saccharinum, assembly GCF_977018435.1. NCBI lineage: Eukaryota > Metazoa > Arthropoda > Insecta > Zygentoma > Lepismatidae > Lepisma > Lepisma saccharinum. The sequence continues at coordinate 6,313,298 of NC_139244.1, read as the reverse complement.
AATAAACAAATAAATGAATTGACACACGTTCAACGGGATATTTTTATATATAAGATCGTGAATTATGATACTCTAATGATAATTGTGTACTGCTTCAAAGACATTGACAAATATTAATGAAATAACTATTTATATGTGTGGCAATTCAGGACATGCTAATTTTACCCCTTTTCCCACTTGAGTTCAATGCAAGGATACCTCCGCAAATATCGAATGAAAAGTTCTCACCATGTGCAATTCTCCATTAAATGTTTTCGCCGAGTCTTACTACTTTCGTTTTCTTTGTTACAAACAATACTTGTTTGCACGTTACATGCAGGAGAGTTACATCTACATTTCACATTGGTCAGTTCCTTTTACCTTGCTTAAGGAGCGAAAGCTTGTAGGGTAGTGGCTACCGTTCAGGTTTGTCAGTTTGATGGTCGTAGGTTCAAACCCTTCCGGTGGCAGAAAATTTTCGTAAGTTTTAGACATATCCCATTGTGTTCATTGTCCACGCCGTTTGAAACGGAATGAATCAGTTTGGAATTAACGATGGGGGGAGGGGAAATATTGAATTACAAAATCTCAATTTCAACGAACCGAGAAGTAGAGAAAAATTGAATAATTCTTATAAATATTAAAAATTACGTTCATTTTTTTTAGTGGTGTAATCGCAGGTAAAATCAAAGATCTTACATGGAAGATTTTAATTTGCTCTGAACTCAGCCAAAAGGCATTTCGCACCGATCTAATATATTCTCTAATACATTTCAAAATGTTATTGAATGTTTCATGTCGATAATTTGACCAATGCATCCATTCTTGACGCTCAGACGATATTTTCTTCAACTACCTCTTCTCTCCAGTTTCTTCTCCTTCTCCTCTCCCCTCTTTCTGTTCTGTTTTTATCTCACATCGCCTTCCCTACTTTTCTCGCATCTTATCTCCATCCACTCTTCTCCACTCCTCTTATCTCCTTTCCTGTCTTAGATTTCCGACTTCACTGCACTCTCTTTTTTTCGTTCTTCTCTTTTTCTCTCCTTTACTCTACTCTCCATCTCTCCTCTCCTCTCGTTTTCCTCCTCTTTTCTCTTCTTTGTTCTTTTTTCCTCATCTCTCCTCGAATCTTTTTCCATTCTCCTCACTACATCTCCTCTCCTCGTCTATCCTCTCTTTCTTCTCTCCTCTACTTTTCCTCTTCTCCTTTCGCTTTCTCTTTCTCCTCTCCTTCGTTTCCTCTCACCTCTTTTCCTTACTGTAGACTCATCAGCGATGAAATACTAGAAAACCTATTTTTTTCTTTCAGAAAGAATTTTGTCATTTGCGATATAATAGTGATATTTTTAATAATTTTATACAATAATAATTGTTTATATTTCTTTCGCGTATTTTATAAATATCTATTGTGCATGTGGCAACCCTGAAATTGAGCCTAACTCTGCACGCAACCCACCAACGGCTTGTGTAAATTGGGTTGCCTAGTTTAAAACGTCGTTGTCCTAAAACTTTTGAGAGACACTGTACACATAAATTTGTTCCTTTTTCGATCCGAACACGTGAGGGGCCAACAATATTTACAACGATTAAATTTGGCATCTAATTGAACATTCAATAATACAAATTGGTTGTTCGAATGATTGATTTGGTTTATTTTACTCCGCTTTCTTCCACTTTTAGCTAATCGCAACGATGAGGATGAGTGCTGATGTGATGAAATTGATGAAGGGACACTCACAAAGTACACACATGCCCAGCCCGGGATTCGAACCCGGAAATTCTTGCGCCGTAGCGCTCTGTGATAACCACTCCACCACTCAGGTTGGCTGTAACTCGAATTTCATAATTGTAGGGTAAGTTAATTCGAGAAATCGATTGCCTAACATAACAAAACTCTTTGAGTTATGGTACAATTTCCAACAAACCACGTGCCTCTATCTAGCGTACTCCTTGTGTAATATATGTTTGAATATAGAACAAAACTTTATGCTCACCCTGTCCTCCTTACTTATTGTATTATTGTACAATAACCGCCATAAATGGGTACCTTACTTGTTGCGATCAATCACTTAAAAGAACACGGTGGGATAAGTTATTTTTACTTTGTAATAATAGTGATAGCAACAATAAGAATAACGCTTTAAATTGTCCTGGAATAAATTCCTTTCTAACCTACCTGGATGGTGACCGCTGTGATCTGTATTCCTTGCAAATCTCTTCTCCTATCCCATAATATTTCCTTTGAATATGTTAAGCGAGAAGACTCCTCCTTACTCCAACTCCCGACAGATGTCGTCACAATCGGCATCTCCCTCCTTACCCTGTAGATTTCGAAAATCTCTACTGTCCTTTCCCCTTGCACAGCAACGATGAAGACGCAGTTAAACGGCACGAAGATGTCTTTGAAGAAAGTAGAAATGGACTGATTTGATGTCAGAAACAAAAGCCAGTCGGATTCATGAGTTATCCTGTCCTCTAGTGACATCTGTTCGGAAGAGGCAAGTTTATTTTTTTTTAATTACGTGAAGTTATGAGACATTTATAATATCTTCCACATAACCATCGTTTAAAACGAAATTACACATATTCTTCGTTCAAAAGAATGCTTAAAAGTCTTTGAGAAGTAATTAAATTATTAGTCTCATCGAATGATTCTTATTGTATGCCAATGAAGGAAATTTTGAACGAAGAACAGAATACGTTATATCTAACAAACAAGATTACTTAGAACACTATTTTTCTTAACTGAAAACTGTTTCTGGAACGTTTTAAACCACGTATCCAAAATGCACTTAAAAACTACAATATGTTCAGTGTAATCATTGCAAGACTTAATATGTTTTTGGCAACAAGAAAAAGATGATAAGTCAGCCCATAATCGTTTCACTTAGAATATTACAAAATAGATGTCAAATCGGACAAATGTGGTACAGTGGGAATCAGAAGTATTGCGCGGCAAATTTTCCATGACTATTTTTGTTTATTTTATCTTGCATCATACGTGAGTTTAAGGAATGGATTTATACGTTTGCTTGTCAGCAACTTGTTCGACATTTTGCATCAATTCTTGAAGTTCGCATTGCGTAAGACAAAAAAGAATGGTCACGGTAAAAATTCAATTTTCTTCACAAAGTTGCGTTCTTTTCACGTGGGATGACCCAAATGATAGTAAAAAGTTAGCTAAAGGAATAATTTTGATGACAATAGGCTCGAAATGCACGACAAGGGCTGTTTTAATTAGCAGGATTACACATCTATGCCAAGCACGCGTAACTGATCCAAATTGCTCGCGAAATAGAAAGATCAGTCCTTCGTTATAGGTAATTAGAATATCGGAAAGTAATTAAAGGAACCAAACAGGGTAAATATTCTGCGAGGAACGCTGGGAAATCGATACCCGATGCTCATCTCTTTTCCAAATAAGTTTCCCTAATTGCCCGAGGAAATAAAGAGTTCGAAGAGTTGTTCCAGTCGACTCTGATACAGAAATAATTTACTGATGGGAATCTTTTCAGAAGAAACAACTGTGCCTTGGAACTGTTTTCATTCGAAACATTTATTTGCTGCGGGATATTTAATGAAACATAAGACTTCGACATTATGTATAGTTTTTCTTGCTAATATTGACGTTTTTGTAAACTTAGAAATGTACACAATTTCTCATTATATATGTAATTAATTATCTTACTCTTTACTTTTCCTCACCATTCCTGTAATTTCCCTATTATTATAGATAATTACTAGAGGCGCATATTTTTGGTTAATAACAAAAGTAAAATTTCGGTACAAGAACTGAGTCAATTTCCAGTTCAAGAGCTGTAAATAAGATTAAATTAATATAACGGCGAAAAAGCATTTTGACATTTTTGTTTTAAAAATGTGAATATAATCCTAAATTTGATTTAAAAACTGCACTTACTACACAAAATAAACATATCCCTTCTAATCCCACGTTTATGTTATTACCAGAATATTAAGTTTATTCCTGTATAAAGGGGAGTAGATGGTATCCGCGCCAACGTCTGTCGCTATTTAATATTCGCAATTCATTTGCACGTACTTAGAACTAATTTGCACGGGTTTTAATTAATTCGCATGTACTTAGAATTCATTTGCAAGTACTTAGAATACTTTACATTTATGTATTTGCATGTTTATAACTTTTTTATGAATATATATTTATTTATTTTATGAAAAATATGTATATAGAAGGTAATTAGAGGTACTAAACGCTATGCATATGGTTTTATATTTATTACTGCAAAGTATGTAATGTATAAAATGTTAATATTAATGTTTATAATATTGAAAATAAGAGTTTATGGTTTATGAACCGCTTTGAATGGTGGTAATGGGTGTAGGTACAGGTCCAATTACGATTTGGGACGGTCCCGGTACTCGAACCTGCGATATGTAATATTATTAATTAGTACTATGCAGTAATTTCATCATGTTATGAAACACGATGATCTCAGACGCTAGACAGAATACTGTCTCAGAATCTCGACTCGGCGGTGAGGGTAGAGGAGAAAGGAATTTGGGAGATGTGCGGTCAAGGTCAAATGACGTCACAACGTCAGAACAAAGAAAGAACTGATTGACCAATCAGAGATCGCGTCGGTAGATTTTCAGAACCGGTTTTTCCAAGGTTAACCAGTACGCAAGAACAGGGGAAAGCTATGCAATAGTGTAGGGCAGGGGAGGGATTCAACCAGACAACAAAGAATGTCTGAGAATGCGCAGCAAGGGTCAAATTTTTTGAAACTGCGCGTCGCTTGCATGCTACGGCATGTTTCTGTCAAAGTATGCCAAGGTTACCGAGAACACTAGAACAAAGGATGATGGGAAGGAGTTCAAGGTGAACTAGAACGCAAGAACAAAGAAAGCGTCGGTTTTATTTCAACCAATCAGAAAACGCGTCGGTTTTATTTCAACCAATCAGAGAAAGCGTCAGTTTTGTTTATGAAGTATAAAAAAACGCGTAAAAGCGAGAAGATGTTAGTTTGAGAAGAATTTCTGAACCATTGTGTCAGAAAAGATATCAACTTGTGATTATTGTCTGAGATTTGAAGACAAAGAACTCAAAAGAAGCTATAATTAAGGTAAGTGTTTTTATTATGTAGTGCGTTTTTAAATAATGCGTAAATGCAAATATTGAAGCGAATCAAGAAACAAATATGTGTAATATGAACAAGTACTACAACTATTTTTTCTATTTTTTACAGGTGATTCTATTGTCTCTGTACGTGCGACTGGAAGGATCTGTTAGTGAAAGATGGCGTCTACAAGCTCCACAAACGAGGCTAACCACACTGCGGTGAGTACTTCGAACGAAATTATATGTAATTTTCATTCTGGAAAGTATACTTCCCCACTTGAACTTGTTAATGCATACTATGATATGTGTGACAGAGTTATTTTCCACGACGATATCCCTTCATGTGATCCGACTTTTTTCTGTGAGACAGTGCAAACAGCAATGTGTCAATTAGGGGTGGGGGCAAGTCAATTTTCAATTGTGGATGAAAGAGAAAGATATTTTAGACGATTTGGAATGCTAGGACGGGAGGTATCCATTGAAATACCTAATCAGGTTGTGGGGGACCCTGAATATTTGGTTGGGTCCATGTTTCAATTTCTAATGAAAAAGATTTTCTTTGATGTGGCACCGGACAGTCAGGTTGGTTTGATTATTTTCGGCAATGAAACCAATAAGGATATTTATATCCCTTGGCGCCGCCTTTCGGCATTAAATCCTAAAATTATTCAACACTATGTAACCAAAGTGCTGAACAGCAATGAATCCTTCTTTGTGGATAACACCATCAAATGCATGGCGCATATTGTCGAACCCAAGCGCGGTAGAGGGAGGAACAAGTACCCCCTTTACAGAAAGTACGCCCCTTTACTATCAATAAACAATCCCAATCAGAGACAGACTGCTTTTACTATTATGACTAACGATGACAATTTGTGCTTGCCACGCGCTATTGTATTTGCCCAAGCTAAAGTCGACAAGAACACAAACAAAATCCAATCGTTTCGTAGATACGATAATAAACTGAAAGAAGCCGCTATGCGGTTATGCCATGAAGCACGCGTTGATCCAACCAATGGATGCAGTGTAGAGGACATTGTTAAATTTCAGAACAATTTGGGACCAGAGTACCAAATTGTAGTGTTTTCAATGAAAGAGGGAGAAAGGGAGTATGAAGTTATTAGGTCAACACCGTTCGCCCCCAAACAGATTAATTTATTGTATCACGATCAACATTTTGATATAGTTAATTCTGTCCCCACACTTATTGTGAAGAAGTACTACTGCCCCAAATGCCAAGTCGGATTTAATAATAAACCTGAACATACTGAATGCACTAGGTATTGTTCATTGTGTGAATACACTCATGATGGCAATGAAGCCACTAACACTATCCCCAGAAAATGCACTGCATGTAACAGGAAATTTCTGTCCCCGGAATGCTATGAAAATCATTTGCGCACAGAAGGGCGGAAATCCAGTGTTTGCCAAACTATACACCAATGTAACGTTTGTTACAAAGTAGTTAACAAGAGAAAGCGCAAAACACCACACAAATGCGATGAATTTTTTTGTAAAAGCTGTAATGCTTTTGTTGACCCAGCACACAAATGCTATATTCACCCTGTTAAGCCCGAACCAAGTGTAAAGTTTCTTTATATTTTTTATGATTTTGAGTGTATGTTGATAGAAAGAGAAAATGACCAGAAACACGAAGTTAATCTGGCTGTTGCTAAGCAAGCCTGTCATGTGTGTAAAGACACTGATGCTGATTTCTGCGAGACGTGCGGTCCCCGTGTTTATATTTTCCCTAATATTCAAGAATTTATGCAATATATCCAAACTCCGAGGGAAGGGTTTGATAAAATTGTGTGTATTGCACATAATGCAGGACGATACGATTCACATTTTGTTTTAAATTACCTGATTACTAAAGAGAATATTACCCCCTCCGTAATTATGCAGGGTAGGAAAATAATAGAGATGTCTATTACCAAGAAAATAGTGTTCAGGGACTCGTTGAATTTCATGCTCATGAAATTGAAGGATTTGCCTGCAAGTCTGGGACTAGCGGAAGATTTGCAGAAAGGCGATTTTCCGTATTTGTTTTCAACCCCTGCAAATCAGAATTATGTAGGTCCATTCCCTGATATTCAATATTATGACATAGATTCCAAGTCCCCCAAAGAAAGAGAAGAGATGCTAAAATGGCACGAGGAAACTGTCCAAGCAGGGAAAATTTTTGATTTTCAAAAAGAGTTGCGCGAATACTGTATTAAAGATGTGGAAATTCTTGCTGCTGCATGTATTAAATTCTCTAATCTGATCGAAGATCTGACTGGAATACAGTGCTTTGTTCGCTGCGCGACTCTTGCGTCGTTAGCGTCTTTGATATTTAGAAGTAAATATCTTAAAGAAAACACTCTTATTAAAGTTCCGCCATTTGGATTTCGGGAACAAGACCAACAGTCTCTAATTGCCTTAAAGTGGTTAAAGTGGGTCGAAAATACTGAAAAAATCACTCTAAGACACGCAGGGAATCTCGGGGAGGCTAAAATAGGACGTTATAAGTTGGACGGGCTCCATGAAGAAAGTAAAACTGTTTATAGTTTCCAAGGGTGCTACTACCATGCTTGCCGGATTTGTCTTCCTGACAACAGAGATAAGCCTCTTAACGAGACTGGCGAGACCCTAGATCATAGGTACGAACGTACTGTTACCCGTAAAGAAATATTAGAGCAAATGGGGTACAAAGTTGTAGAAAAATGGGAATGTGAATTCAATGAGGAAATTAAAAAAGATCCAGAATTACGCAAATTTATTGCTGAGAATTGTTATTCCCTGAATAACCCACTTATCCCAAAACAAGCTTTTAATGGGGGACGCACTGAACTTTTCAGGGCAGTTTATGAAAAACAAGAGAATGAAAATACGAGCATGAAATTGCTAGATGTAGTTTCCCTTTACCCTGCAATGATGAAGCAAAGAAAAATGCCTACAGGGAAACCAGTGATTTACACGTCAGAGTTTCCTACCTTGGATAATGTGTTTGGGGTTGTAAAATGTGATATTCTCCCCCCTAAAGATTTATATTTACCAGTACTGGGCATGTCATGCAATAACAAATTAATGTTTGCTTTATGCAGAACTTGTGCACAAAGCGAGAATCAAGAACAATGTACACACGCAGATAAAGAAAGATACTTACATGGCACCTGGGTATCAGAAGAACTGAAACTAGCTGTAAAAAAAGGGTACAAAATACTCAAAATATATGAAATTTGGGATTTTCCTTCGGCTGATCAGAATGATAATGTGTTCAAAGACTATGTAGACACATTTCTTAGACTGAAACAACAGTCTTCAGGATATCCTTCCGGCTGCAGTTCAGAAAATGACAAAGACAAGTATATTCAAGATTTTTTCGATCGTGAGGGAATTCAACTTGTAAAAGATGAAATTGCACTTAACCCAGGGCTTCGTTTTATTTCCAAAATTCTGCTGAATTCAATCTTTCGGAAATTCGCGCAAAATCCTTTAAAAACTAAGTCTATTTTTGTAAATACAGAACAGAAATTCCATGATATAGTGTTTAATCCACAGTATGAAATCAGTAATGTTGTTCCTATTTCCGAATCTTGTTTATTAGTGAATTATATTGATCTGGAAAGCAAAAATGAACCGTTAGTACTCTCAAATGTACTTGTCTCTGCGTTTATTACTGCTTATGGAAGAATGCACTTATATTCTTTTATGGACAAAGTCAAGGAAAGTATTCACTACATGGATACGGACTCTGTGTTCTATGTAGAAAGAGAACATGAAAAACTTATTCCTACAGGCTCATTTCTTGGTGAAATGACGGATGAGATTAAAGACCCCTACCAAATTACATGCTTTTTGGGTGGTGGTCCCAAAAACTATGCATATAAAATGGTGAAAAAACATGATCCTCAGGATGAGCAACATGTTATTAAAGTAAGGGGCATTACCATGAATTACAGAACACGACTCCAGATTAATTTTGATTATTTTAAGCAACTGGTCAAAGGGGAAATTGAAAAGCGAGTTGTTGAGAACCCACGTAAAATTAAACGAAAAGCCAATTTTGAAATTGTTTCTGAATCTGAGCAGAAAACACACCAAGCAGTCCACACGAAACGAAGAAAAATTGAAAATTTTGAAACGGTTCCATATGGAATCTAAATAAAAAACGAGTGTTTTGTTTTATTTTTTTATTGTTTCTTAAAGCCCCAACATTGTCTGCAAAATCTCTATTTGGCGGGATATACAGGGGCACTCCCCGTTGATGCGCCGCCTGGCGCAGAAACTGCATCTCCCCTCTCTTCTGCGCCTCCGGCGCGACGAGGGAGGGGACACCGGGCGCAGGCGGTGAACAGCACGCACGTGGTCCATAAGGGCCTTTTTGCCCCGGAACCCCACCTCCCAGCATATAGGGCATTCTCTCTTGATTTCATCCTGAAAAGAAAAGATAAAATTAATTTGTGGTATATATTTGGGCCATTTGTGTCTGCGCTTCAAGCAGAGAACGTGTGTTGTTCAACATGGAATTGCGTTTTACACACCCGTTTGCAATGATGGTTTGTGGGCCATCACAAAGTGGAAAAACCACTTTTGTGGATAAGCTTCTATTTTATAAACATAAAATGTTTACACAAGTTCCAAAAACAGTAATATGGGCGTATGGTGCGGTTCCTCCCAGATTAAATTTAAGCCAAAATACAAATATTCAGTTTATTGAAGGAATCCCTGATGTAGCAAATATGGATATTGAAACTCCTGGATTAATAGTCATTGATGATCTAATGAATGAAAGCAGCAAAGATTCAGCAGTCGCAGATATATTTACGAAATATTCTCATCACAAAAATATAAGTGTTATTTTTATAGTACAAAACTTATTTCACAAAGGTGCTAAAATGAGAGACATAAGCCTCAACTCACACTATCTTGTGATATTCAAAAATCCACGTGACAAACACCAAATATACCATTTAGCACGACAATTCAAACCTGACAATAGTAAAAGTGTTTTGGAAGCTTTTCAAGATGCAACTGAAACACCACACAGTTATTTAATGTTCGATTTAACACAAAATACACCTGAAATTTTACGTATGAGGGCGCATATTTTCCCCGATGAACAAATGGCTATTTATGCCACTGGAAAGCATGTCAACAAACCATTTCTTGTGCGAACGTCAGAATGACATCACAACTAAAAGAACATGCTCCGGCACTTAAATTATTGTGTAAATTAAAACCTATTCAACGGAAACGCCTTTTGCAACGAGCAACACCAGGACTAGTTCGTGTACTAGGACAATGTGCAGCCAATACAGTACGCGGTAATATTCCGCTTTCAGGGGTACAAAAAACTAAGCTTCAAAAGTATAAGGCCAGTTTGCGTAAACTAGCGGCGAAGGGCACTTCGCTCAAAAATAAAAAGAAAATATTAATTCAAAAAGGCGCCGGCTTTTTGCCATTTTTAATCGGTCCTATTATATCAGCGTTAGGTAGTGCATTGTTTTCACAATGAGCGTGAGAAAAATGATTCTTGTTCCCGAGGACTTTGCCACTAATATGCATGCCTCCGTTGAGAAAGCTCAGAGACACGAATCAAGATTAGATTCTAATATTCGTACAATATTAGCACGTGAAGATATAGGGGAAAGTGAAAAATGGAAACTTTACCAACAGGCACTTCGACAATTTGTTAATTTTACTAAGCCTATTCCCACACACCTACCATTGATCGAAGAAGAAAATAAGCTGCCGCAAATAAGTGAACCAGTGCAACAAGACGACCCCCCTCCTAGTGTTACTCTCAGGGAAGAAATTCTTGCTTCAGTACCGAAAACTGTTCAGAAGAAAACAGAACTTTTACTTAAAAGATTATTCTCTTCTCAATATATAAATTGGGACGCATATGGAACAGTGTACATAAATGGAAAAAGAATTCAGGGTTCAAATATCATAGATCTGATTAATGATTCTGTTCGCCCCCGTAAGAAAAGTAGAGATCCTGTCGGGAGAGATCAGTTCCAATCTATCCTTCATTCTCTAAACATACCCAAAGAATATATAGTTACACGCACGCCCCCACCCCCTTCAAAAAATAGGAAAGCTGAGTTTATATGGGAAGATATATAAAGTATGGATCTTAAAACATTGTATTATACACATGAACTACCGACTTCATTTTCCAATACTGAAAAATTATCCAAACATTCTACGCAATCACGAAAGAATATTTCTGAGTGGCTATCAAAACAAGATGCATATACTTTACATGTTCCAGTTAGAAAAAAATTCCCACGTAAACGTTACGAAACCACTTTTCCCCTGGAACTTATGCAAATGGATTTGGCAGATATGCAGAATATCGCCAAGTACAATGACGGTATGCGCTATATACTTTGTGCAATTGACGTGTTTTCAAGGCAAGCGTTCTGTATACCAGTGAAAAGCAAAACGGGTGAAATTATGGCAAAAGCAATCACTAAAATTATAAACATGTTAGAATATCCTCCTGTTTACTCCCAGACAGATCAAGGAAAAGAGTTTTATAACGCTCAAGTGAAAAAAGTGTTTGACAAGTACAATATTATTCATTATAGCGTTTATTCAGAACTAAAGGCAGCAGTAGTGGAACGATTTATTCGTACTTTAAAATCAAAATTGTATAAACACTTCTCAGCCAAAAATACGTATCGTTATGTAGATATTCTCCCCCTTGTAGTAAAATCATATAATCACTCGTATCACCGTTCTATAAAAATGGCTCCTGTTGAGGTGAGCGAAAATAATGCGCTGCAGGTCTGGTCTCAGTCTAGAAACAATACAAGTCAAAAAACCAATAATATCAAATTTAAATTTAATATCGGTAACTACGTAAGGATAAGTAAAGCCAAAATGAAATTCGAGAAAGGATATCTACCTAGTTGGACAGAGGAAATTTTTATAATTAGCGATCGTATGAGTACTGATCCCCCTACATATCGTATAAAAGACTGGAGTAACGATCCTGTCAAAGGCATTTTCTATGAACCAGAATTACAAAAAATTACACTTGATCCAGACAAGCCATTTACTATCGAGAAAATTCTAAAACGAAAGGGAGACTTTGTCCTAGTAAAATGGAAAAACTACCCCCTCGCATGTGCAAGTTACGTACATAAATCAGATATTACGCGTGTTTAGGTTAGTTGCTATTATGCCGCTGGACGAATTCCACGTTACATTACCTTCCAATGTAAACTTGAACTTGTTTCCTGAGAATAAAATAGCACATTACCGTACTAAGCTGAGCGAACCAATAGAATTAAATGAACAATGGGTGGTGGCGGCCACAGAGCTTCATTTAACTTGGAGTTTTTATAATATTGTTTCCGATACAAATAGCATTTCATATCAATTTAAACCGAAAAAGAAGGACCAGATTTTTTATAGTGAAAGTATAGTTCCTAAAGGTTACTACTCCAATATTCAATTATTATTAAACAATATTCCCCCTTCAAAAAGAAAACTGCTTGCTCAACATGTCCGATTTGGCTATACTTTGTCCACGCATAGTATGTATACACAAACAACGCTAGAGGAAGATGAAATTATGAAATTGTATATATCTCCACAATTAGCTCCAGTGTTTGGTTTTTCGTTGGATACTCCCAAGTCAGAAATATCTATACATTCGGTTATTGGTCCAGGTACGGCAAGATCAAGTTCTATTTATCCTTGTAATTTAGATTATCATATCCCCCGTGAAATCAACATATGCACAGATATTGTCAAATATCAAGCAAATATAGGTCCCGTAATACGAACGGTTAGTGTGGTTGATTATGAATATGGAGCAATAAAAAGTTATATATTTGAGCCCAGGCAGTATCTAAAAGTAGAGAAGCGTTACTTTGAAACAATTGAAATTATATTAAAAACAGAGCATGGAACTTTGCTTCCATTTGAGTTTGGAGCGTCAAGCGTTACATTACATTTTAAAAAAGTGGAATAATGATTTCTGAAGGCAGTGATAATGATTACTATGTAACTTTGGTTTCAAATGCATCCAAAAATATTTTTCCGACTAATACACCTTCTCATTTTTTAACTAAACTTTCTAATGCTGTTAAGCTCGAGTCTGGAGGCTGGTTAGTGGGTCTGTCTGAAATTCATTTCACAAACAGTCTGTTTAATATTCAAAAAGGACAAAATGAAATTATGTGGACTTATTATAACCAAGACTCGGATCAGTCAAGTAAACAGAGCGGTAAAACAATCGTTCCCCCTGGATATTATTCAAATGTGGAGTCTGTTTTACAAGTTTTAAATCAAGATCATATTGGAGAAGCGCTATTTCGATTCGGTTATAACCCGTCCAGCAATATTGTTGAGGGAAAATACAATGCACAATTATCTACACTGAACCTCTCTGATATTTTGGCTCTGCAGTTAGGATTCGAACCAAATAGAAATCTTGTTAAACAACAGCATAGTTCGAAACAGACCAACCTAAATATTGGTTATCCCCAGCAGGTTTTAGTATACACTAATGTACTCAGTTACCAGTTTGTAGGAGATACAAAGGCACCTCTTTTAAGAATGTTTACATTTTCTTCGGTCCCTTATGGCCGGTCACAATCTATAATATTTAACCCCGTTCATTATATGCCTGTATCGAAATATTTATTTGATACAATAGAAATAGTTTTAAGAGACAACACAGGTCGTAAACTCTCATTTGCCTTCGGAGATCTGAGTGTTAAACTACATTTCAAGCGACAATGAGATACGATAGACGTCAGTTATATCGAGATTATTATCTCAACCAGGCGGGAACAGGTTTACCTTATTTTTCCGGTCCTCCCTATCAGAAAGGCCACGGAGCCCTCGGTTCAATATTTAAAAGCTTGTTTCGTTTTGCTGCCCCTTTATTAAAACAGGGTGCTAAAGCAATTGGCCAGCAAGCTTTACATTCGGGAATGGAATTTGTTGGGGATGTTTTACAAAACAGGCCTCTCAAACAATCTTTCAGAGATCGTGTAAATCAGGCTGGACAAGCTCTTCGTGAAAAGGGGGAGAGAAAAATTTCTCAGATTCTTTCAGGAAAGGGGAGACAGAAACGAAAGGCTAAAAGTATAAAATTCGAACCACCCTTTATTACCTGCCAGTCACGCAAAAAAAGGCGAAGGGTACACAGAGATATATTCGCTAATTAACTACCATGTCGTTAGTAAACTGTAACTCATCGGAATGCACAAATACAGAATTGGATTTGTTTTCTCTCCCATTAACTCAAACTAGCATTGAAAATTCTTGTTTAGTGGAGTATCGTCCCATTTCATCTTTAACTAGTAACAGTCCATTAGAGTTCGCCATTACTGGAGACAGTGGGGAATACATTGATCCAGCACACATTTATCTGTACCTAAAATGTAAAATAACTAAACCAGATGGTACGGCCTTAGCTGCCGATAACCTGGTTGCCCCCGGAAACAATTTTCTACATACAGCATTCAGTCAGGTCGACGTTTCGTTAAATGACAAATTGATTTCGTCCTCTGCAGGGTGTTACGCTTACAGGGCATACATTGAAACATTACTCAACTATTCTAATGAGGCTAAAAAATCTCATCTCACTGCTGCTCTCTGGTATCGCGATACGCCTGGGAAATTAGAAAATCTAACTGAAAATAAAGGAATTGAAAAACGAATGAGTCTTGCTGCGCAAAGTCGGTCATTCGACATGTATGGGCGACTGTATTCTGATTTTATGTGCCAACCTCGCCTTCTCTTGAACAATGTGTCCATGAGAATTAAATTACATAGATCAAACGATGCATTTTCATTGATGGCCGCCGAGAATTCTTCTTATCGTGTAGAAATACAGGACATTTCTCTTTATGTAAAAAGAGTTACTGTATCTCCAGATATAGGTCTTGCTCATGCAAATGCTCTTGAAACTACTACAGCTAAATACCCAATTACACGCGTGGAAGTAAAATCAATAACTATCCCTCAAAATATTACTTCTTATAATCTAGATAATATATTTTTAGGTACTGTTCCTAAACGTGTAATATTAGGTTTTGTTGAAAATTCAGCTTTCAATGGTCAAATACATAAAAACCCCTTTAATTTCCATCATTTCGGATTGAATAAAATTCAACTCCAAGTTGGAACTAGAACCATTCCAAACCAACCTCTCTGCCCCAGCTTCACAGACAAAAATATTATCCAAGCATATTACAATTTATTCTCTGGAACGGGAATACATTACCAGGATACAGGAAATAGTCTCTCCCGAGAAGATTTTGATAATGGATTTGCTTTGTATCCCTTTATTCTTTCACCCACAATGGAAATTGACTCTACTTGGGACATATTACGCGATGGGAGTGTAAGTGCTAAACTGTCATTCTCTGCGCCGTTGCCTACGGCGGTCACGTGCATTATTTATGGAGAGTTCGATTCTCTGCTCCAAATAGACAAACATAGAGGTATTTTCCCAGATAATACAAAATAATAATCAGTTGAGTACCAGCCAGGAAGGAGTACGGATCACAATATGAGGACTGTCGTTGATTTTCAAGGATTCCGAGACAATTCTGGCAATTTTATTCCTAAAGAACTAGCTATAGTCGATGCAGACTCAGATAGTATGCAATCATGGATATTTCTACCACCTTACGAATGGGATACTTTAGATATTGGAGCAAAAAACGAAAATATGTGGCAAACACAAAACAAGCATTCTCTCGAATGGCCTATCGGTGAACTTTGCTATTCAAAATTGGTTTCCGTACTTTCCCAGTACACCAAAAACGCATCAGTTATTTATTCTTTTGGAGCTGATAAATGCAAGTTTCTGATTACAATACTTCACCGCACTGTGGTTAACCTCGAGGACCTAGGATGCCCTAAAGCGTCACTGTTAGCCTTCCCTGCACAAAATTGCTGTCGCAATTATCACAGATTAAGAACAATCAAATGTGCTCTTAGAGACGCACATTTATACGCATCTTATCTCCGTAGCTTCATGCTTCAACAGCATATTATAGGAGAAGCCACAAGGACTGCACCTAAACAGAACACCTCAACATCAGACAGTGGATATTCCTCTTTAGCTTCGTTTTACAACGACGTTTCAAGTGTGTATTACTTATCCGAGCAAGGTTGCTCTTCCGAAAATAGTGCATTTTCGGATAGTGAACAATGAATAACATTGAAATTGAAAAAACTGTTCAATCAGACAAATGTCTGTCTTTTATTTTTCGAGGTGTTTTTGCTAATAACACATTGCCAAAAAATGTGCAATTGCCTGCTGCATTGATTATTAACACCGACAATGAATCTGGACCAGGGATACACTGGACAAGTTTGTTTATAAACAGTGATAAGGAGGCCATGTACTTTGATAGTTTTGGTCAGCCTCCTAGTGCAAATGTACTAAAATTTATAAAAAAGAACTGTATATCATGGTGCATCAGTGAAACGGTGGTTCAAAACCCAAACTCATCAATGTGTGGAATTTATTGTATTATGTTTTTACATTATATGTGCCGTGAGTTACCCCTAACCTATTTTCTGTCATTGTTTGGAACAAACTTAAAAAGAAATGACAGAATTGTATGGACAAAATTCTCAAGTGCCTTTAATTAATTTACAGTGTGCCTGCAGTGAATACTGCATCGAAGACCAGTGTCTTATTTTCTCTATTGCACAAGCAATAGTAGAAAATTATCCCAAGCCTACATGTTCTGAATGTGAACTTGGCGAACCAAAAGAAGAACTTCACAAATGTCTAAATCTTGAGTGCATAGAAAAAGAGAAAATGGAACAGTTGATCAAAACTTACAAGGGTGTTATTTGCTGCTACTTCCAGCAGGCTCATAAAAGAATATTTATACGTGACAGAAAGGCGTTCGATGCAAAAGTGGACAGTGTAGATATCGAACTAGTTATGAAACTGTATACTAAATTTCTGCATAGTACATTTTTCTATAATAATCATCATATTGCATATACATGCAATGATTTGTGGGCTCCAAACAAATCAAAAACAGAACGAAAAGGTGTAATGTATATAAATGAATTTATCACCTGTAATAATAATAATGTGTACTTTTCTGGGGCGCCAGTACAGACATTACGCAGAAGAGAATTGTACGGTAATCCCGTACGTCACTGTGTGTTTAAATATAATGAAAAGCCAACAAAAAAGTTTCACTTTTGTGGGCAGGGATATATGTATATACCCGAATGAATATGTGCGTTGGATTCGCACCGGTTTCACTCATATGATTTTTCTTTGGAGAACAAGTTCTGGGAAGCTATTTGTTCCACAAAGTAACAACTTGAAAGCATTGTACTTTGAGTAGTTATAATGTATAAATATAGCAGCGTAGTGTTAAAGTTGTTTACTATCTATGTACAATTTTGCTTGAGAAAATATAAAGCGTTGTGTGAACGCTATGTATTACAACATGTGTACAAAATGACTTATAAAAAAACTGTAAAGCGTTGTGTTAACGCTATGTATTCTGTATATGTATAACCTGACTTATAAAAAACTGTAAAGCGTTGTGTAAACGCTATGTATAAATAATTTGTAAAATTAATTTGACTCTGTATTTATTTTGTAGTAGATTAGTTTTAGAACAATAAACTTGTATGTAGTAGACTTGTGCGTTTTATTTCTTTTAAAAAATAAAAGGTTTATAGTTATATGTAGAGTAAAAAAAGCTAATATTGTTGGTGCAAACGGTCCTAGGTTCGATCCTTGTTAGGGATCTTGCACAAATCTCAAATACATTAATCGCGAGTGTTACTACAATTCACTTTTATTCCGTCTCGCCACGCTAAACACTTTGCCGCTAAAACAAAAAAACACAACCGAGATAGAACTTGACAAGTTAGTTTGTATTTCGGATAAAACACTAGTCAAATTCCATTCTCGTATAACACTTGTACTTAGATAAAAAATGCAATACTTACAATATGCATCATCATGTTGACAAACCAGAAAACTCAGCAGACACCAGCAAACTCAATAGAAAAAATAACAAAAATGTGCGGTCAAATTCGGATTCCCAAGTTTAAATACCCCAAAAATCAAAGCTTTTTCTACCCACCCTTATTTTCCATACTGGAAACTAACAATCTCTTTAAATTCACGCTGCCTCGTTAACTCTACGAGTCCAAATTTAAAACCCACAGCCTCTCTTTCCATTAGATAAATTCCTTACGTCCACCCGCCTTGAATTATATCACCTTCACCTCATGTCCTTTTAACTTAAAATCCTTTTTTCGTCCAAATTCTGTACCTGCCTTCGCGCTTACTATTTTACTGCCCGTATCGCTCCACACACAGACGGACTTTTCCGCTTAGGGGAGACTTTTAAAATTAGCATTTTACAATCTCTTGTATTTTTTCAAGGGACACAATCACCCCGTGATACATTTTCTTTTTCCACCTGAAATCGAAGCGGTTCGTTTCTCTAACCAATTTATTTTCTCCAAAATGACTTGTCGTGTATTTGTCCCGTCACAACAACATCCCGCCCACAACCCTTTCGCCTTGACCTACATTAACAGAGGCTTCATTCTCGTCTACCTGCGCGGAATATTAATTCATTCTCTCTGTCTACCCTCACAGCCGAGTCGAGATTCGGAGACAGTATTCTGTCTAGCGTGTTGCACCACCGTGTTTCATAATATAATGCAATTATTACATAGTACTAATTAATAACGTTACATATCGCGGGTTCGAGTACCGGGACCGTCCCCAATCGTAATTGGACCTGTACCTACACCCATTACCACCGTTCATAGCGGTTCATAAACCATAGAAAACTTATTTTCAATATTATAAACATTAATATTATCGATTTATACATTACATACTTTGCAGTAATGAATATAAAAACATATGCATAGCGTTTAGTACCTCTAATTACCTTCTATATACATATTTTTCATAAAATAAATAATTATATATTCATAAAAGTTATAAACATGCAAATACATAAATGTAAAGTACTCTAAGTACTTGCAAATGAGTTCTAAATACGTGCAAATTAATTAACACCCGTGCAAATTAGTTATAAGTACGTGCAAATTAAAAAGACCACCCATGCAGCGACAGACGTTATCTCACATCGATACTACTAAGGGGTCCATTTTTGCTTCTCAAATTTTTACAGCAGAATTAATCAATTTTCCGTGAATTGCATAACTCGCAGGATACTTCAGACTTCAGAAAGTGTTGCGTCGGTAAATAAACTCTAAATTTCGTGTTTAAGAGTCTATTTCTCATTTTGCAGTTCATTTCGCATCATTTCGTGACAAAACAGGGTAGGAAAATGCACCTCACATCTTTCAGAAACATGAAAACATTTCAATGTGTTATTTCACAATTCGTGTTTTCGTCAAAAACGAAATATGCATGCCTCTAGTAATAACGATTATTGTGTAGTGAAGTGGTTCTCAACCCTAGTGAGACGCGGCACGGTAAATTTATTTCTTGAACGTCTGTGCCCCGATCTCAAGAATTTTACTAGTAAGTGCATGTTCTTATACATTAATTAATATGTACCTTTGAAATTAAATATAAATTCATAAACTATGGAGGGCATGATCATTAACGTTAATAGTTGGATTATGTCTAGGCTTGTTGACATGGTCGTGTACAAAGGGGGTGGGGGTTAACAGTTTAATAAACTTTGCTCTAATTGTATAATAAAGTAAACAACATTTCAAAATTAGTTCACACACTACATTGATTGAAAGGGTTTTGAAATTAATGTTAATATCAAGTAGGAATGTTTTTTGATATAAGAGCTTACCTGAAACAAATTAATAATAATAGCTATTCCAAATTATTTAAATAAAATATTATTCACAGTTTAATAACGATAAGTTTATAACAATTAAATTATAGGTATTAAAAGAAGTTGTTGACAAATATTGGGTTGATGCTTAAGTTCGTAGCGGTTGTGTTTGGTATGGTAACACTGCGGTGTTAGGTGTTTGTTTGTCGTTGAATGTTCATCAATTGGAGTGGCATTGTTGTGCTTGTGAATACGCATTGAATTTTACAGATTTGAAGAAAGACTGTGTTATTTATGGGCTAAAGAACAATAAGTGTCCAGCGGGTAAAAAAAAAGAACATTTCCGACATATTCTTCTGTCTGAGTTTAACATAGCGGCAAAGGCAACGGAGGCGGCTCAAAACATTTGTCCCTTGTACGGGGAGAATGCCAACGGGTAAAGCTGGGCAAGAACATGGTTTTGTAATTACAAAGAGGGCATTTTTGACTTAAGTGTTTCTCCACGTTCAGGAAGACCATCGGGTTTTAATGAAGACAGTTTAATCCACGAGGATGCACATCAGTTGACTCGAGAATTAGCAAATGTGATGAACTGTGACCATTCAACCATCGTGCGACATTTGCATTCCATTGGTAAGGTTCAGCATAACGCACGCTTTAAATGAAAACAACTAAATCGGCCAGTAGGCCAGGAAGACAGCATCAAGTGCTGCGACACGATAATGCACGTCCACACTCCGCTAACATGACAAAAGTTGCTATCCAGGAGTTTGATTGGGTAGTTATTCCACATCCTCCCTACTCTCCCATATCTTGCGCCCTCGGATTGCTACCTTCTCAGCTCTCAACTCATCAATCTTCAAGGAAGCTCCTTTGGTGACGAAAATGCTCTTTCAACTTGGCTAGACGACGCTTTTAACCCCGAATCAGGCGTTGAATTGCAAACTGCTCCAGTGTTGGCTGGAGAGAAAAAACTTATGCATGAACCCAATATAATACGTATTTGTTATTTCAATTTTCTTGGAAGTAAGAAGCGAAGCAGGAAAGGAAACATCAGAACTAGAGAAAGAAGAAGATAGGTAAGGGAAAGATATAGAGAAGAAAGACAGTGTAATGAGAGATAGAGAAAAAGGTAAAAACAATCAGAGAAAGGGTAGGAGAAAGATATAAATGACGAAACTAGAAGATAAACAAAGGGCGACTCTGAAGAATGTTAGGATAGAGAGAGTATATGTACATTTAGATACATTTATAGTTGCCCACCATAATTTATCAGTATCTATATCCTACGATCCCGATATGTGTAATATAAAGTAAAGAAATAAATGGAGGAAGAACACATTGAAACATTACGATACGTTAATCATTCCGGCATGGACAGTGGCTTACCCAATGCGGATTGATGGGGACATAACTCCCTTTGGCCTAATATTCCTGAAAAAAATAACGTTCTTTCTTTGCAGGAAAAGATGGCAAAATGAGGACTGACTACTAAAAAGAGTATACGTCCCCCCCTTCCGCGTTTCGAAAATCCTGGGCACGCCACTGGCCATGAAGGCCGTTTAATATTGATGTCGCAATACTAGAGAGCATTGTTCCTTACATCCAAATGAAGCTCATATTTACAACATGAAAAGATAATATATGACACCACGTTTAATATCGTTATTATCGTTTTACCAAATATGACCAATCAAGACATACATGTGTGTGCGTGTAGAAACCACTGTCATTCGGCGTATTCGCAGAACATGGTCAGAATATTTTTTATTAATTTGTTCGTGCCTCAGTTCGAATGCCAATGCACACTACACGAAAAGCGGCGTCCGTGTGTCGATACCGATGGCCAGTGGGTTGCATGCATGTATAACATTACAAGTGCGTATCAGATGGGTGAGATAATGATGTAGGGTCATTTACACACGACGGCATTGAAATACGCATGGTCATTAATTGTTCCTTCCATTACTGGTAAGGTGAATCGGTTTTACAGTTCTCTGGGATTAATATTCACGGATCTTCATTAATTATGCTGTTAAATAGTAAAAGTATACAAATATCAGCTTGAAGCAAGCCAAAGGTAAGCCAATGATATAATCTACCTGTTGCGGTATGTTTCATTTCTACCTGTAAAATCTTATGTAACACGCCTATGTTATTTATCTTTTAATTTTAGTTACTGTTAATATTCATTTGTACAATCTTAATTAGATATTACCTTCAGGGCAGAAATTAACGAGAAGGATTACGGAGACCCCGTCAGAAAAAAGTATCAAGAAACACTGAACAATATTTACAGTCGGGACGCGATAACAAGCGGCGTGCAATCAGAACGGCAGAACGTGACCAAATTCTGTCTCCTCGTTGGCTGTCATGTGGCTGGGGGTTTTCTACGTTGCCACTTTCGCACAAACAGACGGACAGGCTAATCAGCTGTTGGCAAGCTCCGGAAAAAATTAACAAGCTTACCGCTGTACCATCGGGGAGGCACATGTGGGTGTGTGAAGTGAGATAATTTGGGAAGCTACGGATAATACAGGCTCTGGCAATACAGAGTTCAATTAATTACAACGAAACGCTTGGCAATTGCTCGATTTCCTAAACATTCATGATACATTTGGTACATGTGTAATTAATGCTTCGATCTACCTGTATGTAAAAACATAAAAAATGAATGAAAGAACAGAAGTAGTAGTTAAAGAATCAGTTATTTTTGCTGAGAATGAGAACAATGGAAGTGTCCCGTTGTTGACTGTTTAACCAGATGTTTAATCCTACACGTGTTTCTGTGGGCTCGCGAAAATCTTGAAGTAGGTCAATCCGTACCACGCCGGTTGCTAGCGCGTCCCAACTGTAAGTACATTATTTGCACTCTGTACCTCCACATCGTCACCCCATATGCCTTCGTGGCATGTGTGCACACGCATAGGGGTGGGTACCTTTATTAATAGTTGACTTTTTAATAGTTGTTTTCACCTCCGGCTAAAAAAAAGGTTGGGTTTCCTTCAAAATACATGGATTTCCTGTTTACAAATTTATATTCTTAGGATTTCTGCTTACTTAATTCCACAGTTTTCAAACTTGATCAGATATATTTCACTTTCACAAAGAATACAGTTGCAAGAAAGAATTAGATAACATTCTTGCATGCTAATATGGTTCGAATTGTTTACAAACTATCTCATTTTCAAGGGATGCTTGTGTACATTAATTTGCCGCATTTCAATCTGTTCTTCACACTTACCAACTAAGTCAGTAGCGTTTAGATTTCTTTATTCTGAAATTACCTTCAGGAGAAATTGTTGTTTATTATCCTCCTTCCCCAGTATGATGAGCAGTGATTTTCTGCATTCGTGAGTCCTGGAGAAATCCAGAAAATTATCTTGGTTCATCGCGGACACCTGCAAACCTCGTAGTGATAATCATTTAATTAAAAGGATTAAGCTTCGTGCTACGGAAAAATCTGCAGTGAACAAGTGTGATTAATAATTGTGTGTACAAGGGCACAAATTTAACTAATACATAGCTACAAGAGATAAATTGTATTGTACTGAAAAATGTACGGTCAGCGTTTGAATCTATAGAAACTGATTTGAAGCACATGGAACGTGTTATTGTAAATCTGTTAACTTCAGAAAACAGACCAGTCTTACTAAAATGTAGAGATATTCTTTGCTTAAAATTTGTACACATTCCATTTCTGATTTACTACCAGAGGCGTCTCGTGAACTTCTTCTTCTTCTTCTTCATGCCCCTCACCGCTTGCATGGTAGCAGTCTTGGACAACGGTCTGAAAACATTGAGGGCTGGAAATTCGCGCACTAGTATGAACAGCACAATATTTTGTTACACTTCACTTCACTGCAATGATGAGGGATGATATCAAAAGCGGAGTTCACACTGTCGAGCAAATCCATAGAGAATCCACATAGTAGAGGGGGAAGGTGAGGAAAGTAAAGAGGGCAAGGAGAGAGGAAAAGGAACCTTTTTTCGAAGGAGTCTGTTAAAGAGTGCCTGACGTTGTGTATTCCATACCGGGCATTGAAAAAATAAATGGGTGGGGGTTTGTTTATGTTCTCCACAGGTACAATTGGGAGAGGGAGTTTGGTGAATTCTTGCCAGATGATCGTTTGTAGTCACGTGTCCCGTTCTAAGGCGTAGGATACAAGTGATCACTTCACGAGGCATTTTTAGGTGATGAAACCAGGGTCGAATAGGAAATTTATCGATGAACCATTTATAAGTAGTGGTTTGTGCCACTGCGGCATGAACCCAATTTTCCCACTGGGAATGAATTTTTTTTTTGACCCGAGGTAAAAGATCAGTATAGGCAAGTCGGATAGGAGAGGGGGAAGGAACGTCCACAGCTGTTTTGGCATAAAGATCCACTAGGTCTCGTGAACGCATGCGTCAATTGTGGGAAAATGGACAGCTTGCTCTGCGACGACATTCATGAGCATTTCTACATTCTAATTTCTTCATATAGGTTAATTGATTGATTGATTGATTGATTTAGTTTATTTTACTTCGCGTCTTGTGCCTCTTGGCTAATTTGCGAAGATGGGGATGAGTGATGAAATGATGAAATTGATGAATGGACATTCACAAACAACCAAGCCCGACTGGGATTCGAACTCGGGACCCTTGGCGTTGCAGCGCGATGTGCTAACCACTCGGCCACAGGGTCGGGCACTTCTTCATATAGGAGAAGTATTTATTTTACACGAAAACGCTCAACTAAGCTTGTATTACATTTCTTGGATCGGAAGTGACGCATGCGTCAATTGTGGGAAAATAATTATTACTTTCTTTCACTTCAGATCCAAGAAATGTAATATAAGCGTAGTTGAGCGCTCTCGTGTAAAATAAATACTTCTCCTATATGAAGAAATTAGAATGTAGAAATGCTCATGAATGTCGTCGCAGAGCAAGCTGTCCTTTTTCCCACAATTGACACATGCGCAGCATGCACTGCATGCGTTCACGAGACGCCTCTGTTTACTACTACTGTTTCTTACAACAGTTCCCTTTTAAATCTTTTCCAGATTATTTTTGTCAACTTGCTGAAAAACTTGCAATTTTAAATTTTACTTACCTTCGTCACAACTCTTGTCGATTATCAAGTACACAAAATTGACGTTCAATTTTTCTCTCAACGCAATAATAAATCTACCTTTCGGATCGAACGGATCAACTGTTTTATCTAAGCACTGCTGCTGCTGCTGCCCTCTGGTAACGGGCGTGAGAGAGAGGAAAACTACGAAAACAAGAAACACCACCTTCATCTCTCTTGGTGTCCGAGTTTGAACTGATACCAGGACAAACCCATTTCCTTTGTTCCTGTTAGATAAGCGAATACTATTATTCATCTCTTTCTTTACCTTTCTCGTACGTTTTGACACGGGATGTGTTACGCAGAGTAGCCAGCTATTGATACGAAAACTTCACAGGATACGACATAAAATATTCAATAGACTGCCCTGCTCAGGAAAGTGTTCGACAATAGGATCATGACATCAAAGTGATCACTTGAATCTGATCAGTCGATGGCACGTGTCTTTGAACTGTAATATTCAGTAGCATTCAACATTGTTGTTGCATTCAACAAATAAAGCGTGTAAAAATTCTTGTTAAGAATGTATTGTTATTCCTATTATCAGAAACACAACAGTTTTATGCTATTAATTTAGCATTATATGCTTTAACTTAAGTTGAATTATCCTTAAAAAGTCTTAACTGAAAGAAATACACCAAAGAACAGTTGTTCTGTGCATGTGTGGGCCACTGACTCAAGTCACACGAAAAACTGGCGAATGCAAAAAAGTGTTCTTGTATCTTGAAAATTGCTAATTCACTTTGTGCTATGAAATACAAGATTCAAGAAATGAAACAAAACAGCAACTAAACAGTTGACAATCTCTGCATGAGAATCGGTACGAGTCCATTCCGTAAAAACACTTTGGATTTAGGAAGAAATGAATTAATGAAGTGACGGACAATTTTCCTTGGAATATTTACGCGTACCACTCTACAAGAAGATAGTCTTCATAATGTCACATGCTGAATCAATACGAACCTTCCAATTGTCACGAACATAGATTGCCGTACGATAATGGCTCTTGAAGCCTACGAGTGTTTTCTCTTATGTACACAAAGTAGAATTAACAAAGAACTTGGTTTCGTCGACAACAAGTCCTTCGGCCAGTGTCGGAATATTGAAGGAAGTAATATGTCATTGGTCACTTGATATGATTCAACTCTGGTGCAATTAAGAGTTCTTTCCCAAGCATAATATTTATCTAGTGTCATTTATCTCTTCCCGTTGCTATTAATAAAATAAGAAATGGCTCGTTCTTTGCTGATATAGTGAGGTATTTTGTTTCTTTCGGCAGCATTGCCAACTGCTGGTATTTTAGCTTGAATTTTCAGAAGAAATGTTTGCTGTTCTACATAAGTGATGCCAATTTTTCGATGAACTTTAACACAATCGTCTTGACGAAAGTCTTCTGATCAAAGGGACCCAGGTTCGATACCCGGCGAAGGCAGTAGTGGTTCGGATCCCACTTTAAACTGTAGGTCCAGTCCCGACTAACCTTTTCTGCGCATAAAGTGGGCTTAAGACAATAATCAAACAAGAGTGCAAGCATCACTTTTTTTGTAGGGACCATATCAGTGGCGTGCCGAGATGGCTGAGTGTGCTATGCACTCCTCAAGCATTGAGCAGACTTTGCTATACACACAGAAAACGACATGCATCAACTCGATTCAATGCACTAGAAACGCATCGAATGGTGCACTAAAGCGTTTATTTGCCTTTGCCAAAGAACCATGTATACAATTTGATGCACTTTTTACATCATTGGTAAAGGTAACGAGAAAGTGCATAATTTGATGCAAGTATTTCTTTCTATATTGATCTTCACTATGATGCATTAATCGATGCGTTTTTTTTTCTGATGAACCTTTTTCGATGGCGTGCTTAAACATTTGGTCAGAGCTACAGACTTAATGCATTTTTTTATTTCAGCTGATGCATTTACTGTGGCAGAAACGTCGGATCTATGAAAACGCAGACTACAACAATAGCAAGTCTAGAATTACTCCATTAAGAAAATCTTGAGCATGCCACTGGGTCTTGGTTCGAATCCCGTGGATGTTTCTTTGTTTGTTCCCTCATCTACCTCCGCTACCAATCTGTAAAGGTAAATAAGTGGCGACGCGAAGTAACCAAAGGTAGTCGGTCAAAATAATTGCTACTTATCCATTTACCCAACCGCTTGAAGATATAGGTCACCTCCACTGTTCAAACATATCTGGGACCCCTTGATTACAAGGCATCAACGCTACCACTGCGCCATCGGACATAAAGTGGACTTAAAACAACAACCAATCAATCAATGTTGAAACATATCGAACAGTCTTGGTGAATTCTGCAAGGTAGGAATTTATTTGGGAGGAGGGACAAATAGATTTGTGATATGATAAACCTTCACGCTATCTACACGTGCTTCCTTAGAATAGTCCATTAGCGTCCGCAAAGTGTGCACGAGGTATTAGTCACGACCACAGGAACACGAAGGATTACAATATATCTGTTACACAAGAGCCACTGTTAGTTTGGCTTTGAAACCGTTGGTGGAAACTTCTTCAGTTCTATCTCAAGTAGCTTATGTCTGGGTCTTCAGTCAAAGTAAAATGTAGGTAAGTTTGCATTGAAAGGTTTCTAAATGTTCTCTAACCCGTTTTAATTTTCGGGGAAGCATTCTCCAACTGTTCGCTCGTGCACGAGCTGTACCGAACAGCGTATTACCTACCTTTTGATTTCCTATAAATCAACTTGCCAATTCGGTTTGTGCTGTGAAAATCATTCATAACGGTTTTGCTTCCGAAGTCGCGAAGATAAAATTAAGTAGAACGTGACTGCTATGCACCTTTGTTAATTCTTCATCTCTTCCTTCTCGCAGAAACATGCCCGAAGGTTCCTGGTTCGAGTCGTTGCCTGTCTTCTATTGAGATTGCATTTCCAAAAATTTCAGCGAATCATCGTGGCGGAGTGGTTATCCCAGCGCGCTACGAAGCCAGGGGTCCCGGGTTCGAATCCCGGCCTGGCCGTGAGTGTTATTTGTGAATGTCCTTTCATCAATTTCATCATTCGTTACCATCTTCGCCATTAGCCAAAAGTGGTCGAAAAGGCGAAGTAAAATAAACCAAACCAAATCAATTATTGTCAAGATAAAGGCTGGAGAGGTAAAAAATGCGACAAAAATACAAATTCACAGGACAGGATTGGTTAAAACCTGTTCCCCTACTTCAACATTATCATTTTCCTTGGTTGCTTACTTAATGTAAAGAAATACACTTCTATTCAGATAAAGTGTCACATGCTTCAAATGTCCAACCTTATAAAATGTGCCACTTTATGTGTGCAGGAGTCTACAATTCAGAAAGTTACCAAAGGTAATATTTTCAAACTCTAAATTTAATATGATAAATGTTAGTGTCTTATCAGCTTTCTTGCATTTCTATTATACTTAAAGAAAACGGTGTTTTCACTTACTTTACGTTTATGCTATCTTATAATCTCTTTTCATTCTACTCTGTAAGATATAATGTGAAGTACGTAAACATGACTTTTGTTTTTAAGAAATTGTTGCACAAACTTAACTCCAATAAATTCTACATTTCTGGATTCACAACTAAAGTTAACAGTTTTGACACTGCTGTGTGCATGAATCGAAAATGTTCCCCTTCGGGCTTTTTGCGATCATAAGTAATCGAAAATAAGACATTTCAATGCCTGTAGAAAGACATGTTGGAAGTACAGAGTTCGAAATGTACACCAAGTCGCGTCTGGAACAACATGCATGTCCGGAATTCGATA
Organism: Lepisma saccharinum; assembly: GCF_977018435.1. NCBI lineage: Eukaryota > Metazoa > Arthropoda > Insecta > Zygentoma > Lepismatidae > Lepisma > Lepisma saccharinum. Next base: position 6,284,548 of record NC_139244.1, on the reverse strand, counting down.
TCCTACATTTTTGTCGTTCCTTTTATCTCTATGACTTCTTTCTTCGCTTTTTTCTACCTTTTGTTAGGTCTTTCAGTTTGCTCACGTTCTTCTTCCCACTTGATGACGCAGGAACTCTCGACCCTTAAGCCACGTCACTGATAGAAAAATGTGTCGTGCTTCGCATTTCCCCGTTCCGACATTTTCTCTGTCCATTCAATGCTGCCAGATCATGTGGATAACAACTATTGAAGCTATGTGAAAAACGCTGTGAGACATAAGAGACGGTAATTTTACTTGGGTCCACTTACATTAGACCAATTTCTGGCCCAGTTTGAGTTTCATTGAAACTTAAAACTCTCTGATACGACGTGATTCTGTAACTAGATTTTTCGTTCAAACCTTAAACTGTTTCATGTTCCTTCTGTCTTACTAACTACCTGTGCTCATCTTTGAAATCTGAAGTACAGCGCATACAAGTGGTGTAGAAAGTGGCCGAAAAAAATGGTTCCCGATTCAGATGACAACATAGATGTCAGGGCTGTAGTCATACTGATTTTGTTTAGAAAGAAATCCAGCTTTATTAGGTTTTTGATTACATTGTGTGGACTTATTTCCCTTGAAAGGATTGATTGATGTGGTTTATTTTACTTCGCTTTTCTGCCACTTTAGGCTACTTGCGAAGATGAAGATGAGTGATAATATGATGAAATAGATGAAGGGACATTCGCAAAGAACACCTAAGTCCAGGCCGGAATTCGAACCCGGGACCCCTGGCATCGTGCTAACCACTCCGCCACGGGGGTTCATACACAGAAGTTAACTTTTTCGTGTTAATAAAGTAGAAATATTGTCCTGAAGGAGGAAATGCAAATATTGAACAATTTTGTCAAAATAGTAAGTGTGCTATACATACTCCATGTGATCAGAAGTATCCGGACACCCACCTGAAAATAAAGTACAAGTTTGGGCAACCCTCCATCGGGAACACTGGCAGTCAATACAGTGTTGCCCCACCCTTACCTTGATGACAGCGTTCACTCTCACAGGCATACTTTCAATCAGGTGCCGAAATGTTTCCTGAGGAATGGCAGCCCATTCCTCGCAGAGCGCCAAAATGAGAAGAGGTACTGATGTGGACCGGTGTGGTCTAGCACGAAGTCGGCATTCCAAAACATCAGAGAGATGTTCTATGGGATTCAAATCAGGACTCTGCGCAGGCCAGTCCATTAGTGGGACGTTGTTGTCGTCAAACCACTCCCCCACAAGCCCTTCAGTATGGACGGGTGCTCGGTTATGTTGAAAGACAATGGTCATCCTCGAACTGGTCTTCGACGGTAGGCAGCATGAAAGCTGTTAAAATGTCAACGTAAGCTTGTGCCGTGACATTGCCATGTAAAGCAACAAGGGTCCAAGCCCCCTCCAGGAAAAACATGACCACACTGTAAACACGCCACCTCCGAATTTAACTGTCGGCACTATACAGGCTGGTAGATGTCGTTCACCAGGCATTCGCCCCACCCACACCCTACCATCGGATCGCCATATTGTGTACTGTGATTCATCACTCCACACAACGGTTTTCCACTGTTTTATGGTCCAATTTCGACGCTCCTTGCACCACACGAGGCGGAGTTTTGCATTAGTCTGTGTGATGTTTGACTTATGGGCAGCTGCTCGGCCATGGAAACCAAGTTGCCGCACCTTGCGCCAAACAGTAATGGTGCTTGGAGTAGATCCTGATGCAGTTCGGAATTCCTGTGTGATGGTGGCGATGGATGATTGACGATAATGCTGTACGACCCTCTTCAACACTCGATGGTCTCTGGAGGTCAACATGGGAGGTTGGCCTGCACGCTTTTGGGTTGTACACATCCCTTCACTATAACATCGGAAACAGTGGACAGAGGGATGTTTAAGAGGGTGGAAATCTCACACACAGACTTCCTACACAAGTGGCACCCAACCAACTGACCACCTTGAAAGTCTGTGAGTTCGTCAGACCATCCCATACTGCTGTCTCACACTGTCTGCAGACTGCTGAGTTCACTGAGTATGTGTTTCATGCGGTAGATGGCAGTACTGTGTCTCCCTCTATGATAAATGCATGTGTCCGGATACTTTTGATCACATATAGTATATTATATCTATGTGTATATATGTATATATATATATATATTCTTGAAATACGAAGGTCTCGTGACTCCTCTTTCGAAGGTAGTGTTCGCCACTGTTGCTAAAAAAAAGTCCGCCCGGCCAAAGAATAGACTTGAGGAAACCCAGACTTTCCGACTCCAGGTCAGGGGGGGGGGGGGGGAGCGGTGTTGTGTTACTACCGGTTGCTACACACCTGATTCTTGTCCAGTTGTACACAACACCTATTCCTGTCAACATGCCCCCTTCGGTCGCATTTCAGGGAGAAGCAGGGTCCGTAAACCGTTAGTTTCCCCCGCTCTTGAAGGTCTGGTCATAACTCGCCTTCTTTTCAGCCCCCATGTTTACAACCCCGGCAGGGTCTCTGTGACGTCATCAGAATGAGACTTCGAGTGTCTGCTATTTCCAACACTGTAAAGCATTCAACGCTCATGTTTTTAAGAGAAAAACACATATTGAAGAGCATGGCAACACGACTTACACAGAATACATGAATGTGATGGTGCATAGAAAAAATTATAAGTAAAATCACAAATTTACTTACGGTTAGTGCTGGAAAGAATTGGAAAAAGAGCAGTACTGGATCCATTGTTTTTGCTTGATGGTATTTTTCCTTTTAATTTTTGGATCCTGTGGTTCAAATATAGAATTCGGAAAAAAATAATGTTCTTCCTTGACAAAACACGAACTACTTTCTGTTGTTTTGTATTTACGATTTTTTTTCGTTTTGTATTGAACGAAGGACGTATTTAGAGGGGTTCAGGGGGTCCGGACCCCCGCCCTCTGAAAGACTTATCAAGTACTAAAATTAGATAATGAAAAATATATTCGTTTTGCGTTTGTTGTATAATTTCCTCTGAACTTATCGGAAGACAAATATTATATTGGGATCATACGGCTTTGAAGAACATTACAAAGAAGAATTATACACACTACTACTCAATATGATTAAAATATTAATCAGAAATGTACTTTATGTTACTCAATGTTCGCTCCAAAATTGACCAATGACCTCTCTAATCCCAGATATTTATTATGATCGATTTTACTAAGCAAATGCAGAGTCAGTTACCTGTATCCTCTTCCTGGTTTCACCTGTTTGCATATTTATACCATTGGTGACCAGGAAGAGCTTAGGAAATGTCTGATACTGCATACCTGATTGTCAAGTTCCTGTCTGAAAAATGATGGCTGAAAAAATGGGAATTGGAGGTTCATTATATTGATATTTGTAATTATTTCATAGATCTTTACGATTCCCAAGTTCACTAAAAAAAAGCTTGTTCAGTAAGTTTTGTTTACCATATCCTCTTTCCAACCAATTTCTAGTCCACACTTTTTATTTTAATTTTTAATAGAAGCAGTGGCTATTCCCCTACAACGTTCTTCAAATCGCTCGTCCATCTTTTCAGCTTGTCTGCTCTGCGCAATGCCTTGTGGGAACAGTCTACCAACGAGTATCGTGTGAAGCGAAAACTAGCAGCTGAGCCAGTACCACACAACTAGTCCAAGTCCAACTGGAAAATCCAGCAGATCTAGCCTCGTGTGATTCAGGCATTACGTTGAAACTGCCTAGACTCGTCCGGCATATTCAAAGAACAATATGAGATGACGTCACGACATGGAGACCCTTGACTTTCTTAAGAATGATTTCTTGTTCTTTATAAGCAACTAGCTGATTATCCAGTGTTGCCAGGGTATTTATTTATCCCAATCTTGTATTAGACAGGAACATAATGAATTCTAACTATAGTGTAAAATGTAACTAATTTTAAATGTGACCCTGAATGTCCCCAATTAGCTTAGCGACTCCGAAAACTATGGATTCGACACTAATCTAGGTCATTTCTGGCATTTTGTTTTTCACCCCCTCTCACCCCCCATGCCGATAGGTGATGAACTTCGAGTTGAACCTTATTGGGAGTGTCACGAAAATTATGGATTCCATTCGCAACACAGCCTGAATGTTAGACAACCCGAGAAACACGATCGTTGTGCGGGTGTGCGGGATTGCATAGAGTCACGGTTGTCTGTTTGTGCGGAATTTAATATCCGTGATTCGAGATTATTTTTACATGTCACTCCTTCCCACCCCAACCCTACGGGTGCCAGGGGTGTCTTACAGCCACAGTATTTCTGTCCAGATTGCAAGTGATACGTGTACCAAGTTTGGTTGAAATTGCTCCAGGCGTTCGAGAGTTATGCCGGAACAAACAAATATACACACCCAAACACACATACATCCATTTATATATATATATATATATATATATATATATATAGAGAGAGAGAGAGAGAGAGAGAGAGACAGAGAGAGACAGAGAGAGAGATTAATTTTCCATATATGCGTTAACTTACTGAAAAGCATCTCTAGAAAGCCTTATTTGGAAGAATACGTACTAAAACTGCCATTTGTGCAAATTTGGGGAGTCTTCCAACATACGTCACAGAAATTATCGAACACAAGAAAATCTGATGGACTCTCCTGCATGCTTCCACCTTGCTGCATACAGACTCGATAATGTCTTCTTGGTGCGTTCGAATGGTCTGAGCGTGTTCATTATGTACGCCAAGAACGCAACGCTTTAGCAGCACGTGTATCCATTTCAGAAAATCAATGTCGTCCTTCGTAGTCTTTTACAACAGTTTCGATGGCAACAGAACAACATTCAAATGCTTTGGTGTTGGAAGATGAGCCAAATCAGTATAATTGACATGAAAGAGCTTTGAAAGTAGAACATTTTTTTGTCAGAACGTTAGCGAGATACCAGAAGAAGTTGCAGGAAACTTGCTTTGATTAGTTTTTGCTCGGTGTTTGTTGAAATTTCGAACTTTGGTACGATCCTTCTTCAACAGCTAATATTTATAAGATGTTCAGCTTCACGATTGTCAGTGATAAGCAACGGCAGGCCTTTTTGAATAACTGAGGCAGAACTTTTTTCAACATCAAAGTACTGAGCAGCGCAAATTAGTTCTTAATCGTACAATGACTGTCTTTCTGGCTTGTTTCGCGCGACTCTTAATTGCGCTAGGAACTTTATAAGAGTTAATTAGTTCTAAGGTATGTGAATTAAACTTTTTGTTTGAGAGAGGAGGGATGTGGAATTCTCTTAAATTATGTTGTCTTCCACACTACAAACTCTCTCTCTGTATTGTCACTTTTTCTGCCTCTTTGTTACAATTTTCCGTTTCTCTGTGTATTTTTGTTTGTTAATTCTTTCTTTCGCATTGTCTATCTTTTGCTTGATGTTATCGCTGTCTTTCTCTTTATTGATTTATTGATTGATTGAGTTGGTGTTTTACGCCCACTTCTTGTACAGGTTAATCGGGATTGGACCTACAGTTTAAGGTGGGGTCCGAACTTCTATGTGCCTCCACCTGGAATCGAACCCGGGACCCCTTGATTACAAGACGATGAAGTTACTACTGCGCCATCGGAGAGGCCTTATCTCTCTCTCTCTCTCTCTCTCTCTCTCTCTATGTGTGTGTGTGCGTATGTGCTTTCTTTCTAATTCGATTGTTTTTGTTGCTTTTCTACCTCTTGGATTAATCACAACGACGAGGATGATTAACGAACTGATGAAGTATAGAAACACTGTCCTCTCGCTTCGTGTTGCGTTACTCTAACCACTGCGCCACAGATGGCGGCTTCCGTGCTTTCCTTTACCCTTATTTCTCCATCTCTCGGTCTATTTTGGTGTTTGGTGTTAGTCTTTGCAGTGACATATTTACAATGCCACTTACAATTTACAAGGGTATTGCAGTTCTACCATTTCAACTTCCAATGTACTTTTTAGATCGAAGCCGACAGCTCCCCTTAAATACACCATTGAGCCTTTGCTAATCTCTTGATCCCTCTTCTTCTCTCTTATTCAGTGGCTTAAAATAGAGGAATTAGTGACGTCATTGTTTCAACCACTGGTACCCGCTTATGAGCGGTGAAAATCGCCGCGTCATGGGGTGTAAATGTTCCTATAGCAATTTCAAAAATTCACTTTAATGCATAGTCTTAAATCGTTCATTGTGAACCCGGTTCAAGTGAATATGTCGCTGCCAGATTCATTTTTATCAGCAGCCACGAAATAGTGTCTGGACAGAATTCTGACGGTGTTACATGTGGAAAAGGGAAGCGCGAGATGGCCAAGAATGGCTTCTTCCTGCATACGATGTGGCAACGTTGCCTTGCAGTGTTGCCCTAGTACCAACGCTAACCCTCCGTCCAATTGGAAAGCGAGCCAGGGTCAAGAATCGCCACTTCCCGCATACCATGTGACAACCTTCACCGCGCAGCGTTGCCTAATCTCACACTTCAACGGGAAAGTAACTGTTCCGAGAAACATTGATGTCATTTTTTGCATCATGTAGAGTGAGATGCATTAGTATTACGAAGCAAATTGTCCATCACGATGTTTATCCTGCCTGTTTTACGCAATGAGAGCTTAAAGAATTGATGCAAAAGGCCAGACCAGCTGTTAACAACATCTGCACCAGAATGCGTGCCACGTCCTCTCACGTGAGCATCTGCCAGCTTAGCACAGGGTAGAAACAATGAGATACCTCTGGGTACAGATCAGGGTGACTAACGCTACGAATATATGGAAAGAAACAATAGATTTAACCCACTACGGAGGGTACAATTCGTAATATATTCTTGAATAATTATATACAAATATTAGATAACTTTGGCAATCTTTTCATACAATATTTTTCTTCTATTTTTATTTCTTATTATTTGTAGCCAATTTTCTTCTTTGGGCTTCTTCTTCTTGTATTGGCTAATGCTTCTTCTTATTATTGCTAAGGCTTCTTCTTCTTGTAATTAATAAGGCATCTTGTTCTTATTACTACTACGGCTTCTTCTTCTTGTAATTACTAAGGCTTCTCCTTCTTGTAATTACTAAGGTAAAGCTTCTTCTTCTTGTAATTTCTAGGTCATCTTGTTCTTGTAATTTCTAGGTCATCTTGTTCTTGTAATTTCTAGGTCATCATCTTCTTGTAATTTCTAGGTCATCTTCTTCTTGTAATTACTAAGTCATCTTCTTCTTGTAATTACTAAGGCTTCTTCTTCTTGTAATTACTAATGCTGCTGCTTCTTGTAATTATTACATATTGTGTATTTTTCTTCTCTGGGCTTCTTTGTCGATCTTATCCAAATTGACGTAAATATTAAGAAAATCGATCTCCCAGACAAAGAGAAAGGGGTTAGTTAAAGATCGCCGCCTGGCCGGCGCTAACCTTAACTTGGAGCTGCAATAGATGCGCCTACCAAAAGTGCTTGGGTGCCTGCCGTGAAATGGCGCTACACCTGGGAAAACAACCTAAAAACCGCACGAAACTCTCAGTTCGTGGGAACCGAAAAAGACACAGAATCGTAATTACAATTCGACTTCTTTACTTTTATATCATGATCACTTATGCTATTACTGAATATTAATCACCCTTTCCACCTTATTTATATCCTGTTATTGTATTAAGTTCATTTATTTCTTTCATTATAATTAGTATTAATATCTACAATCATTATTTCACCACATCAGCGCTTTCCTTTTTCTCTATTTACAATTGTATAAGTTTTCTTGGGTGCTGCCATCTCTGGCCCACTTTCTAAGCTGCTTTATGTATCATCAAATATAAACGTCGTTCTTTTTGCATGCTGCCGTCTATGATCCTATACTTCAAAGAAGAACAATGCAGTTTGTGTACGTGACATGCGTAAGAACTCAGTCCGTAAAACACGAATACTTGAGTGAAGTTCATGAAAATATTCATTGACAATTTGCGGAGTAATACTTGTTTGCGCTCAATGCTTAATTGCATTACTGGTGAACTTGTGTGTCAATCTACCGAAACCGGAAGTATTACAATAACAGAAACGCTCACCAAGATCAACAGGCAGGGGCGCCGACTTTTTAAAATTATTGGGAGGGCTCTGATCACTGAAATAAATGAATGTATGACTCACTCCCTCCTTTTTTTAAGTTTTGGCCTCAGTGTTCGGAATTTCGTTAAAGCCCATGAATTCCTCAAAAATATTAAAATTTTCATTTACAGTTCGAATGCAAAATGTCAAATGTTCACGGATGGATATGTCACAAGTTTCGTCAACCATAATAGCAAAATATTCCCGACTTGTAATATCTGCTACCATGGAGCGCAAAACAGATCTCCCTAATATATCAATGATCTCGTTCTGAATGTCATGTGAGAGCCATTTGTAGCCCGAACGTCCCATCCACTACCCTAGTTCATGCACATCTTTTGAAACTCTTTTAGTAAAATGTTTAACAATACTCATAATTATATACTTAGTATATAGTAATAAGTCATGTGTTTTGCTGTCTCTGGTCATAGCCCCCCCCAAAGTTGATGGTCTAGAACATTTCAAATGTGTATTTAAAGTTAAGTTCATGTGGCACAATTCAGAGTAAACTTTACAAGAGAAGCAAAATAATACATTAGATTATCTTAAGCAAAATTATTTGGGGGCTCTGCCTCCACATCGATAACATTGGGGGGGGCCCCCCAAACCCCATGGAGTCGGCGCCTATGTCAACAGGATATTGTTGATAGGGTCATACAAAAAGAAGAAGAATACCTAATTGAACAACGAGAAGATACATTGTCGTAAACGACCGAATAGATCGAATTATAGAAGTTGCATGAACATGTGGCAACACTGCAAATTCTACCAACCGCCATATTTCGCTATCCTGGTTCATTCAGAGGCAATATTGATGTGAGTTTTCAATATTAATGATGTCTTTTCTAGGCGACAGATACCCGTTTTGATTTAGAATACGTGCCAACTGAATAAACTTCCCTACTAATGCATTTTCTTTGATTTGGAAACATTGCAGCAAAAACGTACATTTGTGTGTATGACGACGTGATACAGCTCCGCAGGAAAGTACTTTAACACAGACGTTTCCTCATTGGTTGCAGGAAACTCATCTTTTCTTGCGTTGGCTTTGTTGTGGACAAACGACAAAGGCTCGCGTAGAATCATTCCCATTTCTTCCCCTCAGATATTTCGCCATTCCAGGGAAAACAAACAGATGGACGAAAAAAGGATGTTTTCAAAGAAAATAAAAGCCACCTGGAGATGACAATCGATGAACTTAGATTCGGCTTCTTGTTTACAGATATCGCAGGAGGTGATGCCGTCAGGGACAAATAGGATTTCCCTTTGAAGTCTTCGTTTCAAAGCTGTTGGGAAAGGTGGTCACGGAAGAGAGGATCTGCCCTGCACTAAATCTACTGGTAAGTCGATTTAGCTCTTTTCTCTACTTTTCGAGCTGCGAAGATATTACGGCAACTTGTTAAATAACAGCGCCAAGTACACAGACTCCTCTCAGGTACAGGGATAGTGTTAGGCAAAGACAATATTCACAGCACAGAGAAATAAAACCACATTAATGCAGTAGATAAACTAAAGAGTTTTATTCTTTATTTATGGCAATTATAATGCGAATATACTTGAGACGAAGGCGAGGATTTCGCTTTGTCGATGAATTGACTCAACTAAAACGCATAAAACTCAATGCGTGGCTATCGGCAAGCCTATGATCACATTGACCTAGCTTGCGCCCAGAACTACCATACCAAGATGTATGCAGAACCCCGAGGAGTTCTTTTCAAGTTTGAAAGCTTCGTTGATCCGTGGCGAAAGTGTGTTATTTCTTACGCGATATCCTCGCTTTTATACTATTTCGAGAACACAGATTCAAGTACAGATGAATCACTCACTATTTACAAAAAGATGCTACCAACAAAACTGACATCTATGCATGTTTAGAAATACAAATGCGTATAGTGCACTCTCGCAAACATGAATATACATTAAACTACTCATAATAGAGCATAAAATACAATAAACAATAAACAAAAGATATACATTACAAACAAGGTGCATTATTACATATAATAATTACGCTTTCTTTCACGAAAATAAATATATTAGTGACATTTTCTACTGGTGACGTCACGTAAAAATATGGATCATATCATATATTTTTATATGAGAAAGGAAGAGAATCAAAGAAGCCACAGAGAGAGAGAAAAGGAAGGAGAAAGAAAACATGAGTTACAGTTGAAGAAGAAGAAATAAAGAAGCGAGACAACACGTGTGAGCGTACGGGGTAGGGGAGAGAGGAAGAGTGAAGCGTGAGAGAGAGAGAGAAGGCAATAAAAGAACGATATATATATATATATATATATATATATATAAATAAATAAACGAGACAGAAAGATAGAAGCTAAATTTGAAAAGAAAAGAGTAATTTAGAAGAAAAACAAACAGGAAGAGATAGAGAGAGTAGGAAGAATAGAGGAAGTAAACGCGAATGAATATTTACTAAATCTGAAAAAAGTTCGAAATATAGAAGGAAGATACAAGGAAAGAAAGAGACAAAGCAGTTACAAATAGAAAGGAGGGAGGATAGTTCGACACATTTTCCTCTTATTTCAAAGGGGATCTAGCCTTGATAACCTGTGGACTCTCATGAGTTATTATGAAGAACACAATTAAGCTGAACACAACAGTGTCAAAAGGACTGCTTTTCTACCTATTAGCTTCTAGCTACACTCTGGAACACACAACATCGTAGCTAAAGCTTAGTGTATTCGTGAGAATATTTTACGTTTTAAATACCTTTAATTGTGACACAATTCTCTCATAAAATACTTCTAATTGTGCAAATTACGTTCTATAAAATACCAGAAATGCTACAAGATTAAATATTTATTTTCTAGGTATCATAGAATCATGTACGTCCTAGTTCTGGTACTATTTACATTGAAGCACGTCTTAGGAGCGAGTCTACCTCCGTCTAACCTCTTTGCCTCCATCCACGCCATCTGGAAGTACAGATTCCTGACAGTAATTTTTCACGAAGAGGAGGCTGAGGGTAAGTTGCTCGTAGCATCAATTTCATACCTCTAGTAAGCTACTTTTCACTTCACAAGTTCATTGTTTTTAAAGTGCACCACATGGAAAGAAATCTCTTCAATTAGTTCAATTGTAAGATTGGATCACAGTACGACAATCAAGGTATAAGAATTTTAAATGGATTTCCCTCAGAGCATACGAGGCACGCTAGGCTACATAGGGAGGGAAAAAAAGTCCGTCATATTAATATGCGTGGGCCGGTGTTGCAGATTATTTAGTGACTACAAGTATTTCAGCTCAAAGTCTTTGCATTTATGACATTTATACTGACTATTGGAATACATCCATACTCTCATGCCCCTCCTAAACCACGTATTTTATTTTAATGTTTGTGTTTACAAATTGAAGATTAACAATAAGTGATATCCGACAATATTTGTGAGACAGGTTTTAAAATGGCAACACTACTAAACGGGGCGAAAAAAGCAGAAACATTTATATATATTTTTATATCGTGTTCGAAAATTAAGATTTTTCAACTACACTTCTGGACTTGTAACATGTAAGAAATACTTTACAAAAATCACCAGATCTCGTTTATCCCACACAATTGGGGATGGGGTGAAGGATTTAGCCTTGCCTAAGGTAATGGGAATTAATTCGTAGGCTCTGCCTTTTGGACATCCCTGAACCGACAGGAAATTACCCATTTCCCTGTCTATTCAGGCAAACTGAAATTTCTCCCGCGGCCACGTTCAATTATTCATCGCAGTCCATCACTTTCGGCCAGACCTAAAGTGAGGCACAGGTTAAACAGATGGGCTGATCTTCGTTGTAATACGGTTCCGTCTCGCTTTCACCAGCGCCATCTACGAACGGGATTGTTTGCGGACGATGCTGTCCGGCGAGCCTCATTAAAGCAATTGTAATTAAACGCGAACCATTTCCTGCGCCTATTGTAGTCCAAGCTAATCTCTACCACAGCGGATATTTCATATCCTGTATGTAACCATGAAGGAGCACAATTAGTTCACAGGCTATTACTTACGCTGCTATGCGATTAGAAGAAACAAAAAACTTTTGGATGAATACATGTGTACTAATTTGTGCTTCTAAAACGAACAGATTAACGATATCCATCGTCTCTGCTTCCTGCGATATTCTGGCTAACTTCTTACAACGTTTAAAGTGTAACCTCAGTGAAATTATTTACTCAACGAATATATATTTCAGAGATGGAAAGTCCACCGTTTTTATTTAATAACAGTACCTAATTCTTCATTCCTCATACATAGGTTACCTTACTACTTGAGGCAGTTTTGCCAAAACCTGAGAGCACAATTTCTCTTTTGAGGTGCAAAAGTTTCCTCTTGTCTAATCTTTCAATGGAAATTGCAATCACAAAACTTCACATAACTATTTAGATAAATGTTAGAATTTATTCAATGAATGAGAATAAGTTGGGAATAATGGGTAACTAGGATTTTGATGTAAAATGAATGTATGTTGCGAGAAACATCCCACAACTTTAATGTCATTGTTAGATCAATGCTGGTTCAGTTATTGCTATAATTTTATATATTAAGTAACGGAAGGGTATTGTTTGTTAAGAGGCTAAATTTAAATGTTTGATTATGGTTTGTTTTATGGAAAAATGTATTATACATTTCAAAATGATATTCTGAAATGCACCTAGAAATGTTTTTCATGAAATTTCAATTTTCCCTTTCCACCTAAACAAATACCTGAATTTCAGTTCATGTAGTAACATAGCTTTGAGGTCCAGCTTATCATGACTGTATTCCAGAATCATGGAGATTTGAATTTTCTCAATAATTTTCCCAAGCTATTGCTATTTCTTGTTAATGTTTTAGTATTTTTTTAAGCTGGAACTTCAATTTTGGTATCTACAACTTCACTCAGCCTTATCGAAGCAAGGAAAATAATAATAGTAATTTACTTTCTATTTTATTCCACAGAACACCAGCTAACAAAATATCTAGCAGTGCTGGGATCCATGTCTGCTTTCAATTACGTACAAATGGCAGCTATTAACCTGACATCTAGTGTTGAACTTACGGTACTAACTTCCAGGCGATATAACTTCAAAGAGTTGAGGTATGTCGTATCTTGGGATTCTACAGTGAAGGAGTTCGTAAAAGAGGTAAGTGGTGAATTACAGAAATAAAGTATACAAATGATATTTTGAAATATTAATAAAAATGAGTAGAGTGAAGTGCTATTTTGATACATTTCAACCCAGTTTGAGCTTAAACATAATTAATTAGTGAGATTTGAATATTAAAAAAAGCAATCTTTTGACGAAGACTTGTTTAAAACACATTTCGACACTTGATATTTTATAATCTGTGGTTATTTGTGCTTGGCAACTCTGTCTTTTAATGTCTCATTTAGTTTACTGTGCACAGAAATCTGTTCAGTAGCCGAAATCGTATATTCAGCTAACAAAGAAGCACATCGTAAGGAGTACAGTTAGATCCATGAATATTACCGTTCAAATTGTCCATGTCTATTTTCATGAACTTTTCTCTTGCATCCTATGTGTTTTTTAAGCGATGGATTTTTATGTATGCTATTGCATAAGTTGTCAACAGCTTGTTTTGAGTTTTCTTTTAATTCTTGAAGCTTTTATTGGGTCAAATAAAGTGCACGAACATTGTGATGGATAAGTTGCACGTGAACACTCATGGATCCCACTGTATCTGTGGACCACGTTTAAAACACCTACTTCTGATAGGGTATGTCCGAAAGATTTGTTCCGGACTTAACGTACATCGATGTATTTTGGTACTTTGATACATCGGTGTATTTTGTTGCATTCATAATGTAATGTGTTATTTCGGAAAGCAGGGTAGCACGGGAATAGAGTGTGGTCTGGCAACCGTGGATTAGTTTAACTTTTTCGAACAACGTACATGCGATATTTCTAAGTACCGTAAATATGTATTTTAAGAAGTTAGTCAACTGTTTACTTTGTATCTAGAAACACAGTCCTTCCTTGGATTATAACAGATTCCTTACCAACGATATTTCTTAGAAAAGCATTCTTGGCTTTATTTAAAACGTTTTATTTGTTTATTTATTCACTCTCTAAAACATGTTTAAACACTGTCTAAAACATGTTTCGAAAAAAAAAAACGCTTTATTTTTTCTTTTCTTTAACAACACATATTTTGCCAACCCTGCTGATACTTATGTGCTTGTGTTTCAGTCATTGAGTGAGTCACCACAATGCTGCTTATGGATTCTGGCTTCAGCAGCTTCTGGCTTGGGAAGCTACAACGACATGAGTGACATCTACGTTCCTTACGACAGCCAAGTCTTCTTAATCACCCAATTAGACGCGACATATCGCTTCCATGAAGTGTACCAAGTGACGCCAAACCATGAGCTTACTATACTTGAATTCGGTACCTGGGACGTCACATCCGGTCTACAGCCCTCCACAACTCATATCTGGGAGAGAAGGGCCGATTTGCAAGGTCTACGACTGACCGGAGGATCTTCATCCGTAAGTGCGTGTTTATTAACTGTTCTAAGAGTTTGAGAAAAGTGTCGAAACTGAATGTAGTACAGGTTTACACGCTAGGTGGCTCTAGTGGTACCGTTTTTATGAAAGATTATAGATAGATGTAGATGGAGTGGCAAGACCAGTTACTCGCCTGAAGCAAATAGGGCTGTTAACTGCCAAACTTTTCTGGTGGCGGCGCCACCCTCGTTGTGTTCTTAGATCGTAGGGACGTTTTTCGAATATACGATCTAAAAACTCGGTGCTGCTTGGATCTTATATCGATAACACTATGTTTAGAAAAATTGTAATGGAAGAAATCACACGTTACATTTCAATTTAAGTAGTTTTGATTCATGGGTTTGATTTGTGTGACTTCACTTGTGTTGTGGCTAATCACGAATATGAGAATGAGTGATGATATGATGAGAGGATACTTGCAAAGAACATCCGTGGAACCCGGACCCCTGGAGTCATAGCACGGCGCTAACAACTCCACCAACGGGGTCGGCTCAAGGCGGAAAACATTATGATGTTTCGGCGGAAAACATTATGATGTTTCGTTGGCATCTACTTTCTGCTTCCCTACTGTGTCTGGCGTTCGAACTGGCACCTGGTGGGAAAAATGCCAACTGTGCTGAAAGCCAACCTTTCGATTCGGACGAGTTCGACGGGAAAGAGCGTAGCGGCCCGCTTGCGGATTCCGACCCGCCACCCGGGTGGCACAGCACGTAGCCACCACTACCGAAGCGACAACTTCCAATAGTTACCGTAATTTAATTAGTAAGATACTTTTGAAGTAAACTGGCTTCTCTCTTTCAGGACCATCCCATGGTTATTATAACTCTCAAGAATGGAGAATATGTACTCGGTGGCTACGCAGGAGACCTCTGGTTGGAACTGGAGAAACTACTTAATTTCACGTAAGTGTGTGAAAGATAAAGGGTTGTAAGTGTACTTTACGTGCAGGAATCGGAACTGGAGCTACAGTTTAAAGTGCGCCTCTGTAAGAAACGGAACCAGGGATCCTTTGGCTACAAGTCGACTGTATTAGCCACTATGCTATTGAACCACACGAAACATTATGTGCGTATTAGATTTCTATATATCACTATGGCAGTTCTTGTATGCGCAGTTTGAAGCATGAAATGAACACTAGGTATTTTTGATTGATTAGGTGAATTGAAAAATGTTGTGATATACTTGTGGAGGGAATAATAATCAGGAATTAATAATAATAAATGGAAATACTCAAATCATTAGTAATGCAAGCTAAGATACCTAGCGTACCGTGGCTTCCATACTTCGTCGTCTTGACGTGTCTTGACACAATATGTAACTATTTGCCCCCCAAAAGGACCAAAGCTCTAGCCCTAGGATCATGGTCCCTAGAGGGGGGGGGGGGGTAAGGCCCCTCGAAACACTCTACTACGTCACACTTGGAGTCCCTGGGTGTTCCCGAGGGAACGCTGTGGATTACCTTAAGAAGGAAGAAAACAGCGAGAAAGTTTCCACCTGTCTCCGCAAGCTCTTAAGAAATTGGATGGCTTTGGAGAGGAGACGCCCAGCTTCCCAGTTTCATCCCCCCTCCCCGCCAGTGACGTCAGAAGACAAACAACACGTCATCAGAGTTGCAGATTTAATATGATTCACCCTGCAAACCACCAATCTTTTAAAGCAATTTCAAAGAGCTCGAAAATCTGAGATAGTAGCCTGTAACGGATAACATGTTCTCTCAGTTTCAACTGTCGATATCTCGGGAATGTATACAGCGTGTTTCAGGGCTGATGATACAAACTTTCAGGGATGATGGACAAGGGCACATGTATCAATTTGAGATAAGGAACACTGGTCCGGAAACGACTCAGTCGAAAGTTAAAAGCGAAAATCGGTGTAAGGTGGATAGCAAGATGGGGGTCCTGTTCCGTGGCCAGCTCGGTCACCTGATCTGACCCCACTTGATTTCTTCTTGTGGGGTCATGTGAAAAGTCTTGTGTACGAGACTCCTGCTGAGACTGAAGAGGCAATAATTCTCGCTGCCTGTGACATTGTTCGAACGAGCCTGGGGTTGTTCCAACGGGTACGCCAGAACTTTGTGCGACGATGTCATGCCTGCAGCGAAGCTGGGGGACGCCACTTTGAACAACTGTTGTGAATGTAGCAGTTTGTGAAACTTGTGCAGGTAATAAAAGTATTACATCTTCATACACCGATTTTCGCTTATAACTTTCGACTAAGTCGTTTCTGGACCAGGGTTCCATATCTCAAATTGATACATGTGCCCTTGTCCATCATCCCTGAAAGTTTGTATCATCAGCCCGGAAACACCCTGTAGAGCTAGAAACATGAAATTTAGTAGACAGCAGCAGAGTGATTGCCGTTACGCATCGAAGTTAGAGTTTTCAATTGCAATTCGTCGACAGATGGACATAACCCCAATTTATCAAATTTACAGGAGAGAGGAAATAATGAATTCTTACGAATACATGTGACTCAACCTTGCTGTTAAGGAATAGACGTAGAGATACTGACTCCAAATATATCTCATCAGAAAAGTCTATTTAAACAGAACTGAAAACCTCATTTATGCAGTTATATAGGCTACCTCTGTTCTCATACGATGAATTATGGGTAAGAAATTCTTACAAGGTACTGCATTATATTAATTTGTGAAAGAATTGAAATGGATTGTATAAATAATCACGTTATGTGATTTAGCTGGGTTATTAATTAGAAAGACATTTGTTAGTGGCTGGAAGTTGCGAGAAAATAATCTCTCGTTTATTGCAAGATTGCAAGGTAAAGGCAAATCCATAACCAATTGGAGCAGTTTAGTCATTATTACAACCCATCATAGAAGTACAGCGCCACATTTCAACCTGGTGGCGGAAAATTGAACTATTATTTCTTTATCGCCATCCTCTTCCCCATGGTCTGCATACTGGATTCACCAAATTTCAGAGTTCTACGATGCCTCAAACAGGCTACAGAGGGCTCTGAGTTGGGTAACTTTAATTCTGACCACCTGGTATATTGCAAAGGCCGCATCGGGTACAGAGCGCATTGAGTGGTAGACTCATGAATTTTCTGTGACGTGCCCAAGGGGGCGGTGGAAGTCATACCCCACCTTTTGCACCAGACATCTTGAAACGAAATATCGTCAAATGCAAATATCGTCATTTCCATCGTTGCGATTAGGACCTTTCATATGGTATAGTCATACTCAGAGTTACCAGGTTAACATACGGGATAAAATAGAAAAAAAGGAAAGAGAGCGAGAGAGAGAGAGGCGAGAATAAGAAAAGTAAAGGAGATGACACGAAAGACTAGAGGACAAAAGAAAGTTATGAAATACTCAGACAGGAAGCGGTTAAGCAAGAGAGAGAAGTTTTTGAATGAAGGCGAAAATAGAACAATAAAAATTAGCAGAAAAGAATTCAAATTTTAAAAAAATGGAGAATAAATATGCAATTGTTCCAAATTATTATGTCAAGTCACCAGGATTGGCATGCTTAAAACAACTGTGTTTTAAAAAAACTTGTTTTAAACATTTAAAACACACGGCTTTGTTTTTTCACAAATGTTTAAAACGTTTTAAACAGTGTTTTAAACTTTTTTTTTTCAGACTTGTTTAAAACACATTTTGATGGTTGATGTTTGTTAGCGTTTGTTAGTTTGTGCATATTTGCGTGTTTTGTAACTTTGCTTTTTCATTCAATCCGTGTCAATTTGTTTATTGTGCATAGAAATCTGTTCAGTGGCTGAAAATGTATATTGAATTAACAAAGAAACAAAGAAACATGTCGTGATGAATACCCGTGGGTCGTTTAAGACATCTGGCTATGTTTTTTTACAAGTGTTTGAAACATTTTCAAAATTGAATGCCATGTGAATGAAACAGTTTTGTTCCTCGTTTAACATATTCTGCACATAGTTGTTATTCTTGTTAATGTCAAGATTTTGTTGCATTCACGATAAAATGTCCAGTTTAGATTAGCTACCACGTGGACTGAGTGGGACCTGGCAACTGTCGGTTAGTTGAAGCTTCTCTAACAGCCTACAAGCGAGATTTAAGATTACCATAAATATGTATTTTAAATAAATTAGTCAAGCGTTTAATTTATAATAAGAACACAGTCCCTCCTTGGATGATTAGCAAATTCCTTATTAATCATTATTCTTAGAAAATAAGTCTTTTTGGTATTATGTTTTAAACGATTTGTTTAAAACATTTTTTTCGGTTATTGTTTAAAACACTGTTTGAAACACTTATAACATGTTTAAAACAAAAAAAACTGTTTTGTTTCTTTTTTAAAAAAACTCAAATTTTGCAAACCCAGCAAGTCACACTTGAAGAAATACACGTGTATTTTAAAACATGAGTTTGAACAGCTCCAACAGCACTATTACATTTCCGATCCCAAGATAAACCCTTTTGCTAAGACGTATCTTTGCAGCCATAAGCAACAAAGCAAGAAAGGACGAAACCGCAAGCATTCTTGCATCAACAAAGCAAGGAACAATTGATTCTGAACATCCTGAAAGTCCCAAGACTGAAATTCCATCAAGCTCGAACGTGAAAAGATTACAGATCTGCTCCTAGCAACAGCTGGCTGAAGGCAAGGCAGTGATAATCCTCGACAAAGTAGAAACCGCCCGAAGTTCTGGCAACTTCCAACCCGCTTCTTGCTTCACGGCAAATTAGCCTTTCCCGCTACACAAATCGTGCAAGGGAACTGTGGTGACTTTGAGATAAGCGTCTAAATATAACTCAATTTCCAGACCTGGCCACTCTGCTAACTCTTGTCGCTTTTGATGTTCCTTGCAGGAATTTCCCAGGTCTTTTTTGATTGACAGATTTTCCATTGTGCTTTGTTGTAAGGTCCGTTAGATGAGTGGTTTGCTTATATTTCAGTTGTTCAAAGTCTTTTTTGTAGGTTTGTGCACGAGGAAAGCATTTCCCCCTTGCACAGAACACTGAAACACTAATGTTCTTGTCTGTTTTATGTAATGTAAAACTTACACTGACGGGTAATACGCACAAAGTTTCAAAGAGTAACAGCTGCCACTGACATTATTAAACTTTTTACAAGTTGAGTAGCCAGTCAACTCATCTCTGCCAGGTTGAGTTGTGAAACGTGAAACCACCGCGAGACAGAAATGATGGGAGGACCAGAGTTGCCAACTGTACGGTTTTAACACTGGCATGCGCAGAATTGTTTTTCGAACTGGGCTGGAACTGTAAAGGTGCATACCTAGCTTCATTCTGAGGGGGATACACTGTAAAATATTTCGCAATTCCTGTTTTTAATTCGTTTCAAAGGTGTTCAAAGACAGAAGTGGTAGTCGGGGATCATTTTAAGGAGAGTTTAGATTTTTCCGACCACTTTACTGCTTTCTTTTGGAATTTTTGATTTTCTCAAAATTTCGGGAGGGGCTGTAGCCCCATCAGCTTCCCCACTGTGTACGCTAGTGGGATCCATACGTGCCTCACGATCTTTATTGAACCGAAACACGAAGTTTGTATTGTATTCACTGGCGTACGCAGAGGGGGCGGAGCAGATTGGGCTACAACCCCCTCCGAAATTTTGACAAAAAAAAATATCATTTTCAAATAGTAGCAGTGAAGAACTCGGGAAAAACCTGAGTGATAAATAATTCAACCCACCTTAAATTGACCATCGAGTGCAATTTTGGAAGGTATAATGTTCGAAATAAATACGAAATATTTATTGTGTATACCGTCCTCCTAGGAAAAAGCTATGTACAGTGGGATCCATAAGTATGACCGTGCAAATTGTCCATGACTATTTTCATTAATTTTTCTCTTACATCCTATGTGTTTTTAAGCGATGGATTTTTATGTATGCTGGTGCAGAAGTTGTCAACAGCTTGTTTTGAGTTTTCTTTTAATTCTTGAAGCTCTTATTGGGTCAAATAAAGTGCACGAACATGGTGATGGACAATTTGCAAGGTAATACTCATGGATCCCACTGTACTATTCACCTTTTAAATTCCAGTCCATACACAACACAAATCCTGCGTACGCCAGTGGTTGTACAATTTATATTTCATTGTAATAAACTCTTGAAGGCATGTTTCGTAAATAGGATTAAGGAAACAGATTTCGGAATATTTTCGAAATTTTAGTCACATTGAAGAGCACAGTTTGAGTGTTGGAATATACGGTTCAGCACCTTAATGGTTAATGCATTCCGGGGGCTCCAGCTACTTGCCTTCTTAAACACGCCCGTGTTCCTTTCCTCAGGACGAAGATAGTTACTTCGAAGGACAGAGCCTGGGGCAGCCCAATGGCGGATGGTTCCTGGAATGGACTGGTGGGGATGGTGCACAGGGGCGAGGCGGACGTTGCGATTGGGGGGTTCACCGTCACCGATCTTCGGTTTCAAGTCGTGGACTTCAGCATACCAATCCTCATGACTCGGTAGGTACTATTCTCTATAAACTGGCACGGCTTAATCAGTTCCTTATGATCTGATCTTTCAATTTTCGTCTTTTTCTACGAGGGCTGAGTCTAATGAAACCTTAATTTGGTTTTGTTCTTTTTCATTGTAGATTTCTTGCATGGATGTATTTAAGGGGGGGGGTTCAGAGGGTCCAGACCCCTTCGAAATTAAACAATGAAAATATACTTGTTCGGCATTTGATTTATAATCTAGCGTTAGTTATTTCCACCGAACTTACATTGGGATCATACGGCTTTCAAAGATGATTTATTGTTGTTATTATTGATTTGCTTTATTTTACTTCGCCTTTTGTGCCACTTTTGTCTAATTTGCGAAGATGGGGATGAGTGATGATATGATGAAATTGATGAATGGACAATCACAAACATCCATGACCAGGCCGGGATTCGAACCTGGTGTCGTAGCGCGAACACTACCACTTATAACAATGTTCATAAAACATTAATCACGTTTACTTTTCGTCAACATTCGATTCTTTATCTATTTGATATTAATTTCTTTGACTAAGGCAGTTGTTTTTATACAAATTTTGGTGATGTAATCTAGATAATGAATACGTGCTGTTACATCTCTTGTTTAAAACAGTCTTTTTATCTATTCATGCAATAATAACAATACAATATTAATTAAATTGGATATTTTAATTGATATTTTATTTTAATATAATTATTTTAGTTCAAACATTTATATTATCATCATCTCTGAGTGACTTCGTTCGTACCCCCGAAATATACAGCGTGTCCATAAATATACTGTCATACTTTAAAGTGGTATTACGTCGCTTTGGATAATCATATTTAAATGAAATTGGTGACATTTGAAAGAAAAACTCAAATATTTTTGTGCATGTCAACAATGGACATCAATATCAGAAATGGACAACAATGAAAGAGATCAAACATAGAAACTGAAATAAATTCACTCCTGACAACAATGGACGATGCGGGTTTATTGTTGGATATTTAGCAGACAGGCAGGTTACATGTGAATGTTTTCCTTTAAACTTGTGTTGTTATTACAGAAGATTTAAGAACGTAGTTGGTGTGTTTTAGAATATCATTACACGCAGAGTTTGGTGAACGTGTTGGTGTGTTTTTATCATTCCACGCAGAGTTTGGTGAAGGTTCAGCGTGTTTATAGGCGAAGGTTTCAAAATCAGGCTCCTTCAGACACGTCAATTTTGAAGTGGTACCGGGATTTTGTGGATCGTGGCTGCATATGTCATCAAAGGAAAGGCCATTCAGGGAGACCACCTGCCAATGCGGGAATTGTGGAACAAGTGCGGGAGGCATTTGTTCGTAGTCCTAAGAAGTCTGTACGTAGAGCTAGTTAGCAGTTGAACATCCCTAAATCCACCGTATCTAAGATCCTGCGTACGCGACTGAAGTTTCACCCCTACGAACTGCAATTAATGCACAAGTTGAAACCTGATGACCCTGTAAAACGGTTAGATTTCTCTGAACATTTTATGTTACTAATGGAGGATAACGTAAATATGTCAGGAAAAATAATTTTCAGTGATGAGGCAACATTCCACGTTGGTGGAAAAGTGAACAGACATAATGTAAGGATTTGGGGGAGTGAGAATCCACATGCAATTTTGGAAGTTGAAAGAGACTCCCCTAAAGTGAATGTCTTTTGTGCCGTATCGAAACGTCAAGTCTATGACCCATTTCCCTTTCGAGAGGCCAGTGTGAAAGGTCCAGCTTAACTTGACTTGCTCACTGAGTGGATATTTCCACAATTGGAAGAAAATGAAGGCAATGAATTTATTTTTCAACAAGATGGAGCACCTCCTCACAGGAATTTACATGTTCGGAAACATCTGAATGAGCGGCTTCCAGGAAGATGGATTGGACGTGCCGGAAATGATGATAATGTCTTCTACAATTGGCCGCCTAGGTCACCTGACTTGCCGGTCTGTGACTTTTTTTTATGGGGTTACATAAAAGATTGTGTCTATGTACCCCCATTGCCTCAAAACCTGCAAGAACTGAAAATTCGCATCACTTCTACAATCTAGTCCATCCCTGTGGATATGTTGGAGCGTGTGTGGCATGAATGGAAATATCACCTTGATGTCTGCAGGGTCACTCGTGGGGGCCACATTCAATGTCTATGAGTTGTAAAATAAAATATTTGAGTTTTTTCTTTCAAATGTCACCAATTTCATTTAAATACGATTATCCAAAGCGACGTAATACCACTTTAAAGTATGACAGTATATTTATGGACACGCTGTATTTTCTAGATACGTGTATAATTTTTTGCATGTATAGGGTTGCACAAATTTGCCAATTTTGGGCATAGATTTCTTGTTCAGTGTTGAGTAAGCTTGCAGCTGGTTTGAAAACCCATTACCATTGTTAATTATCATTGAGGAACCGATTTTATCCAGGTTTTTATTCAACGGAGTAAGATATGTAGTGAATGTGGCAACACCGCACATATTGACTTCACAATGATGTCCGTTGACCGTGGAAACTGCGGGCTGCTACACTTCGTCATTCATTTCCACAATTAGAATACTGCTGTCCCGTCTGGTTCATGGCGTGTCCCACTCAGCTCTCTATAATCGATTCTCTTCTTCACTTTTTGCCTGGCTATAGTTCGTTAGAGGGTTCCCTCATGCAATTTACAACGACGCTTCTCTTGTCCTTTCTAAAATTAGACTCCCTACCACCGTCGTGTCGTGTATGCACACGCAGAGGTTAAATGATTCACACACGTAGGTACTTGATAATGTAAAGATTAACACGAGGATACAAAATAACAACGATTTAATACTAAACTTACAATAACCATTTCTAAGAGTGCTGAACACACAATCCCTAAATCAATAACTTTACAAACAATTGAATATCGATTCAGATATTGTGCACACTTAACATTCCCCCTCTTCCTTATTTGACATAGTTACATTTCAGTCTATCAGGCGGTTTTCTCTGTCGAGAGGACCTCCTACACTGATGCTTCTGTTGTCGCTCATGTGGGCTGCAGGAATCATCCAAGTACGATGTAGATGGTTTGTCATCCGGCGTAGAATCTTCCGGCGCCACAGAAACACTGCCATTACTTCCAGTTTTTCCTGTAATGAATAAGTCTTCATCGCAGAAAACTGATCCGCCGTCTTGACCTGTATCTGGTCCATGAATTCGTTCATCATTATCCTCGATTTCTAACTAAATTATCGTCGCCATGTATAAATCTCTGTCGTGTGTGCACACGCAGAGGTCAAATGATTCACACACGTAGGTACTTGATAATATAAAGATTAACACGATGATACAAAATAACAACGATTTAATACTAAACTTACACGTCGTTTGCTGAATGATTTCAATTATCCATACAAAATTGTCAATGGCAAAATCCGATGCAACACACTCCTTCAGGAATTCCACTTTCGAGTGCCTATGCGCACACAACACGAACTTATTTTACACAGAAAAACCTACACTCGAAATTCAAAATAAAACCCTCTTCTACAGACTCCCCACTAAATATAATGACCTCCCATCAAGTGTTCACATGTTTTTTCTCGGAATGTCTTCTATCAGAACATGATATAAAAAAAATGCCATCTTTGACTTATTTATATTAATCTTTTTTGTGTTATTTTGTTATTTTTATATTTGCTCTTTTCGTCGTTGGCAATTTCAGCGTAAAATGGCCATCCGTGTTGTATTTTAAATTTCCTCAATAAATAAATAGTAATACGACACGTTAAGGGTTTAGGATTTTCTGTTTTATCCAATTAAAGAGAGTCCACTGTAGCTAATAGAAAAATAGCATTAGCATATTATACATAAATAGCATTAATACAAGTATTATTATTATTAGCACGTTTTAGAAAACGTTGCAGTGTTGCATGTCATCTGATTAACCAATTGTACAGTGGGATCCACGAGTGTTACCGTGCAAATCGTCCATCACCATGTTCGTGCACTTTATTTGAGCCAATAAGAGCTTCAAGAATTAAAAGAAAACTCAAAACAAGCTGTTGACAAATTCTGCACCAGTATACATAAAAATCCATCGCTGAAAAGCACACAGGATGTAAGAGAAAATTGAATGACACTAGTCGTGGACAATTTGCACGGTAATACTCATGGATCCCACTTTACCAGGCAGCGAGAGGGTTTGGAATTTGTAATTTAATTTGCTCAGAAATTTTCATTACGAATAGTAGTGGAAATATCCTGATTTATTTGAATTCTTTGGTGTTCAAAGCACTTGCTAAATTAGTTTAACGATGTTGACCTGAGGATATTATAAGGTTTCCTTAGATCCAGTGATTATCAACTAATTTAGATCTAACTTTATGGTTTAGATTTGTCAAAATCCTAGACATAATCGAACTATTACTCTTTGTGATTGTACCATTTATTAATACAGTAACTTTTTAATTCGAACTTCAAGAAGACACGAAAAGGTTCGAATTATCAAAGGGGAATAAAGTTCTGTTCGAATTACCTATTAATTTGAATTATTATCCAAGTTCCAATTTATTTATTTTCGAGGGAACTGTCACGTACACAAACTGCGTTGCTTTTCTTTGAAATAAAGGACCATAGATGGCAGCATGCAAGAGGAACAACGGTTATAAAAGATGCTGCATAAATAAGTTTGGAAAGTGGGTAAGAGATGGCACCACCCAGGAGAACTTATACGATTGTAAATAGAGACAACGGAAAGAGCAGATGTGATGAAATAACGATTGTATATATTAATACTAATTATAAGGAAATAAATAAATAAGTTTAAAATAATAACAGGATATAAATAAGGAGAAAAGGGGAATTATCATTCAGTAATGACATAAGCGATTAAGATACAAAAGTAAAGAAGTCGAATTGCAATTTCGATTTTGTGTCTTTTTCGGTTCCCACGAACTGAGAGTTTCGTGCGGCTTTTGGGTTGTTTTCCCCAGGTGTAGCGCCATTTCTCGGCAGCACCCAAGCACATTTGGAGGCGCATACATTGTAGCTCCAAGTTAAGGTTAGCGCCGGCCAGGCGGCGATCTTTAACTAACCCCTTTCTCTTTGTTTGTTTGGGAGATCTGTTTCATTAATATTTCCATCAATTTGAAAAGATCGATAAAGAAAAGAAAGAAGAAAAAAGTACACAATATGTATTACAAGAAGAAGCAGCCGTAGCAATTATAAGAAGAAGAATCATTATTAATTATAAGAAGAAGCCTTATTAATTGCAAGAAGAAGGCAATTTAATTATTAAATACAAGGAGAAGAAGATTCATTAATCATAAGAAGAAGATGCCATATTAATTATAAGAAGAAGATGCCATATTGATCATAAGAAGAAGAGGCTATAAGAAGAAGATGACATATTGATTATAAGAAGAAGAGGCTATAAGAAGAAGATGCCATACTGATTATAAGAAGAAGAAGCCATAAGAAGAAGATGCCATTTGATTATAAGAACAAGAAGCCCGAAGAAGATTGGTTAGAATTAATAAAAAATAAAAATAGAAGAAAATTACTGTATGAAAAGACTTCAAAAGTTATTTAATATTTGTACATAATTAATCAAGAATATAGTACGAATTGTACCCTCAGTAGTGGGTTAAATCTACTGTTTCTTTCCATATATTTGTAGCGTTAGTAACCCTGATCTGTGCCCAGAGGTATCTCATTGTCTCTCCCCTGTGCTACGCTGGTAGGTGTTTACGCGAGGGACGTGGCACTGATTAATGGCGCCCAACGTGGAAGTAAGAACGCGAGGGACGTGGCAGAACATTAATTAACAAGTTCCAAAAAATTAGAAATGTATTTAGGAGTATCTTGTTGGCATTAGAATTTATGGTACCGTGGTTTCATGAACGCAGGGAACCACTGTTTTTGTACACTCCTGTTCTAATAAAGTGGCACATATTTCAACTGTCAAACCTCATACAATATGCCACATTATGTGAACAGGAGTGTACTTATGGTGGAGCGGATTTCGTTGATGCTTTCCTGTCAATTTTACATCCCCTAATTGCACATCAACACGGTAATGGACATTTAGCCTATCATTTCATTTCCCACCGTCTTTAGCGTGGGATGTACAAATATTACCAAGCAAATTGTCCAGCACCATGTTTATTCCATCTGCTTTACTACCCGACCCCAGTGGAGGAGTGATTATAGCAGCGTGCTAAGACGCCAGGGGTCCTGGGATCGAATCCCGTTCTAGGCATCGGTGTTCTTTATGAGTGTCCCTTCATCATATCATCAATCATCCTTGCGATTGACCAAAAGTGACAGAAGAGCGAAGTAGAATAAACCAAGTCAATCAACAAATCAATTGTTTTACCCAATGAGAGCTTCAATAATTGAATTAAATCATCAAACAAGCTTGTGACAATCTCTACTATATCAACGTAAATATCGATTCCTTAAAAACACGTAGGATGCAAGGGCTGTGAACAATTTGCCGGGCAATACTTATGCATCCGACTGTACGTCCGCCATTTTACTGTAGTTTCACTGTTCGTAGTTCCTGGATCGAATGCAGTTCATCTTCAGATTGGACTCACGAACGAATGACTGCATTAGCCGACGGCAGTCTTCCCGAGATTTAGGGAAGTTTTGGCGAGTTGAGAAGCGGCTTTACCGCAGCTGGAGATGGGGGAAATCTCTCTCCAGGGATAAATTGAAATAGACCAACCGGAAATTCAAAATGAGTGTGCTTCGCAGGAATTCCGAGTAGATTTGCGGCCAGACGAAAGCTACGTTCCGCTTCAGTTTTGCAAGCAGTCGAGAAACTTGCTAGAGACTTCATTCGCTCGTGCTGTTTCGAGCTTGGTCGAATGAATCATCACCGTCTGACGCTCTGCACCAGACCCTTATGGTCTGATATTCTAACATCCAGTGGCGTAGCAACATATCGCGAGGCCCTGGGCGAAATCAGAATGTGAGGCGCCCCCTCGTTTTTAAATTTGAATGGATATAAAATCGTCAGGAGTACAGTGGGATCCATGAGTATCAGTAGCGTACGCAGGATATCATCAAGGGGGGTGTTATTTCGAAAACTTTCTACAAATTCACATTACCATTGTTTTATTATACTTTAATTAATTAATTAATAATAATAAATTAATTAATAATTCGTATAATTAATTAATTAGTTTAATTACTACTAATAATTACTACTAATGCAGCTGCTATTTATGAAAGAAATAGAACAAAATTATATTTCTTTTGTTTCTTTGTTACAAAATAATTGTCTAGTCAGCGGTTATTTGTATATGATAAGTCAGACATTTTAAGTGTGAAGAAAATCCATAAAAAAAAGCAAATACATTAAATTTATTGAAATAATCGAAATATGAAACTCATTCAAGGAGCCGCGCTGGTCTAGTCTGACAACTTCGTGGGATATCCGGGTTCGATTCCCGGAATTGGTTGGAATTTATCCAGCCTTGTCTCCGCACCCAGTAGTGTTGCCCACGGGACGAGACGGGACAGGCTTTTAAAAATTCGAGACGAGACGAGATTGACCATGTGTCATAAGACAAACGAATATTTTCGAGACGAGACAGCATTTCCACGAGACTCCACGAGACGAGCGAGACAGGCCAAAGTCTCGTCTCGTGGGCAACACTAGCACCCAGCCTCATAGCAATGGATACCTGAGAGCAACCCTTGGGGATGAAGGCTGCCGGAGGATGGTGCTGATCACATCACCTGCAAAATAGTTCGAGATCGAGAATATTTGGGGCCCACCACACCACTACGTGTGCCTTCATGGCAAGGTGCTATATGCACGGGGGAATTTACATTACCTTTACGTATGGAACTCGCCCAGGATGATGATGAAGCGCGAGAATACATGTTGCTAAATTCCACTGAGTCTATGTTTTCGTTGAAAAGTAAGTTTATAGACATTCCAACACATTTATCACTTCTAGGTGATTCACAAAGCACTTCTTCAACATTATTTAATGATGTGGATGTAGACTCAGCATCACTTGAGAGTTCACAAGGGGATGTGAAATCAGTACCGGGAAGAACGTTTGCAATAAGGTCGGCACACTGCGACGAAGCAAGGAATTTTCACAATTCTCGCGAGAGTCACTGCGCGACTTTTTGCAAAAAGAATTGCAAAATTGAACTTTGCAGCCACTTAGATTGTGTTTGGAATGTTGTGTTTTTCTTCATGCTGCATGGGAATAATAATCCAAATTATTATTATTATTATTATTATTATTATTATTACTGTCGCAGATCTTTGACTGTGATAAATTAGCCATTTTTAATTTTTTCTACAGCATTTTCCATATTATTTCAAAAGCTCAAGGGGGGGGGGTTTAAACCCGGTAACCCCCCCCTTGCGTACGCCACTGATGAGTATTACCGTGCAAATTATCCATCACCATGTTCGTGCACTTTATTTGACCCAATAAAAGCTTCAAGAATTACAAGAAAACTCAAAACAAGCCGTTGACAACTTCTGCACCAGCATACATAAAAATGCATCGCTTAAAAACACACAGGATGTAAGAGAAATATTAATGAAAATAGTCATGGACAATTTGCACGATAATACTCATGGATCCCACTGTACGTCAGTGAATAATCATATTTAAATAACAATAAATTATTGAAGAAAATGATATTTAATAATTTCACTCAACCTAAAAATGTATATCCGGGAGCTGAAATATGGAGCTGTGGGAATATCCATTGCCTTCTTGAGTTGCAAACAACCCAAGCATTTAAATGCCTCGCACTTGCTTCGAGACAGTTGGGGTGCTTTATTGTTAACATATTAAAATCGTGAGTGCAAGGTCGAGAGAAAGAAGAAAATACAAGACAAAATGTTTTTTATTCGAGAAAATAATAAATGGGTAAAAATGTCCAAGCAAGTTATCGTGAATTTTTGCATACATTTTTCACGCGAGAAATATTTTTAATTTTTCCGGGCCCCTTACGCTTATAGCCCGCCCGCCTGTATGCTACGCCCTGATTTGACGTATTATAACGTTTAACTAGAATTTGAAGCCATATAAAAACATAATGTTTTCATTTTATTGCCCACAAAAATTAGCCTTTTCCATCTCCCCCCCCTCACTTCTATTTAATACATTTTTTGTATCAACCCCCATGAGACGCGAGACCCCCGGGCGGTCGCCCACTTTGCCCACACCTTGCTACGCCACTGCTAACATCCACCAGACTGTCGCAGTTATTGTCACTTTAAATCAATTGATCTGAATATTCGTGCTTCGTGTTCAGAATTCAAGCAGATTGAACTATAAACTCCTGGTAAATTACAGAAAGAGTAGTTAGCAAAGTTTGGTTTGATTCACTTTACCTTCCAAGTGCAATCTGTTGTAAGGAATATGATTATGTTGAGTGGGATCCATGAGTATTACCGTTCAAATTGTCCATGACTATTTTCATAAATTTTTCTTTTACATCCTGAGTGTTTTTAAGCGATGAATATTGATGTAGCTGGTGCAGAAATTGTCAACACCTCGTTATTAGTTTTCTTTTATTTCTTGAAGCTCTTATTGGTTCAAATAAAGTGCATGAACATGGTGATGGATAATTTGCACGGTTATACTCATGGATTCCACTGCACCTACTTATGACTATTTATTTGATCATACGGGTTAACTTAACATTGGGAATCTTTCAACTACAGCACCTTGAATAACGTAGTGTGGAAAACGGCACGGTTCTGCGCTCTCTGGCTGGTTCCACTCGAAAATGATCCGCTAGAGGCGCTGGTGTTGGACCCGATGCTTGGTATTCGTCTGCTTATAATGGAAGTAAATGGAGTTTTTGCTGCAACGTCTGATTCTTTTACATGAAGCATTTCTATGAATGTGATAATTGCTATGATATTTGGTACAGTGGTCGCGAAGATATTAACGAACATTCTAGACAGTCGACCACGTCCTGTTATCGTCATACTTTCGTTAATAATACGGGAGAAAAAATACGCGTGGAATGCTCTTGGCAACTAAATTTTTGTGTATGAATTAGGTTCATTATTATTATCATCATCATCATTTCTTTTAAAGATATACACACTGAAGCATTTGTATTTTTGATATTTACTGTATCTTTTCTTCCGCTTTAAACTAATCGCGGCGATGATGATAATGATGATTCCATGAAACGACAAGGGGAACCCAAACAACTTTCTTAGTGCCATCGACATGAGTGTAAGGAAACTTTCAAACCAATGGGACAAGCGACACGGGATGTTCACACTGTCACACTAGTGACACACACTTCCAGACTGTAAAATAGCATTCATTGCACATGAGGGTCCAAACAGCAAACGACACGTTCATATGGCATATTCGCGTGCTACTTGTTACTTCGGTCGGAAAGCTCCTTAAAGAAAGGGTGCTCAGACCGAAGCGACGCGCTACAAGGGGAGTTCCCAACTAAGTGACAAGCGACATGCTGCCTTCAGTCTATTGGCAAGCGTTCGCTGCTAATTGTGCGAACAACAGATAGGCGACGCGACAAACCGCACATTACAACAACAGATCTAGGCGACACGATAAGCCACACGTGTCGCTTTGTCGCTTGTGCGTCGCTCAAACTGGTCCATTTCCTCAATAGCTTGCAACATGTTGCCGTGTTTTGTTATTCGCGCATGCGCGATGCAATGAGTGTCTAAGCGACAAGGTGCACGCGACACTTATCGCTTGAGAATTTCACCAACCGAACGCTGGCCTGTGCTTCCCGTCATGACGCTACGATGTGAAATGTTGCTCTTGATTGGCTCGTTTCCAAGCAACATGTGTCGCTTCGGTGTGAAAGTTGCCTTGGATCGAAGGACCCGTGTCGCTTCGGTGTGAAAGTTGCCTTGGATCGAAGGACCCGTGTCGCTTTGGTGTGAAATCCTCGTATCGTTTGTCGCGTGTTACTTTGGTGTAAAATCTCCTTGAGGAAACGGTGCAGTCAGAGCTTGTGTCCCTACGGTTCGAAAGGCTGCATTGATTACGGACTGCTCGCTTCCAAGCGACACTTGTGGTTTGTCGCCTCGGTATGAAATATCTATCAGGATACTATTTATATTCTAATAACATAGAAAAATAAAACTCTAGTACACAATCCAACACCTGACGTCCGGAATCACTTTGCGATGTTTCTTGTGTTACGCATGCTATTTATTTATTAATTTTATTTTACTTTTCTTTCCAAATTAATGTCATTTCGTGACTGCAAATCACTCCACAAATATAACTGTTTCCATCAATTCACTTACCGCCTTTCTAGAGAAACAAATCTACACAATATATTCCAAAAGCTAACTAAGCCGCATTACTTTCATAACAAAATTAGCACCTGGTTCGATCGCACTGCCATCTATGTTTGTCATTCGTCTGGGGAACTAGTTTCTTGGGTCGTTTTCCACACTACGTTATTCAAGGCGCTGTACTTTCAACATAAAGTTGTCAGAAACTATACTAGATAATATGACGTTTTTAAGCACTCTAGGCGTAATACACAAAGAATACACGTCACTTTGCTTCGGTAAAACACAACCTGGGATAAAGAAATAAGATACTTACAATTTTTTGATTTCAGCTTCAACCATCTTTCTTTCAGTAGTGGTCGTGATAATTTTTTACCTCATTCTTTATTGATATTTTTTCTTTCCAGAATCGAATACAAGTGGACATAATTTCTACAAAGTTTTATATTAACAAATTTGAATAGTTTTTTTTACAATATTGTCTCATTTTAACTTATTATTGAATAATTTGAAATAAAATAGGTTTTAAAAAAAATCGCTCCTATGTTGGGATATGGTTTGCTATGGTGAACAATAGATGGCTCTGGACTTATGAGTATTTTTCTAACATTTTTGTTTATTGTATCTGAATGTTTTACCGTGGTGGAAATGAGTTAATATCTTGATCTTTTTTACAAAATTTAGAATTTTATTTGAAATTGAGAAGATAAACCACATGTAGGAAGATAACAAAGCTTAATTTCTAATTGCCATAAAGAAAAATGTATGTAATTTCCTTTTATAGAAGTAATAAGAAAGCTAAATTTTTCTTGCCAAATGGCTTTCATATCAATATTATGATGATATTGATATATGGCGCTCAACAAGGGTTCGAACTACACGACCCTGAATGTCCCAAACCATCCACTGCACAACTCAACCAAGACATTTTACATGAAATTTTAAAATGTACATAAGTATGAAATTTTTCTTGTACAAATGATATAATTACAATTTGTTTTTTGAATATCCTGAACTTTTCTGTTTTGTTTTGAAACATTTACCTAAATAAATTTATTTCACAATGATTTTTTAGTTTTACTATGTTTATATGGAAACATACAAAGGCAAAATGATATTTGTACATAATAGAAATCAAGTGATAAAGATTGTGATGTGAAATTATGAAATGAACCCACATCATATTGAAATATGCTAGCTTAATAGCGTAATGCTATACAAACAAGAATAGTAAATATGGTATAATACCTGAGTGAATGACTAATTCGCAATGACAATATGCAACAATCATGTTACAAAATAGTAGTAAGTTCTACAAGAAATTTTTAACGAAATTCAGCAGGAAGCACTTTGCTACTTCCAATCTTAATGCAATACAAGAAATAGTACAAACTCTTCATTTATGAGCAAGATGCATATATATATATATATATATATATATATATATATATATATATATATAAATATATTTATTTTTGCTGACCTCACATTGTCAACATGAATAAATAAGTTTAAAGAATGAATATTATGTATGCAGTATATTTGCAACTGAGTGTGTGTACACCACATGTCATTCAAATGCCAGTTATACCTGAACATGGACAAAAGAAGCATATTGAAGGAGCATACAAATTTTACCTTCAGCAGTAACTAATTAAACACTGGGCATATTCTTTTACATGTAAGTGTGTGGAATGCCATATCGGCGCAATACCACCTTATTAATCTTGCAAATTTAAAATTTTGGTTATTTGCTCTTGCATATATTATGCTAACTGAGTATTAACTATGAGTGAAAGCACAAAATTTGTTAACTGGTTATTCCGACTATTTACACACCATCAGTGTTTATGCTCATTGCATACCAAGATTGAATATTCAAAAATTAAGGTTGCATACCTTAACTATTCACAAAGAACAAAACATTTAAGGAAAATCTATCTCCGATGAGCTAGGTACAACTTACATTATACTGGAAAATAAATATTATGTGATTTTATAACATTACCTTGAGAAATCTAAGGGTATTACATATACATTTTTATCACATTTAATATACCACTCTACAGAGCTTACGCGTCTATGTGTATATCAAGTTACAAAATATTACCAAATTTACATTACTAGAAAATATTGCATACCTTGTACTTTACTATTTCTTTTTTTTACTATTAAATATATATATATATTACCATGCACTTATGTCTGAATAATTAGAAAAATTAAACACTCAGTATACTTAAGCTAAAATGGGATTGCATTGATTAAAGTGATTATTTCAATGAACCAGACAAATTACCATCTAAATAAGAAATACCATTTTTTTTACACCATAAACTTTGTTACTTAAAATGCCGTGTATCTACAATACTGCCACAGCAACTTTATAAAAATCGAATTTTTATATATATGCTTGTATCTATATGGTATTAATTGAGCATGAACCATGAATGAAAACTTAGACCTAATTCGCCACTCACTTTCAAGATTGAACATTCAAAGTACAGTAAATCACAAGAGACAGACTACTAAATACCTTACATGTGACTGAGACACTGAACGAATTAATGGAATACTGAAAATATAACTCACTATCTAGAAGTCAAACATTACCCTAATTACCATAATGCCTTTGAAATATTTGTTTTTAGTGGAGGTGTGGATACCAAAT
The DNA here is from genome assembly GCF_977018435.1 of Lepisma saccharinum. Classification (NCBI taxonomy): domain Eukaryota; kingdom Metazoa; phylum Arthropoda; class Insecta; order Zygentoma; family Lepismatidae; genus Lepisma; species Lepisma saccharinum. The sequence goes on along the minus strand of NC_139244.1, from coordinate 6,249,611 downwards.
TGATCTCTACAAATTTTTGTTGTTACAATGCCAATACAATTTCAGGTAAGATTTCTCCTAGTGTCATGTTATGAAGAACGAACTTTGCGATCGATTAATAGCATAAAAGTGAACAGCTGGCTGCAAATGTATCACAAAGTACATTGCACTTCGCCATATTTATTAATTTGTTATTATTTGGAGTTCAAGAATTAAACATAAATTCAAAGACACCAGAATACAAATGCTGGACTAGCATCATGAATAATAATGTTATTTTGAGACATGAAGGATATAAAAGAAAATAAATGTATTTATTTTGCAGCTGACTGTACCAATAGCGATATTTAAAAACTGATACTTGTCAAATCTCAAACTACCTGATTTAAGATTTTGCCACTAAAGCAGTTTACGTTACATCAACATACCTAGATGTGTGCACATATAGAGATATACATGAAGATACATACACACTTATCATCTCTAATATTTTAATGTACTACCTACCACTCAACTTATTATTAGAACATAATTCATAGTACACTTATGAGAAAACAAAAGTAGTTAAGTTACTATACATAAGCTTCAATGGCATTACATTGCATGCATATGGTTAATTCTATTATTTAAACAATCCAACCACTGCATTATGGTAGTACTAGGAAATTTTGTACTGTTCTGGTTTCATCACCTTAATATGCTGAACATGGACAAGAAAAATAATGCTGCAGTGCACGTTACTTAACATTTTCTTTTAACATATTACGTTGCACTTAACTTTTTTTTTTTACGAAACACTTATGAAAGAATAAGACAACATGTTAGTAGTTATGTACCCCCGTTGAAGTCGATAAATCAATTGATTGGAAAAGATCGATCAAAGATCAATTGATGATGTAGCTGTGTGGGCAAGCAAGTGTGGTGGTTTTGAGGGTTTTGATTGGTTGTTGGGAAAAAGTGGGCGGGGCTTAATGATATGGGTTTCCTGTTACTGAGGAGCTTGATAAATGTTTCCGGGGGGTGTTTTCGTGGGCTTTGATAAGTTTGGCGGGTTTCCTGTTGTTAATGAGTGATTGATAAGTGTTTCCGGTCTGGGGGGCGTTTTCGGTGGCTTTGATAAGTTTGAGATTGCGGGAAGTGTTTGCTGTTGTTAATGAGTACTTGATAAGGGTTTCCGGTTGTTGATGAGCTAGGTGGCTATTTTTTGGGGGGCGTTTCCCGTTTGAGACCGTTGATGAGTCTGATATTCCTGGAAAAGTGTGTAACGTTTTTCTGTCTGAATAGAACATGCCCGAACATGTTTTGGGCGTAGGTTTGGATGAATTTGCAATTTCAGGGAGTCACGTGACTGTTTGTGACGTCACAAATGGAAGTCACGTGACCATAATTGGAGTACGTGTTTCCGGTGTCTGAGGAAAGATGGCGTTGATGAGTTTGAAATTCTGGGAATCGTGATACGTGTTTCCGTTGTTTGATGAGAGATGGCGTCTAAACTGTACTAGGAGTTGAAGTAATAAAACCGTTTGTACATACAAGTAAATGTTATTATTGTATCGAAATAAATAGATGTAATATACTTACAAAATTCTCTCCCTCCACCAATGCAGCACTGTACCAGTCGAGGCGTTACGGCAGAATGAAAAATCTGCAGTGATGGTCACAACACATGCATATCAGTTCTGTGTAGGGTTTGGTCATTAGCGGTACGGATGCAACGTCGTTGCTGATTATGCATGCCAGAGATAACCAACCACAACTTCCGCGTTGAGTCTGCGGCGGGGCTTGATGATATGGGTTTCCTGTTGTTAATGAGGAGCTTGATAAGTGTTTCCGGTCGGGAGTTGAATTATGGTTTTTGGGGGGCGTTTTCGGGACTTTGATAAGATTGCGGGTTTCTGTCGGTTGGGGAATTGATAAGATGGTCTCCTGTTGTTAATGATGAGGTGACGGTTTTCTGGGAATGTTGATATGGGTTGAGGTTTCCTGTTGTTAATCAGGAGGTGACTACGGTTAGTTTTCTGGGAATGGTGATATGGGTTTCCGTTGGGGGGCGTAAATGACTGTTGAAGTTGATAAGAGTCGACGGTTGAGAAGATAAAGGAGTTGGAAAGAAAATATGTTGGGATGTTGAAGCGATATGGAGAGATTGTGGAACACGTGTTGGGACATGTCGGGTGTTTCTTGGAATGGGCATGTAGAAGTTCGTGGGAACGTTGATAAGGTATGACTGTGTGCAGGATACGTTAGTAGGCGGTGGAATGGAGAGCGGGCAAAAAGGAAAAAAAGTTTCCGAGAGGCAGCATGTGAATAGAATAAAAAAAGTTGTGTTCTCGGAGGAGGTGGAGATTCATAGTATACCGGGAAAAGAGGAGGACCGACGAGGCACGTGGGCGTTGGATGCCTTGCGCGAGAGAATGCGCAGAGAATATCAGGGAATTTGAGGAGGGGTAGGTAGGTATATAAAAGGTTTTGGCGTGTTTCACTTACACAGTTCGGCAGACTGTACGCTATCAGGTAGTAATCATCTGCAATTTTGCTGACACTTGTTCCGGGACACCTTTGCTGATATTTGTTCCTGGACGAGCTAGGTATAAAATCAGTATTCCGAGGTGAGTACTATAGGTTTCGTACGCCTATATGTGAGTAAAATGTAAATAGAACCAATGTTCGGAAATCCAAAATGGCGACCGGAAGTGGGGTTATCGTGGAAACGGTAAGACTTAGGAAAAATCTGTTTGCGGATTCATCACGTACGCCTATATGTGAGTAAAATGTAAATAGAACCTATGCTCGGAAATCCAAAATGGCGACCGGAAGTGGGGTTATCGTGGAAACGGTAAGACTTAGCAAAAGTCTGTTTGCGGATTCATCACGTACGCCTATACGTGAGTAAAATGTAAATAGAACCTATGCTCGGAAATCCAAAATGGCGACCGGAAGTGGGGTTATCTTGGAAACGGTAAGACTTAGCAAAAATCTGTTTGCGGATTCATCACGTACACCTATATGTGAGTAAAATGTAAATAGAACCTATGCTCGGAAATCCAAAATGGCGACCGGAAGTGGGGTTATGTTGGAAACGGTAAGACTTAGGAAAAATCTGTTTGCGGATTCATCACGTACGCCTATACGTGAGTAAAATGTAAATAGAACCTATGCTCGGAAATCCAAAATGGCGACCGGAAGTGGGGTTATCGTGGAAACGGTAAGACTTAGGAAAAATCTGTTTGCGGATTCATCACGTACGCCTATATGTGAGTAAAATGTAAATAGAACCTATGCTCGGAAATCCAAAATGGCGACCGGAAGTGGGGTTATTTTGGAAACGGTAAGACTTAGGAAAAATCTGTTTGCGGATTCATCACGTACGCCTATATGTGAGTAAAATGTAAATAGAAACTATGCTCGGAAATCCAAAATGGCGACCGGAAGTGGGGTTATGTTGGAAACGGTAAGACTTAGGAAAAATCTGTTTGCGGATTCATCACGTACGCCTATATGTGAGTAAAATGTAAATAGAACCTATGCTCGGAAATCCAAAATGGCGACCGGAAGTGGGGTTATGTTGGAAACGGTAAGACTTAGGAAAAATCTGTTTGCGGATTCATCACGTACGCCTATATGTGAGTAAAATGTAAATAGAACCTATGCTCGGAAATCCAAAATGGCGACCGGAAGTGGGGTTATGTTGGAAACGGTAAGACTTAGGAAAAATCTGTTTGCGGATTCATCACGTACGCCTATATGTGAGTAAAATGTAAATAGAACCTATGCTCGGAAATCCAAAATGGCGACCGGAAGTGGGGTTATTTTGGAAACGGTAAGACTTAGGAAAAATCTGTTTGCGGATTCATCACGTACGCCTATATGTGAGTAAAATGTAAATAGAACCTATGCTCGGAAATCCAAAATGGCGACCGGAAGTGGGGTTATGTTGGAAACGGTAAGACTTAGGAAAAATCTGTTTGCGGATTCATCACGTACGCCTATATGTGAGTAAAATGTAAATAGAACCTATGCTCGGAAATCCAAAATGGCGACCGGAAGTGGGGTTATGTTGGAAACGGTAAGACTTAGGAAAAATCTGTTTGCGGATTCATCACGTACGCCTATATGTGAGTAAAATGTAAATAGAACCTATGCTCGGAAATCCAAAATGGCGACCGGAAGTGGGGTTATCGTGGAAACGGTAAGACTTAGGAAAAATCTGTTTGCGGATTCATCACGTACGCTTATACGTGAGTAAAATGTAAATAGAACCTATGCTCGGAAATCCAAAATGGCGACCGGAAGTGGGGTTATCTTGGAAACGGTAAGACTTAGCAAAAATCTGTTTGCGGATTCATCACGTACACCTATATGTGAGTAAAATGTAAATAGAACCTATGCTCGGAAATCCAAAATGGCGACCGGAAGTGGGGTTATCTTGGAAACGGTAAGACTTAGGAAAAATCTGTTTGCGGATTCATCACGTACGCCTATACGTGAGTAAAATGTAAATAGAACCTATGCTCGGAAATCCAAAATGGCGACCGGAAGTGGGGTTATGTTGGAAACGGTAAGACTTAGGAAAAATTCTTTTTGCGGATTCATCACGTACGCCTATATGTGAGTAAAATGTAAATAGAACCTATGCTCGGAAATCCAAAATGGCGACCGGAAGTGGGGTTATTTTGGAAACGGTAAGACTTAGGAAAAATCTGTTTGCGGATTCATCACGTACGCCTATATGTGAGTAAAATGTAAATAGAACCTATGCTCGGAAATCCAAAATGGCGATCGGAAGTGGGGTTATGTTGGAAACGGTAAGACTTAGGAAAAATCTGTTTGCGGATTCATCACGTACGCCTATATGTGAGTAGAATGTGAATAGAACCTATGCTTATAATACTGACGTGTGCATAAATAACAGTTTTTCTTTTATTTTCAGATGGCATTGTTACCTTTTGATTTCGACCTTTTGTATGCTGACCTTAAGAACGAGAATCAGAAGGGAGAAAGAAGAAACCTATGGAATAAGAACCAGGCTAAACATGCGGAGAAACATATTGCGTGTTACGTCGACTTTTGCGAAGAAAACAACTTAGCGGAAGATCTGTTAAAAAATCTGGAAGAAGTGTGCAAAGATATGGAAGTGAGAATCGACAACCTGATAAAAATGTTTTCATGTATAATCGGGAAAAAACAAAAATCTGCGGTATTCGGGGATTTCGTCGAAAATATAAAACGTGGGCAGTATGTACCTTCCCATCTATCTCTTCGAGTGTGCTTTGAATTGATGGAGTTATTTAAAGGTGTCAGACAGCAGAAAAAAGAGGAGAAAATGGGGGACGAGGAGAAAGGAATGAAGAAGAGAATGGTGGAGCTTTTGAAAAAGAGAAAATTGAACAGCTAGAATTAACATTACTAATACACTAACACACTGTTCAATTTTCTGCGGTTGCATTCGAAGAGATAGATGGGAAGTTTATTGATTTGTTGCAATACAATTATTCACCTGTAGAGTTTCATTATGTGTAACAATTTCTGTGTATATATTTTGTAAACTGATGATCGGCACTATTGATTTGTTACAACACTGATATTATATAATTACTCACCTGTAGAGTTTCATTACGTGTAAAAATTTCTGTGTATATATTTTGTAAACTGATGATCGACACCAATAAAGATTGCGATGTGTAAATATGAACTTATTATTTGACAAAATGAAATTAATATAAGGTACTTACATCGTCCCCGTTCTCCATTCTGATCCTTCGTTAACAATTTCAAAGTGTGAAATGATCGTAGAGAAACATATGCAGCTGCCGCAAACACAGATTCCAGTATCATATCGTCTTTCAAGATAGTAAGTTGATTGCTGAATCTGGCTAATTGGTATATCCGGTAAACTCTGATTGCAGTATCATATCAAATCCGGTCTAGCTCAATTAGGAGCCGAGCTATTTTCTTATCTACGTCCTTCTTCCTTTGGCGATAGATAAACATTTCGGACGTTCCTTCGTTAAGAATTTATCTACATCCTGTGTTTACAGATAAACATGAAAACCGTTACATAGCGATATCTACGAGGAAAACATGTGGTGAAGGCGGTTAACCATTTCCGGGATAATTACATAGGGCCAGTAGAACCGTTAGGATCGGAGATAACTGTTGCGTCATGCTTGCGTATATAAAGAACGGCGTTTTCTCCACAAGACAGTCTTCGTGAAATAATCATTGTACGATCATGGACGTACAGTTATCCGCTGACGATCTGTTAGTGCTATATCGTGACGGATATTACACAACATCTGCACAATTACGGGAAGTGTTGGCGATTATTGCGCAGAAAATCATCGCGGGAGAAAGTATCTCTTTGGTCGAGGAGTATGACCACTTACTACGGACAGTGACAACATCCGCACCCGATCTTTCAGGAGGAGGATGGACAGATATTCCCGAAGAGTCCCCAGGCCCTCCGTCGACACCTGATTCTGTATCCCGAGTCACCAAGGAGGCGCAGGCATCCGACACAGGAACTAACGCTGCATCCAGATCACAGCCGGAGCCTTTGCCAGGACCGTCATGGAGACCTGACCCCCCAGCAGAACAGCCATCAAATGGGAAAGGTAAGAAAAGAAAACGTGCTTCAGTGTCTCGTGAACAGATAGGGAATATAACATTACACAACATTCAAGAACGTGAATATCCTAAATTCCGTTCCAAGGGACGACGTGTTGAATTCAGTTTCTCACACCCGCCAGAAAATGTCGATCCTCACACTTGGATTCGCGAAGGTGTTGAAAATCTTCTCACCTACGTTAAAAAAGACAGCAAGGATGAAGACAAAATAGGGTTAACTTTGTCTAACATATCTGACCCAACTGTGAAAGATATTTACATCGGGTGGCATAGATGTGATCAGTTGCATAGTGATATGGTGTGGAACATTATGTACAAAATACTACAAAGTGCAAAAACCTTCACTGCTACAGATCGCTTAATTTTACGAGCAGACCATGTCAATATACCTGTTGGAGGTGGGGGTAATCGAACATATTGTTTACCTAATTATATGTTAAGCACTCAAAAAAGAAGTATTGTCGGTGTGCCGAATAGAAAAAAACCACTCTGTTTAGCTGAAGCGCTGGTCATAGGGAAAGCCCATGCTGATAAAAACCCGTCCTATACTCAATATAGAAGAAACAGAAATCTTCTTAAACCTGTTTTCGAACTGATGCGAAAAGCAGATGTAGATCTGACAGACAATACGTGTACTGGAAGTGGAATTCCGGAACTGAGAAAATTTCAGCAAGTTCTCCCTGAATATAAGATTATTGTATACAACAATCTTCGTGATGTTAAAGATGTTTTGTTTGAAGGACTGGTTGAAAACGCTTCCAAATTTATATACCTTCTCTATGATAATACCAGACAGCATTATGATGTGATAGTGAACCGTGTTGGAGCATTTGCGGCAAAACAAGAATGTCGCGGGTGTAACGAACTCATATTTCAAAAAGCTCATAACCATCTGTGTAAACAATTGTGTTCTATGTGCCGTTCAACTCCACCGTGTGTACCTGAACAGGGGGTTCGCAGAATATGCCAGACATGTCACAGAATTTTCAAAAATGAAAACTGCTTCACGAATCACGTTTCTACACCATTCCGAAACGGTACAGTCTGTAGTGAAATACAACAATGTCCCCGATGTTTCAGAATTATTCTAACTCACAATACATATGAAAAAGTGCATAAATGTAACATGAAGTACTGTACTGTATGTAATTGTGTGAAGCCTATCAATCATTTCTGTCACATGGCTATACCGAAACCTAAATTGAATTCAAAATTTCTATATATATTTTACGATTTTGAATGTTATACAGATATTCCTTACTCTGAGAAAGAAAAAACTTTTCTGCATGTTCCGAATCTTATTGTAGTGCAGACAGCCTGTCACGCATGTTACAAAAAAGAGGATTTAACGGTTCCATGTTCTGTCTGTGGAACAAGAGAGTTTGTATTCTGGGATGATCCTGTAGACACATTTCTGTCCTATCTCGAATTGCAACATAAGTTTACCAACATAACCATCTGTGCACACAATGCACGAGGTTATGATTGCACATTTCTATTAAGGAGAATGTTGGAAAGAGAAATGAAACCTCGTGTCATCTTAGATGGAACCAAAATCATTAGTATGACATACCAAAATCTTCATTTTGTGGACAGTCTCAACTACGTTCAGACAAATCTTGCAGGATTTTCCAAACTTTTTGGTTTGCCTGTGCAGAAAGGATATTATCCGCATTTGTGGAACACCTACAAGAATAGAAATTACATAGGGCCGATGCCTCCTCCTTCTGCATACGGATATGAATATATGAAAACAGTTGAAGATCAACACCGTTTTATGTCTTGGTATGACATTGAATGCAATAAGAATATACCTTTCAACAACAAAAACCAACTTCTCCAATACTGCATCAAGGATGTTGTCTTGTTGAGACAAGGATGTCTGAAGTTAAGACAGAATTTTCTAGATATATGCAAAATAGATATTTTCAAGGATTGCATCACAATAGCATCTGCCTGTTCCCTGATTTACAGAGGGAAATTTATGCCGGCTAATACTATAGGGATAATTCCTAAAGGAGGTTACCATCATGCAGATCAGATGTCCAAGTTTGCATTGAAATGGTTAACCTACGTTGAAGAACAGAATCATGTAATACTTCTTCACGGTGGACGTACTCGTGAAAAATATGTCATAGGAGGACGTTACAGAGTGGACGGATATCACGAGGAGACGCAGACAGTGTATGAGGCGCTTGGATGCTACTGGCATGGTTGTCAACGCTGCATATCAATTAACAGGGATATGTATCCGAAAAATGACGATGAAGATGAAACCGATCAGGATAGTAGCAGTCAGAAACATAGTGACATGTTGAACACTGCAGCCTTCAGATACGAAACAACATGCCGTAAACTTGCTGCTTTACGTTCGGAAGGATACCATGTCGTCACAATGTGGGAATGCGATTTCAACAAAATATTGAAAGCAGATCCTGAACTCGATAGATATCTATCGACACATCCTATTGTTTGCTGCATTCCTTTAAATCCACGAGACGCCTTATATGGAGGAAGAGTTGAAAGTGTCAGGACTTACTACAAGATCAAAGAGAATGAGAAATTACAGTACAATGATTTCACAAGTTTGTACCCTTATGTGAACAAATATTGTGCTTATCCTGTCGGACATCCTACCATATTTCTAGGAAATTCTATTCCGTCAGTAAATGAGGTTCTGAACATGGAGGGCCTCATCAAATGTACTATTCTGCCGCCAAAAACTCTTTTACATCCTGTGTTGCCTACAAAAATGCATGGAAAACTCATGTTTGTATTGTGTAAGGAGTGTGCTATCAAATTGAAATGTGAAGGTACATGCCAGCATTCCGATGAACAACGCGCACTTTCGGGAACTTGGGTCATTGCCGAGGTACGTAAAGCCTGCAGTTTAGGTTACGAAGTGTTGTCGATGTCGGAAGTGTGGAAATATGAAACATCCATGTACAACCCTGTCACAAAAACTGGAGGACTTTTTGCAGGATATGTCAACACCTTCTTGAAAATAAAACAGGAAGCGAGCGGTTGGCCTTCATGGTGTCAGAACGATGAGGATAAGAAGAAGTATATACAGGAATATTTTGATAGGGAGGGTATTCTATTGGAAGAAAACAGTATAGAAGTTAATCCAGGAAAACGTACTCTGGCTAAACTCTGCCTTAATTCTTTATGGGGCAAATTCTGTCAACGGGACAATCTTTCCCAAACAACCATCATCAAGGAATCGAAAGATTTTCTCGATAAAATGACTGACCCCAATATAATGATCGGAGGAGTTGTGTTCATCAATCAGGATACTGTTTTAGTGAACTGGAAATATGTTGAAGAGGCTGTCAGTCTGAACAGGAAAGTAAATGTTCCTATTGCAGCCTTCACGACATGCCATGCTCGCCTCAAATTGTATGAACTTCTCGAAAAGTTGGGTGACAGAATATGTTATTGTGATACAGATTCTGTCATTTACATAGATAGCCCTGAAATGGAATATCACCCCCAGACAGGTGACGCATTAGGAGAACTCACCAATGAATTGACCGATTTCGGCCCCGATGCAGTTTGTGAACAGTTTGTTTCAACGGGACCGAAAAGTTACAGCATGAAAATAACTAAACCATTCTCCGAATCACGGTATATCTGTAAAGTGAAAGGGATTACATTGAATACCACCACATCGGAATTGGTTAATTTTGATACTATGTGCGACATGATAAATAATGAGAAACCTGAAGTTATAGTGGAAAATATTTTCAGAATTAGAAGAACAAAACAGTTCCAGGTTATCAGTACAAATGAAAGAAAGCTGTTTCAACCAGTATTGCTGAAACGACGATTCGACCATGAACATTTATCGTTTCCTTTCGGATACTGCACAGACTAAAATATGTATGTAGTGGTCCAGAGTTCGAACCCTTCTTCGGACAGCCAGTATATAAAATGTGTTTACAGACTGGCAGATCTTCATTTTTCTTCAGAACCTGTAAGACGTTTCTTCAGCATAAAACATGTTTCCTAAACTTTCCCATCCTTTCACCATGATGGTTTGCGGAGCATCAGGAAGTGGGAAAACTACCTTTGTGACAAACATAGTCAATTCCATCGTTCATCTCGTCGAAGGATCCGTGAAGAAAATCATATGGTGTTACGATCAGGAAAACAGTCTTCCGCAAAATCTTCGAGATGTGCAATATCATAAAGGTATCGTCGATTGGCAGTCGTGGAACGGAAAAACCCCCACTCTCATAATCCTGGACGATCTTATGATGGCTGCTCAGGGAGAAAAAGTCGCCGACCTTTTCACAAAAGGTAGCCATCACAAAAACATTTCGGTGGTGTTCATAACACAGAATCTTTTCCACCAAGGAAAAAATTGCAGGGACATTTCGTTGAACGTGAAGCACTTTGTTATTTTTAAAAATCCTCGAGATATGAACCAATTCACTGTTTTTGCAAGACAACTTCATCCTCATCGCATGAAGGAACTCGAAAAAGTATATATAGATGCTACCACGCAACCTTACAGTTATTTGTATATTGATCTCTCACAGTCAACACCGGATCCTTTACGTTATCAAACAGACGTTTTCAACCAGAATTACTCAACTGTATATCTTCCTCAGGAATGTTTAAAACATCGAGATGAGGAAAACGAGGAAGATACGTACCAACTCACGTTCTAACAGGAATAGGCATTCGACTTCTTTCAAGAAACATTCACCTTTCTTGCACGTGTTGAAAAATTCACCTACCAAAATCCGTAAATCATTATTGAAAAGTGCTCCGAAAAAGACGATACGTTTCATCAGCGAATGCTGCCTGAACGTTTTAAAAGGAAACTTGAAAATTAAACCATCCGCAAAACGCCGTCTGACACCTTACAAGTCGGTCATACGCAATCTTGTGAAACCGAAAGTGAACATCGAGAAACGCAGAAAGCTTCTTGTTCAGAAAGGAGGATTTCTACCATTACTTCTAGGCTCCTTGTTATCGGGTCTTCTCGGTACTCTCATTCCTCATTGAGAAATGACATCTTCTTACAAAAAAATGATCGTCCTTTCACCGGAACAGTTAGCACGTATTCGTGGTTCCGAATTGTCTGTGACTCAAAAATTATCCGTTCTAGATAAGAAGATGAATGATATTCTAAAAATGAAAAATATATCAGACGATCAAAAATGGCGTCTTTACAGAAAGGAACTGGACGAGTATTTATGGTTGAGTCGAAAATCCAAAGAACCATTACAGATTCCTATTGTGCAAGATAACGACGGTTCTTCTACTATTTCACCAGAATCGACGTATTTTCCTCAGAATCTGGCAGAGACATTACCCCGTAATACACGCCATCAGTTACAGAATATCATCGATGAGTACCAATCCACGGCACAACATTTGATAGACGAACGTCAGGAAAAAACACTTCCGGATCCGAAAACATTGAACTTCTCATCGTCGCCAACGGAAAGCCCTGGACCGTCTCATCGACAGAAGAAGAAGAAGAAGAATGTGACCGTCCGTGTTTCCAGGAAAACTACACCTTTTCTGAGAACACCTGACGCTTACAAACTGGTTCCTCTGAGAAAAAGCCGTAGACAGAGAGATCGGTCATGGGAGTCTCTAAGTTGAAACACGATAAAATTCTCACCAAAATATATTACGATCCCCGACACCATGCTTCATTCTCATCTGTAGATCGTCTGTGGAAAGCGGTACGGGATAAAAATATATCCCGCGATACGGTGAAAAAATGGTTGATGCATCAGGAAACCTACACTCTCCACAAACCTGCGAGAAAAAGGTTTCCTCGAAATCATTACAATGTATGGAACATAGACATGCTTTGGGAAGCCGATCTCAACGACATGACATCGATACAAAAACATAACGACGGATACAAATATCTTCTGACAGTGATCGACGTATTTTCAAAATATGCCTTTGCATTACCGCTAAAAAATAAAACAAGCAATTCGGTAAACGAAGCTTTCAAAACTATTTTCGAAGAAAACAGACGGAAACCTGTTACACTACAGACCGACCAAGGAACGGAATTTACAAATTCTACATTCCAGAAATTTTTAAAAAATGAACATGTACAGTTCTCGACAGCAACAAATTATCCTGTGAAAGCGAGTGTAGTGGAACGTTTCAACAGAACATTAAAAGAACGGATGTGGAAATATTTCACCTCAAAACAGACAAGACGTTATGTAGATATTTTACCGCAACTTCTCGAAGGTTACAATACAGCAATCCACAGTTCCATAGGAATGGCCCCTCGAGATGTCAACGAAACAAACGTTTACATTGTGTGGAAACGTCTCAACAAACCTGACAAACATGTTTCACAACCGTCTTCAGATCTTAATGTAGGTGATATTGTACGAATTTCTGTCGTCAAAGGACATTTTGAGAAAGGATACGAACAAACGTGGTCACGAGAACTTTTCAAAATCCATTCCCTTGTTCAGCGAACACCTGTACCTGTATACATATTAGACGACTTAAATGAAGAACCAGTAAAAGGTACATTTTACAAACATGAACTGCAGAAAGTTTATTCGGATCCTGACGAAGAGTATAAAATTGATAAAATTTTGAACACCCGGGGAAAAGGAAAAAAATTGGAATACCTGGTTCGTTGGCTCGGATATCCGCCTAGTCTCGATTCATGGATCAAGGCATCTTCCGTAAAACAGTTATCGGGAAAATAATTTCCAAAACATATTTATATCAAAATATAACGGTACTGCGATCCAGTGAGTCTTCTGTGTTCGGCGAGAATGGATGATAATTTCTACGTTTACCTCCTATCATCTGCATCGGAGGAATATTTTCCAGACAACACACTCACCCATTTCACCGTAAAACTTGCTAAACGAATCGATCTGTCTCCAGAATTGTGGGAAGTCGGATTGGCAGAACTACATTATTCAACTCTATACGACAATGTTTTGGAAACTGATTCTGGAATGTTAACTCTTCCTGTTCGGACATATGCAAGTGCTGAGGACCTAGTCTCTACCATCATCGAATCTCTCCCCGACGACCTGGAAATAAGGAGATCCGTTCTCGAGAAATTCTGGCATTTTTTGACGGAACCGCAATGGGGAACATTTGGATCTACTATCTGTACGGATAACACACTCTATATTAACGAACAACCATTTTATTTTCCTGCAACAACATATACGATAGAGGATCTGATTTATTTCCTGAAAACAGACCCTGCTAATGTAGCTGTTCCTACTCATCTCAGGTTTTTCTTCAAGCAGGCCGTGTACAAACATCTATCCGTGATAGGGGTTCCGAAGCCTGAACCTGACGATGCTCCAACAAATACCGTTACACCCATAGACGAAACTGATGACTATGCTAAATTTCGATATGACATATTGAAATCTATTTATTCTACGCACGCAATGTCCAATAGTGTTGTGGATAAAAACCCATACATATTTATTTACTCTGATCTGGTGAAACAACAATTGGTCGGGGGAGAAATGGTACGTCTCTTGCGTCTTACCCGAAAACAGTGTTCGGACACAAATACGTCTTGCACAGTACCCGTAGCCCATCAAACATTCGACCCGATTCATTACGTTCCTCTGGATAAAGCCTCTTTCGAAACAATAGAAATTGCGTTGTACGATAGAAAAGGAAATTTCTTACCTTTGAGAACTGGGTCCGTACCCACCATTGCTGTTTTACATTTTCGTAGAAAAGCAAAGTCCTTTTAAAAAACAGTAGACAGCTATTTCTCTCAGTCTTTGTCGAAAAGCGAATGAATCACCATGAATTCGCAGACCGAATATTATAGTAACCAAATCCGTGGAGGAATTGGGCCCATCTACCGTTCAACTAGAAATCAAAAAGGGAGAGGATTGGGGTCACTTTTCGCAGGACTGTTTAGAATGGTGAAACCTCTACTCTGGAGCGGTGCAAAGACGATCGGAAGAGAAGCTTTAAAAACAGGAGCTAACATTATCACCGACATTGCAACAACCCAACAAACTCCGAAAACTATTGTTCGTCAACGGGTACGTGAAGCAGGTCAAAATCTTCAAAGTAAAGCACAACGGAAAATCGACTCTCTGGTAGGTTCTGGTATAAGAACCAAACCTGCAACAAGAATTGCTCAGTTGATGTTAAAACGTTCAGCCACCCGTATTGGAACATCTACGATCCGTAAAAAACAAGCATCCAAAAAACGAAGGAAAACATCTGCAAAATCTAGGAGAACACGTAAAAGAAAAATCAAACAGAAGGTCTCAGGGAAAGATATTTTTGGATAATGATGGAGGATAACATGTGCATGATCTCGCAGTTCGACCTCTTCCGGAAAAAACCTATTCAACAAAATGTGGAGAAAACGTACACAGCCGCCTACAAACCTATCGCTTCCATCGATAATCAGAATATAATTCAGTTTGTCATACCGGCGGCAGGAACTGATTTTCTCGATCTTTCATCTGCCTATCTTCGTCTGCAAACGCAAATGGTTAAACAGGATGGAAGTCCCATGAGTGCTTCCGAAACAGAAAATGCCCTCACAAAAAACTGCGGCGTCGTGAATTATCTTCTCCATTCACTCTTTTCCCAATGTACAGTGACTCTCAACGGCATTGCTGTAACAACCGCCGATAACAATTACGCATATAAAGCAATCTTCGAAGCAGCTATCAATTACGGAAGCGATGCCGCAAACACGCATCTCACGAATGCCCTGTGGTATTTGGACACACCTGAACATCAAGATCAAATCACTGCCGACAACACAGGTTTCACCACAAGAAAAAAATTTTTCCAGTATGTTCCGACGACCGGAAATCCTACGGAAGTGACAGCCGTGGTCGACCTTATGGGAAAACTTCACATAGATTTCTTCCACCAGTCTAAATACCTGCTCAACGGTGTTGAAGTACGCATAGATCTAGCTAGATCACGTGACGCTTTTTACATCTGGGGAGACCAGACATCACCTACAGTAAGAATAAAAATTTTAAAGGCTGTTCTCGAAATAAATCACATCATTCCTACTCCTACCACCAGTTTGGCCATAGACAGAGCACTCACTTACGCTCCTGCTCATTATCCGTTCACCAGAAGCGTCATCAAAGCTTATTCTTACGTCGCCGGAACGCAGCAGATTTCCATCGATAATGCTTTTCAAGGTCCTTTTCCGAATGTTGTTCTTTTTGCTATGGTATCCACCGCCAGCTTTCTCGGAGACAGTAAGAAAAATCCGTTCGACTTTAGAAGTTTTAACCTATCTTCTTTCCATCTTGTGAAAAATGGAGAACTCGTACCTTCCGAACCTTTACAAATCACCACAGGAGGAAACAGCGGATTGATAACACGTGCTTATCAAACTCTATTTTCCGGTACAGGCATTCACCACGCCAATTACGGACACCAGATCACACGGAAAATGTTCGAGAACGGATTCTTTTTCCTGATTTACGACATAACACCAGACTCTTCAGGAAACGACACGCACACCAGTCTCCAGGAACAAGGCATCATCGGAGCCGAGATGCAGTTTTCTCCTCAGCTGTCGGAAAATATAACATGCCTTTTGTATGCTGAATTTGAATCTGCAGTAGATATACCTAAAGATAGAAGTGTCATCCTCCATCAGTGAGACCGAATTTTCCATAAATATGTGTGCCTGTGTTTCTGACTCCCAGTGTTACCGAAATAGCTCTTATGTAAACATTATACTGCTTGTGATGGAAAAACCCACCAAAGTGATAACCCGTACTATTAAGCATAGTAGTGTTTCTTCGAAAGTGACAACTTCAAAACCTGTGAACATACAATTGTTTCCCGAACTATTTGACAACAGCCCAGGAAGCATAGAAATGACCAAAGACAGACACATTATTATACATTATTGAAAACATAAGCAGCATGAACACGTCGCAGATCAGACAGATTCTATCTCGAAACTGTTCCACCAGAAACATTTTTTACGGTGTTTACCCGAGAGATCTTTTACCTCGGACGTTTCCTAAGCCGGCCTTGGTCATTGCAAACACTGACAAGTCCGACTCCCGGGGTACACACTGGGTGGCCTTCTATTTCGACAAAAACAATGTGGCCGAGTATTTCGATTCATACGGATTTCATCCTTTCTATCAAGAATTCGTAACTTTTCTGAATAGCCATTCCTCGGTCTGGACTTACAACAACATTCCCTTACAGGGGGTATTGGCCACAACATGCGGTCATTACTGTTGCGTGTATGCTTATTACAAAGCACGTCACGTTACAACCAAGGATTTCATCCACACATTTCCACCAGGTATCAGTAAAGATGGATATATCCTACACCGTTTTCGTCAGATCTTCAAATGTTTACCACATTCCAAGTGTTCCAGAGGGGAACAAACGTGTTGTTCTATCCACACGATCCAGGCTCGCGTCATGAAGAAATCTAATTAAAATATGTGCTGCCGTATCTTTCTCTCAGTGCCATCGAGACCGTTCTAGTGAACACACCATGGAACCTACTGCGGCTTCTATAATGGAGAAACACGACAAACTTGTAACACGTATGACCCATAAGGATGATGTTTCCAAACGTAAACCTCGCAAACGTGTGCAACCTATTAAATTAGAAACCGTTACTATCAAGAACGAGACGGTGGACGAGGGAATGGATGTGACTACGGACGGTGATTTCATAAAGAGACGTAGGGAAATTGGTTTTTCCACAGACAAAATCGAGTGTCCTAAACTACATGACGTAGATGCATGTTTAGATCTCTATCTTGCAAACACATATTTTCTGAACAAGGAAAAAAACAAGTACGTAGCCATAGGATTCGAAAAAGAATCCCCTTTCAATTTGGTGTGGGAGTTTTCGCAACAGGGGAGATCACCCGTACGCATCGATTCTAAACAGATTAGAGAACTGTGTGCTTTAAAATCTGACTTACTGAATTACGTCGACACTGGTCGACGATTCAATTATTTGGTTACTGGAAATATCACCGTTAGTGGTGTAAATTTTTTCGGGAAACGTTGCATCTCGATGTATCAACATCATTCACCGGATGCTTTCATTTTCACAGCCTCTGAACTACATTTATTTATGTGTAATCTTTTCAGACCTCTGCAAAAATTAATGAACGAACGTTATCATAAATTACAACCCGAAATTGAGGCTTTTGTATATTGTATAAAGAAGAATATGGTTTCAGAAAAAAAAGAAGTACCCGATGTATTGAACTATTTTTATGTACTTTGGTACAACGAACTGATGATTGAAATATATCTTCAGAACAATCTTGGACACACATTGATATTGTAAATAACTTACGTTATGTATCTGATGCTGTAAAGTATCCATTGTAAATCTATTCCATATTGTAAATGAACCATTGTTATTTTTATGTATTGTAATTCAGTCTTTGTTATTTTATGTATTGTAATATAACCCTTCAGGTATTGTAAACCTTCTATATCATCAATTGTAAATAACACATTTGTGTTATTCTATATCCATACTATCAATTATAAATAAAACATTTGTATATTTTGAACATTTCTTTTATTTATTACAATAAAAAGTGTACATTTTCCAGACATTTTCAATTGCACAGGTTTTTTCACCTTTACCATGTTCTTTACATTTTAAACTTTCTGAACTGTTTTTGACACTGCTTAACTTTGGACATTCAAGTTCTTCGATATTGCATACAGTCATCTTACCCTCACCTTTTTTCCCCACTAATGTTTTCACCCATTCCATTTTCTCCGTACCTTTAACATAAACTTGCTGATTCATAAGCACTAAATACAGAAGATCTTCTAATTTCTCGTACGGTAGCCATCCATCATTCCAATCGAGACCATGTTTGTTGGTACGAAGCCAGTAATTCACTCGGCGATACTTTTCACTCAACAAGTGTAAACCATATGGAGGTTTCACTAAACAGTCAAATGCACTGTCGAAAGGAAATTTTAAAATTCCTACTTCTTTACACACAAATTCTCCTTCGACTCCTCGAAAACCTTGAATGTCCAAAAAACAGGCATCCATTTTGTTCAACAGGTGAACACTGTCAATGTATCATCAATACTGCCCCGACATACCGCACACTTGTCCAATTGAGAGGCACAGAGACCACAGGCTACAAAATGTCGACACGGAAGAATTACCACACTGCAAGCGTTTTCAAAACATATTTTACAGAGTAGCACAGAATCCACACTCTGATTATCGGATGTTTTTTCAGTAGTTTCCACACTGTCGCAATATTTGCAACTTTTCGAATCACTGTGTAACGCTGCAACACTCTGTATGTAACTACAGTCTGGTATTGCCCGGTAATGTTCTAGAATCGGGCAATCTTCGGATGTCCAATCACACACTCCGTACCCACAATGGAAACATATTACCCTATCACTGAATCCTGAATAATAAAAACCTGCAGTGACTAATTCTTCAGCAGTCTGACGTAATCCTATTGGCCACTTTCTGTAAGTCTTGTATCTCGCATTCACCGACATATAATCGGTGGTAAAAGGACCGCCTGCTATCAGACGAGTATGGTAAGTATACACTCTCATATGTCGAACAAAAAAAACTCGTCTGATACTGTAGGTATCGGGTATGAAGGTTCAGCCAGAATATTCTCAACATCAGATACTGTAGCTGACGGGGTCCTCGGTATCGGCGATAAAGGTTCAGCCAGAATATCCTCAGGATCGTCGGGGAACAGCCGTCTGCGAAAATCGAAACCTTCGGGAGGAACCACAGGGAAACAAGGATGACCTTCTAAGTTAAGTAACAATGGACGATCACAGCCAGAACACCACACGGAATTTCTGTCTGCCAACAAAGAAAGCCACTCTTTCACTCTCTTCTTCAAAGCTTCGCCTAACTCTTCCTTCCTGCGACGTAGTTCGCAGATACACCCGTGACTCGGAAATCCTGTTCTCTCGTCACCTCTTCTTTTCCTCTCTTCTATCTCCTTCAAAGTCTCGCAGCGACGGTGAATTCTTTTTCCTGAGCCGTTGACCACGTGACATCCACACCAGGGAGATTCAGGTATCGCTACATACATAAACGGGAAATAACTCAGCAACCGATCCAGGGCCGTTCGATCGCTGTCCAGATCGCCGCAAGACCGAACAAGTTCCCAGAACTCTTCGTAGCTGATCTCGTAGAAATTCACACCATTATCAGACAGACGTGTACCACTTACATCCATCCTCACATGATACTAAGATCCTCCATCCTTTCTATTTATACCTTTTTCCCTCCTACGTCACCATTTCCGTTAAACAAACTTCAAACTACAAGGCTACGCCCAAAACATGTTCGGGCATGTTCACACAGAACCGTTACACCACCCTGAAATTGCAAATTCATACAAACCTACGCCCAAAACATGTTCTGGCATGTTCTATTCAGACAGAAAAACGTTACACACTTTTCCAGGAATATCAGACTCATCAACGGTCTCAAACGGGAAACGCCCCCCAAAAAATAGCCACCTAGCTCATCAACAACCGGAAACCCTTATCAAGTACTCATTAACAACAGCAAACACTTCCCGCAATCTCAAACTTATCAAAGCCACCGAAAACGCCCCCCAGACCGGAAACACTTATCAATCACTCATTAACAACAGGAAACCCGCCAACCTTATCAAAGCCCACGAAAACACCCCCTGGAAACATTTATCAAGCTCCTCAGTAACAGGAAACCCATATCATTAAGCCCCGCCCACTTTTTCCCAACAACCAATCAAAACCCTCAAAACCACCACACTTGCTTGCCCACACAGCTACATCATCAATTGATCTTTGATCGATCTTTTCCAATCAATTGATTTATCGACTTCAACGGGGGTACATAACTACTATGTTTCACTATAAATCACTTTTGAAAGAATTACAATATATACATCTGGTTAATTTCACAAAGCACACTATTGACATTAAGGCAATACTAAAAAAATTTTGTGTATGTTTTCGGATCCAAGATTGTCTGTATTGTTGCCTATGGATGTGGTTAGTAGTTGATATACATCTTCATTTATAGTTTTAAGTTTTGAGAGATACTCCTCTCTCTTTAGCTTCGAACATCTCCACAACTTCATGTGATCAAGGGACTGATTGTGTATGGTTTGCCCAGTGTGACAATTGACAACACTTATGGTAAAGTAAAGTAAAGTGTTCCCCTGTGCATAGCACCACGCCATGAAGGCGTATAGGGGGTGTGGGGGTAACGCCCCACACTTTCTTGATCCGGTCGTGAGTGGGGGTGATGTGATCAGCATCACGCCCCTGACCGCCGTTACCCCCCAGGGTTTCCCCCAGGTACCCATGTTATTCGACGCTGGGTGGGCGCCGGGGCCGCTTTCACCGTTAGAAAAGTTCCCGGATTTGAACCGGCCGGGGATAGAACCCGGGACAACACTTATGGTGGACTCTTTATTCTTGGCAATACAAAAGTAAGGGCCTACATATAAGTTGCAGTACTTTTTTATGCTCGTATGCCAAGGAGTGTTTTGCTGATGGTTTTTCATAAACACAAGATCACCTATGTTTACCACTTGCCTGCTGGAGTGAAGTGCATTCAACTTGGCTAATTTCTTGCTCCTCTTCTGCTTATTTTTTGAACTAGCCATCAACAACTTATTTTCCCAGGGAGGTTCTGAAGTTGTGGAAGTAATGCCTAGCAACTTTCCATAATCCACTTGGGTGGTGCTGTTCAGACGTAGTTCCGAAGGCGTGAAGTCAAACTGGTCTGAGATAGAGTTGTTCAACAACGACAATGCATCATTTACATAGCGTGGCCACTTTGTATGACTTTCTTGACATAAAACTCGCATCAATCGATTTAGTTCAGCATGGTACCTTTCCACCAGATTTGAGCTTGGGTGGTAAGGTGGAGTGAAATATAGTTTTATGTG
The DNA here is from genome assembly GCF_977018435.1 of Lepisma saccharinum. Lineage (NCBI taxonomy): Eukaryota > Metazoa > Arthropoda > Insecta > Zygentoma > Lepismatidae > Lepisma > Lepisma saccharinum. Next base: position 6,228,075 of record NC_139244.1, on the reverse strand, counting down.
GTACTGATTTAAAGTCTCTCTGAACTGAGCTGATCTAAACTGTGGTCCATTGTCACATATGATGACGTCTGGTATTCCTAGATGTGGCATGTAAATGTTCAAGTTTTTTTCAAAATTGACTTGGTATCACTATTGGGTATTGGATATGCCATTAAGTACCGTGTAAAAGAATCTAAAATGGTCAACAGGAATCTCTCTCTATTTGGACCTGGAAGAAATGGACCTTGGAGATCTATGAAGATCAATTTTCCTGGTTTTAGACTGGAATGTATGTACATGAGACATTTCACAGGATGCCTATTCGGTTTGTTACGGATGTAAATCTCACAATCCGAGATGTACGCTTTTACGTCAGATTTCATATTTTTCCACCAGAAATGTCTAAATATTTGGTTCATTGTTTTGGTGGTTCCAAAGTGTCCTGATTTGTCATGGAAGTGAATTAACATGTTTCCAATTAGATGTGAGGGTACGCACACTCTCAGCCTTGAAGGGTCATGGAAATCCCTTATACACAAGATGTTTTCATGTACAGTATATGTTCTTGGCCAGTTTCTAGACTGTCTACTCTGACTAAGTTTCTTGCCCAACACATGTAGTTTCACTTCGGACAGCGCCACATCTCTATCCTGAGCTTCTATAAGCTGTGATGATGTAACCAGAGGTTGCAATGATTCACTTAATGAGAACTGGTTCACTTTGTAGATTTCTGTTGGGAATTCTTGGAATGTTCGGCTGACCATATCTGCAAGTTGATTTTCAGTTCCTTTGCAATACCGCACTTCAAAGCAATATTGTTGAATTTGAATAAACCACCGTGTAAGGCGTGCATTCCAGCCATGTGCAGACTCCAACCATGTTAGGCTTTTGTGATCTGATATGATGATAAATTTGCGACCTTTCAAAAAGGACTGGAATTTGTCTATGGTATTGCTAAGACTTCCAATTCAGTTGAGGTATATGACCTCTCAAAACCTTTCAAGATTCTGCTTACGAAGCCCAAAGGTTTAAAGTTTCCTTCAATAAACTGAAAACAATATCCTGCTACACCTACAGCCGAGGCATCAGTCTGTATGTAAAAAGTCTCCTGAAAGTCTGGGTATGTTAACATTACATCTTCGGCTATTAGTCGTTTGATTTTCTGGAAGGCTTGTTCTACGTTATCATCCCACTTCCATTTGGAACCTTTTCGTAACAGTTCATATAAGGGTTGAGCTATTAAAGCATAATTTTTATGTACTTCTTGACCCAATTGAATGGCCCTAGAATTTTTTGGATTTGTTTGAAGTTTTGTGGTGTGGGTAATTTAAGTATAGACTCAACATATCGTGGATCTTTCTTATACCCCAAAGGAGAAATGATGTGACCGAGGAACGTAATTTCTGGTTGACAGAATTCACATTTTTCTAGTCTGAGAGTCATTCCGGAGTTCAATATCTTTTTTAATACAGTGTCTAGATGTTCAAGGTGAGATTCAAAACTAGGTGACTTTATGATCACATCGTCCACATATACAATGGTGAAATCTTGAGTACCATTTAGCACCTTATTCATAACATCTACAAAGATTGCCGTCCCGTTGACGTAACCAAAAACCACACGTTTAAACTGGTATAAGATGTCTTCGAAAGAAAATGCTGTAAATTTTCGACAACTTTCATCCAAGTCAGTGTGCCAAATGACATTGGATATGTCTACGCAACTGAGGTACCTTGACCCATGAAACTTTGACAATAATTCCACAATTTTTAAAGGGTGGATTTGTTTCAATTTTACATGTGTGTTAATATTTCGTTGATCAACACATATGCGTAAGGTACCATTTGGCTTAAGTACCACCAAAAGAGGTGATGAGTATTCCGAAATCGAGGGTTCTATAATATCCCAATCCAATAACTTCTGGATGTGTTCCCTAACTTCTTTTCTGTACGCATGTGGAATAGGATCTATCTTACTGACAATGGGTTCGCTGGTAGTTAATTCTATTTTATGTTGATAACCCTTGCAAAGACCAGGCCTGGAAGAAAAAACTTCCCATACTTGATCAGCAAATTGTGCAGTTTGCTTTTTTGTTGTGAAGTTAAATTATTTGCTGCTTCCACTTTTTCTCGTATTTGCTGATCAGATGGATGAATGTTTTCTTCACATTTCACTGAACATACTTGCACTTGATCAGCAGTTTTCAATGCAATATTCGATTCAACCAATGGTAAATATTTGCACACGGACTTACCTAGTCTAGACTCAAAAAACATGCTATTGTTTTTCAAATCTAATTTGGCTTGAATAGCATAAATTAAGTCCAAGCCTAAGATCAACGGTACTTGCAGATTGCGCACAACCATGAACTGTACATAGAAATATTGGTTTGCTATATGTATATACACTTGAGTAATACCTAAAACTCTCTCCGTCTTGCTTCCTGAATAATCTACCAACTTTATGTTATTTGTAGGTAGTAATCTGGGTCTGGAAGCAGAAGAAGATACAGCCTCAGCCATTATGCTGGTTTCGGCACCCGTGTCACAAAGGGATTTATATGTTTTATTATTAATTCCTATTTCAATGAGCACCGAAGCACTCTTATTAAACTTCAAGTTCACAGGTACTAGATCATTACTTGCACTTGCTTCATAATCATCAATATTTACATCTTTACAATTCAAATTTACATGAAGGATGGTAGGAATGTTTTCTTCACTCCCGTCACCTACCATACTACAGGAGTGAACATTCAGTTTTCCTGTTCATTACATACACTTAATTGTTCAAATTTGCAAACGTCATCATCTAGCATAGATGTGTTCGTTGGATTCGAATGCACCATACTTTCGGTTGTAACGCATACTCTATGGATTGGGTTATTCACTGGAGTGAAATTAATAATATTTAGCCCATTTAGTAGTTCGATCACTTTAAGCATACCTTCCTTGTTCCAGTGGATCATGTCTACCCGACGGTTATGAATTGGACCAATATGCCTTTCAAAGAGAGCATTGTTGATGGTTTTACCATCTTCCTTGAAGAATACTGGGGCCACATTTATTACTTTGACCTCGGAGCCATCTTCCAATGACATTATAAATGCATTCCATTCTTCCCACTTCTCCCTGAAGCTTGAGTATGGAGATGACATCGTTTTTGGAATGGGTGGAAGTGTCAATAATACAATTTTCTTTGTTAGGTTTTTCAACTTTGCCAATAATTGCAGGTATAAACTTTTCATGTCTTTTAACGGGATGCTCTTAAGCATATCATTAGTGCCAATTAGAAGTATCACCGAACTTGCAAGCTCAGTATGCGAGCTTACCCTTTTCAGAAGGTCCTGTATGGTTTGCACACTTTTCGATAAGCCAATTTGCCTTGTACCTTCTGCTGTATAAGTTATATTGTATCCTACAATAGTTTGTGCCATCCTTAGCACTAAACTATCACCTAAGAGTTGGTTGCCTTGTATCATTGGATGCGGTGATTTTAGTACTCTTCCGTCAGAATTGCCCTTTTGATTTGAAAAGCTTTCACCTTTCACCATAGATGTCGGAGGATTTTTTACCTCATCCATGTCACCTCCAACTTCCACGTGGGTGAGCTTTAGTTTTCCGAAGTGGGTACGTCTTTAGTTGTGCGTGACTTAAACATTAATTCATTGGTGTTAAAGCTATCATTTTTAGTATTAGTGCTTGACATGGAGTTCAAATTTCTTGCTGCCCTTTTGCCAACTTGAAAATTCTCTCTTTTGACCATAGAGACGACCTGACTTGTTTGTTTACCCACACTATTCTTTGTTGGTTTATAAATCGGCACATATCCTACATTGCTTTTCAAAGATTTTGAGTTTTCGATTGCTTGTATTGCTTCACCGAATGTGTTGATGTTATTCATTGTGATATGTTCCCTTATTTTGTATGGTAACAAAGTAGACACCTGAGCTATGATCTGAGCCTCCTCATTGTTGGTTTGCACGAGAGTCAGCAATTTGTAAGTCTTACAGAAAAAATCTACAACTGTTCCATGTTGTGTTGGTTGAAATGGGGTATTCAGAATTTTGGCCAACATGATACTTTTCCAACGTGAATTTTGGTAATGTTCTAGAAAAATCTTAAATTGGTTATACGTATTCAGCTTGTCCTTTATTGTTTGATACCATGTCTTTGCGCTCTTAGTGAGCAATTTTGGTACATAACGTAGGTATTGAGATCTGTCTATTTCATACAAATCCAGAGTTTCTTCTATCTTTTCTATGAATTCCGATGGAATTTGATCAGTTACTATGCCATTGAATTTGGGTAACTTTTGTAGGTGCTCTGGTTTCATGTGTAACACAGCAGGCTTCTGTGGACTAGATTTCAAACTGGTATTGGAGCTTGGAACATTCAATGGAACCTGCATGGATTCCTGTTTTATGTTTCCGCTTGCATCATTTTCATCACTACTGAATGCCATCACTTGTACTTACCTTAATTTGTCTTCATTTCTTGTTGATCGCAAGTTTCTCTTTCTATTTTTTACTTTCTTCACCATTTTCTCTTGTTTTTGACTATCTGAGGAGTCGTTGCTGCTACTGGATTTCTCGGAACTGGCAACCTTAAGTCGCTTTACATCCTCTGCTTGATTTTGAGAAAAGTACGTAGAATTATTCTTACGCAAACTGTTCTGATGATGTACATTTACTTCCATAAATTCAAGTAAGCTTGCATTGATTTTACTACTCTCCTTAAGAGAGTCTCTAATTTCACTTAAGGCATTAACTATACACTTGTTGCTTTGTTCCACATTGTTTTTACCTTCTATTTCCAAATCAAAACTGTTTGTGGCAATAACTACACCTGAAGGTGGACATGCATCATTTTCTGGGCACAAGAATTTACATACCTCCTCTATGTCTGTTGCATTGCTGTGTCCTTTTTGCTCAATTTGGATTTTTGATTGGCTAACTGCTTCTGTGTCTAACTGACTAATAAGTGCAGACGTAGGAATCAAGATTGGTGAGTCATCCAATAGATTTCTTGAAGTACCTCTGTCTGGCATGCATCTCCCTTGTTTTTCTTCTAATTCTCCTAATTTTTTCTTAACACTCCCTAATTCTTGCAAAAACATTGAAGTGGTTCCATTTTCACTTTTATTTAAAATCTTTCTCACTACCTCTTTGGTGTCTGCTAACTCCTTTCGAACTTCACTAATTGAGGAAGAGTTGTCCTGGATCATTTTTCTACTCTCCTCATTTTTCTTTTCCATTTTGTCAACATTTAGCTTTAAACAGGTGGTTTCCCTGTTTCGTTTATCTATCTTCTTATCTGACTTTTCACTACTCTGACTATACTCCACTCTGCACTGTGCCAAATCCTTTTGCATTTGTTTCATTTCACTTTTCAATTCCCTTACCTTTTGATCTAAACTTCTTTCTAGACTAACTTTTGTGTACATTATCAATGACATTATTTTATCTAGTTTCTTCTCCATTTTGTTGTGATTTTCCTTTTATACACTTGCACTGAACTCACCTGCCTAGTTCTTTGTTCAGTATCAGTCTTGCACGTCAATTTATCTTATGTCATTTATCCCTTCTAAGTCTCATAATCTTATTTATGACGTTTTTAAGCACTCTAGGCGTAATACAACAATAATACACGTCACTTTGCTTCGGTAAAACACAACCTGGGATAAAGAAATAAGATACTTACAATTTTTTGATTTCAGCTTCAACCATCTTTCTTTCAGTAGTGTTATTTATTTTATTTACATTTTACTTGGGATTACCGCTAAGCAGTTTTTCCCATATCTATATACATATGTACTGTACATAAACTTACATTTTTTAGTACATTATTATTAAAGGATACTATGAACAATTTTTTTTCTATTAAATAGTTAAGCCACATTTTCTAAAAAAAGATAACAATATATATCCAACTGTAAGGTTAGGTTCACAAATCAAAGATTCCAAACACTGAGGAAAAGGAATTTCACAGTTTATAAGAGTTTTATAGAATGTCTCTCTTTCTTGTGTGTATCTATTACACTCAAATAGGACATGGTGTATATCTTCCTTGTTGCCACATGTACAGTTTGGGTTTTGTACAATCCGGATCTTTTGTAAATGACTTTTAGTAGTTGTATGTCCTGACCTAATACGATTTAGTAATACTATCACATTCCGTGAACCTTGAACTTTTGTAAACCAAAGTCTCATTCTATTGAAATTAGCTATCCTCTGATAAAAGCTGCCTGCATTTTGAAATTCACCTTTGCACCATTCCGTCCAGTTTTCCTTCAACTTTTTCTTCACCATCGGTAGAAGGTCTGTGTACCAGGTTTCCAGCTCCAGTACAGGTTGAATTACCCTAGCTTGTTTTGCATACAAATCTGCCATATCATTTCCTAAATTTTGACAATGTGCTTTAACCCAGGTTAAATGAATTATCTTTCCCCTGCTCCTTAAATTTTGTAAAGTTTTTACACAGTTTATAATGTATGGGGAGCATTTAAATAATAAATCATAATTGGACTGAATTGAATATAATACACTTTTGGAATCCGTTAATATTAATATTTTTTTTCTTGCAATTTATATGTATATATTAGTGCTTGGTAAATTGCATAAGCTTCAGCTGTAAAAATGGAAAAATCTTCCGGTAAATGTACCATAATTGATTCCTTCTTCTGTACATCATAAACAGCACATCCTACATTTTGACTACTTTTTGAACCGTCTGTATATATAAAGTAATAATCTTTCCATCTTTCCATGTAATCATATTTTGTATATTGTTCAGGAAAATAAATATATCTATATTCACAAACAGGAAAATCTAGAGTATATATGGGCTTACTCCTTACTTTCAATAATTTTTGATGATCCTCATAGTACTCATTATATAATTGCACCCATCCTATATCTTCGCAGTTATTAATTTTGCCTGTATCATATAATTCAACCAAGTCGAATAGAATGTCGTTAAACGGATGATTAACTTCTGACATTGTTTTCAACAGATATTTAATAGACATTTCTCTTTTCCTATAACATAAGTTCCATTCGCATGCTTCCATGTATACAGCAACATTGGGAGTACTCTTCATCAGTCCTAGACACTTTCGTAGAACTTTCCTCTGCATTACTTCCAAAGGTCGAAATACACGTTCCGAAATTGTATTAAAGACTATAATCCCGTATTCTATTGTTGGTTTGTAATAGTTTTTGTAAAAATTCATCATGGTACTAGGATGACTTCCCCATTTTGTTGTAGCCATAGAACGAAATACATTGTAAATTACTTCTGCCTTTTTCACTAACATTTTTACATGAGGTTTCCATGTTAATTTACTATCAAATATAACGCCTAAATATTTCACTGAATTTTCTATGGGAATGTGTAACTTTTTTGTATATTGATTCACATTTTTCGGAGCTCCTTTTTTACTAAATATAATCAACTTTGATTTTTCTGACGATATATTCATAGACCTATTCTCAAGAAATTTCTTTATCTCTATTATTTTCGCTTCCATGTTGGTGACTCCTTTATCTACTTGCTTCACACTCTCATATATACATAAATCATCTGCATATTGTATAAATCCAAATGGCTCAGGACATATTCTTTGATCATCCATTAAATATATATTAAAAAGTAAAGGACTTAAAGGACTTCCCTGTGGAAGTCCTCTTGTTATCCATCTAGGACCCTCAACTTTATTGTGAAAGTAAAAATATAAACAACGATTTTTTAATAGATTCCAAATTATTTTTAGATGCATATAAGGTATTTTCAGATTTTGTAGAATGTTTAATAATTTATTTATATTTACATTATCATATGCCCCTTTAATATCTAAGAAAGCAGCAATAAGACTACTTTTCCTTTTCATTGTATCATAAATTTTTGATGATAACATTGCCAACGCATCTGTACACCCCATTCCCTTCCTAAATCCAACTTGAAGCCTTGAAAATAATTCCTGTCCCTCTATATGCCAACTTATTCTCTTTAGAATTAATTTTTCAAAAATTTTCCCCAGTACTGAAGACAAAGCTATCGGTCTATAAGATTCTCCTTTATGTGGATTTTTGCCAGGTTTCAATATTGGTAAAATCATTTGAGTGTACCACGATTGCGGTACATTTCCTGAATGCATTATATAGTTGTAGATGTTACAAAGATATATTATACCACATTCCGGCAAGTTTTGAATCATCGAGTATGTTATTCCATCTTTTCCTGGAGTTGTGTCCTTGGCTCTTATTATTATGTCTCTTATTTCATCGATCATGATATTGGTATATAATCCTTGTGAATGTCTATCTTTAGGACTGAAAGAGAAAATTTCATCAGGGGCATCTGCAGGTTCTTGTTTATTATTACATGTTACCTTCATAATAAATTCATCTTTCCAGGTTTCTTTGAGTGGTATTAATCGAGGGGTATGTGGTTTGCGGATTGATTTAAATTTAGCCCACACGGTACTGATACTCTCTTTGTTATTTATGTCTTCACAATACTTTGCCCACGATTGTCTCTTTGCGCTGATATAACATTTCTTGGCCTGCGCTATTGCTTTCTTATAATTAATCCAAGTTTCCTGATTTGGTATTGTTTTATAAACTTTAGTAGCTTCAATTCTCTGTATTTTAAAATTTTGGCAATCTTTATTCCACCAGTGTACTATTGGATACTTTTTTACAACTTCCTCTTTTGCCCTTGTACATGATCTGTCCATAACAATGCTAACAGAATCTACAAAATAATCATATGTACTCTTATCAATATTATTTAAATCTGTATTTTTAAATAAGATTGTAAGTAATTTAGAATATTTATTCCAATCAGCTTCGTTAACTTTCCATTTTCTGAGCGGAATAGTGGAAGATCTCACTGAATTAGTATCAGTATAAAAGAAACATGGATAATGGTCACTAGTTCTTTGATCACTGTCTGTTTCCCACTGAAATTGACCACATATATCATCTGACATTAACGTTAAATCTATAGCTGTTGGCCCAGTACCTAATCTTCCTATATACGTAGCAGACCCGTCATTAATTACAGTAAAGTTGTACAAATCCATACATTCTACTAACACTTTCCCCAACTTATCTTCATCCTGATCTCCCCATATTGTGTGATGGCAATTGAAATCCCCTGCTATAATAAAAGGCTTTTCTATGCATTGAAACATTTGCGATAATGTATTTGTCGTTAATTTCTGTGACTCTGCACCTGTAGGAATATATATAGATATAACACTAACTTTTTGATTCATAAAAGCGATTTTAATTCCTACGACTTCAATTTTGTATGTGTCGTATATAGACAATGTATAATCAAAAGATATAGGTTCAAATGGAATGCTTTCATGAATCATAATTGCAACTCCTTTACTATCATCTTTAATCTTTTCATAAATTATGTGATAATGATTTACTTTAAAATAATCTATGTTTGATGGGTTCACAGAGATTTCCGATAAACATAAAAGTTCAGGTCTATATTCATCTATTAATTTCACCAGATTTTGCTTTCTTGCTTTCAATGATCTTACATTCCAGTGTACCCCCACGAATGTTTTCCATTATTTTTCCTTCCACACCCTAAGGTGTCTCTCCAAAAATTTCCAAATCCTCAATAATTTTCTGCACCTGGCCATTTATTTGTGAGCATTCTGTTAGTATTTCTTTTATGCTTAATAAGTCAGAATTTTTAGTTAATGTCGCCATAAGTTTCGCCATTAATTGTAACAAATTATACATAAGATCCTTCTGAGATGTTATGTGAGGAAAGTACACGATTTTTTTCTGTTCTTCATTGTTGTAGATTCCGGTGCTCACCTCCTGCATGCTTCTGTTTGTACTATCCACATCTTCCTCATTTTTCCTTGTCTTAATTACAGTTCCTGTAGACTTTCCATTTAATTGTTTTTGATTACTTTGTAATTTCTTTAGAGAACCTTTACTTGATTCTCCTTCAGAATTTCCATTATAATTCTTTGTTTGTGAATAGGAATTTAGTCTGAAATTTTTTCCATATTTATTTTCAAATTTGGAATAGTCTCTATGATGTTCTGGAGGAACTCTTTTCCATGAAACATTTTCCAAGTATGTATCTGATTTTCTTTCACCCCAATCACTTAAGGCTTCAAATCTGTTTTGTATTGTTATGCTATTTCCTACAACACCAGTCTTTCTTGTGTCAATTTCACTTATTTGACTTTTGTTTATATGGTTTTTTATTTGATCAGCATATGAGTTGCCTTGAACAACATAATTGCTTGGAACATTACCTGTTATTACTTTCTCTCTTGCATCTTGCCGGGATAAATTATCATATGCCATAACTCTCATGATTTCTCTTTCCATTTCCCATTTTACACATGACTTATCAGTAGCAACATGTTCTCCTCCGCAATTTAAACACTTCGGAGTTTCATTACAATTTTCATGTTCCTCTCTTCCACATCTAGCACACTTAGCTTTATCCTTGCATATGGCTGCTGAATGTGCGAACCTGTAACATTTCTTACATTGCATCACATTTCTAACTTTAGGAGTAACATCGAAAATGTGACTAACCACTATAATCTGTTTAGGCATTTCTTGAGATCTAAACGTGATTGATATTAGCTTAGTAGGAACAAAATAATATGAACCATCATCTTTTCGAATTCTCTTTTTCATTCTTTCCACTGATATTACTGTCGGGTCTTCAATACTTTCCTTAATTTCCTCCTCTTCAAATTCAGTGGGTATACCATATATCAATCCTTCCTTCACCAATAAGGATTCCGGGATGAACACATCAATATTATTTTCTTTATGAAAATGCATATTTTTCATGAAATTGTTAGCTTCATTCCTGGTGTAAAAATAAATCTTTGCTCTAAATAAACCACTTGGTTGGATATATCTGACCCTTATATCTTTCTTTCGCAATTCATTGCCTATTTTCATAGAGTTAAATTTCTTTTCTGGACCTTTAGTACTAGTTATTATTACTAAATATGGCCCATTATGTGTATCATAATACATTTTACACTTGTCTACATTATTTTCTCTTCGACCTTCTCCAAACGTGTTTACTTTATCTCTATTATCTAACCTGTCTATCCTTACCGCTTTTGCTGGAACTTGATCATCTTCAGAAGATCTGACTCTTTTAGCTTGTTTTCTAGATGTTTCTTCTATAATGTTATCTTCTAGAACAATTTCATTGTCTTCTACCAAGTTCGTTATAATTTCTACTTGATTATTAAGTTCCATATAACCTATGGCATCCGCCATGACGTTAAAAAGACTGCCTTACGAAAATCACATTAATGAGTATAATTCCTTTTACCGTAGTTTTAAACTTCAACTTAAATAAGTATATGGGTTTAACTCAATTCCAGTCACAAAATTCTCTCTTTATAAACAGTACTCACTTAATTAACAACTATTAATATTACCACAATATTACACAAACAGCTCAGTTTCCATCAACCACAGGCTATACTTTCTTGGTCTATCTCTTTCAGTAGTGGTCGTGATAATTTTTTACCTCATTCTTTATTGATATTTTTTCTTTCCAGAATCGAATACAAGTGGACATAATTTCTACAAAGTTTTATATTAACAAATTTGAATAGTTTTTTTACAATATTGTCTCATTTTAACTTATTATTGAATAATTTGAAATAAAATAGGTTTTAAAAAAAATCGCTACTATGCTGGGATATGGTTTGCTATGGTGAACAATAGATGGCTCTGGACTTATGAGTATTTTTCTAACATTTTTGTTTATTGTTTCTGAATGTTTTACCGTGGTGGAAATGAGTTAATATCTTGATCTTTTTTACAAAATTTAGAATTTTATTTGAAATTGAGAAGATAAACCACATGTAGGAAGATAACAAAGCTTAATTTCTAATTGCCATAAAGAAAAATGTATGTAATTTCCTTTTATAGAAGTAATAAGAAAGCTAAATTTTTCTTGCCAAATGGCTTTCATATCAATATTATGATGATATTGATATAATAACAAATTCATAATTTGTACATTCGTGGTTTTTGCATTTGTGCGGCGATATCTCATAACGTAATTAGGTAAGATTATACATCTTTTTACAGCAACTTCATAATTTATTACAACTTTTAGCTTCCGAATGTTCGTCCGTAGACCAGACGGCGTGACGTGGAAGTGGACAAATTTTCTTCAGCCCTACAGTAGTGACCTCTGGTGGACGCTTTTCTCAACTATCTTGGTGATGCCTGTCCTTCTTTTCACACTCCTTCTGTTCAGATCAAAATTGTTAGAAGACCAGGACTCGAGCGAGGATATGAAATATTTAAATCTCTATGACTGCTATCTTTACATATATGGGGCCTTTTGCCAGCAAGGTGAGTTATAAAAGAAAGGTGAGATTTATATAGGTGGATCTGTTGATAACTTTTCTTGTTTGCTGAATTTCTTTGGTGCACTCCTTCGTGACGTAGGTTGCAAGTGCTTAAAACTTTGAATCAAATTAGTAATTAAGTAATTATATATTTTTCCTTTGTACCTGTATGTAGACAAGAAATGACAAATATAGGAGAATTACAATGTTAGGAACGATATACATAAATTTGATGTTACATATTTCTCATAATTTGAAGTATGTTACATATTTTCACATATATTTACTTAAAATTGAATGTTTGCGTCATTTCTCCAGTTTACACTTAGTAATGCTCATATATTTGTCAGACATTCAAAATATGATTTCTTAAAAAATTCGGAATTTTTTATCTGATTAAGAAAGCTGTTCCTTCATTCAATGAGGGTCTCCATGGTGGCATAGTGGTAACACCGTCATATGTGGAGATGCTTCAGTACACTTGATGATACACATCTATAAATTCCACCTATTTAGTCCTACTCGTAAAGAAAACTTTTCTTTTTTTTACTTGGTTCACTTAAATGGAAGTTTTACATAAAGTTTTGTGTACTTTAATATTTTATTTTGTAAAAATGTTGTTTTATTGCAAGACAAAGATATTTCAAGCCCCTACCCAGGGGAACGGCCATGGGGGCCATGCTCCTCCCCTCGAACCATGAAATATTTAATTGTAAACCTATAAGAAGCCACGAAAATAACATCGACGATTTTTCAAATTTGTAAAAATTTGAATTTTGCCCTTGCATAAATGAAAGTGTTTGTAGTGTAGAGAGGCAGACTCCTGAAGTTTTCAGTCTGCAATGTTGGATAGTTTTAGTTTTATAACAATTTTTTTCCCACTTTTCCCCTGCACTATGGCTATGATAGTGGCGCAACCACTGGGGGACAGGGGGGTATTGTCCCCTCCCCAACCTTCGACGGAAGTCAACTATAGGGAGAGCAAACGTTGACAGCCAATGACACCTGCAGGGGACACATAGGAGAAATTTCTCCCATTAATTTCAAATTTTATGCAAATAAAAATACATTTCGTAAAAATTTTTTGCTCGCTTCGCTCGCAATCATTGTTTTCTGTAATGTTTTTCAATAATATGTCTTGTGTATATACGTATTGAATAAACTTGGAATACGTACACAATTTAGTGTTAGCATGTTGCATATGTATTTTCTAATTTCATATCGCTCCATGTTGCATATGTGTGAAACATATGTTGTACATGAAAGTTATACATGTTATGTACAAGAATAATTATCTTCGGAATGCATTTAGCATACATTTTCTGTTATTCAAAATGCAGTTTGTATGTTTGTTTTCCATATTAGCTAATGTGAAATTGAACGTGTTGAAAAAATATTTCAAATCGTTTGTTCCAAACAAATGCTTTAGCACCGACTTCTACCTCCCTTTTGCGTAATTTATGAGGATAATAACGTCTTTGATTATTATTATTATCAATATTATTATAGGTACGTTTATCCTGGTACTTGCCCCGCCCCCCCCCCCCGACAAAAAATTCGTGGTTGCGCCTCTGGGCTATGCTAAGCCTTGTCTACCTTGACCCGCTGGAGGCACATTGTGGTTTGGATCCCACTTTCAACTGTAAGTCCAGCAGTCCCGATTAGCCTATCTGTGCATAATTGTGGACCTAAAAGAAAAACTCAAACCTTTCTGCCAAGATAAAGTAGACTGTCCTTGCCCCCCAGTTGTGTCCCCCAAAACGTCCAGCCCTCCACTCCCTATTGTATTTTTGTACGAGAAATGGAAGCATATTTCTTGCAATATATTTTTATGTACTCTTAAGACATTAGCATTGCTATGCTATTTTTTTATTCCCATAAAATGTTTATACGTCTCTTGAAAAGTATTTCTTAGAGTGGCGAAGTTTAAGTGACCTACCTTATATATATATATATATATATATATATATATATATATATATATAAATAAACATGTTCCGGTTTTGCCCCACCCTCAATGAAAATCCTGGGTGGTCTGATTATTTAATTCTTTTTCTTGGTATTCATCAAACTAATGCCAAAGGACTATTGACGCCAAATAACGAACAATACATTCTTGTGACAGTCAGATTTACCGTCGACCTGCCTCATTATTATCATCATCATTATTATTATTATTCTAATCCATAGCGGTGAAAAAATGTGCTTAATCAAGGTATTGAGTGTTTTTATTTGTATGTATGTATATTTGATCTGCCAAGCCAACGGGAGGAAGGAGAAAGTAGCGAGTCTCACGGGCGAGCGCCAGAAAGGTCACGTTATGCGTCTAAAACTTATGAAATTCGACCTTAACGACAGCCATCCGAATATCTCGGATTCCAGCGGCCGGACTGATGTGAAACTTTTGCTAGCGCAGCAACATGTATGGAAGGACGGATGTGTGGAGATTCGTCGCAATCAAACAAGAATTACGGGTGCCAGATCGAATTGGTTATAGTCGATCAGTTTATGGACACAGATTGCAGTTGAGCTGTGGGCGCCGCGCTGACGGCGGCTTAATCCGAACGTTTCATACCAGAAGCACGGCCCTGTCCAGGCTGAGAGACAATGGAGCGAAGTGGAATGACCTTTCCGGAAGCGACCCTTCAACGACCGCCAAGCGTCCTTTTTCGAAATCCGGATAAAACGAAGGACCTGCCATTTCGACGCACAGGTTACCGCGATTCTTGTAGCGAGAGCACCTCCGTGCTACATCTCCGTATACCGTGGACTTAGTTTTGTTTCGCGAACACTAGTGTGTGATAGGCAGTAAGTCGATACGAGTGTGCTTACCTCAATCGCTGGAGGAAGTCGAAGCGAGACTGTGTTTCCGTTATAATCTTACGCAGTTTATAGTTTTGTGAAACAAGGAACATCAAAAATCATGGCCGACTAAGAGAGAAAGAGAGGAGAGGGGTCACCCTCGGTTCGCCCCGATGCCAGACGAGACACCACAACGAATGCCTACATCATGCCGAAAACCCGAGCTACGCCGCCGGATGCCTACCAGCCGCCACACAGAGAGAGAGAGATGTCGAACGCTGCCATGTCGACGTCACGGCGCTTGAGATCGCCCGACGGTGATGGAGAAGACGCCGACGACCCATGAACTACCGCCCACCGCCCAGATGCGACGTCCGAATCACGCCTGACCACGGAGATGCTCACCGACCCCGAGAGGAAGAGACGCCGAGGCCCTTGACCTTCTCCGAGCAACGCCGACGACCCATCATCACGGATCCGCTGAGGGACCAGATGCATGAACGCTCTTCGCCTTCTCGTCGTTGCGACCAAGGAAGAATAAGAAAACCTTTCGTGTGCATAGTAAGTGATTTCAATCGCCCGCGAAGACACCAGGATGCGCCGTGGAACCAGAGAGATGGTAACGTATTCATCTGTACGAATGTCAACACGTACCGACTCGATTGATATTTAGAGAATGCCCTAGAAATTCGTAGATGTTTTGAAAACGCCCACACAACTCGAAACTTCATACCAAACTCCCGTTGCGCTTAATATTTGTATTTAATTGTCTCAGGTCAATTTTACTCATTTCTTGTGGTTTTTAATGTTCTTAAATTCACTGTTGTTTGTGCTCCTTTTGTATTGATTGAAGTGCGTACTGCTGGAGTAAAGCGCCGCCCGCTTAATTGTTTAATCTATTTGAGGTTTGTTCATTTTAGTATGTGTCAGCGCTGTGTCGCTGCTAGCTACGTCAGGTCGCGTATGTGATTATTTGTTAAAGTATTTGCCTGGTAATATTAATTGCTCGTCGCGGCGAAGTGTTGAAGTCCCGCCTGCTAGAGAGTATATGTTTGCGTCACTCAACGGAGGTTATTGTTATGTTTAGGACCACGTGAGGCCAAGTAAAAGGAAAAACGTCCGCCCACGTGAGCGTAATTGCCGTTGAGACGCTTTTGTTTATTCTGGACAAATAATGTATTGTCACCGCACCGACCTATTTTTTAAAGGTGAACTTAAGTAAGGGCTGGCTAGTGATTTGAAGTAGCACTGGAGCAAATTCACAAATGACCTGATTAGACAAAAGTCAATGTAAAAGTAAATGCGAATGGAATAATTAGGGCTCGTCGTCAAAAACCTGTACATTTTATGTATTACTTTTGTTGACCCGCCCCGTGGATTGAATCTGTGGGTGGATGTGTGTGAGTGCAAGAGGGGGTAATGTACTAAATTGATTTTTTTCTTGTTATGAATAGAATATACTTTTTATTTTTATGTTAATTTGGGCAATATCATTTCATACGCATGTCGCTACCCGTGATTTTCAGGTATGCAGCCAGCCGCTTCCCGGCTACAGGTAAAGGTGTGGTAATTGAAAGTATAGGTTTTTTTGATATGGCTAATCGCTATGCACTGTTGGTCACCGTCCCCATACAGGAAATAAACCTGGACCGTTAAGCACTCTCACTTGTCCGAGGGAGATTTTGCCACCTCTATCTAGGTAGTGGTAGCTTTTGTTTTCCCGGTTAAGGGAGGGCGTTTCACATTCTCACATTTTGTGATCTAATTTATTATTAAATGCCAAATATGATTACATTGCAGAACAGTTATAATGTGTAATTGAGTGGTTGGTTGTCATCTTAGGTATGATTTTTAGCATTTAATAATAAAAGTTTATCTTCCTTAATTATATCAATATTAAGTTAATATATACAATAATATAT
Organism: Lepisma saccharinum; assembly: GCF_977018435.1. Classification (NCBI taxonomy): domain Eukaryota; kingdom Metazoa; phylum Arthropoda; class Insecta; order Zygentoma; family Lepismatidae; genus Lepisma; species Lepisma saccharinum. The sequence goes on along the minus strand of NC_139244.1, from coordinate 6,210,985 downwards.
ATTTAACAATATAGTATAAATGTAAAGTTAATTGTTCTGTATTTTCTGCTACCGCTTACCTGATAAAACTAATCTTCTCGTGAAACGTACGTGGACCTTAAATATTCACCTTGTTCTTTCCCAGGTCATGAGGATACGCCGAACAGCCTGACGGGAAGGGTAGTCTACCTTATGACGTATATGACCGGACTGCTCGTGTATATAGCGTACTCTGCGATACTAATCTCTTACCTCACTGTCCAACCTACAGTGTTGCCATTCCTAACTCTCAGAGATTTACTAAACGCAAAGAATTACCAACTCGGGGTTCTGAAAAACACAGCTGACTATGACATGTTCGAGGTAAGTTTTCATGAAATTATTTTGTCTATGTATGTATGTATGTTTTTGTACATGAAATATAGAGGAATGTGTCGCCTCACATGTGGCAGGTTTATGGAGTCTATTAGTAGTGGCGTCACAAGCAGACGACGAGCTGGAACTGAGTCTACATAACGAGAGAACATGTTTTCTTCGTATCCAGTTCAATGCTATTTTCCTTCGGAAGGGGTATCTTTAATTACTGTGACAGCAGTTATGAAACAAAATTATGATGCGTGTCGTACATCAGTGTAAAGATGAGATTTCGGAGAATACGACTATATATCACACATACCTAACAGAGGATAAGGTAAAGAATAACCAGAGTAAGAAAATCTTGCATTTTCAAAACATTCCACTTCCGAACACAGCCGAAGTCTACCCGAAGTTTACCTGATCTGAAGTCGGCCACGCTGCCGCAATGGATGGTGGGAAACCGTGGGAGACCAGCAGCTTCAAGCGATTGAACCGGCGACGCCCATTGGCTGAGATTTCTTTTGGGGCATTCGCTTTACTCGATTTCCTACTCCATTTATTCTTTACATTCTCATCTGAAGGTATATGTTATATATAGACGTATTCTCCGAAATCTCGTCTTTACATTGATGTACGATGCACATCACAATTTTGTTTTATAACTGCTGTCACAATAATTAAAGCTACCCCTTCCGAACGAAAATAGCATTGAATTGGATACGAAGAAAACACGTTCTCTCGTTGTGTAGACTCAGTCCCAGCGCGTCGTCTGCTGTGACGTCACACTATTGGACTCCATTGACAACATATTCTACTTTATTCTTTTATCTTGCTTTTATGGCACTTTTCAACTATTTTAGGTTAATCACGAAGACAGGAATGAATGATGACTACATGATATTGATGAATGAAAAACACACAGGAATATCCGTGCCCAGTCCTGAATTCTAACATCTAGCTAAGGTCGATTCTGTAGAGGTGGTTCCTTTCTCATTTTAAACTATATAGATCCAGTCTCAATGTGCATGCATTAGACATAAATAATCTTTGGCAAATATATTGCTATCCTTATCTAGATTGTATTTTTGTTGTTGCTTTTTTGTTCATTAGATGTTTGAAATGAAGTACATTTAAAACATATTACTGTATTTTTATGTTTTCAGGCCATATAAGAGTCATCTTTGAGTTATGAAAAGTAGGTGTAGTAGTTAAGTAATAGACAAATCTCTATAGCCTTAACTTCACCAATTAAAAGAAGGGACGAAACAAATAATTTTTAAGATTGAATGCACGCTAAGAGAAGTATTATAAATAGCTGGTATCGGAAAGTATCGGTTGGATTTAATAACCGATACTGGCAGATACTTTGACAATTCCCAAGGGCTACAAAAATTCTAAGCGGCACTTTTGCAAAGTAGATTTATCTTGGAAGTTATACAAAATTCGAAGTTTCCACTGATTTTGTACCAATATTATGTGAAAAAAACTGTTTTGTGATTACTAAAGAAAAACTCTGGTATAGTGATACTTAAAATTGGACAGGAATACACTCTCCACTAATATTAATCAATATTTCGAACAAACTTTTAATTACTACAATTTTTAAGCATCAGTATAGGTGGGAATCGGCAACAATATTGGTAGCGGTTGAAAGTACACGTCTCAGACCTAATTATCAATATAGTATTGTTTGTATTGATTTTATTTAAAATATGAAGGAAGTTTGTATTTGAAACCCTGAAACAATAAAATAAATTCACATGACACATTCAATCAGTATGATTCATGATTGAAATTGAGCCTCGTCTTCACATCTGACATAATTCACTCATCAATGTTTTCTTCTTGTTTCCTCACAGTCCTCAACAGAACCACTGATAAAGAAACTATGGAAAGAAGTCATGATCTCCAACCAAGATAATTTCGTCACAACCGTTCGAGAGGGACTGACGAGAACGTGTCATCACAATTATGCTTTCTTCACGACTTACGAAGTAGCCATAGGAGTTCTGGACAAGGCACCTTGTACTGTCGTCTCGATCCCCACAGACTACTTCCCGAGTTCGGTAGCAGTTGTGATGAAGAAGAAGTTTCCCTACTACGATGCGATCAACTACCAGTAAGTCCTATTTAGTTATTTTTCGATGATCGTCTTGGTTCATTTTTGAAATGCGATTTCGCAACTGTTTTTGTTCCAAGGAATTCGCGATTCCAGTTGATCTGATTTGACATCAGGGGAGATATTTTGATTGCATGCTTCGGCATGCGAGTTCAGACATAACCACTGATCTTTATCGATGTTTTCATACACCGACCAGGATACATAGACATTAACTGTTAAAAAGCGTGATCCCCTCCTTCCTTGCCGTAAAGAAGTACAGTATTTTCGAAGTTGTGAAAACATCACGACTTGCAAAGTTGCAGTTTTATTTCAACATTTCGGAGCCTTTTTCTGTCACAAGCACTAGTTTGTTCTTCGTATTTTTTGCGATATTTTGGATGAATGAAAAAACACAATCATGTATGGCAAAGTTAATGTGGAACAACTGTTTTGTGTTCTGAATTATTCATTATCGTTCTTTTTGTCGCTGTATCGTCTATAATTAATAATAGGGGAATTTTGCACCAATATTTCAGAACTTGATAAATCTTTCCACGTTGTGCAAGGTACACGGCGCTAGTGTAGGTGGAGCTCTTCACATGAATTGACTTTCATCTCTTACGTTGTGCATCAACAAGCATTTTTTGACCGCGTGACCCCAATTGTTGTGAATATCTGTTCGATTTTTTCTTAATATATTTTACAATATTGACTATCCACCTTGAGCAATTATATAGATGTATTAGACAACCATTAAAGAAATAGTGGTCTATAGGCGGCAATTTCTTTAATTCTTGGAATTATACTGACAGTAGCATGCAACAGGGAATAAGTGCGATCATAATGCATGTTTATATAGACCATAAGGCGCCATTTTAGGGCATGTTTTTCAAATTTTAAGTGGATATGTTGCATGATTTTAATGCATATATGCATGCAATGTATATTTTGGACATTTTTTAGTTACATACAAATCCACCACCTTGACTTTGAACCGAAAATCACAATTTATGGAAATGTACATAAACATTCATCAATTTCAGGGGAGATAGTTTTTTGAGTGCTCCTTCTTTCACTTTGAACTCTAACAGTAGCATACCTATGCATAGAATGAATTTAAAACCAACTTCTCTATGCTAGTTTAGAATTAATACAAAAAAAATGTGTCAATATGATTCACGATTTTGCATGTTATAAGAATGAAGTCTATTTTTGTGCACGCTTTACAAATGTATCTTTCTTCAATGCACATATGTTCAGTCTATGCAAGAATAGAATTCAAACACGAGTGTTTTTATTTCTTTGCTCGTTGCAGTATAAAGAAAATGGAAGAAAATGGCGTACTCTACCGCATACGTAGAAAATGGTGGAGCATGGTGGACGAAATCTCAACTCATGGCGTGAAGGAAGTACAGATTCACCATGTTGCTGCAGTGTTTTTCCTTCTTCTTTTTGGAGTTGCCATTGCACTAGTTATTTTCCTGGTTGAACTGGTTACATTCAAGCTAAAAAAGATAAAGCGAAGAAAGAACTTCAGGCAAAGATTTGCCTGGACGAACTGACATTTCGGTCTCGCACTTTACTATGCAAGTCTGTGTCCTTCAAATAGTTTTGTGCTACGGCCGCACGCAGCGCTGCGTTCGAAGACATCGTACAAAGGTGAAATACGTAGAGGTGAATCCATCGAACAGTTTTCTTATGTTTTAGGGAATAGGTTTTTTACAAATTCGCAACAATGCGCTTCGTTTCCGCTCTTCTGGTGTGCTATTCATGGATGTTTTAGTTCATTCTCCACTTTTCAGCTTTAGATTTTTTTTTGCAAAGAAAGACGAAAATTACTGTACGTTCAAGTACGGTAGTCACCTTTTCAATGCTATTTAATGGCATCGCTTGTCTTAAACGCTTGAAGATCCACTATTCTCCACCCACCCTTATATTAAATTGAAATTGTTTTAGTGACCTTTTTGATCTACAGTAAACGAATTGGTACTCGCGAACAAATAGGAGTATATGGAAGCATGGGTGCCCATCCCCCAAAAATCATTCATCAAAATCCCCCCCAAAATAATTGTTCATCATAAACCCCTCCCCAACACACACGCACAAATAGTAGTGCGGATAAATATGCAGTAATTTATTTTTGTTTGAATGTCGATAATTTGATTTCATTTTTTTAAAATTAAATTTTCGAAAGAAGTAAGTTTTAGACAATGAAAACTGACAGTATGTTACAATTATCCAATCAGTCGTAGCACATACAAATCGTGCCTGAAATAATCCAAAAATAAAACCGAAGTTCGCATGTCGGGAAGTTCAGAGGCGATTCGGAATTACCACAAAGAAAACACCAGACATTGTTTACCACTGACTGAGATAGATGCCAACAATCAAAAGGCGCATGACATTCGAAACCTTTCATTGCAGTTGAAATTAGAGACTAAAAGAAAGAAAAAGCACGGATCACTTTCATCTTTGCTATATACCTGCCGCTGAAGGAACACGCGTCACGGTGTTGCCATATCATGCGGTACGGTACGGTACGCAGTGCAGCCGTCTGACGCTGTGTTGAGGGAAACGTGTTATAAAAAGGAACAACAATGATGAAATGTGTTATTGTTTTTCGAGGAAAACGGAATAACAATGATGACAACAATGATGAATTGTTTTCTCTCTCTTCATTTCCATCTCCCTTACAACATGAACGAATTAATGAAACGAGCATTGTTTACAGGTTACCTTTTCAATCCATTCTGAAAATATTGAATATATACACTTTCAATAATCATTTCTTTCCGAAGTCGCCGTTCAAGTCTGCCCATCTTTCAATTATACCGCAACTGAATTGCACAAAGTCCAGTTGGTGAGGCGTCTGACTTTTACGCGGGAGACCCGCTGTGGTTTGGGGAACTTTTTCAAATATCCTTAGCAGGCATCCCTGATGGCGTAGTGGTAACGTCGTCGCTTTGTAATCAAGGGGTCCCTGGTTCGATACCCGGTGGAGGCACATGGCACAGTGGTTCGGATCCCACTTTAAACTGTAGGTCCAGTCCCGATTAGCCTTCCCGTGCATAAAGTGGACTTAAAACAACAAATCAATCAATCAAATATCCCTAGCGGCTCCGGAGTCGACTCAGCCCAAATGAGTAGCTGGGGCAAACCTGGGGTGAAGGCATTTGGTGAACCACATCACCGCATCACTTCCATAATATAGCCTAGGTCGAGGTGGAGAATGTGTCGAGCCCTACCTCCACATCCCCATATGCCTCCATACTTTACTTTATTTTCCGTCCATAATTTTTTTTTGTATGAGAATCCCAGAGATTTTATGACTGTCCATAAAGATGTTTCCCCACCTTGAAAAAGTCCCGAATCTTTCAACGAAACGCGCAGTTTCCCTACAGTGGGATGAACTTTCCTCCTATAATAAGAGTAAATATGGCGACGAATAGCGTCTTGCTGAAAGGTATCTAAATTTGTCACGTGTTTACTGATATTCCTCTTCTTTCCTGGGGTTTCTAGTTTTGAAGCCTCGCATTGATTTATTTCTGCCACATTATGTTCTTCTTTCCCTATGGTAACAATAGTGTTCTTAGACACGCCGAAAGTAAAGTCCGCGCGTTTATTATGTCCCCATCGGCAACCCTTTTATAAAACTTAACACTGACAACAATAGCAAACAATAGCCAAGCCGCTCCCGATAAGCGCGTGCACTCAGACGTTGTTGCCACATTTTCTTTACTTACATTTCTTGTAGTTGCAAGGCGCCTCTCATTATTTTTGCTCCATTACCACGTGCGGGGTTGATTCTTTTAAACTAGTTGTGTTGTGTTATGGTGCTGTTTTGTTGCTTTGTTATAGTGTTGTGCTTCTAGTTTTTTCTTTAGACTTTGCATAATGCAAGTTATCACTCACGGCTGCTAGTGAAAATCCTAAGTATGAAGACAAAACTGCAGAATATTATTTCCTTCATGGAGAGCACAGGTGCCCACCCCCCTCAAAGCCAATGGCGCATTCCCCCCAAAAATCATGTCATGGGTCCCCACAGATTATATCATGTGCCCCCCCCCCACAAAACATCATTCGCGCCCTCAAACCATATCGTAATCCCCACAAAGTATTTAATTACGACAGTGTGTCTACCGAAAGTAACCTTTTCTTAGCTTTACAGAACACTATACTTGATCTGACCTTATTCCCTAAACAGGGGTGTCCATCACTCAAGACCACCCCTAAAATCGTTCATAATCCCCCGAAAATAGTTTGGATGAATGTGTAATAGTTGATGTCTATTTGAATGAAATACCATGTTACATTGTCCATATTTTTTGATTGTTCGATTTTCGAAAAAACTTAAAGCTAGCACATTGATTGGTTAAATGTAGTAAATGAAAATATATAAATATGCATATAAATAGTATTTTTGAGTGGGTTTATAAAACTCAATTTGAGTATTTAACACATTTAATTCAGAATCCCCCCAGAACACCGGTGTCAATTAAGGCCTAATATGTAAGAGTTGGATATTTCTCCCCCCCCCTTCGATAATACCCCTAAACACTTCCTTTTTAATCTTTATCTGTATTTATTTTCTCTTTCCATATTCTTTAATCTTGTTTCTCTTTCTTTTTCTTTTTTCCTTACAATTTCCTTCTGCTTTTCCTCTTTTATCTCTTCAATTTGGCAACATCGCTTTCCTACTCCAGTTTGTTGCTTCTACTTCAAAAGAAAACCGCCAGCTTGGGTGTTTCTTTTGACAAAGAGTAGCGCTCCCTTTGTTAACCGCTGGGGATATAATGAACGCGCGGACTATAGCAGCAGTCCTGTCCAGAACTTTATTTACAGAAATGATTGGACCCCCATTGTTTCTCTCTTGCTCAAAATATTTTCGCACATAACAAACGATCTCCCGCGTTTGGCCTTTGAGAGGAATTTCTCGAGTATTGCCTCCTGTGTTTGACATTCTTCACACAAGCACACGACATACTCAAGCAGAACACAGAAAATTATGTACAAAAAAAAAAAAACACACTAAAACAACACGCTATATACAACAAAGAATACTCTAAATCCAGTAAACACTAAACAAACGGACCGGTTAAAATATCACAGCAACGCAAAGCAACAAACAAACACGTCCTCTCCCAACAACATGAAAACTTATCGCAGGAACAATCACCCGATAAGCGGCAACACCGAGATAAACGTTTTCTGTTGCTAGGTAACCAGGGCTTGAGTGTAGCACTGGGACGATTTTGATTGGCTCGCATGCGAGCAACCCACCCTCTCGCAGTGACGTAGACCCGCTTCCTCCACGTGCTTCCCAAGTGTCAATACCAAACTAATTTTGCGGCAGGTATAACATAAAACATACAAAACTACGCAGGATCACTGCCATTGTTAGTCTTCTGAACCTTATTCTTTACCGTTTGTCTGCTTTACTAACCTTGTATTATTATTGCGAACAGCACGTCTCCCCCTTTCAAAGGCATAAGGCATAAGATGTGGTGTTTCATGTCATCCCATCGCCACGATCACCCACAGGTAGGTAGAAAAACGAATAACCATAACTAAAAAGCAATAACAAATCAATCAAACGAAACGATCGATCCCTCCATTTTGGTGTGAAGATACATAAAATTGGTAGCTAAACTATAAAATTTTGTACCCCCCCCAAAAAAAATTCCCATGATGCAGGCACGCCATGAATCCCTACTGTGAGGACCCCTGTACGGAAGGGAAAATTGTTCTCCAGAAAACACGCAGTAAATACTACGACTCTGAAGTATGCGATAACGGACATAAATATAAATCAAACCATATAGCATGATTACTTCGGAATTAAACAATCTGAACTTGGGCCCTAATACCAATACGGTTTACTGGAAATCAAAATAATTGAACTCTATATTTAGAAACAAGCTAATAGCATGGTCTAATCCGTATAGAAGGCTTTGTTTGTGAAGAGATAGGATGTGAACAATTTTGCAAGACAGAGCCATCTGCTGGACATAAAAGTAAATTGAACAGGCGAGTACAAAAAATTAGATTGTGCGGAAATTCAGGAGCAGCTTTTAAGTTTCTTTGTGGAACCTTGTTTGCACGAAACCCTTTCTCGTCAGCGAGCGATTTTTAATTAATTAAAATGTTATATGAATAATTACGCTCTGCTGCAGTTTCACGTGCAAACAGAACAATACGAACATATAGTATATGAGAATTTTCTTGGTGCAAGTCTCGTAGGAAAGAGGAGCTCCCAGAGAGCTTAGAATTATTCTTATCTGCTGAAAAGCCAAAGGTTCTGTGTTCGAATCCTGGTTGTCATGAGTTTTGTTCTTTGTTTTTCTCGTCACTTACAGTAAACACAACGCGGCACGCCTTCCTCAATCTTACTTTCCAGATCTTGTGGCCGTGCATGATAGTCGCTACAGACATCGGCGTAAATTGGTAGGGGAAGGGGGCGCTTGACCCTCCAAATTTTCAGGATTATTAAAATTTTACAAGTTAACGTAATTTTTTTAACCTCCTGGGACTTAAGGAACACAAATAAAGAGTATTTTTTTTTTATGATTTTTCAAATGTAACTGATTCAGCAAAATAGTCATTCACGCTATTTTGTCCTATTCTGCACCCCCAAGTTAAGCCTCAAGTTCGTTTCTACACTCACCCCACCCCCTCAACGTTACGCCCATGGCTACATATAGATAGTGTCCGGTAAATATCTACCAATAAGAAATTAAATTATCTCGGCAACCAATAATGATAGGATCGTCCGGTTTCGTTTGTCTGAATGAGAAACTCAACAAGTTTTATCACCAACACAAAATATTCAATGCACTCACCTTAATAGATCGCCACGTGTGCTCCTTTGGTTGCTTGACAAACATCAAGGCGATACTCAAACTCCCTCCAGGTGTTTTGTAACATTTGAGGCGTCACAGATTCACATGCAGCGATAATTCTTTGCCGAAGATCGTCCAAGTCTTGTGCTGGTGTTTGGTACACGAGAGTCTTGATGTACCCCCATAGGAAGAAGTCTAGTGGGTCAAATCAGGTGACCTCGGCGGCCATCGAATAGGTCCTTTTCTTCCAATCCAGTTCTGTGGGAAATAGTGATCGATGAAGTTTCTGACATTCCGTGCGTAATGCGGAGGAGCACCGTTCTGTCGAAATGTGGATCCATGTGGTACAGCATATGTTCCAACATTTCCAAGTAGGTGTTTTCTGTAACTGTATCCTCTTCAAAGAAAAAAAAGGCCCGATCACAGAATCATGAGTCAACCAACGCACACAACACATTTAATTTTGGATTGTTCCTTTTGTGTACAATGTCATGCACAGTTGATCGAGGAATTTGAAGTTGTGTACTTGCCCGTCTGATCGATTTTCGTTGGCTGCGTTGAAAAGCTTCCTGAACTGAGTGCACTTTTGCCTCACTCACATTTCGTGCCACTGCCTTCCTTCCGCAACACAGAACCCGTCAACAACAATTGTTTATGCCATCGAACAATGGAATGACGCTCTGGTGGTTCCTGTCCATATTGTTGTCTGAATTTTCTCTGTACGATAACAGCAGACTTGAATTCAGCAAACCAAAAACAGCACTCAACTTTCTGACGCACTGTAAATGAAGCCATTTTGCTCACTTGTAAACAAACGCGAAGCGAATGCGCTCTAGCAATGTTGCCACCTTCCACCTCTTGGTGATAAAACTTGTTGAGTATGTAACATGCGTACATACTTCTGCCCCACCCCCTTCCTTTAGAAACTGGGTCAATCCTGGGAGGGTAGTTAGATGTTTGGCATGTAGGTGGCAGGCTAGTCTCTGGTAGTGCTCTCTGTGCAGTCCGCACTATTTCATACACTTCATTCGCTGGAGACGAGGGTGACGTCAGCACTCGAAGGCTTGGAAACCTTTACAGAATTCACTAGATATCCCGTTGTAAAACTTTGCATTAAATGTATATAATTTACTTAAGAAGACTTAAAAGGCATCGAGTTAAATTTATTAATGTAAGTTCGAGTGTAGTTTAGTTGTGTCTGTAAGACTGATTAGAAAGTGTTGAATATACTTCTTCCCAGGTTTCGATTTGTTAACTGAAACCGAACAATGAGTTTTGTGTGTTATCAGTAGCCAGGTAGAGACACCTGTGTTGACGGTTGAGTCTCTCTGTCCATAGATATGTTAAATACTAGATAAATGACCTGTCATTTCAAGTACAATAGGTGTCGGATCCGCTCTAACAAGTTCCCATTTGAATCAAAGCTGAAAGAAATTCTACCCACACAGTACGGGAGCACCTAATAAGGAAAGAAAGACCTTTTTTAAAATTGTAAAAGCATGGAATATCCCAATATATTTCCCCGCCCTTTCCTTAAGAAACACTTGACGTCAAAACTCTTCCAAGAAGTTCCACAAGAAATCAACTTCAGAGATGGGGGTAAAAATAGTATCTGGCATTCCCTTTATAGAATTTACCACTTTATTAACGAAATGGCTATTTCAAGCATCAATAACTAAGGTAAAAATAATTTTCTTTGACAAAGAAGAGGAACTGAATTTCTGTGAATCTTTCTTTCTTTGAGAGTGCGAGGAACAATATACATTTTCAAATAAGTCTAAGAATTTGTACGAACACTGGTTAGTAAAGTAGAAGGAATTCCATTTCACCAAGGTGAAATTATACAGGCAGGTTCACCAGGGATAGTTAACGAGCACGATAGACGATGACACGTGAAGGTACGCATGTTTGTGAAGACTAAATCAGTGTTATGAAATTGACTTCCACGCGTGTGCTTTAACTTAAGTTGAATTATGCTTGGAAAGCAACGAGCATTAAATTTTGGTCGAGTAGTGGAAACTAACAATAAACTGTTCTTTGTTGAGGTAAATTGAACATCAAGTGTCACTCTTGTAAAATCTATACGCTTTTCTGGCAAGCCTTAATTGTGCAATACTCCAGAATTTCAGTTCGTGTAAGTCTGTTATTGTTTCCAATCTGCGTCACACGAAAATTCCAAAATACCTTGCACCCATCTTTCGGGAGAGGATGTAATTTGGGAACGTGACACTTTCGACATTAGCGCCACCAGCGGTAGGCTTTAAACTCCACCGTTGTTTTCTCTTACTGCATTCCTGTTTGTTTTATCCAACCTCTGCTCAGATAGGATAATCGCCTACTGTGCTGGTCTTTAGCTACTGAATGAACTTCTGCAGCGGAGTGTAATAACGCCTTCACGAAGCAAAACATAATTGGAAGAACGATTCGAGATTGTTATTTTAATGTAGCTTATTAATTGCAAGATAAACATTTTCCGAACTTAATGATTTCCAGAAAGGAATGCAGTCGTAACAGAGGAATTACATGCATTCTGTTGGAAATACGAACCTGAATTACGGCATTTAATTTCTACGTGATTTCTGAACAGACGAAAACGGTTTTTTTTTCGGAGCATTGAATGTGCAGTTTCACTTCCATTGTGGCAAAACAAAATGGCTTCAATTGTAGGAATTTTCCCTTCAACGGAGCAACTTGACAATGTACGTATGTGCTAAGTACCACAGAGTTCGTACTTAAAAACTTCCTTCAAGTGTGTCGTCACGATGGCGTATTGATAAACTACTTGCAAACAGGTCCCAGGTCAGATTCCCTGGGTGAGTTCATTGTGATTCAGTTACCATTTTAAATTGTATGTGCAATCCCTATGTGTGTATAAAGTGGAATTTTGAGATAACTTTACGTAGTAAATCTCGACTTAAAATAACTTCAAATGTAGAAGTATTAATTCAACCATTAAACAAATATTGGTGGAATCTATCCTTGACAAATATAGTTTGCCAAGTAAAGCAAATATTGTAATCATTTATGAATTTGACGTCGCTCAAATAAGAAAAAGACAACATATTTTTGTAGAGTAGAACATTTAAAATGTGTACTGCAGCACAATTCACACAGAAGAACATGTGCTTTAGAAGGTATATTAACTGCTGGATTTACTTTTCATATTAAAGAATAGTTCATGTAATAGTGTAAACATTTTACACATGGTGAGGATGAATGGTGACACGATTAAATTCATGAGAGGTCAATCATAAATACGCATGGACAATACACAGAACAAGCACCACAGAAGATCACACTGACTGTGAAGTCAGACACCAGGGCCTCGTTAGTCTGCAAAATGTAGTCCAGGGTGTACTTCGTTGAAGAGAGTTTAACATTTGAGTGCCTCAGAAAGTGTCACACCTTACACCCTACACTAAGTTTGAGAGATTTAGTACATGAATTCAACATTAATATTTTAAAGGGAAAGAAGTGATAAATGGCTTCTTTCTAGGTGACAAGAGGTAATAATAATGTAGTACATCGTAGGTGCAATCATTGCTGTAATATATTACGATAGTGTTGATTATTTCGATTTAAGAAGAAGTTTATGCCATTGAAGAAATGGAATTCAGGAACAAAGGAACGTCGGCAAGACTCATGCACGACCTCACGCGGAGAAAAACCAAAATTTCTCGAATACTGGCGAAATGGTTAGAGGTGAGCGGTCAAGTGAATATTATTCTCCCTGTCCGGAATGGAACGTTCAGTATCCTCGACCGCTATGCACTGTATTTGCGGAATTTTCTTCCACCGTTACGGGCATGCGGTGAGGCCTTCGCTCACGTAGAAATTGTTCGTTGATGGATCACTCGGTGAAAAGATGAACGCACCCAGCAGAAAATCAGGCCAGTGGGGTTAGTAAGGGAAGTTTCTGCTGCCAGTAAGAACCAATGAGTATTTTCGATATTTTCGTGAGAAACTTGCAAAGATATAGACTTCATGTTAGTCCTTACTATAAATCGTACATGATGATCTTCTATTCGATGGACATATTTCTAAAATTTTGCGAAGAGCTAAAGAATGTTACGAGTAATATTCTATTACTGGAATGTATTTAAAATGAGAATACTTCCGTTACATAATTTATACATACATGTACAATTACAGCTTAGAAAATAAATCGAAAACCAGGAAATTTTAAATATGGCATGACGATGGATCCTTACACAATAAATGTGTTACGTGTACATTGCAGATAGAATGTAAGAAATCTGAACACATTTATTTTTTTAAGCCACGTTTAAAAATTAGTAGCCGACCTTGAATTATTTTGCCTCTGTCTTTGTGCTTTCATGTAACTGACATTGTGACCTCAATCTGTTTTGTTTTTAACTCCTTGACATTTCTGTAACTTCTTGACTAAAAAGAAATGCTATACTCTTCCCCAGAACAAAGAACGAAATGAATCTCAACTCTCTCAATTACCAAGGTTCATTTCACATTAATCTATTCTAGTGCTGATGAAAGAGTACTCTTCTGTACTCCTTCATCTGATTTGTTGAGAGAAGCAAAACAACTCCTTCTGGAAGAATTCTAATTAAAAGTAAGTTCCTGTGGGCATGTGTTTTTAATCTCCAACCCAGCGGTTCTCTTTGTACGCGCTGTCACTTCCAAACGCAACACTCTATCAAAAGATTACTTAATCTTGCAGTTCTGGTTTTAGTGTAGAATCTTTCGATGGAATGAACAGAAAGTAAGAAGACTCAGCCATAATATAGATGACTATTTGTTATTTTGTAATCATTCGAGTTAATTGTTTAGTAATAATTGAATTTATTTGACATTATACAAACTTAAAATGCAATTTTGTAAATACAAGTAGTTTCTTTCTGATTTACGGATTGTTTCAATTATTCTAGTGCCGTGTTAATATATTCTAAGGATATATGTAAAATTTCCAAGCTTCTTAAACTGAAGCTAGGAGCTGCTTGACACTTTCGTATTATGTACGAAATGTGTTTTTTTGAAACTCTTTGTACGCGCGTACTTGCAAAATGAAGGTCATTCAAGGTTATTTATGCTGAAAACCATTTCTATTTTGATTTACTTTCCACTTTACATGTACGTGGGCTGTTAAAGAATTATCATTATTTTTTATCCACATAATTTCTCGCGCTAGAATTTGATTTTGTTATGTTATTTGCTTAATGTGTAATGTACACGTTGTACTAGTTTCATTATTTTGACTTCAGTTGTGCGCCTGTGACAGTCGATGCAAGTTGAGACATGTTCAGTTCCGCCTACAGCAATAATGGAGACAACGCGCTGGACGAACAATACGCTGCGTTGAAATTTTGCTTTCGTCTGAACAAATCGTACGCTAAGGCCTTTGCAATGCTAAAGGAGGTCTATGTAGAGTCTGTTCTTCCCTATAGCACAGTACGAAACTGAAACTGTTATTGGGGGCAACCCGAAAGGCTACATAGGCTGGATGCTGCACCACGATAATGCACGGCCGCACATCGCAAATATTATTTCTGAATATCTCGCGAAAATTGACGTGAAGTGTGTTTCTCATCCTCCCTATAAACTTTATTGAAAAACACTTGTTCTTAATATTTGTGGTAAAGTAAGAGAGTTCTCCAAATACACGATATTAGTTTCCGATAAAAATGTTGACAGCTTGCAAATACATGATGGAAAGGGTTGTGCAATTTCGTGTTTTTATTCAATCAGGCTTTCTCAAACGTGCTTGTCACGTATGACAGTCTCCTTAAACAGCTGAAAAAATCTTGCATCTGTGAAGAGGACCAATAATGTGCGAAAACGAATATTCTTCGCGTTGAATTATTTATAGCAGTTTTCACGCTGGATAGAACTGGAATACAGGAGATTTAAAATACATTATTCATGAGAAAAAATGTTGCATTTTAAAATGAAAAAGGACTTGTGAAGGATAGAGTCAATCACAGCTACGATGTATTTTCTAAAAATGAGAATTTGGACTTCGAAATGACACATGATCACTACATAAACCGTGCATGATAAGAAACTTAGCTTACCACTAGACAATTTAATATTGTAGGTTTGAATAAACTTCAAGATTGGTGTAGACACTGTAAGATAATTTTTGCCATTCAATGAAATCTCTATAGCACGAAAGAGTTCGTGTTTGTGTGTGTGTTCAAAATCAAGACAGATTTTGCAGAGGTGCGACCATCGTGGATATTCCATGAACATCCTTGATGACGTCACATAGTGGACTTTTGGGCCTCCCCGATGGCGCAGTGGTAGAGTCGTCGCCTAGTAATCAAGGAGTCCCGGGGTCGATATCCGGTGGAGGCACATGGTTTGGATTCCACTTTAAACTGTAGATCCAGTCCCGATTAGCCTTTCTGTGCTTAGAGTGGACTTAAAACACCAAATCAATCAATCAACATAGTGGACTTTGATTTTCTGAAGAATAGTAATAGGCTATTATTTAACATAGGCCTTTACTTACCTAAACCTTCAACGCATAACAACACTAACAATAGTTTCTCTGGATTAGGTTTATGTTGAGCTGTATGTTTCATCAAGTCCGTTTGAACGCACTAGCGCCTCTGGTGGTAGGTTTGAAGTGCTAAATGTGTAGATACCGTGTTCGTGGAAATTTATGAACAAAATCTTTCACTAAAGAATTGATGTCTATGAGATAGAGCTGCAAGGAGCGTTTTTTGCTCGACCGGCAAATAGTTCGCACGGACGACGCTAGATAGCGTTAGGAACTGACAGCTCTTCGATCACCATGACGTCACGAGCGAATTTCGCTCGATCAGGCAAAACGATCAGTATACTTATATATTTATTTATTTATAAGCAATCCCATAACAGAGCAATGCTCCAATTACAATGGGATATTACAACAATACTCACATTATGCAACACAAAAAAAAAATAAAAAAAATAAAATAAAAAGATAAAAAATACAATACAATACAATATACCCACCGACAAATATAATACAACAAAAGAAAAAATATAAAACTTGAATAATACTATAGTACCAATATATATGAAGCTAAAGCTTCAGACTTCAAACAGTATAACGAAACTCCATATTGAAACTCGCACTAAACAAACGAGATAAACACCCAACTCTCATTTTGATATTTTTCAGATTATCGAACATATAAACATAAAAGATAATATACAAATCTATAACGTTAAGTGCAATTCAATACATACAATACACAACATAAAAATAAGAAAATTAAATACCATTTATCTTAACTTTGTCTTGAATAGTAGCCCTTTATTACTGATATGTACTTTGCGTAAGGGAATGCAAAATCTACATCAATTTTATCCTTAACAATACTATTATGTAGTCTACACATACTAATGACCACAGAATTCTGATGGACCAAATTTTTGGAAAAAGTGGATATAAACGGTTGACGCAATCTTAATGATTGAGGTTTAGTACAGAAGTTTAATCTTTGCAAAACTTCTTGTGTTTCGGTTAGACCATTAACAACTTTATATAATAAAATATGCTTTGCAATATCAGATCTAGTTTTCAAAGAGGAAAATTCAAACTCAGTTAGTAGTATATTATAAGATATTCTTAACACATAAGACTATTTTTTATATTTTTTAAAGAACAGATATCTTAAAAATTATTCTGGATTCGTTCGAGTTTATCAATATACAGGGTGTCATTTTAATGGCGCCCACGGACCACAGATTCGTGTAGAGGACATCAAAACAAACAACTTTTCTCAGTAACATTCTTCACGTTGGTGCGTCAATTCGACGCTACAGCCGTTCAAAAAACACCGTTTTTCCGCCTGGATGCTGGCAACCCAACACAACATTTGATCGTATCTGTGACGTCATTTCCTGCGGCGAAACAGCGCACGGTAGGGTTGCAAGGAACACACAAATTTTGTGAAAAATGACAAACTACCAACCACATTATTAGCTGTAAAACGAAGCAAGAAACGCGTCCAGTAGACCGAACATCATAGCCTACCAGCCAGAAGATCAGCAGTCATCTCAGGGGAAGTGGGAATTGAACCAACGGTATAAGAAATGGTAAAAACGTATTCAAAATGAAGAGTCAATATCGGATTTTGTCTCAGCCTACATGTCAAATATCAATAACAATAACTTTTATTGGACTTACAATTTACATATGGCTGTTTACGCCCAGCTACATGTCAATTATATTTGCAAATCTCGTTGCAAGGTTGATATCTACAGGTTTGTGTCCAGATGCCTTGTGGTACTTTGTGCTGATAACGGAAGTATCCGAGGTCCACGTTGTTACATTACGGCTAAAACACGTACAACCACCGTAACAATCTAATTATGAATCAGTAGCGAACACACTGCCCTGTTCACAGTTGCAAACTATTACATGTGTATCCGGTGCGTAGATAAACACAGTCGTCGGAGAGTTTGTTTTACTACTATTTATATCCCTGTATTTTCAACCATTTTTGTCACTAGCCTCATAATGCCCTGAATATACATTATATTATGTGTTGCTTACCTTTGGAATTTTGAGTTCTCTCATTTCTATTTTGTCATCTGTTCAGTGTGTCACAGACAACTAGTATCAGAAGGACGAAGTGGATAGACTAAATTATAGATGCCAACTTGGTAACTCGATTTGCAAATACTTGACATGCAAGCTGATACAAAATTCGATATGACCACTTCCACTTGAATTCAATTTTCTTTCTACCATTTCTCGTATCGTTTGTTTACTTCCTGTTAGGTTACAGAACGTGTTTTCTCATTTTGTTTTACGGTACATAATGTGGCTGATTGTAGCTATGTCATTTTTCACAGAATATGTGTGTTCCTGGCAACCCTGTAACGCATCGCTTCACGACGGGATATGGCGTCACAAATGCAATCAAATGTTGTGTGTGGTTGCCAGCATTCAGGCGGCAAAACGGGCTTTTTTTGAACGACTGTAGCACCGAAACGACGCTCCAACGAGAAAAATGTTACTGAAAAAAGTTGTTTGTTTTGATGTCCTCTATACGTTTCCGTGGTCCATGGGCGCCATTAAAATGACACCCTGTATAATTGGAAGTAAGGACTCCAGATTACATTAGCGTATTCCAATTTACTCCTCACCAGAGCATTATACACAACTGTTAAGGCTTTACTACACTGCATTTCCTTAATGTTTCTAAATATAAATCACAGAGTTTTGAAACCATTTACTACTAGTTTATCAACATGGTTCTTGTAAGTGAGTTTAGAATCCAGAATTATTCCTAAATCTTTAATTGTATTGACTCTCTGAAGACCCACATTACCAATAGTATAATTAAATAAAAATGGAGATGAAATTCTTGTAAATGTCATGGAAAAGCATTTAGCAACATTAAAATAGAGCTTATTTCTTATACACCATTGATGGCATTCACTCAAATCGGACTGTAATTCTGTAAGATCCTTAAATTTTACAATATTCTTGTAGAGTTTTAATTCATCTGCGTATAAGAGACACTTTGAGTAATTAAAAACAGAAGGTAAGTCATTAATATATAATAAGAACAATAAGGGACCAAGATTGGATCCCTGTGGAACACCCGAATGACTAATATATGTACTCGATGAACAAGCATTATAAAGAACATACTGCTCTCTATTTAATATGTAAGACTGAAATAAAGCAACTAAATCATCCGAGAAACCGAACTGTTCCAATTTTTGTAAAATGATGCGGTGATTTAGCTTATCAAACGCTTTTGCAAAGTCAGTGTAAATTACGTCGACTGCTTGATTTTGATTAACTGCCTCAGCGATATATTGAGTAAAGGTAACGAGATTAGTTACAGTAGATCTTCTCGGTATAAATCCATGTTGACAAGAAGATAAATAGGGTTTAACATGGAAAATTATTTTATTGTAGAGTATTTGTTCGAATATTTTAGCAGGTACAGATATTAATGAAATCGGTCTGTAATTTGTGATGTCACTAGGGTTACAAGATTTTAATATGAGACAAACTTTACATATCTTCCATAAAGTAGGAAACTTACCCGATTTTAAAATCAGATTATAAATTTTACATAAAGGATAACATAACCACTCACCACAACCTTTAAATACATACGAGGGTATTCCATCTGGCCCACAAGATTTACTTGATTTTAATTTCCGAATAGACTGTTTACATTCATCCTCCTTGATCTCCATTACAACTAACAGTGACTCACATCCATGGTTAAATTACCAATATCTAACAGCTCTGTATCCTCTTTTTCATAGACACTACTAAAATATTCAGCAAACGAGTCTGCGATAGACTGATAAGAATCAAGAACCGTACCTTTATATGTCATTGTATTCACTCGAATATTCCCTTTCTTCTTATTGTTAATAAAATCCCAAAAGCACTTCGGATTAGTTTTAATAGCTTCTTCGGAGTTACTGATATGTGCTCTATATGCAGCATTAATCAGCTTCTTTGATTCTTTACGAAGCTCCTTAAATCTTAATACATTATTAGCTGAATGTTCTTTTTTTCTTCCTATAATTTTCCTTTGACTTTAACACATTTATAATTTCTTGAGTGAACCAGCATGGATAAGACCGTTTCTTATGTTTCTTTTTAGGTACTCGTCTCGTGATGACTTCATTTAATATTTTGTAAAAATACGATACAGCTTTATCTGGATCATAAAAGTTATCTAATGCATCCCAGTTCACTTCCTTAATGTCTGTATACATATTATAAAAGTCCGCCTTCCGAAAGTTAAGAATGTTAGTAGCTCTGTTTTTAATATTACTTTTTGCATTACCAGTGTTGACATGTAATTCTAACGGTGGATGATGTCTATCAATCTTCACAAGAGGATCCGTACACATTCGAACTTCCGGCAAATTATCTACGTTCGTTAATACTAGATCAAGCGTTCTATTATTGATATTTTTAATATTATTTATGCTAACAAGACCAGTCAGAGACACAAAATTATGCAGTTCCATTTCAATTTGATTCCCCTGTGTCAAATCATGAGTCGACCCAATAATAGACGGAATATTAAAGTCTCCAATTATTATAATTTTACAGCTACATATATTAAACATATCTTCTACAAATGCATAAAATGTTTGATAAGCTATAATATTTGACTTTGGCGGGAAGTATACACAAATTACAATTAAAGAGTAAATTTCAAGCCCAATTTTAATGCATACAATCTCAACATTTTCAATATTAACATCTATGTTTCTTACATAATAATTACTTTTTACAGCTATTAAAGCACCTCCACCCCTTTTATCCATTCTATCCTGACGAAAAATTGCATACCTATTATCGCTAAATTCAGAGTCCGTTACATTAGCCGTGAGCCAAGTTTCAGTTATGGCAATTATGTCATAATTATTCGCTAACACACTCAGATACATATCCGTTAAACTCCAAACCCAGTAGTTCACGTGTAACCGTAATTTTTCTGTAGTATTGGCCCTTCAAACAAGGATCGTGAAGTGAAAGACGGAGTGAATTTGAAACTGAAGTGAACATAGTCATCGTTTTCATGTTAAAATGTAACTTAGTCCATCTTTACAACACACAGCAATGTATGAAAATGAATAGATGATTATGGGCTGAAACTACCAGGACGGATTTTTACGCATATATTTGTACGATTATTGTCCCATTAAAAATATATTCTATATATTTAAAGTAAATCATTATCACATAATTTATGAAAATATTAAAGATGATAGTAAAGGAGTTGCAATTATGATTCATGAAAGCATTCCATTTGAACCTATATCTTTTGATTATACATTGTCTATATACGACACATACAAAATTGAAGTTGTAGGAATTAAAATTGCTTTTATGAATCAAAAAGTTAGTATTAAATCTATATATATTCCTACAGGTGCAGAGTCAAAGAAATTAACGACACATACATTATCAGAAATGTTTCAATGCATAGAAAAGCCTTTTATTATAGCAGGGGATTTCAATTGCCATCACACAATATGGGGAGATCAGGATGAAGATAAGTTGGGGAAAGTGTTAGTAGAATGTATGGATATGTACAACTTTACTGTAATTAATGATGGGTCTGCTACGTATATAGGAAGATTAGGTACTCGACCAACATCTATAGATTTAACGTTAATGTCAGATGATATATGTGGTCAGTTTCAGTGGGAAACAGACAGTGATCAAAGAACTAGTGACCATTATCCATGTTTCTTTTATACTGATACTAATTCAGTGAGATCTTTCCCTATTCCGCTCAGAAAATGGAAAGTTAACGAAGCTGATTGGAATAAATATACTAAATTACTTACAATCTTATTTAAAAATTCAGATTTAAATAATATTGATAAGAGTACATATGATTATTTTGTAGATTCTCTTAGTATTGTTATGGACAGATCATGTACAAGGGCAAAAGAGGAAGTTGTAAAGAAGTATCCAATAGTACACTGGTGGAATAAAGATTGCCAAAATTTCAAAATACAGAGAATTGAAGCTACTAAAGTTTATAAAACAATACCAAATCAGGAAACTTGGATTAATTATAAGAAAGCAATAGCGCAGGCCAAGAAAAGTTATATCAGTGCAAAAAGACAATCGTGGGCAAAGTATTGTGAAGACATAAATAACAAAGAGAGTATCAGTACCGTGTGGGCTAAATTTAAATCAATCCGCAAACCACAAACCCCTCGATTAATACCACTCAAAGAAACCTGGAAAGATGAATTTATTATGAAGGTAACATGTAATAATAAACACGAACCTGCAGATGCCCCTGATGAAATTTTCTCTTTCAGTCCTAAAGATAGACATTCACAAGGATTATACACCAATATCATGATCGATGAAATAAGAGACATAATAATTAGAACCAAGGACACAACTCCAGGAAAAGATGGAATAACATACTCGATGATTCAAAATTTACCGGAATGTGGTATAATATATCTTTGTAACATCTACAATTATATAATGAATTCAGGAAATGTACCGCAATCGTGGTACACTCAAATGATTTTACCAATATTGAAACCTGGCAAAAGTCCACATAAAGGAGAATCTTATAGACCGATAGCTTTGTCTTCAGTATTGGGGAAAATTTTTGAAAAATTAATTCTAAAGATAATAAGTTGGCATATAGAGGGACAAGGATTATTGTCAAGGCTTCAAGTTGGATTTAGAAAGGGTATGGGGTGTACAGATGCCTTGGCAATGTTATCATCAAAAATTTATGATACAATGAAAAGGAAAAGTAGTCTCATTGCTGCTTTCTTAGATATTAAAGGGGCATATGATAATGTAAATATAAATAAATTATTAAACATTCTACAAAATCTGAAAATACCTTATATGCATCTTAAAATAATTTGGAATCTATTACAAAATCGTTGTTTATATTTTTACTTTCGCAATAAAGTTGAGGGTCCTAGATGGATAACAAGGGGACTTCCACAGGGAAGCCCTTTAAGTCCTTTACTTTTATATATATATTTAATGGATGTTCAAAGAATATGTCCTGAGCCATTTGGATTTATACAATATGCAGATGATTTATGTATATATGAGAGTGTGAAGCAAGTAGATAAAGGAGTCACCAACATGGAAGCGAAAATAATAGAGATAAAGAAATTTCTTGAGAATAGGTCTATGAATATATCGTCAGAAAAATCATAGTTGATATTTAGTAAAAAAGGAACTCCGAAAAATGTGAATCAATACACAAAAAAGTTACACATTCCTATAGAAAATTCAGTAAAATATTTAGGCGTTATATTTGATTCTAAATTAACATGGAAACCTCATGTAAAAATGTTAGTGAAAAAGGCAGAAGTAATTTACAATGTATTTCGTTCTATGGCTACGACAAAATGGGGAAGTCACCCTAGTACCATGATGAATTTTTACAAAAACTATTACAAACCAACAATAGAATACGAGATTATAGTCTTTAATACAGTTTCGGAACGTGTATTTCGACCTTTGGAAGTAGTGCAGAGGAAAGTTCTACGAAAGTGTCTAGGAATGATGAAGAGTACTCCCATTGTTGCTGTATACATGGAAGAAGCATGCGAATGGAACTTAAGTTATAGGAAAAGAGAAATGTCTATTAAATATCTGTTGAAAACAATGTCAGAAGTTAATCATCCGTTTAACGACATTCTATTCGACTTGGTTGAATTATATGATACAGGAAAAATTAATAACTGCGAAGATATAGGATGGGTGCAATTATATAATGAGTACTATGAGGATCATCAAAAATTATTTAAAGTAAGGAGTAAGCCCATTTGTACTCTAGATTTTCCTGTTTGTGAATATAGAGATATTTATTTTCCTGAACAATGTACAAAATATGATTACATGGAAAGATGATTACTTTATATATACAGACGGTTCAAAAAGTAATCAAAATGTAGGATGTGCTGTTTATGATGTACAGAAGAAGGAATCAATTATGATACATTTACCGGAAGATTTTTCCATTTTTACAGTTGAAGGTTATGCAATTTACCAAGCACTAATTTATACATATAAATTGCAAGAAAAATATATTAATATTAACGGATTCCAAAAGTTTATTATATTCAATTCAGTCCAATTATGATTTATTATTTAAATGCTCCCCATACATTATAAACTGTGTAAAAACTTTACAAAATTTAAGGAGCAGCGGAAAGATAATTCATTTAACCTGGGTTAAAGCACATTGTCAAAATTTAGGAAATGATATGGCAGATTTGTATGCAAAACAAGCTAGGGTAATTCAACCTGTCCTGGAGCTGATAACATGGTACATAGACCTTCTACCGAGGGTGAAGAAAAAGTTGAAGGAAAACTGGACGGAATGGTGCAAAGGTGAATTTCAAAATGCAGGCAGCTTTTATCAGAGGATAGCTAATTTCAATAGAATGAGACCTTGCTTTACAAAAGTTCAAGGTTCACGGAATGTGATAGTATTACTAAATCGTATTAGGTCAGGACATACAACTACTAAAAGTCATTTACAAAAGATCCGGATTGTACAAAACCCAAACTGTACATGTGGCAACAAGGAAGATATACACCATATCATATTTGAGTGTAATAGATACACACAAGAAAGAGAGACATTCTATAAAACTCTTATAAACTGTGAAATTCCTTTTCCTCAGTGTTTGGAATCTTTGATTTGTGAACCTAACCTTACAGTTGGATATATATTGTTATCTTTTTTTAGAAAATGTGGCTTAACTATTTAGTAGAAAAAAAATGTTCATAGTATCTTTTAATAATAATGTACTAAAAAATGTAAGTTTATGTACAGTACATATATAGATATGGGAAAAACTGCTTAGCGGTAATCCCAAGTAAAATGTAAATAAATAAATAAATATATATTCTAGCGAATTACGCTCGAGCGTGGGAGATTAGATCGAGTATTTTCGAGCAAAAGTGGTCCAATGTAGTACTCTACTATGAGATTTTCATGAAATAAGTTTTATTGTAGCGGTGTAATTCTAGTATGTTGCTTGATTGTCTTCTTTTGGGTAAAAATATAATTCGTATGAATCTCTTTGTAAACTGCACCGAACTTCATTTCTCGAGCTGTGAAGACGAAATCCTCCCTGAAAGGTTAAAGAAAGGCAGGAAGTTCTGTTACCAGCTGTTGAATTCCTGTTACAGACTTATAGGTGGAAGCAGCTTTATGTGGGTCGAATCTTTCCCTGCGCTGTTCATTTGACTGAGTCAGGGAGAAAGACTAATCCTTTTGGAGCGAGGGAACGGAAAGTTCTCGAACGGAGCAGAAAGATTTGCTGGATTCGTCAGAAAGTTGAGAAGTTCAACGGCGAATTCAAATCAACAAAACTCAACCTAATCAGGAAACTGTTTCGAGAAGTGAGAATTGAACTTCTGGCTACAGGCTGCAAAAATGAAAAGTATTCGATACGTTAAAGATGGTTGCATTGTAAAATTGACGCAAGTATGTGCATAATAACACACATAGGGAAAATTACATTGATTTATTTCAGTACAGTAATAACTTTCCAGAACAATCTACGTGTTTTACTAGATTAAACATCCCATCCCGATAGTCATATTCCTGGATTATAATTTTGATAGAGTGCACAACACTGATAGAGAGATTGCCAGTAACATACCTGCCCAGGGATAACTTAACCCCTCCTCCATAACAATGCGTGACACAATTAGATTTTCAAATGTATACGCATGAAACAGTCATCGCCACTTCCTTTCAAACGTTAATAGTAGGCCTAAAGTCGCATTTTATTATAAATGGCGTCACAGGCCCGTACCCAGGATTTTTTTTAGGGGGGCAAGCCCAAAACCTTGGTTATATATATACGGGCTGCTTCAAAATGATGTGAACGATTTGAACTCCTTATATTTTTTTTATTTTTCGTCCAAATTGTTTTGAATTTTACATGTAATTCCTAAAACTGTCCAAGTTCTTTTGATAAAATTTTTAACACAGTATCTCACAAATGTTCTATGTGAGCCCCTTTTGTTACCCTGCATACATCAATTCGGTAATCCAATTCCGCCCAGACCAGTTTCAACATGTCTGCATCTACAGTTTGCACTGCAGCAGTAATGCGCTCTTTCAGTTCATTGACATCTGCGGGTAGAGGAGGTTTGTACACAATGTCTTTTAGATGTCACCATAGAAAAAAAAATCACAGGGGGTTAAATCCGGGGATCTTGGTGGCCAACGTAGTAACTGTTGATCATTTTGAGTAGATCGCGCAATCCAGCGGTCTGGCAGTCTGTTATTAAGGTAATTTGTAGTAAGCATGTGTAGGAATGTTTGTCCAGTCACAGTTTCTTCGTGAAGAAGTACGGACCGTACACTTTGGTTGATGAAATGGCGCAAAACACATTAGTCTTCGGTTAATCACGCACAACTTCAACGAATTGACGAGGATTCTCAGTTCCCCAGATGCGAACATTTTATTTGTTCACTCTTCCTGTCACATGGAACGTAGCCTCATCACTGAAACAAAGTTTGTCAACAAAATCATCATCACCACTGCATAACTCTAGAAATGACTCACAAAATATTTTGCGGGACGTGTGATCATTAGGTGTTAAATGTTGTAACAACTGCACTCGATAGGGATAAATCTTTAAACGCCTACGCACTACTTGCCAAACAGTTGCTCGAGGCATTGTTAGCTCTTGACTCACTTTCCTTTTAGACTTTTGAGGAGCTGCGTTGAAAACTAGCTCGAACTCTCTCGACATCTGCCTCAGACATGGACGGTCTACCGGACGATTTTCCTTTGCAAATGTATCCCGCTGTCTTGAATTTATCATACCACCTACGTATGGAATTCTTGGATGGTGGTTCTTTACGAAATTTCGTACGAAACTCACGCTGAACACTAACAACAGACCGACAAACGTGAAACTGTAGGATGTTAAATGCTTTCTCTGCACCACAGGCAGCCATCTTGGAACTTATCACCCTGCCACCTAGTGGAGAAATTTGGAACTACTACGACCCTTGCAAACAAAAGTCGAAGATATGGTTGAAAGTATTTATTTACATAGAACTTTAATTGTTGATAATGTTTTATCGCTCCTGAAACGGTTTCTTATTTTGAAGCACGCTTTATATATATACGTATATATGTCAATTATTAAATAATTAATTAATATCATTATTTATTTATATATATTTATATTTATAAACATTTATAAACATATTAATTTGCTACATTTATAAAGTAGCAAACTAATTCCTTTAACGACTGGTTCAAAATGTCAAGAAAATAGAAGATAGGTGAAATGTTTTTAATAAGTGTTAGATATTATTTAATTACTGCTTTTTATTAAAAATGATAATTAAATTTTCATACGTTTATTGTGTTACGTTTTTATAATGGTGTAAATCTATTAATGGTCTCTCGAAAGGAAATATTTCCTTATCAGAGTTGTAGCTAGAGATTTCAGCGCCCAGGACGAGAATGATTTTCGCACCCCCCTACCTAGATGTACAGTAGCTGGCATACTTAGACATTGTAGACATTTTATGTACTTACTCTTTTCCGTTGAATCCGATGAAAAGAAAACTTAGCCTTTAGAAATATGGCTAATAAACGGACAGTCGGTTGTGCATCCCACACCATCTTCATTGAAGCAGTGGGTGTTATTGTTCACATCTGCAAAATCGATTACAAATTAAAGATAACTAGGTGGAGGGACAAAAATGAGAAACTTTAAAGACATTAGTTTCCTATTAAATTAACATGTAAGTGCTATGTTTTATTTCTGAGGAAAGGAGGTGAGAAATGGAGGAGAAATGACAGGTCGGTCTAATTTCTATGTTCCAGGGGCCTAGGGTGACAATGACAACGACCTTCGCAGCTACGACTCCATTTATTACTAGTCCAATTTGATATACTTTTAAAATCTTATCTATGACTGTAGAAGTACGTTTTTACCCCATGCTGTTACCAGCCCTATTAAGAGAGAGAGAGAGAGAGAACAAGAGATGTATGCAACATTCACACACAGGCTGTAATCATTCTTTGTTATTCCTTCTTTGTACAATGATGTTATTCTTAGTATGTTTGAAGTCCAAACTAATTGCTAATCTTTGTTGTTATAACACTAATTCTTACCCTCGGAAAATTTTAATGCGGGGAAATTTTTAATAGAACAAGATCGTTGGTGGGAAGGTGGGAGATCCCCCTTCCGCCATGGGAATTCGTATCCTGAATGTGAGCACCAACGCAATGGAATGATCATTATAATGAAGAACATGTCTGAATGTGAATTAACCGCAAAAAGAGGACATTTTCTCATCAAGACTGCAGTTCGGAAAAAATCAAAACAGGGTGTAAATATGGTGAACTGTCCCGACCAAATTGGAACATTTAGTAGCTTCGTACAAATGGTTATAAAACTAAAATTACTAAATATAGTAGACTGCAGACTTCTGGTGTCTGCCTCTCTCCAGAGACAACCCATTCATTTATGCAAGAAGAAAATCTTAATTCTTGCAAAATCTTCAAAATTATCCATATTGTTTTTGTAGGTTTGCATTGTAATATTTCATGGTTCGAGGGGGAGGGGGCATAGTCCCCTTGCTCCCCCTGGGTACGGACCTGAATGACGATATTCGGATTTAACCAGTTATGTTCAACCATTTCAATCCCTGTCCCGAATTTTCTTCTGACTGTTGTTGGGACATGAAGGTAGCCTGAATTTTTTGTTGTTTGCTCTTGTTTTTGTTACAAGAGTCACTGCTGATATGCATCATAAAATTATTTTATTCTAATTACCTTCAACGTGTATGGGAGTCATGAACTTCATTTGTAGTTAAATATAATCTGAATTCACTATTTGTTTCGTTTCTTACTCCCAATGCTCAGAATAGGCCAATAACCTCCTCTTTTACTTAACCGAAACATTTTCATGGTGTTTGTAAGTTTAGTTCAGTGGGGGAGTGTAGCCCGAAGGTGCAGACTCGCCCTCAAAGCTCCCAGTCCGGAAGAAACAGGAGTGACTCAATTTTACCACCAGAGGCGCTGATGAACTAGATCGGTTTTCTCAACATCCATGCCGCTGTACCGATCCCTGTTGTCAAATACAATCCTGGGCGCGAGAGGTTCTCGTGAAGTTTGCAGCACCTGGAAAGGTTGATTGTTGTTGAGTTGGTGTTTTAAGTCAGCTTTATGCATAGTAAGGCTAATCGGGACTGGACCTACAGTTTAAAGTGGGATCCGAGCAACTTGTGCCTCCACCGGGTATCGAACCCGGGACGCGTATTTACAAACCCTATAGTACTGCAGAACCTCCAGCGATATTTGGCTACTGATTGGCTGCCATTCCGGAAGTTGATGCAGCGTTCCTTCAAGTTAACGCTAGATGGCAGGGTTCAAATTAACAGTGTAGATTTCAGATATCGAACCCAACAAGATAATAAACCCATTTTCAATAAGGTTCATTTCTTAGCAAAATTATTTAAATTAATGCTTTAGAAGACAGAAATCAGAACTCTTCTTGAAGTGAATGATTTTTGTATTTAAAGTCACATCAGTGCAAACATTGTAACTACCAATGACTATTGAGAAAATTATGTATATCCAACGTATAGCATTTTAAACATTATATTTTATTATATAAACGTATATTTCTTAACATAATTTCGACAATCTGTTTACAAACTTTATTACTATATAATCACAAGTCTAATTTTTCCATACTTTTGCTGTAAATGAAGAAGCAAGGAACAATGGACACGGAACATAAACACTTCCGGTGCACACAGCCAATAAGAAAGTGTTATATACCTCTGGTTCTGCAGCACTGTAGGGTTTGTAAATACGCACCCGGGACCCCTCTCACGACGATTTGGCTGAGTCTGCACTCCCTGCGCTACACTCCGCTGTCTATGCAATGTACGTAGTTTTAAAAGTTGTTAACTGAGGTATCCTAGTCACCAATTCCACCGCTGCCACCGGTTAGTCAAGGTGTGACTCATCATCAGCCAGTCTCGGACGAAACGCAACTCATTAAACCGTCGCGGACAAACTGTAGCATTTCTCTACGAATTTCGCTTTCGGACGAAATGCAACTCGGACGAAACACTACTGAACCCAAGCGCTTTACATCCCAAGCTGCGGCCACCTGTAAATTTAGACTTTACATCGGGTTTCCACTCTGATGTTAGGATATGCCTTCGTGACATTGGCGGTGGGTGATCAAACGACGGTTCGCGTTGCTTCCCGCTTCCAAATTTTGAGGTTGACTGACACGCACCACGGTGAATTTTGTTTGCGCAGCAATTTTCATTAAAAAATATATTGAAGTGGAAATATTCTGAGTAATTGGAATTTTTCGGTCAGAAATGGTCGTTGTCAACTAATTTAAACCAAATTTTATGTTTGACAACAAGCTTCTACATAATCAAACTAATACAGTAAAACCTGTCTATCCCGGAACATGATGGTTCCGAGCAAAATTTTCCATCTTAACAGTTTTCTTTCTTATACAGGGTTGACTTTCAATACAGTACAGAGCGCTGCAGGAAATAATGGAAAGACAGATTTACATTTCGCATTACTTATAATGTAGAGTACTAATGCATGTACGAACATGAATAAAAATACGATACAGTCGCAATAAGTATAGCAGAGATTACAATTATGTAACTACACAAAATGTTGGTACCCTTTTTACAGTATTGTAAGAACTTACAGTACTCACTTATGTGTCTTTTCGAACCCGGGACCCCTGGCATCGTAGCGCGATGTGCATAGAGGGAAAGAGAAAGATTGAAAGATGGAATAAGAGAGGTGAAGAAAGATTGAGATAAAAGTGAAGAAAAAAAGAAAAACAAAGAGAGATAACAAGAAAAATAGAAAGATGACGAAAGAACAGAGGAGAAATAGACAAAGAAAGGTGGAGAAAGAGGGTAAGAGATGAAAGAAAGAAACTGAATCGTAACAGCTATGAGTATTGAAGAGCATTCTTTCATATCGACGATGTTACCGATAAGCGAGTGGCAACAGAGGCGTGTTCCACTTACAGTATTGCATTGTTTTCTTGCGAGCGAAAAGAATAAAGGAAGAAATTCCCGTCTTACTGAGAATAAAAACATCTCGTTGGTCTTTAAATGGTGTTCCGTTTCCGCCTTAAGGAGGTCATTTTCAGGTATAAAATCGGTCCGTTTTGGGGACTTTTTTTTTCAGTATTTGCAGGTTTCCTTCTTATAGAGGTTCCGGGATATTCAGTTTTTACTGTACTCTCTCTATCTCATAATTTACTAATCAATATTAAATTTCGAGGATACATATATACGAATAAAATTTCAAAAAATTATAGAGCTATTTGCAAGTAAAACAGTTGAAATCGGGACATCGACTTTTAGAAAAAAGATTTTACCCGGCTGCGGGGATCACGAAGATTGAGAACTACTGAACTACATTACAAAAGGGAGATCAGGTTTCACTCCCTTTCCTACGAGATCTCACTCCACCCCTTCCTTGAACGCAGTCTGCTGATCTAGTGCTTGTTTGTATTTGGCTTGTTCCACGAATTAGTTTAACCTTGAACTGAGAAAGATATTTTCTCTCGTATAAAGTGGCGTGTTCTGAAAATTTGAACTGGTTTACCACAACGATTCCCCGGCGTTGCCCGGGCATTTATTTATCCCAATCTTCTATTAGACAGGAAAATAATGGATTCTATCTATAGTGTAAAATGTAACTACTTTTATTTACAGGTATTTAAAAGTATAAGTACAGTATACAAATTATAAAGTAAAATCTTTTACAAATTCACTATAATATTAATTGAACTCAAAACTTGATTATAAACAACATTTTTAGTTTCACCTCCAGGAGCAAGAATAAATAAATTCAACGGCATTGGGAGTGTCACTGTTCATCTTAGCGTCCCCGAAAGCTATGGATTCCACACTAATGTCGGTCGTTTTCGATTATTTTTACATGTCACCCCCTTTCCCACCCCACCCCTAGGGGTACCAGTGGTGTCTTACCCCAAAAGTATTCTTTCCAGGTTGCAAGTGATACGCGTACCAAGTTTGGTTGAAATTGCTCCAGGCGTTCGAGAGTTATGTCGGAACAAACATTTTTATATATATATATAGAAGATATTTTTATTATACACCGCGTATCTAGACGAATTAGATGAAATATAAATAAAACTGAGGCAGGCCTGCAAATAATACAAAAACATGACAACTTCAAATTTTCCAACATTTTTTATATTTTTCATAAAAATCTCCCCTTTTACCTAAAATTGGACCTAGGTTTCCCTGCACCAAGGGAAATTTCCCTTCAACACTGTCTCTGCCAAGCGTGGCACAGAAAGAGATACGAACAAGCAGTGTTCTCCTGCTAACGTTGTTTGCAGTGGTGTTACTGACGCCCGCGTGTTTTTAAACAACCACTCTCTTCGGCTCCCTCGCCCTCCAAATAGGGGAGGAAACCCGGTAGTCAGAAGGGTGCGAGGGAGAACGATCAGTGGCGTACATAAACCAGTATTTACGTTCTTAAAATAATTTACTTAAACTCTGCTTTAAAAGTTTGCATAATGAGCAATTTCCATGTACTAAAGCTTAATCTATGAAAACGTTGGTTTACTAGCGGTATAAGCAGTAACATGTAGAATTCGTCATTCTTCCAGATTTACAATTCATGCAAAGGTTTTGGGATTCTAGTCAGTTTCTTTCCCAATGTCGCCTGCCAATGCTTCAATGCTTAATGCCTTACGTCAGCAGCCTTTCCCGAAAGCTTGTATTAAGTTGTCATGTAACCGAAATCCCACGGAACTTACTCTGATTCCATTTGCTTCGATTAAACTTTCACAAAACAAGAAAATTTCGACAGACAACAGAGGTTTCAAGTGCCTGAGCAGCGTCACTGAATCCCCCGTTTATCGTTTCATTGATCAAAAGGTTTGTGTGACTACAGTGTTGCCAACCCCATTTCTAGGAAAATTCTAGCATCTGAATAAGTGTTGCCAACTAAAACGGAATGAATCTGTTCGCTGCAGGTTTCAATGAGATAGTGTTCTTATTCCAGTGAGAATGACTGATAAAGTTAAGCACAAAACGAAAACAAGGATAACTTTTTCAAGGTAGTCACATATCTTGTATTTTATCTCGCTGAATGAATGATTGATTTGATTTATTTTACTTTGCGTTTCTGCCATTTTTTTGGTTAATTGTGAAGATTCGGATGAATGGCAAAATGAAATGATGAAGGGACAATCACAAACACGTATGGTCATCACACAACACAAGTCCCACAGAGAATTATACTGTCCATGGATCCAGGCGCCAGAGCCTCACTAGTCTACAAAATGCAGTCCAGGGTGTACTTCGTTGAAGTGAGGTTGACATTTGGGTGTTTTGAGAAAGGGTCATTTCTTACACCACGTTTAGTGTGACACGAACTCATCAATTGGTCATTAGCCTGTCCATTTAATTGTAAATGTATAAATATATAATTAATGTCACGTGATAGAAGGCGTGAGGCGAACGGCCCCCGATCGACAATTCCACCCACTACCGCCTCCCAACAAACAAGAAGGTAGATGAATTATTTTATTTTAGCTGATATAGTATTTAGGCATACATTAAATGTGGCTGCTCTCCAGAAAATATTCTCCTCTGCCCCCTACTATGTTTTTCTAGCCCCTCACTGCGTCAGCTTGTGGAGAGACGTCGTTTCTGATTAAAGCTATTTTATTTTTAGCAGCATATGTGAGTTATCTACTTTAATTTATCCTTTGATAAGCCAAAATGGGAAAATGGGAACTCCAGAACATTCGTTTGTGCAACTTTGTGAAGTCCCTCAAACACAAAAACATTCCCGAACACACAGGCAAACAATTAAAAAAATATGCAAGACGGGTCAACCTCTATGAAATCCACTTTGGTTTAAAACTCGTATGGAATAAAATGAAACTGCAAACGTTGCCAGATACTGATGATACTTTCCAACCTCATCAGTTTTTTTCATATTCTTCTTTTGTAGATTGGCAGCAAATAACTTTTTCGGAGCGATATTATTGAAGATATTCTTTTTTCTCTGTTTTTTTCCTTTGCACGTTATCTAGTTTCATGATTTTATTTGAGTCTAACGGGAACGGAATCAAACTACGAAAGATAGGAAACAAAGGACTGTCGAAAATGAGGGTTGCGAAGAGAACCGACGCGAAACCAGGGGGTGCTCGTTGCTATGTGAAGTACGTATGCATTA
Organism: Lepisma saccharinum; assembly: GCF_977018435.1. Lineage (NCBI taxonomy): Eukaryota > Metazoa > Arthropoda > Insecta > Zygentoma > Lepismatidae > Lepisma > Lepisma saccharinum. The sequence continues at coordinate 6,176,965 of NC_139244.1, read as the reverse complement.
CGTCATCTGGGAGGATCGGGTTTGACGGTGCTCGTTGCTATGTGCAGTAAGTTTGGTGCGGGGTACATTTAGCTACTAACACGTCGCAAAAATCGGAACAAGCAGGTTATTGATTTTGTAGCGTTCGATTTATTTTTATTGTATTTTTGTACTTCTAGACTGCAATCATGCCTAATTGTGCTGTAGCAAGCTATGAAAACTATAACCAGAAAACTAAAGGAACTGACAAATCATAGATTTCCAGTCGATAATTGCGTAAGTAAACAGTGGATTCATGCTTGTAGACGAAATGTAAAAAATGCAAGTGTGCAGTGCCAATTATTGTGAAGAAGACTATCTGCGAGATCTAACAGCAGAATTTCTGTATTTTCCACCAAAGAACGTGCTGAAGCCAACTGCAGTGCCATCGCTAAAATTACACCCAATTTAAGAAATTTACCTACTTTAGTACCAAAAAATCGAGGAGGACGTGCCCTAAACAAGCTAAAGACTATGCTGCCAGAAAAGAGAAAAATATATAGACGAAGGTATATACACAAACTGCAAGCAATGTTTCGTAGTTGGAAAATATATTCGATCGTTTACAAAGGAGAAACACACATCTGCATTCAGAAGCAAATAAATTAAATATTACAAACAACCTCTATCAACCTGCTTTAACTAAATAAAGAAGTTCAAAATCTAAAACGTAACCTAACCGACAGTACCACAAGAAAAGTCATCAATATCTTGAAAATGTGTTCATCTAGTGCGAAGTACGTAGTGAGCCTAACTGATTTGTTATGTACATTTTATGTAAGTCGGATTTATAATTACTAACAAATTCATTTATTTAACAGAAACCGATGTTGATTGTGATTTGTATGTTCACATTATTGTGAAAAACGTTGTCGAGAATGTGCATTTCGAAGATCGCGTACTAACTTCCACGCTATTGGAAATTAAATTCACTTAGTACATCTTCAATTCGAGTTACATAGAGTTGTATGCACGATGGTAAATATTGCATGAGTGAATATTATACCCATCATTGAAATGACATTGTAAATAATTTTGTACCCTTGTACTCAATATAAACCAATGGATGTTACATTATTTCTTTGTAGTACATTTCTGTCAAAAAGAGCAAGATCTAAGATTAGTGTAATGCAAGTTACTTCGTTAATGTACAAATGTGTATCGCATATCAGCCTTGGAGTATATTTTCCGGTTATACAACTCAACACACATGGAAATGGAAATGAAAAATCTGCGGACAAAGTTCTTTAACGAATAATAATTCGTACACTTGCACAGTCAATCATTGTGAGTTCATGTAACTTTTCTCCTTTATTGTTTAATTAAACTACGTAAGAACTAAGATATTTTCATCGATATTCTCAAAGCGTTTCATTTACCGTGTGATCATAAATCTATTTCTATAGGCTTGAATTGAGTAGGTTAAGACATTTAAGTTTGATGTTCCTAGCACTCATCAAGTATTTAGAGTAGGTTAAGTTAGTTAAATTAGTACTTGTGGAAACAAAGAAAGAGAACGACGGCGGGGGGGGGGGGCTACCTCTTATGGGTTTTCCTTTCATATTTATAAAAGACAGAAAAGCAAAAATAAACCAAATCTGTCAATCAATTCTTTCTTTGTAACTCTTTCACTGTGCAATTCTTCTTTAGCATGCAACGTTTTTTTTATTAAAATCATAATACGATTTATGAAATGATGAAATCTGAAATGCTAATGAGAACACGGACAACCTTCTTTGTAATATATCGATCAGGTTTCAGAAACATGAATTTTTACAAAACTTTTGCATGCGCAATTTTACCTCTTTTAAAAGTAGCATGTTTTAATTATGTTATTAATCATTAAAGGAATACCTGAATACCATCCCGAAGTATGATAATTAATATTTACCCCTCAAAGTAATGAAATACTTTTCCTCTCTGAAACTCGCATAGAAATGAAAGCTACCGTTTGCTTCGGCCAAGCCCCGAACGAACATAACCGAAGGGGCACCGAGCATATCCGATCCTCCCACATGACGTCACGCGCTCGTGCATGATCGGCAATTTTCGGATGGCGCTACCTTATATATTAAGTTACCTTGACGCGAAACGTCTTCATGATTCAGAGAGCACGTTCCGCATTGAATAGTCTGTGGCGCTGTGACGTCACGCTTGTTGAGGATTCCGCGTGTGCATTAGTACATGAGAAACGAGTTTCGTTATTTCTCTTTCCGACTACACTATATCTAGGCGAGGGAAATTGAAGCGACTTACAGGTTTATAAGCTTTTCAAAATACAATAATGGATGAAATGTAAAAAATCAGTAGAACCAGCTGTGGAATAGCAAAAACTCGCGAAAAAATAGTGTGCAAAATTATTATTTTTATTATGAAGTTATTAATTACTTTAATTCTTTCCTTTACTGATCGTTAATAATAATAATAATAATATGTTTGTAATTACACTACTATACAATGGTAGAGAGCATTTTTCTGACCCTAGAAACAATTGGATTACCTAGAATCCCCTTCAATTGTTACATAGAGTCCTAATATCACAATTTACAATTGTGAAAAGAATAGAATGTAAAACTCACTGACAAGCACTGACTTTGCGTGCTTTTCCGTCAATCGTATCTTTTCTTATCTTTATTGGTTTAGACATCATGCATCAGTTTAACAAATTTATCAATGTCCATTACTTTCCTAAGCAACAAATAATCCATGTCATAACACATTTTTATGTCTGTAATATTATTTTTGATTTGTGATTGATCACTGAACGAAGGAGAAGTCAGTAGACAAGGTAGTGTCAGTGATATCACATTCGGTACACTAAAACCAATCTTCCTTAGAGGACTCGAGACAAATTATGCATTGTGCAGTTTCTACGGTTGTCTTTTTTGGCTTCTTATTTAGTGGGGCATAAACTTATTCTCCAAGTCTTTCATATACGAAAGTAATTGTTTTTCCATTTTGTCATCAAACGTCTTCTTAAATCAGCCCATCTGAGGTGTCAGGTCCACATCCATAGCACGTTGAATTACTCTCAATCTATCTCCTAACGTGCTTCTTGGTAAACAAAATATACTAGCTGCTTGTCTTGCTGTCATTTTGTTTGTCATTACCTCATTTTCCGCCGTTTCCATGTCCTCTTCAGTCCATTTACCTCTTTTGTTGCCCTCCTCGTCTGCCATCTTACTCTGAACACAAAAGAAAGCAGGACTGTAGTAGGTGCTTACAAAATTCTGTGTGGCCGGTACTGGACGACACTTCGCTGACCGATACTGTACGATCATTAGGTGGTAACAAAAGTTCCGATTACACGTTGTTTATAATCAATTTGCTAAACTATTTACATTTTTTCGTATCCTTATAGAATACCGATAAACTGAATCTGACAATAAAATCAAACACTTACCTCGAACATGAATACCAGGGCCCTAGAAATAACTTCTCTCAGGCAGCCACTTGGCTCTTCACAGTAACACAGGCACAGCTCTCACAATATTGCGTGAAAGCGGGTGATCCCGAACTATAGCGGACACGAATACCCTTCCCTCCTACTCCTGTGAACTACTGCTATGTAGCGTCAAATGTCCGAACTAGCAATTGGCCGATACTGTAGGACGGCCGGTACTGTACGACTCTCCCCTACACAATGTACAGTAACGTACAGTGGAATCCATGAGTATTACCGTGCAAATTGTCCATCACCATGTTCGTGCACTTCATTTGACCCAATAAGAGCTTCAAGAACCAAAATAAAACTCAAAACAAGCTGTTGACAACTTCTGCACCAGCATACATAAAAATCCATCGCTTAAAACACACAGGATGTAAGAGAAAAATTAATAAAAAGTCATGGATAATTTGAACGGTAATACTCATGGATCCCACTGTACTTTCAACGCACACGTAAGTTCACAGATTATATACCCCGTGGATGATTGTAAACTCAAGGCCGTACAAAAAAATGTATTTCATTTTATACTCTCCGCTAGGTGGGAGGCCAACCGTTTGAACGAATCATCCATCTAAAATACGTAGAATTGGTAAGATTATAGGTTCAGTATCGAATTAAATATATTTGTATATCAACTTTTATACATTTTGTACATAAGTAAAACAGAGAAAATATTAGTTTGCTTGATGGATAAATATGAGGTGAATCGTGATTGGCTTGCGGGATCTCGTAAATCTCAAAGTAGCTTGGAACTATGCGGTAGATGGCTCTAGTGAACGTCTCGTACGCACAGATTACGTTACATGTACTACATAGAAAGTTCTAGAATAGGCATATCCTGGTTTATTCTCGATATAATATTCATGTGTCCGTATCTTACAGGTGGTCTCATACCAAAATACTTTCCTTAATTTAAATTATGGTGGTTAGATTGGGTAGTCATGTTTAATCTAACTTTGCACTCGAATACCAACAACTTTATTTTATGTCAACGTACGTGATGAAGCAGTTTGAAGACAATTTTTTCAACTTGAAATTTCTCTACTATCACAGCGTGGAATGTTGATCTCATGTTTACTTATGAGACCTTTGGAGCAGAACTTCTCGCAATCTTGTCAGACTGGCAACATTGATAATGCAAGAGCTCAGATTTTCAATTTCTCTCCCCACAATTCCTTTGTACTTGGAAGACATCGAGATAACTTTGAAGCCAAAATCGCAGAACTTGGTGAACATCTAAACCCGTTCCGTCTTCCTAGAAGACAGATCATTAACTCCCCCCCTCCTCTAGCCTAGTCAGAAAGCGTTGGTCGAGGGCTGCAGTGCTCGATATCCCAGCCTCTTCCATTTCCTGCGCATTCCAACGTCACGCCCTGACAAACTTGACATCCGGTCTGCTCCTGCTGCCCGTAGGAAATCGATGGGGGAGTAATCTGTGAGGAGTCATCTTATTAGGATGGAAATTTCACTTTCGACTACCTCGTCACGTGTCGCGTCAGATATTGATAGATGGGGGATGGATATTTGTGTTACAGGTTAATCAAGCTGTCCTATTAACTATGGGTGCGTTCCGAAAGTCTTAACGAAACGAACGCATTCAACGAAAATAACTGGGCTCGTGAATCTAGTGAAACCAGTTATTTTTCAGACTTATGGGACACTAGGCGAAAGCGCACGGGCAGCGTTTTGTTTAGAGAAAGTTTCCACATGGCGTCCAGCGGAAGGAATGTCCTTACGGCAAAAATAAACTCTACTGTGGACACTCTTACTCATTTTCATCACATTCTAAGAACGGTTAAGGCATGCTTATCTTGTGCATGTTGCTTTCTATCGCTATCTGTTAAAATTATAATGCATTTTCAGAACTAATGCAGTTTGAATCCATCAGCACGTGCGATGTCTGAAAGCAGCAGACGATTCTCACGGAACAAACCAGCCTCCTGGCCCGTGCGTTTGGTGAATCTCGTTCTTGCACGAAACGCACGGAATGCGACTTTTGGGACAGCATAATGAAACGAAACGCACGGAAGCACTTATGGGACAACCAGTTACCATATCTCGTTTAACGCGTTAAACTCGTGCGACTTTCGGAACGGGCCCAATAATGAAGATGAGGTATGTGCAGCTGTCACTGGCGTACTCAGAGGAGGGGTTTGAGGATGCTGCGCCCAGTTAATGTTTTCAAGAATTCTAACTGTAAAAGCCAGATTTTTGCAATAGAAGTAATGCTATCAACAGTTACTTTACGACACTTAAATTATTAACTTGAAAATTTGTATTATGTGGGAAGAGCTAAATTTGGCAGCGTTTCTGGATGCTAGGGTGAAAGTATTTTTATGTTCCGTGCTAAATTTAGAACATGAACGGTTTACTGTAGTTCATTTCTAATTTCAGTGTTTTGTTCCATCTTATATATTTGTTGTAATAATATTAATATATGAAGACTTAGATTATGCACCAGAGACATAAACAAAACACATGCATGTCTTTATATATTTAATGATCATTGATTGTGTAATTTGTTAGAGAGAAAATTACCAGCAGAAAGTAATTGTAAAAGCATCTACAGTTACATTAGTAACTGTAACTTAGTTATTTCCTAAAGCGAGTAACTGTGTCTTGGTTACTTTTTACACCAAGTAACTGTATCCTTAACTTAGTTGCACTTAACCAACTAACCAAACACTGTTTTCATCCCCCCTTGTCTCTGTGTCGACGAGTTTTATCATAAAAAAGAGGTAAAAACAAAGCACTAAAATATAATGGATATATCCCTTATGTTTGTGTTTATTTTAATAGTTTTTTCTGACACTTTTGGCTAATCGCGACAATATCATGTGTTTCCTGGTGTTAATTGGTGAAACTAATTGCTATATCTTCATTCCTTCTTCAAACCCCACAAGAATTAATCAGCTGGCTTGAGATCTGGTGGTCTTGCTGGCCAAAGAGTTTTGTAGATTACTCTGTCTTTAAGGAAGCTTTCAGTTCACATGAAGCTTGCGTTAAGTGTGTTGCAAATAACTTTCCGAATTCACTAAATAAGACCTCATTTTGTATATATTAATTTTCAAAGTTATCCACGAGGAATAGCATAGTCGTTCATGAATGTTTGGGGTCTTTGGTGAAGGATTCACCCTGTAGTCTCAGTCACAGCTACCTCAGTCACTAAGCCGATACTATGCCTACTTTCAACCGATAACGATACTTTTACCGATTTCCGCCGATACCGAAGCTTGAAAATTGTAATAATTAAAAAGTTGCTCAAAATTTTGATTAATATCAGTGTCTTAGGTAATTATATGCATTAATGTACGAAGATTTTTGATTTAAAATATACAAGAATTACATAATAATATTATATTAAATGTTATCACAAAATTATTATTTTTGTACAACACTGTTGCAAAATAAAAATAAATCTCTATTTTGCATAATGTCCGGGATAAATTCCGCGAAATTGTTGCTCGAATTTTTTGCGAACCCTGTCAAAGGCCAAAATGCTGAAATTCCAACCAGTTTCCGTAAGCGATACCTCGACATTACATTGTAATTCTTTGTTATTTAGTTAAAATATTGTGTTTCTTCGTTTTTTTTTATTTTGCAAATGTTTATGGTGTCATAGACAACTAGCGTCAAATGGACACATAGACTAACCTTCATGTGCCAGAACCTGGCAACATTTAACAAACTGAGAGATTTATCAACAAGCTAAAAGCACCATATATCGGGATAATAGTGGTACAAAAATATCGTAAATAATTGTAATATATGGTTTAAATTTTATAAGTGCGGTTAAGGGTAAATTTCTCGTATCGGACGAACGTCTGAAATTTGCTAGTTCATTTAATTTGAATATTCGTACTTACGTAATCTGCATTGAGAAACATTGCTGAAGGTGGCATTTCGATTATTTCATGGAAATAAGCTCTATTTGCGACATATCGAGTAGGTTTTCTTCGTTTCTTTTTGCCTTCGGTAACACGCAAAATGGCTGTCACAGTTTCACTACCGTACTCGGCATGCAGTGTTTCCACCCCACTGCACCAAAAAATACCTACGTAGCCCCACAAACCATTGACGCATAGCCCCACGAACCATTTCCGGTAAGGTTAGGTTAGGTAGGGTCACGTATAGGTTACAATAGTTAAAAATTGGTTTCGAAAAAAATATGCGTAGCCCCATACACCATTCTCGCATGGCCCCACGAACCATTGACACACAGTCCCACGAACCATTGACACATATCCCCACGAATCGTTGACACATAGCCCCACAAACCATTTGCGGAAACTTACCTTCTTCAGTTACAAAAACACGTGTTTGGATACACTGACTGGGATTACGTCATTACACGCAGGCTACATTCACCTGGAAGTAAATGGATGCAAGAGCTTTCGTGCATCGGTCACACATTGATATCGAAAAATAGATGATTTACCGGCAAAATTCAATGAACGATGCGAGAAAACACTTCCCCAAACTTCCAGAAGAATAAAGAAACTGCATTCGGTAAGTAATTTCTCCTGTAAATTTGAAGAAATCCGTTTGTCCGATACGAGAAATTTACCCGGTTGAGTACGTTTATCTAAAAATGAACCTTTTATTAAGGTGAAATAGTAAATTATGTTTCCACGCCTTGTGATAAGAGTACTTTGCCAACGACATGAGGACCGAAGGGTAAATTCCTGAGCTGACTGAAAGTTACGCTTAGATCTAGTCAAAATCTATACTTGCCAGATATTTAAGGCAACTTGTTGCCTCCAAAGGACATTAAGCATTGTAAACTTACCATATTCGCCAAAAAGTAAAACATTATTCAAAGAATTGGGATTGAACAGAATTAAAATTTCAATTAGAAGTTACTGACAGTATCAACCCTCTGAAATAGGATGCATACCTTCCCCAACTCTTTCCTGAAGATAAATGAAAGCTCAATTAGGGGTTTGTTTGAGGAAGTTTTCTTAATTTGAATAAACAGCCAGAAGCAACTTTTAAATCGAATCTTGCAAAACCTTTTGAATAACAGCGAGGGCTGAGTGTACTTCTTGATACAAGTATAACAAATTCCCATTATATTTGTTACTAGGATTCTGAAGATAGTTATCCAGCAAAACGTAGAACCATGGAATATGAAAGGGTTACTGGATGACGTAGGCATTTTTTCTTGCGGTTACTTCCGATGTTCTCTTTGCTCAAACACAGCAAGTCGTAAGTGACTGAAGATGAAAATAAGATAGGTGCCTAAAAATCATCATTGTTCGATTTAGTCCTATTGTGTTTGTATATATGCCGTGTTAAAGTTGCGAGAAATGTCCAAATTATTATTAGAAAATATCGAGAATAGGACGAGAACTGGCGGGTATTACGCGGGAACACCTTCAACTGTCACAATTGAAGTAGGACGCAATTGGTGGCCTGGTTACTGTGACAACGATTCGAACGCATTGATCTGATTGGCAAGTAGGTTGCATGACAACGAACTAGTTTTCACTACAACTACCAGGTGGCTCTGCACGCTACATTTTGTGACGTCGTAGTGTTCGTAAAACTTACGTGGAAAGCATAGGAAGTGACCAATCCTGTTTATTCTTGGTAGAACTATGAAATTAATATCCGGAAGATATATATTTGGAAACTTGCTTGCAAATGCAGGAGCGCTTTCTGATGCCTACAGCCAGCGCCGACACTCTGTTCATAGTCGTGTTACTGTGACAATGGACATAACATTTTCTCTTCGTGGTGCATTACCTCGCCACGTCACAGAACACGACAACGAGAATGCATTTCCTGATTTCGAATTCCCAAAGCGACGACGCCTGTCTCGTGTCCGGATTTATCGGAAAGGAAGAGCTGCTTCAAAAGTGAAATAAGAAAGCTTCTTCCCGTCAGACAAGACAAATTTCACTTCATTCTCCCGGCCCCAGAGTTTCCCCGTAGATCAACATCACGACGGCCCAAAGAGCTGGACGATAAATTTCGTGAAATGTGAGGCGAATTTTTCATTCCCGCTTGCTTTATCGACGTGCAAAGATCGACTCACGGGCTTGCTGCTCAAATACAGGGCGTTTCACGAGCAGGTAACTAATTTAAGAGGATGAAAACGAGCCCGAGTTATCTGCAAATGCGCCATTTCATTTGGAATCGACTGTTTTTATCATAGGCGCAAGTTCGTTTCAAAATTACAATAAAATGAGAAGTACAAATCCACGTGCTCACACAAAGCAGACTATTGTAGAAACAGATATTCATGTATTATTATCATCTTCAACAGAGGTATATTCTCCAATGACAGAAGGCGTACATCATAATAATACCAATACTAATGAAGAGTAATTACAGAATTACAATACAACTACAATTACAATAGATACATATGCAATCCAGTCACAAATTGTATTCATTACATAAGTACAGACATACAGAACAGTTTATAAATAAAATATGGGAAAAAATAATAATCATATAATCTTGAGTATAAATACAGTTATTATGTATTAACTATCACATATTCGTACTTTCAGAATTGACTAATGATTTCTTGTAATTCAAGAATGGCATTGGAGAATCTATGGAATGATTATTAATCATAATTTCATTATACATATCACAAATTCTATTAATCGGGCAGCTCTTAAATTTTTGGGTTTTTGGAATTTTGGGGATGAAAATATTTCTACAACGTAAATTATTCTTCCTTATATTAAACTTCGTCCAAGAAATAAACTATTATCTAATATGCCGTTTATTGTTTTGTACAGGAACAATTGATCTAACAATTTTCGCCTATTAGTAAGAGTTTCGACATTGAATTCCTGAAGTAGATCTTTGTAGGTCGTTGTCATTTGTGGTGATCTATTATATTTTTTAAAATATAAATATCTTAGAAACCTTTTTTGAATTCTATCGAGACTACTTTCATAAGATTTATAAGGAGGGGATCATATAATAGACGCATATTTAAGTATACATACAGGGTGAGTTAAAAGTCAGGTTACATAGGGATTTATAGTATATCTTCAATGTGTGCACCTTGAACATCAATGCATTTGTTCACGCGACGTTTCCAGTTCTCCAGAACCTTTTGCAGAACGTCCGGCAGAATCATGTCTCCACATTACACAATGCGTTCCTTCAGATGCTGGATGTTCTGAATCTTCACTGAGTGGACGAGCGCCTTTAAATTACCCCAAAGGACAAATTCCATTGGTCTGGAGACCGCGCTGGCCACTCAACGGGACCACGGCGACAGATCCATGCACCACGAAACTGGACATTGAACCAATCACGGACAATTAAGAAGATTAGGAATACTTCTTATGTAACCTGACTTTCAACTACAACAAACATTCCATCTCGACATTTGATTCCACAACATAACGATAACAATAAATGCAAGGTATCCTAATTACACATCACGATTGTAGACAAATCGTCGCATCATAATCAAATCTAATCAAACAGATTCAGCTTTAAATCTATAAACTCCAAATTCAAATCCATTTTATAGTAATTAATACTTCCTCGCCAACCTATTTATCTTTTATTTTCCATAATACTCTTGCACCACCCATCTAATAATAATAAAAATAATAAAAAATATACAAATTACTATGTAAACCAAACCTGCCCTGAAAACAAGAACAAGCTTGGTCAAAAATAATGTTCTACTATTATTGTATTACTATTGTAATTAAATTATTTTGAAACAATAACGTTTACACAAACAAAATAAACGGGGCAACCGTGATACAATGGAAATGACGTCCTTGTGTATTTTTAAAGGCACCAGGACATAAGCGCCTACCCCTGAAAGAAGGCGTTGGGTCCTCCCCCCCTTAATTTTATTTTGACTCACCATATATTCATATACTATCAAAATACACGGTCAATCTGCTGCAATTATGCTCGCAAGTCTATTAAACTCTATAGAATCTAGTCTTTAAAGTGTAAATAAAATTTGATTCAATGACATCACTTCAACTGAGGATTTCGGAGCGACTTTCTGGTAAAGCGTCCAAAAGTCCAACTTCAGTTCTCCGTAGTACACCCAGGTAACTGCTTCTTGGAGACTAACGAGGGCCTGGCGTCTGGACTCACGGTCAGTATAATCCTCTGTGGAGTTGAGTTGTCCTGTGTTCGTCCTTTTGTGTGCTAAGTGCCCCCATTGCAGCCTGAGCTATTAACCTCGATAAATAGATTTAAGTATATGTGTGTTCCACCTACGTCACAAACTGTTGCATTGTGGCTTCGAGCAGTCATAATTGAGGCCAGTTGTAAGCGTACGGAATTGAAGTGGGCGGGCAGAAGATACTAACCCAGACATTTGTGATTTAAAACAAATGTGCAGTTGGTGCAGATGTAACGAACGTTACGTGGTGCATATTTCCTTGCAAGCCACAAATAACATTGGCCGTAAACATGGCGACTGTGCCAGTCCTGACGTCACATGAAACCCACCTGTAGTTTTAGTTCTTGTTAAGTAATGAAAGAATGACTTAGGTTTCAAAATTGAATAAGGAAGTGTTTACCTAACAGACATTTTTTAATTATTTTTTTGGTGTCTGTCTTCAGTTTTTTTTAGTTAAGGATCTTATCCCCGTCTTGCATGACTGTAAAAAAAATAGCCTATGTGCTGATATGCCCACAATATAAAAATCAATCTAGGATTTCGACTAACTTTAGTAACATTTTTATCGAGTTGGCAACACTGGTTGCTTGAGGAAGTATAAGTGTCGTGGAAGCAGTTTCCTTCCCAAGAAAACAGTCCCGATCGACAGAATTCCGAGGAGAAATCACTTTGAAACGAAAACAAGAGTCGAGTTTACCAGCACGTGTGACCTACTCAGCGAAGTCAAACAAAAGGAATGAAAGAAACTTTGGTGTTGAGATTAAGCGTAGCAATAAGATTGGGTTCGAGACTAGACGGCAAGCACCCGGCGGGAAATTGTTTTCTCTGTTTTAGATGCCTTTTGGCTTCTTCCCCCTTTGAATGACACAAGAGAAACAAAAAATCCAATTACGTGACTTCAAGTAAAAGGATGGAATTTACTGCTGACAAATTTCTGCAAAATAAATCCGTAAAATTCCACATCTCTTTGCAACACGCTGCAGTTGTTCAAGGTGGAATTTATATAGGTGGATCTGTCCATGATCAACGAACAGTTGACGTCACACAGTGGATCTTGTATTTCTGACGAAAATGCTATAAATGTGATTTATAGCATTGTAACTTATCCTTTATGAAAAGAAACATATTCTAACTACAGTTACCAGATGTCTTACTTTTTCTAGACATGTCTCTTTCAGTAAGAGAAACAAAAAAACAACAGGGAATTAGTTACTTCCTCCGGGGGTTTATTACTCCCAGCTTGGCAACATTGAATATAGTGGTTTGAACTATTGTGATAAGTGTTTAACTTCCAACTGCTGTCCAGAGATTTGCAATTATATTTTCGCCAAAAGTAATATTGGAGACAAAAGTACCACCAGGAAACACGTGTAGTAGTATAGTATTGACTATTAATTATAAGTTTCGACTCAATATTTTTTAAATACCTGCTATATTTTTCTTTAAATGAGAATGTTCAATTGCATATTATTTGCTAACACTTTATATTTCCGTGAATGATTTTGTCTTATATTTTACTTTACGATCCTGATTTTTGCTTGACTGGTAGATAACCTTATCTTTCGTTGCATTAACCTTGGAAAACCACATTTAAAAGAAAAACATCAGCGGAATAGTTTTTTCACCAATTTCTGAGGTCCTCCAATTTCAAAGCACAAAGTATACATTGTGCTCACTTGCATGTCTGCGCCTTGGACGGTTTTGTTAAAAGCATTTTATTTCTCACAGCAGGGAAATTACAATTTCTTCTATTACTGGACATTCATTCTTCTAAAACATTCAACACCTGGCAAAAGCAAGCATAATTATTTTGCCTTGCCCTGCAAATCTCCTAGCTCCTCTTTGTCGTGAAAATAGGTCACTCCTGATAAAGTCGCATCTGCAACGATGTTATAAGGCTAATTAGAAAAATACGTGTTTTTGTTCTTACCTCTAAAAAAATGGAAGAGCGCCGCGAACGACGAATACAATCGATAAATTTTCCAGAATGGAACGACATGTTTCAAAGATAATCTGCCTTTTGACGATTGGATCGGGATATAAACGGCGACAGTTCCTATTAGCAAAATTATCTTCCCGAATGACTGATACCTCTATCTTATTATAGGTTTGTTGGTTCCAATGATGACGTAGACAGGGGTCAAACAACATAGACATTACGACTCACAACTAGCATTGCTTTTAATGAAACGCGTAATACACAGCAAATTTTCATACGCATTAAACCAATGATACACAATTTATTTGAAATATCTCGAATTATACCAATAGTTGAATATACTTATTGTGCGAAATAAGTTTGTGTGGATTAACTTATTTAATATGCGACAGCACATGATATCCTTCTGAAGAATATTTTACACAAAATATGTAACCACATAGTTGTAGTGATTGACAACCTTCCAAATTCGTTAAATAGAAACTTATGTAATATCATCGTATTGGAGCGTCCTCTGTTTTTTGTTCCATGATTCCTAGATTGCTAGTTCCTTTGTACACAGTATTAGAGGATTGTATTGGTAGGATCTGGCAACTCTGGCCTGACTCTCCAATGGACATTTTCACAGAACCCTATTAATCCACATTAAGCGAAGCAGACCTGGTTCTTACAAATGGAAACAAGCAGTCCCCTATGTCTTTGTCGAATGGACGCAATTAGTGTGTTGTTGTTTCAGTCCTAGCCACACAGCTCTCTGGCTAATGTGCCGAGATTGATTCAAAACAACGTTCTTAAGAGCATCCTCATTCAATAAAGGTCGAATTAGATAAACAAAGAAACAAAGTATGAAGTGTGCATTTGTGTGTGTGTGCACGAACACGCATGGGGCGTGTATTCAGCAGTGGTTCTCAACCTTCGTGAGCCCGGAAAATTCGTCTTTTAAGTCTATGCCGCCATCCCGACATTTTTACTTTTAAATTGCTTTCTATTTTTTAAACTTTATATGTTAGTTCATTGTCTCTCTTGACATTTATGTATTACTTAATAATTATGCCATAATCATTTAGAGTATTAGTTAGTTTATGTCTAGGCTTGTTGTCAAATATAAAATTTGGTTTAAATTAGTTAACGGCAGGATCTAATGGAATATTTTAGTTTCCTCTGGCCAATATCATTAAATGAATTTGATAAGTGCTGATTTTCATGGGAATATTCCATTTCTGACACAGAAAAATTCTAATTATTCAGAATATTTCCACTTCAATATTTTCGTTAGTGAAAATTCCTGCGCAAACTAAATTGCCCGTGGTGCATGTCCGCCAACCTCCAAATTTGGAAGCGAGAAGCAACCCCCCCTCCTCCCCACACACACATCCCCCCCTCCTTGGTTAGATCGTTCGATCGCTCACCGCCACTGTCACGAGAGAATTGAGTGCCAAAGCAGTAGACACCCGAACGAAAGGCCACATTTCCAGGTAGATGCCAGCTCGGGCTGCAAGTCGCTTCAACCTTCCGGCCCTAACCTGAGAACGGCACCACGGTAGTAATTCAAATTTCGGGGCTGCACAGGTGACAGTCCACTCTCAGCGCCTTTGAATCCTACCAGGACTAGCGAAAACAATTTCCTCTTTGGCCATCTTTCCAGGTGGGTTACCAGCTCGGACTGCAAGTCGCAAACTTCAGGACAACCTCTCGTGGCCCGGTATAATTGACGTCAGGGCTCGATACCGAGCCGCGGCCCGGCGGTTGAGAAACTCTGGTATGCAGGGTTTTGCCGTGCAATGCCTATTAACTTCGGTACTATTATAGGTGGCCGCGGTGGCTCAGTCGGTAACGCGTCTGACTACCATGCTAAAGGTCCTGGGTTCGATCCCCGGCCGGTTCAAATCCGGGAACTTTTCTAACGGTGGAAGCGGCCCCGGCGCCTACCCAGCGTCGAATAACATGGGTACCTGGGGGAAACCCTGGAGGGTAAAGGCGGTCAGGGGCGTGATGCTGATCACATCACCCCCACTCACGACCGGATCAAGAAAGTGTGGGGCGTTACCCCCACACCCCCTATACGCCTTCATGGCGTGGTGCTAAGCACAGGGGAACACTTTACTTTTTTTTTTTTTTTTTACTATTATAGTATGGGGGTGAAACCTAAAAATCATACATTTCGCACTTTTTTACATTGCTAACATACTATTTTGGAATGCGGAACATTTCCTATGGTGAAATAATGCATTTCTAACTAAGATAATGTCTATTTCTTACATTTAAGAGTACTTACTGTTACTTGTTATTTTGATTCTGTAACACATTATGGCGGGCGATAGCGTACTGGTTCAGGGCGCGTTGTGCGAGTGTTTTGTCAATTTATGCAGTGTTGCAACCTCGTTCACCGGAAAATACCTACTTTCGTGCCCGGATTTGAAATTATGCTAATACCTCGCAAACCATTGACGTTAGCCCCACAAACCATTCACGTTAGCCCCAAAGAACATTTTCCGTAAGGTAAGGTTAGGTTAGGTTAAGTTAGGTTAGGCAAGCATAGTTTAAAAAAAAATACTCGACACGTCATGTTCTAGTGAAAACACGGCGAGGTTCAAACACTGACTACGGGGTTACGTCATCTTAACACACGGAACATTGTGCTCTCGTGCAGAAAGCAAATGGCGGCAGCAGAAACAGCGTGTCGGACAGAGATTTTTTCAGAAAACAACGTCTATTCGCATTAAAATGGATCAAAACTACATTCCCGAACATCAACAACGCTACAGCAAATGATTTGCGTAAGTACTTTCTCCTGTAAATTTGAAGAAATCCGTCACCCTTATACTATAATGTTACCTTAACTTACACAGGGCGTAGAGAACATGAAAACGAACATTTCTTAATGACGTTTAGCTCAATTTTAGCCTCCCCGGTTGATGTAGTGGCAATGCTGTCGCCTCGTAATCAAAGGCTTCCAGGTTCGATCCCGTTCTGGTTCCACTTTAGCTACAGTTAACATATGCTAATCGTCCCCGACGAGAAATGGCAGTTAACCCGCGACTGCGGACTGAAGACACAAATTTACACAAGTAAGGACACAGTCTTTGGCTCCCCTTTCCGATATAGTGAATACGCCACTGGCCATTTTGAGCCCATGTATACTGTGTCCCGGGAACCTCTGGAGCGAGCGAACGAAAGCAAGTCTCTGCGCAAGTAGTGCCTCGAGAGGGCTCGACCAATGAACACCTGGGAGGGAACGGGAATGCGTGGAGGGGGAAAGCTACTGCCGCTCCCACCTGTTTGTATCAGCATGTACTGCTTAGCTCCGCCTCCTTCCTAACCTTCTCCGCAACCTTGCTCTAGAGATTCCCGGGATAGAGTATAGAGTAAACTCACTATCCTTCGTATTGCTAAGTTGTGAGTGTCATCCTGAAATTGCGAAACCCTTGCCGACGCACCACTCCGAAAGCTCAGACTGGGAGTAAATAGGTCGTCACATGGTCTTGACATATGCACGTGTTGGTAGAAGGGACTTCCGCTTCAAAAGGGGCCGCCTCCCTTTTATTGGAAACCTGAGAACATTATTTGCAGTGGTTTTGCCTCCAACTGGGACTCTTTTTTTTCTGCAACAAGTTCTTGTTTGTGTTCTGCCGAGAGGTCCTTGCGGTTTCTCGTATGTCTGCTTCTGCTCTGTGGTTCCAATATGCTTGTCGGCCGCGGGAAGCACAAAACGTATGTAAACGAATACGACAGGCCCTAGGGAAAGGTAAGGAGAGCTGTTACGAAGAGCAATTTCGTTGAATGACAGAGGCTGGGTGTTTCCAGAGCTGCTTTTTTTAACCTTAATCTATGAATGAGATCAATCTCGACCCAGTCGGTACCGACCTATATCGATTTGATGACCGTTCTCCATTACAACACAAATCAATGATTCTTATGACTCAATTGTAACTTTAAAATATTACATTCAGGTCTCTTTTAACCCCAAGCTTACCCGTGCCGTGCTTACGGGGGGAGGCTCAGAGGCCCACACGTTTTTTTTTTATCACAAATATTCAAGAAACCATTTTTGTTATTGAATCACCAAGTCTGTTAGGGAGTGTCATTCGTTTAAATAGGACTCTGACTCAGAGTGATCTAATACAGGGTGTTCAAAAAGTTACTCAACCTTATGGGAAAACATTTCTTAATACATGTTTTACATTAAGTGCTGGAAGTGACTGCCGTTTTGTTCTTCACACAAGTGGACACGACGAACCATGTTGTTGAAAACCCTTTTCAATGTTATCTGTGAGATGTTACCAACACAGCTGCGAATAGTGTCTTTCAATTCCGGAATACTGTGCGGGTGAGTAATGTAGATGGAGTCCTTAAGATAACCCCAGAAGGAGAAGTCTGGAGGCGATAACCATATAATCTCATGAATAATTTCCAATCTCCAAAAGATTATTGAGATTTCTTGTTTCGTTATAGATGCTGAATAACCAGCATAAGGTTGCGTTACTTTTTGAACACGCTGTATTTGTAAATGGCATGTTGAGTTGAATTATTCGTATCTCTACGTGTCCTTCCCCCAACTGTCTCAGTAATGGACTATTTCGTTTATCGTTCTTGGCTGGAGTCGATGGCTTCACATTTGAAGATCCAGACTATCTTGATTTTCACGATGTTCGTTCTCCGGCGGATTAATTTCTTTCTTTCCGGATGTCTTCATTATCACGGTATCCAGTGACATGTGAAAAACGCAGTTCGATATTAATCATTTTAGTTTATTGATTCATTTTATGTTCAAATATAAAGTGTGAGGTTCGATTTATTTTGTGGATAAATTTGTATCAGAGTCAGACGTCGGGAGTTGGGAGACGGGTTTTCCTGAGTGACAGCCGAACTGTCAACGCGGCCTAGTACATGGCATATTTGCACCAACACGGGACGTCACTTAGAAAGGGAAGACTTATTTTCGTCGGGACCCACGGAGAATTCGCCACGGGAGGCCGAACCTATTTTTCACGTATGACCAGGATAATCAGCTGGAGCCCAAGCTAGCAAGAACAGAGGACGCGCCATGTGACCGCGTTTCAAGACAATGGACAGAGGTCATTTCCATCTCTTCGGAAACCAAAGCCAAGCCACTCTAGCATGCTTTTCAACGGACAATTTTGAAAGTGGTATAAATCGGCAGTACTTCGAGTCCAAGACACAGTTATACCCGGATTTTGTAGAGATAGCATCTCCGCCCTACACTCTCGCGTGACTATTGTTTTGTCTGCGTGGACTTTGTTTTTCTTACGTACCGTGAGCGAATTGCCGATAGAGTTTACCAGAGTGCGCCTTATTTGGTGCAGCATTACGCGGTGATTTGTTTTTACCAAGCGTGGACTACATAAAAATGGGCGGCTAAAAAAGATAGAGAAGGGAGGCCGTCGCCTTCCCCGACGCCTGCAACAATGCACCACCACCATCCGGTGAAGCCAGCCAACCAGCGCCAAAGCCGGCATCAAAGCCAACCATTGCCCAACGCCCGGAAGGACGTTTCCTGTCTGACATCCAACCGAAGCCCGTTACCAGAGAGAGATGATTCCAGGACGACGCTTGATTGATGCCCGGACCGGCGCTTGACCACGTACAGCCGACGCTAGTGAGGAGAGGAACACGCGACGTTCTAAGGAAGTGAAAGTGCCCAATATAGCCGCAATCATCCTTCGCCGCGATCGAGAACAATTTCGCCGCAAAGGGACCGTGTGCAAGTCCGGCATCCAGGAAAGACGAACGATCACACGATGTAACAAAGTCCGGTAGAGTATTCTTCAGACGGTCTACTTCCATGTAAGCATGTATTGTTTGTATCAGCGCCGTACCGTAAACGCCGAAGTCTCACTTATTTGCGAAGTGACTCAGGAACCCCGAACCTAACTTCCGTGTCTGATATTTTTGTAATGTTATATTAAAGGTCATTTCATGTTCTTATGTATAATTTGATTGTCTGCATTCAGAGTTAGAAGCTCCATTACATAACGTTAATTTTTCGTGTAAATTGTCAAAGTGTGCTCCATTTTTGTGTAACCGACCGCTCCGTCGCGTCATTTAGCGTGTCAATAGTTGACCGATTAGTCTTTTACTTTTGGAGGTCGTGCGAATGTAGTCTTCTTTAATTGCATAGTGGGTTTTGATGTAATTTTTGCTCGCGCCGACGATTGATTTGTGTATTCCGGCAGCTGGAGCCGATTAAGTTTTACATCACTATGTAATGGTGTGGTTGTTCTCAATGGACGAGAGAGGCTTGTGTGTATTACCCCGTCCGAGAAACTTGGTAAATGTCGTGCTTACGACTTGATGCGTGCGTTCATTCGAACGAAAGGTTTAACCAAGCAGACCCAATTGTTTTATATAACTGCTTTCCGAGGGAATGAGTGAGTGATTGAGGAGGCGATGTAAACAGTTTGTTGATTCCAATACTATTTTGTTGATTCAATATATTCACATTTTTTACCGTTCGTCAGTGTTATTATTTGATGTTTTTCAGGTATCTAGTATTATGCTATTAGTGTGTTAATATTGTTCGAGTCTACATATCTAAGGTAAACAAAACAGTGTAACATTTCAAGGTATTTATCTCCGCCTCGCAATAGCACGACAATAAACGACCGTCCCAGTACCGAACTTGAAAACCTGGACCGTAAGAGTCACGACCGGTTTCCCGTACCCATAATGACATCTGGTCCCGTGCCGGGGTATGAACGATACGTCATTCCGTGGACCGCGAATGCACTCATTACATCATGAGGAAAGACGACGCTGACATCAATGATATCGACGACGATTGCAATGATGACGACTGCCACAGCATACGGTGGCGAAATAAGGTTGCGTCGACAACGACGACTAGTCAATTCTACAAACGAGGAAGCTTGAATATATGAGGTCTGGGGTTGGCTTGCACAATCATATTGATCGTTGGGTTTGGATGGTGTGGTTGTGCTGCCCAAAACTTCATTCTTGCCCTCACCATGAAATCATATAATCTCTCCTGTTGTAGGACATCTCGTATCGTTGCATTTGGTATGTATCTGTCTGCTGCTGCTGTTATCCACAGCACTCTGTTTTGCACTGACTGAAGTCTGACTAGATGACTTGGAGCACTGTGCAACTACACCAGAAGGGTCTGGATTAGAACTTGTGCTTCATATGCTGTTTATATACCGGGTGGCCAGAATTAAAGTTACCCAACTCAGAGCCCTCTGTAGCCTGTTTGAGGCATCGTAGAACTCTGAAATTTGGTGAATCCACTATGCAGACCATGGGGAAGAGGATGGGGATAAAAAGTTCAATTTTTCGCCACCAGGTTGAAATGTGGCGTTGTACTTCCATGATGGGTTGTAATAATGACGTAAGCTGCTCCAATTGGTTATGAATTTGTCTTTACCTTGCAATAAACGAGAGATTATTTTCTCGCAACTTCCAGCCACTACAAATGTCTTTCTAATTAATAACTCAGCTAAATCACTGATGTTTTTCAATATTCAATATTACAGCGCCACATTTCAACCTGGTAGCGGAAAATGTAACTATTTTTTATCGCCATCCTCTTCCCCATGGTCTGCATAGTGGATTCACCAAATTTCAGAGTTCTACGATGCCTCAAACAGGCTACAAGGGGCTCTGAGTTGGGTAACTTTAATTCTGGCCACCCGGTACTTGCAGTTATGTAATAATTACAGAACTTTCCTTCATTAATTAAAAATAAGAACCAATTTGATATTTCATGAGTGTGATACAAATATTTGATCATTCACTAAACCTCAGAAAAAAACATATTAATGTTGCATTGATGCATGTTTTTTTGTTCTTATACGTGCACTTATCGCAGTAATTATAATAATTACAAAGATTACAGTCATTACAGGCACGAGTGTTATGTCGGAACATGCATCCCAAGGTGGCCCACCGTAAGAATTTTGCACCATTTATTACATAAACATTATGAACACCCTATGGAACAATGTAATATATTTTCAATTTTTATAAGAATATTTACAGTCAAAAATTCGAAAAACAAACTGTGGTTAGCCTTGAAACCCTTCGGGTTGAACCTCTTGTTTCAGTAATGTACTACGTACAATAGCGTGTTCTTTTATCTGTAATGAGTTTCATAACGTTTATGTGTTTGACAACATTGACGTAACAAAATATAACAGTGTTGGGACATAGTGATAAAAATTGATATATCAAAACTTGATTTGGTGCCTTTTCTAATACAACCCAGATAAGTTAATTTCATAATTCCCTAATCCCTAGAATATTCGACTCTTAAAAAAACAAAATTGGGATAACAATACACGGGGGCATTCATAACGGAATTTATAGTTAAAAATTAACAGAAACTTAACGATCCGATATATAAATCGCCTATAATTTAGTGCAGAAATGCTACCATTTTGTTATTATTTGGAAATTGTTCAACTAATCTTATGATAAGCTTTAATAAAAATAATTTTAACACGATTTCATAGTCGAGTTAAATTTGAACCGCAGAATTTCAAGTGAATACAAGCGGATTCGTGAACTAGCAACTGTTTAATTATTCTGACGTCATTTGGAGGCTAGTGATCTTTAAAAGCTAGACTACAACACATCAACTTGATTGACGGCCATGACATTGCGTACATACGTAGACATTTTGTTATATTTTCATGATCTTAATCAGAATTGACTTCAATTTTAAGTTACTTTTTGAATGTTACGTCTAACGGTCTAATTATAAGCTTACAACAAAATTTGCGTAGTTATCATCGTGTATTAAACAGTTTAAAAACCCTTTCGAATACTCCCTATCGCCGGGTATATAGAAATCTCTTGGAACAGAGAACACTAGCACCATCTATCGGCGCAATTACGTAACCGAGCAGAACCGTAGAGTTGAATCGAAGTTGCAGAGCAAATAACGAAGAGAAATCCAAGTTCCTTCCTCAAACTTCACCACCACACACCGGAAATCGATTTCGTGCCATACAATGGCGACTACAAATTGATTCCAGCATTGTGTACTGGATGTTCGTTCTTGTTAGGGCCAATGAATCGAGTGAATCGGAGCACAGACTATTCCCAACGGCAAACCAATTACAGAACACAGTTCGGTTAAAATGTTCGGCATACAATGGACAAAGGGGTCCGTGAATATCCTCTGGCCTAGGACAGAAATTTAGATTGGAAGTTCTTTTTCTTCCGAATTTTTTACAAACGTAGCTCTCCCGTCGAATGTAATTGATTTTATCTGATGGAAGTTCTTTCACGACCCAACATCAGTTCAGAGATTAAATATATCTATATTTGAACAATCGCGTATAAACAGTTCGTTTCCATGAAACTTTTAATTCCTGATAAAAATATAATTTTTTGTCAAATGATGAGAACCACGTTTTCAGCAAAGAACAAACAAAAACATGTTTCCTTGTGATGTGAAATGGAGCTAATTTACCAAGATGAATTCTGTTGTCAGTGGCGGGGCTACAGGCGGGTCAAGGTGGATCCCCTCTCCCCCAGGCTGCATCATGATGGCCCCATTTTTAGAAAAAAAATATATTTTGACATCATTACCAACTTATTCATTAATCTGCATTCACATTCGAACATTTGATACGTTTTATGTTTGTTGCGCAATCTGTCACTATATGACACCTACCATGGTTCCATTGAAAATTGCAGACTATTACTATAAGTACATACAAACCTGTGCTGTACACTATCTCTACACCTACCTGTAAACCTGCAGACTATCTCTACACCTACCTATAAACCTACAGACTATCTCTACACCTACCTATAAACCTACAGACTATCTCTACACCTACCTATAGACCTGCAGATTATCTCCACACTTACCTATAAACCTGCAGACTATCTCTACACCTACCTATAAACCTGCAGACTATCTTCACACTTACCTATAAACCTGCAGACTATCTCTACACCTACCTATAAACCTACAGACTATCTCTACACCTACCTATAAACCTGTAGACAATCTTCAAACTTACCTATAAAACTGCAGACTATCTTCACACCTACCTATAAACCTGCAGACTATCTCCACACCTACCTATAAACCTGCAGAGTATCTCCACACCTACCTATAAAACTGCAGACTATCTCAACACCTACCTATAGACCTGCAGACTATCTCTACACCTACCTATAAACCTGCAGACTATCTCTACACCTACCTATAAAACTGCAGACTATCTCTACACCTACCTATAAAACTGCAGACTATCTCTACACCTACCGATAGACCTGCAGATTATCTCCACACCTACCTATAAAGCTGCAGACTATCTCCACACCTACCTATAAACCTGCAGACTATCTCTACACCTACCTATAGACCTGCAGATTATCATCACACCTACCTATAAACCTGCAGACTATATCCACACCTACCTATAAACCTGTAGACTATTTCTACACCTACCTATAGACCTGCAGATTATCTCTACACCTACCTATAAACCTGTAGACTATCTCTACACCTACCTATAAACCTGCAGACTATCTCTACACCTACCTATAAAGCTGCAGACTATCTCTACACCTACCTATAGACCTGCAGATTATCTCCACACCTACCTATAGACCTGCAGATTATCTCTACACCTACCTATAAACCTGCAGACTATATCCTCACCTACCTATAAAGCTGCAGACTATCTCAACACCTACCTATAGACCTGCAGACTATCTCTACACCTACCTATAGACCTGCAGATTATCTCCACACCTACCTATAAACCTGCAGACTATATCCACACCTACCTATAAACCTGCAGACTATCTCTACACCTACCTATAGACCTGCAGATTATCTCTACACCTACCTATAGACCTGCAGACTATCTCTACACCTACCTATAAACCTGCAGAGTATCTCCACACCTACCTATAAACCTGCAGACTATCTCTACACCTACCTATAAACCTGCAGAGTATCTCCACACCTACCTATAAAGCTGCAGACTATCTTCACACCTACCTATAAACCTGCAGACTATCTCTACACCTACCTATAGACCTGCAGATTATCTCCACACCTACCTATAAACCTGCAGACTATATCCACACCTACCTATAAACCTGCAGACTATCTCTACACCTACCTATAAACCTGCAGAGTATCTCCACACCTACCTATAAACCTGCAGACTATCTCTACACCTACCTATAAACCTGCAGAGTATCTCCACACCTACCTATACAGCTGCAGACTATCTCAACACCTACCTATAGACCTGCAGACTATCTCTACACCTACCTATAAACCTGCAGACTATCTCTACACCTACCTATAAAACTGCAGACTATCTCTACACCTACCTATAGACCTGCAGATTATCTCCACACCTACCTATAAAGCTGCAGACTATCTCCACACCTACCTATAAACCTGCAGACTATCTCTACACCTACCTATAGACCTGCAGATTATCTCCACACCTACCTATAAACCTGCAGACTATATCCACACCTACCTATAAAACTGCAGACTATCTCTACACCTACATATAGACCTGCAGATTATCTCCACACCTACCTATAAAGCTGCAGACTATCTCCACACCTACCTATAAACCTGCAGACTATCTCCACACCTACCTATAAAACTGCAGACTATCTCTACACCTACCTATAGACCTTCAGATTATCTCCACACCTACCTATAAAGCTGCAGACTATCTCTACACCTACCTATAAACCTGCAGACTATCTCTACACCTACCTATAAAACTGCAGACTATCTCTACACCTACCTATAGACCTGCAGATTATCTCCACACCTACCTATAAAGCTGCAGACTATCTCCACACCTACCTATAAACCTGCAGACTATCTCTACACCTACCTATAGACCTGCAGATTATCTCCACACCTACCTATAAACGTGCAGACTATATCCACACCTACCTATAAAGCTGCAGACTATCTCAACACCTACCTATAGACCTGCAGATTATCTCCACACCTACCTATAAACCTGCAGACTATCTCCACACCTACCTATAAAGCTGCAGACTATCTCAACACCTACCTATAGACCTGCAGACTATCTCTACACCTACCTATAGACCTGTAGACCATCTCAGCCGAAGCGTATGAACCGACTGACTATTTCTTCCGCCAATTAACATCCTGCAGTACAGCTGTCAAAGCTTATCGATGCAATTTTATCTTAATATTGATTACGATTAATTTCCCCATGATGGTGAGATTCGCGCCCACCCGTCACCATCTGCTCTGAAATTAAAAACTTAAGCCCCGTCGCTCGAAGGGAACGCCTCGATGCCCCTAATAAGGGAGGAAGCACGAAGGGCAAACAGAGAAGGTTCCATAATCATTTCTCATAACCATCCGAAGGGAAATTGAGAAAATTTGTTACGCAAGACGCTTAGGGAAAGAACTGCCTGTGGAAACAAAAGACTGTATTATCCATAAAACACAGAGATTTTCAATTAGAGAAGAATCAAAGTTTATTAAAGCAAACACGTGAAGTAAAATGAATCGTATGCACAATTTAATTTACGAAGTTTCCTTATGATTTCTTTTAAAAAAAAAAAAGGTAAAGTGTTCCCCTGTGCATAGCACCACGCCATGAAGGCGTATAGGGGGTGTGGGGGTAACGCCCCACACTTTCTTGATCCGGTCGTGAGTGGGGGTGATGTGATCAGCATCACGCCCCTGACCGCCTTTACCCCCCAGGGTTTCCCCCAGGTACCCATGTTATTCGACGCTGGGTGGGCGCCGGGGCCGCTTCCACCGTTAGAAAAGTTCCCGGATTTGAACCGGCCGGGGATCGAACCCGGGACCTTGAGCATGGTAGTCAGACGCGTTACCGACTGAGCCACCGCGGCCACCTTTTCTTTTAGAAGTTATATTTATTGAACTAACTCTCTAGCCTTCTTAAACCCGAAGGTTTATGGCTGCAGCAAGCCTTCCATTTGTCCCTATCCTGGGCAAGATCAATCCAATCTTTCCCAAGCTTACCGATTTCCCTTAGGTCCACCTCAACGTTATCTTCGTCTTGGCCTTCCTACAGGTCTCTTACCATCAGGTTTCCCAACAAGAATCTTGTATAAGTTCTTCTTTCCTCTCCCATTTGTGGAACATGGCCTGCCAACTCAAGTCTTCTTGATTTAATCATTCTAATATGTGGACAGGAAAACAAATTGCGCAAAATAAAGAAATACAGTTTAACAGAAAATCAACATGTCAACTTAGAATTAGTTAAATAAATTCCACATGAGTTGCTTTTATAAGAATTATCTTTTTTTATTCACAACCAAACATCGGAATGGCACATTTCAAGTTTCAATATCTTGAAGTTTTAACAATCACAAAATCCACCAACAGAGATTCACAAGTGCAATCTCGATGTGTTTATACAATATATATAATCTGAGTCACTTCCCACTTGATTATAACACCATTAACATTGATGACAATGACAATAGAATGTTTTGCTTATGACGTTGTTCTTCCTGTACATATCTGCTTTCATGTATAATTTTACATAAGCTGTCACTGAACTTGCTCACAGGTTTAGAGTCAATTTTTTAGTCAATTTCTCTAATAGTATAAACTCTTGGTTTTGAAGGTTTACCTGGAATAAATTATATTATTAATATATAAACACGAATCAACATGAGAACGTCATGGCACTAAATCTCCAAGAATGACAAATTTGCAATATACGAGGGCCGTTCAGAAAGTTGAGGATTATTTACTTGGTTGTTGGCCATATTGTGGTTGTTAAATGGGGAAACGTGTTTGGAATTGTCTGTTAGTGCTACCGCAACTTTATATGTTGTTTCTGAAGCACTGATGACGTTGGCGGTGACTAGAATCGCTCAGCGTCGAGATGTACGTACAGTATACACATTGTGACTGGTCACACTTCTGAAGTGGAGAATCAGGCGATAGTTCTGTTGGTTGGCGCCAGGAAACCCGGGTTCGAATCCTGGTAAAACATTGATGTTTGTGTTTCTCTGTCTTGCTGAAAATTAAAGAGTAAAAGTGATTTATTGAAAACAAGAAAATGAAAAATAAGATGTGAAAAGAGTTGAAAGGTCAATTTCTTCTGTTTATCATTCATCCTCATCTTCGCAATTAGCCCAAGAGGCAGAAAGCGACGTACAATAACCAAAATGAATATACAATAAGCAGTTGTTAGTAGTAAGTGCCGAAGTTGTAGGAACAGCGCGCTACAACGCCAGAGGTTCCAGGTTCGAATTCCGAACTGGGCATGGATGTTCTTTCTGAATGTTCCTTCATCAGTTTAATCATATCATCACCCACCTTCATCGTCACGATGTAGCACGATTTTTTTTTTTTTTTTTTTTTTGAAAATTTGAATTCTGAAAACTAGGTCCTTTGAATGGTTCGCATATATACATACACACACACTAACACACACACACACACTCGCATATATATACACACTTAATTAATTACAATTTGGTCCGTGCACCTCGTGTTCTCGCCGCTCTTCATTTGTTCTGCTGCTCCTTGTTCATGGCGTCCCTCATGACGTGCGTCATGCATCGAAAGAGCTGCATCCACGCCATCTGGAGCTCCTCCGACCACCTGTCCTCCAGCGACGGGCGAATGGCTTGGATAAACTGCGGGCCAATCAGCTGCGGGGAAACAGGGAACAAACGAGAATCAGTGAAAGGGATAAACGAACTAAAGGGGAAGGTGTATAACTCTACAGGCTTCCTGCCATAAAGAGCAGACTACAGTAGGGGGTCAACGAAAACCAACCATGTTGTCGAACCGGCCGCCGTCGTTGCCAAACCTTGCAGCACTCCTGTTGGGAGGCTCAATGGCCTCTGAATGTTTCCCTTTGCTGGTGGTCTGCGGTTCAATGTAGAATATGTGTGTTTCTAGGTTCTGTCTAGGGAATCTGAGGCCGCGCATAACGGTAGAGAAGGGAGCACTACCAGCAAGATAGTGCGCGCTGCTGCAAACGGCTGATAGCTACAGCCGCGTTTTCTCCTCCATGCACTCAGTTCCTCTCCCAAGTGTACATTGGTCGAACCCACTCGAGGCACTACTTCCTGAGACAGAGTATACATTCACTTAATTCAGTTAATATAAATAACTACACGCTGAAAGAGGAAATCAAATTCAGCATAACTCTACAAGGAAATGAGATGATCAGTTATGTAAAATGGTTCGTAAGATAAAAACGATAAGAATAAGGAAAAATAATATAAGAACAAATAAAAAACATTTCATCAAGTAGAACAATTCTTGTTTGAACCTTTCCCCAGTAACTCCAGCTGTTACGAAACTACGAGCTAAGAAATTATAATTGGCGGCCATTTTACAACATGGCGGCGATAGCTCAACTCACATTTCGTGGAGACTTTGGTATGTTACACTGAGTAAAACATTGTGAAAATCTCCGCAAAAAAATCAGCTTTGTTTGTTCTTTCACTAATGTATTTCATGTTACTGGGCTGAAACTGCTAAAATTTTACTTCCGACGAAATGCAAGCACCCTTGTCACATTTTCGAAGCCAAACATCTCCTCCAAGTTCATCTACATCTAAAGCGGACTACTTGAGCGACGTTAAACACACAAGACAGGATCCGTCGTGCCCAAAATTCCGTTTACGTCTTGAGCCCAGGGTTCGTAATCCTTCCACCCACAGTGTTCATCAACTCCTCGCACATTGTTGCGTCAACAATGCGAGCAGAGTGTCTGATTACGTTCGTAAAGCAACCATAAACATGTTCGGCACGTTCAAGTGTGAACGGGGTACGAAAGGAATTTAATCCTCGTGCAGTGTTGCCATATCTGTAAGTATATGTCGAGACCTTGTCACTCAAGACACTCAAATGTCAATCTCGCTTGCACGTAGTACACCCTGGACTGCATTTTGCAGACTAACGAGGCTCTGGCGCCTCGGAAGGAATTGTGTTGTGCCGTCCATTTCTGTTTGTCCGTTCATCAATCTTATCATGTCGCAATTCATTCCCATCGTCGCGATTATCCAAAGTAGCAAAGTAGGGACGGTAAGTAACAAAAATCCAATTAAATCTGTACAGACGTACTGAAAAGATTGATTGATTTTGTTCATTTTACTGTGCTTTTCTACCACTTTTGACTACTCGCGAAGATGAGGAAGATTGCTGATATGATGAGATTGATGAAAGGGCTCTCATATGCCCAAGCTCTGATTTGAACCCGTAGCCCTTGTGTCGTAGCGCGCTGTGCTAAACACTCAGCCACGGACTACCAATTGCATATTAATGTTTGTTCTGTCTAGTCATTTTATCCTCGTCGTCTCTTGGCGGGGATTAGCGGGGGCAGGGTTTTTTGGGGGGACAGGGGGAATTCCCCTCCACCCCCTCTCTTCCTTTTCTCCTTCCTTCCTTCAATTTTTCCATTTTGTTTTGAGAGAGAGAGAGAGTGGGGGAAATAGGGGAGAGAGAGAGAGAGAGAGAGAGAGAGAGAGACAGACAGAGAGAGAGAGGAGTGCATGTGCGGGGGGGCAACAACCCCTTCAGCCCCACTGGAAACGAAAGGAAGGAAAAAGGTGCGAGAAAGATAGAGAGAGAGAGGTAGATAGAGATAGAGAGAGAGATATAGAGAAAGAGAGAGAGAGAATGATAGAGATAGAGAAAGAGAGAAAGAGAGAGAGAGAGAGAATTATAGAGATAGATAGAGAGAGAGATAGAGATAGAGAAGGAGATACAGCGAGAGAGATAGAGATAGAGAGAGAGAGATAGAGCGAGAGAGAGAGTGATAGAGATAGAGAGTGATAGAGAGAAATAGAGAAAGAGAGAGTGATAGAGATAGAGAAAGAGAGAGTGAGAGAGATAGAGAGTGATAGAGAGAAATAGAGAAAGAGAGAGTGATAGAGATAGAGAGAAAGATAGAGAAAGAGAGAGTGATAGAGATAGAGAGAGATAGAGAGAGTGATAGAGATAGAGAATAAGATAGAGAGTGAGATAGAGATAGAGAAAGAGAGATAGAGATAGAGATAGAGAGAGAGTGAGAGAGATATGGAGAGATAGAGATAGAGAAAGAGAGAGATAGATAGTGATAGAGAAAGAGAGAGAGAGAGAGAGAGAGAGAGAGAGAGAGAGAGAGAGAGAGAGAGAGAGAGAGAGAGAGAGAGAGAGAGACACACACACACACTGGTTGCTCCCTCCTGCCTCCACATTCTCTCTTTTTTCTGCCTCTTTTTTTCCTCTCTCTCTCTCAAAAGAAAATAAAAGAAGGGGCTCTCTCGTTCGATCCCCGGTGGAGGCAAGAGAGAGAGAGAGATAGAGGGGTGAAAAGGGAAGATAATTCGGAGAAAGGTGGAAAGAGAGAAAGGAAGAGATAAAAGATGGTGAAGAAGGAAGAGAAAGGTGAAGAAGAAACCTTTCTCTCTCTCTCTCTCTCTCTCTCTCTCTCTCTCTCTCTCTCTCTCTCCGGTTATCTTCCCATGTCCTTTCCCTTCCAAAAAAAGGGAGGGGGAGATGTTATGTATGTGAGGGTAGGGCCCCCTTCCTTCTTTCAATCCTTCCAGATCAATACCAACAGAAAAGAGTATCATTATCTGTGATAACTAGACCTCCGATATTAGGTTTTCAACCTATGTATTTCCTTTGCAGGTAAATAAGAAATAACAAGTTATGTCAGCGTTTCATTAAAATACGCAACAACTGACGAAGCTTTATAGTGCCTAAAATAACCTATTTTGCTTGTTAGAACCTATTTTAGATTTATGCGCCTAAATCAAACCTTTTTTTTAGGTTTTTTATATATTATATAAAGGTTTTTCAGGGTTTTTATGTCACACAGAGGCATTTGCTCGGTTTCATACCAAAAAAAAAAACAATGACTAATGTGTTTGAAACATATTTTCTGTCAATTTCGCTCCCTTTATTTTCCAGGCAGCTTTCTTTTCCTTCTTCGATACAAATAAAAGCTACACTGTGAAGAGGGTCAGGGCATTTATAAATAGGTATAAATTCAATGAGATTTTGATTAATAAAAGTTGGAATTTTTCAAGTCTATGCAGAAAGATTCACGCAGAATTCCCGGAGCCAATAATTCACGGACAATTTCCGGAATTCAAGGAATTCCCAGTGACTATCCACCCTGGTATTGTGCCACAAATCATAGATACTTGATTCATTCTTCAGATCAACAAGTAACTTTTGCTAACAACACAAACATAGGATTACAATAATTTATGGATAATTTTGAAAATGATGTATGCAAATGAAAATTTGGTTAGAAAGTTAATATTTGGTTGTTTCATATAGCTATTAAAATTTCTTGCGGTTCTTTAAATTTTGTTTTTGAATATGTACCTAATCAGTATTTTTCAGGAATTTAGAAGAATTTTAAGTTTCTTTTGGAACCTACTCCAGGATTTTTCGCGCCTAATTTAAGATTTTTAGAACTTATTTTAGGAATTTTAGAACCTATTTTTGGATCTTTAGAACCTATTTGTGGAATTTTAGAACCCATTTTAGGAATTTTTGAACCTATTTTAGGAATTTTAGAACCTATTTTTAGGAATTTTAGAACCTATTTTTAGGAATTTTAGAACCAATTTAGGAATTTTATAACCTATTTTTGGATTTTTAGAACCCATTTGAGGAATTTTAGAACCTCTTTTAGGAATTTTAGAACCTATTTTTGTATTTTTAGAACCTATTTAAGGAATTTTAGAACCTATTTTAGGAATTTTAGAACCTATTTTTGGATTTTTAGAACCTATTTGAGGAATTTTAGAACCCATTTGAGGAATTTTAGAACCTATTTTTGGATTTTTAGAACCTATTTTTGGATTTTTAGAACCTATTTGAGGAATTTTAGAACCTATTTTTGGATTTTTAGAACCTATTTGAGGAATTTTAGAACCCATTTGAAGAATTTTAGAACCTATTATTGGATTTTTAGAACCTATTTTTGGATTTTTAGAACCTATTTGAGGAATTTTAGAACCCATTTGAGGAATTTTAGAACCTATTTTTGGATTTTTAGAACCTATTTTGTATTTTTAGAACCCATTTGAGGAATTTTAGAACCTATTTTTGGATTTTTAGAACCCATTTGAGGAATTTTAGAACCTATTTTTGGATTTTTAGAACCTATTTTAGAAACTTGGAAGCAGGGTTGTTAAAGGTTCTATTGGGTTCCGCTGCATGACCGGAACCGTTTTTCACGCACAATTTAAATTCGGTACGAGTTGCGTATTGTTTCATTGAAACAAGGTTCCTGGACCGAATTGAAATTCATCCGGAAAATGGTTCCTGGACCGAATTGAAATGCTATAAATATGAAAAGGTTATACACTGTCTAGAACTCATTTACGTTTGCTGATTTTCTCTCCCAGTCCGGGATTGATTTTATTTCCAATTCCTGGACCAGGGTTGACCAATCAAAAGTTGCCTTCTAAAAATGTCCGCGAGTACGTTTTACATTGGAATGTCACGCTGCTGTTGTAGAAAACGTAGCGCAGGGAATAAATCAAAACGCTGTTGTTCTCTCGTGGGCCAGGTTCAAAAACTCCCTTGTCGAAGAGTTACTGTACATAACGCAATGGACTATATTACCGTGGCGTCACATTGAGTTCAAACAAACCCGTCACGTGTTGCTCCGGCATCCGATCCGGGAACCGCAGCCAATAGGAGCCGTCGATGAGGTAACGTGAGGCTGCTGTGTTCCCAACAGATATTGCAACAGGCAACGGCAATGCTGCTACAACCAAGTGAAGGAACGCGCTCGAGAGAATGGGACTACATGGAGAGGGGTAACGTGACTCCAGCTTTTGCGTTTCGCCCATTTCTACCTTGTACCTTAGATTCTCGAGACAGCCAGCATCTGGATTAGTCTTTCATGCTCACAAGTGGATAATTATTTATCGTCTGGTCGGTATTCGATCCAAGTTGCGTATCGTTTCATTTCAATACGGAACTTTGACCCTATTTAAACTGATTCGGAGAAAAAGTTTCCTGGACCCTATTTAAATTGATCGGGAAAAAAGGTTCCTGGACCGAATTGAAATACCTTACAGATAAAAGGGTTCTTTACGGTCCAGAACCCATTTACGCTTGCAGATTTTCTCTCCTGGACCGGAATTGAATTTAATTAAAATTCCTAGACCTTTAACAACCCTGCCTAAAAGCACACTTTTTAGAAACTAAATATCAGAGGTCTAGTGATAACATTAATTAAAACAGCGGTATGTCGTGGAGAATTCTATGCATGTGTTACGTTCCTAGTAACTTTCCTCACCTTTACTCCTATAGCCGGGAGCATTGAGGTTCTAAGGGTCTACACTGAAACCTATCTTCAGGGTAGGTGCAGAACAAATCCAACCAACGTCGTGAAGTTTTAATGAAATGTTTATTTACTGCTTGAGTACTTACAGCCAGTGGTTAGGTAATTCATAACTGGAACTTGGAGATCAATTGTTAATAGATAATTTGGAACTTACTAGAAAGGTCAAACTAGGGTGGCCCAAACCTAGGTTTTACAGAAGAGCGGCATACACCTATTCACTTCTTCCTAGACTTGGAGTTATCACCCGAGATTGCCAATTTAGGTTTCACAGAAGAGCGGCTTGCACCTATTCACTTCTTCCTAAATTGGAACTTATATCCCATTCGGCTAACCTAGGTTTTACAGAAGAGCAGTATACACCTATTCACTTCTTCCTAGATTAGACCGTTCCTATTTGGCCAGTCTAGGTTTTACAGAAGAGCGGCTTGCACCTATTCACTTCTTCCTAGACTGACACCAGAACAGACCTCCTTACGGACCAAACTCCTTCGTATTTGTACCCAAAGTTCCAGCCTCGAACACCTGTCTTTAGGTAATTTCTTATTACAATTCTCTAAATTACAACAGAAAGATATTTGAAAAATACATAGTTTGGCAATTAATAATTTACAAAGAAAGTTTACATATTCATTCGAGTTAACAATTATTTCTTTAACGTTGATAAAATCTTACATTTTGGAAATATACAAATTTAAATGTTCCGCCATTATTTAATTACAATTAGGTTACTTCATCAAGCATGGATAATCTTTGATTGGCAAATCCATATTTACATCATAATAAATGCCCGTTGTCTTAAGCGAGCTGTCTTCATTAGATAGTTACAGAAAGGTGAATACATTAGTTCAACAACGCCTTGATTGGCGCGTTCATATTTGCGTCACAACATGTAGTATCACGGACATTAACAAGGACATGAGGTAACACTATATCAATTTTTCCTTTTAACACGGCAATGCAAAGTTACAAAATAAGTAAGGTCGTAACACATGCTAAGAATCAAATCCAGAGTCTGAACTCGTAGGCAACCCACAGAACGGCAGTAAGAAATGGGTTGCATATCTGTTAGGATGTGGCACTCTTTTTGGAAGTTTCCCCCCCTTTTTCTTACTTCTCTATTCATATATGTACTTTTCTCTCTGTCCCTCTTTCACTCACTATATTTTCTTCTTTCCCTGTACGATCATTTATGCTGTGTCTCTTTTTTCTGTTCCTTTCATGTCCTCTCTCTCTCTCTCTCCCTCTCTCTCTGTCTTTTTCGTTTTACCTCTTTCATCCAATCCCCCCTCTTTCCTTCTCCGTGTGTTTATCTCTAACTTCATTCTCCTGTTTCTAACTGCCACCCTTTCTCGCACTAGGATTTCTCCAAAGGTCATTAGGAGCGTAAAGCTTGGAGCGATGCTTGCTTGTGATATAATTATCCACGAGACGAATACGATATCTATTCGCTAGTGTTGCAATATGCAGAGAGAAAAAAATGTCAGACAACTGATCATACGAACTCGAGTTACAAAATGCACATTTCCTGATGACTATTGCTTCTTGCTTCATAAGCAATGAACCAATTTAGTTTCTGGTTTTAGTTTGGTTTGAGTTGGTGTTTTAAGTCCACTTTATGCACAGTAAGGTTAATCGGGACTGGACCTACAGTTTGAAATGGGATCCGAACCACTTGTGCCTCCACCGGGTATCGAACCCGGGACCCCTTGATTACAAGGCAATGACGCTACCACTGCGCCATGGGGGAGGCCCAGTTTCTGGTTTTAGATAAATGAGACATACTGGTGGATAACATGAATTGTAAACTATTTCCCGATGTTTGATTTGACCAATACGGAAATTTTTGCTTCAGTGTTTTACAATATAACCCCACAGAGTAATTTGATGACATTTAGGAAATAACTTTGAAATTCATTTCAGCGGCGCACTAATCTGAAAAGCCTATTAGTTGTCCAAGGTTGTGTGACTAAAAGTTTCCGTCCAACCGTTTGATGGCGCTAGTGACTGACTTACACATTT
Source organism: Lepisma saccharinum (assembly GCF_977018435.1). Taxonomy (NCBI): domain Eukaryota; kingdom Metazoa; phylum Arthropoda; class Insecta; order Zygentoma; family Lepismatidae; genus Lepisma; species Lepisma saccharinum. The sequence goes on along the minus strand of NC_139244.1, from coordinate 6,141,089 downwards.
CATTTTACATGGTCTATGGCAAACATCTCTACCTTGAGAATGTTCTTGCTCAAGAGCTTAATATCTGCATATTGCGACACTGTCTTTTAATTGTTTCACATTCGAGTTATGCATAAACTTTGCCGCCCGTACACCGTTGTACGTACAAAACAAACTTATAATGTCACCTTGGACATAGACCGGAGTTGTCTCTCTCTTTCACACCCACACACACTGACACACACACAAACAAACTATTTTCTGTATATTATTTTTCAACACTGCGAGCTCTCCAATCTACTCGGTCTAGCGGTCAGTGCGTTTTGTTCCAATCGATGTCCATTTATCGATGACAGGAGTATGTTAGTGGCTAGACCTACGCGGGAGAGAACTTCTCGAAAATTATATTTTAACTTGCTCATAAACCTTTCCAATCTCTCCAAAACCATATTTCCTATATCCAGGTAAAAGAGCATTCCTTTTGAATGCTTTAAATTTCCCAGAATTTAGAAACCTGCTTTTGTTTTTGAAAAATATTGAGTCCAAAGGTGATTTATTTCCAGTTCCATTGTCACTGGATTACCAACCAGTATTTTCGTGTTTGTTGCTTTGTAGAAACTCCTTCTCTGGATCCGAATATTCTCTTAATTTGATTAGTTTTCTGCGAACGGGTAGCTATGGGAACGAACCTCGCTTTAGTTTCAGTTGGAGTGAGGACAAGCATTGACGTGCAGGAAGATATATCTCGGCTTTCTGCTCGCTTTCAGAGGATTAGCATTAGCTGATTGATGTGTAAAGTAAGGAGTAGGAATTAATGTCGTGAAAAGATGATACACCTGTGTTAATATTGTGAAAAGTGCTGTTTAGTGCAAGAGATGCATATTGTAGTGTGCAGAAGAAGATAAATTCAGCTATGGAGTTTTGGGTTTAACCCTAGATTACTCGTTTTTCGATTTTTCAACTGTTAACATTTTTATCAAAAATTGAAAATAAATTACATTGTTTCCAATATAACAAAGTTTCTGTATTATTTTACTCATAACATTATCAACATAACCTACATAGAAGGCAAAATTCAACGAGTGGGCCTGTCAGCCACTCCCATCCCCCACCCCTCCGGATGTGTGTTCACAGTTATGTCATTTAGTCTTTAATTAGCTGGTTATGATAGTACCCTTTGTAATTATTATAAATAATTGCTATATGAATGCACTATATATAAACAATATATAAAGAAAATATAGACACATATTATAAATACAGTATGCGCCAAAATATACAGTACTGAAAGGAAAAGATGAACAAAAGTATAAGACATGTTACAATATAGTGACTGGTCTATATGCAACCCAAATAACAATCGTGCCTTTTGGGTTGCATAACTGTCAGGAAACCTAACCTAAGGTTAGGTTAGGTTAGGGCATGTGGAGTGGACGATTGTCATTTGGGTTGCATATAGACCAGTCACCTTTTTCAAATTCGGTCCACCTTCACGACCGCTTCCGTATCAGCGGAAATAATGCTCAACTATGAATACTTTTTCCTCCGTCCAGAGACCCATTTCCAACAACAACTGCACAACACAACTTCCTCTTCACTACTGCGAACACGTGCAGCTGGAGCAACCACGTGTTCGACATGCGCGAGTTTCAGTACTGTATATTTTGGCGCATACCGTATATATAATGTAATATAAACAGAAAAGAATTGACAAAAATGAAAATGGTTTTCGTGACGTTTAGTTTGTTTGATTTGTTGTTTAAATTACACTTTATGTACAGAAAGGCTAATCGGGACTGAACGTACAGTTTCAAATGGGACCCAAACCACTGTGCCATGTGCCTCCACTGGCTATCGATCCCTGGAACCGTTGATTACAAGGCGACGACGTTACCGTTACGCCATCACAAAGGCACGATGTACAGTTATTTAAATTCCATATAAATGGGAATTGTTTTCAATAAATAGTGGAGAAAGAATACATTTCTACAGCCCTAGTGGTATTGCAGTTTGCTGTGGAGAGACACGTTCATATTTCGCAGGCCTCCGTGGTTATCACAGCGCGCTACGATTTCAAGGATCGAGGGTTCGAATCCCGGCCTGGGCATGGACGTTTGGGAGTGTCGCTTCATCATATCATCACTCATCCTCATCTTGGCCCCAAGTGGAAGACAAGCGAAGTAAAATAAACTAAATCAATCATTCAACTGTTTAGGATGTTTTTTAACTTGTGTTCATAAAAAATATCGTGCTTTAGTTACTAAATAAGCGTGCCATAGTTATTAATACGGGGGGTGTAAGGGGTACCTTCCACGTAGGCACCCAAAAGTCAACCTCACTTCCACGTAGTGCACCATGGACAAGAGACTAACGAGGCTCTGGCGACTGGCACTATGGCCAGTATAATTCTGTGTGTTGTCCTGTTTTATGTCATTGTGTGTGCTGAGTGCGCGTTTACAGCCTCAGCTTTTAACAGAAGTCAGAACATTTTAAGGTTTTACAATTTTTAGTTATGCAACGTTAGAGTTGTTATTTGTAATGGTAAGGGGCTGGACCCCGTATAATGTGACGGGAGCAAAATAGCCTAAGTGCTGACGCTCACAAAATTTTAAATTCAAATTCAATTATTAATACGGTATTTTCCAAGACGTATATATTCCTTTGTACACTCACTTGCAAAAATGGGACACCTATATCCTGAAATACAATGGCAACTTCTACCACCGCCGTAGAGATAGGCAACACACATAATGCCACACAGGAAAGCGAGTATTTCAGGATTTAGGTGTCCCATTTTCTACCTCCATTTGGTGCAGGGTACATAAATCTTAATTTTAAACCTCAGCTAGAATATTTACAGAGTAGGGATCTTTGTAGACGACGAAACCAGACAGGATGCCTTCCAATGGAGACGTTTAAACGTATAGATTATTTGAACACAGAATACATGGAATCAGAATATTTACATAATAAGGTACATTCTTCTGTAATTTTCATTCACAGTCAATTTTCATCTCAATATACTTTTTATTATTTCTTTTCTCGATTTGAAAAATCTTCTATATGGACTTCCTTCTTAATGGAATATCGGGATCTGGACTTCCTTCTTCGTAGATGGTTTGGATATGGACTTTCTTCTTAATTTCTTTCTATTTCCGATGTTTCTACGATTTGGGGATTACTTTATTCTTCTTACAGCTTTTCCCCTTAGGCTTTGGGAACTATACTAATTTCCTCCCATGCGGCTGCGATTGGAACGCGCCAACACTAAATATGTCCAACCTAGGGTGCACTTGGTGCCAAACGACTGACACGCGCATCCAAGTAGTTGCCACGGCTGAAACGCGCAACCAAAAGTGCTGTGGGGCGTCGACTGGAGCGCGCCGCCACTGGGGCAAACAAAATTTCCGCTATTGGAAAGGTATATGAAATCATACAGATTTAAGATCTGTTCAGACACAAATTTGTATCAGTGCTTTGACTTCTTTAGTTTTCTGATCAATTTACATATGATCAATAGTTTGATGTATCAAGTATATACATTAATTTATTTCTTTTATATTTATTCTTTGTCTTCTTATAATATATTTTATTGTTTTTCATCTTTCCAATTTGCTATGTTCTTATTTATAAGGTTATTGACATATATTATGCTAATTCATAATCTTGCACGCCTGGTGCTGCCATCTCTATTCCTCTTTGGCAAACTATTTACATTACTTGGTCCTATTTGGTACGTAACACATTTTTTTCCGGTGAGTGTACTTGTCATTTCCCCTATCAAAATCTTATTCGTGTACTTGTAGGGGCTTCGTCCCCATCTGCCCCTCCCTTGTGCACGCCGTGACAACGCCATTTCGTTCTTTACTGGAGAATGCAGACGTAAGAAATGACTGACAATATTAGGGACCCCGTCTCATATTTCTCCGCAGCGGCGCCGACTGAAAATCCAACGGATGAAATTTCTCTGTCCAAATTCCAATAACAAAAACCTCGGGATGGAGAGCCTCGTGACGTCACGGGATAAACACGACAGGAGAGAGAGCGACTGTCGGTGCGGGATGGATCTGACAGGGGGGATCGGGACGAAGATGAGAAAAAATTACATGCGAAAAGGGGAGAGGAAGAGAGGTGGGTGAATTTTGCGGAAATGAAATTCTGTCGTGGCCGTAGCGCAGAGCGTGGTTTAACAAAAGGGGAAGGAAAAAGAGTCCGACATGTGTTCGTTTCGGAAGAGCAAAAGTTGTGTCGCCGGGCTCTTCGGAAGGGGAAGGGAGGGGTGGGTGTCCATTAAACAAACATATGTCACGCATGAGATGATCTTGCTTCCAGTGAATGCGTTGCACGGTACGTTTAACCGTCACGGCGAAATACGAGGGTTGTCCAAAATGTTTCGACCCGTCTGGATTATTCTGCAACGTCGATTGCACTCGTGATCTCGCCACTTCTGTTCCGAGTTCGAGTCTTCGCCTCCGCATTGCTGTGCCTTTGTGTTGAGTGTTGGCAAGAGTTGCGCCCCAATAAGCCGTGATGGAACATGTTGTTTCAGGGTGTGCCGCGAACGTTCGCCATATTGAATTCAACTTAATTTTTTTTTAAATGGGAAGGGGGTGATGTGATATATCAAATCAGGCTAGAATTTTACGAGAAATGCAATGGTGAAGGTTTCTTTCGACGTATCTTTAACCAGTAAAACGTTATTACGAAATGCTTTCCTCCTTTTCATATTGACGTATAGGGAGAGAACTTCACGTGCCATTGCATACGATTTTAATCGGATACATCCCAAAAGAGTTGGATATTATGAATGGTTGTCCCGAACAATTACAGTGCGAGGTTTCCTTTGGAATGAAAAAGCCTTCCCAGTGGCGAAGCTAATGCTTATGTTCATGGTGAAGTAATGTGGATTCATTTAAACCAGGTGATTTTTCTTAAAATCACATCAAATAAATAATTTATAGAATAATGTACATAAGGATTTTGTAGATACTAAAATCACTTTTGGTAATCATTTATTGGTGATCATTAGGCTGTAAGATAGGAAAATAAAGGAAATAAAATACATATACTGACTGGTGAAGCTCATACGAAGGGGAATGGAAACACAGGATTTCTCTTGGTGTAAAATTCAATAATTTTTACAGGCAAAAATAGGAAACATTTTATGTAGAAAAATAAACAAAATATTAATCATGTTAAACTATAAATAGTGTCATTATCATTAAACTGAATATAAACATGGCAGCTGATATTTTGCAAACTACCATTAAAAAATCTCCAAAATTCAGCTACAAAGAATATAAAAATATTTAAGTTAAAATTTTAAGTTCCAATTATAGAGTACATCGAGAATTTTTTTATTTTCACTGGAAGAAAAGTTACTGAAATTATTATTAGTTTCATTAACACACTCAACAAATATTTCCATAGTAAGGTACAGTATCACAAACAGAAAAATGTATGTACACATATAAAGTTTTATTTGCTTTAATCAAACTGTTCTTGTATTTTACAGGGTCGTCTGCTACAAAAGCCTTTCTATAGAAAACATGTATCTATATGACTGCTGCCAAGAACTCTACAAGCAATTATAAACATGTTTTCTTTAAAAATTCAAAAAAATCGATTTAAATAAGAAAATGCTATTTTAATCAACAAAAATGATTTTTTAAATAAATGTCACGATTTTTATCAACCCTGTGGTGAAGTAAATGAACTGAATATGCGGAACTTCTCATCTGATAACTCAGTTTGGACAGAAACTGTCTCTCAACGTTTGCACAGTGTGGTGAAGCTGCGTCGTATTGAGAAAAAAAACTCTGGAATAAGTACCATATCCCGTAAGCAAAGATGAATCTGTTCACTAAACAAATTCAAATAGGCAGCATTTGTGAAAAATGGGCCAACCAATCGCATTCCACACACACCACACCATTAATTTGCCAGCACCAACCATTCGACTAGGATCTGCCCAATGTAGCGCATATTCTGTTTATTAACTTCCCCATGAACATAAACATTAGCTTCGTCACTGTGAAGGACTTTCCAATGGAAGCGTCACACTGTAATTGTTCGAGACAATCATTCATAATGCTCAACTCTTCGGGGATGGATCCGATTAAAATCATGTGGTATTCAACTCCCTCTCCTCCGCATGAAATTTTCACATGATTGCATGTACAGATTTCACGTCTCAGAGTCAATCGTATGTTAATTATGCACATACGGTACCGAACGCATATGTGGAGTGGCATCAGATTTTCCCCAGATGACGCTCGTGCAGGGAAAACACATGCAACCATGCAATTAACACGTAATTAGCGAAGGCGAGGCTCGCTTTTCAGACGAATTCGAGACGCGCGACGCCAAGGGGTGGGCTTATGGGGAGATGCAACACTACATCAAATGCTTTGGCGAAATCTAATATTCGTCAGCGAAGGTGACTGGGCTTAATACTGTGAGTGCGTCTAGTTCGGAATAGAAAGGTTCCTTTGGCAAGATTAAACACTTTCTAGGAAGTCTGCTCTGGACGAAAATAACAAGCTAGCAACGTAATGGTGAAAAATAGATCATACGAAATAAGATAAGGTTACAACGTTAACGAAGTCATAAAAAAGATCGCGAAATTTACAAAGATTTATGTAGAAATAGACTAATCGAGACTGACTTTGTAGTTTAATGCGGATCCCGAAGTAGTTGGGAATCGAAGCAAGGACAGACATTCCGTACACCCAACGGCAAAAGTAATAGTATCGAATCATCCATCACTATTTCCGTTCAGTTCGTTTTCCACAATATTGAATTAAGATTCCATTCCTTAAAACAAACAGGATATAGAACAGAAAAGAATATAAATAGTGATGGACAATTTGCCTACTATTATCTTTGCCGTTGGCTGTACAAGGAAATAGCCACTATATAACAAGTCTTTGGGTTTTTGTACAACATACAAGGAAGTATTAGATACTAGTTGCAAGATGACGTACAAGAACAAAGCATGCTGTAGCATGCATGTAGATTTATTTCATTCGTAATTTCCATATGCTATTTTCATGTACTTTTTTGTTGGATATTTAATAGAAATATGCTGAAAAACGTAAAAGATAAAAATATGGCTACATCCATTATATTTGGCTAAATTTAGGGAATAAAAATTGAACGTATCCGAGAAGGTACATTGCCCACTTTAGCATAATTAGATTTTGAGACCAGATTGTAATGCATATATGTGATAGTGTTCACATATAATATTGTTTTCACTATCTTTCAGTTATAGTTATTTCAAAATTCTATATTATGGTTTTTATATATATAATTTGAATTATGTTATCAGATTAGTAATATAGGAAAGTTTATAAAAGATTAGAAAATGATGTTATGAAATAATAATTCACTCTTTTTTTAATTTGTTGAAAAAGGTAAGGAAATAAAACAATGTTGGCTAATTATGGTGCTCCATGTGAATCAGTAGGACTGTGTTTTGTCCTTCGCTGAGTGTCACTTAGCAGCCTCAGCTTTTAACCTGAGTAAGAAGATTTCATTCCTCAGAGACACGTGTTGATTTTATTGATGGTAATGTGCCTGGCCCCATAATGTGACGGATGCAAATTGTCCAAGCGTTCACGCACTTGCTTTTGTTTCAATCAATGAATTTTAAAAGAAGATGAATTCATTTCATTTCAAATACAGTAAAACGTCGTTAATCCGGACTCTGATAAACCGGACTTCGCTTAATCCGGACAGGCAAAAGTCGCCTCCCCCCCCTTCCAAAGTAAGCAGAATGCAAGGTTTTAAATGTGGCTGGAAGTCAACAAGAGAACTTCCCAAAGAAAAGTCAGTCAACCACTGAGACTTTGTACTGTACTGTATAGTGTATTTAGGCCTGTGCCCTTTAAATACACCATAATAAACGTGTTTTGTTGCTATAAACTGAGTTTTAATGCAGTTTCTATCGTTCTTTTAGGATATTGCAGTTAATCCGGTCAACCTATCCCCCCCCACATTAGTCCGGATTATCGAGGTTTTACTGTAGACTTGATTTAAGATGTGAAGGTCACAAATATAGAAAATTGGCTTCAAAAAGTGAAATGCATGTGCGTTACTTAAATTTAGTGCATGCAGTGTACATTTTCTTTCTTATCGGCGGTTTATACAGATTTTGCAATCTCTGGGAGGGTAACAACATTTTAAGAGGTGCTGTAGAGTAGAAAAACAACATGAATTAGACCTTTATCGAAAAGTACAGAAGGGTAATAAAGGCAACGGTGTCCCCCGTGCAACCCATCCTGCCATGAACCGACCTTCGTAGTGGATTGGTTAGCACACGCTACGACGTCAGGCGTTCTGGTCTCGAATCCCGACCTTGGCATGGATCCTTCTTGTGAGCCTCCCTTCATCAATTTCATCACATCATCACTCATCATCATCTTCGCGATTAGCCAAGATGTGGCAGAAAAGAGAAGTAAAATTAACCAAATCAAACGAACCATCGTGCCATGAAAGCACACGAGGGATGGGACGGGGATGTGGCTCCGCATATTCTCGAGCCCCGGCCTCCTGTACCACCCGTGTACCCATTGATTTGAAGCTGGGTTAGCCCCAGAGCCGCCCTGTGCAGGGAATCGAACCCTAGTCTCGCGTATAGCAGTCAGACGCATGCCTTTAAAAATTTGGGTAGGTCGGGCTGTGTGGACAATTCTGGTTGATATTACGGAGTGAAAGTCTACCCTGACAGAATAACGAGGCTTAGTGAATGGACAACGCTCTCGCCTTTGGTGCGAATGGTCCCGCGATAGATCCCAATTCGAACTTCAAAATTTCAATGTGGTCCCAATACGGTAAGGACAATCGTAGAGCTACCTTGAAAGGATTTGATTTGATTGATTTGGTGTTTTAAGTCCCCTTTAAGCACAGTAAGGCTAATCGGGACTGGACCTACAGTTTAAAGTGGGATCCGAACCACTATGTACCTCCACCGGGTATCGAACCCGGGACCCTTTGATTACAAGGCGAAGACGCTACCACTGCGCCATCGGGGAGACCCTCTGGAGCAAGCGAACGAAAACAACTCCTCTGCGCAAGTAGTGACGCCAGATGGCTCGACCAATGAACGCGTGAGAGTGCACGAAGAGGAAAATGCGGATGGAGCTACCAGCTATTGCTCCGCCTACTCGCTTTCTCCCCTTCTCTACCGTTATGCGCGACCTTGCCCCGCAGATTCTCGTATGCTGAGTCATCTCTATCGTTTCACGGAAATAAACAACTTGACTGCCCTCAGCACCTTTTACAAATCTTTTGTGTCACCTAAAATTGAATACTGTTCTCCGATCTGGTCTATGGCGCGCCCCTCAAGTTCAGATAGACTAAATTCCATCCTAAATTTCTTCCTGACCATTGTTCGACGCCGAATTCCCTCCACAAAACACTTGCAAAAGTCCATCCCCCTACGAATGTTATATATCCAAACTCCTCAAGAGAGACATAGACTGGCTGACCATATATTTCTACATAAAATAGTGAATGGCAACATCAGAAGTGACCGCCTTCTTCAGGAAGTTCACTTTCGCGTGCCTCTCCCTGCTCAACAAGAAGCACTCTACTTTTTGCTTCTCAGAAGCCGAGATTGTGCCTCATCCAGCGCTCTCTGTTCCATAGACTGCCCAGTGAATACAATAATCTAGGAAGCCAAATAGGCATTTTTGAAAATTTGGACCGTTTTAGAATAAAGTTAACTAAAAGTATATAAGTCTCTTAACCACATGTAATTTTTCTATGTTATTATTTTTGTTGTATTATGTTCTTATGTTTGTCCTTATGTTCTATAAAATCGTTCCAATGTAAAATGGCTAACGATGTATTTGGAATCTTCTATTAAATAAATAAAAACAGCGGCGATGGGACTCAAACCTTCAACAACCCAATGGCAGTTCTCGCATCTTCAAGAGTTACCAGCTCCCGTAAGAATCTTGTACCCGTGTGCATGACAGGCATAATCAGTCTGAGTACAAGGGTATCTTGTAATTCAATTATGCTAATTTGATCTTTACATTACGGACCATACCAATTCCAGTTAATAAACTTAGCGGAGGGAACGATGCTGCCGTAACCACAACTCCAACTCGCCTTTTGTAAGTAAACATAATTAAATTCAAAAGTTCCAGCCTCTGGTAACGCTCGTACAGCGATATCGATTGTCGAAGATGAATGACGTCAGAGAGTATGACGTCCATCAAAACTATTGTATCAAATATGCTACAGAGGCAAGTTTAGTTGGAAAATGTTGTTGAGGAAAACACGCGCATCTTTGATTGGCCCTTTTACCCCCAGGGGAAAGATTTATACAAAGTTTCAAGGATGCGTTTATCTTGAGGCAGGTTTGTACGAAGTTCTCCATATTCCTTCTTGATTATTCATTGCTATGGCTCCAAAGTTGACCCACAGAATGACCTTAAATTATTTAAAAAAATGACCTACAAGTAATTTTTGCTCTTAAAATCAAAGCTTTATTTTTCATAAATTACAACAGAGTAGTTGAATAATTAGACATTGTTTCGTGTTTTAAACTACTGAAGCAAAGGGGAAAAGCAATTAAGTGCTATGTAGTTTTCCTTACATTACTTGAAGGTTTTTCTGTGTAAGTCATTCACCTCCTTTCAGAGTTGGCTTGCACCATACAGCAGTCGGTAATTCTGTTTCGCGTACATTAGAGTGTAATGTTTTTGTATTGTGACTAAAACCCAAGATTAAACCAAATTATAGTGGCCAGCAAGATAACCTCAAAGTAACTAACTCTCTAGCCTTCTTAAACCCGAAGGTTCGTGGCTGCAGCAACACAGGCCTTCCATCTGTCCCTATCCTGAGCAAGACCTATATACTCCTTTCCATCCCTACCGATTTCCCTTAGGTCCATCTCAACTTTGTCCCTCCATCTTCGTCTTGGCCTTCCTACAGGTCTCTTACCATCAGGTTTCCAAACAAGAATCTTGTAAACTCCTCTTTCCTCTCCCATTCGTGCCACATGGCCTGCCCACCTAAGTCTTCTTGATTTCATTATTCTAATAATATCTGGACATGAATACAAATTATGTAACCTTCTCCACTCACCTGTCTCCTCATTCCTTTTATGTCCAAATATTTTCCTAAGGATCTTATTTTCAAATACTCTTAATTTATGTTCCTCTTTCAATGTAAGGGACCAAGTTTCACACCCATATAAATTACTGTTTTGTATATTTTAACTTTTAGTTTCTTAGATATTAAACGAGAAGACAAAAGTTTATGAAGAGAGAAGTAACATGCATTTCCTGAATTAAGCCTACTTTTTATTTCCTCTTTAATATAATTTTCATTTGTTAATATTACTCCTAACTATTTGAATTTGGAAACTGGTTCAAACCTCAAAGTAAGCTTCATACAAAGTATTCTTAGTGCTGGAGGATAAACAAAGGTACACAATTAATTATTTAATCCATTGTCAAACTTTCAGTTTAAAATAATATTGTGCATTTCCATTGACCATAATGGCGAACTTGCTAAAAATACCATGTCAGGAAATTTGAATACATAAATTATGCTAGAAAATGCATTTAAAATTCACGAAACAATAGGAGAGAAGAAAAATAAACCTCAAGAATGAAGAACAATGCAAAAAAGATGCCAAAAAACAGATAAAAATGCAAAATTAATATAGTAATGTTTTCTGGTTCTAAGTGAAGGCAAACGGACTGATGTCGAGTTAGCATTGTCTTCAAGGCTCACAGAAAGAGATGATTTATCATCAACTTCCGAGCCACATTCATTTGTTTCGTATCGTACCCAAGCTATAGGGTAAGAAGTATAAAGTCTTAGCATAGCAGGAAGCAGAGAAAGGATTGCTGAATAAGCAATTAGGCAAACGTTAGGTGAGTGACTTGGGAGACGGGTATGGAATGAGTGTTGGAATTGTCAGGAGGTGTGATCAGTTGGCGAGAATACGAGAGAGAGTAAGGTCTGCGGATTGTGAGAGAGAAGCAAAGTGGAGAACGATTATTGGACGATGGTGTGTGATAGATTCGATGTCTGACAGGGAGGTCAGACAAGTGATAGTTGAGAGGACAAGTGTAGGAACAATCTTCATCTATTTGTAAGGCAAGTAATATCCTTTTCTTAACCAATCCATATCGGTTCAGTCATGGAGAATATAAAACCCATATCTAACCTAAGTTAATTTCTATCGCCATTCCTTTACACACCAAATATAATTAGAATCTTGAGACGAGAAAAAAATATAACTACTAATAATTACTAAAAGCAAATTGTACTTTACATATGAATGGAATGTAATGCTGTAAATACTCTTGAAGATGTTATGAGTGTATACTGTATACTACTGCAAAATTTAAATTATAATTGATTTCTGAAAATATATGAATGCTTATATTGACTGAAAATTTTTATAAATAACAATTGAATTGAATGAAATACTTTAAATATTACTAAAAGGCAATGTGTTGATCAATCGTCCTTCTGTTTGTATAATATTGATAAAATATCGTCATTAATAAAGATTAATTGTAAAATTTCCTTTGCACTTGCTAATATTATCCACATAAATTGAAATACATCAGATAATATTCTAAGAATACGAAATCTCGTTGTCCATTATTGACTCTTTCTCCCATAATGATATTGTTATGATAGAATATTAAAAGAAAATAATATACAATTGTGTATATAATAAAATAATTAACAATTCGTAGTGTTTAACTATATGCATATGCACCTAACAAGGTCTCCCGAGGCCTGGCCGTACCCGAATCCGCATCTGGCCTCCGAGGTAAAGAGCCTCTTGACGATAGACTAATGTGGGTAATGGAACAAGGATTGGCTCTGGGGACCGGGGCCGGTCGGGGCCCCGGGGGGCCACCGCGGGTTCGGTCCGGTGTGGGTCTTCGCGAGGGGCAGGCATTCCTTGTCCCGAGCGTGGACCGCGCGTCGGACTTCCGCGAGCGTCCCTGGGCTCTCTGAGGGGAACGCACCGAACCCCTTGCCCCCTTCGGGGGTGCTCGAGGAAACGTGCCTCCCCTCGAGTCGGCCGCCGACGAACGGTCGACTCGGAACCGGCACGGACCAGGGGAATCCGACCGCAAGGGTGTTGACGGGATGTGATATCTGCCCCGCACCTCCACCACGTAACGCAACTCCCACGCTGCGTTTGGGATCGAACCAAGAACCTCTAGATTGAATTGGGTGATGTAGTTATTCCTCATTCATCTCTCAGATGGTTATCACTCGCTTGGCCTAAATGTGATAAATGCAAGAGGTTACTTTTAAAGGAATGGCGATAGAAATTAACTTAGATTAGATATGGGTTTTATACTCTCCATGACTGAACCGATATGGATTGGTTAAGAAAAGGATATTACTTGCCTTACAAATAGATGAAGATTATTGCTATACTTGTCCTCTCAAATGCAGTTGTCTGACCTCCCTGTCAGACATGGATTCAATCACACACCATCGTCCAATAATCGTTCTCCACTCTGCTTCTCTCTCACAATCCGGAGACCTTACTCTCTCTCGTATTCTCGCCAACTGATCACACTCCCTGTCAATTCCAATTCTCCAAGCCTCCTCGTCTCCCAAGTCAATAACCTAACGTTTGCCTAATTGCTTATTCTGCATTCCTTTCTCTGCTTCCTGCTATGCTAAACCTTTATACTTCTTACCCAATACCTTGGGTACGATACGATTTTGAGCATGTCTCAGCTAATCAAATGCTGTCCCATGTGAAAACATACCAACACACTTCTAAAGCTTGTAGGCTAGATTATGATCGACAAAGACTACAAAACATGTCTATTGTGACAGAAAGTCTCCACTCAGAAAATATGATAACTTGTAAATTTAAACCATGCAATCCACGATTCTGATTGTACATTGATTGACTGATGAAATCGAAAATTGTAGGTCCGTCAGCACTTAGGCTATTTTGCACCCGTAACATTATGTGGCCCCCTTACCATAACTGAAATAACACGTCTCCGATATCTCAAATAACCTTACATGAGTTAGTAGCTGAGGCTATAATGGGACACTCAGCAGTCAGCATACGTCAGGATAAAACATAGGACAACACAACACAGCCCTACAGAGACAGTCGATTATACTGGTCGTACGTTCAGACGCCAGAGCCTCGTTGCCCTGCCAGAAGTACACTGCTCGCCATTAAAATTGCAACACCCAGAAGGAAATGAGATAGAAACACGAAACTTGGCAAATATGTAGTTCATCATAAAATAAGAAAATGATTACAGTTAGAGCTCGGTGGTGTGACATGTGACACGTAGAACATGGTTGCATAACCCCAAGGAGCTAGTAGCGTGTACAGCCTCCACGGGCGGCAATAACTGCTGCAACACGGCGAGGCATGGACAGAATGAGTCTATCGATGTCTGCTTGCGGTATGGCGTCCCAAGCGGCTTCCACACGGTGCCAAAGGTCTTCAACATTACGTGCCGGAAACCTGAGTTGGGCCAGCCAGCGACCCACCATGGACCAGACATGTTCAATTGGCGGCACATCCGGCGATCTTGCTGGCCAAGGAAGCAGGGGCACGTGGTTAGCTTCCATAAATTCGAGGACATTCCTTGCAACATGGGGGCGCGCGTTATCCTGTTGAAAAGTGGCATTATGCAGTGCATGGATTAATGGGACAGCAACAGGGGTGAGAACCTGTGTGATGTACCGTTGGCTGTTCAATGTCCCTTGAATGCGTACGAGACGCGAACGAACACATATGGCGATGGCACCCCATACCATGATACCCAATGAAGGCCCTGTGTGATGATGCATGATGCAGGCGTCATGAAGCCTAGTGCCACGGTGCCGCCACACGCGTGTACGTCCATCATGATGTTGTATACAGAAGCGGGATTCATCAGAGAACACTACAGCATTCCACTCCGCCATCCATGCACGACGGTCTTGGCACCTAATCAGACGCAAACGCCTATGCTCTAGCGTCAGAGGAATCCGCAACAGTGGGCGCCGGGAAAAAATTCCCCCGTTCGCCAAATGACGAAGTACGGTTCGTGGAGACACTGGACGTTGTAAAACATCCCGTACTTCATGCGCAATCCTCGTTGACGTGGCGGTTCTGTCTGTAAGGGCCATGCGTATCAGACGTCTGTCCTCTCGTTCCGTCGTCCGACCCGGACGTTGTGAACCTCTACGTCGCTCTACAGTGCCTTCCTGGACCCACTGGTTCCATACACGGATCACTGTGGATGCATTCCGTCCTACACGGGCACCGATCTCACGGTAGGATAATCCGCATTCACGGTATGCGACAATTCGGCCGCGATCGAACTGGGAAACTGCTGGAATCGCTGCCGTATTCGACGACGTGGCATTGCTGACCGATTTTAACACACTACACTCACGACCATGCACTTTCACTGCTCTTCTGCACCTATCTGACCTGCTACAGGTACCACTTACCAGATGGCGTGGCAGGCGCACATGACGCATGACGGCCTTGAACACCTAATCATTTTCTTCTGCACCTCTCCTCTACACACTGTGCACATATCGTCCGATTCCGATTACTCCTTCTGGGTGTTGCATTTTTAATGGCGAGCAGTTTAGTTGAAGTGCCTTCCCTTACACGCCCTTCTGATTGTACAGTCACCGCCAATAAAAATTGAACAGTTGGATTCGATTGTACACTCACCGCCAATAAAAATTGAACAGTTGGATTCGATTGTACACACACCGCCAATAAAAATTGAACAGTTGGATTAGATTGTACACTCACCGCCAATAAAAATTGAACACATACATCCGATTGTACAGTCAACGTCAATAACAGTTGATCGATCAGCTATATCGGATTGTACAACCACCTTTAATAAAAATTGAACGCCTACACCCTCTTTGTACCGTCACAGGCAATAAAAATTGAGCATCTAGATGCAATTTTTACAACCGCTGGCATAAAGTCGATTCTCTGTCTCTTTAGTTAAATCGCTGCGACGAGACATTAAGGATGATTAGGTGAAAATTACGCATAGAAACAACCAAGCCTGGCTGGGACTCGAACCCAGATCCACACAGACAGAGAGAGAGAGAGAGAGAGAGAGAGAGAGAGAGAGAGAGAGAGAGACGATTTGAGAGTAAGAAGAAGTGTCACTTACGTCCAGGTACTTCTGCTTGGCGCCATAGTGGTAATGCTTCTTCCCCAGGTCAGTGAGCAGTGTTTCCAACTTCTCCGGTTCGTGCAGTCGAGCCACTGCCTTCTGGACGAAAGCCATGACCCTGGAAATGGAAGAAGACGGTGTCAGTATTGCATGCAGTGTGGTTTGTGACAGTTTGAAAAGTTACTTTGTCAAGAAGTACTCAAACTGAAAAGTAACACAGATGTATACAGTCACTGTTCCTTTAAACGGCAACTGAGCATTAATTATTTTAGATGAGCTTTGAACCGTAGACGTTTTGCATCCAGGAACTACTGGTTGTCTCTTTGACCAATGGCCATCTAAAGTTATATATAAAAAAAAAAAAACATTAATTATCATAAAATTATATCGTTGTATGAAAACCCGAGGAACGTAGCTCCAAAGAACCTGTTTTCAGTTTCGTTTAAATAAACTCCTCTGATGATTTCTATTCCATTTTTAATCCTTAAGAGTAATATGGAGTCACATGTCTCCAATATACTGACTGTTTGAAAGAGCCAGACATATTCGTAAGAATACATTATGTGCCTTTCTGTTAATGTGTTATGTAAATGGAATTACGTCCGTCTGGTTCTCACACGACAATATTAATAATAGTATGTTTAATTCAAGGTAAACCTTTGTGCTGAAAAAGTGCTTGGCGCGAAACATTTCCTCGTAATAAACATATATACAAAGATTCACATGTAATTTCGTAATCAAATCATAATTTTGTTCATCACTGAACAAGAAAGTAACTGGAATGGATAATTTCGACACTCGTTACCTTAAAAAGTAACTGAATTACAGTTACAGTATGTAACATTGTTATTCGTACACATAGAATTTCCTAGGAAAATATGTCATATCTACTAGTAAATATAATCATTTTCATATGTACCTGGAAATTAATGTTAATGAAGATTTCACCAACAAATGTCAATAAAAATGTATGTTCAAAGTGTATAAACAGAGCATATAATTTGTGTGAAAAGAGAAAAACACGCTGTTTCATGCAACATTGTTATTCGTACAGGCAAGAGTTTCAATCTTCCTCGCATACAGCGCCACCGATATTCGGGCAGTTTGCAACTTCTTAACAAGTTTGAAAATGCAGGCGCGCTCCCCGTCAAGCGGAATGCTGACGTAGGTATTGTTGTAGGCCTATCGTCAATCTATCAGCGTGTTCGAAATGGGCAAGGTGAAGGAACTTAGTTCCGATCTGAAGAATGTTATTATAAATTTGGCTCTTAGAGATTATTCGTTAAGAAAAAATGGACAAACAGTCAATAAATCACACTCCACAGTTCAATACATAGTAAACAAATTTAGAGAGGAAGGTTCAACACAGAATGTGCAGAGAAAACCAAAAGAGAGACGGTTGAATAAACGTGATGAACGCTTCATTTTAAAAAGAGTGCGAGAAAACCCCCGACTAAGTGTTCCCCAGTTACGACCGTTAGTAGAAAATGTTGCTGGCAAGATGATGTCCGATCAAACTGTCCGACGTGCCTTGTGGAAGCATGGATATCATGGCAGAATACCACGAAAGAGGCCGTATGTAGATAAGGTGAATCGCAGGAAGAGACTTTCATTCGCGAAAGAGCACATCCACAAGGACCAGAAATTTTGGGATAGTGTCATATGGTCAGACGAGTACAAGATTAATATATACAGGTCAGATGGGATAAACAGGGTCTGGAGAAAATCAAATAAAGACAATGATCACATTAACACAGTTCCAACAGTTAAACACGGTGGTGGGTCATTAATGATTTGGGTTTGTATGTCGTCCAAAGGTGTTGGTACCATCCAGTTTATTGATGGTATCATGAATTCATATGTCTGTTTGGACATATTGAAGAACAATGTAAAGCAGAGTGCCCACAAAATGGACATGCCGCCTATCTACAGATTGCAACAAGACAATGACAGTAAGCATAAGGCGCAAGTTAACATGCATTAGCTAATATGGAATGTGCCCAAACTACTACAAACACGAGCTCAAAGTCCCATTGAGCATTTATTGGCAATTTTGAAGAGCCGAGTCCATAAAGCAGACGTCAAGTCCAAACAAGAGTTGAAAACTGTTGTGCAAGCCTAGTGGAATAAAATAAGCTCCGAAACATGTCGGAAACTAGTTAATTCTATGAAGAACAGGTGTCAAGCAGTAATTGAAGCCAAAGGATACACATCAAAGTATTAGAACTGTCTGTCAATTTTCTCTGAATATACTTTTTTCTTTCATATTATTAAGTGTACGAATACAAAAGTTGTACAAAAAATGGCATGTCTCTCTTTCAGTTTCATTTAATTTTTTATTGTCATTGGTTATACAGATTTGGGTAAGATTTTATGTTCCTAATGATATTAGTTATTGAATTGTAAAGAAACAATTTCAAAAGAGATTATTTCCTTTCAGATATTAAAGCATTTTCTTTGAAAATCCGTGTGTACGAATAATAATGTTACATACTGTACTTATTTTTAAAATGTATTTTTTTACAAAGGGTTAGTCGAGTACTGGTAGTACTGATACTATGACGATAACGAGACTACCCTTCGATACTTGTCGAGACGATATCGAGAAAGCGAGTGGGTGACAATACTCGCTGTTATGATTGCAAGCTCATAACAGCCGGTCACATGAACGTTCAGCATACAACGTACCAGAACGCCTGACGGATAACATGTTATTTACTTGCAGCACACATTAATGTTGTTCTGTTGGAAAAATAAGGCTTGATTTGGTCAGCCTTCTTCCTGCGGAACAATGCCCGCACATTCCAATATAACTCCGGTGGGAAATATTACCGCATTCTTCCCTTACAGTTCCCCTCTTTTCTCCGAGAGACTTACGCCTTTTCTTGGGACCTTTTTGCGAGGCTAGAATTTCAGCAGTTGTAACAAAGTGAAACAGGCTTTTCTATCCAGCGTACGGACAAATATTTACATGTAGATGGTATCCTGGAGCTCGTAAACCATGTAGATAAGAGCACATAGATGAAGAGGTTTGAATTAAGTGTTGTTTTTACGCTTATAAATGTTCAAAATCTCTGAAAGTCGCGAAAATATCTCTCTAGATCTCTTTTATGGAGTTTAGAAAACTAAACTCACAGAAATTGCACAGTAAAAGTGTTAAAATAAATTCCAACAGTAGGGAAATAACTACAATAATTTCGAATGAAATGCAGAAGATAATCTCGCAAATTCTGTTTGAAGATAATTCGATGTTACTTTTATATATAAAATATTTATTGGTTGTGGACAAAATCCATGCACCAGTTAACAATTTATCAATTGGTATTATATACATGTATGCACATAATATTTACTCACAATTATTCCTTTCATAATAAATACTTTCCAAATTTCATTACACTTTTACAGAATTATATTAGACTTATTAAGATAATTTGTAAGAATATAAATTACCGAGGATGAAGGTGAAGTCAGTAAACAAGGCAGTGTCAGTGGCGCTTGATGTCCACTCCTGTACAATTCCTGTAAAAATGGTTCTCTGTAAGTTTCATAAAGTTTGCATTGAAATATAATGTGGTTTGGAGTTGCAGTATATTCATTGCACAAACAAGCTGGTGAAGTCACTAAATTCTTCTTGTAAAGGTGAGCTGCGGCGATAGTGTGATTTAACCTGCAGCGCATTATAGTTGTGAGGGAACTCCGGGAGAGTTGAATCTGTTTAAACCAACATTCCTTTGGAATTCTTTCTTGTATAGCATAGTAGGCCTTACCGCATTGAGTGCCAGTATTTGTCCACAAGCTTTGCCAGTCAGTAAATAGTATTTTTCTAGTGTGTGATTCCAAAACTACGGACGGAATCTTTATTGAAAGCGGCCGTTGGATTGTTTGATTCGCTGCATATTTTGCCAAAGTATCTGCTATATTGTTCCCTTCTATTAAAGAATGTCCAGGTGTCCAAATAAAGTTGATATCATATCCCAATCTCGTTAATTTCAGTGTGAGTATTCTTATGTTAACAATGTACCATTCCGTATGACATGACCATGATGCAAACTGTAAAGAATTTAGCACAGAGGCTGAATCGGTTGCAATTAGAACTGAATTTAACTTCTTATTTTGTACATAAAGCAATGCCTGTCGTATTGCAAAAGCTTCTGCAGTGTAAATGGACAGATACGATGGCAAAGGAAAAATTTTGAATTCTGCAGAATTATCACAGTAAAATGCTGCTCCTGTTTTTCCAGACGTTGATTTTGAAGCATCTGTATATATGTGATATTCACATTGTAATTTTGAATGTATGTAATCTTGATATATATTATTTGAAATTGTAGGGATTGTCTTCCTGAAAACTCTACTTGGGTAGGCAGGAAAATGAATCCTCATGGGAGATATCATATTAAAGTAGTCTGTCATGAAGCATGGTGCATTAGGTAAACGAATAATATTAGCTTGAAATTTATTAATGTCCTTATAAGCATAATATAGTATAGGTAATCTGGATTTATATTTTGCTGTACGTCTGTTGAGCATCAAAGAGTCTAACAATTGAAGTTTTGGTATGATCGGAGATGTCGTGTTGGCAATTTTCTTAAGTAAAAATTTGCTCGCAAGATATTTAACTCTAAGTTTGTATGGTGGATCTCCCACTTCTACGAAAGTTGCTTGTTTTGGAGTTCCTTTCCAAAGGCCATAAATCCTGGATAAACTGCTATATTGGATAGAAGATAGCGTGTTAAAAGCCCAACTTAAATTATCATTGTACATAAAGGAACCATACTCTAGTCTTGAGTTTAGCATCTGTTTATGGATCTGATGTAATAATTTAGGATCAGCACCCCACTTTTTCTTAACTGTCAACATTTTTATTATGTTAAACACTTGAGATCCCTTACATTGTGCCAGTTCTACTTGTGACTTCCATTTAAGTTTTTCATCTAATATAAGTCCCAAAAATTTATGACTTCTTTGTTGACTAATAGGTTTTCCGTTTATATTTATTGATATGCATGAATGAGATCTCTTCTTATTAAAAACTACCACCGAAGACTTATCTGGATTTACTTCAATTCCATTGATATCACACCATGATGATAACTCATCCAGAGATTTTTGAATTTTTTGAGCCCCTTCTTGAATATTTTTACTACTAGTGTATATAACAATATCATCTGCATATTGTAATAGACGAGTGTGTTGAAGAATTTTTGAGCCTAAATCTGCCGTGTACATATTAAATAGCATGGGACTCAGCACTGCGCCTTGTGGTAGACCTTTATGTGTATAACGTGCGGTGGATAACTGTCTTCCATATCGAATGTACAACTTACGTGCCAATAATAATCCAAGAATACTTTTTATAAAATTACGTGGAACGTTCATTTTCTCCAATTTTTGTAACAGTATATTTGGAAGGACAGAATCATAGGCGCTACTTAGATCGAGAAAAACTACGATACAAAATTCTCGCCGTATGAAAGATAGCCATATATCTAAAATTAGTGTCGCTAATACATCTACTGTTCCAGTTCCTTTCCTAAATCCCATCTGATGTTTCGGTAATTTCTGATTATATTCGACCCACCATGTGAGTCTGTTCAGTATTAAATGTTCATATAATTTAGCAAGGCATGATGACATTGCAATAGGTCTATAGTTCGTATGTATTCCTGATTGTTTACCTGGTTTTAATATGGGTATTATCACCACTTCTTTCCACTGTGATGGAATTTCTCCACTATTCCATATTGAATTGTAAGTATTTAGTAAAATTTCATATCCATTCAAAGGCCAGTGTTGAATACATTCGTATGTAATACCATATAAACCCGGAGACGTTTTCTTTCGTTTATGAACAACATATTCTAATTCATCCATAGTGAATAGCGATTCTAACGTGGATGTTTCTGGATATTTCATAGAGTTTAACAATTGACAAAGATTAGTTTCAACCGTATCTGGTGTCAACTTGCGGTGAAATTCTTTTATCCAGGCTGAATTGATATCTCCTCCAAAATAATGACAAGTATTATTATTGGACATACTTCTTATTATTTTCCAAGTCACTGAAATAGAAGAATCTTTAGTTAATGTAGAGCAAAATGACTTCCAAAAGTATGATTTTGATTTCTTTAGGAACCTCTGAGTTTTTGCTGCAATTACTTTATATCTAATAAAATGATTGATGGTAGGATTCTCCTTATAATTTATGTATGCTTTTTGTCGTTCGTTTACCCATTTCTGGCAATCCGTTGTCCACCACGGAGTCATTTTTCTTCTAGATCCAAAATTAGATACTGTTGCATTTATTTGTTCTTGTCGAATGAGAGACACCAATGTGTCATACGATACTTCTTGTTTCAGCAATTCATTCTTTATTGCATTGTTTACATTTCCGGAGAATTTCTGCCATTCAACCCTTCTTGATATATATTGACTATTGTTTTGTTCAGAGCGCATAGTAAACCACGTTATATTTTTATTATGTTGAAAGGTTATCATAATTGGCATGTGATTACTGTTGTAACACTTCTCTAATACACTCCAATGGATTTTTGAAGCTATATCATTTGAGGTAATAGTTATGTCTGGAGCACTCGGCTGTTCATTAGGTCTTGAGATTATTGTAGGTGTTCCGTCGTTGAGTAATACAACTGAGGAATCTTGCAAGTAATTATACAAATCTTTACCTGATCGATCAGTTAGAGAACAGCCCCACATAGGGTGGTGTGCATTAATGTCCCCTGCCAGCACAAATGAAGTGTTTGGTGGAAGCTGCCCAACGATATTCTGCCACACTGTAACAGGGAGGTGCACTGTGGGAGGGCAGTAAATTGATACATAAGACGTATCAGCAATCCGAACACCTGTAATCTGAATTTGACTGTTTATATTTTGAAACAAAATAATGTCATACTGTATATTTCTTTTAACACCTATAGCTGAACCACCGTATCCATCTAAACGATCATCTCTTATCCAATTGTAACCTTTAAACTTCAATGTTGAGTCAGTTTTCAACCACGTTTCTTGTATAAGAAGGACATCTGCAGAAAAATAAGATAAAATATTTTGTAAATTATGTCTATTAGGAATTAAACTTCGTATATTCCATTGTAATATTTTCAAGACTTTGTCTGGCATGCTGGTTGTTGAAATAAGTATTGTAAAATACTTGTAGCAATGCAAGTCCAGTCCTGGTTAACTTTCAATGTCGAAGTCCCTGCTAGGCTACATAATTGTTCTATAAATAATGAAAAATTATTTAGGAATTTTGTAGAATTTTGTTCTTGTGCCCGATTTGGCTGGATAGCTTGAGCCGCCTCTGCAAGAACAAATAATTTATTTTGTTGGCATGTTGTCGACAAATCCGGAGCATTGTCTTTTCGAGATCCTGACAAAGAATAATCAGGGTTTGTCATTCTCTTTTTATATTCATTTTGTCCAAATGGTTTCAATGTTTGAGAAGATTTCTGGCGTTTTCCTTGAGAAGACTCAGTCTCTTCCAAATATTTTCCAGCTTTCTTTGAACTGTACAATGGCCTTTTATTAGATACACTGTATTGATCTTGTGTTATATTATTATGATATGAGGTGCTACTCGAATTGTTAGATATCGAAGCATATGTAAATGGCATTACTGTCTTTTCTATTTCCTGAACATGGCCAGTAGATATCTGTTCATATCCATACATATAGTTAATTTTTGGGACTTTCTTCATAGCTTCGTTAAACGTAACATTCTGAACTGTCATAATTTTGATTATTTCCTTTTGGCGTTGTTTTTCAGGACAGTTTTTGTCAATTGCAGTGTGCTCCTGATTACAATGGAAACACTTGATCTTATTTGTGCAAGAGGACGATTCGTGATTCTCACCACAGCGTTTGCATTTTAATTTACTTTTGCAATTAGCCCTGAAGTGCCCATAATAAAAACAATTAGTGCACTGTTTAATCAAGGGAATGTACCTATCAATATCAAACTTTTTGTAAAACAGTGTGACATATTGTGGTAAGGATTGCGAGTCAAATGTTACAATTACCGTTCGAGTTGGAACAGCAACGCGAGTACCCTCCTCGTACTTATACTTCACAATGCGTTTTACCTTTATTACTTTGGCTGTTGATGAATTTATATTTTGCAAAATTTCATCTTCACTTATTGACTGATGTACATCTTTCATAATTCCCATTCTTCGTACTCGGTGTGATGGAACAAAACCTTCCCAATTATTCTGTAACAGTAATGGATTCGAAAGGAAATCATTTGCATAATTACATGTCGTAAATGTAAGTCTAGCTAGATTTTTCCCAAGGCTATCTATCTCTTTCAAACCTATAATATTTTCTTTGCTGACTATTTGGCCTAATTTTAAAATGTGAAGTTGACCAATGTTTCCTTTGCCATTTCCACCTGAGGCATCCTGATGTTTAGATTTCACAAATATTTCATACGGACCTAAATGATTACTTCTGTAATTCAATACCTGTTGCTCATAAACTTTTTTGGAACTTGATTTACTTATTTGTTGGGTGTAATCTATATTATTACACTGAGAATTCAACTTATTAACTTCTTCTACAGAAGTTATGATTTCCACGTTGCTGGAAAGTTCCATGGCACTAATGTCCGTGTCCATGTTGGATTCAGCTGGTTTTGTACCAGCAAATTTGGCTTTACGGCCTTTAGATTTTTTCATGAATTAATGTTCACATTGTCGTACATATATTTAGAACGACACTAATATTCAAACAGTAAACTATAAAGTCTCAAATTCTAACTTAGAACACAAAACTATCTTTGCAACAAATCACTTACACAATCACATCTGTAACAGACTCAATCGATGTTACTTTTAAACAATAATATGTGTATCTTTCTCAAGCTTAATCGATTGGCCTGCCATCTGGTGGACTGTTCCAAGTGACAGCTTTTTTGTACTGTCAAGAACCTTGAAGACAACTGAATGTCAATATTAAGTTATATTATAGGTTATGTTTCTCCTCAGTTTAAACGACTGATCTGCCATCTGGTGGACGGTTGCAAGTGAGATGTTCTTCTTTTTGACCCGAACTTGAATTTCCATTCACATTAATCTGTGACAAAAACCCGCAACACATTTCGTTGGAGAGATTTCCAGTTTTTGCTTCAGATTTTCGTCACGAAACACCGCGTTTGCAATTAATAAACGGATTTAATTGGTTTCCAGATTGCAACCGCACGATCGTTGATTTCGAAACTTCCTTTTTTTTGGCCTGCATTTTCCACAGCGCCCAAAACCGCACATGCTAATTTTAGTAAATGCACAGGGAGTTTCGATGGTGAGGGGTGGGGGAGGGATTACATGATGCGATTATCGATTTCGTGGTATTTTTGGTTCGATTCCCGTTGCCGAGCGTCCGCTAAATCAACGAATGATCACTTAATTGCCAACGTGCTGGAAACTTGTGAAAAGGAAACGGTTTTAGTCGAAACGAGGGGGTGTAAACATAATTAGCGATTTAGTCAAACATATCGACCGTAACAATGGACTATCGTAGCAGATTGGAAAGTAATATCTAAGCGAAATGTGACGCTTTAGTTTTATTACTTTATAAGCATGTCAATAAAATACGTACACGTGCTATCGATTACGATTTTTATCAAGAGCATATTCATATGAAGTTCAGCCATTTCCTGAGTTAATTATTATACTGAAAACAAAACATGAAAAATTAACGTGTGTTTATGTGTGTGTATACATGTACATGGTAAATCTGAACTTGGCGTATCCTAATTGATGGTTTCTAATGGTTGTATATTAAAACAATAAATATTGTAAACAGTACATTCTACATTCAATCTTTTTCAGTAAAATTGGATGACTTTCTATAACGCTCCGCTTTTAAGTCGTCCTCTTGCACAGGATAGAATGGATGATAGTCAGCAAAACTTCCCCCACAATTCATTGCGCCATGTTACGGGCAAACAGATCAGATCCTGCGTTGAAAACATTCCGTGTAAGCGTATGGTCCTTGCCGGAGCGATTCAAGATATGATTATCGTGATCATATAAGGAATGTACTCGTTTCACCTTTTCCGAAGTCCGACAGAAACTGTGAAAAGTGTGTAAAGAGACGAAATGCAAATTTACTCGCTGTAAGAAGACTTCTCATGCGCTTTCCTTAACACATGCGAATCTGTTTGCCTGAATTCTTCCCAGAGTGCACTGCGCGATGACGTCAAGTTGAATGTCATCCATAGCATTCGGGATTACCTTCTATTTACAACATGTTAACGTGTATATTTTCCTATCTTTTACAGCACAATTGCATTGTTGTTCAATTCAGTGTCGATATCATGGCTTTACTATGTTTCCGTTCGATATTTTCGGAATTTGAAACCGCGGCATGACTTCATGGGAGCATGTCGATGCAGGAAATTTAACACGTTTAACAGATTTCTCCCTGATTTCAGTTCGCTCATAATCCTGCTTTGTCAGCTGGCGGAATTATCAGATTATGAGGAGAAGCATCGTCGTGTCGGAGGAAAGCAGCGTAGAGAAACACGACTGATAATCCTGCTGGTATTGTGACGCACCTATATTGTTTTGGTGCAGGATTCACGCAAAAGTGAGGTTTACATAGCGCGCGTCTATGCATGCGTGAAATAGCTGTCATGGTGCGAAATGCGAGATATGCACCTGTCGTACATGATGCATGCTGGGCCATTCAGGAAATCAAACAGCTTTAATTTCGTGGTTGAAAGGTCAGTTTGACGTGTGTGAGCACAAAGCAAGCCCATTGCACGACAGTGAGAAATGATTTTTACCCTTTGTGTATTTGCTTCGACAACAAGGTTGAATATGCAGGTCATTTCTTACACATCTACGTATAGTTATCAAACTCTTAGTAAGGTTACACAGCGTGCTACAGTGCCAGGGGTCCCGGGTTCGAATCCCGGCCTGGGCAAGGGTGTTTTTGTGTTTTCCTCTATTGCCTCGTGGAAGTTTGGGTAACCAAAGCCCGTTCTGCGCCTGGACCCCTGGTGAGGACAGTCCTCTGTGTGTGTGTGGGGGGGGGGTCATGTCGTTATTTTGGCTGAGCGCCCCTTTACAGACTCAGCTTTTAACAATCGTATGTTGATTTCATCCTCGGAGACAAGTACAGTTCTATTTCTTATTAAAGAAGCTAGGACTGTATAAGAGTTTTTTTAATACGCATATTTTCTTTCTTGTTAGTGACCTGTCATGTTTTTTTTTTCAGTTACGGAAGAAGTCAACCAATCATTTTCATTCTTAGAAATTATAATCCCTTACAAACTTACAGAAAGACTCTTAGCTTGCCCACATATTGTATCCCCTGAGATTTCTGGAAAGAGGTAATGAAATTAGAATGGTGAAATTGTAGAGATATTTTAGAACAAAAAATATTGTTTTTTTTCTGTGACTTACAGGTCGTAAGTTACAGCAACCATTTACATATCACTAAATTATATGGAGTGGTTGGAGATACTTAATTTACCAACCTTGAGTTCAAGAAGGAAATATAAAATTGTTATTACAAAACATTTTGTCAAATAGGATTGATAGTGAATACTTTATAAATACAATAGTATATAACATTGCAAAATACAAAACAAGAAAAAAATCATTATTATCAGTAAATTTGAAAAATGGTAGTGACTTTATAAAAATATTAGTTGATGATTTTAACTATGACTTTCATTAAAATATTTTCTTTAGGTATAAGATGAGATTTACTGTAAGAACCATTATGAGTTAATCCTTTGATATTACTCTTTGTGACATAGTTCTGTATAAGGTTTATTATCTTAACTGTTCTTTGTACTTTAAAATAAACAACTATTATTATTTGAAGTAGGGTTACATTTAAGCTTAGTCTATTTTACACTAATTATCTAACTATAAAAAACAGCTTTTTGTCCTACATGAATTAATGTTAAGTTCAGTTATGCGAATTGTATTGATATACAGAATATGGAAAATACACATGTATGTAATTTTAAAGAAAAACACATGTACTATTATTAGTAATATTAATGTATGTAATAATAATAATAAAAACAACAGCAAAAATAGAAACAATAATAGCAGTAATGATAGGAATAATAATATTAATAATAATAATAATAAAGGAAGTAAATTTTAAAAATACGTACAGAAGATATCCTGTGAATGCTATCCTGAATAATTGTGTTCCTATCTAGCCTAGTATAATGCCTGATGAAAAGTACGGTATCATCGGTTCAGATATAAATGGACCGAATGTATACTGGGGTATTTTGTAAAAAAAATTAAAATTGACTCACATGAGTCAATTATTTTTTACAGTTAAAAAAGTAATGGATTTCGCTTTAGTTATTTAAAAAAGTGAAATTTTAAAAAATTGGGTGTTATAGGGGAAATTATCTAAATCTTAGAATTTTTATACAATAAAATTGAAATTTAAGCTCTTGCGTAAAACAAATTTTCAATTTTTTACACTTGGAAAATCAGCTAAAATCATGATTTTCAGTTAAATTACACTAAGAGAGCTCACTATTAAATTGTTAGATTTGGGGGGGGGGGTGTTTGCTCGTGCCCGCTCTATAACTACTTACTTTTAACATGTTCAACTCTCCAGAGGTTAAAACATTCAATTTTGAGCAGGTCCCAGGGTGACTCGGGTACTCGTCTGAGGCCACCGCGCTTCAAGAAGCACCGCGCCAGATAAAATAATTTCTTGTTATTACAAGTTTATAGGACGCTACAGTAGTGTCCCAAATTATGCCATCTGACTTCATGGATTGTTTTAACATACAGTAAAACCTCGTTAATCCAGACTAATGGGGGGATAAGTTTTAACGACAGTCCGAATTAACTGAAATAACCTAAAGGAACAGTAGAAAATGCATTAAAACTCCGTTTATAGTAACAAAACACGTTTATTATGGTGTATTTAAAGGGCACAGGCCTAAATACACTATACAGTACAGTACAATGTCTGCAGGAAACAGAATTTCATCAGAGGTTGACTGCCTTTTCTTTGGGAAGTTCTCTTGTTGACTTCCAGCCACATTTAAAACCTTGCATTCTGCTTTGTGGGGCGGGGGTGGTGCTTTTGCCTGTCCGGATTAAGCGAAGTCCGGCTTATCGGGATCCGGATTAACGAGGTATTACTGTATTTAAAAATATCCGAAATTATTGAAACCATATTCTAAAGAAAGCACTACATAAAAAATCCTGTTGAAATATTTCACTCAAAAATAATACGCTATTCGTTTATAAAATGAAATCATAAAGTGTGTGAAAGTTCGGCCCCCCTATCCCTCGTTTCTATCCGGCCCTCTGGATTGCTTCCTACCTTAATCCCTGAATCTCTCCTTCCACCTCACCCTGGGTGCCAAGCGAGCAGATTATATTTGTGCCGGAATTACGAAAGGGGGGTTTCACACAATAATTTATATTTTTATGTCCCTGGTTCGTTTACACATGTACAGAAAGTGAATATACAACTGGTTACATGGACAGTACCGTAGTTCTTGAAATCATAACATTCTCGTAGGATATATTGGTTTATTATACGTAGTTATATATATACATATTTTACATAGCGTTTCCATGTGTGTCTGCATAGACCAAATTACCAAATCTCTAAATAAATATAATAGCGCACCTATGGCATAACCATCGGCACTTCCTTTACCGCAGAGTTAGCATAACTATCTCTGTGGGCCTATCCTCAGCTTAAATGATATTCCGTTCATTACAAATGCGTTTCCTTACGCCTTCACTCCTTCTTTTGGGCATCAATTATTCAATACGGAAATATCCACATATCCAAAGCTTTTTCTAATAGGGGACTTGGGACAGCAACAGGGGTTGGCTTAACCAGATGCTACATTATTATATCCAGTTTAGCCACCATAAGTGGACTAAACTTGAGGAGACGTACCTCTTTCGTCGATCAATGGGGAAAACTGTTTTTTTGCTAAAGCCCACTGGCCTTTTTTATAGTCGGAGTAAACGTCCGTGGACGTGGACCCCGTACCGTTGGAAAATTCCACTGCAGCGGTGTTTTGAAAGACAGCTAGCTCCCCCAACCGGGGAGGTAAAATACAGGGGAATTTTACAGGGGAATTTAACATCCAGCAAGGCATAATCCAATAAGCACATACACTTACATGCAATAATAACATAAACGTACACTCATGGAAACATATTACCTAAAACTACACCTTGTAGTTGGCCAGCAATTAATAAACATATTACCAAAACCAGTAATGGTCAATCCGACTGTTACAAGTGATAATTATATTTTATATGAAAAAAAAATCACTACAGTAAAAAAACAATGAAAAGTAAACTAAATGCTATTGTATTTTATTAAAATTGTCACTTTGATAGGTAGACATTTTTATTAGCCTCGTATAATTATTGTTCTTCTCATTGCTCTTAAGCAATAAAACGAAATATATAAATTGTTTAGTAATTTTACTAATGTGTATAATGTGATTCTATAGTGCACTTAAACTTCTGACCAAGGAACGAAAATCTCTGATTTTCTCAGAACTAAGAATTTTGGTTACAGGCCCCATAATAATCCGGTCCCTGGCGTAAGTCCCCCAGAAATTTTGAGGTGCACGAATTTTCTCTTTTGATCCTGTTAGGGCATGTCTAAAGAAAGGAAAAAAATATCAGGTAGACATCTGGCATATCGGGCCCAAGTTTTCTAGCGGCCCATAAATTCAAGATGGCCGCCGCTTCACGCACCAACAAAAGAAATCGATCATAATTCCTTTAGAATTGGTTTTTGACATATTTTCATAGACATGTTTTGTTCAGAATTGAAAACTGAACAAAACATATTCTTACAGTTTCTTTCATATCTTGCACTGGTATCGAGATATATCCAGTGGAAAAATTCCGTATCCTTTTCTGCAAGGATTCCAATATTTTACAATTTACTTGACATTCCGGCATATACAGGGCAAAAAATTACTACCCGTGATATTTTGTTGATAACTACTATTGTCGACCCGGCTCTGTACCTATATCAGATTCGTATATGTCTGGACATCTCTGTGCATACCAATCATGATTTGTATTTAAAAAATATTTTTTGATGATTTTTTTTATTTAAGGCGAGGAGATACAGTTACACACCATGTGTGCATTTATTTGAATATCGTCGGAATGGGCAATGCTACTGAAGAAAAACGTGGAGGTACAAGAGAGTATGAATTTCTCCACATGCGGCAGGTCAAAGCGTTTTTCAAAGTTGATTATTAAGCTAGATACGACCTGTAAAAAATATGACGAATAAGAATTTTCGGAATCCCATGTATTCCTTAAGGGGAATGAACTTCAACATCAAGTTACGCCTAATCAAATGGGAGTTTCGACTTTTCTGCTGGGCAATCACTTCTTCAAACTGCCCTCTTCCCGTTGATATCATTTTCTATTCCATCGAAAGTTTGATATTCCCAAGATAACAAATCAAAAAATACTCCCATATGCCCAATGCATTTCTCCTTGCCTCCTGGCAGTGTTGCCAAACCTGGTGCGCATAAAAGAGCTAAATTTCACCTTAAATGGAGTTAAAACTGACTTTCAAGGAGCTACATTTACGAAGTGCTTCCTAGAGTAATGTTAGTTGGCAAAGGGGGTGGGGCGCTGCTATTACCGTTTACTCTAATTTGATGACAATTTATTCTTAGTTTTCACCATCTAGATCCGGTGGCATCACCCATCTCATGGTCGTACGAATTCGAAAATAAAGGATTTCCTGATAACAATATTTTGCCAATTTCACGTCAACACGGCGCTATAAAAAAAAAGTAGCTGGGGATATAAGAGGGGATGGGGCGACGCAGCCAATATAACAATATCACGTCACGTGCAAAATGTATAATCATGGCAAAACTTGATCTATGTGGGCCGGAACCAGTGATGTTATCATAGTGAGGCACGGGGGCGGGCGCCCCAGTTCACAGGCAAACCAGTGCACGAAAGAGCCAGATCTGGCTCCAAGAGAGCTAAGTTGGCAACACTGACTCGGAGGGAAAAGCCAGGCGGAGACTGTATCGCATGCCCTTAAATCGATTTAAAGAAAAATACACGCTTAAAAGTGCATGTTTTTGGCACTATGCATATAGATACGTATATCTCTTGTATAAAAAGGTTTTTTCTGATAAACGGACCTTTAAATATTTGAACAGTTTGATTGAAGCAATTAAAAAAATTAATACATTTTTCAGTTTCTGATACTGTACATATGAACCTACTATGGAAATGTTTGTTGAGTGTGTTATTGAAGCTATAATAATTTCAGTAACTTTTGTTCCAGTGAAAATAAAACATTCTCTATGTACTATATAATTGTAACTTAATGTTTTTTGTCTTTGTAGCTGAATTTTGGAGATTTTTTAAGGGGGAGAGGGACAATTTCCCCTACGTTATTCTCGCTGCGGCAGCTGCCGATCACTGTTGCCAAATTCGCTCTTTTGGAGCCAGATCTGGCTCTCTCGTGCACTCGTTTGGCTGTGAACTGTGACACCCGCCCTCTGCCCTACCATGATGCCACCACTGGCTCCGACCCATAAAGACCAACCTTTGCCATGAGTGTACATTTTGCACGTGACGTGATATTGTTATATTGGCTGCGTCAACCATCCCCTCTTACCTCCCCAGCTGCTTTAATATAGCGCCCTGGCTAAGGTGAAGATGACAATATTGTTATCCTGGAATCCTTTATTTTCGATTTCATATGAGCATCAGTGGATTATTGAGATGGGTGATGCCGCCAGATCTAGGTGGTGAAAACTAAGAACGAATTGCCATCACTTTAAAGCTAACGGTAATAGCAGTGCCCCCATCCCTCTGACACCTAAAATTTTTATGCAGCCTTCGTTAATCTAGCTCCTTGAAAGTCATCTTTAGCTCTATTAATGGTGAAATGTAGCTCTTTTATGGACATCAGGTTTGGCAACACTGCCAGGATGGCCCTATGAGAGAAGGAGAAGATTAGGTTTATGGGACCATTATTTTATTCCTTCTCTCGGCAATATCAAACATCCAATGACGTAGAAAAGTACATGGACGGGAAAGGACACTTTGAACTATGCCATAGTAGAAGGAAAAGTCGAAACTCCCATTTGATTAGCCGTAATTTGAAGTTGAAGTTGATTTCCCATAAGGAATACATGGGATTCTGTAAATACTTATTAATCATATTTTTCAAACATCGTGTCTAGCTTACTAATCAACTTCAAAAACCGTTTCCACTTCGACATGGAGAGAAATGCATAGTCTCTTGCATACTAAACCCTTTCTTAAATAGCAGTGCCCAATCCGACGATATTGAAATACCCAACTGGTGCGTAATTATCCCTCCTCGCCTTAATGAAAGTTTGCAAAGTATCAGCCGCCATGTTTGTTTACAGCTTAATGATTGACGCTATTTACGGTTTAACATAATTAGTGTTTTTTTATATTATTGCACAAAATGTTTGTTTTCTTGCCTATAAAATTTATTGAATTTTAAATCAAGATAAATTTAAGTGTATTTACGATTTACATCTTATATTTCCTTTAGTATCAGCTTCACCACATCAGTATATATATTTTGTTTCCTTTCTTTTCCATCCTTAGAACCTAATAAACACTATTTAATGATTATAAGATTAATGTACTTTCACAAAAAGTGAATCTCATACCTTGAAATTTCATTTGTACGATAATCTACAAATTATTTCTTTAAAGTGATTCAAATGAGTGATTTTAAAAAAATACTAATTTAAATATTGGTTCAAATCACTATTTAAATCAACCTAATTTAAATCAATACGCCTTGGTGCATACGCAACACTAGCTAGTGCACGAAACCCCGTCCGATTACAAATGGCGCTTCATTAGATTTTTGCATTTAACATAGCTTGAGCAGCAAATACAGTTGCATCTGTGCAAATACTTATCTAGCTTGTCCATTTAGAGATACCTTGCAACAAAGTACTAACATATCTCTTCGAATAAGGGGGTGAGGGAGCTGAATGTTTCCTATCCATTGTTTCTCGCATCTCATACTATAGGCCTGTTCTTAAATCAAGAGTCAAGCCAACAGCGATCGTGAGTTACTTCTTATAGATTCGTTCACAAAAACGCGTGCAAATGTTGAGTTTGATATGTGGCAATCTTTCGATATATTTTGTATTTCTGGTGGAGATACATAGTGGTTCACTTTAAACTGTAGGTGCAGTTTTGATTAGCCTATCTGTGTATCAAGTGGACTTAAAAACAAAGATCAAATTGTTACGTACCCGCCAGGCGCGGCTCGTGCATTATTTACCCGGGGGTTCACTGAAGTGATGTGACATATATTCACTTTCCGCAAAATATACTTCCTTTGCCCAACAAAAGGATGGGGGACGGTTTAAAAGCTTTGTCAAGAATTCTTTTTATCTGGGAGTATAAGGTTTTGTAGTAGGGGTGTGCGAATAAATTTAGGGCTGAAACTACAATAAATTGTGCCTTTATGAAAAAAGTTGAGTTTTGTTGGAATATCATGGACGTCCTCAAGTAGGGGCAAGTAATATATTTTTTCCCCACGAGGAGCAAAAAACACTCCTTCAGTCTGAAGTTACTGCAACGCTTTTATAATAATTACCAAAAATTACTGTGACTGAAATTAAATTATATGCGTGTAATATATAATTTTTAGTTTACATTCAATTTCCATGGGGGGGCGGCCCCCTTTTCCCCTTCCGGACGTCCATGCTGACTAATCAGAACTGGTCCTACATTTGTTAAAGGGAAATGGCAACTAATGGCATGCGCATACTAGAAATCGAACCTGAGACCCTTTCATTTATACGCGACAGGTTTTTTCAAATTTGGGGCTGGTCGACCAGCACACGCTTTTTTTCAGTGGACAAGGAAGTTTGTTTACGTTAATTATGTGCATTTCTATCGGTCATTTCTTACCTGCGCGGACAGCAACGCCTACACTGCATCAAATGACATAACCTAGGTAAAGTCCATCCCTCGTTTCACTCGCAGCATCACTTAATACTTTCCAACAAGTATCCAAGCACTTCAAAAACTAAAAAACTTGAGACTTTGACACCGAGCGACAGCGAGTCACGTCTTCGCGCCATTCTTTCTCTTTCGCAAACCCGAAGTGTTTCCACCTTTAAGGAAAAACCTCTGAATGCATGCACAAGGTATTTTGGTAATGTATCTCCTTTATTTTAATTCATCGCATCTAATTCCAGCTTCTATTTGTTTCCACTCATCCATCTCTGACACAATCTTGCATTTATTCCAAGAAGTTCGGTGCAAAAATGATACAAGAGAAGATTGAATATGTAATGTGTGCGCTTCAAACTTGAACCGCACACAGCAACACTGGAAGGGAGGAAGCAGCGAGAAAGGAGCCTTGTCCCGCGGCTTCTGCGAGAGAACGAACTGCGCATGACCGTTGGGTAGAGACATAGGTTCTGGAATCTCATCTCCCATGTATTTTGTCCTATACCCTCCTCGCGCTTCTGCTCCCGCACGAAGCTTTCACAATGGCACGAGCTGTCCTGTGGGGGTTCAACTGAGGGTCTGTATCAGGGCGGCCGATTCGCGGTTTCTTCTTCTCAGCAAGAGAGTTCGCCGTGTTACGGGCACAAATACATGACTTATTGTGTAGAATTTTTAGCGAAATAATGTGAAAATTTAAAGACATTGTTCATTGTTCATTCTCGAGGTGATTATCGTATATTACTGGGGGTTCACTGATCCTGTGCGCTATAGGGCCAACCGCGCCTGGTACCCGCACATGTAAACCATATGGCCAATGACTGAAATAAGAAATCATAGATGGTAGCACGCGGAAGAAATATTAGGATCGCAGATTATAGTAACAGCATATGTGGTTGTATGTAAGGATCAATGAAGTTAAAAAGCGATAACAATTTTATAATAACTAGAGCCCAGAAGTTGAGGCATTTATTTTCGTTAAAATAGGCAGGCAAAAAGGCATTTATAATGTGGAAAATAGGCACATTTTGAAGTCGCTTACTTTTATCTATAATCTCTGGCAACATGTTAAATGTTAAAATCTACATTGGGAAGAGCATTTCAATTTTCTCCGTCTTGATTGCACATAACTACAAGGTGTTTTTTTAAGTTCTCAACATTCATTGATAGTCGTCTGTCAGAGAGAATGTTTTTCATAATAGAAAATGATCTTTCTACTTCGACAGAAGTTATTGGAGCATACATAAAACAAGCTAACGTAGCTGGACTCATTTCGGTAACAGCATTTCACCTTTTAGAATATCACAAATTGTTTTCAATTGTTTCAGGTCCTAATTTGCACTCACTACCCGTCTGCACTTTTCCGCAACAGCTGACTCCTTTTCCCCTGGCACTTCCATCATCTGCTACATAGATTCCTCGAAGATTTTCATGGATGCTATAATTGTAATTGTCTCTGGCAATGCACCATAACGTGCAAAAAAAAAAAAAACTTGAATAGCACAGGAGTTTTTTCACTTCACGAATTGAAGCCGCTTCATTTTCTGGAAGAGCATCGATCACCTCACTGATTTTTTCAAGGTTGTTAGCATAATATATAGCTCCTGATATCCAGGTTCCCCATCTGGTCAAGACTGGTTGCGGAGGTAAACTAAGCTCAGATGCAACTTACTTAAATTTTCGGGTTCGAGAGGGAGAAATATCTTCTTTGTGTTCGAAATCAACCTGTCCACTTCAGCAGTCAATCATGCACAAGAAATGTTAACCAAAAGGCAATATCCTAACTGAGCATGAAATACATTTTTCTCACACTTTTCTCCTTCAGCAATGTTGAAACATGCGTGAGTTCAATATTACTTAAATAAGGCGAAAATTATTCACATAATAAACGGAAGAAAAATAAATGCCAACAACGTTTTTTGGGAGAAAAATAATTTGTATACACATTTTTGTTTAAAAAAATGGTCAAATTTCATTGAAAAAGGCAAAAAAAAGGCATTATAATTAAAAATGGGCAGTGGGGTCCCAAATAGGCAAAATAGGCAAAATGAAAAGGCTTCCAAAACATTCGAAACAACATAAGAAACATACATCCGGAAAAAGTTTATCAATATATGCAGTAGATAAAAAGAGGCATTTTGCCAAACTTCCGGGCTCTAATAATAACCGTCTTAGTATGAACGAGCTTTTTTATTAGACATTTTTTGGCTTTTTTTTTTCCGGTGTAGCGCATATATTGCTGTCCCGGATCGAGGTCGAGCACGGGACAGGCGGCGATCCTCGATTAACCCCTTTTCTCTGCTTGAATTAAGCCATCGTGCAGAAAAATATTGATTTGAATTATTGTTGTATTTTTGACAAAGCCCAAAAAAGAAGGGAAGATACGGGAATCAATCCAATGTTTAATAAATGAAGGAATTTGGATATAGGAGCTTTTGTAAATAAAGGATATATTTACTAGAAGAATAAATATATGAGAGGCATATGATTTCATCTATAGAAGAAGAAGCCTATTAACCAATTGATAGAAGAAGAAGTCTCTTAACCAATAGACGAATCAGCCGATAGAAGAAGAAGTCCATTAACCAATCAAGGTTGGAAGAAGAATCTTATTAGCCAAATAGAAGAAGAAGTCCATCACGTATCCATAAATAGAAGAAGCCTTCCAGTAGATGAAATATGTTTAATAGAGATATATGTGATCAAGGAACACAGACACAGCTTTAAATACAATCCTGTATATAAATTTTAAAATTTAAAAATTAAGAATATACGGTGCATTGTATCTTCCGTAGTAGGTTAAACAAGTTGTTTCCTTTGTTCCCTTTCTAAAATAAGTTATCAATCAGTTTTAGTTGCCCTGAGAATCTCATGTTTTACCCTGGCCTAAGCCGAACTTGTGTCACCCTCTCCGGGACGTGGCAAAATCAAATCGAACCTTTATTGTTATATTTCACTGTAGTTGCAAAGTAAGTTCGTTATATTTTATAAATTCTTTACGCTGACAACATATACAAAATGCGGGGTAGTGGTAGCGGTAATGTCGTCGGCTTGTAATCGAGGGGTCCCGAGTTTGATGCTCGGTGGAGGCACATGATGGTTCTGTTGAGGGATAACGGTCGAAGGACATTTGTTGTACACAGCTAGAAGCAAACGCAGGATTAAGTTTGGCAACATGGCGTTACTGAGATC
This sequence comes from Lepisma saccharinum, assembly GCF_977018435.1. Classification (NCBI taxonomy): domain Eukaryota; kingdom Metazoa; phylum Arthropoda; class Insecta; order Zygentoma; family Lepismatidae; genus Lepisma; species Lepisma saccharinum. Next base: position 6,102,736 of record NC_139244.1, on the reverse strand, counting down.
GCCATCTGCTCCAGCGTAAGGCGATTGGCACGAAAGGTTATCCGCCAGTAGAAAATGGCACAGTGGGATCCACTAGTATTGCTCGGCGAATTGTCCATGACTATTGTCATTAATTTTTCTCTTACATCCTATGTGTTTTTAAGCGATGGTGAGGAACTTGTCGACAGCTTGTTTTGAGTTTTCTTTTAATTCTTGAAGCTCTTATTGGGTCAAATAAAGTGCACGAACATGGTGATGGACAATTTGCACGGTAATAGTATGGTGATAATGCTCACATACAACTTATGTATTTCTGCACTTATTTTTCGATTATTGTTCATGTCAAAGTAAAGAATCATAATTGTAACGAACCTGAGAGTTTAAGGTTTTATATTTGTAACAAGTTAAGATTTTTAAAATGTTTATTACTTCAAATAATGTGCAAGTTGTCACAGATAATTATAGTTAGACTGATACAGTTGTAGTTGGAACTTTTATATATGTTCATAAATACATCAAAATCTGTTCGTGTTGACGTCACTTTCTCATCTCAGCAGAGGAAGTGAACCAACCTGAATGTATCTCACCTGACGACAGACTGAGTTTGAAAAACAGGTGAAGGTAAAAAATAATAAGAACTTGGAAACGGAGAGAATTGAAGCATAGTTTTTGGGTTTTCGAGTTTTCTTCTTGCCGATAAGTTGAAAGTAAGCAAATAATTATGTACTAAAAGAACCTTGGTATCAAGACATTAACCTCTCAAGAAACTCTTTAACAAGTCTTCTTAGATGTCGGCTAAATTACACCCTAGCACCTAAAGACCTGTATACTAGGAAGATTGTTCAATCCCCAATCTGTCAGTGTGGTGCAACTGAAGGAACACCTGATCACATTATATTTGAATGTCGCCTTAATGTAACTACGCGTGATTGTTTCTTAAGAGATCTAAAAGAAGCAGGATATAATGGCGCATACGCCTTGTCAGCACTTTTGAAGAACCCAACGAAGAAAATAATATATGTACTTAAAAACTATATTGTGAGAGAAAATATTATATTATAAAATTATGAAATGGTAAAATTATGAAATTGTAAAATTATGAAATTGTAAAATTATAAAATTGTAAAATTATGAAATTGTAAAATTATAAAATGTAAAACAAATGTAACTGGTGCATAGCAGCAAAGCTACAACCAAATATACATTTATATATAAAAAAAAAGTTTCTAACTGTAAAATATCTTAATAAGTCTAATATAATTCTGTAAAAGTGTAATGAAATTTGGAAATTATTTATTATGAAAGGAATAATTGTGAGTAAATATTATGTGCATACATGTATATAATACCAATTGATAAATTGTTAACTGGTGCATGGATTTTGTCCACAACCAATAAATATTTTATAAAAAAAAAATTATGTACTTTTAGTATTGAATGTTCTAGTGCTTTATTGGTAAGTGATTATGAAATATACGCGATTATAAAACTGCGTTTTAACTTTGAAAACAGTGTTGTTTCTTTTGTACCCAGCAAGCCCTGAGGAGTGATAAAAGCGTCTCATGTTCCCGACAAAAGTAGCAGCCAACTAACTTTGTGACGACTGGTGTGCAACCGGGGGGGACGTTGCATAATTCAATCTTACATAATCATTAAATTAATTCTCCACCTGTGGATAAACTTAATTATTATTATCTCTTGATAATTAACAAGACACACCAGAACTAGGCGCCATGGCAACTTCGAACAATCTACGTCACAGCGGACTCTGACGAAATCCTTTATTGCCTCACCTGTTATGCACCTAACTTGGGTTTTAACGATTCGAATAAATTGAGCCGTTCCTTTTTTCAGAGTTCAACAATTATTCGTAAACTTTTGGTGGGATGGTGGTGTTCACTTACCTCAAAGCGTGCGCCCTCAGCTGTTTGCTTTGCTTCAGTTCCTCCAGTTCGATTCCGTTGAAGGGTAGAAACACGTTCTGTACGTCGGGGTGAGTTTCGAACAAACTGAAAGAGAATGAGAGATGACGTCAGAGCCAATTATCAACCTACTTCAGCCAGTCAGTGGCGTATTCTGAAAATTTGACCTGATTTACCCGAACAATTATTATAAATTGTACATTTTTGTTATATATTACTTAGATATATTAGAAATAAAACACCCATGCAGTGTTGCCAGTAAAACAAAGACAGAAGCGACAACTTCAAATTTTCCGTAAATTTTTACATAGATATCCCTGCACCAAGGGAAATCCCTTCAAGTAGCAACACTGCCTCTGTCAAGCGCGGCACAGAAAGCGGCAAGAAACAAGCAGTTATCTCCCGCCAACGCTGTTTGCAGCGGTAACACTGACGCTACAGGTCGCGTGTTTTTAAACATCCCCTCGCTTCGGGTCCCTCGATCTCCCGTGGAGGAAGCCTGGTCATCAGAAGGTTGCGATGGAAGCTTTTTTACTCGATCGTCTAATAGCACGGATGGCGCTAGATGGCTTACGGAATCGACTGTTTCTTCGCTCGAGCGAATAACGCTCGAACAGGCAAACGATCGATATACGCTCGAAGCCCAGTAAGTCATGTAAAACCGTAATTTGTCTGTGGCAGTGGGCCTTCAAATATGCTTCGTGAAGTGAAAGACGAAGCGAAATTTAAACTAAAGTGAACATAGTCATAATCTCCATGTTAAAATGTAATGTAGCCTATCTTATCAATACATAGCAATATATGAAAATGAATAGATGATTATGGGCTTAAACTACCAGCACGAATTTTACACATATAATTCTACGATTATTGTTCCATTGAAATGATATTTGATGTTTTCTATATTCGAGCGAATCACGCGTGGGAGTTTGAGCAATTACCCATATATTAAAGCTTAATGTATAGAATATACATGAAAAACATTGGGTAAACGCGCTAACATGTACAGTACGTCACGTAAATATTACAAAGGACAGAACCAAGACGAATCTTGTGACGAAATCTGGTTCGTTCTCGCCTCGAATTACAAAACAGATTACGTAAAAATTAGCTCATGTTAAACTTGTGCAGGAAAACTTAATTGTTGGAATCAACCAAAACGTCTCCTTGGTAGCCAAGAAGGTTCAGTGATCGAGTCTCGTTCCTTAATCAGTTTCATGTAATCATCATTCATCCTCAATCTGGCCGAAAGTGACAGACAAAACGCAATGTTAACCCTAATTTAGTCCAGCCTTTGGGGCGAGCCCGATGTGAGACCCCAAAATTTCAGAGTTTACTCAGCGTTGTGAGGACAAGCTGCTTGAAAAGAAGCAGCGGTGGGGTCCGGTCTCGAAAGCCAGAAGACGGCGGCGATGGGACTCCATGCGTTGACCACGCGTCATCCAATGAAAGTAGCCGCTCTGGCAGGCCCTGGCACTTAGGGGCTGTTGCTCCATGGAGTTTAAAATCATTGACAGTAGCAACACCAGGAAAGTTTAGAAGAGGGGCCAAGGAGGGGGCAGAATGACGCAAGGGGAGGAGAGGGGGTGCACAAGAGCCCTCGGAATTTCGAAAGCTAAAGGTATTGTTGTTTGGGGGAGTGGTAGTCCATCTTTCCGCCACTGAACATAAACAAAACTGCTACACGTTACTACACTTGACCAAGTTACATAGTGAACACACAAGGGAGAGATTACCCCCCCCCCCACCCCTTCCCAAATGGGTAGTGGTGAAGGGTCGATTGTGGACCACTAACACACTTGACGCCGCACAACACCGACAGAATTTGAAAGCTTGTACAGGACAGGAAGATCGACACTTAATAACGTTTTGCTCTTTGAAGCCTCGTTTAGACGCTACGAGCCCCCCAAAATTGCTATTTTCCATTCTGTAGGTATGCAACTACGCGGCACAAATTCACTGTTACCACTGTCATTGTTTCGGTCTGTCGGTATGGTTTGAGTGGCTTGGTTTATTTTACGTCGCTTTTTTCTGCCACCTTTGCCTAATCGCGACGATGAGGTTCAGTGATGAAATGGATAAAGAGACAACACAAGGCCCACAGAGAATTATACTGGCTGTGAGTCCAGACGCCAGAGACTCGCTAGTCTTCAAAATGCAGTACAGGGTGTAACACGTTTGATTGTGTTTTAGTCCACTTTTATGCACAGATAGGCTGATTGGCGTGGACAGTTTGAAGTAGGATCCGAACCATTGTGTGCCTTCACAGGGTTTCGAACCCGCAACCAGTGGCGTAGCAAGGGGTGGGCGACCGCCCAGGGCCTCGCGGCTGGAGGGGCCTCGCGAGTTGATACGAAAAATGTAAAAAAATTGAAGTGAGAAAAAATATGGAAAAGGCTAATTTCTCTGGGCAAAAAATTAAAACATGTTTTTATCTGACTTTAAATTCTAAACGTTATAATTTGAATGTATACGTCAAACCAAGGACGTAACAAATTTCGGGGGGTACCGGTCCTTCGAGTAAGGGGTCAGAAAAAAAGTAAAAAAATATTGTCGTATTTCTCGTATGGGATATTTACGTAAAAATTCACGATAACTTACTTGGACAGGTTTACGCATTTATTCTTTTCTTGAATAAAAAGCACTCCCGATTTTAATATGTTAAGAATCAAGTACCTCCAACTAGCACGAAACAGATATGTGGTATATGAATGCTTGCAAAAGAGCAATGTTATTTAATTTTACTTTCAAGATTGTAAAAATGAAGCAAATTGCAATATAATTAAAGTAATGCATCATATGTTAATACTTAGAAAGAACTGGCATGTGTATCATATTTCAATTGTTTAGGAAACCTCTGGGGTGACGAATAACCAACCCCCCGTTACCAGCGAAAGGTGTCAAATGTATGTTACCAAGCGAGGATTAAAGAACAGATGGGGGCCTCGCGATATGTTGCTACGCCACTGCCCGCAACCCCCTGATTACAAGGCGACGACGCTACCACTGCGCCATCGGGGAGGCCTGTGTGTACTACGGGATAGAGTGGTTGACATTTGGGTACTTACGGGAAAGGTACACGCCACCACAAGAGTGTAGTCAAACCCTCAGCGGCGGAGTGGTTAGCACAGCTCGCTCTAACGCCAATTGTCTCGGGTTCGAGTCCCGGCCTGGGTATGATTGCCTTTTTGCGAGTATCCCTTCGTCAGTTTCATCATGTCATGATTAGTCCTCGCGATTAGCCAAAGGTGGCAGAAAAGTGAAGGAAAATAAACCAAATCAATGAACCCTTGTGTTCTTTCCGCACCTACCTGATGAAGGTTATGACTCCAACTTTGGCGACGTTGGATTCCAGGATAACCCAGGTCTCCTTTATCAACTCTTTCTGCTCCTCGGAGAGCTGCGGACCGTCCTCGCAGCGCGGCGAGCCGTTCTCGTTCGTTGGCTCTTTCTGGACTTCTTCGTCACGACAATGCTCCGCCGCACACTTCTTCTCCGAATCGCTCCTCGGGCACCCTTCCGCCTCCTTGGCCTTCACCTTGGGAGCCGTGTTACCCATGATCCTATTCGCCTGAGGATGAACGGGGTTTACATAGATGGCGCTACGGAGAACGCCGTTCTCATCTCGAGTGCGTGGCGGGGATAGCGCCTTGTTGGTCGGCAACCCGATCCTACACTGTCGCGTAACGGGAAGACTACATCTCAGGCGCTTTTGAGGGAAGTTTTATCCGTCGCTCCCAGCGCATGCCCTTCTCTAGCGGCCGCAACCCTCAGCATCAAGAGGCGCAGTGTTGGCAGTGCCTTTGAAACTCTGTTGCGATCTGTAATTTGTTTTGTGATGTTTACTCCGCTTCTCTGCTTTTCAATATCATCCCCGACATTTTATAGACTAACAAGGCTCTGGCGTGTAGACTCACACAATACATACTCTGTTCAGCGAATCCCTGCGCAATTAGTGATTCCAGAGCGCTCGACCGATGAACGCATGAGAGGGAATGTGAGTGCATGGAGGGGTTTGCAGTAGCATGCACAGCTTTGCTCGCTTTCTCTCCTCATGCGCGGCATTGCTCCTTAGATTCCCGACACAGAGATTGTGTTTTGTTTTGTCCGCGTCTTTACAGTGTACTCATCAATTGCTCACTTGCCATCAATTCTTCCATCTACGATATTATTTTAACGCAGTGAGGAGCTTTCAGACCGGTGCGACGACAAACGTTCAGAAGTACAGTCCGGCCAAGGGAAACGAAACTAGCTGGGAAGTACGATTCCAAACGCGAGAGGGGAAGCAGGTAGAACATTCACGAAACCACCCTGTGGCATTTTGCTTGTATGGGTTCGCTTGTTATGTTTATTACTGCTTGCTGTGTTGTGTTTGTGATGTTTCTTGCAATTCGTAACAAACCGTTTCAAGTAGAACAAAGAAAACTGACGTTTTGATCCCTGTTGACACAAAGTAAAGTTACTGGTTTACAAAAAAGTTTATCTACTAATGTGACGTGATGAATACTTTCCTGATATGTTCTGTTTGCTTATGTAGTATATGCATGGCTATTTTCTTTATTATGTACCCTTACATAATTGAAGACAAAAATTGGCAAAAGTTGTAAGTGCCAAAATAATTCAAACACCATCTTCCACGTTAAACTGTGAAATGTGCCATGCTTTATAATGTCGTAAACGTGAAATGAGGCTGGTAGCCCTCTAAGTAGTTTAAAGGGCGTGTAAAAATGCACTAGTGTGAACGTTCGTAGGGGCTGATGTGCTGAACGATGCGATTTCCCAACACTTTCGTTTTTGGCACTTACAATGTTTATCACTTTTAGTCCTCAATTCGTGAACATCTCTACGTATTTTGGCGGCGATGTTACTACGTTTGAAACTTCATTCTTGTTTCCACCAGTTCATTTTCACGGAACCCGCTTCGTGACCAAAGTGCCATCACCCCTATTTTGCCAATGAACACGTCCAGTTGGCGCATGCGCACTTCCGTCCATGGTCTCAGCTGAGGCAGCCAGACAGTACTTGCACCTTGTCGTACCGTAGCGCCACGACAAGCTGCACGTGTCGCTTGCGTGTTGCTTGGACTGAGCCGTTCTCACAAGAGCGTGCATCATGTCGCCTCGGTCGGTTGGTCGCGCATGCAGTGGAGACTTTTTCTTTAACAGACCGTGAGAGGTTCTCCTGAAGTTTGCGACTTGCAGCCCGAGCTGACAATCACCTGGAAACGTGGCCTTTACTTCGGGATTCCACTGCGATAACAGAGAATCCTATCGCGGTGGTTCGTGATCCACCCAGGGTGCACCCTGATTTCCGGAATCCAAATTTTGAGGTTGAAGAACGGTCACCACCCGCGGCGGCGATTGGGTACCAAAACCGGGGGAGCAAGGGGGCAAAACTGGGAGGGGGGCAAAACAGTATATTTACCTTTGTAGATAAGGTTTAGCATAGTGAGAGAGGAAAAATGGTGTTTGCCTTCCTCGCCCCCTTAAACGCCGCCACTGGGCATCACTCATAATTTAGTTTGCGCAGCAATTTTCATTAACAATAATTTTATTGGAAGTGGAAATTTTTTGATTATTTGGAATTTTTCGGTGTCCGAAATGCAACATGCTAATGAAAATCTGCACTTACCAAATTTATTTGATATTGGCCAGGGGAACTAAAAGATTCCATTAGATCAAGTCATTGTAAACTAATGTAAATTCGTCAAGAAGCCTAGACATACCGAACGAATACTCTCTATGATTATGACATAATTAATTGATTATTATTAGATTTCAAGGTTACATATTAATTAACGTGTAAAAGTTTTTAAAAAAGTGAAAGCTATTTTTCCAAGAAAATTGTTGGGATCGGTACATCATCGTTTAAGAAAAGAATTTACCGAACCACGGACTCCCGAAGGTTGAGAACCAATGGACTAAAGGATCCTTGTAGCTTCCGTGTGAAACCACTCTGCCGCTTGTTGTCTTTTTCTTGTCACACCGGTCTAAAATCTGGCTTTGGTTATTACAAAAAATTGCAAGCATTTCCTGTTATGCAACTACTCTCTTATCGATTTATTTTACGGTAGTGATTGCTGCTGCCACAACAGTTTTAAGCAATCCCATTGGCTGACGTGACGTCATTAGTGTGAGCACAGACAATATGAGTTTAGGTTAGGATAGATAGAAGAAGAAAAAGTGTTGTGGTACTAATTCCGACCATATTTTGTAAGAGAAAATGTTAAGAAAACTCCCTCCGCTGTTCGTATTTTGGCGCTGCCTGCAGCAGAAACCCTAAATTCATGGTTTCTCCCCAGATCTGGCCTCCCCTGTTTTATGTTACATTTAGTAACGAAATGTAGTGTTTATAATGTGCAATCGCCTAATGCTCAGAGTAATAATTAGGGCTTGATCCTAACATTTTTGATAATTCATCTGTAGATAGATGGGTTCAGTAAGTGACACTTTGTTCACATCAGATTAAACGTCGTTCAATTTACATCAGACTTGAAAGTAAGAAGTAATGTTTCACAGATCTTTAATTTAATTCGATTTTATGTTCCAAGTCTTAGTACATTCTTATATATTTAGTAGACTACTGGAAAAGGCGGACAATCTTGACGTTCGCTTTATTTTTGTCCGTTCGGTATTAACTTATTATTTAGTGAAAAAGGATGCTGAACTGTGACCTAAGTATAATTTTCTGGTGTTGTTTCTCTACATGAGGGCTGCTGCCATCTATCAATTGAATTTGTTACCACAGCTTCCTTTAGCGAAGTTGCTGCCATCTGATGAGGGAAACGAGAACTACGTTCACGAACGTAGCGTCAGAGAAAGATGGAATGTAGCGTTTCGTTCCTTTCACCAATTTCATCGGAGCGGGTGTGGGGGGGGGGGATTACTTTCTCTTGTAGACAAAGCTAAACATTAAGATCTTATAATGCGGGTGCAGTGCCGGCGATTAAGGAGGGTAGTTGCCCCCAACTTGTTGCCATATTTTGACCCTGCTTTAAGCCTTCTATATCAACAAAGCAAACTGCCTTTGGCCCTCTAGATCGCCATTACTGTGCGGAGGCAAAAAAGAGGAGGGCAACTCTGCCCCCATGCCCCCCTAATCGCGCCACTGCCGTATCTTAAATATAACAAGTATTGGGAAAGAAATGATTTGAAGATTTGACCTTATATTTTTAAAGTTGTAGACCTATGATATATGATTGTGTTTTGTTTTTTTTACTTCACATGCAATGTTCTTTTTCTTATAATGCTATCTTGCATAAAATAGAAACAATCTGGATTGTTAATATAGTCCTTAAAATAATATAACTAAGAAAAAATAGGTTTTAAGTGCAACTAAAGCGTAACAACATACATCTTCTAATTTATACAACTAAATAACAATAGTTGTTACACATAGCTTAATGAATTGAAGGAAACTTTTCTTGATTTGGCACCAGCGGATTACACGTAATCAAATGTCTCGGCCAGCTGATGCTGTATGGATATGATGCAAGCGTGTTTCAGACATCGTTGACCAAAGACTTCGTTCGATACTTGCCACGGTTACCGCCAAATTTAATAAAATTCGAAGTGCAACACTGTCATTAGGTGCAAAATCATGGCCCTGTATCAGTTTTAAAGTCTCCTTTGGTGCACTTTTGTGTATTATTGTAGCCGAAAGCACTTTCAGTTCACCTTTTCAATCAGTAGAGCTAATATCCTTAGACCGTTGTGTACACTTTTCAAACAAAAGATCAGATGGCATGTCTTTAAGCTTACTAATATCATACGAGAAATCGAAAATTTCACTATGAAGTTTGAGCTGGTCAAGTCTTTCTCTTAGAGCTAAAATAATGACGTGAAGGACCTGGTAATAAAAGGTAAAGGTAAAGTGTTCCCCTGTGCTTAGCACCACGCCATGAAGGCGTATAGGGGGTGTGGGGGTAACGCCCCCTGGTAATATTGATCAAAAGTTTCATCCTCTGCTTCACACTGAAACTTCTTCTTCTTTTGATTTCGGACCTATACAGTATTGCCTATCTTTGGATGGTGAAATGGACAAGTTCAAGGCGGAGGGAGGGAAGCGGGAACAGAAAAAAATAGCTACCAGATAAGTGGCTGGACTCTGCGCTGTTGCTAAAATTATTTCTTTTAGAAGAGCACTCATGATTCCATCAGCGATAGGATAGGAAATTCTGCATTTCCCTGTAATCAATACTTTCAAATCTACTTATTAATTAGCCCATTTTGAACAAGTTCTATATAGTATTATTATAGTTTCCAATTTTTCAATAGGATTCTCTTCCAATTTAGCCATCTTGAAAATTTTCCATCTGGGGCGTGGCCACGGTCCCTTCCGCCCCCCTTCCGCCGGCCCTGCTGAAATTTCTTGAAATGAAGAGTTGTTAATTATTTTAGAAGAACAAAAACAATCACTTGAAGAGGAAATAGTGTGTAAAGTTCAAATCACCAACCCTGAGACCTTCTGTAAACAAAATCACGTTCATGCAGAAAGCATTGCAAACTCATAGAAGTAAAATAATCCACACGAAAATTCAGCGTTGTTACAGGATTCATTACGTAAGGTAAAACAACGGCCAATTTGTAGTATGGGATACGCTGCCGCAAATGACGTCTCACTTTAAACCCAATGCTCTTTCTTTTGTACTTATTGCTTCACTTTTATGGTTAACTCTTTGCACCAGTAATCGTTTCCCATAAATTTGGCTTCTATCTTGCATGCGAATTGAATATATTTTACGTGCATTTTTTTTTTTTAGACAAAATGATATAACATGGTAATGTACATTTCTAAGGTTTGATATAGATAGGAGTGTATTTGAAATTTGTTTGTAGATTTTATGTAAATTGTATCTTATGTAAATAAAATATATAATGGGCATAAACAGCCATATGCAATGCTGTAAGTCCAATAAATACATTGATGATGATGATCAAAACAAGACAAAGAAAGTTCGTAAATTTATGCGTTGGAAACTTTGACAAGCATCCTAATAACGATTTTTGTTCCGCCAAATATAGTGCACTTCGTAAAATAACTTGGTGACATGGCAAGGCAAGATAAGTGTGAACATTTTGTAGTAATATGCATTGTAACTTTCAATGAGCTTAGAGATTTGTGTACATAATGATATTTTATAACATTGGTTATTTTCTAAAAATAATCATGTCAACAGCAAGGAAGTAGTGCCACTTTCAACATGGCGAGTTCTATGCGTGCGGGAAGGTCTCCGTGTTCAGTGATACATCGAATCGGTGAGACGGTTTGTTTACAGAAGGTCTCAGGGTTGGTGATTTACACTATAGAATTCGAGATTTCCCGACCTAGTTTGGAAATGGCGAGTTCTTACGGTCCTAAAAGTCCGTTATTGGCAGTCACATGATTGTAATGTCCCTGGGTAAAAAAGTTCTCTCGTTATGTTGTCGTACATGTTAGTCAATTGCTGTAAATTTATAGCTTGTACTGTAAATCACAGGAAATGATACTTGTAATGACATATCGCTACAATATCATCATTCGAATTATTGGATTGAGACATAAGTTAGTAGCGTTTTCTTCACCCTGGCAAAAGTATATTTATTTGATATTAATTCGAGATGGACAAAAGCCATACATTATTCACTAATAATATTTCCTTCATTGTCTATGACTGTCTACCAACGTTGAAGCAGTTTTTCAATTCAACGTTTGAAGAAATCAACTGATTCGGGGTTAAAAGCGTCGTCAAACCGTGTCTTCCCGTTTCGCCCAGTACCGAAAAACTTGCTTTAATGACCCAAGTGATAACACGCGCCAGAACGGAAGTACCGTTTCGCCTACAGGGAATTTTTAAAAGATGGTTTGAATGTGAACGGAAATGTGAAAGTAAAAAGCCAAATAATCAGGTGTGGCTTCCAAAGGGGAGCCTTGTTGCATTGTTGAATGCATTAATAACAGAAATACAGATACATGCACATAAGAATACACGGTACAAACACAATACCAACAATAGTATTAGCCCGTGGGGTTAGGTTAGGTTAGGCAAACACAATAGTTGCGCCACATCCTTCGTTGCATTTCCAGTACGATTTGTTAGAAGATGGCGAGCGAATTCCATGTATATGACTCTACACGATTGGGAATTTTTACTTTCGCATTTCCCTCTGGGCGAAACGGTACTTGCGTTCTGGCGCGTGTTATCACTTGGGCCAATAAAACAATCTTCGGTACTGGGTGAAACGGGCATGAATCCGTCAAGCCAAGTTTGAAGAGCATTTTCGTCACCAAAGGAGCTCCCTTGAAGATTAATGGACTGAGAGCTGAAAAGGTAGCAATCCGAGGGGGGGAGGGGGGTGCAAGATCGGACGGGACTGCCAATAGGGCGGTGGCAATTTTCCTCAACAGGGCGCCCAAAAAATCGTTGATAGTAATGGCCTAGCATTACAGTAAAGCTGAATTGATATAGGCTATGTACAGTCAACGGCAAATTGTCCACCGCTATTTTAATTACTTCTTATTCTACATTCTGTGTTGTTTTAAGGAATGAAACTATGTTGGTTCAAAGCAGGCATTGTTCTCTGCTTATTGACGTCATTATTTCAATACATTGTCATCACATTGTGTAATACAGACCGAATGAAAATGGTGATGGACAATTCGCCTACTGTTTCTTTCGCCGTACACATGTTTTATGTATTAAAAGTAGACGTAAGAAATTCAAGAGATTGTTATTGCCAACACAGATAACAAGAGAACAATTGCCAGGTTGTTTCACTAAAGTTTAAACGTGCAGCAATTAAAAAGAAATAATCACGCACAATTTATTTTGCAAAACCTGAAGAGCTAAACTGTTAGTTACATATTTAAATATTCTTCGACTGAGGCATTCCAAATAGTACTTTCTGTGAGCAGAAAATCGATATTCCATGCTTTCTAGACAATTACATCCAAAACGCATTTGAATAAAGTTACACAAAATTTGTTAACTTCTGTTCATCCAACGTTTTCATCTTCTGCTAATTCTTCTTGCATTTTTTAAATTTTCTTCTGACTATTTTGGAAATTAAATTTCAACAGATATAAACCCTCAAGTTCGGATACTTTTTACCCTAATTCATCAACAGACATGATCAGTGACGTATCCTGGATTTTCATAAAGGGCATGCTGTACACAATTTTTTTTAAACATATATATTTTGGAAAGGGGGATAGCATTATACGTATTCAATAGTTGACGATTTGCACATTAACATTACTAAATATTGCATAGCGTATAAAGTAATGGAATATGGATAATAAAAGTTTAAAACTCACCAGGTTTGATGTCTGATGTGGAAGTCTTCATAAAATTATAAAGTCACTTCATATTTTAAAACAGTTTATATTTACATTGGAGATTCACAATTTAGTTTTGTGTGGCTTATGCAAATAACATTATAATAGAGGCCTAAATTACAATCAGATATTCAGGAACAAAAGACCAGATTATAACACCTTTAAGCCTTGTTTCCATGATTATGAAAAACTAAGTATGCTGATCAAGGCAGTAATTTATTTTATTAAAAACATAAACTAAACGTAACGTTTAAACCTTCTAGCAAGGTCTTCATCAGACTCTGTATCAAGTACTCTGTATCTGTACTTGATACAGAGTCTGATGAAGACCTTGCTAGAAGGTTGAAACGTTACGTTTAGTTTATGTTTTTAATAAAATAAATTACTGCCTTGATCAGCATATTTAGTTTTTCAAAAGACCAGACTTAATTAAAATTATTTAAATGTAAATTTTGCTCTTCTGTTTTGAGTGGTTTGATTGATTTAGTTTATTTTACTTCGCGTTTTGTGCCTCTTGGCTAATTTGCGAAGATGGGGATGAGTGATGAAATGATGAAATTGATGAATGGACATTCACAAACAACCAAGCCGAGCGGGATTGGAACCCGGGACCAGTGTTTTGAGTGGTAAATTCTCTTATAACATCTTCGTAAAATGAGGGCAATGCTTTAATTTTCAGAAGCAGCTCTTTTTCAATGGATAATATACCAAGCGCACTTAATCTTTCTTGCGATTGGGTTGCTCTAATATAATTATTAATGTCTTGAAATAGAAACCGATAGTACGTTTAAATTGCTAAATCCATCCTTAGTCCACCCACTTGTTCTATCAACACCAAAGAATAGACGAGGCATCACAACCTGCTAACCAGCTAGTTTTCTTGTGTTGCGCAGTTTGAAAATGTCTTACATACTCCTGTTTCTTATCCTTATGATTACTACACAGGCCGGTTAAAGAAGGTCAAGGTCTATCATTTTTAACTATTTCTTGTTTCTTCCGTTTTTCCGAGAAAGAGCGAAAGTTGAATGGTTTTTTAATTAGGGCCTGTATCACACCCTCTGTTTCATTTTCCGTCATTTTTTAAAAATATTTCGGGAAAATACTGCACTAAGTTATATCGTTTTTTTTGTTTTTTTTGCTTTTATTAGTGCAATTTTTATTCTGCCGTCGAACAACTCAATAACACAAAAGAAGAACAGCAGTGAATTTTTATATTTAAGTATCTAAGTATTTATACACCACAAAATACAGTATTAATATTTATTAAAGGCCCAGCCATCTGACGTCTGTGGTTTACGAACGATTCCGGAATACACAGATTAGTCAGCTTCCGGTGTGAATTTGTTGAGATATTAGACCAAACTTAGTGGTTACTTCACTGAGTACTTACGTCTTCGATGTAACAACTTAGGTATTCAATTCACTTGGCGATAAACACGCTGAGAAACACTAACGTTGAACACTTAGGGGGAGTTGGGAGGAAAGCACTAATCTTGCTGATACCGAGTTCGATGTCTTCAATCTTCTAATCCTCCCGTCGTTGGTTCACAATAAACATGTAGCCTCTCTTCTTTAGTAACCTTTTCTCAGGTTCTGGTAGAGATACTGCACAGGTCGATAGTTCACTCACAGTTTATTCTTTAGACACTATCTCTCTTTCTGGCAGAGATTATGGCCGATAGTTCACTTACAGTTTGTTCTTTGCCCGCGAAACCAATAACCAACGTAACACGGATCCTAACCGTATCAATGCTTGACTCCAGAGGCGAAGATATAGTACAAGCAATGCAAGCACTGCTTGCATTATTCGAATATCATTTAATGTACTTAATGTTTTAGCCTTATTTCGTTTCTATCGCACTCGATTTCGCGAAAAATTACGGCCGCAAACTCCCTCAGCAGCTCTGTAGCAAGCACCAGCCTCAATGCTTGCGGCTGCTCTGCGGGAAAATAACGCACCCGAAGGAGTCACATGGCGAAGCATGAAATTCGAGTGGAACCCGTCCACAACGCTTACACCAAAAGCTCTGCTTGCTGAGCTTGCGTTATTCCCGAAAATAGCCGAGCTCAACCGAAAGCAGAAGGATATTTTGCCACCAAAAACTACGAGTAAAGAATATTTGTCTTCATGAACACGTAAACAAGATCGCGAATATAAAAATAATTCTTAGTCATAAAATAACTAAAATAAGTTATTATCATTGTTCTAAATTCCATATATATATATATATATATATATATCATTTTATATTACAATTTATTTTAGATTTCGCGAATTGTAAAACGCGTAAAAAAAATGGATATTGGGAGTTCGGGCGAGATGGTAAAGGGCGGGGGTTTGTGTTTCCAGTAAGTGAAATGTCTGCACCCCCGTGAAGAGTTTCCCCAGGGAGGGAGGGAAGATTCGACGGACCTTGGTCTGCACCCTGTGTCCAGCTCGGTCCAGCTCAAATTACGTCAAAAGTGTTGACCGCACCAGTGTTTGCAACTGCCAAATTATTTACACAGTAATTCAAGTGAGCTGTTTCACAAATTTTACAACCACATTCAATAAATTGACTGCTTTTGAATAAAACTTGGGGTGAAAATAAAGCTATCTAAAAAGAACTCTCTACTGATATTTACACAGCACAATTAAATCGTATACATTGTACATATTATGAACACAAGAACATGTTTTAAGTTTTATTATTATGACACAAGTGGTGCTCCCAGGATTTTTTGTAGTAGTCTCCTCATTTTGTCATCAGTAGTATAAAAGTATATAGGATGAGGACCACTTACAAGTGTAGAAAAGGAGAGGCTATTTGATTGAACAATCCGATTTGCTTACACTTAAAACAATGCCAAGAGGGGCCTATACCCCAATTCTTCCAGTGTGATATGCTCTTAATTTTAAGAATTTTGAATTCTAGTGTAGAAAGGGTGAAGCCCCTCAGACAGATTTGCTTATACTTAAAACTATGCCAAGTTCCCATATGATCTTATTGCTTATAGTGTGTTTTTCTGTCAAAATCCCAGGAATTGAATTCTAGTGTAGAAATGGTGATCCCCCCCCCTCAGATTGATTCTGCCATGTATATTAATATAAAGCTTATAGCTACTGGGTTCTGAGGCCCAGTGGAGTGTGGTGCATAGCCCCATGGTTTTTATTGCCTTGTAATCGGGAGGCTCGGGTTTGAATCCTGATAAAATGTGAAGCCTCTCCTGATGGCAAAATGTTAATATTGTTGTCTTGTAATCGGGAGGCTCGGGTTTGAATCCTGATAAAATGTGAAGCCTATCCTGATGGCAAAATGTTAATATTGTTGTCTTGTAATCGGGAGGCTCGGGTTTGAATTTTGGTAAAATATGAGATTGAAATACATGTTGCAAAATAATATCTCCATATGTGAGATTTTGAGAATAATTATTGCTAGTTGATAGCTCCCAGATCTTAAACCTGGTAAAAGTGTTATACAACAGCATAAAAAAGCAAAATTATTTTATATTTCGGGATCACCCGAGCCTAGGTTTTGCTGTTGTTTGGGTATAAAAGCACCAGCTCAGCCATTAACTGCTGTTATAATTGTTTTGACATATTGTCCATAGTTCTGTTTTTTCGGACCAGGAAATTTTATATAAATAAACAACAAAAATGCCAAATCAAAAATATTGCAATCAGTGTAATAAAAATATATCTAGTTCTCATTGGGCTAGGCACCGGCATATTTGCAACCGTAAGAAAAGCAGAAAGGCCACAAAAATGTGCCCAAGATGCCATAAAATATTAAGCAAGGCATATTACAAATGGCATAGGTGTAATTCTTATGTACAGTCATCAGTATTGCCCCCGCAACCATCTACATCTGGTCTGAAAAGGAAGCATGAAGCACCTGTTAATGCTGGACCTGCAAAGCAGCCACGCTATGAACTATCCATAGCAGTTTTAATGCCCAATTAAGAGATTATCGGTTTGTATCAGAGCCAAGATGTGGCATTGAGAATTTTTTGAACAGTATAAATTCTGATCTGCAGGCAATTTTAAATGCACAAAATGGCTCTTATAAGCTGTCCCTCAAATTGTTTACACAATATAAGAAACCAAATGGCACAAAATTTACACAGCCCCACATAACAGAAACTGTACCGGTATATTCAAATGCAAATTCGGACAGAATAATAAGCAGGTTGATGGAACAATTGAATATTAAACACTCTGAATTTGCTGGAAAAGAGTCTGGATGGAGCCTATGCGGTTCTCCACACAAGTTATATGTTAATATTTCTGAATTCAGCCCATTACAAGGATCTACATATTTGCCATTACCTGCCAATATTAAAAACAAACAAGCCGTGGTTAATATAAAAAATACCGACCAGAAATGCTTTTTGTGGTGTATTTTAGCTGCTTTGTATCCAGTTTCAAGGCATCCTGAGAGAATAAATTATTACAAACAACATGAACATGATTTTGATGAGGCAATGGAGGGTTTAGAATATCTAATGTCTGTTCAGAATATTGATACATTTGAAAAAAGGGCCAAGCATATCAATGGCAAACAATTATCTATTAATGTATTTATTTGTTCCACTGGCCGTGGCAATTGCTTGATAGAACCTCTCAGAATTAGTATAATTGATGATGATTCTGCTGTTCCGATTGATCTGCTCTTAATTGAAGGGGATGGCACATATCATTACACTCTGATACACAGTCTTGAAGCTTTAGTGAGAACACAACTAGACAAATCCAATACAATATTCAAGTTGTGCAGAAGATGTTTATGTGTATTTGATGGTAAAAAAATAATAAATGGGGTTTGTAAAGTGAATGCAGAAATTGCCAAAAACAAGTTAATTGAGCATCTGAAATACTGTGGCAACCATAAACCTGTTCATATGGTGATGCCTAATCCAAGTGAAAATTGCAAATTCAAAAAGTTTGAAGCCTTGTCGGAACACCCAGCATATATTGTCTGTGATTTTGAATCAAATCTCAAACCTCTTGCATTCTGCAATCCAGATCCTGAAGAATCTTCAATTACACCATACCAGCTACATGAACCTTCCAGCTTTTGTTATATAGTTATACGGGATGGTGTAGCTAGTGAGCCACACTTATACATGGGACCAGATGCCATCAAAATATTTGCACATAGAATAGAAAATGAGTGCCATGACATAGCATCTAATATCTTATTAAAATCAAAACCTATGTTGCCTTTAACAGAGAAACAGATTGAAGATTTCAACAATGCAGAAAAATGCCCGGTATGTGATTCTGAATTTTCAGATACAAATATCAAGGTGAAACACCATTCTCATACAGATGGTAAATTCTTAATGGCCCTGTGTAATAGCTGTAATATTAAGATCAAGAGACCAAGATTTGTCCCCATATTTTGCCATGGTGCATCCAATTATGATTTCCATCATCTGATCAGATATGAGGGGTTTGACAAGCAGAATTTAAATATTTTAGCTGAAAATGATGAGAAATATATATCTATTAGCAAAATAATTAAAGTTAATAGTGTTCCTATTCACATAAGATTTCTTGATTCTTACAGAATTTTATCTGCTAGCCTGGCTACACTGGCCACTCAATTATCTGATGATCAATTCAAAATCACACGTGCCTTGTTTCCAAATCAGGACCTGAAATTAATTAGGCGGAAGGGTGTATATCCATATGATTATGTTACAGATTTTTCTAAATTTGATGAGTGTGCTCTGCCACCACAACAAGCATTTTACAGCAAAGTCAGAGGATCTGGAATCACTGATGAAGATTATCACCATGCCCAATTGATGTGGAACAATTTAAAATGCAAGACATTTGGTGATTATCACATGGCATATTTGAAACTTGATGTGACCCTCTTAGCTGATATACTTCAGGCATTCAGAAAATCTTCTATGCAAAATTATAAACTGGATCCAATATATTTTTTCAGTGCCCCAGGTCTAGCATGGGCCGCAATGTTTTTCAACACCAAAAAGCCATTGGATCAGATCCAAGATCAAGATACGTATCTGTTTATGGAGAAATGTATAAGAGGAGGGATGGTGCAATGTTCCCAGAGATATGCCAGAGCAAATAACAAGCATATTCCCAATTATGATCCAGCACGGCCATCAAATTATATAGTGTATGTAGATGCAAACAGCCTCTATGGTCATGCCATGATGCAAAAACTGCCATATGCAGGGCTTGAATGGGTTGAAGATTTCAATATTGAAGATCTTAAGGATTTTGATGACAGTGACTATGGCCTCTTCTTAGAGGTTGATCTGACAATTCCAGATAATTTACACAATAAATTTTCTGATCTGCCCCCAATTCCCGAGGTTCAGTGCTCACCTGGCTCTAAACAGAAGAAGCTCATGATGACACTGGAGCCAAAACAGGGTTATGTTATATATTACAAAAACCTCCAGTTCCTGATGAAACATGGTGTTCAAGTGACCAAAATTGGAAAAGTTTTGAGGTTCAGGCACTCAGAATGGTTGAAACCATACATTGATACAAATACAGAGCTTCGAACATCTGCAAAGAGCCAATTTGATAAGGACTTGTTTAAATTGATGGTTAATTCTGTGTATGGCAAAACTATAGAAAATGTCAGAAAACATACCGATGTTAAAATAATTACTGACCCCAGCCTGAGCAAAAAATTGGTTGCAAAGCCTAATTTCAATTACAGAAGAATTTATGATGAAAATATGGCACTTTTCAACATGAAAAAAACAAAGATTAAGTTTGATAAACCTATTTATGTAGGGGCTGTGATATTGGAATTGGCCAAATTACATATGTTAACATTGTATTATGATGTGTTGAAACCTTTTTATGGTGATAATATAAAATTGATGTACATGGACACGGATAGTTTTATTCTTGATATTAAAACAGAAGATGTTTATCAAGATATGTCACAGCCTGAATTGTTTAAATATTTTGATACCAGTGAACATACAATAATTCAACCCCACAACAAAAAGGTGCCTGGCAAGTTAAAAGATGAGACACTTGGTGATGTTATTGTGGCATTTGCTGGGTTAAGTGCCAAGATGTACAGTTTTAAAACATGTGGTGGTGTTGCTGCCAAAAAGGCCAAGGGTATTGGCAAAGTAACTGTGGAAAAAGAGCTTGAATTTGAAGATTATAAAAATTGCATCAAATCCCAGAGTTTAATCAAAACATCAGAATCCAGAATTCAGAGTGTGGATCACTTATTGACTAGCAATATTGTAAGAAAAGTGGCTCTGGACCCACATGATGATAAGAGATGCATTTTATCATGTGGCATACATACTTTACCATGGGGTCATTGTGATTTGAAAAATGGCAATCAATGCCCAATTACAGAGCATGATTTGAAATAAATAAACATGCCTATGAACTTATTTGGGTTCAAAAAACAGGCTATTATGGAGCTGCCAACACCACAACCCTCTTCTGATATGCTGTCTAAACTGAGTGGTTTCTTAATTATTCATCTGAACAGCATACTTACAGATGTTGATGATGAAACAGGTAAAACATTGTACATATTTAACAATAATTTAAATCATTACCAATTACCTGTAGGTGGGCAATTGCAATTTATTACAACCCCTGAGGGTGATGTTAAAATTTCAATAGGGAGAAATATTTATAGAATTAAGCACTCAAACATGATTTCTGGCACTGTATATACTGTTTCTGCTGGTGACTGCTTATATATTGAGGTCCCTGGATCTTATGACAAGCTTATACCCTTTTTTATAGAATTAAGAATCAGATATTCAATAATAAATAACCACTAAAACAAAAATGCCTAATGATATATTTGGCCATACAAGGCATGAAGATC
Source organism: Lepisma saccharinum (assembly GCF_977018435.1). NCBI lineage: Eukaryota > Metazoa > Arthropoda > Insecta > Zygentoma > Lepismatidae > Lepisma > Lepisma saccharinum. The sequence goes on along the minus strand of NC_139244.1, from coordinate 6,081,678 downwards.
ACAGTGACGAGATTCTGATGCTTGATGTCAGAGTCAAGACATTAAGAAGTGATTTACAAGCTTTACAAACCACACTCAATGCCAGTCTTCAATTAGAAATTACAAATTTACAATCACAATGCATGGACCCTCTTCTTAAAATTGATTCTGAACTCAAATTATTGCTTCAGAAATATACTGATCTGGCAACATTGGATAATTTTCAAAGTTTGGAAGAAGCTGTAGCAGCTCTTCAAGCCAAATTTAAGACCCAGGCCACCAACTCTGAGCAATTGAAACAGCAATTAGAAGAGCAGATAAATAATGTCCAGGCACAGCTCCAAACAATTGTCAAAAGCATAAAATCACAAGAAGATTTTGATCTAGTGATTTCCACTCTAAAAGAACAGATTCAATCACTCCAAATACCTAATCTGGACCCTCTGAACAATGCCATAGCTGAGGTTAAAGAAAAAATTGAGACACTTGAAAATTTTATGAACAACTTGCCATCTTCTGATGCTTTGAGTGCAATAACTCGGAGTGTTGCCAACATTAAGCTGCAACTTGAAACATATGAAGATTTTGGAAAAATTCAAAGTACCATAACCCATCTTGAGGGTACAATAGCAGCAGTGCAAAGTGATTTGACAAATATACAAGAATCCCGCCTGCCCGGTATTGTAGATACCCTTGTTAGTGTCCAGGAACAAATCACAAAGCTTGAAAACCTCAACACTGAATCTGAGCTATCTCATTTTCATCACTTGATTGATGATATCCAAACAAAACTTGAAATTTTACAACAATCAACACCCACTCAGGCAGATATAGCCCTGCTCCAAAATGCTATGCAAAATGTGGCTGATGCTTCTGAATTAAATGATGTGAAATTGGCACTTGAATCTTTGCAAAATACTGTATCAAATCTGCCTACATCACAGGAACTTAAAAATATAAAGAGGGCAGTGAATCGCATATTGAAATCAGAAGATATCAAGAATATCCAAGCAGAGATCAAACATCTCACTCAGACAGTGGCCACTCTTCCAACCAATCAACATATTAATGAACTGCATGCCCTGTTTGAGGATATCAGAAGACAGGTCCATGATCTTACTGCTCAAAATTCAAAATTGGCAGTTGTTGAAAATTTGCAACAAATTGTAGCTAATATCAAGCAACAGCTAGGGACCATGGAATCCAATCAAGCAAATGCTCTGTCTGTTTTTGCCACCCAGCTTCAAGAGATTGTGCAACAATACAAGAAACTTATTGTGGACATAAAAATCAAGCCAGGCCATGATGATGTTGTTAGGACCATCAATGAGCACCTTGAATCTGTAACAAGCAGATTGCTTACAGCAGAAAAGGAAATAACAGGCATAATCGAGAATCCAAAACATACAGTAATTCTTGAATTGTACAGCATCCCCAACAAAGAATATGATTCACCATTTACACCAGGTGGCAAAATATATATGCTGTCCCCTGCACAATTTTATTACCAGTTTTTTGTTGGGGGCACACTGAGACCAATCAAGATCAAATATTGGCTTCAACCACAGGCACACCACTACCCCACCTTATCAATAACAAATGCTGATAACAAAGTGAAAATCACCAGTGTAGAATTGGAGGATTTTACTGATCCCAATACATTAGAAACAGCCTATGCTGAAGATGATGGATCTCTGGAATTTAAAATACAAATTGGAGACAAATTATATTTAGAAAATCCTGCAGTCTCAGCTGCTGAACACCCCATAGTTGCAATATTCTTGTTTACATATTATGTCTAGTTCATCAACAATAATTTCTCTAGACATAATATGTAACTGGTATCAAAATATTTAAACAATTCAGGCTGTGACATATCTTGATAAACATCTTCTGTTTTAATATCAAGAATAAAACTATCCGTGTCCATGTACATCAATTTTATATTATCACCATAAAAAGGTTTCAACACATCATAATACAATGTTAACATATGTAATTTGGCCAATTCCAATATCACAGCCCCTACATAAATAGGTTTATCAAACTTAATCTTTGTTTTTTTCATGTTGAAAAGTGCCATATTTTCATCATAAATTCTTCTGTAATTGAAATTAGGCTTTGCAACCAATTTTTTGCTCAGGCTGGGGTCAGTAATTATTTTAACATCGGTATGTTTTCTGACATTTTCTATAGTTTTGCCATACACAGAATTAACCATCAATTTAAACAAGCCCTTATCAAATTGGCTCTTTGCAGATGTTCGAAGCTCTGTATTTGTATCAATGTATGGTTTCAACCATTCTGAGTGCCTGAACCTCAAAACTTTTCCAATTTTGGTCACTTGAACACCATGTTTCATCAGGAACTGGAGGTTTTTGTAATATATAACATAACCCTGTTTTGGCTCCAGTGTCATCATGAGCTTCTTCTGTTTAGAGCCAGGTGAGCACTGAACCTCGGGAATTGGGGGCAGATCAGAAAATTTATTGTGTAAATTATCTGGAATTGTCAGATCAACCTCTAAGAAGAGGCCATAGTCACTGTCATCAAAATCCTTAAGATCTTCAATATTGAAATCTTCAACCCATTCAAGCCCTGCATATGGCAGTTTTTGCATCATGGCATGACCATAGAGGCTGTTTGCATCTACATACACTATATAATTTGATGGCCGTGCTGGATCATAATTGGGAATATGCTTGTTATTTGCTCTGGCATATCTCTGGGAACATTGCACCATCCCTCCTCTTATACATTTCTCCAAAAACAGATACGTATCTTGATCTTGGATCTGATCCAATGGCTTTTTGGTGTTGAAAAACATTGCGGCCCATGCTAGACCTGGGGCACTGAAAAAATATATTGGATCCAGTTTATAATTTTGCATAGAAGATTTTCTGAATGCCTGAAGTATATCAGCTAAGAGGGTCACATCAAGTTTCAAATATGCCATGTGATAATCACCAAATGTCTTGCATTTTAAATTGTTCCACATCAATTGGGCATGGTGATAATCTTCATCAGTGATTCCAGATCCTCTGACTTTGCTGTAAAATGCTTGTTGTGGTGGCAGAGCACACTCATCAAATTTAGAAAAATCTGTAACATAATCATATGGATATACACCCATCCGCCTAATTAATTTCAGGTCCTGATTTGGAAACAAGGCACGTGTGATTTTGAATTGATCATCAGATAATTGAGTGGCCAGTGTAGCCAGGCTAGCAGATAAAATTCTGTAAGAATCAAGAAATCTTATGTGAATAGGAACACTATTAACTTTAATTATTTTGCTAATAGATATATATTTCTCATCATTTTCAGCTAAAATATTTAAATTCTGCTTGTCAAACCCCTCATATCTGATCAGATGATGGAAATCATAATTGGATGCACCATGGCAAAATATGGGGACAAATCTTGGTCTCTTGATCTTAATATTACAGCTATTACACAGGGCCATTAAGAATTTACCATCTGTATGAGAATGGTGTTTCACCTTGATATTTGTATCTGAAAATTCAGAATCACATACCGGGCATTTTTCTGCATTGTTGAAATCTTCAATCTGTTTCTCTGTTAAAGGCAACATAGGTTTTGATTTTAATAAGATATTAGATGCTATGTCATGGCACTCATTTTCTATTCTATGTGCAAATATTTTGATGGCATCTGGTCCCATGTATAAGTGTGGCTCACTAGCTACACCATCCCGTATAACTATATAACAAAAGCTGGAAGGTTCATGTAGCTGGTATGGTGTAATTGAAGATTCTTCAGGATCTGGATTGCAGAATGCAAGAGGTTTGAGATTTGATTCAAAATCACAGACAATATATGCTGGGTGTTCCGACAAGGCTTCAAACTTTTTGAATTTGCAATTTTCACTTGGATTAGGCATCACCATATGAACAGGTTTATGGTTGCCACAGTATTTCAGATGCTCAATTAACTTGTTTTTGGCAATTTCTGCATTCACTTTACAAACCCCATTTATTATTTTTTTACCATCAAATACACATAAACATCTTCTGCACAACTTGAATATTGTATTGGATTTGTCTAGTTGTGTTCTCACTAAAGCTTCAAGACTGTGTATCAGAGTGTAATGATATGTGCCATCCCCTTCAATTAAGAGCAGATCAATCGGAACAGCAGAATCATCATCAATTATACTAATTCTGAGAGGTTCTATCAAGCAATTGCCACGGCCAGTGGAACAAATAAATACATTAATAGATAATTGTTTGCCATTGATATGCTTGGCCCTTTTTTCAAATGTATCAATATTCTGAACAGACATTGGATATTCTAAACCCTCCATTGCCTCATCAAAATCATGTTCATGTTGTTTGTAATAATTTATTCTCTCAGGATGCCTTGAAACTGGATACAAAGCAGCTAAAATACACCACAAAAAGCATTTCTGGTCGGTATTTTTTATATTAACCACGGCTTGTTTGTTTTTAATATTGGCAGGTAATGGCAAATATGTAGATCCTTGTAATGGGCTGAATTCAGAAATATTAACATATAACTTGTGTGGAGAACCGCATAGGCTCCATCCAGACTCTTTTCCAGCAAATTCAGAGTGTTTAATATTCAATTGTTCCATCAACCTGCTTATTATTCTGTCCGAATTTGCATTTGAATATACCGGTACAGTTTCTGTTATGTGGGGCTGTGTAAATTTTGTGCCATTTGGTTTCTTATATTGTGTAAACAATTTGAGGGACAGCTTATAAGAGCCATTTTGTGCATTTAAAATTGCCTGCAGATCAGAATTTATACTGTTCAAAAAATTCTCAATGCCACATCTTGGCTCTGATACAAACCGATAATCTCTTAATTGGGCATTAAAACTGCTATGGATAGTTCATAGCGTGGCTGCTTTGCAGGTCCAGCATTAACAGGTGCTTCATGCTTCCTTTTCAGACCAGATGTAGATGGTTGCGGGGGCAATGCTGATGACTGTACATAAGAATTACACCTATGCCATTTGTAATATGCCTTGCTTAATATTTTATGGCATCTTGGGCACATTTTTGTGGCCTTTCTGCTTTTCTTACGGTTGCAAATATGCCGGTGCCTAGCCCAATGAGAACTAGATATATTTTTATTACACTGATTGCAATATTTTTGATTTGGCATTTTTGTTGTTTATTTATATAAAATTTCCTGGTCCGAAAAAACAGAACTATGGACAATATGTCAAAACAATTATAACAGCAGTTAATGGCTGAGCTGGTGCTTTTATACCCAAACAACAGCAAAACCTAGGCTCGGGTGATCCCGAAATATAAAATAATTTTGCTTTTTTATGCTGTTGTATAACACTTTTACCAGGTTTAAGATCTGGGAGCTATCAACTAGCAATAATTATTCTCAAAATCTCACATATGGAGATATTATTTTGCAACATGTATTTCAATCTCATATTTTACCAAAATTCAAACCCGAGCCTCCCGATTACAAGACAACAATATTAACATTTTGCCATCAGGATAGGCTTCACATTTTATCAGGATTCAAACCCGAGCCTCCCGATTACAAGACAACAATATTAACATTTTGCCATCAGGAGAGGCTTCACATTTTATCAGGATTCAAACCCGAGCCTCCCGATTACAAGGCAATAAAAACCATGGGGCTATGCACCACACTCCACTGGGCCTCAGAACCCAGTAGCTATAAGCTTTATATTAATATACATGGCAGAATCAATCTGAGGGGGGGGGATCACCATTTCTACACTAGAATTCAATTCCTGGGATTTTGACAGAAAAACACACTATAAGCAATAAGATCATATGGGAACTTGGCATAGTTTTAAGTATAAGCAAATCTGTCTGAGGGGCTTCACCCTTTCTACACTAGAATTCAAAATTCTTAAAATTAAGAGCATATCACACTGGAAGAATTGGGGTATAGGCCCCTCTTGGCATTGTTTTAAGTGTAAGCAAATCGGATTGTTCAATCAAATAGCCTCTCCTTTTCTACACTTGTAAGTGGTCCTCATCCTATATACTTTTATACTACTGTCATCTTTTCCCAAAGTAAGGTTATTGCAGCATGCCACCGCAATAGCGTCGGCCGCTTGCCGGCCCAGTCATGCAACAGGTACGGCAAATTGCGTAACAGATAGCCCGTTACACAAACCGCTTGTTTTGTAATGTTTCCACTTTTCACAATTATAGTTACAATTACAACTTAAATAAGCACGTACCTTGTCAAAAGGATGCTGGAAAAGGTGTCCTCTAAAATACAAATATTTCTGGCACTTTATTTTTGACATGTAATCTTTCTTAGACACCGCGAGAGCGTCGGCTGCTTACCGGCCTTGTCATGCATCAGGTGCCGCCAAATTGCGTAACAGATAGTCCGTAACAGAAACCGCTTGTTTTGTAATGTTTCCACTTTTCACAATTACAGTTACAATTACAACCTTATTTCAGACATCTAATCTTTCTTAGACATCTCTACTTTATCCTCGGTTGACAGAAAGGGAAGACAGCATCGCGGCGCATAAAGCAAACCGAAAGTGTAAAATTATATTTAAAACTAATAATAATGATGATCACTAACCTTCTGTGTTATAAATGATGTTGAAAATGACCTCCTTCAACACCAATACATTTCCGGCATCTGCGTATGAAATTCCTCTGAACATCCATAAGCTCCTCAGGTGTGATTCTGGCAATTTCTCTTCTTATATTTTCTTTTAAATCCTCTATTGTACGCGGGTTATTCTGATACACTTTGTTTTTTAATGTTCCCCATAAATAATAATCACAAGGAGTAAGATCGGGGCTACGAGAGGGCCACAACTCAGTACTGATAATTCTGTCCTCAAAAATCTCGGCAATAAAATTAAGTGATTCATAAGCAGTGTGAGCAGTAGCAGAGTCCTGCTGAAAAAATGACTGCTGGCATTCAATGTCCGTTAATTGTTCAAAAAAAGGTTGTAGTATGTCTCTTCGATACCTTTCACCATTGATAGTACCTTCATAAAAAATAGGCCCTATTATTCTGTGCGCATTCAAACCACACCACACACCAATTTTTGCAGGATGGAGCGGAACTTCATGCACAAGGTCAGGTTTTTCTGCGCTCCAATAGCGATTGTTTTGTGAAATAACTCGGCCATTCAATTCGAACCAAGCTTCGTCTGAAAATATGATTAATTCTGGATTTACTCTGCCAGCAACAATATTATCCAGCATCCAGTTACAGAATCGAACTCTAGTCGCGTGATCGCGCGGTTGCAATTCATGAACCACTGTAATTTTGTAGGGTTTTAATCTAAGTAATTTAGTGGCATTTCGTGCTGAGGATTTTGAAATGCCTGTTTCCTGAGCAAGCCGACGGAGGGATTTTTTTGGAGTATGTTCAAGTCGTTCACCAATTTCGTCTAGCTTTTCTTCCGTAAGAACACGTCGTCTGGAAACACGTTTCTTAGGTTCAAGAGATCCTGTCTCTCGTAATCTTTTAACGAGGTTGTAAACAGTATGTCTGTCCGGAACAGGATTGCCAGGAAATTTTCTTGCGAATCGCCTGACTACTTTTCTGCAAGAGTTCGTTTTCACGTAAGTATCGTACATAAAAACTCTTTGTTCAAGGCTATATTTGTTTGGCGGCATAACTAATGAATGAATAACAATTAACACACGATAAAGCACTAGCACTTAATAGCACACCAATAACACAGTATAAACAACACGAGTACTGATAAACGCAAACCGAAGTGAACACGTCTAAACAACTGGTAGCCGACAGCTGTCGCATTCGCGTAGTATCGAGAGGCTTCTCGCGGCTTACCACTACTCCGATAAGCCGCTGACGCTCTTGCGACATCTGAGGAATTTCGCTTCTAGCGTCGGCTCTATAGACACTGGATGGACCAAATTTTGAGGGAAGCACAACAAAAGACTACTCTATGAGGATATGTAATGCTCCTGCCGCAACTTTGAAAAAAAAAATATGGAAATTACGACGTTCAGAAATTTTGCGTAATTACGGGGAAAATAGAACTTTGGGATTTGGCCCCCGTTTCCCCCTGGACTCACAATTGTCGGAATTTACATAAAATGTTGCTTTTTGTTCATTCTTACATTTAGAATTTAAATTTCTTAAAAATATGCAGTTGTTGAGCAGTTATAGCCTTTTATATTCAGTTTATCCCATAGTAGCAAAAGGGGAAAAGTGCTTATTTCAAATGGCGCTCTCAGAAAGAAAAACTCACACAGTGTATGATCGCTACTTTACTTCAAAAATATTCACACGTTAAAATTAAGTGACACTGTTAAATAATTCGTTTATCTGCGCTTTCGTTTTGCATAATAATGTATACGTAACCTCCCCCCTCGAAAATCTTGGGCACGCCACTGACTCTAGTGTTCAAAAGAATTAATCTTGTGTTATCTGCAAAATAAGAGTCACGGTTTTGTTTATTCGAAGGCAAGACAAGAATGAAAAATTGAATCCTTTATGTTGGATGAGTCATTGCTGTCAGAAGCGATATGGGCAGAAATAAAGTGCCAGAAATATTTGTATTTTAGAGGACACCTTTTCCAGCATCCTTGCGGCAAGGTACGTGCTTATTTAAGTTGTAATTGTAACTATAATTGTGAAAAGTGGAAACATTACAAAACAAGCGGTTTGTGTAACGGGCTATCTGTTACGCAATTTGCCGGCACCTGTTGCATGACTGGGCCGGCAAGCGGCCGACGCTATTGCGGTGGCATGCTGCAATAACCTCCCTGTATATAGTTGAGAAAGTAGCGCAGTCTTCCCTCCCGAAGCTGAAAAAAGAGGGTCGTGGGCGGTCCCAACCCTGACGTCACTCACAGGACAGGGGTGACTCTGTCACTGACCTTTCCGCTTGTTATAGGATCTGCATTTGTGCGAGAGAGTGTGAAAGTGCCTTGTTTTTCCTTTTTCTGTAGCTTGTGTGATAGTGGAGAATTTTTTTTTGCAACAACAATAACATTTAAGGAAGATGCCGTGCAATTGTGCTGTTGCTTTGTGCCCGAACAACGCAAGAAATACTGTAGGTGTAAGCTACTTTTCGTTCCCAAAGGATCCGATTACGTGCAAGATATGGGTTTCAAAGTGTAAGAGGTTAGATCCTGTTAACGCCAAAACAGCGACAGTGTGCTCATCGCATTTTCTGGATTCTGATTACGAACGAAACTTAAAAGCAGAACTGCTGAGCATTGCCTGTAGACCGCAACAAAAAACGCTGTACCAAGTTTAAATTTGCCTGGTTGTGTGGTGAATTGTAGTAGCGTGCAACAGCCAAATGACATAATTGATCGAAGTGGACGTGCCAATAAACGTCAGATTAGAAAGCGAGCATTGGAAAAACTTGAAGAGTTGTCTCCTCGCAAAAGAATTTGCATGGCACATAATTCAGAGACTTTGAGTATCTGCAACAAGATAGTGAGTTCGAAACGCTGACAAAGAAATTAAAATGTGCTGGAGAACAAATAAAGAAACTGCAGACACTACATGATGAAAGTGCTAAGAAAGTAAACAAAGTAAAGAAACAATGCAATCGTTTATTACATAAAGTGAAGAATTTACAAATTAGCAATAAAAGTTTGAGGCAACAGTTAGTAAAACTTCACAAATCAAAGCAATCTGCTTTCAATGTGTCTAAGAAAGTAAGGGAAATTCTTCGACCAGTGTTTTCCTCCAACCAAATCGAATGTCTTCTTAGCCACAAAAGCAGACCGAAACTGTGGTCGAGAAGTGATATTGTAAGTGCATTAGCACTTAGGCATGTGTCAAGAAAAGCTTACACCTACATGAGGAAAAATATGAAAATCCCTCTTCCAAGCATTTCCACTTTGCGTCACTGGACAAAAAGTTTCAAGTGTAGACCAGGCCTTCTGAAAAGTGTTATTGATGTTATGAAGAGTTATGGAGAATCACTTCAACCACACCAAAAGTGCTGCGTATTATACTTCGACGAAATGAATATATACTCCAAAGTTGCGTACGATGCTGAGAGTGACACTGTCATGGGACCGTTCAAGAATGCACAGGTAAATAATTTATTACTTTACTTACAAGTAGAATTAACAAGTTATTTATATAATGTTAGAACGTAACAGAAGTCAAATTCTAGCATAACGAATGAGCAAGTAATCATTTTCATTCATTCATCATTGAGAGCCTTTCCGATGGCGCAGTTCTGGAGTCGTCACCTTTCAATCAAGTGGTACCTGGTTTGATTCCCGGTGGAGGCACATAGTGGTTAGGATCCCACTTTAAACTGTAGGTCCAGTCCCGATTAGCCTTACTGTGCATAAAGTGGACTTAAAACACCAAATCAATCCAAATCATTCATCATTGACTGCGGAGTTTTTCCGCTGCAACCTTCATCTTTTTCTATCTTGCGTTAGCGTGTGCGCGCGTGTATATTCTTACTGTGTTGGAAATGTGAAAAGATATAAGGTAAAATATGAATAAAATTGCTAGGGTGTGTTCACCAAAACTCAGCGTTAATTTTTTGACTGAAGTTTTTCTAATAGAAGTAAACTACTTTAAAGTCCTTAAAAAAGTGTTACATAGCATAATTAAGAATGAAAAATACATATTAAAATTTGGAAAGACACATCTCGATAGACTGTGTTATCAGGATGAAGTACTAAATTTATTAGTAGTTCATAATGAGATTATTATCAAGTATTAATACCGTAATTATTGCTCGAAACTCAACATTTTAATGACAAGATTTTAGGATTTTTTTTTTTTTTACAGGTCATTCTGGTTCGCGGGTTGTACGCCCCATGGAAACAAACTGTATACTACAACTTCGACACACAAATGACTAAGGAGATCTTATATTTAGTAATATCAGCAGTGCAAAGTGCGGGCTATGAAGTTGTTGCGTGTGTTTCCGACTTGGGAGGTGGAAATATAAGGGTTTGGCGAGAATTAGGTTTCGCTTCGAGTCATCCTTCGTTTGTGAATCCGAATGATAAGGGACGGAACATTTGGGTATTTGCAGATACTCCACACATGCTTAAATTGCTAAGAAACCATTTTATTGATAAAGGTTTAGTCTTGCCATCGCAGAATGTCGTAACAAAAAAAGTCATACAGTCAGTGTTAGATAAAAATGAAAGTGAACTTCATTTGCCTTTATCGATAACGGATGCACACATTTGCGTATCAGGTCGCGAGAGACAAAGAGTATTCTATGCCGCTCAGTTATTTTCTAGAAGGACAAGCAGTGCTATATGTTATTTATTCCCAAATGAAGTTGAAAGTGCAGAATTTTTCGCATTAATTAACAACTGGTTTGACATAATGAATTCATATGTTAAAGAGAATTTTGATGTTAAATTAAAAAGTGCTTTTGGAGTGCATCTTGGACATCAAACCAAGGTGTTAAATGAAATGAAGCAGGTCATCGAAAGTGTTCGCGTGAAAGGACATGGAAAATTGTTGCCTTTTCAGCAAGGGATGATACAATCTATCAACGCATTATTTGGGCTCTATCAGGATATGAAACAGAAACACAATATGAATTTTTTACTGACTGAAAGGTTGAATCAGGATGTAATTGAAAATCTTTTCTCGCGTCTTCGTGGCATGGGAGGTTTCTATGATCACCCTCTCCCTACAGAATTTAAAAACCGACTTAGGCTGCTGTTGTTAGGAGTGAATATAGGACAACTTCCCCTAAAAATGCCAACCAGGGATCAGTGCGAGAATGATGAATTACACAGTAGGACATACAATAGTGTTTTTAGTACGATGGTGTCTGACCTTTTACTTGACAAAGAGGAAGGCGAATCAAAGACGAAGGATAACACCGATGGCAGCGAACTCCAGTTTCCAACAGAGTGCAGTGACAACGAAGCCCACGACTGTTCCAAGGAAGGTTTATATTATATCGCAGGTTTCATTGCGCAAAAGTGTCGGCATTTAGATAAAGATTTTGGTTCTCGTACGGACAGTCTTCCTCCCGTTCGTCAAAAAGAGAAAAAATGGGTTGACATAGTGTCGCGTGGTGGACTGTATAAACCTACTGAAGATTTTTTCCAAATCATTGAACAAATGGAAAATGCATTTTGTTTATACAATCCTCCTGGTGATTTAAGCAGGGAATGTGGAGTAATGAAAGCAATGAGGAAATTATTACTTTTCAGGTTTGCTATGATAAAGAAGGAAATTATAGATTTATTTGTCAAAACTCGGACATACATTCGTATCAGGCATTTAAATTCGAAAATTAAACACAATCAAAATCTGCTCAAGAAAGGTAAAAAATGGTTGCTATCTAATTAATGCCAACCTGTAGTCAGGCATGACTAACTTTGGAGCGGGAACTTGTGATCTAATGCTTCTTTCCTGGACATGGTAAGTCACATTTATAAATTAATTTTAACTTGTGCATGGTAGTATATTTTCTTTCATTTGTATTTACATTTTGGTATTTTGATATTGTAATGTCTCGGCCCCAGTGATTTATTCACTAACTTCGCCCTAACACTCCACACAGTTTTTAAAAAAGGACAACTTTGTGGTTATTTTGGCTCTAAGTATACCTTTTCACCCCCATAAACACGAACTTACACCCCTAAAAGAGAAAATTCTGAATAGACCTCTGCTCCACTCCCGAGCCAGCTTTCCCGCTTTTCATTACATGTTAATTATATTGATAGTTAACCTTCGGCGACACAGTTTACTAGATATAGTCTGCTCTATACATATACATTTACTTACACACACACGCTAGAACATTCAATCGATTTTTAAGACAAATTTATTTCCAAAAACACGGAAGAAGTATATATGAATTCCTATGCCGTTGCTTGTGTTCGTCTTTGACATGTCCTGTGTCTGACGTCATCCGTGGAGGTTTACGAATGGTTCCGAACTTTTCCGAACGCCAGACTGCACCTCCCTTTTCCTGCCTTTGACTTTCCGTTCCATAGGAATACTGGGCCAAAGGGGGGGCCAACCCTCCCCCGGCCCCGGACACGCCTCTGTATTTCACTTTATTACTTAAATATTATGTATATACTCAGTGGCGTGCCCAAGGGGGGTTGATGGGGGTTATAACCCCCCCCCCTTCGCACAGTATTCCTAAAAAAAGAACGTCAAAGGTAGGAAAATATGACAAAATAAGGGCTGACTACTAAGAAAAAGTATACATAACCCCTCCCTTGCGAAAATCCTGGACACGCCACTGTATATACTCTTTCTGCTGCAATGATTCTGATTCCATCGCTTAATTTCTATCTCCAAACTGATATATCCTTCCTTCCCATGATGAATAAAATTAAGGAAATAGGTTGGTATCACTTTCGGTCGTTTCAGAGATTTCCAAAGTGATCTTGCGTGGATGCTTTCCAGTTGTGGAAAGAGCGTGGGAGTGTCTTCACGTTTTGAGAACCTTGAGGACCTAAGATTTGTTGAATTGTTCGATAGCGGGAAATTTCCTATATATGTAAAGGAGTTTGGAATTTATTGTCGTGAGTACATCGTCTATGCATGTGTTTCTTTGGTTTGAAATGAAATTTTTAAAGTTTGTGTTTAACTTTTTATTTTAATGTTTGACTCCGAATGCGATTTTTAGGGTGCCCACAAATCCTAAATTACAATCACGCAGTGTAAATTAAATAAATGAGTTATTTTACCTAAATCCGTTTGGTCACCGTTTGCCCACATTAAAAAATAATGAACAAATAAAAGTACTAATAAATAAATAAGAAATTACGTACCCCTTTAGTCGTATGCGGAAAGTTCGCATATGTAAGACGTTTACTACCATACGAATAACGTTACCTGGAATTTCGAAAGTAAATGTGACGTTTGAGGATCATATGGTTTATTTTTAGAACCGTCACTTTATTATGATATTTTGACAAATCCAGCGACCGACCCAATGAGGCTATAAACCTTTAATCCCCCTCTTGGCGTGCCATTGTACTACACGTTTTGTTGTACTGAAACATTGCTTGCCTCCTTTGTACGACTACGCTTCGCTACTGCTTGACTCGGACTGTCTTCTCAGCAACGCACGTCAACCGTTCCCCAGAAAAGACGTTAACGTTTCTTGCCGCCTTTTTCCCCCAGCGAGGGCGGGTCAACTTTTATAAGGGGTGCGTCAAGATCGGTTACAAAGTCATGTGGAACTTGGAAAGAGGCCCAGAAATAAAAATAAACCAAACTTTAAACTAAATAAATGTGCATTGCACTGTACCTCCAAGGAGAAAAATCAATCGCTGCCCCTGCTCTTTATCAACGAAACAAGCACACTCTTCTCTGTAGCTGTCACCTCACCGCATGCAGCCAACGCGATATTCAGGTATTGTGAGGGGGAAGAAGTGGAGAGGGAAGGGAAGAAGCACGCAAGCAGCGCTTGTCCACGTTAAAATCTTCCTTCGCTGATGCGGTCCATCCGACAGCTTGCTCTGCGACGACATTAATGAGCGTTTGTACATTCTAATTTCTTCATATACGTAGAAGTATTTATTTTACTCGAGAGGGCTCAACTAAGCTTATATTACATTTCTTGGATCTGAAGTGAAAGAAAGTAATAATTATTTTCCCACAATTGACGCATGCGCCCAGAAGACACACAATACAGTAGTGGTATTTACGGTAGGGACAGTGCCGGAAAGGAAGAGCCTTCCTCAAGCAGCTTTGGCCATACTTAAAACTTGCTCAACATGAGCATATGAGCTTTTTGCTCTAGTGTGGAACCCTGCCTAACCCAAGAATTTTGGAAAAATGCCCTCGGGAATTTTTCGGAAAAGAAGAGCTCCCTCAGATTGATTTGTCTATACTTAAAACTATGGCAAGTTCTCTTATCATCTTATTGTTTATAGTATGTTTTTCTGTCAAAATCCCAGGAATCTTGAATTGATATTTATTGGGTTCTGAGACCCAGTGGAGTGTGGTGCATGGTTTTTATTGCCCTGTAATCGGGAGGCTCGGGTTTGAATCCTGGTAAAATGTGAAGCCTCCCCTGATGGCAAAATATTAATATTATTGTCTTGTAATCAGGAGGTTTTTGGGTTTGAGTCCTGATAGATTGAAATACATGTTGCAAAATAATATCTCCATACGTGAGATTTTGAGAATAATTATTCCTAGTTGATATACAACTCCCAGATCTGAAACCTGGTAAAAAGTGTTGTTCAACAGAGCAAAATTATTCTCTATTGGGAACCACCCGCTCAGCCATACAATAGGGGAAAAGCGGGCAAACATAATTAATTGTTTGCATGTCTTGCCGGCACGCAAGAGATATAATCTACACAGCTAGAAGGGAACATTAATGATTTTTCTGTGCGATTCACTGAAGGGGCCATTAATCTTTCTGTGCGACAGGGGAAAAAGTGTAACATGTCTGCAACATGTAAAAGTGTAACAAAGATTATTGAGATAAAAATACATATTTTCACACAGTGGCAATGAACTGCCCCCCTTCATGCTGAAAGCAATTCTATTCTGATAATATGAGCCTAGGCAAAGACTTAGAAAATATTATGACAGTTCAAAATCCAATTTTGTCTGTATTAAGGTCTCAGAACCCAGTAAAATGTGGGCATATTCCATATTGAGAAGTGTTAATATTGTTGCATTGTAATCAGGGGCTTTGGGTTCGAGTCCTGATATAAGATTGAAATATATACAACTGCCCACACATAAGATATTCACTGCTAGCTGATATACAGTTGAGGTTTGTGTGTTGTATAACAGCATAATAGAAGCAAATATCTTCTAGAATTGCTCTGTGACTCTCTCATTTCTTACATCATAAAGATAAGATTTTTCCCCTATGAGAATAACACTACATATGGTGTCATCAGGTAATGCCTCATGGAATTCACAGATAATTTTAATGTTTGTCCTGTCATTCACCACAACTTGTTTCCTTTTTGAGGTGTTGATTACAAACATGGGTCTCTGTGTCTTGAATTCATCTGGTGTGTAATATATGTCAGTATTGCCAGTAGTGACCCTTTTGAAAGCTGAAAATGCCTCATATAATTTGAGGAAATCATCCTTGGACATGTCTAAATTGTAATTTTCTCTAGGAAAAACCTCATTTCTGCCATTTTTAAGATATATGTTCTTGATGTTGCAGTTATCAAATCTACTTGAATTTTTTTCCTGATTATTGTGTCTCCTAGTCTGAAACAGTACCACCACAAAATCAGGCATGTCATATTGAATACTGGAGAATGAATTTGTAGCATCAAACTCATAATATGTGCCAGTTGCGGGCTTCTGTACAGATTGATATGTATAAAATTGCAGAGGAATCTGTGGATTTTTTATTATATCAGCTTTGTATTTAAGAGCATAACTGGCCTCATATTCAACAACAGGGATTCTTAACTCCATAGTCTGAATAATGCATTTGCCTGCATCTGGTAAGGTATTAGGCAGAGCTTCCCCTGTAGAGTTTAATGTGCTGTACCTCATCAAAGCATTATTATCATTTGCAGCTCTTCTAAATGTAATTCTTAAACCACCCTTCCACATAATATCTTTGTAATCTGAGAAGAATCCTGGCAACAGGCGCATGGGAAACAGCACTGTGTGATTTTTAGATAATATCTTATCACCAGCCTCAAATCCACCTATTTGGTAGTAAGAAGCCTCGGTTTTGGATAATTTTAGTGTGGCCAAAGCTGTGGAGGTAATGCCGGGATAATCCACTCTGTTTATAACAACACCATGTTTTCTGATCTCAATTTCAGAGAATAGATGCGGCACAAAATTGTCCACCAATCTTATATTTGAATTTGCCGGATAATCTGTTCCATCGAGCTTTACAACATCAAATTTGATGTATAGATCTGCTCTGTGGGGGTGTATAAATCCATCCCCTACATCAAGATCAACCTCAATTTCTGTGTTGGGTTGATTTAAATTTGCAAATGTCCTCCTGTTTGGAGGGAATGACTGTAGCTCATAACTCTCAATATTTTGCATTGTATGTATTTTTATTTAAATATTAATCTCTATGATAGCAGTTGTTGTGGCTCCAGCAAAATCAACTAATTCTTCTTTTTCATTAGTGACCATCAATTCAATATTATCTATTCTGTTATGACACACAGGAAAATATAATGTTGGGGATGGATTGTAGATGATTGGCTCCATAAATTCAGAATTAGGTTTGAATGTTGCAATGATGCCAGTTTGTTTGTGAGTGCCTATGCCATTTGATTTGGTGATCATACCCTCGGCCACATTACAGTGAATATTTAGAGTCTCTATGGCTAAGAATTTGGGTATATTCATAGCAGTGTGTTTGATGGCCGCTTCAAGTTTTGTGTTGTTCTCAAAGCCTAACAGCTCTCCTATAGTACCCAGATCCACTGTTTCTGTAGCAGATACAATCTCTACTCTGTGAGTGACAGAATTTTGACTTAACACTACACCTCTGGGTAATTGAGCATTTAGAGTGGATAGATTATATTGCCCTGGAGTGATGACAATTTTTTGATCCCCTACTGCAATTTTGTTGTTGTGGTGTGTAATATTAGGGATCAAGTACATGCCATAAAATGCTCTGAGAGCTATTGTTTTGGGATACACTATGTCATCATGCAATTTGAGTTTCAATATTGAATTTTGGCTGGTGAGATGGAATACCCCCATGATGTTTCAGATACCACAAGGCTTTTTGAAAATTTTCAATTGATGGTTTATTTATTTGAGACATATATCTAAGAACAGATAAACACAAATGTCCGCAATTAACATCTTTGAAATTTTGAACACGGGCATTATTGTAATAAAGATTAGCTGAATTTAGATATTTTATTAAATTTTCAGGTGGAACACCTCCAAATGAATCAAACACAAATGCCTCATTGTTTAAATATTTAAGATAACAGATCCAGTGAGTGCCCTGATTTTTGTACTTATCCAAATTAACAATGCCACACTCTTTGTTGAGTGGTTGCTCCGGTAAAGAATCAGACATGTACACACCTCTAAAATTTTTGATGCCCAGTGGCTTGATTAAAGCTTCAATATCTTGGTTTGTAAGCGGCTCTTGTTTTTTTTAAACTTATTCATGGCTCTCTTAACACCTTTGCCCTGTTTCTCCATGGCCAGGTTATGGCGCCTCTGCTCATCTAATTCTGCCCTATTTTTCTTGGCATCTATTACTGTTTTTGCTATGGCAGCTGATCCCCCGGCCAAGCTCCCAACAGCCCCAAGTTCTGCTAAGATGGCAGGGATGGTAAATATGAAACCCCCCACATGTGATTTTTTTCTTGATTGCTGTAATTTTTTTAATTGGGGGGTGCTAAGCAACAATTTCATACCATGTCCCTTGGCAATACAAGAGCTTTTTTTCTTGCGCTGCTTTTTGGTCAAGAGACTGTCAATAGTTTTAAGAGATTTGAGACCTGCATAAGGTATTTGATACATAACACCCTTGGCCTTCATTGTAGGTTTATTATATACATATTCAGAACCCCCACTCCAGTTTTTGTTTGGTGCTCATAGCTATGGTGGTTCCCAATGCTGCTATTTTTTCACTCAAAGATGCATCTTTGCTTACAAATCTACCAAATGCAGCCTCTTCTAATTTCTTGTCTGCAACATGTCTCTTGTCAAGATCAGAATGTGTGTTGTATGCTATGTCATGGTCTCTACAAGCAGCATCTAGGGGATTTACACCAGGATCCCCTCTGTTTAATCTATGATCCAATTTTGTGCCTGGACCACAATACTGATAGCCTGGAATATGTAGTTCAAATGGCAGCTTGTTTATAATGTCATTAACTAGGCCCCGACCCTCAGAAATATTCCAAAATTTAGGTGGTAGAGTATTAATAATTTTTATGAGATATCCAATCCCCTTAGTGTCATTCACTATAAAATTAGATAATTTTGTGCTTATCATGTCCATAATTCCAACTTTTTCATTGTAAAAATTGTGGTTCCCAGCATTTTCCTCCCCAGCTATCACCAATAACCTATCTACAAGTTTCCTGACATCATCAACCCACACAAATTCTTTAGGCAGGGTGTTGTATTGTTTGATTCCACTGCCAGTCTTGATCTGTGACCATATAGGCTTGATTAAATTATTGTATTTTGCCCCACTGCTCGACTTAACCCTTTTTTGTGTGGGATCATTGTTCTGGTATAGAGCATCTGATTTTATTAATATTTCTTTGTAATGTTCATAATCTTGATCTGTATAGCTGCCAGGCCTTTTCCTAGTCATCAGTTCCCACAACCCAGGTGTTCCGGGGTACTTAACAAAAGCACCTTTTTCTCCGAGACGAGATTCTGAATAAACAATCAGATCATCCCCCATAAATGTTACTCTGAAATTGCCAATTCTATGTATGATGCTCCCATCAAGCTCTGTGTCAGCATATAAGCCAAACACCTCATCTTTGTTGTCTTTAGGTGTGGTTAAATATTTTTGTGCAAGAAGACCCAATTCAATAGGATCCTGTGTAGCTTCAATTCTTCTAGGAGCAATAGGACTAGGTGTATGAATACTGGAAAGTGGGGTGAATGGATAATCTAATATGTTCCTAGCAGCTACAGGTACAAGCTCTGTGATCAAATTTTGATTCTGCTGTGTAACAGTTTTGATATTCTTACCTAAATTATTAATAGCATCAATTACAGGCTGTTCTGTTTGTTTGTGTTTTTCATAAATTCCCCGGTTCTCTGATTTCCATCCCTTAAATCTTTATACAAGATAATCTCTTAACTTAAGATCATCAATGATTGGCCTTTTCATGGTTATTTATATATGTTTCAACGTCTAGAAAATCGTTGATTTTATTTCTGTATTTGCCGCTATTGGGTTTTCTTGTCATATCAATTGTGACAAACCCATAACTGTCCTGGTTCCAGCACCTACTGCAAAATTTAGAAAAATCATTGTAGCTCAAGTCCCCACCTACATATTCATCATGTATGTGTTTGAGGTTGGTATGATCTTGATGAAACACACATATAAAATTGCTGTTGTCTCGGATCAGCTGCTTCGGTATTTTTGAAAAAGTCTGTGCCAGGTAGAAGCAATCAATGTTTTTGTGCCGCCCCTGTGTAAAAAAATTTCTAACCTTGTTTTGATTATCCAATATAATGTCATCAAACACAACAACAGAATTATCGAGACATTCGTGAAGTGGCTTAACATCTGGTTCAAAAGTGGCTATATCCAGTCCATCATATAGCTTCATCAGCTGCTGATATTTTAATTGTTCCAAGCTCTTAGAGAAGATATACAAGTGCCTGTTTTTCCAGTCTAACCAGTTGGGTGCCAATAAAAAATTATCAACCATTAGTGTAGTTTTACCACAAGCAGATGGCCCAACAATAAGACACCTAATATTTTCAGGCAGCAAGTTGCCATTTTTTTTATTCTGCTGTTCAGGTTCTGGCAGCCTTTTTATAACATCCCAGGTGCTCATATTATTATTTTGTTTGCATCGATCCAGCTGTGTTCTGGGAGTCCCAGCCATTTGACAAATAACTTGTTGCCTTTTCTGCGGATGATTTTTTCTATGAGATATGTGTCAGGCTGTTTAGTTTTGCTGAGTTCTTGTTCATAAAACCTGCCTTTGAGAATTTCTCCTCGGTGATCTTTTATTATATATGTGTTAAGGGTCCCAGGTTTAACTTGAACCACTGTAAATAATTCAGTGCTCCAGTTTCTTGTAAAGCCTCTTTTGAATAAGTGCTTATATTTGCTGATTCTTACTTGATCACCCACCCTGTATTTGGCCTTTCTTGTTGTTGGCTGGTATCTAGGATAATAAACAGTTCTGATCAATTTTTGCTCATCAGATGAAGTTACTTCAGAGGGTTTCATGTTGATTGTGGAATGGACCGAGTTGTTATATTTATGTAGAAGTTCTGGAAGAATATTAATCCATTTATAATTACCTTGGAGGGTAAATTGTTTATACATAAGATTTTTTAAGGTTCTGTTGAATCTCTCTACAATTGAGGCTTTGAGATCACTGTAACTCGAATAATGTTTTATTGCCTGGCTTTTAATAAATTGTTGAAACACTGAATTATAAAATTCTTTGCCATTATCTGTTTGCAAATAGCGCGGGGATCTTCCACTCTGATTGATGATTGTCCTGAAGGCTTCTGTAACACATGTTCCAGTCTTGGATTTGAGTGGCACAGCCCAGGCAAATTTTGAAAATGTGTCTATTACAGTGAGTAGATACTTGTAGCCCTTGTTGATTTTGTCTAAGTTTTTCAACTGTCCAGTTGCCATTTCAATCAAGTCGCTCTGCCATAAATCATCTATGCCCTTTGTGACTACTGGGAGTCTCTTATAATTATGTCGGGCTTGTCTGTGTAATTCATCAACAATAATTTGTCTAGACATAATATGTAAACAAGAATATTGCAACTATAGGGTGTTCAGCAGCTGATACTGCAGGATTTTCTAAATATAATTTGTCCCCTATTTGTATTTTAAATTCCAGAGTGCCATCATCTTCAGTATAGGCTGTTTCTAATGTATTGGGGTCTGTAAAATCCTCTAACTCTACACTGGTGATTTTCACTTTGTTATCAGCATTTGTTATTGATAAGGTAGGGTAGTGGTGTACCTGTGGCTGATGCCAATATTTGATCTTGATTGGTCTCAATGTGCCCCCAACAAAAAACTGGTAATAAAATTGTGCAGGGGACAGCATATATATTTTGCCACCTGGTGTAAATGGTGAATCATATTCTTTGTTGGGGATGCTGTACAATTCAAGAATTACTGTATGTTTTGGATTCTCGATTATGCCTGTTATTTCTTTTTCTGCTGTGAGCAATCTGCTTGTTACAGATTCAAGGTGCTCATTGATGGTCCTAACAACATCATCATGGCCTGGCTTGATTTTTATGTCCACAATAAGTTTCTTGTATTGTTGCACAATTTCTTGTAGCTGGGTGGCAAAAACAGACAGAGCATTTGCTTGATTGGATTCCATGGTTCCTAGCTGTTGCTTGATATTAGCTACAATTTGTTGCAAATTTTCAACAACTGCCAATTTTGAATTTTGAGCAGTAAGATCATGGACCTGTCTTCTGATATCCTCAAACAGGGCATGCAGTTCATTAATATTTTGATTAGTTGGTAGAGTGGCCACTGTCTGAGTGAGTTGTTTGATCTCTGTCTGGATATTCTTGATATCTTCTGATTTCAATATGCGATTCACTGCTCTCTTAATATTTTTAAGTTCCTGTGATGTAGGAAGATTTGATACTGTATTTTGCAAAAATTCAAGTGCCAATTTTACATTGTTTAATTCAGAAGCATCAGCCACATTTTGCATAGCATTTTGGAGCAGGGCTATATCTGCCTGAGTGGGTGTGGATTGTTGTAAAATTTCAAGCTTTGTTTGGATATCATCGATCAAATGATGAAAATGAGATAGTTCAGATTCAGTGTTGAGGTTTTCAAGCTTTGTGATTTGGTGCTGGACACTAACAAGAGTATCTACAATCCCAGGCAGGCGAGATTCTAGTACATTTGCCAAATCACTTTGCACTGCTGCTATTGTACCTTCAAGATGGGTTATGGTACTTTGAATTTTTCCAAAATCTTCATATGTTTCAAGTTGCAGCTTAATATTTGCTACACTCCGAGTTATTGCACTCAAAGCATCAGAAGATGGCAAATTGTTCATAAAATTTTCAAGTGTCTCAATTTTTTCTTTAACCTCGGCTATGGCATTGTGCAGAGGATCCAGATTAGGTATTTGGAGTGATTGAATCTGTTCTTTTAGAGTGGAAATCACTAGATCAAAATCTTCTTGTGATTTTATGCTTTTGACAATTGTTTGGAGCTGTGCCTGGACATTATTTATTTGCTCTTCCAATTGTTGTTTCAATTGCTCAGAGTTGTTAGCCTGGGTCTTAAATTTGGCTTGAAGAGCTGCTACAGCTTCTTCTAAACTTTGAAAATTATCCAATGTTGCCAGATCAGTATATTTCTGAAGCAATAATTTGAGTTCAGAATCAATTTTAAGAAGAGGGTCCATGCATTGTGATTGTAAATTTGTAATTTCTAATTGAAGACTGGCATTGAGTGTGGTTTGTAAAGCTTGTAAATCACTTCTTAATTTCTTGACTCTGACATCAAGCATCAGAATCTCGTCACTGTGATCTTCATGCCTTGTATGGCCAAATATATCATTAGGCATTTTGTTTTAGTGGTTATTTATTATAGAGTATCTGATTCTTAATTCTATAAAAAAGGGTATAAGCTTGTCATATGATCCAGGGACCTCAATATATAAGCAGTCACCAGCAGAAACAGTATATACAGTGCCAGAAACCATGTTTGAGTGCTTAATTCTATAAATATTTCTCCCTACTGAAATCTTGACATCACCCTCAGGTGTTGTAATAAATTGCAATTGACCACCTACAGGTAATTGGTAATGATTTAAATTATTGTTAAATATGTACAATGTTTTGCCCGTTTCATCATCAACATCTGTAAATATGCTGTTCAGATGAATAATTAACAAGCCACTCAGTTTAGACAGCATATCAGGAGAGGCTTGTGGTGTTGGCAGCTCCATAATAGCCTGTTTTTTGAACCCAAATAAGTTCATAGGCATGTTTATTTATTTCAAATCATGCTCTGTAATTGGGCATTGATTGCCATTTTTCAAATCACAATGCCCCCAAGGTAAAGTATGTATGCCACATGATAAAATGCATCTCTTATCATCATGTGGGTCCAGGGCCACTTTTCTTACAATATTTGTAGTCAACAAGTGATCCTCACTCTGAATTCTATTTTCTGATGTTTTGATTAAATTCTGGGATTTGAGGCAATTTTCATAATCTTCAAATTCAAGATCTTTGTCTACAGTCACTCTGCCAATGCCCTTGGCCTTTTTGGCAGCAACACCACTACATGTTTTAAAACTATACACCTTGGCACTTAACCCAGCAAATTTCACAATAACATCACCATGTGTCTCATCTTTTAACTTGCCAGGCACCTTTTTGTTGTGGGGTTGAATTATTGTATGTTCACTGGTATCAAAGTATTGAAACAATTCAGACTGTGCAATATCTTGATAAACATCTTCTGTTTTAATATCAAGAATAAAACTATCCGTGTCCATGTATATCAGTTTTATATTATCACCATAAAAAGGTTTCAACACATCATAATACAATATTAACATATGTAATTTGGCCAATTCCAATATCACAGCCCCTACATAAATAGGTTTATCAAACTTAATCTTTGTTTTCATCATGTTGAAAAGTGCCATGTGCTCATCATAAATTCTTCTATAATTGAAGTTGGGCTTTGCAACCAATTTTTTGCTCAGGCTGGGGTCAGTAATTATTTTAACATCGGTATGTTTTCTGACATTTTCAATAGTTTTGCCATACACAGAATTCACCATCAATTTAAACAAGCCCTTATCAAATTGGCTCTTTGCAGATGTTCGAAGCTCTGTGTTTGTATCAATGTATGGTTTCAACCATTCTGAGTGCCTGAACCTCAAAACTTTTCCAATTTTGGTCACTTGAACACCATGTTTCATCAGGAACTGGAGGTTTTTGTAATATGTGACATATCCCTGTTTCGCTCCAGAGTCATCATGAGCTTCTTCTGTTTAGAGCCAGGTGAGCACTTAACCTCGGGAGTTGGGGGCAGATCAGAAAATTTCTTGTGCAAATCATCAGGAATTATCAGATCAACCTCTAAGAATAGGCCATATTCACTGTCATCAAAATTCTTAAGATCCTCAATATTCAAATCTTCAACCCATTCAAGCCCTGCATATGGCAATTTATCCATCATAGCGTGACCATAGAGGCTGTTTGCATCTACATACGTTATATAATTTGATGGCCGTGCTGGATCATAATCAGGCATATATTTGTTATTTGCTCTGGCATATCTCTGAGAACATTGCACCATCCCTCCTCTTATACATTTCTCCATAAACAGATACATATCTTGATCTTGGATTAGATCCAATTGCTTTTTGGTGTTTAAAAACGTTGCGGCCCATGCTAGGCCAGGGGCACTGTAAAAATACATTGGATCCAGTTTATAATTTTGCATAGAAGATTTTCTGAATGCCTGCAATATATCAGCTAAGAGGGTGACATCAAGTTTCAAATATGCCATGTGATAATCACCAAATGTCTTGCATTTTAAATTGTTCCACATCAATTGGGCATGGTGATAATCTTCATCAGTGATTCCAGATCCTCTGATTTTGCTGTAAAACTCTTCTTGTGGTGGCAGGGAACACTCATCAAATTTAGAAAAATCTGTAACATAGTCATATGGATATACACCCTTCCGCCTAATTAATTTCAGGTCCTGATTTGGAAACAAAGCACTTGTGGTTTTGAATTGATCATCAGATAATTGAGTGGCCAGTATGGCCAGGCTAGCAGATAAAATTCTGTAAGAATCAAGAAATCTTATGTGAATAGGAACACCATTAACTTTAATTATTTTGCTAATAGATATATATTTCTCATCATTTTCAGCTAAAATATTTAAATTCTGCTTGTCAAACCCCTCATATCTGATCAGATGATGAAAATCATAATTGGATGCTCCATGGCAAAATATGGGGACAAATCTTGGTCTCTTGATCTTAATATTACAGCTATTACACAGGGCCATTAAGAATTTACCATCTGTATGAGAATGGTGTTTCACCTTGATATTTGTATCTGAAAATTCAGAATCACATACCGGGCATTTTTCTGCATTGTTGAAATCTTCAATCTGTTCCTCTGTTAAAGGCAACATAGGCTTTGATTTTAATAAGATGTTAGATGCTATGTCACGGCACTCATTTTCTATTCTATGTGCAAATATTTTGATGGCATCTGGTCCCATGTATGAATCTTTTTTACTAACAACACCATCCTGTACAACTACATAATAAAAACTGGAAGGTTCATGTAGCTGGTATGGTGTAATTGAAGATTCTTCAGGATCTGGATTGCAGAATGCAAGAGATTTGAGGTTCGATTCAAAATCACAGACAATATATGCTGGGTGTTCCAACAAGGCTTCAAACTTTTTGAATTTGCAATTTTCACTTGGATTGGGCATCACCATATGAACAGGTTTATGGTTCCCACAGTATTTCAGATGCTCAATTAACTTGTTTTTAGCAATTTCTGCACTCTCTTCCCGAACCCCTTTCACCATTTTTTGACCATCAAATACAGTTAAGCATCTTCTGCACAACTTGAATATTGTATTGGATTTGTCTAGTTGTGTTCTCACTAAAGCTTCAAGATTATGTATCAGAGTGTAATGGTGTGTGCTATCCCCTTCAATTAAGAGCAGATCAATCGGAATAGCAGATTCATCATCAAGTGTACTGATTCTGAGAGGTGCTATCGGGCAATTGCCAGTGGAACAAATAAATACATTAATAGATAATTGTTTGCCATTGATATGCCTGGCCTTTTTTTCAAATTTATCAATATTCTGAACAGACATTGGATATTCTAAACCCTCCATTGCATCGTCAAAAAGATGTTCATGTTGTTTGTAATAAGTTATTCTCTCAGGATTCCTTGAAACTGGATACAAAGCAGCTAAAATACACCACAAAAAGCATTTCGCGTCATTATTTTTTATATTGACCACGGCTCTTTTGTTTTTGATATTAGCAGGTAATGGCACATATGTAGATCCTTGTAATGGGCTGAATTCAGAAATATTAACATATAACTTGTGTGGAGAGCCGCATAGGCTCCATCCGGACTCTTTTGCCGCAAATTCAGAGTGTTTGATATTCAGTTGATCCATCAAACTGCTTATTATTGTGTCCGAATTTGCATTTGAATATACCGGTACAGTTTCTGTTATGTGGGGCTGTGTAAATTTTGTGCCATTTGGTTTCTTATATTGTGTAAACAATTTGAGGGAGAGCTTATAAGAGCCATTTTGTGCATTAAGAATTGCCTGCAGATCAGAATTTATACTGTTCAAAAAATTCTCAATGCCACATCTTGGCTCTGATACAAACCGATAATCTCTTAATTGGGCATTAAAACTGCTATGGATAGGTTCATAGCGTGGCTGCTTTGCTGCTCTGGCATTAAGAGGTGCTTCGTGCCTTCTTTTCAGACCAGATGTAGATGGTTGTGTTGATGATTGTGCAGAGCAAGTATCTTTATGTGTATATGTGAAGTATTGCATGCTGTATTTTCTATTGCATTTGGGGCAAATTTTTGTGGGAGTTCTGTATTTGTCTGGGTTACAAATCTTTTGGTGTCTGGCCCAATTAGAGCTAGATATATTTTTATTGCACTGATTACAATATTTTTGATTCGGCATTTTTGCTGTTGTTTATTATATACAATTTCCTGGGTTTCAATTCAAAACTTTATACTGAATAAAAAATATCAGTTGGGTTCAGCTGTGTGCTTTGTATATGTGTGTATATGTGTAGGTGTGTATACACTTAATATTTTTGGCTTTGGTATTTATATAAAATTTCCTGGGTTTTAAATCTAATCTCTATGCTTATCTTATGACAGGTTGTAAAGCCAATAGCCTACAATTGGAAAAAAAAGAATAAATATTCATTCACACTGACCCAGCACAAATACCTGCACAAACATGCAGGACATGGGACAAATATAAGCTTGACTCTAAATATGAGTGGATTACAACAAATATCAGATTTTATATTGTTCAATATGAATATTTAAACCAAACAGGCCTGTAAGTATGAGAAGCACTGTATCAACACATCTGTTCTCCTCAGTCACTCTCACAATACTGGCTGATGCAATACTCGGGAATTTCTGTAAGTACTGGCACTGAGGAGAAACATGCAAAGCAAAAATCAATACTACCGTCTCGGGAATTGTACACACTGACACAGAGGAGAAACATGCAAACATATAATATAAAAAATGAGAGTGTCACGGAGCAATTCTAGAGGGGCTCTGCATATTGCATTGTTTTAATATTAGATAAGCAAATTGAACCTGGTATCCAATTAAACTTAAACCAGAAGTAAATATGTGTGTGTATGTATGGGTTTTTGCTTAATTTCTGGTGTGGCCAAAAATATATCAATTTTTGACAAATTTATGGACAAAAATCTGGCTGATGCAACTTTTGTAAGTATGCGCAAATCAATCTGAGGGAGCTCTTCTTTTCCGAAAAATTCCAGAGGGCATTTTTCCAAAATTCTTGGGTTAGGCAGGGTTCCACACTAGAGCAAAAAGCTCATATGCTCATGTTGAGCAAGTTTTAAGTATGGCCAAAGCTGCTTGAGGAAGGCTCTTCCTTTCCGGCACTGTCCCTACCGTAAATACCACTACTCAATACTAATTTTAATTATAATTACAGTATTAGTAGGATATTTAATATCATTATTATATCTGGACATGATAGCAACAAACTTGTATACCTTGAAGCCTTCAAATCTTATTATTGCAATGGAAACATATCGCTGAGCTTGAACGAAATCCAAGTTCCTCGTTTGTAGATAATATGAGAGGAGAGTTGTAATTTTAAAAATCTGTAGACACATCATTGCGAAAATGATTGTCTCGAAAGCGGTAAACTTGTTCAGATGTGCTGTGGCATCATTTCACACTTTTGTGTTGAATTCATTCGAATAGGCATGAGAAAAAGCATTGTAAAAGGATGACAAAACACAGGTATTTTTAACCCTTTCTTGATTTTTGTGAGCTTCAGTGAAGCAGACGACCAATTCTGCTCCTCCAGCTTGATGTTCCTATTGCTGCAAGTCTAACGCTGGTATTCCGCCGTAAGTAAAATTCCAGGCATTTGTGAGACTTTCAGAAACAATTGAGTTTCTTGCAACAAGGTAACATTCAGACACTTTGCTGTGTCTGTAAGCACTAAAAATTGAGTACATGAGCATAGCACCATGTGTAGGTATGTTCTGGAATAATTTCAACAAATCTTTAAATGAGAAAAATGAAGCTTTTTCTTGAGTTACAGGCAGCGTGGTATTTGTATGGGAGATTCTTTCCTCTTGTTACTGCATCTCCAAGTTGCAAATCTTTGGAATATATATATATATATATATATTTATATATATATATATATGGATGTGTGTATATGTGTGTGTTTGTTTGTTCAGCAATAACTCTCCGAACGCCTAGAGTGATTTCAACCAAACGTGGTACCTGAATCACTTGTAACCTGAAAACAAACACTGTGGGGCACCCCTAGGGTGTGGGGGTTGGGAAGGGGTGACATGTAAAAATAATCGAGAACCACCGATATTAAATTCCGCACAAGCAGACATCCGTGACTCTATGCAATCCGAACAACGATAGTGTTTCTCGGCTTGTCTAACATTCAGGCTGTGTTGCGAATGAAATCCATAGTTTCGTGACACTCCCAATGCGGTTCAACTCCAAGTTCATCACCTATCGGCATGGGGGTTTAGAGGGGGTGAAAAATAAAATGCCACAAATGACCTAGATTAGTGTCGAATCCATCGTTTTCGGAGTCGCTAAGCTAATTGGTGACATCACATTTAAAATTAGTTACATTTTACAATACAGGGTGGCCCAAAAGTAGGTATACAGTATATACCACTGTGGGCCTGGCATTGTTGTTTGTAAGTTCATTATCCTTTTCAGATATCTTGATACTATGAATGATGGCTGGTAATTTGAAAGTACACAACTTGTTGTTGTTGTTCATTAATTGTTGATGAATAAAGTCACTGTACTGTATACCTACTTTTGGGCCACCCTGTATAGTTAGAATTCATTATTTTCCTGTCTAATACAAGATTGGGATAAATAAATACCCGGGAAACGCCGGGGAATCAGCAAGTAATTTATATACCTGACTGCTTTGAAAGAAGTAACTGGACATTCCACTACCTTGCATCTATTACAAATATAACAGTACTTATAGGAAGTGCTTGTCGTTCTTAACATTAAAACAAGTAGTGAAGTATAGTTAGATAAAAAATAATCCACTTGAACAATAATTCCACATATAAAGTGGATTTTATGTTACGTGACAGCACTATACTCAATCCTCGCTTACTTGAGGCCTACGTAAGTAATTGAAAAGATAAAGCAACAAACCAATGACAGCGCCAGAGGAAGGGGGGGAGGACGCCCCTGAGGTAAACCTTGTCTACTTGACTGTTCAAGGCATCTTTTGCCGTGTGAAGAAGACGCACTCGCTAGCGAAATCTTGTCGCCCGTTTTACTTAATGTTGCGAGATCACCGAGCATTGCAAACAGTCCTAAATAATCATGTAGCAGGTCGTTAATACTTTCACAGGACAGTATATACGGCAAGACTCTATACGAATAAACCGGACACAACTCGAGGATAATCGTTAGCCCCTCTTTTTGCATTTTCAACATCACGCGAAGGTGTTTTCTAACAGTGTGAGATAATAGTTTATCGGTACCCTTGGCCCTATATACCCCCTGTAGAATGTGAAATATTTTGCATGGCTTATGAAGATTTTGTTGTTTATGAAGGTTTTCAGTTGATTTTAGCTCACGGAAATGTGTTCTTGTGAAGTAAAGTTCGTCTGTTACCTTAGCGTGGTATTTTATCGTGCAGCAGAACAGGCCGAAGGATTCGCGCAAGTGAATATAGCACCCAAAACGACTTTCCACAACAGCAGCTATAAGGTTACATAGTTAGGTTAGGATTGTTAGGTTTGGTACTGACAAGTTATTTTTGACTTGTTCTTACGCTATTTTAGTGTGCATACAAACAGTTTGTACTAACAAAAAGAGGCGAAAATACTCTCAAATTGCAGGTTTTAACTTACGTGGGCTATTCCTTGGGATCAAATATCTCCGTTATTTGTGCTTTCCTAAAGCTGGAACCACTTTTACATTACGTAAAACGGACCTCCCCGATGGCGCAGTGGTAGCATCGTTGCTTTGTGATCAAGGGGTCCCTGGTTCGATACCCGGTTGATGCACATAGTGGTTCGGATTCCACTTTAAACTGTAGGTCCAGTCCCGATTAGCCTTACTGTGCACAAAGTGGACTTAAAACATCAACTCAACTAAAAACATTACGTAAAACATTGAAGTCTGTCGATTAAAAGAAAATTCGACGTAATTCTCGAGGGAGTACAGTGGGTAAACGGCCCCACTTTATCTACAAAACAAAATGATTTTCATTTGATTATATTATATGACAATACTTACTTCAAATGTTCACAAGCAGAATGGAACTGACAACTAGAGTGATTCCCAGCAGTATACTTCCTCTATTTACCTGACACAGGGTGAGCAAATTAAACAAACAGCGTACACAGCACCAACTCCAGTAAGTAGATTCAGTAGCGCCAACTTCACATAAATATTGGGGGGGGGGAATGCAAGATTGACAATATTTTCTTTGTATACTTCTTGAGGAATTGTGAAGGGGAGAGAAAGTGTCTTGCCCCCCTGAAGTCGGCGCTCCGAGGCGAGTAAAAATGAAAAAAAACATCAGTGGATAACAGAAGGAAAGAGAAGGTTCATTCATCACTGCTATATCTGTGACTGATTGTGAGCAGTAGTGTTAAAAAGGCGCTGAATGTGTGTTTTCGGAAGGGCGCCGAGACGAGAGTTCGCACCTGGATTTTGCCCTGTGTCCCAGTCCAGCCCTGGTCAAGGAGGATGTGGAACATAGGCGCCAACTCCATGGGGCTTGGGGGGCTCGAGCCCCCCCAATGTTAACGATGAGGGGGCAGAGCCCCCAAATAATTTTGCTTTAGAGGATCTAATGTATTATTTTGCTTCTCTTGTAAAGTTTACTCAGAATTGTGCCACATGAACTTAACTTTAAATACACATTTGAAATGTTCTAGACCATCAATTTGGGGGGCTGAGACCGCTAAACCATCAACTTTTGGGGGGGGGGCTATGACCACAGACAGCAAAACACATGACTTATTACTATATACTAAGTATGTAATTATGAGTATTGTTAAAATTTTTACTGAACAGAGTGTCAAAAGACGATGTGCATGAACTAGGGTAGTGGATGAGACTTTTGGGCTACAAATGGCTCTAACATGACATTCAGAACTAGATCATTGATATATTAGGGAGATCTGTTTTGCGCTCCGTGGTAGCAGATATTAAAAGTCGGGAATATTTTACTATTATGGTTGACGAAACTTGTGAAATATCCATTCGTGCACAATATTAATATTCTGCATTAGAACTGTGAATAAAAATTTTGATATTTTTGAGGAATTCATGGGCTTTTACGTGATTCCGAACACTGAGATCAAAACTTAAAAAAGGGAGAGAGTGAGTCATTCATTAATTTATTTCAGTGATCAGAGCCCCCTCAATAATTTTGACAAGTCGGCGCCCCATTGTGGAATAACTACCCAATCAAACTCCTGGATGGCAGCTTTTGTCATGTTAGCGGAGTGTGGGTGTGCATTATCGTGTCGCAGCACTTGATGCTGTGTTCCTGGCCTAATCGCTGATTTGGTTGTTTTCATTTAAAGCGTGCGGTATGCTGAACCTTACCCATGGAATGAAAATGCCGCACGATGGTTGAATGGTCACAGTACATCACATTTGCTAATTCTCGAGTCGACTGATGTGGATCCTCGTGGATTAAACTGTCTTCATTAAAACCCGATGGTCTTCCTGAACGTGGAGAAATGCTCAAGTCAAAAATGCCCTCTTTATAATGACAAAACCATTTTCTTGCCCTGCTTTTCCCGCTGCCTTATCCCATGTTCAAGTCAGACAGAAGAATATGTCGAAATGTTTGTTTTTTTCCACTGAACACTTATTGTTCTTTAGCCCATATGTAAAATTCAATCCGTATTCACAAGCACAACAATGCCACTCCAATTGATGAACATTAAAGATAAACAAACTCCTAACACCGCAGTGTTGCCATACCAAACACAACTTATGCATCAACCCAATTCTACATATGCCCCATCCGTCCCCCTAGCGGGCTCTCCTTGAATCAAACTGTTCATCCTCGTCGCCGCGACCCTGGCAACCCTGAAAATCCATCGTGTGACGAGGTTCTCAATGCCGCAGCGATCTGTCGTAGTAGTTCACAATGTCGCCGCTAGGGTACTCTGCCGCGCTGGGCCAAGAGCCAAGTTCCCGAGCAGGCTATCCCGTCTGCCGTAGAAGGTGAATCAGTTGCATTCCCCCGCTTACTCACGTACCGGACGATGCTCATGTTTTGACGAAGGTCACGCGCCTATTCGAGTGAGGGCACACAAGTTGAGTGTCCGATCGATACCGTAGCGCGTGTAATTGAGTTCCTCTTTCACCTGGTTTGTGCGCGGATGCTGCTATTACGGGCTGCAAAAACATTTCCGTCAAACTCGCATTGGGACAGGACGTGATATTTTCGTGGGCGTTTTCGTCGTTATCAAAACGTCAGTGAAATATGGATCAGAAAGAAACTGTTGCTTTGCAAATTGCGACCAGGCCAGCTGTGAAGGTCTCTCATCTACCCAAACGGCCGAGAATCGATGTCGAGTTTAATGACATTGTTTACACCGTCCCGCATGGCAGAAAAGGTAACTTATGTCTTTAAGTCTTAAAAATAAACTGTTCACTTATGTACGGGTTGTTAAAATGCAGAAGGCCTGTTATCTTATCAGCCTGATTTCGAGGGCTAGAGCTTCATACATATACACACCTTCATTACATTTTCCTAATTGGCAAATTACACCTTCTAAAACAATAGTGACGTTTATTTAAACTGGATACCTTTCTAAATGTTTTTAATTCTGTTTCACAGACAATCTATGATATTTCAAACAGTACAATAGTATAACATAGCACCGGTACTAGTGCCATATTACAGTTAACAAATTTTGAACAAAGAATCACAGATTATTACTGATTTTCTTTATTTTCTTTCTGCACATTTGTAGACTTTGTCTTGTCCAGTGGGATGCATAATTCTTACTTGGCAAATTGGCCATGCATAATTTCATTAATTTTTATATTACACCCTACGTGTTTTTAAGGAATATGTTTTTACGTGTGCTGTGCAAAGGTTGTAATCTGCTTGTTTGTAATTTTGTTTCAATTCTTGTTCTCATTGGGTAAAATAGTGTGTGAACATGGTGATGGGCAATTTGATACATCCCACTGTGAAAGTAGTCAACAAAATATAACTTGATGTTACTTGAGTTCTTCCTTGTTGAAGTGTTTCACGATGTTTCGTATCCAGTTGCAAAACAAATATTTGTGTAGATCTATATAATTTCATGTTCTGTTTAATTTTGTGATTTTTTTATTGTTTTTCTTCAAGTCATTTGATACACTTTGTTTCATAATCAAGAACGTAGTCTGATTTCGAAACAATTACGCATCAAGTTCGAATTCCTATGTGTGTCAGTTTATAAATTTTCATCAACGGTATTAAATAAATGGAGTAGAATTACGACCTAATATTTCGAAACGTTACTCAATATTTAAGTACTTAACTATTCGTGTATATAATCTGCCGTTAAGATAGTAGTAGGCCAATGGTAGATAGTTATTATTTTTTAATGGGGTAAATAATCCTTGAAGTCAAACAGCGTTATACTTTGTTTATTATTTTCTTTCTTTAGATTCCTCATTGAATTGATTTTATTTTGTCACTTTTTTTCCACTTATGGCTAATGGCGATGATGAAGATGAGTGATGATATGAAATTGATGAAAGGACGTTCGCAAAGAACACCCATGGCCGGGATTCTAACTCGGGATGCCCGGTGTCGTAGCACGCTGTGTTAACCACTCCTTCATGAAGGTCGGTTCTTTCAATTCTTAAACACGACGTTGCGGTGGTGAGCATGGTGATTGATTTGTTTTGCAGTTTAGAACTTATGACTCAAAGTTAACACTTAATGACATTAAAGTGTAATAGACATCATATGCTTAAATCTGGAAATATAGAGATAAGAAATTTAAAGTAAATTATTTAAAAAAAATACGTGACGATATTACCTTGCTCCTAACGAATGTCTATAGCTACGAACATTAGGATTATGTTTTTATTTTTTTTTAGTAAAGCATATTCTTTCATTATTGTTGAAACAGAGAAAATTGTTAACACAGTTACTCGTTAACTGAAAAATAAAGTGATGTTACTTGTAGTTACGTCACAACCTCCGTGGCGAAGTGGTTATCACAGCGCGCTACGACGCCAGGGGTCCCGGGTTCGAATCCCGGTATGGGCATTGGTGTTCTTTGTGAGTGTCTCTTCATCATATCATCACTCACCATCATCGCGATTAGCAAAAAGTTGCAGAAAAGCGAATAAACGAAATCAAGCTAGGCGAATTTTCAGGTTGCGTTCAGGGAACAGTTGAGAAACATATTCCAGAAGGTTTCGCTTATGCACTCGGCTGTTATGTGCTTCTCGTCGAACAATTGTCTTAACGGAACATCACTTGAAAAACACACTGCACACACACACAAAAAAAAAAAAAAAAAAATCATGCTTAGTTTCCTCTTACAAAAAGAAACGCTGTAAAACTTTGACCGCGAAAGAAATGTTATTCGACCGGTACACAGATGCAGCAGTTGCAGTTAGGTTGCAACAAAGCCTTGAGTGAATTCAAGACGTTGGTCTTCAGTTTACAGTTGTGTCTTGTACTCTCGCTTTCAGAAGAATATTGCCAGTCGACGGTTCTTTTCGGTTCAGATTTTCAGATAATCTCAGAGAAAAACAAGATTCCGTTGATAAGGTTTAGCCATAACCTTGAGCAGCGCGTTCATTGGCCACCACAAAAGACGACGTTTCAATTAAAATTTAGGACCAAATAGAGCATGTACGTAAATCCAGTATAATGCCTGTGGTTCTCAACCTTCGTGAACTCGCGGGCCGGTAAATTTGGTTTCTAAATGTCGATGTCCCGATCACAATTTTTCTCGTAAATAGCTTTCTAATTTTAACTTTGTGCGTTAATTAATATGTAAAGTTGAAATTTAATATTAATGAATAAGTTATGGCATAATCATATAGTATGAGCTCGATTGTCTAAGCTTGTTGACAAATGTGAAATTGATGATGGAACCAATGGAATATTTCTTTTCTCTGGCCAGTATCATTAAAGTTGGTAAGTGCTTATTTTCATTCTCATGTTCCATTTCGTACATCGGAAACCCGTCCGTCAACCTCATAAGTTGGAGGCGGGAAGCAACGTGCCCCCAGTTAGATCGCTTACCGCCACTGCCGCAATAGAATTTCCTCTTATTGCTGGTGAACCTCGAAGGAAATGCCACCTTTCCAGGTGGTTACCAGCACGGGCTGAAAACTTCAGGAGAACCTCTCGCGGCCCGGAGGTTGAGAAACACTGGTTTATGCTACCATATGTGCCACGACTGGGAGAGGAGCATAATTTTGCATAAACGCCCTTTTTCGTGAACGTCAGTTTCTTTTGAAACTGTAAAAGTTTTCCTTGGTCAGCATTTTAATGTTTTATGGAGATGATGACTATGTTCACTTAAGTTTCAATTTCACTTCGCCTTTCACTTCATGATCCATATTTGAGGGGCCACTGCCACAGACAAATTACTGTTATACGTGAACTACTGGGCTTCGAGCGTATACCGCTCGTTTTGCCTGTTTTAGCGTTATTCGCTTGAGTGTTTCTATTTGGCGTCAGAGCCAAATCCTCTCGCTGCAGCACTAGTCTAAGGCCCCCTTTAGTAGAAAGCATTTTCCTTAGCATTTATGCCATGACCAAAAAGCTACCGTGTAAAGTGACATATTTCATGGCATTTCTCAATGATAGGCTCGGTCCGTATCATTTTTCGTAGCGTAACCAATCAGAAGCGACCTCTAGGTCACGAGCGCAGCTGTAATGGCGGCCGCGCGAGATGTACACAACGTATCACTTCACGCTTTTAAACGACGATAACTATTCAACCGAGAGGAATATCGCTTCGTATTAAATGGTTTTAGGTAGAGAAGAATGGCGCTGATTAATTACATACTTTATAACGTTTACTATACACGTATGGAATAATATTTTAGCTTTTTCAATCGTAAACACCGTGCACACAGCATTGACGGTGTGCTGTATGTATTGTACATGGCAATTGAAACAGCTAAGTGAAATATTCCACAAAATACTTCCGTGTAAAGAACTGTCTGTTATAAGATTTTTGGAAGCATTTACGTAGCATTTATGCTAGCAAGAATGTTGGCATGATATCGTCTAAAGCCGGTTTAATGCATTGGGATTTTCATGAAGGTGCAAAAAGCATATCAAAAATTGTCTTCCAACTGAGTGCTGCTCTAAAGACACAAACACACGCTCATTTTTTTAATATATACTACTAGGGACGTTCAATATATAAGTTTCCCTGTGCTATAAAATATTGTATAAAGCAATGCCTTTAAAAAGAAGCACATGGTTGACAAGCGCCATCCTTCGTCTACAAGGAACAACAATCGATTCGTTATCAGACGTGAAGGCGCATGCGCTCAAGGACGAAAAGTAAATGCTTGTTCGGAAAACGCGGGCTCGCGTCATAAGGAGTTCAGAAGCATGGATGCTAAGGGCGTTCTGCTTATGCACTTTTTGGAACGAGGAAGAACAATTAATGCTGACCGTTATTGTCAAACATTGGATAAACTGAAAAACGCAATTCGACATAAGCGATCAGGTCTCCTGTTAGCTGGTGTCATTCTTCTTGACGATGACGCTCGCCCCCACTCAGCAGTGCAAACACAACACAAAATTGAAGAATTGGGGTGGGAACGGCTACCCCACCCTCCATACAGCCCGGATTTAGCGCGGAGTGATTTCCATGTTTTTCCGGTGTTAAAGTCTGAATTGTAAGGTTACCGTTTCGAAACAGATGAAGAAGTGAAGCGGAATTTGAGAATAGTGCTCAATAGCCAGAGCCCTGATTTTCTTGCAAAGGGTATGGACAAATTGGTGCAACGGTGGGACAAATGCCTGAATCTCTATGGGGATTATGTGGAGAAGTGAGGAAGGTTCCTCCTACACATGTACGTATAGTTTTCTAATGTATCTTAAAATAAAAAATTTTACAGCATACGGAAACTTATATATTGAACGATCCACGTATTTTAGGCTAATATTGTCCTTGATTTTCCAGTTCTAGTGTGCAGTATACTTTGAAAGCTGCTGTAATAATAAAAATAGCAGTCGTATTGCATTATACGTAGAAATTTACTGCAGCCATATGGCTCCATTGAATGCAGTTCTCTTAGACTTATCCAAGGCCAAAAACACAAAAGGATCATATCCATGGGTCTACAACAATCGTCTTTACAAGAGTCACTTTCTTATGACGTAAATTGTGAGAAAACTTGCAACAGAGACGGATGTCATATTTTTTTCAAGGGAAGCTCTTTGCAAAGGAATCACTTGCTCAATACTAAGGTCACGTGCAACGAATTCTTGAAATTTCGAGCGCTATGTTATCCCGTATTTTTAGGTATATCGTAACAGTTTGTTTCCTTTTAAATTTTAGATTCTCCCACGTTCACACAAGGTTGCCTGTGCACATCCTGCCGCAGCTCGTGTCTAATATAAAATATGAACTTGAGATAGCATCAAGGTGCAAAGTATCACCCTTTGTGAGAGTACCCAAATGTCAATCTCTGTTCAGCCCGCCCCAGTGGCGGAGTGGTTAGAACATCGCGCTACTTCGCCAGGGGTCGCGGGTTCGAATCCCGGCCTGTTTATTTTGTCCCATAATATACAAGGGTTGGATAAAAAGTAATGGCAACACTGCTGTCCCGTGAAAGGGGCGAGTCACAGCGCCACAACCATTTCGTGGTTGATAAAGGAATGTTAGACGAGGAAGTATAGTGAGTGGGAGCGATTGTATGTTATTCAGTCAAAAACAGCAGTGCTCTGAAGCAGAGGACGAGAGTGCAAGCGCCCTAACAATATGTTTAGGCAAGAAGAACAACATCTCTTAGGCAGACGGTCAACGCAGCCTACTTCTGCACCTTCTTGCAACACCACCTTCGTCTCATTAAGAAGGAAGCGACGGCACGGTGTCCCATCATCCTGCTTGACAATGCAAAGTGTCACACTGCGAACACTGTGACGGCGCTCCTGCATAACCGGTAGTGGGAGGTACTGGAACATCCGCCGTATTCACCGGTATGAGACCGTGTGATTACGACCTTTTTGCCAAAATGAAGGAACCACTGGGCGGGAAGCACTACGACACGCGCGAAGCCATCATAACGTGCTATAGGGCGGTCACTGCGGGACATCGACAGAGATGGACGCGCTGACGGTGTACGACGCCTTCCATACGTGTGGCAGAAGGTCGTAGGGATGGGGGGCGATTACATTGAAGGAATGTAACACGTGCTCCTCTCCCAATACAGTCAAGTAGCAATTATACCAGTGTTGCCATTACTTTTTATCCAACCCTTGTAATTCAGGAAATGCATGTTACTTTTCTCTTCAAAAACTTTTGTCTTCTCGTTTAATATCTAAGAAACTAAAAATTAAAATATACAAAACAGTAATATGGCCTGTAATATTATATGGATACGAAACTTGGTCCCTTGCATTGAAGGAGGAACATAAATTGAGAGTATTTGAAAATAAGATCCTTAGGAAAATCGTTGGACCTAAAAGGGATGAGGAGACAGGTGAGTGGAGAAGGTTACATCATTTAGAACTACATAATTTGTATTTATGTTCAGGTATTATTAGAATGATTAAATCAGAGAGAGTTAGGTGGGCAGGCCATGTGGCACGAATGGGAGAGGAAAGAAGAGTTCTACAGGATTTTTGTTGGGAAACCTGATGGTAAGGGACCAGTAGATAGACCAAGACGAAGATGGAGAGACAACGTTGAGATGGAGCTAAAGGAAATCGGTAGGGATGGAAAAGAGTGGATTGATCTTGCTCAGGATAGGGACAGATGGGAGGCCTGTATTGCTGCAGGCTAGAGAGTTAGTTAGTATCATATCATTCATCCTCATCTTTGCGATTAGCAAAGAGACACAGAAAAGCGAAGTACAACTAAAATGAAACGAATAAATCAGTCGTTCAAATAACATGAAAATAGAAAGAATATAGACAATGTTTAACAATCACTGTTTCGCCTATATACAGCAGTCAAATTAAGCTTTTTAACAAAAAAGGATTTCGTAGAACTGTACCTGTCTGTAATAAACATACTAAAAATCTCCTGCGGCTTTGGCCGCCATGTTGGAAAATGCTAGTCAATTTTAGGATTTTGGATCATATTTCATCGACCGTTGCAGATACGAGGAAACGTTCCAACAAAAATACTAACGTTTGTTTCCAACACACTTAATGATCAAATCGGGACTTGATCTGCAGCTTAAAGTGCGTCTCAACCGGGGAGAGAACCCGGGACTTCGTCATTGCAAGTATTACCACTACGTCATCATGCAGGTCCTAGAAACAATATATTCTGTTCTATGATATGAAGTATTTTTTCCATGTGCCTCATAATTCTTAGCAATTGACAGCATCCTTATACCATAGACATGGAAATTCTAGTCCTCAGTAAATAAATGCACCGCCATGACGTCATACTTACATTTCTGCCCAGAAATGCCAACTCAGATTAGTGTAAACCGAACATTACTCTTTTTCCCGGGAATTTCTGCGCAAGTAGAGTCGAGAGGGCCCTGTCAATAAACGCATGAGAGGGGAAGTCTGTGTAGCTATAGTCGACGCGCTAGCTACGTTAACGACCGGCTGGCTTTGAAGTCCTCGGAGCGCGCCCACCAGCCACAACAATCGGAAACAACGCAAGGTGTTGCCACCAGGAGCAGCGCCCTCTTCAGCACCCCCTACGTTCAATTGAAAACACTAACACTAGAGTGTCATATTATGTCATGTCGTCATATTGACCGCCGAATGTTGGATACTGAAGTAAGACCGTGATTATCGTATGCAACAGACAAGCACTTTTCAGAAAGTGCATACAGGGTGGGAAATAACCTTTTGCTAGGGGTCTGCAGGAAAAAGTAACAGCAATGAAGAAATTATGGTAATACCAAATGTTTACTACGACAATTGTGGTTACAAAAACAAAATTAAAAGTTAGTTCACGACAAAGCACCTTGATTCAAGGCAAATGCTAAAACCAAGACCTTCTTCGGCGAAGTGGCATTGACTTCTTCAGCAGTTCTGAATGGCCGGGTGCATCACCGGACCTGAATGCAGAGGAGAAATTTATGGCTATTCTGAAGGACGCACTTGAGTCCTTGATGATAGTGGAACGCGGACCGCTATTCCCGGCCAACACTCCTTTCACATCTGGAACAAGTCTTCCGTGACATGGAATGGAATATTGACTGTTTGCGAATCTTCTGAGCTCCTACCCTGATCGTCTTCGTGCTGTGAGAGAAGCAAACGGCGGACATACGAACTTTTAATTTTGTTTTTGTAACCACAATTGTCATAGTAAACATTTGGTATTACCATAATTTCTTAATTGTTGTTACTTTTTACTGTGGACCCTTAACAAAAGGTTATTTCCCACCCTGTATATGCTTTTCTGTACTGGCGGCAGCCTCTATGAAGATCCGTCGAATTTTTTTCCCTCTCGTCAGCATTGTTGTTATGAATTTTCTCTTCTTTTTGTTTCTTCAAAAGGTATGTTTCTGGTTTTCAATAATTGCCTATAACTTAATGTGAGTTATGTTGTTTTTTTCGTGTTCTTTATTGCATTGTTGATAAAGGGTTTATTTCCCGCCTACTTGTTCTTCCTCACACTGGAGCAAAAATTTCAGCTGATTTCAATTTCATTTCAATCAGTAATTTATGTTAATCAGTCTACGCGATTAGGGTAGCAGTTCCGCCCCGCTTTTTGCTATTTTTCCTCCCGCCCACTATACTAAACTATATCTACCAAGGGAAAGTAAACTGTCCTCTCCCATCCCCCCCCCCCCCGGCAGTTTTGAAAGGTTGCATGCGTGTCTAATGTTTTCTTATTTTCAACATCGCATCCCCTAAATTTCTTTCCGCTCCCCCTCAACACCCCTACATGATTATCTACTCTCCACATCTACTCTACGCCACCTTGTCCCTCTCACGGTCTCCACATTGAAGTTGCAAAGTACGGCAACAGCGTATCCGCAGTCACGTGACAGACTCCACGTGGAGTAGACGAGCAGAATGACAGCTGCGCCCATTGGCTGAAGGTGGAGTGTGATGGGACGAAAAGAACTCGCCCGCTATTTATCACCACCCACGTTTGCGGTGGCGGCTTTCTTTAGATCTTCAACGTTAACGAAGTATACGCGTGGACTATACCAAGCGTTTCCAGCAGCGCGCGATGGTTTACTCCGTTCACTCGCTTTCTCCCCTTCTCCGCCGTTATGCGCGGCTTTGTTCCACATATTCCCGAGACAACCTAATATATATTTGAAATTATCTCTTTCTGTCGTACTCGTTAAACCAGAAAGAAGTAACCGCTCTTAAAAATAATTACAGTTGCCATTTTGACCCGCGAAGTAAATATTAATTGTCTGAACTTGACTTTGTGGAGCGAGCAGTGGATCTTGTGCAATAAACTCGTAAAGAAAACGCCATTGTTAAGCAACACTTAACAACTTATCGAACTATTTGTTCGATGGAAATGATCTCCTTGGATGATTTTTACAGCGAAAAGCTCAAGGGTAGAGGTGTACGAATTATCAAGATCAAAGAAGTGCTATGGTACTCTGGCGTTAGCTGCGATGTAACGAAACAATTTACTTTTTAATTTTTTTCTAGCTTCCGTCGTGGTAGAAGGTCGAGGTGAGCAACTGCGTAAATCCTGAAGGTTTTTTGAAAAGTCATAAAAATGTATTCTTACGACTTGAAGAGAGATTGTCGACCTCAATGGTTAGCACAGCGTGCTACGACCTCAGGAGTCCCGGGTTCGAATCCGCGGTATGGGTGTTATCTGCGAGTGCTCCATCAGTTTTTCATCACCCATTCTCATCGTCGCGATTAGCCAAAGGTGGAAGAGAAGCGACGGTGAATAACAAATATCAAATTGAAGGGAAAAGCTTATGCATTGCAAGGGGTGAGCATTGTAAAAGTTGATATAACTTTTCTTCAACTTCTGGGTCTGTTAACGGGTGTCACAGTTGGGAAGGGGGAAAGAACAATTCAGATTCTTTATTGTAATAATTTTATGACGTCACGGAATAGTAAGTGCTGAATATAGGTTTGTTAAAATATTCTTTCATGTATCATATTTAACTTTATATAGGGTTTTCGAAATCGTCTGGTGGATATATGGGGTAAATTCGAAATCCTGGCAGGATTTTGCACAGGGTGTATCATAAGTAATAGCGCAAACTGGCGCAGTTGAGAGTACACGATAATAGAAGCAAAAAAGTCGCAGTAAACATGGGTCTGCAAACGAGCCGTTTCCGAGATAATCGCGAATGTGTGATTACAAGCCGCCACTGACTTCACTGTTTGTAAACGTCGTCCTAGTTGGTAAAATGCTAATAATGTGT
Source organism: Lepisma saccharinum (assembly GCF_977018435.1). Classification (NCBI taxonomy): domain Eukaryota; kingdom Metazoa; phylum Arthropoda; class Insecta; order Zygentoma; family Lepismatidae; genus Lepisma; species Lepisma saccharinum. The sequence continues at coordinate 6,038,238 of NC_139244.1, read as the reverse complement.
GCCAGAAGCCGTCACTGATTGCATTTTGTAAACACAAGAGTGCTTTACTCCTTGCGCGTTCTGAGGTTTGCTCTTTGTTTACAAAACAGAACATTTCCGAGAGGTGGCGTTGTAATCAAACAGGGTGGATACAATCAGTACAGAGAATTGTACATGCTTGTGGCGAAATCCCAAATGAACCGGGGGTGTTCGAAAGAATTCGAAACTCAATGCGGAATCGCGTACAGTATTCATCCAGATGTAAGGACGAGAATTTGAAAACCTCCTGTAACAGGTACGAGTGTACAGTGATTGTAACATACTAACCTTTGTTAAAGTAAGTAGAATGTTCAATAAAAGCAATGAGACTTTTCTTGCTGTATTATTAGCATTTTACCAACTAGGACGACGTTTACAAACAATGAAGTCAGTGGCGGCTTGTAACCACACATTCGCGATTATCTCTGAAACGGCTCGTTTGCAGACCCATGTTTACTGCGACTTTTTAGCTTCTATTATCGTGTACCTTCAACTGTGTCAGTTTGCGCATTTACTTATAATATAGTATTAGTGGTAAACGTCGTCGCATTGTAATCAAGGTTCTCCTGGTTTCGATACACGGTGGAGACACATAATGATTCGGATCCCACTTTAAACTGTACGTCCAGTCCCGTTTAGCCTGTTCTATGCATTAAGTTGACTTGAAACAAATCTCAAAACTCATCGCCGACCTCCGCAGCGGAGTGGTTAGCATTACCACCTCAGGAGTTCCGGCAGGGTTGTTCAAGGTTCAGGAATTCTAAATACATTCAATTCCGGTCCAGGAGAGAAAATCAGCAAGCGTAAATGGGTCCTGGACCGTAAAGAACCTTTTTATCTGTGAAGTGTTTCAATTCGGTCCAGGAACCATTTTCCGGATGAATTTAAATACGGTCCAGGAACCTTTTTTTCAATGAAAGAATACGCAAGTTGGACCGAATTTAAATTGTGCTAGATAAATGGTTCCGGTCCCAATAGAACCTACCAGGTGTAGAAGTATGAAACCGGAATTGGCCGGTAGATGGTGCTAGCCGGCAGTGGAGGGCGCGGAAGATCGCGTAAGCAGCGCCAGCTGCTGCCCGCCACTCCCGAGGACGTTATATCGGAACACAGTAACCCGAGTGTCAGACAGAGGAAGGTGTTGCACACCCGGAACATGTCGAGTTTTGTGCCTACGAACTACGATTTGCGGACAGCATTGGTGTTCTGTTATCATTTGAAGAAAACCGCCGCAGAATCGCATCGAATGCTCGTCGAAGCTTACGGCGAACATGCTCTCGGGAAAACACAGTGTTTCGAGTGGTTCAAGAAATTCAAAAGAGGCGATTTTGACTTGCGAAACGAGGAACGTGGGAAACCTCCAAAAAAGTTCGAAGACAACGAATTGCAAGCTAAAACCCGGTGAAACCGTTAACGCAGATCGCTACCAACAGCAAATGATCAATTTACATCGAGCATTACGTAACAAACGGCCGGAATATGAAGCAAGGCAACACAAGGTCATCCTGCTCCATGACAACGCCTCACCACACACAGCAAAACGGGTCCGGGAAACGATCGAGGCGTTCAAATGGGAGATACTAGGGCATGCGGCGTATTCTCCCGACTTGGCTCCTTCAGATTATCATCTCTTTGCCTCACTGGGACACGCTCTTGCAGAACAGCGCTTCAATTCGTATGAAGATGTACGAACATGGCTCGCGGACTGGTTCGCTTCAAAAGAAGAACGTTTTTTTTTTGGCGTGGCATTCATAACCTGCCGGAAAGGTGGGAGAAATGTGTAACTAGCAATGGAGCTTACTTTGAATAAAATATTGTTTCTCAGTTGCAAACACCAGCCGTTTACTTCTTGCAAACAAATTCCGGTTTCATACTTCTACACCTGGTATTAGAAATATTGGTTCCTGGACCTATAACAATCATGATTACGAGTTCGAATTCCTGCCTGAGCATGGGTGTTTATTGTGAACATCCTTTCATCAATTTCATCATAGCACCCATACTCCCTTTCCAGGGTTTGGTACAGTCACGGACACTGTGGGTTGTAACAACCTCATTGACTTGCAATAGTATCACTACAACCCAGGAGTACCCGTGACTGTACGTGTGAGTGAACCTTCAGCAGTTGTATCTAATCACCATTTCCTCAACATGGCCGCGACGATGAACGTAGAGGCGTAGAAAAGTAACGAAAATCCATAATCTAGGGGAGGGGCGGGGCTGGTAACCTAGCCGTGATTCGAATCTTTAATCTTCGATGATCGGCGAGTCGGCACTTCAGATACTCTTCAGACCCTCCCCAGAAGAACGAGAATTGTTTTAAGTTGACCAGTAATTATTTTGTCCATGTGGATGCCGTGAGACAACCTTGAGAACCAGTTTTTATTGTTTGACGTAGATTCACGTAATCAAAGGAGTAATTAACGACGCTGTTCGTGGATTCGGATTGCTCAGTGTCTCTCCTAAATTTCAAGGTCGCGTGGTCTTCATTTCTTCTTATTTGAATAAACTTGGGTTCATGTACAGTTCTTCAGGGAAATCGATTAACGAATATTGGAAGATGTGCCAAGTAGGGTTGATCTGAACGAGTTCTGAAAGAACAAAATCTTGATCATATCCTGCACCCATATTTGGACAGTTGGAGATGAGAATTTTGGTTGCAAATAATGAGTCAAATTTGTCTGAATCCAGATATGTTCGAACCATATATTCGGGTCCTGCGGTCGGTGGTCGCTTATCCTGCGGTCGGTGGTCGCCGATCCTGCGGTCGGTGGTCGCTCGCTGATCCTGCTGTTGGTGGTCGCTGATCCTGCTGTCTGTGGTCGCTCGCTGATCCTGCTGTCGGTGGTCGCTCGCTGATCCTGCTGTCGGTGGTCGCTCGCCGAGCCTGCTGTCGGTGGTCGCTCGCCGATCCTGCTGTCTGTGGTCGCTCGCCGATCCTGCTGTCTGTGGTCGCTCGCCGATCCTGCTGTCGGTGGTCGCTCGCCGATCCTGCTGTCGGTGGTCGCTCGCCGATCCTGCTGTCGGTGGTCGCTCGCCGATCCTGCTGTCTGTGGTCGCTCGCCGAGCCTGCTGTCGGTGGTCGCTCGCCGATCCTGCTGTCGGTGGTCGCTCGCCGATCCTGCTGTCGGTGGTCGCTCGCCGATCCTGCTGTCGGTGGTCGCTCGCCGAGCCTGCTGTCGGTGGTCGCTCGCCGAGCCTGCTGTCGGTGGTCGCTCGCCGAGCCTGCTGTCGGTGGTCGCTCGCCGATCCTGCTGTCTGTGGTCGCTCGCCGATCCTGTCGTCGGTGGCCGCTCCCTGATCCTGCTATCTCTGGTCGACGATCCTGCCGTCGGTGGTCGCTCGCTGATCCTGCCGTCGGTGGTCGCTCGCTGATCCTGTTGTCGGTGGTCGCTCCCTGATCCTGCGGTCGGTGGTCGCTCCCTGATCCTGCGGTCGGTGGTCGCTCCCTGATCCTGCGGTCGGTGGTCGCAGATTCTCCGATCGGAATCACTAACCTTCTGATATGTGTACTTTGAATGTAGACATCACAGCTTTTAATTAATAAAGTAGACACTTCAGAATCGTTGGTTCAAAATAGCAATGTCACCATTTGAGTGTGTTAGAATGAACATCTGTGTAAGCGAGCGCCATAGCACGAAATTGGAGGTTTTTTTTAGTTTGACTTTTGGTTTTGTGTCTAAGTAATGCACATGGAGGCTAATCGGGACTGAACCTGCAGTTTAAAGTTGGATCCGAACTACCACCGTGTATCGAAACCGAAACGTGAGGTTACCGGGAGGGCGCCATAGCATAAAAGATAACGTAAAGAGCAATATATGATTCAAATAACAACAATAATGCAGTTGCAGTTTATCGCTATACTTGCGAGACTAATTCTTACCGTGCACAAGGCCGTCTGCAGGATATATTTCTACAGGGAAGAGCAAGAATGCATATTTTTCAGTAACTGATATTCTCCCCCAAGCAGAAAACCTGCATGCATTATAACATCATTCGTTTTTGCGTCGAACCTTCAGCAGTCTTCCTTGCAATTATCTGTAATTGCCACCTAATCGAAATGTGTTCTTTTTGCACGACATTCACTTTCCAGGGATGGGAGGGGCAAACCCCCCCCCCCCCCCACTTGCCCCCACTTGCGGGCGCTGATCACGTGGACATTGCATGTAGAGGATAGTGTAGATGATATACAGAGTCGAGTGCTGCGGCGAGATGATTATGCTCAAGGGCCAAATAGTTAGCACGAACGGCGCTAGATGGCGTCCGGAATTGAGAGCTGCTTCGCTCAAGCGAATAACGCTCGAACAGGCAAAACAAACGGTATACGCTCAGCAATGCACGTATAACCGTAATTTGTCTGTGATAGTGGGCCCTCAAATATTGATCGTGAAGCGAAGAACGCAGTGAAATTGGAACTTAAGTGAACTTAGTCATAATCTCCACGTTAAAATGTACTTTAGTCTATCTTGCCAATTCACAGTGATATATGAAAATGAAATAGATGATTATGGGCTGAAACTACCAGGGTGAAATTCTACATATTGTCATATTAGAATTTGCGTGCATAAGTCACATTTATCCCAGCTGCTGACTAAATTTAGTGTTGGTGGCGTTCATTTATTAAACAGCCCTAATTTGCCACATCTATCGATGGGAGCAGTGCGGTGCCCAAGAGGAGAGGATTGGGGAAAGTCTTAACCCCTCACTTTGGTCCAGCATTTCTAAAAATAGTAAGAAAAGAAACATTAAAGGCAGGGAAGAAACCCTCCCCTTTCGAAACCCTGGGCACACCACCGCATGGTAGAGTCTTGGGTGCAAAATGCTGATACTCCGTTAGTCTTTTGTTGACTAGCGATACGCACTTCCGCTCCACTTTTTCTCTCCACGTGATAGCTTTCAATTCGGACAGGATATCCTGATTATTGTTCTACAGATTAATTCAGTTCTCCAATTACTTGTTTCGCATTTAATCGCGCAGAGATCAACGAATTCCGTGTAACTTGGTCTGATTTTCCGCTCTTTTCTTCTGTTCTGTTCCTCATTCTTGCAGACTACTTTGTCCTCTGTTTTGAATTGTTGCCTATGTTTCCTTCCTTCCTTTAGGCAGCTTTGTTACTATACGTTCACGACGTGTCATTTGTAATCTCTTCCGAATTCTTCTTGCCTTTGAGCTTCTCATCCTACACACAGAATGTGTTTTATGGTTTCTTCAAAGAATCAGATTCACATTCGATGCATTCGGGTGCATTTTTGTATGTCGTGAAAGAAACACCAAAGTGCATAATTTGATTCGAAGTGAGGATTTATTTCAGTCGAGATGCACTTCATGTTGATGTTCCTTGATGCACCTTCCTGCATCTTTTTGGACGATGCACTTGAACGTTTGCTCTGAGCTACGGAGTTTATGTAGCTCGGACGAAACGTTTAAGTGCATCATCAAAAAAGATGCATTCTGGTGCATCAAAACGCATCAACTGGTGCATTGAAGTGCATCTCGACTGAAATGAATCCTCACTTGAATCAAATTATGCAGTTTGGTGTTTCTTTCACGACATACCAAAATGTTCCCAAATGCATGGAATGTGAATCTGATTCTTTGAAGAAGCCATAAATCACACTTTAGTACATCAATCGATGCATTCTGGCGCATCAATCTATATGATGCATTTAGTTCTCTGAGGCTTTCCTTGTTCTCTATCAATTTTCATTGTTATTTGTATGAAATGTGAACCATTCGCCTGGTCTTGTTCTAATCATTATCTTTGAGCAAGTTTTGTAGTTGGCACTAGCGTGTGTAGTATATTTTTTTCTTAGTTGCTGCAATTCTAAAAGTGCACATCACATAGCTGCTTCTAGAGGCGGAATAAATTACAAAATATTTTGCAATTAACCGTTTGTAACCTTCGTTAAAACGCTGTTGAAAGACAAAAATGGTAATAGGAAATTATTTTTAGGGGGGTTGAACCATTTTTTCCCCCGAGCTCTTTCATTTGAAATGTTTATATTCTCAAAATTTCGGGAAGGGCTGCAGCCCCATCAGCTTCCCCCCGCGTACACCAGTGGTAGTTGGTGTGGTTTTTCGTAGCTTTTTTCCCCTGTGAAATTTTATCCATTCGTTTTGTCTGATCTTAATCCTTGTCTTTGTCTGATCTTTGTGAAATGTAATCACTCTTTGTGTTGTTTTTATGATTCTCTGTTATTTGGCATCATCTCTGTGCGGTTTGGCATTAACGGCCTCTTTGCTTCATAATTTTCTTTGTAAGAACATCGTCCTTCTCTTCCGAATGGTTTCATTCGTTCTTCCCAATATTTAATCCTTCCAGAGGGTTTTTTTATTTAGATGTCTTCCCCTTTCTGAATCTCTTGAGGTTTCAGTTTCCTATGTGTTACATATTTTCTCTTCAGGTTACGCCTTCAAGTTAAAATATTCACTGATTTTGTATGGCTTGCCACTAATGCTCGTTTGTCTGTAAAGCAAGTTTCTTTACGTAACGTTTTAATACAGGGTGAGCCAGTCAAACGGGAAGATTTAAAAAAAATTCACAAAAAATAGAGCAAATATTAGTTATTTTTTGAACATGAATGTACTGTACATGAGTGAAAATTACTAGTGTACCTGAAAAATGTTCATTTTTTAAAAATATTTTTAAATCTTCCCGTTTGATTGCCTCACCCTGTATAATTTCCTTCTTCTATTTTCTACATGATCTTGCTCGTTACTTAGTGCAACTACAGCGCCCACCCAAAAATTCCTGTGCCCGCCCGGTTGCCCACCCAATCAAATTCAATAAGTACATATACTTGGGGATATATGAATGATTCAATAAATAAGTGTATTCTGGTGTTCATAACATGTACTTGTGGATATTATCTATGCTGGAAATGTTCACATATTATCAACCCATAAAAAGCCAGTTTTGTCATTAGAAAGTGAAAGTAATTACTAGAGCTATTGAAGCAAAAACTGTGATCAAATGAATACTTCCATGTTTAAAAGCAGCTAGTAGGCTTAGGAGGCTCAAAATTATGCAGGGTATGATCAAGATTAGATCAGAATTTAGGGTGAACTTGAGGACTGCAACCCCAGGCCTTGACTGGGAAAGACTGCTTTGAAAAGTACCACATAATGAAAAAAAAAGGTACTTCGGCGGATGTGGTAAAAATATATAAACACGAACCACACCATGTAACTTGGCGAGAAGTTATAACTGAAACTGTGTAGAGAGGGTTGGAGTGAGGTCTTGGTGATGTAAGCTCCGGGTCTCCACATACGCATATAAATCCCGCCCTAGGTCATCATCATCATATATTGATCTTGCCCCGGATAGGGACAGATGGAAGGCTTGTGTTGCTGCAGCCATAAACCTTCGGGTTTAAGTATGCCAGAGAGTATAGTATAGTATAGTTAGCTCTGCATTGAAATTCCAGAAGTGTCCCTTTTAATATTTCGTTACAATTTTTATATACCTGTTATCTTCAAATATGGTATTCGAAATATCAACTTTATTCGTTCTACTAATAAGAATGAATCACAATAATCACTACAATACCGAAGTGAATAAATTTTAATAAACCAGTTATGTATGGAAAAAGCTACAGAATTATTCAATTGCTAATGAGTGGCTTATCCTATTTAGAAATCCTCGTTCGACACATAAATTTTGCGACAGGAATCACCCGAAAATGTCGACAGAATCTGTAGATGCAGCTGAAGTAAAGAAAAACAAGTTACCAAGTATCCAGAATACGATTTTGTTAGTTTGTTTTCAAGCCCACTTTTATGCTCAGATAGGCTAATCGGGACTAAACCTACAGTTTAACGTGTAGTCTGAACCAGTGTGTATTGTGCTTCCAACGTAGAAGGGGGAGTCGAACACAGGACCTCTTCATTATAATGCGACATCGTTATGCCATTGGGGAAAAATGTACAGAAAGAACTCTCACCAAACGTGTACTTTTATCACCACAAAAGATGCGTTAATTTTAAGAGGGTGATTGCCTGAGATGAATATTTTAGACTTTCGGAAAACAACGTCATTGTTCACGGAATTAGCTGCCTTGATCCACTAATGAAACGCTGTTCCATTGAAACTACCACCTCAACTTTCTAAGAGGTATGAACTAATGAAACCCCATTTTTGGAAGAGTAAGTTCTGGTTGATTTGTTTTATTGTATGTCGTTTTTCTGCTAATTTTGATAATGACGACGATAAGGTTCAATGTTAATTAGATGAAAGTAACGAAGGGGCGAAAACAAACACACGCTGACACTCAAAATACAAACCCTCATAAATTATTACTTTGACAGCGGTTCCAAGCGCCAGAGACTCGTTGCCCTGAAAGAATAAAGTTTCCAGGGTATGCTGCACAGGATAGAGGTTGACATTCGTGTTCGAAATGGTCAAGGCATACAACCCAAGTCATCTATGAAAAATAGATGGATTATTACTGGTGCGGTGATCAACTTCGATGAATTCCTTCTGTCCTAAATCATTTTGTTACCTCAAGAAATATGTTCATTTAACCATACGTGTATTGCTTCTCCCGCATTAGTAACATGACAGTTCAGAAAACGAATAGCAACTTAGCTATTAATCTCTTCAATTCTGAACAGATTTCTCAATCATACTTGTTTATTACGTACTTATGAGTGATATTTTCTCAAAATAGCCTTTCATTAGCCTAGAATACTTCATGGACAATGAACAAAGAATTGGTTTTCCGTGTGTGTTTTAAATCATTCCTAATAAGACGTTCATTTTAATCCAAACATTCAGTGGCGGCGATTAGGAGGAGCGGGAAGGGGGGCATGCATGGGCGTCCGGAAGGGGGGGCAAGGAGGGGCCGTGCCCCCCCTGGAAAACGAAAGTCAACCAAAAATTACATATTTCACACATATAATTTAATTTCAGCCACAATAATGTGTGTTACTTATTGCACGAACATGATAAATTCAAATTTAAGCAATGTTTTTTAAAGGATGAACACTATTACTGGGGAAAATATGCCAAGTTGCCCCCCCCGTGGAAAAAAATACCTTCCTTGCCCCTCCCTGGAAAAAATCCTGCGGACGCCCATGGGGGCATGCAGTTCCCCCCGGCACATTTTGCCTCTCTATGCTAAGCCTTTTCTACCAAGAAAAAGTATATTGTCCTTGCCCCTCAAATGTTGGCACCCAATCGCCGGTACTACAAACATTCAGATAGATTTGTCAGTTGTACAACCCTTGTAAGCTAAGAAAAGTGACCCCCAAGGAGTAAGAAAACTCTTTCAGTCAAAAACTCATACCATGAAAATACTATGCTCAGGAACATGCATTTAAATTACGAGAAACTTCACGATTGTCTACCATCGCATTTTCTATCATTGTCGTCGAATACATAAAATCAAGTATGTGCCTTGTATTTGCAACACAAGCTTAAAACTAATTCACATTTATTTCACTGTATTAACGTGCATGAAAGAATGTGATTAGAATGTATGGCTGCGCATGGGTAAACACTTCGTTGAAATAATTGTGTCCATCAGAGACAAAGCGAAAGGAAATGAAGCAAAATGCGAGAATAGATTAGAAAAGAATAAAGAGGAGAACAAGAAAAGGAAAGGAAAAGAAGTAAGAGAGAGGGGGATACACACGTCTTACATACTCATATATACAATATATGGTCTTACATTTATACTGCCCACCCTAATCTATTTTCTTTCAAGGCCGATTGCATTGTAACGCGTCTCGTTTTCTCCTCCCCCAATTTTTTTTTTTTTTATCGCTTTCTGGTCACTCCAGTTCCGACGCAGCACCGTGAGTAGGTGACCTTGAATGAAATTAGCAAATTTGCAAAAAAATATAAAAATGCGTCTATTGTAAGAGGTGGGGGAAAGGGTTTGGAGTCCAGGAGTGGGTCTGCTAAGAGGAAGCATTCGAGAGTGCACAGTCAAGGGCGTATTTAGGGGGTCCAGGAGGTCCGGACCCCCCCACCCCCGAAAGACTAACCACTTAAATTAAATAATGAATTAATAAAATTCAACAATGAAAATATATTTGTTTAATCGAGGGTTCTTTATTTCCGCCGAACTTAATGGAAGCTAATGATTATATTGGGATCACACACAGCTCGCTACGGCGCCAGGTGTCTCGGGTTTAAATCCTGGCCTAGACATTGGTGTCACTTGTTATTTCATCACATCATCCTCATCTTCACGATTAGTCAAAGGTGGCAGAAAAGCGAATTAAAATAAACCAAATCAATCAATCAACTATGGAGATATTTTAGAATGAGTAATCTTGAATTTGTCTGCCCATTATTTGTCTTGGTCAGTTTATAAATACTGTGAATGCTTCTTACAACATCGCAAGTACCATTAATGTTTTGGGTTTTGCTCAGGCAAGACTACCAAGTTATTGTTTTCAAGTCGTCTCTCTTAGCGAGGAACGCCAGTGGCAACCCTGCCACGCGCCCCTGGTAGTTATTTCAGAGCAAGCGTTTGCTGTGTTGGGTTGCATACGTACAGGATAGAGTTTAAGCGCTTATAGCTGAGAGGTAAACTTTAAACTTTATAGGGAAAAGTTACTTGTTTTTATGATATCTACCATCACCCAAGCGTTGTTGAAAGAGTTTTGCTACAACCTGTATATACGTATAACAATATGCATAAAATGTTACTGGCACTTTTCGTCAACTGGATCTAACATTTTTTCATATTCAATAAATATTTAATTCCTTATCTATTTAACATTAATTTTCTTGCCACGGCAGTTGTTTGATTTATTTATTTATGTAAAATAAGATATAGACCTAAAGGAAATCGGAGGGATGGAAAAGAGACATATAGATCTTGCTCAAGATAAGGAGAGATGGAAGGCCTGTGTTGCTGCAGCCATGAACCTTCGGGTTTAAGAAGGCTAGAGAGAGATTTATATTTTTGTACAAATTTTGCAGAAGCTACATAATGAAAACGTGCTGTTATAATATCACTATCCATATACAGTCATTTTACCTATTCATGTACTAAAAATATAATGCTAATTAATTGTAATATTTTAATTAATACTATATTTATTAATTAATATAATTATATTAATTTAAACATTATTATTATTTTTAGACAATTGGTTTGGATCCACCCGTGAAATATATTTCTAGATACGTGTCTGTGCACAGTATCGACTAGTGATGCAGGGAGATGATTTCGCTCAAGCGCCAAATAGTTCGCACGGCCGACGCTAGGTGGCGTACGGAATTGAGAGCTTCTGCGAACGGGCAAAACGAGCGATATTCGCTCGAAGTCCAGTCAGTGTTGCCCCATGAAGGGAAATTTCCCTTTTGCTGGGAAATTTGGACCGAAATTTTATCTAAAAGGGGAAAGGGAATTTCGATGAAAAACACCACATTTTCAGGGAAATTTTAAGATATCTGACTCTACATTATAACATTATATGTTAAGTTCCAGTTTCATATTCACATCTTTATTTTTTTTCTTATTTCTGCTCTCTTGGATACAAGCCTGTATTTACTTATATTTCATTTATGTTTATTGCACGTCGCTTTTCTGTATACTTTCGTATAATTGTAACGATTAAAATTAACGATTTAGTGGATTCCTGACCAGGATTCAAACCTGGGGCATCTGACCAGAAAGCGATGAAGCTGACATGTATGTGAAAATTTTGTTTCATTTTTTATTCATACGAGCATGGACCAACGGAAATATTACTACTACTACTGCTGCTACTACCACTGCTAATAATAATAATTATTATTATTATGATTATTATATTTGTTTAGGTGAAGGGAAAAATTGGTCCAAAAAGGAACATTTTGCCCCTTGGAAAGGGAAATTGTGCCCTCAGATTATGGCAACACTGAGTCCTGTATTACAAGTATAACAGTAATTGATCTGTGGTGGTTGGCCCTCAAATATGGATCTTGAAGTGAAAGACGAAGTGAAATTTAAACTTAAGTGAACATAGTCGCAATCTCCATGTTAAAATATAGTATAGTCTATCTTACCAATACAGTGATATATGAAAATGAAATAGATGGTTGTGTGCTGAAAACTGCCAGGCGGATATCCAATATATATATATATATATATATATATATATATATATATATATATATATATATATAAGCCCCAATCCCACCACTGACTGACTCACTGACATAAATGTTCTCCATGAAGGAAGCCCCGGAGGCGAAAAATGCCTGATTACGACCACCCATGAAATTGTCCCAAAAGGCCGAGAAAATTAAGAAATCGCTCAATTAGCCCTTCCTTAAGGGTGAAAGGGCCCTTTTTTTCACGTCCTTAGCAACCGTTGCCACGGGCATTTTTTGCAGCAAACATTGTTTCCTTCAATTCTTAATTGTCGAGATACATTATATTTCTCACAGATCTACAACACACAGATGAATCAACTCCTGGCTTTGAAAAGGTGGCTCAAACAAGGGTGACATCTACATAATAAGGAGTTTCAGCCCAGATACAATTACGTATATATTGGTAAACTCAATGCGAAATTATTATCTACATCGTGGTTGTTTTATCTAAATGTTTAGAGGTATAATAACAAACACTTATTTAGAGAGTTTGCCGTGCTTCTTGTTCACCATGGAAACGGACCTTTCTAGGGAACTTAAAGAAAATTTATTTTCACCCCAAAAAGTACTGTAAGTGAATTATACTAGACATTTCGTATTTCAAAATACGAGCGTCAGAATTTATTACAGACGCAAGGTAGGAATTTGGGGGGAATGGCGGAAAACAGTTATTATCCAATTACGTTCAAAAATGTGGAAATGACAAAAGACGTAAATATTGCATTTTCAATTTAGTGTCGCTATTGAATTCGTTTATGCGAATTAATTATCTTGGAACGATTATTACTTACTCAGTTTATTATTAAGAAATTATACAATACTCTTTTGAATATTTGTACCTTATTAGAGCTCATACACACATAAAGTAACTTTCGAAACTTTTCAAATTAGCGAACTTATACACTTGTTCCCCTTCATCCAATACAACATGCAAACATTTTACCCCATCTGATTATATTTCACATTAAAATTATATTCCATTGTATACGTTCCGTGCAGTGCTCTAGTGTGTACTTTGCAAGAAATTTCAAGTACTAGTAACTGTAACTTAATTACTTTTCACAATAACTGGCTGCAACTGTTACTTTTTGAACCAAGTAACTGGTACTTATAAAAGTTACTTCCCGTTATACGTTATGCAACCACAAATAAGTCATCCTTTTGTGCATACCGCTTTGTAGCCGGCGGTAAAAAGGTTGGGAACTCTGTCCTAGGGAAACAATACAAAAAAATGAGTGAAATGCACAAGAAATGAACACTTTTACATAACTGTGCACTTGATGTTTTTGATACCTTTCGCTGATGCAATTAAATTTGACAGAAATAATATTTCAAGCATGTCGTTCTATTGTAGAACATTACATAAATCATTAAAAGAACTAAAATTTTGTGTCAGGTAGCAATAGTTGTTTCCTCGCTCGGAACGAGAATAGATTTTGAACCTAATTGACAGTGATTAGAATGATACGTCTTAAAAATAGCTTCTCTACAGCTACAACCAGCCCTAGGAAATAATTGTTTGTGTACGGTTTATTGCGAGTTTCTAGGACGCTGATATTTCCAATTAAAAAACTAATTTGATTTCTCCTAACTTCATGGATTGTTTTGACATAGTTGAAAATCTTCAAAATTACTAAAATCATATTTTAAACAATGAACAGCGGGATCAATGAGTATTACCATGCAAATTGTCCATGACTATTTTCATTAATTTTTCTCTTACATCTTGTGTGTTTTTAAGCGATGGATTTTTATCTATGCTGGTGCAGAAGTTGTCAACAGCTTGTTTTTAGTTTTATTTTAATTCTTGAAGCTCTTATTAGGTCAAATAAAGTGCACGAACATGGTGATGGACAATTTGCACGGTAATACTCATGGATCCCACTGTATTAACCACATAAAAATTTTGATCAAATATTTAACTTAAAAAAATAGTTAATATACTCTACAATTACTTTGTATGAAACAATGTAAATTCACTACAGGTCAAAATTCGATGAAAACTAAACAGAATTATGAAAGAATGTTATTGGATATGATTAAGAATTGCCATGTTGATAGGTAAAATAATAGTTTGATGTTGAACACACTCAGTTTTGCGACGTATCAGTAGCTTATCGGGAATGTGAGTTAGTTTCAAGGACCAATAACTCTTCAGTTAATGAGTAACTGTTACTTTGAAGAAGTAACATTTGGAACACTGCAATCTGTTTAATACTTCTGACTGTTAAAATGTAGGTTCACGATTAACTTAGGTGTAGGAAATGCTGCCTCACATTCAAATACCTTAGACAATATCGTGACCTTGTGTTCGCTTCCAGAGAACAGACGTCATCATAGTCTATCATAAAGTGAAAGCATCGATTGTATTTCCCAAGGATTCCGCATATGTGTTTCAAGGTTTTGATCATTACGATACAGATTATGAAAGTGATCACGTAAGAATAGAGTTCCCTGGAACTTAGTTCATCTGAAGAGGAAAGCGTTATGACATCGTCCTCCGTGGACAAGGTTTCCGATGGAGTTATTGGTTGAGGGTCGTGGTCGGATGTGGATTGCCTTCCCGATGGCGTGATGGTAACGTGGTTTCCTTGTAACCAAGGGGTCCGGGGGGCTGAGTCCCTTCTGAATTTTTTTCCCGAAAGGGCTCAAGCTAACTCTGCTCCAAACCATAGGTGAGGTCCCCCCTGAAATATCTGAGAAAAGACATTGCAATTCGTGTGGTGATATTTTATTATAAATAATACTACACACACACTCTCACACCAATAATTATGTCATTTATTAAATAAATTATATTATAAAATATATAATATATGACCAGTCCTTTATTCAAAATTCGATTGCAAATTGAAGATTTTAATATACCGGGTGTCCCAGAAGTCTTTCCCTGATTACAAACTTTATTCATATCCGCTATATGTAAGGTAGAGATGTGAAAGTGGTGACAAAATGTTGGAAAACTAACCAAGTGTTTTGTTCCAGGTTTTAGTAACCTGGCTGTAGTGTAGCAGTGTCAGTGCCCAGGAAACCGGAAATGTTCACAAATCAGGAAAAAGCTCAGTGTGTCCCCTGGCATCATTAAGCAACAAACCTGTACAATTTGCACTTTGTATGGACGAAAAAAATAAACGTTTGTGTAAGATATCGTAAAGATAACTTTTTGGCTGATGTTTTACGTTGTTTGAAATCGCTGAGGTTGATGGTTCGGCCACTTCTCGGTAAGTCAGCAACAGATTCTGTGGTCTTCAACTTGTCATACCACGACTTAATGCTCTCGACATCGGGCGGCATCTTTCCATAAGCTGTTTGAAAGTTTCTCTGCACTGTTATTGGTGACTGGTCCTCGTGACACACTGAGATTTTTCCTGATTTGTGAACATTTCCGGTTTCCTGGACACTGACACTGCTACACTACAGCCACGTTACTGAAACCTGGATCAAAAACCTAGGTTAGTTTTCCAACATTTTGGCAACACTTTCACATCTCTACATTGTATATGGCGGATATGAATAAAGTTTGTAATCAGAGAAAGACTTCTGGGACACCCGGTACTGCCAATGCTATCAACAGTGATTTGCGTGATTAGGAGGAGGGGTAAAAGTTAAGAAACATTAAGAAGATAAGTTTCTTTGTAAAATTCGCATCTAAATGCTATTACGTGTTTTACTAATATATATATATGTAATTGCTTTAGCTGACGAAAGACAGTGAGAAATGGAGAAGAAATAATTCGGACTAAGGTCTGTGTTCTGGGAATTGCTTAGTTCATTGTCTTTAGAGATGAGACGTTTTGTTGTTCGTTGTTTGCGTGCGTTTTCAATATTATCCCAGTAACGTATATTTGACTTCAAAATTGTTTATCTTTATTAAAACAAACTCCCCCCGGAAAGGTTTGGCGGGGGAAAAATTTTAGGACAAGATCGTTGGTGGAGGAATTCCCCCCCTGTTTCCCCCTGGGATTTCGCACCCTGCTGTTTTCTGTGACTTGCAGACTGTCTACCATATGTCGAAGACAATAATAAAGAACTTGTTCCCACAGGCATTAGAATCGTCTCGACTGCCGTAACTAAGGGTGTGCAGGACGAAAATTTTTGGTCTGGATGGGATTATGACAATTTTAATTTTAGAATCCTCTCGTTCGGGACTGAAAAAAAAAATCGCCATTCCGACGAGTTTTGTTACGCGCACGGTGAAAATCCTACTTTATACGATAACTGTGCATCGTGAAAAAGTACAAAGAAAGATAAAGAATTGTTCATCACGAAAGAGAGATGTTTATGCAAAGGAAGCAAGGCGAATCCGGTCTCTATTTAAATATGGACTCAAGTTGGAATTTGTCAACAGCGCCAAGGTATTTTCACTCAATTTCAATTTTAAGATTTGTAAGATAATAATAATAATAATAACAGGTGAAATACAAGTGGTATGACTAGGGCTTGGAAGTTGAGGAAAAATCTCTTTTCTTTTTCCTAGTGTCCGAAGACGAGGCCCAACATAATATATGTTCATTTTGGGTCATTGTAGGCCAGAAAAAGGTGGGTTTTATTTGTCCTTTTTTGCCTTTTTCGACGTTCTTTGGCTTATTGGTCCTTTTTTAGCCTTTTTGTAGGTCTTAACGGCTTTTTTTGCAACTTCACCTTCTTTCGACTACGTTTTTACTGCCCATTCTCAATTCGAATCATCATCAGTTCATCACCTCTTAAACATCTTTTCTGTAGTAAAGAAATAAAAAAGGGAGAAATAAATATATTTGAACCATCCCTGAAACGAGAGAGAAACATTTTTGGACGACTGAAGCAGGTACGGTACAAGGTCCTTTAACCGTAACTTGTCCGGAAGGTCGCGCTGTAAGTGGCACCTTTCTCTTGTTTTGAAGCTTTCAGCACGGTGTATACGACCAGACAGCACACACCTGCAAAGATTAGATTAGATTAGATTTATTTTCTTTTTGTGCGAGCCATAGGCTGTACACACTACATATTTTTTATTTTTCTACACTATTTTGTTACATTTAGTTTTCGTTTAAGCTGTTTCTTACTTTGTCCCCTATATACACATTCTTCCCCTCCCTCGGCAGTTCTTCTTCCAGTCTTTCTCCTCACTTCTCTTTTCCTGCACTCTCACCAAAACACGCATACATTTTGCTTTACACACACTTACACTGGAGCATGATCACTCATTTCGCTGCCTTCTCTAATAGCTTTCCCCCGCCGTTCTCTTACTTCTCCCAGGTATTTCCCCACTTGCTGCCCTGCTTCCTTTATCTTTATTCTGTCGTCTACCACTTCTATCACCTCCCTGCCTGTTAAGTTTTTCATCCATTTGTCCCTTAGGTCACGTGTAGAAGGGCAGTTCAGTAGGATATGCTTGTCCGTCTCCTCCCCATCGCACAAAGGACATATCGTTTCCCCTGCTTCGTTTCTCTTTCTTAGTTGTTTCCATCCTCCTAATCTGAACCATGCCAGCGCGCTTCTTTCATTTGTTTCCCACCACCTTGATATATTTCGCTTTCCCCCATTCTCTTACTCTTAGCTGTTCCCTGATTGAGGTCTTTGTTTGGCAGTCTGCTATTATTTCTGGTCTGTCTATGTCGAGTAACCTGTCCCTGATTTGATTTTCTGTTGAGATGATCTGAAGGTGCCGCGCAGAGGGAGGGAGGGAGGGGGTGGGGAGGTTAAAACTGAAGTTATTAATTAATTTGGAACACATTTATACGTCCTTTTTTCCGTTTTTAGGTCCTTTTTTATATTTTTAGGTCTTCTTTTGGCAATTTATAGGTTTTCAACTTACGAGCCTTAGTTATGACTGAGGGGTAAGGTCGCGAATCCTTTTCTACCCCTTGTCGTCGGTTCCCCTTGCTATTATGTCGTTCATGCTTGTTCTTGTCACTACTTTCTCTTGTACTTATTTGTTACCTTTCTTCCACGATTTATCTGTATTTCATCCCTTCATTCCATTGTTTACATTACTTGTTCACTAGTTTCCTCCTTCCTATCCAAGTTCTTATTGTCTTTACTCCGCTTCACTCCTTTCCTTGACCGTGCCTATAAATCTCTCGGCACGGTTAAGTTGTCTGAAACCTCCCCAATGCGAATCCAAGCGACCGTTAAACGTAATGTGGTTTAGCCTTTTCCATAGTTACACGTGTCACATTACGTACGTCCGTTTCTTTGAGGGAGGAAACCTATGGCAATTATGCGGGCACGAGCGGAACGTTGATGAGTCAATTAGAGGTTTTACTGCTCTCTTACGTAAGGTCGGATGTGTGTACGTTCTTCAGGAATAGTGTGAGCGCTTAATTAAACTAAGGCGTGACGGATAAGCGGAATAAAGGTTGGATACGTCAACGATACAAAACAGGAACTTCGTTGTTCGTGCAGAAGTGAGGTTATTTTTACGGCACTATCTGAAATATATTTTTAACAGCTGGAAGTATTAACTTATAACTGTGGTGAATTTAATTTTTCAAACTGGTAGCTTTGGTGCATTTGACTTTTCAAACGGTCAACTGTGATGCGATTGACTTTTCAAACGGTCAACTGTGATGCGATTGACTTTCAAACGGTCAACTGTGATGCGATTGACTTTTCAAACGGGTAACTGTGATGCGATTGACTTTTCAAACGGTCAACTTTGATGCGATTGACTTTTCAAACGGTCAACTTTGATGCGATTGACTTTTCAAACGGTCAACTTTGATGCGATTGACTTTTCAAACGGTCAACTGTGATGCGATTGACTTTTCAAACGGTCAACTTTGATGCGATTGACTTTTCAAACGATCAACTTTGATGCGATTGACTTTTCAAACGGTCAACTTTGATTCGATTGACTTTTCAAACGGTCACATTTGATGCGATTGACTTTTCAAACGGTCAACTTTGATGCCATTGACTTTTCAAACGGTCAACTTTGATGCGATTGACTTTTCAAACGGTCAACTTTGATGCGATTGACTTTTCAAACGGTCAACTTTGATGCGATTGACTTTTCAAACGGTCAACTTTGATGCGATTGACTTTTCAAACGGTCAACTTTGATTCGATTGACTTTTGAAAAGGGTAACTGTGATGCGATTGACTTTTCAAACGGTCAACTTTGATGCGATTGACTTTTCAAACTGTCAACTGTGATGCGATTGACTTTTCAAACGGTCAACTTTGATGCGATTGACTTTTCAAACGATCAACTTTGATGCGATTGACTTTTCAAACGGTCAACTTTGATTCGATTGACTTTTCAAACGGTCAAATTTGATGCGATTGACTTTTCAAACGGTCAACTTTGATGCCATTGACTTTTCAAACGGTCAACTTTGATGCGATTGACTTTTCAAACGGTCAACTTTGATGCGATTGACTTTTCAAACGGTCAACTTTGATGCGATTGACTTTTCAAACGGTCAACTTTGATGCGATTGACTTTTCAAACGGTCAACTTTGATGCGATTGACTTTTCAAACGGTCAACTTTGATGCGATTGACTTTTCAAACGGTCAACTTTGATGCGATTGACTTTTCAAACGGTCAACTGTGATGCGATTGACTTTTCAAACGGTCAACTTTGATGCGATTGACTTTTCAAACGGTCAACTTTGATGCGATTGACTTTTCAAACGGTCAACTTTGATGCGATTGACTTTTCAAACGGTCAACTTTGATGCGATTGACTTTTCAAACGGTCAACTTTAATTCGATTGACTTTTGAAAAGGGTAACTGTGATGCGATTGACTTTTCAAACTGTCAACTGTGATGCGATTGACTTTTCAAACGGTCAACTGTGATGCGATTGACTTTTCAAACGGGTAACTGTGATGCGATTGACTTTTCAAACGGGTAACTGTGATGCGATTGACTTTTCAAACGGTCAACTTTGATGCGATTGACTTTTCAAACGGTCAACTTTGATGCGATTGACTTTTCAAACGGTCAACTGTGATGCGATTGACTTTTGAAAATGGTAACTGTGATGCGATTGTTTTTTCAAACGGTCAACTGTGATGCGATTGACTTTTGAAAAGGGTAACTGTGATGCGATTGACTTTTCAAACGGTCAACTTTGATGCGATTGACTTTTCAAACTGTCAACTGTGATGCGATTGACTTTTCAAACGGTCAACTTTGATGCGATTGACTTTTCAAACGATCAACTTTGATGCGATTGACTTTTCAAACGGTCAACTTTGATGCCATTGACTTTTCAAACGGTCAACTGTGATGCGATTGACTTTTCAAACGGTCAACTTTGATGCCATTGACTTTTCAAACGGTCAACTTTGATGCCATTGACTTTTCAAACGGTCAACTTTGATGCGATTGACTTTTCAAACGGTCAACTTTGATGCGATTGACTTTTCAAACGGTCAACTTTGATGCGATTGACTTTTCAAACGGTCAACTTTGATGCGATTGACTTTTCAAACGGTCAACTTTGATGCGATTGACTTTTCAAACGGTCAACTGTGATGCGATTGACTTTTCAAACGGTCAACTGTGATGCGATTGACTTTTCAAACGGTCAACTTTGATGCGATTGACTTTTCAAACGGTCAACTTTGATGCGATTGACTTTTCAAACGGTCAACTTTGATGCGATTGACTTTTCAAACGGTCAACTGTGATGCGATTGGCTTTTCAAACGGCCAACTGTGATGCGATTGGCTTTTCAAACGGCCAACTGTGATGCGATTGGCTTTTCAAACGGCCAACTGTGATGCGATTGGCTTTTCAAACGGCCAACTGTGATGCGATTGCCTTTTCACGTAACGCAAATCACAATTTACCGAATATTTGTATTTTTCTTAATGTACGTGGTTTCTCTTCCACTTTGGGCTAATTGCGACTATGAGGTAGAATGACTAAAGGACATTTTGTGATGAACCATGAGCAAAAGAACGCCCAGAATGGGACTCGAACCAAAAACTTTCGTCGACGAGTTCGTGAGTCAACTACTCAACTGAAGCTGCACAAAATACCATTTCCGGAACATACCCAGGAAGTCTTTAACCTTCCCACGCCGAGACATTGAGGACCCAGTTGAACTTCACCTCTGCCAACTCTCCGAAGACCAACCCATCATAGAGCACCCAGCGAGACCTTGAAAACCTTGAGCCCACTCGCCCATGCTATGTGGGTCATTAACAGAAACAGCCCACGGCTTTCTTCAAGGGGAACCGTCTATGGAATTATGCAACTTCCGCTTTTCCTCGGTCACGTGCACGTGAGACGTGGAGACGGAGTAACTAAGACGTTTGATGTTGGCTCAGGTAACAATCCTTTTCCATCTCAGTCGAGAGATCTTTTTCTTAACAGTCAACTATTATGCACGTTCTATTTATATTAGCTTCACACGTACGTAGGTGAGATAGAAAAAACAAAAAAAATCTTACGTAAAGCGGTTGACGTTGTTTCAACCATTAGAATGAGCTTTCAACAACCCTTTCTTTATTTGGTTATTTTAAAAATATATATAAACTGAATGAGTTTACATTGCCAGTTGTAACTCTTTATCACATATAAATTTCTACATATACTGGAATACGACTGCTTTTGTAATATTATAGCAGCTTCACCGCAACCGAATTGCGCACACTTTTGATCCAGAATTGCGCACAAATCTCACTGACCTGTTTTGCGCACAGATTTTGATCGAACGTTGCCACTTTGATAGCTTTAAAGTCTGTGCGCAAAACTGTTTTTTTTCTTTAGACAAGAATGGAGAGAGATATTGGAAATAAAATAGTAAATCATACCAATTTACTCAAACGTTAGGTTAGGTTAATGACTGCAAAACACGTGTAAGTGCACACACACACACACACACACACACACACACACACACACACACACAAACACAACAGAAGTGAGAACGGCTTGAGAACATTTTACATCTGACAACATCGCCTCATTTTTTTGTGCGCAATCCTGCACATTGTGACAGCTTCTCAACGGCTTATCAGATACCACTGATAAAACCGGAAAAGTGTGCGCAATCCGGCTGTAGCCAGCAGCTTTCAAAGTATACTGCACACTAAAACTGGAAAATCAAGGACAATATTAGCCTAAAATTGTAAAAATATAATACATTTTATGAGCGTCTGTCTTTGTGTCTTTAGAGCACCACTCAGTTGGAAGCCAAGTTTTGATATGGTTTTTGGACCGTCATGAAAATCTAAATCCATTGGACTAGAGTGCCGCAGCGAGATGATTTCGCTCAAGCGCCAAATAGTTCGCACGGACGACGCTAGGTAGCGTACGGAATTGAGAGCTTCTGCGAACGAGCAAAACGAGCGGTTTACGCTCGAAGCCCAGTAGTTCACGTATAACCGTAATTTGTCTGTGGTAGTACACCCTCAAATATTCATCTTGAAGTGAAAGACTTAGCGAAATTGAAACTTAAGTGAACACAGTCGCCATCTCCATGGTAACATGTAGGTTAGCCTATCTTACCAATGCAGTGATATATGAAAATGAATAGATAATTATGGGCTGAAACTACCAGGGCAGATTTTTACATATAGGGTCATTCCATTCCAAGTGAACCGGGGTCTGAATCTTGACATCTCAGAAATTGATAATTTTTGGTGCAGTGGTAGTACCAGCAAAGTTGACGAAAACTGCCAAATTTCAGATTTCGTTTCTTTGTGGTGAGAGAGAGTGAAACCCTCTGAAATTTTCAGCAGAATGAAGGTTCAATACGCAGACAATTGTTTGTCAGGGGAGAGTGTATGAGTGGGTGGAAAAATCTAAAGACGGAAGACGAATTGTCAGTGATTAACACGGAAGTGGGAGGTGAGTTTGCGTGGCAGCTGAGGCAGTGATCAGCGTATCCGTTAATTTAGTACTCTCCCTGGCTAAAACAATTGTCTCTTTACTGAACCTTCATTCTGCTGTAGATTTCAGAGGGTTTCACTCCCTCTGACCACAAAAAACTAATATCACTTCGTTGCTCTTCTATGGTGCAAGCCAACAGTGTAGCGGCCATGTTGTACGAGCTACTGCACGACACCTTTATGGCTTGTTGCTAAGGAACCTTTTTGAGTTCCGAAACACAAATTTTCGTTCTGCATAAATCTCCATGAAGGTTAGAATAAAATTCCTGTTATTTAATGACTTCTCCTCGTACATTTTTCAATTTGCTTACCTGATAAAACTTTAGGTATTTTCATGTTATTTATAGTCAATAAATTTAGCAAATTTCGCACACATTAAAATACAAAAACAATTTCCATAGGAACCCATTACCGTTCCATTATGAAATTTTGCACACAAATAGTCAATTGATGTCTTCAAAGCACATATTTTTTTCAAAAAAAAAAAAATGTTTTTGATATTTTCAAAAAAACTTTTCAAGTTTCTTTAATATTACAAAATTCAAATACCACAGTCATGTTGCATTTCAAATTAAAGTTCATTAAAAGCAGAAGAAAATGACATCAATTTGAGCTCTCTAGGTCAAATAGTTTTTGATCTACAGCTGTTTAAAATTTTGAAAATGTCAAATTTTGGGATTCTTGCTTTTTTGAAAGTCAATAACTCAAAAACTAATTGCCGATGAAATCTGAAATGTGGCAGTTTTTGTCCTCTTGTTAGGTGCAATGATATTTTTATTGGTTGATTTGACATGGAATGACCCTATATATACAGGGTGTTACTAAAGTTCATTTCCAACGCTTATAGGAGGTGATTCTACAAGTGAAAATAAACACAAAAGTTCATGTGACGAAATGCAGAAAACTGCACCCATTCGGAGTTATTGAAGTGGGAAAAAGTGTGAAAATTATGTTTACAAGGAAATAGTGGCACAACGGCCAACCATAGGACCGCGGCAAAGGGCGTTCCACAAAGAAATGCTACATGCTTTATTCAAAGGAGGACATGGCAGATGTGTGAAGTTGATCCGCAAGGGAATCCCCAAAGGAAGCGAATGGGTCTGTTGAAGTCATGGGGGAAGGGAAGGGTTTAGCGAGATCTGTTATCCACGGAAAGTGATATGTGGAGACTGACAACTAAGAAGAAAGCGAATATCCGCAGTGGACAACACCATTCTGTAGAAAAACAAAGATGGTGGTGGTGCTGCGCTAGGTAGCATATGTGTCGACATGTTCACTGTGTGCAGAGTGGAGGTGCCGTGGGAACCACATCACAGACGATTTTCAAACTGTCTGCCATTAACTTCCACGCAGGGATGACAACGCCGAATCAAGGATTGTCTAGTGCGAGCAAACAACCCCGCGGTGTCTGCTATCGTCGCTGCAACGACATTAATGCGTGCAACGAGATCCTCGGCTGACACGACAGGTGTAACACCCTGTATATACAGGGTGTCCAAAAGTTCCATTAGCCCCCCTCCCTTTGAATCGTAGACAAACCTGCAAATTGTTATTTCAACAGCATGTGTATGATGAGAGGATGGTATGCCATTAAATCAGACCAATGACCACTATTTTCTCCAGAGGATCTGTGTGCACACCGCCATTTTCATGGCACAGTATTATTTGCCTCCAGTTGCGATGTGAAATCCTCCGTAACATAAGATGTCAGATCTGGATTTCGGGATGGCCATTGTAAGAGAATTCCTCAATGATGTGTTTAGAGACAAACGATTTGGACGAGGATCGCCAAATTTACCAGCACCTTTAAAATGGCCACCTCGAAGTCCAAATCTGACATCTTGTGATAATGTGCTATGGGACAGAAAGTCGCTCATAATCGTTATCAGACAACTGAGGAACTTCAAGAAGCTGTTCGCAGTGCGTTTGCTTCCTTCACGTCAGCCAAGTTACGGAGGATTTCACATCGCATCGCACCTGGAGGCGAATAATACTGTGCCATGAAAATGGCGGTGTGCACACAGAGTAAATGGTGGCCATTGGTCTGATTTAATGGATACCATCCTCTCGTCATACGCATGCAGTTAAAATAACATTTTGCAGGTTTGTCTACAATTCAAAGAGGGGGTAATGGGACTTTTGGTACACCCTGTATACTACGGTTATTGTCACATTGAAATGATATTTGATTCTATACCCTTAAATTGAAGGAAATGTAAGAATAATTTTTGATAAAATTTAAGAAAATGTTGATGAATTGAGCATAAAATTGATTGCTGCAAAAACCAGACTGCTTGAAAATGCAAGCACTGAAGCTTGTTCAGTTACGGAGGGTGGGTGAGGTAAAAGTTCTTAGAAGTGACGCAGTATAAGACGCAAATTGTGGTAAGTAGAAGAACACGAGGAAGAGAAGCATAATATGACGAACGCATTGCGTTTCGTTGTAATTTCCTCGTAAGCTTTGAATTATGCATCACGATGCTTTAATTGACGTCGTACGGGGGAAAAAAAAACTTGAAACTGGACGTGTGAAAAGTTGGTAATTTCAGACTGGCCGGGGGGTGGGTGGGAAAACGTGGTAGCTTTCAATGTCATGGTTGTTTCTAAATCGCCCGCTGTGCGTGTATGAGTGCATTTATAGGTGTTTCCTCTATAAAGGTTACGTTTCCACGCGTGGTGTTAACAAGGCGTTTGTAGGCAGAGGAAACCATTCTTTCTACTGATTTACGTCACAAGGTGAGCATTTTGAATGCTTGACGCACTCCGGTAATTGTTGCTTTTTTCCTGTATTTTTTTTGGAAGTGGCAATCCAAGGCTGTCATTTCATAAGAGTTCAGTTTGTGGGTGATACAGCGATTCTGTCTCGATTTCCACATGAGATTCTATTATTAGTCTTTATAATAATAATGCTTTTTTTTATCAACCGACCAAGAAGTTTATTTTGTGACGTAACAGCCCTGCAGGAAAATTAAGTTTCCTCGATGAGACATGAGATTAGAAAGGAACAGTATTACAGCTCTGGACCACACATTTGTCTCTCTGGACTGGGCATGGCCACTCTTTTTCGAAAAAAACTGAAAATCGAGAAATCATTTTTTCGGAAACTCAAGAAAAAGTACGAAATTTTTTTCGAGAAATAAAAAGTAACAATTTTTGGAAAATTTCTAGTCTTCTTAAACCCGAAGGTTCATGGCTGCAGCAACACAGGCCTTCCATCTGTCCCAATCCTGAGCAAGATCTATTTGGGTGATCAAAGTGATCCCTCCATCTTCGTCTTGGCCTTCCTACAGGTCTCTTACCATCACGTTTCCCAACAAGAATCCGGTAAACTCTTCTTTCCTCTCCCATTCGTGCCACATGGCCTGCCCACCTATGTCTTCTTGATTTAATTATTCTAATAATATCTGAATACAAATTATGTAACCTTCTCCACTCACCTGTCTCCTCATCCCTTTTAGGTCCAAATATTTTCATAAGGATCTTATTTTCAAATACTCTCAATTTATGTTCCTCTTTCAATGTAAGGGACCAAGTTTCACATCCATGTAATGCTACAGGCAAAATTACTGTTTTGTATATTTTAACTTTTAGTTTCGTAGATATTAAACGAGAAGACAAAAGTTTATGAAGAGAAAAGTAAAATGTATTTCCTGAATTAAGCCTGCTTTTTATTTCATCTTTAATATAATTTTCATTTGTTAGTATTACTCCTAAGTACTTGAATTTGCAAACTGGTTCAAACTAGTTGTTATCAATAATTAGATTTTAATTATTACCTAACACTTGGTTTCCGCCTGTAAACATACATTTAGTTTTCTCTTTGTTAACTTCCAAACCTATCTCTTAGCTGCTTTGGAGTTTCGAAAAACATTTTTTTTTTTCGAGAAAAGACAAACTAATTTTCCTCCCCTTTCACCCCCCAAAAAAACAACAACTGAGAATCGAAAAATTCAGTTTCGAAGTTTACCTTGATAAAGTCTAGTTTTCAAAACCTGCCATATTCAGGTAAAATACCTCATTTCGCTGCCACATGTCGGAATATCATGAGGTAAATTGTAACATATAGACATAGCTACTACTCCTTTGTTCGGCCGCCCTTCTCAGTTAATGTCTCAGCCGGATAAGATGTATCATCTGTCTGATTTTTTCCTTTGATAAGATTTGTGCTCAATGGTGGATATGTCAACTAAGCGGTTTGAAATGTGTGTAACAGTACGTGTATGCTTTTAAATACCAACAATATGCAATAATTTGTGTGCAATAAAAGAGAAGGAAGATTTCTGGACAGGACAGGTCATCAGTTGGTTGATGTTGAAGGCAAACTCGAAGGAATGGTGCAAAGGTGAATTTCAAAATGCAGGCAGCTTTTGTCAGAGGATAGCTAATTTCAATAGAATGAGGCCTTGGTTTACAAAAGTTCAAGGTTCACGGAATGTGATAGTATTACTAAATCGTATTAGGTCAGGACATACAACTACTAAAAGTCATTTACAAAAGATCCGGATTGTACAAAACCCAAACTGTACATGTGGCAACAAGGAAGATATACACCATATCATATTTGAGTGTAATAGATACACACAAGAAAGAGAGACATTCTATAAAACTCTTATAAACTGTGCAATTCCTTTTCCTCATTGTTTGGAATCTTTGATTTGTGAACCTAACCTTACAGTTGGATATATATTGTTATCTTTTTTCAGAAATTGTGGCTTAACTGTTTAGTAGAAAAAACTTTTATTGATAGTGTCTTTTAATAAGAATGTACTAAAAATGTAAGTTTATGTACAGTACATATATAGATATGGGAAAAACAGCTTAGCGGTAATCCCAAGTAAAATATAAATAAATAAATAAAAATCAGTTTGTCAGTTTCCATTTCTTTGTTTAGTAATACACCTTTTACCAACTTTTCATTTTCTGAGTCATTGCTTAGTTTTTTGCACCAAAATATGTTAATTTGTTAGACGCAATAATACGCATAACCAACGTTTCTTTTTGAATGTTTCCTTTCCTATAGGGGAGACAAATCTGAACTCTGTGGAGAATTGATTTCTCATATTTCCTATCTGGCTACACTGAAACTTTTTAATTCTTTAAATATTTCAATTCTTTCTTTTTTCTTTTAATGTTTTTGTTTTCGCAACGCTTCATTTGATTTTTTTTATATTAAAGAACATTATCTTTTGGCCAATCCATTACCCTTTTTTAATACCCCAAGAAATGGACATCCGGAAAGGGGGACCATGGCCCCCTTGGAGAGTGAAGGTCCAACTAAAAAGTATATATTTTACACAATTTCATTTGTCACAGTAATTTATGTTTATTATTATAATGGTGCTGAAGTAGCATCATAATTTCAGACTGAAACATCCCTATTATGGGGGAAAATATGCCTCCTTTCCCCCCCGTGGAAAATTACCTTGCTTGCCCTCCCTGGAAAAAATCCTGCGGACGTCCGTGTCCCAAGAAAGTTATTGATATTTTCTACTTAAGTGTCAAATAATCGCACTTTTAGTTAACTGTACCTAAATAAACAAGTTTCTTTGAGCAAAATGAAATGTAAAGATGGTTGCCGGTTAAGCAAAATTATCAGTTAAATTTGCTCTTATTCTAATAACGTAATTCCTTTTCGAGAAAAAGTACAAGAAAGTAATGGATTTGTCAACAGAAATTACATTTTAACACTAAAAGTTTGGAAACAAGTTCATGGAGCTAAATAATGTTTTGCGAAAAACTAAAATATTTCGATAATGAAAAATCGACAGACAAAAAGAAGAAACTTTGAAAAAGACAAAAACAAGGAAATGAAAAACTTTTCTAAAAAACAAAAAGGCTGAAAACGTTAATTTTTTTTCGAAGAACAAAGAAAAATGGAAAGAGCTCAAAACCAACAATCGAAAAAAAAAATTCACTTTCGAAAATTGCCATCCCTATTCTGGACATCAAGGTTGAACAATCCAGGCGACTGGAGGGCGCCAAACCATCACTCCCCTGGATGATATAATTTGAGGCTGTTGGCTAACCGTTATGTAGCAATTTAACCTATGACATTACTAGCGAACGGAGCTGTTTTCGTACCAATCGTTTGAGATATGTATTTTAGGACATGAAATAAAGTAAAATGAACGCACTTTGTTGCATCTTTTTTATGAAATTAGCACATTTATCCCCTTTTATCACTCTCTTGGATGCCTCCGCACCTTTTTCCCTCCTTTTCTTTCACATTTTGTTAAAAAAATTGGACAGAAAAGTGAATTACCGGGTGGCCAGAATCAAAGTTACCAAACTCAGAGCCCTCTGTAGCCTGTTTGAGGCATCGCAGAACTCTGAAATTTGGTGAATCCACTATGCAGACCAGTGTTGCCACAAACTGGTGGTACAATTTTCCTTTGCTATGGGCAAAATTTCCCTTTTTTTGCATTCAATTTTTCCCTTCTCTAAAAATCGCATACAATTATAATAAGTAGTACATAGTCTGTACTAATATCGAGTTTGGTGTCTTCAAATTTCCATTGAATTTTGATGTTTTTCATTCCATTTCTTTTAAAACTTGATCCGAAATTCCCTTCATGAAGGGAAATTTCCTTTCATGTGGCAACGCTGATGCAGACCATGGGGGAGAGGATGGTGATAAAAAAGAAAATAGTTCAATTTTCCGCCACCAGGTTGAAATGTTGCGCTGTACTTTCATGATGGGTTGTAATAGTGATGTAAACTGCTCCGATCGGTTATGGATTTGCCTTTACCTTGCAATCTTGCAATAAACGAGAGATTATTTTCTCGCAACTTCCAGCCACTAACAAATGTCTTTCTAATTCATAACTCAGCTAAATCACTTAACGTGATTATTTGTACAGACCATCATGGAAGTACAGCGCCACATTTCAACCTGGTGGCGAAAATTGAACTATTTTCTTTTTTGTCGCCATCCTCTTCCCTATGGTCTGCATAGTGGAATCGCCAAATTTCAGAGTTCTAGGATGTCTCAAACAGGCTACAGAGGGCTCTGAGTTGGGTAACTTTAATTCTGGCCACTCGATATTTTCACTCTTGTTGAACGGCTACATAAAATCCCATAGACTCATTTTGTATAGAAGAATGATTGATTGAGTTGGTGTTTTAAGTGCACTGTATACACAGTAAGGCTAATCGGGACTGGACCTACAGTTTAAAGTGGGAACCGAACCACTATGTGCTTCCACCGGGTATCGAATCCGGAACCCTTTGACTACAAGACGACAACGCTACCCAGTAATGGATTAAGGTGGGTGCTATTGATGCTACAGCAGTAGGCCCATTCCTGAAATAGGCCCAGATAAAAACTGACGAGAATTTTCCGAAAGCTGAACAGTTTTCTTTTACTATATCAACCTGAAAATAAATCTTACAATGAAATTTGGAGCCCCAATTTCGGACGCCTAGACACAGCGTTACTTCTTATACAGTTACTATCATTCCTTACGCTGTGACGTAACTATAACGTCGTTGTGTTTATTGTTCACCGAAGATTTCAAGTTAATCCTATCAATTTTACGTTACACAGTTTACTTAGTAATTTCGCTGCGTTTTTTTTCTAAGTCTTGGCGATTGTTGCCACTTTATTATTATTATTATTAAGTGCGACGTAGTAAATTTTCACCTTGAAAGTCAAATTATAACATGTTTCCCATAAATTATGTCATTTACTATATAACGGTCAAATATTGAGTGACAAGTAATTAATCTAATTGCCCGTTAGTAGGAATTAATTGCAATTGGTAATATTAATATCCGTCGCGAATACAGGTGTCTAGCGAACTGCCTTAGCCAGCACTAGCTTGCTCAACCACCGTTTTTCGCCCGAATTCGGATTTACATGCATTCTTATGGGAATAACAAGAAAAATGCAACTTCTAAACCAATGGACCGAATTGGATGAGATTTTAACCAGCGGAAGAACACATCATGAAAGTACTGATTCCAAGATTTGAGCCTAATCAGAACAGAACTACGGGAGTTATGAATTATTAAAGATTCATCGCTGAATTGAAAGGGAGAAGCTACCCTACTGAGATGCCTTTGCTTTTCGTGACTGACTACAATGGAGGAAGAGTTAGCCTAACCTCTGCGCGAGGGGCTGCTACCAAAGGTTAAGGACCGGAGTGAGCATTGACCAGGATAGGAGGACAACGGTCACAGCACCAGAAACAATAAACAAGCACCTGATCATAGAGGGTAGCGCGTCACTACGTTCAAATCTGGAATAAAAGGGATGATTTGAAACAGTTTTACACAGTTTGCCTACAATCGCCACCGGAGTGTGAGCTACGCGCGACCGAGCTGCGAGTTGCAAGCAGACTCGAGGTCTGGATTTGTTTTTCCTCGAGTGAGTGTTTCAGAGCCATGGAGTAGAGCAGAATAGAACCAGGGGGTCGTTACTCCCCCTTGCCGTCAACGCATCCGTGCACATACGTGTGGTTATGTGAGAATAACGCCAGACACGTCCACCCGTGTCAATCGTCCGAAACAACGTCCTAAGTAGTGAAAGTTAATAACATTTGATATCCATGTGAAACCGCGAATGGCTCATCGCGTATGTTCGTCTCATCGCCCAAGTCACGTATCTGTACTTACGAGTGACCGCGAAGAACTGACCTATTATTGCACAAGTTGTCGTATGGAGTCGACAGTGAACGAGTGAAGCCAGGATCCGATGAGGCCAGATTTAGCTGCCGACTGATCCACTTTCGCCAACCAGGATAACCGCGAGGTGCAACAATGGAGCGTGGAGGCCTTCCAAAACTGTAGGACCACTTTCACCCAACCCAGGTCAGAGGGAATGCAGCGAAGGTAAGATCCAACCATGTGCGTGTGTGAGAAAGATGACGACTATCTACCGCGAATCTGCGTGAATCAAATCATTGCTTAACTTAAATCAGTGATATGGCATCCCTAAGCATCGGTATTCCGGCGGAAGTAATCAATGTTAAAGATGAGAGTTTATGTTAGCCGCAAACGACAGTTCATGAAATATATTTATACCTTCAGAAAAGATAGAAGGGGTTCGCACAAGGAACAATTATTCACTTTATGCTTAAAATCCTAAACGATAAATTGTAAAAGGCAAGGTAGCCAGACATAACAAGAGTATGGTCAAAGTAGTAATTAATCTAACCTTTGTAATTGTCATATTGTCGCCATATGCCATGGAATGAGAGTATGAATGTGAGATCGAGTGAAAGAGGGCAAGATGTACTGTGTATTTATCTGTGCTTTAATATATGTGTATATTCAGAAACACCGTAGTATTATGTAACGTCATTTCAGGTATTCAAAATCAAATCCTCCTAGGTTTATTCTCGGTAACTCCGACTGTTAGGCACTTATCCTGACCGTATTATAATTCATGTAATGTTTAATTCGCCCAGCAGGTGAGGCGAGAGATTCTTCGTTGTTGCGTTGCTAAGCTCAGCTCAGTTGAGTCAGTTGAGTTAATTAGTTATTTATTAAATTAGCAGCCCGTGACAACTATAGTGTTTAATAAACTGGTTTAGACCTGATTAAGGCATTTTATCAGCACCTTATTTTGCACCTTTTTGAAAACATTTTCAGAACCTTTTTTTCCCCTATCTCGACCATAATTTTGCACCTTTTAATCCCTTCCCTAGACATTACTGTTATCTTGATATCATTATGTATGTATTAATGTATACCTACAACAAACGTGTATTCTTAAAGCCAGGGTTGTTAAAGTTCCACGAACACTTAAATTCTATTGGGTTCTATTGGATTCTGCTGCTGGACCGCAATCTGTTTTTCTCGCACAATTTAAATTCGGTCCAAGTGGCGTGTTGTTTCATTGCAAAAAGGTTCCTGGAGCGTATTTAAATTGTTCCCGAATAAAGGATTCTGAACCATATTAAAATTGGTGCGGGAAAAAAATGTTCCTGGACCGAATTTAAATTCATCCGGAAAATGGTTCCTGGACCGAATTGAAATGCTATAAATATGAAAAGGTTCTACACTGTCTAGAACTCATTTACGTTTGCTGATTTTCTCTCCCAGTCAGGGATTGAATTTATTTACAATTCCTGGACCAGGGTTGACGGATCAAAAGTTTCCTTCTAAAAATGTCGCAAGTACGTTTTACATTGGAATGTCACACTGCGGTTGTAGAAAACGTAGCGCAGGGAATAAATCAAAACGCTGTTGTTCTCTCGTGGCGTGGGCCACGTTCAAAAACTCCCTTGTCGAAGAGTTACTGTACGTAACGCAATGGTCTATATTGAGTTCAAACAAACCCATCACGTGTTGCTCTGGCCTCTGGAATCCAATCCAGGAACCGCAGCCAATAGGAGGCGCTGATGAGGTAACGTGAGGCTGCTGTGTCCCCAGCAGATATCACAACAGGGAACGGCAGTGCTGCTACAACCAAGTGAAGGAAGGCGCGCGAGAGAATGGGGCTACATGGAGAGTGGTAACGTGACTGCAGCGTTTGCGTTTCGCCCATTTATACCTTGTATGTACCTTAGATTCTCGAGACAGCCAGCATCTGGATTAGTCTTTCATGCTCACAAGTGGATAATTGTTTATCGTCTGGTCGGTATTCGATGCAAGTTGCGTATTGTTTCATTTCAATACGGATGTTGGACCCTATTTAAAGTGATTCGGTGAAAAAGGTTCCTGGACTGAATTTAAATTGATCTGGAAAAAAAGGTTCCTAGACCGAATTGAAATACCTTACAGATAAAAGGGTTCTTTACGGTCCAGAACCCATTTACGCTTGCTGATTTTCTCTCCTGGACCGGAATTGAATTTAATTAAAATTCCTGGACCGGAATTGAATTTAATTAAAATTCCTGGACCGGAATTGAATTTAATTAAAATTCCCGGACCGGAATTGAATTTAATTAAAATTCCCGGACCGGAATTGAATTTAATTCAAATTTCCGGACCGGAATTGAATTTAATTAAAATTCCTGGACCGGAATTGAATTTAATTAAAATTCCTGGACCGGAATTGAATTTAATTAAAATTCCTGGACCGGAATTGAATTTAATTAAAATTCCTGGACCGGAATTGAATTTAATTAAAATTCCCGGACCGGAATTGAATTTAATTAAAATTTCCGGACCGGAATTGAATTTAATTAAAATTGCTGGACCGGAATTGAATTTAATTAAAATTCCTGGACCGGAATTGAATTTAATTAAAATTCCTGGACCTTTAACAACCCTGCTTATAGCTTTTCTTTCTCTTATTTGAAACCGTAAAATGGTCAAGGTTTTTTTTTTATTGGGGGTGAAAAGTAAGGGGACCAGGGTGGAAGGCCACCGATGAAGGAAGAAACTCCCTTCAACGTAGCACACTGCATTTTGCAGACTAGCGAGGCACTGGCGTCCGGACTTACAGCCAGTATAATTCTCTGTTGTGTTCTGGCCATATTGCTTTCCAACTATGGTGTACGTATAATATAGAATCTAATTTTAGTTCGGTTTTTTTGCAGGTTCAAAGATCATCCTCCGAGGAGTGAATGGACTCTTCCGTGCTGGTCAGCTGACGGCCATCTTGGGCCCCTCGGGAGCTGGGAAGACCACCTTGCTCAACGTCCTGGCGGGATACAAGTAAGTACTTGTCTCTTCTCGAATTTCGATCTATACAGCTTGCCGTACACGACGGCAGATTGACCCGTCCGCGCAGCACAGAGCGTCACGTGACTGCGACAGCCAATCGGCGTCACTCCTTTTGAAGATGCTTCTGGCGAAGGCGTGGCTACCAGGGATTCTGGCAACGTCGTTGGGCTGTGTTCCGCAGTGTTGTCTCTGTCTGCGCGGCCATAGGCCATTATATGTGGCAAGGTGTATGTATACTCCTCATGAATTTTAGTCTGACACAGAAAGGAGCATTCCCATCTATAAGAAAGAGATAGTGAATGCGATTTGGGAGCATTACAGATGGGGCTGATCCGATACCGGCTGTAACTTTTCCGTCGTTTTATCGTTCGCTGAATTGTGAAAAATGCTACGCGATATTATTATTATTATTATTATTATTATAGTTTTGCAAAATTTGAAGTTTCCGTTGATTTTGTACCAATGTTATGTGGAAGAACTTATTTTTGTGATTACATAACAGGAATTTTTATATTCTGATGTAATTTTTGTATATTTTAAACCTAAACTCTAGTAAATTGATGCTCAACCAGGCAGGGGCCAGGGGGGGCTCAGCCCCCTAGAACTGCCGTCAGCCCCCCTCCCCCCTGGCACTGCCATCAACCAGGTAAACTATTTTGCATAATTTGTTTGCAGTGAAGTGTGAAAATGTAGACAACTCACAACTTTAAGGATAAATCCACAGCATATGAGCAGTATCTATTACATTCGCTCATTTTGTTTATGGGCAGAAGTAGCTGCAAGTATTTAGAATATTCTCTAGACTTCAGAAAGTTCTTTCATAGGGGAGCTTCTTTATCTGTACCTTCATTGTCCCTGTTGCAACCCGTTTAGACAGAAATCTGTGACTTTGATGTCATCATGCAAGTTCCCTCCGCATCTGCGTCAAATGTCAACAGCAGCTCCCAAGTTTTGGGAAGGAAGGGGAGTTTAATTGCTTCGGCCGGGGGTGGAATATACTGTAGGCACTGTGGTTAAATATTGTGCGTTTGTTGTGTGTGATATACATATCTGTATCATCTAAAATAGTATGGGGTGTGTAAGGGATAATTTCAGTATCAGTCAATTAACACTTCAAGAGATGTTTTAAAAGATGTAGAAAATGTAGTATTTGTGTAGTATATGATATTTATAAATGAATGAGCCCCCAACACACATAATTTACCTTCATTTAATATTTTTTTAAAAAATGGACTTGGTTTACAAAGCCCCCCCTCCTGATAACCCGCGAGCCCCTCCTGGAGATCAATTCTAGCTACGGGCCTGTGCTCAACCACTAATATTAATGAATATTGTGAACAACTTTCAATTATTATAATTTTCAAGCATCGGTATTGGTAGAATTCGGTATGAACATCACTCAGTGTTATCGGATCAGTTCTAATTATAGTGTAGTGCATCACACGGTATTCCCGCAGAACCCAAGCCGTACATTTTGCCTCCGCCTTGACCTTTCGAACTTCAGAACGTGACTTTTCTAGACTTGACGTGTGGTTTTGATAATGATGGTCTGGCAACCTTGATAATTTTTGCGAGATACTTGCTTTTCCTACAATTAGCCTTTTACCGGGTCGTGTGATTCAAACCTTTGTGCGTGACTTGCATATTTCTGCTCTGAAAATTCCAAAACTTACGTCATTCAGGACTAGACTTGTTTCTTTGTTGTATTTTTGTTTCGCTGCTATGGTACCAAGCCAAGGGCGGCCGCAGGATTCTTTCTCAAGGGGGGCAGATTTCACGAGTCCGTGTCGCTTGCGCCGAGGCTTCTTATCGGTTCATTTCCGCCGCGACATATGTCAAGACCTTCCTTGGTCCACAATCCGGAGTGTCATCACCGCCGCGCGCATGTGTGTTTATGACGTTTCCCAGTTCCAGCTGTGTTTATATCTTCGATTGAAAAGGAAGATGATTGGTAAATGAATGTAAGATGAAAGTATATATGAGGGATATACATTGGGAAATTAGTATTTATGTAAAACTGAGACTTGAGAGAGACGACAAGATGGCTGAGAATATGGAAATGATAGAAACAACGCGTGCAATGCCTTCGAGCATTTGCATACCTACAAGAATTCAAATAACGTTTGTATTGTTGTTGTGCAAGTGTATCGAAATATTGTGTTTATATATACGTAGCTATTACTTATATAATGTTTTCAAAATATGACACTGTATTTATAATGTTTTTGACAATTTTATGTAGTGTATAATAATTAAGTGTAACAGACTGGCACATACTTGTAGAATGCTTGGAATATTTTAACAATACTGTATTTACAATGTTTTTTGACGATTAACGATAAATGATTAATATAGGCTGATACTGATTTATGTATTTTCTGTTGTAGAATAAAATTGATAAAAGTAATCCTGTGTAACTCTTTTGAAATAAGTAAAGAAAAGTCATATTTGACACTCTGGATAGGTTTAACATTTCAGTGTAAACACAGCTGTGCTTCGTCATAAACACACGTTTGATTTTATGTTTTAAGTCCACTTTATGCACTATGCACCATGTGCCCATAAACACACCTTCTTGAAAATGTTGTTTTTGTGGTCAGATGTGCCGACGGCAGATAAAAGAGGGCAGCGGGAATCCCCAGATCAGTGCCGGATCTACAACCCGCAAAACCCCACAGTAAATCAATTTATTATGCATTTTTAGGTTCTTATTATTCCATGTATAAATACCATGTAGCTCTGTTCTTTCTTCGTGTTTCGAACGTTCAAGGAAAAGGCGGGCAGTTTAGCTGCTAAAGATTAAACATTTTGAAAGAAGGGCGGTTGGCAACAGACGCCAACCAAACGTATATAAACTCCCAGATGAGAGTGGGGGAGGTCGGTTGTTGGAACTGAGACTTGGAAGGGAGAGGCTGTTTTTGCTTCGGTTAGCTAGGACCGGAGGACAGGTCTCCCGAAACGGATGCTGTAAGAGATTGGATTGCCGGGCAAGCTAGTGCCTTGGTGTCCAGTTTACAGGTAAAAAGGTAGTTGTACTGGATGTTATTTTGAAGTAATTACGGTGCGCCGGGCAGCCTAGTGCCTTGTCACCGTGGAGGTTGAGAAATGTACACGTCGGGCGGCCTAGCGCCTGTTAAGACGTTTCTTGGAGTAACGCGAGTCTACCTTGTGACAAGCGTACTCCCGATGTAATTCATGCAATGTAAAGCATCCAGGTACAAACAATAGAGATTCCAACATCAAAATTAGAGTTTTGGCCCGATAATTAGAGAAATGAACGTTCGGATACGATTTGTACATACTTCAAATTTTACGTTAATTAAACTATAGAAAATATCCAAAATTTCCGTTTTTAATTTCACACATGCTGGACAAGGTAATTTATCCCCTATAGCAATAAGGTTTCAAAAAGGTTATCCGTTGTCTCTTGTAGTTAATTATATAATTATGTTGACTTGTAGCAACCCACGTGCATTGTCGTACAAAGAAAGATACCCCTAGACAAATCAGAGCCGAGTACGAAGTGCACCGAACCTCGAGTGCGGAGGTAAAGTGTGGGTGGCCAGGCGATTAACAAGGTGATGTGATCAGCACCACGCTGCGGCCTTCTTTACCCCCCCCCCCTCCCATGCAAGAACAAAGCCGGAAAAATCCCACCCCGGGTTTCACGAGAAATGCAGGAAAAAGTCTGCATGATTGTAACAAATGTATAATTTTCCAGGTGTGAGAAAACAGTGTCATATATACATCATACATTTCCTTTTAAAAAAAAAATTGAGTTGAATTCATTATGGCGGCCACCAATATGGCGGACTTCCGCATGAAACGCACCAATGTGGTAGGTTCCCCCTAAGTCTAACCTGTTTCTATCATGACCAATTGTACCCAGCCTAGCTCCGTTACTTTTCACAGGGGGTGTTAACGGACTTTTGAATCACCCTGTAGGCACTCGTATGGGAGTTTGTCAACATGAGATCAAGAATTACACACACATACACATACATTATGCGTGTGTGTGTGTATAGAGGTAGTTAGGTAGAGGCGGCCTTTGTCAATATTTTGCGGGGGGGGGGGATATTTGTAGATCCGGCACTGCCTCAGAGCTTTTGTTTGTTCGAATGTGACCTTCACCCTCTCAGAAACAAGTTGAGAGGGGAGCGTATAGCCGGACAGAAGGGATCATTTGTCTGTGTGTTTTTAGTGGAGTCGCAATGTCGAAACGTGGTGCGTACAGTAACTTAACATTAGATAAGAAAGTTGAAGTGCGTGCGAAAGAGAAAGCATGTGTTTTAAAGTGGTTCAATCCATCACGTGATGCGAATATTCCAATAAGTGTACTGTTCCTGGATGGAGATATGGATAAAATATAGCAGTTGTAAGGTATGGTGTACTGTTCGCGTATTAATGCAGTTTTATGTTTATGGCGCAGATGCCGGCATTTTCCCCAACCGTGACGTCCCGCTTATTTTGACTTCAAAATTCTTATCCTTTCAGTAATGCTCCGGAAGGAATTCTGAACGG
Organism: Lepisma saccharinum; assembly: GCF_977018435.1. Classification (NCBI taxonomy): domain Eukaryota; kingdom Metazoa; phylum Arthropoda; class Insecta; order Zygentoma; family Lepismatidae; genus Lepisma; species Lepisma saccharinum. The sequence goes on along the minus strand of NC_139244.1, from coordinate 5,999,149 downwards.
ATATAATTAATCAAAACGACTTTGCTGCGAGACACAGACAAACCTCCTCGCACACTAGACAAGTGCCACGTCTTGACGTAGCAGTTGCACTTTTTGCACACACAGGCTCATCGGGACTGAACCTGCACTTTAAGGGTATGAGGAATAGATTCCGCGAGGCTCTTCCTTCCGAGCTGTGTTGCCAACTTGCTCTTTTGGGGCCAGATTTGGCTCTTTCGTGCACCCGTTCGGCTGTGAACTGGGACGCCCGCTCCCTGCCCTACTATGGTGCCATAACTGGCTTCGGCCCACGTAGACCAACTTTCCCCATGAGTATACATTTTGCACATTTGGCTGCGTAGCCCCACCCCCTCCTACCTCCTCAGCTACTTTTTTCTTTATAGCCCCGCGGCTGAGGTGAAGATGGCAATATTGTTATACCTGAATCCTGTATCTTCAATTTTATACGACCATCGATGGATAATTGACATTGGCGATGTCCTCCCTTAAATGTCGGTGACTACCTTACTGTTCCTCTCACAGTAGCAAAGACAGAGAGATCGTTTTCTAAATTGACAATTATATATACACCTATTCACTATTTACTTAAGCATCCCCCACCTACTGTATTATCTCCCATGTTGACCCATAGAGCGACCACAAGGAAAAGCACCTTGGACGAAAAGTCTCCGCGCAACTTTTCCTTCTTCCGTTCAGCTCGGGCCATAAGGAAGCATGCTTTCCCCTCCCCTCCTCGCGGGAGTACGGTGCACAAGAGTCGCGGGTTGTTACAAACAGTATTTGTTTTTTGTTTCTTTTTTGTGATTGTGTATGATTCTGTATGCTTGGGTTTCTTCCATGGTTCTGTGTAGCTTATAAGAGCCAATAAGGTTTGAACTTTGAGCCCTCCCCCATGCGACGCGGGAGGAAGTATAAATATGGCCTGTGTCCCTTGAGAAAAAGCATCCCGAGGCAGTTCTGCCGATGCTCGGCTTTCCACTTGGCAGTTCTGCCGTGGGGCTCACGTTAGAGGAATGTAAATAATGTAACTTAAAGAATTATTGGAAGAATCCGAGCCTTGTTTTGTTAAATTGTAAATAAATGTATAAAGCCCATTTCTGCGAGTTTTCAGCAATCACCCTGCAACATTAATTTCAGTAAGTTCTTGCCTGTGATTGATTCTTTGGTTCCGAGCGCTCTGGTGAGGAACGGGATGGGAACCCAGGACTAACGAGCCTATTTAGTTGTTTATTTGGGTTTTTCCTGCCAGCAGCGGCCCGGTAAGGGTGGAGTGTTGCGGAACAGAGAATTATTGGGGTCTCGTCCTTGGATTTTTTGTGTGAACGGACACAGGCAAAGAAAGGGAAACGGTTGCTGTAAAAGGGTCGAAATGCTGACAAGGGCTCAATCTGCGTTGTCGTCCGTTAATGGGGAAACTAGTTCGACGCCAACAATGGGTACAGAAAATAATGCAAGAGTAATAAAGAGGCCGAGGATTCTTCCAGATGACATTAGAGTACAGTTACCGACTTTTAATGGGGAAACAAAAGGGATGGAAGTTTATAGCTTTTTGGATGAACTGGATGCATACAGGGATCTTTTGGGCATAAATGAAGAGGAATTATTGCTTAATCACCTTCCGTTAGCGTTGAAAGGACAGGCGAAGGAATTCTTTCATTTTGCAAGCCCGTTTGAAGGATATGTGCAATTCAGGCATTTGTTGCTCCAGAATTTTCATGGGTTGGATCACGAACGGGAATTAGAGCGATTCTTGGATTCTCGCTTTCAGCTAAAGAGCGAGTCATTGGCAGTCTATATTCGCAAGATAGATAGATGGTTCGAGAGGGCAAAATCGACCGCTACAGTCGAAGAAAAGGTTAATTTTATTCGGCGTAAATGTAACCCTGTGTATCGTGAGAGATTAAGATGTCAGAATTTCAACAGCATGAAAGAGCTTCACGCGTACGCTTTGAATCTGCAGGGAGAGATGTTGGAAAACGCTACGTTTCGTCAGTATGAAACAGAACAGGAAATCATTAACTTTGCCTTGAGAGGCGCCACACCTCCTCAGTCCGAGGGACTGGTGGCCGTTAGAGGGGCGAATAGCGCCGCGGGGGAGGATCTATTACATGTTCTGGATCCTGCCAAATATTCTAGGTTAGGGAAGGAACCCCCTGCTGTTTCGAGGGAGACACCCAGGAATGTCTGGCAAAGGACGCAAGTGTTACGTTTGTCAATCAACTGCACATCTGGCAAGTTTTCACAAAGCTGCAAGGAGAGATAAAGTTTCAGAGTCAAGAGAACGTAATGGACAGGGCGTGACAGTGAGACGCGCCTGTAATTCGACAATAAAGATGTCAAATAGTAAAATTCAGGAACCTTTCGTTTTTGGAGCAATAAATGGAATTCAGATCCATATGTATATGGATACCGGGGCTAATATATCCTGCATGAGTTTGTCTTTATTTCGGAAATTGGAAGGAAAGGGGGCGAAATTACGTCATAGCAAGCTGAATGTACAGTTAGCTGAAGGGAAAACCGCAACTGTGGGACACGTTTTTTTCAATGTAACTTTCTATGGTCAACGGGTCCGAGAGAAATTCTTTGTTTTGGAGAATCCCCAGAATGACCTCATCGCCGGTAGAAGTTTTATGGCGAGGGCGAAGATTTTAATTGCACCCGCGTTGAACGGTTGGGCTTTTCTGAATGAAAGGGACGATATTATTCCTTTTGACACAATTGGGAAGAAAGAGAAGAAAACTAGTAACCTCCTGTCTTCCACTGTCATTCACGTAGAAGAGAACCGCGACAAAGAAGTGTTGCAAACCCCCAGAGCCGAAAAAGTCAGGAAAAAAAAAGGTTATCTGCGAGGAAAGTAAAAGATCATATTCCGATTAGCGACCTGAATGATGCGAATGAGAAATTCAGTAAGTTCCAGGAAAAGAGGAAGAGAAAGAAGCCTACTTGCCTGGGAAGAGAGGACTCTAATTCGAGTCCCGGTACTTCGGCTGCGCGGGAAAAGGATCAAGAGAAAGTAACCTTAGTGGACATTAAGGAGGATGTAATGTCACTTGCTACTTCGGATGATGATGGACGGAACAGCGAAGATGAAGAATTGTATTGCTCTGTTTTCTTTAAACGTCTTTTGAGAGACAACCCTGACACCGCTTCTGTTGAACTCCTTGGTGATGTAACACCTGAGCCTAGTGGCGAAATCAACAGTTGCACTCAATCAGCAATAGAACCTAATGCAAAGAAGTTGGAAGTAAATGAAATAACAACCAGCAATATCAACTTGGAAGATAAGCGATTATGGGCAAGAGAGCAACGGAAGGACCCATATTTGTCTTTGTTAATTGCGTGCCTTAAGGGAGAGGAAGTTCAATTGGAAGAGAAATTGAACAGGAAAGTTTTCGATTTTCATCTGAGCACTTCTTACCTGGATGAAGATGGGATTCTCTACAGAAACATAGAAGGAGGGAAGGGGATGTTTCCCGTGTTTGGACAGCAGCAAAAGATTTGGACACCGGATTCGTTGAAACCGGAAGTGCTGCGAATATCCCATGACGAAGTTCACGCCGCACATCCAGGGGCAGCTAAGACTCTGTTCAAGATTTTGGAACAGTTTACGTGGAAAAATGTTTACTCTGATGTTAGAGATTACTGCAGATCATGCCTCACCTGTTTGAGATACAATCCAGATTCTTGTAAAAAGATGGGATTCATGAGAAGTCGCAATCAGCCACGCCCAGGAGTGAAATTGTATGGAGATTTGTTTGGACCATTTCCGACCAGTTCTAGGGGGCGTTATCGCTACTTATTTCTCATTGAAGATTCTTCCACGAGACACATATTCTTGGCACCTTTGACTACAGTGACAGCTAGGACAATTTCCAACGCTTTATTGAAATATTGTCACCTTTACGGCTTCCCATCGATATTTACCAGTGATAATCGAGGTGTGTTTCGTAGCCGCCTGATTCGTCAAGTACTGAGAACCATCAACTGCAAACCCGTGTACATTAATCCATACCGCCCACAAGCAGATCTTGCAGAAGCAGCAATTGAGACAGTAAAGAGAGCGATAGCCAAGTTTTGCACAGAACACAGCAGGTGGTCAGAAAACTTGGATTCAATCGCATTATCAGTGAACAACCAGGTGAAAAGATGCCCGAAGCGTGACGTACAGTTTCTGGTGGAAACGAAAGGCGCCGGGAAGAACGGTCAGCTGACCCAGAGACACCCCATGGAGCTTCGGGGGAAACAGCTGGGTAGACCATAACAAACCAGTCTTTTCTCCTTTGCCGATCCCTTACAAAATAGTTTCTTTAAAGGGACAGTTCTAATTGAAATCTCCATTAGTTAAAAGTTTATTTTTATTCGGAGGCATATTTACTCGCGAGTGTTGCACTTTCTGTAGTAATTAAGCAGAGAAGTGCCGCGAATTCACATGCTGGATATTACTCCTACCCTAGGAGTGGATGAAGAGAGGTTCGATCCCAGAACCTCACAAGAAGGAAGCCGCCTGGAAGAGGACGTCCTTGCCATGGATGTCAAACAGCCCACACCTGGAAATGAACTTTACGACGATGAATTAGGATGTCACCGGTTCCAGAGATCACAGGATGCAGTGAGGAACATTCGGAGAGACTTATTCCGGAAAGTGTAAAGTCAGTGAAGTGTAGTGAAGTGGACGGTGTTAGTGTTTAATTTTATTTTCAGGCAAACCTCACCAGGACATTGGACACACAGACTTACCTGGGGTAAGTGGTGAGGGGAGTATAATACTGTTACAAACAGTATTTGTTTTTTGTTTCTTTTTTGTGATTGTGTATGATTCTGTATGCTTGGGTTTCTTCCATGGTTCTGTGTAGCTTATAAGAGCCAATAAGGTTTGAACTTTAAGCCCTCCCCCATGCGACGCGGGAGGAAGTATAAATATGGCCTGTGTCAGAGGACAGGGAGTGTGTTTTTGAACTGGATAGCAGAAGGGAGAGCGATCTTCGGGCTCCAGTGGCCTCCCTTGAGAAAAAGCATCCCGAGGCAGTTCTGCCGATGCTCGGCTTTCCACTTGGCAGTTCTGCCGTGGGGCTCACGTTAGAGGAATGTAAATAATGTAACTTAAAGAATTATTGGAAGAATCCGAGCCTTGTTTTGTTAAATTGTAAATAAATGTATAAAGCCCATTTCTGCGAGTTTTCAGCAATCACCCTGCAACATTAATTTCAGTAAGTTCTTGCCTGTGATTGATTCTTTGGTTCCGAGCGCTCTGGTGAGGAACGGGATGGGAACCCAGGACTAACGAGCCTATTTAGTTGTTTATTTGGGTTTTTCCTGCCAGCAGCGGCCCGGTAAGGGTGGAGTGTTGCGGAACAGGGTCTGCGCAGGTTCTTTCTTGTTTGTGGTTCCACTATACACCAAACATCCTCCCCAGGTAAAGGTATTTTCTACTGTTACGGCGGGCGATCCTAATGCTGGCAAAGGAAGCGGGGAAGCGGCCAATCCAGCACGGTAAGAAACTCAGCAGCCAGTAGAACGAGGTTCGCGTAGTACTTTTTCCCGCCGCGTCGTAACTCGCGGCGCCACCGCTGTTGTGTGGTTGGTCTGCGGTGTATTCCCCGCTCCCCACGGAGCTGTCCTGTTAGCGGACAGTTCATCGAGCGAACAGGGCATGGAGCGGACACAACTTGATTGACATCTTATCTAGTGAACTAATCAGTTAGAAATAGTGTTGTCCACGGGACGAGACGGGACAGGCTTTTAAAAATTCGAGACGAGACGAGATTGACCATGTGTCATGAGACAAACGAATATTTTCGAGACGAGACAGCATTTCCACGAGACGAAACAGGCCAAAGTCTCGTCTCGTGGGCAACACTAGAAAATCTAAACCTCCCGCCCCCACGCGCTGCTGGCAGACAGCAACCAGTTCATGGAGCGGACACATGTTCATCGACCTCCCCCCCCCCCCCGCTGAAAATTGTGTGGTCTTCATCGTACCTTTGCATTTCGTCGATTTCTCATTGACACAAAGTCACGTTACAACAGCAGATTTGTTTACGTGAAATTTCCGGTACGCGTATCCGTTAAACATTGCACACGGTTTCCCTTTCCTGGTCTCTACCATCTCCATATTCTTAAATTTCGGAACTAACTTAACAGGAGACAGGACAGGAAGTATGAAGCTTCCTAGTTGGCGGGGGAGGTCAATGAATACGTGACCGCTCCATGAACTGGTTGCTGCCTGCAAGCATCGCGTGGGGGCGGGAGGTTTAGATTTTCTAACTGATTAGTTCACTACGGGCCGGTTGTATAAACATCACTAACTGGAGATCAGATTTGACCTACGATCCGGTAGTGAACTAAGATCAAGCCTCTATCATGTTGTATAAAGCTAACTGTCGATCTTAGATCACATCCTGATCTTGGGTCAAAGAAATACGTTTGGCAACGTGTCAAATCCAGACATGTCGCTAGTGTGCCTGTGATGTTGCAAATTGTCCAACATTAAACAGCAAACATTTTAAAGTCGGTTTCGGAAAATGCATGTATTTCATATTTGAATAGAGAATAAATCTGAGGTGCTGACAGTAGCGGCTCGTGCCTAAATTAACAGGTGAAGAAGTACATTTATAGGCAATGAAAAACAAATAGTAAGTGTCAGTGGGCCCCCCACAATTTAAAACGTCTTTTTTGTCTTCATCCGTCCATCTGGAAAATGGTGTCTGCAACAAATTATACACTAATCATTTACTGCGTTCATTGTACAAACCAAAGCTCAACACATGAACACAACACACGATAGGAAACGCGAAACACACACGCGGAACAAGATCTCGCGAGAACGCAACGATTTTGCCACAACGACTGGATGCAATGTTTTGTCGACGAGAGAACTGCTACACCGAGCCCCGCGACAGGTTAAGTTTGCAGCAACATTTCACACATGTAGACCCAAACGTGCGCGCAGAATATAGTTCCGCTGCAATACTGCCGATTTTCTCGCTGCCTGTGACATGAACAGCTCGACGGTTGAGGCAAGATTGGCACGGGAGATGCTGAGCGCCGTTCTCGCGTAGATTAAAACATAAAACTTGCTGCAAACTTAACCTGTCGCGAGGGATAGATGGCGACACCCGTCCAATTCCAACGCTAGGTGACTTCACCGTTGCCATGACAACCGGCTGAAGTCTTCCGCAACCTGGTGGCGTCTGCCCTAGGTTTTCTTTATGTAACGACGAACTCTTGACGTGCGTATCCCCGAGAGGCGTATTATTTGAGTATTATCGTGTGCGTTCTGCTGGGAAATAGTTTAATTTAACAAGCAAATGAAAAATGTCAATATTAATTTGAAAATTAGGTGAAAACATCTGCACTTGTTGCACTTGGCCAGCCGCCACTGGTGCTGGATGTAGTAAACATTCGAACATGTTGCAAATTTAGTAACATCACGTAAATTAGATACTAAATGGCCATTTATTGTTTGTGCACGTTCCACGTGGATGATTTGTCCTCGACAACGAAAGCAACTATCGGTTCTCGGTTGCAAAGAGGAGAAAATATGCTTGCATAAATATATATTTTTTTTAAAAAACATGTATTTCTTTTTAATGCTAAAAAGAGATATAACAACTTTCTTATACTCGGATTTGGAGCTATTGTTCATGTAAGGAGATGTTTATTATATTTATTTTGTGATTACACGACAACATATTACAGGTGGACCATTAGTTCCTGTAAGTAATATACGGAATTTTCCTTGCACTTGAATAGCCTACGTTGTGAAATGTAAAATGTGTTTGCGTTTTCCCGAATGGAAAGAAATATTGAAACAACAGTGACGCTTGTCCTCTCGGATGTAATTTATGCACAAAACAAATAATATTCGAAATAATATATGTGTCATTTATATATCGGGAGGAGAGAAAGCTATACCAATGCTAAAATGCAACGTGCTCAGTTCATAAAGCAGTAGATATATACACTACAACCAAAGTTACATGATCTGTTCCATTCTGCGGACAACATTGAATTGCAATAACACTTGGCTGGATGCAGTAAAGCGAAATGGTAATATTTTTATACTCCCTCTTCATCCCAACGCAAGTTTTACAATGATATCATATCAACAAGAAAATGTAAGCGGGTATATTTTCGGTTTGTATAAACACTCGATTGTTCTCAAGTTACTTTTCTCTGATCGTGCAATTAAACAATGTTACAATATGCTCTTGCAGTCATTCAAGGCAAATTTCAAGAAAAAAAAATACATGGTATTTCAAACAGTAAATAACAATGACACACGATATATGGAAAGAAAGAAAAATGGAATAAATATTTATCACGGTTCACCTCGTTGTGCATGCTTCTTCTTTATTATTATGGAAACAGGATTTTATGAATTGATTCTCCCGTCTTGCGCATACGTTCAGTTAGAACACATTTTACAAGCAAATATTCGTTAGTACAGCCATGATACAACAGCTGAACTACGGTCAATGTCAGGGGGTGCTCGTTCGTATGCGCAGTTGTCCGTGGATGCATGACGTCATCATCGAAACACTCGGCACGGAAAAGGCTGGTTCCTTATGCAAATATTGAGAAATTTGACAACGGATATCTTCTAAAATATAGTAGCAAGGGAAAAGTTACAACTTTTACTGTTAAGATTCATCCTTTCTAATCAATTTATCACAAAGTTGATTCAAATGTGTAAAATGGATTTCAAGAAATCGTGTTACGAAGGAACCCCTGTTTTGTTCTCTCCCGGCTTCCAATGTAAGGGAGTTTTAACTTAAGCGCCTTGGATTTCTTTTTGCTGTATGTTTTGAAATAAGATTATTTTGTTCTTGTCAACTGAAATCATGCCTAAATGCTATGGAAAGCTGTGAAAACTATTATCAGAAAACTAACGGAAGAAAACTAAAATATCACAGCTTGATTGATATAAAAAAATGCGAGATTGCCCATTTTTGTGAAAAAGGCATTGTGCGAGATCTAAAAGCAGAACTTTATAATATTGTATGTAAATGTAAGGGTGTAATAAACGTGACTGCTTCCCAGGCACGTATCCAAGGGAGGGCTTAGGGGGCTCAAGGCCCCCCCCGAAAGTTTTCGGTTTACACTAGATAAAATGAGATTTTTTTGTTTCTTGTCGTGTCAAATAAAATAATGTGACGTTAATTTAAGGAGAGAAATAATTATCGAGGAAAGACGGAAAATATTCTATAACCCTGTTATTAGTAACAGCTCCTATCCAAGGTGGGAATCAGGGGGCTCAAGCCCCCCTTCAGAAAATTTTCAGTTTACGCTAGATAAAATTAGGTTTTTGGCATCTTGAATAATATGGTGATAATTTGAGAGAGATAATTATCTAGTCAAGACGGAGAATGTTCTATAAGCCTGTTATTGTTAATAGCGCGTATCCAAGGTAGGGATCAGGTGGTTCGAGGCCCCCCCGCTCCCCAAGGAATTTTTTCAGTTTACACTGATAAAATTAGGTTTTTGACTTCTTGAATAATGTGACGATAATTTAAGGAGAGGAATAATTATCGAGACAAACTGAGAATGTTCTATAACCCTGTTATTGTTAATAGTGCGTATCCAAGGTGGGCATCAGGTGTCTCGAGCCACCTCCCCCAGGAAATTTTTCAGTTTACACGAGATAAAATTATGTTTTTGTCTTCTTCAATAATGTGATGATAGTTTAAGGAGATAAATAATTATCGAGGCAGGACGGAGAATGTTCTACGGACCCTGTTATTGTTTATGGCGCGTATCCAAGGTGGGGATCGTAACTCGTGGACTCCCCCCACCAGGAAAGTTTTCATTTTACACTAGATAAAATTAGGTTTTTGTCTTCTTGAATAATGTGAAGATAATTTTAGGTGAGAAATACTTATCAAGGCAAGACGGAGAATGTTCTATAACCCTGTTGTTGTTTATAGCGCGTATCCAAGGTGGGAATCGTAACTCATGCCCCCCCCCCCCCAAGGAAATTTTTCAGTTTACACTAGATAAAATTAGGTTGTTGTCTTCTTGAATAATGTGACGATAATTTTAGGAGAGAAATACTTATCAAGGCTAGACGGAGAATGATCTATAACCGTGATGTTGATAATATTGCACGTAAACTTTTCTTACGCTTTCGGTGTTGTCGTAGCGAACTTGAACACTATGTAGAAGAGACTTGTCAGCATTTGGAAGCTGCACAACAAAGGTAGCGCCGCAGGTAGGGCGATTCGGATTCATTGTAATTTTTTAATCTCTGGAAATTGCGAGAGGGAACGTTCTTTAAAAAGAGAAGGAGTCGAACTACTGGCAATATTTACGAATCGTTTTATCTGCGAAACGTTATAGAATATAATGAGGATATTAATACGCGGCTTCAATTTCCCGGTTGATCTGTACAACAGAATAGGTGGAGACTTCAGAGATAAGTGTGACAATTCATACAGTCGATTAGTGATCAGTCAGTGTCCATTGGTTGCTTTATAAGATCTAGTGATTCGAAAATGAAATGGACTAAATACCGTAAAGTAACGAAGTCTACTACTAGTTCCAGTTCGGTCCCTCTAAAGTCTCCCTCTCTCTAAAGTGAATATTTCGGCAGTATCGGGCTGGGCATTGGAGCGATTTATTAAAAAAGAAATAAGCTGCACAGATCAACTGAAAATCAAAGTTTTGAGTGATGATTTAGTTGTGCCAGGACCAAATTTTGTGTATACAGTCCGAGAATTTCATGGCATAAAAAAATACTTTTGTTTAAGGCTACTGGGTTCGACACACACTCAACAGACAATTTTGGACACTTGCGAGTGCTTAGGCATGAATATGAACAAATTGGTGTGTTTCGGCTTTTATAAGAGCTGCAAACATGGTAGGACAAGACACATTAGTGGTGTTCAGGCTCGAATGAGAGAGAAATATTCGTGAACTGTCTGATTCTAGTTCCCTGCACACAGCTTGAATCTTGCGTTGTCGAGTGGATTGTGCATTCCGTGCATGTGTAACACCTTCGTAAAACCACTTCTGGTACATAGATGTTTTGATGCCTGATGAGAAGAAATGGACAAACATACATACTGAGATGGTTCCGGCACACAATATTAATGCATGGAAACAGAGGAGTTGAGTGGTAGAAAATGTCCCGATTTCACGTTTTGATTAAAATGACAGCCTTAAACAGTGGCGACGATTTAGGAGATAGTTGCTCCCCATTCTTTTGCCTCCACACTATCACACTATGGTCTCTTAATGCTTGTCTCCTTGTCCACCCCCCCCCCCCCCCCACATTTTGGAACCCAATTGCCACCACTGGCCTTAAACATACAATTGTGATACCCCATTAAAAAATTGTGTTCAGCCGCCGCCCCGAAAGGAATTCCTGGATACGTGCCTGTTGCTTCCCGTAAAATATCACTGCACTCTCCACGTTCTTCTTCTTCTGTCTTTTCTTTGGCGCCGTCAATAGCTTCAACACGTTGTTTTTTTATATATATTTGTTTTAATAAGTATTCTGCTCGTTCCGCCACCTGAACGCAGCAGCTACGGCTCAAAGGGCAGTGTAGTTACACCGGAAGAAGGCTCGGAAATGGCAGGCTTCAGAAGTTAACTCATCCAAATTAAATTAAACAGGTATGTGCTCTCTCTAAATTTAAATCACAGTTCACAAATAATTTGATTAAAAGTTTTAAAAGTATATGTTTTATTTAATAGCGTATTAATTGGTGCATTCTTTTCCAGCATAGCCATAGGCAGTGACCACACATATTTTAGCCAAAATATGCATTTTTGTGTCGTATGTAACGGAATAATAAAAATGATTGCCCCGGGAAAATATGATTTACCCCTCCATCTTTACTATTGCGCTGTCACTAGCTACAACATATTTTGATTTCTATTGTTCCCACATATTTATTTTAATTTTAGTATTGTGAATCATATTCCACTGTGTTACCTCACGTAGCCACCACCCCCCACACGTACGATTTCAGGTGTAAGTTTTAGACTAAGCTCGTCAAATATCCACTTATATCTTTGTATTCTTGAGCCATTTAAAAAAAATCATTTCGCCCCTTCTTCTGGACTATTTCATAGGAATGTTTTCCCACTGGAAGCCCCTTTGCAGATCGAGATCCGGGGCTATAGCCTTCCCAAGCCAGCGTCCCCTCCAAATACTCTCTTGGCCTCATGAAAGACAAATATATGTATTTCTACGAAATATTAATTTGACTTGGCAGTTTCTCTTTTCGAACAGGAATAAGTTTTAAATTTTAATAGCTTATGAATTTACACTAGCAATTTTGAGTAAAGGTTTTGCGTAACCCTAAAAGTACGTTTAGAGACTGCAAGGTAAACTCTCGATATTTCAGATATATTAATAATTTTCATCACAATGTCTTGTAATAATTATTTGTTACTTCAATAACCTCCTCGCAAATGTTTCTCGCATATTAAAACATAGATGCCAATTTCTGTTTATTTCCTTGTAATGCTGACCTCCGTGGCGAAGTGGTTAGCACAACGCTTTACGATGCCAAAAGCCCCCAGGTTCGAATCCCCGCCCGGCATGGGTCTACTTTCCTTTCTTCAATTTCATCATATCATCACGCATCCTCATCTTTGCGATTAGCCATATGTGACAGATAAGCGAAGTAAAATAAACTAAGTCTATTAATCAATTATTTTTTTAAACTCTTTAATTCTTCTTTAGCATGCCACGTTTTTGTTAAAATTATATTACGATTTCTAAAATGACGAAATTCTAAAGGAGAACACGTAACTTTCTTTGTAGCGCATCGGTCAGAAAGTTTCAAGAATATGGATTTTCAAAATACATTTTTTCACATGTACTTTGCCCCCTTTTAAAAGTAGCGCGTTTTCAATTATGTTACTAATCATTAAAAGGATGCCTCAATACCATCTTGGAGCATGACAATTATTATTTTCCCCCTCCTAAAAGCAATAATATACTTTCGCTCTCTGAATCTCCCATATAAATGCTAGGGGCCGTCTGCTTCAGCCGAGCTCACTGCTTCTCCGGTGACGTCACGCGTTCGTGCAAGATCGGCAATCTTCGGATGGCTTTACCTAATCTCTATATTCTTTGGGTCAATGTCTGCTGATCGGAGAAAAATCGTGGATCAACTTTGATCCCAGATCGTAGGGACTTAATCTCAGTTCAACGTTTATACAACACAAAATCAGAGTTCAGCCTGACTGCAGATCAATTTTACTGTCTAATCGAGGATCAACTGTTTTATACAATCGGGCCTACATGACATGTCAATCAAGTTGTGTCCGCTCCATGCCCTGTTCGCTCGATGAACTGTCCGCTAACAGGAGGACAAGCTCCCCACTTCCCTTGCCAGAATAGGACGGCCGCCGTAAGAATAGAAAAGACCTATAGGAATATTTACTGAGGATAGATGGGTTAAATCTGAATGTTGTAACCTTCTGTGTTTGAACCCTTGGGAATCCTGAATATTTTTGCACACCTGCAGGTGACTTGAGTTTTTTTGGTTTCTTTTTTTCTCCACGTCCATTATGACATCCCGTGACCGTTCTTGCCGCTTTCGAGGCACGTGTTGCAAATTTTTTTCGGACTGGAGAGTTACATAACACGGAAATCAGGGACTGTGAATGCGTCTTCTTTTTTGTCTCTTCTCATGTCTGTTATTTTGTGCGCTAGCCATGATACTCTCGCCCCCACCAAGTTCAAGGCTTGCCCTTGAAGAGTGTTAGTATGCAGGATGCTGTCTCTCTTGCAACAATGGAGAGGATTGTTGCAAGGTATGCATGTCGTATTCACGACCTTTGGTTTTTTGATTGATTGAATTGTTGTTTTAAGTGCACTTTATGCACAGAATGGCTAATCGGGACTGGACCTACAGTTTAAAGTGCTATCCGAAGCCTCCACCGGGTATCGAACTCGGGTCCCCTTGATTACAAGGCGACAACGTTACCACTACGCCATCGGGGATGCCGTGCTTGCATTATGGTTTAAATGTGTGTGAATTCATGCAATTTGCATATTTCGCCAACAAAAGTTATTAGTAGAGCTCGGAAGATGAGGAAATTTCCTTTTATTTTCCTAGTGTCCGAAAACGAGGCCCAACATAATATATGTTCATTTTGGGTCATTGTAGGCCAGAAAAAGGTGGGTTTTATTTGTCCTTTTTTGCCTTTTTCAGCGTTTTTTGGCTTATTGGTCCTTTTTTTAGCCTTTTTTAGGTCTTAACAGCTTTTTTTTGCAACTTCACCTTCTTTCGACTACGTTTTTACTGCCCATTCTCAATTCGAATCATCATCAGTTCATCACCTCTTAAACATCCTTTCTGTAGTAAAGAAATAAAAAAAATAGAGAAATAAATATATTTGAACCATCCCTGAAACGAGAGAAAAACATTTTTGGACGACTGAAGCAGGTACGGTACAAGATCCTTTAACCGTAACTTCTCCGGAAGGTCGCGCTGTAAGTGGCAACTTTATCTTGTTTTGAAGCTTTCAGACAGCACACGCCTGCAAAGATCTGATATGAAGGTGCCGCGCAGAGGAAGGGGATGGGGAGGTTAAAACTGAAGTTATTAATTAATTTGCATCACATTTATACGTCCTTTTTTAGGCCCTTTTTTTGATATTTTTAGGTCTTTTTTTGGCAATTTATAGGTCTTCAACTTCCGAGCTCAGCTATTAGCATCTGCAGCCTATATGTTTCACAGACAGATGAAGTCAAACTTTTGCTACAGTTTTGAAGCATCACACACGTAACACAAAGTCAGTGGCGGCGATTAGAGGGGCCGAGGGGGGCAGTTGCCCCCACTTCTCGCCACTTCCCCCCGCACTAAGCTAAGCCTTACCTGCAAAGGGAAATATACTGTCTGGGCACCTTCCCCCTCCAGTTTTGGAACCCAATCGCCGCCACTGCGCAAAGTACTTTATAATTCTATGAAATCAGTTCATTATAAATATTTTAATCCCATCTAATGTCTAGATCCTGTCCTCTTTCGAGGCGCTGGCTGTGCCTTGAGCTCAGACTTCGGGACGGCATGGGTTCGAGTCCGCCTGTGTTCTCGCCCTGTGTATAGGACCTGTGGAAACCCGCCATCGTGAGGAAATTGGGGAGCTACGAGTGAGTAGCGTAACCCGGTCACGGATATCTCCTATAACGGCTGGGAGTTCGCGTTCTGGCCCCACGTCACCCCTTTACTTGAAGAACTCCACGCCTCTAGGTAGGATTGTGGGAGGGAGACTGGCAGTCCGGAGATAGGCCTAGGTCCTTCGAGGGCTGTCGTGCCATGGGTTATTATGGGTTATAATTGCTTTTTCGTTATATTTTCCCCCAAATTTCGATGTTATTTTTTACTGCAAGTCTGTTTTCTTTTTCGCGGTTTAAGGCAAAATTCGGTGTTATTAATTTAAAGTCTGTTATTTTTACATCCATTTTTATTTTTATTTCTATGCTTAAGATTTTCACATTGTTTTAGTTATGAGACATTGAGACAGAGAAAATGAGAAAAAATAGCTTACCTATGTGAGAAATGACTAGGGAGCGGAAGTTGATGACCTAAAAAATATAGGTATATGACCTATAGAATGTCCTAAAGAATGGGAAAAAATGACGTAAAAATGCAAAAAATGACCATTAAATTTGTTAGTTTCAGATTATAAATTGAAATTAAAGAAAATTAAACAAAATGCAATCTTGCTTTCAAAAATGAAAAAAAGGCACCAACCTGATGGTTTCCCCCGACACAACAAAGACTGTCACCAGTTCAGCATTTCTTTTGCTCGTAAACTGCAATCCTGCAAGATATACTATATAGGCCTATGTTCACCTTGGTGAAAAGACTTAAGAATATTATCAAAATGAAAAGTGACAAAATATGAGGAGACAATGCACTGAATATTTCGAAACATGCCGAAAATCGGGGAAAATGACCTAAAACCTAAAAAATGCAAAAAAAAAAAATGCACTTTAAAATTATCTTCTTTGGGTTCTAGACGAAGTGTAATATTGTGTATATTTAATGGGCATCGTGTTCGAGATGTCAGAAAAAAGATGACATTTCATCAACTTCCGCTCACTAGAAATGACCAGATTTCTTCCATTTGGAAAACTATTTCATCTCATCATCCACTAAATATGAAATGTTTATTGAATGATTAAACCCAAATCTTTGGACACAATTATACACATCAGATTTCCTTAACAATGCCAAAAAATCCCTCTGCGACCTCAAAATACCGTTTCCTGTACACACCCATACCCCCCCCCCACACACACACACACACACACATTCAGAACACAACAGGTGCTTCTCCCTGAAAATGTTTCCCTTCTGGGAAGATCCCGCCGAGCGAATTCTATTTCAGAACGAGGTTAAACACTTGTCAGTCATTTCTGCGCCAGTCTTCAATAAATGAATCCTGACAATCTCTCTTGATACGAACTTTCACCAGCTAGACAGATCTCATAGCGCTTCAGGTATTTCTTTTTTAACAAAAGAAGTGTTATGTCCAGTTAATATTGCATATTTCGCGGCGTATTTAGTGTTAAAGTGCAAAATTCGGTGTTATTCTGAAAAATTCGCGTTATTTCGCGAATTCCGAAACATCGAAAACTTGCTTCATTTACCTACCTAAATACATTTTAAACACTTCATTTTGCTTTCCTCAACTTTTCGGTATTATCGTTAAAACGAAAACTTCTCGTCTATAGTTACAATGTCTGGATCCTTACAATCTGTGTGTGAAATGTCGTACACGTAACGCTGGGATACCTCAAATGCACGTGTGTGTGTTTACATGGATGTCCAGAAGGAGGAGCAGAGGCGTAACCACGAATTTTTGTCTGGGGGCGGGCAAGTATTAGGATAAACGTACCAATAATAACAATAACATTGACATTATTATTATTATTAGTATCGGAGATGTTGTTATCCTTGTAAATTACACAAAAGGGGGATAGAATTCTAAGTCGGTGCTAAAGCATTTGTTTGGAACAAACGATTTGAAATCTTTTTCCAACACCGTCAATTTCACATTCGCTAATAATGGAGAACAAGCACACAAACTGTATTTTTGAATGGCAGAAAATGCATGATAAATGCATTCCGAATATATATATATATATATATTGCACATTAACATGTATAACTTTCATGTACAAGATCAACGAAGTTAGTAATAAAGTGTGTTTTATACAGCGTATATCGATACACCTGTAGATTGAATTGTATCTTCGGCAAATATGCTGTATAAAGAAAAACTGCCGGAGTACTTATTGACGTGAGTGTACAACATATGTTTTGCACATAATTATGCAACATGGAGCGCCGTAAAATAGGAAAATCCATATGCGACATGCTAACAGTAAATTGTGCACGTATTCAAAGTATATATACACAACATATATTATTTAAATACATCACATTACAGAGAGCAAACGGAGAGAAAATTTTTAGATACATTTTTTTGAAAACTGACAACAATATTGATTTTATAGCCCGCAAATGATTTTACGGGGAGCCATGGCATTCTCTTTTTTACATCTTTTACCACTTATATCGTCCAGGGCCAACTCCCGCCGTCACCTAGCTACGGCTCTGAACTTGATGAAACTGAGAAAAGCAAGTATTGCGAGCTACTGTTAAATTTTACGAAACTTATTTTTATTTGAATAAATCAAAGGGGGTAATAGCCTCTCTGTGCCCCCTGCAGGTGCCCTTGGCCGTCTCTAGAATAGACTTCCGTCCAAGGTTGGGGGACAATGCCCCCTTCCCCTCCTGTGGTCGCGCCACTGAGGGGGAGTGGCAAGTCAAAATACCAAATAGTAGCTGAAGGCAATATCATTTAACTGTATTGTATACGGCTGAGCCGATACCTATACCGATATTCTTTCAAATTCCCACAATTCTCAAACTAGATAATAAACACGTGCTGTTATATCTCTCTTCTTATACCGTCTCTTGATGCAATAATAACTATGCGACATTAATTAATTTACATACAGTGTGTTTCAAAAAAAATTATATCATTACAGATGTAAATATCTCGGTAAGTACATAGTCAACTTAAAGGAAACTACACAGGTGTAATCCTCAATTCAATAAGATTTATGCATAAAAATTTGAATAAGAAATTCAAAGGTATGTGGATGTCACAAGTGATTGTTCACATTTTCGCAACGCGCACAGTTGCAAGCAAGGAAACTTTTGCAATTTCTTTGCACCACCTGTGACACGGCAAACGTCAAGTCGATAGCCCAGCTCCTGTCAAGTCGATAGCCCAGCTCCTGTCAAGTCGATAGCCCAGCTCCTGTCAAGTCGATAGCCCAGCTCCTGTCAAGTCGATAGCCCAGCTCCTGTCAAATACTCTGCAGCATGTCTGTGGTAACAGTCTCCAGTGCGGCGGTAATTCTCGGCGGTAATTGTCTGCTGGAGTTCTTCTAGGCTTTTAGGAAGATGGGGGGACATAAAAGAGGCCCTCACATAGCCCCAGAGAAAAATTAGAAGGGGTCAGGTCTGGTGAGCGTGGTGGCCATTTCAAAAGCAAATTATCTTCATCACTAGCACGCCCGATTCATCGCCCTGACATTGTCTCATCGAGATACGCCCACACACTGAGCTTCCAGTGAGGTGGTGCCACGTCCTGTTGCAAAATGAAGTGTTCATGTTCGTTTGCAATGAGTGTATCCATGAGCCAGGTCTGAAGCATTTGCAGATAATCATCGCCGATCACATTTCCTGCAAAGGAAAACTGGCGGTGAAGATGATTTTTGGAGATGACACAAAAGACAGCCACTTTTGGTGTGCCTCTCAGTTGCTCGAGTGTGGCATGGGGATTTTCCTCGCCCCAAATGAGAACATTATGCTTGTTGAGTTTGCCATTTGTGTGGAAAGTGGCCCCATCACTAAAAACAAAACTTATATCAAAGTTGTCTTCATACCACATTACACATTGACTTTTGAGGTGTTTCTACACATACTGTTAAATTTTGAGATCATTTGCACGAGATTTGGTAACGTTATTAGATTACGAAATGATATCATTTTTTTTAAACACCCGGTACTTTATTAATATTTTAATGTGTACATTATTATTTCTAAGACATTGGTTCGGCCCCCCTCCGAAATCTAGGTCTGATAAATACAAAAATGAGAAGGATAGATATAAAACCTTCTTCCCAATAAGATCACAATGACAACTCGTTGGATCCGGCACTGACAAGGACCTGCTACACCCAAGGTATAAGTGAACCTGTTTCCCATTAGAATCGAGCTACTTCCAAACCACATCACGTCTGGGCATGCCGCAATGCTTCTTCTGCATGCTACAACACGCTGTCGTCTTGAAAGAAGACTTTCTGACTGGAATCTTTATAGCAAACCTGTTTTCAGTCGATCGTGGCGATCTATTTCGCAACCACTTTTTTTTCCTGACCACTAATTCGGTCAGGGTCAATCAGAGGAACATCGGTACATGATTTCAGAAGGAACCTTACTTTAACTAACATCAGCCTCGCGATTAGAAATGATTTAGATCCAATCATGTTTCCAAGTGACAAGCTTGACTACATTTGAACTAGTACTGCTGCTCTAGGCCAGCGTACGAACCGTTTCTTTATATCTGCTATGTAAAGAAATAAGAAATTGCTAATGAAATTCGCTTCTCTTTTTTTTCTCCACCGTAACGGTGAAGGTGTCTTCCCAGAATTATTTTCTGAGTGACCGAGAAAATAACACGAATAAATCTGGCAGCTTATCGTTTTGAACCTGAAATTTACAATATGGCGAACTTGTGTCTGGGGGTAAAACTTCAGCTTCCTTAGTTGTCCTATTTTCTTGCGCTTGCCTAATTATCCTATTCGTCTAATTTCCTCCTATTGTAAAGCATGTTTTGACTATTTGATTGATTAAATTTCCATAGTGTGTGTGTACTTTTTCAATTTCTTATTTTTTCCCGAATTGATATCTTGGATTTTTTTTTACTTCCTGTCTTGACTTTTTCCATTTGCTGTCCAGGTTTTCCTCAATTCACTGTCCACACACAGAAACTAAATGCATCATATCGATTGATGCACCAGAATGCATCGATTGATGTACTAAAGTGTGATTTATGGCTTCTTCAAAGAATCAGATTCACATTTGATGCATTTGGGTGCATTTTTGTATGTCGTGAAAGAAACACCAATGTGCATCATTTGATTCAAGTGAAGATTCCTTTCAGTTCAGATGCACTTCAATGCATCAGTTGATGTTCCTTGAAGCACCTTCATGCTTCTTTTTGGATGATGCACTTAAACGTTTCGTCTGAGGTACATAAACTCTGTAGCTCAGACGAAACGTTTAAGTGCATCATCAAAAAAGATGCATTCAAATGCATCAAATATGAATCTAATTCTTTGAAGAAGCCATAAATCACACTTTAGTACATCAATCGATGCATTCTGGTGCATCAATCGATATGACGCATTTCGTTCTCTGAGTGCAGGTTTTACCCCATTTGCTGTCTAGCTTTTCCTCAATTTGCTGTCCAGGTTTTACCCCATTTTCTGTCTAGGTTTTTCTTCACTTCGCGTGTCTATTTTTTTCGATTTGATGTCTGATTTTTCCGTTTTTATTTTTATTTAATTTGAGTCTTATTGTTATTTGCAGTTTCACCTATTTTATATAATTTTCCGTCTATTTTTTGCAATTAGCTGTCTTATTTTTTTACAATTTCCTTGTCCATATTTCTTCTACAATTTGTCCTGTTATATTTAGTACATATTGTTTGGTTCTTTGTTTCTCGATGTCAGCGCCACTTTGCTTGTATTCCTAGCGATTTCCTTTTAAAGTAATCCATCACATGATTCAAGTAAAAATGTGGATAATGTACCTCTGTGAAGGTTCATTACCTTTCTGTATCCGTTACTCGTTACGTAACAGGAGTGAAAATGGTGGGTTTTTTTTTTATCGAAACTGCGCCACGAGGTTAATTACTACATCTCTTTTGGAGGGCAAACGGACGGCCTCACACGATATGTTGCTGCGGGCGTGTTATCATTTTTCAACAATGAGTCGTATTTCTTCAGCGTTCTCCTTGAGAATAATTATGACAATAAGGTGTTAGACGTTCGTCAATCTTAGATTACTGCATAGTTGCCAACCTTGCAAATTTTTCACTGAATCTAATAACAAGGCGAAAGTACAGGTAAAAGTGGCTTTGGCGACTGAAGCTAAGGCAGTATAGTATATTCACCATTGGCTGTGATTAGGAGGGGCGTGTGGGGCAGTTGCCTCCCAGTTTTTGCCACTTTTGTTAAACGTTATCTACCAAACTGGCCTTACCCCCACTGATATTCACTTATATTTTTAGTGTTGTGTGTGTCTACTGCTTGCTTGATTTATTGATTTGGTTTATTTTACTTCGCTTTTCTGCAACTTTGGCTAACCGCGGCGTTGGGGATGAGTGATATGATGAAATCCGCTACAAAGGTCGGCTCTTTGTTGTAAGCGGAAGACTATGAAAACGTGAAATTCTTCCGGTTAATCTCCTGGGATAATAATTAACTCGACTTCATATCATCGTGTGAGAACCAGAGGGAAGTATCAAATTTGCAGGAGAGAGGAAATAATGTATTCTTAGGAATATGTCAAGACTCTTAAAAAGAGTCAATAAATTGAAGATACGTGGCTTCCCTGGATTTTGATAACCTAAAAATATTTAAAAGTGACCCAAAAATTCGTATTTTGATCATTTAAAGAGCATATTTCGAGCATTTTAAGAGCATATTTGCGTGCATATTTAAAGGTTTTTTAGTGCATAACTATCCGAAGCCTATGATAAAAAATTAGTCTCCTCATTTAATAAGTACAAACTTGTTTAATTTAAGGACCATAGATTCATATCCTCTCTAAAACAAGTGTTTATTCTCTCACCACATTGGTCCATTTCTTGCTGCTCGCTTCATTATTAAAAGGGGTGTCAAATTGCACAGCGTGTCGTATTTAATATCTTAATTATTTCACACCGTAGACAATCATTCCTAAAGCACCAGTGTGAACTTGTAGAGATTAAGCATTAAACAAGGCTTCAACTTATTTCTGGGGCCTCCACAGCCTAAGGTTTTTTTTAACCTTCGTTTCGAAACATTTTTGACGCACGAGCTGGCAACGCTGAGAACTTGTAATTGCGAACATTATCGGAGGTGCTGGTTAAAATATCATAAATGCTTCGGATACTACTAGGTTATTTAGCCTTTCCCGTTCACTAAATGAAAGTAACCAGTGCGGTTCTTACGTGATTAGCCTTCAAGCTGTAATGGAATCATATGTATCTTGGTAAGTCATTAATTTAAAGCTCGAGGCTACCCCCGAATATCGGGCGATGTGTTTATTTTTAGCTGAAAATGTCATATTGTATTGGTAGGGACATCTAGTGGCAATCAAGGAAAACTAAATAATTCGAATAGACGCTGCCTTGGGCAAGGAGTGTAAACGGTAATTCTGTAATCCGTAGAAATATAAAGATGAAATTCCGCGCGGTTTTGGGTACTTGCGCTGTTCTGTAGGAATTATTACTAGGGAACGGAACTTTATGTGCTAAAAAACTCAGAAATAATTTTTTTATGTGTCATAAATGTTGAAAATATGTGATGAAAACAGGAAAATATGTGACAAAAATAGAAAGCATTTGGTAACAAAAACAAAATATTACATGCATTTTTAACACCTGAAATCAGTTTCTAAATGCTTACCTCTTAGTGAGCTATTTTTTTAGAAAAATTGCAGTGGATCGAAATAGTTTCTTCCAAATTCTCCATTTTAAATCTGTGACGATTATATCTAAAACGCATCTTATATTTTGAGAAAGATCGCTTCACGTCACAAGAAACAATCCTTGAATATTTGAAGCACGAAATGTCACTAACGCTGAAGTTTTCCAAAGCTTCCTCTTCCTCTACTTCACCTTCCAAAACACGTGCAATTTGGCACAAAGTTTGAAAACCTTGGTTTTTCCCAAAAATATCTGTACATTTAGACATTAGCACTTGTGCGTTAGATGCAGTGGGGGTAATTTTTCCCCCAATAGGATCGTAGGGGAGGTGCCAGAAGTCTGCCTGCGAGCGTGTTCAAGGACAAAACAAACGTAACACTCTC
Source organism: Lepisma saccharinum (assembly GCF_977018435.1). Classification (NCBI taxonomy): domain Eukaryota; kingdom Metazoa; phylum Arthropoda; class Insecta; order Zygentoma; family Lepismatidae; genus Lepisma; species Lepisma saccharinum. The sequence continues at coordinate 5,976,023 of NC_139244.1, read as the reverse complement.
GATATGAAAGAGGTGCGGAGAATAAACATTTTTCCTTCGAGGATTTCGAGGTAGTTGAAGTCAATGAGTGATTTTATGTATTTAAAATGAAAATTCGCAAAATATATATTTACGTACGGAAAACTGGAAAATATGTGTTTTTATGTAAAATAAAATTTGCTGTGTTGACATATAAGGCTATGATCAGAATTTTGGCAAAAATGTTCACGTCCCTTGTTAGGTTAATCGTGACTGAAACAAATGGTTGTACAAAATTTGACACGGTCTCTCCAATTGCGTAGTGGCTAACGACGTAGCCTTGTAATCAAGAGATCGAGAGTTCGATGTCTTGTAGATGCACGTGTACAGTGGTTCAGTTCATACTGCAAGTTGGAGATTCTGTTTTTGTTCGCGTATCTGAGCGTACAGTGGAACTGAAACAACTCGAAGCAAAGTTCGGTGCAAGCTGAGATTTCAAATCCAAACTTTTGCTGCTGAAATCGTGAGTCTAGTACTCAATCCTCACATGGTGTAGAGGTTGTGGCGTCACCTTGTAATCAAGGTGTCCCTGCGGAGGCAAATAATATTGCTTCGGGTCTGACTTTCAACTGTCGCTCTTACAGTAAGCGTTTATTAGGAATCTATATCCACTAAATTAATGAACTAGTCCAGTATTTCAGTGCACTTTACTTCCTTCCAAGTAGCAAATTCTCGCCACACATTACAAGAAAGCCTGATCTTGAAACCAGACAGAGAACTTGCGCCCGTGCAGACTAATCCAAGCCAACATTCACCCCAATTTAAACTCTCCCCCCTTAATACTCTCCCCTCAAGCTTACAACAGTTCTGGATACCAGAATGGTTGTCCCTCCTGTACATAGCATTCCCTACTATCTATACGATAACTAAAACTAACCAATAAACTAACACAAATTAATCCATAACTACTATTAACAAGTTTAATTAATTACCAATCATACAAATGCACAGTAAATTTACAAGAAATCTTAAGACTTGTTCCGGTCACCAGAACGGTCTATTAAAATAATACAAACTAAAAATTATTAAATGTAGCTATGTATAGAATCACCATGTATTTTCTTTTCTTTTTTGTACTTGTATTTGTATTTTATGTATGAAAATAAAGACAAAGAAGAAGGATAAACCGTTTAAATTCAGGAAACTGACGTCCTGGTTTATTTAAAGGTACCAGGACATCAAGAGCATACCCTCGAAAGTACGCGGGTGGAGGCGGGCTACTTCGGGAGGCCCCCCCCCCCTTTACATATGTATATGTGTCTCAAAAAGTATTCTTTTATACTCACTCAATATGTTCTGCACTACTGTCTTCTTCATGTTCCAATTAAGTATTGTATCATGATTCATTCCATGAACTAGTGTATCTTGTATATCAATTAAATTCAGAAGGGAAAGCTTTGTAATGAGATGTAGTGAAAATGTGATCCAATGAAATGTATGATAAAGTTTAGAATGTATACATTCTAAAGGTCCATAAATGTTTCAACTGTCGGTCCAGTCCCGAATAGCCTCTCTGGAGGTAAACTTAATATAACCGTTTCAAGTATTTTGTTTTGTAATTTACTGACATTTTAGACAGTGGGTATAGGGTTTAAAATGCTAGTTTTAAATTTATTTTTACGAATTGGGCCCCAATATCAAATGCTTTAGTTGTATTCTCACCTACAAAAATATGCATATGTAATATACAGAGCATTCCCTGACATTCGCTACGAGACTCTGCGGCAAGCTGCCCGGCATCAGCGCTTGTCTTTCCCGGTGAACGGGGTGAGCGACAGTCGCTAGAGTCGGCTATTAAAATTACAGTTTTCATATTGTGTACTAAACTTGACTACAGAAGGTGTTGAAAATGATGTCCCTCTGCTGCAACACATTCCTGGCATCTCTGAAGGAAATTGGCATTTACACGTGCAAGTTCGTCTACTGTAATTCTCGTACAATACTCTCTTTTAACTCACGAATGGTGTGCGGATTATCTTTGTATACTTTATTTCCCCACTTTTCTTTCCACTTTTATTCAGAACTGACCCTGTTACTCTCAACTTTTTTACGAGGTTTAATATAAGCGACTGTCGCGGACCCGTTCACCGAGAAAGACAAGCGCTGATGCCGGGCCGCTTGCCGCCGAGTCTCGTAGCGAATGTCAGGGTATGCTCTAGTTATGATATGGTTTATTTTACGTCTTCGTTTTTCTGCCACTTTTGGCTAATCGCGAAGATGAGGATGAGTGATGAGATGAAATTGATGAAGGTACGCTCAACAAAGAACACCATGCCCAGGCTGGAATTCGAACCCTGGACCCTTATGTGTGTGTTCGTGTGTGTATATACACGTACAGAGCTTTTTCTGGCGGTACGCAACAGTACACCGTACTGGCACGTTTTGCATGAGCATAGTACAATATTGTTGAGTAGTTCTTATACTTACTTACTCCTTGGGCTTGGCCTCTCTCACAATGACAGCCCATTCTCTTCTATCTTCTGTTCTACCTCTCCACCGTCTTCCTCCCATCCTCCTGACGTCCTCCTCAACATCCTCCAACCATATTTCCCATGAGCGGAGTTTGAGCTTTTGCTTTGGGAGGGCAGACTCTGGGAGAAGCATATGATGTACCTGAGTGATATTGAATAGCCCCTAGTTTATAAGGGGTTCCGAGGTCTTCCCCCGGAAACTAAAAAAAAAACAACTTAAAAACACTTAGTTTTAGACCTTTTAGATTTGAAAATGTTAAATTTCCTCGCTTAAGTGAACAAATATTAATTAGTATATTGGTTGTCAGTTTTAAAAGAAGCAAAACGGTACGATTATTGCATTTCATTATTTTTTTATTGATACAATACTCGTATTACTTTAAAAAAAGTTACGGTACAATAGTAAGCTTCAGGAATTTTAGAAAAATTAAATTAAAAGGTTCTTTTGTTGCCTCAACAGTAACTGTTGACTCAACACAAAGTCATTTTACGATTTTTTTTCTTCAAACTGTACACATCAATCAAATCGTCTATGTTAATTGTATTAACAACTTCTGATTCAGAGTATAAGATCATTAAATTGTTCAATTTCTCTTGACCCATTGTGCAACGCAACCAGATGTGGATTCGCCTCATAACAAAATGTCCTCTCACAAGTGCCCACTTGGAAGAACTACCAGCTATTGCGGCGCAATTACCGCACATGCCATCATGCCAAACGTCAAGATTTGCGGTATGGCTTCATAACAAAAATGTAGTAACTGAACTTATTATTTTTTATTTTCTTAGTATTTTTTAAGTTGGGGGGCCAGGCACCCACTGGCCCCTCCAGAACTCGCCTATGATGTTTCCCTTGTCTTTCCTCTTCATATTCCCCCTCTTGGTGTCCACTTATAGACCTTCTTAACCGCTCTGTCTTCAGGCATTCTTTCCACATGTCCCAGCCACCTCAGTCTCATGCTTCTTATATCGGAAACTAGATCTGTTTTTTTTTTATATATAGAGTGCTCAAATTTCATCATTTCTCCTTATTCGCCAGTGTCCATTCTCATTTACTGGCCAGTATAGTCTCCTCGGTATACTTCGCAAAAGTTCTTCATCGGCTTACGCCAAAGTCCATGTTTCTGCTCCATATGTCACCACTGGCTTTACCACTACCTGATATATATAGGGAGCGGAAGTTGATGAAATGTCATATTTTTTCTGATATCTCGGACACGATGCCCATTAAATATACACAATATTACACTTGGTCTAGAACCAAAAAAAGGTAATTTTAAAGTCCATTTTTCTGCATTTTTGCCAATTTTCAGGTTTTAGGTCATTTTCCCGTCATTTTTTGCAATATTCGGTGTATTGTTTCATCATATTTTGTCACTTCTTTCATTTTGGTAATATTCTTGTCTTTTCACCAAGGTGAACATAGGCCTATATATCTCGCAGGATTTATTTCTCTTTACAGTGCCACAGAAACACACCACACTACATCACCAGGCAAGATGCGGGAAATTAATGCATTTTACACCAATTCATTCAGTGTATACGACTTTTCATTTAAATTGTTTAAAAATTATTCGGTCGTTTCCATTGGAAATCCTCGTTGTTGCATATTTTAATTGAATGTGCATGTGGTATCATTTGGTTCCTTCTTTTTTTTTTTTGAAAGCAAGATTGCATTTTGTTTAATTTCCTATTCATTTCAATTTTTAACCTGAAACTAACAAATTTAATGGTAATTTTTTTGCATTTTTACGTCATTTTTTAGGACATTCTATAGGTCATATACCTATATTTTTTAGGTCATGAACTTCCGCTCCCTACTGATATACGTTGATTTTCAAATTTCTACTCGGGCTGTGAGATTTGAAAATTCTTAACAGTGAGAAATAGCTTCGATTACCAGCTGCAATTCTTGCTTCCAAGGTATTTAAAACTTCTGCATTTTTCATAAGTGCCTCCATTAAGTTGTATATGTTGGCCTTCCCTGAATTCCATATTTCGTGTTGAGAACATCTATTTAGTCTTGGTAGTAGTTCTTATGATGAACCCAATAACAAACTAACTTGAAGAGTACTGCAGCCTTTCTTACCAGCACTGTGTGTGTGTGTGTAAATTAAGACCTTCCCACCTTGCTCTGTGAGTATATACCAAACAGAAGTTCTTCATTATGTCCTATCCCGTGTGTATACTTGCATGATTGGCATGGGCGTCGCCAGAAATTTTTGCAGGGGAGGTCGGGCAAATTGATAAAAGTTAAATAGGAGAAACAATAAATATTAGTATTATTACCACGGTTATTAATGCCATTATACAATAATAAATATTATAAACTAATAAACACAAATTTTATTCGCAATAAAAAACAATTATTATTATTATATAAATGTGGAGACTCGATCCAAGAAACTAGTGAATACCAGCACAAATACTACTTTCCATTATTTATTTTGCATTTTATGCAGTTAGTATCTCGATGCATTTTGATATTAACTTTTGCACGTCTCGTTCAAGAAAAGGCTTTAAATGTTAGGGAGATTTTTTTTATAAAGTGTGTTATGTGAGCTCTCGCCTACAAAAAAGGTAAAGTGCTCCCCTGTGCTTAGCACCACGTCATAAAGGCGTATAGGGGGCGTGGGGGTAACGCCTCACACTTTCTTGATCCCGTCGTGAGTGGGGGTGATGTGATCAGCATCACGCCCCTGACCGCCTTTACCCCCCAGGGTTTCCCCCAGGTACCCATGTGATTCGACGCTGGGTAGGCGCCGGGGCCGCTTCCAACGTTAGACAAGTTCCCGGATTTGAACCGGCGGAGATCGAACCGGGACCTTTAGCATGGTAGTCAGACGCGTTATCGACTGAGCCACCGCGGCCATCCACCTACAACTGTAATTATTATAACTTTGAAAACTGTGGAACCATTTGTTCTTTGGATGAAATGGTAGAATATAACCTCGTTCCTGTATTTTTCACTTAATGTTTTCAATCCAATGCATTTTTACTTTGATTATTCTGTTCGCATACTAACTAAATGAACTTTATTTCTGTTCTTAGCAATATGAGTAACGAACTTTCGGCTTTCGTGTATCTTTAAATGAACGATGTCAATTTCCAGGGGAGGTCCACCGACCCGTTCGACCCCCCCCCCCCCCTCCCGACGCCCATGATCATTGGAGAATCCCCTTTCAACGGGAGTTCCGACATTTCCGACACCGTCATTTGCGACACTAAGGCAAAAACTTTTTTTTCTCCGTCATAAGCGACACTGCTTGAATTTTCCCCTACGATTTCTAATTTGTTTACCAGGATTAGCGACATTTGCGTACGTGCAGCAGCAATTCGCGATTAAAATTAACCGATATGCCATCTGGTGGGATTTCCAGGAAGTAATCTAAGTAGGATACGTTGTGTTGAAGTCGTTTAAAGCATGGGGAATATGCGAGAGAGTAAGGTCTACTGTTAAGGGCTTTTTTTTTTTTGCTCTAAGTCATTTTATGGGTCAGAACAAATTAAAAGTTTTCATGTGCTTCCACCCCGTGGAATCAACAAAATGAAATTTGTTAATAAATCAGGGAAAACGTAATTGACAGAAGATTGGTGTGGGGGATATAACACTGTAATTCGGCAAGGAAATTATTAAGAATGCACGAGTCTGCTTACTTTATTTTTCGAGAGATAAATATATATTACCATGAAAGTAAAGTTTTAAAGTGTACTTTATAAATAAAGTTTCTTTTCTCGAAAAATCATGAAGCGTCTTACCCAATGCGTCAATGTATTACCGGTATTACGTATGTGTGAAATTTGGAACAGGTGCTAGTCGATTAAGAGAGAAGATGAAAATAGTTTGAGAATGAATTAATGTCAAATGTAACCAGAAAAAAAGGTGGACATGTTAATGTTACTGTTTCATTCAGTACTATGTCCTTTAACAGTGAGTATAGCCTGGTCATGAAATCGTGAATATTATTATTAAACCAGCCTTTCTCTTTCGAGAAAGAACTGCAACGATATGTTTGCAATTTTCTCCTGTCCCAGCTTTTCAAGTACAGGCCAATTTTAATTCCTTTATTTTCAAATAATTTCCGAGAACCCCAGTTACAACATGACGTGCAGATGATACAGCACTGCTTTGGACAACCAGTGCGTATACATAGTTTCGTCTGCATTTTCCGTGTTATTTTTGCCTATCATAATTAAATGCTTCGTTCTCAGTACAGCTTCACGTTTGTTACAGTACCTGCTATTCACATCGCATTCGCAATATTTAAAAATAATGCGTAATTTAAACGTTTTCTGCCATACCAGTCATGACAACACGCTGCTATTTTGTACTACTGCTGAATGTAAACAAAGATTTATCCTACTTAGAGCAGCCATATTGGAAGCGACACTAACGCTCAGGTGGTAATTTTAATCGCGAATAGCGTCTCTGAAGAAAGTATTTCCCGAGGCTCAGATCAGTGGTTGTAATTATCACTTCAACCAATGTTAATGTGTGATGGAAGATGCGCCAAACCACGACATATTGAGAAAATTTTTGGATTATTTCGTTGAACAGTGGATAAACAACTCTGTTTTCGACATTTCCATGTGGAACTGCTCCCAACAGCGGCACAGGACTAACAATGCAGTCGAGGGATGGAACCATGCAGTTAATGTATTGACGGAAAAGTCAAGTCCTAACGTATACCAATTAGTGAAGACTTTAAGATTGGAGTTGTGTACAACGACTACTTATGTGAGAGAAAGGCCTTGAATCTTAAAGGGAAACGTAGACGACGTCAGTACATTATATTAGAGAATACAAAGAGCGTTTGCCGACTATGAAATGCATAGAGATCTTAAGCGCTTTTTGAGGAGAATGGCGTACGTTCAGAAATTAGAATGAAAATAGTAAGGTGTTGGTTCAACTACAAGAGAAGCGACGATTTCTACATTGACAAGGGATTGCAGTCTGTTCTTATACTGACAAGGGATCTAAAAAATCCGTCGTTGACAAAGGATAAATACATCCAGCTTTTAAACACCCAGCTTCCATGATGCCAGTGTGAAGGAAAACTAATAAAGGTTTTAAAAAACACACCAGCTTCCATGATGCTGCCAGTCCTAAGCATGGATAAAGTGTGAACGGAAGCTATTTACACTTTGTGTCGCAGATGACGGTGTCGCAACTGTCATGGAATATATTTTCCATACAGTGTCGCATATGACGGCAGAAATGCTAGTGTCGCAAACGACGGTGTCGCAAAAGTCGTGGATTCCTTTCGACGCCTCGTATCGTCCCAGATATTAGACTTTGAAGGGAGTGGCACGAATTCACCTCGACGCCGCATTCCTGTGCTCGGTGCCGCATTTTCACTGTTGATCTTCTCTGCTCATTTATCACTTACATTTTCTTTAACCTTCCATTTAAATAGCCTTGATTTATGAAGCATGAGTAGTATTACGTGTCGATTGCAATGGCAAGAGCTGTTGAACGGGCAGTGAAACTGACCAGGGTCAATGGAAGAGTTTCCGAGGTCACTGAGCGAGTCTCTTCCTTGTCCTTGGCAAAGACTCGAAACCGGTTTTCAGCTTTTCACCTAGTTTGGTGTGGCAGGTGCACTCGTCCAGTTTACATCGGACTGAAATTCGCGGTAAAGGTTAAAATGTTGGGGAAATGCGTAAGAGCGGAAATTTTGATATTCTGGATTAGGAAACTGGTATTTCCCATCAAGTTAAGAAGCCCTCCCCTTTCAAATTCTTCAGCCTTGTGGTCGAGTTGGTTTAATTCCCGGAGTAGATAATTTCGGATGGGTTACTTCTCCCCCCACAAGCTTAAGCCAGGTTAAGATAATCTGAGAGTTTGGCAAAGGAAAGGTTTTTGGCTGTGGTTTCAGAGTGGTGGTTGTTTTTGCTCGCTGCTCGTAACAGATGCTGCGCATTCGTGTTCATTAATATTTAGGAATTTTTCCCAAAGCGATGAGATTTGTACACACAAATGTGATTAGCCGTGTTAAATGTTTGACATGTTTAGTTCAACATTTTATTTTTTATGAATGAATCCTGCCAATCTCATGTACGAATATACATACCGGACTTCATTGAAAAGCTTGTTCAGTACACCTGAATTACCATACTTTCTTTCGAGCCAATTTCTATCCCATACTATTTATTCTCTTTTAATTCGTTCAATTAATAACAGAAGTAGCTATTCTCCTATCTCCAAATCGCTCGTCCATGTTTTTTGCTGTTTGCTCTGCGCAGTGTCTTGTGGGAACAAAAGTATACCGACATGTACAACTTTTTTAAAATTGTGACTAAAATGCGTTTCATCGTTGCATTCTTGAAACATGGCAAGTCGAATGGGATGAGACAAGCGAGAACTATCAAGCCCGTCACTGGTGTTTGGCGTTCTTCCTCTCGTCCTTCACGCCGAGAAGTGGTGACACTAACGTGGCTCCGAATTGGACACAGCCGTCTAACTCTCGACCATTTGCTACAAGGACTAGACTAGACCCTCAGTTGTGGCGTTGTTCTAGGTGTTCGACACATTCTTCTTGAATGAGCCGATTTTAACCTCAGAGCTTTAACCTTCCAAAGGACTTGTCATCCATGCTGGGTGACGATGTCGGTGTTTTGTCAAATCACAGAGGCGTGGCGTGCATGTAACCGGTGTTACCGCTGGTTACAGCAAAATGTAAAGAAATTATAAAGTCTTTTTCTCAATAAAATAACAACATTGTTAAATAAGTTAACCGACAGCGTTGCAGTCGAGTGTATATTGCAGAGGACATTTTTTCTGCAGCCGACAAAAGCGAAGAGGCAGGCCGTTCCGCTACCCTCAAAAGGTAACAAGAGGAAAGGGCGCCAATGCAAGGGAACAGCGAGGAAAGACTCAGAGGCAAGTGTGCTAGGGGGTTATTCATATGTCTGTTTAGGGGCCCTGTTGCCGCTGCGGCCTACCGGATCAGCAAGTGTTGTCACATTGAATTTCCAGAAAAGAGCTAAATCCCGCCTAAAACAGGGATATTATTTCTCTGAAGCAACAAGAGCTAGACTGCAAAGCCAAAGCTGGATTTAACTACAACTGAGGCCGTTTACGTAATAGACGAATACTTGATGCGATTCGTGATTTGGACAAACCTTGCTCCAAAGAACTAAGTTGGCAACAGTAGTACGTGCATCTGGACTTCTTTTCCACCGCTGGAGGAGGGGAATTCTGTCGTCTGCTCACCGCAGAAACGTCAAACTGACCCGAATGTGTTGTTCTTCTTCCCCTTTCCATCTCTTTGCAAAGAAACAGAGATGGTTGACAAGGCTCGACTACTATTCACTGGATTCTCGCGGTAACTCTCTCATGAGTGGTAGTTCTTTCTAGGAGTGATTGTGGCTAAATAAATCATTGAGCAGATTAAAAAAAGAAATCCAGATCAAAGGCATGTTTTTCTGGGGGGGCGGTAGGGTGGAGATGATAACGTCCGATGGCCGGTAACACTTTTGAAAAAGTCATGACACGCCACTGGTCAAATGTTTTAGGTTTTTGAGAAGAGCAGGTCTCTTCCACTCTTTCTGAGGTAGTTTTAAGCTTACCTTACCTTTTTTTAATGTGTTGTGTGTGTGATGTGACATATCCCGGATTGTCTAAATGGGGCGCGGTACTATCAAATTACTACTTTGTATTCCTGTTCAATTGCCGCACAGACATTATATCATTAATGACCGTTTATGTAGAGGAATTGTAGAGACACACCTTTAGGATTACTGAAGGCTTATTGTGGTTTTTTTGAGACGCATTCTTAAGGGTACCCATGAACCATCTTCTGCATTGAGAAACTGCCACCAAAGGCCAATATCCTCTTCCCCTGTCGCAATGCACTCTTCTGATAGGACCACGTGTCCTTTGGAATCTGATTATTGCTTATCGCCGGTCGTTAGTAAGCATGAGAAATATCAAGCAGGCTGCTGGAATGTAAAGAAGAAGAAAGCGACTGTTCGTCCTCTGGCATTCACACTTGGAACAATGGTTGGTTTGCGTCATCCTGTAGCGTAGCGATGTACTTGGGTTACAACGAATTCTGAACCCTGGTACTCCACACAAATATATATATACACACAACACACAATGGAATAATTTAATGATATTTGTCTGAGGAAACTTTAAGATTTAATTAGGACCAGTGGTCGACAACTAATTTAACCCTAATTTTAGATTTGTCAACACCACGAGTGGGGAGATATTTGTAGGAAGTGAGAGAACGACGAAGAAAGGCGATAGCGGATACCTATAAGAGCGAAGAAACTGCACAAAGTAACCTTAGCTTATAATATGTGGACTGTGGAACCAGCATTGTGCAATATATGTTTGTTTTTGTTTCATATTTTCAAACATGTGTCAAAGGAATAACCAATGTGAACCAACATGTAGTGCGTACAGCCAACGGCTCGCACATAGAAGTTCAATATAATAATAGTAGAACTATTAATCTTTGATTATGACATAATTTATTTATTTAATTTCAAGGGCACATGTGTCAATTAATGTTCAATTTATTTTATTAATTTGCTTCGTTTAACTTCGGTTTTCTTCAACTTTGGACTAATCGTAAAAAGGTGATCGGTTTTCTTCAACTTTGGACTAATCGTAAAAAGGTGATCGGTTTTCTTCAACTTTGGACTAATCGTAAAAAGGTGATCGGTTTTCTTCAACTTTGGACTAATCGTAAAAAGGTGATCGGTTTTCTTCAACTTTGGACTAATCGTAAAAGGGTGATCGGTTTTCTTCAACTTTGGACTAATCGTAAAAAGGTGATCGGTTTTCTTCAACTTTGGACTAATCGTAAAAAGGTGATCAGGTGAAATTGATGAAAGGACAATCACACACACATGGACAGGATATAACATTAGCCTCAGAGGATTATATTGACACCAGAGCCTCGTTAGTCCACAAAATGCTGACCAGAGTGTACTACGTGGAAGAAAGGTTGACATTTTGGCGACTTTAGAAAAGGTCACCCCCTTACGCGCCTAATGTAAGAACTGAAAAGTATTTAAGGCTCCTTCATACATTTGACGAAAGTCGAAACTGAGGAAGAAGGAAAAGAGGGAGGGGTCATGTGGGTTGGTTTTTGTGTGGCTTACTCCTCTGACGTAACAGAGTGCGTCACGAGATTGGCAGTCTTCACAGCACAGCTTCACAGCAAAGAGAATGGGGATTCTCTTTGCTTCACAGTTTCTTGGGTCTCAGCTTCTACTGCCTCGTAGAGCTCCGACACAGTAAATAGTTCCTAACGAACCTACACAAGTCATGTGAAAGAAACAGTGAAATGATTTTTAAAAAGTATAAAAGATTACCTACACATCGAAACAGATCTTCATATGAGATCGTTGAAGGTAGGCATTCGCTGTTTACTGTTCACGGCTGACGGGAGAGCAGTTGGGGTGGGGGTGGGGTACCTGAGAGGAAATTAACACAATCGCTTGCAAGGGTGGAAGGAGAAAAATTTGTTTGTTGTGAAGCAGTTGACCATCTGGCGCGCAGGCGAGCGAAGAAAGCAAACATGAATTATTGTTCTTTTAACACGTAACGAATTTTTCATTGATAGTAAAACCGTAATTTGATGACAAAAGATTCTCAAACATTTATGAAATGGAGGATAGTAAACACAGCCCCGCTTTCATCTGTCTTGAATCTTGGATATATCATTATGTGGGAGAGGCAGGGACATGGGCGTCCGGAAGGGGGGGCAAGGGAGGCCGTGCCCCCCCCTGGAAAACGAAAGTCAACCAAAAATTACATATTTCACACATATAATTTAATTTCAGCCACAATAATGTGTGTTAATTATTGCACAAACATGATAAATTCAAATTTAAGCAATGTTTTTTGAGGGATGAACACTATTCTTGGGGAAAATATGCCATGTTGCCCCCCCTGGAAAAAATACCTTCCTTGCCCCTCCCTGGAAAAAATCCTGCGGACGTCCATGGGCAGGGAGGGGAAAAAGGCACTTTCTCTCTCTCTCTCTCTCTCTCTCTCTCTCTCTCTCTCTCTCTCTCTCTCTCTCTCTCTCTCTCTCTCTCTCTCTCTCTCTCTCTCTCTCTCTCTCGCTTTTTAATCTTCCATAAGAGCAAGGAAAACCGAAAACTGTTCCTATTTTGTACCTACAGTTCCTAAATAGAAATTACAATTTTTGTAACTATAATTGGCTTACGCAGAATTTTGTCGAGAGGTGTTTCAAGTTTAGATTTTAGTATTTATACCAGGTGTGCCGGTTAATAATTCTTAATTGATCCGAAAGAAAACAAGTGTATCTGGGGAGAAAGGTAACAAATGCTTTATTCAAAGTATGCGCCATCGCTAGCTATACATTGTGCCCATCTGTCAGTCAAATTGCGGATGCCCTACCAGAAAAATTGTTCACATTTTGAGGTGATCCAGTCAGCAAGCCATTGTTCGACATCTTCGTCATTGTTGAAGTGTTGCTGGGAAAGTGAGTGAGACATCGATCAAAACAAGTGGTAGTCCGAAGGGGCTACGTCTGGTGCGTATGGTGGGTGGGGCAAGAATTCCCAGCCAAGTACAGAAATGGTGTCTCTGACGCCTCTCGCTGTGTGTGGTGAGGTGTTGTCGTGCTGCAAAATCACTTTTCCGTGTCTTGTCACCCAATCTGGATCTTTCCCATGGCATGAAGACTCTGCCAGTTATTGTTGCGTTTGCGTATCGTCTTCGTCCAACAGTGCTTGTAATTCGGCGTCTTGGATTTTTTTCGGCTGGCCCGGGCGATCTCTGTCTTTCAAGTCGAAATCACCACTTTTGAATCATCGAAACCAACGCACACACGCGCCTTGCGTTAGGACATTGTCACCGTACGTTTCCACAAGGATACGATGGCTTTCACTCGCGTTTTTCTTTTGATTGAACACGAAAAGTAGGACGTACCGCACATGCCCCTTATTTGGTTTGAAGGTCGACATGTTTACCACACAAACCCAATATAACGATCACTAGCACTCAGTTGCACATCCACGGTGTTTTGACAGGTACTGTCCTGGCAACACACTGACGTAACAGTTGCTTCCAGTGCCATCCAGCAACAAAATTAAGAATTATTAACCGGCACACCTGGTAGTAATAATAACAATACATTGTTTTTATTATAACATTTATTAACAATTGTAATCTAATAATATGAACTGTTTATTTTTTCGCTGCATGTGACACTAATTAGTTTATAACAGAGTACGAATTCAACATTTCTTCAGTTTGCCCAGTCAGTGATCACAACAGGTTCATTAAATGAACAGTGTTCCATAAGATATACACATATCATTCTGGTCATGCACAATTAACTACATGTATGATAAAATTGTAGTTTTACAACGAACAACGCTCACACTGGAAGAGTAAAGTTGTGCGTTACTGATATTAAAGACTAAAATTGGTACGATGTAAGTGCCACAATAATCCAAACACCGTTTTCCACGTTAAACTGTGAAATGTGCCATGCTTTGTCATGTGGTAAACGTGAAAAGTGGCTGGTAGCCCTCTAAGTAGTTCAAAGAGCGTGTAAAGGGGTCACTTGTGTGAACGTTCTTACGGGCTGATGTGCGGAACGATGCCATTTCGCAACACTTTCGCTTTTTGACACTTACAACGTTTACCACTTTTAATCCTCAATTAGTAGTTTTTCTGTATTATTTTCTGCAGAAAGTTTATTTCGTGGTGAAGAGTAATGAATGGGATGATGCAAACAGATATTGCCATCTACACCGCAGGGAACGGAGTAGACTGGTTTTTCTCAAGGTACATTTATTTTTCTTGCATTTCGTATGTAGGTCTATACCGGGTGGGCCAGACTCAATTAGGCAGTTTTTGATTAGATGTTATTTTTATTTTTTCTTTATTTTATTTTTATTGGCAAATGTTAACAATTCCAATGGCTACAAAATGGTTACGAAAATGGAATCACACGCACATAAGTCATTGATTTTCAAGATAGTGGTCGACCTGGGCACCATGTAAGTCTACACAGGCTTGTAGACGCAAAGCAACATTTTCACACGCCTTACACATGTTAACCGGAACATTCTTGTACTCCTGAACAATCACCTCACGCATATGTTGCTCACTGTCAATGGGATTAGCGTACACCTTGTGTTTGAGGTAACCCCAAAGGAAAAAGTCTGGTGGGTTGATGTCGGGTGATCGGGCTGGCCACTCCACAGGCCCTCGACAGCCAATCCAGCGATCAACCTCGTTCACAACATACCGTATGATGCAGCCATCTATCGACAACAAAATGTACTTTCCAATTTTTCCGTGTGCTGTTGGATTGATTGGTTACTAATGTTCGAAAACTGCTTAATTGAGTCTGGCCCACCCTGTATACTATTCCAATTTTTGCTTATTTGAAGTACAAATAACAAGAAAAGAAAAAATTCTGACAAACAATTTAATACATTATTTTTATATTTACCTTAAACACGCACAACTTAAGTGGCAGTGCACTCCAAATAGCAACGCAACAAGGGAACGCCTCTCTAATATGATATTGTACAAATGTGATATCCCTTAGGAGTTGAAATATTCAATAGCCGAAATAAAAAGTACCACGTTCTCATCCTCTAATATCTTCATCTGAAAAATCGCTGACTATACTGGAAAAAATATCTTGAAAATCACTACTTATAGTTTTGTAACCCCTTTCACAATTTCAAGTAGGGAAAGATAAGGATAAGGAAGAAACCTGTAAAACGTGAAATTTCATGTAAGGTACCCTCAAAAATGTCAAATTACCGAATTATATGATGTAAAACTCAAATATAATGATTCTAATAGCACCGTGGACATTTTAAGTTTATTTTAGCCTCTAAATACAAATAATACAAATAATTACATGAAAAGAAAGCGGCTCTGTGACAATGAATAACAAAAGAAAAAGGTAAAGTGCTCCCCTGTGCTTAGCACCACGCCATGAAGGCGTATAGGGGTTGTATAAGTAACGCCCCACACTTTCTTGATCCGGTAGTGAGTGGGGGTGATGTGATCAGCATCACGTCCCTGACCGCCTTTACCCCCCAGGGTTTCCCCCATGTACTCATATCATTCGACGCTGGGTGGACGCCGGGACCGCTTCCAACGTTAGAAAATTTCCCGGATTTTAACCGGCCGGGGATCGAACCCGGGACAATGAATAACAAGGCGCTCTATTCCCTTCTGCGATTTCTCAAAGATAGAGATCTGGTGCAAATTCAGATTCATTATTGTTCAGATTATTAGAATAAATAATCATCCAAAAAATTACCTTGCCATGTTCTCTCGTCTCCATTGTTGCAGCATCAACCCTTTATTCCTTCTTTTTGATTTGCTATTCGTTCTCTTGGATACATTCCTGATTTTTTCCTCGGCTTCATGTTGCAAACTCCACTAAAGGGTGAAACACACACGACACTTTAGTAGCAGTTATAATCTGGCCACGGGAGACAAAACCATCTGGAAGGACTATTCCAAACGGGAGAAGGGAAGCAGGTAGAATCACGCTGTAAACAATGCTGTGATATTTCATCTGTGTGCGTTCGCTTGTGTAGTTTTATTTTCGCTCGCCGTGTTGTGTTTGTGATTTGTGATAGTTCTTACATCTCGTAATAAATAAATAAATCCTTTATGTCTTTCAAAGCCGTATGATGTCAATCCTAATCATTGCCTTCCAATACGCGTTCAGAGGAAATTATCCATCTAATATGCAAAAATTTGCTAAAGAAGTATATTTACATTATTTAATTTTAGTACTTCATAATCCTTTCGGGGGGGTCCGGACCCCCAGCAAACTTGTTCTACCTATTATAGCGTATAATATTTGCCAAGGAGACCGGTTTAATTGAATTACTCAAAATAACGTTACTGGTTTACGTACGTACAATGTAAACGTCTAATGGAAACCGGTAAATACTTCCCCATTTGATGATGTTGTAAACGGATAGGTATTATTTATATTTCATTCTGAACCCTTCCACAATACGTGAACGTCTCTGTAGTTATTTTGCCGGCGATTTTGTAGCGCTTGAAACTTCATTGTTTTTTCTGCAGCAGACTATTTTCTCGGAGCCCACTTCTTGCGCCAAACACACTTGCTGCCGTCACCCATATTTTGCAATTGAATACGTCGGTCTAGTTGACGCATGCAAACTTCCCTGTCGCTTGTGATCGTGTTTCGTCTTCACGAGCTATTTTGTTGTATCCCTCCGCGTTCTATTGTGGGTGGAGTTTAGTACGCTTCTAACTATCTGCACGAGGTGTCGCTACAGTGCAGGGACACTTTTACGTATTGTAAGGGTTTCGTTTTCCTCAAACAGTCTCGAAATAGGAAAACTGACTTTTACAGTGATGATATTAATGTCGAGTACAATCAACATTGCATGGCCCCAACAAAACAGTTTTCCATAAGCTTGTGTGGTTAACGAGATAATTGCATGTGAAAATTACTGATTTTCCCCATTTTTATGCCAAATTTACTTATTAAGCAGGGTATTTTTTAAATTTATGCTTTGTAGGAATTACGCAGCCATATTTTCTAAAGGATAGAAAACAAACCCCGAGGTCCTATCTTTGCTCGTAACTGAAAAATCGGTTGAAAACGGAACGTCTGCACTGCGCGTTTTCGTCGCGGTATGAAGGAGCCTTAAGAGTCAAATAGTTGAGATCGCGGCATCGACTTTTAAACAAAGAATTTACGGTAGAGAATATCAAGCCAGACACTTTTCCTCATAAGGTTTTGTTCGATGGGATTTGACGCAGCAACCACCCAAACAGAGGCAGTGTCCCTCGAGGGAATTGCCCCTCATGTTTAGCGATATTTAAACAAAAAAATCAAGGTCTCGTCACGTTTAGGTCGTTTGAAAAGTTAAATATTTATCTTTGGAGAAAAAGAAAAGAGCGCCATGTTGGTTGGCTTTATGCTGTGTACAAACCATGCGCAAAATCAACACTACACTATATTTATCTTCTGAACGGTCTGCGTGTTTTCCGAATAGCAGCGAATTTCCATTCCTCCCTGTACAAATGCAGAATGAATTTTTTTTGCCGGCGGTTCGGTATCTGTGCGTCGGAAAGGGGGTGGGGAGGGGTTGAAGCAGTCCGTCGACCCCTCCTAGAAATTGACACCGTTCATTTCCAAGTTATACAAAAGCTGTTATTGTTAATAACAGAAATAAAGCTCAGAATATTCGATCACATTTAACTACTTAAACCAAAGAATAAATGGGCCGGCCATTCCAGAGTTACGTGTGTGACATTTTACACACAAAATTTAAGGATCTAGACATGAGATTGGATCAAAATAGTCAGTGAACTAATTTCATGGAACTATGAAGTACTCTATGGCGTCTTGTTAGCAAATGAAAAACACTTGAATGTTGACATAGGCTGAATGCACGAAAAAGCATTAATAGAAGTCCGTTACGTGTGTGGCGCTTCGAAAATGTAGCAAATTTTGAATTCATTTGTGTGTGATGCAGATGCTAGTAATTTTATTGGTGGAATGTACAAATTATATGCATTCACAAACATCTAAACCACAATGATATTAAAAGCAATAATACCATATTAATTCATGTTATTTACATGGAATGCCCCAAATGGTTCCAAAAAGAGTTTTTTGAATCGTATTTATCGGAAGTTAATGGGGGTTTTCATCTTTCAGTAACTATTGATGCTACTCGCTAATGGTAAACTGGTTACTATCTTTTAAACATTTATATTTCCAAATATTAACTGTACCTATTGACTTGCACTAATTATATTAAGAATTACAATATTATTTTTTTCATTATACATTAAGATTTTTGTTTTCAAATTATATATCAAAATATATATATATCTGCGTTTTTATTATTTTTCACAATTTATATGAGATCAGTTATTGCCATTTTACACCTTATTTCTAACATAATGAATGCTAATATAGTTATTCTGAAGCTGTGAATAAAGTAAAATTATGGTACAGTGGGATCCATGAGTATTACCGTGCAAATTGTCCATGACTATATTCATTAATTTTTCTCTTACATCATGTGTGTTTTTAAGCGATGGATTTTTATGTATGTTGGTGCATAAGTTGTCAACAGCTTGTTTTGAGTTTTCTTTTAATTCTTGAAGCTCTTATTGGGTGAAATAAAGTGCACGAACATGGTGATGGACAATTTGCACGATAATACTCATGGATCCCACTGTACATGAAGAACATAAGATCATTCGTTACGTTATGTCTGTGGATGCGATTATTCAATTAATGCAAATGTTTATTAAACCAATGGGAAGTTTTGAACTCGTTAAAACCCCTCCTTATGTACGAGCAGCATGCTTGGTTGTCAACTGTCAAATATTTTTCGTGCATTTTTTCCTGTGCTTGGAAGCGAGACTTCCTTTTGCTGTAGATAATTTTTAGACTGTGCTTGAGGCAGCAGCACGTGTGATACTGTTTTGTTTATTTGTTTAATCACTCACCCACTGCGGTTGAGCTTGAACTGTTCATTGACCCCGTACACCGCGCAAACGATGGTGTTGCCATATGAAGAGAAATTATTCCCACTTCGCAGGGCAATGAGGCTGTGTGTTCACTGCCAAACCTTTCCGGTGGCGGCGCCACCATAGAATTTCGTTCGTCGTTTGGTTGCCCTAAGCTTAACATTGGAACTCGATGGAATGACTATTCAAACATTATTTTTCAAAAGTGAAGAAGTTTCGCTTGTACGATCATAAAAACGTGTTTCGTAAACCTTTTAGGCAATGTTGATTGATTGATTGAGTTGGTGTTTTAAAGTCCACTTATGCACAGTAAGGCTAATCGGGACTGGACCTACAGTTTAAAGTGGGATCCGAACCACCATGTGCCTCCACCGGGAATCGAACCCGGGACCACTTGATAACAAGACGACGACGCTACCACTGCGCCTTCGGGGAGGCTTTTTATGTAATGTAGCAAGTCTTAAGTTTCCGAAAATGACATGAACATAGTGAACTTTCTTTAATTCGAATTACTAGGTAATTCGAAAAGAAGTTTAAACCATGATGTGATGTTTTTCTTAATTCCAATATTTTCGAACATTTTTCGTGTTCTTTTCAAATTAAAGTGAGTCAACTGTATTTTAAATTTGTGGTTAAGAAAATTAAATCTTCTGTTTTTTTTAAAAAAAATATTTAAATAATTTATCAGGTATAAAATGAAAGTTTGACATTTAGTATATTTTTGGAGAAATTACAATTTTCTATCAATAATAATCGTTATTCCCTGGTTTTTATCCATTTAACAAGTCCTATGATTCAGTAGCAATAATAGTAACAATTCTGCTGCTACGAATAATAATAATAATAGTTAAAGTTCTGTGATCGCAATTTAATTTTTCTTAAAAGGGAGAATTTGGAAGTATTTTACTTTCTTGTTATGGCAACACTGACTTAAGAATGCATGCAGATGGAAGAGCAAAAACAAACATCGACGGCTCCTTCAACAAGGAAGTTATGACTGAAGATGCAGTTGAAGTTGGCAGTTATTCCCAAAGCACCTGCCACATCCATAAACGCAGGATTTTTTCACTATTAGCCAAAAGTGGTAGAAAAGAAACTCTAAATAGAAGAAAATAAAACTCTCTAGCCTTCTTGAACCCGAAGGTTTATGGCTTCAGCAACACAAGCCTTCCATCTGTCCCTATCCTGAGCAAGATCTATATACTCTTTTCCATCCCTACCAATTTCCTTTAGGTCCATCTCAACGTTATCCCTCCATCTTCGTCTTGGCCTTCCTACAGGTCTCTTACCGTTAGGTTACCCAACAAGAATCCTGTAAACTCTTCGTTCTTCTCCCATTCGTGCCACATGGCCTGCCCACCTAAGTCTTCATGATTTAATTATTCTAATAATACCTGAACATAAATACAAATTATGTAACCTTCTCTACTCACCTTTCTCCTCGTCCCTTTTAGGTCCTAATATTTTCCTAAGGATTTTATTTTCTCTTAATTTAAGTTCCTTACAAATGCAAAATAATTTCTCCTTCAAGCGCTTATAGGGAACTTTTACACCGAAGAGACGAGACAGACGCATAGCTTCGAAGCGAACCCTCGGTAACCAATGCAACATTTCGAAACGAAGCGACACGATAAGCTAGCTCGGACTTCGCAGTTTTCTCAATGGTGTGTACCGTGTCGCCTCGGTCTGTTGTTGGCGCATGTAGGGAATTTACACACAAAAGCGATAGGCGTCGCTTGAGGATTTCACCGATCGAACGTAGGCTTGTGGGCCTTAGCCTGCCGCTGCGGTGTGAAATGTTGCTGTTGATGGGTTCGTTCCCAAGCGACACGTATCGCTTGTCACCGACCTACGTGTTTAGCATAGCGTGATAAGACGCCAACACGTCGGCCTGGGCATGTGAGTGTCCCTTCATACATTTCATTATATCATAATCAACGTCGCGATTAGCCAAAAGTGGAAGAAAAGCGACGCTAAATAACAAAAATCAAATCAAATGTCACTTGTCGCTGCAAGCTACCTTAGACTGAAGAGGCCCTTGTCGCTTGTCATTTGGGGGCGAGTCAATCAACAGCAACATTTCACACCGTAACAGCATGAAAGGGCCCACAAGTACAGCGCCTTGAATAACGTATTGTTGAAAACGGCACAGTTCTGCGCGCTCTGGCTGGTTCCACTCAAAAATGATCCGCTAGAGGCGCTGGTGTTGAACCCTGTGCTTGGTATTCGTCTGCTTATAATGGAAAGTAAATGGGAGTTTTCGCTGCAACGTCTGATTCTTTTACATGAAGCATTTCTATGAATGTGATAATTGCTATGATATTTGGTACAGTGGTCGCGAAGATATTAACGAACATTCTAGACAGTCGACCACGTCCTGTTATCGTCATACTTTCGTTAATAATACGGGAGAAAAAATACGCGTGGAATGCTCTTGGCAACTAAATTTTTGTGTATGAATTAGGTTCATTATTATTATCATCATCATCATTTCTTTTAAAGATATACACACTGAAGCATTTGTATTTTGGATATTTACTGTCTCTTTTCTTCCGCTTTAAACTAATCGCGACGATGATGATAATGATGATTCCATGAAACGACAAGGGGAACCCCACAAAACTTTCTTAGTGCCATCGACATGATTGTAAGGCAACTTTCAAACCAATGGGACAAGCGACACGGGATGTTCACACTGTCACACTAGTGACACACACTTCCAAACTGTAAAATAGCATTCATTGCACATGAGGGTCCAAACAGCAAACGACACGTTCATATGGCGTATTCGCGTGCTACTTGTTACTTCGGTCGGAAAGCTCCTTAAAGGAAGGGTGCTGAGACCGAAGCGACACGCTAGAGG
The DNA here is from genome assembly GCF_977018435.1 of Lepisma saccharinum. Taxonomy (NCBI): domain Eukaryota; kingdom Metazoa; phylum Arthropoda; class Insecta; order Zygentoma; family Lepismatidae; genus Lepisma; species Lepisma saccharinum. The sequence continues at coordinate 5,954,167 of NC_139244.1, read as the reverse complement.
GGAGTTCCCCAACTAAGTGACAAGCGACATGGTGCCTTCAGTCTATTAGCAAGCGTTTGCTGCTAATTGTGCGAACAACAGATAGGCGACACGAAAAACCGCACATTACAACAACAGATCTAGGCGACACGATAAGTCACACGTGTCGCTTTGTCGCTTGTGCGTCGCTCAAACTGGGCCATTTCCTCAATAGCTTGCAACATGTTGCCGTGGTTTGTTGTTCGCGCATGCACGATGCAATGAGTGTCTTGCTTTAGGGAGATTGCGCACCAAAGCGACAAGGGGCACGCGACACTTAACGCTTGAGGATTTCACCAACCGAACGCTGGCCTGTGCTTCCCGTCACGCCGCTACGATGTGAAATGTTGCTCTTGATTGGCTCGTTTCCAAGCAACATGTGTCGCTTCGGTGTGAAAGTTGCCTTGGACCGAAGGACCCGTGTCGCTTTGGTGTGAAATCCTCGTATCGTTTGTCGCGTGTCGCTTTGGTGTAAAATCTCCTTGAGGAAACGGTGCAGTTAGAGCTTGTGTCCCTACGGTTCGAAACGCTGCATTGATTACGGACTGCTCGCTTCCAAGCGACACTTGTGGTTTGTCGCCTCGGAATGAAATATCTCTCAGGATACTATTTATATTCTAATAACATAAAAAAATAAAACTCTAGTACACAATCCAACACCTGACGTCCGGAATCACTTTGCGATATTTCTTCTTGTGTTACGCATGCTATTTATTTATTTAATTTTATTTTACTTTTCTTTCCAAATTAATGTCATTTCGTGACTGCAAATCACTCCACAAATATAACTGTTTCCATCAATTCACGTACCGCCTTTCAAGACAAACAAATCTACATAATAGATTCCAAAAACTAACATAGCCGCATTACTTTCATAAGAAAATTAGCACCGACATTGATCGATCGCACTGCCATCTATGTTTGTCATCCGTCTGGGGAACCAGTTTCTTGGGTCGTTTTCCACACTACGTTATTCAAGGCGCTGTAGCACAAGTCTGCATTCGAGTGGTGGAGTCTCAAGTGGTGTCACTTCGGTCAGAAATCTCCCTCAGATGACACCAAACTCAAATGTGCAAAATATCTCGGCGATATTTGTTTTGCTTCTCAAGATACACGCCTTCAAACGCTGCTGAAATTCACCTCCTACGTCACAGATTTGAAAACGTCCTCTGCACAGAGTAGACTGGCCTGACGTCATCCTTTAGAAATGCGTGCAGGCACGGCTTCTGCTCGTCCCGTAAACTAGCATGGGCTGTGCAAGCGACAGTCATTTCTTACTGAGTAAAACAAGTATCTTGTTATAACTTCCAGTGCAAAAACAATGTGTGCTCCATTTCTTGGATATGAATTATACCCTAACAGTATAGCAGCATTTACTATAATTCAGGCACTCGGTAGAGGGGTTCTGACTGGCAAGAAATTATTGTTACAAAAATGTCTTTTCTGGAATTACAATTATTTTCGTCATATTTTCTTCGCAATTTTTAAAATAACAATACCTTTAGACAGGGTGCGAAATCACTGCAGATTGGTAGGGGGGAAGCAGCAGATCGTCACACACACACTATATACCTAGGTATATATATATATATATATATATATATATATACACACACACACACACGTATATATAATGTTATTAAATAGCTATGTGTCAATTATTAAATAATGAAATTAAATTATATACATATACATATTATATCGACAGTCCTTCATTCAAAATGTAATTGCAAATTGTTTAATGTAGCTACTACCAATTTTATGAACAATGATTTGCCTAAGGAGGGAGGGACAAAAATTAAGACATTAAGAGAAGATAATAGTTTCCTGTATATCATCCACATATAAATGCTAATACGTGGTTTATTAATATATATTTTCTACTTCGCGGTTGCTAACGAAAGCCGATGAGAAATGGAGAAGAAATAACAAGTCGGTCTTATTTTTGTATTCTGGGGATAGCTGTGTTCAGTGACCTTAGAGATGAGGCTCTTTGTTGTCCGTTCTTTTTGCACGTACCAAATTCAAAATGTATTGCAGTATGTGATATAATGTTATATACATTATTTCCTTGTAATAATTACACACATTCTTATTTTGCACTACATAGTTTATGGTAAATTTCGATGGAAATTTGGTCAGTAACCAATTTTAGAAGCAATAGTTTTCTCGTGACTTGATGAAAACACGCACGCAGCAGAACTCTTTCGTTTATCCTTCACGTGAGCAACACCGAGGGTCCCGGGTTCGAATCCCGCTCGGGCTTGGTTATTTGTGAATGTCCATTCATCAATTTCATAATTTCATCACTCATCCCCATCTTCGCAAATTAGCCAAGAGGCACAAAACGCGAAGTAAAATAAACTAAATCAATCAATCAATCAACGTGAGCAGCAGGGATATTTAGTAGAAGAATGACCATTATAAAGCATAGCTTTCCCTTCCATTATCGTTTCATCTTCCATTATTTTTAACTCTACACAGACTTACAAAACTGCTGCACACGTTGGCTCTCCGTGGGCTACCCCCAGTAAACTGGACGCTGGAAGCAGACGACAAACGACCTCTCCCTAAGTCGTGACGTATTAACATGGCGGGGCGTGTTTTTCAGCGCAACGCTAGCCTCGCAACTTTGAAAGTCTGGTTTTCCCCTTAAACTGAATGGTTTTTCCCTTAAACTGAACGCAGAGAAACGCGAAAAATTGCAGGGGTCATTTTCCCAGGTTGCTTTTTAAAAAATTGAGTTGAAATGTCCATTTGCTGCAGCAGGGTTGCCATATCCAGAAAAGTTTTAAAACTTCGACATTTTTTAGAGAAGTTAATGCGGTAATTGAAAATGTCAGACAATGGATCGTGAGAGAAAGGGGTTGTCAGTATTCTTGTAAAATTACATAACTTCCTTTACACTGATTGCAAAGATGATCACGAACAAACGTATGCCGCAAGTTTACAAGGGTGTCTGCAAAAATGCGTCCAAACCTTGAACGTGGCAAACACGCCATCTGAAAAGCTATTTCTGTGACGGTGTCACTGCGATGTTTCCACACTTCTTGGCCCATTAGCCTTGAACCAGCTTCTTCTGGTGCACAATACATAACTTACGTCACTGTGGTGACAAGCAGAAGTTCAATCTTACGTGGCTATTTACGGCTGTGTTTATGTAACTCGAAAAGGTGTTCAAATCCTTATTGAAGCCCTGATTTGTCGCAAACACTGAAGTTTTACGATGTTTGCACGTGAAGCGTCTGTCCTCTACACGTGGATTCTCTGGGTGTCCGCAAGAGCCAGCACAGTGGCGTACTGTGGGTGATGTCACCCTACCAGTCTCAATGCAAGGGCGCCCTCATAAAGTAGGGGAAACGTACTGTTCCCCCAGTTAAGAAAATTCCCATAAAGAATCCGCTCACTAGGGTAATTTGCATAGACATCCCCCACCCACTGAGTTCTCTCCATGTTCATCCATACAAGCAGGAGTTCATACACGATTTTCCATCTAGGGGTAAGAGTAGATTGGAGCGAAAATAACCATAAATTGGACGTTTGTGAAAAATGTAAGAGGGCGTTGAGGAAATTTGGAGGGTGTGTGGAAAAATCACTGCATACAAGCATGAGGGTGTGAAATCCTGGGGGATTTCCCTCCAAGACTACTATAGCTCTTTTCAGTTCTTACGGCGGGCGCTCAGGAAGCTTGCAGGGAAAGTGGGGAGCGGGGAGCGGGGAAGGAACCAATCCAGCACGATAAGAAACGTAGCGGCCAGTAGAACGAGTTTCACGTAGTACCTTTTCCGGCCGCGTCGTGTCTCTCGGCGCCACTGCTGTTGTCTGGTTGGTCTGTTTTCGTAATCCCCGCTCCCCACTTCCCCTGCCAGCTTCTAGAGTGCCCGCCGTAAGAACTGGAAAGAGCTATAGAAGGAAAGGCTGGGGCCAGACACGTCTCTTTTCGCGAGTGCCGCGTCTGTGACGTCATCGGCGGACAAAACCCAGCTGAGTCGTCACCCCATACGGAAAGAAACGTGGGAAGGCTGATCTGTTTTGTTCTTCTCGCTCCTTTTTTCTTGTATTTCTGGATTGTTGAGTTCAGGGTGCGAAATCATGGGGGGACAGGGGGATTTCCCCCACCAACAATCTTGGCCTCAAAAATTCCCCCCACAAAAATTTCCAGCGGGGAGATTTTTTGTTATAACAAACAAAAGATAAGCAATTACTTTTAATTTCAAATATACTTTACTAAGAATAATATCGAAAACACACACAAATCAGTGTAGTTGTGAGTGTTCAATGTTTTTTCTCTCTCAAGAGATCATTAACAAATCTAAATCAATACGCACAATAAAAGAAAAACAAGAATGCAAAACAATAATAACTATGAAATATAATTGATTTATGTTAACATAAAGCACAAACTAAACAAAAACTTACACACAGTATAATCACTTCAACTATTTCATAATTTATTAACACCTTTAACCAGTTACTAAAGGAATTAGTTAGCTGCTTTGCAATATGTGATATGTATAAAAGTAACAAATTTATTTCCTTTATGTAAACAATAATAATAGTAAAAATTATATATTTTTTTGAGTAATTTATTTTTACTTTTAATAACATTACAAATATGTATCGTATAATTTATACATGTTTGTAGAGAGGGAGGGTTGTAGATGAAGAACTTTCTCCCCCCGCCAGTTTTCAATGATTTCGCACCCTGACAAGCATCCCCAAACTGGGCGAAGTATCTCTCCAGCGAAGGGTTTCAACTTCGAGCACTGGGGCAGAGTAATATCATATCTTTCCCCTCCACTCATAAAAACTCATATTTTAACTTTTATTATTATTTACCATACAATAAATTGAATTGAAAAATACCGTGACGTTGTTCTTCAAACTTGAGTCCACTGGATTCGATTCGACTTGCTTCCTGACGACCCCGTGGCGGAGTGGTAATTACAGCCAGTAGCGTGCCCAGGATATTCGAAATGGAGGGGTTATGTATACTTTTTTATTATTATTATTAGTCAGCCCTTACTTTGCCATCCGTTTCCTTCCTTTGACGTTCTTTTTTTTTTTTTTAGAGATACTGGGGGTGTATAATCCCCACCAACCCTCCGTTGGGCACGCCACTGATTACAGCACACTACGACGCCAGGGGTCCCGGATTCGAATCCCAGCCTGGGCATAGGTTTTCTTCGTCAGTGCCCTTTCTTCAATTTCATCATTCGTAACGCATCCTTATCGTCGCGATTAGCCAAATGTGGTAGAAAAGCGAAGTAAAATTAACCAAGTCGATCAGAGACTTGTTCTTTGTTCAGCTTCGAGCGTTGATTCTCATCTCGGTCTCGGAGGCGAATTTCGATCTGGTCTGAGATAATAGATGCAAGAAATGTTAGAAATATGAATGCCACAAACCCCTCTCTCCCGTCTATGCTGTTAATTATAAGTACCTAGTTTAAGTCTACTAGGGTGAATCAAAAAGTAAGTTACACCCGACCCGTGTTCCTGTACAAAGAGGTGGCAACACTGTCTGGACTGTTTTCGTTACACACCAGAAGCAGCCATGCTTCAGCTGGTTTAGTATGCGAGTAGTCACAGTGTGAGTATGGCGCGTCGTATTGAGGTGGCGTTCAACATTGAGGTGCGCTCCGCCGTCCGATTTTTGTGGGCACAATCTGAGTGAAATCCATCGCAAAATTGTCGAGGTGTATGGTGAGAATGCGATGTCACGCCCCATGATCGCAAAATGGTGTCAGATGTTCGAAGAGGGAAGATCGAACGTGAACGACGAACCGCGTGTCGGGCGGCCTGCAACTGTGAACACTATCGACAACGCGGAGCGTGTGAATGCAATCATTGTTGCTAACCGCCGCGTGAAAATTCTATGGTAAAAATTCTATGCTGATTCGTGATCAGATGGGTTATCGTAAACTGTGCTCTCGCTGGGTGCCGCGCTCGTTAACCGACGGGCACAAAAATCAACGTTTTGATGCTGCGCTGTCATTTCTTCGGCGTTATACCACGGATGGTCCACAGATTCTGAGCAAAATCATCACAGGTGAGTCCTGGGTGCACCAATACACTCCCGAGACAAAGACGGCATCCATGGAGACACAAGGATTCGCCACCACCAAGAAAAGCCAAAACCTGTCGAACGGTTCGAAAGGTCATGCTGACGATCATCTTCGATTCCGAAGGCGTTGTTTGCAGTGAGTTTGTGCCCCGAGGAACAACAATCAATGCCGCAACATACTGTGAGACTTTAAGGAAGCTGAGAAAAGCCATTACAGACCGAAGGCCCGGAAGATTGAGTGATGGGGTTGTTCTTCTTCACGACAACGCTCCCCCCCCCCATACAGCTGGTGTCACACAGGATTTACTGCAGAAATTCAAGTGGCAAGTGTGGTCTCACCCTACCTATAGCCCCGATTTGGCACCCTGTGACTACCACCTTTTCGGTCCTCTCAGACAAGACCTAGGGTGTCAGCGTTTCGCGTCAGATGAGGAAGCAGTCTCAATGTGGTTCAAAGGAATTGGACGGAATTTTTACGCGCTAGGAATCGAAAAACTGGTCACACGATACGAAAAGTGCTTGGAACACCTTGGTGACTATGTCGAAAAAGTTAAATGTTCATTCGTTTTCTTTCTAATGTGTTTTGTTTGTTTTTTACAGGGGGGTGTAACTTACTTTTTGATTCACCCACGTATATAGGCTAATCGGGATTGGGCCTACAGTTTAATCTGTAAATACTATGGGCAGTCTCTTAGATCGTACTGAATTTAGGTGCTGGATACGCGCTGTCAAGGTCACGAGGTCCTGCATTTGTTCGAATCTTATTACATTGTGTTTTCGGTTAGGAGTCTCACGGACGTACCACAGTACCTATATTTACGTGTGTTTTTAGTTACGTTGTGTTTCAAAAGACTCATTTTTAATTTCACCAAAAGATTACATGTTACTTTGAACTCCTGCTCATCTGTGAACATAAAAATGTAGACATTTTAAGAATTTGAAGTTTCATAAAAATAATGAAACCAATATTGCAATTTTTAACTGACTTTCTTCCTGTTTGCATAAATTACGTTACGTTTCTTCAACTAAACAATAATAATTGAAAACTGCTTTACAATATTCTTCTATAACCATGTCAAGTCACGTGAAACGCGTCAGGAATTGAAAATAGGAAAGCGGATAGTTCACAGTTCAAAATCGAAACAGCAGTCTGACAGGCCCTTCCGTAGTAGTTGCGTGATTGTCATCGTACATAGTACTTGTGTTAAAGTGGGATCCGAACTACTATATGCAGTGGCGTACGCAGGACTTTTTTTCGGGTGGGGCTGGAATTGTATAGGTGGATGCTCTCAGTGGTGCCAACTCATAGGAACCCGTGGGGACAGAGCGCACGCACCCAGTAATTTGTCGTGTATTGTTATATGTATTTATAATGGCGAGTATGCTGTGCATTAATATCGTAATACATGTAAGGGAGAATTTGAGATTGTTTATACTTATAAGAACCCATTGTTTTTCAAACGTTGGCGGCTTTGGCTCCCATGTACTGGGCGGCATACACAATAAGATATTTTGTATATTTAGTACTTTCCACTCTCAAAAATGGCAACTGGGGTCATTGCACCGAGATTTTAGTACTTTTATTTGAATTTTTTTTAAAAAATTTCAGAGGGGGGTGTAGTCCCTTCGGTCCCCTTCTGCGTACGCCAGTGACTATGTGCCTCCACCGCCTATGGAACCCTTGATTAGAAGGCAGCATACCAGGGTGCGAAATCACTGCAGTTTGGTGGGGGAAGGAGCAGACAAACAGACACGCACACATACACACACTCTGTATATATATATAATGTCAATTATTCAATAATTTATATTATAAAATATATAATATATATTATAAGGACTCTCCATCATTCAAAATTCGATTGCAAATTTAAGATTTTAATACATCCTTTTTGTATGTATTTGTATAATTGTATACTACTAATACTACAGCGTGTTCAGAAAATGATGCAACCTTATGGGAAACCTCATGAATGGCAGCCCCCACAGCTGGGAACACAATGCGTTACTTGGAAGAGTGTTTTCCAGGACTACTGATCTCAGTGTGGTTATGGCCACCGCGATCTCCAGATTTATCGTGCTACGTCCCGCGTAGCGGTGCACTTCACAAGTACACTTACCTTATAAGCTCAGCAGAGCATGCTGGATAATCCCAGGGTTCGGGTTGAATTACTGCGTTCCTTCCCCTTGGATCCACAGGTGAAGTCCAATGACAACCCACGAGGTTGTCCTCCTGATGCAGGTATCCACAAGTACGAAATACACTTTCGAAATAAAGAAAAACCGGAATATGTTCAACTTTACGTTTATTATAGACACGCACGTATATCACGTAAGACTAAAATTACAATAAAATACTTTCGAACGGTATAGCACGAGATGCGTAAGCCTAATCTTTCCCGTAACACGAAGCACCTCTTGCTACTTCAAATCTCTCCGCGCAACTACTAACCGTTTTTCTGGAAGGCGAAAACAACACCTCAGTTACACAGTGTTACCAGACACAATAACCTTTTAATACTAGGAAGTTTGATAAAAGCCAACAGTAATATATTAGAAATGTACAGTAATCTGGCACAGTGAATTTAGGTATGTGGTGGCAACAATGCAATGAAAAGCACGTGATCTTCTCACACCACAAGAGTTTAAATAAATCAACAATGGCTTTCAAAATATAAGAGAAACGAACGGCGTTTGCCAGAAACATGAAAAAACAAATAGATGTAAGGAATTTAACTTAGAAATTAATAACTTAGGCTTCACTAACTTGATTAAAATGAAACTTACAACAATCTTTAGAATATTTAAAAGCAAATGAAACGATTAATGTTGAAACTATGTAAATTGCTTAAATTTGCCGCTATTCATACTTGTAGATATGTGTATTGATTATAAAGGCGGCCATATTTATGAATATATATATGAATTATTAACAGTATAATACTAATAATAATAATATAAAATATAATAATAATAATATAAAACCACGAAGTAATGGCAAACTCGGGGTCATTACAATCGCCTCCAGACTTCCTCTTGTGTGGTTATCTTAAAGACTCCGTCTACATTACTCATCCGCAGAGTATTCCGGAATTGAAAGACAATATTCGTAGCTGTGTTGGTAACATCTCACAGATAACATTGAAAAGGGTTTTCAACAATATGGTTCGTCGTGTCCACTTGTGTGAAGAACAAAACGGCAGTCACTTCCAGCACTTGATGTAAAAAATGTAATAAGAAATGTTTTCTCATAAGGTTGCGTAACTTTTTGAACACCCTATATGAAATGAACAGTGATTTGCATGACTAGGGAGATGGGCAAAAGTTGACATTAAGAAGATAATAGTTTCCTGTATAAAATTCACATCTAAATGCTATTACGTGTTTCATTAATATATTTATATACTTTGCGGTAGGTGACGAAAGGGGATGAGAAATGATGAAGAAATAACAAGTCCGACTAATTTCTATGTTCTGGGGATTGTTGGGTTCAGTGTCCTTAGAGATGTTGTTCGTTCTTTGTATGTGTTTTCGATATTGTTCCAGTAAGGTATCTTATTCGACTTAAACAAGGTTTGCCTCTGTTGTTAGAACAAAAACTCCCCCCCTCCCCCCGGAAAAGTTTGGTGGTGGGGAAATTTTAGGACAAGATCGTTGGTGGGGGGAATTCCCCAGCCAGGATTTCGCACCCTGCAGCATACTACTCAGTAACGACCCGTTCGCAGATGGCGTTGCATGACAAACTGACCTACTATTATACAGTACAAGTGTTAGTCAAACAGAACATTATGCAGAGGTTTAACGAGCTATAAAATCCCGAAATCCCTAATTTGAATTCCATCCACTTTTCACCTTGAAAATTACACTGAAATGTATTTTACGAGCTTGCTGATCGCATTGCATCATGAGACCTTCTTGCCGATGTAAACAATGGTTGTTAAATAGTGCATTATGTTTTGTTTTGAACCATCATTTCCCGCTTTATGATCAGTTTTCGTTTGCGTTGAAGGCATCGCTGACGTAGATGAAGTACATGTCAATATGTAGCGTAAAACAATGATTAATGTACTTGCTAATTTCCAATACAAATATGCATGACGCATACCTTCCTCCCTCGAAAAGCTTGTAAAGTGGTAGAATAATGAAAAAATACTTTTTTGTTGTTACTGGAAGGCAAGGATTAGAATCGATCATACGGCCTTGAATGACAGTACGAAGGAACATTCACGCACACCACTACTTTTAATAGTATGCATAAAATATTAATCAAGGAATTTTACTTTTCGTCAACTGGATGGAATATATTTTTTTTTATTAGATAAATATTAAATTCTTTTTTTCAGGCATTAATTTTCTTCCCAGGGCAGTAGCTAGAACTGATCTCCAGGGGGGGGGGGGGGGGGGGGCTCACGGATTATCAGGGGGGCTTTGTGAACCAAGTCCATTTTTCAAAAGTTTAACCGTTTTAAATGAAGGTAAGTTATGTGTGTCGGAGGGTCATTAAGTTAATTTAAAATATAAAATTTAGAAATATACAAACACTAGTTTATTTTCTATAGCCTACATTCTAAACATTCTTGAAGTGCTAATGACTGCTGCTGACACCATCCCGTAATGCACACTCCATACTATTTTTGATGGTCTCGTATATCATACATGTTAAAATGTACAATATTCAATAATCACTTCAATCATAGTGCCTATCGTACATTCCATCCCCGGCCGAAGCAATAAAACTCCCCTTCGTTCCCAAAACTTGGGATCTGTTTACATTTGACGCAGATGTGGAAGGACTGTGGATGATGACGTCAAAGTCGCAGATTTCTGTCAAACGAGAGGTTGGAACAGGGGCAGGGAAGGCACAGATAAAGAAGGCTCCCTTTGAAGGAACTTTCTAAAGTCTAGAGAATCTTAGACTTCTGCTCATAAACAAGATGAACGAACGAAGTTATATATTCTGTCTACATTTTCACTCTTCACTTCAAACAAATTAGAATACAAAACTGTTTTATCTAATGTCAAGGGAGCTGGCTGGCTACGGGCCTGTCTTAACTACAAGTAAGCTAGATAATGAATACTTGCTGTTATATATCTATTCGTTTGCAGTCTTTTTAGTTCTTACATAATAACAATACAGTAATAATTAATTTAAATACGAATAGAGCCATAAATTATACTAACGTTTTGATTTAGATATCTATATATTATTTCTGAGATGCTTGGTTTGGACCCCTCCCCCCCTCTTTTCCCGAAAATATATTTGTTTGGTTTGAGTCTGTTGCCAACATCCTTTTTTTCCCCCCAAGCTTCGACTTTTAACAGCCAAAAAAGGATGTTTTTTCCACAACGTTCGAGGTACAACAATAATAAGTTACGTAATGGAGATACAAACTATTTATAAACACCTAAAATGAGGACAGTAAATTTCGCAGTACAGATACATACAAATTCAAGACCGAGAAGGACGCGGAGATGGACATTTTGCGCCTCGAGTTGTCTTTTCTCAGTACTGTGCCTTTCCGGCAATATCCTAACCAGGATTCACAATGAATGTTTTTGTGCTAATAATTTTTCTGTAGGTATCAAATATCTTGCCAGTGTTTCCAGTGGCGTAGCGTTATAGTACGCCCTTACGCCCGGCGTTCCCAGATTTAAAATTTAAAAAATGCATAAATGCTGTGAATATAAAGTAAAACTTGACTAATTTCATATATGTTTGACCTTCATGGAATTATAATAGCTATTTTTCGCTTGCAACGCTCCACTCTCAACACTCGTTCTAGCATATTTTTTCAATGCCTTTTCTGGCCGGACGCCGAGCAGGTTCGGCGTAAAGAATTATATATTCCTTGCTGCCTTTCTGGAGGGAAAGCTTCGATTCTACAGCACGCGCGTAAATGCTCTCTCATACGCCAGCGTACGGAGCAGCAGAGGTCTACCGTGATTGGTTCATGTGACCCTTTCTGCCTTCTGAAGCAGACGACAGCGGTAGAATTCCTACCTGGTTCTTCGCGCTCATGCAACTCGTGCTATGTGATGCTACAATACGCAATATTGACTGACGTAACTTTACCAATCTCAAATATACCGCTTCTTAATGGCCACTGCATTGTATAATTTATCGCACGAACAGCGATGTGCATTAAAAACTAAAAGATCAACACAGTTTTTGTCAAATAAGTTGGTGAAGTCCTCGTGGTAGAAATTCAGCCTGTGGCTGCTCTACCACTTAACCCGCAAAACTATTAATTTTTTTAATTGTACTTTTTCGTTATTATCTAACTACTTAATATTGTGTCAATGGAAATGTTTAGCTTTCATTTGAAAACTCTTAACAACGAATGGTCTCTGGACAAAATTATTTTAAAATGTTTATCAGCATTCTCAAGATGTAATAAACAGTGGTCTGAATTACTAATCGGCACTGTTACGTCAGTAGAGTGTACGATATTTGGATCATCCGCCCACCTCCGTGTCAGAGTGTTTTGCACAGCGCGCCAAGACGACAGAGGTCCATGATTCGAATCCCGGCGTGAGCACGGGTGTTCTTTGTCAGTGTCCCTTCATCAATATCATCACTCATATTCATATTCGAAATTAACCAACCGTGATAGAAAAGCGAAGTAGAATAAACCAAATCAATCAGTAGTTGGATCATCCGCAACAATGATGTCTACTGTTTTGCAGAGGCGCTTGTGATTCAGGTAGGTTTTTTAATGACTTGCGTCATGCCGAAAGGTATAAAAAAAGGTTATAAAACACCAGAGTCCAAATCATTTGTGGCATAGTGAGGCATCTAATTTTCTAGCTAAAACATGCAATGATGATGTTTTATTGAAAACCCAGCTGACTTCAGGCAAATAAACAATACCTCTGGCGACTAATACCATAAGTAAATTATTAAGCAAAAAAGGGTTGACCCTTCCTTTGGACTTGGCGTTCCCACCCGAAATGTCCATGCTACGCCACTGAATGTTTCGTAGTAAATGAAATGGAACAATTTCTCTTTCAGATGTTCAGGTATGACAGGGACAGTCAGTGTCAACGATCAGCCGAGGAACCGGAACAAGTTCCGCAAGCTCTCGTGCTACATCATGCAGGACGATTTGGTGCAGCCCCACTTGACGGTTCTCGAATCCATGAAGATAGCAGCGGACCTCAAGCTCGGAAGCGAGTTCTCTCAGGAACAGAAGGACACCGTGGTAAGCATAGGCGCAGACTCCATGGGGCTTGGGGGCGGGGGGCTTGATCCCCCCCCCATGTTAACGATGTGGGGGCAGAGCCCCCAAATAATTTTGCTTAAGAGGATCTAATGTATTATTTTGCTTCTCTTGTAAAGTTTACTCTGAATTGTGCCACATGAACTTAACTTTAAATACACATTTGAAATGTTCTACACCATCAACTTTGGGGGCTGAGACCGCTAAACCATCAACTTTGTGGGGGGAGGGGGCTATGACCAGAGGAAGCAAAACACATGACTTATTACTATATACTAAGTATGTAATTATGAGTATTGTTAAAATTTTTACTAAAAAGAGTTTCAAAAGACGATGTGCATGAACTAGGGTAGTGGATGGGACGTTCGGGCTACAAATGGCTCTCACATGACATTCGGAACGAGATCATTGATACATTAGGAAGATCTGTTTTGCGCTCCGTGGTAGCAGATATTAAAAGTTGGGAATATTTTGCTATTATGGTTGACGAAAATTGTGACATATCCATCCATGGACAATTAATATTCTGCATTCGAACTGTGAATAAAAATTTGAGGAATTCATGGGCTTTTACGAGATTCCGAACACTGAGGCCAAAACTTTAAAAAGGGAGAGAGTGATCAGTGATCATAGCCCCCCCCCAATAATTATGACAAGTCTGCGCCCCTGGTGGTAAGTCCAAAAGACATTGTGAGTGCATATTAGAGGCCCAAATGTTTCCCCTCAAAACAATTCTCACGACACCGTAGCCTGTCGTCTGATGCCTAATGATAAATGTCAGTTTGGCTGAAACATGGCGAGTCCCTTTACTGAGCAAAAACGATTCCGCTGGCCATCAGAAATACCCGCCCCCTCTGTATTGGTTGGCTTCTGAAAAGAGAGGAAAGCCTGGAAATATAGTCAATTGATTGTAAACCAAAGCTCTTCCATTCTTTCACAAAGTTATGGAAAAGTATGTTTAAGACTGTTGTAGTTTGAAAACCAATCAATAATGTAAGATCATTGTTACATGTTTATCGTCCGAAGTACAACGATCCTCTACATGGTAACAATATTATGGAAATAGTGATTTTTAGGTCCAGTCCCAATTAGCCTATCTGTGCATAAAAGTGGACTTAAAATGAAACTTCAAATTTTGGATGAGGGTAATCAATATAAGGTTTTTCATTATCGACAGCTATTAAACCAGATACTTATTGCATAAGCTTGTATAATTATCTAGCTTTTAAAATATTTTGGCTCCTTTTGCCTGCTTATTTCAGCAATTTTCAGTGTGTACAAACCCATACCTTGTCCATAACCTTTGCACACTAGGCATCTGTTGTTTTATCTTACTTCGCTTCAACCTGCTAAAAAGTCATTTTGCACACGATAGGAAATGTCTTTGAATTCACAGAATAGCGAGAAAAAACACACAAACCTTTGTTAGTCAATTCTGTTACAAGGTGCCAAAGAATGGAACATGGTTCATTGTGAAATATCGGCCCTGAAGAGGGTATACGAAGGTTGACAAGAGGTTTTTTTTTTTCCTTTCCTCCTTTTCGGCGCTGATCAGGAAGTAAGTGCATCATCCCTGGCCTTGACCGTAAAAACAGCAGGTTCTACAAAGGTTACTTACACCTCGTTCCAATGTCGCTGTTTCTGCAAGGTTGCCAGACAATGAAAAGTTTCAACACTTGGAATTTTGAATGTTCACGCGTAACTTTCAAGTAAACAAGATTTCTTCTATCAGATTTCTTCACGATCTGAAAAATGGAAGGAACCGTTGGTTAGAACAGGAGATAACTTGATATCAGTCATCTTTTGTAGAAGTAATCGGACTGCTTTCACAACTGGTGTCCGGATAATACAAACAAATTATCCTCAAAACGGATATCCATAGAGTTTGTTTCTTTGAGTTTGTAAGTCCACTTTATGCACAGAAAGGAGAATCTACTGTTTATAAATTGGAATCAGCATCACTGTTATGCCTCCACTGGGACCCATTGTTTACAAGGCGAATATACATAAAATTTGATGTTTTTTTTTGCACGCCTATCAACACTGCATTAAAGAACAACAGGTTAAGTGTGGTTCCCGTTTTATGTTTTACCATGTTTTCTCGTGTGTTGTTTCATGAAATATCACAAGTTCATTGGCAATCATTCACGATCTTCTCTCCTTTAATCAAAATCAATGCATGGAATCAACAATCTAGTACGTGAAATATCATTTAACAATTTCAAATCCTCTTTCAATACAACTAAATACACTAACCCTACCCCGGCCTATTCCAAGGTGACACTTTATGTTTGTTGTTGTATAATAACGTACTGGCGGCAAGGTTAATGTATCACTAAAAAAACAATGAAACTACAGTGTTGCAATATGCATGTATTAAACACCTGAACAAGAACAGTCTATAGGTAAGATTGTTTACCATGGGCTATTGAAAAGCTAATGTGGAAGTCACTAGCGCCACCGAACGGTTGGATTGCAACCCATGGACAAGTGACAGGCTTCTGCGATTAGTGAGCGGCCGACATGAAACTCATAAAGTGACATGCTAGATTTCATCAAATTACATTGTAGAGTCTATTATTTGTATTACATTTACTGTTTATTTGAAAATGTTGAAGTAAAAACTTTCTCATTGCTCATTTTACATATAGGGTAATAGTTTGAGACATGTTGCATTAAAAGTATAGTTTGTCTGAAACCAGAATCTGTAAATGGGTTTATTGTTTATGAAGAAGGAAGCAACTGACATCAGGAAATAAGCAGTTGTCCGACATTTTCTCTATCTACATTAGTGCAACACCAGTGTATAGATTTCATATTCGTTTCATGGATAATTCAATTTCTACCGTCGTTATATCATCACGAAGAAAACAATCTATTAACCATCTCTATATTTCTAATAACTAGGGCTCGGATAGTTATGCACTAAAAAAACGCAAAATATGCACTAAAAAGTGTAAAATATGCACTTTAAAAACACGTTTAATGTATGAATGCTGTATATTACAAAATATGAAAGATTACATGCCAGGCAATGAATATGCATTATTCTGAATATTCATTCGCTATACAGATTTTTTTCAATTAATGTGGTTCTGCGTTAAATGAAACACAATACATTACAGATCAAGATCACGATTGCATTTGTTAACAACATGATGTCTCAAATTTTCGAACTTGAAACTCCTTTTGTTTTCGGCTAGAATAGTCTTATATTCAGAAAACACACATTCCACTTCGCAAGATACAAGTGGACTGTATTTTAGGGCAACGAAGTCACACACATCAAGTTCCAGATCATCCACACATTGTCCATTTGTATGCAAACTTTTACCATTGTTGCATACCCACTGTTCTTTTTCAATACTGCATCCAATTTCTGCACATACACAGGATCTTCAACCTGGGCGAGGACCTCTTTAACGTATTCTATAATTTTGATGCTTGTTTGAAGTTGTTGAAAGAAGAAAGACAGATATGCCATTTTTTGTTCCAGGTGGACGAGATTCTGGACATTCTGCGTTTGAGTAAGTGTCGCGACACCAACGCCAACTGCGTCTCTGGTGGAGAGAGGAAGAGGCTATCGATTGCCTTGGAACTTGTAAACAACCCGCCTGTCATCTTTCTCGATGAGCCCACTACGTAAGTATACGTTATCTATATTTCTTTATCTCTCTTTCTCCGTTTTTCTTTCCCTTCTATTTTGTTTTGGTTCTTCTCTCTTTTTCTATCTTTACTATTATTTTTCTCTTGTTTTTGCCTTTTCCTTCCTTTTTCATTCCTTTTCACTTTTATTTATCTTGCCTTGTCTAACCTCTCTGTTTCTTTCTTTTGTATTTTTCTTCGATTTCCTCTGTTTTTTCTCTATACTCTGGTCACTTCTTCCCTTTCCTATTGTCAGTTTTTACCTTTCCTCTGTAACGCCTCTTACTCCATTCTCTTTGTGATCGTTTTGTTTTAAACCCTGTTCTGTATTTTAGGAAAATTCCAGTGGTGAGGACAGGGGCGGCGCCAGGGGTGCGCTAGGGGGTGCTTGCGCACCCCTTAATTTTCTTCCGCACCCCCTTCAGCATCCCCTACGTTCAACTGAAAACACTAACCCTTAGTGTCATATTATGTCATGTCGTCATATTGACCGCCGAATGTTGGATACTGAAGTAAGACCGTGATATCGTATGCAACAGACAAGCGCTTTTTAGAAAGTGCATATATGCTTTTCTGTACTGGCGGCAGCCTCTATGAAGATCAGCGGCAGTTTTTTTCCCTCTCGTCAACATTGTTATGAATTTTCTCTTCTTTTTGTTTCTTCAAGTGGTTTATTTGCGGTTTTCGATGATTGCCTATAACTTAATGTGAGTTATGTTGTTTTTTCCTTGTTCTTTATTGCATTGTTGATAAACGGTTTATTTTCCGCCTACTTGTTCTTCCTCACACTGGAGCAAAAAGTTTCAGTTGATTTCAATTTCATTTCAATCAGTAATTTATGTTAATCAGTGGCGGCGATTACGGTAGCAGTTGCGCCCCGCTTTTTGCTATTTTTGCTCACGCAGTATGCTAAACCCTATCTACCAAGGGAAAGTAAACTTTCTTCCCCTCCCCCGCAGTTTTGAAAGGTTGCATGCGTGTCTAATGTTTTTCTTATTTTCAACATCACACCCCTAAATTTCTTCCCGCACCCTCTCAGCACCCCTAGATGATTAATCCTGGCGCCGCCGCTGGGGGAGGATATCGGTAATTTCTTTCGAAGCATCGCAAAAATTTGCAATCGGATAGGGTGAATCCTCCTCCCCCTCAGCCTGTGGTCGGATGATCGAGAAATATTTCACTTCTGCCCCTTGGGGTGCGGATACTACATTCATACCTGAATGTAAATCGTCAAAGACCTCAAGTTTTTGAGATCTCGTTCGTCCGTAATGACGTCATCAAAATGGTGGTCCTTAGTAAAATTCTATTCTTGAACTCTGTTACTTCATTACACTTATGTATTAGGTAAGTCAAAAAGTAAATGCAATCATTTTTTTTTTCACAGCAACAATAGCAAACTTACAATGATATCATTTTCCAATATAGTCCCGCTTCACTTCAATACACTTGGTCCAACGTTCCACAAGCTTTCCGATACCCTGAGAAAAAAAGGTTTTCGGTTGAACAGCAAGCCACGTATGCACCGCTTCCTTCACCTGTTGATCTGTGTCGAATCGACGGCCTCTTAAAGCATCTTTAAGTGGACCGAACAGATGGTAATCCGACGGGGCGAGATCGGGACTGTATGCAGGATGCTCTAACACCTCGAAGCCCAGATTCTGAAGAGTTTGAGCGGTATTGGCGCCGGTATGGGGACGCGCGTTGTCATGCAACAAAAGAATGCCTTCCGACAATCGACCTCGTAGTTTGCTTCGAATTTCAGGCTTCAACTTGTTCGAAAGCATATCACCGTATCGTTCACTGTTTATTGTTGTCCCCTTTTCCACATAATGTTCCATAATTACCCCTTCTGAGTCCCAAAAAAGTGTGAGCATCACTTTCGCTGCAGAGTGTTGACGCTTGACTTTTTTTTCACTGGAGATTCAGGGTGTTTCCATTCTATGCTCTGGCGTTTGCTCTCAGGTTCGAAGTGATGGATCCATGTTTCATCTCCAGTGATGATTCGTTTCAAAAAGGCTTCACCATCGTTAGCATGTCTGTCCAATAATTGCTGACAGATTCTCACACGATTACGCTTGTTCTCGTCAGTGAGTTCTTTAGGGACCCATCTCGCACAGACTTTATGAAAGTTGAGCCTGTTATGGATAATTTCATATGCAGAACCATGACTAACGTGCATATGGTTTGCCACTTCATCAACAGTCACTCGTCGGTTATTCAGAACCAGCTCACGGACTTGCTCAATGTTGTCATCAGTAGTGGATGTGGCTGGGCGACCTGCTCTTTCCTCGTCCTTCACACTTGTTCGACCGCTTTTGAACTTTTCAATCCACTGGTAAACACTTCGCAGCGGTAAAACATTGTGACCGTATTGTGCTGAAAGTCTTCTATGGATTTCAGCTCCTGGTACACCTTCAGACCACAAAAAACGGATTACAGAACGCTGTTCTTCTGTGGTGCACACGGACAGTGGCGTAGCCATGTTTACTTGGCAACACTGCAGAGCGAACTGAAGTGATGACGCTGTAACCTGCCACAGACGAAGACAACGATACTATCTATCGGCTTGCGAGCGCAGGAAGCTGTACAGCCAACCTACGGAAGAAAAGAAAAACATTGCATTTACTTTTTGACTAACCTAATATATTTGATGGCATCTTATTTTCACGCAAGCTGCAGTTTAAAACTCCGCTGTGAAAATAAGAAATATTAAAAATCCACCTCATTATATAACATTAAATATGGCAGGCAATATGGCCACAAGAAAGTCTAAAAACAAGTCTTCCCTTTCAGCTGCATGATCACATTTCGAATCAAACTCTATGTTTTGGAGGTTCCAGGAATTCAACGTTGGTGAAGTCCATGAAATAACAATGATTCTCTTTTTGACAATCCACATATATATACAGGGTGATTCAGAAGTCCGACACCAATCTACTCCGTTGTAAGTGCATAATATCTAAAAATGGAAAGAGGGGAAGGTTGTTGGAAATGTATGGTTTCAATCTAATGTGCTTGAATTTTCAACAATCATATTTCCATCATAACATTGTAAAACCTTTCGCAGGGGTCTGGACAACCTGGCCTGTTCCAAAGCGGTCTCCATCCTCAAGATGCTAGCGAGCGAAGGGAGGACCATCGTCTGCTCCATCCACCAGCCCAGCGCCCGCCTGCTGGAGATGTTCGACCATGTGTACGTCGTGGGCGACGGTCAGTGCGTGTACCAGGGGTCCGCGAACAACATCGTCCCGTTTCTAGACCACCTGGCTCTGCCATGCCCCACGCACTACAACCCAGGCGATTATGGTAAGGATTACT
The DNA here is from genome assembly GCF_977018435.1 of Lepisma saccharinum. Lineage (NCBI taxonomy): Eukaryota > Metazoa > Arthropoda > Insecta > Zygentoma > Lepismatidae > Lepisma > Lepisma saccharinum. The sequence continues at coordinate 5,933,902 of NC_139244.1, read as the reverse complement.
CAGAACTGCTCGTTCAACGGCGTTGCTTTGTATTGTTGGTACTATCGTGTTCGGAAAGTTACTTTTTAGAAGTAACTGAGTTACAGGTTCAAAAAGTCTGCGAGTTACGTTTACTTGGTTCAGAAAGTCAGGGAGTTACGTCTACTTGGTTCAGAAAGACGGGGAGTTACGTCTACTTGGTTCAGAAAGACGGGGAGTTACGTCTACTTGGTTCAGAAAGACGGGGAGTTACGTCTACTTGGTTCAGAAAGACGGGGAGTTACGTCTACTTGGTTCAGAAAGACGGGGAGTTACGTCTACTTGATTCAGAAAGACGGGGAGTTACGTCTACTTGGTTCAGAAAGACGGGGAGTTACGTCTATCTCACCGGGCCTTTTTACATGACCTATGTTTGACACTTAGTCCGGAGACCGAAGTCCCCTTCCTAGGTGTCGGGCCCAGCTAACGGTTTTGATTCCAGGGTACGTGTGACCGGATCGGTTTTTACCCCCGACGAATAGCCGACTCGTGCATAAAGTGACGTTGAATAATAATAATAATTGATGTTAGCCAGCAGAAATGCTTTGCTGACTTAACGTTGAACTAAAATATAAATACCAATAGTTATGTGGATTAGTATACTATATGTTTAAACACAAATCATAGTCAAATCATAAATAACAAAAATGTATATTATATAACACACAAAAATAGACAGATTACACAACCCCTCACTATCATTCAAGCATTCACACACTCTCTCATACCGCAGGGGAATAATTACATTAAGATAAGTACATTGGCCCTTTTTAGACACCATGCAACATTTAGTTTTTCTTATGAATATTAAACTGCGCCCGAAGACGTTAATGTGCTTAGAATTAAAGATACTAAACTTTCATCTGCGCGTGCTCATTACATTCTGCCAACGGGCATGACACGTAAACTTTTTATTCTTGCAATTTACCAAAACATTTAAACAATTATTGTTTAAATTATTACTAATGCGCCTTGGAACTTCAGTAACATTAGGCAGGGCACGCAACTCGTGCAACATAGATATCAACTGCAAGGCATACATGTTTACAGAAAAATGAAGACACTTATGTATGAATATATATTAAAAATAGCACGCAGTTAATTTACTTCCTCACTTAGCAAACTTGAGGGATGATTTCTGCAATAGATACACGATTTATGCAGTTTTAATCAAATATTACCGAGTAAAGCATATAAGGTGACATAAACAAAAAATATTACTCAACAGTTGGGCGCAGAGCGTGGAAAACAACAGTATGCTGTGAATATATCTTCCGAATTAGCAATTGTCGTGAAATTTAGATGATGTTGGCAAGAAATAATTATAATCAATACCTTCGCGACTTTTAACTTTAAATACTGGCATCCTTTCGTCCGACGGCCGATCTTTGGAGGCTTGGGTAGATGATCACTCACACATATAAAAAATTAACAGTAGTATACTATACCATCTCGACGTTCTAGACGTTCCAGCGACGTTTACCGTAGTCCTCTAAACGGCGGCGGGACGTCGATCCGCGGTCCTCTTTGCAACACTAACACTTCCCCACGCTACTTCTTTGTAGCGGCACTTCGCAATCTTCTTGGACACACCTTCATTTTACACTTCTACATCACGGCGATCATCTTGTCGGCCTCGTAATGGAGCGATTAATTGCTTCGCATCGTCTCTCTCTCTCTCTGGGGGGACGGCGAAAAATGGGCGAAGTTCCTTTACCGGGGGTACTCGTGGATTCTCGCTGCTAATCTCACGCGGGACGTCGGCGTCGTCTCAAGACGCAGTAGGTGTCGCTTCATTATCTCAATCTTCTCTTCTAGACGGTAGATCTAAGTGTGGGCTGGTGTCGCTTCATCTTCCAATTTCTCTCTCTCTCTCTCTCTCTCCGTAGAATTCTCGTCGGGCGTCGGCGTCGGCGTCGAAGTACTCTAGGATGCTGATTCGGCTTCGGCTTTCGGCGGTATCATTTCAGGGCTTCTAATCGGGCTGTGGGCGTCGTTTGGGGCTTTTGTAGCGCTTGTGGCGGCGTTTTAGTGGTGTGGCGTCGCGACGCTGAGCGATGATCTGCTGCGTTGTCGGCTTCATGCAGGCTAGGAAGACCCCAGGCCCTCCTTCTCTCGTGATTAGCCCGCCATTGTGGTATTAATGTTCCTCGTCACAAAACGAATAACTCGAATCCAGTGCACAGGTCACAAATTAACACGGCGTATTCGTACAACTAGTCACTGTCACTCACTCACGCAGGATAAAATACACGGCGCGGTAGAAAAAGACAAAGTCCCGAATCTTTACTCCGACTGTCGCAGAGGTGTTGTCGGTTCGAAAACTGGCGGTAGACTGTACTTGTTTGTTCGTTCTGCCACTATATAAAGACAGCTTGAAACTTCGAATACAACGGACTGACTTTTCGGCGCGGGAATCTGAAGTTACGACGTTGGTGGTCAAGCGTCCATTTTTTGCCTGGTCCAGCTTCTTGGGGCACACGTGTTGCGTTAGAATGGGGTGAAAAGAATAGTTCTACCCTCATCCGGTACGTACCATGTTCCTTCAGTAATTGGCCTCCCAAGTTGACTTTCCGTCGCCAAATGCACAAAAGTCGCTCAAAAACAGTGAAGGATTTATCACAGCACACTGTTGGTCCCGAGCTCCTACGACCGAAAGGGGGAAAAGTTGACAAAAGCAGAGAAACACAAAAGGTTCAGAAACGTGGCGTTTTTCTACCGAAGCTTCACGAGGATACGAAGTTACAGAAAAATATAAAATAACGAAAACCTAGGATATAAAAAAAAGTAGGTGACAAAAACTGTTTGTCATATCTACTTGGTTCAGAAAGACGGGGAGTTACGTCTACTTGGTTCAGAAAGACGGGGAGTTACGTCTACTTGGTTCAGAAAGACTGGGAGTTACGTCTACTTGGCTCAGAAAGACGGGGAGTTACGTCTACTTGGCTCAGAAAGACGGGGAGTTACGTCTACTTGGTTCAGAAAGACTGGGAGTTACGTCTACTTGGTTCAGAAAGACGGGCAGTTACGTCTATTTGGTTCAGAAAGACAGGGAGTTACGTCTACTTGGTTCAGAAAGTCAGGGAGTTACGTCTATTTGGTTCAGAAAGACAGGGAGTTACGTCTACTTGGTTCAGAAAGTCAGGGAGTTACGTCTATTTGGTTCAGAAAGACAGGGAGTTACGTCTATTTGGTTCAGAAAGACAGGGAGTTACGTCTATTTGGTTCAGAAAGACAGGGAGTTACGTCTATTTGGTTCAGAAAGTCAGGGAGTTACAGTTACTGTTATTCTGTTTGAAAAAATAAACGGAAAGTCTGTTTTGTTCTCGGTGACCTTTCAGTTTTTACAAGGGAGTCCCCATAGCGTCACTACTCTTGGTACAAGTATTCCTTACCTCGGCAAGCAATTTGACTTGAACATTTGTGCAACAATATCTTATTAATGTCTCGAATTTATGAAGGCGCCCACTAACAGTTACCAGTGCGTAGTTGGGGGAGCAGGAAAAGGTTTATAAAAGTCTTTGCTTGACTCATTCTCACCAACAGATCGGTAGGTGCCAGGGCTTGCTCCGAGTTGATACCTTCCTGGAGATGAGGCCTGTTTGAAAAGAAGGTATTGAATGTATGAAGACGACACCCAGTTCGTTTTCTGGCATATTCTGTGCCCTAAAATAAACGCACAGGATACATACAACTCTATTTTCGGAAAAAGTTGTCTGGCAACGTAAAAACATAAATTCACAGATACAAATCTGAACATCCATATGGTGACTCTTGACACTGAATTTGTATATATTGCATGTATATTGAGTGTAGTTTATCTCTTTCAGTGATCGAATTGACCAGCGGCGATTGCGGAGAGAATATTGAGAAGATGGTTTCTGCCATTGAGAACGGACGCTGCTATTCTTGGGAGAAACCAGATTCGAACCCAATCCCTTCGGATGGTTCCAGGAGAACAAGTGAGTACCAAATTTTGTGTCATGAATTCCTGAAATATGATCACATCCATGTGAAAAGTAATGGAACGTCTGCTACAAAACGATTCCCATCTAATTCTGCCTTTAAATTGGTAATTTCCCTTTATCGTTCAAAAAACTAACATACCTAACCTACCTGTCTTTTTGTAGGATAAATTTCAACTGTTTTCTTTCATCTTGGCATTGATTGAATAACATAGCCAGATATACCTGGTACTGTCCTCTGACGCGACCAATGTTGCCAGTACACCTCATAATTTCGATAGAAACACGTTTTTGTGAATGTCGAAATTAACCCCACAAATCGTCTGTACTTTTCCCCACACTGAGCGTTCATGTAGAGAATAATTTTCTTATTTAATGTTTAAAAAGTATCCACATAAACAGAGGAAATACCCAGTGCTTTTTGTACAAAAGTTACGTACGTTCAAAGTGTCAGTTTGTTATCAAGAAATACTATACCGAAGTTGTACTGTTTCAGTAGTTCATTCATAAAGATCCAACAAATGTCAATTTAAATGTTTTGACTCTACAGTCTAAAATTATTTTCAAACTAGGCAATGACTAATTACACGTGCGGTCAAATGCAATAATATTACTAAAACATGAAAATTCAGTACAGACAACGGTCAAATGCTTAGGGAAATATTTGAGTGAGAATTTGCGACATCTAGTATGTTTTACGTAATGTATTAAGAACGTTCTTGGCACAGGAACTGGCAACACTCTCTGGCCAAGATTACCCATTTCGTCAGTTGGAAAGAATGAATTATTCACAAGACATTTACACGTCGTTCTTTGCCACCGCAAACCAGGAACAATTTCCCCTCCCCCCATTGCCTATTCGGAGCGTTTAAAAGGCGTGTCAAGTTTTACACAATGGACAGGGAACTCCTTCACGCCGTGATCTGAATTCAAGGGGGCGAATTGTGTCGCACATCGAAGCCTGATCAGAGTTTCAAATCGATCGAATGGTTCAGCGGAAATGACAGCACGTTTTGAAGTCACATCGCATTTCATCATGGGATTTTGAATATCTCGTGATTGATCTATCCATTGTTGATAGTCACGAGTTTTTCTCATTGTTTCGACACATTAGCAAGTATAAGTGGTCACACGCTTCAGTGAAGTTGATCATATGACTATGAGGTTTGGTGAATTTTGTTTTCTGAGTCAGAATTGCGTCTGCCTGTGTCCTGGAAATCCTTAGAAATCAAGTGAAGAACTTAGTTTCAGTAACTTTAAAATGCGCGTCGACTGAAATTTTTCTAGGAGGATAAAACTTGAATAGTAGAAATAACAACAATAATACTAATTTTATGATTATGATTACTATCAACTACTATTATATATTAATAAAATTAAACGTTTTATTCCAAATTATTATATTCTAGGGAAGACTTTCTACTCTTATCCGCCAGTCGAGTGAATATCCAGTGGAATAGTTTATTTTTACACATTTACACATACAGTTAGTGTATTGAACTGAACAATTATTCCACTTTGTCACTAACTTTTACTACCCCGTTCAAGAAAATCTTTAAAATACGAGGGGGGCGGGATATTAGTCATACAGTTTGTGTTGAAATTTCATTTTTGGAATTTTGAAAACTGGAATAATTTATTGTTGGTTGAAATGGTAGAATATGGAAATATATACTTTATCCCGAACAAAAATAAGTCTCTGCGAAAGTTAGTGATTCGAGAAGGTTCGACCGATGAACGCGTGAGAGGGGCCAGTGAGTGCATGAGGAGGAAAATGCAGACTTGCAGCAGTGCGTACTGCTTCGCTCCGCCCACTCGCTGCGCGGCCTTTCTCCACAGATTCCCGGGACACAGTATATCATGGTTCCTGCATTTTACTCAATTTTTTCCATCTATTGCATTTTTTCTTTCGTTAATCTGTTCAAGTACTAACTGAACTTTTTTTCTGTTATAAAAATAAATAAGCTTTCTGTTTTTTTGTAACTTGAACGCTGCCAGTTTACGCCGAAGGGGAGCGGGGGGTCGAAGGACCTGATCGACCCTCCTCCCGCCCATGAATTACGGAATTCAAGTTGTATAATTAACATGAAGCGACGTATTAAAATTGTAGTTAATCTTTTGCATTAACAATATCTTTTTCAAGACTTGGACGTTTGTGTAAAAATAAAACTTAATTTAATCCGTAGGTTTGCATAATAACAGCTTTTTTTAAAATAGGATAATGTAAAATGTAGTTTTAAGAGTTCAGTTTAGGGCCTAATTTTTCATTTTTAGAGCTCGATTTCATACTTTCGGATCCTATTTTAAACGCCTAAGACTTTATTTTTTCGAGCATAATATTCCGAGGTCTCAAATTTCGAAAACAACTTCAAATCAAGATTTCATGTGGTTAAAATAATTATTTTACAAATGTGGAAGAAAAGCAACGTTCAATATGCAAATTCAAATAAATATTATGCAAAATGTTGGGTAAAAGTTTTTTTTTCTTTCTTTATGTTACCGTTTTTTCGTTTTGTAGCAGGAATTTGATCACATGCTTTGTCTTTCTCGAAGGGCTACAGAACGAGTTCCTGGAAGAAATACCGGAAATGAAGTCATCGCAAGTGAGCAAACGAGATTATTCCTTCGCCACTTCCGGTTGGACCCAGTTCTGCATTTTGGTACGGCGCATGATGCTGCAAACGTGGAGGGATTCGGTAAGAGCAGTGTTGCAAGGTGTAATGATATTTCACTAAGTTGAGAATAACTTTCAGTTCTAATTTTGTTCATAGGTTTGTCTCTGCTTTGCAAACAAGGATGTATTTAGGGGGTCCCGACCCCACCCCCGAGCGACTAACTAGTTGCTCTTGTACAATACGAAGCTCATTTATTTCCGTAGAATTTATACCTACAGAGGTAAAACTTGTGATTTGATTTGCTTTATTTTACTTCACTTTTGTGCCACTTTTGGCTAATTTGCGATACAGATATTTATACCATACAAGAAAAATTCATAATATTCAATAATAGTGCCTACCGTACATTCCACACCCGGTCGAAGCAATAAAACTCACAATTCTTCCCAAACGTTGGGAGCACAGGCGTAGCTACGGGGTGTGCCGGGTGTGACTAGGCACACCCTAATGGGCTGGTTTATCAAATAGAATTAAAGACAGATATTTCAATAAGAGAAAATAAACGGCAGTTTGTAAGAAGTTGAAAATGTCATTACTTGGTACAAACGTGTGCATTATCGCTGATGAAACGGGTGTCTATAGATTTTCGATTCTTTGATGTCATTGGAGAAAGAAGATATTTACTGCATTCTACTCTGTACTATAGCGCTTTTCTTCTATACCTGTCACAAGCTGCACGTGTGAGAGAGCTTTCCCCAAGCTTACCCAAGTTAAAACTAAATTAAGAGCAACTCGGAAGCAGGATAGATTGGAAGCCCTGCTCTTGCTATTTGTGGAACAGGAAAAAGCTTAGTCTATTGATGTAAATGAAGTTATTGATGAGTTTAAGAACATTGTACCTTTTGACAGACGTCTCTTGTTATAGATGACGTGTATTTTGATGTATTTGTTTGTAACATTTATGAACATTTTGTGTGTGTGTAATTTCTATGCAATTTAATTTTTTTCTAATACCTATATTCAGAAATTTTCAACACTGTCATTTAGCGAATTTACATTCCTTTACAAACAACAGTGCAGTTAAAGAGCCAAGTGATTGTGTTGCAAAATATGCTATTAAAAAGGTACAAGACGTCTTTTTTTTCTTTGTGCACACCCAAATATAAAGTTCTAGCTACGCCTATGGTTGGGAGCTGTTGATCTTCGATGCAGATGTGGAAGAAATGTGGATGATGACGTCAAAGTCACAGATTTCTGTCTAAACAGGAGGCCATACCAAGGGCAGCGAATGTACAGATAAAAAAGCACCCCTACGAAAGAGCTTTCCAAAGTCTAGAGAATCTTCAAAATACTTGCAGCTAGTAAGACTTCAACTCATAACGAAGACGAACGAATGTAATAGCTGCTCTTCACGTTCTGTGAATTCATCCTTCATAAAGTTGTGAGCAAAATAATATCTGCTGCCTACATTTTCACTCTTCACTTCACTTGAAACAAATTATACAAAATAGTTTTACCCAATGTCAAGGGGGGGGACTGACCCCCCCTGGCCTCTGCCTGGCTATGGGCCTGCCGAGATTATAATAATTAATTCCTTTTGACAACGGGAGATCATATTTCATTTATTGTTTATGATGTATCATTTATGTGATCCATACTTTAAAAAATAATACAGTAAAAACTGCATATCCTGGAACCTCTATAAGAAGGAAACCTGTAAATACGGAAAAAAAAATTCCCCAGAACGGACCGATTTTATACCTGAAAATGACCTGAAAACAATGAAATACTGTAAGTGGAGCACGCCTCTGTTGCCACTCGCTTATCGGTAACATTGTCGATATGAAAGAATGCGCTACAATACTCATAGCTGTTACGATTCCGTTTCTTTCTTTCATCTCTTACCCTCTTTCTCCACCTTTCTTTGTCTATTTCTCCTCTGTTCTTTCGTCATCTTTCTATTTTTCTTGTTATCTCTCTTTGTTTCTTTCTTTTTTCTTCACTTTGATCTCAATCTTTCTTCACCTCTCTTATTCCATCTTTCAATCTTTCTCTTTCCCTCTATGCACATCGCGCTATGACGCCAGGGATCCCGGGTTCGAAAAGATACATAAGTACGTACTGTACGTTCCTACAATACTGTAAAAAGTGTACCAACGTGTTGTGTAGTTACATAATTGTAATCTCTGCTATGCTTATTGCGACTGTATTGCATTTTTATGTACGTACATGCATTAGTACTTTACATTATAAGTAATGCGAAATGTAAATCTGTCTTTCCATTATTTCCTGCAGCACTCTATACTGTATTTAAAGTCAACCCTGTATAAGAAGGAAATCTCTTAAGACGGAAAATTTTGCTCGGAACTATCATGTTCCGTGATAGACAGGTTTTACTGTAATACATTAATAATAACAATAATTTTATAATTAGGCTTAACCGATGTTTCAGGAAGGTTGGGGGGGGGGGGGGCTAAACTGATATCCTTGAGATGTTCCGTTTCTGGGTCAAAATATTATGGTCCCCCTAGGTACACATCTTTCTTCAGTTTCCCAGAGGTAGAAATCTAGCCGTGTTAAATTGGGAGGTGTGGGTGGTTATTTGACACTTCTTATATTGCTCAAAAGAGAAATTGCTCACCTCTACCACTTTGGGTACACAAATGTCTACCACCTAGTGGGATGTGATGGAACTAAAAACAACAGAATGCCTACACACACTCAATGTAGATATTGCACCTTCAAATACAAAAATGTCCAGTACATTTAAGTCAACCTGAAATTAATTACACACTTTCTTCATTCAAATTACTGAAATAAGAACTTTTATGATAACATAAACATGTTTACTTTCTAATGTAAGAGCTGACTTGCTTTATATCTGAGTAATCCTGAATATTTGCTTTCTGTCAAAAATAGTGATTTATTACATGTAATGCCACTAGTTCCTGTTTTCAGAAATATCTTCGCTTGAAAGTTATCCTTCACTTCATTTTGGGATTCTTCGTCGGGGGAGTGTATTACAATGTAGGAAATGACGCATCCAAAACAATATTTAACTTTGGATTTTGCTTCACGTGCATCATCTTCTTCCTCTACATTCCCATGATGCCGATTCTCCTGCAATGTGAGTATGGAAACAGTGTCAGAAAAAGTAATTATTTGTTGTGTGGGACATATTATTAGTAAGATTGTGGTTGGTTCAAGTTATTTAGGGAACTTCCAAACAGTGGAAAGTTGAAGTAATCTCAGGAACAATATTTTTGAAACTATTTTTATAAATGTTACTCAGTGTTGTAGTCACAAAATTTTCAGAGGGTATACACCATGTTCTTATTGACTTTGTATGTTTCCATTAAATACAGAGTGCGGCAAAAAGATCTGAAGGTTTGTAAGTAAAAATAACGAATGTATTACACAACATTTGTACATGGTTATGTGTTCAACAGATTGGGGTACGTGTGCCATTTAAGGGGCAGTAAAAAAAAATCTTGACAACAAACGCTTAGGATTTGAAGATGACGTCATCTAAGTTCTCACCATGCATGCAGCAAAACAATCTGCCAGTTTTCATTGGTGCGTAGCAATGCGAGGACGTGTCTGGGGGGAAGGGGTGTGGCTTGATCAGCTACCATACCAAATCAAATGTTGGGGCGTGTTTTTTACAGCTTTGGCAGGAGACTTGAAAAGTGCATGCCGAGAAATGGACACCACTTAGATGACGTCATCTTCAAAACCTAAGCCTTCGTTGTAAAGATGTTTTTTACTGCCTGTTAAATGGTACAAGTACCCCAATCTGTTGAATACATAACCATGTACAAATGTTGTGTAGTATGTTCGTTATTTTTACTTACAAACCAGATCTTTTTGCCACACCCTGTATATGGAAGAAATCATTTAACTTCTACAAAAAATGTCATTGATGATGATATACTGTAGCCGAGTGTGCCTTTTCATAATAACAATCTGCAACATGATAGAACCATTCTTGGTCTTTTTGTGTAGTGATAAAAATAATGGAGTTATTTTGTTTTCCTAGTTGTTTACATATGCTTTCAAAGTATGATACATTCTACTGCTAAATTGGTTTACCCTTATTCTTGGATACAAAATTATTCATAATATTCAGTTGGGAGGCATACAGTATAATTCAGCAACAAAATGGTAAAAAAAAAAATGTCTTTGTGCAAAATTTTAGGTGACACAGTGGAAATTTGTGATGCACGGTCAAAATACATGTTAAGAAGCTACTGAAGACCTCCAAATTGTTTGAATATGTGTGACTTTCCGATACATCATTAACAATCAAATTTGGCACTGGCAACGTACATTTGAAGAGAGAATATATAGGCATTTAATTTTTTTCTGTAATGGAACCTTGTAGTTCTAAACATCATAATCTCCCTAAATTGTTTTCCAGTTCCTCTCGAAGTGAAGCTCTTGAAGCGAGAATACTTCAACAGGTGGTATGGATTGAAGTCCTATTTCCTAGCACTCACTATAGCACGACTTCCGGTCCAGGTAAGAAATGTATTTCATTCAGTATATTATTGTTGTAATGCTCATGGTATTGTAAACTGAAAATGGTAACATTTCTATTGCAGTATTTCATGACAGTCTATATGTCACTGTATTTTACTATACTATTTCATGTGCACATATTCTGTATTAGACTGTACTATTATATTGCAAGGTTTAAGATAGGGGAGGGTGGGGCAAGTGAGACAGGTCTGGGAAGTGCATCCACCTTAGCTAAATTGTGTGCGAAGAAGTTGTACGCTCACTTGAAAATTGACAATTTGATAGGTATATATTCATTTTCGGTGTTATCTTTATAAGGATTATGGTGTATACAGAAGTCTACATTCCATTTTGTCAATACATTTTAACACTTCTAATATATTTATTGCATAATATATCTCTTTATGAACCTCATACTGACATATGGTGAATGTACCATTATTAGACTCGCATACAGGGTTAGAGTAAATAAAACATTTGGGGTGGGGTAAGAGCGTCCACCTAGAATATTGGACGGTCGTACTTGTTCCAAGTGTGATTGATTCACTGGTACGTTATTTTTCGTTGCGTTACTACTGTTAGTTTAATTTTAACAAACATGCCCCCATGTGTATTGAGCAGTATGCGTGCTAAATTTTTCGTTCTGGGGAACGTCCACTCATTCCTTTTGCCAGTTGATTTTGCTGTCTGAAGGACTCCCCAGCACATTCCATTAATCTGGACACATGATTTAAGTGATTTAGAACGTTTGTCTGGTGAAAGTTATTTGCCAAGTTTTATTGTTCAATTTCTGTATCTGGCTGGTCTCATTTGCCCCACCTGGTGGGGAAAGTGCGTCCACATGCAGACTTGATTTATTTCATTTTTTTAACAGAGAAGATATTTTTTTTTTTTGGTATTTGAACTAGATAAAAATGTTCATAACTGTTCTACGTGTAGCCTGGTTAAAGTTTGTTTCTTTTCAAATAAATAATGTGCACACTATGACCTTTCTTTTCTTAAGGGGCCTCACTTGCTCCACTGTCCCCTACTGTAAGTACAAATTGACATGTTCGATATCGCTGCATATAAATGCAAACAATGTGATTCAAGGATGAAATCAATTAATCAATAATTTGCAATACAAGCCATGTGTAAATATGTTAATGTATACATGCTCATATACAGAAGTGTATTGGCCCATGGTACCTCCCCACTCCCTTGTTATAATATTTTAACCCTCCTGGAACTAAATACCTATTGAATCAAAAGAATGCTGACTCGGCCCATCTACCTGCCTTTGAAATTTACTAGACAGAATAATGCATAACAAAACATACTGGAGAAAGTAGTGCAAACAGCCCATTGAATGCCAAGGCCTGTCAAGTGGCTCTCTGTTGGGTGACACACGGTCAGCACACAGACCAGTCACCGCCATTTTCCGGCTTGTTTTCAAGTATGATGCTCGGTCAACACTGAAGTTCCCAGAGCTTCCACCGGGAATCGAACCCGGAACTGCTAACACCAAAGTTGTGAGTGCTAAAATTAGGCGATGCAAGAGATCGACCAAAATATGTTATTGGCCAGGCAATTTTTTAATAATATTCAGAAATAAGGTCTATATAATGTAGAAAGGTACAGTTAAAGTTTTCAAAAAATATTATTTTTCTAAAATGAAAGTAGAATTCACAAAAAAAAGAAAAAGAAAACAATTACTAGCTGAAGAATAAGTTGCCATCCCTCACAGTGACACTACATAGATCAGTGCTTGAAGTGGAAATTCCTAGCTGGTGGAGGAGGGGTTGGTCCAGGGGATGCCTACAGGGAGATTATAATGCAGAACATGACATCAAAATTTTGGGGAGGATTTTTTCCTTAAAATTACATAAAATTTTAACAGTGGTGTACACAAAGGGGGGGGGGGGTATGAACTTTTGAAATATTTTGAAAAATGCTGTGGAAAATCAATTTTACATGGCCAATTTATCAGTCAAAGATGTACGACAAGAATAATAACAGTAATAATAATAATGGTAATAATTTAAATTATTATTCCCATGCAGCACAGAGAAATGCACAGCTTCCCAAACACACGCATGTTTAAGAGTGAATGCCTTGAAAATTAACATGAATTCTTGATAATAAAATATGAGGGCAACTATGATTTAAAGAAGAAAAAAGTAGTTTTGTATCACAGCTGCAACAATGTTCAACAAACATTTTTTTTCTGTGAACAATGAGCATTAACTAAAAAAAGTTCTTGGTAAGTTGTAAGTGGCTAATGTAGACAAAGGCTAGGCCGACAAGAATACACAGTCAGCAGTCTGCCTTCCCATTGTCTGAATTCGATCGACAAAAAGCTTAACTATTGTGAAATGTTTTGTTGGTGAGAACAGCGAGACAATCCGCATCTGAATTATCATGCATGTACATGGTAGATTTTGAGAGTGGTATTGGCATGTTTTTCATAAATCTTTACAGTGTTGTTTGGAATCCGTCGATATGTCTGAACAATCTAAACGAACGCAAGGTTCAATCTTGCAAATTTTTGGGGGAAAAAGCCACGCAGTGACTCTCAAGAGAATTGTGAAAATTCCTTGCTTCGTCACAGTGTGTCAACTTTATTGCGAACGTTCTTCCCAGTAGTAATTTTGCATTCTCTTGTGAACTCTCAAGTGATGCTGAATCTACATCCACATCACTAAATAATGTTGAAGTGCTTTATGATTCACTTAGAAGTGATAAATGCGTTGGAATGTCTTTAAACTTACTTTTGAATGCAAGAAGAAACTTGGTGGAATTTAGCCACATGTATTCTACATCGCACCTCATCATCTAACTGGGTGAGTTCCATAGATAAAGGAAATGTAAATTTCCCCATGCATATAGCACCATAGCACTGTGCTATGAAGGTACATGTAGAGCTAGACCATTTCGGAGGTGATGTGGTCAGCACCATGCTCTGGAAGCCTTTACCACCAGGGTTGCTTTCAGGTACCCACCCCTTGATATGAGGCTGGGTGAGCCCTGGAGCCAGTTTATGCAGGGACAAGCTTGGAAAAATTCCAATCTTAGATCACCCATCCTGGGAATCTAACCCGGATCTCCTGCGTGGTTGTCAGACCTACAGACTATACCACCTTGGCTCCTTGGATGACTTCCATACTTTGATTATTTCAATTTATTTTAATATATTTGATTGTTCTTATGGATTTCCTTTGCACTTCAAATATCTTAACTATCATATACAAATGACCTAGAATTTCTTAAAAATCGAATGACTAGAAAGTAATTTTGTTCTATTGCGTTCATAAATATATTTATGCAGATCTAGACTACTTAATAGTAGTAGTGATATTATGAGTAACAGTAACTGCATTAGTAGTATTATTGTAGTAATTAAACTAATTAATTATAAGTATTATTAATTAGTTAATTAAAGTATAATAAAACACTGGTAATGCGAATTTGGAGAAAGTTTTAGGAATAACCCCCCCCCCCCCCCTTTTGAGGAAATCCTGAGTACGCTACTGCTGCAATATGTGTGAAAAGAGGCAGGAGGGAGGAATCTGAATATATTTCCTTATTTATTGATTTACTGTAGCTTGTTTTAAGTCACTTTTGTCACTAGGTGCACCATATTTAATCTGTTGGATGAAGAAAAGTAAAAATTTATGGGGGCAGACATGGGCATCGGGAAAGGGGGGGGGGGTCGAACGGGTCGGTGGACCCCCGGGAAATTGACATCGTTCATTTAAAGATAGAAGAAAGCCGAAAGTTTGTTACTGTTATTGTTAAGAACAGAAATGAAGTTAATTTAGTTAGTACTCGAACATAATAATCTAAGTAAAAATGCATTGAATGGAAAACATTGAGTGAAAAATACAGGAACAAAGTTATATTCTACCAAACACAGTTTTCAAAATTCTAATAATTACAGTTGTAGGCGAGAGGCAGTGATCAGAACGCTACATTTTAAAAGTAGCTTCGCTACAGCTACAGCTACTCTTCCAAAATGTAGCTTCGCTACGGCTACAGCTACATTTATCAAAAAGTAGCTCGCTACACTACTCCTGTTCGCTACTCGCTACTTCGCTACTTTTTGCGCTACTTCTGCATAAAAAAAACCTTAAAAACAACCATGTGGATATTAAAAAATCCCCTACTATTGGTAAATAGATCCTGTTATTTACTTTCATGATTCCTGTCATTCGATAATTTTGATAGCAGTGTTACTTCAGTTACTTATTTTTACTATAGTTTTTGAGAATAACATACCTATGCAAGTGGCATATCAATTCAAATTTGATATATGAATATTGCAATTAGGGTGTTACCCAAATTAATGATTACAACTATACACAAATGAAATTTGGTAGGATTACGTATTTATGTTCACATCAACATATTTTTCATGAGGAATAAATAGGTCATTTTTTAATAGACTGATATGAAGGCAGCATTTTGAATGAAAAGTACCTGGAGCCCTTTGACTACAAAAGGGCCCCAGGTTCGATACCCATCGGAGGCACATAGTGGGTAGGATCCAGTCTCGATCAGCTTATCTATGCATAAAAGGGACTCAAAACAAAAACTAGGAAAGACGCCAAGTTGGGAGGATGGGATCCTCCTGCTCCTCCATTCCCCACACTGCTCATCATTCATCATTCTTCCTCGTTCTCACAATTAGCTGAAAGTGGCAGAAAGCGATTATAGATAAGAGAATAATTAAATGAACCATTCATACTCATTGTCATGATTGAGAAAAGTTGAAGAATATATGAGGAGGTAAACAGAAGAGGACAAATGGGTGGTGGACTATATCAAAGCGTTCGAAGATTAATATGGAACAGGGATGTACCTATAAAATGCATACTATGTGCCAATAATTACGTAATATAGAGAGACAAAAAGAAGATGCAGGCAGTGGAGATAAAATTTCTAAGGAGTATTTTAAGGAAGACTAGAAGGGATAGAATAAGGAATGAGGAGATCCGACGGACAGTGGGTGTGGTGAAGCTTCAGGACATGATAGATCAGGCACAGATGAGATGGTTCGGACACATGAAGAGGATGGATGCAGAAAAACTACCAGTAAGAGCTTATAATGCACAAGGAGTGGGAATAAGGCCAAGGGGGAGACCAAGATGTCTGTGGAAAGAGCAGATAGGGGAGAGTGTTAGGAGAAGAGGACAGGATTTGAACACCGTGGAAAGAGAGCAGTGGTGAAAGACCAGGAAAAATGGAGAGGCTTGACTTCTATGCCGACCCAGCCAGAAGCAGGAAATGGCGAAGGATGATGATGATGTCATGATTAGTACAAGTTACAGAAAAGTGACGCAAAAGTAGGAGAAATACATAAATTTGAAAACTATGTATATTAACTAAAGAAAATTGTGTCCGTACGTACTTTATACAATATGATACAATATATTGAGGAAACTGCCGTGTAAACCCCGAGTGTTCTAAACGTATTGTAATTTTAAAATTTGTGAACAAATATTATCGCAAAAATAATTGTAATTCCAGAAACTCGATCATTCTTGTAACAATACTGACAATGATGAATGCTGTTAACGTACTGAGCCCTTTATTGCTGGCACTATTCCTTTGCCAGTGCAGTGGAAAATCCATCGCTCGTTTTTGCACTGCTAGTTGTGTTTTACACAGCAATTAATGACATTTTGGTGTATCTTACACCATGGGTTTTTCCGGGGGTGATGCAAACGAGGCACTTTTTTCCAGTGGTGCAGCAAACGAGGCATGTTTCTCCCCAAAATAGCGATGCAGCTAAAAAAAAATTAGCTGCTAGCTGGAATATATTCATATATGTCAGTTAGTTATCTGGATATCTGAATTATTTAAATACTAATTAAATAACATGCAAATATCTATAATCTACAATCTAGATAATCTGTATCTCCATGTAATAGACTGTCTTTGAACCTTCTGCAAAATTAAGGGTTATTGTCGATTTTTCTGACGCTGTTGCCACATTCAAAATTCACCTCAAAATGCTTAGAAAAAATGTAGGTGTAGCGAAATTTTCGCTACAACTACAGGAATTTTGTAGCTTCGCTATCGCTACAACTACAATTTTCAAAATGTAGAATTGCTACAGCTACAGCTACAAATTTTGTAGCTAGCTACTGTAGCAATGCTACAAGTAGCACGCTACTTCTGACCACTGGCGAGAGGTCACGTAACACACTTTATATAAAAAATCTCCCTAATATTTAAAGCCTTTTCTTGAACGAGACGTGCAAAGGTTAATATCAAAATGCATTCAGATACTAACTGCATAAAATGGAAAATAAATAATGGAAAATAGTTGTGTTGGTATTCACTCATTTGGTGGATCGTCTCTCCCCATTTATATAATAATAATTATTATTATTATATTATTATTATTATTTTGAATAAGATTTATTTTTGATAGTTTGTAATATTTATTATTTTATAATAACATTTACAACCATGGTAATAATACTTATTATTTATCTAGTATTCAACTTTTATAATTTGCCTGCCCCTCCCCCCTGTAAAAATTTTTGGGCGACGCCCATGGGGGCAGATCAAGTAAACACTTTACGTCGCCCAAAAATTTTTACAGGGGGGGGGGAGTTCAGAAGTGTTCAGAAAAGCTAAAAGAAAGTGAATTTCAGTAATAGAATACCCTGATGTAATTACATACTTTAAGGGGATATTATGTCGTGATACGGGTGAAGAATGCACCATTAAATTTTGTAGGGATATGGACACCCCTGGCTTGGTCGAGTATGGGGAAAGGTGGGAGGGGATGCATGTATGGAGGCAATGCAGTAGGTGGAGGAATGCTTATGCAAATTATCCTAACTGGGGGAATGCTTTATAGAAATTTCCCCTCACATTCTCTCCCCCTCCACATGTACACCTCTAGCACTGGTATAGATTAAAATACATAAGTGTAAAATGTAAATGTTTTAATATAAAACTTGGACTACACAAAATGGGGAAAAGTAAAGCAATGGAATGGAGGAAACAAATGAGCTACCATCACAATGGCACAAACTCTGTTAACATATTGTAGCTTGGTGCGTATAACTCACTATCAAATAGAATAAACAACGTTAAATTGTATTAAGTTAAGTTTAACACTACTTACATGAGTGAGTATGAAGTTTTTTTTTGAAGGACGTTTCAGAGTCCAACTTCCCCCTTCATCAGGTTCATCAATATTTTCCTAAGCACTGAACTTAGTGCCATGTTAAAAAGTGTTAAAAGAGGATTAGGTTGAGGGTAGGGTTGAAAACACTTAATACTATCTCAGACACATTCCTAATTAAAAAACTCCACATACTAAAAATCCCGTAAAGACAAATCACCCATTTTGATTGAAACACCTTAAAAACTAACACATGAAATCGTTAAAAATCCTCGTCAGTTGCACAGGCAGCACTGGTGAACCATAATCTCTGTTCAAAGACATGTTGTTAGATTTTAACTAGCATGAATTTAACAAATTAATCAATCAATCAAATTAATGTTTTATTTATTCTCTTGGAAATATCAAATTTCTGATGGTGTAAAAAACACATCAGTGGGGACAGGATAGGTTGAATATTTTGCTTGTGTTAGGAAGTTAAGCAAAGTCCATTTGATTACCTGTAACTTGAAGTTGAAGTAGTTTGTCCACAATGAATACATATAATTATTCATCATATTTTATATTTTTTACAGATCGTATCTAGTTTAATAATAGACTTTAAAAATGCTTCCACTTGCAACATGGGGAGAAATTCACTCTCTTTTGTCCAATGTTTTGCCTTTTTTTCAGTAGCAGTGCCCATTCTGATGATGTTGAAATAAATGCACAACTGGTGGGAAACTGTCACTCTTTGGCTTAAGATCAATGCATGTTCGAGTTGGTTATAATAATAAATAATAATAATAATTCTTTATTTCCGTTGACCCATGTCCATAGGTATGGAAATAATCATACAGTAATAAAATATTAATACAATTTTAGACAAGAATTTCAGAAATAATTTGAAGAATTCCTACATGAAGGAAATCCAAATATAGGAAGAATACACTATAGGAATAAAATTTCATATAATATTTGTCAGCAGAATAATAAGCGAAGAAAATTTATAATGTAAAATAAAATGTAAATGTAAATATGTAACTTATACAACATGGAAGAAAATGGAAGAATGCAAAATATATAAGAAACCGGGGAACCAATCAATGATCATTTAGGCACAATAATAGCATATAGTGAATAATTCGTATATAAGTGGTATAATAACCTTTTCTGTGCAATCAAACTCTCTTTGTTGACAATTTATATAATTATAAATATTTACAAATTTAAAAATTCATTTATTGAATAAAAACAATGTTGTAATAAGAATTTTGATAATTTCTTCTTAAAGAAAAGTGCAGAAAAATGTGAATTGAGGTTAAGACCAATTCTTCACACAGTTTTCCAGAGGGGGAACCAAACACCTCACTCACTACAGAGTTTACAAGACAAAATCCTGCAAACTATCAGTTTCAAGACAATGCACTTGTTCACTTGCACAGAATGTCTTCTGGATATCCAGAATGGAATATCTGATGGATGTCCTATAGATATCCAGAACTGAATGTCCTATGGATATCCCCTGGAGATTTGTGCAGTGAGAAGGTGCATGTAGCAGCTCTTGGCAAAATGCCTCAAACAAATTTCTCACCAAACAGTGAAAGAACAAGTTCCATGCCATCAATCGGTACAAAAATTAATAGAACAAATATCATATTCACAGATGATGTAAGTAGCTGTTTCAGGTATATTAATCTCAGTCAGGGGCGGCGACTTATCAAAATTATTGGGGGGGGGGCTCTGATCACTGAAATAAATTAATGAATCACTCACTCCCTCCCTTTTTTAAGTTTTGGCCTCAGTGTTCGGAATCTCGTAAAGCCAATGAATTCCTCAAAAATATCAAATTTTATTCACAGTTGGAATCAGAATGTCAATTGTTCACGAATGGATATGTCACAAGTTTTGTCAACCATAATAGCAAAATATTCCCGACTTTTAATATCTGCTACCACGGAGCGCAAAACAGATCTCCGTAATATATGAATGATCTCGTTCTGAATGTCGTGTGAGAGCCATTTGTAGCCCGAACGTCCCATCCACTCTCCTAGTTCATGCACATCTTCTTTTGAAACTCTTTTTAGTAAAAATGTTAACAAAACTCACAATTATATACTTAGTATATAGTAATAAGTCATGTATTTTGCTGTATCTGGTCATACCCCCCCCCCAAAGTTGATGGTCTAGAACATTTCAAATGTGTTTTTCAAGTTAAGTTCTTATGGCACAATTCAGAGTAAACTTTACAAGAGAAGCAAAATAATACATTAGATCCTCTTAAGTAATATTATTTTGGGGCTCTGCCCCCACATCGTTAACATTGGGGGGTCTCGAGTGCCCCCCCCCCCCCCCAAGCCCCATGGAGTCTGCGCCTGTGGTCTCGTTGAATTTTCCACTCCTTAAAACGTCAATTTGCTTTGAAGTTTGGGAAAGATTTTGTTCCTGGAATCATGTCTGAAATTTATCTGGTTGCCATCCTGCGTTAACAATGGAAGTAGTGTAAAAAATGTCAACTACATGTTTCTCCTTCCAGCTGGCTCTGGGTACTGTGTACATCACGATCGTGTACTTCATGTCGAGTCAGCCAATGGAGACGAGACGCTTCATTCAGTTCCTTGTGGTATGCCTCCTCGTAGGACTTGTTGCAGAAAGCATTGGATTGGCTATTGGATCGACTTTAAATATTGTGGTAAGTTCAGTAGGAAACATAGTTTATTCTTTATTTTTTTTTGCAATGCTTCCTTTTACATATCCTCATTGCCATCTCTGTGGCTGAGCACATTGAGGAATCAACTCAATAATCTTGTTATCAAAGGTCAGTGGTGTGCCGAGGAATTTCGAAGGGGGGGAGAGTGCATGTACTTTTTCCTTAGTAGTCTGCCCTCATTTTGCAATTTTTTTGTGCCTTTGACGTCTCTTTTAGGATACTGGGCCAAAGGGGGGTTATGACCCCTTTTGCACATCACTGCCAGAGGTTCTGGATTCAGATACTGACCTGGGTATATGTTCCTTGTGAATACTATCATATGCAGGATTTGTTCTTCAGAAAGGGCTGGAATTTTACAGGTGGAATACACATTACTGAGTTCAAGGGAACAGGGAATACAATATAAAACTTTTCATAATTACCATTCTTAACCTTTGTTTTAAAAGTTGTTAAAAGACAAAAGTGGAAAAATGGGGCTTAATTTTAAGGAAGTTTGTATTTACCATTTTCATTTTCCTACAGTTTTTTAGTGCTTTAATTTTTATCTCAATTTTGTTAGGGGTCTGTAGCCCTCACCCTTTATATGCCAGTGCTTGAATAAACTTAAATTAAATAAATTCCCTGACATTTCCCGGTTTTCCAGCTGCATAGCAACCCTTTTCAAATGTATATTATTCAGTAAGTTATTTCCTTACTATTAAAAGGCCTCCCTGATGGCGCAGTGGTAGCTTCATCACCTTGTAATCAAGGGGTCCCGGGTTCGATACCCGGTGGAGGCACATAGTGGTTCGGATCCCACTTTAAACTGTAGGTCCAGTCCCGATTAGCCTTACTGTGCATAAAGTGGACTTAAAACACCAAATCAATCCAATCCTTAATATTAAAGTGATGTAAATCACTGACTTTTTAAAAAAATAATGCAATTTAAATCAAACAACCTTGTAGGAAAAGTTAAAGAATGCACATTAACACAATTAAATTTTCATTTCAGAATGGGATGTTCATTGGACCGGTCCTAACTGTGCCCTTGATGCTGTTTTCGGTGTACGGAATGGGCTACGGCATAGAGATACCCATTTACCTCAAGATCTGTATGTACGCCAGCTACCTTCGCTATGGATTAGAGGGAATTGTGATATCAGTTTACGGTAACAATAGACCTGCAATGGAGTGTCCGCCGGAAGAAATCTACTGCCACCTGCGAGATCCGCAGAGGCTGCTGCAGGAGGTCGGGATGACCAACATCGTGTACTGGATCGACGTAATTGCTCTTATCGGGATGTTTCTCTTCTACAGAGGTTTGGGATTCATTCTTCTGAGGAGGAGACTGTCGTCGAAGCCATCGTGGAAGGCATTGAATTTCATTGGCCAATTTGTGAAATCGAAGTTCAGCTTTACGCAGAGCATAAAGTGAAATCTCTGCCAAAAGGTTATACTTTTTGTTTACAGTGCGTGCATGTGAACCAGTGGATTTTCTGCGAAACATTGAGTGTCTGAGACTGTGATAATTGTTTCCTTGTTGCTAATGTGGATAGTTGAATATCCATGAAGAATCACTTGCATTTAAGGTACTTATGACACTAGTTGAACAATGTTATGACACTTCAGAGTTTCATTATTATTTATATTTTTGTCTAAAAGACACAAGGAATGTACATTTTTAGAATATTGTGCAAAATATTAGCCTTGAAATATCAGACTTGCTACACTGCAGATTCGGTTTTTATGAACTCTTCAGTGTGCTTCTCAGCATTATTTTCCGTATAGCACTGAATGAGTTAAAATAAATATAGGAAAAGTGCTATACAAAAAATAATTGCTATGAAACAATGAAGGGTTTATAAAAACAGTGTCTGATTTATTACATACATAAAGGTTAACTATATTCAGTTTTGTAATGGCAGTCGGCAAATGTTACATTTGTATTTTATTCATGCATTGGCAATTTTTCACAAACTCGTTCCTTTCTACACACACACCAGGTGGAGTTGTTCCAACCATGACCGTTAGTTCAAGCAGTCGCCACAAAATTTCAACTTTGAGGAGTAGATTTTCATTAGGTACAAAATTATTAATTTAAAATCTTTAATAACAATCATGTGCCATAATATTAAAGAAAGTGTTTAGTGAATTATTATTCTTAGTGAAGGCATATGCATTCTCAAACTTTATCAGGCTTCAAAAAATAGGGTGATAGTCGGTGATGTGGTGTAGACTAGAGGGGCTACTCACCGGATGTTTACATTTTCGTGTGTCTTTCGTGTGGGAGGAAACTTTACTTCCAGTTTTGAAAAAATAACCTGGATTTCAAGGTATGAGGGCAGGTTCTTGCAGAAAAGGCGACGATCATTGTGTGCCTTTCAGTTGCAACATGAGATTGGGAACGAATAATTTTTCACAAGTATCAATGCATCATTTTCAGACATCCAATCAGTGTATTCAGGCAGTAAAGCGAAAAGACTCGCAAGGAACATTTTGTCTGAAGTGCAGAAGCTTTATTTAAATAATAATAATAATAATAACAGGTAAATTATTGGGTGGGCTTGAGCCCCACTGGCCTATAAGTTGGCACCACTGACTGAATATATAAAATCTGTGATATTTGCATCATTGTGTGTTTCCGAAAGCTATTACCAGAAAGTAACAATTATTTTTAACCGAAATAATGTGAAAATTATCTAGAAGATTGTAATAAAGAAATATTTTTCTTCTTAAAACAAGTATAGAGTCAGCTGAAGGTGAGGATTTGTTTGAGACTATTGCTAGAAATGTGAAAAGATGTTTTTAGATTTATTGGGAACATTACAAATCTTAAGTGAATATACAGGGTGAATCAAAAGTCAGGTTGCATGGGGATTTATAGTATATCTTCAATGTGTACTTGAATGTCAATGCGTTTGTGCAAGCAACTAATTCCAGTTCTCTGGCATAATCATGTATGCACATTACACAATGCATTCCTTCCGATGCTGGATGTTCTGAATCTTATCTGAGAAAACGAGTGCCTTCAAATGACCCCAAAGGACAAATTACATTGGTCTGGAGACCGAGGTGGCCACTCAACGGACCACAATGACCAATCATGCACAAGGAAACTGGACATTCACCCATTTGCAGAAAATTAAGGAGACTAGGAAAACTTCCTATGTAACCTGACTTCTGACTCACCTTGCATATTACAAGTAAACATAGATAGACTAAAGGAACAGTTGCACATCCCTGATTCCAAACCATTGTAGTAATTTTTATGATTTCACAAATGTCACTTATTTAGATTTATCCTGGATAGAATTGATTAGAAAACTTTTTGATTCTCCCCATCAAAATTAAGCACCATGTTTGATTCTGCACCCCCCTGCCACCCCCAATGAAAGTTAGGCCCCAATGCCATTGTCTACACTTGAGTGTGCCAAAGAATATATTGTATTAGAAATCTCCTTGTAATGAATACGGTTTTACAATTTCTAGCTGAATTTCAATTAACAAAAGCACAACACTGTGATTAACTAGGGGTTTAATCATACTTAGAATGAATTTTAAAACAAGATTTTATAACTGAAACTCTCTTCATATGATATATACTGCAACATAATCATAATTTTTATATGTTGCAAGAGCTGTATGTGAGCTTACATTGCATTATACATGATGTACTTGAGTATTATGTTTCAAGCTTTAGTCTTACATGAGTAGTATATTGTTTTTTATGTAAATTTGTACAGTAACATCCAGTGGCATGCTTAGGATTTTTGAAAGAAAAGGAGGGGGTATGTCTACTTTTTTAGTAGTTGATCCTCATTTTGCCACATTTTCCTGCCTTTCACATTCTTTTTTTTTTAGGAATACTGGGCCAAAAGGGGTTTTATGACTCCCCGCCAGCCCCTCTTTGGGCACGTAATTGGTAACATTCCAAAGTGCATTTCTGATAGAAGAGCATTTAATGAACAAAAGTTTTACAAAATCACTTTTGAAATTTATATTTTTTGTCCAGTATCTCGGGGTATCGAGCAGGTTACATTCATATTTTTTGGTCATTTTTGACACAAAAAATTCTTCAAATTTTATAGTTTTCACTGAAGTATTAAATATTCCATTGCCAGTTTTTGAAGTTTGAAATCATACTTATATATATTAGTATTTTCTATGTAGAAATAATGAAAATTTCATTGTATTTTGAAATGGTGCTGTATTGCATTGTGATACCAGTGTATTAATACTTTATTTTAATTTTACACTTTGTAATTACATATATATATATATATAGGGCCAGAAACTTCCATTTTGTCCATGGAAGATTTGGTTCTAAAAGTGTTTGCCAGTACATTTTTTGTAAAAATGCCTATTTCCTCTTCAAAAATGTACTGATGTAAATTGGACATCGGTTATTTTGATTAGAATAAAGTTTTTTCATGTACATTACTCTTAAATTCATAATTGGATACCGGATCTTTCCATATGTGACATGGGTCCCAGGTTTGAATACTAGCCTGGACATGAGTGTGTCTTTATCAATTTCATCATATCATCACTCATCCCCATCATCAAAAGTAGTCAAAAAGGAGTAGAAAAGTGAAGTAAAATAATCAGTCAATCGTAAAAAACCCACAGTTCATGTTTTACAGTAATGTTTTGTAATTAAAATTAAATTTTCTGAAGTTCGATGAATGTTGGCATACCTGGTCCCCCCCCCCTTTCCCTTCAAATAACTGGAATGAATAGATTGTCCATGAAGACAGTAATGGTGCAGTGAAGCAGAAAGCGTGAATCTTTCTGGATATGAATACTATGCAAAAAAAAAAAAGGCATCTTTAGGCTAAAAAGAACTTCATTTTTATTGTATGTACACATTGCTTGCATTGTAGAATTATTTCTCCTGTAGTCTACGGTTGTTAACGGAAAACATCAAGAATTTCTCTGAAAGCAATGATTGCCTGATGATATTTGGGGTTCATAATTTTTAAAGAAATGAAAAAAAAATATCTGAAATAATAATAAAACTGCTCTATTACAACAATATAACATTGACAAAATCCATTGCGTAACTGATTCTTTTTTGTAAAAATTTTTAACCATTGTTATAACTATCTTTAATCAAACTAAAAATAAATGTCTCATGAAGGGAGCGTGTGTTCTCCTGAAATGTCACAACAAAAAGGCTGTTTTTTTACAGTGGCCAATCAGGGACCATGAACGCTTTGTTCCCTATGGCACTGTCACTGGATCAAGAGGTCTAAAATAGCAGTGTTCATCTCCGTGGTTCAATGAGCAGCTAGAATGGTTGACTGTGAATATAAATAAATTCTTAAGTTCAAAAGTTAATGAAGAAAACTGGGGCAAGAGGGCTGCTGACTTCTGGAAGAGGACAAGGCCCATCTAACCTTCCTTGAGCATCACCATGGTCTAAAACTAACTAAAACATCATGAATTAACCCAAGAATAAATAGTTATATTAATTTCCATCTACTTGATCATACAAGTACAAATTGCACCATGACATGGGATAAGTCAACCCTATAGGGGTCTAAAAAGTCGATATCACTACTTTCGACTCCTCCGGTTGATGTCAAAGTGATAATTTGATCAAACAGTGCTCTTGCCCCTTACCAATATTTATTTTCGATTCACGTAACGAGGGGGAAGTTCACTCCCGAGCTGGATCAAAAGATAATTAAACACTAAAAATAGAAGGACCAGTTGTCATCACTGTACCTATTCATGTTCCCGTGGTACTGGCCTGTCTACTTTCGGCACTGCTCAAATCTCCGTACGGGCCCACTCTATGGTGTGCATACGCTAATGCTATTCACTCTCTTGGCCACTAACTTCCAATTGTCCCGGCAACCTCTCATCACTGGGTAGTTGGCTGGCGGTTTTGTGATGATTTTATTTGCTGCTCATGACAGTAGTGTAGTGCAGCTTTGTCCCCCCTCCCCTGTAAGTGAAACTTTCAGACAAGAAAAATAAAATAACTTTTACCCCCAATATGTGTTCCACTTTGCTTCAGCATTTTTGTCATTGATATATAGGGTGATTCAAAAATAATATACGTATTTCAAACAGGTATATTTGAAAAATAGAAGTAGTACAACTCGGAAAGTTTTGACACTTCCAAATATCTAAAGATGTTCAATATGTCCTCCACCAGCGGCATGAACATCATCACAGCGGTACTCAAATTCATTTCAAACTCGGGCAATCATGTACATCGTCACTGATGCAACAGCAGTAGTAATTCGGTTTTTCAGCTCTTCTAGGTCATTTGGTAGTGGTGGTACAGAAATGGTTTCCTTAATGTACCCCCACAAGAAAAAGTCGCAGGGAGACGAATCCGGTGATTGTGGAGGCCAGCTGAAAAGTGCAAAGTCTTTAGCTGCTTGACGACCGCTGTTGTCGGAATTTTCACTCTGACTGAAGTAGTGGGAGCAATCTAGCGGCAATTTATTTAAACTAGACAACGTTCCCCTCTGGCAGGGAGCGCCATGCTGTTCAGTGATCAGTAGCTTCGACAGCATACTGGTTTGAAATCAGTGGCGTAGCAGCCACCCCTGCAATGCGGGGGCCCCCAAGCTGTAGGGGCCCCTCTATGTTCTCTCTCTGTGATCCTGAAATTTTGTATAATACCAGAAATTCAGCAGTTAGTGTTGCTTATTAAAAAAAATGGATTTACGAAACAGAAAGTTGGTTCCCAGTAACATAACATATATGACGGCGTCTGTGATAATAAGCATAGGTGTGTTGTCTCAGCCAGAGGGGCCCACGCAACTTGACATTATGGGTATCCTCCGAAATTCAGAATTAAGTTACTTGCTCACAGATTACAATATATAGGAAACTTCTCTCATCTCATACCTTTATAGTAACGTAAACTTAGTGTAGTGAAGTGTAGTACAGTTGTGAATCGATTAGAAAGATTAAGTTGCTCAACCTTTCAATGTCTTATTGTTACACAATACCTAAACAAACAAACTTGATAATTTATGACTTTTTTTGTTACCAGCAATATTACGATGTAACTAACTAACTAACTAACTCTCTAGCCTTCTTAAACCCGAAGGTTCATGGCTGCAGCAACACAGGCCTTCCATCTGTCCCTATCTTGAGCAAGATCTATATACTCTTTTCCATCCCTACCGATTTCCTTTAGGTCCATCTCAACGTTGTCCCTCCATCTTCGTCTTGGCCTTCCTACAGGTCTCTTACCATCTGGTTTCCCAACAAGAATCCTGTAAACTCCTCTTTCCTCTCCCATTCGTGCCACATGGCCTGCCCACCTAAGTCTTCTTGATTTAATTATTCTAATAATATCTGGACATGAATACAAATTATGTAGTTCTGAATTATGTAACCTTCTCCACTCACCTGTCTCCTCATCCCTTTTAGGTCCAAATATTTTCCTAAGGATCATATTTTCAAATACTCTCAATTTATGTTCCTCTTTCAATGTAAGGGACCAAGTTTCACACCCATATAATACTACAGGCAAAATTACTGTTTTGTATATTTTAACTTTTAGTTTCTTAGATATTAAACGAGAAGACAAAAGTTTATGAAGAGAGAAGTAACATGCATTTCCTGAATTAAGCCTACTTTTTATTTCCTCTTTAATATAATTTTCATTTGTTAATATTACTCCTAAGTATTTGAATTTGGAAACTGGTTCAAACGAGTTGTTATCAATAATTAGATTTTGATTATTACCTAACACTTGGTTTCGGCCTGTAAGCATATATTTAGTTTTCTCTTTGTTAACTTCCAAACCTATCTCTTTAGCAGTTTTGAAAAATATTTTAGCATTATTCTTAATCGTATTTATATCATCCCCCAGTAAGTCTACATCATCTGCATATGCTAACAACTGAGTCACACCATTTAATTTTAGTCCTTCTTTAGTTTCTTTTACCTTCCTTACAGCATATTCTAAGGCAAAATTAAAGAGCAATGGAGATAATGCATCTCCTTGTTTTAACCCATCGTGAATTATAAATTTGTCAGACATATTATTACCCACACGAATTTTACTTTCTGTTTCACTGGTGCATATTTTTATCATACTAACAAGCTTCTTAGGTATTCCAAACTCTACTAATATATTATATAATTTATCTCTTTTGACCGAATCATATGCTTTTTTGAAATCAATGAATAGCTGATGGACATTTTGATTATATTCCCACTTTTTTTCAAGTGTCTGTCTGATGTTACGATGTAACTTCCACCAAATATTTTCAAAGGGGGCCCCAAGCCTCAGTTTGAGATTGAAATAAGATCTGAGATAAATTTCCCACATTATCCACAGCTATTACGTTTTACTTCAAAGGAGCCAAAAACTCAGGATGTTGAGCGCAGGGGCGATTTTCCCCTTGCCCTTAGGTCTAGTAGCCCCAATTCGACCATGCAGGGTATTCAGTGCTCTAAGTGCTCCAATCGGCATTTCACTGAGTGACAAATTTTCAGTAAGTGAAGTCCAGTTGCTGCTTTATTATCTATCTCTCAAGACTTGAGCCCGTCTCTATTTCTTCGCAGCAGACTGCAATTGACCCTTTGATATTAGGTCACCATCGACAATGTAGAGGTCCAGCTCCACCCCCGTAACAGAAATGATAAATTTGCTTGAGTATATAACTCACTATTAGTATTAGAAGCGTAATGTGAAGGCTCTTACGTTGAATCTTGGCCTGACATAGCCAGAGGATGGCTTTGTGGGCTGAAGGTGCATCCACCTCTAAGTCCAAAAAAGGAGTGCTTACTATCCTTTAAACAATTTCCCCAAACAGTATATTTTAAATATATTTGTATTATATATGTAACCTACATTTAAAAAAAAAAACGTTTCGAACAAAAGATACAAAGGATCACTAACAAAATAGTTGGCTGTGTGAAGCCTCCACCCTCCTTAGAAAAGAATCCTGGCTGTGAAGTAAGATAAAATATTTCTAATTTCTTCACCGTGATTTAGTTTCGACAAACTACTAAACTGATATATAGCCTAAGTCGATGACAAAATATGGGAAGGCAGGGTTAAAGTTAATTCATTTTACAACTGGGGGAGGAAGGTGCTAACTATTGTGTGTCCATTCCACTCTGGCATCATCTCGATGTTTCTTTTTTCTACTGAGGGGAGGCCCCAATATTTTACTTGCAGGGGGCCCCCAGAGAACTGCGCTACGCCACTGTTTGAAATACATATAATCTTTTTGAATTACCCTGTATATTACATGTCAAGGAAATAGCTTCCATAAACTAAATCAGGATTATATGAACCTGGTAAATAACTCTTTAAGACTAAACTGGAAATATATTTTACATCAGCACAGTGGCACAGCCCAAATTCTTTCTTGGAAACAGGAAGAGAAACTCCATACGGCAAAATATTCATATTTTTTGCTTGATACAATTTTTACAAAAGAGGCTATGTATATACACACATATTAAAAAATGATATTTTAGAGAATTGCTTAAAGGCTAGTATAAACACTGCTCTTTTAGACTTTGAATGGAAGTGGGGTTCAGCCCTATAAGCCATCCCTTCACTGGCATACGCAAAGGAGGAGGGGCTGATGGGGCTACAGCCCCCTCTGAAGTATTGGGAAATAAACATTATCAAATAAAGAATTAAAAACATGGAAAAATCAGAGTGGTAAATGCAGATTCCTCTTAAAATTACCCTCGATGGCAATTTTGGGAGTGGAAAGTGTTTAATAATAAATATCTTATTGTGTATGCCGACCCCCACCCACCTTTACAATTCCAGCCCCTCCGGAAAAAACTGCGTACGCCAGTGATTCCCTTGGCTGCTTCCGCTCTTCTTATCTCTGCTCCATCCAATGGAGTCCAATAGTGTGACGTCACAGCAGACGACGCGCTGGAACTGAGTCCTCGCAACGGGAGAACGTGTTTTCTTCCTATCCAATTCAATGCTATTTTCCTTCGGTAGCTTTAATTATTTTGACAGCAGTTATGAAACAAAATTATGGTGCGTATCGGAGAATACGTCTATACACTCGTATAACACATACCTTCAGATGAGAATGTAAAGAATAAATGGAGTAGGAAATCGAGTAAAGCAATTGCCCCAAAAGAAATCTCAGCCAATGGGCGTCGTCGGTTCAATCGCCTCAGGCAGCTGGTTTCCCACCATCCATTGCGGCAGCGTGGCCAACTTCAGATCGGGTGAGCTTCGGCTCGGCTTCGGCTGTGCTCGGAAGTGGAATGTTTTGAAAATGCATTATTTTCTTACTCCGGTTATTCTTTACCTTATCCTCTGTAAGATATGTGTTCAAAATAGGAGTGTTTACTGTCCTTTAAACAATTTCCCCTAAACAGTATTTTTTAAAAAATATATGTGTATTATATGTAACCTGAAACGTTTCGAACAAAAACCGGTGGAGGCACAAGTGGTTCGGATCCCACTTTAAACTGTAGGTCCAGTCCCGATTAGCCTTACTGTGCATAAAGTGGACCAAATCAATTATCAAAGTTTCGAACAAAAAATACAGAGGATCCCGAACAAAATAGTTGGATGTGTGAAGCCTCCACCCTCCTTAAAAAAGAATCCTGGTTGTGCCACCGCTTTGAAGTAAGAGAAAATATTTCTAATTTCTTCATCCAGTAATTTATCAGAGATTCAGACCACGCTGATTTAGTTTTGACAAACTACTAAACTGATATATAGCCTAAGTCGATGACAAACAATGGGAAGGAAGAGCTAAAGTTAATTAATTTTACAACTGGGGGTGGGTTGCTAACTATTGTGCGTCTGTCCCACTCTGGCATCATCTCGATGTTTCTTTCTTCCACTGGTGGGTGGGGGGGGGAGGTCCTGAGAACTGCTCTACGCCACTGTCTTCAGGGTAGAACTGAGAGTGACGTTAGCTATCAAAAGCTTGGAACGTTTTTGGCGTTTACTGAAGAGAAATATTATGCCCCCCCCTCCTTTCCAGGTTGAAAAGATCGACCCTGGCGTTTGACAAGTCTTGCGATGACTACGTAAAAATGTCACGCTTCGCCAGTGGTAATAACAAATATGCGCATGTGGCATTTTTCTGGATTGTTTTGGGGAGTTTCTCAGATTCCGACACCCGCCATTGAATTGCACATACTCGCAACCGGAGAAAGGACATACAACTTAGTGTAGAATATAACATTTTTATATTGCCAATCTACGGCAGCTGGGAACGATAATGGCACCAGTTTAGTGCTCTTTGCAGAAGCGGCGATTGGGTGCCAAAACTGGGAAGGGTAGCGGGGGGCGACGAAGGACAGTTTACTTTCTCTTGGTAGACAAATCTTAATCGCCGCCACTGGCTCTTTCTGAATAAAAATATGCTGCTTAGCGCGTTCTAGCTACCCTGCCGTTACACTTTATTAGGTATGCACTTTAATGCATTAATTCCTAGCTTCACAACATCTTCACAAGAACGTCATTTATCCCGTGCTGGGCTGAGCATGGGTGTTCTTTGTGAGTGTTCCTCCCTTCCTTGTTTCATCTCTCATCCTCATCGTCGCGATTTGCCAAAAGTTGCAGAAAAAGGAGACTAAATAAAGAAAAAAGCGGCGGGAAAGGGGCGCTAACTAAAAAAACAAAACATGAATGCCATTAACGGAACTTACGATTTTCAACATTATCTAAAAGTTTTGCGAAAGACTCTTTTCTTATCAATTTAAACGAAAAACTCTTAACTTCGATGAAAATATCATTTACACAGAATCGCGCAGTCAACCAAAAACGATGAACGAAATTCTCGACCGATAATAAGAAAAGTCTTTCTCCGTCAGGCCGGCTCTACCGTACGTGCAACAGATGCATTTGCATGGGGCGGCAAGCTCGAGGGGGCGGCAAAATGTATAAAAAATTGAAGCTGCATTATTTGAGGCAGTTTGTCTTCTTTGGGAAGAGAAAATTCAAATTAAATCCATTTGCATATTCAGTATAAAGCAGAAACGGATAAGAAAAGCAAAGAGTAACTACCAGTGAACTGACAAGTTATGAACTTCCGACTGTTAAGTACAAGGTAAGTGTCAGTACAAATTAGGTCGGATTTCTTGTTGTAAAGGGTGTTTCATAAAGTGCACAGAT
Source organism: Lepisma saccharinum (assembly GCF_977018435.1). Lineage (NCBI taxonomy): Eukaryota > Metazoa > Arthropoda > Insecta > Zygentoma > Lepismatidae > Lepisma > Lepisma saccharinum. The sequence continues at coordinate 5,900,895 of NC_139244.1, read as the reverse complement.
TTTAAATCGTTTGTCATTTTTTGTTTGAAGGTTGGCAACACTGTTCTTATCATTTTTGTTATCTCTCATCATTCCGATTATTTATTAAGCAATTGTTTTTTTCTTCTTCAGAGGTTCAGTTGAGTTGCCATGGAGCTGTTCACTATCGAGGAAAGCATCGTTATTTTGCTCCATAGTGAAGCGCTTCATGGCAACTCAACTGAACATATGAAAAAAGAAACAAATGCTCAATTAATAAAAGGAATGCTAAGAGATAACGAAAATGTAAGACCAGTGTTGCCAACCTTCAAACAAAAAGTAGCACGTGATTTAAAACCTGCGCACTTCGTGAAACACCCTTTATAACGAGAATGGCTGCAATTCTAATGACTTTGCATATTTTTTATAAGGCTGATAAGTTACTAAAATGTACAGAAATCCAGGTTAAAAAAGTAATTAAATTTAGATGCTTTGTTAGGGCATGTACATGTTTGCAACAAGAAGGGTGTGAAAATATCCCAGCATATGGTATTTGAAATAAAATAATGGCCCAAGCTTTGGTTTCTAATTTTGTCTGTTAACACACAATTCGGAGTCTTTGTGATTATTTACTGCTCGTTTGCTGGAGAAAGATTTTTTCCTTTCAATATACTCCTATGTGAATCTTTGTTTGCGAGCAGTCATTCATTTACTGTTGTCTCGGATACAGACTGCTGCAGCGTGCAGCCATCTACTTCACATGAGTGAGGTGCGGAAATGCTTTCTTTGTTAGATTAAGGAGGTCAGATTTGGGGCTCATAATATATATATCTAGATTCTTTGGAGCAATTACAGAATACCGGGAGTATCTCCTATTGCTTTCAAATTCGGCATACTCACTAATTTTGGTGTCCTAATCACGAATCTGCAGTTAAAAATTGGCAGTCACGTCTAGAAAATGCGAAATAAGTAGAAATAAGGGGGTCCGTGAACAAAGTAAACAACAATTTTTTGCAATGATTAGCATTCAAAAACTATGTTTATGAATACCCTGAATTTTAACTATTCTTGCCTAACCTAACCTTATGTGAATGGTTCGTGGGGCTACGTGAATGGTTCGTATGGTAAGTATGTTTTCCACATTTACTGTCACATGAAAAGCAACGCTCCATGGAATGGATAGCAAACTTCACTTGTTCACATCATCAACAGATTCGTGATTTTGAGGTCAAAATTAGCGAGTATACCAAATTTGAAAGCAATCAGAGATACTCCCGGTATTCTGTAATTATACCAATTCTTTCATTGTTAGGTAATGTAGGCCAGGTTTGGTCCTCTTAGCACTTAAATAACTTCACTGTAAATTCTTTAACCACCTGATCAGTTAATAACTGGCCTTGAACACAAAACCCCCAAATAAATCAAACCCTATGCAATGAGATTTCGCAGATCCTCAATTGTGTCGAGTATTAAAATCCTGTGTTACTATATTTTCTGAGGCTTTTTTAACCCAACTTTGAAAAAGAAAAAGAGAATACTTCAACATTCTATGTAACTTGTACATGTTGCTTAACCTTACACAGCAATGTCACAAATTAGGTCACATGTGCTACCTCATATTGACCAAACGAGTTGTCTAAAAGTTGAGATTTTTTACTGTGAGTTACATTCATGCATAGGGTGACCAGACACACACATTCAAAAAGGAGGACAGTACACTGCAGCACATTTGCCATTACCATTAAAATATATAAAATGTGCTTCTTCCAACAACACAACATAACAACAAACTATTCCAGCCCTGGATCCCTATTTTTGCAAAACAATATTGTTCCTGTGTATAGTGCTTCTTCTCCTTTGTATAGACTACCGCAACTGTAGGTTGGCATTGATTTTCTGTGGGGTGAGATACCCAACCGAAATTCGCCCCTATCAACTGTAACTTCTGGATCTGCCACTTTTCCAGTTCCGGGATTCGAACCAGGGACCTTTTGCATCGTAGCGCTGTGTGCTAACCACTCTGCCACGGAGGCTGGCACTTTGGTATTTCATAAATATAAATATTACTTAATAATAAAATTTCCCATTACGCGTTTCTGTGTCGCGTATGTATGACCTGGTGTTTGCGATTGCCGTAACTGTTTCACCATACTGATTTTTGTACAGATGCAGTAGACGTTATTTCTTGTGAATGCTATATTTGAAGAATGCACATGATTACATACACAAACTAACAAGTACAACTAGATTGTGTTCCCGCAACACACACGCACGTCTTCGTAGAATGTTCCACTGCTGTCGACTGAGACTGTCTTGAGGCAGTGTTGCCAACTTTACACGCTGCTTCACTGGCGTGCTATACGTCCCACTAAAATACACTGATTAATGATTAGAACCTGAACACCTGGAGTCTGGCACGAGTTGAAGGCTCATTTGTACAGAATGATAGTGGTTAAGCTCCTAGGTGCTCAATGAGCATTGCTAGAATACTTATCGCGTGTCAAGTGCTATGCTTTACATGTAAAATAACACCTGGTTGATCGTTACGGATGGAAGCATTTTTCCAAAAAAAGGAGGACATTTACCGATTCTTAAAAAATCTGCCTGGATGCCAGACAGACACCTAAAAAGGAGGACATGTCCGGATAAAAGAGGACGTCTGGTCACCCTATTTATGCAGGGCTCCCTCCTTAGCCTCCTTAACCTTGGACCGAACCCTTTCAATAAAAAACTCTGGCTTAAAAATCCAAGTTTTTAACTATTGTTACGCAAATTTCCACCATACAATTTGGTCTTAGGATGCAATTTTGAGCAAAACATACTTGAATATCATAGAAAGTATACTTCAATGAATTTTGTTTCAGGTCTCTAGCTCTAATGGTTTTTGATGAAAGTTTCTGTATACTGTTAACATGAGCAAAAATTGCCATGTGTGGAAAATGACCGCCCCAGGAGGACTAAGGATATATTTTTTTAAAAAAATGGTTTTCATATCTAGAAACATATACAAGCGTATATACAAAAAAATTTTTTTTTTCTAAAATGGTCATGCAACCACCATTGGATGATTTAGTATGGAATGACCCATAGTTCAGTGGCGTGGCGTGACTATTTCAAAAGTGTTACCGGTCGCGGTCATCAGACGTTATCATCTCCACCCTACCCTCCCCCCCCCAAAAAAAAAACATGCCTTTGATCTAGATTTTTGTTCATTTTTTTTCAATCCGCTCAGTGATTTATTTAGCCACAATCACTCCTAGAAAGAACTACCACTCATGAGAGAGTCACCGCGAAAATCCAGTGAATAGTAGCCGAGCCATGTCAACCATCTCTGTTTCTTTGCAAAGAGGTGGAAAGGGGAAAAAGAACAACACATTCGGTTCAGTTTGACGTTTCTGCGTTGAGCAGACAACAGAATTTCCCTCCTCCAGGAAGTCCAGATGTACGTACTACTGTTGCCAACTTAGTTTTTTGGAGCAAGGTTTGTCCAAATCACGAATCGCATCAAGTATTCATCTATTACGTAAACGGTCTCAGTTGTAGTTAAATCCAGCTTTGGCTTTGCAGTCTAGCTCTTGTTGCTTCAGAGAAATAGTATCCCCGTTTTAGGCGGGATTTTGCTCTTTTCTGGAAATCCAATGTGACAACACTTGCTGATCCGGTAGGTCGCAGCGGCAACAGGGCCCCTAAACAGGCATATGAATAACCCCTTAGCACACTTGCCTCCAAGTCTTTCCCCTCCCCGCTGTTCCCTTGCATTGGCGCCCTTTCCTCCTGTTGCCTCTTGAGGGTAGCGGAACGGCCTGCCTCTTCGCTTTTGTCGGCTGCAGAAAAAATGTCCTCTGCAATATACACTCAACTCCGTTAACTTATTTAACAATGTTGTTATTTGATTAAGAAAAAACTTCTTAATTTCTTTATATTTTTTTGTTACCTTCGGTAACACCGGTTACATGCACGCCACGCCTCTGCCATAGTTAGTTCTCATATTCCAAAGAAATTGTTTAAGATTGTATGTAATTTTGCTTTCCGCTCCTCATTTATTTTTTTTTACTCCCGCTGGGAACGTCTTGTGAGAAAACTGAACATTTGGGAGCGTGAATTCAAAGCGACATTATTTCAGTTAGCCTACTCAGATATTGGCTTTTGTGTAATTCATCAGTGTGTGCAAAAATGTTACAATTATTGTATATAGTATGTCAACTGCATTAGATCTGTATGTAGACAGAATTGTTACTGTGTCCGTAGTTCCAGCTCCATGGTAAAGCATCCAATATGGTGCACGCCCCAGAGGGAAACATTACATTTTTTAGTCCTACCGGGCAGGATCATCCTACAGAAATTGAACTTAAAATGTGAGCTCTGAAGGTTTCTTGCTCCCTCTCCTTCATCTAAAAACCTTAAGGCTTTGCAAATACCCTAACTACCCTAGAATATATGCTGCAGCTACATTTAGCAGAGATTCCAATAAAATATTTTCACTAGCATCCTGAAAAAACATGAAACATATTTACTAGATTTAAAGTTCAAATCACAAACCCTGAGACCTTCTGTAAACAAAACCACCTGCATGCAGAAAGCATTGCAAACTCATAGAAGTAAAATAATCCATACAAAATCCAGCGTTGTTACAGGATTCATTACGTAAGGTAAAACAATGGCCAATTTGTAGTATGGGATACGCTGCCGCAAATGACGTCTCACTTTAAACCCAATGCTCTTTCTTTTGTACTTATTGCTTCACCTTTATGGTCAACTCTTTGCACCAGTAATCATTTCCCATAAATTTGGCTTCTTTCTTGCATGGGGAGGCCACCCAAAAATTTTACTTCTCTTTTATAAAAATTGCTTTCGCTCATTTTTCGACTATGCAGCTTTCAGCTACGGGGGAGCAAAATCCAATCTACTCGACAAAATAGATATATTACAAAGAAAAGCATTGAGAATTTGTCTAGGTCTTATGCAATCAAGCCCCAATGTAAGTGTTTATATGGAGAGTAAAGAGACTTCTTTGAGTCACAGGCGGATTCAATTAACAATAAAATTCCTCCTTAAATCATGGGAAAATCATCATCATCCATTTAATAAATTGTTTGAAATACAAAAACAATGGGCTGAAGCCGATGTAATAAATCCTCATACCACCTCATATTTCCTTGTATACTGTCATTACTTATTTCCAGAACTTCGATCTAATACTTTCACTCTCTTACATCCTTTGATCTATCAACTAGATATTCCATTATATACTCAATGTTCAATCCACTTCAGAGATCTAGGTTTACATGCATTGTACAGAGAAAAATGGCCAATGCATGTAATGATTTACACCGATGGTTCTAAGAATAACAATAGTGTAGGATGTGCCTATTACATCCCAGAGAAAAACATTTATCAACAATTTAGATTACCTATAGATTCATCTATTTTTACTGCGGAAAGTTACGCCCTATACAAAGCCTTACAATATCGAATAGCGGAAGACTTTAAAAAAATTCTTCTCCTTACAGATTCTCTGAGTGTTCTTCAAGCATTATCTACATCCTATCCCAAATTATGCCACCAATCATATCTTATTATTTTAATTATTCAACAAATTCAATTTGCTTGCAAAAGAAACATTGACATACAATTCAGTTATGTCAAAGCACATAATATTAATGTAGGAAATGATAGAGTGGACATATATCCTAAACAGGCCAGGGACTTACAACTCATAAGTTTCAATAGGTTAATGTATACTGATTTATTACCACGAGTAAAAATCAAACTTATGGAACAATGGAATGAATGGTGCAAGGATCAATTTAAGTTTGTGGGCAACACATATAGATGGATTGCAGAATTTAAATCTAAAGTCCCTTGGTTCAATTCATACACACTCCCACGGCAAGTCATAGTTTTTATTAATAGATTAAGAACAGGACACGTACGTACACCAGCACATTTAGCAAAAATAAAAATTAAAACTCAAGAAAATTGTAAATGTGGCAATAATAACCCTGATGCTCAACATTTAATTCTAGAATGTCCAATCTATTCAGATCAACAAATCATACTCTACAAAGGTTTTCAACGTTTAAAAATTCCATTTCCAATATCACTATCATCCATTTTAACAGATTTATCCCCTTCATTAATATGGATGCTGTATGCATATTCTCGAAAATGTAGAATTGAAATATAAAGTGATTTTTAAGAAACAGCAAAATGGACAAAAAAAGTGAATTATTTACAATAATTGTTATATATTTGTGATTCCGATTAATTTGTGAGACTAACTATCAACTTTAGAAGAAAACATTAAAACAAATAAAAAACAATAACGATGTCCAAAGTCGACAAGATAATGTTGACAGGGACAAAAAAAAGAAGAAGAAGAAGAATTCTTTCTTGCATGCGAATTGAATATATTTTACTTGCCTTTTTTTTAGACAAAATGATATAACATGGTAATGTATATTGTTAAGGTTTGATATAGATAGGAGTGTATTTGAAATTTGTTTGTAGATTTTATGTAAATAAAATATATAATGGCCATAAACAGCCATATGAATTGCTGTAAGTCCAATAAATATATTGATGATGATGATCAAAACAAGACAACGAAAGTTCGTAAATTTATTGCGGTTGGAAACTTTGACAATCATCCTAATAACGATTTTTGTTCCGCCAAATATAGTGCACTTCGTAAAATAACTTGGTGACATGGCAAGGCAAGATAAGTGTGAACATTTTGTAGTAATATGCATTGTAACTTTCAATGAGCTTAGAGATTTGTGTACATAATGATATTTTATAACATTGGTTATTTTCTAAAAATAATCATGTGAACAGCAAGGAAGTAGTGCCACTTTCAACATGCCGAGTTCTATGCGTGCTGGAAGGTCTCCGTGTTCTCCGAGCTTGTTTTCAAAACACCAGCAAGGACAGCCTTTGAAAAGGGGTGAGAAACAGATTCTACTCAATATTTACGTAACGTTCTGTCAGTGGTATCCTGAGAAACCAGTAAATGAAGTGGTTAAGTTGGTATCTCAGTGCAGTGGTGTGTCAGTGTCTGCAGTTTTAAGGGTTATGAAAAAGAGAATGACCGGGAGAGTAACAATGTATGCGGCTGCATATTCGTCTGATGTTTTGAGAGCGGGTTCTCACATTCAGAGGCTCTTATATAAAATGAATAGGTGCGGCGAACTATGAGTGTAACAGCAGATGATTGCGGTCATGAATCAGCTGACGCAGAGTGTTACATCGAATCGGTGAGACAGTTTGTTTACAGATGGTGTCAGGGTTGGTGATTTACACTTTAGTTCTTCTCCATGTTGCAAATTTTCTATTGAGGGATTTAAGTGTCGGAGAAGTAACTGTTGATAACATTACTTGTATTGCCAGAAAGTAACTCAGTTCTAATTACTTATTTTAAAAGTAGCTACTTACAGTTAGAATTCTTCAAAAAAGTAATCTTTACTTGTAACTAGTTATTTCCAAACATTGGCCTGTATGCCCAACTTACATCTACATCAGTAGTAGAGGAAAATTTATAATAAATAAAACTTGCATTTTTCTAATTAAAATAAACTTTATTTGCTGGGTACAAAATGTTTATAAACAATATTGTGTAATTAATGTACATTATCACATTTAAGTATCATTCTATTTTCATGTGTGCATTTAAGCATAGATTGTGGCTAATATATGTACAAAACCTTGTGTATTAATGGGCATATATTTTATTTTATAATATATATTTTACTCTTCCAGTTGTTTCAAACACAGATTATTTGCTGGATTGGTTTTGATTGGGAAAGAGCAAAGTATTGAAAAACAAATATTCTGTGTATTTTTATACAACATAGAATATGTTGTCGAATGCCTAACGTTACACACTGTTTACAAGGTAATGTCATAAGAGAATCTCATCAAAATATTCTTACTCGTACAAATTCTGCATGTGAACAAGGAATGGTGTTGTATTGAAATTTCTCTCAAGCATGGCACTGGTTTTCTTTCTCAGTAAAAAAGTACTGTGATGATTGAAAAGTTGTCATGGCTTTTAAATAGTACAGACAAAATAGTACTTAAAATCTTGTAAAAAAAAAAGTAGACAAAATAAAATTTCAGCACACAGTCAGCATGGGAGCTGAAAATTTTCACCTGCCAATGAGTATAGTATGCTGTTTTTGATTTTTGTGTGATTTCTGCCACATATCAGAATCAGAATAATATACATGCTATTATAATTATTATTTTTTCACTGTTGATAGCCACATTTTGAAATTACAGCAAGATGGTAGAGTTTGCCATATATTAGTATGCTGTTACCGGTACAGCCTTCTTTAGGAAAGTCACTTCAGTGCAGGAATTAATTACTTTTAATCCAGTCTTGCATTAATTAATAAATTAAATGTGTTAAGATCATACTTTATCTTAGTTGGATTCATATCTTTCTTAGCCCGTATTTGAAAAAAAAAAGTGCTGGCTCCTGAGAAAAAAAGTATCATCTGATTTATTTTTAGTTCTTCTACATGTTTCCTTATCAGTAATATATTGCGGTTTCATATTTACGAGCAGGGAACAGTTTTATATATAAATACATATCTTCAGATGATGCTGAAATTAATGCTATTTCATATTATGTTTGCGAATTGTGTGCACAAAAGATGCTATGTTTATTTTCCATATTTTTACATATATTAGCTTTTAGCACATATTTTACATCAGGGTGTCTACCAGTCAAGAAAAAGTCAAGAAATTATGCTTTGGGTCAATAATTTTTACGATTATTTACAGTATAGTGAACTTTCATTGTTATATACCTGCATTGAGATTTAATAAAATTGAATATTTGCAAATCTGAAATTGAATTCCATTCTGGTTAGCTTTGTTCCTTAAGAATTGCATTCTTGTATCCTTTTAAGTTTTTTATAAAAATATTAAATGTAGTAAAATTAATAATTAAAGCAAGTTTAAAACTCTTGTTAAAGTACAGCTTCAGTTTTCATCGTAACTGGCCTTGTGGTAAGGGTTTCTCATTGAATAAAAATATCTTTTTTTATTAATTTTGCAGCTATACCTGAGTAGGGGGCGATTAAATAAATGTTAAGAAGAAGGGGAGAAAAGGTCAAGAATTTTGGAAGTCACCCTGTACATATTTTAGTTATTTTTACATATAATTTTCATATTTTCAAACAGTTTTTTCCGACGTATACTCCATATTCATGCTATTACTACATATTTCCTTCTACATTTAATACCAAAGGTTTTCCATTCATCTGTATCTCCCTTTATTGTAAATCTTGACAATAGACAATGCATTTGTTATTCTAGCATTCCTGTTAACAATAAACAATGCAAGCTCAAGCTTTTGAGGTGAAATACATTGCATATTTTAAATATACTTCCATTAATGTGATATTGAACACACTTCCAGTCAAAACACATAAATCTGTCTTGATGGACAACATGGGAAATTCACGATTTAGTACTTAAAGGAAAGTTTGGTAACGAAAAGTAAAGCATATTTTATATTTGAATTTTGCATTACAATTAATGTCTGCTAAACCTAATGCATTTATTTAGCTAGGTGAGTGGCTTGTTTAATGAAAATTGCCATTTTTCAAAATTTAAGTCCATATTTAATTCCGTATTTTGATTAAAATAAGTAAATATATATTTACTTATCTAATACTTTTTGGTTCATATAAATCCATTCCCTGTTTATAAGGAACATCTAACATTTTTGCTGTAATGATTGTACCAGCACTTAGTATAGAGCTTTATAGCCAACGTCTTGTACATGTATGAATGAACAACATGTACAATTAACCAAATAAAATCTAATTTCATGTTAAAATTGATGGAATGCAACATTAAGAAAAGTACAACTTCAGCAACAAATAGAGTATTGTTCTTTTTGAGCAACAATAATGTTATTAGCCATTTCATTGTCAAAATAATACAGTACATGTTACTACTAAAGTGTTTATTGTTCTTGGGGTAACATTTTGTCCTGGTTACGCAGAACTTTTTCAAGCACTACCAGTTTAGTAACATTTGCATTATTATTTTGTAATATCCAACAGTGGTATTGCAGACTTTTAAGAACAACATTGATAAGTGTCCTCAACAGTCAAAAATCTATGTAAAATATGCACATTTTTACTATAAAATTACTAAAAATCCCCAGTAATCTATACATAGATGATTTTATGTTCAAAATTCAACATTATATATATAATTACATTATGTACAAATAGTTTCAAGTTATTGCAATTAGCAAGGATTGAATACAAAAAAAGTTACAGTTAACTCATTAAAGAGTAATGCAAAACAAGCTCATAAAACCATTGTATTTTTACTAGACGCTGCAATTAATATATATTGTTAATATCTAGTTCGAAAGTTAATGAACTATATTTACTCTGGATTTCAGTGTCAATTGTGACATACAAGGTCATCCAGGAAAAAAGGAACGTTTTGGTATAATACAAAAACAACAAATGATGTGTACAAAAATATTTATGGCACCAGAAACTACATACCGTACTCTACTCTTCCACATATTCGCCATACTCATTGAACCACTTATCAGAGCATGATACCAGTTTGTTTATACGGTTATTGTACTCGGTTGCCGCCAATGTATTCAACCATGTAGTGAGAGTATCTGAGTTTTTCAACTACGGCAAAGTGCTTTCCGAAAATTTCTCGATTGTGACAGGCAATGAGACACGGGATGCCTATTCAACACCCGAAACCAAGCACCAGTCAATGGAGGCACCATACCGGATCACCTTCCAAGCCAAAAATGGCCTAACAAACACTCAGCATGTGAGAGGTTCTGGGAACTACCTTTCTGGACAGGAAAGGCATCTTGGCTTCAAACACTTGATCGTGCCATACAAAACAAATGGGCTGCTTGAATACATTGGTGGCAACCGAGTAATGATGGTGTCAACAAACTGGTACCATTCTGTAATAAATACTTGAATGGGTATGGAGAATGTGTGGAAAAGTAGAGTAAGGTATGTATTTTTTGTACGATACATTTTTTGCACCCTTCATTCGTTGTTTGTTTTACACCAAAACTTTCTTTTATTTCTGGATTGCCCTCGTATATATAGAGTATTATAAAAATCACAGATGTTATTAAAAGGGGACACTATACTGGCCAAGAAAAATGCTGCATTGCAGTGTTGCTACAGGCACAATACAACTGGGATCAGGTGAAAAAATTCTCATCCTGATCCCAACTTTGGGAAATTCCAAATGTTTATTTTTAAAAGTGGTTAATTCTTGGTATTTTCTACATTGTGTCTGACACTTATCAGAAATTGTTATTTTTTATTCCAAAAATGCAAAGAACAACCACTTAAGGGAAAATGACATGCAGAATTCTAGAGTTCCACAGTGTCGGGAAAGTGCAAATTTTTCCCATCCCGAACGTTGGGATTTAAAAAAATTGTTCCACATTCCCCCTACCGGTAACACATATTTTCAGTACCTCAGTATGAACCACTCTTTACATTGTCCATTGATATGTTGTATTGTAGTATGTTGGTGTTTCACGCTTACATATTACGTGTTCTGTAGAATCTCGTATGCACAAAGTGAAAACTTGTAGAATTGGGGTTGAAGTTGTGCAAGCACTGGCTAAATGAGATAACAAATATTATTTAATGTTTAAAAGTTAATTTTCACTACTTGCGTAAACTATCAGTTCTGGTAGACCAGATGGAAAACAATTTATCCTAATATAGGAATACATTCATCGAAAATTCAATTGTCGCCACAATGAAATGATCGTGCTCACATGAACAATCGCACCAGTGATAACAATTACGATTGTTCCCAACACAAGGTTTGTATCCAACAGGTCCATGTCGTGTAGGAACTTCCCAGGGTAACGGAAATGGCAGTAGAACTTATCACAGGGTAAAATTGGCCTCTCAAATCCATACAGCGAAAACACTGTGCCTTCGAATCCGTATCTGAAGTAGCTGACGTGGAACAGCCAGCGGAGGTAGACTGGTGTGTCGTTGTACTTTATGCAGAAGCCAAAGACAGAAAACACGACAGCCAGGATTGGTCCCATGAACACAGCAATCTGTAAAAGGTAGAGATTTTATTGTTGTTGCTATGGCCATATACAGGCTGTACCAAAAATGATAGCGCAAACTGAAATGCTGAAAAGTACATGATAGTAGAAGCAAAAAAGTCTTGGTAAACATGGGGTTGCAAATGATCTATTTGCGAGATAATTGCGAATGTATAGTTACAATGTGCCACTGACTTCATTGTTTGTACCCTCCTTTCACACTCCAAGGTTTCTTTGTTCAAAACAACATTGCTGAACATGTAACAGCACAGTACAATAGTCCGTGGTAACAAATGCAACAGTAATGTCTAGCGAGATGAACCTTTTAATTCTGTTATTTGTTACGTAATGGTTCGTTTCTGACCCCATGTTTACTGAGACTTTTTTGCTTATACTATTGTGTACTTTTCACCATTTCAGTTTGCCCTATCACTTCTGGTACATATGTATACATAAAGAATGGGGGTGGGGGTTCAGTTTTCGATTGTTCAAAGATATTAAAATTTTGTAAGCTCTTGTTATTAATATTAATAAGCGAGCTGTGATTCTCAACCTTCACGAGACTGTGGCCCAGAAAGTTCTTTTTATAAAAACCGATGACCCCATCCCAACTCCTAAACATATTTCTGTTCTGTTTTAACCATAAACATTAATTAATAGGTACACTTGAAATTAAATGCCCAGGCTTGTTGACAAATAATAGAATTAGGTTTAAAATAGCTGTCAACCACTGGACATAAGGAACCTCTCGTGGCTTGGTATAATTGATGCGAGGACCTGGTGATTGAGAAACACTGGGCTCAAGTGTAAATCAATGCAATAATAATATATTTGTTGTATATATTTTTTTAATTCATAAAACAAGCACATAGAAAACTGCTTGTTCAGGGTCAAGGCCTGTTGAATGGCACACTGCAGTTTTCTAGACTTCTGGAGTCTGCTACTATTGTTTCCAAATGGTTCACAGCATTAACTTCTAGTTTTTGACACTAATTGTCATGAAATGTTTGGTCCTAAAAATCTTTCTCCATGAAACATGCAGTAATTAATCAGTAAGACTCTGAACATAATGTCTAGTGACTGTCCAAAACAATTAAAATGAAAATGAATAAAATTAAAATTAATAACAATAAGTTCTGAACATAATGTCTAGTGACTGTCCAAAACAATTAAAATTATTAAAAAATATTTCTATTATGAAAAAATATCAAATAAAAGGTCACTACTTACGATATTGTGAGTCTTCTTCTTTGAAACTGCTACGTTTCGGAGATACAACTGGCTCCTTCTTCAGGCAATTTTAGGCATATGTCAGGTTTTGCGGGTGGGCACTCCATACAGGAGCATCAGCTGATGACAGCACGTTTGGCAGGGGGTTTATATAAATTTTAGTGAACAATGACAAAGGGTAAGGACATATTTTTTAATATGGGAACAAGTTTTATCAAAATTTCTACCTTCATTCCCACCCGCAAAACCTTTTCCTTGAAAGATAAACTTGACGCGGCATGGTAATGACATATGCCTAAAATTGCCTGAAGAAGGAGGCAGTTGTATCTCCGAAACGTAGCAGTTTCAAAGAAGAAGACTCACAATATCGTAAGTAGTGACCTTTTATTTGATATTTTTATTGTGTTTTCATAATATAAATATTTTTAATATTTGTCAACTGTAAGTAATTCGCACAAAACCAATTATGATTAACAATTAAAATTAAAATGAATAACAATACATTTTCAAGAAGGTTCTTAAAAGTACTTTTGACTTTAAAATTCCTTAAAGTTGCCAAAGTTTGACCTAAAGGTTCTGGATTTGAATCCAAGCCTGCTGGGCACGATTGATTCCTCACTGTGATTATTCAACATTGACTTGAAAGCTAAAATAGAATTACAAAAATATATCCTAAAATCTAAAATCACTAATAAATCTTCCACAAAATGGAAGACGTATAATCATTAAAAAAAACATTGCATACAGTAGTTGGCTCACTTACCTTCACTGGAGTAGTAGAACCAATGAAAAATCCCCACCCTTGAGCAGTGAGCGACGTTGTCACACTCATCAAGTAGAAGAGCCAGAATCTATACATGTCCACTGGCTGACCCGTTAAAAAGTAGGACGACACCAGGTACAGAAGAACAAGAACAGCCTACAAGGAAAAGTGTTTTTTTATTGAGTGATGCATTGTGGGAACAAATCTTGCAACTTCTTGGTGCGTTATACATGTAAAATCTAAATAAGTGCACACAAACTCGTCTGTCCAGGTGAACCATGAATCTGTCAAACATATGTAAATGCTTGTTGAACGCCACACAAAACAAATAAACAGCACAATATAAGACACATGAAAAGTGTGTCCTAGCTTTCGACTCCATCTGAGTCATCATCAGGTCTGGTTGAGAGGCCGAGGTTCCAGTTACTCCAAGATGAAGTTGTAAACTTAGACACACTTTTAAAGTGTCTTATTTCGTTCTGTTATTCGTTGTTTGTGCTTTTTAACATGGCATAAGAAGTTTTTGAATGTTACATGTAAATACTAAATGCATGGCCATGAAATTAAGTGGGTGGCAGAAGTTCATGCTGTTGCCACATCTGAGCACAACCCTGTGTGTTCAGATCTCGTTATAGAGTTGGGCTTCGTAATCCATGCGATACAAACTGACAGTATTTGCTCGAAAGGTCAGGGATGACAAAAAAGTGCCCTGGAAAGAGGTCAGTCTGGCACTGGAACTAGGCAACGCAGCCTGTTTTGATGTTGCAACACAGTGTGCAGGAACCAGCAACTTTTGACCCGCTCTTGCTTTTCCCATCTGTGGCACCAGCGCAATTCTGCCCAGCCATCTATTTTCATGGCCGTGCATTTAGACCTAATACTGAAACATGTGCAAGGAAATTTCTTCTCCCTTCCTATCTGCTTAGCCTCATCACACTATGTCATGTCCTGTTTCTCTCGTGTGTTTAAATATCGCATTTCACTCTCTCTTAAGTCGTACATCATCCCTATGTTGTTTAAACCTGTCTTTCAGCCTCATTTTCGTTTCTCCTATGTACACACTCTGACATTCTTTACATTTCACTTCGTAGATAATCCCTTCCTCTTGAGAGAAATGCGATATTTAAACACACGAGAGAAACAGGACATGACATAGAGTGAGATGAGGCTAAGCAGATAGGAAGGGAGAAGAGAATACTAGTGAGAAAATGGAAGGAGGCCAAGGAAATAGAGAAGAAAGATGAAGAAGACACAATGAACTGGAATGGGGGACTGAAGATAAACAAAGAATGGAAGAAGGTGTTGGAAAGAGTGGGAAGGACAAGAGAGAAGAAGGAAGAAGAATGAAGGAAAAAGAGCGTGAGATAAAGAGTCCAACCACATTCCAGATGGAAGAAAATGTTTAGCCTTTCAGGTGAAAGTACAGTTGACAAGGGAAAGCAACGTGCTAGAATGTTCCAGAACAACTTTCTAATAGTCTGGAGGGGAGTAATGTTTGTGTATATATATCGTCCTGTTTTGTACCTTGTTACATTTGTACTTGGTGCAGAGTCTGAAGAAGACCTTGCTAGAAGGTTGAAACGTTACGTTTAGTTTATATTTTATAATAAAGTTTTTTATTGAGTTTTTCATATCATGGAAACAAGGCTTAATGGTGTTATATTTGAATACCTGGGGCAAAGGCAGCTGGGGTACGGTGTTGATCACCTCTACGTTGCTGAGATTGAGAATGTGTAGGTCCTTACAACCTCTTGGCAGGGTGCGATAAACAGGGGATAGGTTTACCTTTTTATATCTGTAATAATGTCTGAGAATTCACTATGTATGGCAGGTTCCTCTGTAATTAATGATGTTGACACTTCATATCATATTCTCAGATATTGAAGGTTAATATAGCACATAAAATGGGTAATTATGAAATGAAACCACCTATCTAACAGTAAAGTGTAGCAAAAATAATTAAGTTCAAGGAAGAAAATACTGTACGAACCTGTAATGGTATCTCCACTAAGATGACAGACATGTAGTACGGAAGGAGCTTGTACCATTGGTTGAAATGCTCTCTCACTAATATTGGTTTCTCTAGTGAAACTAAAAAATAAAGTATTTATTAATTTTATTGGAAATACAGCTTTACACAAGTTTACTGCCATTAAAACGAGTTTTATATTTCCATTATATGCCATAATGTTTCATACAAATGTTCTTACCATAATGACCAATGTGACTTCTTTCAAAAGACAGTTTTTTGTCAGTAAGGAACATCCTGAAAGGTTTAATGCAAGGATGTGTTTAGTGTGGGGGGGAGTCCTTCTGAAAGACTTACCGAGTAATGAATTAAATAATGATAACATACTGTTTAGAATTTCTTGCACAATCGATGGTTATTCATTTCCACCGAGATTAGATTGAAATCATATGCAGTTGAATGACAATACCAAAGATTTATACATGCTCCTAAAAAAAAAATAAAGTGGGTCCCCTGTGCTTGCACCATGCCACGAAGGTGTGTGGGAGGTGTGGAGTTAGAGCCCCTCACTTTCTTGATCACGGCCGAGGATGAGGGTGACAATACACGCTACTACTTATTTAATAATATGCACAAAATATTAATCAGGAACTTTACTTTTCATCAACTGGACCTAACATTTCTTTTGTTATTCAATAAATATTAAATTTTTTTACTTTCTAACATTAATTCTCTTGCCAGGATAGTTGTTTTTATAAAAAAAATTATCAAACTTAACTACACGTAAGCTACATAACGAATATGTATATATCTATCTTATTCATGTAATAATAACAATATTAATTAATTTATATATTATGAATACACCTATAAATTATATTAGCGTATCAATGATAAACAATTATATTATTGATCCTGAAACACTTGGTTTGGACCTTCCTCAAATATATTTCTAGATACAGGGTGACAAGTAATGAACTATATGAAATAAAACGGAAATTAGTGACAAACCACGTAGTACACAAACTGTATTGCACATGTAAACGGCACTACAGACATTCGGATTTAGGTTATGACATGTTGGATATGTCTGCCATCTCTGGCGATGATGTGGGGCAGACGAACAGCAAAATTCTGCATGACCCGCTGAAGTGTCGAAACATCGATGCTGTCGATGACCTCCTGAATGGCGGTTTTCAGCTCGGCAATGGTTTTGGGGTTATTTCTGTACACCTTGTCCTTAACATAGCCCCACAAAAATGAGTCACATGTGTTCAGATCCGGGGAATATGGCGGCCAAGTGAGTCCCCTTCCAGTGGCCTCTGGGTACCCCAGAGCCAGAATGCGGTCCCCAAAATACTCCTCCAGGACGTCAAACACTCTCATGGTCCAATGGGGTTGAGCTCAGTCTTGCATGAACCACATCACAAACACTACCTGTTCTCTCAAACTTGCGAATCAAATTCTTGATTCTTAGCACACTTAGACCGGTTGTCTTTAACTTGTACTCGGTCGCAAACTTCCTTTGCGCCGGAATCGAACTGTTATTGCTCGCATAATAGGCCTTCACAAGTGATATACGCTCCTGCACGCTGTACTGTGACATTTTCACTTGTAAATGGCCGACATAAATACGTTGCGTGCGCATGCGCATACAAATTCCCATCATGCCCTGTGGCCAGCCACGCAGTTTGGACGTCATCACGCGAACCATTCAGAAATTATGATGGTTTTATTTCATATAGTTCATTAATTGTCACCCTGTATGTGCCTAGCTTAATGGTATGGAAATACCATAATATCCTAACACAGCATCTTGATCACCTCCAGCACTCCATATTAAATTCAAATCATGCTCATGTATTCTGACATCTCTCTCGGATATAAGTTTCTGCTGACAGAACTCTAAACGAAATATTTTACAATACCCTTAATATATTTAGCAATCAGTATGTTCATCTTGCTGACATCCATGGTGGAGTGCTTAGCAGATTGCCATGAAGCCATATTTCCAGGTTCAAATCCCAGCCTGGAAATGGGTGTTCTTTGTGAGTGTCCTTCATCAATATCATCACTCATCCTAATCTACACGATTAGCAAAAAAATGGCAGAAAGCAAGGGACCGAAAATTCAAGAGTTTGTGTTTAAAAAATTTGTGCTAACCGGGGACTCAAATTTTATTGTTCCAATACAGTTCTTTGTACACATTAACCATTTATAATACATATTATGTATGTCGTCACAGAAAACACTAGTACAGTACTACAGTAATTAACTTTTAAAAAAAGTACTCGCAGGTCATTTTCTGGTGAAAAATTCCTTTATATTGCGCTTTCGCAAGACACGATAAGACCTATTTATAAGAGCAATAATGCCTTGATCCAAAGGCACTTGATGTTACTCGTACTGGCTACGTCTTAAAGAATAGTAAAACACATCTGAACACACAACTAAATTTGTTGGTTAAATATATATAAGCTCATTGTTGACGCGATGATCGCTATTGTCGAGCAATTGCACCCAAGTTTTAATCTTGATGTTACTCGTACTGGCTATGTTTTAAAGAATAGAAAAACATATTTGAGCACATTGTTGATCTGAATCTGTTGGTTAAAATACTGTATAAGTTGATTGTTGACAAGATAGAGATTGTTGAGCAACTTCTTACATACCTAGTAGAGGAACAACAGAAAAAAAGTTATGAAAAATTTTGAAAGTTCGTGTTAAATGAGATATAATGGTGGAACGGACTAAAAAAAACAGTTCGTAATTCGTGGTAACCGAAATTCATGTTAACCAATAAAACTTTCTATAAGATATAATACATCCCTGCCGGGACCAACATTTTGTTCATGTTAACCGAGTGTTGTCTTAAGCGAGTTTGTGTTAATGAGGGTTTACTGTAAAATAAACCAAATCAGTCAATCAGTATGTTGAATACTGTATCATGCAATAAAATGCACAGAAACGTCTCAAGTGATTCTATTCTTGGTAAAATGCCAACGCAGTGGCTTGTGAATTAGAAATAAAAAGCTGTGGACCTCTCAATTGTAAAATAAACAATTATTTGCTAAAGCTAAACCAAAACCCTTGGAGAAAGGTGAATCCCAGAGGCTCCCTAGATAAAGGTAAAGTTAGCTGTGAATATAGCATCCTGCCATGAAGGCACATTAAGGGGATGTGGGGGTAGGGCCACACACATCGATTTTTGGCCATTTTGGAGGTGATGGGATCAGCAACATGCTCCGGCCACCTTTACCCCCCAGGGTTGCCCCCAGGTACCCACTGATTGGAGGTTGGGTGGGTCCCGGAGCCATTTTGTGTAGGAAGAAGACCAGAAAAATTCCGACTTAGATCACCCACCTCGGGAATCGAATCTGGATCTCACATGTGGCAGTCAGTGACTAGACCATCGTGGCTCCTCAAATTCTCATGCTCCTCTTTATTAGTTTTAAGAGTCTTAGTAATAGGAGGAAAATATTAGAACAGTTGTACTTGTATAAAACAATTAATGGTGTCTTAGACAACAGCTCCTTTCTCGGTCAAATACAATTCAATATAAGAAAAAATGATCTGCGTAATAGAAATATTCTAACTTCTAAAATTTCAAAAACTCAGAAGTATAGAAACTCACCAATAAATAGAACGTGTCACAGTTACAATATCCTTGTTGCAAACAACCAATGTGTAGATTTTTCACTTCCATTTGACAGATATAAAAGAATAATAGATTCAGTGCTATAGAAAACGAAACACTGATAGAATTGTTTAATATAAATGTTACCATTTGCGGTGTGCAATACTTGTGATTTACATATAAACCTCTTGCCTAAATGTATGTAGATAAGTGTATATATATATCTTATGTGCTACGTATGTTGTATGTTATATGTATTGTACGTGAATGAATGAGTATGTGTTTGTATATTTCCATGTAATTTCTATTGTATTAATCAAGCACAGTGTACGCCTTCTGTAATTGGAGGTTCAATCCTCTGTAGAAGTGCAAAGCATAAATAAATAAATAAATAAACATCTACCTACAGCAGCTTTCAGACCAACATGACGACATTTGACTGGCAACAAGTGTCATGTGTCAGTTGGAAATGAACCTTCGAAAATATATGCAACCTTTTGTGCCAGAATATCGTGCGAGGTGTAATGGGTTACCTTTTGATAAAGCATCCAAAAGTGCTCCTTATACAGACTGAAGAGGTCCATGTGATTACTGCTTCAGTCCGAAAGCTGTCTTCAGGTTATTGGACAATCATACGTTCGGCATCCCCAATAACATTGTTCCGTAGTAACCAAAGGATCTCTGACTCAATACCTGGTGAAGGTTCATAGTGGTTCGGATCCCACTTTAAACTGTAGGCCCACTCCCGATTAACCCATTTGTGCATAAAGTGGACTTTAAAACAATTCAAACAGGCAAAGAAAATGAAAAGCTACTTACAAGAAAGAGTAACAGCCATTTTTCCAGTGTAGACAACGAAGAGGATTGATCCATAGATGTAGCAGTAATTCGCAAGGGCCTGAGCACCATCCTTTCCGACATTTTGGTACAAGTATCCGAAAAGGGCACTTATTGCTATGTGAACAAATATCCTTAGGTAGAGTTGGTACTGGAAGAAAAAAAAATAGTGTGTGGTCATGATTTTTTCCATGGCTAAGAACATACACAGATCACATAGCAGGTATGTGTCAATCAGTGTGGATAAAAATTATGATTTTATATTCAAAAAAACATTTTTGATGATTTTTTAAAATTTAAATCACAGTTTGGGACAGTACATATAGATATATGTTCTATTTTTTCTTTAACCCATTAACTGTGGCGGATCTATACATAGACTCTCTAAAATGGTATTTTATTGCAGAGCATCTATATATAGATGCTATTTGAAAATTAATAGACATCACTTTATCGTACTTTTATTAGTATTTTTGAGCTAACGATCCATTCTTAGTGCTTTGTTGGTTCCTGAAAAATTAGTAGACGAGCCAAGAAGCAAAAAAAAAGTGGCTGCGGTGGCTCAGTCGGTAACGCGTCTGACTACCATACTAAAGGTCCCGGGTTCGATCCCCGGCCGGTTCAAATCCAGGAACTTTTCTAACGGTGGAAGCGGCCCCGGCGCCCACCCAGCGTCGAATAACATGGGTACCTTGGGGAAACCCTGGGGGGTAAAGGTGGTCAGGGGCATGATGCTGATCACATCACCCCCACTCACGACCGGATCAAGAAAGTGTGGGGCGTTACCCCCACACCCCCTATACGCCTTCATGGCGTGGTGCTATGCACAGGGGAACGCTTTACCTTTTTTTTACCTTTGCCAAGAAGCAAAAAGACTTAAATTCTGTTACTCGCATGGAATGTTAATAATTGGCACCCATACTAAATCAGTCAGTCATAGGTCAGACAGAAATACTAGGGTGGATGCCACTAAAAAATTTGACCTTGAAGGTCATTTCAAGGTCATAATGTGGCACGAAAAATCAAATCTCAAATTCATCCAAATATGGTCGAGTAATATATCATATGAAAGGTATGGAAGAGACGAACAGTTTGGTAACATTTTAGGTCAGGTATATTAATCTCAGAAGTAGATCATGTCGGTTAAAATATGCCTTGGTATTTCTGTCAGCCTATGACCAATTGATTTATAGCCCAGTAAATGTAGGTCAAAACATGCCAAATGTCGGGAATAATTTCGTAAAAGCTGAATTTTGGGCCAGTTGTTAGAGTTAGAACACTATTAGCAGTTTATATTCCCAAAAGTCCCCCTCCCCCCAACATCAATTTCACAGGGACTCACTTCCTCAGCTATATCTCCATAACCAATGGTCATGGGCAGATAATGGTTTTTTTTTAGTCTTAATCCTCATTAGATACGCTACAAAAAAGTTCTGTTTAATATTTCAATAATGTCAAGTGGTTTTTCTTTTTTGTAGCTAATCAGTGGTGATTTATTCATTGTAGTTTTTGGAGTTTTAACCACTGTTATTTTTTAAAAGAGATTTACCTACATTTCAGAGGCTGATTCTGCCTCTGTCTTCAGGGTAGCGTGTAGTCTGTTAGATCATATATGGTCGCCTTGGAAGATTATTCTTGGTGGCCTAGGCTCCACCGCATCTGTCAGTCACAAGGACCTCTATATACATAAAGTTGACAGGTAGGATTATCAGTGGCCTAGGCTCCACTTCACGCCAGATGACCACGTCAAGGTCACAATCAAGGCTTCGTATGGCACTGTTAGGTTTCAACCTTGATCCCTGGGGATTGGACCACCCCAGATTGCATGTTGACGTAAAAGATAATAAACCTTTTTGAACAAAGCCTGACCTCCAGCGGGGTTGGTGTGCAATGTATATGAATAGTCTATAGAGACTATGCGTGAGATCTTATGTGTGGGGAGTGATAGTGTCCGAATTGTGTACCCTGGTCCCATTGTTCTTTATGATTTATGTAGTTTGTATTTTTGTACAATTTGTTCACTATTTTTTAGTGTTTATGTTGTGTTCTGTGGGTAAATGTATGACATGTGGATGCGTTGGTGTAGTGCTGCCATCTATTGTTTTTTGAAAAAGTTTCTGACTAATGGTGTCCATATTGGTCTGATCTCTAGGCTGGGTTGGCTGATCGGTTCTGTTGTTGTTATATGCGATGCTTCCTTGAATGTTCTGCTGTAGCCATTTTCTTCCTTGTTTATTATCTGTGTTTTATCCCATTGTATTCTGTGGCTGTTTTCCCAGGCGTGGGTTGCTAGTTTGGATAGTTCAAAGTATCCCAGCCTGAGGTTTGTTTTGTGTTCCCCTACCCTCGCCTCAAGTGTTCTGCATATTTCCCCAATGTATTCCCTCCTGCATTCACATGGGATGCTGTAGATTACATTTTTTTGTTTTTATATTGGGTGCGTGGGGTTTAGTGTGGACCAGGTTGGATTGAAGTGTGTTCCTGGATTGGAATGTAGTTCTGATGTTATATTTCTTGGTTATTTTGGCATAATTAAAAAAAAAATCTTTAAAAAGTGAAATTTTTCTACTACTTTAAAGTTTTTGCCTTGAACAAATTAAATGACAGGAAATTCTTACCAAGACTGATGATAACAGCTGCACCATCACTTCAGCTCAATCCCACAGATGTCAGTGGTGTTGTAAAGTTCAAATATATTCCGAACAACCTTCTGTATACACAGATTTGTTCGACGGTGCACGATGAACCCCTGTGTTATATGTACAGAAGGTTGTTCGCTTTATATCTGACCATTTTCGATTCCGTGCTGCCACCTGGCGTATCATGCTGGAACTATGGGTCTGCTGGCGGGAGCAGTGTTGTGTCTAACCTTGTAGGTGCGTGAGTGTTGGTAGTGAATGTTATCAAATGGTGCCGAAAATCAACCAGTATTGGGAGGGTTATGTAATGGCCCTTTTCCATGCTAAGTTTTCATACGTACGCATTGTGAAACAGTGTCGGGAGAATGGGTTAACACTCGGTGTGACTACTGCGAAAGCTATTGTGGCTCGTTACACACAACAGGCTCTCCTTGCAAAACATTCACCCACGAAAACCACCAGGAGAAGGGCTGCAAGCAAAGTGTCACTGCTGGTGGTCACATTCGGGCGATCACATATCGTGACATTGACGGCAAGGGGCGCAGCAACTTTGTTCGTCAGTGCAGGGAAAGTTTCCCTTGTGGCTTTATGGTTGTGACGGGATTCTGAAATGAGGGTAAGTTGATGATATGCAAGGTAGACAAAAACGTGAAGGTGAATGCCAGATACTTCCAAGACTCCATTCTGACACCTATATATATGAGAGACATCCCACAATTGTATGGAATAGACGCGAACCAGGTGATGATCCATATGGACAAGGCTTCGAGTCATACCGCCAGAACATCACTACGTTTTTATCAGGAAATGGCAGAGGAATTAGGAATTCATATCATTCCGTTTGAAGACATTCCTGTGAAAAGCCCAGATGCCAGTCCAATGGATTTTTGCGTATTTGGACTGTTGAAACGATGTCTTCAACATCGCCGCCCGCACACTCTGGATGGTCTATGGAAAGCTTGCAGGGAGGAGTGGGACATTCCTAAGCCTGTCCTGCACTGGAGCTTGCTGCAATGGAAACTGCGATGCCGGGCGATAGTCCACAATGCTGGGAGTCCAATAGAACATGATCGGTGGTGGCGGCGCAGTATCTCTTAAGGTGAATACCCGTCAAAAATGGTTGGATATAAAGCAAACAACCCTGTATAAACACACACCAATTTGAAAAAGAAAATGTAATAAAGGAACACTAATAATTATGCTGATTTAGTCTTGGATTTTACTACAAACAAAAGTCGTATATTTTTACACATTCTAAAATATAAGGCCCTCATGAATAGAGTTCGCACAGGGCCTCATAGTTTCTTAACGCAGCCTCGAGGTCACATTTCAGAAATATGGTATTCTCAAATTTGAGACATTGAACTGCATTACCTGCTTCTAAGATCATTATCCTGACCTAAAAATGTTACCAAATATTTTGTATCTTCCACATCTTTCATTTGATATATTACTCGACCATGCTTGGATGACTTTGAGATTAGACCTTGTGCACCATAATATGACCTTCAAGGTCAAAATTTTTAATGGCATCCACCCTAGTATTTCTGTCTGACCTACGACTGACTGATTTAGCATGGGTGCCAGCTATTAACATTCCATGCGGGTAAAAGTCACAATTTTAATCTTTGGCTGGTCTGCTATAATGAGCGTTTTCCTGCATTTTACAATTTGATTAGCCTCTATGTGCACAAAGTGGTGGACTTGTAACAAAAACTCAATCAATCAAAACACTATAAAAAAGGTTGCAAAATGCATCCAAGTGTTTCTTGTACTGGGTCCTAGCTATGTTTTAACGCTTTTGCTGATTACAAACTACATTAAAGTATTGTATTGTTTATTTATTATGAGTACTTAGCAGGAACCAAAACTTACAACATCCCTCATGAGAATCTTAATCTTCCTCGCGTAGAGAATCCAGAACTGTGACAAGTAAGATGCACCTGTAGTCACTTCAATGTCGCTCTTATTGTGGTTCAAGAGCCCATTCGTGCTCGAGTCACTCGGACTTGCCACCATCTTTCCTTCTGCAATGAGAAAAGGTGATCGTGATATTGGTACAGGATTGGAGCACCAAATTTTCTATTTTATTAAAATCCATCCACTTAAGAGTACAGTCAAGTTCGAATATATAAAATAAAAAAATAACAACAGTGGTGCAACAGCCCTTGAGGGCCATGGCCTACCTACCAACTGCCGAGGTGGGAGATCATTCAACCCGTTACAGGGTGACATGTGGTCAGCTCGACGAACCCCCCAGTCTTTGTTGTAGGTTTCCATGATTGGATTACGCTATTCATTTGTAGCTCCCAAAATTTCCCCAAGAAGGTGAGTGGCCACCATTCCCATACCCATGATGAAATCTCAGGAAAAGATGTTACACTTCTCCCAGGAGACTTGAACCTGTGCATGTCCTGTAGCCAGAGCCCAAAGAATGACACCTTAGACCAGGGCTCGAAAAATCCAGGTCGCCATGGCGACTGTGATCTTTATCTGTATTATGTACGAAATTTTGAAGATTCTTTATTTTTTATTGGCGTGGGCAAAGTTCAGCCTGAGGCTGTTGTGCCACCTAACCCATGTCATGGAGTATGGCCAATATTTAAGCACATGTTGCGTGCGTCTGTTGACAAAATTTCGACCTGCTAGTGTTGCCATTTACGTAGGATATGTACCAAAAATAGCACTTGTTCACCACTCAACCCATAAAATCGCCAGTCAAAAATCTATCACATGCTGCACATGATCAATATTGGTCGCAAATGACAGATAGGCATGGCATCCGACATCTAATTATAACCCTTTGATAATTTCTTACATATTTTTCTCACTCAAAAATGCATTTCTGGAAATATTTTAACACTGCCTTTCGCCAGTTATTAATTTATCTAATTTTATGTGTGGCGTAAACTGATAATTTTTTAGCATTGAAAAATATCGCAATGGGTGAGGCTTTATAATGCAGAAAACCCAGTGTAAACATCTCTTACGCTTTTCAAGATATACATTTTCGAAGTTTGGGTTGTGCAACTTTTGAAACACCATAGTATGCACAAGTGCTAGTATGTGGTTTCCTGGCACCTAGCTCTGAAGAAGATTTTTCGAGCACTGCCTTAGATCGGACAGCCACAGTGTGGGACAGCCGGCCCCATGGCAGAGTGGTTAGCACATCGCACTATGACATCAGGGTTCCCGGGTTTGAATCCCAACCTGGGCATGGATATTTGTGAGTGTCTATTTCATCATATAATTACTCATTCTCATCTTCGCAAATTAGCCAAAAGTGGCACAAAAAGCGAAGTAAAATAAATGAAATCAATGAATCAATCATCCAGGGTGCGGGAAGTTCAAATATAGGGACATAAATTGTCCATCCTTCCTCCCCAATGGTGTACTGGTAACCTCCTTGCTTTCTAATCAATGGATTCCAGAGATTTAAGAGAATGAAAGATCTCGTTGTAGAGTTGGTCTTTGTAATCCATGTGATACGATCTGACGGTCGAACTAGGCAACGCAGCCCAGTTAACATTGCCACACACTGCATGGGAACCAGCGACTTTTGTCACGCTCTTGCTTTGCTTTTCCCATATGTGGCACCAACGCAATTTTGCCCAGCTGCCTATTTTCATGGTCATGCATTTAGTTACTTTTTGTAATGAGTACTTGGTTACTTTACTTGATGCATTACAGTAAAACCAAACAAAGACTTACCTGGAGTCGCTACTCCATTGGAAATAGGTTCCATGTTCTTTCCATTGTTACATGCCTCCACCATTCCATTATTGTGATCACCATGTTCACCACTTGATAGTTCTATCACTGGAAAGACAGTTCAAGTTAGTATTTGGAACAAGAAAGGGTCCTGCGCAACATTAAATAGTTACGTCAAATGTTTAGTAGAAAGTATAGGCTGTGTTGGACCTTTGGCCTGCACCAAGAAAGTAATTTTCTAAAATTCCTCCCCTTTCAAAAAACAGCTATGATATATGTGTGTTTGTTAGTGTCTCCCGCCTGCCCACTTGAATTCCGTATGCTGGCTGCTCGAAGCCCGAATGCAACAGTTTGTGATGTAGGTGAAACATACATATGTTGATAAACATAATGAATAACTCGCAAAATAAGTGTGTGCAAGAGCTGGAAAATGTCGGTTAAACAAACCCGGTCCAACATTATGAACTGCATGCAAATATCGACACATGATTAATCAATCCCTCAGCAGGCATGCATCATTATCTTACACGAGCAGGCACTCGGGATATTGTACTTTATACACAAGCAGCGAACTGGCTACAATTCACATAAAAAGCAATTGTTATAAATGCATTAAAAAAAAGACTGACTATAGCATCGAAAGAGAATGAACAAGAGACTCTCGTACTGTAGTGTACGTATTTTCATAACTATTGTACATACTGTATTTCTATAAATTATGCAGGGTGGCTACTCACCAGGAATTCTTTGAATTCCATGAATTATTGGCTCCGGGAATTAGGCATGAATTCTGCTTGAATTTTTCTCCGTAGACGTGAAAAATTGCAACTTTCATTAATCCAAATCCCAGTAGGTTTTAGACGAATACGAACCGACTCACGTGAAAGGACACTTCATCCACTACTTTTCAACATAGTCCCTCCCCGGTACAGGCATTTATCCCAGCGCTACACGAGGTTCATGATGCCTGTCTCATAGAACTCGGGGTCCTGTTGTTGGAGCCCAACCCTTGCTTCATGCAACAGCATCCGAGTGAAACTGGAGACTTCCAAGATGCTTCTTCAAAGGAGCAAAGAGAATGTAATCCCTCAGAGCACACCCAAAACCTGCCAGGGCAGGAAGTAAGGGTTGGGCTTCAACAACAGGACCCCAAGTTCCATGAGACAGACATCGTGAACCTCGTATAGTGCTGGGATAAATGTCTGAATCGGGGAGGGACTACGTTGAGAAGTAGTGTACGAAGCATCCTTTCACGTGAGTCTGTTCGCATTCATCTAATAAATACCTACTGAAATTTGTAGTAGGCTTTGTATTCTATTTTTCCAATCATTTCTAGTACATATTTATTAATGCCCTGAGGCAAGTTTTTAACAGTTGAACTTTTATTTTTAACAAGGAAGGAAAAGAAAAGAAATCTGCATTGAAAAATAAAAGACAGAATTCTCTCAATCCGTTTGGTTTGTTAGTGTCCTTGCAGAACAATCTATCTGACACAGAGAATATTATTGCAAGGTAAGATATCTTGAAGTTGATTAGGTAAATTTGAAATTCTTATACTATGGACAATTTCTTGTAGATTACTACATCCCATAACATTTGTGACTTGTTTTTGAAGATGTATTTCTAGTCTGAGTATGTGAAATGGCAATGTAAACTGCATGCCTTAAATTTCATCTTTCAATTGACTTGAATTAGAACTTTTGGATACATTGGAATCGCATAGATCCTTTATATTGTTAATATATGTGTGTGTGTGTGTGTGTGTGTGTGTGTGTGTATGCATAGGTGATGAGAGGCGATAATACGTGAGGTTGAAATAGAGAAAACATCTGCTTGCATCCTTGAATGTTTTTAAAGTTCGCCTTCAAAAAAGGGAATTATACTTAAATATTATGATGATCCTGGAGTGGCCACCCTGTTATAAATTAGTAAATTCATAACATTTCTAACACTGGTGTGTTTTTGTATATTCTCTGCAATTTTTTAGGATTTTGGACTGGGCTCCGGGATTAAAAATTATTCCTATAGTAACCTATGAGAACCAGTGTTCTACATAACGAATGCCTAAAACAGATTCCGTTCTGCCATTTTGTGTTTTTTGTTAAGTGTGGAACGAATACCTATTTATTGAATTCAGCATTTTCTGCACGAAGTTTTTTCCTAATTCAAAACATGCACATGTTAAGATGCTACTTTCAACAGAGAAATAATTTGAGTACATCACATAAATATCAAACAAATCACAAGAGGATAATTTAATATTTTCCACTTACAAAAGTCAGCTGGGTTGTGATAAGCAGGGCACTCATAATCTATTGCTGATTTAATAAACGGGAGTAACTGGGGAATGGGCCCTTGGTATATGCACCTTCCTTCTGCCAGTGTGTACAGGTGGTCAAACATCTCAAAGAGCCTGGCACTTGGCTGATGGATCGTGCAGATGACCGTTCTGCCTCCGTGCGCCAAATACTTGAGCAAATCTATGCACTGGGAGCATGACGAGCTGTCCAATCCACTGCAAATAATAATGAAAGATTAACTAACTAACTCTGTAGCCTTCTTGAGCCCGAAGGTTCATGGCTGCAGCAACACAGGCCTTCCATCTGTCCCTATCCGGAGCAAGATCTATATACTCTTTTTCCATCCCTACCGATTTCCTTTAGGTTCATCTCAATATTATCCCTCCGTCTTCGTCTTGGTCTTCCTACTGGTCTCTTACCATCAGGTTTCCCAACAAAAATCCTGTAAACTCTTCTGTTCTCTCCCATTCATGCCACATGGCCTGCCCACCTAATAATGAAAGGTTGTAAGGAAAAATTGTAATTATGCTACGACAGCCTCTACGGACTGCCAGCCGAGATCATCCGACCAGTTACGGGGTGGGGTTTGGTCAGCACGATGGACCCCCAGTTGGTTTTGTAGGTTTCCATGACGCTGTCGATCATAGCTCCCCAATTTCCTCATGATGGCAACTGGGCCCACACACTTTTCAATTTGAATTTCCCTTCATTGAAGGGGCAAGGTTCAGTCTGCGGCTGTTCTGCCACCTAACCCCAATGGACACATATACTACATACTAAATGTTTGTATAAATAAAATAACAAGAAGGAACAAATACAAAGGTGAGAAGAAAGGCTTGTTTCCAGACACAAAAGAAGGAAGGGGATACACAATTGTGTTTGGTGCAACATATTTAAAACTAATACAAATTAAGATTATATAAAAACATATAAATATTATTAATACACGGGAAAGGACAAAATATAGTCAAGGGTTGGCAACATGTAAGGGGTAAAGTAAAGAATCGAAATAAGGGGACTTGTTTTTAGGAAGTTGGTTCAGAAGTGACAGCTACTATTTGCGAGTGCTGGAACACAGATATTGTTCATTTAACAATAGATTTTTGAGTTTGTCTTTGAAGTTGTTGCGATTACCTAATCTCAGTAGAAAAGTTGTTATGCTTCCCCGACAGGAGACTTGAACCAGCATGTAGCCTGACACTTTAGACCACACCACCACAGTGCAGGATAAACATTGGAAATAAACACTGACTTAACTGGCCTGATCTCCTGAGGACATATGTTTACAAAAATGTAAAAAAAAAATAGTTATTTAGCATCAATTTTTAATAAGCCAACTGCAGTAAATAAAGCAGGGCTGTTAAAGGTTCCTGAACCATATTTAAATTGATCCGGAAAAAAGATTTGTGGACCGAATTTAAATTCAGCCAGAAAATGGTCCCTGGACTGTATTTAAAGTGATCTGGAAAAAAGTTTCCTCGACCGAGTTCTTTATGGTCTAGACCCCATTTACACTTGCTGATTTTCTCTCCCGGATAGTAATTGGATTTATTTACAATTCCTGGAAATTAACAACTACAATTGTTGTTGATCCAGGAACCAATACATTCTAATCAGGCACGTATCTAGAAATACATTTCAAGGGGGGTCCAAACCAAGTGTGTTTAAATTCAAATAATTATAAGTATATTAAATTAATTTGAAATAATTATAATTAATGATGGTATTAATTAAAATATTTAAATTATTTAATATATTTTTATTTCATGAATAGGTAAAAAGACTCAACAGCATGAAATCATTATATAGCTAAGGTCGGAACAATTTGTAAAAAAACAATCTCCCTGGCAAGGAAATTAATGTCAAATAGATAAAGAATTGAATATCAAAAAAGGTTGTTCGATCCAGTTTACGAAAAGTAAATTTCCTGGTAATATTTTATGCATGTTATTGTAAGTAGGAACAGATGTTGCATAAATCTTCTTTGGTGCTGTCATTCAAAGTCGTATGATCCCAATATAACCCTTGCCTTCCAATTAGTTTAGAGGAAATAGCCCCCTCGATTAAACAACAAGTATATTTTCATTATTTATTTTTAGTTATTTTATTATTTAATTTTAGTACTTAGTAAATCTTTTGGGGGAGGGGGAGTCTGGATCTCCCCCTAAATAAGTTATTGATTCCAATGGGTTCCGTTACAGGCCCGGAACCTTTTTTCTCGCACAATTTTAATTCGGTCCAAGTTGCATATTGTTTCATTTCAATACGGAACTTGGACCCTATTTAAACTGATCCGGAAGAAAGGTTCCTGGACCGAACTGAAATACTTTCCAGATAACAAGTTCCAGAATCCATTTACCTTTGCTGTGCTGATTTTCTATCCTGGATGGGAATTGAATTTAATTACAATTCCTCGACCTTTAACAACCCTGAAATAAAGCTTACAGCTATACCCTGTCCTGGGAATCTGCAGAGCAAGGCTTGGCATAAAGGGAGAGAAGGGAGGGGGCAAAGCGAAGCAGCACGTGCGCTGCTTTTCTCTCTTCATGCACTCACTTACCCTCTTAACGCATTCATTGGTCGAGCCCCTTTGCATCACTATTTGCGCAGAGTCTTGTTTTTGTTTCCTTGCTCCAAAGATACTATGAACAGAGTATAGGCTAATTTCTAACTTGGGATTATTTCATGCTTTCTTGTCTCGAATGATTTGGTCAAGAATTTCAAATCACAGGACTAACTGCTCTACAGGTTACTGTCCTTGAGTCGTCATGTACATCAAATTTCCAAGATAACGAATATCTAAGGTACTCACGTTGTTGGTTCATCCAAGAACATGATTGGTGGATTGTTAATCAGTTCCAGAGCTATTGAAAGACGCTTCTTCTGCCCTCCAGACAAAAGGCCGTTCCTCGTCTTCCAGTGTTGCAGAAGGCCAAGAGTCTCTAATATTTCTTCGATCTAAAAGCAAAACATTTTGTATTAGTATTTTGGGGCCTTTTTAACCTGGCAGGATGCACACACTGCACTAGGACATATGGACGTGTACTGGGTAAAAAGATTCCCAGAAGAAAAATACTTCATAAGTACGAATTTCAATTGTTGATTAATGCAATTTTATTCGTTTTGAACATTTTCATTGAATCACACAATTGATAGAAAGGAGGGGAAAGGAAGAAAAATGTTGAAATACCAAATTGAAACGTATGAGCATGCATTGGGTAAAATGTACCCAGTGTGAGCGGAACTAAGGAACTAACTGACAGCCGATTCAAGGTCCTGACACTTGGAGGAGTTCACTGTATAGGTACTGAGAAGACTGGCCTCATACAATCATCGGAAGTGGTCAAAAAATATTTTTCAAAATTGGCTGGGCAATTTTTACCCATTTTTATCCTTACGGGTTAAAAATCTAATGACACTTCCGTGCCACATTAATTATATCACAGTGATGAGGCAGAATGGCAGATAGAGAAACACATATCCATGCTTTGCTAGTGAATCAAACTTTGTACCCCTGGATTTCAAGCAGGACTCTAAGAAAGACATTTCACCCTCATAGATGTGCATTTTAAAAGAATTTTCATACGCCTTCATGACGTGGTGCAAACCACAGGGAAGCACTTTACTTTACTTCATATGGATTCAAGGCATAGCTCCTGTTCTTTAATTTGAAATTACAGTCCCGTGCGAATTAATCGGAACACAGCAATTACATCCAGAAATTTACATTTATTGTCTTACAACATAGAATACTTCAAGTTTTTCAAACACATTTGTACATATATTCATTTTTCACATAAGGTACAAACATATAATCATTTCTAATAGTAAATAAGAATTGGGAGCACATACGTAATGCAATAGAATCAGCAGCTAAAGAAAGTATAGGATACCATAAACCGAGAAAAAGTAAGCCATGGTTTGATAATGAATGTCATAATCTAATAGAAATAAGAAATCAGGCTAGACTTAGGTGGTTAAATAACTCTCATGATACAAATCTAAACAATTATAATAGAATAAAGCGAGAAGTTAAACCGCATGTTTAGAAGTAAAAAAAGAGATTACTTGAAAAGCAAAATTAACGAAATTGAAACAAACAGCAAAAATAAAAATATCAGAGATTTATATAAAGGTGTAAATGAGTTTAGAAAGGGGTGGCAACCTAAAGTAAACTTGATAAAAAATAAAGATGGTGATTTTCTAGATGACCCAAGCGATATTCTACATAGATGGAAGAACTACTTTAATGACCTTTTAAATGTCCATGTAGGAGATAAATCAGAAGTAAATGAAGTACACACAGCAGAACCTTTAGTTCCAGAACCTAACTTGACTGAAGTTAAAGATGCTATTAAAAGGCTAAAGAATAACAAAGCACCTGGCATTGATTTAATAGCAGCTGAGTTAATTAAATATGGTGGAAATTCATTAATATGTCAAATTCATAAATTAATTTGTTTAATATGGAATAAAGAAGAAATCCCTCAACAGTGGAAAGAATCCATAATTGTTCCTGTGTTTAAAAAAGGTGATAAAATGAACTGCAATAATTACCGTGGAATTTCTCTACTCTCAACAACATACAAAATATTGTCTAACATTCTTTTAACAAGACTAACCCCATATGCTAATGAAATTATAGGTGATTATCAATGTGGATTTAAACGTAACAGATCAACTACAGATCAAATTTTTCACATCAGACAGACACTTGAAAAAAAGTGGGAATATAATCAAAATGTCCATCAGCTATTCATTGATTTCAAAAAAGCATATGACTCGGTCAAAAGAGATAAATTATATAATATATTAGTCGAGTTTGGAATACCTAAGAAGCTTGTTAGTATGATAAAAATATGTACCAGTGAAACAGAAAGTAAAATTTGTGTGGGTATTAATATGTCTGACAAATTTACAATTTATGATGGGTTAAAACAAGGAGATGCATTATCTCCATTGCTCTTTAATTTTGCCTTAGAATATGCTGTTAGGAAGGTAAAAGAAACTAAAGAAGGACTAAAATTAAATGGTGTGACTCAGTTGTTAGCATATGCAGATGATGTAGACTTACTGGGGGATGATGTGAATACAATTAAGAATAATGCTAAAATATTTTTCAAAACTGCTAAAGAGATAGGTTTGGAAGTTAACAAAGAGAAAACTAAATATATGCTTACAGGCCGAAACCAAGTGTTAGGTAATAATCAAAATCTAATTATTGATAACAACTCCTTTGAACCAGTTTCCAAATTCAAATACTTAGTAGTAATATTAACAAATGAAAATTATATTAAAGAGGATATAAAAAGTAGGCTTAATTCAATGCATGTTACTTCTCTCTTCATAAACTTTTGTCTTCTCGTTTAATATCTAAAAAACTAAAAGTTAAAATATACAAAACAGTAATTTTGCCTGTAGTATTATATGGATGTGAAACTTGGTCCCTTACATTGAAAGAGGAACATAAATTGAGAGTATTTGAAAATAAGATCCTTAGGAAAATATTTGGCCCTAAAAGGGATGAGGAGACAGGTGAGTGGAGAAGGTTACATAATTTAGAAGTACATAATTTGTATTCATGTCCAGATATTATTAGAATAATTAAATCAAGAAGACTTA
Organism: Lepisma saccharinum; assembly: GCF_977018435.1. Lineage (NCBI taxonomy): Eukaryota > Metazoa > Arthropoda > Insecta > Zygentoma > Lepismatidae > Lepisma > Lepisma saccharinum. Next base: position 5,866,135 of record NC_139244.1, on the reverse strand, counting down.
GGTGGGCAGGCCATGTGGCACGAATGGGAGAGGAAAGAGGAGTTTACAGGATTCTTGTTGGGAAACCTGATGGTAAGAGACCTGTAGGAAGGCCAAGACGAAGATGGAGGGACAACGTTGAGATGGACCTAAAGGAAATCGGTAGGGATGGAAAAGAGTATATAGATCTTGCTCAAGATAGGGACAGATGGAAGGCCTGTGTTGCTGCAGTCATGAACCTTCGGGTTTAAGAAGGCTAGAGAGTTAGTTAGTTAGTTAGTTAGTTAATATGTCCTCCTTTTTGTTTTATAACTTCCATTACAAGTTTTGGCATAGATTCTACAAGCTTTGAACATATTGCATTAAGTTCATTGTCATGGAACCAAACAAGAACAAGAGACTCAATCACTGCTTGCTTTGTGGAACAGTTCAGTTTTGATATTCATCGTTTGCAAAGAGCCCACAAATTCTCGATTGGATTTAGATCTGGGAGTTCCCTGGCCACTTTAACACTCGAATATTGTTCTCACCCATAAAATTCTGAACTTTTTTGGCAGTGTGACAAGATGCCCAATCTTGCTGGAAAATGCCGTCACCATTTGGAAACTTCTCCTGGAGCACTGGAATAATTTTCCTTCTCAGAACATGTATGTTGTCAGCATTCATCATACGATCAATTGGCACTAATGATCCTGGTCCTTCATGGGTGAAGAATCCCCAAAACATCTTCTTGTCAGGGTGTTTTATGGTCTGTTGCAGATGTGCTGACCTCTGTCCCTGGACCTCAAAATGTGTTTCATCTGAGAACACAACTTTCTTCCAGAAAAAGAGAGAGAGAGAGAGAGAGAGAGAGAGAGAGCGAGCATCAAATTAAGTAGAAAACACACAAAAACCGGCAATCGATGTTGTGCGTGCAAACTGTCGATTTGTAACTAAACGTTTGCCGTACCACTTGCAGCTGAAGAACGTTTTATCTTCGATCACATCAGGAAGATGCTGCAAATTGGGATTTCCCATGCACATAATCTCAGTTCGAAAACTTCGCTCCCTGTCAAGCTGCATTCCTTTGTTCCCCCAAATGTCTACTCAACTTCCAGTTTCATTGAACTTGCTAGCTGTAGCAGCGATAAGATTAGTCTGTTCCCGCACATCAAGGGAAACAATGGTGGCATTTGTGTTCAGTCATGAATGAATTTTGTTTATCATCATGTGATTTTCAACATGTGTTTGTGTATGTGCAGTAAAAGGTAAAAAAAAAGGTAAAGTGTTCCCCTGTGCTTAGCACCATGCCATGACGTATAGGGGGTGTGGGGGTAACGCCCCACACTTTCTTGATCTGGTCATGAGTGGGGGTGATGTGATCAGCATCATGCCCCTGACCGCCTTTACCACCCAGGGTTTCTCCCAGGTACCCATGTTATTCGATGCTGGGTGGGCGCCGGGGCCGCTTCCAACGTTAGAAAAGTTCCCGGATTTGAACCGGCCGGGGATCAAACCCGGGACCTTGAGCATGGTAGTCAGATGCGTTACCGAGTGAGCCACAACGACCGCTAGTGATTATTTTATTTGTTGTACAGCAATGATATATTTAAATTCATACAATGAATAAATCACTTGAGATATGAAATTTAGAAATGAAGTGATTTTGTGTTGATGTTTTCTTTTTGGTTGAACAGCTAAGTACTTGTGTATGAGTACAGTATATAAAAATGAAGTAGTTTATCAATTTATAGCTCTCTTGTATGTTGTGTCCTCTCATGGTGAAAAAGTGTGTGCCAATTTTTTTTTCCACCGCTGATCTAACATTTTATTTACCGCTCTCCTCAGTTTTTATTTACCATAAATTTGTCTCCCTAGTGATAGAATATGAAAATATACTGCTTCCTATATTTTACACTAAATTTTTACTTTGTTATTGTCTTCGAATATTAACCACCAACTTTTTTCTGCTACTAACAATATAAATAATTAGCTTTCTGCTTTTTTGTTGCCAATTTCCTGGGGGATACAATTGATCTGTTTGACCCCTTTCCCAATGCCCGCACCCAATGTAAAATCCCAACTCACCAACGCAGTTTTGTTCGTCATGGACATGCTCTGTCCCAGCTTGAGATTGGCTGCTGCCATCATGGCCTCCTTCACCGTGAGCAGTTGGCGCACCTCGTCGTCCTGCATGATGTAGCAGGACTGCTTCTTGAATTTCTCTAGGTCCCTCTTCTCCCCGTTCACAAGAATTTCGCCTCCGGTTCCCTGCACGCTGAAACGAAACAGATCAGCCTTCGTCAGCAAAGCAGAGAAACTGAATGATTCAATTTCAGCAATTAGATCCAGGGAACATTTTACTTTGTTTTTGTGTACACTTCTCTCCTCATTTTGATGTAAGCATGTAAAACGAAACAGAAGCTACTGTCAGCATTACGGAATCAATTTACAAGTTAAAACTCCTCAAAATTCAAGGAAACTATTATACTGATTTATCTACACACCCCTAACACCCCCAAAATTTCCTCAACATCCCCCTAATTTGTTTCTCAAAGGCCCAATTTATCGTCATTTTAACTAAATTTATACTCACAAGCTCCAGATGGAATATTCTGGACAAACTCATGAATTATTACTATTTCTTTTGCAGTTGTCAGAAAATGAATACTACCTATATTTACCTATGTAAAAATAAATTTTATTTTTTTAAATGTTAAATATTTCATATTGTCCACATACTCACATTCATAATAGAACAACTAACAAAAAGACTGTAGTGAATAATATTCTTAATACTCATGTTTCAGTACATTACACATGTGTATTTATTGTTACAAACCGAACAAAATGTCAGTCAATAAAGTTTATTTTATTGTTACTTATACGAAACAGTTCAAGAGTTACAGATAACTAGGGAGCAGAAGTTGATGACTTAAAAAATATAGGTATATGACCTATGGAATGTCCTAAAAAATGGAAAAAAATGACGTAAAAATGCAAAAAAATTACCATTAAATGTAATAGTTTCAGGTTAAAAATTGAAATGAAAAGGAAATTAAACAAAATGCAATCTTGCTTTCAAAAAAACAAAAGCACCAAATGATACCACTTGCACATTCAATTAAAATATGCGACGAGGATTTCCAATGGAAACAATTTAATGAAAAAGCCGTATACACTGAATGAATTGGTGTAAAATGCATTAATTTCCTGCATCTTTGCCTGGTGATGTAGTATGGTGTGTTTCTGTGGCACTGTAAAGAAAAAGAAATTATCACGATCCACGTAAGACAATTTTTGTTTAAATTGTATAAAAAAATAGGGAAACCAAAATCAGGGACGCGTCCGGGAAAGGGTTCATAGACACGCCCGCCCCCCCCAGGAAAAAGTACGTCGGAAAAGTAATTTTTAACATCAGAAATTGTATGAAATATCTCACATACAAGCGCTTTCTAAATATAAATTGCATTCCTGCGATATATATATATATATATAGGCCTATGTTCACCTTGGTGAAAAGACTCAAGAATATTATCAAAATGAAAGAAGTGATAAAACATGACAAAACAATACACCGAATATTGCAAAAAATGATGGAAAAATGCCGAAAATCGAGGAAAATTACCTAAAATGTGAAAATTGGCAAAAAATGCACTTTAAAATAACCTTTTTTGGGTTCTAGACTAAGTGTAATATTGTGTAAATTTATAGGGCATCGTGTCGGAGATGTCAGAAAAAAGATGACATTTCATCAACTTCCGCTACCTACAGATATTGTCAAAGGCAATATTTGTAAAAAGTATCCAAACTTTCATGTAACAAAAGAAGTGAAATAATTCTTGAAACTTTCCTGGCAGTGATTGATGAGGTTTTTTTGGGATATCAACCAGGTGATTTCAATCCTTGAAGATGAGAGTGACATTAGCTCTCAAAAGACTATCCAGAAATCACCTGGTTGATATCCCAAGAAAACCTCTTCATCAAAAGAAATGAAAGTGACTTGCTCTATCATGTAACAATTTAATAGAAGCAAATTCAATGTAAATGTTTAGTTTGTCCTCAATTGTATAATCTATTATGATTTTTTTAAAAGTAACATGATGTGTTATTCTGCTTATAACTCTTATGCAGACTTGTGTAAAATGTGTTGGAATGTTGTGTACTGAAGGTTACGTTACATTCTACAATTTGTGTTTCTTGGTAGTGGACGCATTTCTTTAAAATTTGCTCTCTGAAAATATACTGTAAACTAAAGTAGTGAAATAGGTGCAATGATCCGAAATGTACTCGACACCACCCAATACTATTCTGGTGAATGTTTTGGTGTTGGCTGTGACAAGTGCAGTCAGTGGCATGTCCAATTTTGTCCAGTCCTGCCTAAGAATAGCACAAAAGCATAATTTATGATTATTTTAGTGTCTTCCCGCCCCGAGGTTGGTAATTTTGTACATTATTCCATTATTAGATTTTGTGCATTTACTCTGCAATGCAAATAGGAACTGTGATGTAATGCCAATGAGACACAAGACAAACATTGCATGGCAATGTCTTGGTGAAGCATGATTCCATGTTCCTTCAAGAAGTTCCTGTTTAAGTCAACACCACAGCATGAACGAGGATGTTACATAATGTTTGTTTCCAGGAAGTTGATTGGCTAAGGTAGCATTAGGTTACTGTAAATTGCTTTCAAGCTATCTGTGCCTTAGGTACCATGTTGATAACACTATAATGAATAAGGTTAGATGTGACATGTAACAACCTCGGGGAATAAGAAATAGTTACAGATGGTTGTTACTAGATGAAAGGTAGGGTTGTAATAAATATATGTAGGTTTCAAGGTTGCCTGTAGAATTTTTTCCCTTGGGGGGAGGGGGCAACACTGTTTAAAGTAGGCGATGCTATCCCCTAGTGAAGAAAACTCTCATAAAGCATCCCCCACTGGAATAATTTATGTAGGCATTTCCTCCATATTAATCCATACAAGCATCGCTCCACTTTCCTCGAAGTAGGCAAAGCACCTCTCCTCAAGCTAGGAATTTACACTTTGAGCATAAGGGGGTAAAACAAGATTACATATCTTCCTCTTCATTCATAAAAACTAGTATTTTTACCGTTTATGATTATTTTTCAACAATTGATAAAATTGGAATTGAATTTAAAAATACCTTTGCATTGTTCTCAAGTTGAGGCTTGAGTCCACTATTTAAATAGAAACTGGATTTGACTCCCTTCCTTTCCATAAACATCTATCACTGTGTTGATTAATATATTTTTTTTTCCATGATGAACAGAGACCATTTATTCTGTTGTCTTTCATGGCACCCCTTATCCATTATTTTCATGCTACAGTGTCACCATTTGAATTACATGAAGTTTTTCTCAGAGGGAGGGACAAGTGCCCATCTGGTCCCCCTCTGCAGGCACCCTTGATAGGCTCATAATAAGATGAAGTAAAGTAGTTCTCGTAACAGCACAACATTTCGGTAAGCTAATGAGGCTCTGGCGCCTAGAACCACAACCAATACAAACCACTGTGGGTTTGTGTTATCCTGTATCCCGTCCATGTGTGTGCATGGGCATTGCAATGGGGGTGGGAAGGTATCGAACTTAGGCATTTAAATACTGAACTGTATTTCAGGTAATTACAATTCTAGTGCAACAGCAGGTGTTGCAGGCCCGTAGCTAGAGGGGGGCAACTGCCCCCCCTGAGAGCCTGCTTTGCCCCCCCTGTGAAAAATACAGAACACATTCCTACCTGGAATTCTCACAAAGCTTTACAATTATATCATGTGTTACTCTAACAACATAACAAAGACACTTATTGATTTTGTGATTTATTAGGGTGTATGGGATTCCGTATAATGTCGTATCAGAATTGGGGAAAAAATTCCCTTCCAAATTCAGACTTCGGATAATGATTTCGCAATTTTCAGTATCTAGAACAGTTGTGACATTTTGAGTAGTCTTGTATTAAAGGTAACCTAATGTGTTCGGATGTTCTTCTTGAATGTGTTGCCCTGAACTTGGAACTGCTTACATTTTTATTTCCAAAGTCTACCTTTTGGTAATAGTGATTCATGTGGTAGAGAGAGGGAGTGGATATTTGATTTTTGTTACTTAGCGTTGCTTTTCTGCCTCATCTAGCTTATCGCAACAATGAGTGATGACGTGAAATTGATGAAGAGACACTCATATACAGTGCCGCAACTACAGGGGGCAGGGGGGCATTGTCCCCTCCCCCCGACATTGGACGGAAGTCCATTCAAGGGGAAACAAACATTGAAGTAAAAAAACAAGACTAGGAGAATCTAAGAATAGCAGGACAATTGGATACTCATGATGGAATTAGTTTTTACGTGTTCCTTGCATTTTTCTTTCAAATTTTATACAAATTAAAATACATTTCGTAAAATTTTCTTGCTCGCTTCGCTCGCAATGTCTGCTTTTCTTATAGAACAAGTTCAGAGCCATAAATAGCTGTGGGGCGACGGGAGTCGGCCCTGGCAGCCAAACGATACATATGAAAAAAAAGAAATCTTAAAGAGAATACCATGGCGCCCCCGCCCTATTAAAACAATTTCTTTCTATGAAACTTAATATGAAATATTAATGATGACACTGTAATCCAAGAAGTCATTGATCAATCGAGGGATTCCTATTTGTTTGTCAGGTGTCAAAACGTGTATTTCAAATAGCAATATAATACTGAACAATTCACACAATATTTTGCAAAATGGTTAACGTAACCAGTAGGCACACATTGTCTGTAGTGATGCAAGAGTCTCCCCTTTGAAGGAAATAGAGTCCGTGGTGAACTAAGGGACCCATGTTTTAATGTTTTAGCAAGTACAAAAATGTATTACAAATTTTTACAGAATTCATCAAAGTGTAGATAATATGTAACAATTATTATTTAATTAATTCGATTCTTCTTGCATAACACAACACAATGGTGTTGTTGGATTCTCGTTAGATTCCTTTGTGCGTAAAGATCTTGCATACTGGAAACTAGAGGAAATCATTATGAAGCATGATTTATAAAGGGCTCCCTTAATCAGTTCTGCAGAGAGGCCCAAAGCTGTTGGTACATATTAATCATCTATTAACATTATCGACCTGTAAATATCAAGTAGATACAGTCCCTATTAGCCTATTTATGTTAAACTTTATATTCTTTGGCAATCTGGAAAAGTCATTATCGTAATATTGCTACTTGATGTTGCTCGAAGTTTTTTTTTGTTCGTTGCAGTTTCAAGATATCATCCCTTTTCTGTTACTATCTCTTTTGGGGGAGGGGGCAAGTGCTTCTATGTACCCTGCCAATGCGACACAATATATTAAAAATTTGCCCCCTCTAGGATTGACTTCGCCCCCCATACAAGGAATTCCTGGCTACGGGCCTGAGGTGTTGGTTCTAGTGTTTCGAAGTAACTAGTTACAAGTAACACTTACTTTTTTGAGGAATTCTAACTGTAACTTAGTTCAGGCCCCCCTGGAACTGCCATCAGCCCCCCTGGCATTGCCTTCAGCCCCCTTGACATTAGGCAAAACTATTTTCTGTAATTTGTTTGCAGTGAAGAGTAAAAATGTAGACAGCAGATATTAATCTGCTCACAACTTTGGTGAAGGATAAATTCACAGAACATGAACAACAGCTAACACATTTCTTCATCTTATTTGTAAGAAGTATAAGTAGCGGCAAGTATTTAGAAGATTCTCTTCTCTAGACTCTAGAAGGTTCTTTCACAGGGCAGCTTCTTTATCTGTACTTTCGCTGCCCCTGTTGCGACCTCTCACTTAGACAGAAATCTGTGACTTTGATGACATCATGCAAATTTCCTCCACATGTGTCAAAGGTAAACAGCTCCCAAGTTTTTGGAACGAAGGGGAGTTTCATTGCTTGCACTTGGGGTGGAATGTACTGTAGGCACTATGATTGAATATTGTGCATTTTCTTTTGTGTGGTATAAATATCTGTATCATCAAAAATAGTATGGAGCGTGCAGTAAGGGATGATGTCAGTAGCAGTCAACACTTAAAAAAAACAATGTTTTAAAAGATATAGAAAAAATGTAGTATTTGTATGATATTTCTAAATCTCGTATAACTTAATTCCCCCCCCCCCCACATAATTTACCTTCATTTAATACTGTTAAACTTTTGAAAATTGGACTTGGTTTGAGTCATTCCATGTCAAATCAACCAATTTTAAAATAATTGGTTGCATGTCCATTTTAGAAAAATAATCATCTTTAGTACATACGTTTCTACATGTTTCTAGATAAAAAAAAGTAAAGTGTTCCCCTGTGCATAGCACCACGCCATGAAGGCGTATAGGGGGTGTGGGGGTAACGCCCCACACTTTCTTGATCCGGTCGTGAGTGGGGGTGATGTGATCAGCATCACGCCCCTGACCGCCTTTACCCCCCAGGGTTTCCCCCAAGTACCCATGTTATTCGACGCTGGGTAGGCGCCGGAGCCGCTTCCACCGTTAGAAAAGTTCCCGGATTTGAACCGGCCGGGGATCGAACCCGGGACCTTTAGCATGGTAGTCAGACGCGTTACCGACTGAGCCACCGCGGCCACCTATCTATCTAGATATCAAAACCAATGTTGAAAAAAAATTATTGTATTTTGTTCTCCTGGGGCAGCCATTTTTCCAACATGGCGCATGGCTTTTTTTGCTCATGTAGCATTTTTCAGAAACCTTAATATCTCAAAAACCAGTAGAGCTCGAGTCCTGAAACAAAATTAATTTTGTAGCTAATGAAGTATACTTCCTATGATATTCAAGTATGTTTTGCTTAAAATTGTATCGTAAGTACGAAATTGGGGTAACAATAGTTAAAAAAAATTGGATTTTTAAAGCCCACCTCGTCTTTCATAAATGCATATACATTATTTACAATTTCTCGCCCTTGGCTGTGGATTAGTTTCCGTCCATCGGGTTTACTTGCTTTCTCTGAACTGCAAGCTTCCTTATAGCAAGTACACTGCACATAAAATTACACACAAAACGAACACACACTTTAAATGAAGACAAGGAAGTCGATCACGTTGTTTCTTCGTGCTCACACAACATTTATGACGTTCGGCAACCCTGTCTGTGTGCACGATAAGGGAAGTTCGCGCATGCGCTTGCCGCGTTTCCGACCCAGCACACAGGTGGGAGAGTTTCTTGTCTCACCTCTTGTACTGTACAATGAATTTTTATTCAAGCAAAACTCTTTGCTCTATCATTGTTTCTATTTGTTTTATTTGAAATAATGATCATTGATTGTGTGGAATTTGCTTGCAAGAAAAATTTCAGCAGAAAGTAAATGTAAAAGTAACTTGCTGTTACTTTTAAAAAGTAACTTTCAGACCACTGGTTACTTCAACTACAAGACTATAAAACACAGAAACCAGGTCTAAACTTCTACCACTTTATCCATGAAAAAGATATAGGCCATTCCCTGACACCCGCTACGAGACTCGGCGGCAAACGGCCCGGCGTCAGCGCTGTCTTTCCCGGTGAACGGGGTCCGTGACGGTCGCACGCTACAGTCTGTTTTTTTCGCTCTCTCTCCTTTTCTGTTGACGTTGCAGACTGACGCCAGTATAAGCCTCCCTCGGAAGTTGTGTTGTGTCGTGTCCGTGTGTTGAAGATTGTGGCTTAATATGGCACCACAAAAGTTTACATTACAACAAAGGATTTATCTTGTCGAGTGTTACTTCGGAAAGAGCAATTGTGGACGACGTTTTGCAACGAAATTTCCTGGTGTTCCCGTTCCACATAGGACCACTATATTAAACCTCGTAAAATAGTTTAGAGTAACAGGGTCAGTTCTGAATAAAAGTGGAAAGAAAAACCCACGTGTACTTACTGAGAAAAAAACTCGATGAGATAGGACAAAGGTTAGAACAGTCTCATCGGAAATCTATCCGCCGCCTCTCACAAGAAACGGGTGTTTCAAAATCCCTCTAGGTCCCCTGACATGTCAGCCTGCCATTTTTATTTATGGGGAAATCTAAAAAATGAAATATACAAAGACAATCCGCACACCATCCGTGAGTTAAAAGAGAGTATTTATTGTACGCGAAATAGGGAGAATTACGGTAGACGAACTTGCAAATGCCAATTTCCTTCGGAGATGCCAGGAATGTGTTGCACCAGAGGAAAGACAAGCGCTGACGCCGGGCCGCTTGCCGCCGAGTCTCGTAGCGAATGTCAGGGAATGCTCTGTAGTTTGATAAGAGAGTTTATCAAATTCCATAAGCTTAGTGAATAAAATTTCCCCACGATCTGGGAAATGTGCCTTTGATTTAGGTGGGGTGAATTCAAATCTACAAATGTTGGGCCCCTGCAAAACATTATCTACGTCTATATGAGCTTGTGTGTTCGACATAAAATACACACACATGTGAAAGGAACGTCAAAGCTTTGCTGTTTTTCAGTTTCTTCAGTAGCCACCAGGCCCATAGCCAGAATTTTATTTCGGGGGGGGGGGGATCATCCGTTATCAGCAGCCTCGAAGATGAATTTCTCAACATATTACAACTTACGTATTATACTGCTAAGGAAGTAAATTAATTACTACGTAATCGCCACTTAATCGCTCAAACAACAAGCGACTTGAACGAATGCAGTCTATAAAAAAGCATTCACTGCACATGTGCGACAAGCAGACCGAGGCAACGCGTGCAGCTTGTCGTGCCGCTCGGATACGAAAGGTTGCATTCATTTCTGAAGGTTCGTTTCCAAGTTACACGTGCCGCTTGGCACTTCGGTCTGAAAGCTCCGTAAAGCTAACGTTCTCTGCCACCACCTGTTACGTCAGCATGATTTCCCCCTCTTCAGACAAAGCCGTAAGTGGCGGGTCATTAGATAACATTGTTTGCCCTCGGTGCCTTCAAGTGGCAGTCGCATTCCGAGGTGACGCGTGAACGTCGTTGCGAAATCAGCTGCTGGGTGTTCGAACACTTTTCCATTTCCCGAATTGCAAGGAAGGAATTGTCACCAAGGTTGCGTGGACAGTTAGTTGGAACTTTAGTGCTCGTGTTCGAATTCCCAATCACCGAAATGTGTCCCTCAGGCGGGATTAACCTGAGCGAATTTACAAAACCCACGTGGAAATCGCAACTGTGGGCGTGGTTAATTGTAATAGCCAATTGCAACGGTTCTTCAGCTGAGTTCTTTCTATTTCGGTTATTTTACGTCGCCTTTTTTACTTATTGGGTTAATCGCAACTATGATGATAAATGATGTTACAAACACAATGATATATATACTGGGTACATGTCGATGACGAGGGGCTAGGGACAGCATTAGCACCATGGGAAATACATGCTAACAGCACCAAACCTGGCCTGCCTAACCTATCCACGTAGGCATATAATAGCATAATTAAGAATGTAAATAGGTTTAACAAGTTATATATTGTTTATTTAAGCTATTGTATGCATACGTGAATAGACCAGGTTGTAGGATGGATTTGAGGGGCATGCCATGAATAAAAACGGACTTCAGTTTTACGTGAAACGAAATATTTATTTCTGTAAAGCGATAGAGAGGACGCAGCACACAGGTGCCCTTAGGGTCTGAAAATATGTCCAGAAAATCGACAAGATTCTTACTCACATCCAAAGTGTCATACGTACGTTCATGACTACCCTCCAAAGCGCATAAAGTATATTCTGACTGAGAGTTTGGACATTTCGTAACGTCTGTCTCGATTTCAAGGCAACAAGTAACCTTGAAACTTGAAACTGAATGACACGAAGAAATGAAAACGTGGGTTTTCCCTCCAGACGTATAAGAAATATACTTCCGGAAATGCATACGTACCAGAAACCGGCCAGGACGTTGAGAAGCGTGCTCTTTCCGGCTCCAGATGGCCCCATAATGGCCGTCAGTTCGCCAGACTTGAATCTCCCGCTCACATCGTGGAGAATTTCCTTCTTCTCTGAAACGATAACAAAAGGTCTGTAAGAAACTGGCACGCAAATTCAGAGAGCATACAAGATGATAACTATGCATTTATACCGAATGATCTTAAGGTTTCATTCTCCTGGAAAAGCCGTGGAATAGTAAGCAGTTGTTTTCCAACCAGTGACGGCCCCAGACACAATGAGTGTCGAGGCAGAACGGGTGGGAATATATTCTTGCGGGTTAAGTCACATTCAGTTTACTACATCTAAATAAATGGTGTCCCAATAAAAGCGACGGATTTTAAGAAAATACTGTATATTTACAAAATGACAACAATTTTTGCATCATTACAACGGGTAAATGTTCGATTTAAGAATGAAAGATGACATCCGGCAAATGTCCCCCGACAAGATCGAGAGCGCGGTGTTTTAATGTCTGCTGTCGAAGCTGTTTCCTCAAATTTTTTGATCAACTTTCTTGTAATGATTTTTCTCTATCAAAACTCGTTGTTCCTTTGTGTAACGCCCCGTGTCAACTTATAAGCTGCAACAATCGCTGATAAAGGAACTTGTAAGAACAGTGTTGCCAACCCAACCACAAGACATGTTGCGAAAATCAAACTTGGCATTCTTAAATCTGAACATTTACCCGTTGTAATGATGTAAAAATACTTGTCATCCTTTTTTTTTAAAAAAAAAAAAAGTATTCTATTAAGCATATTAAATCCGTCGCTTTAGTTGGGACACCCTATACAATAGCAAAAACACACTTGGAGTAAAAGAACATTTACTTATGTACTTTTTCTTGTTTGCTGAGAGCACTGTGGTAAGCTGCGGTGGAGTGGTTAGCACAACGTGATACGACGCCACGGGTCCCGGGTTCGAATCCCGGCCTAGGTGTGGGTGTACCCAAGTAAGCAAAAGTGGTTGGCCCAACGCAAAAACATACCGTTGGACAACGGTAATTTTGGCCGTGGTTTCTATGTTGACCCAACGTGTGGTTTCTATGTTGGCCCAACGTGTGGTGTCTATGTTGGCCCAACGTATGGTTTTACTACGTTGGCCCAACGTATGGTTTTATTACGTTGGCCCAACGTACTGAAAACTAAAGAATGGATAGGTTTGTTTTCTGATATCTACATAATCTATTGTGAGGCTAAATGTAAACAATAGTTCAAGTTATTTATGAAAATTTAAAAAAAATACACAGCACTTTCTCAGTCACATGGTATCATTGTTTTCAAGGCACCATACCTTCAAGTGGTAGCACAAAAACCTTCTAGAGTTTACTAATTTTTTCCACCTTTCATGGAATTTAGTCTGCACATAACATTGCTTAACCACCTTCACAACAATACCTGTAAAAATGTTCTTGTTCTACTACAGCAAAAGACAGAAATAGCAATTCCCAACATGTCTTTCATCCATGGCGGCTGACAAAGGACTGGTGAGTGACTGCAAGTTAAAAATAGCTTCTACTTTCATCAAAAATATATTATATTTCCAGTATGTGCTGTGACTGAAAAATTCGAAAAGAAATACACTGTTACATGTCACTTATTGTACACTCTAGAATTTTCAGCATTCTCATGAAAGTTGTCTTAGCATTAAAAAAAAGTTGTTTATAATACTGATTTTGACTCACGTTTCCACGGTTGGGCAAACATTGGCAACCACATTGGCCCAACGTAAGACCGACATCACTTTGCCAATCTTTCCCACGTAAAAACTGACGTTGGCCCAACGGTGGTGGTTACTTGGGTCCTTTCTGAATGCCACTTCATATCATCATCTATTCTCGCGATTAGCCAAAAAGTGGAAGCAGAAAAGCGACGATAAATAACAAAGAACAAACAATGAAACGAAAATGAAATCAATAGTTAGTGTTGCCCACGAGACGAGACTTTGGCCTGTCTCGTCTCGTGGAAATGCTGTGAAATGCTGTCTCGTCTCGAATTTTTAAAAGCCTGTCCCGTCTCGTCCCGTGGGCAACACTATCAATAGTCGACAGGACGTGGGCGTTTTGCCCTCTTCCCCCCTCCCTGTCGTCACTGAAATGCGTACTGGCTTTCCACATATTTGTCATCACCAGACCTCAGGTTTTAGGTTGTTAACCTATCTTTTCCTTTAGAAGTATGTAAGAAATAATAAGTTACGTCAGCATCTCGTTAAAAAATGCAAGAACTGATGAAGTTTTTAGTGCCCAAAACCTATTTTGCTTGTTAGAACCTATTTTAGGTTTATGCGCCTAAATCAAGCCCTTTTTTTAGGTTTTATATATTTTTAAAGGTTTTAGAGGATTTGTATGTCACACAGGCATTTGCTTTGTTTGGTAACGAAAAAATTCAATGCCGAACGTGTTTGAAACGTACTCTCTGTCGATTTCCCTTCCTCCCAGTGATTGGCGATTTTTCAAAGCTCGAAACAAAGCAACATGTCTGGTGCCACTGTTACCTGTACGATCCAAAGTGGTCTGATCTGTGTGGTCTTGCTCACTTTCGCGTCACTTCGGTGCTTTGTGGCATTCACGCCTTGGAAACTTACATTTCAGCATTGAAGTTTGCACCACTGACTTGTTGAAAGATTATTTTCAGCATACAAGATGATCCTCACAGACAAAATTGCGGAGTTTGACTGTGGATAACATGAAAAAAGACTGTTGCCTAACTATACGGCGAAGAGTGGATTTTAATAGCAAATTTCCAAAGGTAAGTTCTGCCACTGCCGTAGTGTTAGGCAACACACATAACGTTATGAAATATAGTGTGTATTTCAGGATATACGTAGATGTCCGATTTTCATTGCCGGTGACTGTACCTAATCAGTATTTTTCACGAATTTTGAACTATTTTAAGATTTTTTGAAGCTGACTTTGAGCCTGACTTAAGATTTTTAGGACCTATTCCAGACTTTTTGATTTAGCAGTTAACACACTCTTTTTCCCCCAAGTAACATGAAATACTTTACAAAGAACCGGGCCTTGTAATCAAGGGGTCCCGGGTTCGATACCCGGTGGAGGCACAAGTGGTTCGGATCCCACTTTAAACTGTAGGTCCAGTCCCGATTAGCCTTACTGTGCATAAAGTGGACTTAAAACACCAAATCAAATCAACAAAGAACCGGGTCTGTAACTACTACAGTGTATTTAAAGGTAAAAATGTAGTTCCCGGTGCACATTGTTACATGTAAACTGCGTTGTAAAATTTGTGCAAGTTATTGAAACTTGGGAGAGGCATGTTGTGCACGAGAAAACTGAGAAATAATATGCACTGACCTCAAACTGTATACGCTAGAATTTCCAGCCTGAATAAAGCGAATACCTAAACACTAGAGAAATTCTTCTCAACCTTCGTGAAACCATGTCACGGTATTTTTTTTTTTTTAAGTCAATGCCCTTAGCCGAAGAATTTTCCTCGTAAATCTTTACAGTATTGAAGATTTTATGCATGAACTAACATGTACCTAAATTTAATATTGATAAATAAATTCTAGCATAATCATAAGAGTAATAATAGTTTGATTACGTGTGTAGGATTGTTGACAAATATAAAAATATCGAAGACAAAGTGGTAACCTCGTCTCCTTGTAATTAAGTGATCCCGGGTTCGATAACCGGGGAGGCACCGGGCAGATCTGGTTCTGATTAGTCTATTTGTGCATAAAATGAACTTAAAAAACGAAAACTCACAACTCAAATATCATATTGGGAATATGATGATAGTTAACAACAACTTTCAGCATAACATTTCAGTGTTCAACATAGGCGCCGACTCCATGGGGCTTGGGGGGGCTTGAGCCCCCCAATGTTAACTGTGTGGGGGCAGAGCCCCCCCCATAATTTTGCATAAGGATCTAATGTATTATTGTGTTATCTTGTAAAGTTTACTCTGCATTGTACCACATGAACTTAACTTTCAATACACATTTGAAATGTTCTAGACCATCAACTTTGGGGGGCTAGGGGTGGGATATGACCGGAGACAGCAAAACACATGACTTTTTACTATATACTTAGTATATAATTATTATATACTATTATATATTAATCAGAGACATAATGAATTTAGCCAACGGCTTGTTAAAAACTGTTAGGGAATCCCCTAAAAGAATGCAAATATTTAGGAATATTATTGATGTAAACGAGAAGACTGGCCATACTGGACTGCGACCACTTTGCCCTCAACGGTGGACGTTGAGAGCCTTCAGGATCCAACAGATCTTAAAGAACTATGAAAATCTTCTCAATTTTTTTGAGAAATTTTCTGTGCTGGATACCTGGAGACAATGCTTCACTTCAAGACATTTTTCTTTCTCTTCCTCTACTGCCATGTGATGGGTTCAATAGAAGAGGTAAACTGTAAGATTCAGTCTCCACGGATTGGTGCTACAGAAGTGGAATCAAAACTAAAATACTTGACTGACATCTTTCAAGAAAACCGAATGGGTTTTGAGCAGTTCTGCCACAAATGCATAGAGTGCGAACCCAGCCTCGTTGATGAGCCAGAATTGCCCCGGCAACGTCACGTCTCTAATATACTTGAAAATCTTGATGCTGCCAAACCTCACAAGTTCTACACTCCAAAAGAGTATTATAAATCAATATACACTGACGTGTGTGACACAGTAAAATCATGTGTTAAACAAATACATGAATCTACAGGACTACAGAAAGTAACCGCCGTAGAGAAAGAATGCATCTCAGCTGTGAACAGTTGCACAACAAACTTTGAGCAAACGCGAGAATTCTATCGCCAAGATTTGGATGCCGCTAGGCTCTCCTTACACCTGTCCATGCTTGGTGATATCGCCAAACAGAAGAAAGTGGTTCTAACTACCATTCGTGACATAAGGAAGTTTCCTTTGGAAACTAGCACCCTCCAGGAGCTTCTGCCTGAAGTTGCAAGATTCATGATGCTCCTCCGCACTGTGCCAGTGACGACACCCACAACCGAAAGGTCATTCAGTGCTCTTCGCCGACTGAAGACATATTTGAGATCTACAATGGGGCAGAAGAGACTAAGCAGCCTAGTGGTACTCAACATACATCAAACTGTGCTTGATAATTTGGACCTGAGACCGCTCGTTAATGAATTTATATATATATATATATATATATATATATATATATATATATATATAAAAGTGCGTACAGCAACTTTTGCTTTATTTTGAAATCATGTTCATATGTTTTTGTTCTGTATGTCACTTTATATCTTAGTGTACATGCTATGTGTTTTTTATTATTGCAAATTAAATTTAAAAAGTAAAATATTGTAGCAAGAACAAAAATGTAAAACTATTTTCCTGCGATTTGTGTTAGCATTTATATAAATAATTAAATAAAACAGTTAAATATTGAAAATAATCGTTATTTTTATTGGTACGTCAACACTAAGGTTATTTGCCCCGTCACATGTCCTTTCTTTGCAGGTCTGTCGTGGACATTAAAACACACCCATGCCCTTGCCAAAACTCGAACCCGAGACCTCAGGATCAAAGCGAGTTGAGTCGACCACCCAACACGCTCGGCTACCGAGGCAGGCATAAAACTGTTAGGTTGGCCTCTTAATATAAATACATACTTTTAAATAAGAATGTTAATTGTTATCTAAAAAACAAATGAGCAGACACGAAAGACATAAAGAGACTTTGAAACATTTTCTAAACGTTTCTCATGTTAGATTTCATTTGCATGAGGAATATAATAGCTGCTTAAAAACTGCTATAGAAGACGTAATTGTTATTTTTTAAAAATGGGAGGGAGTGAGTGATTCATTCATTTATTTCAGTGATCAGAGCCCCCCCAATAATTTTGACAAGTCGGCGCCCCTGGTGTTCAGTATAGTTGATACGAGGGCATGGTATCGGGTCGCAGCCTGGCGGTTCAGAAACAATGCACTAGAGTATTTTACCATGTTGACTAATATATTTTGGACTAAAGTGCCTCCATGAGCTGACTTTTTCAAATAAAAGCAGTCAGGTAAATGGCCAAAACACGGCCTCTTTTCACGATGTTGAAGGCAAATTACAGCCGATAGATAACTGCATCAAAAATCTTGATAAAGCGAAATGAACGTTGTGTTTAAATCTTAAAACATTGTACATATCTTACTTTATTATATCAACAAATTAGAAGATCAAACATAAAGCAGGTTGGGCTCTCTTCTAGAGTATAAATACAGCTCGTTGGAATGAAGCATTCGCTACGCATGCGCGAACAAGAAACTGAAGCAACACGATGCACGGTATTGAGAAAACGGCACAGTCCGAGAGGTACGAAAGCGACACGCGACACGTTCATCTTGCCGTGTCTCTTCGGTTCGAAAGGTTGCATTGATTACTGAGTGTCGGCTTCCAAGCGACACGTGTTTCGTGTCGCATGTCGCGTGTTTCTTCGGTGTGAATTCTCCCTATAAGTTACGCTAATGAACGCTAATTCGATCATATTGGTTTGGTGTGGGAGGTGGGAATAATTGTATTTGCACGTACTGTGTTTTGTATCCAACACCGAAAGCTGAGAATAGAACTGGCGACAATTCTAAAACATACACAAGCCTTCTAATCGTAAAATATATCGACTTGGTATCGATATTTAAACGATATATCGCACAGCCTTAGTTGGGAATAGAAGACCTTTTCACTCTTGTGCCTTCACCAGTTTCTTCTTTGAGGATATGTGCCACCAATATGGATTTTATTTATTGGAATAATATTAAGAAATCCTGTTCTGTGTGACCGCAGTGGAAAACGCTTTTAACTCCGGTTTTGTGTTTTTGGCGATCAAAGTAGTTCTGCCGAGAAACACCCTGTAGTGCAAAGGCGTGCGAAGGTGACGGAACTGTTACAACTCTGGCGAAGCAACAACGTATGGAATAGTCGTGAAGATTATCTGCACGCATAAACTGTCGAACCAGCCTCGCTTTTGCAGCTGCTAGAAATGTCCTTGCCCTCATCTGCAATCGAACCAACTGGAGAGCAGTGTTGCCAACTCTTTGATTTTAAAAAAAACTTCCCAATAATATCAAGAAAATCAATTGAACGTGAAACTTAAATCAATACGGAAAACATGCAAATGCAGTACGAAATCCTTTCAAGCGGGAATGCAATGTCTGTCATATATACAGGATGGGAACTGCCGTTTTCTGAGGGCTCGTAGCGTTGAAACTTTACTAAAAACAGTGCCCCTATTCGTCAGTGTTTCTCAACCCGTTGCCGAGTCCTAACTTGAATTATACCGGGCAACGAGGTGTTCTCCTGAAATTTGTCATTTGAATCTGCGAAGCAATTTTCATTTCCAAATATTTTCCAGTGGGAATATTCTTTAATGAACCGAAAGCAAGCCTAAATGAAAAATTCAAGCCGCTTATTTTTTTAAAATCGAAGTACAATTTTTTTCCCAATTAACATTAACATTAAATTTATAATATAGTTACTGTATTTTCCGGCGTCTAAGACACACTTTTTTCCTTTACAAATAGGTCTGAAGAACAAGGAACGCCTTATACGTCGGTACTCAGTTTTTGATTACCTCCATTTCTGGAAATTTTATCAGTTCTGAGTTGGCCTCCTCCTCTTTCTTTTTGCTGTGTGTGACGAAGAAGATTAAAATGTATTCTTTCCTATACCTTGTCTCATCTATCATTGGAGCAAGCGAAGGAAAACAAGTCTCTGCGTAAGTAGGGACGCGAAACGGCTGCACCAATGAGCATGTGAGAGGGAACGGGATTGCGTGGAGGGGGAAAGCGACTGCCTTGAAGCAGCGTGTACTGCTTCGCTGTAGCCACTCGATTTCCTCCCCTTCTCTGACGTTATGCGCGGCCGCATATTACTTTATATTTGAAATACTGTGAATAAATTCGGTTATAAAGATTTTTCACTCAAAAATGTGTACGTTGACAAATACGGTATCTGTTTTACGAGGAAAATAATGTAGTCATCGTTTTCCCAATTAGTATCAAATGAAATTTTTCGGCGTTCAAACTGCAACGTGCCAAGTTAGTTTACTTGTGTTGGCCTAAGGAAACCACAATATTTTATTACAGCCAGTGGATGACGCGTAACAAACTAGGCAGAAAACCTATGAAGTTATACCATTTTGTTTCTTACTCTTAACTCGGAGTAGGGAAGGAATGTTCAATGCCATGCCCAAGTAGGAAGCTGTGTAACAATGTCTATTAGAACAATATTTTGTTTCACAAAATAGTTTTATCACAAAAGGTACACTTCGCAACATCTTATTTGACCGCCCCGAAAGAATTCTAAGTCCCGAAATCGTAAACTTAGCAACATTGCACTTCAGCTCCAGGTGAGAGTAGCCAACTTTGAGTAGGTCCTTCCACTAGACGAAAAACGCTGCGGTGAGAGGTTTTCAACTTAACACTTTCCATGAACTTAGAAACTACAAACTGCTATTATAATACACAATCAAACAGAAATAATAAATTAGAAAAAGAACCTTGAGCGATATTTACGATTCTGCTTGCTCGACTTGAAATTTGGGGGTTTGAAACACTGAATAGAGTATTTCTCCACCTGGAGGAAATTGCCATCAAGTTTGTGCAGAAAGAAACAAATTTGTGAGGATTTTATGCGACATTTTATTTACAATACCTTGCATAATATCGAACAGTTCTCAAAAACATATATTTTACACGACTTGTCGAGAAAATGTGATTCAAACACAGGAAGGTGGGAGTCTTCATAAACCTCAACATGTTTTTAAGGGTATAAAGTCATTAAGTTAACGTAGAGCAGTTGGTTAGGCGCTATTATCCAAATTTTTCGTCAAGTGTGAAAGGTCGCTGGTTCAAATCCCACCCTCTCCTCTTTCTTCTTCTTTTTTTTGTTTGTTTGCTGAACAGATACCGTTGATATTAGAATATTTAAAAAATGAATCCGATGCACATTTGAGGGACGTCCCTTCTGCGCATATTTCCCCTTAGATGTTGCAGATTTCCAGGATTTAAAGTTAAAACTTATCCTTTTAGTTATTGTTCATATGTTGTGTTAACACACACATCATGATTAATTCACAAATCACATATATATATTCAGGATGCAAAATTTAATGTTATTTAAGTTATGTATTTTTGTTCTTCACTGACACCTAAAATATTGATTATTTGATTTCGATATACTAAAAAAAGATATACAGTTATGTTAAGGAGTGATGTAGTGCAGTACTGTAACGAAGGAGAGCGTTTAATGAGTTCAAATTGCTAAGATTGGTAATTTTATGTCCGTTCCTTCGTAATGACTGTTTTCAATCCCCTCACCACCATCTTACCATGCGTCTAAAACTAATAGTAAATCGCTAATTAACATAAGTAAATTGTTATTGGGACGAAGGCCAATTCGATAAGAAACTACTAATAAGTATTTATATAGTGAGTGACAAACAAAAAATTCAAAACCTCATAATGATCGTTAATTCCTCGCTGCTTCGTATCTAAAATGTTTGTCTTCTTTGAACAGAAAGTACGAGTATCAGATATAACAAACTTTCCGCACTAACTTTGCAATATTCGAAACCACCATTACAGACTTAGCTCTATGTAACTTGATTCTGCGCATTCCACGTGGCATGTGACTTCCTCCTATCATCGAAATAACTTTCTCTTACTATTTCCTTTCCTCACGTGAAATACAGAGACCAATGTTAACTTCTTAGCACGGTGGATAAACTTTACACCCAACGATATACTCCTGAAAAAAATCCTGCCTAGGTGGAGAATCGAACCTACGACCTCCCTCGTGAATATCAAGCACGCTACCTCTTCTCCAGATAGCTCATGTTAAAAGTTGCTACCAGTTTGAAAAAACCAATTCACACATAATGTCATATCTATAATTTCATCATGGCAATTTTCATGAGGAAACGAATTCAGATAAAATCGAGAATCGCTGAAAGGGAAAATGATGAACATGTCTATTGGCGTTTTGTCATATTTTGTAAATTGTGTAAAAATTCCGTGTTTTGAACAAGCAATCGTTTAGTTACGAAGTATTTTGTTGTTTGTTTAAAGTAGGAACAGGAGAGCGAAAAGGAGTCATTTAACAAGAATCTTCAGCTTTTTTCTAAAGACTGTATGAAAAGAGAGAGGAACGTATGAAATATAAAATATGTATGAAATTTAAACAATGGAAACCTTGAAAGATAATACTAACGAACTTCAAACTATGAAAAACATATTTTCGTGGTGGAAAACTCCAAGTCATTTTCGAAATATGAACTTGATGTTTTTCTTTATTATGAAGTGGAGATATGGGACGATACGATCCCTCAGCAAGAAAATTTTAAGTAAGCTACCTCCAACTTTGTCAATGATCATAATTACTAATTTGGGTCCGGAAGTTGATGAAAGATCAACATTTCTTCTGACCCTTAAAAACAATGCTAAACCTGATATCATGTCCGTTTCCCTTCAGTTAGAGCCGGAAAACACTTTCTATTTTACATTTTTTTTTTCGGCCTTTTTTGGCTGCAATTACACTCTGGTATACGCGAAGCAGAACTGTATTTTCGGATGCTGGCCGACTACAGTATCATAGAAGGCCCACTCTGAAAGGAGACGAATTGGTTGATTTGGTGTTTTAAGTCAACTTTATGCATAGTAAGGCTAATCGGGACTCGACCTACAGTTTAAAGTGGGATCCGAACCGAGTGCATAAAATAACGTGAACCGTGTGGTGTAGGGGGATCGTTTGCTTATGGAATGGAAGGTCATGGGTTCAAACCTACTTCTTTGCAAAATCTTTTTCGGGAAGTAAACGGCTTTGGACGAGAATGCTTATCTACGTTTCTTGAATATTTCCGTTGATATTTATGCGATTTATGTCCAGCATTTCCGGATGCAGAAAGTTGACATGTAAGTTCTTAATATGTGTTAACTTATAACAGCTGAATGAAAGGAAAAGTATTTCCTAAAATCCTGCCAATCACTGAAATATTATTAAAAACATTAGTAGAAGCATTACTTGAGGCATGCACAGTCGCGACGATTATGGAGTGTGGAGGGGCAGATGACCCCGCACTGTGCTAAACATTATCTACGAAGGGAAAGAAACTGTCCTTGTCCTCTGCCCTCCCCCCACCTTGCCCCATCAGTTT
The DNA here is from genome assembly GCF_977018435.1 of Lepisma saccharinum. Taxonomy (NCBI): domain Eukaryota; kingdom Metazoa; phylum Arthropoda; class Insecta; order Zygentoma; family Lepismatidae; genus Lepisma; species Lepisma saccharinum. The sequence continues at coordinate 5,843,154 of NC_139244.1, read as the reverse complement.
TGAAACCCAATCGCCGCCACTGAGCATGCATCGCATAAATATTTACAGTAATATCATATAATATTATATTACGTTATTAGAACACTTCGTACTCTGTAAATAAAATGGAAAAAATAATCAGGAAAGGGTGGGATTTGAACCTACGATGTTTCGATCTGGACGAAAACAGTAAAAAAACGAAAGTGTAGTCATCTAACCAACTACTCCACGAGATTGCTAACAGAAAGCTCAGTAAAACACGTTAATCTCAGTTGAAGCAACATTGTGCCGGAGTTTCGAACCATTTTTAGCCAAGAACCAAGGAAAAGACACACTTTGCAGAATCGTTTGGTGTTGTGCAAGGTATCTTTACTAAACATTTCGCATAAAATCATCATAAATTTGCCTTCTTGCATTCAAATCTGACCGCAATTATTTCCAGGTGGATGAGAACCTGTTCATGTTTCACAATGCACATACATTTTCCTATTTTCAAATTCAGAACGAAGAATCTTGAGATATTTTTAACATTCGTATTTCTACTTAACATTTTTTTGTCTACTCGTATATTTTATAACTGCTTTAGGGTATCTTTATTTTATGGAATGTGAAAGAATGAAAAAAAAATCACGAGCGTTTTCATTCAGGTAGAAGAAATGTTGCAAAATTGGCTACTCTTAGTTGGCTCTGAAGCACTATGCTGCCAAATTTACGAATTCCGGACTTGGAAATTTTTCAGGGCGGTCAAATAAGATGTTGCGAAATGTACAATTATATCATCTGAGGAAATGGGTTTCTAATCCGACATACATGTTTAAATAAGGGATTAAATTACAAAGCAACATGGTTTGTATTAGAGAATAAAGCAATTCCTTTAATCATCATGAAACAAATGCAATTTCTTTGAACCATTGAGCCCTCAATGTCATTTACAGAAGACACAGACATATAGGTCGTGTTCTGCACCTGCACATTGAACATGAGCCCAAAGATTGCACTTGATACACATTATTCATTCTTCACCACTGGCATCTTCAGAATAAAGTCCTTCGCCAAAATACATTCAGCATCTAGGATATCTTCATCTCGCGCAACGGTTTAGGGAACGACGCCATCAATAACAATAAACTCAAAAATTTACAAACACCACATCTTCAATACATGTTCGGAATCGTTATTCTATCTACAATGGCCTGATAAAACTGTAAAACTTTACTCATCCTTCCAGTATGAATAATATAGTGTTATGCACAGATAAGCAAAAGTATTGAAATCACCGAAAAACAAAAATCTCTCCATACAAAAAGAAACCCGTCAGCAGCGCTCGTTTCACTGGTCGCACATTATCTTCGAAGCCTAAAGAATAGATTTACCATGTTACCGCAAAGCGTCAGGACTTCTGGGCTCTGAAATAGTGGTGTGTCGGTTTAGGAGCCCTTTGTCAGTTTTGGTGACTTTCTCTACTCTTGATAAACCTATGAAGTATTACTCTTGATAAACCTATTAGGTATTACTCTTTATGATTGTGCCGTAATTTATTTGTAAGTATTTAATTCGAATTGTGCCATGTAGAAAGTTCTGGAAAATTGAAAAGAAAAGAACTTTCAAGTAAAATTGTTAGGATCGGGGGCATCGACTTTTAAAAGAAGAATTTACCGCGCCGCGGACTCCCACTGCTCAAATGTGTCGGTGTTGTAGGCGACGCCCTGTATTAATTGCTGACAGTGGATTCGTAGGAGGGGAGGGTGGGTGCAAAATGATATACTGTCTCTTTCGGGAAGCATTTGCGAGATTCAGAAAGTTCGTGTCTATTCTTTCAGTGAAGATAATTTCTAGATATCAGTGAACATTTGTCACTTTTGTAGGCCGGTAGAAGGAGGCTGCATCGCCGAACTCAACAGCTGTAACGGTCTAGCAATAGAGGGTGCATAAGTTTGTGTCTCCCCTTTCTTTCCTTCATTTGGAGCGGTAAAGTGTGTGTGAGGTCTGTGTAGCAAGGTCGCGCATAACGGTAGAGTAGGGAAGAAAGCGAGTGGGTGGAGTAGAGCAGTGTGTGCTGGTGCAAACGGCTTTTGTAGCTGTAGCCGCGTTTGCCCCTCCATGCACTCACTTCCCCTCCGCGCGTTCATTGGTCGAACCCTGTCGAGTCCTACTTGCACGGAGGACTTGCTTCCGTTCGCTTGCTACAGATTTTCGAGCCAGAATGTAGCTCTCTATTGTTTTATCGTGTGGATAAAAAAAACAATTTTAAATCCATATTTCCACATGTACGTTTGCGCGCAAACCTCAATCGTTCTTTGCTCCTTTCCAGTGGCAGGATACGTTCCCTCCCTTCGTCGGTTGCAAATGAACACACACCGGCGATGACACAAGCCCACATGACTCTTCGACGTGTGACTCCAGCAGGAGCGCGTGGTAACGTGACGTCATCGCCCTGCGCAATTATTTTGTTGATCTCGTGACTGAACATTCATCACAAACTGCACGAGGTCATCAGTGTTCACATGAACTTAAGGCCGAATTACACGGAAAAGGGTTTCCAGTAGGAATGCCCTAGTTGGCGCAGGACTGGATACCTGGCTGGCCATGTTCTAATTGCAACTGGCTTTCTCTGCTAGATTTTTGTGTAACAGCCGGTCAGAGCGAAGGTAATCTGTGAGTTGGCAAACGAAAGTTTTTTGTCTGTGGTTTCCGAGTGTTGGTTGTTTTTGTTCGCTGCTCGAAGAAAAAGTAACAGAGATGGTGTTCAGTTCAATAATGTTTAGGAATTTATCCAAAGCGATGATATTTGTACGCGACAAGTGTGATTAGCCGATAATTAAATTCCTTACTATTACAAGTGTATTAAATGTTTGACAATGTTTGACGAATTGGTTATACCATGTTCTTTTTCCAATCAATTTCTAGTCCACACTTTTAAAGCCTGAATCACACGGAACTGGATATCCAGTAGGAATGCTCTAGTTGACGCTGGACTGGCTATCCATTTGCTAGTTTTCGCCTCACACGGTACTTGATATACCGTACTTGTCGATAGTATTTCGTTCCCATAATGGCGGCCGAGTGAGATGTAAGCAACGTATCACTTCACACTTTTAAAATACGATAACTTTTCAACCGAGAGGAATATCGCTTCGTATTAAATGGTTTTAGGTAGAGAAGAACGGCGCTGATAAAATACATACTTTACAACGTTTACTATACACGTATGGAAGAATATTTTAGCTTTTTCAATTGTAAACATGCCTTTCGTGCTGTATGCACTCGAGAAACCACAGACGAAAAACGCTGCTTTGCGAACTCACAGATTGTCTTTCACATGGCCAAACTTTGATCTGATTGGCTGTTCCACAGAATCTAGTCGAAGAAAGTTAGTAGCAATTAGAACATGTCCTATTCCTCAAAACCAGTCAGCCAGGCGACAATGATTTCTACCTAGAAAGTCAGTTCATCACCAACTAGGGCATTCCAACTAGATATCCAGTTCCGTGTGATAGGGGCTTTATTTTATTTTTTAATAAAAGGAGTGGCTATTCCCCTATAACGTTCTTCAAATTGCTCGTCCATCTTTTCAGCTTGTCTGCTCTGCGCAATGCCTTGTGGGAACAAAGTCTACCAAAGAGTATCGTGTGAGGCGAAAACTAGCAACTGAGCCAGTACCACACAACTAGTCCAAGTCCAACTGGAAAATCCAGCTGGAGATCTAGCCTCGTGTGGTTCAAGCATTAGTTCTTGCACATTGAGCTTTGCAACCTTTCGTTTAATAAATAACAGGTCGGAGATGTCGGTCCTCTTTTGATTTGCAGACGTCAGTTTAGTTGTCGGTCTCTTCTCGAATTTGACGACCAGATTTTCGAGAATCCTCAGGCGGAAGCTTGGAGAAAACCCCGTACACTTACAAGCGCGCTGTTATGTTTGTGTACGGAAATAACTGCTTATGGGGAAATGTTAATGCATTTGCCAACACTGACAACATGCATAAAAAAAACGTATCGCTCAAGTGAGGTCACTCGCTGCTCCAGTCCATTGGACCGTGAGTTTTCAACAACCATGATTCATCTCACTTCCTCCTCTCATGTGAAGAGTTCTCTGCCTCCACCCGTTTCCTATCACGCATGGCTCCCGTTAGGCTGTGTCTACACTTGCACTTACAGTAGCGTAACTACCAGTAACGCTTTCGCCTACCCTCGCAGGGGAAAACCATAAGGCCAGGCTGGACCCTGAGTCCATGCCGTCGAAGCCGTTTTCCAAATTTATCTCATCTTTCGAAAACCGCTACGGTATTCTAAACTCTGAAAAATTGCATTCCGACACGATACGAAGCAACTTGACGAGTCGTTTTGTTTGTTAGCTAACATTTGATTAAATAAAGGAAATGATTTGTAGTTAGATGTTAGAAATCCATGCAGTAGCAATAATCCAGATTTAGAAATTCTTCAATGTCGTACTTCGCGAAGGTTCAACACAAACATTTTTTTGCACCATTATCTGGTCATCCAGATTTTCTGTTTTGGCGATCTCCTGTGTCAGAATATAATCATGTTTAATTTGAAATATCGCTGCCATGATACTGTCCCCCAGTGCCTCATTTCCGGTCTGTAATTAGAGTTCTGTGGCTGAATTGATGGAATCACGCATGCGCAGATCGTTTTGTCGCAAGCTATGTTCCTAGCGAAACCAAATTCTACGGACTTTTGTTATTTTGTCGCAAACCGTCGCAACGTGACTCGAGTCGAGTCACATGTTACGGGTTTGCAACCAAAATGACTCGTCCCGTAATGTCCCTTAACATTTCCTCTAGAGCATTCACGTGAATCTGCTGTTGTTTGGATACCGCAAGTTTCGTGACTACCTAAGTCTATAGACAACAACCCCTCCTTTGGGGTTTACCACGTGAAAATGTCATTGTTTTAATTATTATTATTAACACCTTTTCATCTTTTGCTTGCAAGTTTATATTTTGGTAAAACACTGCTAGTATTTTCTGTTTCCAAAATAGTAGTAATAGTACGTTTTTCAAGATGCTCTTCAGACAGCAAGACATAACTCAAATATTATTAAATTCTTCAAATAAAAAAATGCATAATTATTACATATAACTTGTATTATTTCGAAGAGCCGCGATGGTCTAGTCGCCAGGGCCTCGGACGGCCACGCTGGAGATCCTGGTTCGATTCCCGGAGTGGGTGATCTAAGATTCGAATTTTTCCGTCCTTGTCCCCGCAGGGTAAAGGCGGCCGGAGCGTGGTGCTGATCACATCACCTCCAAAATGTCCGAGATCGATAATATGTGGGGCCCTACCCTCCCTTACCTTTTACTTGTATTTTTTTTCTTCTTTTTCTTTTCTTCTTTGTTTTCTCATTTCAAAATTTGTAAGATCTGAATATCACAAACCATGGAATAAGAAGAAAGTATCGAAGGACATAAAAAGTTGGTATTTAAGAGTACTGGGGAGCGCTAAACCACAATTCTGCCTAGGGAACCAAAATATCTAGATATGGGACTGAAATATATGAGTGCCAGGGGAAAAAAGGACCCCTTACGAAATCTGTTAGCCACCGCGTTGCTTCTCCCCTTTTAATCTCTAGCCCTTCTAGCCTTGATCGTGTTTCTGTGACTTTTACAGCGTTCGAACATGTGGGTAACGGACTGTTCAACGACGCAGAACGAGACCTTGGTTTTGCTTGTTAAGGAATTTGCAACATTCGCGTTTCGTGCAATAAACATTCTAATGTTTTGTAGTTTAACCATGCATCGCGTTGTTGTTATTCTGATTGCTTTTGTGGGCCGTCACTTGTAATAACAACAGACAATTGGGTTCTGATTTGTTCAGTGTGTACTGCAGAAGAGTTGGCTACAGTGTTGCCAAGTGTATATATAATATACGAGGGTTGGGGAGTAAGTCATGGCAACCCAGTAATAATTCGACAATCGAAGGATGTATTAAAACTTTGTTATATAGAACTTTATATTTTGTTGGTAGGAATCATGAAAGAAAACCCAAGCAACCCTGTGACATACACATGTATTAATGTACAAGTTACAAAAACCTGTCTGACCCTGTGACATACACATGTGCACATGTTACAAAAACTTGTCTGATTATGACAAACCTTCGAAATAATCTCCCGCATTGTCCACAGCACGTTGCCATCGATGTGGAAGAGTTCCTGCAGCGACATCTACGACGTGCCGTTAGGCAGAAGCGTCCAGATCAACTGCATAATGCAATCGTACTCCACGATAATGCAACGCCACATAAGGCAGCTTGTGTACGGGACCTACTGCGCAGCATGCTAGTTTATTTTTTTATTTTTTGGATTAAATGGTAGAATATGAAAAAAATACATAACCTGGTTCGTGCATTTTAAAGTCAATTTTTTTCGATGTAACGAATGGTTTTACTTTGATTCTTCTGTTCGAATACTAACTAACTTAACTTTATTTACGTTATTAACTACAAAAAATAACAAGCTTTCAATTTTTTTTGTAACTTGAGACGAAATAGCTCAAATCTGGCCTGTCGTTATCATCCTCTACGTCTAGGGGAAGCGTGCGGCGTTAGGTAACGAGAAATGAGGCAGCATTGTTCGAAAGCCAAGAGCGAAAAGTCGGTTCAAGCAAGACTCGGCTCCCCACCACTAGGCCAAGGTCGTAGGACGACTGCGCCAAGAATGCTCTTTCCCACGACTGAGTGCTGACCTACGATAAGCTAATGTTTATTCTCTCCGATAGCTAAATAACCCCAAAGTTTCAGTGGCGTAATCTTGCTTATGAATGGAATTTTATATTTTTTAAATCTTCTTCCGTGTAAGAAGTCAGGCTTTGTTGTATTTTTTTTCTATTCTGGATAATAGACAGTGAAGATGAATCATAACTGGACTGATATAACAGATGAAAATCGGTTCACATGCTGCTACAAGAGCTTACTTTTGATCACTGAATTCAAGAGCAAGGAGGCTCGATAAAGGTAGGCACGGTGGTGTTTTCTTTGAGGGCATTGGCAATGTATGAATCTTGCACATACCACTAGTGTTTCTCTAGTTAACCAGGGTTCGAACCTGGGACCGCTTCGTAACCCCTGTTACCCGACTGTTTCGGCACGGAGGGTGGTATAAAGTCACACACACACACACAATAATTTGGAATTGGTGAGAAAGACAACCAATAGCAAGGGGGAGTAGCAGTGTGACAAGATACTTCATAAAGGTACTATTTTTTAGTAATTTGGCAAACTTTGTAAAAAGTACACACTTCAGACAGAGCCTAATAGGTACCGAATAAAGAATACTCATTATCCACTTATACTTCAATTAATTTCAATGACATTCTGTCACCATTCACAAAATAGTTCTTTTTCCAGTTATCTTCAATTATTGAAAAAAATATCGTTGAATTAACAAGTCACCAGTCGGGTGCAGCTACGGTCCAACGATTTATGAGGTTTGGTCTGAACGCCACGTTGCGGTCCAATTTCTCGAACTTCAAAAACATTTATCGTAAATAGATGGTTTCGGAACTTGCATGTCATAAGTTGCTGTCAGGCCTAAAGAATCTCCTTCCTTTTACGTTTTATGTTAAACTGGCCCATCCATTACAGTATTTGGAAAATATAAGGCTCTTGACCTTATACGAAATCCCTACCCTAATTTAGAACCCTACGCCAGATGGCAGCTCAATCGATTAAGCGAATCATAAAGATCATATCCTGCTATGACCTTGAATTGGTAAGATTAATTTCTGCACCGAATTACAAATGCATTGCTTATTTTTGCAGTAGATAACATTACTTCATGAATTATTAACGAGGCGAAGCGTGATTGGCTGGCGAGTTCCTCTAAGAACTCTCATAACAATGGAGCACTTTCGAACCCACCGGCAGGTGACTCTAGTGAACGTCTCGTGCGAAGAGATTACGTTTTCAGATGCGGAGTTTCAGGTCCTAATTTTATTCTTGAGCTGAACCTTGACTTGTTTCTGGCCAAAAATCAACTACATAAACTTTGCACGTGAACGTATATAATATAACAATGCAATCTGATAGAAAGCACGATAAAATATTTTCAGAGATCTCGTATCGTACTTTACACAGTACATTGTACTCGTGTACTTTGGACGGGGTACTTGAGATTGATAAATGAATGTCTCTGAATAGATAAGGTCAACTAAAAGACAATGACAAGCGTGTAAGGTCGACTTCGTTTTTTTTAAAAAAATGTTTTTTTCATGTTGATCAAGAGAAGTTACAAGTATGTACCATATTATTGTCCTGTTTCGTTCGCAGTTATTGTTATGCTTATTCCAGAGATTTATCATAATAAAATCTACCCAGCGCAGTGCAAGGGCGGGACATTGACTGTGAAATGTTCACAAAAGTCTAGTGACGTGAGGTCTGGTGAACACGGAGGGAATTCTTCTGAACCTCTTGATCCAATCCATATGTTCGGCACGACTGCTTAAACTGCACTCTCCGATCCGGATCATCTGTATAGGTGGGTTTCATGTGACTTCAGGATACGCACAGCCGCCATGTTTTCGGACAATTTAATTTGGCGTTTGCAAGGAAATATCCAATGTCACTCTTCCAATGCCAGCGTTTCAAATTCAATGGACATTTGGTTGTGATATTCCTGTTAACGTGTGTGTACGTTGTTTGGGAACACCCAGTACTACAGATTGCTCTGGAAATGTTCATCTCGGAAAACGGCAAGATGATGCAAGTAATGCAAGGTACAAGAAACCGAAAGTAAATGAAAAGTGGCAGTAAACGGAAGTAAAGGACACGTGACTTTTAAGTCATACCGAAAGGATTACTTGCATTTCAGGAGGATCCTCTGCTAGCAATGAAACATGACACGCTCTTCCGTATCCAAGACGCGGTACAAATAACCTATCGCAGCCCAAGGACAGGCGGAGGACGCGGGTACGAAACCTCGCAAATCCTTGCTTATAATTAGATTAGCGAGTGTGACGGCCACGCGAAATCCGACCCCCTCTCTGAAGGGGGCACTCGATTGCATTAGCGGCCGGGCTTGATGGGGTTATGTAACTCCACAAGCAGTAAGCACATTTTACAGATTTCCGGATTGTGAAGTTCAAGGTGAGATGCTTCAAGTGACGGTGACAATGTTGACGTTAGGAATCAAGGGTTCTCGTAGATCAGGTACACCATTGCACTAAAACGTAGGTATATAAACCCATGCCGATAACAGACAATCAATATCGGCGATTGAAAATTGTAACAATTAAAAGTTGTTCAAAATTTTGATTAATGTTAGTGGGCGTGCCGCAGTGGGTAGCACAACTCGCTACAACGCCAGGGGTCCTGGTTTCGAATCCCGGCCTGGACATGGCTGTTCTTTGCGTCCCTTCATCAATTTCGCCGTGCCGTCACTCATTCTCACCGTCGTGATTAGCCATAGGAGGCATAAAACCGACGCTAAATGACAAAAATGAAAAATCGAAAAAATTAAAGCAAATGCGCTAGACTACTCATGCATGGTTACCACGTATTTCGTGAAAAGGACTGTTCTAGGTTTTACAGGCACTTTTTAAATACCTTCCAGATTACTTTATAATTAGTTAACATAGTAATGTGTAAGTCTTGTGTGTTCAACTTGGCATGCTAATCTATGTTCAAAATAAATGACTAGACCTCACCGATTGCGCAGTGGTTGCGTCGTCGCCTTGTAGTCAAGAGGTCCCGGGTTCGATACCCGGTGGATACATAGTGGTTCGGATTTCACTTTAAACTGTAGGTCCAGTCCCAATTAGCCTTACTGTGCATAAAGTGGACTTTAAACACTAAATCAACCAATCAATCAAAATAAATGACGAAATATAAAACAAAACAATATTTTTACATGAACCTCCCCCCCAAAAGAAACCCGTTGGCAGAAAAAGTAAATTTGTTCTCAGTTTTTAATTCAGGCAAGGACAGAAAACATTTGATTTCCCTAATTTTTCCAGGTTTTTGAACGTTTTCACAAAATTCCTTGATAAATCCAGAGTTTCAGGCCATTTCGGCACGGAAAGCAAAGGGGCGAGAATCTATTTTTTTCCTTCGACAAACCGGCTCTAGTCGATAAGAAAGGTTCTGCTCCGTTGATAAGTACGAAAGGGAGAGGACAACGGGGTTACTTTTAGATTTCCACCTTTTGTCTGTCAGTGACAAAGTACAGTTGTTTCAAGATATCCCGGGAGCAACGGACTCGCCGCTCTACCTGGTGGTTTCCAGAAGCCACGAAGCAGCCGGTTGTTTGGGCACGTGCGCGCTCGTGGGAAAAGCAAACAACAAACACAATATTTTGTTACAGAGCACGCCGCAAGGAAAAACAGGATGCCCGACAGATTACGAACTCTCGCAGACTACGTGCTTCCACCGTCGTTGGTCACCAGGCATCATTCCGAGACGCCCTTGTAAAAGACAAAGCGAGATTTAAGCCTACTTTAGACGAAAGCATTTTCATTAGCATTTTTCTTAACATTTATGCTATGACCAAAAAGTTACCGTGTAAAATGAGAAATGTTATGGCATTTCTCAATGATAGGCTCGGTCCGTATCATTTTTCGTAGCGTAACCAATCAGAAGTGACGTCTAGGTCACGAGTGCAGTTGTAATGGCGGCCGCGTGAGATGTACACAACGTATCACTTCACACTTTTAAACGACGATACTGGCAAAAATGTTAAAGGAAATGCTTTCGTCTAAAGCCGGCTTGCTATCTGGCGCCCGGTAAAGAAAGAGTAATCGGTTCGGTTATGTTCGTCCGTCATCGTTTACTTTCGTGTAGCAAGGTGCCGAACGCCGCTCGCTGCAGCCAACGTGAACCGGCGACACTCTCGGGTTCGAATCCCGGCCTGGGCATGGATGTGCATTGTTATTGTCCCTTCATCAGTTTCATCATATCGTCTACTCTTCCTCATCTTCGCGATTAGACAAAAACGCCATAATAGCGAAGTAAATAAATCAAACAACTCTATAAGTGAGTGAAAACAAGACGAGTGATTGCCACCTCGTTTGCAAGTTCTTTTAATGTCACATCAAACTTACAGGAACAGATTTTTTGGTGTAAAGTGATGATCTTATACACATTATAAATCGAAACGAGGGTGACAAATATTCGACCAGCTTTCAATAATGACACGATTTAGTTATAAATGAAAGAAATGTTGCATTTCTTCAGAAAAGGGAAGAACATGAAATCCATCAGGAAATAGCAAGACAGTCGATAATTTTGTTATCATTTTAAGCCAAACACGATTTCATCTATATTGTGGTTATCAACAGCTTTTGCAGGTTTAGCGAAAATAGTGTCTTCGCCTGGCTTGCCTGAATACCGCAAGATAAATTATCTGCTAGTGTGACCTACATTGTATTCGCGAAAAATAAACATATGAACTACAGGGAAAGCGAAAATGAAGCATATGTGTGTGAATATGAAATTCAAGACAGTGTTATTTTTCCAAATGGTCAATCCATTTTTGGTATAGTGCCAACAACTTTCGTGACACCCTGTATTCGTACATGAAATAATAATGCGGTTTGCATTCTTCGTAGTCAAATAAATGCAACGTAAAATACAGTTTCGTTCGGTCACGCGTATCGTAATTCACACATTTACTTCTTTCCGCACATTGATTGCACCGTCTGCGCTCCAGAAACTATTGACATCAGAGGAAATGTGCATTCGCTGGAGAGAGGAAAGTTCTGGTGGGGTAGGAAAATTGCGGAATCCATATGCTGTGTTGAAAAGCTTGAAGCGAACGAAACTACAGCGTGTATCATAATAAACAATCAGGTTTATTGTTAAAAAAATATCTGAAACACAACAATGAGGTTTGTTGTATATCAATGAGAAAATCTTCAAGTTTTGTTTTCATGCGCAAGACTTTTGTAAACACTGCGCTGGTGTAGTGTTAAAGAAAATGGGGTACTACTTTACTATAGGGGTGACACCTATAAATCATTTATTTCGCACTTTTTTACATTGCTAACGTACTATTCTGGAATGCGGGACATTCCTTTAGGTGAAATAATGAATTTTTAACGAAAATAATGTCTATTTCTTACATTTACGAGTACTTACTGTTACTCGTTATTTCGATTCTGTAACACACATTATGGCGATAGCGTACTGGTTCATCGCGCGTTGTGAGTGTGTTTTGTCGATTTATGCAGTGTTGCAACCTTGTTCACCGGAAAATACCTACTTTCGTGCCCGGATTTGAAATTATGCTAATACCTCGCAAACCATTCACGTTAGCCCCAAAAACCATTCACGTTAGACCCACAAACCATTTTCCGTAAGGTTAGGTTAGGTTAGGCAAGCATAGTTAAAAAAAATACTCGACACGTCATGTTATAGTGAAAACACGGCGAGTTTGAAACACTGACTACGGGGTTTACGTCATCTAACACACGGAACATTGTGCTCTCGTGCAGAAAGCAAATGGCGGCAGCAGAAACAGCGTGTCGGACAGAGATTTTCGCAGAAAACAACATGCATTCGCATTAAAATGGATCTAAACTACATTCACGAACTTCCACAACGCTACAGAAAATGATTTGCGTAAGTACTTTCTCCTGTAAATTTGAAGAAATCTGTCACCCTTATAGTAAAGTGTTACCGAAAATGGCGACTTTCACAGGTCCCCAGACCTTACACCCCTAGACTTCTGCATTTAGGGCTTTGTGAAAGACAAAGTCTTTGTGCCACAGAATGTGCAACAGCTAAAGGGGAGAATGAGAAACGCCCTTGCTTTGGTGGACGAGGAGTTCTTGAGAAAAGTGTGGCAACAACTCGAATTACCATGGGATGCGTGTTGCATAAATTGTGTAAGCCACATTGAACATTTGTAGCCATTCATAGAAACTTAAAGTGTTACTGGTTGATACATAACACATATCATGTTGCATTCCATACAGTTTAGTCGAAATATTTTTTTTTGTTCGCTCCATTATGATACACCCTGTGTATGGGGAGAAGATTTGGTAGTTCCTCTGATTCGAAATTATTATATACATCTTTCCAATTTGGCTATTGTACGTCGCTTGTCTGCCTCTTAGGTTAATCGCTGCGATGAGGATGAACCCATGAAATGGATAACTGGACACAAACAGTGATACACTCGTCTTAGCCGACAACAGTGACTTTGAAAGACATTAGGTAAGTTGATTTCATAGATTTGTTTTATAATTTTATACAATATAATTTAGGTTATAAATAGGCTGATATTCGCGCTAAAATGCCTTTTTTGTTGTTTTTTGGTCAGAAAATGTAGCTTTTACGTTTTAAAAAAAGGTTCAGTTCATTTATCAATTTTGTAGTGGCTGTTTTATTTAGAAGATAGCTCTTTTTTGAGTTCCTAGTCCGGGGAAAATGAAAAATCTGTCGTTGTTTGTCACTTCTAGTGCCTATTTTGTATTTTTCTGTTATTTTTGCCTGCCTATTGAGAGTTTTTACTTCCTTTCGATCCTCATCCTGGTTATAAGCCCTAATCCTCCCTTACTTTCCTGATAAGGATGTGAGCACGAATAGTGTGAATAATACAGTAAAACCTCGTTAATCCGAACTAATGGTCCCGCTTAACGAAAGTCCGGATTAACTGAAATAACCTAAAAGAACAGTAGAAAGTGCATTAAAACTACGTTTATGGCAACAAAACACGTTTATTATGGTGTATTTAAAGGGCATAGACCTAAATACACTATACAGTACAGTACAAAGTCTGCGGGAAACAGAATTTCATCAGTGGTTGACTGCCTTTTCTTTGGGAACTTCTCTTGTTGACTTCTTGCCACATTTAAAACCTTGCATTCGTTTTTTTTTTTTTTTTTTTGGCCTTTTACCTGTCCGGATTAACGAGGTTTTACTGTATAGGACACTGACAAGTATTATGTTGGGGTTCAATTAACAATTTATGCTAAATCAGAATTTTATTAATTTGCAGTGGCGATTTTTGTAATAGAGATGTGCCACTACTTCGCAGTTCTAACAATCATCAACTTACCCATTCTTTTGAGGTGAACATTTAATGGTTGCAAAAATTTGGCTTCGTTCCATGTGAAAACGTAAAGGATCTCTCAAAAGTAACCCTTAATTTCGTTACTAGTTACTGTTAATTTCCAAGATTGAAGTGAAGCATAGGCATAACTTGGTGTTCGTTTATCTGTTCATCGGTTTGTTTCAACCGTAAGACTAACAAAACAAGTTTCCAGACTGGATTATCCTGGTCTCTATGCAACCAGTTAAAGTGACTGAATCCTTTTTTGTTTTTCTTAGTTTGTCTCGTCATTGCTGCATATCAGTGTGCTCAGGACGTCCGTAACGGCGTGATTAGATTTCTTCGCTCGAGAGTGAATTAGAGAGAGGGGGAGGGGGCACAATCCCGGACTGTCATCTGCAAACAGGCCTCCACTGAGGAAAATGGCTTTGAAAGGGACCATAAAATGAAAAAAATGGCATATTTAAAATGTTAAAATATATCTAGGGTGTTCGGTAAAAGGTACACAAGTCACAAACTGCGATATTCTGTCGCTTTCCTTTAAGTCAAACTGATTCAATTAAAGAAAATATTATAAGCACATTTTGATATTGGCGTTTGTAAAGATTCCAGTGATGATACAACATTTGTATTATGTATGTAATGTTTGCTATTGAAAGCATTAACATAATTGCTGTAAAATCGCCTTTTTTGACATCAGTGCTTTTTCTCCACAACAGCCAGATTAAACATATATTTTTAATGAAAACTGTAACTGAAATTTGTAAATAGGCCGGGGGAACAGTTGTTACCCGCTCAATAGCATAGTGGCTACCCCTGTCACCTTGTCATTCAGTCCAAAAAAGTGAAGCCCGCTTTATGCTTGAATAGAACAATCGGGACTTGATCCGAGTCATTGTGCAATGTTCCTCCACCGGGGATCGAACCCGGGGCCTGGCGTATTCAAGGTGTACCGGCTAAGATTACCAGTGGAAGCACTAGGAGTTTCGGATTCAATTTCAAAAGCTGTAGGCCCAATCTCAGCGCAAAATAGACTGAGAACAATATTCACAAAGACAACACAGTCAGATCAGAACATGCAACCTTTTCATGCTGTTCGGTTTGCAACAATGTTTGTAATTATTAGTTTTTAAATAATAACATTGTCGGTCGATAATCAAACCTCCCTTAATACACGAAAGTGCAAAGGCAATATAGGCGCTGTGGCCTGCCCGAAAGGGTGTTGGTAGGGGTCTCTAAACGCCCCCCTAACTTTCCTAAAAGATACAAAATGTTGTACATATTATTTAAATAACAAGTAATTGCTGATAATGTTTGAAGTATGAGTGCTAGAATCTTGGGAAGTGTATGTTAAAAAATTGGACTTACCTCGAAGCTTTTTCAGAGACCATATTGTTGCTGTGTACGACAGATTTTTGAATTCCAAATTGACCGTGGCTCGCTTTGGTAAGTGTGACAGTGTTTTTTTCCTGGGTACTTTCAGCTCGTCATTTTCTGGTAAACGGTCCACACGATCCAGCTCTAAACCGCTCTGTGCCATATTGCCACAATCCTTACTCCCAAATGTTCAGTTCGAATACATTGATTTCCAAAAAAGCACGTCGTAGCCAAGAAAATCACAGACTACCCAAAACAAGAGATTGTCTTGTGCTTAAATAGTTAATACGCTGGATGTTTAAACAATGTGACAAGTCTTGCCAGGTACTGCTTACATGTAGTGTCAATGGAAGGTCTGGCGACGATTATTACAAGGTCAAGCAGAACCTTGAAATGAACTAATGTCTCACTTGGAGTCACTAGTCATTGTAACATCCGTGAAACAAATGACACATGCTAGCTCGGACCCCGCCCCCTAGCGCACAGCTCCATAGGTGAGTTATCTCGCTTCTGTGTCGTATCAAAATATTTCCACTTCTGTCACAAGATAGCAGCGTGTATCACGTACCTGCAAGGCTTGGAGTGAGCATTGCTTTCAATATCACTCTCTGCGACGCAAAATTCGCCTTGGAGTCACTCCAAATATTGACACTCCGTGCTCGACATTCTTACGCACTGCACAGCAAAGTTTGCAAGAACGAAACGCCTCCCTGCTTGTCATATTGCACGCTGCTTACGCACTGTTTCACTTTTTTTTAATCTCTTGTCGAGCACGACCCGTTCCCGGCATGCCGACATACCAGCTGTAGGGCGGGAAAAATATCCCTCTTTCTGTGACGTGCCTCGGGCGAGTCCAACCGCTCCGTTTCGGGGGGGTGGGGAGGGGTGCATGGGATCGATAAACGGAGCAGCTGAGTTTCGCGGAAGTGCGTGTTGACGCCGCCTGTTGCGCATAAATGCCGTACGATAAGAAAAATTGCAGGGAGGTAATGTTGCACCTGCAAACATACAGTGACGAAAAAAGTCTGATCCTATAACAGGAGGAAATGGGAACACTTGACCCAGATATAAAGTGTTTAAATTATTATTTATTTACGTATCAACAGCACCTTCGCTAGATATTTTGGTGCCCTAGGCAGAATTGTGTACCAAGCAACATTTTGTGTTTATATTGAAATAAGAAAGCAGAAAAACTCATTAAAAATAATATATGCCACATTTAAAGATTCGTAATTTGCATATCTGATTTTGAAAGATAATTTCAGTTGTCTTAAAGTGGAGTCTCCGAACTAACCGGTGTCCAATCACAGCGCAGATCGGTTATTTCGACAAAATCCTGTTTCCCTACTGGCTGCTTTGAGGAGATTTTTAATGTCAGTTCTTGCCCAAGCGGTGGGCGTAATTTGGCTGTTTGACCGCGAGTTCCTTCGCAGGCAAACGCGGCAACAGGGGGTCACTGCTACAAAATCGGTCTCCGCGCCTGTTCCTGGCCCGGCGGTACTGTAGTGGTTGAAGAACATCTTTAAAAACGTACTGTTACTTCTGCTTTGGGAAACAGAAAATTCCAAGTGTAAATTTCTCCGTTGCATATTATTATTATTATTATTTAAGAATAAGGTTTGAATGGCGCATTAGGTTTCAGTCCCCCTAGCCTGTGTATAATCTATTATGAATGTCGCGTAAATTTTTTGCAGGGCGTCAGGCTCTTCGTGTAACATGGCGCACCCGGAGATTGAGAGTAGGGATGGCCAAACGGATCCGGATCCGGATCCGAAAGTTCCGGATCTGGATCCGGATCCGAAAGTTACAGATCTGGATCCGGATCCGATAGTTCCGGATCTGGATCCGGATCCGAAAGTTCCGGATCTGGATCCGAAAGTTCCGCATCCGGATCCGAAAATCCGGATCCGGATCCGAGAGTTTCGTATCTCAATCCCATTATAATATTACCACACCTTAAAAGGTATTATGATCTTCGATTACAAAGAAATTTTTCATTAGTTAGTCCTACAATATTTTTTTTCAAGTGTTGTTCCTAAAATACTTTGCTACGCATCGGCTAACACACTCGTACACAAAAATAATCTTACTTGTTTAACATAAAATGTCAGAGGTGATTTTGTAAATGCCATTGAAACGAATATGTATTCATTCGAATGTATTGGAAATGGAAACAAACATAAATGTGAGACATTCCATTCCAGGATGAAACCTTTAACGCATATAACAAGATAGAAATGTTATACAAAAATTATACAATTTTTCTACAGTTACAGTTTTACAAATTGATATATGCAGTGTTATATAATTACAAAGTATAAGATTAACAAGGGAGGTGTTCTAAGTGTCCCCCTCCGATTTCCATGAAAATTGGCAGGTTCACAGTGGAGCCCAATGGAAGAAATACGTATTTTTTGTTTCAGCTAAAATACTGTCTTAGGGCAAAACCCCCTCAAATGTCAAGATGAGGACAAATTGAAGTGGATATCTGACCCCTGTCTCCCCCTCCGATTTCCATGAAACTTGGCAGGTGTGTGTATAAACGGACCCAAATGAAGAAATACGTGTTTTTTTTTTGTTTCGGCTAAAAAACTGTTTTAGGGGGCAACCCCCTCAAATGTCAAGATGAGGACAAATTGAAGTGGGGATCTGACCCCTGTGTCCCCCTCCGATTTCCATGAAACTTGGCAGGTGTGTGAATAAACGGGCCCAAAGGAAGAAATACGTGTTTTCTTTTTCGGCTAAAAACTGTTTTAGGGGGCAACCCCCCCTCAAATGTCAATATGAGGACAAATTTAAGTGAACATTTGACCCCTGTGTCCCCCTCCGATTTTCATGAAACTTCGCAGGTGTATAGAGGGTCCAAAAGGAAGAAATACGTGTTTTTTGTTTCGGCTAAAAAAACTGTTTTAGGGTGCAAAACCCGCCTCAAATGTCAAGACGAGGACAAATTGACGTGGGGATCATCTGACCTCTTTGTCCCCCCCTCCGATTTCCATGAAATTTGGCAGGTGTATAGAGAGGCTCTATGCCCCCTGTTTCTTCCTATGCCATATTTACATAGTTTCGCGGTCAGATCCCCACTTCAATTTCTCCTCATCTTGACATTTGAGGGGGGGGGTGGGTTGCCCCCTAAAACAGTTTTTTAGCTGAAACACAAAAACACGTATTTCTTCCTTTGGGCCCCTCTATACACCTGCCAAGTTTCATGGAAATCGGAGGGGGAGACTTAGACCTCCCTTGTAAGTGTATTAATTAATTACAAATCGCGCACGCGCACACACACACTATATACAGGGTGTCATTTTAATGGCGCCCACGGACCACGGAAACGTGTAGAGGACATCAAAACAAACAACTTTTCTCAGTAACATTTTTCTCTTTGGTGTGTCGTTTCGACGCTACAGTCGTTCAAAAAAGCCCGTTTTGCCGCCTGAATGCTGGCAACCACACACAACATTTGATTGCATTTGTGACGTCATATCCCGTCGTGAAGCGATGCGTTCCAGGGTTGCCAGGAACACACATATTCTGTGAAAAATGACATAGCTACAATCAGCCACATTATGTACCGTAAAATTAAACGAGAAAACACGTTCTGTAACCTACCAGGAAGTAAATAAACGATACTAAAAATGGTAGAATGAAAATCGAATTCAAGTAAAAGTGGTCATATCGAATTTTGTCTCAGCTTACATGTTATGTAGTTACCAAGTTGGCATCTACAATTTAGTCTATCCACTTCGTCCTTCTGATACTAGTTGTCTGTGACACACTGAACAGACGACAAAATTTAAATGATAGAACTCAAAATTCCAAAGGTAAGCAACACATAGGCAAATATAATGTATATTCAGGGCATTACGAGGCAAGTGACAAAAATGGTTGAAAATAAAGGGATATAAGTAGTAGTAATACAAGCTTTCCGACGACTGTGTTTATCTATGCACCGGATACACATGTAATAGTTTGCAACTGTGAACAGGACAGTATATTCGCTACTGATTCATCATTAGATTGTTACTGTGGTTGTACGTGTTTTAGCCGAAATGTAACAACGTGAACCTCGGATACTTCCCTTATCAGCACAAAAGTACCACAAGGCATCTGGACACAAACCGTAGATATCAACCTTGCAACGAGATTTGCAAATATTTGACATGTAGTTGGGCGTAAACAGCCACATGTAAGCTGTAAGTCCAATGAAATTTATTGTTATTGATATTTGATATGTAGGCTGAGACAAAATCCGATATTGCCTCTTCATTTTGAATACGTTTTTACCATTTCTTATACTGTTGGTTCACTTCCCCCTTCCCCTGAGATGACTGCTGATCTTCTGGCTGGTAGGCTATGATGTTCGGTCTACTGGACGCGTTTCTTGCTTCGTTTTACAGCTAATAATGTGGTTGGTAGTTTGTCATTTTTCACAAAATTTGTGTGTTCCTTGCAACCCTACCGTGCGCTGTTTCGCCGCAGGAAATGACGTCACAGATACGATCAAATGTTGTGTTGGGTTGCCAGCATCCAGGCGATAAAACGGTCTTTTTTGAACGGCTGTAGCGTCGAATCGACGCACCAACGAGAAAAATGTTACTGAGAAAAGTTGTTTGTTTTGATGTCCTCTATACGAATTTGGGTTCCGTTAGCGCCATTAAAATGACACCCTGTATATATATGTGTATATATATGTATACATATGTGTGTGTGGGTGTGTGTGTGTGTGTGTTTGTGTGTGTGTATGTGATGGTGTGTGTGCGTGTGTGTGTGTGTGTGTGTGTGTGTGTGTGTGTGTGTATATGTCCTTCTCCGTAGTCGAGCGGGTTAAGGCGTTCACTCGTCTTGAGATCGTTCGCTGCGGGACGGCGTAGGTTCGAATCCTGCTCTGGTCGGAATTTATTCGGCCTACGTATAGGGCCGGTGGCAACCCACCATCGTGAGGAAATTTGGAAGCTCCGAGTGAGTGAGCGTATCCCGGTCGAGAAGACCTACAACGGCTGGGGGTTCGTCGGGCTGATCACCCGTCACCCCAACACTGGTCTGAGACCTCCACGCTATAACAGGAGACGGAGGAACAGTGTGGGAGGGAGACCAGCAGTCGGTAGGTAAGCCAAGGCCCGCCAAGGTGCTGTAGAGCTGTGGGGTTATGTTATATATATATATATATATATATATATATATATATATATATATATATATATATATATATATATATATATATATATGTATATTAGCAGGTAACAATATGTTATAAACACATTCTTACTTTCCAAAGAAGCGCATGTGGGATGGCAAAACGGATCCGGATCCAGAAGTACCAGATCCGGATCCGAAAGTTCTGGATCCGGATCCGAATCCGAAAAATTTTAGGATCCGGAACCAACCGGATCCGGATTTCGGATCCGCCAGGATCCGGATCTGGCCATCCCTAATTGAGAGTAATCTTTGGCACCACCTTACATGTGCCCTTGGGGTCGGAGCCAGGCAGGGGCCAGGGGGGGCTGAGCCCCCTCTGCAACTATCGTCAGCCTCCCTGGCACTGAGGTCAGCCCTCTTTACTTAGGTAAAACTATTGTGTGTAATTTGTTTGCAGTGAAGAGTGAAAATGTAGACAGCCGATATTATTTTGCTCACACCTTTGGTGAAGGATAAATTCAGGGAGCATGAACAGCTGCTATTACATTCGTTCATCTTATTTATAAGAAGAAATGTTAAGTAGCTGCAAGTATTTAGGAGATTCTCTTCTCTAGTTCCTTCACAGGGGAGCTTCTTTATCTGTACCTTCGTTGCCCCTGTTGCAACCTCCCATTTATACAGAAATCTTTGACTTTGATGTCATTATGCAAATTCCCTTCGCATCTTCGTCAAAGGTGAACAGCTCCCAAGTTTTGGGAACGAAGGGGAGTTTTATTGTTTCGGTCGGGGAGTGGAATGTACGTTAGGCACTATGATTGAATATTGCCCCTTTTTGTTGTGTGATATCTGTATCATCAAACGTAGTATGGAGTGTGTAGTAAGGGATGATATCAGTAGCAGCCAATTAACACTTCAAGTGATATTTTAAAAGATATAGAAAAAAATGTAGTATTTGTGTGATATTTCTAAACTTTATGTAACTTAATGACCCCCACACACATAATTTACCTTAATTTAACACTGTTAAACTTTTAAAAAATGGAGTTGATTTACAAAGCCCTTCTCATAACCCGTGAGCCCCACCTGGAGATCAATTCTGGCTAAGGGCCTGGCTCCGAGCGTACCCAATAATTTTAAGTTTTATTATTATTATTATAGAATATTTGTTGTGATTCGTTGTGAATTGCTTATTGAATTCAATAAATAACAAATTTTAAAAAGTAAGTAAGGATGTGTTCTTGGAGTGTAGGGGTGCCTGATCATAATGATATACAGAAGGTAAATCTACATAAACTGTGGAAGTATTGTCAAAGAATTGGATGTCTTATTGCATTGTATAATGTCTAGCGAATAAATGTATTGTATCATAATTAGGGGCATGCATATTTCGTTTTTGACGTAAAAACAAATTGTCAAAAAACACATTGTAGTGTTAATTTTTCATGTTTTTGAAAGGTGTGAGATGCCTTTTGGTACTATGTTTTGTCACGAAATAATGCGATATGAACTGCAAAATGCGAAATGAACTCTAAAACACAAGGCCTCCCCGATGGCGCAGTGGTAGCGTCCTTGCCTTGTAATCAACGGGTCCCGGGTTCGATACCCCGTGGAGGCACATAGTGATTCGGATCCCACTTTAAAACTGTAGGTCCAGTCCCGATTAGCCTATCTGTGCATAAAATGGACTTAAAACAACAGTTCAATCTTAAACACAAAATTTAGGGTTTATTTAGCAACACGGCACCTTCAGAGGTCTGAATTATCCTGAGAGTTATGCAATTCACGGAAAATTGATTTATTCTGCTGTTAATATTGGAGAATCAAAAATGGACTCCTTTTACACAAAAATAAACTTAATACTCTGATAACTACATAAATGTGCTATTAGAAGTAAAATGTTAATTTTGTGTACTAAGTGTAGTTTGTAAATCAAATTTAGGATTATATTCACAATTTTAAAACCAAAATGTCTTTTTATGTAGTACCATTTTTCGTTCAATTTGTCACCGCTATAACACCGAAATTTAATTTTATTTACCGCTTTTGAACCCGAAATTGACTCCGTTTTTGTACCGAAATTTTGCTTTTTCATTTACCAAAAATATGTGCCTCTAATCATAATACATGGAAGGGGGAATTTATGACATTTTTTTGTGTACTTATAACTCCTGCGTTTGAGCCAACCCAATGTTTTTCAAAAGTTGGTGCCCCTGACAGTAATGTCTGAATTCCCACGACTTTAGTCCCTATCTGTTCTTTCATTATTCATACGGACCATACCAGCTTTTCCAACAACACGGAAGTCGCTTAAATCAAATATGCTTTGCAGACTAGACAGGCTCTGGCGTCTGAACTCACATCCAGTATAATCGTCTGAGAGGCTGGTGTTGTGATTGTTCCTTCCTCCATCTCATCTCATCATCCATCATTCATCCTCATCTTCGCGATTAGCCGAAAATGGCAGAAAAGTGAAGTAAGATAAATTCAATCAAGTATACTTTTTTTTTAAAAAAAAAAAATGGCGTTCTAATTTCAGGATAAAATTCAAGTATCATTCCAAATTTGCATGTTTTTTCTTTCACCTATTCCAATTTGGCAAATCCTGTGGCATGGTGGTCCAGTCGTTAAGCGTCTGACTGCCACGCGACATACCCGGGTTCGATTCCTGGGTTGAGTGATCTAAAGTCGGAATTTTTCCGTCCTTGTCCCCTCACCCAGCCTCAATTCAATGGGTACCTTAGGGGAGGGTAAAGGCGGCCGGAGCGTGGTGTCCATTGTGAAGAATGTGTGGGGCTCATCCCTTAAATGTGCCTTCAAGGCATAGTGCAATATGCACAGGAACTTCACCTTTACCTATGGCGTGGTTTATCTACGCACCCCAACTGTCCCCTATTAACATACCCCCAAAATTTCCTCAACACCAGCCTCCGCTGTTAGAAAGCAACAATAACGTTGCCCATTTTATTTAAGTATGGAAATTGTGATACTTATGAAATGACAAGAAATGTCGAATTAAAAGTCTCCGTGGAAAATTGCATTTGAAACCCTCTGAAAGGACCATTGTGCTTTAAAACAGCACTTCGGTCTGGAAAATCTAACAATAAAACCAAGCTATTGAAAGACGAAGTTCCTCTGTCTGTGGTTAACGGGAAAACGGAACTCGTGCGGTGCTCAATGACTGTGATTCAAGGAAGAGTCTTGTGTTTCGTCTCCCGTGACAAGGCAGTGAACTGACTCGTGCCGTTGAAGTCGAACGGTTCCAGTGGACAAGCACGAAGTGTGCAGGTGCTTATTTCGGAGGCATGCACATGTGTGTCTGCCTGTAGGTGAAATTAAGACGAAAGCTTCAGTTCAGTGACAACCTTACTCGTCAGTGAGCAAGAGACATCATAGGAAAACGAACTCTGTGACAATCCCAAACTCTTTTCGTTGCCGACCAACCAATCCAGTCTTGGGCAATCCCGGTAATTTCCTGGGTCTTCCTCCCCGCACAATAGTTTTGCTACCTTGTGTTCTGACGTCAGACGAGGAATGCCTACGAGGTTAGGTTAGGTTCCATTAGCATAAATACAAACAAAAATTATTATTTAGGCTAAGATAACTAAACCTAGCTAGCCTAACCTGACGACGTAGGCATCTAGCCTAAAATTAAAAAGCTTTTTTCCCGTGACGTCAGAACACAAAGTTGCTCAAGTGTTGTGCGATAAGTGAGACCCTAATTTCCTTCAGACCCATCTCAACATTGCCCTTCCATCTTGATCTTGGCTTACCTAAGAGGCATATAGCCAGGGGGGCTAAAAGGGCTGAACCCCCCCCAAAAAATCCTACAAATATCTAATTTAAATGTAGTTGTTATTGTTAATAACAGAAATAAAGTTATAGGTAACCATCTGCATTATATCGGAAAAAGTTTAGTGTATAATAGATGAACCAGGTTATATTTTAATATTCTACCATTTAATCCAAAGAATAAATGGATCCACAGCTTCCAAAATGTATAGTTTTCTTTGCGAGAGGTCACAGAATATAAACTTTATGAGTAAAATTTACCACTAACTGTTAAAGCCTTATTTGAACGATTGTGTAAAAGTTAATAACAAAATACAATAACTATGATTTTCAGTACACTAACTACAATAAGAAAAATAATGGACAACAATTGTGTTAGATATTCACTCATACGGTGGATCGAGCAGCAAATCTCTTCATTTATGTAATAATAACAATAAGTTTGGATTGAAATTGGTATATTTTAATAACTTATAAGTTATTATTGTAAAATAACAATAATTATTGTTGTCATTATTATTTGTACTAATCAAGTTTTATCTATGGCGCAACCCCCTCTACAAATATTTCTGAGGACGCCCGTGCTGATAAGGGATGAGTCCCCCGAAATGAAATAAAATTTTGCTACGGGCCTGCCTACAGGCCTCTTGCCCTAATAAGCAGTGGCGTGCCCAAGGAGGTGCTGTTGGGGGTTATAACTCCCCCTTGGCCCAATATTCTTAAAATAGAACATCAAAAGTCGGAAAAGATGGCAAAATGAGGATTGACTACTAAAAAAAGGTATACGTACCCCCCCCCTTTTCGAAATGCCTGGAAACGCCATTGGCAATAAGGGTTCTCTGGATCTATCCCCGCTCTGATGTACCCCAATCTATCCATTTAAGTCTTCGTGATTTAAGCTGACCTCTGTGGCAGGGTGTTTTAGCACAGCGCGCTACGACACCTGGGGTCCCGAGTTCGAATCCTGGCCTGGGCATGGCTGTCCTTTGTAAGTATCTTTTCATATCATCACTCACCCTCGCGATTAGCCAAAAGTGGCAGAAAAGCAAAGTAAAAGGAATCGGTGAATAGTCATGATATTAATTATATTATTACCTTATTACCTTCTTCACAGATCTCTTTCAGGACTATCGTTCGATATAGAGTACCTACCCTGAGACACCTGCCTAAGAGAGATCTGCTTGTAAATCTGCATATTAATACTCCAGAAACTCGTAGATACATTGCAGATATGAAATTGCTATATAAGATTATAAATGGAAACTTAAGATGTAGCATCCCACTCCATGAACTCTCACTCAGAGTACCTAGACATAAAACACGGAGCAAGGAAACTTTCCACACTACAACTCCCAGGCTCTCACTCACACAACGTTCACTATTCCATAGGCTACCGAATCAGTTCAATATAATCTCAAACCAAATAGATATATTCACTTCATATTCATTTTTTATCAGCAACATAGAAAAAAATGTACATAAGTAATGCTTTTGTGAAACTGATCTATTTACCTTGGTACATTTTTTGGCTTGTTTTATTTTTGTTTATTTTATGTAATGCTTTCTTTTGTGTTTTTAATCTTAGTCTATTGTTTTACTGTTGTTTCTTTCTGGTTTAAAATGGCTTCTGCTGTACTGGAAAATTTCAATTAATCTACATATTTGTCTAATGGTTTTTATTTTCAAAACCTTAATTTATAGTACTACAGTGGAACCTTCATAACTCGAACCTCAACATCTAATTCCTTGGTAAGTCGAATATTTTGTAATCCCCTTGAATTGTCCATAACACTCAATACTAATTTTACCTCAACAACTTGAATAAAACCTTGTCAAGACGAATGTTTGTGCAGTTTATGGGATGCCGTTCGAGCTCAATAACTCGAAGGTAGAGTCTGCAAAACCTCTATGAGTCGAAGTTAAATTCTAATCACCTCTATAACTGGAAGTTTTAGTCGCACGGACCTCAATAAGTCGAAGTATAGGGTGCGTACGTACAATGTCAGGTGATCAACAATCGTGTCGGGACATACGTAGTTCCGACGTTCAGAAGGGTCAGTAAACTTTAGACCTCTATAACTCGAAGTCGGCGATTTTGGTCCTCGATAACTCGAACCTTGGTAAGTCGAAATGCTTGACACCTCGATTGTTTTCTTTTCCCCCCTCAAGTTCGAGTTATCAAAGTTTCCACTGTATGTATGTAGTATGGCAGAGTTATCATCAGGGCTCCGAAGTTGGTTGAAAATCAAAATCATCCTGAGCTTTGAAAACATTGCTAAACCTGATACCGTTTCCCATGGTGGTTTGATTTAAATCAGGTTGATTTTAAATCGCGATTGAAAAAAAATCAGTTTAAATAAATAATTTATAGAATGACATACGTAAGGATTTAGTAGATGTCAGAATCACTTTTAGTGGGAATACATTAATCTCGTAATCATTTAATAGTGTTTATTAGGCTCTAAGAAAGGAAACAAACTATATATACTGATGGGGTGAAGCTCATACGAAAGGAAATTTAATGTGTAACTGTTAACACACTTAAATTTATCTTGATTTAAAATGTAATAATTTTTATAGGCAAACATAGTACATATTGTGTGTAAAAAGTAATAATCATGTTAAACGGTAAATAAATATGACAGCTGATATTTTGCAAAATATATTTAAAAAATATCAAAATTCAAGACTTTAAAAAAATATTTTAAGTTACAATTGTAGAGATTTTTTATTATTTTACTGGAAGAAAAATTACTGAAATTATTTATTATAGTTTCATTTAGACACTCAACAAACATTTCCATAATCGATTCTTATGTACAGTATCAGAAACCGAAAAATGTACATTTACATATTTATTTTTTATTTCCTTTAATCAAAATTTTCAAATATTTTACAGGGCCGTTTTCTAGTAGAGGCCTTTCTACAAAAAAAAAACATATATCTATATGTATGATGCTAAAAACCATACCAACATTTTGTTAAAAATCGATTTAATTTTAAAAAAAAATCATCAAAAGTGATTTTTTAAATAAAAATCATGATTTTTTTCCACCCTGGCTAGAAATAAGATTTATTTTTATTTTTAGTAAGTTAGTTAGTTAATCGCAAATACGGTCAATGGAAAAACATAATATTATTTTTAACTGAAATGTTTCTCAATGCATTAAATAATCAATTGTAGTAAATGTATTTTTTATCCTGACCGGTATCGAAAAGCATTTAACGAGCTATAGTCAGAAACGTTACAAGAAGATGGGGCAGCTGTTTTCAAGCCTGCTATTACGTTTCTTTAAAAGTGCTTTAAAAGCGAAATATCCGCTTGTGAAAGTGTAGCGGACAATATCGTGTTGATACCAGCTATCATACTTTACAGATAACAGGACAACATACAAAGACGGAAGGAAATAAATATCCTGCCTTCATCTAACCAACAGAGCAAATAAAACCTAAAAAAAGTACATAAAAAGAGAGCAGGTGTTTGACTCGTTGTCACCAGCCACCGTGTCTTAAAAAATAGAAAGCTGAGTAAGTGTCCAAAGTGCTATCAAGTTCAAAGTGCGTCCTGAACATGAAACACGTCCGAACGTGATACGAAGAACAAAGTTCTCGCGTAACCCAGCTGGACGGACAAAGGGAACTCCCGTGTCGCTGTTCACAAAACAACCGAGGAACTGATAACCGTATTGTGTGTGTTACCTTTCGGAGTTGGTCTTACGAAAGAGTGCAAGCGTGTGCAGCCTTCCCTTGCGAAGGTACAGCAGTGTCAGGAAGGCCATTTTGAATCCATTTTACCAAATGACAAACTTTAAAAAAAAGAGGCCATTTTTAGATGCAGCACTTCGAACACAAGTTGTGTGTTTACTAATGTTTTGGTGAGCTTGTAGATCACACATCCCTGTAAAATAACTTTACACCGTTTCAGTATATGTAATAATAGGCCTCATTACAGGCCTGCATCTGAATATTCTAATATTTACTGGGTGCGAAATCCTGGGGGTGGGGGGGGGCAGGGGGATTTCCCCCACCAACAATCTTGGCTTCAAAAATCCCCCCACAAAAATTTCTGGGGGTAGTTTTTGTTATAGCAAACAAAAGATAAGCAATTACTTTTAATTTGAAATATACTTTACTAAGAATATTATCGAAAACCATGTAGTGTAGTTGTAAGTATTGAATGCATAAATCTACATCAATACGCACAATTAAAGTAAAACAAGAATGCAAAAAAATAATAACTATGAAATAATTGATTTAGATTAACATAAAGCACAAACTAAACAAAATCTTACACATAATAAAACCACTTCAACTATTTCATAATTTATTAACATCTTTAATCAGTTTCTAAAGGAATTAGTTAGCTGCTTTACAATATCTGATATGTATAATAGTAACAAATTAATTTCCTTTATGTAATTAATAATAATAGTAGTAATAATAGTAGTAATAATTTTTAATTGAGTAGTTTATTTTTACTTTTTAATAACACACATATGTGGGGAAGGGGGTTTGTAGATTAAGAACTTTCTCCCCTCCACCATTTTCAATGCTATGCCAGTAGTATTGTAAGGTTGCGATTTGTGAAACTTGGTCTTAAAGTTTGAAAGAAAACAAATTGAGGGTTTTTGAAAATTGATACGCACCCACTTATTGTATAATTTTAAGTGTTTAATATGTTAATTGTCTATGATGACGTAATTTGTTTTGTTCAATTGGGTAGTCTGTTATGGTTATGGACTAACCTCAAAACATTTGATTGTGGTTTGTGAGGTGAGAGATATTATGAATGTTGCTGAATAATGGAAGTGATTTTGGAAATGTGAATGTGTTAATTTGTGTAGTGAAGAAGTATTATGATCTTAATACAATTTTGTTTCTTCTTTCTAATTTTGGAGAAGGCTTCTTCTTTTCTTTCTTCTATTTTTGGAAAATACTTCTTCTTCTTTTCTATTTAGGAAAAAGGCTTCTTCTTCTTTTCTTCTTTCTAATTTTTGAGAAGGCTTATTCTTATTTTCTTTCTTCTAATTTATTGTATTTCCTTTCAAAGCGTAATCTTATTTATTACATATATGCCCTCGCTTTCCCCGCTTCCCAAGCTATACTTATAGAAAAATCAGGAGCGTCTAAACTGACAATAGCGCCACCTCCTATGTAACGACCAAAAGAGGAATAGCCCAGGATCGCTAACAGCAAGCGCTGCCTATAGCCCAGTGCGTCTAATAAGAAGCGCAACCGTAAGTGCTTCGGGGCGTCTAATTTGACACAGCGCCACCGAGGGACGGACAAATACAAAAGCTGACGATGTTCTCCTCGTCTGAAGATCAAAAAGGAGAGAGAACCTACATTTCTGAATTCATTTGCTCACTTATTAACTTTCCTAATTGTTCATATATGAGCATATTCTTAATTATCTTAATTTGCTATATACAACATTTCATTCACTCCTTCTATAATTTTTATACTCTTCCTTTATGTATTTTTCATTTACTATAATATATATAATCGCTCTTCTCCGCTCCAAGTTTCTACAATGAACTCTGCTCTTCTTCATATGGCGTGCTGCCATCTGTCGTCGCTCTCAGGAAACATTTCTTCCTTGCATTTCTCATTGTGTCTTCCGAACTGGCACGTGACAAAGTGTTATATATTAACATTAACTGATATCTAAATATATTTTTGGTGTGCGAGAGTTAGCAAGGTTTACGTTAACATATCCTTATTTGATTTCCCGCTACCTGAGGGCTTCAAAGTAGGCTGATAAGTCTCAGGCTCACCGTTGAGGAGTAAACGTAAGTTGATCCATTGAGAATAATCCGGGGAACGTGACAAAATAAAGAACTTAGGATAATATTTGGGCCTAAAGGAAATGAAGAGACACGGGAATATTACATAATAATGAACTGCAATATTCATTCTTTGTTGGAAGAAAAGTTTTTTGTCTTTGCGCTTGCAACTGAGTGTGTTGTATTTCCTTACTTTGAAATTGAACACGAAAACAATATTAACAATTATTTATAGATATAACATTTTGCCACGAATCTTGTCTATACCCCCAAAAGGAGGACATTTCCCCATTTTCATAAAAATCCGCCCGGATCATTTTTAGGGCCCAAAAAAGAGGACATGTCCGGGTAAAAGAGAGCCCTATTTTTTTTATTTTTTTTTTGCTCTGGGATCCGATCCAGTGTGCAGTAAGTCTTCGCTAAGATCGAACCCAGGAATCCCTTAATTGCAGGGAAGGTTGTGAAGTGGCGCTTGTGCACCCAGTGGCGGCAATTAGGGTGGGCGAGGGGGGCAGGTGCCCCTCATTTTTTTTGCCACCTTTGCCCATGCACTATGTACCAAGGGAAAGTAAACTGTCCTTGCCCCGTTTTGAAACCCAATCGCCGCCACTGTGTGCACCCCTTAACTTTCTACCGTACTCCATTTTCAAAACATATTTTCAACAGAAAACGGTAATTAACTTTTGCATCTGATATAAATACGCATAAATATACGCATGCTCGTATAATGATAAGGAACTTTCATTTTTATCAGCTGAACGTAACAATCTTTTTGGTATTCAGTAAGTAATCAATCCATTTTAAACATATTTTACATTAATTTCTTTGGTAGAAGACCTCTTCTTATACAAATCTTAGTGATTTGAACTTGACTTAAAAACTTGATAATGAATACATGCTATTACTTACATCTATATTCTTTGATATTATTAATTATGAACTTTATTATTATTATATATTTGGCACTTGGTTCGAACTCCTTCCGAAATATACATAATTTGAACCAGTGTGAAGAAATCTTATAACACAGGTTAGCACTCGTTATGCAACATAAATATAATTGTCTGCATGCTAAAGATATGTGCGTAAAAATAACCGGAACGTCGCGGGTGGAAAATGCCGGCATTCGCGCCATGCCGCGTCGTCTGCAGTGACGCGCTATCTCGGCCCAGAGCCAAAACGAACGCACTGTAGATACGTTCAACATCGCACCCCTTAAATTTCCTTTCGCACCCCCTCAGCACCTCTAGATGATTAATCCTAGTGCCGACGCTGCTTGATTGCGATATGACGCCGGTACCACTACGCTATCGGTGGTGTAAGCCATAAAGTGGCTGAAGGTCAATTTGCTGTCGAAAATATCATTGTTCCGCTGCACGAACGGGACAGTTCCTTGGATGGTGTTGTAAACTTCGATTTGAGAGTAAACCTAGGTTTTTGAGAAAGTTTCGAACACTAAGGGTATGAATATACGTATATATATATATATATATATATATATATATATATATATATATATATATAATTTATTTCTGATATCTTTCCCTTTAAAAAATATTCAGTTCCGTGAAAGAAGTATTCTCGCTGCTTTTGAAGATTAGAGAGAAGAAACAATCACTATTTTTGTAAATACAAGAATGGGGGGAGTCAACATATAGGTGCTTTAATTGCTTAAGATTTGAATTTTAATTTAGTTTGCTTCATCTTCAATATTTAAGCTATTTCCTTTTGATAAATTTATGTTCAAGTAACAGACATCAGCAAGAGAGAAGCAAATGTAAATTGAAAATTAGCGTAGAATTGGTTTGCCCATATTATTCATATTTTCCTGTTCTTCGCACTCTACCGGGTATGTTTTTCCTATTTCCCTTACAGAAGGTAATTTGTGAACCCAAAATTCCCGTTCCTGAGAAATTTCCCTGCTATAAAAAACACAACTTCTATGTTTAGCGACGACACAAAAGCAGAGTGCGACTGGTGGACTCTCACAAGAAGGAGGTTACCCTGGCCACGGAATCACCGCGCCTGAGAAGCAGTGTTTCCTCCCCCTCTTTCCTCTCTCCTCCCTCCTCGCCAAGGGTTGTAAGAGAAGAGGGAGGAATGACGTCAGGGTGAGATTCCCTGAAGTCATTCCACTGGCTGGAGAAAGGTTCCCGGACATTCAGCGGCAAACGGTTGGAAGCATTCGCGCGCTGGAAACAAAGAAATGTATGCATCGAAATTGGTTTGGAAGAATATTGCGAAGAAATGTGTATATATTTATATATATATATATATATATATATATATATTTAAAAAATAAATATAGCCGGGTCATCTGCGATTACCTAGATGACCCAGAGTATACGCCGCTGCTGTCTGTCCATCTTCACCTTGAACATGGAAGCTATACAGCTCGTCATATACGACGGTCGTATGCCCTGTTATACAGTGGAAAGTCGCTTGACTGCGACAGCCAATCAGCGAAGGCGTATCCAGGAATTCTGGTGACGTCACTAATCTGTCTCCTGCATTGTTTTTCTGTGTCTGCACGACCATCGTGGGTAACGACATTGTATCGTTTCATACAACTTTCTGTCACATTAAATATACAAGGCGTTGTCTTTGAAAGAACTTTATTATTCCAAAAAGAAATATAAACATTATTATGTACACATTACATACACATGAAGTATATTTAACATAAATTATTCACATTTCCTCCAGTTCATACGTTTAGTTATTACTAGTTATATAATACTGCATACAATTCTACGAATTGCTGTTTAAAGCAACATATTATTTCTGTTATTGAGAAGCATTATAATAGTTAAAATAACTTTCTGGGAGTTTTTACTTAGTGTCAATAGTTGCATAGTCTTTAAATGTTGCGTCCCTTGTGAGGAGATTAGGATGAATGTATTGCGTCGACACGAAATTTTCGTTTTCAAATCAACTTCATGCGCAGACATGCCACTATCGGGAATAGAACACGGAACATATCGATTTCAAAGCCATAGTTTTAATCATGACGCTATCCCTGAACGTATACCATGGGGAAAGAATAGATAAGAACAGGTATATTGAAGCAGTAATTCCAATCACCACTTATAATAGCCTACACTGTTGCTCTCTTTATTTATTGAATTAAGAGATATAATTCGGCCAGTGGCGGCGATTGGGTTCCAAACCTGGGGGGGTGGCAAAGACAGAATATTTCCCTTTGTATATAAGATTTTGCATCGTGCGGGGGCAAAAGTGGCAAAAAGTGGGGGGGGGCAACTGCCCCACCCCCTAATCGCCGCCATTCAATTTGGGGGGAAAGTCTGAAAATGTTTTTCTTACTAGGTACAAAAACTTCGAAGCTAATTAGGTTGCTCTAGAAATAAAACTTATTGCTAATCTGTTGACGTGCTTACATGCACAAATTACATACACAATTCAAATTGGCACTGATATTTCTTATAGTAATTGTATTTATACATATTGTCCTAGCATAAAACTCATTTAGTAATCGGCACTGAATGCCTCAACATATAATACTGCACAACAGTAGGGCGACATTAAGTTTACCCACAACACACACTTTGATGAAGTTCGAGTTAGTTTATATGTGTATATTCACTCCAGTTTTACAATTATTTTAATTGCACGATTGCAATTCGGGGTCCGAAGTGACCCCATATCTATATTATGTGCGTAATCAGTTAATTCCGAATATAAACCGTGACAAAACATTTCTATCCAATTGGGATTGCATGAATTGACGTTTCTTACAATTGTTAATTTGTTATAATGGACTAGCTAGAATAATGTTATCTCTATATAGCATAGTAATATCATGCGACAAACGCGTAATATATTGTTGAGAGTACGTATGTAAATATTCTTATTGTATATCTTGTATTTGCGTCCAAAGTATCTGCTCCAAATGCACATTGTTGTGATTCCCCATATTGAATTCTGTAATATGTAAGGGTGCATATCAAATGGGCAAAATACGTATGTATCACTTGCATTTCAAATAAAATCTGCAGAGTAACACATAATGTGCATGCCATACGTATCTATAATAACTATGAATTCAACGGAACATTACATATACAAATATTTTACATAGTAACTTGAGCTGTGCACCTTGAATCGGGATTTCTGCAATAATTTGTTTTAAAAAAACTTGAGATTTCTTTCAAACAAACTGGAGAAGAACATCAAACCAAGGCAGAGATCTTAGAGTATGTTCCTTAAATTTTGGGTATACTTGAACACGATGCACAGAGATTCATAAATACTCAAATATTCATGTGAAGTATTTACATCAGAGGCGTCTCTTAATGCATGCTGCGCATGCGGCGTCAATTGTGGGGAAAAGGACAGCTTGCTCTGCGACGACATTAATGAGCATTTCTACATTCTAATTTCTTTATATAGGAGAAGTATTTATTTTACACGAGAGCGCTCAACTAAGTTTATATTACATTTCTTGGATCTGAAGTGAAAGAAAGTAATAATTCTTTTCCCACAATTGACACATGCGTCATTTCAGATCCAAGAAATGTAATATAATCTTAGTTGAAGGCTCTCTTGTAAAATAGGCCTAAATACTTCTCTTATATGAAGAAATTAGAATGTAGAAATGCTCATGAATGTCGTCGCAGAGCAAGCTGTCCTTTTTCCCACAATTGACGCATGCGCAGCATGCACCGCATGCGTTCAGGAGACTCTTCTGATTTACATAGGCAAGAACCATGCATACTGCAACCCTCAACAGCTCCGTTACTAAGCCCACACATCATTCTCAGCTTGTCAAAGATCATGACTTCCTTTCAGCTAGCCTTTCGATCATAGCTGGCCCGATTTCAAGATGTGGGTTGTATAAAAGAATAGTTCATATCACAGACATAGGTAATGGTGGAATCAGGTACCTCACAGAAGGCAGTCCTGCTTGCTCTGCATATGCTCACAGCTAGGATTTCAGCAACTCCCATAGAGTAATACGCTTGTGCAATGGAGGACATAACAAGCGTACAGTATATTAGATCTAACAAGCGTTTGATGATGATCAACCTTGCTGAAGATTGGGCATATCAGCGCTTGTTGAGCTTGAACCAGAGTGAGGAGAAAGTAAGAACATGGAATCCTACGGTGAACGTGAAGAGGAGTGTTGTGTTGAGGAAGATGTCCACGTCCGTCATGTCCAAAGCTTCAAGCAGTACTTTTGGGTACCGTAGATGGCAGTAGTGATGCTCGCAATCTAGAGTGCTCCTGTCGAAGCCGTAGATGGCGTACACGACGCTCTCAAAGGCGCACCTGAAGTAGCTGATGTGGTAGATCCATCTCAGGATGACTGGGATCGTAGACTTCGATGCGAAGAACCCAGAAAACACCGCCAAGGGCACGGATACGGTTGGACCAGAAAATACACCGACCTGAGGACAAAGTAGGAGAGATCGTAGATAAGTGGAAAAACAGCTGGCTTCACATATTAATAAATACTACTCAAATACCAGAGCGTTGATGCCGGACGTTATTCAACATCTACATGAACCAAGGACGTATTTGGGGGGTCCAGGGGATCCGGACCCCCACCCCTCGAAAGATTTATCAAGTATTAAAATTAAATTATGAAAAATTTATTCGTTTAGCCTTTGTTATATAATTTCCTCTGAACTTATTGGAAGACAAGAATTATATTGGGATCATACGGCTTTGAAGAACGGAAAGGACGTATTTAGGGGGTCCGGACCCCCCTCCCCACCTGGGAGACTTATTAAATATGAAAATTAAATAATGAAAATATACTCGTTTAGCATTTTAGTATAATTTCCTCTGAACTTTTTAGAAGGCAAGGATTATATTGGGATCATACGGCTTTGAATGACATTGCAGAGAAAATTTATGTACACTACTACTCAAAATAATATGCATAAGCTATTAATCAGAAACTTACTTTTTTCCAACTACATGTAACATCATTTTTGTTATTCGATAAATATTCAATTATTCATCTATTTGACATTAATTCATTGCCAGGGCACTTGTTTTTTTATGTAAATTATTTCGATCTTAACTACAGGTAAGGTACGTAATGAATATGCGCTGTTATATCTATATTCTTATACAGTCCTTTTACCTATTCGTGTAATAATAATAATTTATGTATTGTAATTAGTATTAATTTGATTTATAACTTTTAATTTAAACATTATTATTATAATTATTATTATTCCTGAGACACTTGGTTCGCCCCCCCCCCCCCCGAAACATATTTCTAGATACATGCCTGACATGAACTGAATGTAAGAAAAGGAAAGCAAATTTATCTTCCCAACTCCACATCATAGGGATGCACACCTTTAAGGATTACTAGAATAGAATAGAATAGAATAGAATTTATTTCCAGTATGAGCCTTACAGCTATACATACCATACAAGTTAAAAATTTTCGTGCACTTTCCTTACACCCTTCCTCCTTTTAGACTGCTTCCACCTTCACACTGCTTGGGAGTTCACAAACACTATTTCACTTCAAATCTTTCCCTATACTTGCACTGTTACCTGAGTGGTTCCTAAATTTTCTCAAGTATATTTATTACTTTATTTATTTGGTACCCTCCCCCCTTTCACACATGTTCGCTGTCCCCACTGAGCTTCTTTGCTCTCTTTACCCAGGCGTAGTGTAGGAAAGTTCCCAGATTCCGTATTTGCGCCTCCCCCCCTCTCGGTCTCTCCCTCCTAATAACGCTTGTCATTATATTCTCAATGTTATCTTCATTTATTTCCCTGATATATTTTTGTCTTGCCTCCCCTGTTTCTTTACACTGAAGGAGAATGTGAAATTTCGTCTCGTCTTCGCCGCATAACGGGCATTCTACGCTCCCGTCCTCCCGTTTAAGTCTAACTTGTGCCCATCCCCCCAGTCTGAACCAGGCCAATCCTGACCTTTCTTTTGCCCCACACAAATCTACGTAGTTCCTCCTTCCCCATTCTCGATCCGTATCTACTATTTTCGCCGATGTTAACGATATTTTTGCGTCGCATTCTGCCAAAATTTTCTGTTTGGTAATATCTTCCAGCCTGGCACGTATGGCCCCTAGCATCTGCATATCAATTCTCCCCTCTATTCCCTCTTCCCACACCCATCCTAGCCCTATACTGTATAATTCCGTCTTTATTTTTGCTACCCATTGCCTCCCATTACCCCCCCTTATCTGTGATTGTACACAGAGTTTCTTCAAATTTCCCCCCTCCATGGTGATCAGTTTTGCCCAGTATTTAATGCTCCTCATTTTGGCATCCACTTCCTCTCTTAATTTTCCCATTTCCCTAAGTGCCCCACATGTTGGCGTACCCCTCCCTACTCCTAGCCCTTGTTTTAGGAATCTAGACTGTACGACGTTTACGGTTTCCCCTCCCTCCCAGACCCATAGTTCGATGCCATAAAATAGTGTTGCCTTAACTGTGGCCTCGTAGACCCCCTCCAGAATTTTGATTGGAATATTTGGTACTTTGTATTTTATTTTCCTTGTTTTCTCTAACGCAAAAATTGCTTTACATTTATTCCTGTGTACGTGCCTTGCCCACCTACCCGTCATTGTCATCACCATGCTTAAGGATTACTACATGGTTCTTTCAGTCAGAAGAGAGAAAAGAGCAAAATTTTACAATGGATCATTGAGGAACATGCTGAAGCTTCGACATAGTCAAGAATTTGTTGGTGGGGTCAGGTGGTTGATACAAAATTAAGCAGTCATACTACGTAGTAGTAATGATATAATAGGATAATTAATAACTACTTTACTCTTATCTTCTGCTCGTTATACCAGATGAGCGACTATATGCCACATTTGGGGGGGGGGGGTATTTTTTCAGAGTTTTTTCCGAGCCTGCAGTCAGTGAAATCCTCTGTAGGACTGTGTTTTGTCCTTATACACATGTGCTGAGCGCCCCTTTACAGCCTCAGCTTTTAAGCTAGGCAAGGAGATTTTTATTTTTCAGAGACAAGCGTTGATTTTAGGTATCGTAAGGGTCTAAAGTGTAAATCACCAACCCTGAGACCTTCTGTAAACAAACCGTCTCCACGATTCGATGTATCACTGAACACGGAGACCTTCCCGCACGCATAGAACTCGCCATGTTGAAAGTGGCACTACTTCCTTGCTGTTCACATGATTATTTTTAGAAAATAACCAATGTTATAAAATATCATTATGTACACATTGAAAGTTACAATGCATATTCCTACAAAATGTTCACACTTATCTTGCCTTGCCATGTCACCAAGTTATTTTACGAAGTGCACTATATTTGGCGGAACAAAAATCGTTATTAGGATGCTTGTCAAAGTTTCCAACCGCAATAAATTTACGAAATTTCTTTGTCTTGTTTTGATGATGATCATCAATATATTTATTGGACTTACAGCATTTCATATGGCTTTTTATGCCCATTATATATTTTATTTACATAAGATACAATTTACATAAAATCTACAAACAAATTTCAAATACACTCCTATCTATATCATCCTTAGAAATATACATTACCATGTTATATCATTTTGTCTAAAAAAATGCAAGTAAAATATATTCAATTTGCATGCAAGAAAGAATCGAAATTTATTGGAAATGATTACTGGTGCAAAGAGTTAACCATAAAGGTGAAGCAATAAGTATAAAAGAAAGAGCATTGGGTTTAAAGTGAGACGTCATTTCCGGCAGCGTATCCCATACTACAAATTGGCCGTTGTTTTACCTTACGTAATGAATCCTGTAACAACGCTGGATTTTCGTGTGGATTATTTTACTTCTATGAGTTTGCAATGCTTTCTGCATGCAGGTGGTTTTGTTTACAGAAGGTCTCAGGGTTAGTGATTTGAACTTTAGTCTCCGCATAATGTAACGGGTGGAAATAGTCTTAAACGTGTCCAAAATTTTGGCTTCAATCAATCAATGTAAGAGCTAACTCATGTTCCCCTTCCGTTATTCTGCTGGACTGCCCTTCTTGGTAAATTTCTCGTAAGGGACAGACGGCTGAAATTTGCTAGTTCATTTAATTTGAATATTCGTACTTACGTATTCTGCATTGAGAAACATTGCTGAAGGTGGCATTTCGCTTATTTCACGGAAATAAGCTCTATTTGCGACATATCGAGTAAGTTTTCTTAGTTTATTTTTGCCTTCAGTAACACACAAAATGGCGGTCACAGTTTCACTACCGTACTCGGCATGCAGTGTTTCCACCCCACTGCACCCAAAAATACCTACGTAGCCCCACAAACCATTGACGCATAGCCCACGAACCATTTCCGATAAGGTTAGGTTAGGTAGGGTCACGTATAGGTTACAATAGTTAAAAATTGGTTTCGAAAAAAATATGCGTAGCCCTACACACCATTCTCGTATAGCCCCACGAACCATTGACACATAGCCCCACAAACCATTGACACATAACCCCACAAACCATTTTCGGAAACGCACCTTCTTCAGTTACAAAACGCATGTTTGGAAACACTGACCGGGATTACGTCATCACACACAGGCTACATCCACCTGGAAGTAAATGGATGCAAGAGTTTTCGTGCATCGGTCACACATTTATATCGAAAAATAGATGATTTACCGGCAAAATTCAATGAACGATGCGAGAAAACACTTCCCCGAACTTCCAGAAGTATAAAGAAACTAACTGCATTCGGCAAGTAATTTCTCCTGTAAATTTGATGAAATCCGTCTGTGCCTTACGAGAAATTTACCCCATTCTTTAATCCACTATCAGTAATATGTTTTCTTTCATTTTTCTTCAATCAAATGAAGAATGTCAGTTTGCAAATAGAGTCTGACCGGGACCTCCGAGATGGGTATGCTTCGTGTATACTCCGTATACGGGCCGCAACCTGATGACGTCAAAAGATTAGTCGTGTGTTTTGGCGAAATACATGTATTTGAATGAGAGATTTGTACGATAAAGAGTTCCTATAAATCTATTCATTTCAGAGTAAGAACAATAATTGTTATCGCAAACTAAACATACGAGGGTCACTATTTATATTTTGAGCCTAACAATGAAAAAAACAGGAATTTGGCATTGAAAACTGCTTTATTGTTTTTCGAAGTATTCTCCATTATGGTCAATACACTTTTGCATTCGTTCGAACCATTTGTCAAAGCAGTTTTTCCAATCTTCTTGAGACACCTCCATAATATGGTTTTTGAACGCATCAACGGCGTCTTCCGCCGACGAAAATCGTTTTCCACGGAATTTATTCTTGACATTCGGGAACAAGAAGAAGTCATTGGGTGCCAAATCAGGACTGTACTGCGGATGACCCATCAATTCGATTTTTTGACTGTTCATAAAGTCGGTTGTTAGACGAGATGTGTGACAGCTCGCATTGTCTTGATGAAGAATGATCCGACGGCGTTTGTTTGTTTTCCGTATTTGACCGAAGACCTCTGGCAAACAAATTGTTGTGCAGCATTCAGAGTTGACCGTTCTACGTTCCTCTAAAGGCACAGTTGCCACATGACCAGTTTTCCCGAAAAAACAGGCGACCATTTGTTTCGATGTGCTTCGAGCGCGAACAACTTTTGTTGGATTTGGTTCATCTTGAAACACCCATACAGTCGACTGCTGTTTACGTTCCGGCTCATATGCATATATCCATGATTCGTCACCTGTTACAATCTTATATACGTCTTTTGAAGCACTACGATTGTATTTATTGAGCATTTGTTTGCACCAATTGACGCGAGCGTCTTTTTGAGTTTTTGTCAAATTGTGTGGGATCCAACGAGAACATACCTTTCTCACAGCTAAATGATCATGTAATATTTTATATATGCTGGTGGAACTAATGCCTATGGTTGCCTTAATCTCACAGTATGTCACATGACGATCTTGCAGTATTAGGTTTTGCACAGCATCAATGTTTTCTTGAACAACAACTGATTTTGGACGACCTTCGCGAATCTCGTCGGTGAGCGAATGGCGGCCACAATTAAATTCGTTATACCAATGTTTCACAGTGGCAAAGGATGGGGCTTCATCGCCAAATGTGGAAGTAAGTTGATCGATGCACTCTTGTCTTGATAATCCACGTCGAAAATCGTAAAAAATCATCGCACGAAAGTGTTCACGAGTTAATTCCATTTTATTGTTGTCGCGCAATCTCCAAGGCAACATAAATAACACAAATCAAGCTACTGACAAAACATTTGAAGTACGTTATGGTCAATAATGCCAGACGATTCCGTGCAAACGTCAAATCGCGCCTAACTTCAATCAGTGTTGCCAAGGCTCAAAATATAAATAGTGGCCCTCGTAGTTGTCTCCTGATCAGTTACAAGTAAATATATGCGTTTGTATGTAGTGCAACATTTAATTAGATGTTAGTAAAAAAAAGTCACCAGTATTTAAGGTATTTGGAAATCTAGACAAGTTGCTAAAGTGAAAATTTACTATGTAAAGAATAACGATTATTACATTTGCATAGTCAGTCAGTGTGATTTCATGTAACACATTTGATTGATTTACATTTATGCTCTGTGGAAAAGTAGGAGAGCGAGACATTATCTCAACCTCTCAACCTGTTCTAAATATCAGAAGCATAAGGGGAAAATATAATTATCAACTTATATGTCAGCGAATATTTGCATGACACGATTTCAGTACATGTCCAGGTACAGTTAGAAGTAAATTGTCGTGATTAGGGATGAATGAAACACGCTGATATATATTAAAACTTACGCCTTTTATCCTGAAAAATAACTTGGCTAACTTGCCTCTTGGTTTTTACCATTATCTAGCATGCTTACCAAAAAGGAATATAATTATAAGGACTTTAGAATACGATATTCTTTTTAAAATAATCTGATAGAGCATGAGGTTTATTGTATTCTCTTGCTTTTTGCTTTGGGCTTCTTAATTAAAGTAAGTTGCTTGCATGTTGCATTAATATTCTCAACGAGTTTCATTTTCCGTGTGATAGAAAATCCCTTCTCATAGGCTTGACTTACTGTTAGGTTATTTAAGATTCGTATTCTTAGCATTTAGGTATTGCGAATAGGTTAGGCTAGACGTTTGTTGCATCACCATTTGTACACTTTCTCTCTTTGCTTGCATGTTAACATTTTGATGCGAAAAATGATTTTTTTTAAAAATGTAACCTACAACCAAACCACGGGAACTTGTGCATCCAAATATTTACCAGATTTATAGAAAATTAAACATTTATCAAATTAGACACGGGAATTGAGTTTCGAAAGTTGTAAAGCTTATTTAAAACGAAATTCTAATCTTACAAGCTCTTTCCTCAATCATCTGTACCTAAACTTTTACAAAATTACTTTGCATACATAACTTGGACAGTAAGTGCTCATTCCACAGCAATTTAATAGCAATTATATACTAACGACGATAATTCTTTACGAACTTACAGTAAGTTCCAAATGTAGGATGAAATTTTATCTATACCACCTTTCTTCCATTGGTAATTTGAAAAATAAAGGTACTTTATGCAGATTGGATTTTACTTTTATCGATATTATTTACGTATTTTCCAATGTCATATAACATTTGAAACGTTCTTCAGGTGAAAGCAACGTTCTGAACGAATAAGAGAGGACTATTTATTCACTCAGAAAACTAAATATTATACTTTTACAATGCACTTTGTTAAATGTTGTAAATGGATTATACTTGACTAATCCTGTGACGTCAGGAAAGCTGGTGTGAGGCCCGTACCTCTTGGAGGCCCCGGTCTGACCCACCACTTCTGAGCTACTCACCGTCATCGGAAGGTTGGTTCCAAGAAACAGGCCGAAAGCCTGGGCTGTCAAGGCCGTCATGAGCAGAGCGATAACGAAGTACACCATCCTGTACAGCTCCAGTGGTTGAGCAGTCATGAAGTATGTCAGAATGACGAACACGAACGAGTAGATAACCTGAAAATTAAGAATACGTTTAAATATCATATTTACACAATTTACTTAAGTATTGTACCATATAGTTAGTATCATATGCGTCGTTACTTTTGAATCATTGTGTATGAAATGTGTAAGGAAATGATAAACTGTTGCATTGGATCAGGCACGTATCCAGGGGGGGCTTAGGGGGCTCGAGCCCCCCAGAAAGTTTTCAGTTTACACTGGATAAATTGAGGTTTTTGGTTTCTTCAATAATATGACGATAATTTACGAGACAAATAATTATCGAGACAGGACGGAGAGTATTCAATAACCCTATTATTGTTAATAGCAAGGTGAGGATCAGGGGCCTCGAGCCCCCCTTTAGTTTACGCAAGATGAAATTAGTTTTTTAGCTTCTTCAATAATGTGATGATAATTTGAGAGAAATAATTATCGAGACAAGATGGAGAATGTTCTGTAACCCTGTTATTGTTAATAGCGCGTATGCAAGGTGTGGATCAGGTGGCTCGAGCCCCCGCCCTCCACACATGAAATTTTCCGTTTACACGAGATAAAATTAGGTTTTTTGCATCTTGGACAATATGATGATAATTTGAGATAAATAATTATCGAGACAGGATGGAGAATATTCCTTAACCCTGTTATTGTTAATAGCCTTGTAATCAAGGGGTCCCGGGTTCGATACCCGGTGGAGGAACAAGTGATTCGGATCCCACTTTAAACTGTAGGTCCAGTCCCGATTATCCTTACTGTGCATAAAGTGGACTTAAAACAACAAATCAAACAAACAAACAAACAAACAAACAAGGTGGTGATCAGGACACTCGAGCCCCGTCTCCCAGGATATTTTTCAGTCTACTCTAGATAAAATTATTTTTTTGGCCTCTTGAATAATGTGACGATAATTTAAAGAGATAAATTCGTATCAAGGCGAGATGGAGAATGTTCCATAAACCTATTGTTGAT
Source organism: Lepisma saccharinum (assembly GCF_977018435.1). NCBI lineage: Eukaryota > Metazoa > Arthropoda > Insecta > Zygentoma > Lepismatidae > Lepisma > Lepisma saccharinum. Next base: position 5,799,206 of record NC_139244.1, on the reverse strand, counting down.
AATATTGCACGTAAACTTTTCTTGCGTTTTCGGTGTTGTCCCAGCAAACTTGAGCATTATGTAAAGTCTTGTCAGTATTTGAAAGCTGTACAACAAAGGTAGCGCCACGAGTAGTACGATTCGTTGTAATTTTTTATTTACGGAAGGGTTTTCACTCTGCATTAATTGTTTCGCGATCCAGCTGTATTCTAGAAAACTTCCTTTGTTTCGTGCCGATATATGACAAGACTGCGGAAGCTGTGACACACAATTTTGAACACTTGCAAGTCCTTAGGCCTGAATATGAACAATTTGGTGGGTTTCGACATTTATAAGAGCTGCAAACTTGGGAGGACAAGACACATTACTTAGTGGTGTTCAGGCTCGATTCAGAGAGAAATATTCGAGCTGTCTGGGTCCAGTTTGCAGCCCACAGTTTGAATCTCGCGTTGTCGAGTGGATTGTCTTCGTAAAAACAGTCCAAGACACCATAGATGTTTTGATTCCTGATGAGAAGAAATGGACAACACACTTACTGAGATGCAATGTTAATACATGGAAACAGGAGCCGAGTGGTAAAAAATGTTCCAATTTCCCGTTCTGATTAGAAGGGAAGCCTTAAACAGTGGCGACGATTTAGGGGACAGCTTCTCCCCATTTTCTTGCCTCCACACTATCACTGTGGCCTCTTAATGCTAAGCCTTGTCTACCAAGAGAAAGTAAACTTTCCTTGCCCCCCCCGTTTTGGATCCCAGTCGCCACTTGTGAGGTTCTATCTATACCCCTTAAAAAATTGTGTTCACCCCCCCCCCGAAAGGAATTCCTGGATACGTGCCTGCATTGGATAACCCTAATCACTCATCTAGCAGATCGAGTAGATAAGTCACTCTAAGGATATTATAATCAGTAATAAAAATAATAGTTTGGAATAGAACGTGTTTTTTGAAATATATAACAGCTATTATTATAATCATAAAATATAATTGTTATTCTTTCTATTCAAGTTTTATCAATGGCTTGACTCCCTACAACAATTACTGGCGACGCCCGTGCACACACACAATAAAAGTCTTACCTGAATCGGTACGTCCAGCAACACAATCGTCATGTAGTAGGAGAACAAGGAGTAGTATCTGTTAAAATACTCCCGACGTACTATTGCAATTTCCAAAGGGACTGAAAAGAAGAAAGGAAACGTTTTAGTAGAATCTGGCAGGGTTTGGAATGCATAGAAGCACGCTGTATTGTGCTGTGATAGAAAAATTATGCTGATGTTTATGTTGCAAAAATTTTGTGGTACCTCCTAGCATTATCATAGTTTCAAAATATTTATTGTTCATAATGATTTTTCTTTTATTATCCACCAATCTCGTATTTCGCCATTTTTAATGTTTTAGTCGTAGCTTCTAAATCTTTTGTAGCTCGAAATATGGACATCCGAAGGTGAATGGGATCGAACCCCCACCCCCTTCCTTGGTAATTGGCATCGTTCCTTTCAAATTATAGCCGACCCCCTACGCCAAGGGTTCCAGGTTCGACCCGGCCTGGGCATGGATGTTTGTGAGTGTCCAGTTATCAATTTCATCATGCCAACGGAAATCACTCATCCCCATCTTCGCAAAAGTACCACAAGGAGCTAAGTAAAATAAAGCAATTCAATCAAATCAATCAATCTTTCAAATTAGATAGAAGCTCCAACAAGCTAACGTTGGCATTATCAGCATAACAGCAGAATTGTCAAAAAATAGAAATAGTACCTGTATGTTCGAGAAACTTAGTAGATTGTAATACATTTTGTATAGAATGGGTTTATTTTTATCAATTTATAATAACAATTATATCTACTAGTTGTATCAAGGGCTCTACAAAACTTACGTCGATGGCTCGAAAGTAAACATTTCTAATAATTTTGTAATGATATTATCGGCCTTATAGATCAACTTAAAACATCAGTGTTTTTATTCACACCAAGGTCGCAGTCTACTCAGTTGGTACGGGATATCAACTAAGAGATGTCGCTAGTGTCGGATATAAGTAGTTGTCTACATTTAGTTGTGCATTGGAGCCATCTGTTGGTGGCGTTACGAACCAGTTCAAACGCACGGGAGCGAAAGGATCATTGCAGTTACACATCTGTCCACTAATCTCTATTTACTCGAAATTTTTCACAGTCTTATTATACATCTCATGAATGGCAATTCGCACATACTTACCGACCAATATCGCCGTCATTTTGGCAGTGTACACCATGAACACAACACAGGCGAAGAGATACCGAAAGTTGCACATGACGAAATGCCCGTCGGGACCGATGCCCTTGTACAGAGTGCCAATCATCAATGCCACCGCCACGCTCACTCCCAGCTGAAGGTAAAGATTCGACTGTGATGGAAAGAAATGTTTGTGTAAGCATCAAGGTGCGATTCACAGCAAAATGAATACTCATTATATCCTACGGTGTTGTGATGTATGCAAGAAAAATCTTTCGTTTGTTAAAAATAGGCTAAATGACAGTTAGAATGGCATGTGAATCACTGAAATAAGTACCGTACTATTGTAAATCGATACTAGGAAGTTTTGAACCGATTAGTCATCGGTTGACATACGTAAATGTATATGCTTTATATACGTTACATAAGCGTAAACTTATATTTTTTCTTGTGCGTTATCATCATCAAAAAGTCATTTCACGTACAATCAGCGACAAATATAATAACAGCAAATTGTCCATCACCATGTTCGTTTATTCTGTTTCCCGCAACGCGAGGTTCAAGAATTAAAACAATAAGCAGAAATATTTTTTTTGGTGACTGTACAGCGCCATTGCAATTTACATTGACTACAGGTGCACAGTTTCAGATTTCGCATAGAGATCTTCAAATAATAATACTAACTCCAAAAACAAAGATTGAGATTTTCATGTTCCTCCTCGTACATTTGGGATGCACAACGATTTTTCGGCAAATTGTCTATGACTATTTTCATCAAGACATGGACATAATTTTTTAAGCTCCTATTTCGTAAAACAAACAGAATAAACATGGTGCACAATTTGCCTGGTAATATTTATGAATCTCACTCTACTGTGTGTAGTAAAATTCGTTGTTATGCACACTTACTCTTATTAGATTCAATAATTCTGCTTCTATTTAACGTTCTTAATATACTCAAACTACGTCATTTCTCGTCAGCAAATGTGGTTTCATTGCTCGCGATTGGCTCACCTGTATGCATTGTACTTGGAGCTTGGTGTACTAAACAGGAACTTTGGCTAGAAATCGCAAAAATAGGCGGAGTGAGCCAATAAAATAACGACGAGATGTGTGTATTATGGATGGCCAAACGGATCCGGATCCAAAAGTTCCGGATCCGATAGTTTGGTATCTCAATCCCATTATAATATTACCACACCTTAAAAGGTATTATGATCTTCGATTACAAAGAAATTTTTCATTAGTTAGTCCTTCAAGATTTTTTTCAAGTGTTGTTCCTAAAAAAATTTGCTTCGCATCGGCTAACACACTCGTGCAGAAAAATAATCTTACTTGTTTAACATAAAATGTCAGAGGTGATTTTGTAAATTCCATTGAAACGAATATGTATTCATTCGAATGTATTGGAAATGGAAACACATAAATGTGAGACATTCCAGGATGAAACCTTTATCACATAAAACAAGATAGAAATGTTATACAAAAATTATACAATTGTTCTACAGTTACAGTTTTAAAAATTAAAATAAAACATTATAATATATGCAGTGTTATATAATTACAAAGTGTAAGACTAACAAGGGAGGTTATCTAAGTGTCCCCCTCCGATTTCCATGAAACTTCGCAGGTGTATAGACGGGCCCAAAGGAAGAAATACGTGCTTTTTTTGTTTCGGCTAAAAAACTGTTCTAGGGGGCAACCCTCCCTCAAATGTCAAGATGAGGACAAATTTAAGTGGGCATTTGACCCCTGTGTCCCCCTCCGATTTCCATGAAATTTGGCAGGTGTATAGAGGGGCCAAAGGAAGAAATGTGTGTTTTTTTGTTTCAGCTAAAAAACTGTTTTAGGGAGCAAAACCCCCTCAAATGTCAAACTGAGGACAAATTGAAGTAAGGATCTGACCCCTGTGTCTCCACCCGATTTCCATGAAACTTGGCAGGTGCATAGAGGCGCCCTATGTCCCCTGTTTCTTTCTATACCATATTTACGTGGTTTCGGGGTCAGATCCCAACTTCAATTTCTCCTCATCTTAACATTTGAGGGGGCGTTGCTCCCTAAAACCATTTTTTAGCTGAAACACAAAAACACGTATTTCTTCCTTTGGGCCCCTCTATACACCTGCCAAGTTTCATGGAAATCGGAGGGGGAGACTTAGACCTCCCTTGTAAGTGCATTAATTACAAATCGCGCACACACACAATTAGCAGGTAACAATATGTTATAAACACATTCTTACTTTCCAAAGCGCTCATGTGGGATGGCAAAACGGATCCGGATCCGAAAGCTCCAGATCCGGAACCAACCGGATCCGGATCTGGCCATCCCTAGTGTGTATACTATTTCCTTACCTTGTCCCTTGAAAGACATAGCAGTTTCCTCTTGTACAAAATCCACAGTTGAGAGAACAATGAAATGTTGGATATCAGCTCCTCATTTACTTTGGATTTGAAGAAGTAGGTCCTTTTAACTATTTTCGTCTCTGGGCGCTTGGCCACTGGTAATCCTGGAAATAAAAATAAAATTGTTCTACAACAGTTTGTAACGGGCAAGGTTTATTAGAAGTATAGAGGTTGGGTAGATTTCTTGTGATGACGTAACGACGGTAGAAGGGGAATTTATCCATGAAAGGAATACGAAGTCTGTACGCTAGTGTTGCACTATGTAGATACGAAAGAAAGTCATACTAAGGAACTATCTATTTATTTATTTATTTATTTATTTGAGAAAATTTCAGATACAGCACAGGTGGCCATTTTACACTGAAATTGTCAACAATGAGAGCAATAATTATAATAAGCATAAAGATAAAAATATAATAAAATAAATAAATAAAAATAAATAAGAAATAATTAAGAGTAACAAAACAACATAAAAGTGAGTAGCAAATGAACAAAAAAATAAGTAAGAGATAGCACTATGTGATATTAATTACAAGTATTTCTTCTGATAGAAGACCGAAAGGCAAACTCGGAGAAAAATATATCAATATTTGAGGGGAGATCATTGTATTGTGTGGCAAGTCTATAAAAGAGAGATCTTTTTTGAATTTCCAGTCTAGGTTTTTTTGTATAAAATAACCTTGTATTGCGAGTTGTGCGCATAGGTACTCTAAAGTGGAATTCCTCAAGGAGTGTGTTGCAGCGGATTTTGCCATTCACAATTTTGTATAAGTAACTGAAATCATTCTGCAAACGTCGCTGATAAGCAGTTTGTAAGTTAAGAAAGGACAAGAGATGCGGAGATGAAAAATTGCGTAATGAGGGAATCCTGTCAACATGTCAACTTACTTTTCAGACTTCTAAATAACTTTGGTTACAGACCCACACGAATATTGTATACCCCATGCCCCGCACCCATCTAGGGCAGGCCCTGATAATACTTCTGACACACACCACACATTAGCATGCAGTGAGGCTAAATTTTACCTACCCAAGTCTTCGGAACACTTGTCAGCGATTAGGTAGTTGGCGTTTTGTCTGTCTAACTTATCCTCCACTCGACGCATGTTGCACGTGGCGTTCATCATGGCTTCCAAATTGTTGGCCCCGTACTCCTCCGACGACACCTCGATCACTGAAATATGGAGAAATCTTGCAAGAATACTGATGTATTTCTCATAAAAGAGACGCTGTTTAAAAAATAATATATTTATGCATTAGACGTATTAGGAACGATTCTTATTATGAAAACCATGTTTGAATGTTAGTTAATTAAAAAAGGGATATTTTCGCACCATGCATGACTGCAGTCCGAAAAATCTCGGGAAAAGATTAAAAAGAATGAACTGTTGCGGATAAATCGGGACCTGGTAACCTTGCATAAATGATTATAAAACCAAAATTACTAAATATTGTAGACTTCTGGAGTCTGCCTCTCTCCACAAGCAACCCAATCATTTATGAAGGGACAAAATCGAAATTCTTGCAAATCCTGAAAAAAAAATATCAATGTTATTTTCGTAGGTGTTTGTAGGTTTGCAATAACCATGGGCGTCCGGAAGGGGGGCAAAGGGGGGCTGTGGCCCCCCTGGAAACTGAAAGTCAACCAAAAATTATGTATTTCACATATATAATTTCATTTTAGCCACAATAATATGTGTTAATTATTGCATGAACATCATAAATTCAAATTTAAGCAATTTTTTTTAGGGAACAACACTATTTTTGGAGAAAATGTGCCTTGTTTGCCCCCCCCTGGAAAAAATCCTTCCTTGCCCCTCCCTGGAAAAAATCCTGCGGACGTCCATGGCAATAACATATTTCAATAGTTCGATATGGGGAGGTATGGGCCCCTTGCCCCTCTCCTTGAGTACAGGCCTGACTTGGGGCAAAAGTGAATTTAAATTAATATTTTGTGAAAAATTGAGGGGCGGGAATATTCTCGCTTCTGTGCCTCGCACAATTTTATCAGAACGCTACAAACGGCACCGTTAGCGCTTCAACGCTCTCACTGCCATCTGTAGGGAACATGTCAACTTACTTGAGGCGAGTCTGAGGATTCGTGCTGCCATCTCCCGAGCAGTTGCGTAACTACGTATACAATTTGTCTTACATTCATTGATAAATTGGCATGTCACGACGTCATTGTTCGGCAGAATTGCATGTTTTCCCTCCAAACTTTCCCTTTCGGATAAGACATACCGCAAGATTTCGTTTCTTTTTGACCACTTTCATCATTTTCGCTTCCGGTATGAGCAATCCAAAGAGCTTCAAAACTAAGAGTCCTGCGTACGGATTGTATGTGGCTAGGGTGACCAGACACATACATTCAAAAAAGAGGACAAAGTCATAGAAAAGAGGACACCGCAACTTATTTTGCCATTACTTACAATTTATTCAATATATATATATATACACACACACACACACAAGGTGATCCAAAAAGGCCGCCCCTTTTGAATTGGTGAGCATAACTTTATTTAGGCGAATAATTGCAAGCTACAAGGACAGAAGTGTTGCACAGACATGGGAGTTTGATACAAGATATGTCAATCAGGTTGTGAATGTCACATCACATCACGTCTCACTTAAGTTTTGAATATAAGAACACTCAGGTGAGCACCACCGTTGTTGGAGCACTCATGAAGCCGAGCCACGAAGCTACGCCGCAATGTATTCTCCAGCATAGCAACCGGAATAGCAGCGATTTCACGGCGAATGTTCGCCTCCAGTTCCTGGATCGTTCCTGGGTGGGTTTTGTAGACCCGGGACTTCAGGAATCCCCACAAGAAAAAATCAGCTGCCGTCAGATCCGGCGAACGTGCCGGCCAAGCCACGTCGCCATATCGGGAGATGAGGTGGCCGGGAAAAAGGTCGCACAATTTGGCAATGGACACACGGGCTGTGTGTGCCGTTGCACCGTCCTGTTGGAACCATGTGATCAGAGGAAGGCGTTGGAGTGCCGGCACGAGAAAGTCTTGGAGCATGGTCACATAACGCTCTGAATTGACAGTACACGTGGCACCAGTGGCATCGCGAAAGAAGCATGGTCCGATGATTCCTGATGTACTGATCCCACACCACACAGTTAACTTGGGACTGTGCAACTCACGCTGATGCAATCGCCGCGGGTTTTCTGTACCCCAGAAACGGCAAATCTGTTTGTTGACCGACCCCGATAGCAAAAAGTGTGCCTCGTCAGACATCAGAAGGTTGTCGACAATGCGTGCATCTTGTGCCCACATGTCGAGAAACGTGTCACAAAACTGAACACGTGCCACTTTGTCGGCTGCGGTCATTGCTTGCACTACTTGCACCTTATACGCTCGTGTATGTAAATCCAAGTGTAAAATGCGATGTAAACTGCCATACGTCATATGCAATGTTTGCGATCTGCGGCGCACTGATCTTCGTGGACTTCTTTAGATGTCATCCCGCACACGGTTGATGTGTTCCTGTGTCCTTACAGCTCTGGGTCGTCCAGGAGACGACCTGTGTCGTACTGAACCCTCCTCGTGCCATCTCGCTACCTAGCGCCGTATGGTGTGTTTGTCCGGTGCGTCTCTACGCTGGCCTAGTCGGCGGAAAGCTCGTTGGGTTGCAACAATGGACTTGCTTTTTATAAACAGCTCTACCGTGCGAACACGGTCTTGCACATTCCACTTCTCCATCGCAACCCGAAAAGTCTGGAAATCATTTCGGGATGGAATTTTTCTTTTCTTTTTCCGATCCCAGTACTGACTTTTCAGGATCCCGCACACCCCTACTAATGACTCAGTCGGGAAAGTAATAGTGTTCAGTGCTAGGTGAGCAATGCTCGAATACTTAATGCGCCCTAAGTGATATGATGATCGTTGTGTGGAAGCATTCTCTCTAAGCAGCACATTTGGTATGGTCGATGGTTTGCTCTTTCAAAAAAGGAGGACATTTACAGAATTCAAAAAAAATCGCCCGGACACCGGACAGACACCTAAAAAGGAGGACATGTCCGGATAAAAGAGGACGCCTGGTCACCCTAAATGTGGCTCTCTCATCTGCCAGTCGATCATTCACCGTTACGGTAGCTGGTAACAGTGGCTCAGTTCAGTAACTGTTGTCATTGTGGGGTAAAGGCGCAGACCTGTAGTTACAGGCCGTGTCCGGATTGGCAAGCGCACCGTCCCGTTCCCTCCCGTTGCTCTCGCGTGCCGTCGAAGTCGTCCGAATCTACATGTCCCCTTGTAGTACGGTTGTCACTTTTCCCACCAGGTGTCAGCCCGAACTTCACCCACCGCGCTCTGGGGCGCAGGCGCATTGCACGGAAGCAGAAGGCAGACGCCAAACCTCACAATGATTTCCACCTATTTACTACTCATATTAAAAGTGTAACACGGTATTTCATCATTTACAATTTTTCTACATTCAGTATTATCGATAAAATGTTAAAGTATCACTGAGTTTTACTTCGTATAATCAGTAAATGTTGTCTGTACAAATTGAAAGTTGGAATATGGCTGCCAAGCGCAGCGTCACAGCGAGTTCAAGCGTGCATCTGTCGCTCCTCTCTGCTCTCCCCTCCGACTCCACGTCTGCCGCGAATTCGGACAACGGAGGTTGGCTGAGTCCCCGGATGGAACGGTGCTCTAGGTGACATCTGCTGCCGATTCGGACGCGGCCACAGACTGGAAACGATGCGCATTTGTTTGAAGCCGCGCATCTTCGCTCGCGCACATCCAGGGGATAGAAATATGACGGAGCTGCACACTATAGCTTTTTATTGTATTCATATTTATGATGAAATTATTTGTTCTCACTTGTTGGAGTAGAATATGTAGAGTTATATCCTTCTTAGTAAACTTAAAAATTGCAATCTTCTGTGGTGCAATGACTCACAATCTTCAAAAGAGTTTTACAAGTGGAAATATGAAGGTATGCTCGCAGACATAATATCCCCTGGCTTTGAAATGTTTGGCTTCAAGTTGACCCATGTTAAAAGGTCCAAGTTTCCAGTCTGATATCTAGAGGTCTGTGGGTAAAGGTTCTTTAAATTATAAAGTTTCTCGTCTTCCCGTGCTTGTGCGACGAGGCAAGGGCGCCCGCCCACAAAGGAGGGCCAGAGGGGCACTTGCCCTTTCCCCTGGTATATTTGCAAAAGGTTCATTTAATTCGAATGTTGAAATTATATCAATATTTTATTACAAATAATATTGTTAATGTGATTTACAGGCTATAAGTTGCAGCAAATATATGCAATGTCCAACAAAACAATGGGGGAACATTTTTACCAGACATTAGAATCACATTGACTGCCATAACTAGGGCTGTTTGTGAAGGGATTGGGATGGGAAATTTTATAATCTCGGCGTTTGGCACTGAAAAAGTTCACCATTTCCCTACGCGATGAAAATCTCGAATTCTACACACTATCCACCTGGGGCATGAGTGTTCTTTGTGTATTCCCATTCATCAATGTCATCGCTAGGGTTCGGATAGTTATGCACTAAAAAACGCAAAATATGCACTAAAAAGTGTAAAATATGCACTTAAATATGCACTTTAAAAACCCGTTTAATTTATAAATGCTGTATATTACAAACTATGAAAGATTACATGACAGGCAATGAATGTGCATTATTCAGAATGCTCATTTGCTACACAGATTTTTTTTCAATTAATATGGTTCTGCGTTAAATGAAACACAATACATTACAGATCAAGATCATTTTGTTTCGCACGACACAGCACACTCACAAACTTTGCAGAACAACACTTTTCCGTCTGTGCTGAAGTCCTTGTCCAGTTTCACGTATGACTCCAAGACCACTCTCAAACACTTATTTTCCTTATAGCTAAACATATCGAGTTTCGCTCACAGGAATTAACCTGTACAAGCGATAAGAAACTTGCTCGCGGCGTTGCCAGCTTAGTCGATTGTTGATGTGAGAATGACGTACTTGCCACATTTCATACAATCCAGGAAAAGTGAAAGCAGAAAGATAGAGAAAAGATAAAGAAAAGAGAAGCGAGGGGAAGAAAAAGAAATACAGTATATGCTCGGTGTTGGTTGTGGGTACAAAAATATGCACATCAACTTATTTTCATACACATATGCACCTTATGCATTCTAAGTTTAAAATCCTTAAATATGCAATTGCATATGCAATATGAAAAATGCATAATTATCCGAGCCCTAGCCATCACTCATCCTCATCTTCGCGATTAACCAAAGGGAGCAGGAAAGCGAAATAAAATGAATGGAAAGTTGATAATCGGGACTGGACTTATAGTTTAAACTGGAATGCGAACCACATGTGCCTCCACCGAGTATCAAACCCGGGACACCTTGATTACAAGGCACGCTCTTTTTTTGGCCTCTCTGCTTGCGTAATGGCAAGACGAAAACTTAAACTGTAGGTCCAGTCCCTATTAGCCTATCTGATCAATTAAAACAAACTTTTTAACGTTTTAACATAACATTATGTCGAAAAAAATTCGTCGCGAGTTTTAAAAGATTGTCACAACTCGTTTTGGTTGTTTTGTCTATTTGATGGCGGACGGAGCTTCCGCCTCTCTCAGCATATATACTGTCTCGTGGAGCGTTACTCCATTGTTTACTCAAAGAAGTGAAATGTTAGAAAAAGTCGTCGGTGGCTTTTTTTTGCGAGCGCGTGGGGAACAGCTCGTGTCCTTCAAGGAGAAAGTTTTGTTGAAGTTCAAGAAAGATTTCTTTCGCTATTATCCCCGCAGAGATAAGACTTTCGTTTGTGCAAAGTCTTGTCTAGTCGGAGAAGAAGCAAGAACGTTCTCTCTCGTGCCTTTTACTTTCCATCGCTGTGGTTGAAACAACGAGTCACGTGCACACAATCAAATCTTTATGTGGAAGCAAATTGTCCATTACCTTGTTCGTGTTACATTTACGAGCTTTACACGTGAAGGTTATTTTAATGTCGTCAAACCGTACAGCTAAATATAAATTAAATCTTCCAATCTTATTCACAGCATACAAGTCGATTAAGGATTTCATACCGAAAGTTATTAGATTTTCAACGTCTCCGTGCTTTACGACAGACTATTTTAAATTAGCAACAATACTTCCCGTTCACTTTCCTCCATATCCAGATAAAGATACACGAACGTCAATGCCAAGTATGGTGAATAACATATTCATGGAATATATACACTCTGTAGTGCATGAAGATTTTTACATAGTATATACAGACGCATCAAAGTTCGCACTGGAGCTGCAATATATTGCAATAATCTAGTGGAATACAAAATCTACCCATTACCAGCAGAATTTTCAATATTCACGGCGGAAGCGTTTGCTATTCGTCAAGCATTGTTGTATATACAGGAGAAAAACCTCAAGAGGGTAGTGATCGCCACTGATTCAGCGTCAGTCTTACACTCCCTGGGATCGACAACAGCTGATTACTATGTAGACTGGTACATTGTTAACATAAAAATTTTGTATCACAAACTAACAAACTCAGGATACAGTATTTCTTTTGTCTGGACTCCTGGGCATACATCCATAGAAGGGAACCACATAGCAGACACATTAGCCAAGTACGCAGCTGAAGAATCAAAGTCACCGATCGCTTCGGATCAAATTTTCTGCAAAATCGCTAGAGTCGCATGCTAAAACAGAATTGTTGAAAAGTTGGCAGAAACAATGGACAATTACAGGGAAGACTCATGGGAAAAATATTATTCAATTCAACACTTATACCTAAAGAACCTTGGTATCAAGACATTAACCTCTCAAGAAACTCTTTAACAAGCTTTCTTAGATGTCGGCTAAATTACACCCTAGCACCTAAAGACCTGTATACTAGGAAGATTGTTCAATCCCCAATCTGTCAGTGTGGTGCAACTGAAGGAACACCTGATCACATTATATTTGAATGTCATCTTAATGCAACTACGTGTGATTATTTCTTTAGAGACCTAAAAGAAGCAGGATATAATGGCGCATACGACTTGTCAACACTTTTGAGGAACCCAACAAATAATATATGTACTTACGAACTATATTGTGAGAGAAAATATTATATTATAAAATTATGAAATTGTAAAATGATGAAATGTAAAACAAATGTAACTGGTGCATAGCAGCAAAGCTACAACCAAATATACATTTACAAAAAAAAAAAAGTTATTTTACTATTGGTGTTGGCAAGGGTGTCTGCCTTACTTACGGTTTTGCTTTTCAGTTCTTAAAACCCGCCTTAGGATAGGGTTGGCAGATTACTATAAGGTAAAAGTAGGACATGCTATTCCAAAATATAGGACAAAAATCGTTCGCAGTAAATAATAGACTTTACTAGAACATGTTAGCAGGTAATGTATGATTGACACTTTCAGTTTAAAAATAATGATTTTTTTAAAATGAATTGTTAAATAAACCAGGATGTATTTTCCTCTGAATCGTGATTCCCCCGTTTTTATGTACTCTAGTTATTACAAAGTTTGGTAACATTATAGTATAAGGGTGACAGATTTCTTCAAATTTACAGGAGAAAGTACTTACGGAAATGATTTTCTGTAGCATTGTCGAAGTTCGTGAATGTAGTTTTGATCCATTTTAATGCGAATACATGTTGTTTTCTGCGAAAATCTCTGTCCGACAGGATGTTTCTGCCGCCATTTGCTTTCTGCACGAGAGCACAATGTTCCATGTGTTAAGATGACGTAACCCCGTAGTCAGTGTTTCAAACTCGCCGTGTTTTCACTAGAACATGACGTGTCAAGTATTTTTTTTAACTATGCTTGCCTAACCTAACTTAACCTAACCTAACCTTACGGAAAATGGTTTTTGGGGCTAACGTGAATGGTTTGTGGGGCTAACGTCAATGGTTTGTGGGGCTAACGTCAATGGTTTGCGAGGTAGGTATACCGCGAGGTATTAGCATAATTTCAAATCCGGGCACGAAAGTAGGTATTTTCCGGTGAACGAGGTTGCAACACTGCATAAATCGACAAAAAACGCACAACGCGCCCTGAACCAGCACGATATCGCCCGCGTAATGTGTTACAGAATCGAAATAACAAGTAACAGTAAGTACTCGTAAATGTAAGAAATAGACATTATCTTAGTTAGAAATGCATTTTTTCACCTTAGGAAATTTTCCGCATTCCAAAATAATACGTTACCAATGTAAAAAAGTGCGAAATATATGATTTATAGGTGTCACCCCCATACTATAATAGTACCCAAAGTTTAAGTATTTATACGTATTTGATTACATAATAATTTTTATGGTGATTATATGTATTTGTAACAACCTTGTTTGTTCTGGCGTCCAGAACAATCTAGTTTTACATAAATGAATAAGATGTGACATTTTGAGATTTTGCAAGAATTTCGATTTTCTTCTTGCATAAATGAATGGGTTGTTTCTGGAGATAGGCCGTCTCCAGATGCCTCTAGTCTACTATATTTATTAATTTTGGTTTTATAACCATTGTTGCAAGGCTACCAGATGTCCCAATTTGGTCGGGGCAGTTCACTATTTTAATCCCTGTCCTGACTTTTTTCGAACCGCAGTCTTGATGAGAAAATGTCCTTTTTATGGTTAATTCACATTCAGACATGTTCTTCATTGTAAGAATCATTCCTAATACGTATCATTCAACTTATATATACATTATTTTCTAAACATGGATTATCATTATTGTAACTCAACTCAAAGCATGGCTGTTCAGTGGTGCTGGTATAAGACAAAGGAAAATTGAAAACATTGTTAATTTGGGAATACTGTACTTTTCGAATAAAAAGGTAAAAAGGTAAAGTGTTCCCCTGTGCATAGCACCACGCCATGAAGGCGTATAGGGGGTGTGAGGGTAACGCCCCACACTTTCTTGATCCGGTCGTGAGTGGAGGTGATGTGATCAGCATCACGCCCCTGACCGCCTTTACCCCCCAGGGTTTCCCCCAGGTACCCATGTTATTCGACGCTGGGTAGGCGCCGGGGCCGCTTCCACCGTTAGAAAAGTTCCCGGATTTGAACCGGCCGGGGATCGAACCCGGGACCTTGAGCATGGTGGTCAGACGCGTTACCGACTGAGCCACCGCGGCCACTTTTCGAATACATTTGAGAATAGTATATCAGATCTTCAATTTGCAATCAAATATTGAGATGTGGACAACTGCTTGAATGAAGATGAGGTGGGATGCACAACCGACTGTTCTTTTATTACCCACATTTCTTTGAATATTAAGATTTCTTTCCGTCGGATTCAATGAAAAAGTGTAGGTACATAATATTTCTTGAATCTAAGTATGCCAACTACGTCCAGGCAAGGGGGGGGGGTTGCAAATTCGGTGCAAGGTGTGCGAAAATCTATTCTCGTCATGGGCGCAGAAATCACTAGCTACAGCTCTGATAAGGAACTATTTCCTTTCGAGAGACGTACACCATTATGGAAACATGTATACACAATAAAAGTATGAAATTTTATTAATGTTATTAATTGAAAGCAATAATTAAATAAAATCTTAACACTTATTAAAACATTGCACCTAACTTCTAATTTCTTGACATTTTGAGCTAGTTGTTAAAGGAATTAATTTGCTAGTTTACCGTATAAGTGTAGCAAATGAATTAATTTATATACATTTAATTATATTATTTAATTATTGACATATATTGGGTTGATTCATAAGTTCTTTGCGTTTTTTTAACCGTGGCAAAAGTGTTTTTTTTATTTTATTTGGTACTAATTTGAGATGAACAAGAGACATAAATTAATCAGTAATATATTTTCCTTCATTGTCAATGACTGTCTACCAACGTTGGGGCAGTTTTTCAATTCAACGCCTGAAGAAATCAGCTGATTCGGGATTAAAAGCGTCGTCAAGCTAAGTTTGAAGAGCATTTTCGTCACCAAAGGAGCTTCCTTGAAGATTGATGAGTTGAGGGCTGAAAAGGTAGCAATCCGAGGGTGCAAGATCAGGGGGAGTAAGGGGGATGTGGAATAACTACCCAACCAAGCTCCTGGATAGCAGATTTTGTCATCTTAGCGAAGTGTGGACGTGCATTATCGTGTCGCAGCACTTGATGCTGTTTTCCTGGCCTACTGGCCGATTTGGTTGTTTTCATTTAAAGCGTGCGGTATGCTGAACCTTACCCATGGAATGCAAATGTCGCACGATGGTTGAATGGTCACAGTTCACCACATTTGCTAATTCTCGAGTCGACTGATGTGGATCCTTGTGGATTAAAGTGTTTAAACTGTCTTTATTAAAGCCCGATGGTTTTCCTGAACGTGGAGAAACGCTTAAGTCAAGAATGCCCTCTTTGTAATGACAAAACCATTTTCTTGCCCTGCTTTCCCCGTTGGCATTCTCTCCCTACAAGGGGCAAATGTTTCGAGCCTCCTCCGTTACTTTTGCCCCTATGTTAAACTCAGACAGAAGAATATGTCGGAAATGTTCTCTTTTTTACCCACTGGACACTTATTGTTCTTTAGCCCATAAATAACACCGTCTTTCTTCAAAACTGTAAAATTCAATGAGTATTCACAAGCACAACAATGCCACTCCAATTGATTGAACATTAAACTATAAACCAACTCCTAACACTGCAGTGTTGCCATACCAAAAATTTTTGGGCTCCCCCCCCCGCCCCTCAAAAAAATTCTTGGCATGAGCCTGATATGGGATTCGTTTTAAAAGGTAAGGTAAAGTTCCCCGTGCGCTTTTGCACCATGCCATGAGGCACATAAAGGGGGATGTGGAGGTAGTACCCCCACACATTCTTCAATCTCGGCCACTTTGGAGGTGATGTGCTCAGCACCACGCTCAGACAGACTTTACCCCCCAGGATTGGCCGAAGATACCCATTTATTGGAGGCTGGGTGAGCCGCAGAGCTGTTCATAATACATTATGACCTGGAATAGCAAACAAATATTTAGCTAGTAACATAACTTGATATAATATGAAACATAATGCGACCAGGCTTCAAGACTGTCACGATATTCTTTGGACATGTAAATCTCTGTTTTATATTTTAGTTTAATTATGTATAATTAATCAACATATTACTGATGTATTGCGTGAGATTTGTTTTTGAGGTTTGATTTGTTCACAGCTATCTGTCGGCAAAATGAAATTCGAGCGAGACAACGAAAGTTAGGGACAGGTTCTAAGTCACGCACGGCAACGATCGTCAAGAAGGTCCATTCTTTACGTCGCACCAGTACGAAAATAGACCTTATGAAATATCTCCGTTTCCAGTTGACGGATTGAACTGAAATTTGGACAACCGAAACGGCACGTTATAAATGATATCTTGATTTAATATCATGCAGATGAACTGAGTATCCACGACGTAAGGGGGAATTGGTTTTTAAAGGGACAACTACGGATCCCCACGAGAGGCGAGGAGTTAATCCCACTGCACCTACTTGAAGACACGCCTTGACCGCGTTGAAACACAATAGGCCCAAGGTGAATGTACCTCGCTGGAAGAGAAGCGACGCTCGTTCTAACGCCTTTCCAACTGAAATTTTCGAATCTGGTATAAAACTGCGGGACTCCCGAGTTTTCAACACAGTTTGTCAAGATTTTCGTAGCGAGAGCTCCTTTGTGCGTACACTTATTGTTTTCGTGGACTTATTTAGTGTTTTTTTTCTTTTTTGCGAACAGTCAGCGAGTGACTGCCAGTGAGTTGATTCGCGTGTGCTTGATTCTGAGAGATCATACGCGGTGAATTGTTTTGCGAAACAAGGACAATCAAGAACTATGGCAGGCTAAGAGGATAAGAGGAGAGGGGGACGTCGGGTTCCCAGAATCCCTAACGCCGCTGCTACCATCCACCGCGACGCTACAGCCAATTCAGCCAACGCCAAACACCGACAACGTACCAGGCCATGGAAGTCAGCCTACTACACCAACACCATCCGCCACGACGCTACAGCCCGAACATCCAACGCCCAACTGTAACGACGAAGAGACGCCCGACGCCTGAGAGAGACGATTCCAAGCCACGTCCGGCGCTTCAGAAGATTCCAAACCGACGTTTGAGAGATGCCCGTCAGAGGAAGCAGTGGCACATAGAAGCGCCCGAGGAGAACTAGAGGACGCCCGAAATGAGATAACGAGAAGTCAGGAGCGCTACCCGAGGAACGAAAGTTCCAAGTATGATCGACGCGGTTGTTAAACCGAAGGAACATTTTTCGTCTCAATGGAACCAAGTGTGATTAACCGTACCTAGGAAAGATGCACTACCCGATGCCGTAGCAGAGTTGTACAGTATTATTCTGTCGATTCACATCCACGTGTGAATGTATTGTTTTCTGTCATCGCCCTACCACAAAAGCTTAAACCATATTGATTCGCGGTATTACGACGTGACTCGGAATTCCAAACCTAGCTTTCGTGTCTTGTATTGTTATATAATAGGTCGCTTCATGTTTATATTTTTTAATCTTTTTAAATGTCAGTATTTAATGATAAAGCTCCTTTATTGCGTTAAATTCCATTGTAACTTGTCAATGTGTACTTCATTGTAATGTAATCAGCCGCCGCAGTCGTTTAAATAACTTATCCAAGGTTGACTGTTTAGTTGAGTAATGTATGTTAAATTGCCCAGGTCAAGCAAGTGAGGTTTTCTCTGTTGTAGAGTAGCAATGTAATGTTTGCTCGCGCCGATCGTTAATTGAAGTAGTCCGTCAGCTGGAGCCTCATTAAGTATTGCATCAGGCAGCAGAGCTGTGATTGTTTTGAAAGGACGAGAGGGGCTTGTCGCAATTATCCCCGTCCGAGAAATTTGGTAAATTTCATACTTGCGGTATAGATGCGTATGTTGTTGTGAACGAAGGTTCAATCAAGCCGACCAATTTTTCTGATGATTGTTTTTCGAGGGCTGGCACGTAATGATAGTAATGAGCACAGGCGCTGAAAGATTAACGACCTAATTCAAGTTCATGTTAAACATAAAAGGTAAGAGTATGTTGATTAAATGCGAGCCTTGTATGTGTACTTTCATGTTGATACATACCCCATGAGAATGAATGAGTGAGAGAATGAACGAATGAGTCAGGGGTACCTGTAAGGTGTTTGTTGTGTAAATATTTTGATTTTTTTTAGTGCCGACAGATGTCAGGTAAAATGAAGGTGATATATTTCTAGGTATTTTATTCCCATTCCCGCATTGAAAGGGTAGCATTACCGTTCAAGACACGAACTCAACCTTGATCGTTTGCATAATTGGCACTTCCTGCCATTTTGTGCACTGGTAAGACGATGCATGAGAACTTTGTGTGAGAGGCAAGGTTACGCCACAGTGTGCATTCGGCCCACGTAATCTTCAATTAAAGTCTTCCTTTATTGTTTCTGAGAATAATCGCATTGCAATTTGAACAGTCGTGCGCGACACATTTCACACACTCTTCACTCGCGAACACGTATGGTAACTCACGTCCCATTATGCGTATAATAGCTTGGTCACACGCGAGCTCTGGACATAATACCAAGCATATGTTATGTAAAGCTGGTGTTGCATATATTCGTAATATATATCTTTCTCACGAAAATACTTGAAGTAATTATTTGCGGTAGTTAATCATGGGAATTTGTGCAACTTGCTTTCTTCGCGTTCAGCCTGCTTGTTTTCTAGAATTATTCAACCCTGCTTGTTTCTGTAATTTTGCCCTACGCGCCCCGACATGATGTCTCACGACCCTGCACGCAACTTTTCCATAATTTTATCCACGTTTCCTTTCACGTGTACAGAAA
This sequence comes from Lepisma saccharinum, assembly GCF_977018435.1. Lineage (NCBI taxonomy): Eukaryota > Metazoa > Arthropoda > Insecta > Zygentoma > Lepismatidae > Lepisma > Lepisma saccharinum. Next base: position 5,779,853 of record NC_139244.1, on the reverse strand, counting down.
TAATGGGTGCTGCCTTGCAGCAGCTCAAGGATGTACAATTTTAATAGTTATAATTTAATTGTTACTATTTATTATTAATAAAAAATAACATCATTAAAATTTTCTCCTAACAATTTGGATGTAAATATTTGCTAATGTACATTACATATCGTAACGTTCCGTAGTATCTTTTAATTATAATGTACAACGAACTCCAACTCCCAGTCAGTCAACCATCGTTTTCCAATCAGGAAACCTCAGACAAATGCAGTGTCAGGCAGCACTTAAGCTCTTCCTGGTCATCAGCGGCATGAACATGTAAACAGGCGAAATCCTGGAAGAGGCTACAGGCCTGACTCGGCATTTGTTTAGTAAATTGATTGGGATTAAATGTCTGGGATCCAGGGAGATCAGAGCCAGTTCTAATTCAGTCTTAGAGGAGGAAATTACGATATATAGAGAGAGGTGTGGACGATTCTAGGGAGAGCGTGTTGACGCCAGTCGGAAGTCGGACACAACGTACAGTCACAAGCATAACCTCTCACGGCAGATCTTCAGTTGCAGTACAGAGACAGGTATATCCTTTTATGAGCCATGCTGATCCAGTCTTTAGGAGTGTGAGACTCAAGTGACATGTTTTGCCATTCAAGTGTGTAGATTAGTACCTTTTGCTCTATACCATCGAGCTCACCTTGAGCAGCGAGTTGCTCTACTCCAAGGATGAATGATGATTAGTGAGCTACATTCCCAAAAGATCCCCCCCCCCCATATCAAGGGTATGACACGATATATTAATCGTGGGGGGTAAAAGTACCTTTTCGCCATCCGTTCAAAAAAAGCAAATATTACAACGAACATATTCAAAATGTTAACATGAGATCTAGTCAAAAAACTGAAAGAATGTATAAGGTTTCTTACATATGAATTTTAAGAATCTGACTGCTTTTGTAACGTAGATACTAAGTGCACACTCTTGCACCACTCTACCGTAAATAATTTGCTTCTTAAAGGCGTAGCATAATTTAAAACATTTAGTACAGTAAATAGCATTTATAGGCAGTGTTAGTACAGTAAATATTGACTGTATTTTGTAAACATGTTACGTCGAACTAGTCGTAATAGACGTGTCTTCCTTTGTTTCCTTGTAGAGGGCGCGAGTAATGACTCAGCTGCCACGACATCCTGTCAGCATGAAGGCCTGCCTCGAAGGTGACAAGCAGGGTTGCCAGGTCATATTTTCAAAAATCGGGAGATCGTCCCCTGAAAAATCAGGAGATCTGCTTAAAAAATCAGAACTAATAATAGCGGATTATCAACGTTCTGGGGGGTGGGGTTGAGTGGGAAAAGCTTTCCACTGTCATTATTGAACGTTAAATATTAATTTTAGATGTCAAAAGATAATACTGTTATGTTAATACAAATTTTATTATGAATTTGCAATTAAAGTGGTACGATAACCCCACCCCCTTAATTCACCTAAGGTAAAGGTACAGTTTCCCCAATCAGTGGCGATGATCGAGTGCCAAAACTGAGGGGGGTGCAAGTGACAGTGCTGGGAAAAATCCGACCTCGATTTTCTGTTTATCTCTTAGAAATATTCTAAAATAAATGGTTGTGACTGTGCGTGGATTTATGTTCTTGGCGTTTAGAAGTTTATGGAAACATTTCGTGATTTTTGTGTTAACTAAGACTAGAGCTTCAGCCACTACGCATTCGGGGATATATTTTTGAATTACTCTACCTGATAACACCTTAGCTTGCTTTTATTTAAAATTAGACAAAGTTTGAGGATGTAAGAACGCCCACAGCTTTTTTTTTTAACAACACATTCAAAGCATACTCGCATTAATGGTAATGGAGAAGAGCTATCATGCCTGAACCCCCGAAATATCATTGAATTAAAACTTGACTTTCAATCCCACACCCCCTATACGCCTTCAGGGCGTGGTGCTATGCACAGGGGAGCACTTTACCTTTTTTTTTACTTTTACCTTTCAATCACGGAAGGTAACCAACCAGTATTAGACAGATTGATTGATTGATTTGGTTTATTTTACTTCGCATCTGCCACGTTTGTCTAATCATAAAGATGTGAAATTGATGTAGGGACACTCACAAAGAGCACCCGGGACCCAGTATCAGACAAGTCGCAGGTTTTTTCTTCAACTTTTTTTCCCCAGTCACTCCAGACAATGTAAATGTTAATTAAATCGCCTTTTGCATTCGAGGATTATCTGGTATAAAATCGGGAAAGAGAATTTCTACCGCCACAGTATTGATTGAGTATAAAGGGACATAAGACCAATTGTAGTAGCAGTTACGCTCAGAAATGGCTTCAATAAAAACATTAACTATTATTTCTAAGTTAAGAGACTGCGACGTAAACAGCAGTTTACTAAGCCGACCTCCGTGGCTGAGTGGTTAGCACAGCGCTATGACAACAGGGATCCCGTCCTGGGATCGATTGATTGATTTAGTTTATTTTACTTCGCGTTTTGTGCCTCTTGGCAAATTTGATGGGGATGAGTAATGAAATTGATGAATGGACATTCACAAACAACCAAGCCCGAGCGGGATTCGAACCCGGGACCCTTGGCGTCGCAGCGCGATGTGCTAACCACTCGGCCCCAGGATCCGGCCGTCTCGGGATCGAATCTCGGCCTGAGCACGGTTGTCTCTTTATCAATTTCATCATATCATCACTAATCTCGTTTTCGCGATTAGCCAAAAGTGGAAGAAATGCGAAGTAAAATAAACCAAATCAATCAATCGACAGTTTACTAAGAGCTTTTGTAACCATACCTTTAGCTGCATTCGTTATGTGGACTACCTTTTTTTATCGAAGTATCTAGTATTTGCAATGAACACTACCACAAAACTGAAAACTTGTTCCTATGTGTGGGTGGCAACATTGGTATTTAGTTGTAACCAGTTTTCAGTTACCTCCCCTTAAACAAAAACCGCACCAGATGGGCGTCCGGAAGGGAGGGCAAGGGGGGGCCGTGCTCCCCCCTGGAAAATGGAAGTCATCCAAAAATTATGTATTTCACACACATAATTTCATTTTAGCCACAATAATATGTGTTAATTATTGCATGAACATCATAAATTCAAATTTAAGCAATGTTTTTTTAGGGAACAACACTATTTTTGGAGAAAATGTGACTTGTTTGCCCCCTTGGAAAAAATACCTTCCTTGCCCCTCCCTGAAAAAAATCCTGCGGACGTCCATGGGTATAACCCTCCTCCACCACCTCTACCTCTCTCTCTCTCTCTATGCGGAATATTCATGGGTCTTTGCATTCCATCAGCTGAATATGTAAATTTTAAATCAACTTTCCATTTTTTTAAAAATAATTGTTCATTATAAAAATATTAAAGGAAGCAAAAAATCAGGAGATTTCCACATTTTCCTGAAACTTGTCAGGAGATCAGTAGACCGTGCTTAAAATCAGGAAATCTCCTGCGAAATCAGTAGACCTGGCAACACTGGTGACAAGATGCAACAGGAGTGACAATAACATGGTGAGTAAGTACTCTTAACCAGAGGTGTCTCCTGAACGCATGGTGCGCATGCGTCAATTGTGGGAAAAAGGACAGCTTGCTCTGCGACGACATTCATGAGCATTTCTACATTCTAATTTCTTCATATAGGAGAAGTATTTATTTTACACGAGAGCGCTGAACTAAGCTTATATTACATTTCTTGGATCTGAAGTGACGCATGCGTCAATTGTTGGATAAGAATTATTACTTTCTTTCATTTCAGATCCAAGAAATGTAATATAAGCTTAGTTCAGAGCTCTCGTGTAAAATAAATACTTCTCCTATATGAAGAAATTAGAATGTAGAAATGCCCGTTCCAGAGAATCCGTAGAGTGAAGGACGAAAATGACGAATAAAAATAGAGGAAAATAACGAAACCCGGACCCCACTCCCTAAGCCGGGCCCTATTTCTGTTTCCGTAGGTAGGTGCTGCCGCGTGGTGGCAATGGGCGAAACACGTCAAGAATAACGAAAAGATTGTGTAGGGAAGGTATCAGCAGAAACGTGCAAGTATCAGGTGCTGTAGTCCGATATGACTTGTTTTTGTGTGAATGAAAGTTTGTACATCGGTGCACAACAGTGGGAATTTTGCTAATTAAGAGAGAGGTAAGTAGCAATCTTGTTACAATTTAGACACTAGTAAGTATTGTACTTTGAAATTATGGTAATGGTTTGTTTGAAGATACGTATGGTTTTATTGTATAAACAATAAGACTCCACGAGTAAAATGCCCTAAGTAGGACCCCTCAGTGAATGCCTAACATTACAATTGTAATTGAAGCAAAGGGTCGTTACTCGTTAGGAAATCCCTTTTACATATTGTTTCAGATGTTCAAGAGAAAAGGCAATGCAGGTGGGAGAAGGTAGGATGTCCAACAAATGGAAAGGGCCATTGACGCAGTTAGGATATTGATAGTCTATATTATATTACATTTGTACATCTATATTCTTTATGCAAGCTCAATAAATGTAATTCATTTACTACATATCATATATTTACATTTCTTTGCGTCTTTTCCAATTTTTGGAACTTGTTAAAGGAGGGTCCGACTTTGGCCAGTTTTTCTCCGTTGTCACTTTTCGTCTCTTTTTACAGAAATGCTTACTGGCAAAGCATCGTGCGCTTTAAGGTGGATTACGTTACTCAAAACGTTAGCAAACATATCAAAGAACCCATTTTTATTAAATTTCTAATAGAAATAATATGCCATAATGACACCAGGGATGAAAACAAAACGGGGGCCCTACTTCGGTCACTTTCCTCTCCTCTATATGTGGATAGCCCGTAAAACTGATAAACGATAAATCTGTCCGGATAATGCACACATTCGGATACCCGGACATTTCGGATAATTCGAATATCAGGATAATTTCGATATCGGGATTAGAAATAATAAGTAGGGCTCGGATAATTATGCATTTTGCATATGCAAATGCATATTTAAGGATTTTTAACTAAAAATGCATATTTCATATGCAGGTGCATATTTGTATGAAAATAAGTTGATGTGCATATTTTTGTACCCACAAAAAAAGAGCAAACATCAAGTTTTGTGCGCTCTTGGGTAAAACTGCTGCGGAAGCGGTTCACATGTTGTAACAAGTCTATAGGGACAATTGTTTATCCTGTACGCGTGTATTTGAATGGCTCAGGCGTTTCAGTAAAGGGCGGGAGCCAATTGAAAACGGCGAGCATCCAGGTGTAGCAGGGACGGTGAGAACACCAAAAATGGTTGAGAAGGTGAGGACAATCATTACTGAAGACTGAAATTTCAGACAGACTCTTACTGCTGCATTTTATCTTGAGGTACTGAAACGTTTGGTGCAAGGAATAACACGTGTGAGGCCCGAGTATCGAGATGATGGCAGCTGGCGTCTGCTTCATGACAGTGCCCCAAGTCACAAGACTGTGATTGCGAAGACTCTGTGTGTGTTGTCACACCCTGCCTACTCACCGGATCTGGCTCCCTGTGATTATTTTTTATTTCCTAAACCAAAATCTGCACTGAAAGGTTCCTAATTTCACGATGTACCAACAATCAAGAAGGCTACGACATGGATTTTAAACAGCGTTACACAAAACGAATTCCAGCAATCCTTCCATGCACTGGTAGGGATTGCGCTACGATGTGTGGATGCAGGAGGGCCCTACTTTGAATGATCCCTAGTAAGTAACTTTCTATGAAGACTTGTTTATTTCTTACAGCACCAGTCTCGATTTCAAATTGCCGCACTGTGTATGTGCTAAATTATACCCAATATACATATTGAATTTACATCGTGCATATATAATCTTACCGAAATCTGCCGGGTTGTGATACGGCGGACAGATCAGGCCCAGTGATTTCATGAACGGCAGGAGTTCGGAAGTCTTGCCCTTGTACAGACACCTTCCCTTCGCCAGGCAGTAAAGTTGGTCGAACATTTCGAACAGCAAGGCGCTGGGCTGGTGGATGGTGCAGATCACAGTTCGTCCCTCTGACGCCAGCAGCTTCAGTAGCGACACGCAGTGGGAGCACGACAAACTATCGAGACCTCTGAAAAGAACAAAGATATTGCAAATGAACACTACAGCGAGAAATTATGGATCATACTAGTGGTGACGTCACAGCAGATGACTGGGCACGATTTGAGTCCAAACAAAGTGGACGTGTGGTTTTCTTCTGTTCAAAACCATTGGATTTTCCATCGGAAGGGGAAGCTTTAATGATTTCAACAGCAGTTATGAAACAAAGTTGTGTTGCGTATCGTACAGTCGGATCCACTATTATTGCTCGGCAAAATGTCCATAATTATTTTCTTTAATTCTTCTCTCACATCCTGTGCGTTTTTAAGCGATGGATTTTTATGTATGCTGGTGCAGAAGTCAACAGCTTGCTTTGAGTTTTATTTTAATTCTTGAAGCTCTTATTGGGTCAAATAAAGTGCACGGACATGGTGATGGACAATTTGCTCACGGTAATACTCATGAATCACACTCAGGCACGTATCTAGAAATATATTTCGGGGGGTCCTAACCAAGTGTCTCAATAATGATAATAATAACGATAATATAAATGTTTAAATTAAACTAATTGTCTTAATTAAAGTAAATATTAATTTAAATATGTAAATTTATTAATATTGCGTATTTTATTATAACATGAATACGTAAGAAGATGGTATAAAGATATAGATGTAACAACATATTTTTATTATCTAGCTTGCGTGTACTTAACGATAGCCAAAATTTGTATGAAAACAAGGACATTAATGTAAAATAGATAAAGAATTGAATATTTATTGAAAAATAAGAAAAGGATGTTAGATCCAGTTGACGACAAGTAAAGTTCTTGATTAATATTTTATGCATATTATCATGAGTAGTAGTGTTCATATCCTTCAAAGCAGTATGATCCAAATATAATATATAATAATAATAAATATAAATATAAGAGTAAACCTTGCCTTCCAAGTTCATTAACCATTCATTATAGTAAAATCGAGAACAAAAGTATATTTTTATTTGTTATTTTAGTACTTGGTAAGTCTTTCGGGAGGGGGTCCAGACCCCCTGGACCCCCCTAAATACGTCCTTGATCCCACTGTACATCCATGTAATGATGAGATTTCTGAGAACTTGCTCAAAAACTTGAAACCTAAATTCACAGAATGAAAAGAACAGCTACAACATTCGTTCATCTGATTTACAGAAAGGCTAATCGGGACTGTACCTAGAGTTTAAAGTGGGATCCAAATCACTATGTGCCTTCACCGGGTATCGAACTCGGGACCCCTTGATTACAAGGCGACGACGCTACCACTGTACCATCGGGGAGTCCCCTCATAGAACAAAGTTTCCTCCTACGACGATTATACAGAACTTTGTGCCCTTCCTTCATTTGAAATCTATTCTATATCAGCCTCAGTATTTCGTTATTAGAATCCAAGGAGTAGTATTCTCCTTAAATAAAAACTAAATACTTAGTTCACAAGTAACATTTTATCGTAGGAAATCCATACAAAGTTGGTGTCACAAATAAAACAAGGCGACGAATTTTCTCAAACTTTTTCAAGCGCTATATTGCACCCATTTTAATTGATTAAACTATTGTAATGAATCAAATGGGGAAGATTACTAATATTGTTTAAGTGTAGAACACACGTTCATAACTCCCACTCAAAATACAGTGCGTTCGTTTTGTCTCTGGGCCGAGATAGCGCTTGAACAACTTTGAACAACTCTTATAACACTGGTTAATACTAGTTATGCAATATAAATACAGGGCTGCTACAAAAGAAATAGACACTTTCAATGCTTTATGTTATTAGGAAACACTTTTCACTGTTTTATAAAGTAATTCTTTAAGTTTTGTTTCGGGAACTCACAGATGTGTGTCACACGGCACACATCAAGACGATAATGAAATTCAACCCGGTGTAAGATACCGGCGTCTACACTTTTGGAAGGTTGTGGAATAAAAGAAGAACGTTTTCTGAATGTTGAGCACATATAATAATTTGTTGTGGCATTTGTAGTTCAAATTCGCCCTTGCTGTGGACTTCGCTGGACAACAGCACGGACACAATCCACTTTTTCTTGTGACACGGTGGGTTTTCCCAGGCTTTGCCTTTACATAAACACCCTGTTGTTTCAAATTTTCTGTACCAATCGTAGCTCGACTGTCTAGTAGGTGCTGGTTTTCTGGAACGTATTCGAAAATGTCGTTGTACGACAGTAACGGAGTTTGTTTTGACTAGTTCAAGAACACAATATGATTTATCAACAGCGTTTGCAGCCATCTTACCAATTGTAGCGCTGGAACAACAATCGGCGACAACAAGAAACACCAACAATGTGACCTATCGAAACTTCCACAGTTCCTCAACCTACCAGCGCAAAATTCATGTCGATATTACGAATAGTTTTTGATTTATAAGACATTGAACGTGTCTATTTCTTTTGTAGGAGCGCTGTATAATTGTCTACATGCTAAAGATACGTGCGTATATAAGCGAGACGTTACGGGACGAAAATGCCGGTATCTACGCCGTGTCACGAGCAATCTCGGCCCATAGTCAAAACGAACGCATTGTAGATGCATAAATTAAACTTAAAACGTCATCAGAAAATAATCATAAATTGATAATAATTACATAACAATAAATAATACTAATACATACTAATAATAAATAGATCCTAGCACAATTTAGTCGCATTTAGCATAATTTGAGAGTTTAATCAGCACTTTTCCTGATCTGGAGGTTGGCAACTCTGGGTGTAATAGATAATTGAAACAGGTTCGGTGGAAATCTGCCGCTGCTGAAAAGAAATTGAAGTATTACACAGCAACCTTGCCGGCAACATTAAGTGTGGAGTGAGGCACGGTCTGAATCTCCCAGTTTCGCGTGTAGTGTTGTGTTGTGTTCTGGAGCTAATCGGACTGTATTGTGACAGCTTCAACCTTCATTACTACGAACCAATGCGAAAAGTGGGCAAAAAAAAATCCAGCAAACCCGTTCTTAGAAAGCAAAAACTAATTATAGCCTGTTCGTTCAGAAAGCAAAAAACGAACCCAGATCGCCTGTCATTGTTCTTCGTCTTCTCGCATTCCGGTTTCTCTATACTTTTGCAGGTAGCTTAATTGTTATGTGGTCCTTGAACTTCGAAAGAACAGCTTAGGACACGGACGAAATCCTTGAGCCAACACTTTTAACAATGTCGATTTCGTTTGACAGGCTATTGCTGCTGTTGTGCCGATGGAATGGAGATTTTTTAAAATAGATTTTCGTTATTGGCATTTCAGGTGGACAGGGATCGCACGTACAGTCACTGCCACTTCTGGGTTGTAATAGACACATTGAAAGTCAATGTGGGTAGGGATCGCACGTACCGTCACTGCCACTTCTGGAGACACATTGAAAGTCAATGTGGGTGTTACAATCCAGAAGCGTCCGTGAGTGTATCGAGACAAGTTGTGGTCTCATCTCGAAACCGAGATCTAAACTAAATTTACTTCACTATGCTACTTCTTCAGATATACCAAGCTGGTATCTACCTGATTATTAATACAAGTCACATATTTTGTTTCTTGTACAGTTAAGGACACTTCTGGGTTGCAATAAACCCATTTGGTACTTTCAATGAAATTTATGACTGTTCTTTCAAAGACTGTCCTTGCATGCACACTGGATAAAATTGAGTTCGAAGGTTCGTAGCGTCGAAATGAAGCGTCAGACAGACAAATGCTATTAGGAAAAGTTCTTGTTCTTAATGACCTCTATACGCTTGCTTACAAGTCGAGACGAGATTGAGACTTCGTCTCTACACCATCCTCGGGTTCGAATCCCGTCTTGGGCATGGGTGTTCTTTGTTAGTGTCCGTTCATAACTTTCATCATATCACCCATTCTCATCTTCGCGATTTGCCACAAGTGGCAGAAAAGTGAAGTAAAGTAAACCAAATTATCAATCAATATATAGCTGGACTTCATACCTGTGCCTAAAAGTGATTTATCGAAGAACTGCGCTTACATTGGTATCTCTAGAGCCGCCATCTTTAAAATGGCATAGTGAGGTGACAGTGCTACAACCTGCAGGTTGCTTTTTTAAAGATAACTATTTGTTATTCGGCCCGAAATCGAAAATCGAACCGAAATATCTTCCCGTCCACTTGTCGACTAATTTTTCTTCCCTCCGCCAGGTGGTTCTGTAAGCGCGCTCTTCTGTACAGTCTACTCATTCATAATACATTTAAACGATCCTGTTTCACCGATGTTCACTTCCTTGCTGCTCTTGAGCCCCGTTTCCATTACCACAAATTTGCCGCGGGGCATGCGAAGCGGCATGTGCCAAGCATTTGTTCAAGTGGAAACTGTCTGCAACATGCCGCGGCACAAGTGCCGGGGACAAAATTGCCCCAAACGATTTTGACGCATAACATGCGCCGCGGACAATGGAAACAGCCTGCAGCAAGTTCCTGGGGCACGGGCATGCGCACTAGAGTAGAAACAGACGACGCAACGACAACCACGTGCTCGCTGTTCGGACTGAAGCGGCGTCACGACACAACGTTCTGTTATTTGAGTGTAGCTGTTGTAGTTGTTGTAGTTGTACGTGAGTGTTTGTTTTGAGGACAATATGGAGTGCTCGAAAGATAAAGTAGTAAAACTTAAAGAGCAATATGAACAGGAGACAGTGTTGTGTAATGTCACCAGTACGCGCCTGCCATAACCACAAAACTTGCCATAGCTGTATTGTCCATCCTTACACAAGTTAAATCACCATCAAAATATTACAGTACAAGAGAAGAAACACTGACTACTCTGAAGCACTGCACACGCTTCACTGCGGTTCTGCACTCCAGTGTTGTTGCGGTCGTATTTTGCAGAAGTAATTTTGAATTGGAAACAGTGCACTAAATGACGCTGGCGCATGTTGCGCGTCATGAGTCTGGAACTTGTCAGAATGGAAACTAGGCTTGAGACATGGAACGAGGTGTCTGCCAAGCAGAAATTCCTGGAATTCCGCGTGAACTTTTGTCACGGGTGGAGAATTACCATATTTAATTCAAAATGAACTTTTACAATTTTGTTTTAGCTGTCGATTTCCTTCCGGCTTCATTGAAAGTTTGTATTGATCAGACGTCATTTTATGCAAAGAAGCGGGGGAGGGGGTTGCCCTTTTATGGGTGTGTTTCACTGTTGCATTGTGGCTTCGAGCAGCCATGATTGAGGCCAATTCTTGTAACCACGGAATTCAAGAGGGCGGGCAGGAGATATCGTACTAACACACACATTCGTGATTTAAAACAAACGTGCAGTTGGTGCAGATGTAACAAACGCTACGTGTTGGATATTTCCTTGCAAGCGACAAATAAAAATGGCCGCAAACATGGCGGGTGTGACATCACATGAAACCCATCTATACTTTACAACAGGTGATTGATTGAATTTGGTTATTTCACGTCGCATTTCTGCCACTTTGGCTAATCGGGCCCATTGAAGTGAATAATACAATGGGATGGATGAAGTGACAGTTACAAACACATGGGGACAACACATTCCTACAGAGAATTATGCTGGGTGCGAGTCCACAGTCTCTGGTATTCCGTCAAATACAGTCCAGGGTGTACTGCGTGGATGAGAGGTGGACTTTCACCCCTTACCCCAGGAATTATACCGAAATTCATCTCGGAAGAACCTTTAAAAACATATTGCAGTAGTACAAACAGGCACACTTACGTAGTTGGTTCGTCCAGGAAGACCACCTGTGGATTTCCAAGCAGCTCCAAAGATATCGAGAGCCTCTTCTTCTGGCCACCAGAGAGCCTTCCAGTCTTGGTGTGCAGGCATTCTAGCAGACCCAAAGTATCCAAGATGTGCTCGATCTGGAAATATTAGAGAGTTTAGACTAATCCACAAGTATGCGTTCATTGTTTGATAAATTCTTATTACAAGAGTAAATTGAAAACCTTAAAAGGCCAATAAAATTGTAGGGCAGACTGTGTACAGCTCAAATTTACATGAGTTGTCTATGGACGAGGTCAAAGCATACTTTTGTAGGTGGCAGCACCCAACGCTTTTGATGGGCAATTGTTCTCCCATTTAAATGCATGGGGAGTTTGATGCTGAACGTCCTGCTATTACATTAAATTGCAAGTTTAATTTCATCTTAACCTCAGAAATTATGTCTGAACATGATATATGAATAATCAATGCTGTGAAAGTAAGAATTTTAATAAGACGATCTTCAACAACAGAAAAGATATGGAAACTTAAAAAAGCCTTAAAATTTGCACAGCACCTGTTTACGTCACTAGGAATTTTCACAATTTAAGTTCTTTATTCTTGTGGATCTGGTAAAGAATAATACATAATAATTCCACGCGACTGTGATTTTATTATTATAGTTTGTTATTAATAACAGACTAATTTTCTTTACGTGATATCATACTTTTCCTCATGGCTAGTAAATCCGGTTCTCTGTTTTATACATACACATTTATCGAGAAGAATAGTTATTACCAAAAAAATATATTATGTTTCATATCTCGCAATCTCTACCACTTTCTTATTTAAAGGATTTATAATTTTAAAATTGTTGTAACCAAAGAAAAAAAGGACAAAAATATGAGTGGAAAATGTCTGCTTAATACCTATGTTAATACAAAGAAAACATACGTTAATGTTAAATTAACGGATAGGGAATAGTGTCATAGTGTATTATAATAAATATATTCCCGCTTATGCACTTAATACATTTTCTTTATAATTTGGATAGTTTTTTTTTCCGAACCGTACTTCTCCCGTTAAATTACACATACTCGCATCGCAACAATAGAAAAACATAAAGCGTAGTGTAAAAAATATATTTTTTTGTATTATCGACCCACGGCAGCTAGAGATGACGCAAGTGATGTCAAGTTTCGTGCTCTTTGTGCATAAACGTACTATATTTAGCTCGTTTTCGCAACCATTCCGTTGCGCTTTAACATATTAAATCTTAGATTCAGGAGAATGTAATTTTCGGAAACTTATGACTTGCTGCATAATCTTAAAGATTTGCTAAACGCATTTTTGTTATCGATTTACACGAAAAATTATTTACCTTCGTTCGTTTTAATAGCCATCCTATCGCTCTTCAATGTAAAGCTTAGGGCAACCAGATGACGAACGAAATGATTTAGGGACGCAACAGGGGTGGCGCCTCTAGCGGAAAAGTTTGGCAGTGAACAGCCCCATTGTTATTCACAAAGCGACCTCAAGGCTGCAACACTGATTCAGTGAGCTTCACAACGCCATTTTTGTTATTTTAAAGATGGCGCCTCCTATACACACTTGCACAAGTGAAGAGGAGTGGTGTCTTGCCCTCTGTCAGCCTAAAACTTCTTGGCAAATGAAAGTTCAATATCTCTGTGCATGCTTAGCACACCAGCCAGTTTACTAATGGAGGAGAAAGTTCGACAATGGCCTCAGTTCGCAGGCTGATGGGTGGAAAGGCCTTCGCAGTGACTCATAAGTGACTGCACATGGACCCTAAAGACTTATTCTTCTTAAAGTATTTGTGCTAACTAACTCAGAGCTGAAAATATGTATAGATCAGCAATAGTCTGTGCTAAAATGCAGCAAACTTGTGCAATCCTACATACAGAAATCTACTTGATAAGAAACAAAAGCAAATTAAGGTTCTCATCTGACTCTCTGACTCTCCCTTGTACATTGTTTGCGCATATTAAGTCGCAAAATTATGTGAATTTAGCCTCTGGTACCCTGCCTCCGTGTCAGGACAACAGTGTTAATTAATTAGGTAATTACGTGTATAAAAATATGTATATGTGATAAGTGTATCTCAATTTATTATGCATTTTTAGGTTCGTATATATTCCATGTATAAAAACCATGTAGCTCTCTGTTCTTTCTTCGTGTTTCGAACGTTCAAGGAAATGGCGGGCAGTTTAGCTGTTAAAGATTAAACATTTTGAAAGAAAGGCCGTTGGCAACAGACGAGAACCAAACGTATATAAACTCCCAGATGAGAGTGGGGGAGGTCGGCTGTTGGAACTGAGACGTGGAAGGGAGAGGCTGTTTTTGCTTCGGTCAGCTAAGACCGGAGGACAGGTCTCCTCAAACGGATGCTGTAAGAGATTGGTTTGCCTTGGTGTCCAGTTTACAAGTAAAAAGGTAGTTTGTACTGGATGTTATTTTGAAGTAATTACGGTGCGCCGGGCAGCCTAGTGCCTTGTCACCGTGGAGGTTGAGAAATGTACACTACGGGCGACCTCGCGCCTGTTAAGACGTTTTTTGGAGTAACGCGAGTCTACCTTGTGACAAGCGTACTCCCGATGTAATTCATGAAATGTAAAGCATCCAGGTACAAACAATAGAGATTCCAACATCAAAATTAGAGTTTTGGCCCGATTATTAGAGAAATGAATGTTCGGATACGACTTGTATATTCTTCAAATTTTACGTTAATTAAACTATAGAAAATATCCAAAATTTCCGTTTTTAATTTCACAGATGCTGGACAAGGTGATTTATCCCCTATAGCAATAAGGTTTCGCAAAGGTTATCCGTTGTCTCTTGTAGTTAATTATAAAATTATGTTGACTTGTAGCAACCCACGTGCATTGTCGTACAAAGAAAGATATCCCTAGACAAATCAGAGCCGAGTAAGGAGTGCATCGAACCTCGAGTGCGGAGGTAAAGTGTGTGGGGGGGGGGGGGGACAGGCAAGTAACACCTCTTACGCAATTTTTAGTACTTCATTCAACGAATATGTAACGAAAATCGGAAACTTGCATTCAGCATTTTTGAGGTGTGTTTTTTTTCCCATTTTGGTAAAACGCACACTGAAATATTCAGGCCCCTACGTATAACCTATTTGCGAAGATGAGGATGAGTTATGATAGATGAAATTAATAAAGGAACTCTCTTAAAGATAAACTTCGGCTCGAACCCGGCAACTTCGGTAGCGAGATGAAAGTCGACATCGGCGTACTAGTTTTTCTTCTATTTTATCTTCTATCTGTATATAAAAATGGATGTATGTGTGTATATTCTACTACGTACAAAAAGTACCCGGAATTTGTGAATAAAACACAAAATACGTCGTTAATCATCAAGATTTATTTTGTCGCCTTCAAAATAGACCCCATCAGATGCAACACACATATGCTAACGCTTAACCCAGTCTTCAAAACACTTTTCAAACGCAGAAGACGGTATTGCCCTGAGTTCCTTCTGCGAATTTCCTTTAATTGATTCAAAACGCCTTCCCCGAAGTGGTAACTTGAGCCGCGGGAAGAGAAAAAAATCAAGCGGAGCCATATCTGGAGAATATGGGGCTTGGGTGAGGACATGTGCTGAGGTTTTGGCCAAAAACTCGCGAACAAGAGTCGACGTGTGCGACGAAGCATTATCGTGGTGCAAAATCCAAGAATTGTTTTTCCATAACTCTGGTCTTTTCCGGCCAATATTCTCACGCAGGCGCCTCGTAACGGTCACATTAAACTCTTTATTTACAGTTTGTCCCGCTGGAAGGGATTCTGAGTGCACAACACCACGATAATCAAAGAAAAGAATGAGCATGGCCTTAATTTTTTATCTACTTTGGCGTGTTTTTTTGGGCTTTGGTTCATTTTCGAAGCGCCATTCCGAGGATTGTTGACCTGTTTGCATGTCATCCTCATACACCCATGTCTCATCACCAGTTATGATGCGTTTCATGAAGGTTGAGTCAATAGACGCTCGCGAAATCATGTCTTCAGCAACATCCCTGCGATGTGCTTCTTGCAGGAAATTCAGCTCCTTCTGAACAAGTCGTGCCGCGACGCGTTTCATGCCTAACACATCAGTCAAAATGTTGTGAGCGGACAATTGTGATATGCCAAGCTCACGAGTCACCTCTCTCACACGCCGGTTTTCAAGCACCATTGTCAGTCGTCGACGTGGAAGGTCGACCAGAACGGGGCAAATCAGCAACAACTTCTCTGCCATCTTTGAAAGCCTTGTACCATGCATACGCTTGTGTTTTCGACAAACACGAATCACCAAAGGCCTTTTGTAGCATTTTCAACGATTCAGCACACCACAGTCCGTTGGCAACACAAAATTTCAAAGAAATTCTTTGCTCGATATTTGTCTCCATTCTACAAATCGCAGGACACTCCTCAACAGAACCAACGTAAACAGCTGCTGTGCACAAACTGATGGATAGATTACTCTACCCCTCTGCGCGGCCATTCAGTACAGTGCTGCCATCCTACGGACAAAATGAATTCTCGATACCTCCAATGTGGGACTTTTACCAGCCAAATTCCGGGTAATTTTCTTTTCTGTGTGTTTGTTCCGTCATAACTCTCGAAGGCCTGGAGCAATATCAACCAAACTTGGTACACATATGACTTACAATCTGGAAAGAAATACCGTGGGGGTAAGACACCCCTGGTACCCCTAGGGGTAGGGGTGAGAAAGTGGTGACATGTAAAAATAATCGAAAACGACCGATATTAGTGTGGAATCCATAGCTTTCGGGGTCGCTAAGATGAACAGTGACACTCCCAATGCCGTTCAATTTATTTATTCTTGCTCCTGGAGGTGAAACTAAAAATGTTCTTTATAATCAACTTTTGAGTTCAATTAATATTATAGTGAATTTGTAAAAGATTTTACTTTATAATTTGTATACTGTACTTATACTTTTAAATACCTGTAAATAAACTATAGTTAGAATTCATTATTTTCCTGTCTAATAGAAGATTGGGATAAATAAATACCCGGACAACGCCGGGCAATCAGCTAGTGTATTTTATTTACGGTGTATACCTTCTGTCAAAAAAGTACCGGGAATTTGTAATTTAAAAGGCCCGCGCAAATGATTTTTAAAAAATCTTTTTTTCCGTAAGTTGGCAGCTCTGTACTTAATTACTATGCCAAACATGAGCGCGATCTGTCAACCAGTTTGTTTACAGCAGCTGGTTGAATCAGTCCACTTCAGTAGTGCATCACGATTTTTACAATGAACGAAATTATTGAACAAAGAGTTTGCCTTAAATGTTGTGTTGCGAACGAAATTTCGTGTGCTGACTCGCTAAAAATGTTAGAAAAGACTTACGGTGAATCAGTTTTATCAAAAACACGGGCTTACGAGTGGTACAAAGCGTTCAAGGAGGGCAGAGAGATCGTCGAAGACAAGCCTCGTTCTGGACGACCTTCGACGTCTTCAACCGATGAAAACATCGCCAAAGTGAAGGAAATTGTGCTCGATAATCGCAATTCCAGCTTAAGAGAGATAGCTAGTGACCTTAACATCTCTCACGAGTCTTTTCATTCTATTTTGGTGGATATTTTGGGCATGAGACTCGTCGCCGCACGGCTTGTTCCAAAAGAGCTGAATTTTCTTCAAAAACAGTACCGTCAGCAGGTCTCTTTAGAGATGCTGGATCGCGCCAATTCTCATCCCACATTGATGGAACGCATCATAACTGGTGATGAGACATGGGTCTACGAGTTTGACATGCAAACAAGTCAACAGTCGTCAGAATGGAGCACAAAAGACGAGCCGAAACCGAAAAGAAACACGTCAAAATCGCTCAAAAGTCAAGGTGATGCTCATTGTTTTCTTCGATATTCGTGGTTTGGTGCATCATGAATTCGTTCCAGAGGGACAGACGGTCAATAAAGAATACTATTTGGCCGTATTGAAGCGTTTGCGTGAGAAAATCCGTCAGAAACGGCCAGATTTGTGGAAGAACCATTCGTGGATTTTACACGACGATAATGCGCCATCGCATAGAGCGACAGTTGTGACCGAATTTAAGGCCAAAAAAACAATAAATACCATCGAACAACCCATGTATTCACCAGATCTGGTCCCGTGTGACTTCTTTATGTTTCCAAAACTAAAACTGCCGCTCCGGGGTACCCATTTTGACTCGATTGAAGCCATAAAGCAAAAATCGTGGAAGGAACTGAAGGCCATTCCGGAAAGCGCCTATAAAAAGTGTTTCCAAGACTGGAAAAAACGCTGGCATATGTGTGTTGCATCAAATGGGGCCTACTTTGAATGCGACAAAATAAATATTGATGACTAAATGAAAATTGTGCGTTTTATTTAACAATTCCCGGTACTTTTTTGACAGAATATATATACATGTATATTACGCCAACAGGGCCTCCCCGATGGCGCAGTGGTAGCCTTGTAATCAAGGGGTCCCGGGTTCGATACCCGGTGGTGCCACAAGTGGTTCGGATCCCACTTTAAACTGTAGGTCCAGTCCCGATTAGCCTTACAGTTCATAAAGTGGACTTAAAACACCAAATCAAATCAAATCAAATATTACGTCAACATTTATTAACTTCGCATTGCACAAGAATCAAGGTTTGCTTGTAATACATTTTTTAAATAGAGTATTTCATTCTTGGAATGCAAGACTACTTACTTACAAATTCCTTATAAAAACTAGTGTGGTATTGACAGTGGCGTACCTATTATTTTCGAAAAATAAAGGGGGCGTGTGTACTTTTTTTTAGTAGTCAGTCCTGATTTTGCCATCTTTTCCTGCTTTTCACGTTCTTTTTTAAGGAATTCTGGGCCAATGGTGGTTATAATCCCCCCCGCATTGGCACGCCACTGCGTATTGAAACATTGAAAGTGAAGGGGGAAATTATTTCAGTAACTTCTTTCACCTTGCCCCCCTCCCAGTTTTAGAACCCAGTCGCCGACACTGATCGGGATGTTATACAAGGGTCGTTCAAGGTTGACCGGGATTTTCGTACGTAAAAAATCGATGAATAGCCGGATCATGATGAAACGTGCGGGTGAAGTAATGTATTCCTTCGCGAGTAACTAGCGCCCGGCATGACGTATTTCGCGCATGCGCAGCAGTTGCAGCGAACATGGTGGCAAGCAGTGTGTCTGAGAAAGTGAAACCAGCTGAGATTTTCAGACGATTGCAAGCACAGTATGGTGAACAAACGATGTCGCGGACAAGAGTGTACGAATGGTGTGAGCAGTTTCGCGAAGGACGGGAGCTGGTGACAAATGAAGCGCATGGACACATTCGCCCGACTGCAGTCACACCAGTAAATATCGCACGTGTTGAGCAAATGATTCTTGAGAACCGGCGAGTAACAGTGCGGGATATTGCTGCCGAGGTGAATATCAGTGTCGGGAGTGTTGAGACAATCATTCACGACCACTTACGCTTCCGCAAAATCTGTGCAAGGTGGGTTCCCCGCCAGCTGACATTCGATCAGAAGTGGACACGCAGGACGGTCTGTGAACAGCTTCTGAATCGGTTTCGAGCAGAAGGTGATGAATTGTTGCAATCCATCATCACGTGTGATGAAACATGGTTGCACAATTCAACCCCAGAGACCAAAAGACGCAGCATGGAGTGGCGGAATAAAGGTTCCCCGCCCCCCAAGAAAAGCAAAACGCAGCCGTCCGCTGGAAAGATCATGGCAAGTGTCTTCTGGGACATGAAGGGCGTTATCCATGTGGATTTTCTGGACAAAGGGAGCACGATTAATGCCCAGTATTACTCCACATTGTTGAGTGGTGCTGTACGAAAGTCCATTCGCAAGAAAAGACCTGGGATGTTGTCTGGAAATGTCATTCTTCTCCATGACAATGCCCGCCCTCACACGGCCAATGTGACAACAACAACTCTGGCCGACATGCGCTGGGAAGTTCTTCCCCATCCCCCCTACAGTCCGGATTTAGCCCCCAGTGATTATCATTTGTTTGCACCCCTTAAAGACCATCTGGGAGGGAAGAAATTCACGACAGACGAAGCACTGCGCAGCGATGTCCTCCAGTGGCTACGACAACAACCAAGTTCTTTCTACGCCAAAGGAATTCGGGAGCTGCCAGAACGATGGCGACGGTGCCTCGGCGCGCACGGAGAATACTTTGAAAAACTGACATAGTTTGGTGTTTCTTCTGCTACCTATTTCTTCTGCAGAAATAAAAGTCCCGGTCAACCTTGAACGACCCTTGTATTTATCATGTCAGCCTAAACATGTGAAACCACAGATGAAGAAGCAATATCTAAGCACAGAGAGCATATTCCGTTTGACCCCCCCCCCCTCTGTCTTTCAAATACAACCCTGTTGATAATTTGCATTATTGCTGTTTGTAGAACTACTGAATATTTTAGCACACGGTCTGCTACTGTGCTTGCAACGCAGTGAAGCTACATATTGTATACTACTTTATTCTCTGTCTTCTGGTTTTCTATTTATAAAACTGCAGGAAATGCTGGTTCACCTTGTATTGCTATTGGCGAGATAAAGTGGTGCCATCTATTGACAAGATTCATTATGACTTTTTAGACAGAAAGATATATTAACCTGTAACAAAAGGTCAGTAACAAGGTATGGCGTTGCGGTCTTGGTTTACAAGGAACGAACTCTTAACCATTACGATTGCTCTCTTAGCATGACGCGAAATGCTTGTGTGACCAGAATAGCGAAATCAACCTGCCGGACAAGTTTTGGACTGATCTTTCTTGCTACGTTGCATAATTCACACGTAACGATTCATTGTTAAGAACTTTAGTCAAGCCAGACTTGTTCATTTATTGAAAACTTTCCATTGATTATCTTGTAAATGATGAACACTAGCTCCACAGGTGGCGTTGATGTTACTTAGCTTGCAAGCAAAAGTACAGATTATGTACACTGGGATCCATGAGTATTACCGTGCAAATTGTCCATGACTAATTTCATTAATTTTTCTCTTGCATCCTATGTGTATTTAAGCGATGGATGCTGGTGCAGAAGTTGTCAACAGCTTGTTTTGAATTTTCTTTTAATTCTTGAAGCTCTTGTTGAGTCAAATAAAGTGCACCAACATGGTGATGGACAATTTGCATGTTAATAAATAAATGGATCCGCCTTACCAAGAAAGTTGTCCATCACCATGTTTATTCTCTTTTGTTTCACTCAATGAGAGCTTCGAGATTTGAAACAAGAAGCCAAGCAAGCTGATGACAACCTCTACACCGGTATCCAGTCCTTACAAGCATATAGGGTGCATGAGAAAACAATAATTAATATAATCATGGACAATTTGCCACAGCATGACACCAATTGCCCGTCCCCCCATGAGATAATCTGGAAAAAGTCCATGTAATTCGAATGTGGAATTGTAGCTATATATTTTATAACCTAGAATACTGTTTTCTGTGCTTCTACAGATTGTTAACTTACATCAATTAACTGCTACATCCAACAAAATACTAGAGACGTTAGATTCATGTTAACTGCCGAAACTAGGGGTGTGCGCAACGAAACAAATTTTGGTCGGCATGGGATTGGGAAGGGAAAGTTTTATAATTTCGACGTTCGGGAATGAAAAAAGTCGCCATTTCCCGAAGCGGTGCAAATCTGGAATTCTACATACTATTTCCCCTTCAGGTTATTAGTTTTGCACTTCTGCAATAAAAAAATGTCAATTCCAATATATTTCCGACACTTATAGTGCACAAAATTCTAAAAGATAACCTCTTTAAATACGATCCTTTGAAATATATCAACTGCTCGGGAACCCGAAAAGTCAAGTCTGAACTTGTCATAAACACCAAGGTATTTTCCATACAATTTTATGATTTGTGAAATAATAATAATAAAAGGTAACACATAAGCTTCTATAACTGAAGGGCAAAGTGAGAAATCGTACTCTGCCCCCTCTCCCCCGAGAAGAAATCCTGCAGGCGGTCTTGCGAATATTATATGTGCATCTCACTGTACGTTGTGTAAAATATAATGAACTTTTTCTTGTGATTATTTAAAATTACGGACGTTAAATTGGACTGCCCAAAGGTATATCGATAAATCGTTTATTAATGCGCAGAGTGGAAGCAGTGTTGCAAAATATAATTCCAAGAGCTACCATTGCTTTCCTGAGAAACTGGCAGAGACATCTGGTGGTTGGATTAGGGTGACCAGACACATACATGTAAAAAAGAGGACAGAGCATGGTGAAAAAGGAGGACAAAGTCATAAAAAAGAGGACACCGCAAAAATGGCAACTCATTTGCCATTACTCATAATTTAATCAATATAAAAGAAAACCGTACAGTGGGATCCATGAGTATTACCCTGCAAATTGACCATGACTATTTTCATTAATTTTTCTCTTACATCCTATGTGTTTTTAAGCGATGAATTTTTATGTATGCTGGTGCAGAAGTTGTCAACAGCTTGTTTTGAGTTTTCTTTTAATTCTTGAAGCTCTTATTGGGTCAAATAAAGTGCACGAACATGGTGATGGACAATTTGCACGTTAATACTCATGGATCCCACTGTACCAAGACTTTGCTCACATATAATTCTGATGATTTTTTTTTTCTTGTAAGATCATTGATGCATATTCGCTTCGTTATTTCATAAA
Organism: Lepisma saccharinum; assembly: GCF_977018435.1. Lineage (NCBI taxonomy): Eukaryota > Metazoa > Arthropoda > Insecta > Zygentoma > Lepismatidae > Lepisma > Lepisma saccharinum. Next base: position 5,757,446 of record NC_139244.1, on the reverse strand, counting down.
AGTAAATATGACTTAATAATCAAAATTATCACTACGCGTTTCTGTATCACGTATGTATGACTCGAAAATGAACTGGCCAACCTCTGTGGCAGAGTTAGCACACCACGCCACAACGCCAGAGGTCCCAGGTTCGAATCCCTGCCTGGGCATGGATGTTCTTCGTGAGTGTCCCTTCATCAAAATCATCATATCATCGCTCATCCTCATCTTCGCGATTAACCAAAAGTGGCAGAAAAGCGAATTAAAATAAACGATACGTATCAGTCAATCAAAAAGGAACTGCTCAAATTACATGTTTTTCACAAGTCTCCGATTGCGAAGCAACGAGTTAGAATAATAATACGTATTAATGACTAGGGGTGTGCGGGTCAGAACTTTTTTTGGTCGAGACGGGGAAATTTTTTAAATTCTGACGTTCGGGACGGGTGAAATCCGCAATTTCCCGACCAAGCCGGGAAATTTTCAGTAACAGGAAATGATAAAGAAAATTCCCGGCGCTGTTGAAATGGCGAATTTTACGTCATTTCTCTTCTTTTTTTTTCTGAAATAAAAGATAACAATTTCCGACAAGTGCCAACACACTTACAATGCAGAAAACATCAAGAATTAACCACTTTTTAAAACTACCATTTGAAGGTTCCGATCTGCTCGGGATCCCGAAATGTCTGGAAATCATTTCCCGAAGTCAGGATCGGGACGGGGATTTTTTTTTATTTTTTTTTAACGATCTCTGTACCGACTTTTCTGGATCGCGTACACCCCTACTAATGACTCAGTCGGGAAAGTGATCATGTTCAGCTCCCAGATGCTAGGTGAGCATTCCTCGAATACTTAATGCACCCAAAGTGATATGAATATCATTATGTGTGGAAACATTCTCTATGCAGAACATTTGCTAGGGTCGATGCTATACTCATTCTAAAAAAGGAGGACATTTACCGATTTCTAAAAAATCCGCCCGGACGCCGGACAGACACCTAAAAAGGAGGACATGCCCGGATAAAAGAGGACGTCTGGTCACCCTAGGTTGGATCGAATGTGATTTGAGGCCCGAGAGACACGTGGCGCGATTGAAGGTACAAGTAGAACATTATCGTCGTATCTACCAAGAAGATTAAGTTTGTATGTTTATTTCTGGGAAAATATCTCGTCGAATTGTACAGTGGATCCATGAGTATTACCGTGCAAATTGTCCTTGACTATTTTCATTAATTTTTCTCTTACATGCAATGTGCTTTAAAGCGATGGATTTTTATGTATGCTGGTGCAGAAGTTCTCAACAACTTGTTTTGAGTTTTCTTTTAATTCTTGAAGCTCTTATTGGGTCGTATAAAGTGCACAAACATGGTGATGTTACTAGAGACATTAGATTGCGCTGTACAGTGGGATCCATGAGTATTACCGTGCAAATTGTCCATCACCATGTTCGTGCACTTTATTTGACCAAGTAGGAGCTTCAAGAATTACAAAACTCAAAACAAACTGTTGACAACTTCTGCACCAGCATACATAAAAATCCATCCCTTAAAAACACATGGTAAGAGAAAAATTAATGAAAATAGTCATGGACAATTTGCACGGTAATACTCATGGATCCCACTGTACAAGTGGAACCAAGTTTAATAATCACAATAAGGGACACGTGTGGCAAATCGAACTTTAAAAAAACAGTTAACGGTTTCATAAACAAACAAATGAATGTAGAAAAGTGTTTGATTTTGTAAATGAAACAAAAAGGTACAGGTTTGATACTCAAGATTTAATCAACATATTCCCTATCGAGCTCAAACGCGCTTGTAGCACCGTTCTTCTAGTTTTTAAACCATTTCCGGACTACACTGCACTGAACTTGTCATCATTAGTATATGTTTGCCTCTTCAGTGCTTGAAACTTTTCGCTACCTTGAGAAGTTACGAGTTTCGGCAACAAGCGATAATCAAAGGTGCCTGACGTTTGGGCAAATAAAATCGTACATGTGTGAGAGAATTAAATGAAGGACATACAATACAGACGATCATTGTAACTCTGTGGTTTTACGACTTGCAATTTAACACAACAATAGTTAGATCTTACATACATTTTCACGCGCTTCTGACGATAACAATCTGCTTCTGCATCAACATAATTTACGTGTGAGAATCGATTTAGTGCACCACCGTGACAGTAATAAGCTAGGGAATTGTAGTCTTCGCCGGAACGAAATGTTATGACGTGAACTTTTGTCTTTAGGTTCGGAATATTAATGTCTTGTATGCGTTAGCAACATATCACTGATAAAGTCTAAATATAACTAGCGCAAAAACGGAAGAAAAGCGAAATGGTTGTTTCAATATCCAAGGACACGAAGTGGTTTTCAAGCAAAAACCTTGACGTTTAGGTGCACGAAGTAAAGGCCGAATCACACGGAACTGGACATCCAGTAAGAATGCTCTAGTTGGCGCTGGACTGGCTACCTGGATGGAAATGATGGTTGCCAGGCTGGCTGCTGACCTGGTTTTGACGACTAGACCGTGTTCTAATTGCAACTGGCTTTCTCTGCTAGATTCTGTGCAACAGCCAATCAGAGCGAAAGTTTGGTCAGGTTAAGTTAATCTGTGAGTTTGTCAAGGGAAAGTTTTTTTTGTCTGGTTTCCGAATGTCTGTTGTTTTTGTTCGCTGCTCGATGAAAGAAAAAACAAAGAATATGTGCATTTGTTCATTAATGTATTTAGGAATTTACCCAAAGCGATGAGATTTGTTCACAAATGTGACTGGCCGATAGTGAAAATCCTTATTATTACCTTATTTATTAAATGTTTCACTTATTTTGTTGAACAGAATATCTTTTTATGAACCAATCCTGCGAATCTCATGTATGAATATACATACCCGAGTTCATTCCAAAGCTTGTTGAGTAAACACTGATAACCATATTTTGTTTCGAGTCAATTTCTAGCCAATGTTTATCTTTTAATTCCTTTAGTTTTTATAACAGCAATAGTTTTCCCCCTACAACGTTCTTCAAATCGCTCGTCCATCTTTTTAGCTCTGCGCAATGCCTTGTGGGAACAAAAGTATACAGACAAGTAGGGCAACACGTATCGTGTGAGGCGAAAACTAGCAGATGCGCCAGTACCACACGACTAGTCCAAGTCCAACTGGAAAATCCAACAGATCTAGCCTCGTGTGATTCAGGCACAAGAGAACAGTGGAGAAACAGTGGCCCGAATGTGTATGGGCCCGTGGGGCGTAAGCGTACCCAATTATTTGTAGTGTTCTTCATCGTATTATAGTTATATATTTGTTATCGTGATTTGTGGTGCAGTGCCTGTTGAGTTTGGTTTGAGTTGATGTTTTAAGTCCACTTTGTGCACAGTAAGGCTAATCGGGATCGATAATCCTGGAAATTATCCACGAAGAAAGATGTGTCAGTACACCGGAACGAGGATCGAACAGCCTGCTTCCCTTTGTCACGACCACAGACGTACGCGAAGGGGAGCTGATGGCGCTTCAGTCCTTCGCGGTATTTTGAAGAAAGAAAAATCAATAAAGTCAGGGAGACCAAAGCAAACCCTCCTTAAAATGACCCGTAATTGCCATTTTTGTCTTTGAAGAACTCTTAAAACCAAGGTCAGGAATCCAAAAATTGTAATGAGTTCTATTGGGTTCCGCTACAGGATCGAAACTTCTTTCCTCGCACAATTTAAATTCGGTTCAAGTTGCATATTATTTCATTGAGAAAAAATAAATGTTCCTGGATCGCATTTAAATCGATCCGGAAAAAAGGTTCCTCGACCGAATTGAAATTGATGCGAAAGAAAGGTTCGTGGACCGAATTGAAATACTTTACAGATAAAAAGGTTATTTATGGTCCAGAACCCATTTACTCTTGTTGATTTTCTCTCCTGGATCGGAATTGAATTTATATAAAATTCCTGAACCTTTAACAACCCTACTTTTAAACTAAGGTTACAAGCGGTAATTTTGAAATATTTGATGCTGTGTTCAGCCGTGCGAAAATTATGGGAAAATGATCCTAAAAGTGATGTAAATAACTGAGATCTTCTTGCGAAAAGTAAACAGAAAGATGATAACAAGAACAAATTCAGCGAAAGTGTTTAAGAATCTATGAAAGGAAAATCGGAAGTAGGCCAACTTCCCGTCATGGGCAATTTTCACTAATTAACAAAATGTCGAGCCACAGCATCTAGACGAAAGTACAAACTGAGCAGGAACAATTCACTTTAGAGGAACAGCGTAAGTGCTTCTGGTGAAAGGTGAACAAATGCAACGTGCAGGGAGACGTCTCGCTCTTCGACAACACTCACGCGAGAAGTTAGAGAGAGTAGCACACGGCTATTTCTAACCTTCCTTATGCTAAACTTGGTCCAAGAAGACCCCAGCTCTTGTTGTTAGTAAAGATATATGATAACACAGTACGTGTGGAGGATACCAATTTCTTAATGTCATGATTGTACTGTCCTTCATGGTTATTAACGTTTTGGTCATGTCGTTATGAATGGCATATGCAACATTTTCAAATGCATCATGTTATTGTTCAGCAGCATCGGACGAAACTATTCAGACAGTATGTCTCGGTCATGTCTGGACTTTGCATTCGTCTCTCTCGTTCTCCGTCTCTCGGTTCGAGCCCCGCCCTGCGTATGGATGTTCTCTGATGAGTGTCCGTTCATAAATTTCATCTAATGATAACACATCCTCATCGTCGCGATTAGCCAAAAGTGGAAAAGCAATGTTTGTCGCGTCTCGACAGCCAGCCCCGTAGCTAGATGTTTTGGCGCCTCTTCATCTTTTTATTTTCATTGCGGTATGCATTTGCCGAGCGAAGGAATTTGTTACTGCAAAGAAATAAAAAGCAAGCTTAATTCAGGAAATGCATGTTACTTTTCTCTTCATAAACTCTTGTCTTCTCGTTTAATATCTAAGAAACTAAAAGTTAAAATATACAAAACAGTAATATTGCCTGTAGTATTATATGGGTGTGAAACTTGGTCCCTTACATTGAAAGAGGAACACAATTGAGAGTATTTGAAAATAAGATCCTTAGGAAAATATTTGGACCTAAAAGAGATGAGGAGACAGGTGTGTGGAGAAGGTTACATAATTTAGAAGTACATAATTTGTATTCATGTCCAGATATTATTAGAATAATTAAATCAAGAATACTTAGGTGGGCAGGCCATGTGGCACGAATGGGAGAGGAAAGAAGAGTTTACAGGATTCTTGTTGGAAAACCTGATGGTAAGAGACATGTAGGAAGGCCAAGACGAAGATGGAGGGAGAACGTTGAGATGGACATAAAGGAAATCTGTAGGGATGGAAAAGAGTATATAGATCTTGCTCAGGATAGGGACGGATGGAAAGCCTGTGTTGCTGCAGCCCTGAACCTTCGGGTTTAAGAAGGCTAGAGAGTTAGTTAAAACCAAGCAATTAAACTTCGCAATGTTATTTTGATGACTAGTGGGAATATGGAGAAATAGAATGTTTAAAAACACATTGTTGCGCCAATACGTATACACAAGAGCTGCAGAATACGAAAACAAAGGCATTGTTGCGTCATAGTCTCGAGATTTCTTTATATCCCTGTACCCAATTTTTCTTCATAATATAGACTTATTTGTTCGTAGAAGTAGCTGCGATTGCGTTTAGTTTTTCTTGGAGACAAGGCTTAGTATTCAGAGGCTATGGTGCGGGGGCAACTGCCTAATTGCCGCCATTGGTTCGTAGTATGTATTCACAGCAATATAACCACCGAAACAGTTTAACAGCTGATATTCAGGGCATTAGACGCACGGCCATGAAAATAGACGGCTGGGCAGAATTGCGCTGGTGCCACATACGGGAAAAGCAAAGCGAGAGCCGGGCAAGAGTCTCTGGTTCCCGCGAACTGTGTGGCAACGTCAACCAGGCTCCGTCAAACCGACCTCTCTCCGGGACACTTTTGTGTCATTCCTGACCTTTCGAGCAAATACTGTCAGTTTGCACCGCATGGATTACAAAGACCAACTCTACAACGAGATCTTTCATTCTCTTAAACCTCCGAACACACGGGGTTGTGCTTCGACGTGGCAACAGCGCGAACTTCTGCCACCCGCCTAATTTCATGGCCGTGCGTTTAGTCTTCCAGAACATTTTAATCTAAAGGGTTTGAAGTTTGCAAAGAAATCTCCCAGCAAGCCTAGGCAAAGGCTTCCCTAAAAAAACTTGCTTACATGAGAGGACGGGGTGTAAATTGTTCCTTGCCCCGAGTGATGCAAAGCGCCTCTCCAAAGATCCATCCCCTTCCTCCAGAGAAAACAAAAATAATTGGAATAAGAAGCTCGCTCGTTATTCGGGCGCATTGCCCTATACCCAGGGAACCATTAGATGGGATTACGCGAGGACATTTGCCGACAATGACACCGCAACGGACATTGTCCGGCGCCGCAACAATCAAGGCCAAAATCATCTCCCTTGCAGAGTGTCTTTGTTGCATGGTTCCCACCTTGTGTTGGAGGAAAGAAATCTTTGGAAATTCTCAAGGTGAAAAGGATTCTGCTCCCAAGTTCACAACCCATCCGTCATGAAGCTATGCGGTATAAGCATCTGAAACGGCCTCGCGGGGGCCAAGGACTGGGTCTACAATTCGTTCGCTGACACTTGATCACCGCGGAGAATCTGTTTCCAAAATTCGTTATGCTTTATGCTCACATAGGCCAATAGAAACCAATGCTGTAGCGTAGCACAAAATTCTGGCAGGGTATACAGCAGTGGCGTGCACTGACATTTTCTGTACGGGAAGCAGATGCCGAAAAATTATGAAAGCCAAGAGTTCATTGCTTCTACATGGTGCGTTACGCTGAAACAATGAGCACTCTGCCTTTTACTGTTTCTTATTGGAAACATGTATGTCCTGGAGCAGTTGTTAATTTATTCCAACTTCATTTGGTCTGTTGTGAATTTTTTTTAATGTAGCAGACGATCGCTGACGATTGAAACAATTTTCAAGATTTTCACACATTGCAATATTCACAAATTCACTTTGGCATCACGTAGTTCTTTAAGTAGAAAATAGTAAACAATGCCAACACTAAAGTTTTTTGAAGCTTTCGGTTTCCCACACAATCACTCGAACTTCCCGTAGTTTGAAGGTTGGTTACAGTTGAAGCCGTTCTTCTGCTGACACAATTCACGAAGATCTGGAGTTGGACGTCCACTTTGCACTTCAAACACACACACAGAGAGAGAGAGAGAGAGAGAGAGAGAGAGAGAGAGAGAGAGAGAGAGAGAGAGAGAGAGAGAGAGAGAGATGTGCACAAAAGGAAGAAAAACAAATAGAAATTCACAGGCCCAAAAAGTAATAACTTTTAACCTTGCAAAGCGCTTGTTAAAAATGTGACCGCGGCCAGCTAGTGTTACCAGCCCTGATGGGGACTGTACCTACAGTTTAAATGCGAACCACCCTGCAATGTGCCTCCATGGAAGAGGCACTGGATTTTATCTTAAGAACAGCTTATTCACCTTCATCACTGCATTTTTACCTGAAATTCTAGCCTGATTTCATATATCACCTCCTTCCCTTTCAAAATGTTTCAGTTGAATTCAATATGGCTTGGCACATGCAACTATTGTTCTCCCTGGGCCTAACCTGTTTCTACCATTGTACCCAGTAAAACTCCTTTACATTTTGTAGGGAGTGTTAGGGGACTTTTGACTCAACTTGTACAGTTAGTACATTATCATGAGTAAATACGCATCTGTACGTCAGAGGCGCAACCACGATTTTTTTTCTGGGGGAAGCACGTACCAGGATAAACGTACCAATAATAATAATAATAATAATAATAATAATTTTATTAATAATAATGCTAATGTATCCCCTGCCCCCCTCTCTTGCCCCATCATTTCAGTCGAAGGTTGTGCCACTGCTGTACGTCATTCACTGTGAACTAAACAATAATCATTGTTACAGCAGCCGCCATCTAAGGTAAAAAAGTGCGGAAAGGACGAAGTCCTGAAGATGAATTTCTCGATATATTACAACTTATTATACAAGATGTTTAATCCTCCTTAGGAAGTAAAATTAATTACCACTATACACTATTTAAATGAGATATTTATATATTTCGGGGGGGGCGACTTCAGCCCCAAAGCCCTCCCGCTGACTACATTGGTAATAAACCAGTAGTGTTGAACTTGCTGTTTAGGATTCGGCTTTGTAGTTAAATGGTTCCAGCTAGGCTGTAACTGACATGGTTGTAGTAAAGCAATGAATGACCACTCACCAGAATCCGCTTCTGCTTGCTGGAGACTTCGGCTATCTTGAGGTTGGCGGCAATGGTCATCATCTCCTCCACGGTGAGCAGGTCCCGGACCACGTCATCCTGCATGATGTAGCAGGACTGCTCCTGGAACCTCCTCAGGTTCCTCGGGACACCGTTCACCATGATGGACCCCGAGATCCCGCGCGTCCTGCAACAGAGAGAGTACCCTGTATTTGCACAATTGAGTCTCATAATCTTTACGCACAATTTTTAAAGTAACTATAAACAGGGCGTTCCCAAAAAAATATTACTTTTTTTTAACTGCGGCGATTCTCTGTCTCGTTGTCGAAGATGATGGGAACCTGTGCATTCTTTTGTAAATGTCTTTGTATTTCACGTTGTTCTTCTGCGATGATGGTATGGAATTGATGAACACTCGTAAAGAGCGCTGAGGGAACTGTATTTTTTGTGTGGATCTTCATCAGTTTTATCTCATCATTCATCCTCGTACAGAAGCAGAAAATTCGTCCAATACGCATCCAAGATAAGTTTCGTAGGTGTAAGGGATGGCATTTTCGAAACATGGACCTCTGCAGGCTAACGAGGTTCTACCGCCTTGACCCACAGCCAGGGGCGTTGGTAGGCTGCGAAAGGCAGGGCCACTAAAGACTGACCAAGCACAGATAAACGTATTAAAGGCAGATATTGAACTCAGGTGGCACACCATCTTTGCTATGATTTACTGTTCGCAAGAAGTTTTGCCCAGTCACCGCTGAGAAGCGCCACTGGCACCTTTTTGCACATGTAGACAAAAAAGTTTTACAAAAGATCAAGAGATGGCGCTGTTAAATTTCAACCCCAGATATCTGGGTTTCAGTGGTTGTACTGTCATCATATTACAACAATGGCCTCATTTTACTTTCAATTAAAAATGGCAGACCTAAAAATCAATTCGAACAAAGTAATATATGCTTTTGCAAACAAATATTCACGACAGAAATCAGTTAGGCCATGTCTACCATCTTATGGGATAGAATATGAATGCGTATATTCACAATATCTATTTTTATTAGCTAGTAGCTGATAACCCGACGTTGCCCGGGTATTTATTCATCCCAATATTGCATTAGACAGGAAAATAATGAATTCTAACTATAGTGTAAAATGTAACTAATTTTAAATGTGATCGTGAATGTCACCAATTAGCTTAGCGACTCCGAAAACTATGGATTCGACACTAATCTAGGTCATTTGTGGCATTTTATTTTTCACCCCCCTCTCACCCCCATGCCGATAGGTGATGAACTTGAAGTTGAACCGCATTGGGAGTGTCACGAATACTATGGATTCCACACTAATATCGGTCGTTTTCGCAACACAAAGTCATATCAGCCTGAATGTTAGACAACCCGAGAAACACTACCGCTGTACGGGATTGCAGAGAGTCACGGATGTCTGTTTGTGCGGAATTTAATATCTGCCGTTTTCGATTATTTTTACATGTCACCCCCTTCCCACCCCACCCATAGGGGTGCCCGGGGTGTCTTACCCCCACAGTATTTCTTTCGAGATTGCAAGCGATACGTGTACCAAATTTTGTTGAAATTGCTCCAGGCGTTCGAGAGTTATGCCGGAACAAACATACACACCCACACACACATCCTTTTTTATATATATAGATTGTGTACACGTATTTATTATTAGTCTCTAGCATTTGCCAAAAACAAGTAATCGTAATGAAGAGATTTATATTTACTGCCCTATATGGTTACAGCCTCTGCTTCTAATTAGGGTGTGGAGATTTTGGTCCTCCGACAACAGTCTAGATATATGAAGGGTAAGCCAACAAGTACGCATGATTTGACAACGTACAAGAATTATTTCATTTTCAGGAAATGGCATATGAGTATGCCATGAGTGCAGCAAAAAGATCTGATGGTTTGTAAGTAAAAATAACGAACGTATTACACTACATTTGTACATGGTTATGTATTCAACAGATTGGGAACATGTGCCATTTAACAGGCAGTAAAAAAATCTTTACAACAAAGGCTTAGGTTTTGAAGATGACGTCATCCACGTGGTGTCCAGTTCTCGCCATGCGTGCAGCAAAACGATCTGACGGTTTTCATTGGTGCGTAGCAAAGCGAGGACGTGTCTGAGGGAAAGGGACGTGGCTTCATCTGCTGCATCGCATGCGACGCCAGGTCACCTAATTTCTCGTAATGGTCACATTGCTTGGCCAGCCCGTTCCCCAGATCTCAGTATTTGTGATTATTTCTTGTGGGGATATCTGAAATCGTGTGTGTACGTCAACAAACCACGCACATTGGACGAACTTAAAGGGGCCAGGAAATCGCTGCCATACCAAATCAAATGTTGGGGCGTGTTTTTGACAGTTCGGCAGGAGACTTGAAGAGTGCATGGCGAGAAATGGACACAACTTGGATGACGTCATCTTCAAAACCTAAGCCTTTGTTGTACAGATTTTTTTACTGCCTGTTAAATGGCAATGAACCCCAATGTGTTGAATACATAACCATGTACAAATGTTGTGTAATACGTTCGTTATTGATCTTTTTGTCGCACCCTGTATATATATTGCTACATCATTACAAGGGTACATTTTCCAGTTTAGCATGAAAGACAACATCTGTCATGACTTGCTCTATGATCAGAGGGCTGCACAGCGGCCAGAATCGCTTACTAGGCCCGCCTGGCTGGTCGGGCGGGCGAGTAAAACTATATACCTGGGTTTTGACCCGTCAAGCATCGAAAGCCCACGGGTACCTGGAAGGACTTGCAAAACGAAGCTCGCTTATCTTCAGCGAACGCTCATTCCGGTTTTGCACCGTCTCCAGATACATGAGTCACGCAGTCACCGTTGCCAACTTTTAGATTCTAAACTGGTCTAGGAGCACTTAAAATGTTCATCACTTTTATCAATTTGAAATAGCAGACATTTATTCCTCGGTAGAAAACATTTGTACCACTCAAACCCAGTGGGTTCCAAAACTAACGGGCCAAGGTGCAAAAGTGGGGGAGGGGGGCAAGGACAGTTTAATTTCCCTTCATACATGATGAAGGCCTCCCCCATGGCGCAGTGGTAGCGTCATTGCCTTGTAATCAAGGGGTCCCGGGTTTGATACCCGGTGGAAGCACAAGTGGTTCGGATCCCACTTTAAACTGTAGGTCCAGTCCCGATTAGCGTAACTGTGCATAAAGTGGACTTAAAACACCAACTCAAACCTTCATACATGAGGTTAGCGTGGTGCAAAAGTTTCAAAAAGTCGGGGGGAGGGTCAACTGCACTTTCTCGGCCCCGCCCCTAATTACCGCCACTGCTGACACCTGTAAAGGAGTACGAACTAAGTTTCGCAAAAAGTGCCATCGTAAATATTTTGAAACTTTGTGTGACTGGTGGTTGTTCTATATTATACTTTTTTTGGGGGGGTGCCCCCCTATGGCGCAGTGGTAGTGTCGTCGCCTTATAATCAAGTAGTACCGGGTTCGATACCCAGTGGAAGCACATGGTGGTTCGGATCCCACTTTAAGCTATAGTCCAGTCCCGATTAGCCTTATTGTGCATAAATTGACCAAATAAATGAATCAGTCAATCAAACAGATTTTCTCTCTGGTGTAATTTTGCCAATTCAATATCCGAATTAGTTGCTCAAGATCCCCCCCCCCCCCTTGAACACTAAGGCACGATGGTCCATAAAATGGAACATGAAATCAGAATTTGCATTGTAAAAGGTTTTTGAATATTGTCATCTCTTTCAACAAATCGTCGTTCGCTCATGTTGTTGTAACACCAGTTAGCCTTGTTTCCATGATATGAAAAACTCAATATGCTGACCAACGCAGAAATTTATTTTATTTTAAAACATAAACTAAACGTAACGTTTCACCCTTCTAGCAAGGTTTTCTTCAGACTCTGTACCCAGTACCAAAAAAAAAAAAGTTGTTGATAGTTATGTAGTTCTACAGACCGCATTGATATTAATACGATGCAAAATATAATTATTGTTAGCTTGTATCTTCAAAGGAGTGCAAATAGCAGGCAATGCTACTTACACATTCCAACAAACGAACAACGTAAAAATGAAACCGAGATTAGATTTACGATTTCAAGACCAGAAAAGTGACATAAAATGAACAAGACCCACAAACCAATCTGAAGACCTTCGAAACAAATTTGGAAAATGTGTGGTAGTTGGTTTGACATAATAATGAAACTAATTTGAGAAGTTACAAAACTCTTAGGTACAGTGGCGTAGCAACATATCGCGAGGCCCTGGGCGAGATTAGAATGCAAGGCTCCATCCGTTCTTTAAGTTTGAAATATCAATGTGAATCGATATACAGTCATCAAGGAAACGTCAGGAAATTATTATATTTATATAATAGCCTATAATAATAATTAATTTCTGACGAAAATTATATTTAATAGTACGCGACAGAGAAATTTACACTTGGCAGAGCTACATTAACACGCTGCTGGAATTTTCATTAACCAAGGCAGTAGTAATAGTACGTTTTTAAGATGTTCTTTAGACAGTAAGACAACTGAAATATCCTTAAATAAGAACCTTTAAATATAACCTATATATTATTTAAAGAATCGTTCTTTGTTTCCTCATTTCAAAATTTGTAGGATGTAAATGTCACAAACCGTGACTTAAGTAGAAAATATCGATGGACGCACATAAAATGTCTGTGCTTGATAGAGCGGGGGGAAGGGGCTGCGGTAAACCACAATCCTATCTAGGGGACTAAAGTATCTACCTTCAAGGTCTTCGACACAATCGGTTTCAACATCAACAAATCTTAAAACGACAGTCATTTGCACCATAAGTGTGAAATCTTTGAGGTAATCAATTAATATAGCTAATTTGACTTTTTTAATTAGCAATTTTGCCTTTCTTGCACATTAATTGTACCAGTTTACTTTGAATTTTAGGGCTTAGATGATAATAATAATTGTGAATCTCATTTTGTTTTTACGTCTTAATGTTCTTGTAATATTAAATATTTGACGCAGTGGTGTAACAAAATCGTAAAGTACGCGTCCGCAAGAAACAAATTTGGGTCCCTCAAGTACAATCAGATTCTTCCAGGAAATGTATGTAATTACTTAGAATGGCTGGTTGTGGCTACACTTACATTAATAATTATACAAATCGATGCTCTACCTCTGAATTTTCACATATTACAACATATCTTTCTTTGACATTTATGTATTCAAAAGAAGAAAATACAAATACTTACTTATCCCCTTCCCCGCCCCTCTTAACAGCTGGGTGGATAAAAATAATGTTTTTTTTATTATTTTTTTATTTTTTTATTTAAATCGATCTTTTCTTTGGCATCGTACACATAGACATATTTTTCAAATAGAAAGGCTTTTTCTGATAAACGGCCCTGTAAAATATTTGAACAGTTTGATTAAAGCAAATAACAAATTACATGTAAATATGCATTTCTCTGTTTCTGGAACTGAACATAATGAACGTAATATGAAAATGTTTGTTAATGAAACTATTATAATTTCAGTAACGTTTCTTACAGTGCAAATATAAATTCTGGATGTACTTTATACTTTAACTTAAAATAATATTTACAGTCTTTGTAGCCGAATTTTGAGGTTTTAATGATAGTTATTGAATTTTAAATCAAGGGAAATTTAGCTGGTTTTTTTTTTTCAGATGACATATTACATTTATTTTCGTATGAGCTTCACCCCATCAGGACATATATTTTGTTTCCTTTATTTCATTTTTTAGAGCATAATAAACACCATTAAATGAATACGAGATTAATATACTTTCACAAAAAGTGATTCTGATATCTACAAATTTCTTGTGTACATTATTCTGTAATTTTATTTAAAGTGATTTCAATAAGTGATTTGATTTGATTTGATTTAGTTTATTTTACTTCGCGTTTTGTGCCTCTTGGCTAATTTGCGAAGATGGGGATGAGTGATGAAATGATGAAATTGATGAATGGACATTCACAAACAACCAAGCCCGACCGGGATTCGAACCCGGGACCCTTGGCGTCGCAGCGCGATGTGCTAACCACTCGGCCACAGGGTCGGGCAATAAGTGATTTTTTTAAAATAGAATTCCGCAATTTAAATTTTGATTTAAATCAAACCACCTTGCTTAACAGAAAGCTGGCTTCTGGACAGCGAATGACACTTTTACATTAGATCTTGCCCTTTCTCGTTCAAGAGTGAGATTACTGAGTCCGGTAAATTTGGACTGCATCATACCATTCGACACTACCTTCCAGAAGTTTTTGCTAAGTTTCAATTTTGAGAAAGATAGTTCTTTCTTCGTGGTTGTTACTTGAAGAGTAGGAAACAAACAGAAGGCGGTACAGGATACAGAGAACACTGGAAGCTAGTGTAGAGCTATCAAGGAGAAGAAACTTTGCCAAATCACTTGATTTCAGATTTAAGCACATTCCTGAAACGTAAAACTTTATCAGGATATTCTGAAGATAAATCATCCTCGTGCCCGTTACAGAGGGCAATAGCCGCATCTGAAGTTGTAGGAAGGAAGGAAGAACTGCTAATATTATCCATACCCTTCCTCAGTTTAAAACACCGGGAGCATTTAAATGCCCCATACTTTGCTCCGTGGCAGTTTGAGGTGTTTTATCATTAACACATTAAAATTGTGTAGGCTGTGAAAGGTCACGAGACAGAAGAAAAGCCAAGGCAAAGCGATTTCTATTCAAGAAAATAGTAATTCGATAAAATTGTCCAAGCAATTTTTGCGTTAATGTTTCACATGAGAAATGAGAATTGTTTTGACTTTTTGGGGCCCCTTAGGCTTAGAGCTCCCGCCCGCCTCTGATTTGACGTATTCATGCAAATTATAACGTTAAACTAGAATATAAAGCCAGATAAAAAAATGTTTTAATTTTATTGCCCACAAAAATTAGCCTTTTCTTTCTCACTTCCATTTATTACGTTTTTCGTATCAACCTCATGGGAGGCGAGGCCCCTACATGCGCGAGGCCCAGGGTGGTCGCCCACTTCACCCATCCCTTGCTACGCCAATGGTTATACAACCTCAAGGCACCTGCGCCTAGCAGAAATTCAAATATTTCCATGCGCAGTGAAATATAATGGCCGTTGGCAACACTGACAGCCGTGCTCGCCTTCTACCTGCAAGAACTACATCGAGTCTCACGGGTCTTCTTAAGACCCGGGTAATAGAAAAACCTGGCAGGCATCGATGCCTGTGCACAACTGTGACGTGAAGCTCGCTTGCGCGATGTCGAACACCTGGGCTTGACGTGCGTGTTGCATATTATTGTAGGCGCGCCTCCTCGCAGACGGGTTTGTTCCGGGTCTTGTGCAGGTCTCTATCTATGATGATTCTAACAGATTTGTCCTCGATTTGGCTGATGACATGTCGAATTTCTTCCTTGTGTTCTGGTATGGTTCGTTCTGGGATTGTTTTCATAAACCTGCCATTTCACATATCTCTAAAGGAAGAAATCGCAGGGTGTCAAGTCGCATGACCTCGCTGGCCAGTTCTGGTCGCCGTTACTCGAAAGGACTCGGACGTCTCGTCTCGTGGGAGGTGTGGCAGGTAGCGCCATCCTGCTGGAACCACAATATCCACACCATTCAAATAAGTCATCAAATAGGAGACGACAGTACTTGAACATAGGAACGCTGCCACCAACGCAACAACAAGACTGGCGCAATTCAAATCCGGCGTTCTTGTTGGGACACCCTTTAGTATTTCTATTAGTAGTGGTGTTGCAAAAGGAGTGAGTGAGGATATATTTTCTTTTCTTGTTAAGGCCCGTGGTCTCAAATTTGTTTCTGTTCAGGGGCCTAAATAGCCAACGTGTTGGCCAGTCGATTAATTTACACATTCCCTTGGTGGAAGAGTTCCCGGATAGTTTATATCGTTCCTAAAATCTTGTAATCGAAGTGTTTCGGATTGAATCCCACGGTGTCGACCCAGTCCAACTTTAAATTCACGTGTACAAGCGTAAAGTAACAACTTGTTACGGCGATTAAATCTTCGGACGTCATACTTCTCACACGTGTTTTGTTCTATACATTCCCAGTTTTTCCTCATAAGATCTTATATTTTTAGGTCCGTGACTAAATTGGATAGAGAAGGGGTTCGGAAGGAGAGAAAATCGAAAACTTAAATCTGTTAGAAACATGAACGCCATAAAGGGATGACTGCTGCACGACAACGCTCCGCCCCACGCCGTAATAATTGTATTTTATTAACATTGGCGCATGAAGCTTCGGCGGTGCGACTTAGCTATTCTGCGAAGTCTCCAAGGTTAACCGAGGAAGGAACGAAGGTCAAGGAAATAACCCTGGGAATGGTATCAATCGTTGTGCAGGGAAATCTTCCTCACGTGCAAGTAACAAGCTTTATCATTTAAATAACCTCTTGTTAATTACACAGGCGGCACGGCGTTGATGATAAGCTGCGCACATTCTGTTGCAATTTGATTCGAGACGAGACGAGACCAAGTTCGGTATCGTATCTCTGTCTCGACATGCATGGCTTGGCAAATGCACAGTGTTACTAAGTTCTATCCCGCCACCGACGTTCTCCGGTTCAAATCCCGGCACGGACCTTCTACGTAGCCTTGTAATCAAGGGGTCCCTGGTTAGATCCCGGCCAGGACATAGATGTTCTTTGTGAGTGTCACTTGATCAATTGCACCATGAATCCTCATCGTCGCGGTTAGCCAAAGGTAGCAGAAAAACGTCGCTTAGTAAGAAAACGTACAAATGCGGTGTGACAGTACTTTCACAGATTATAGTGGTCATCAAGGCCAAATACAGCCCTTAATATTTTATTGTTCGACGCCTCGTTTCGATGCTACGAATCCTCTAAAAACATAATTTTATCCTCAATATATACAACCATTCTTCACACTAGCGCGTGACTGCAGACGGTGCGGATGCCGGCATTTTCGACCCGTGAAGTCCCGCTTATTTTTTACGCACATATCTTTACCATGCTTTTTAGCGTATCTGCTCTACGCAGTGCCTTGTGGGAACAAAGGTATATCAACAAGTACGGCAACTAGTCCAAGCCCAACTGGGAAATACAGCAGGATATCCAGCCTCGTGTGATTGTAGCATAAGGTGCGCTTCTGACAGCACATTACCATGAACTAGAATGACGTAAGCATTGTTATTTCCTCATGCACGTGACAACTGATATGTAGATTTATTTCCTCGTGCATAATTATATCTCCTTTGCTGCAATTCATGTCTGTAGGTGTTTGAAACACGTGGATGGTAATTGTCTTTGTTTACACGTGGCTGTATACATTATTGGCGCGCCCCTGAGATATTTTAACCAAGTTCAAGGGGGCCAGTTACGTAATGTCACCCTCCGCACTTGAAACTTTTGTCCTATTCTGAGAACTTCGTGGCGATTGTCGTTGGGAGTTTTGGGAGCTGCCCTTAGGGAGTGTTTTCATACGATTGCAACAGCGCTTGTCATTGATTATGAAACAAATAGAACGATTTATTCAGAATCCACACGTGACTACTGGCTAGGACCACATATTTATGGTGAATAAAAGATCATGATTTGGTGCAAAAACTATGCACATTTCGGGATCGAAAGCGGTATACGAAATATGTTGTATATGCATATCAATGTTAAAAATGGTGAATAGAACCATAAATTTGATTTTAAAAACTATACTTATTACACGAAATTAACATTTCCCTTCTGATAACACGTCCTAACTATTTTTTAGAGTATTTTTTAGAGTATTACGTTTAATCTTTCAATTAATTCATCCTAATTATTTTAATATTTATTTTATATTTTCATTTTTAATGGTAATTTTATTAATAATTTATTTGTTTATATACCTTTATATCTAAATATATTCTGTGTAATGGAGTCCATTTTTCCTTCTTATACCGCGTTTGGTAGAACCTGTCCCTCTTCCCGCGCTAGGGAGCGCTCAACAGTTTCCGTGCTGGGGAAAGTCAAAGCCAGGCAGCCAATTAAAATACGCAACGTCGCAACAGCGTCTACGTAAACGCCTCTCTTCTGGCTTTCATTCGCTCCTCGCTGCCCAGCAGACGATTTTTTCCTCGTTTCTCATTGACACCGAAACTGTTGAGCGCTCCCTAGCGCGGGAAGCGGGACAGGTTCTACCAAACGCGGTATAAGTATGTACAGCAGAGTTAATCTATTTTCCGCGATTTCCATAACTGACAGGCTAATTCAGACTTCAGAGATTGTTGATTGAGACAAAATATGTTAGGAAAATGTCACTCGCTCCTTTCAAAACCGTGAGTAAACAACATTACAGTGGGTCTCCCCCTTAACATTTCGTGTTTTCGTCCAAAACGAAATATGTATGCCCCTACTAATGGGGTAAATAGAAGTGATGTGAAGGCACCATTTCGGTACATCATCATTAATAGACGAAAAGTTGGTAGTATGGAACCACACTTTGTTTTTGAGTTGTTTTGTGTGAACTATAAGCTCAGTTTTTACGTTTTTTTGCTATGTTGGGCTTTCCTATTCTATTGGCTATCCATTTCTAATTTAAATGTTATAATAGTCCACTTACAGGCTAACCTGTGTAAAAATTATCGAGAAAAGTACACGAAATATTTTCAGATGGATTCGTCTTATGTCATCATAGTCAGGTTCTCTCGTTTTCCCCTTCCTTCTTTCCAACTTCTTTCTTTGTGTATTTCTCTTTTCTTCTGTTTATCATTTACCTCTTTTTTTACTTCCTTCTACCTGTATTTCTACTTTTCTCTCTTTACTTTATGTATATCTTTGTTTCTGTTTCTACAGGATGAGTCAAAAAGTCCCTGATCACCCCTTATACAATGAAAGGGAGTGTAGATTACAGCAATTGGTCATGGCAGTAATATGTTAGGCCTAGGGGGAAACTTTTTGGTGCATTTCATGACAACGTCCGCCATCTTGGTGACCGCCATATTGGATTCAACTTCATTTCTTTAAATTGGAAAGGGGTCATGTCAGGTATGGTTTTGGGCTACAATTTCACCAGGAATTCAGTGGTGAAGTCAGATTTATGAAAACTTTAATAATAAGGAAGTTATGGGCATATGAAAGTGATACTTCCGTATCATTTGCAGGTGCTGAACCATGCCATTGAGCAAGGCCGAACAAATCCGGATCATTAAGCTGGGGGGGGGGGGGCAGAAGTGCCTGTGCTGTAGCTCGTGATTTCAACGAACGGAACCTTAAACGGAACCCATTGTCGCACGTTACAGTGTACCAATTGCTGATCAGGTTCGAAAAGAGCGGTACAGTCCAGGACAGGCCACGATCTGGTAGGCCCAGAACTGCCACTGACGAAGGAACAGCTACGGCAGTGCTAGCATCGTTTGCCAAGTCTCCGCAGCGTAGCAGACGTCGAATGCCTGTGCAATGTGGTGTCAGCCAGAGTTCCATTTGCAGGTTGTTGAAGATGGTTATGGGGTACCCGTACAAGCTGCAGCTGCAGCACCATCTCTCTGAGGACGACCCGGATAGGAGAATGCAGTTTTGTTAATGGGCTGTGGAGGAAATTCACCAGGGCCCACACTTTGCACTGCATATTCTGCATTCTGATTAAGTAAATATTTTATGTGAATGGGGAAGTGAATAAACAGAACATGCGGTATTGGTCCTCCGGGAACCCGTTGTGGAGAGATCCGAGCAATATGGTAGGTGCTGGGATCTGTGGGCCCATTCTTCATTCATGACAATTTAAATGCAGACGGCTACTTTCAGTTGTTACAAGAACACATTTTTCCGTCAGTTTTGACGGAGGATGGCAGCTTCCCCTCATATTTTCACCAGGATGGGGCACCACCTCATTATGGGCCAGAGGTTCGTCACTATCTGGACCTCCAGTTTCCTGCTCGATGGATTGGTCGACGTGGGTCAGTGGAATGCCCTCCCCGATCACCAGATTTGTCCCCACTCGATTTCTACCTGTGGGGTCATGTCAAGTCAATCGTATATGCCTAAAAGATTCGGGATGTGGGTTACTTGGAGCAACGGATACTGGATGCCTGTGCACAAATCACACCTGAGATATTGCTCCGTGTCAACAGAGCATGGGAGAACCGCCTCAACTTGTGCATAGCACAAGAAGGACAGCATGTTGAACACATTATGTAACGTTCATATGCCCATAACTTCCTTATCATTAAAGTTTTCATAAATCTGACTTCACCACTGAATTTCTGGTGAAATTGTAACCCACAACCATACCCCACATGACCCCTTCCCATTTAAAGAAATGAAGTTGGATCCAAGATGGCGGTCACCAAGATGGCGGATGTTTTCATACATGCACAAAAAAGTTTACCCCTAGGCGTAACATATTACAACCATGACCAATTCCTGCAATCTACACTCCCTTTCATTTTATAAGGAGTGGTCAGGGACTTTTGACTCACCCTGTACATCCTTTTCTTTCTTTCCTTCCCTGTTTCTCTACAGTAGACTGTACTATTTAGAAGTACCTTAGAAGCTATCTAAATCGTGTATGTTCCACATTACTAGCACCGTGGGGGTCCATAATACAAACATTGCCATCTTGAAAAACATTGCAACTTACCATTAAAATGGGGAAGACTAAATATAAGTACGTAAACATGTGAAGATGTTACAATATATCATGTAGGTAAAGTGTCTGGTTCTAAACATCACCTGTAAATCATCAAAGGCTGCAGACAGACGAGGTTTTATATACACAGGGTGTTCATAAAGTCCCGGTACCATCACAAAAGAACATAGCTCGGCCATCGCGCTCTCCTGATATCACACCCTTCGATTTCTTCTTCTGGGGGTATGCCTAAGATTGTGTTTACCGCACTCCTGTTCCAGATGTTGCTACTCTTCGAAGAAGAATAACAGAGAGTATCCTAACTGTTACTGGTGATATGCTGGGGCGTGTATGGGCACATTACCGCCTTGATGTTCTGAGAGCAACTGGAGGAGCGCACATTGAGGTGTATGGCATATAAATGTGGAGAGTTGTAGCTCATTTTGGAATCAACAGCATTGTTTTATTGCATGTAGTTTCCGAGATATGTTTTTTTGTAATGATACCTGGACTTTATGAACACCCTGTATAATATTGGCCAACATTAATTAAGAAACACCGTCACACTTACGCGTATCCTGCTAGGATGTTGAGCAGCGTGCTCTTGCCGGCTCCAGAGGGCCCCATGATCACAGACAGCTCCCCTGGCTTGAACGCTCCTGACACATTGAACAGGATTTGCTTCCGTGCTGGAAGAAACAATAACAAAATTATGAAGACAGCTGCTTTTTTTCAAAGCACAAAAATGCAGTTAGACAATAATATGGACACAAGTTCGGACTTCATGGAGATGTCTGGAAGAAGTTTCAGTCCGGACATCAGATTTGTCCGTCATCCGGATATCTGTCTGTGTCCGAGCGTCGCAATGGGAGCAAGGTGGCGAGTGGGTCCCCACTCCCACCATTAGAGAGTTTTAATCCACCTTAATAGATCAGGTGAGAAATTTTCAACATCTTTTATACACTATCTACCAAAAAGTAATTGGGCACGTGTACAAAATGTTTGTCTGGTGATTCGAACCCTGTTAGAACCTCGTGGAGACACGTCTTGCTGCTATAACAACAGCCACTCTGTCAGGCATGCTCTCGACTAGTGTGTGGAGGACGTCCATTGGAATGTTTCGCCATTCCTCTCGCAAGATCTCACTCAGTTGGACAATGGAATTTGGCCGCATCTCCCGAGACCTCACCCGCCAGTCCAATGCCTCCCAAAGGTGTTCTGTGGGATTGAGATGAGGACTCTGTGCAAGCCAGACCAATCGGTGAACATTGTTTTCGGCATAACACTGCATAGTAGCCTCCGAAACATGCCACCTAACATTGTCATCCTGGAAGTAACAGGGGTCCATTCCGTAAAAACGCCACAAGGCTGGGAGAATTTCATTGTCTAGTATTGTACAGTATGCCTGTGAGTTCATTGTGCCACTAACAACCACCAGTGGTCCCACTAAATGATACTAAATAATTCAAATTAGATACTAAATTAACCACCATCATATGTGCCCAATTACTATTTGGTAGATAGTGTAGTTTAACAGAAGTATCGAGAGACAAAGAAAACCAGAAGAATATTTAAATGGAGGTGGATTAACAGAAGATTTAAAAGGTGGAGGATTAACATAAGAATATTTAAAGGGCGTAGAACATAATTTGTATTCATGTCCAGATATTATTAAAATAATTAAGTCAAGAAGACTTAGGTGGGCAGGCCATGTGGCACAAATGGAAGAGGGAAGAAGAGTTTACAGGATTCTTGTTGGGAAACCTGATGGTAAGAGACCTCTAGGAAGGCCAAGACGAAGATGGAGGGACAACGTTGAGATGGACCTAAAGGAAATCGACAAGGATGAAAAGGAGTGAATGATCTAGCCCAGGATAGGGACAGAAGGCTTGTGTAGCTGCAGCCATAAACCTTCGGGTTTAAGAAGACTAGAGAGT
The DNA here is from genome assembly GCF_977018435.1 of Lepisma saccharinum. Taxonomy (NCBI): domain Eukaryota; kingdom Metazoa; phylum Arthropoda; class Insecta; order Zygentoma; family Lepismatidae; genus Lepisma; species Lepisma saccharinum. Next base: position 5,734,654 of record NC_139244.1, on the reverse strand, counting down.
TAGTTAATATTTAAAGGGCGATAGATTAAAGGAAGAAGATCTATATATAAGGAGTTGGATTAACCCTACCTCACCCGTGCCGTACGAGAAACTTACCTGAGCTCACAGACCTACACTTTTTCTATCACTAAACTTCAAGAAACAATTTCGTTATTGAATCACTGTTTCCTTTGTTAATTATGTATGTGCAGTGATATATTAATTATAATAATTACAAAAAATTACCATCATTACCAACCAGTAGCGGTGATTAGGGGGCAAGAGGGGGCACTTCCCGCCCTCCCACTTTTTGCCCCATCACTATGCTAAACCTTATATTACCAAGGGACAGTAAGCTGTCCTTACCCCCGCAGTTTTGGAACCCAATCGCCGCCACTGTTACCAACCAATTGTACTCTCTTACTGTTATGAGTGTCTCGAGTATCACCTTATAGGTCCTCCTAGTGCATTTTGCCTCCTATTTGCATTACATTTATATTTTTATGAACAAAAGTAATACACAAATATTGAGAACAGTCTAGGAAAAAATGTAATTTATTTTCATTTTTTAATAAAAATGTTCACAGTTGAAAAATTGACAACATAGAGGTGGCGGGTTTAACAGGCCCCACCTCGGAAAAGCTAGAGTGAATACATTTAAAAGGAGGTGTATTAACGGAAGAAGATTTAAATAGGAGCTTGATTAAGATAAGATAGACATAGAGAACACAAAAAAATATATAAATCTAATCGTTTCCTTCGCAGTGTGATGATGAAACACTAATTGAATTTCAAATGTTAGCTGAGCTGAATCGACCTCTGAGGATGCTTTCTTGTTAACCCAAAGAGCAGTCGTAATTGTTTTTTTTTCCAGCTCCTCTCACAGTGAAGCAAGCTGTGGAATATTTTCTGAATTCTTTCACGCCTGGAGCATCCCACCTCAACGCATCGTGTCTCCCGCACACACCTTCAGCATGTTATCTTTCACAACGGCAGCGTTTCCTCCTCTGATCATCTCAAGTTCACATGACGTCATAACATTCCTCCCGCGATGATTCCAGCTTTACGTGTCTTAATTGTTAACCATCAAGTATGTTTCAACAGCTTTCGGGATTGTTAAGTTTCACCCGGAGAAATTACTTTTCGACATTGTCCATCGCTACAGAATCTAGTGTTGTTTACGATTTAAACAATCCTTGGGTAAGGGGCAGTTAGGCGTGCGTAATGCCTTAGGCACCCATTTTCTTGTCTGGGCAGGATCGTAAAATATACATCTTTCTCGGAAAGAGGAAGATTGAGCTTGTGTAAGCTCTAATAACATCATTATTGTTCCTTGTTTTTTCGTAAGTCTTGCAACATTTAGGAAGGCCATTTGGAAGTGATAAATGTTTTAGCAACTCCTTAACTGCCTAGCGCCTACGTCTATGGTGTCGACTAACGAACTCCCATAGCCTCAACACCAGATCGTAAGAGAGATCTCAACCATGGCCGTATTTAGAGGGAGGGGGTTTCTAGGGTTCAACCCCCCCCCCGAAACTTCCGACATGTTGGATTAATGGAAGTTCAGAAACCAAAATCTGTAACAAATTTTCAATTTTTTTTTCTTCAAAGCATCACAAAAATTCAATGTTGAAACGATCGAGCTAGAATTTTCATAAATTTGGAATTCTGAAAGTTGAGTGAAACAGGATTTATTCTCAGAATCGACGCCCACCCGCGACCCCACCATTATCACTTCTGCTGTCCTCTTTCCAGTATTGCTCCTGAGTCACAAGGAATATAGACTGAAGATTCCCTTATGATTGTCCAAAATTCCCTTTCCAGCTTTTAAATTCCCTGTCCGATAAAGTCGAAAATCCCCCTTGATAGGAGTTCAAACCTAGGATCTCCAGTTTCGTAGCGCTACGTTCGCGATTGAGGTTGCAATCCATGCAGCAGGCTAAGTTTATGAAAAGAATAACTGCTTCCACACTTTTCAAAATTCCGAACATTTAATTTTAAAGTCAAACAACAAAAACTTTATGATTAAAATTTCTATCTAACTTTTACAGCTTTTTCTTGAAGGTATCAAGAGTTTAATGACGAAGTATAATAATTGTGTATTTCAGTACACACTGTATGAAAAAAATGAAAAAAAATGAAAAAAAAGAACTTGTGCTGGATATTCACTCATCTTCTGGATTGAGTAAGCCCCCTCAAGGATATAACAATAATATAATAATAATAATTATTAGTATTATTAATATGGAATAAAATTTTCATTATTATGAAATTTTAATTATTAGTACAATCATTGTTATTATTTATATTATTCAAATTTCTGGTGACGCCCATGAGAACAATTATGAATGAACCCTCCCCGAAAGTTTTTCCTGCCTGCGGCCATGATCTCAACTGTCCTTCCCTTTCACAACTCTAATTTTTACGCAAACTCCTTCGCGGTGTCCACTGCTTGTCTGTGGAATAAATTGCCCCTCGAAATTCAAAATACGTCCTTAATATCAATTTTTTGATATTTTAATATCAAGCAACCCATCACCTTTAACATGTGCATATCATATGCAGAAAAGGACACTGATATCCGTCTACACTCTAAAATGCAATATTACCCGAATGTTTTCAAATGAGACGCGCGTGTATGACAGTATGTGTGTATGTACTTTTTGTCTTTGTGTTCATTTACCTTTCCCTATTTCTTATTACTTTTATTCTTTGTATGTGCTTATATCAATGAAAAATCAGTGCCGCAATCACAGGGGGGGGGGGCGTTGACGGCCAAGTGCACCTGTAAGGGGGCCCCTTGATTTCAAATTTTGTCTTCTATGCATGAACTTTTTTTTGTGGAATAGGAGCGTGCACATTAGAGACACAATTTACATAATTTTTACTGTTGGTTTATATTATAAGGTGGATGAATTGATTATGTGTGTACTGTATTTAAATAATATATGTTGTACATGAAAGTTATGTACGATATTCGGAATGCATTTTTCTGCCTTTCAAAAATATAGTTTGTGTGCTTCTTTTTCATTATTAGTTAATGTGAAATTGAACGGTTTGAAAAAAATATTGCAAATACTTTGTTCCAACACAAATGCTTTAGCACAGATTCCTACCCCCCTTTTTGCGGAATTTTCGAGGATAATAACGTCTTTGATACTACTACTATAGCCTGACAAGTTAAGTCCCGATATGCACAGATCGCTGCGGAGCACTTCCTATTACGTCATCCTCCCCACCACTCTTCTACTCACTGGTCTGGCGTTGAGAGTACCAGTGGTGCCAACTCAGCAAAATTAAGCTAAAACAAATATGACAAACCATTTTCACTGTTTAGCGTGACGGTGCATGCAGGCTCCTATTATATCAGTGGTTAATTTCATTTAATCCGGCCTTTGAAAATGCGTGCGGTGCGCCGATCGTAAACTGTAGTATTACGCACGTGCGTTAACGTTTATCACGAAGAGAAACTACAGGGCGAATTACTTCATTTTCTGAATGCGACATCGAGCAGTGCCCAGTTTTGTTTTTTTTTAACTAGTGAGGTGGTGGTTCGTTTGTTTATCGTACAACAATCACCACGAGAAGGCAATCTGATAACACGCTTGCCTGTGTTCTTTTCTAAAGCATTGAAATGTTCATGCTCTTTACTCTTAGCTGCAAGATTCTTACTTTGAAAGAGATGGACTTATGGACGAGCGTGTAGATGAACTGAATTAGACTTGGTGAAGCCGATTCAGACACGGACACAGATTCATCCGTAGACACAGACTCGGATGAGTGGGAGAGTGAAACTGAAGAAGGAGAACTGGAAAACATTTAGAAGGTGACCTCAGTTCTATCGTTTATATATTTTTCATTTTTCTATCGTTTTATTTCATACATTTCTTATGCTGGTAAGAAATATCCCTAATATAACTTAATTCATTTAAGGTTTAAAGGGAAAATATCAAAATGTATTTAGAATTTAGCGTAATCAATAGGTAGCGTAGGTGACGGGATACTAATTCATGCCTTTCACATTCAAATTTCGTTGAAAATTCTCAGGCGATTCCGCTCCCTCCAGGTTGCAACACTGCGAACGAACGTCGCTGCAGACAATGGAGTGGGGAAATGTGATGTGAGGTGCGCAAACAATGGATTGCAGCGTCTTGTTTTTAAACTTGTCAAGTTATACTACTACTAATTATAATAATAATAATAATAATAATGTCATTATTTATTATTATTGTTAAATTTATACTGGTACTTGCCCACCACCAAACAAGAATTCGTGGTTGCGCCTCTGCGAAAAATGTAGATGCAACCATGGTTAAGTGGTAGAGAAGGCTCTGCACAGCCTTAATTTCGCCATGGAAAATAAGACGAAACATATAAATATGTACGTCTTGGATCTCATGCTGAAAATATGGTCCTGAGGAAAATTATGGATATCGAAAAGAATTATCAATGATGTGACAAATATTGATTCCGCTATTGTGGGCGAAAATCTGAAATCACCACCAACTTCAAAGAAATGTCAATGATGAAATTCTCTGAACAGAAAAACTTTTTATAAAGCGAACAGAAACTTCCCCCAAAATTAAGAAACAATTTCCATTGTGCACATAAAATACAAAAACCTTCAAATTATACAGAATCTTACTTCACAATTTGAAGCTGTTTTCTGACAGCACTTGTGGGGTCGATAGTTTCAAAGTTTGTTTCTGAGTTCATGCACAGAAAGGCTAATCTGGACTGGACATATAGTTTAAAGTGGGATCCGAAACACTCAGGTGCAAGGACGTATTTAGGGGTGGCCAGGGGGTCCGGACCTCCCTCTCGAAATACTTAAGAAGTACAAAATTAAATAATCAAAATATAATTTGTTATGTAATCAATGGTTATTTACTTCCGCGGAACTTATTGGAAGGCAAGGATTATATTGGGATCATACAGCTTTGAAGAACAGTGCCAAAGACTTGTCCACACTACTACTACTGATAATATGCATAAAGTATTGATCAGCAACTTTACTTGTCAATTTTAATGGGGAATTAAAAGTGATCACCGTACAATTATTTTTGTGCCTATTACAATTGGAACTTCTTTTTAGTTATTCAATAAATATTCAATTCTGTATCTATTTTACATTAATTTCCTTGCCAGGGCCGTTGTTTTTAACTACAAAGCTAATCAGTACAATAATGCTGTTATATATCTATTATTTTACCAGCTTTTTACCTATTTATGTAATAATAACTATCCAATATTAATGTATATATTTAACTAATATTTTAATTTAATTTAATATAATGCTAGGTTCCCTTGGTTGCCAAAACTTGGATAGTGTATGGTGTGCTTTACAAAGCAGCCAAAGGTCAGGTATGCTCTTCTCCAAGGCTGCGTGACGTCAGAGGTTTCCACTTTCTGGCATGTTCAGGATATGCGGGGATTGCTGAACATGTGGGGGAGGACTTGTTTTTCCTGCATGTGGAGGAAGGCGAAAGTTCACCCATGCGAGGACTCGAGACAAGTTAGAAACGTGTTTCTAACTATTCTGCATGGTATGCACTATGCATCTGATCATGGTGCGATAGCCGATAGCCCGAGGAAATATTTTCATAATTTTGTTGATACTTCGTCGGAAGCGGAGTTGTTGGCACACCGCGCTGCGACGCCAGAGATCCGGGTTCGAATCCCGGCTTGGGCATGGGTGTTGTTTGTGAGTGTCCCTTCATCAGTTTCGTCGTATCATCACTCATCCTCATCTTCGCGATTAGCCAAAAGTGGCAGAAAAGCGAAGTAAAATTAAGGAAATCAATCACTCAGTCAATACAATCAAAAGAGCATTGATTCAGCATTATTATTTTCTAGATTTAGTTAATGATAAGAAATGTGTGTGTGACATTGGTGCAATAATTGTTTCTTTACTAACAAAAATGGTATTTTTTGGTAATTATTATGTAACTGCCGTGGGCCTCTGCCCCCTCCCTCAGATAAGGAAGTTTCTTATATAACACGGGTAAGCTAGGGTTAACCCAAGACTGTAATTGGCCTCGTGCATGTCTTTAGGGCTATTGCGGCATAATTGCTATGCACGACAGACCAGGAAGTTCTGGAAAAAGCCTCCAGTCAGCTGAAGCGACTTCCTCTTGCAGATCTGTCACTTTTCTTCTTGTTGCGCCTCTGCGAAAAACTTTCACATGTTCCACGCGTGCAGTTGTCTGGCCGGCAGTGAAGTGTATGTTCCGTATTGGTTCCTCCAAGCGTACACATCAAGGTTGGCAAAATTTGTGTTTTCTTCAAAATGAACAAAACAAACCGTTCCTTTTGTTTTAAATGTTTTAAACAAGAACCGAGAAAACATGTTTTAAACAAATAAAACGTTTAAAATAATACCAAGAAGACATTTTCTAAGAATAATAATAAGGGATATGTTAATCATCCAAGGATGGTCTACAGTAAACGATTGACTAACTTCTTAAAATACAATTTATGTCAGTCTTAAATCTCACTTGTAGTCTGTTCGAGAAGTTTCAACTAAAACACAGTTGCCAGGCCCAGCCCTGGCCCAAAACCATGGTAACGGTTGAAGTTTTTGCGTGCGATGACGTGTGACCGGCCAAGTGAATGCATCACTTCAATGTGAAGTCACGTGAAATGACGAAACGACAGTGTTGCAGTATGCAGATATTAAACACCAGAACAAGAACAATGTCTAGATGAGGATGTGTACTACAGGCTATGGAAAAGGAGATGCGATAAGCACTAACGCCGTAAAACGGTTGGGCGGGAACTTTACGTCACATACCATGAAGAAGTAATAGGATCTGAGCTGATTATGTCCTTTGCGATTAGTCCACTCAGAATTAGTTCACTTCATCAAAAGATTTACTAAATCTCATCAATTTACATTGTCGAATTCATTATTTGAGTTTTTTTTTTTTTTTTTTTTTTTTTTTTGGTTTAGGTACATCTTCACCGAAGACAAAATTATGCTCATTTCTTTGTACATCCAGGGTCAAGGAAGTCAGTAATAAGGTGTGTTATATACAGTGTACGTACAACTATAGATTGAATTGTATCTTCTCCAAATATGATGTATAAAGAAACAAACTGCCGGAGAACTAAGTGAGGTGAGTGTACAATTTTATATTACTATTATAGTGGAACCACAAGCAAAGAAACCTGCGCAGACTCGCGACTCCTGTGCACCGTACTCCACTCGTATAGTCCGAGTTGAACGGAAGAGGAGGAAGGTTCTTTTTCTTGTGGTCGCTCTTGTAAGTAAGGGGAACTGTGATTGGCCATTCATCTATTTTATCACTTCTTCATCATCTCAATTGACTTAAATGGCCGGAAGAGCAAAGTAAATTTATCAAATATAAATACAAACACGTACCGTTTAATAAATAGCCAAAATGGAATGAAAAGTTAGCAGTTTGTATTTGTATTGCTTTATGTGAATATGTAGGGGAAAAGCGAGAGATAATTGTACACCAATGGCAAAGAAATGGTAGGCGAAGTATTTACCAGGATTATACTCCCTACATTCCTACTCATAATTAGGAGTCGAAGTTATCTTGCTTAAGGACCTTTCTTCGATGTAAACCTAAAAGTTGACTTTTCAGATTACGTACATAATCTTCTGGGCAGAAATGCGCACTGCAGGTTCTAGCATTAGCATGATTCACGTTAGCGTTTCCACACGAATCCAAAGCTCGGTGACCGAAGAATCCTTTTGAAAAACGTATATAACGTATATATTATGTTCAACGTACTTGGAAGATGTATCTTGTGCTGAACTAAAATAAATAATAATAACAAGTGGTGTGCGGTATCTCGGAAAGTCGGGACCGAGATAGGAAAGAAAAAAATCGTCCCTATCACGACTTCAGCAAATGACTTCCCTAAATTTCTGGATCCCGAGCAGTCGGGAAATACCGAATGGTCATTTTAAAACGGTATTAATTCTTGACGTTTTCTACATTGCAAGTGTCTGGAACTTATCGGAAATTGTTAGTTTTCATTCCAGAAATGCAAGAAAAATCACTTAAGGTGAAAATGAGAATTTGAGATTTCCCGACTAGTCGAGAAATTGCGAATATTTCCCGTCCCGAATGTCGGGATTTAAAAAAAAATCCCGTTCCGATAAAAAATATTCTGTCCCGCATAACAATAAGTACCTATCTATATTTATTTTCAATTTGTCTGAAGCCACAAAATGTAAATGGGTGGAAATGCTCATTTGTGTACTCGATTTCGTTTGTTCAGTTTCTGGCATGGTTTCCTATCTGCATAGTGCAACACTAGCGCATAGATTTGGAATTCATTTCATGGATAAATTCACCTCTTACCGTCGTTTCGTCATTACGAGTAAACAACGGATTGGCCCAACCTATACTTCTAATAACCTTGGCCAGGCCCCACTGAGTCCACATGCTAGCTAATGTTTCTTTTTCTTCTTTTTTTTAAATCCTTTTTATCGTGAATGCAACTAAATATTGACATTAACAACTATGTGCAGTGTGTTAAGTGAGAAACAAAACTGTTTTATCCATTTCGTGTTCAATTTTTAAAATGTTTTAAACACTTGTAAAAAAAGCCAGGAGTTTTAACCTTGCCGCCCGGTATTCATCACGACATGTTTCTTCGTTAATTCAACATACATTTTCAGCCACTGAAGAGATTTCTATGCACAATAAACAAAATGACACGGATTGAATGAAAAGTCAAAGTTACAAAACACGCAAATAAACACAATCAAACATCAAGTAACAAAATGTTTTTTAAACAAGTCTGAAAAAAATTGTTTTAAACACTTTTGTTTTAAACGTTTTAAACAATTGTGAATGAACGTTTAAAACAAGTTGTTAAAACTTTTGTTTCAAACATGCCAACCTTGGTACACATGCTCTGTGTAGACGCACGCGGACATGTCGTTGTAATCTGCAAGTAATGGATTTGTGTCTTTCTCGATGTCCACCACGTATGGGAGAGTTATGGTGAATTAAGGAGAGGTAAGTGCGTTGTTATGCACACCACTCCAGGCAGGCCCGTACCCAGGACTTTTTTGAGGGGGGGGGACAAGCCAGAAATCTTAGTTATATATATTATATATAAAGTCATTAAATATATGTCAATTATTAATTAATTAATTAATTATTGAATTTATTTATATTTATAAACATATATAAACAAATTAATGTGCTACATTTATAAACTACTGGTTCAAAATGCCAAGAAATTAGAAGATAGGTGAAATGTTTTTAATAAGTGTTAGATATTATTTAATTATTGCTTTTTTATTAAAATTATAATTAAATTTTCATACGTTTATTGTGTTATGTTTTTATAATGGTGTAAATCTATTAATGGTCTCTGTAAAGGAAATATTTCCTTATCAGAGTTGTAGCTAGAGATTTCAGCGCCCAGGATGAGAATTATTTTCGCACCCCCTGCACCGAAATTGCACCCTCCCCTACCTAGATGTTGCTGGCATACTTAGACATTGTAGAAATGTTATGTACCTACTACCCTTATCCGATGAAAAGAGAACTTAGCATTCAAGAAATGTGACTAATGAAAGGACAGTCGTTTGTGCATCCCACACAATATTCATTGAAGCAGTGTGTTATTGTTCACATCTGCAAAATTGATTGAAAATTAAGATAACTAGGTGGAGGGACAAAAAATGAGAAACTTTAAAGACATTAGTTTCCTATTAAATAAACATGTAAATGCTATGTTCTATTCCCGACGAAAGGAGGTGAGAAATGGAGGAGAAATAACAGGTCGGTCTAATTTCAATGTTCCAGGAGCCTAGGGAGACAATGACAACCACCTTCGCAGCTACGGCTCCATTTCTTCCTAGTCCAATTTGATATAATTTTAAAATCTTATCTATGACTGTAGAAGTACGTTTTTACCCCTTGCTGTTACCAGCCCTAGAGAGAGAGAGAGAGAGAGAGAGAACAAGAGATGTATGCAACATTCACACACAGGCAGATATCATTCTTTGTTATTCCATCTTTGTATGTGTTTATGCTGTTATTCTTAGTAAAGCATGTTTGAAGTCCAAACTAATTGTTTATCTTTGTTGTTATAACACAAACTCTCGGAAAATTTTGATAGAACAAGATCGTTGGTGGGAAGGTGGGAGATCCCCCTTCCGCCATGGGAATTCGTACCCTGAATGTGACCACCAACGCTATGGAATTATCCTTATAATGAAGAACATGTCTGAATGTGAAATAACCACAAAAAGAGGACACTTTCTCATCAAGACTGCAGTTCGAAAAGAGTCAAAAGAGGGAGTAAATATGGTGAACTGTCCCGACCAAATTGGAACATTTAGTAGCTTCGCATAAATGGTTATAAAACTAAAATTACTAAATATAGTAGACTGCAGACTTCTGGAGTCTGCCTCTCACCAGAAACAACACATTCATTTATGAAAGAAGAAAATCTAAATTCTCGCAAAATCTTAAAAAAAAAAATATTCATGTTATTTTTGTAGGTTTGCATCAAAATATTTCATGGCTCGAGGGGGCATGGCCCCCTTGCCCCGCCCCGGGTACGGGCCTGGCTCGAGGTACCCATTGGTTAGAGGATGGATAAGCTCCAGAGACGCTTTATATGGAGACTGTAAACTGGACATATGAATTGCAATAAATTTAGCGTTGCTTCTGTTCTTGTGTTCTATTCTGCTTAGGGATGTAAAAGGGGGATTTTCGGAAAGAACCAAAATATCAGACTCTCACGGAGTACACCAGGGGCCTCCCCGATGGCGTCGTTGCCTTGTAATCAAGGGGTCCCGGGTTCGATACCCGGTGGAGGCACATAGTGGTTCGGATCCTACTTTGAACTGTAGGTCCAGTCCCGATTAGCCTCATTGTGCATAAAGTAGACAAACACCAAATCAACCAACCAACGGAGTACCTACGCAGTAGACTACCACTGCATCAACCCTTGAGCTTGATTCACATCTACGCTGAAGCAACGCTCAGGGCACGATCAGGTCAAATATTATTGCATGATTCTTAAATACCACAGGTCACGACCCGGTCGCGATCAATTGGAAAGAATATAAACCTATTGGGTTTATAAATAAATGAACATATCACTAACTCCAAGTACTTATAAATTCTCTCTCTAGTACTGACGGATAAGGACGTACTTATCGTGACTTGAGGATAATTCTTGTTTTAACCTTGAACCCAGCTTTTTTAAAAATTATTTCGAGAACTTCTTTTTTGTGAACGATGAACATTGTACGAGGGGGGGCTGGAAAGTTCATGAAATCACCCAGAAGAAATAAAAATTGAAACAAATCATTGTAGGCATTAGAAAGAGCATATACTGTAAACCTCTTACCCTGAATATGATCCTTTTGTCATTGTTATTTTTTCTGTTTCACGTTCAGTAAGAAGAGATGGCGGAGGATCTAAGGACATTTGAGAAGAATGAGCTTCGCAGTGTCATCAAATTTTTCGTGTTGCAATACAAATCCCCCATGGATATCCATAAAATTTTGCATGAGACTTTGGGAGAACATGCCCCAGGATATACAACAGTAACCAAATGGGTGAGGCGTTTTAAGACTGGACATGGTGAGACTGAAGATGAACCCCTCTCTGGCAGGCCTGCAAGTGCAGTGACCACGGAAAACATTGACAAAGTGCACGACATGTTCATGGAGGATAGGCGCATATCCAACAAAACCATTGCTGCGTATCTGGAGATATTGCGTGAGCGTGTGGGTGTCGTAATATCAGAGTATCTGGACATGCGGAAGCTCAGTGTGAAATGGATCCCAAAATGTCTGAATGCTGACCAGAAGAGAACACGGGTGCAGATGTCACGAGAGATCGTGCGCAAATTTCAACACCCTGATGATTTGTTGCGCTGTCTGGTGACTGAAGATGAAACATGGATTCACCATTATGACCCACAGACTAAACAGCAATCCATGGAGTGGCGCCACAGTGGGTCTCCTCGACCGAAAAAGTTCCGAAGCCAAAGGTCAGCAGGGAAGGTTCTGGCATCGGTCTTTTGGGATAAGGACGGTGTCATCCTCATAAAATATCTTAAACAGGGTGAAAACATCAGTGCTGCTGTTTATTCCCAATATTTGATTGAATTGAAGGCGGCTCTGAAGGAAAAACGTCGGGGAAAAGTGAGCCGTGGTGTGCAATTTCTCCAGGACAATGCGCCCTCGCACACGGCCCATTAAACCATGCAATTGCTGGCGGATCTGGGCTTTACCTGTGTACCCCACCCACCCTATTCACCTGATCTGGCCCCATCCGACTATCACCTCTTTCCAAACCTCAAAAAACATCTCAAGGGCACACATTTTCTGTCCGAAGAGGCACTGGTTAAGGAGGTGGAAGGCTGGTTTGCATGGCAGGACAAAACCTTCTATTTGAAAGGGTTACAAATGTTGAAACATCGTTATGAAAAGTGTATTGACCTTCGGGGGGAATACGTTGAATAATGTATTAAAATGGTTGTTCCACCTGTATTTCTTCTGGGTGATTTCATGAACTTTCCAGCCCCCCCTCGTAAGAAAGAGAAGAAGAAAATTTAATGAGCCTCATCTGAGAGGCTTCACCTTTCCGGCGTTGCACTTTAATTACACAAACTGGCAACATACATGGGTCTTCACACCATTGTATAATGTAATCATTGTTGAGAAAGAAATGAAATTGTGAACGTGCACCGAGGTGATTTTTTCAAGGTTGCCAGATGAAAAGAAGAACGAGAAATGACTGTCATGGAAGTTTGTTGGCTGGGACAGGATGTGCTAATATGTATATGTCGAGGAAAGTAACTATTTCTTTTTTCGGATCGTGAGCATTGTTGCTCAATAGAGCTGTCGATTTATTCAGTAAATGGTACCGATTAATCGACGAATTTTAAAATTAGATTGATCGTTTAATTATAATATAAGAATAAAGGTAACAAAATCAGTATTCGCCACATTTGGCTAGAAATCGTTAGAAGCTGGTGTGAGCCAAGAATAGAAGAAGAAGGAACATAATCGCTCTCTGAATCCTGTGTCAGGTAAAATCTGTATATCATCTTCAGCTATGATTGATAGGTCATTAGTTCGAACAAATGCTTCTTGCCGTCTTGCATAACTCCACCACCCGAAGGGAACTCAATACTCAGTGTGTTTTCATTGTGTCGCTTCTCACCTCTGAAGAAGGGTTGCCTTTTGTTCACTGATATTTGTCCTTCAATCGTTTTCTTTAAAAATATCATTGTTATCCATGATAATTGCTACTTGGTAATTAGTAGTGATATACAGTAAAAAATGTGTTGTTTTTCATAGTGTATGGAATTAATAAGAAATACTGCGTTGCGTTGTCTATAAAATTAAAATTAAAAATAGTAATATTTGGTTTTGCTTCAAGTTATAAACACTGTTTAAAATCGATTAAAATTCGATTAATCGCTCAATGGATCGATGAAATATGTCCAGTTAACCGATTAAATTTTTTAGGCAATCGGAAACGCTAGTTCTCAACTGTCATGAAACCGTGGCCCAGTAAAGTCTTTTTTTTACAAGTTGATACCTGGATCCCAACAATATTACTTTTAAACACGTTCATTTTAAAAAAAATTATACAAAGTAATACTGCGATTATGTCTCGACTTGTTGACTAAAAGTAGTTGTCAACCACTGGATCTAATGAACCTCTTGTGGCCTGGTATAATTTACATCAGCGCCCAGCGGTTGAGAATCTCTGTACTGAAGCTCTCAAACACTATCTACATGCTGTACTGCAAATATTGTATCCCGCAGTTGGGGCCGTGGCTACAGGGCGTCCACAAACAAAAGAACCTTCGGCCAAAAGCCTTCGCGCATATTCCTCTGCATCCGTTGAGCTCGGATCAAAAGGAAGCTCCACTGTCCCTCCCCTCCATGAGCGAGTACAATGCACACGACACGGTTCTTCGCATGTCCTTATCTACCCCTTATGTCTCCCACTTTCCACTTTGACCTCCCTTGAAAGATTTTCTTCCGTCACTACCGAGTAGGCTTTGTGGATAAATCCCGGGAACGTTCTGATAACACCCAAAGCCGGATCTACAACCCGCAGTGCGGAGGGGGGCGGAGACAAGTAAGCCTTTAGGGTGGGGCCCTCAGCCATTGACATCCGTAGCATAGGGTTCGTATATGCGCATATAATAAATAACCGTAGTTACTCAGAGGTACAGAAACGAATACAATATCACAGGTAAAGTTAAAGTTCCCTGTGCATGTAGCTCCGTGCTAAAAAAGTACATTTAGAATATGTGGGGGCAGGACCGGTGTCGAAACCGGGAGGGAGGGGCAGAGGGGCCAGGGCCCATTCAGTTCTCGTTTGACCCCCTTATAAGGGACCCAGTGCATATCTTCCAACATATTACATAACTTTTGCACACAGAAACTTCACACACAACAGGTGGGAAATTACGCAGGATTCTCCTCTGAAATGGGCAGAATCAATAGTGTGGGACTATCACTCAGTTTGAGGGTGTTTCTTGTGCTTGTGCGTTTACTATTTCAGTATTGCCTTTTTGAAACCGACAATGAATTAAGGAAGACGCATGGTATATCATGAATGAATATGTGCGAGAATAGAGGAAGAAGCGTAGGAATACTGCAGTCTTCATGCTCTTGAATGAGCCAGTCCATTGGAAAATAGGCTCCTTTGTTTCCCTTCGGAAATGTCAAAAATCGCTCGCCCAGATGAAAATTTTATCATGGGCCTTCCTTTTTTATGTAAATATGTGTGAAGATATTAAACTCCTATAAAGGATTGTAAGAATAAGTATTATAAACAGAATATGATAAAAAATTCTCAGTCAAAGTTACCTGTAAAGTACTATGTTGTATAATTACATAATCACAGCAGTGCAGTGAAGAATTTTTTGTCCAACTAATAAAGTTCGATGTACCCTGCTATATATGTTTCGTTCTCAAAGACAGTTATTGCAATTACTATTTTTCAAAGGTTAATTCAAGTGTATTAGGTTCCACCGTAAGGAAAAAAAGATTGCCCGTCTTCCCGCAAACAGAAAGAAATCAGTATTTATGCTTTACTTAGCTTTACCCCATCCCTAAATCTCTTAAGAAATCGGAGCCTATGCAAATGACTCCCTTCCAATTTTTTAAAAAAATGAGTTGAATTCAATATGGCGGCCACTAATATGGCGGACATCAGCTTGGAACATACCAATGTGGTTGGTTCCCCCTAAGCCTAACCTGTTTCATGATCAATTGTACCCAGCCTCTTCTCTCTTGCGTACCTTCTGACCTCTCCACTTACCAAGTGAATCCTTATATCCTATTCCGGGATACGGATACCACACTCAGATAAGATCAAGAAAGATCTGAGTGAGAGGGTACCAAAAGTGAGAGTGGCGAGTGGAGGCGGAGGATCACCGCACCGTATCCCATCCTGTACCCACCATAACTCCTTTACTTTTTATAGGGGTGTTAACGGATTTCTGAATCACCCTGTAGGCCTTCGTATGTTAGTTTGTCAACATGAGATAAAGAATTATATATATATATATATATATATAATATATATATAATATATATATAATATATATAGAGTTGCGTAACCGTTTGCCACGTGTGTGAAGTAGATGTGTTCCACGTGCAGCTACAAACAAAGGAACCCCCCCCCCCCCCTACCTTGTCGAGTTGGCACGTACTTTCCTGTACGCGAGAACTGTCGTTAGCCGTGCGTAAATAGCAGGGCTCGGTGCATGTTTTTTCTGAAGTGCAATTTTTCCCCTGGGTCTGTGGCTCGCCAAGTTGGCACGCAACAGCGAATTCAAGGGCACTGGATCTTTTTAGGGGAGGGAGTTGATGCTTGTCCATATGCGTTAACTTTCAGGCAGTAACTGCAGCGCATCATTATTTGCGATTAAAATTAACCGATATGCCATCTGGTGGGACTTTCAGGAACTAGTCTAAGTGGGATATGTTGTGTTGAAGTCGTTTAAAGCATGGGGAACATGCGAGAGAGTAAAGGTCTACTGTTCAGGGTTTTTTTTTGTGCTCTAAATCGTTTTATGGGTCAGGTCAAATGAAAATTTAGCATGCGTTTCCACCCCGTGGAATCAACAAAATGAAATTTGTAAATAAATCAGGGAAAACGTAATTGATTGACAGAAGATTCTGGCATGGGGAATTACACTCTAATTCGACAAGGAAATTAAGAAGAATCCACGAGTCTGCTCACTTTATTTTTCGAGAGATAAATATTATATTGCCTTGAAAGTCAAATTTTAAATTGTACTTTGTAAACAAAACTTTTCTCTTTTTCGAAAAGTCATGAAGCGTCTTACCACGGGCGTGGTCTTACCCAATGCATCCATGTATTACGTATGTGTGAAATTTGGAACAGGTGCAAGTCGAGGGAAGATGAAAATAGTTTGAGAATGATTTAATGTCAAATGTAACCAGAAAATGAAAATGGACATGGTAATGTTGCTCTTTCATTCAGTACGATGTTCTTTTTTATTGAGGATAGCCTGGTCATGAAATCGTGAATGTTATCGAGAAAGAACTGCAACGATATGTTCGCAATTTTCTCCTGCCAGCTTTTCAAGTAGAATAAATTCAAATAAATGAATGAATGACTCACTCCCTCCCTTTTTAAAAATGAAACTTACGTCTTCCTATAGCAATTTTTAAACAGCTATTATATTCCTCATGCAAATGAAATGTAACATGAAAAACGTGTGTCTGCTCATTTGTTTTTTAGATAACAATTAACATTTTTATTTAAAAGTGAGCTATGTATTTACATTAAGAGTCCAACATAACAGTTTTATGCCGGCCTCGGTAGCCGAGCGTGTTGGGTGGTCGGCTGAACTCGGTTTAATCCGCAGGTCTCGGGTTTGAGTCCCGGCGAGGGATGGGTGTGTTTTAATGTCCGCAACAGACTTGTAAAGAAAGGACATGTGACGGGTGCAAAGAACCTTAGTGTTGACGTGCCCATAAAAATAGCGAATATTTAACAGTTTTATTTAATTATTTACATAAATGCTAACACAAATCGAAGGCAAATAGTTTTACTTTTTTTGTTCTTGCTACAATATTTTACTTTTTACATTTAATTTTGCAATAATAAATAAACACATAGCACGCCGTGCTTTAGCAATAATGTCTTTGATCATAGCCGTTCCTGCTTTCGCAATACAGACTTTTCATAAGCTTTCCTTGCGTATTTTACTGCAAGCCAGTGTTAAATAAACTCAAAGACTTTAGAATTATTTTCCCCTTATTCTTGGGACTAGAGGAAGAGATTTCGAGGATAACTAAATATCGTAGATATCAATATTGCCTCAAATTGTTCAGAATTCACTAAACAACATACTGGTATAATTGTCATATCACCTCGTTATTTTGAAACTCTTGTTAGTAAAAATGTTAACAATACTCATAATTCCATACTTAGTATATAGTAATAAGTCATGTGTTTTGCTGTCTCCGTTCATAGCCACCCCCCCCCCCCCAAAGTTGATGGTTTAGCGGTCTCAGCCCCCAAAGTTGATGGTCTAGAACATTTCAAATGTGCATTTCAAGTTAAGTTCATGTGGCACAATTCAGAGTAAACTTTACAAGAGAAGCAAAATAATACATTAGATCCTCTTAAGCAAAATTATTTGAGGGGCTCTGCCCCCACATCATTAACATTGAGGGGGTCAAGCCCCCCAAGCCCCATGGAGTCGGCGCCTATGGCACAGACCCTCTGATTAGGGCGGGGGGCAAAATCCTTGATGAAAGTTTATTTGGGAAAGAAAAACCTCATTTAACCTCGCTGTTTTAGTTTTCATTGCATTGATGGGTGCGCGCGCGCACCATAACAAATAAATACATTTTCTCTGAAATGTGCCGCGCTTCCTTTCCTCCAAACAATAGTGATCATGCATTTAAGACAAAACTGTTTAGCAGCAAGAGTCTGACGTACTCAGTAGCTGTCTCTCTGGTAATTTACAATGCATTACAGAAAACAAGAAAATTGTGAGCAACAAAATTTTTAGATCCAAATTTTTGCAAGCTGAAAACAATATTGATTTTAATATGGCACAAAAAATTTCATGGGGCGCCATGGCATCCTCTTTTACATGTTTCTTCATTTAGATCGTTCGGTGCCCAGGGCCAACTCCTCCCGCCCTCTAGCTACAGCTCTGAACTTCACAAAACTTCATTTTCACGAAATGTATTTTTATTTGTACAAAATTTGATATCGAGGGGGACAATTTTCCTTTGTGCCACCCTGCAGGTGCTCTTGGCCGTCTGGAAGAATTAATGAAAAAAGACGTGAATACTAATTTCATCTTGAGTATCCTTTTGTCTCATTGTTTGCCCCACCCCCTAGAATTAATTTCCGTCCAACGTTGGGGAGGGGCAATGCTCATTGCCCCCTGTGCTTGCGCCACTATTCCACCGTAGTTGCTTTGAACTTTAATCGGCTTGAAAATACTTTATTTTCTTTAAGAGTATAATATCGTTTAATTACAGCGATAAGATTCCTCTAAATTTTTAGGCGAAAGTATAATAATGCAGGGACAAGAACGTCTGGAAGGGGGAACAAGAATGGCCACACCTCCCCCTTAGAAATCGAATGTCAAGCTAAATGTATATATTTCACACGTATAATTTGATTTCAAACATAGTAATTTACATTAATGCGATAATTTCAAATTCAAGTGTTTTTTTAAGGGGGCAACACTATTATCGGGGTAATATATCGCATTGAAAAATATGTTGCTTGGCCCTCCGTTTAAATAATCTGCGGACGTCCATGATTACGGGGGGGCAACTGCCCCCCTTGCCCTACGAGGTTAACCTGTGATACCAGCCTAACGGCAACGGGGTAAGAGAGCCAAAAAAATGCAGAAGTCTCGTCCCCTTTTATACCGAACGGTTGTTGACAAAATAGCAAGGAAACTTGGTCGATATTTACACGTATCCATGGATCTGCATAATTACATCATGCAATTTAGGCTTTTTCTATATTTTCATAAAATCATTAAAGTTCTAAATTACATATCTTCTTAAAATATTTTCCCCATGCTGAAAAAGATCAGAAAATAATTAATTTTGATATCTAAAAACATTGCCAATTATTTCGAGAATGTTCGAATTTCGTGCATGACACAGATAATGTATGGCACGCGCAGATGTTGAACTGCTGCTTACAAATGGAAGCACGACCAGATTCGACTGGGGCGACACATACTGGAAGCGGCGTCCTTTTCAGGGTGGATTTTAACCTAGGAAACAAAAGAAGTCCGCAGGTGCCAATCGGCAATAGGGAAAGCTATCGTCCTCATTTGCTCGCTTCAGAAGATCCTTACTTATGTCGGCACCTGTCTTTTTATTCATCTGTCATCAACCGTGGAACATATTTGGCATCCACCCGATACATGTTGAGTTTTTGCAACGTATAACACGTCGTTCTGCTTATTCCCACTTCTGCTATTTCACGGACGGATTTTTCCGCACCACAGCACGAATTTGCTCAACATGCACGTCATCACACGATGTTGATGGCAATCCAGGCTTTCCATTGTCTTCAATGAATGTTCTGCCTGCTTTGAACCGCTCGTACCACTCATAAAACTGTGTCCAGCTTGTATGTTTCTTGCAACATTTTGAGCGTTTCTATAAACGTCTTGCCCAATTTGAAACAAAATTTCTTGCTCTTCGAGTATCTTCATTTTCTGTGTATCAGAAAATCACCGCAGTCATGCAACACGACTTCACTTAACTGCTCACAGGATGAAAAATAAACCATATAGACTGGTACACTCAACGAATCTGAAGGATTCCTCTACGCGGCGCTAGTAGGTTGACCAACGCGGATTGTTCCATTGGTGAGCAAGATCGGTTAGTTTCTGGATAAACCTCGTACATTCATAAAAAAAATATTTTGTTCAACTAAATATGTCAAACATTTAGTATACTTGTAATGATAAGGATTTTCATTATCGGCTAATCACATTTGTCCTGTACAAGTCTCATCGCTTTGGACAAAATAACTAAATATTAATGAACACAAATGCACATCATCTCTGTTACGTTTTCTTTCATGGAGCAGCGAACAAAAACAAAACAGCCAACACTCAGACCACAGACAAAAAACTTTCCCTTGCCAAACTCTTAGATTACCAGGTAGCCAGTCGAGCTCCAACTATAGCAGTCCTACTGGCAATCTAGTTCCGTGTGATTCGGCCTTTAGATGGCATTACGAATGTTTAATTTAGTGAAGAATTAAGTTTCTGTTTGTTGTATTTATCCCCACATACCTACGGAGTGGGGTAATTTTGTCAACCAATGGCCGTTCACTGGCTTGAATTAACTCACCTGTATGCACCCGCCTTGCACATGTAAGAATCTCTTCACTCAATGTCATGACCTTAGAGTATAGAAGGTTGCGACTTACAACACGCACGGGTTCCATTTCCGATATCCTTATCTACATTAATATCTGAACCTCGTATTGCAGCTATTTGGATACTTTATAGTTTTGCTCGAAAACACAGGTTTGCAATCGGAACAGTCATGACCCTCACGACAATTTAAATCTAAAATATCTCGCAAAGTTGTTATATCATAAGAACAGAATGGACAACAGCACTCAATAAGCTAATAGTGTTTCGAAAAAGTGAAAGACATTAATCAACAGAACCTGAACTCAGCAACTTTGGCTAGAAATCGCAAAAATACGCGGTGTGAGCCAACAAAAAGAAGGCATATTTGTGAATTTAGTGTTAAAAATCTGGACCTAACTCATCATGAATTACGTAATTTCCTCCTCAAAATTAATGGAGACTGAGCAAGACGAAAGATGCTTATGTAGGGGCGGTAGCATTTTGTAGGCCTAGCACGATGTCGCATTTGCGGAAATATGATGAAACTCGAGGTTCTAGTTTGCAAGGTAAATTGCCACCTTAAGGGCCGATCCGACAGACAAAAAGTTGGTTGTTTCACTGTTCATTGTGTAACATAAGCAAAGACTTTCACTATAGAACTGACCTGAGGCAGCGAAACGAGTTTGTGAGCAGCGTCAGCTACGGAAGGTCAAAATCTTCGGAGATCAAGACCAATGTGTGTTGATGACCTCTCCGCCTGCGGTGGGCAGGATTGGTTCGAAATTCGGTCGCCAGATGGATCTCAAGTTTGCTCATAGTGAAAGCGAAATGCGGAACTTATGTTGCTGATGGTGGTAATAGGTGCGAAACAGATATGAATGCGAAGTTCAATATTTGC
Source organism: Lepisma saccharinum (assembly GCF_977018435.1). Classification (NCBI taxonomy): domain Eukaryota; kingdom Metazoa; phylum Arthropoda; class Insecta; order Zygentoma; family Lepismatidae; genus Lepisma; species Lepisma saccharinum. The sequence goes on along the minus strand of NC_139244.1, from coordinate 5,713,401 downwards.
TAAAGTAACAAACAACAGCGATGAACCGCGAAAAATAACCGAGAAGGGAAAGTTCTTACAACAAGACCCGTGCGGAAGCTGTTTGCATGCTACGTCATCAACAGTAGGTCATGAATCGCAACACGTATCAGCATTGCAGCCACCATATTGTAATTATTACTCTTTATCCCCTCCCCTCCAACATATATATATGGACGTCCGCAGGATTTTTTTTCAGGGAGGAGCAAGCAATGTATTTTTTTCCCGGGGGGGCAAACGAACAATATTTTCTACCATAATAGCGCTGTCCCCTGAAAAACATTCCCTCAGATTGAAGTTATCATGTTCTGCAACACCCTTATTATAATTTCCATAAATTACTGTGAGGGAAATGAAATTGTGTGTGTGAAATATGATTTTTGGCTTCACAATATTTTTTCAGATGGGTGCCACGGCCCCCCTTGTTCCCCTTCTGGACGTCCATGCAAAAACACAGTAATACTAGATGATATTCAATGTGACGTCAGCGGCGCAGAGCATGAAGGAAAATCTGCCCAAAACGGCCTTAAAAAAATATAGTACATAATTTTGTACTTTGGAACATTTCTATAAATTATCATTTTCACGAAACAAAGTTTATTTTTAATTCACTTATATCTATATACATGCTATATCCAAGAAAATCTCAAACACAGTGAACGCTGGTGTCAAGACGGGAATCTCAAATTAAATCCGGATAAATCTGTTGTCGAGGTTTACTCTAAAATCCAATAGCACAGTGCCATCCTACAAGTTATGCAACCAGGTTATTCCGTTCGTACAACAGCACAAGGATCTTGGTGTCATTTTTGATAGCAAACTGACTTTCAACAATCACATAGACTACATAACTTCGAAGGCGATGAAAACACTTGGACAAATTTACAGATTTACAGACATAACACACGTTTCTGCCCTCAAAACCTACTTTACAATGTGTGTTGTTCCTATTCTTGAATATGGCTCCTGTATTTGGTCAATGGGATGTGAAAGCAATTTAAAGAAAACAAACAAAGTAGTAAGTTTCTTCGTCAGAATAGTCAAACACAGATGCCCAACCCTTGCAAACTTCTCCCAACAAGAAATTCTATCCACTCTACAAATTCATGACCTTTCTCTTCGCCGTCAACTCTCAGATTTAACACCACTCTTCAGAATCATTAATGGACAACTTTTCACCAGCGAACTCTTGCCACTTCTTAATATCAGAATCCCGCGTCCCAACAGTAAATGCAGCAACTTCTTTTACATTAAATCTTCAAGGCTATCTTTAGAACAAAGATCACTTCTCTACAGGCTACAAACCATTTACAACTCATTAAAAGACGCTCCGGGCTTCCATTTATCAAAGCAGACTTACAGAACGGCGTGCATAAAGCAGCTGAAGTATAAATAATATTATTTTTGGCCTAGTTGTTATGATTCTTGTTATATATGTATGTGTGTGTGTATGTGTCCATCTTATTATTTTGTTAATTTCTTTTCCGGTTGATATCCTGATGTAAAATGGATTTTTCTGTATTCAGGACTTTTCAAATAAATAAATAAATAAAATATATTTAATAATTCCCTCTACCGAGAATTGAATTTTGGATCCTTCGATTACAAGGCGATAGCATTACCCACTGCACTATCGGATAGGACCGATTAATTCCATGAGAAACAGGCTCCATAGTCCTGTATTTTTTTTCGTATGTTACTAGCTTTATACAACGTTGTTTTATGACAAATAGCATTTTTTTTTTAGATACTCTGGTCATGCTTACGAGTCTTATCAAATTGTGGGGGAAGTTGTTCGCTAAATCATCCATTGTGTAAGTTTTCTGCGCATTCAACTCGACTGTGATAGTTCCCATGTGATAACGTGTTCCCATGACCTACCATTGATGACGTCGCATGTGTACGATGAGAGTATTACAAGAAGACGGATGAGACCGAGACCTGTTGTCCAAGTCACGTCACGTTCGAGATTTGAGTAGATAGAATGCAATGCCGTGTTCACACGGTGCGAGTCCGTGCACAAACTGAAGGTATGTACGGACTTGTTCGGGTAGTGCTAGATGAACAACCTTCTCAGTTGTTCGTTTTACAAGTATCTACGTTAAAACCTGTAACTAGCGATCCTGTTTCGCAATCACGATATCGCCGAAAAACGTTATTGCCAGAATGTGTTCATAAGAGAATAAAATGATATTCATTTGTAAGCATAATAAGTCGCGTAATAACCACAATCGGTATTACCTCGCCTCTTTGCGCGTATATGTAGAGAAAACTTCCGTGTAAACTGAAATTTGGAACATAAGTATTAGGTGGTTCGATAATATCTTGTCTTCTTTTGTTGTATGGTTATGTATCCCTAATTTTTTGTACGGAGGGATGCATAAGGATTCTCAAACAAATTGTCCATCACCGTGTTTATTCTCTTTGTTTTACGCAATGAGAGCTTCAAGAATTGAAACAAAAAAAAAACAAGCTGCTGACTATTTCAATTTCTGCAACAGCATACTTAAAAACACACAGAATGCAAGAGAAAAAAATCATTGAAAATATGTAGTTATGAACAACTTGCCGAGCAGTGCTTGTGCACCCCACTGTACATAACCAATTTTTCTGTTATTTTGAGATTCCCTTGGGATGCACAAGTATTGTTTGACAAATTGTCCATGACTATTTTCATTCATTTTACTCTCGCATCGTCCATGTTTTTAAGGAATGGATTTTTCATGCTAGATCAGAGGTCAGCAGATTGTTTGATGTTTTTTTCGATTCCTGAAGCTCTTATTATGTAAAGCAAAGAGAATAAAAATAAACATGGTGATGGTCAATTTGCTTCGTAATATTTATGCTCCTCACTCGACAAGAAGTTGTTCAAAGTTCTTGAAATATCGGTGAGTCCATTACTGGCCACGGCATAGCATTCGTATAAAGGTCAAGCGTCTACCTTGCCGAAAGGTCAGATGTCCCTAGAGGTCATACCATGCCGCTTACAACTGAGGATCAAAGTGTACGGAAACGAATGCAAAAGGTTTAATTACATTTGCAATGCGAGTCTTCATTATAATAAACATTTATTTGAGTGCGTGAGCAGCCGTCTCTCCTTGAAGTCTTACCGCACCAAGGTAAACTGGATTTAAAAGGGGATAAAGAAAAAAAATAAGCATGACTTCATTTGTAAGTTCTGATAAACTGGTTCCTCCCATAAGATGCTCAAGGTATCGTGGTACGAAGTATTGAATCGCAGTCTACATCACTGTGTAGGGATGGTACACTCGCCTCGCTTAGTGTTCCGCCAGTTTGTCTCTTTATACAGCATATTTGCCGAAGATACAATTAAACCTACTAGTGTATCAATATACGCTGTATAAAACACACCATATTACTAGTATGCACAGTGGAATCCATGAGTATTGCCGTGCAAATTGTCCATGACTATTTTCATCAAATTTTATCTTACATCCTATGTGTTTTTAAGCGATTGATTTTTATGTACGTTGGTGCAGAAGTTGTCAACAGCTTGTTTTGAGTTTTCTTTTAATTCTTGAAGCTCTCATTGGGTCAAATAAAATGCACGAACATGGTGATGGACAATTTACACGGTAATACTCATGGATCCCACTGTACATACAGAGACGAGATTTGACGCAGTGAAGCTGATGATGTTGATATGTGTTATTTTCAGAGGCGTAGCAATGGGAGGGAAAGTGGGCGATGGCCAGGGGTCTCCAACTTGAAGGGGCCTTCCGTATCATGGGGGGCTTGTGCAAAAAATTGTAAAACATACAAGTGAGAAGAATAGATGGAAAAGGCTAAATTATTGTAGGCAATAAAACTACAACATTCTGTTTTAATCCGGCTTCAAATTCTAATGAAACGTTAGAATTTGAATGAATGCGTCAAATACGTATTTAGTATTTTAATTAAACCTGGCGGTAGCAGTCTGATTTTAGAAGCCACGCTTCTACATATAAGCTATGAATAAAAGAATTTCTCGTTGTATCGAATCTGTAATTGTTGTTTGTGTTACGCGTTTTAATGAATCTTGGAAGTAAGCATTTATACTTGGAGTACACAACACAGAATACTGGACGTAGAGGAATGGTAAAAAGCTCCAGGAAAAGAAGAGATGTATTTTTAGGTATAATGAAATGAATAAATATAATTTCAATCAGTATTTTATTATTATTTTTTAAATTTGATCATACTTTCGCTGGCGTATACCTGAAGATTTTGCATTGATCTACATTGAGATTTCAAATTTAAAAAACGGTTGGGGGCCCCACATTTAAATCTCACGATATATTCCTGCGCCAATGGTTATTTTACTTCGGTTTTCGAAAAGTTTCTGCAAATCACATCTTGCCGTGCTAAGACTCACTTTAGACGGAAGCGTCCAAAATTCTTACAGCATTTTTTACAGTTTTTTATATGTATATTTGGTTGTAGCTTCTCAGCTATGCACCAGTTACAGTTGTTTTACATTTCATAATTTTATAATATAATATTTTCTCTCACAATATAGTTGGTAAGTAGCTTAGTTGGGTTCCTCAAAAGTGTTGACAAGGCGTATGCGCCATTATATCCTGCTTCTTTTAGATCTCTTAAGAAATAATCACGCGTAGTTACATTAAGGCGACATTCAAATATAATGTGATCAGGTGTTCCTTCAGTTGCACCACACCGACAGATTGGGGATTGAACAATGTTCCTAGTGTACAGGTCTTTAGGGGCTAGGGTGTAATTAAGCCGACATCTAAGAAGGCTTGTTAAAGAGTTTCTTGAGAGGTTAATGTCTTGAGACCAAGGTTCTTTAAGTATAAGTGGTTGAATTGAATAATATTTTTTCCCATTAGTCTTCTCTGTAATTGTCCATTGTTTCTGCCAACTTCTCAACAATTCTGTTTAAACATGCGACTCGAGCGCTTTTGCAGAAAATTTGATCCGAAGCGATCGGTGACTTGATTCTTCAGCTGCGTACTTGGCTAATGCGTCTGCTATGTGGTTCCCTTCTATGGATGTATGCCCAGGAGTCCAGACAAAAGAAATACTGTATCCTGAGTTGGTTAGTTTGTGATATAAAATTTTTATGTTAACAATGTACCAGTCTACATAGTAATCAGCTGTTATCGACCCCAGGGAGTGTAAGACTGACGCTGAATCAGTGGCTATCACTACTCTCTTGAGGTTTTTCTCCTGTATATAGCAGTTCATGCAACATTCCGGTTAGCGATTGCGATGCGTAGCGTACAGAGAACGTTAGATAATATATACAGCACGAAAGGCATACGAGATGAGCCACTGTCCTGGGTTTACAATTGTAACAACTAATTTATAATTCCATATGTGCACTGTCCACGCTATAAAGTATGTATTTAAGCAGTGCCATTGATCTGCACCTAATACCGTTTTATAGGAAACGTAATTCCTCTTGGTTGAATAGTTATCGACTTTTAAAGATGTGAAGTGATGCATTGTTTACATCTCACTCGGCCGCCATTTCACCTGCCCCCGTGACTTAGAGCTTGCTCCTGATTGGTTATGCTACAAAAATAGGACGGATCCTATCCTTGAGAAATGTCATGAAATGTGCCATACGATTTTTCGCTTTACACTGTAACATTTTGGTCATAATAGGAAAATGCTTTCGTCTAAAGGGAACATAAGAAGGTGAAAGTCACACTTCAACGCAAGACAAACTATTGATTTTATATAACGTGTTTGCACAAAACTACTGCAAAGTGACAGCACTGTATAGTTCTTGCAATTGTGCACTACAGACTCGATGTCAAAATTGCATTACCTCACAGTGTAAAAACAATTGAATAATTACGTGATCCACTACTTCTTAGATAATCTCGTTGCAAACTCTTTTCGGTCGTCTCCCCGAGCAAAGGACTAAGCAATGTTGTTTGCATTCTTGCCTGTTTTCTCAGGGACACAAGTTAAAACAAAACTTTCCAATTGAAATGTCACGGCTTTTTGATAAATTGGCGAAACTGAGAGTCTAGCACGCTCGACCTTGGCACCAGAGGTCACAATGTTTGAATCTGTCCGTGCCCCTTGACCCTTGTTCCCACATTTTCCACTCTGCAGAATGGTTATCAAATGCCTTGTTAAGATTTCAGCTCATGCGAAGTACATTTAGACACTTTCCTTAGTCGTGAAATGCAGGTGGGTATTCCCGATTCAAGCTATCTGATATGACATCTGTCGGGAGATTTTGAAACTGCTTCTGCTTACTTGCTTCGCTATGTTGGCGCAAGTACGAGTGATCAAAAAGTCACGCAACTCAAGGAGGGACTATAAAAGATGTTGGAAATGGCCACCATTCAGTTCCTCACACATGTGCACCCTTTTGATGATGTTATGGAGTGTATCACATGAAATGTTGTCCACAGTACGTTGAATATTCGTCTTCAGTTCATCCAAAGTGTGTGGATGCGTTGCGTAGGCCGCCGACTTCAGAAATCCCCAGAGGAAAAAGTCCGGCGGAGTGAGATCGGGAGACCTGGGCGGCCATAGTGGCTTCGTAATGATGCGCCCAGGTAACATAATAAAAAACGAATGTTACATGGGTTGCGTGACTTTTTAGTCACTCGGTAGTAAGGTGAGCAAGTAGACGTCCCGTATTATTAAAAATGTAAAACAGGACTCCAAAATGTCCCTATTTTATGACTGACTTATGGGCACAGAGTTACTGCAACAATACACCTTCTCTACTATTATTATGAAGTATGGTATTTTTGGGGTGGAGATTACTTCACATTTCAGTGTGAACAATGTGCCATATTACAATTTTCTTAAAATATTTAAGTTTCCTCTCTGTTTATCTGGAACTAATATAATAATGTTTATACAGGACAGCTGTACTTCAGAGTAAGAAACAGTGAACACTGAGAATGAATTCTGAATTTTCAGGGACGCCTCTGTAAAAGGTAAGGTTCCCCGTGCATATTGCACCGTCCCATGAAGGCACATTTAGAGAATGTGGGGGTACACACATTATCGGTCTCAGCCATTTGAAGGTGATGTGATCAGCACCACACTCCGGCCGCCTTTACCCCTCAGGGTTGCGGCTTCTGCCTATTCGCACGTGCACACCCAAATAAATCTGTAATGCAATTACTTTTTATTATACTTATTGACTGAACACTATCTTCTTCAAAGCACCAGACGTTCCCACGTCCGATCGGCGACCATACCTTCGCATTACGAGCGTCTGCAGACTGAGGTGCGTTCGTTTCGCACAAGTCGCTGAGAGCTCAGATGCCGCTGTTTGAAGCGCGCAAGGAAAGAGAAGGATTGGCGCCTGTAGCTTGCAGTATTATGGGCTTGAGGAGCACCACCAGTGCTGTGTTCACGCAGTGTTGCAATCCCATTACATTCGAGATCGTGTGGCGGAATTTCTATGGTATCTTCGCCCACACTATTTCGAGCATGGCAGGCGCAAGAAAGAAGGGGAGGAAGGAGGGGGCAACTGAGAGCGAAACGCGTTTTAAACAATGTCTTGCATCTCCTTTGCTTAGTGCAGCAGCTTGATCAAAATAAACTGTCCATATGGCGCTGTAGTCAATCAACGCGCGCGGTGGGATCAGTCAGCTGTTTTCATTATGTGCCAGTTCATGCGTTACAAGATGCGTTGCACTGTCAAAAGCTCGTTCCTGTTTCAGTGCAAAGTATTTGATTTTTTCACGATGAAAGAGAAAACTACACAGCGAAAACATATACGTACGTAATATTTAACGTTGTTGAATATTTGGAGGGAAGTTAGCTACAAAGCGCGCAGCGACTGCAGTAATAATACGGACGGGAAAACATCTGAAAAACGAAGCAGGCCAGTGTGGCCTGAGTGAGTACTGTTATTTTCTTTAATATTTGCTTCATTTTTGCTTGATTTTGTTTATTTGGTCAGTCGGTCATTAGAAATAAACAACTGCTACATAGATTACAACTGATTTTCTGCATGTGGTCATTGAATCGGCTACCTTGTTTGCAGTAGCGGCGTCAGGTAAAATTTTCACCCGAGCGAGATGGAGCTCCTACTTTCCACCTTGCTCCAATGTAAATCATGGCCATGTTATATATATTTACGGTTTTCATGTAAAAAAGAAAAGCCTTATTTTAAAAATACTTCGAGTGTTACTGTTAAGCAACATGTTTATTGTAGGTATGTGAGAATGTGTTTATTTAATACCTACATAATGCCATCAAAATAACAGTAATCTCTTAGCTTAAATTCCTACATGATTTTTCAATATGCTTATTAAGTTATCCAACAGTAACTTCAATTAATTCTTGACAAAAATACATTCAACTCTTTTTAAAAAGAAATAGCCACACACCCGGTGGAGGCACATAGTGATTCGGATCCCTGTTTAACTGTAGGTCGTCTTTATTTGCTTTTCTATGCATAAAGTGGACTTAGAAAATAAAACTCTAACAAATAAATAGCTATGCTTGGGATTTGTCTCTAATCAAGGAGGATGCCCCGGTTTGGTCATAACTTTGGTTGCCAATACATTTACCATCATTATGTACGCAAAAACGGGTGCGAGTATTTGAGAAGGGTGACTTCTTGTAACACTTCTGGACGCAAGGCTGAAGTGCACACCCACAGAGCCAGACAAGCAGCCGCCACTGCCCCCACGTACACAGGCAGGCCACTGTAATTGATCGATATAGGCTTTATTCATAACTTTCTTTCCCATAAGAGAAGGAACAGAAATTATGGATGATTCGAAGTGAATTCATGCAGTCTTTATAGTGTAACATAATATAATGGTGTTCCCCATGGACGTCCGCAGGATTTTTTCCGGGGAGCGGCAAGAAAGGTATTTTTTCCAGGGGGGGGGGGGCAAACAAGGCACATTTTCTCCAAAAATAGTGTTGTTCCCTAAAAAAAACATTGCTTAAATTTATGTTGTTCATGCAATAATTAACACATATTATTGTGACTAAAATGAAATTATATGTGTGAAATACATAATTTGTTGTTGACTTTCATTTTCCAGGATGGGGGCACGGTCCCCCCTTGCCCCCTCTTCCGGACGCTCATGGTGTTCCCAAAACTTCGTAATTGAATAATGATTCTGGTGTTGGTAGATTCCTTTGCTAGATTGTCTAGTTCCTCAGAATTTGAAACCAAACCTATTTCCACCTCAACGTGCAAAACAAGTCAAACCTCTGTCCTCAGTTCGAAGTTTCTTCCACTCTAAATTTGTAAGGCGTTAGTCTGTGTCTGCGTCCGAGCTGTTCAAAGCATTAAATAAGGTCGGTATTGCTGCTGCAACTACTTTTCGTCGTCGTCTTCTTCTAAGAGAACCAAGCCTAACCTAACCACCGATGCTGTTTAAGTTGTGTCCGATAAGCGAGACCCCACAAAGCTACCAGCCAATGACAATGCTTAAAACAGTTGTAGCAGCAATCACTGTCTAAATATAATCAGCGCCACCTGTTGCTTCAGGGTTTGCAAGTCCTTTGGCTGTAACGAAATTGCAAGGATGCACGTTTCTACCAAGTGCACGTGGATGACAAGGTCACACACGCACGAGAGGGGGAAACCAGCGATAATGCGACCCAGAGCGAGTCTCCTGTGTTTTTTTTATGGAAACATTCCAAACCTGTGCAGCAACTTTTAAAAGCCTGGACTATAAAGTAAAACGGAATACGCTTTATTACGCAATAAATTTATATAATCTCTTTTGTTTCGGTTACGTATGGTTCTCGCGCCGAAGACTGAATTCGAAATTGTATTTCTATGTAACCCTTCTGCTATTTCCTTGTTTTACTTCATATATTCTGATATTCACACACATTCCTTGTTACGCCAGCCGCACACAGGATCTGATGCGATTCAACGCAACGCGACACGACGAATCATTTTGTTTATCTAAAATCTGATTGCAGATTTTGTCGGTGTTCGCAGTAGGTCTAGCAGGGACGTAAATAACACGCCCGCCGCGCGTTAACAAAAGTTTTCCTTTAAAATATATTTTCAACAAAACATATTTAATTTTTTCAACTGAAAACAGAAATCACTAGAAAAGTAGAAAGTGAAAAACCAGATTAGAAGAAAACCTTCGTTACATGAATAGTTCAAGTCATTGATTACGTCGCAGAAGGGTGGTCGACAGGCAAGAACATTTCGCCTTTCTACCTTTTTTTAGCCATTGTAGTCAATCAAGTAAACAATAGATTTCAGAGTATGAAACAAATCAAAGAAAGCTTCACCTTTTCAACCCCCACTGCCCTAACGGAAAAACCAACTAACAGTGGAATCCGCTACTAATTTCTGGGATCAATATGAAGAAAACGTATCTTGCACTGTAGTTAGAGAAATAGTTTGTTTTCGGGACGTAGTATCAACTGAAATCAAAATATGAATCATGTCGATCATCAGCAAAGTTGCAGAATTCCTTTTGATATAAAACAATATTCTGGCTAGTATCATTCCTGACGTATGCACTGTTTATATGCTGTATTTGACCCTACCTGTGACGTATTCATGAGCTGAGAGGTCGTTTTCCAAGCTAAAATTGATCAGAAATTACTTAAGGAGCACAATGGCGCTGTTAAGCATCGGAAGCAATCTGGCTCGAAAACTGGACTTGACCAAACTAGAACAAGAATTTGCTTCTATCAAGAAACGCAGAGGACTGGTAATGGGCATTTAACAAAATCGTATTTTTTTGTAGTAACAGTGTATTTTCATAGATTATGAAACAGCGTAACGTTCCGTAATATATTTTAATTATTATGTACAACGAACTCCAACTCCCAGTCATTCAACCATCGTTTTCCAATCAGGAAATATTTAGTAACATCAGAGGAATGCAGTGTCAGACAGCACTTAAGCTCTTCCTGGTCATCAGCAGCATAAACATGTAAACGGACGAAATCCTGGAAGATTCTACAGTCCTGACTGTGCATTTGTTTAGTAAATTGAATTGCAATACATGTCTGGGAGGCAGGGAGATCGAGAGGAGTTCTAATTCAGTCTTTGAGGAGCAAGTTACGATAGAGAGGAGGACGATTCTAGGGAGACCGTGTTGTCGCTAGAACCAGACTCTATGTACAGTCACAATCATAACCTCTCACGGCAGATCTTCAGTTGCAGTACAGAGACAGGTATATCCTTTCATTAGCCATGCTGATCCAATCTGTAGGAGTTTAAAACTCAAGAGTTGTGTATTGCCATTCAAGTGTGTAAATTAGTAGTACCTTTTGCTCTTTACCATCAAGCTCACCATGAGCAGAGAGTGCTCTACCATGAAGGATGAATGATGAAGTGAGCTACATTCCCAAAAGATCCCTCATACCTAAGCCTGTCCTTGCACGTAAGGGTATGATACGACAGTTAAATGTAACCTCAACCTTCAATAAAGAAAATTTGATTTTGAAAATATGTATATTTCTTTTACAGTTTGTTGTCTAAACCTTTCGGACCAGTTTTTACATTGATTCAAATTTCATGAATGTATTTACATATTTATATATACCTAATATAAATATAGACGTGAATTGATACCTTAGAAAGGAAAGCTTTATTAAATAACAAAAAGTAGGGGCGCACAGCTGAAAGTTGCGGAGGGGCGCAGTCCCTCTTAGTTACGTTACTGAGGTTTAGGTCTGTCTTTTATAATTTGGGAAACCAATAACGATGCATTATAACTGTTCACAGCAGAGTCAATGTGTATGATGTGTGTGTAGAATTAATGTATCAATTTTTATGTTTGGAATTGAATCTATATATGTATACACTGCTACTGCCCTTGCACTGCGGCGAGGGTTATTTAGGGACCACAGGGGCAGGGGGGGTCTCTTCCCTATTAAGCAGCCGCCATCTAAAGGCGAAAACGTACGGGGTAGAAGCCAGTATATTACAACTTATTATACAAGATGTTTAATCCCGTTAAGGAAATAATTAATTACCACTATACACTATTTCCAGTGAAATATTTGTAGGGGTTTGAGGGGTAGGGGTTCAGCTACGTGTCTCCATTCAAATAGGATCTGTTTTGCTCCAATTTTCGGTCTGTAGCTGAAGTGGGTGGATTTGCGCATGCGCAGATAGTTTTGTTGCAAGCCGCTCCACGCCATACCAAATTCCACGAACCTTCGTTGCTTTGTCGCAACACTTCGCATGGTAACTCGAGTCAAATGTTTCGTCCGGTGTGCGGCCGCCCATAAGAGACTAATGTTAAACCTTCTCTGAGACGGTTTGCGACAAGAATGACTCGTTTCGGATCCGGTGTGCGGCTGGCCTTAGGGATTGTAGCCAAAGTATTACCAAGCAAATTGTCCACCATGTTTATTGTCCCTGTTTTGAGTGCTTCAGGTATTGAAACAAAACGCCAAAGAAGCTTATCACAAAGTCTGCACCGGCATACGTAAAAATACATGCCTTAAAAACACGTAAAATGCAAGAGAAAAACTAATGAAACTAGTCCTAGACAATTTACCGAGAAATACTTGTGCAAAGATATCGAAGATTGCCTACGGAGGCTTTCCTGCATGTTGCAACAGAATGCGGACGAATCTGATGAATCCTCTTTTATTTAATTTTGCATGCAAGTGAAGGAACCATACTATTTTAAACACCGACGGTACAGTGGGATCCATGAGTATTACCGTGCAATTTGTCCATCACCTTGTTCGTGCACTTTATTTGACCCAATAAGAGCTTCAAGAATTAAAAGAAAACTCAAAACAAGCTGTTGACAACTTCTGCACCATCGCTTAAAAACACATAGGATGCAAGAGAAAAATTAATGAAAATAGTCATGGACAATTCGCCGAGTAATACTAGTGTATCCCACTGTACGTGTCTGCATGCAGTTTATCTCCGTACAACAACGGCGTGACATTCCTTACTGTTGCCTGCAGAACTGATATAATGAATCAGAAAAAGTTTCGATGCACGAACTCGGCAGACTGCTACAAAATGAGGACGTCATGGTTTAACCTGCTAGGCGTTGATAAGTCATAACTTGACACTCAATCGCGTCAGACACTGTAGAACATCGTTTCTCCACTGCTCGGTCCTGAGGGAGCGTTCGATGGGTCGCAAAGTCAGGCTCGAAAATTTATTTACTGTGTCTTAGAAACCTGTCTAGCTGCCTTAGCTGAGACCATGGACGGAAGTGCGCATGCGCCAACTGGACGAGGTCATTGGCAAAATAGGGGTGATGGCACTTTGATCAGGAAGCGGGTTCCGTGAAAATGGTCTGCTGTGGAAACAACAATGAAGATTTAAACGTAGTAACATCGCCGGCAAAATACGTAGAGATGTTTACGTATTACGTAAGGGTACAGAATGAAAAAAATAGCTATCCATATACTATATAAGCAAAAAGAATATGTCAGGAAAGTCTTCATCACGTCACATTAGTAGATAAACTTGTTTGTAAAGCAGTAGCTTTATTTTAGATCATTCAATTAAATTGATCTTCTTAGTAAATATAATAATTAGCACAAATGTGCACAGCAGTAATCAGGATAGTATTCACTAATAAAAGTATTATAAATAATAATAAAGAAAATGTAGTAACTGAATGGTTTGTGGCATTGTGTATTGTATCGAGGGCGTTTTGTAGAATGTGCAACAGGGTCTGAAATGTCAGTTTTCTTTGTTCCACTTCGAAACGGTTTGTTACGAATTGTAACAGCAATCACAAACACAACACAGCAAGCAGTAATAAACATAACAAGCGAACCCATACAAGCAAAATGCCACAGGGTGGTTTCGTGAATGTTCTACCTGCTTCCCCTCTCGCGTTTGGAATCGTACTTCCCAACTAGTTTCGTTTCCCTTGGCCGGACGGTACATTTAAATTGCTGTCTTTTAAATTACATATTTACATTTCTAGAATGAAGTATGTGTAATTTCTTTAAGCAAGCTTAAACGAGGGCTTCTTAAAGTGCTCGATGTTAGTAAAAACATGATTATAAATTGGGTGCATACCCCGCAAGTAATTCTGCCAGCGCCCATGCTTGTGCGTCGCATGAAGTGTAATATCCTTCAAGGTGGGTCCCGGACTTAAAAAAGGTTCAGAACCACTGCCTGTTAGTTTCCCCGAAGACGTAGTGATAATGCCGTCGCCTTGTAATCAAGGGGTTCCAGGTTCGAGGCTCGGCGGTGGCACATAGTGGTTCGGATCCCACTTTAACCTGTAGGCCCAGTACCGGTTTACCTATCTGTACATAAAGTAGACTTAAAAACTTTTTAAGAAATCTGCCTGTTGCAACACTGTTGCTTACTTCTCCTTGATAGATTCACACGTATTTAACACCCGCCCCCCAGTGACGTCACGCAGCAACGAAGTAGTCCGCTTTTACTGCCAGAGTGATTCCAACTAGCGATTGGACAGGCAACTTCAACAAGAAGCTGAAAAGTTGGTCGCAAAAATGAATCTTTCCTGCTCGTTATAATCCTCCTGTTGTGTACAAAAGTCGGCGTTCCTCGGAACTAAATCCGCTTTAATATTTGAACGCCTCTCGTACTATCGATTCCCTAATATGTTCTGAATGTACGGAATTTCCGGTCAGATGTAGCGCGCGTGCTTTTTAAGTGGGACGACACGCAATTGAGAAAGTTGGCGAGACTTTTATGTAACAAAACTTTAGTTGCATTTCAAGCTTGTTTATTACCTAACTACCAGACTCACTCGGTTTCGTTCTGTTAAACGATTTTCACTTATACTCAGATAGGCTGATTGGGACTGCACCTACAGTTTTAAAGGGGATGAAACCCGGGATCCCTTGATTGTCAGGCCACATCGTTACCAGTACTCCACAGGAGAACTCCAGACGTAGTTCTGTGTATATGCAAGCAGTTCGGTTGACGGTGCACCGACGGTCTGGGACATTTTGCACCCTTCAATGAATGCGGGGAAGATCCTCTTGTCTAAAACCCTTACCTCAATTTCAAAAAGATAATAAAGGAGTACAAAAAGCCCCTCAAGAAAGATTAAAAAATGCAGATTGTAAATGGAGATGCATTGGACAAACATAACATATTAAAAAGGTAAGAATAGTTGAAAAACTACCTCAGAAACAGTGGAAGAGACCTACTCTTCTCAAAAACTCTAAAAACGTTGTTCTAAAGTTACGGAAAGCAACTGAAATCAGATAAATACAAAAGATGAAAGTGTTGTGTGTGTTTCGCATGCAAACTTATTCGGGAAGAAGAATCTAACACTTTGTGTTAAAATAGTTGTGGGGCAATATTACCGAAGATTGTCATTGGCTGACTTTATTTTGTGTTGATCATACTGTAATATTGATGAAATATTTGTAGGCTGTTCGCGAAAAAGAACTTATGCGATTATACAGCAGTTACTAATATTTATTATTTTAATAGCAAAGATTGCAGACATGGTATGCATGTAGGATCTTCACTGTTGAGAATCTTTACACATGCTCAATATAAAATTACGCTTGTAATACTTTCATTAATTGATTTAGTGTGCCACAGATGAAATCAACAGAAAATGAGGAATGACGTCACTCCTGTTGCTGCCACACGAGTTCACAATTGACAAACAGCTACATCATCAATCGTGGTTGTGTCGAGCGTCGGCAGGGCGGTCGACCCCCCTGGAAATGTCCATCTACTTTTTTTTTCAATTTATGGCAATTTATAAACGAGGCACTTTATTTCACCTTATTTTGCGTCATTGTTTAAAAATGGTCTTGAGATATCGAATTTGGCACGAAACTTTCATAACTTGCAACACTGAAACTCTGTTAATTTGTAACTTTCACGCGTTCCGAAGCTTCTCATACTACTGCGTTTGCTGCTGCTACTGCTACTAATGTTATAAGTAACTATTATGTAATCTTTATTGTAACAAGTACAGTGGGATCCATGAGTATGACCATGCAAAGTGTCCATCACCATGTTCGTGCACTTTATTTGACGCAATAAGAGCTTCAAGAATTAAAAGAAAACTCAAAACAAACTGATGACAACTTCTGCACCTCCATACATAAAAATCCATCGCTTTAAAACACATAGGATAAAAGAGAAAAATTAATGAAACTAGCCGTGGACAATTTGCACGGTAATACTCATGGATCCCACTGTACATTATTATATATATATATGAAACTTATTGAATACTAAAATAAAATAAACTAAAACTGCTACTGCTACTACTGCTGCTGCTGCTAGTAGTAATAATAATAATAATGATAATAATAATAATAATAATAATAATAATAATAATAATAATATCATTTAAAATACCGAAAATGCGATAATTTTAAAAATGAACCCCTCTTTGACAAACTTCTACATATGCCACTGGTTTGTATCACAATATTTCTGAGGGGGGGTGTCCTCGACATCTTCGCTTCGACCCCCCCCCCATAGGAAAATTTCTGGCGACGCCCATGTGTGGAGGTGAAGGTCACGCAAGAAATGCAACAAAAGCTGACAAAAAAGAATCGGGAGCGGCCTGCCATTAACCTAATTGCGACCTACAGTACATGAAGAGCAATGTGACCCAGATCAGCAGAGACATAAAGAGCGCGCCGGTGCTTCCATCTGTCGGCGACCTTGGCGCGGTTCGGAGCGGATTTGCTGGCGAGACACGTTCGCTTCACGTCGTCTCCTTCGCGCTCCAAAAGGCAAATCGCCGTAGCATGATTCTTCTACCCTGGGTGAATGTTTCCAAGGTTTTGCATGTTTGCAAAGAAAGACAACGCGGTGTCCAATTCCACGCAGAGCAAGCTTAGAAATCATGAACTTTCATGGTGTCACTGTGGCTAAATTGTCCAGAGGTTTCAGTATATAGCTATGCCCAGCGATTAGGGGGCAGTTGCCCCCGCACTATGCTAAATCTTATATACAAAGGAAAATTTGCCCCCCCCCCAGTTTTGCCACCTTCGCCCAATGTTTTGGAACCAAATCGCCGCCACTGGTACTGTACGCCTGATATACAGTTACTCACAATGTTGTTCGTAGAGATGAGGTGTGAGACGTAAACGAAAGCAAAAATTACAATAAGCCTTAGTACATTAGGTGTACTACTCCCTACATGTAATTATAACACATACTGTGATTTACTTACAACAGTCTGTTTGTAATAACCTCATTTATAAAAAAACATATATTTTAACACAAACATGCTACTTTGATGTCACATTTCTGTTCGTACACTTGCAATGAAAACAGTAAAGAAACAAAAATGTTACTAAATGAGACAGTTTAATAGACAGATGCATAACCATCTCCTTTGCATAGAAGCGACCACGGCCTTGCAGATGTCTGGGCTGATTCCCTCCCACTCTAAAGCGACGGCTCTCCTCAGATCTTGTTTTGACTTGCACTCATGTTTATGGACACGTTTCTTCAAAAATTTCCATAAATGATGAATCTGATTCAGATCTGAACTTTGAACTAGGGTTTTCAACTGCTTTGGTACGTACATTCAAAATCAACCAGTCCCTGTTGAGTTGAGCAGTATGTTTGCTGTCGTTATCTGTTGGAATGTTAACACACGTGGCAACCACATTTGCTGGGCATTTTTTTAACGTTATTCTTCAGGATATTATTACAGACATGTTTGGCCATGATTCCACTTGCATTTTCCGAACTCCTTTAGTTGACATACAGGCCCAGATTATAATGGAACCTCCACCATGTTTTACCATAGGCGTTGTATTGGCAACATTGTCCTCCACACTCCGGCCACACCATCTGATCCGTGCAGGTTTATCTTGGTTCAATCGAACAAGATCACGTTGTCCTAAAACTCCTGATCCTTACGTAAATGCTCTTTAGCAAATACGACTCTGTGGATACGTTTGACCTGTACGAACAACATTGTGAGTAACTATATGCATAACGTAATAAATAAATGTGTGTATTATTAATATTTAACACAATTAAGATCTTTCTCCCCACACCAGACTCCAATGATTTGATTTTGCACCCTGTTTAGAAGCGTCCAGTACTAGTTGGGTCGCCAAGGTTGCAGGGTTTGAATCCCGGCCTCGGCATGGGTGTTCGTTGTGACTGTCCCTTCATCATATCATCACTCATCCTCATCTTCCAGATTAGCCAAGAGTAGAAGAAGAGCGAAGTAAAATAAACCAAATTTAATCAACCATTGGTCGTTGTATGTTATCGTTGGTCGTTGCCGGCCATGAAGATAAAAAAAATCAGTGGCAACTCGTGGCTTTTTCGGAGTGTAGGAAGAAGTAATGGTAAACCGAGGAAGGTTTAAAAAATGGGTTCCATTACATTCACACGTCTTGCTTGTGCTACTCATTGCATTTAGAATGTCAGTTGCAGGCCCATGCTCAAGGTGTGGCAAGGGGCCCTTGCTCCTCACTTTGAACTACGAAATATTTAAATGTGAGCCTATAAAAATCGCCGAAAATAACATGGACGATATTTCAGATTTTGAAAGAATTTATATTTTCTTCCCCCTCCCTGTCGTGTGGATTGACGATAATAAAAAGTGTTGCTTGAACTTCGAAATTATGCTGAATGCTTCTAAACTGTGGTAGGATTTATTATTAACTATTTATTTTTTCGGATAATTGTAACTCTTCATATGCTTTTCTAGAGTTTTGAACTTGCGTTACTTATTTTTAACAGTTATGTAATAGTGTAAATCCCCCCAAATTGTTTGAAATGGTGCAACAAACGACATGGGTTCAATATCGAACATAAAAAGGTTTGAGAAAATTGTTTACCCCAACTTTCTACCGATTTCCTACCATAAAATCTCTTGACGAACTAAATCGGGCAGGATGAAGACAAGATAGAGGAAGGATTGTGACATGGTTGTATAAAAGCTTTCCGCTGGATCAGATACCCCCTTTCGTTTGAAACATGTCCCCTGATGAAGTAGAAATAAGATTTGGACATAATTTTATTTTTATTTCCTGAGAACATATTCCTTTGAATTCGATTTCCCCTCCCAGGGATTTGCATTTGCCGATTATGCTAGAAACGGTGCTAAGTGGCCAACAAAGATCAAATTGTGCTTGGTTTAGTAACATTTTGTTGGAGTTGGCATCGCTGATTGAGGAAAGTCTTGCTGGTTCCTCGATCCTCGCCGATCTTCGTAATTTTTCCCCACTCCCTTGCACTGCCCCTTCCCCCACTCATCTATCTGTAGGATGACCGCCGAGGTTCCTCAGCGAGCGGCAGAAAAGCCCGTGTCCACCCTCTTTGGACTGCTACTGGAGCGACGGAGAGCAGTCAACTCTTGACAGTAGCTAACCTAGGCCATTGTACGTACATTGCGCTCATAATTTTATAACACGCATTAAACTAAAAACTAGAGAACTGGAAATAAGTAAAAATGAACTGTAGGAAATTCCTCACTTCCTACTTGGAGGAATCGTCCCTGCAAAAAATGTCAAACTTCGATTATCGGTTTCGATTCACGATCCTGAGATATCGATTGTAGCTGCTGATAATCGAAACTGTCACATCCAGTTCCTTTCCATAACCGTATCCTGTTTCTTGTCGCATATTCTACCACTGTATATAATGTACCTAGGTATAATGATGCTAAATTATGAAGTATGCGGCAGCTCGCATTAGGTGTCTCACTTTGACTTACAACATTTCAGTTCACTTTACTCATGCTGCGAATTTATAGGCGCTGGGGCGCAGGGATTTACATCAGTGTTGCCAAAACAAGCTTCTTGAAAAGAGCCAAGTCACACCCAAAATGAAACTAAAAATCAGTTTCAGTGAAACAGATTTACTAATGTAAGAGTAATCGAAGAAAGCCATGCATAGGTGCCTACATCAAAGTCTCTGTTAGCAGTTCGGGAGTGGGCCTACAGTTTACAGGTATCTTAATTCCATTTCAATGTGAATATTCCGGAAAAAGATACTTAATTCCAAGAAGATGGCGGTGACCACTACGTTATCAGGAAGGCTGTACCCATTTTCAAAGACAAGTGAGCAAGTCACGAAACAATACTTTCTCTTATCGTAACTCAGACCGTCATTACATTCCCTTCGTAATATTGTGGCATGGACTTAAAACCCTTTTTATAGTAGAACTACACGTGCCCTGACCACGAATCGTACCCGAAACCTTCGAGGGGTAGAAGGAGCGAGGTCATTCAGTCGGTCATGCAACGCCAATCTCCGTAGCGGAGTGGTTATCACAGCGTTAAGACGTCGGAGGCTCCGGGTTTGAATCCCGGTCTGGTACTTTACCAATTTTATGATATCATCGCTCATTCTCATCGTCGCGATTAGCACCGAGTCGTCTATTTCGTTGGTTTGGAGTCAAGTAGTGTATTTGGTGTCTGCACAGTTTGCACTATGTTCTGGAGCGGTGTAATGCGTGGTGTATGATCACGTGGTCCGTGCTAACTAATCAAATGAACGTTTAAAGCAGCAGATAGGCATTTGTTGAATCTTCTTAACTTTAACACCGCTACTCGTGTCCTTGGTGCTGTAAAAATATACAGCAAACTACACGGGGCTATTAGTCAGCACCACTCGACTCGTTGAATTCTTAAATACAGACACCACATGCAGACACTTCGTGTACATGCAACGTCATCATTGGTATAGTTTAATCGCAACACGAGATCAGTATCAGAGTCGCACGGCAGGTATTTACTTTATTAAACTTTATCCAGGATTTCTACGTTCAAATTACATCAATTTCCCAGCTATTCAAAGTACACTTGTTGCTGTAATGCTGTCCTGTCGCAAACCATGACCTACCACTGATGACGTTGCCTGCACACAGAGTTTACACAAAGCTGCTCATAAGAAGGCATTAGCCAACCGTTAAACCACGGGTAAGATGGTCAAGGTCAAGAACCTTGTGTGACTCACGCAAGATTTTACGCAATCCATTGCTGGTGGTCTTATTTTCTTTATTGGCGGGAAATGCATGCAATTAGTGGGACTGGAAAGTGGTTTAAGATATACTCGTTATCCTTAGACAAAGCCGGGGAGTCAGGGGGCAACTTCCCCCTCAGTTACGTCGTGGAAAAGGGTCCTTTTCGTACCTGTTATTTTAGTTCAAAGGAACTCTGAAGATTTTTGCGTAGATTGATTGTTCCCACTCGTAACAAGAGTTTCTCTAGTACAATGTGGTTGTAAAAAAAAAAGCTTTTACTTTCAGAAACTTTAAAACTCATAAAGAAAGGTTCCTTATTTCTTCACAGCTTTAACCTACAACAGAACTTTGAAACCCAACTGTACTTTTTTTCACACGTTACTGTTGTTCCTGCAAATTCACAGATTACAAGTGCCTTCTAAAATGTTATTAAGTTGGTAGTCTGTGTTTTTACGCTAAGATGTTCAATTGTTCCTTCATTCAGCATGCAATGGATGAATAATCATCAGCAACATACGTTGATCTAGTGTTAGATTCTCTCTTTGGTAGAATGTTAAGGACACTACCTGATATCAAGTAACGCCTCTAACGGACACTAACGAAAGCACGCGAGGTATTACACGAAGATTTTGAAATGCAATTTTTGGCCATGACCTAGTAGCACTTGAAATGACCGTGAATAGGATTTGGTTGCAGAAAATCAAGAATTACCTTGTCAAGTGATTTATCATAAAAATGCTTATGCAAGACAAATTTTAACGCAACTTCCTTTGACATTGGTCATGGAACATTTTAACCTACGGACAATTGAATCGGACAATAAAATACTTGCACTTGCTATTAATGACTAATCCTTACAGGGCTCATAGTTGTGTATATTGTTTATTTGAGCATTTTTTCTTCATTTCTGCGAGCTCGAAATGCAGTCCTGTAAAATGTAGTCTTGCAGAATTTCACAGTTAGAATAGGTCCTGGATTTCTTAGCATCCCCCGTAGCGTAACCAATTAGAAGCAAGCTCTACGTCACAAGTGCAGATATAATGACGGACGTGCAATAGAATATCACTTCATATTTTTAGAATCCAGGTAAAAGAAATAGTTCTGTGAATAAAGATAAGTACAATTCCAATGTTTGCTTCTCAAATACATACTTGATTTCATATAGCTATAATGTGTGCTTCGAAGAATACAGTAATTTTATTCGATTCCAATGACATTACACAAGGCAGTATACTGGATGACGAACAAAAATTGCATGAAATTGACATATGAAAATTACAACTTTTCAGTGCTGATGTTATCTCAGCCATCTCTCCCGAAAACCAACTTAGTCAAGAGTAGTGCCTGCTCTAAATCTTCTTTAACACTGTCATTCAAAGCTGTATGTTCCCAATCTAATGTCTGCGGAAATAAATAACTCTCGGTTGCACAGGAAATGCTAAACAAGTATATTTTGATTATTTAATTTTAATACTTGGTGTATGTCCTTGTTCCTCCTATTAAAAAAATATGCCAAGATTTCTAAAACAATTTACGTGACGTTTTTGTTCGCTAAAAATGCTATGTTGCTTCCTCTGACGCCTTTTTATGCCACTTTTGGCTAATTTGCGAAGATGGGGAATGAGTGATGATATGATGAAATTGATGAATGGACACTTATAAACAGCCATGCCCATGCTGAGATTCGAACCCGGGACCCCTAGCGTCGTAGTGCGATGTGCTCACGTCAGTGTTCCATCACACGGATATTCTTAAGACTCCCCCTAGACCTTTGGCCGACTTCAGCGAAAATGTTCTCGAAATTTCCTTTCCTCTCGAAAAAAACTGCGCGATATTCCATCTAGAATTCCTTCTAGAGCACACCAATCTTCGTGTGATTTGCTTTCGCTGTTGTCTAGATCCTCGCAATCGTTTCGTGGCCACGCAACCCTATTTTTTTCGAAACTGCTTGACTGGCACAGACCAAAGGTGCAGTAGAACCTTAAAGATTCAAGGCGGGTGCATACTGGTCAGTCAATTAAAAGGCAGTGAATAATAAGTGGTTGACGAAATCACCATACTTTTGGAATTACGTGGGAAAAATATCGAAATGGAAACCTATTCCTTCACTACTGAGCACTCTACCGTAATAAAAAAAACATCGAAATGCATATTAATTAAAATTATGCACTCATTTTCCGAGTTGTACATTGTTGTCTTGTTCATGCCACCCGCTTGGCGGCGCTAGAAGTTTCCGTTAAGAAGCAAGTGACGTATCTTCTTATAGAATATAGCGTTTGCACCGAGTTGCCCCTGTGAAGGGATTCTACTAATATATTATAGAGCGGGATGCTTTAAAATGTTTAAAAATTGTGTCCTCAACTTCCTGTCAGTGCGGAGAAGCAATCGTTCAATCATTTATTTTTCAATGCCACTTAAGACAACAACATCGAGACATTTTATTTAAAAAATTATTACGCGTTCAGGTTCCATTTCCGATATCTAATCTCTGAGCCTCGTACCGCAATTACCTGGATACTTTATAGTTTCGCCGGATTACAATCTAATTTTAAACACTCATGGCTCACAATTATGTAGACGTCATATTATCATAAGACCAGTATGGACAAATGCACTCAGTAAGAAGTCAATGGTGTTTCGAAGAAAATGGACATTAGTAATCACCATGTTGGAACATATCATATATACATAATGGCTTGTGATAATAGTATGGAATAATGGTACCTGAAATCGGCATCTTTGGCTAGAAATCGCAAAAATACGCGGTGTGAGCCAGCCAAATGATGACGACGACAAATTGTTCATCGCTGTGTTCATTCAAGTTTTTTACATAGTGCAAAGTTCAGAAATTGAATTAAAATGTCAGCAAGGCAGTTGTCAACCTCTGCGCCAATGTCATCACAATTCCATTTCTTAAAATCACGTACGATGAAAGAGATAACAATGTTGATGTTTGAACACAATAATCCTTTGGGTCCAAGTTCATATTGTGTAATGCTTCTGCGGGCTAACGCGAGTAAGTTAGGTGCATGAGGTTTAGTTCTGTGGTTTAGTGCTCAGCATTATGACGAGGCTTACATTATACTATGCTCACAGTGTTCTTATTTACTTTACGTTTTCAGTAGGTAAGATTCTTGTGTTTGATTAAATATTTCAATTCGACAACGCTTTACACAGCTGCGTCTTGTGAGTTCGTTCACTAACACAACCCACTTTTGAAGACTTAATTTCTGAACGCTTATGTACAACTGATAAAAATCATTACACAATCACATACAACCGTTTATTATAATAAGTTTGGGATACTTATGACTTCATATTTATATCCTGACCTGTTTTTCAATGCCTAAGTTAGTTTAAACACGTCTACCCCCATTACGAAAACCCTGGACACCCCACTGATTGTTACTACACAGCTAATTCATCAAATCGAATTTAATATGCCTCTACCGGGTATCGAACCCGAAACCCGGATTTCAAGTGAGGCGCCCCTGGGTCATTTTAAAAATCTAGTCCTAGGCATAGGTGTAACGTGGCAGGTGCAAGAGGGGTCAGTCCCCCCCCCCCCAATCTTCAGCACGGACACTCCCGAATAGAGTTGACAGAAAGTAAAAGTTAAATACTTTTTTTTTAATGAAATAAAATTTGGTTTCAGCCCTAAAATTAAACAAGTATAATAATTTTATGTCATTTGTTCTGTAGTATGTTTATTTATTTGTGTCGAACTTACACGAAGGCATTCGTTCGGATCCCACTTTAAACTGTATGTCCAGATGTGATTACCCTATCTGTGCATAAAGTGGATTTAAAACAAAAATAATTCAATTTTAAATCCGGCTATGGATAACTATATATTGTTTATTTTAAAGGATTTTCTACTGCAAAAGTAAACAATGATTTGGAAAGTTTTAATAAAAGGCACACTTTGTAATTTTTAGCAATATTTTCAGTTTTGGGTCATATTTTGGTAATTTATAAGTGAAGCCCTACCTCGCTTGAAGGTAAAAAAGATTAATGATAATAATATCAAGAATAAGCACTTACAAATATAAGGCCTCCCGTTGATATTAAAGGTAGTGGTGTTGTAGCTGACATCGCAAAATTCCAAGTGCACCGACGTCCTCTTTGGCTGAAAAGCCAAAGCGCTGGCTAGAGACTTTTCGCGCACGGACTGGGTTTGGCTACAATCCATTCCGATCACATCCATTTCTTTCGACAAACGTTGAGCAGCTTCTGTTGTGTCACTTAACCTTTCAACATTCCACAACAAAATGCAGTTCCAGCGACCACGTTTCCTTCTCCTTGCGCGTTGAAAATTTCGTGCGCGCTGGTCACGTGGCTCTGTGGGAACCAGTCGCGTTGCGAGATTAGGATCGAGCCTTCTCCCTGGTCCGCGTGCAGGGTTGCCGGGGCATGTAAATTAACGTCGGGAAATTATTATTTTTAGAAGTATTGATGAGCGTTCGCATGGTATGTTTCTGTTTTGTAGCAATAAACACGCTTCTAAAAATAGAAAACTTGAATTTTGTGATCAACATCGAAATACTTACTGAACCACAGTGGCGAACCTAAGGCGGCTTTGTTTGGGGTTTATGCCTCACTTTTACACTCTTTTGGTTTTGATTTGATTTGGTGTTTTAAGTCCACTTTATGCACAGTAAGGCTAATCGGGACTGGACCTACAGTTCAAAGTGGGATCCGAACCACTTGTGCCTCTATCGGGTCGAACTCGGAACCTCTGTACTACCAGGCTACGATAACCCTCTTTTTGTGAATTGCAACGATGCATGGGCATCACCAGAAAGTTGCCCATTCTGTGCGAAAAACTGGTTTCAGTCAACAGTCGGAACGCCAACCACAAATGAATAGACACTAGTACTACTACATAATAAGGTAAAGTTCCCTGCATATAGCACTGTACCATGAAGGCACATTTAGGGGATGTGGGGAGTAGGGCCCTACACATTCTCGATCTCGGCATTAAATGCCTGTTAAGATGATAAAGTTTTTTGTTGTTGTTTTTGCATACAAAGTAAATATATAAACTCAATATATCGTCTTTTTTAGTTTCGTTCACAGATCCAGTACGGTTGTGTAAACATTGCATAATGCTCCTCTTTATTTTAATCCGGTTTTCAAGCAAAGGAAAACACTATCGGATGCTGGGAAATTATACAAGAGAAAATATTATAAAGTCCTAGACGAACAAACTGCAGAAGCAAGAGAGGCTTCACAGCACAACTGGCATCAACATGAAATAATTCTCCCCCTACAACACATTTCTCAGGTATGCATGTCGCTTTGGGCACTGAGAATTATGAAACGAATGATGAAACATGCCATAAACCTGACATCTGAAATGCCTACTGGCTGGCCATCGACAGGAGACATCTATTTTTACAAGAATTAATGTATCAAAGAATGGACTTTTCTATAGTGTATTAAATAAATAAATAAAATATATGTCCAATGTCGCGGAAGGTCTCTGCTGTCCTTTCCTCATCACAACTCCCAACTTTTATGGAAATTATTTTACTGTTACCTCAGGAGACATTTGGAGCAAGTTGCCACCTGAAATTCATGTCTCTTCCTCAATTGTTTAGCAGATCGCGCTACAACGCCAGGGGTGCCGGGTTCGAATCCTCGCCTCGTCCCCATCTTCGCAAATTAGCCAATGGCACAAGAAGCGAAATAAAATAAAGCCAATCATTCAATCTTCCTCGATTGTGACGTTCAAAAAACTGTTAAAGTTGCATCTAGTAAATAATGAAAATTAAACATTTGGCTTCTCAAACTAAGTAGCAGGTGCAGAGAGTGATATAAGAAAGTAAGCACAAAAGAAAATGATTATATGTAATATTTAAGTGTCCTCCTCCGCGACCGTACGGTCTAAGGCGCTGTGCTTTGGGCTCCGACTGCGGAACGGCATGTGTTCGAGTCCGCCTGGGTTCAGTCTCTGGTTGTGTATAGGACCGGTGGCAACCCACCATCGTGAGGAACTTTGGGAGCTACGAGTGAGTAGCGTAACCCGATCAGGGAACTCTCCTATAACGGATGGGTGTTGGACTTGCTGACCCCACGTCACCCCATAACCGGTTGAAGAACTCCACACCTCTAGATAGGATTGTGGGAGGGAGACTGGCAGTCGGGAGACAGGACAAGGCCCTTCAAGGGCTGCCGAGCAACGGGTTATTATAATATTTAAGATGAATCGTTAGTGTATACCGTTTTGGACTATGTTTAAGCGTAATGTTATATATTTGCTTGTACGTGCATGTGTAAGGACGAGAATGTGTATGTATATAGGTTAGATTCCTATTCTTATATGTAATTCTTTCTTTGTATTTTT
The DNA here is from genome assembly GCF_977018435.1 of Lepisma saccharinum. NCBI lineage: Eukaryota > Metazoa > Arthropoda > Insecta > Zygentoma > Lepismatidae > Lepisma > Lepisma saccharinum. Next base: position 5,686,200 of record NC_139244.1, on the reverse strand, counting down.
TATCTCTTTGAAATGTTTATATTGTAATTTCCACATTCATTGTGTAAACATGGTTAAGTGGAAGAAAAGGCTCCATAGCATTAACTTCGCCATGTAAAAAGAGACGAAATAAATAAATAAATGTCGCCGTAGGAACTGATTTCTGGTACCAAAGCCGTGTGGGAAAATAATGTTTTGATGTTTTTTCTGCATTTGCTCTGTAGGCATCGGCATCAAGATTTCCAGTTCGATAACGACAACAGTCGAGTCGAGGTGGTCCGCGATTTTTTTTTCCTCTCGGTTAGTGATTTTCTCATATGCGTGCCTGCCAACTCTGCTAGATGCACAAGATGCTGAGAGCGTAATAATTGTTAACCTTTCGCAGAGCGAATTTTCGAGCCACACGGGAGAGTTCGCCAGCTTCATACTTCCTCCTTCGACTGGTCAGACCAGGGACGAAATTGTTAAGGAAATTATCATAGGAAAGCAGTTTTTTAAAAAATATATATATATTTATTCAGCCCTGCTAGATTCTCAATGTCCCCCCACTTTCATAACTCTGCTTGTCGATATATTGTAACACGTTCGCTATGGAGGCTCATAGAATGGCCCTTTACACATTCACGACCACGTTTATTGTTGAAGTGATGTGATCAGCACCATGCTTCTGCCGATTTTTACCCCAGTAGCGATTTATTAGACGCTAAGGGATTGAAAGGGTGGCCCTTTCTAAAGACACCCAAATGTCAACTTCACTCCCACCACAGCACACCCTGTATTGCATTTTGCAGACTAACGAGGCTCTGGGGGTGTGGACCAATGAATGACCAGTATAATTCTCTACGGGACTTGTCTTGTATGCTGTCTATGTTTGCTTGTGATCGTCGCTTCATCTATTTAATCTTCACCATTCACTCTTATCTTCGCACTTAGCCAAAAATGGCAGAAACGTGGAGTAAAATAAATCATTCATTTATTAATTAGGCCTCCTCGATGGCGCAGTGGTAACATTGCGCCTTGTAATCAAGAGGTCCCGTGTTCGATACCCGGTGGAAGCACATGGCACAGTGGTTCCCACTTTAAACTCTTGGTCCAGTCCCGATTAGCCTTTCTGTGCATAAAGTGGACTTAAAACAACAATTAATTCATTAATTATTAGTGGCTGCGTGAACCCCCAGCCGCCTTATGCAGAGACATGGCCTGAAAATTCTCGTCTGACGCCACTCTCCCGGGAATCGAATCCGGATCTCCCGCATGGCAGTCAGGGTCTCTAGCCACTGGACCACCGCAGTTCCGTATTAATGCGGTTATCCGTTTCAGAAGAGAGTGGAGCTTCTTTCACCTCCCGCCCCCGAAAGCAAATAATGCGATTTCTGCATAGTGAATCTACATATGCAAATTAGAAACTGTTTTGTTCTGTGGCGAATTACTTACATTCTTCAGGTTTCTTTTTTTTGGGGGGGCAGCCGATACCGCTACCGATACTCTTACCAATTGCCACCGATAGCAACATCGATACTTGTAATTTGTTCAGAATATTGGTCAATGTTAGTGTGTAAATATTCTTCTACAATTAGCATCGATTTACCAAGAAGTTAGCTTTATCATTCAAGAATTAAATCATAATATTAAAATAGATGTCATGCAATCACAAAATGCAGTTTTTCATGCAAAATTGGTGCAAAAAAAAATAAAAAAATTGAATTTGGCATAATTTTCAAACCCGGGAAACCGATATTCGTGGCATAGCGATTAGCACAGCTCGCTGCGACGCCAGGGGTCCCGAGTTCGAATCCCCACCTGGATGGACATGGGTGCTCTTTGTGAGTATCCCTTCATCACGTTCATCTAATCATCACTTGCCCATCGCCGCGATTAGCCAAAAGTGGCAGAAAAGCAACACTAAATAACAAAAAAATCAAATCGAACCCGGGAACTTTGATGGCGAGATCAGCCACCGAGGCGGCATACGTGTTGGAAACGCATTCTTACTCAGTTACGACAGTGGAGAGTTGTGGTGTGGGTGAAAGAAATTTGTTCCGCCGAATGGCTTTCTTCTTGTGGGTGTGCGATAATTTTCTCCGCCATTATTTCCAACCCTGATTGACGTTGGGCCTGGCCGTTAGCTACAGGTGAGGATTATTTAACGCTTTCAGGAGAAGTGGGGAGGAGAGTGTTGCGTTTCTTCGGACAAGTCTTGAGGGCCACTGTTTACTTTTCGTCTCCCGAGAGAGAGAAAGCTAACGCACCTTTCTTTTTAAAGTAGCAGCAGTGCAAACGGAGACAGCAGCTCGCTTTGTGTACACAAAAGGATTTTCTATGTCGTGTGAATACAATTGTTGTTACATTGTTTCGTTTGGATAAATGATCCAATGAAAGCCCCAGTTCTGTCAAGAGAACGTTTAATAAGCACACCCAGAAACGAAAAGAATTATACAAGTGAGTATACCCACTGTGCAGAAGTGAGATATTCACAGACTATTACAGTTACGAGAATGTTAGCTCACAGGCTACTCACGAGCATTATTCATGCATTGTTTCATCGCTTGAAACGAAACTAACTTTATATGTTGCACAGTGACTGTAGTTTTAGGGTTTTAGGATACTTATCAGAAGAACCGTGTTAAAGTAAAACTACCAGGCCTATAGAGAAGTTCAGTAGCAATAGGCGTGCTCATGGGGTGGGGGGTCTCTCATATCTGATAGCAGCTTTTGAAGAAATAGTCTGCAGGGCGATTCACGAAAGTAGTCCAGTTTAGAGAGTTCTGCGCCTTCTTGTGGTGAGCCGAAGTGGTGAGCTTGCCTTAATGGATTTCTCGCGTAAGGCATGAGCAGTGTTGCCAACTCCTCACTCGAAAAAATCACCAAGGTTTTTGGGGTAACCTAACCTAAAACAAGGAGCTGGCAACCTTTTTCTTGCAATGTTACCAGCTTCTCACCCAAAAAAATCACCAAGGTTTTTGGGGTAACCTAACCTAAAGCAAGGAGCAGGCAATTTTTTTCTTGCAGTGTTGGCAACACTACACCCGAAAGTAAAGCTCGGTGGGGCTTGCTTTAATGGTTTGCTCTTGTAAGGCATAACCCCCCCCCCCTATTTTCGGACACAGTATTACCAACATCTTACTCGAAAAAAATCACCAAGGTTTTTGGTCTAACGTAACCTAAAGCAAGGTTGCCAACCTACTGGTACTTTTGCCATAGCCTTTTACAAAAAAGAGAGAGAAGAGAGGGAGGGAAGAGTTAAACGGCCGACAGCCTACCTACAGCTTTTTTTTTGTCTAACCTAACCTCAAGCAAGGGGCTGGCAATTTTGCTTGAGGTTTGTTTTACAGTGCATAAAGCAATGTTGCCAACCTACATATACAGGGCAAGGAGAGCCGGCACTGCCGTAAAAGAGAGAGATGGATGGATGGGAACACTGCACGGGTTCAACGTCATCAAATAAAAATCGCGTTAATGGTTTTTTCTTGTAAGGCATGATCTCTATTTTCTCGCAGTGCTGCCAACTCCTACCTACACTTTTTTTTTAGTTGGCAAGGGGCTAGAGAGAGAGAAAAAACTTATAGCTGGGAACAGTAATGAGCGAATGCGCCATATCGTAATTTTCCAACTCCCGGGGGCCAATGTTTGTATATCACAATCTTTGTAAACCTCTCCCTCTCGGGGGAACGATGTGCCACATACATACACACACACACACACACACACGCACACGCATGCGCACGCGTATGTATTGTAACACAAACAAACAAACAAACAAAATAATAATTGTTGTTTTTTAGGATGCCTGGCCCCTATAACCTCGCCAGGGTGCGTGGTGCCCAACCAAAAATGTAAAAGTTTTCTAATGGCTGCGGTTATAGATTACCACACCTCTGTAGAGTTTCACGTGTTTTTTTTTTTCCCCCCCAAACTTCCATGAAACCCTACAGAGGACCTCCGTAATGCATGCAACGTGTACTAACGACTCTAGTGTTATTTGATGTTGTGATATTTTTGGATATAGAGTTTTATTGTGAGATATAGATAAAAATAATTATGTTTATTATAATATTTTCTTGATGAAGATGGTGAATGTATGTGTGTGTTACAAATAAAGTTGCATGCTTTTTTTTTCTAGTGTGTGTGTATGTGTTTTTGATGTTTCGACAGCATCTGAAACAATAAAAAAAATTTCATTGTTAATTTTCACGTGTAACAACAACAACAAATTTTTTTTGTGCAAATTTTCTGATTGTCTCGTGCTATAGTGCAAAAAAGATATTGCAACTGATAACTAATGAAATTGACATTTGTAACTGATCTGAACTAGTGAAATTCGTATTGTGCCATTGTAACTGATTGTGCTAGTACAAAAAAATTCTTATTGTGCAAGAAAAGATGTTAAAAAACTTGTTAAAACTGCTCTGTGACCCTCTCGTTTTTCACGTCGTAGGCGAAGGACTTCTCTGCAATCAGGATGACACTGCATAGGGTATTGGCAGGCAGCGCGTCGTGGAACTCGCAGACGACCTTGATGTTGGTTCAATCGTTGACCACAACCTTCTTTCTCTTAGATGTGTTGATGACGGTCATGGGTCTCCGTGCTTTGAACTCGCTGGGCGTGTAGTACATGTCCACGCTTCCCTCGGTCACACGTTTGTAAGCCGAGAACGCTTCGTAAAGTTTGAGGTAATCGTTTTTGGTCACGTCGAGGTTGTAATTCTCGCGCGGGAACACTTCGTTCCTACCGTTCTTCAGATAAACGTTCTTGATCTTGCAGTCGTCGAACTTGCTGGAATCTTTTTCCTGATTCTTGTCCCTCCCGGTCTGAAAAAGCACTACGACGAAATCTGGCATGTCGAACTGTATGTTGTTGAACTGCGTCGTCACGTCGAATTCCATGTGACTTCCCGACGCTATTTTCTGCACGCACTGGTAACCGTGAAAGTGAATCAGCACCTGCGGACTTTTCAAGATCTCCGCTTTGTACTTGAGGGCGTAGTTCGTTTCGTATTCCACCACCGGCATTCTCAATTCCATGCTCTGGATGACGCACTTGGCTGCTTCGGGTAAAGTGTTGGCTATCGGCGTGGTGCCGTCCGGACCCAAAGTAGCGTATCGCATCAGTGCGTCGTTGTCGTTGGCCCCTCTTCGAAACGTAACCCTCAGTCCCCCCTTCCACATGATCTCCTTGTAGTCCGAGAAGAAACCTGGCAGCAGACGCATGGGAAAGAGCACCGTGTGACTTCTCGTCGATATTTTGGTCCCGGCTTCGAATCCCCCGGCCTGGTAGTACGCTGCGTCCGTTTTGGATAATTTCAAAGTTCCCACCGCCGTCGACGTGATGCCTGGATAATCTATTCTGTCGATGACGGTGTTGTGTTTCCTCACCTCCACCTGCGAGAACAGGTGAGGCACGAAGTTGTCCACGAGTATCAAGTTTGCTGCTGCGGGAAACGCGTCTCCGCTTTCCTTCTTCACCACGTCGAATTGAAGGTAGAGGTCCGCTCTGTGAGGATGAATGAACCCGTCGCCTACGTCCACGTCGTATTCGATCTCCCTGTTCGCCTCGTTGAGATTGGCGAACGTGCGACGGTTGGGAGGGAAAGATTGCAATTCGTAACTTTCGATTTGCTCCATTTTTTTTTCACTATGTATGTTATTTATTATACGTTGATCTCCACGATGGCAGTGGTCGTTGCACCTGCGAAATCCACCACGTCTCCTTTCTCGTTCGTCACCACCAACTCTATGTCGTCTATGCGGTTGCGACATACTGGAAAATAGATCGGCGAAGAGGGCGTGTAGATGATCGGTTCCATGAACTCGGAACTTGGTTTGAAAGTGGCTATGATTCCCGTCTGCTTGTGACTTCCTAATAATCCGTCCGAAGATTTCGTGATCATGCCTTCGGCCACGTTGCAGTGTACGTTCAGAGTTTCGATGGCTAGAAATTTAGGAATGTTGACTGCCGTGTGCTTGATGCCAGCTTCGAGTTTGGTGTCATTCTCGAAACCTAAAAGTTCTCCCATGGTGCCCAGGTCCACGGTCTCCGTAGCGGATAGGATTTCCACTCTGTGCGTGACCGAATTTTGAGAAAGGTATGTGCCTTTGGGTAATTGAGCTTGCAAAGTGGAGAGATTGTATTGTCCTGGCGTGACGACGATGTGTTCGCTTCCGACGCTAATTTTGTTGTTGTGCTGGGTGACGTTAGGTATGAGGTACATGCTGTAGAATGCACGCAGAGCCACGGATTTAGGATAGACAATGTCGTCGTGCAGCGTGAGTTTCAAGATTGAAGATTCGCTCGTGAGATGGAACACGCCCATCCTAGTGATGCTGTTTGAGGTTCCACAGTACTTTCTGGAAATCCTCGATCGTAGGGTTATTTATTTTAGAGAGAAACGCGAGCACAGAGAGGCAGAGATGACCGCAGTTCACGTCTCCGAAATTTTGAATGCGTTCGTCGTTGTAGTATATAGAGGTTTTGCTCGTTTTCAGATAATAAATTAAATTTGTAGGCGGAACACCTCCGAAAGAATCGAAAACGAATGCTTTATCATCATTTTTGTGGTAACATATCCAATGCGTGCCTGGATTTTCTTGACCGTCCAAGTTGACTACTCCGCATTCTCTTCTTTTCACGCTTGAAGGTAACGAGTCGGACATGAAAACTCCTCTGAAGTGTTTGATTTGTAACGGTTCGATCAGAGATTCAATGTCTCGGTTGGTGAGTGCTTCTGTTTCTTTTTTTTAAACTTCTTCATCACGCCCTTCCCCTTCTTCTCCATGGCCAGGTTGTGACGTTTCTGTTCTTCCAATTCCGCCTTGTTCTTCTTCGAGTCGATGACGGTTTTCGCGATGGCGGCACTTCCGCCGGCCAAACTTCCAACGGCCCCCAATGCTGCCAGGATGGCCGGGATGCTGAATATGAAACCTCCGATCTTTTGCTGTTTCCGCGAACGCTGCAATTTTTTCAATTGAGGTGTGCTGAGAAGTAATTTCATTCCGTGTCCTTTCGACAAGCAAGAACGTTTCTTCTCGCGTTGTTTCTTGGTGAGTAACCCATCGAGGGCACCTAGATTTTTCAGATTGGAGTATGGTATCTGGTACACGACACCCTTGGGCTTCATGTTGATGCTCTATGTGTTATTTTCACGGTATGTTATTTATATATATATTCTGAGATTTTTCTTGTGTAGTTTTTTACGGTATGTTATTTATATATTTTCAAGGCCTCGCAGTCGCTACACAAATTCTATTACGTGCTTCGTTTTCTTGCCAAGAAGTTCCTTTGTCCCCTTGTACACGATTCGAGTTTTGTTCTCGATTAAAATAGATAGCTTCTCGTCGGATAACATGTTAGCGTATCGATCTGTTAAAATAGACTGTATTGTGCGTTGAGCAACAGACGTACCTTGGGACCATACTGGGTAGAAACGATTGAACCGGAAGTTATCGTGTAAGGTTTGTCGACTTCCAATTCCTGAATTTTTACATACTCGACTGACAAATTTAGCATTTGTTTTAATGCTTGGAGATCACTTATTTTTTCGGTCGTCATATCAAAAAAAATTTCAAAGTGTTAGAGAGAAATTTAATTGTTTTTTTTTCACGATGTGTGTTATTTATATATATATATACCGAAGATTATTTTTTTATGATGTGTGTTATTTATATATCAAGTTTTTTTTTTGGCACGTATATATATTATTATTTTTTAACAGAGGAAGAAAGTTCGTGCTTCGGAAAACGCGAGGATGTGCGTAGTGATATCTTCCTTCTCCTGCATAGACTTGTACCAATCATCAGTATACTGTCTTCTTCCCTGCATCGCCTCGTACAGTTCGTCCGACCTATCGTTTAATTTTTCCCCTGCAGCCGAAAGCAGAATGTTGAGATCACCGCACCTCAGGCCGCTGATCTCCCGAAGAAGGTCCTTGAGAACCATTTCACAAGGGATGCGAAATTCCGGCATTGTTCTTGCCATGATTACAAGTTTATTAACATCTCCGTTAACTACCTTTTTGAATATTTTAGATAGTAGCTCTGGTGGCAAATCAGTTATGCAAGCCATGTTGTTTTTTTTACTGTATGTTATTTATATACCCCACCCCAATTTTTGTTTCGTGTTCATGGCGATGGTGGTACCCAGTGCGGCGACCCGTTCACCCAACGATGCGTCTCTACTCACGAACCTTTCGAAAGCTGCGTGCTCTAACTTTCTGTCTGCTTCGTGACGTGCGTCCAGATCCGTCTGCGTGGTGTTGTAGGCGATGTCGTGATCTTTGCATGCGGCGTCCAACGGATTCACACCCTTGTCTCCTCTCTCCAATCTTTTCTCGAGTTTGGTACCCGGTCCGCAGTACTGGTAGCCAGGTAGATGCATCTCGAAAGGTAACTTGTTGATGATGTCGTTCACGAGTCCCTTTCCTTCGGCCACGTTCCAAAATTTCGGAGGCAGCGTGTTGATGATTTTGATCAGGTAACCTATGCCCTTGTCGTCGTTCACGATGAAGTTGGAAAGTTTCGTGCTGATCATGTCCACGATGCCAACCTTCTCGTTGTAGAAATTACGGTTGCCTGCATTCTCTTCGCCGGCTATCACCAACAATCGGTCCACGAGTTTCCTCACGTCGTCCACCCAAACGAATTCTTTGGGTAACGTGTTGTAGCGTTTGACCCCGCTGCCTGTTTTGACCTGGTTCCAAATTGGTTTGATGAGATTCCTGTACTTCTCGCCGCTGCTCGATTTCACCCTATTCTGCGAGGCGTCGTTGTTCTGGTACATGGCATCCGTCATGATCAGAATTTCCTTGTAACTCTGGTAATCTTCGTCGGTGTAATCTTTCGGCTGCTTTTTGGCGACGAGTTCCCACAGTCCCACCGTACCCGGATACCTGTTCCAACTATCCTTGTCGCCTAAATTGACTTTAATGTCGTTGCCTTCGAAGGTCACCTTCGATTTCCCAATCTTCCACACCACACCGCCGCCTTCGCTGGTTTCCATGCTGGGATACAATCCGAACACTTCATCCTTGTCGAATTTCCCCGTGCTCAGGTAGTCTCGTGCCAAAGGTCCCAACTCGATTTTATCCGAAGACGACGACGTGCTACCTATGGCTCGACGTCGTGCCGGTGCATCCTTCAGTTCGAACGGCGTCGAAGGAATACTCGAAATGGGCGTGGGTACGGCGTAACTTTTAGCTGCGAGCGGTACGAGTTCGTTGATCAAATTTTTATTTTGTTCCGTGACACTTTTAATTTCTTTACCTAGACCGCTGATGGCATCGATAACAGGTTGATCCTGACGTTTCTTCTCTTCGTAGAATCCGCGATTCTCGGATTTCCAACCTTTGAAGCGTTTCGCGAGGTAATCGCGAAGCTTGAGATTTTCGTCTTCGATTTTTCGTTTCGTCATGACGTTATTTATACACGTTGTTTCTCACAACGTCGCAACGTTTAGAAAGTCGTTGATTTTGTTTCTGTATTTTCCCTCGTTGGGTTTCCTCGTCATGTCGATCGTCGCGAATCCGAAATCGTCACCGTTCCAGCAAGTAGAGCAGCAGCGTTCCGAAAATTGATTGTAGTTCATGTCTCCGCCTACGTAGTCATCGTACGCGTGCTTGAGGTTGGTGTGATCTTGACGAAACAAACATATGAAATTAGCGTTGTCGCGTACTAACTGTTTTGGAATTTTGGAAAACGTTTGAGCTAGGTAGAAGCAATCCATTCCTTTGTGACGACCTTGCGTGAAAAAGTTGCGAATTTCATTTTGATTTTCCAGGATGGCGTCGTCGAACACGACGACTGAATTTTCACGACAATCGTCGAGTGGTTTTATTTCCGAGGCGAACGTTGCAATGTCCAGACCATCGTACAGTTTCATCAGTTGCTGGTATTTGGATTGCTCCAAACTTTTCGAGAACACGTACAGGTGCCTGTTCTTCCAATTTAACCAATTCGGTGCGAGGAGAAAATTGTCCACGAGCAGTGTCGTTTTCCCACACCCCGAAGGACCTACGATCAGACAGCGGATGCTGTCGGGAAGCAACTTACCGTTCTTTTTCTTCGTTTGACTTTCCGGATCCGGTAGACGCTTCACCACGTTCCACGTACTCACAAGATCACTTCGTTCGCGTCGATCCAACTTTTTTCCGGAAGTCCCAGCCATTTGACAAACAGTTTGTCACCTTTCCTACGCAATACTTTCTCGATGAGGTACGTGTCGGGGTGTTTTGTTTTAGAGAGTTCCTCTTCGTAAAATCTTCCTTTCAAAATCTCGTCGCTACTATCTTTTATTATATACGTGTGTCGGTTTCCGGGTAGAACTCGAACCACCGTAAAGAGTTCCGTGCTCCAATTTTTTGTGAACCCCTTCTCGAAGGTGCGTTTGAATTTGCTGATCCTCACCTGGTCTCCAATTTTGTATTTAGCTTTCTTTGTCGTGGGTGTGTACTTTGGACAGTAAACTGTAGAAATTAAACGCTGCTCGTCAGATTTCGTAACGTCGGCTGGCTTCATGCCTATCGTTCTGTGTACCGTTTCATTATAGGTGTCGACGAGTTCCGGTAGGATGTCGACCCATTTGTAAATTCCCCGAAGCGTGAATCGTTTCCACATGTGTGTTTTCAAGGTTCGATTGAATCTTTCCACGATGCTGGCTTTGATGTGACTGAAGCTCGAATAATGTCGAATCTTGTGTTTTTGAATAAACTTTTGGAATACGGCGTTGTAAAATTCTTTACCGTTGTCCGTTTGCAGAAACCGTGGTCGTCTGCCGCCGCTTTCGCGAAAAATTAATTTGAATGCTTCCGTGACGCACGTTCCCGTTTTCGCCTTCAAAGGTAGAGCCCATGCGAATTTCGAAAACGTGTCTATGACGGTGAGAAGGTACTTGTTGCCCTTGTTCAATTTATGCACGCTTTTCAAATTGCCGCTACTCATCTCCACGAGGTCACTTTGCCAGAGGTCGTCGATGCCCTTGGTTACCACAGCCAAACGTTCGTAGTTACGGCGTGCAGGTTTATGCAATTCTTCGACGATGGCTTGCCTAGACATTTTTTTAGAGATTACGTTTCAAGAGAAGCACAAGCGTGATGGGATTCAAAGAGGGTGGCACTTCGCTCGTGTTTTGAATGATCAGCTTATCGCCGGCACTCACGTCGAAAACGGTAAGATCTTCGTCTTCGTGTATTTCATATATGTTGCGCGTTTCGTTCCAACGTGCCAGAGGAATGTTTCCTGCTTTCTGGACACCACGATTCGATATCAAAGTCATGGTGGGAACGCTAGCTTTTCTGCCGTGAGACCAGTACGAAAATTCGTTTATCTGAATCGTGCCATCGAGGAGAAACTTGTAGTACGGATGATAAGGATGCAACATGTACAGTTTGTTACCTTCGACGAACGTGGAGATTCTCTGTTGATTGGGTACGCTGTTGATTTCGATGGCTTGCAGAGAATGCAGTTTAGCGAATTTAGTGTCGACGCCGAGCAGATTACTGTGAACTTGTCCGAGTTTATTTTCGATGGGCAGCAAATGCTCGATTATGGTATCCGTTACGGCAGAAAACGACGGTTTGATTTTCACTTCCACGTTCAACTGCTTGTAGCTTTCGTTGAGTTCTTGCAACTTGGCACCGAAAGAGGCCAGCGTCGATTCCTGCGTGGATTCCAGCACTCCAACTTGATCTCTGATGTTGACAACAATGTTCTGAAGGTTCTCGACTTGATTCAATTTCGAGCTCTTCTCGGTAAGATCGTTCACGATGCTTCGCATCTCTGTAAACTGCGTGTGAAGGTCGGCGACGCTCTGGGAAGTGGGCAGCGTCGACACCAGCGAACTAATTTCGTCTCGAATCTGTTCCACGTTCGCCGTTTCCGTTTCTAGTCGTTTCAGCATTCGAGATATGTTTCTTTTCAAAGCGTGCAATTCTTTGGAGGTGGGGAGATTGGCCACTTTACTCTCGAGATCGCTCAATGAGCTTTTGATGTCGCTCGAATCGGATAGTGCCGTCACCGCCGTTTTCAATTTTTCCAAATCTTCGCTCGAAGGGACGCTCGTCCGTAACGATTCCAAGTCACCCTGTATGTTGTCCAGTACGTGATGAAAATGAGCGAGATTCGTTTCGACGTTCAAATTTTCTAAATATTCGATCTTCTGCTGAACCGTGCTTAACGTGTCTTGAATGCTCGTCAACGCGCTCGCTTCAGCGTGAATATTTTTAATTTCTTCGTTGATCAATTCCAAGGACGCCTGAAGCGTAGCGATGGTGGTTTGAATGTGTTCGAAATCTTGATAGGCCTCCAATTGAATTTTTATGTTCGCGACGCTTTTACCGATGACCTGCAGTTCGTCCGACGATGGTAGGTTCGTCATTGTATCTTCCAAAGTCTGCAACTTGGATTTAATTTCTTCCAACGTGCTGGTGAATTCTTCTTGTAATTTGGAAACGACGACATGTAAGCGTTCTGCGTCTATATCGTTCACCACGGTTTGAAGTTCAGAGAAATTCTTTTCTATTGCGGAAGTTCGTTCTTCGATTTCGAGTTTCAATTTTTCCAAATCTTCATTTTTCGATTGAAATTGCTGTAATTTGGCCAAATCATTTTGAAGCGAATCCACGCTCAACTGTATATTTTGAACGTTGTCGTAAGAAGGTACGTCGACATAATTTTTTATCAGCGTCTTCAGTTCGGAATCGATTTTCAGAATGGGGTCGAGACATTGCGTTTGGAGCGTAGCGATTTCCGACTCTAAACTTTTGTTTAAGGTCTCCTGCAAAGCGATCAAATCGGTCCTCAACTTCTTAACTCGAATGTCCAACATGAGAATCTCTTCTGCATGGTCTACACGCTTGGTGTTGCCGAAAATGTCGTTAGGCATTTTTGGTTAACGGTTATTTATAATAGGATAGACGATTCGTAATTCTACGAAGAGAGGAATAAGTTTGTCGTAATCTCCGAGGAGTTCCATGTAAAGATAATCTCCTGCGGACACATCGTACGTAATGTTAGAAAGCATCTTGTCGTGCTTGATTCGAAAAATGTTTTTGCCGGTAGAAATTTTGATTTCGCCTGCGTTTTCCGGATTCACGGTGATTTGAAGTTTCCCGTCGATCGGAATTTCGTAGAAATGTAAATTGTTATTAAAAACATAAAACATCTTGCCCACATCGTCATTCAGTTTCGTCCAAATGCTGTTGAGGTGAATGATCAACAGACCGTTGAGTTTAGGTAACACGGAAGGTAAGACTTCATGATCTGGTATGGTTTCCATAATGATCTGTTTTTTGAAACCGAACAAATTCATAGGCATGCTGGTTATTTAAGAATACAGTCAAAGTTTTTTTTTGTAATGACAGTCAAAATGTTTTTTTTTTGTTTTGTTTTGTTTTTATGAATCTTCTGTTGAAGATGGACATATGTTGCAGGTTTTGCTTTCTGCTAAGCGATAGTGCCCCCACGGCAATGTGTGAATACCACACTTGAGGACGCACCTCTTATCGTCGTTGGGATCCAGCGCAATTTTTCTAACTTTGTTTGTGGTGATGATATGGTCGACGCTCTGGATGCGCTGTTCTTCTCTTAGAACCGACGACCTGGTCTTGAGGCAATCGACAAAGTCCTCGAATGCGAGATGCTCCCGAACCACCTGTCTGCCGACACCCTTGGCCTTCTTGGTAACGCTGCCCTCGGCTTTGATGGCATAGGCCTTGGCGCGAAGACCTGCAAACTCGAGAATTACATCACCGTCCTTCTCGTCTTTGAGTTTGCCAGGTACTTTTTTGTTTCGGGGCAGGATGCCGTACTGGTTCGGCTGGGGATAGCCCGAGGTGTCGAAGAGGTTAACCAAAGCTGGTACCGTGACTATATCCCTGTATGCATTGGCTGAGTGGACGTGGTACACCAAGCTGTCCGTGTCCGTGTAGAGAAGCGAGATGTTGTGGCTATAATGTGGACGTAATATGTCGTAGTACGTCTCGAACATGTGCAGCTTGCTCAGGTCTAATACTGAGGCACCAACATAAATTGGCTTGTCGAGTTTTACCTCACTCTTCCTCATATGCACCAGAGCAAGCTGCTCGTTATAAATGGTCCTCGATTTAAATACTGGGTTCGCTACGAGCCTGCGACATTGTGCTTTGCTCGTTACCAATTTTATGTCCATGCGATTCCGTACATTCTCCATAGTTTTGCCAAACACCGCATTGTTCATAAGCTTGAAGAAATCCTTATCAAGCTCGGACGTGGCTGCAGTGCGGTGTTTGGTGTTGACTTCAATATATGGCTTCAACCATGGAGAATGCTCGAACTTGAGGATGCGGTGAACTGCGCAGACCGTGACCCCTCGCTGCATCAACCACCGGAGATTCTGGTAGTGCAGGACATAACGCTCTTTGGGCTCGAAATCCATGACGAGCTTCTTCTGGTTGGAATCGGGTGGACACTTGAACTCGGGTGCAGGGGGAAGATCGCAGAACAAATCCTGCAGCTTCTCAGAGAACTCAAGATTCACCTCGGCGAAGAACCCATGTTCCGAATCGTCGAAGCTTTCGACGTCGAAGTTGGAAGGGTCAGCCCACTCGAAGCCTCTAAAAGGGAGTGGCTGCATCATGGAGTGTCCGTAGAGGTTATTGACGTCCGTGTACATGATGTAGCTGGACGGTTGTGAGGGGTCGTAGCCGGCGGCCATGTGGTGATTGTTGGCGCGCGAGTGTCGCTGCGACACCTGGACCATTCCACCCCGCACGGCGCGTTCCACAAACAGCATCATGTCCACGTTCGAAAGAAGCTCCAGCTTGATCTTCGTCACCAGAAACATGGCTGACCACGCCAGTCCGGGGAGACTGTAGAAGTAGGCGGGGTCCAGCTTGTAGATCTTCATTGCGGTCGCACGGAACGTCTGGAACACGTCGGCGAGGAGCGTCACGTCAAGTCTGAGGTAGGCGTCGTGGTAGTCCCCGAGAGTTCGACAGCCCAGCTCGCGCCACATGGACTGGGCATGGTGATATTCCTCGTCGGTGATGTTCAACCCTCGCAGCTGACTGTAGAAGTTTGCTCGAGGAGGTAGCGACATCTCTGCGAACTTGGAAGGGTCTGTGATGTATTCGTAGGGATAGACTCCCTTACGCTTGAAGAGGCCGGCGTCCAAGTTCGGAAAATTTCCGGAGGTAATAAGCATTTGCTCGTCGCTAAGCTTCCCTGCGAGAGCATCGAGGCTGGCCGGGAGGAACCTCAGGGAGTCGAGGAAGCGAAGCTCGACGGTAGAGTGTGATCCTGGGATTCGCACCCACTTGCTCACACTGATGTAACGCTCCTCGTTCTGCGCCAGGACGTTGATTCGCATGTCGTCGTACCCAAGATGCTTGACGAGGTGGTGGAAGTCGTATCCCGAGCCATTGTGAAAAAATACAGGGATAAATCGCGGGTCCCGGGCCATGAGGTTGCATCCATTGCACCAAGGACCAACATACCTACCGTCAAAGTGATCGTGGTGTTGGACTTTACGGTTGTTGGCGGTGTACTCCTTGACGCAGACAGGGCAAGCGATGGACTCGTCGTGTCTACGCTGATCGTCGGGGGACAGTGGGAGCATAGACTTGGGGGCCAACAGTACCTTCCCTATCTCGCTGGCTTCCACAACCATCCTCTCGAGGAAGTGTTTGGCTGCGTCGGGACCACGGTACACGTAGGGCTCGGGGGCAATGTGCTGGTCACGTTGCACCACAACATATGCATAACTCGAAGCCTCGTGGAGTTGGTAAGGGGTGGTGGAAGAAACTTCGGGATCTGGATCGCAAGTGGATAGGGGTTTGAGGAAGGCCTCGAAATCCGCAATGATGATAGCGGGATGCTCCACCATGGCACCGTGCATGTGGAAACGCTCCACGGTGCCAGGTTTGGGCAAGACTGCCACACCAGGCTCGTTGTTACTACAGTAGATCTTGTGGCTGGCAAGCTTCTCTGCAGCGATGTTGGGACCTTTGATGTGCTGATAATCCTGCTGTTTTTGATTGTCAAAAGTTGACAAGCACCTGCGACAAACTTCTATGCTACCATGATGCTTGCTTGTTTGGCTCGACACCAACCGGGAGAGGGAACGGATGAGGGTGTAGTGGTGATTGGTCTCGTCTTTGATGAGCAGAAGGTGAATTTCCTGCGCACCATCAACGTTTACGTCGCTCACCCTGATGGGGTACACCGCATTTTCGTCAGTGAGACCGTAAACGTTGATGGCCAACCGCGCACGAGCCTCGAACTTTCGAATGTCCGTGACCTCTACCGGGTAGTCGATCCCAGCCATCGCAACTTCCAGCTCTGCCTCATAGGGTAGGTAGTGGTTAACCCGGTGTGGATGGTTTTTCCGGTCGACAGGGTGCAACGCTGCAAGCACCGACCAGAGAAAGCACTTGTCGTCACTGTTCTGAATGTTCAGGACGGCCTTTTTTGCCACAATGGTAGGTGGTAAGGGGACGTAGCTGGAGGCGGAGAGAGGTATGAACTTACAAAGTTTGACGCACAGTTCGTGAGGCTCGCCACACAGCGAACCCCCCGAGCCTTTAGCTTGATGTTCCTCCTGTTTTGCCACCAGCTCATCGGTAAACTGGTTGTAGATGACCTCGAGGTTGTCGACATCCGCCAGATGCAGCGTCTTCGCCTTGGTGTTGTGGCAGAAGCTGTAAATTTCATCGGACGGCTTCTTGTACTGGCAACGTAGCGATGCGTAGAATTTGGTGGAGTGCGTTGCAAGCGTATCACCGAGGATGGAAATAATCTCTGCTCTCTTCTCCTCCAAAAAGCTACGCACGTCGCATGAGCCCTCCGAAGTGATGACAAAGTCCTCTAACAACCGCTGGAAAGCAGACTGGTTCGCTTTCGCCACAGACTTGACGCGTTTGGCGGATGGTGGCGAGTCGGCTTCCGCTTTCCTCTTGGTCGAGCTGGTCGACGGTTGGGGAACAGGTGCTTCGACGACAACTTTGCATGATGTTATATGCCTCTTCAAATTATCAATGGTAATAGGTATACCGCACCTGGGACATGGTTTTTTAGCGGTTACACGCTTACCAGGTGTGCAGGTACGACAATGTCTTGCAAAATGTGCGCTTGATATGGTTATCTTGCACACAGGGCAACTTTTCATGGAGCGCATTTTTTTGGGGGTATGTTTATTTATATGTGATCTGTTGGTGGTAGAGTGTTTACAAAAAATACCTTACGAGAAAAATTTTGTAGGCTAATTCTAATTAGTGTTAGTTTGAGGGGTTTATTTATATATGGGTGGCGTTGTTTTCCTCAAATATGTACTTTAATAAACCCTGTAAAAAAATTTTAAAAAATATATAAGAAGTTTGAGAAAAAAAACACGTGAAACTCTACAGAGGTGTGGTAATCTATAACCGCAGCCATTAGAAAACTTTTACATTTTTGGTTGGGCACCACGCACCCTGGCGAGGTTATAGGGGCCAGGCATCCTAAAAAACAACAATTATTATTTTGTTTGTTTGTTTGTTTGTGTTACAATACATACGCGTGCGCATGCGTGTGCGTGTGTGTGTGTGTGTGTGTGTGTGTATGTATGTGGCACATCGTTCCCCCGAGAGAGAGAGGTTTACAAAGATTGTGATATACAAACATTGGCCCCCCGGGAGTTGGAAAATTACGATATGGCGCATTCGCTCATTACTGTTCCCAGCTATAAGTTTTTTCTCTCTCTCTAGCCCCTTGCCAACTAAAAAAAAAGTGTAGGTAGGAGTTGGCAGCACTGCGAGAAAATAGAGATCATGCCTTACAAGAAAAAAACCATTAAGGCGATTTTTATTTGATGACGTTGAACCCGTGCAGTGTTCCCATCCATCCATCTCTCTCTTTTACGGCAGTGCCGGCTCTCCTTGCCCTGTATATGTAGGTTGGCAACATTGCTTTATGCACTGTAAAACAAACCTCAAGCAAAATTGCCAGCCCCTTGCTTGAGGTTAGGTTAGACAAAAAAAAGCTGTAGGTAGGCTGTCGGCCGTTTAACTCTTCCCTCCCTCTCTTCTCTCTCTTTTTTGTAAAAGGCTATGGCAAAAGTACCAGTAGGTTGGCAACCTTGCTTTAGGTTACGTTAGACCAAAAACCTTGGTGATTTTTTCGAGTAAGATGTTGGTAATACTGTGTCCGAAAATAGGGGGGGGGGTTATGCCTTACAAGAGCAAACCATTAAAGCAAGCCCCACCGAGCTTTACTTTCGGGTGTAGTGTTGCCAACACTGCAAGAAAAAAATTGCCTGCTCCTTGCTTTAGGTTAGGTTACCCCAAAAACCTTGGTGATTTTTTTGGGTGAGAAGCTGGTAACATTGCAAGAAAAAGGTTGCCAGCTCCTTGTTTTAGGTTAGGTTACCCCAAAAACCTTGGTGATTTTTTCGAGTAAGAAGCTAGCAACACTGCTCATGCCTTACGCGAGAAATCCATTAAGGCAAGCTCACCACTTCGGCTCACCACAAGAAGGCGCAGAACTCTCTAAACTGGACTACTCACGAAAATGACTACAAAATCGAGTCTACAACGAAGTAGTCGTTTTTAGTAGTAAAAGATGTAGTAAAGTGCGATTCACGAAACCGTCTACTAAGAATCGACTACATCTTTAATTGTCTACAGCGCACGGCTACAAGGAAAGTGGTGAACTTGGCGAAACTAAGCAATATCTATGGAAATAATCGATATTTTTATCGATTGTTGTGCTATTTCCTTGACATTATCGATGCATGTCGTACTTCGAGATTCCGAGAGTTGTTTGTTTACGCAGAATGAATAGAAAACTAGTTTAGTTTGTTAAAACTGCGAAGTAATCGTAATGTACGCGTAACCGTAAAGTAATTTGTATAAAGTGAAAATACATTTTGAATTAAAGCAATTGTGTGTAAATACACGAAATTTAGTAACAGATGCTATGTTTTACCTATGGTTTTACCTTACCTTCTACTGTATGTCACTGTTGAAACAATATGCGGCAGAACTAAGGAATACTATTTTTCTTATGTATTGCAATTGAATGATGCAAAATGTAAAGGCAGCTGATTTTTCATGATTGATTGATTTAGTTTATTGGTAACACTTTACTATACCGGAGACGGAGTTCTTCAAATTTACAGGAGAAAGTACTTACGCAAATCATTTTCTGTAGCGTTGTTGATGTTCGGGAATGTAGTTTTGATCCATTTTAATGCGAAAGCATGTGGTTTTCTACGAAAATCTATTTCCGACGCGCTATTGCTGCTGCCGCCATTTCCTTTCTGCACGAGAGCACAATACGCTCTCGTATTTTCCGTATATGCTAAATTGAACGAAAGGAGTGCTAATGGAACCTAACCTAACAGGCCTAACCTAACCTAATAGGCATACCTCGTCCCAGTGATGGTTCGTGAGGCTATCGTGAATTTTTGGGGCTGCCCGTGAAAGTTTGTGGGAAATAAGGAACAACAGTAAGTACTCATTATTGTAAGAAATAGACATTGTTTTCGTTAGAAATCCATTATTTCACCTAAACAAATGTTCCGCAATGCAGAATAGTACGTTAGCAATGTAAAAAATTGCGAAATAAAACATTGATAGGTGTCTCCGGTATAGTAAAGTAGTACCAGTTTATTTTACTTCGCGTGTTGTGCCTCTTGGCTAATTTGCGAAGATGGGATGAGTGATGAAATAGATGAATGGACATTCACAAACAACCAAGCCCGACCGGGATTTGAACCCGGACCCTTGGCATCGCAGCGCGATGTGCTAACCACTCGGCCACAGGATCAGGCAGCTGATTTTTCATGCTTTGCCATTATTATCTATAATGCAGGGAGTAAGAAACCATTAAATTATCCACCCATTGAATATCTCGTGAAAACTCAATTTTCTTCTTTTTACAAATGTCAAATTTTTAGTTGTTTGGCATTACATTTTCTTAAGTTAGTCGTTCATAGCAGGAACGTCTACATTTTCTTAACCTGTTCAAACCCATTAAGATTAACGTTGCCAGTTTCGTACGAACTGTTTCTCTTTACTCAACTTTATGCACAAATAGCCCTGCTCAGCAGCCATCATCTTATGCTAAGCACATGACATACACATTAAAAATAATACTAAAGAAATTATTTACACTTTTAGTGTCTCTTCTGTACTGTTTTCAGTACATCAACAGGTGTTTTGAAACATCTACTGTGTGTAGATTTTCAAGCAGATATGAAAACAAATCGTTTATCATGAGGAATGACAATTTATATTTACAGCCAATATGTTAAAGAAATGGTAGGCGAGTTGTCCATAACAGTTTTTATTTGGTCTGATTTACACAATGTGAAATTTAAATGAAAATGTAAAAAAAGTGGAGGACAATATGTGCTTCACTTCAACAGAATTCCATTCTTTAAAGCAACATATGATGTGGAATGAAAAAAATTAAAAGATATGAACTATTTGCCTATTATTTTTTTCTCTTTACTGTACATTAGATCTACTGTAGGTGTTTGGTAGAAAACCATTCAGTTTCAGTAGATTTCCAAGAAAACAGTAGAGTACAATTGATAACAGTTGTAAATAGAAATTCCCAGCTAATCGGGCCACTATGTACCTCCACTGAGTATCAAACCTAGTAAAGTAGAATCTGAACAATTGGAATCACTAGCGAAAATTAAGTTCAAGGTTCACGGATTACAAATGTCACTAATTATTAGAACAAACATTTGAATGTTTTTGTGCTCAAAAATTGTTCATGCCTTGAACTTGGCCAAACTTTTAATTGATGAATAAAATATTGTCATGTTACATGCTACATTTGTACATATGAATTTCATTTCTGACTGAATGCACATACTACGGAAACATAAAAGATAGGCCTACATGTTACTTCTTTTTTCTTTAAGGACGATTTTCATATCCCATGTTATACTGTATGGAATTCTCAGCAGACAGTTATTCATTGTTTGTTGCCAAGAAGATGGACTACTACTGCCACCACCTGGCAAAAAAACAACAACATACATTTGCATTATCTATAAACAGCTAGTGACAGCAACTTGGAGTATGGTAAAAGCACCAAACCGTGACATACCTAACCTACTCACACCTGCATCTGAGATCAGAAATAAATCAAACATAACCACCCTAACCTTTTCAGATGTTTGTTTTTGCTATCAGATGCATATGCTAGTAGGTTTGGTGTTTTTAGCATGTAACACCAAGCTGCTGTTAGCTGCTCATGTAATATCTATGTATAAGACAACCACTTACATCACATTTGCTTACACCTCAAATTTACAGAAATTTCATTCAATGAGAATTTCAAGAAATTCTTAAAAGTTACACACATCACAATTTGATACACTCCAGAATATACCTTGCATTCCTGTTGATAACAAAAAAGAAATGTTGACATTTGTAACAATTTGGATTAGAAATCACGGAACGACTTGAGATGACCGGACCCCTCTCCGATTTTCTTCACATTTGGCATACTCACTAATTGAGGCCTCCAAATCACGAATCTGAAGTTAAAATTTGTCGGAAACGTCTAGAAATTGCAAAATAAGCTAAAATAAGGCGTTAGTTTTCGGAATGGAAACTGTCGATTTTCGAGAATTTTTTTGTTTCACAAACAAATATATATATGCCTGATACTACCACGACACCAAATTTTAACTATGTTTGCCTAACCTAACAGAACTAACCTAACCACGTGCCAATGGTTCGCAATTATTTCCAATTTCTAGATCCTGATACTACCACGACACCAAATTTTAACTATGTTTGCCTAACCTAACCGAAACTAACCTAATCACGTGCCAATGGTTCGTGAGGCTAGCGTCAATGGTTCGCAATTTCTAGACGTGACCGACAAATTTTAACTTCAGATTCGTGTTTAGGAGGCCTCAATTAGTGAGTATGTCAAATATGAAGAAAATCGGAGAGGGGTCCGGTCATCTCAAGTCATACCTAAAATCACACAATAATGAAAGAACCAACTATATGGGATTATAGATTTAAAATAAAAATGCTCTGTTCACATATTTTTTTAACCTATTTATTGATTTATTTATTGCATTGGTCTTCTGCTACTTTTGGCTAATCATGAAGATGGGGATGAGGAATGACATATTTAAATTGACGAAAGGACACTCACAATAACATCCATGTCCTGGGAAGGATTTGAAGCCTTAACTCCTGGCATCATAGCAAACTTTGCTAACCTCGATAACAGTTCGTTATATCGGAGACACATTTCTTAATTTTTACAGAAGAAACTACTTACAACGTTCGTCGAGGTATTTTCTTTCATCCTGGAATCTATTTGAAAGGGAAATCATGTATTTTTCAAGAGAAACATCTCAGCAACGCACAAGTGCCATTGCTTTTGCTACGTGAACTGGATGCTACATACGTTTGATGATGTAACCCCGTCAGTTTCAAACCCCCCTTTTTTTAACTAAGCTTGCCTAACCTAACCTAACCTTATCAGAAATGGTTTGTGGGGCTATCCGTCAGCTACCCATGAATAATATACAATTTGCACACGTGACGAACATGATAGTAGGTAAAGAAGGTTGGAAACACTGCATACCTACAACAGTAGTCAACCTCTGCCCACCATATTGTGTGTTACGGAAGCGAAAAAAGGAATAATAAAAACTACTCTCTATGAAAAATTGTGTTTGTTTTTGTGTAAAAAGCATAATGGCACCTTGAACTATGTTTCACAATACACAATTGGTAAGTACGAACCATGCGAAACACAAAATATCCAATTTTAATGTGTGTCCGATATAACGAACTGTTACCCTAAACTCTTTACCTATTTACACTAGAATGCTTTGGTGCACCAAATTAATTTTTAAAAAATCATGTTCTAATGCAATTTCCTCTCATTGTTTAAAAAATTACTAACCATTGTTATAACTGTATCTTTAGTCAAAACAAAAATAAATGTCTGATGAAAGGAGCGTGTGTTCTCCTGAAACGTCAGAAAGAAAAACTGTTTTCTTATGCTTGTAATAACCGTAAACTACAGGAAAATATTTCCTCTCATGTATTAACTATTTTGAAAGTTATGTTGTTTTACAATAATTGCTACCACAATTTTTTAACCGTTAAAAGATAAGTAGTGTTACATAATTAAACATGAATGTGCTGAGGGGTTGCCAATAGAGGAAATATAGTGCTTCTTGTTTATAATAGTGATATCCCTAATATTTTATATGCATCGAAAGATGTTTTATGCTGGCTAATACAGGATTTGAACTGAGAAGTTTATGTACAATACACTTCCCAAGCACAAATCCCATACCGTGCCTTGCATTAATGCTCCTGAGTCTGGATCCCAGGGAAGCCAGAATGAACTTGGAACCTGAGAAAAATAAAAAATATATATATAGTTTGCACATGGTAATGAACACATAATCGTCACAACAAACTCTAAATGTTTACATGTGTTTGTGTCAGTACAGTGTACTGTTTTGTTCTAGCAGATAATATGTGCTCTATCTACACTATGCCCTAAGTATACAACGTGCTCTATCTACACTATGTCCTAAGTATACAATGTGTAAATAAAACCTGCTGTAAAGTACAATTTTTATCCACATCTAATTTTTAAATGACATATGTTTCAACAATTTGTATTAATGCATGATCATTATAAAAATTATTTCATAATAAATGCATAATTATTGTGCTGTGAAATTTAGTTATAAATTAAGTAAATGCTTAATAAATTTATGTAAAACTATATTTCACACAAATCTTGAGCACTGCACAAAGAAGAAAAATAGCTCTCATGGGACTTCATTGAAGCCCATGTTAACAATTGAGATGGTTAGGTTGATTTGATTTGCTTCATTTTGCTTCACTTTTGGCTAATTTGCGAAGATGGGAATGAGGGATGATATGATGAAATTGATGGATGGACACTCAGAAACAGCCATGCCCAGGTCAGGATTCGAACCCGGGACCCCTAGCATCATAGCACGATGTGCTAACCACATCGTTGGCAATTGAGAAGGCGAATGGAATGGCATGGATAAATAACAATAATAAAAACATCATCACAACGATTGTACATAACTGGCAAAAATATAGGCTGCTATGATAAGTGGTGTGTGTACTGTGAACATTTTCGATGCATGCGTTTGTATGATTTAGCAACCTTAAGTAGCCTATCAAGAGTTTTCATTTCTTTTCAGAAATGTTTTCACTATTTACTTTTGTCCTGTTACAGCCATCAATAACCTATGCACATTTTTTTTTCACTTAAGTTTGTGCTGCTTCTTCTCATCCGTCTGCCTGGAAGCACGTTTGTACAAATCCAAACTGCATACTGTTAGGGCTTGACTTCCGTATAATTACGATTTTGTCATTGCTTATGGGATGCATAAGATTCAAAATGAGTCGTTATTATTTATGGTCTGTAGAAGATGAAATTGCTGTTTTTAAATCGCATGAAATCCTAGGTAACAGTTCCGAATGTTTCATGATTTTTCACAAATTTTATAGGAGTATTAGGAAGTGTTTACAAAACTGGAAATGATTGTGGGAGTAAGTTAGAAACTTGGAGAAACTAATTAGCACAGTTAAAAGTTGCACAAAGTATTAATTACAAGATAAATTATGTTTTGAAATGTATTGTGCACGAGCAGGAATGCCTGCAAAGAGGTGCTAACAAATTATGCCTACCAAACTTAATCTGCTCGTGGAAGTGTATTTTCATATAAATTAGTGCAAGATATGGATAATTATTATTATTACTAACTTGGATTACAGGAGGTTGAGAGAGAAACAATCCTTTTGTTGGGAAAATGAGGTTCCACAATTTTGATCAATCCGGCACCTCCTGTTCAGTGACAAATTATTATGAAGATATTTTCGAAACAGAAAAAGGATTTCCGATATCTCTAAGATGTGTTTTAAGTACACGCAAATGCCCACTGTCATTTCCTTCTGCTTTTCGAAAACGTGAAAACACAGATTATGGGCCATTTTGGAAGCTCTATTTTCTTCTTTGAAGTTGGATGTCATACACAAACACAGAATATGACGAATGTAGTTCGCTGTAGCCCGCTCTAGGAGGGTTAAAAAGGGTCCTACAAGAACTGTCTACAATTGTAGCCCGATATGTAGTCGACTGTAGCCTGTAGACCGCTGTAGACAGTTTCAAGAATCGCAAATTCAGGAAATGACTACAAATTTGACCACAAGCCTGACGCGGCTACATATTAGACTACATATCGGACTACTAACAGTTCGTGAATCGCGCCGCTGAACTCGACTACAAAAATATATGAAGTGAAGGCGAAAGCAAATGGGCTCCAGATGATAGCATGGGCGTCGCCAGGAATTTTTGAAGGAGAGGAGGGGGGTTCAGGCCATTAATAATTTAATAGATAAATAATAATCTTATTCATGGACGTCCGCAGGATTTTTTCCAGGGAGGGGCAAGGATGGTATTTTTACCAGAGGGGGCAAACAAGTCACATTTTCCCCCAAAAGAGTGTTGTTCCCTAAAAAAACATTGCTTAAATTTGAATTTATGGTGTTCATGCAATAATTAACACATATTATTGTGGATAAAATGAAATTGATGTGTGAAATACATAATTTTTGGTTGACTTACATTTTCCAGGGGGGGGGGGCGCCACGGCCCCCCCCCCTTCCGGACGCCCATGATCTTATTAGACAACTAACGTAAAATATAATATTTCTGTATTGCTGATCTAATATTGTATTTTACATAATCAATTTTGTTTAAACAAAGAAAACTGCCTATATATCTGTGGAAATTATATTGGTGTATGTTTTGCGAAATTATTTTGCCTCAAGATCACCCAGTTTCTCTACTTATGTCTCAGATTCATTTAATAACACCGACAATAAACATTACACTTTCTAAATCTTTGTTATGTTTTCTGTTTATGTTATGGCTAATCCATTCATTTATTTTGCTCGTCGTGCACACTGCCATCTTTCGGTAAAAACGTGAAATATTTGTCAAGCATTTTATAATTGCACTTGTACAATTTTCCTTGTATAAGTTTAATTTCAGACCTTCCAAGATTTCCAGTAAGAATGTTGTTGAACGACTTTCAATTCTCGATTTTGTTGGATCAAGAGTGCTCTCTGTTTCAATGTTAATTGCACTGTGTTCGGGCAACTTCAGTGTTTCTTTCAAATCTTGTCCATCGTAGCGTTGGCGATTAGGGAAAGTGACGTAGAGTAATTTTGAAACAAAATATCTCCCTTCGCTAAATGTGACCTTGGCCCACATGACGATTCAACGCAAGCTATTAAACTAATTTTCTTTAATTGCTCCTGTGAAACTCTTTGGTATGTGTTTGTCCGGCGATGGTCCTTGTATTGTATTTGAGGGTCTGCATGACTCGCTGCAGAAGCCTGGGGACAATGTGCCACAAGTTCGCAGTGTTGCCACGCCGTAGAGCACGATTTCCCCTTTTCGCATGCAAAAAAAAAAAAAAAACCTTTTCATCCAGTTTTTTTCATGCAACTTACGAAAGCGAAATCTGAAGTTATTATACATTTGTTTGTCATTTTACGTCACTTTTCTTCGACTTTTGACCGATCGCAAAGATGAGTATATAAATATAGAATCATTAAACTGAAATTAACGAAGGCAGCCATTCACACACACATAATTTTTTTGACAAATGGTTGATTTATGGTTTGATGGTATTATTTTGGCACTATTTTGCCACTGCCCCCTTAAAATTCGCACTTATACTCCTTGGATAAGGACACTCAATGAAACGTCCATGCCTAGGACTAGACTCGAACCAGGAATATTCGAGGGCGAGTTCATGGATGGACTATTTACTTAAATTCGCAACTAGAAAACAACTGCCATCATTATTACCGTTATTATTAGTATCATTATCATAACGAATGTGAAATTTATATTCCTGAAGGAAGCAATGGTAGAAAATAACGTAGCGAGAAATATAAGAGTAATAAAATTTTCACGCATTTAACAATATAACTTTTGTGCTGGCTTTTTTTTTTTTAGTAAGATACCGAGAAAGGTGGAGGAATGAAATCCTAGACCTCTAGCTACATTGGATTTTGTAAATATGGGTTTTTAAAGGTTTAGTCTTGCGATTAATTTTTGCCACACAGGGAATAAGGAATGTTTTCAACGTTCAAACGGCTTGAAACTACTATTTGAGTCTGATATTCTCAAATTCCTCTGCACACGAAACTAGAGTGCGCGTGAAATCTCCTGC
The DNA here is from genome assembly GCF_977018435.1 of Lepisma saccharinum. Taxonomy (NCBI): domain Eukaryota; kingdom Metazoa; phylum Arthropoda; class Insecta; order Zygentoma; family Lepismatidae; genus Lepisma; species Lepisma saccharinum. The sequence goes on along the minus strand of NC_139244.1, from coordinate 5,658,983 downwards.
ATATGGCGGTAGCCAATAGCAGCGCACTACAGGGGTGCCATGTCGAAATCTCACACGGGAAAGAGACTGCATTGTTGAGCGGAACGCCTTGTCACGGAGAGCACGGAACATTAGAAACATATAATAAACTTAATGGGAGAAAAGAACATGCCTGATTATGCCAGGGGAAGTTGTAGAGCCTTTGTAAGATATTTTGTCCCGTAAAGAGTACGTTAATCCGGGAACTTTTCTAACGGTGGAAACGGCCCCGGCGCACACCCAGCGTCGAATAACATGGGTACCTGGGGGAAACCCTGGGGGGTAAAGGCGGTCAGGGGCGTGATGCTGATCACATCACCCCCACTCACGACCGGATCAAGAAAGTGTGGGGCGTTACCCCCACACCCCCTATACGCCTTCATGGCGTGGTGCTATGCACAGGGGAACACTTTACCTTTTTTTTTTTAAAGAGTACGTTATCTTTTTGGCAGTAAGAAATTCGCCACGATCGTAAAATTCGAAGACTGTTGTACGAACTACGTCTTTTTCAGTCATCTATGTTTTCGTTCTTTTCGGTTGGTTAATGTGCTTTCTAAGCTAAGCGTCAGGTCAACCTTGCAGCAGGTTTTAGCATATGTAGATCCAAACGTGCGCGCAAGAATATAGTTCCACTGAGACGGGTTCTATTCCGACACAACTGCATACTTGCAAGAAAACAGTTATTTAATTTGTAATATACAGACAAAATAATACATTGATTAGCAGGTATGGACTTAATTGGTTGCAATCACTGTGCAGACGAACTTAGAACCGCAGATTCGCCAACTCGAATCTGTATTGCGTTGAAGAGACATTGAAACTTTAGAGCGAGTCGAGCGAGACTGAATGCGTTGCAGAGCGCGTGAAATCGCTGATACCAGTGTTGCACATCCCACTATTTTAACCCTATGTTTATTGTAGAGCGGCGAGAATGGCTGAATCTCCTGTTCAGCGCGCGGTTTTACCCGAATGTTATTTTGGACTTCATCCGAAAGGAAATGTTCTTCAAAGTCAAGCAAGTTGTTTTAAATGCATAATCCTCCTTGCGGCAACAAGATCAAAGTAAAACAGGGCGTGAGGTGATTTGCCGTCAATGTGCACACGAATTGTATCACGGGTGTTGAATGATTTGCGGTTTGAGTTTAGCAAGAGGAAACGATTGTTTGTTGTTTGACGACAAAAGAATCTCCGCGGTATTAAAATATATCGCAGTGAGAAGAAACATGTTTATTATTTGGACGAGACGTCCTTCAACTCGGTGAGTGGGGGAAGGGGGAATAAACCATGGAAGGATACCACCATGCAAAACCACCGCCAGGGCTGAAGAAACCGACGATGAGGGGAAGGGGGAGGCTTATTGTTTCACCCACTGGCGGCAATGAAAGCTTTGTTGAAGGCGCATATTTACTTTTCAGCGCAAAGAAAGGGAAGGGTGATTATCAGCAACAAATAGACAGACCAAGATTTGAATCCTGGTTTAGTGAAGTGATTCATAAATTGAAACCAGAGTAATAGCGACAGACAATGCACCTGATTGTATATATCACCAATAACAAATCATGCTTTTTTGGTGGTACAACTTGAAGTGCGTGTGTCTTACAGTAACGGATGTATTGCGAACGAAGCAACCAAGTTTTTCATAAATCTATTTCTTTCTAAACCAAAAACAATAATTTGTCATTAAATTCAAGAGGGGCCTATCGTTGTTTACTTTTATCTTTGTTTATTTTTATTTTTGCGTGCTCGAAATATACACACATGCTCTCATGTTTAGAAGTTGTTTCGCTCTTATATTAATGACACATTTATTAAATAATATATGCGCAGAAAGTACTTTTAAAATGTTATGTTTCAGGAGACAAAGAGAAGCAAAAATACAATCCACTTGACATGCATGCGGGTTTTGATGTGTTGTGCGGTTGGCAATACTGTAGATTTTCTCAGTGTCTCCGATGTAAGCAGCTCGGCGGTTGAGGAAAGACTGGCACGGAAGATTCTGAGCTCAGTTCTCGCGCGGATTGATACATAAAACCTGCTGCAAGGTTAACCTGACGCTTGGCTTAGGTGATTGAGGGAGAATTCACACCGAAGAAACACGCGACACGAGATACGTGTCGCTTGGAAGCTAACACTCAGTAATCAATTCAACCTTTCGAACCGAAGAGACACGGCAAGATGAACGTGTCGCGTGTCGCTTACGTGCCTCTCGGACTGTGCCGTTTTCTCAATACCGTGCATCTTGTTGCTTCAGTTTCTTGTTCGCGCATGCGCAGCGGATGCTTCATTACAACGAGCTGTATTTATACTCTAGAAGAGAGCCCAACCTGCATTATGTTTGATCCTCTAATTTGTTGATATAATAAAGTATCGATATGTACAATGTTTTAAGATTGAAACACAACGTTCATTTCGCTTTATCAAGTTTTTTGATGCAGTTATCTATCGGCTGTAATTTGCATTCAACATCGTGAAAAGAGGCCGTGTTTTGGCCATTTCCCTGACTGCTTTTATTTGAAATAATCAGCTTATGGCGGCACTTTAGTCCAAAATATATTTGTCAACATGGTAAAGTACTCTAGTGCATTGTTTCTCAACCGCCGGGCCGCGACCCGATACCGTGCCCTCGTATCAATATACTGAACACTGAAATGTGCTGAAAGTGGTTGACAACTATCATAATCCCAATATCATATTTGAGTTGTGAGTTTTCGTTTTTTAAGTCCATTTTATGCACAAATAGACTAATCAGAACTGGATCTGCCCGGTGCCTCCCCGGTTATCGAACCCGGGATCACTTAATTACAAGGAGACGACGTTACCACTTTGTCTTCCATATTTTTATATTTGTCAACAATCCTACACACGTAATCAAACTATTATTGCCCTTTATGATTATGCTAGAATTTATTTATTTATAAGCTACAATCACGCTTGTTTTTCGTACATACTCGCAAATTCATTATCTTTCCATCTGTTGAACTACTGACACTTGAAATAATCTATTTATATCCGAGCGCCAGGTACACGATTTAGGAGCGAGGTGAAACAGGTTCTGAACTAGTCAACGCTGCACGTCTGTGATTCGCTGGTGCTGTCGAGTCGTTCAAGGTCGTATGCAGGAGATTTGACGCGCACTTTAGGGACCTAACTTTCAGGGGGAGGGGCAGAACATGAACTAAACCCAAAAGATTTTAGGGAATTTTGAGGACAGTGCCTCTTTTCCCCCCCTGTCAAGTTACGCTTTTGCAAATTTTATATCTTTCAGAAAATGTTCCTCTGTGTCATAAAATCTACCAGCAATTCTCTGCACTGAGGGACTTTCCCCTTCCTATGGCAACACTGTTTAAAAAAAGCCGAAAGTGTTTGGAAAACTCGCAAAACGAAGCAGACTTAACCTTGGCCTAGTTCGAGTGCCGACCGTTGCAATACCTCTCTCGCTGACCACTCGGCGCTTATCGAGGGCAAATCAATGGATCTTTCTCTTTTTTTGCCCGAAAACCACCTTGTCACAACGGACAGCATTGTTGCAGCATCTCTGCGATGCTGCTCAGGTAGCTGAAATGCCAACTGTTGCCTGCTTCGACTCTGAATTTTTGAACGCGAGACGAGGATGGAGAATCCCAAGTGGACACTCAAGGTCATTTGTGGAGGGGCAAAGTCAAAGCATATATAGCAATTTATTCTCCACGACAATAGAACAGTCTTGTTAATATTCCCATTAGATTTTCCAATGTAAACTTGTTCTTTATCGTTCGTGCTTTCAAATGCCATCAATGCTAACATGTGGAAATACTCAGCGCTCTTTTTCTGGAGAGAAAGGTTTCGGGATGGGCAGCATTCAATTTAGCTTGTTATTGTATTCATCATACGAACATGGGCGTCCGCAAACAAGCGACTTGACAGTCAACTTGTAAATGCATGCTGTCAGCACCAAACCTGACCTGCCTAACCTATCCAATATGCATATAATAGGTTAAACAAGTAAAATTTAAACTGCCTAACCTTTTTGCATGCTTGTTTCTACTATAGGGGGGGGGATTCATGTGACGTCAGGATTCGCACCGCCGCCATGTTTGCGTCGAAGTTGCTTGTCATCTGCAAGGAAATACCCACCACGTAGCGTTCGTTACCCCTGCGCCAACTGTACGTTTGTTAGGACTGTGTAAAATGTCGGTAACATTGCATACAATTAATGACAATGTTGTGAAATCTGGAAGTAGCGGTAATCTTTCGTATGTTCAAGCTCTTTGCGCAGTCGACAGAGAAAGATACGGAGAAAACGCGAAGTTTTGCGGTGTAAATCCATATGAACTGCACAATAACGAAATGAAAAGGGGCCTAAACCTTTGGCCAACTGTAGTTCACGTGTGTTTATTTACTTGACCCAGCTACCTGTAATCAATTTGTTTTTGTATTTATTATTGGTTCGAATTCTGCTTGAAATATTTACATCCAGTACAGATTAACTGTAAATTCCATTATCGCCTGCCTCCTTTTAAGTTTGTTTTTTTACAAGCGCTGATCGAATAACAATTAATAACAGTTTGTGTTAACGAACGAAATATAAGTACTCAAGTACAAACGTACAATTATCAAGATGAATTTAAATTTAAAGTTATCATTTTTATCATCAAACTTATCGGAAATATCAGCACCTTTCTACCAAAAAACAAGGAATCACTATTGTAACTATGTTTAAACAATAACATACCAGTTCGATCCATTTGTACAGTGGGATCTATAAGTAATACCGTGCAAATTGTCCATCACCATGTTCGTGCCCTTAATTTGACCCAATAAGAGTTTCAAGAATTAAAAGAAAACTCAAAACAAGCTGTTGACAACTTCTGCACCATCATACATAAAATCCATCGCTTAAAAAACACATAGAATGTAAGAGACAGATTAATGAAAATAGTCATGGACAATTTGCTGAGCAATACTAGTGGATCCCACTGTACTAAAAGGCACAGAGAAATATGATGACATGAAAGTACGTGAGAGGAAATGTTCCCTCCACACACTGTAATGTTTGCTTTGTTCATTAATGTTGGCACGATATATTCTCGCTAACCAGACGACGCGGCATCTTCTGATCAACAATTATCGAGTCCCGTGCCGTGAAGCGCACCTTCTGTTTAAAGTACCATCGTAAACAAGGTTGAAATCACCCGCCCGCCCTTTTGAATTTCGTATGTTTACAATAAGAACCGACCTCAATCATGGCTGCTCGATCCCACAATGCAACAGTTTGTGACGTAGATGAAACACACCTTATATGGGTTAGGCAGGTCAGGTTTGGTGCTGATATATTGGCTGTCTCAAGCCGCTCGTCGTCCGCAGAAGGGTCGGGGACCCCACTATACCTCTTTGCTTTTATTTATAACTCTTGTCTATTTCTTTCCTTGTATCTTCTTTCTAGCTTTCGACCTTTTCTCAGTAGTACCTATTAGTTCGTTTTTACTTCAAATCTCGTTGACGATTTCTTCTGCTGTTTTTCTCTCCCGTTTTCTGTCAGTTTCTTTATTCTCCTCTCTTTTTCTGGCATTTATTTTCCTTCTCTCTCTGGGCCTCCCCCATGGCGCAGTGGTAGCGTCATTGCCTTGTAATCAAGGGGTCCCGGGTTCGATACCCGGTGGAGGCACAAGTGGTTCGGATCCCACTTTAAACTGTAGGTCCAGTCCCGATTTGCCTTACTGTGCATAAAGTGAACTTAAAACACCAAACCTTCTCTCTCTCTCTCTATATATATATATATATATATATATATCTTTCTCTATCTCTCTCTCTCCGTGTGCCTACTTCAATTTAAAATTTATCTTTTCTTTGTCACTCGCTTTTCGATTTTCTTTCTCGCCGCTTCTTCCGTTCTTTAATTCCTTTTCTCTATTTCTCTGTTTATCTTCTCCAAGGCGTCATGCTTTGGGTTCGAGTCTCCTGGGCAGAAGCGGCGATTAGGGGGGGCGTGGGGGTTGTTGCCCCTCCCCTTGCCACTTTTGTCCCCGCACTATGCTAAACCTTATCTACCATGGGAAAGTAGTGACCTTGACCCCCAGTTTTGGAACCCAATTACCGCCACTGCTCCTGGGGGAAGCCGAACAGTTTCTTTCTCTTGAGATTTCGGCCTGTGTATGGGACTGGATGGGCCACCCACCATCGTGAGGAAATTGGGCAGCTACGAATGTGCAGCATAGGTACGTCGAAAACTTTACCAAATTTATATTGCCAGGTTCAAATTTTTAACGTCCATCTAATATCTTGTAAGCACTTTAATACATTTGAAATATCAGCACTATGCCCTGGAAACTTGTTCTCTCGGATTGATGAGGTTGGTCTGTTGCAGAGTCGTGTCCTTTTTTGATTCACAAGGCTCCATACTTTATCGGCAGGAAAATCTTTTTTTACGATTGGACCATTAATGGACACGAATGATTTTACGATTGTGTTCGTTACAATGGACTACTATGTGCCTTCAAATCTGTTTTCTTTGAGGGAGGTAAAAACATGGCTGCAGCCGGATTGCTCACACTTTTCCGGTTTTATCAGTGGTATCTCAGTCGGTAACGCGTCTGACTACCATGCTAAAGGTCCCGGGTTCGATCCCCGGCCGGTTCAAATCCGGGAACTTTTCTAACGATGGAAGCGGCCCCGGCGCCCACCCAGCGTCGAATAACATGGGTACCTGGGGAAACCTGGGGGGTAAAGGCGGTCAGGGGCGTGGTGCTGATCACATCACCCCCACTCACGACCGGATCAAGAAAGTGTGGGGCGTTACCCCCACACCCCCTATACGCCTTCATGGCTTGGTGCTAAGCACAGGGGAACACTTTACTTTTTTACTTTATCAGTGGTATCTGATAAGCCGTTGACAAGCTGTCACAATGTACAGGATTGCGCACAAAAAAATGAGGCGATGTTGTCAGATGTAAAAATGTCCTCAAGCCGTTCTCACTTCTGTTGTGTTTGTTTCTGTGTGTGTGTGTGTGTGCAGTCATTAACCTAACCTAACCTAACTTTTGAGTTTGAGTAAATTGGTATGAAAATTGTATCATGAAAACATCAATAGTGACTTACTGTATTATGTAAATTGGTATGAAAATTGTATCTTGACTTGCTATATTTACTGGTCAAATTATGTTTTTTATTTAATCCTTAAGATATTTACTATTTTATTTCTCTCTCTCTCTTCTTGTCTAAAGAAAGAAAAACAGTTTTGAGCACAGACTTTACAGCTATCAAAGCGGCAACGTTCGATCAAATTCTGTGCGCAAAACAGGTCAGTGAGATTTGTGCACAATTCTGGATCTAAAGTGTGCTCAATTCAGTTGCAGCGAGAAACATCCCTGGCAGTGATGAAAATAGTTTTGTTTTCCCGGATATAATTGGGAGGCAGGGGGTTTCTCCCCCACCAACAATCTTGGTTTCAAAATTTCCGAGGGAGAGAGTTTTTGTTATATCAGCAAAGATAAGGCATTAGTTTTGACTTAAAATATACTTAGAATAACATCAAAGAGACACACGAAAAGGAGTGATTGCGAGTGTAGAAATGCTCTGTCTCTCTCTAATCTACACTACACCAATAACAATATAAGAACAATAAAAGTAAAATAAGAATGTAAGACAAATATAACTATGAAATCTAGTTGATTTGTATTAATAGAAAGCAGAAACTAAACTTATACATAATAAATAAATAAGAAAAATAAATAAAATAAGCTATTCCAACTATTTTGTAATTTATAACCAGTTAGTAAAGGATTTAGTTTGCTAATTTTATATATATATATATATATATATATATATATATATATGCATTCAATAATAATGTATCTTTAAATATTTAATAATGTACTTTATTTTAAAGAACATCACATAATTAATAATTATATATATTTTTATATTAAGATCTTCCTCCCCCCATCAGTCTTAAATGTTTTCGTACCCTGTCCCCCCGTTCATTCATACACGTCGTTAAAAATTAACGTAGTACTTACAAAAATACGTCCATATTCTTGCAAGGACTCTAACCGTGGATCATCGTAACAAAATGAGTAAGCTTGATTAACTGGAGATGAGAATGGTGGATACTTGCGATATATTAATGAAATAGTCTCGTCAATACATCCATACATTTCCGGTTTCCAGTGCGAAAGAAAAATGTTTATTTACTTCTTAACTTGTTTTGTGACGTATCCAATTATTTATTATCCTACAAAGAAAGAACCCACCTTGATAGGATGCAACCCTCCTTACATCAAAGTTAGAGCAAGATCAGAATGTGCACATAGTTCACATCGGCCACCACGGGATGGCAGCAGTGAACATTGCAGCTCTTGTAGTTTCTTAAACAGCCGCTAGGTGTAACTTTTTGCAACAATGTTAATTAAATACATTTCACAGTGGTTCTGAAGTTCAAATCACCAACCCTGAGACCTTCTGTAAACAAAACCACGTGCATGCAGAAAGCATTGCAAACTCCTAGAAGTAAAATAATCCACACGAAAATCCAGCGTTGTTACAGGATTCATTACGTAAGGTAAAACAACGTCCAATTTGTAGTATGGAATACGCTGCCGCAAATGACGTCTCACTTTAAACCCAATGCTCTTTTTTTTGTACTTATTGCTTCACCTTTATGGTTAACTCTTTGCACGAGTAATCATTTCCCATAAATTTGGCTTCTTTCTTGCATGTGAATTGAATATATTTTACTTGATTTTTTTTTAGACAAAATGATGTAACATGGGAATGTACATTTCTAAGGTTTGATATAGATAGGAGTGTATTTGAAATTTGTTTGTAGATTTTATGTAAATTGTATCTTATATAAATAAAATATATGATGGGCATAAACAGCCATATGCAATGCTGTAAGTTCAATAAATATATTGATGATGATTATCAAAACAAGACAAAGAAAGTTCGTAAATTTATTGCTGTTAGAAACTTTGACAAGCATCCTAATAACGATTTTTGTTCCGCCAAATATAGTGAACTTCGTAAAATAACTTGGTGACATGGCAAGGCAAGATAAGTGTGAACATTTTGTAGGAATATGCATTGTAACTTTCAATGAGCTTAGAGATTTGTGTACATAATGATATTTTATAACATTGGTTATTTTCTAAAAATAATCATGTGAACCGCAAGGAAGTAGTGCCACTTTCAACATGGCGAGTTCTATGCGTGCGGGAAGGTCTCCGTGTTCAGTGATACATCGAATCGGTGAGACGGTTTGTTTACAGAAGGTCTCAGGGTTGGTGATTTACACTTTTGAACGATTAGTTCGTTTTTAAGTTCACTTTTATGCACAGACAGGCTAATCAGGACTGGGCATGCATTTTAAAGTGGGATCAGAACTACTATGTGCCTCCAGCGGGTACCGAACCCGAGACCCCTTAATTACAAGGCGAAGGAGGACACCAGGGTTGTTAAAGGTTCAGGAACTCATAAATTCTAATGGGTTATATTCGGTTCTGTAACAGGACCGAAACCTTTTTTCTCTCGCGGAATTTAAATTCCGTCCAAGTTGCGTATTGTTTCATTTCAATGCCGAACTTGAATCGTATTTAAATTGATCCGGAAAAAAGGTTTCGGGAACGAATTGAAATACTTTAAGGATAGAAAGGTTATTTACGGTCCAAAACCCATTTACATTTTCTGATTTTCTCTTCTGGACCGGAATTGAATTTATCTACAATTCATGGACCATTAACAACCCTTGACACCAGAACAACGAGATAGTGCAACAGTGATTTTCCATACATACCCAACACTGCCAAATTTACCCTTGCATCCCCTAAATAAGAACTTGCACTCCACATGGAAAATCTGGATAAGCATGTGGACCATAGCTCCCGTCAGCTTTTCTCAAAATCCATAACTATCCTTTCAATAAATATTTGCTAGACAAATATGTATTACGTCGCGTGAGGAGATCTAACATCATTCTTCCGATCTAATTTCAAGACTGGTGCCGTCGGACATGAGACAATATTTGTACTGCACTGAGACATCCTTTATTTATTTATTTTCTTACTTTATCTTGTTCAATAAACAACGACCACGCACGTGTCCATATCGTAACTTGAACCTCGGCGCAAGACCGGAATCGATATTACGTGGTGCCATCTTGTGACAGGACATTCAACTAACGCAAACCTCATTTCGTATGCACGCACAGAGTGGAAGTTTGAAAATTAGTGTTGGTCGTGGAAAGCACGAACGTATTAACGGCAGACGATGGGTTTGTGGAGTCTAACGGAAGTGTTTTGTCTCCTTAATATTGCGTAATAGGAATAGTTTCGAAGTGCTTTGATTCTTACAACTGTCAGTAATTACGCATTTCATAATTGTGATAAGTTTATTTGTGTCATGATGTTGTTTCGAGACCGGACAAGTACCAGTTGTGGTTAAATGGAGGGCTGATGCATGCTACTGTGTGAAAATGTAACTTGTGACTTTTGTGAAGGACAGGCTAAAATGTTATCGCACCATGGAAGAAAAGGAAGGAGAGAATACGAACGAGGACTGGGAAATTTATAAAATTTTGTGTGAAGAGGGAACAGAAAATCATCTGAACACACAAGTAAGTTGATTTACAGCACAATAATGTTAGGATAGAAGAGTTCCATAACTGATTTTGCGTGTTTGTTTAAAAAGAAATCATTTTGCGATTATACGTGCTGCATTGGCACATTTCACCACGCAAAAATCCCTAGCTTCTATAGCACGTTTGGATAACTCGGCTACTACATTTGCACCCACAATATTCCTCAATGCAACAAAGTATACATACGAGTTAATAAACTCATTATTCATTAATATTATAGTTCGTTGTATCTGAGCGATGAACTAGTCTAGTGACAAATTTTTTTTTAACAGGACTGTCCGATAATACGGTGACTGTAGCACTGTTTTCTCGTTCAACTACTACATTAAACGTACGTCCACTTCCTTGTCAGCAAAAAAACAGAGAAACGAAAAGCTTTCGAGGAAGTGTTTCTTAAATAAAAAGAGTATAGAATTCTCTGTGAAAGTGAAGTGAAAGAATTCACTCGTAGTTTGGGAAATGTCACTGTCTTCTAGCGTACTTATATTAGACGAGAGATTGTTGATAGCCAAAAGAGTTCGTGCACTGTTGATCTTCGAAAGCGTCTTACGGTCGGGTACCCAATAATCTGATTTTTTTTTCACATTCAGTTAATATGAAAGGAGATAAATATTGGCTAGACTTGTGTCGAAAAATCTACGTCTTCATTAAAATGTATTAAAGAAAATACAATAATGACTATTTACTACAGAGCATTCCCTGACATTCGCTACAAGACTCGGCGGCAAGCGGCCGGCATCAGCGCTTGTCTTTCCCGGTGAACGGGTCCGCGACAGTCGCTAGAGTCGGCTATTAAAATTACAGTTTTCATATTGTGTACTAACCTTGACTACAGAAGGTGTTGAAAATGATTTCCCTCTGCTGCAACACATTCCTGGCATCTCCGAAGGAAATTGGCATTTACACGTGCAAGTTCGTCTACTGTAAGTCTCCCGATTTCTCGTACAATACTCTCTTTTAACTCACGGATGGTGTGCGGATTGTCTTTGTATACTTTATTTCCCCATTTTTTTTTCCACTTTTATTCAGAACTGACCCTGTTACTCTAAACTTTTTTACAAGGTTTTAAGTGGTAGAGCAGCCACAGGCTGAACTTCGCCCATGAATAAAGAAATTCTAATTCTAATTCTAATTCTAATATAAGCGACTGTCGCGGACCCGTTCACCGGGAAAGACAAGCACTGATGCCGGACCGCTTGCCTCCGAGTCTCGTAGCGAATGTCAGGGAATGCTCTGTACTTAAATCTTTCGAACACTACTTTTCTCCGGGAAACATCAACCCAAGACACCTAGCAACAACATAAGGCAAGGGGGATTACTTAAACCTTTACTACTGGCCGTCAAAATAGGCAAGCAGCTAATGTGACCAATTTGGTAAATTAATCTGTCTGTCCCCTAGCCAGAGCCAAATACAACGAAGTGAGGTATTATGTAAAAGTAGCATTTAAAAAAAACAAAAAAAAAAAAAACAAAAAAACTTCTATCTTTATCACGGTGATGTAACCACTTTACGTTTTAGGGGCGTTAGACGTTTGAACCCCCATTGAAATGTTCTCAATCTGAAACTTGAAAATCTGTTGACTGAAAATAATCTAAAATTTAAAAATTGTTATTAAATAATGCATCGCATATAGACCTGCAATAGTATACTGACTGCATAGGGCGAGTCGAGAAACGTTGGTTTGATACTCAACCTCCACACCTCCCCCCAAAATTTTTGGAATGAAAATAGATACTATGTCAAAGCATGAAATACAAGCTTTCTTTTGTCGCTGGTGCGCGTGTGTGACTGCTAAAATAAAGCACTTTTCTTGCGCAAGGAATTTTGGGTTTTTGTTTCTGTGTACCTTGTTTCCTCAGGACATCCTCGTCGTCGCGATTGAGCTTGAGAGGTAGAAATGCTACGTAAAATAACGAAATCGTTTCACCGAAATTAGTGACATCTCAGCCCTCACCTTGTACTTCAAATCACTCATATCCCCAATAATAGAATACTGCTCTCCCGTCTGGTCCATGGCATGTCGCACTCAGCTCCCCAGAATCGATTCTGTTCTTAACTTTTTCATTGCTATAGTTCGTTACAGGGTTCTCTCAGTACGCAACTTTCCAACACCACATCTCCTGTCCTTTCTAAACTCACAGACTCTCTATCAGCGCCGCTTACTGAATGATTTTAGGTATCTTTACAAAATTGTCAATGGCAAAATCCGTTGCAACACGCTCCTCCAGGAATTCCACTTTTGAGTGCCTATGCGCACAACACGCAAACAAATTTCTTTTACACAAAAAAGCCTAGACTGGAAATTCAAAAACGATCGCTCGTCCACAGACTTCCCACTCAATATAACGACCTCCCATCAAGTGCTGATGTATTTTCCACAGAGTACGCCTTTTGGTCAACCATCAGAACATATGTTGCTAAATAATATTTAATTGTGCTATCTTGACTTATTTATATTACTCCCTCTGTCCCATAATTATTGTCCGGTACATTTTTGTTTGTTCTGTCATAATAATTGTCTGATATTCAAACTGTGACATTGGTGTATACAGAAGAAGAACATGAAACACGGGAATGAGTCATACAACTTTACTACTCAAGGATCAGTACAAATTGTTCTTTCCGTCTGCCTCTTCGTCTGTCATTCCTGTACTACCATCTTGGCATACCGGACTATAATTATGGAACAGAGGGAGTAATATTTTGTCTTATTTTGTTATTTTTATTTTTGTTCTTTTCATTGTTACTGATTTCAGTGTAAAATGGCTACGTGCTGTATCTGAAATTTGCTCAATAAATAAATAAATGACAGAGATTTTGTAGACTGAAAGGGCTATATATTTTTAGAAATCCTGTACTCCTACGTTTTGTCAAATTCATGTGTGTGTTGAGGAACGGCATGCCCTAGTGTCGCGTGCTAGAATCGATCTCTCGCGCTGTTATTGACCAAACAACAAACTTTCGAAAGAGCACGCCTCCCCCTCCCCCCAGACATCAGTCACCGAATCGATAGGCACGTCATTTCCTCTACGTCACATTCCTCTATCACGTGGTGGTTGAGGCGCGGAAAGGGCAAGGAAGTGTAGAAATTAATAGAGGCACATTATTATTAGTAAATAAAAAAAGCAAAATTTCGGTACAAAAACAGTAATCTCTGGTTGAAAAGCGGTAAATAAAAAGTCGGTGTTATAACGGTGAAAAAGCGGTACATATAAATGACATGTTGGTTTTAAAATTGTGAATACAATCCTAAATTTGATTTTGCTCAAATATTTCCAGCAGAATTAATTAATTTTCCGTGAATTGAATAACTCTCAGGATAATTCAAACTTCAGAAAGTGTCGTCTCGGTAAATAAACTCTAAATGTCTATTTTGCATTTTGCAGTTCATTTCGCATCATTTCGTGACCAAAACAGGGTAGGAAAATGCACCTCGCATCTTTCAGAAACATGAAAAATGAACATTAGAGCATGTTAGTATTTCAGTCAAAAACGAGATATGCATGCCTCTAGAAATTAGTAGGCGCTAAGCAGATGCTTTTATTGTAGTTTGTGTAATGTAGTATAGGGTGTCTCAAAAAGACGGGACATTTTGAAACTGAGGTATAGAGAAGAGAATAAATATTTGCAAGAGATTTAATCATGGGAATGATAGTGCAGAGGGTGCCATTACATACAGCTGAAGAGATAGATAGGTTTATCTGCAATCGTCGATTGACATCCTACATTGCTTTTCGTAACATGTCCACAGGAACCTGAGCGATGCAGGTCGAGTTGAAAGGATCCGTGTGGAAGTCGCTCAGATCGCTAGTATTTTCCCCCGGTTTCCTCCAAGCTTTACGCCTCTAGCTAAAGTCGTCCTCCGTGCCAGAGTTGTTAGCAAATCGCGCTTCGACGACAAGGGTCCCGGGTTCGAATCCCGGCCTGGGCATGGCTGTTCTTTGAGAATGTCCCTTCCATCAATTCCATCGTATCATCCACCATTCATAATCATCTTCGCGATTAGTCAAAAGTGACAAAAAAGCGAAGTGAAATAAACCAAATCAAGTGTAACTAAAGGGGGGCCGCGATGGTCTAGTGGGTAAGGCGTCACACGGGAGACCCGAGTTCGATTCTCGAGGTGGCTGATTTAAGGGCGAAATTTTTCTGGCCTTGTCTCCACATATAGGAGCTCTGAGGCTCGCCCAGCCAATCAATGGTTACCTGGGGACAACCCTGAGGGAAGGGGGGATCACCCCCAAAATCCCTAAACGTGCCTTCATGCCACGGTGCTATATGCACGGGGAACTTTACCTCTAGCTAAGATAGTTCCCGACATATATATCAGGCAGAGCCCGTTATCATAAGGAAATGGTGACCCTGGCATTCATGTCATCGCGTGCGAGCGGGAAACGAAGCTGAAATCCTGAGCTGAGATTCATTTTTAGAACCTTCTGAGCAGCGGTACGCGAAACTGGGTTACCAACGCTCTGATGACGTCAGTTGATTCTTGGTGCAGCGAAGCGCAATTTGAGAGCGATCAAGGAATCCTGTTGGTGTAATTCTTGCGTCTTATGCAGACTGCATTTTAGTCCTGCGCGTTTTAAAAAAAATGTGGGACTATCCTGACGATATACTACCCGCATCACCGGGACGTAGCGCGTGGAGGTATGAGGTAGGATACTTAATTTATTCTTTTTTCCTTTGGACGATTACAGTTATTCCTCCCTGATATCATAGTGGTGACGTCATCTTCTTGTAATCCAGGGTTCCCTGGTTCGATACCCGGTGGAGGTACATTGGTTAGGATCCCAGTTTGAACTGTAGGTCCAGTCCCGATTAGCCTATCTGTGCTTAAAGTGGACTTGAAACCAAACTTTAAAAAATGATGACAGTGTTGCAACCTGCACGATTTCCTCCCGTGTTACAAGAATATATGGCATCTCTTGAACTTCAGGCCAGAACACGCCATTTTAAGGGCCGAAAGGAATTCGGCATGGCATGTGTCTGGACGTACCAAGCCACTGGCCTTCTCGAATCGATTCTTGCTGCTACCTGTGGGATAACGTACCAGCTGGGCACTGTCACGTGACTTCAGCCACATCTTTCGGCACTATCTCTCGTTCTCATTTTCTCTGACGTTCCTGTTCCTATTCGAAATCACTTTGAAGTGTTCTTTCCATATTTTTTTCATTTGGGGCCATTCCATGTCAGCCATAGTTCCCAGTCCGACCCTTTCTAATATTCATACAGTCATGGACACTTCTGGGTTGTAACAACCTCATTTACTTTGAATGGGATCATTACAACCCAGGAGTGTCCGTGACTGTACATAGGTTCACCCTAATGGGTGCAATATAGACACCAAATTCCAGCTTCGAAATGCTGCATGTTTTGGAATTATGGGAGTGGGTTATAACTCCATATATACAAATGTTCATAACCCACTTATTTTTGCAGTTCGAGATGTGATTTGTGGCTCGTTGGAAAGCATTTGAAACAACCTTTAAAATTATATATCACATACAGTACTTGTATTTGCGCTTGTTGTATTGTGAAGATCATCTCTAACCGCAATAGTAACTGAGTTATGACTAGGTCTCGGAAGTTGAGGAAAAATCCTCTTTTTTTTTCCTAGTGTCCGAAGACGAGGCCCAACATAATATATGTTCATTTTGGGTCATTCTAGGCCAGAAAAGGTGGGTTTTATTTGTCCTTTTTTGCCTTTTTTAGGTCTTAACGGCTTTTTTTGCAACTTCACCTTCTTTCGACTACGTTTTTACTGCCCATTCTCAATTCGAATCATCATCAGTTCATCACCTCTTAAACATCCTTTCTGTAGTAAATGAAAATAAATAAATGTATTTGAACCATCCCTGAAACGAGACAACATTTTTGGACTGAAAGAAGATGCATTTCATTCATATTTTTTTTCGCACTGTGTGTTCCATACCAGCAGAATTATTTATTTTTTTATTCATTATATATGTAATTAAAACTGAAGTTATTAATTAATTTGGATCACATTTATACGTCCTTTTTTCAGTTTTTGGCTCCTTTTTTGATATTTTTAGGTCTTTTTATAGGTCTTTTTTTTGACAATTTATAGGTCTTCAACTTCCGAGGCCTAGTAATGACTATTTGAAGTTGACGACGTGCTGACCAAAACGTAAACTCCCTCACACCCATAATTCCAAAACTTAGATCATTTCGAGGCTGGAATTTGGTATCTACTATGACATCCCCACATATATTGCCTCTATATAGGAATCAAATTACATACGAACATCGTACCACGCAGTGGATAGTTAAACAGGGCCCCCAATTTCCGAGAGCCATACAACTACGTAGCTAGTAGTGAGAGCATTAGACCATATCAAATAATTGTAAATTACAAGCAAAGGTATCTTCTCAATTTCATGGTTATTACAACCAAAGCAAAGGTATCTTTGACAAGTAAATAATTCTAACATCATTAACGTTTATATAAATAACCAATAAATAACCGTGACTTCTTGGCACCTAAATTGAGTGTTCATCCCCCTGTATATGTTGTATTAATTCTTTACATTATCACGCGTAACATTATCAGCCATAAAGAAGCTATGGAAGTTTAATTTAAGAAAAAATAATAATAAATCCCCCGTTTTAAGTAGGTTATTTTTAGCCCTTATGGCCGATAAGGACTAACGTGGATTATGTTATTGATTAATTCATAGTTTAATTGAAATACTTAACTTCGCTACCCGAGACCAAGTGGTCGATCTACTTTGGAAGTTAAACTACTGTATCTAAATAGAAGATTCAGCACCTCGACCCAGTTCTAAATAAAAGCACGTTTCTGAGACGCTATGGCTAGAGCGAATTGTATGTAAAGCCCGCATCACACAACTGGAATTCCAGTAGGTATGCCCTAGTTGGCGCTGGACTGGCTACCAATTTGCTAGTTTTAGCCTCACATGATACTTATCAGCGTACTTGTCGATAGACTTTTGTTCCCATACGAGGGAAGTTGTAATGGCGGCCGCGTGAGATGTAAACAATGCATCACTTCACATTTTTAAAACCCGATAACTATTCAACCGAGAGGAATAACGTTTCGAATAAAACGTTTTTAGGTACAAAACAATGGCGCTGTTTAAATACATGCTTTACAACGTTTACTGTACACGTCTGGAAGAATATTTTAGTTGTTTCAAATGTAAACACCGTGCACTCAGCATAGATGGTGTAACTCAACGCGCCTTTCATGCTGTATACGTTATACATTACTGGAGTAACACTCGGAAAACACAGACATAAACGCTCCTTTGCACACTCGCAGATTATCTTCACATGGCGAAACTTTGCTCTGATTGGTTGTTCCACAGAATCCAGTCGAGGAAAGCAAGTAGCAATTAGAACATGTCCTATTCCTCCAAACCAGTCAAGCAGTCAGCCAGGTAGCCATCACATCCGGGCAAGTAGTCTGTTCAGCGCCAACTAACAAGAGAGTCGGGGTCGAGCGCCTCTACCGAAGAAGAGTGGAGTTTCAGCCAGCACAGAAAATCTTATTTGTGACGGCGAAGAGCCCAGGCTGGGAGGATAGTAGCGGGCTATTGGTTGGCAAAACCCTCTACGACGTCAGGGGTTCCGTGTTCGAATCCAGGCCTGAGCGTAGACGATCTTTGTGAGTGTCCCTTCATCAATTTCATCGTATCAGCATTCATTCTCATCGTTACGATTAGCGAAAAGTGGCAGAAATCTTGATCTGCAATGAGAATGAAGGTATTTCCGGTATTTCCACCAGTGACGATAAAGATCAGATTGAGAAAATGAATGTTTGCTTTGCCGTGCACAATATGTACCTCTCCCCCTCTTTTCCTTTCATTAGAAATTATCGATATGTTTTCGTTGCAATCTTTCCAAGTCTATCATCGCGCAGAAAAGAGCGAGGGGAAAAAAAGCTATCGACGTCCACAAAGTGGGTCATCGTGCTAGGTGTCGCTGGCTGTTCCCGTCTGACGTCACGGGCAATGTACTGTTTGGATGTTTCACGTGCAGGTTGTAACGTAGAAAGGCTGCTTGTTTGTGCAGTGCAATGTTGCTTTCGCTAGGAGGAGATAAGCGATCGTGTGTGTTGCAAGCGATGTTTGGTTGTGGTTGGTAAGGAAATGTTTTAGTGTGTAGTCTACCAAGTTGCTTTTGAACCAGTCCATTTTGCACATATTTTTGTTTATTTTTACTCAACTGTTGTTAGGCCAAGCTTCGAAGTAAAACTGAGGCGAACACTTTCATGTGGAGACCAGTAAAATCCTTGTGTACCCTCCATGGGCGTCCGAAAGGGGGGGTGGGCTGCCCCCCTGGAAAATGAAGGAAAACCAAAAATTATGTATTTCACACATATAATTTCATTTTAGCCACAATAATATGTGTTAATTATTGCATGAACATCATACATTCAAATTTAAGTAATGTTTTTTTTTTTAGGGAACAACACGACTTTTGGAGAGAATGTGCCTTGTTTGCCCTACCTGGAAAAAAATACCTTCATTGCCCCTTCCTGGAAAGAATCATGTGGACGTCCATGGTATCCTCTTGACCACGCTATCACCCCAAATTAACACTTTGTCCTACGGCAGTTGAAGATTTACAAAGTGAGTTCCGATTAGTCATAAAATAAAAGAACATCAATAGTAATTGACATTTATTGCATTAGTCACCAAGTTTTCGACATATTCACCACCCTTGTTCAAGCATTTGTCGTAGACGGACACTAAATTGTCTGTGCCCGTGTCAAGTGTGTCTGCACTAAAGACTGGAACCGCCTGTACCTCAGCGTCTGTGCCAAAACGTTGTCCTGTCGTGAACCGCTGAAGGAAGAAATGATAGTCCCTGGGCGCAATGGTCGGGCCTGTACGGCGGATGGTCAAAGATCTCCCACTTGAAGTGATGCAAAAGTGCCCGCGTGCGCTCAGCTATAAGGAGTCGTGCACATTGGATCGGCATTTCGTGATTTGTCTGCACCATTGTCTGGCCACACTGTCGCTCGTGACGTCCGGTCAGTACACCTCACACAATTGCCAATGGATCTCTACCGGCGTCCGCTTTTGAGCCTGCAAAAGTCTGCTCATGGCACGTACCTCGCAGTCGGCGGGGGACTGTATTAGAGGTGCCATCTTTCTCCTAGTACTGCCTTCACAGCGCTGCGACTGCACCAGATTACACAAACGCATTACCTCTTCCTGCTTGCATACACGCGTCGCACTCCGACCGCCAGCGCCGCGTACGGACGCCCCTCGTAAAGGACAGTAAGGAGGGGGAGAGATGATAAGAAAAGTACATGTACAGTCACGGACACTTCTGGGTTGTAACTGTACAATTAGCTTTCAATGGGGTTGTTACAACCCAGAAGTGTCCGTGACTGTACAAGAACGCTGCTTGAGCTCTCAGAGAAGTTTTACCTAGTAGGTAAACTTCCCATTGTTATATATTTTCTAATACAGATTGATTGAAGGTAGAAGTTTGCTATACAATCGAGTGACGCCTGCGCAGGACAATAATCTAACAGAATAAAACCCAACACCCTATTAAATCATTATCTTGTGCGGTATTCTGAAAATATCAACCTGATGTTGGCTTTCCGACCGCTATATCACGATAGTTTTCACACCGGGTTGTTTGCCCTGGACTTTTCTGCGTGGCTGATTGATGTATCGTTAACTTTAGTGTTTTATTTATTGAATGACCCTCGCATATAAATATGTGATTTTGATTGGATTTATGTGTTCTGTAGATGGAGAGCGACATGACACACGACGCCATGACGTCACTACGAAGTGAGCTGGCTGCCCTGCAGTACAAGAGGGACAAGCTCCTTTCGGAGGTAAGTTGGATATAGTCAGTGATGTGCGTCTACGCGTAAACAACGATAGTCTACATTCTACACGTAGACTATTTTATACACGTAGATGACGTAATCTATGTAAACAACATGGCGAAAGATGATAACTTAGCAAAGGGCGACGTAGAATAAATAGAAAATGATACTGCGTATCAGTTGCTGATGTGTGAGGAGAACTTTTCATACTCTTTCTTCCAAATTCGAACAGTTTCTCACCAAGGAAAAAACCTAACATAGAAAATATTCTAGTGTTTTATGGGGAAAACACCACTTTTGCCTCAGAACTGCCATCTGTTGTTGTTTTTTGCATACTATTTATCTTCTTCCATAGTTGATGAGAGAAGAGAAGAGAAATTTTGTTGTAAATAGGATAATTTCAGTATGTTAAGAACCAATATAGTTAAAAATGTAACTTTCCTTTCATGAAACCCTTGAAAATTAATTTTAATGCACTTTAGATTGTCTACGTAGTCTATGTAAACTACAACCCAATGTAATCTACGCGTAGATTACGTGTAGACAACGCATGTAGACGTAAACTTATAGTCTACGGCACATCACTGGATATAGTATGTGTTTGTGTATGTAGGGTACACAGAGGCGTCTCCTGAACGCATGCTGCGCATGCGTCAATTGTGGGAAAAAGGACAGCTTGCTCTGCGACGACATTAGTGAGCATTTCTACATTCTAATTTCTTCATATAGGAGAAGTATTTATTTTACACGAGAGCGCTGAACAAACCTTATATTACATTTCTTGGAACTGAAGTGACGAATGCATCAATTGTGGGAAAATAATTATTACTTTCTTTCACTTCAGATCCAAGAAATGTAATATAAGGTTTGTTCAGCGCTCTCGTGTAAAATAAATACTTCTCCTATATGAAGAAATTAGAATGTAGAAATGCTCACTAATGTCGTCGCAGAGCAAGCTGTCCTTTTTCCCACAATTGACGAATGCGTTCAGGAGACGCCTCTGAGGGTACAGTAAAGTAGTAGAAGTTACTGAAACAGATTCAATAATTCAGACTATTAGGAAGAGAATGAAAGAACAAATCAGTCATGGTCATAATTTTATGTATATTGGAGCTTTGGGGGGGGGGGGGTGTCATCGTGGTTTCAAATGTAATTGATATAATTTCTTATTAAGTATTTGATTCATACCAGTTCTGTCGTGAACTAGCGTAAAAAAAATAGATGCGGCAGATTTGTAGCCATTATACCAGGCGCTTTTTGAACTGAAGGAAAATGTCAAAAAACTCTTCGAAGAAGGAAGGATAAAGTTTGCGTCAGTGTGTGTTGCATGCTTTATCTCTTCCCCTGTCTTTTGAGAGACCATTAAGCACAATAAAAGTAAAACAAGATATTCAAGACAAACATAACTACGAAATATAATTGATTTATATTAATAGAAATCAATAACTAAAGAAAAACTTCATAAAATCAAATCATTTCAACTATTTTTTAATTTATTGGTATTTTTAACCAGATGGTATAGAAACAAAATTAGTTTTTCCTACCTCATTGCGGGACGACATGGGTTCGAGTCCACCTGGGTTCAGTCTCTGGGGTTTCAGCCTGTGTATAGGCCCGGTGGCAGCGCACCATCGTGAGGCAATTTAAGAGCTACGACGTAGCGTAACCCAGTCACAGATATATCCTATAAGGGCTGCGGGTTCGACGTGCTGACCCCACGTCACCCCATTACTGGTTGAAGATCTCCACACTTCTAGGTAGGATTGTGGGAGGGTGACTGGCAGTCGGGAGATAGGCCAAGGCCCTTCAAGGGCTGTTGAGTCAAGGGTTATATGTTATTGTACCTTATAAATATCTGATATATATAAAAGTAAGAATTATTCCTTTCATTAAATATACACTAATGTCCAAAATTAAAGCAACAAACGAAAATTCATTCCCTTGTGTCCACTTGACCACATAATACGATCAGGTGATAGTAATATTTATGATGTCATAGACAACTGGTTTAAGACAGAAAATAAACTAACCTTAATGTGCCAGGATTCAGGGGTGCCCATCCCCACCAAGGCCAATGGCACATGCCCCCCAAAATCATGTCATGCGTTTCCCCCAAATCATATCATTCCCTCCCTTAAACCATATCGTAATGCCCATAAAATATTTAATTACGACAGCGTGTCTACCGAAAGTAACTTTTTCTTAGCTTTACTGAACATTGTAATTGATCTGCCCCTCCTCTCTAAACAGGGGTGCCATCACTCAAGACCACCCCTAAAATAGTTCATCATAATCGAGAATATAGCGTGGATCCCAATTGAAACTGTAGGTTCAGTCCCGATTAGCCTTCGAGTGCATAAAGTGGACTTAAAAAAAGCAAATCAATCAATCAATCGAGAATATCGCTTGTCTTGTAATGCAGCTTTAGTATAAAAACTTCATATTCATCTCATTAAAGTGCTAAACACACATCGTAGCAACAATTTATTGCGAGTGAAGTGAGCAAGAAAATTTTACATACATTTCTTTGCAGGCTTTGAAGAATATAAATTTAATGTGGTGTCAATACTTTCTTAAGATCCCGAGATAATTAGTCTTTTCCAGCTTTTCCTTTGGCACATTCGGGGTCGAAAACGTGTGGATGCCTTATCGCTAAATACAGTCTCCAAAATGTAATGTTCGAACTCTCTCTCCACTACAGAAATTCCTTCACAATCTAAGATTTAACACTTTATCAAGAGCTTTCTATTTCCCCGTTTAAATTTCATACTCAATCCTACCACCAAAATTTCCATGCCAATGTTAGACTTACTGTTGATATTGAAGAGTAGATATTTGCCTCCTCCAAAAAATTAATTCTCAGTTTCCACACCAGAATTTCCGCAACAGTCTACGACAATAGTAATACACAAGAGTTGGATACCCCCTTCAATTTAATGCTCAATCTCCCTCTAACTAAAGTACTCGTCATAATCTAAGACATAGAGTTGGATACTTCCCCCCCCCCCCCCCAAGGTTTAATTCAGAATCCCCCTCAGAACCCACGTGTTAATTAAGGCGTAATATATACGAGTTCAATATCCCCCCCTTTCGATAATGCCCTAAACATTTTCATTTCTTCATCTAATGGATTAGATATGGTGCATTTAAGGTGTAAAATTTTTACATATATTTTGGAAAAAACATATAAAAGTTGAATTTTATATTATTTTAAGGAAAAAATTCCCCCCCCCCCCAAATCTCGATGGCGCATCCTGCGCCATAAAAACCCCCTGTGGACACCCCTGCCAGGATTTATCAACTTAAAAATCACGATAGCAACAGGTTAAACTTGGCAAATTTATCAACAAAAAAAATCACACGAGGAAAGGATTTCTGTTTGTTGCTTTAATTTTGGACACTAGTATATATTTAAATATTTTGTGATTGTCTTGTATTTATTAACGTGATAAATCTAGCTGTCTCTTCTGTTTGTATGTGCAAATTAAGATATTCCTTCCCCCACCAGTCTCCAATGATTTCGCACCTCTGTTGTTCCTAGAATGTTCATGTTTCAGGAGAAATTGCCACCCACTCCTTCACATATTATTAGTAGACAATTGGCAGATAGAAATAGCTCCAAAAATCAGACGCCAGTAGATTTGGCATGAAGTATAGCATTAAGTCCATTGGTAATGTTATTAATTCCACCTGACCATTGGTGCTTTTCACTGAAGCTTTTGCGTGCTTTGCCTTCAGCTGCAGGAGACTCAGACCCACCTGCGCAGCCGTGACCAGAAGGTGATGGAGATGCAGTTGGAGACCGACCAGCTGAGGGAGCAGGTGGCCAGGCAGAACGCCATCATCGCCTCGCTCAAGAAGAGGATACATGTGAGTACTACGCTCTGAACATATTAAAGGGTTTTAATTACAAATAAAAACAAAACTCTTTCATGCGAGGAAGTCAATTTAATACATGTTGTACATCTCAAAACATTTTAGAAAACTAACATGAGTATCAGCTTCATGCAATATCTTGACAAGGACAGTTAATTTTTTGAATAGCACATCTGTGAGGCACGGCAACTGAATGACTGTTATTAAATCACCACTGAACAAGTGAAGTTGCTCGAGGTTAAGGCATTCACCATAATCTGCATGTTCCCAGATGGAATACCATTTTACTGTGGGCAAGGAACTTGAAGGAGACGGCATCAGAAATGAATAGAACACTTGGTGCACATTCTAAAGTTCGAAATTTCGAGAAAATCGAACGAGTTCGGGTCTCTGTTTTGAGGAGTCATTTAAGAAATGGACCGTACTTGTCAAGAAACTGCCTCTCATGTTATTTCCCAAAAATGCTTTGAGATGTAGTACCGGAACATCAGTATACACAACGTGATGCCCTGCACCTCCACCACGTAACATACCCTTCGGTATGTGGGATCGAACTGGGTTAGTGTAGCTCATTCATCATTCATCCTTGGTTTTTTTTATTATTATTTGCTTTAGTTTACTTCGCTTTTTGTGCCACTTTTGGCTAATTTGTGAACATGGAGATGAGTGATGACATGATGAAATTGATGAATGGACACTCGCAAACATCCACACCCAGACTGGGTTTCGAACCTGGGACCCCTAGTCTCATAGTGCGATGTGCTAACCACTCTGCCATGGGGACAGTCATTCATCCTTGATGATGGACCAACTCGCTATTCATGGTGAGCTTGATGGTAAGGTGTGAAAGGTACTAAATACACATATGAATGGCAAAACACAACAGAGGTATACCTGTCTCTGTATAGTAGCTGAAGTTCTGCAAAGAATGGTTATGGTCGTGACTATACAACAGAGTATGACTCGCGACTCGCTTCAACACGTTCTTCTTTGAATCCTACTTCTCCGTTTCTCCATCGTAACTGACTGACCAATGACCTCCCAGACATTTATTCCGATCGAATTTACTGACAATGCCGAATCAGTTTTCTGTAGTCTCTTCCTTCATTGCTATCGTTTACACCTGTTTGCAACGATGGTGATCAAGGAAGCTCGGCAATGTCTGACAAGGCATTCCTCAGATATTTCTAGATATTTCCTGGCGGGAAAAGCGATGGCTAAATGTCTGGAATTTGGAGTTCTTTGTACTTATACATTTCCAATGATTTTATAGATTGTTACGGTACAAGGTATATTAAATTGACTTTGTTGCAGGAAAGAGCTTTGTTTTTATTTGTAATTAAAAACCGCCAGTTTAGTTGCAGGACCTTCTACTACCCCTCGCAAACACCTGAACATTAGAAAGATTCGATCTTTCCCTTTGTGTCCGTGCTTTGCAAATTATAGTCACTGTCTTTCATTAGTACACTATTATATTTAGTCTAGTATTGGTATTGATGGAACGTGGTTATTTCAGGAGCCTTATGTCGCAGAAGAATTAAAAAGAATAATTTCATTGCATCTTAAAGTTTTCCCTATACACCTCGCCACCAAGAAATTAGTAAGATTTTCAATATATTTTTGGTACATCCATATTTTCAAATTTGGGAAATGGTTCACTGTCTTGCGGAGTTGGGGTCTATCTGGTTTAGTTAAATGTCTTAATAAGAAAACCTCATGGGTTTGAACTCAAAGCTTTGAATAAAACCTATATCATTAGGTTCAGGTTCAAAACTATGCAAATGACATGTATATTTCCAGTATGAAAGAAACTATTAGAGAAATAATTTTTAAATCTGAACTTTGCCTTAAGGGATGATAAGAATTAGCACATTCAACTGTGACAAAATATCTGAGTGATTTGTATAAGACTTGAAAGGTTATAGGTTATGTCCCTGCTGGGGTTAGGACTTTTTCTCATACTTTTAGCATTCTTGTTATGTTAGAAACAGATTACGTTAATATAAATGTCAATTTTCAGGAATGAAATCACTTATAATAATTTGCCAAGATGTGCATCTCTTTCAATAACATGCAATGTTAATTGGACATATCCATTGTTTAGTTCTCTTATCTATACTTATTCTAACACTATGTTTCGAGACAGCATCTCTTCTCTTGTCTTCAGGTGAAATTTATTTTGCCAGTTGTGGGAATCGAACCTATGACAGATCTGTGATCACAAAATTGAATAAGCTAAATTTTTATGTAACTCCTCTTTATGTAGGTCGCCTGGTTAATTTTTAATTAGAGTCCAATCTCGAATATCCATAACTTTTAATCCGACAGTAGAGGCCAAAAAACGACTGCTAAATAAAGATGATATATACTGTATCTATCTACGTACATCTACTTATGTATGTAACGTGTTGACCATGCAAAGTTGGTTAACTTACTCAAAAATGTAACACATTACACTTACTTTGCTTGCAAAAGTAACTCATTACCTTTACTGTTACTGTAACAACATTTTAACTGTTTATTACACAAGTATCACATCTGTTCTCTACAGTCCACATTTCCCAGTGCAACCCAAGTAACCACATTGGACCAACGTTTTGAAAATGGTTTGCCAAACGTAAGAATATACCGTTGGGCAATGGTAATTTTGGCTATGGTTCCAACGTTGGCCTAACATGTGGTTTTTACGTTGGGCCAACATGTGTGTCTTTTTACGTTGGGCCAATGTACTGGAGGAATCTTATGTAGAGAAAGGTTTTTGCTCTGATATATATAATTTATTCTGAGGCCAAACCTCTAGTGCAAATTATTTGTGTAAAATAAAAAAAATACAAAGCACTTTCTCATTCATATGGTATCATTGTTTTCAAGTTACCTTCAAGTTGTAGTACAAAACACTTTCTACAATTTACTTAGTTTTCCATCTTTCATGAAAGAAATATTATATTTCAGCACAAAACATTGTTTATTTTACATGCATGGATCTTGAACCACTTTCACAAGAATACCGGTAAAAATGTTCATGTTCTGCTGCATCTAAATAGACAAACGATAAGCAATTTCCATCACAGAAATATCTTTCATCCAAGGGGGCTGACAAAGGACTGAGTGACTACAAGTTAAAAATAGCTTCTACTTTCATTAACAAAATATTATATTTGCAGTATGTGCTGTGACCATGGACGTCCACAGGATTTTTTCCAGGGAGGGGCAAGGAAGGTATTTGTTTCCAGGGGGGGGGGGGCAAACGAAGGCAAATTTTCCCCAAAAATAGTGTTGTTCCCTAAAAAACATTGCTTAAATTTGAATGTATGGTGTTCATGCAATAATTAACACATATTATTGTGGCTAAAAAGAAATTATATGTGTGAAATACATATCTTTTGGTTGACTTTCATTTTCCCTTCCGGACGCCCATGGCTGTGACTGAAATATTCGAAAGAAAACACTGTTACTTGTCATTTATTTTACACACTAGCATTTACAGCATACTCTTGAAAGTTGTCTTAACAGAAAGAAAGTAGTTTTTAAAACTGATTTTGACTCACTTTTCCATGGTTAGGGAAGCGTCGGCAAGAACCGTTGGGCCAACATAATACCATCTTGAATTTACCAACCAATGTAAACCAAACCTTTCCCACATAAAAACTGCAGTTGGCCCAGCGGTTGTGGTTACTTGGAAACTTTATAGCCACAAGTTTAAAACAACCCAGCAATGCATGCTTTGTCCTGGCAAATAAATCCCTCATTTCTGAATTTATGAAGGTTAACATAAGTAACCAAGTACCGTTACAATTACTCATAATTTTGGTAATGCGTTAACTTGTGTTATGTTGCTCCCGACTCTGTGACCATGATAATAGCTGTTGATTCGTTGTTCCTTGTAGGACCTAGAGGAGAAGGAGCGAATGCTGGCAATGTCCCAGGGAAGGACAGAAATGGCGATGCAGACGCTGCAGAGGGAGAACAAATTCCAAGAGGACTCCATCAAGGAAAGGGAGAAGAGGATTCGGTAAGAGCCTTGAAACATGCAGTTCTTTGATTGATTTTATGTTTGGGTGCATATGCACATATGGCCATTTTGCGTGGCTGGAAAGTAACTCCCTATTCAAAAATACTTATAATTAGGGAAAGGATTTATATGTAAATACATATTTAAGTATGGAGCTGAAATCAGTTATAAAAGGTGGCGCAAGAGTCATCCTATTTGAACTGACCTTTATTTTGACATCTTGTTGTTTATATCAGTAGTGTTTTGTTAGTTAAATAGAAGATACTCACGAAATTTATTGTGTGCGAAAATGAATAACTTTACCCCACAAGAACGTGGAAAAATCATGACAATATTTTTAAGAAATAATCTATCTGTAATCTTGACACAACGAGAATTTAGACAACATTTTCCCAATCGTCCAGCACGTACACCGCAAACCATTCGATGTCTTGCTTCCTTTGGGGATATTTGAAGTCATTGGTTTATGTGAATAAGCCAGAGACGTTACAGCAACTAAAGGACAATATTCAGCATGAAATTGAAAACATTTCTCCGCAGATTTCCAACACCATGGAAAATGCAATAAAAAAGGTGCAAATTTGCATAAATTCGAATGGTGGTCATTTATTGGATGTTATCTTTAAAAATTGAGGACATTAAACTTACAAGTATCAATAAAAGTTTAACACAAAAAAACCTACTTTGTTTAATTTAAAACACAAGCTATAGGCTAAGAAAATTAGGTGATGACTTTTGCGCCACCTTGTATTTTGTATTATCTTTGCGCATCATGGCATGTAGACTCGAAAAATTCAGTTTTTATTTTATATATTTTTACATATATTAGGTTTTGGCTCACATTTTACATATATTAGTTATTTTTCCATATTATTTCCATATTTCAGAACATTTCTCAACGTGCACCATATTTGCACAATAACTACATGTCTCCGTATGACCGAAAGATTTCTTGAGATACACTCACATTACTACTTGCGATATTGAACACAGTTTTAGTTAATATAAACCTATCTAAAAAGACAACAGAAGGAACACTTTCGAACACTTACAACCAAATTTTGTTATTCATTGTTTTGGAAACAGAAAACGAAAACACATTTTGTGTTACTTTCCATTTAATAACACTGTAGGCATACTGTATTTTATGTAGCTCGTGTAGTGTCTTGTATTATTAACAAGGTAAATTTTTACAATTTTAAGTCCATATTTTGGTGAAAATAACTAAACGTATATTTAATTACAAGTGATGAAGGAGACAGTAAACCCTTCCCACAGGAAAAGAAATATGTTGATATTTTGTGACCTAGGTCACATTGTCATCTGAGAACAAAGAGGTGCACAGATTCACGAAGTATAGGAGCACAGAATACTAACTGAAGGGTTGGTACAATGTTGCCAGAGAAAGTTAGAAGATAGGAGACAAATGTAAGGTACTTTCACCAGTGTTTACTGCATAGGGTGGGTGGTTTCGGGGAAGAGGGGAAAGGGTTATTGGTTGGGTAGTCCGGACTCATACACTAATCTCATAATCATTGAGTTGTGTTTATTAGGCTCTAAGAAAGAAAACAAAGTATATGTACTGATGGGCTGGAACTCTTACGAATGGAAATGTAACATGTAAACCGTAAACACACTTAAATTTATAATGATATAAAATTCAATATGTGAAAAAATAGCAAAATATATGTATGGAATAATATACAAAATACTAATCATGTTAAATTGAAAATAGTGGCATTATCATTAAGCTGTAAATAAAAATGGAAGCTGTCATTTAAGAAATCGCTAAAATTCAGCTACAAAGACTAAAAAATAGTATGTGCTGTAGAGAATGTTTTTTCACTGGAAGAGAAGTTAGTGAAATTATTATACACACTCGACAAATATTTCCATAGTAGGTTCATGTATACAGTATCAGGAACAGAAAAATGTATATTTACATATATATATATATTATTATCTTTAATCTAACTGTTTAATTTGCAGGATCATTTACCAGAGAAAGCCTTTCTACAATAATGACATATCTATTTGCAAAGTGCCAAAAAAATACAAGCAATTTTAAGCGTGCTTTTTTTAGAAATAATTTAAATTAAAAGAGCACCAGAAATGATTTTTTAAAAATAAAAATCATAATTTTTATCCACCCTGGTTACACATACTTATTAGAAAATCCATTATCTAATAAGTAGTGTAACTACTTACCTAATTCAGACGTACCCTTTACCTAATTCAGACGTACCAGCTGCCACTGAGTTGTTGACCTCTGTGTCAGAGCAGTTAGCACAGAACACTATAACGCGATGGGTCCTGGGTCTAAATCCCAGCCTGTCCATGGGCATTCTATGAGAGTGTCCAGGGTGCAAAATCATTAAGACTGGTGGGGAGACAAATTTCTTAATCTACAAACCCCCTCCCCACAAACATACATATAAATTCTAGATTATATTTATTTATAATGTTATTAAAAGTAAAAATAAATTACTAAATTAAAAATACATTATTATTATTAATTACCCAAAAAAAGAATTGTTACTTTTAAATATATCAGATATTATAAAGTAGCAAAGTACGTCCTTTAGTAACTGGTTAAAGATATTAATAAATTATGAAATAGTTGAATGTTTTATTATGTGCAAGATTTTATTTAGTTTTTGCTTTGTTAATAAAAATCAATTAGATTAAATAGTAATTATTGTTTTGCATTCTTGTTTTACTTTTATTGTGCGTATTGATGTAGATTTGTTAATGATCTCTTGAGAGAGAAAAAGCATTGAACACTCACAACTACAAAAATTTGTGTATGTATTCGATATTATTCTTAGTATAGTATATTTGAAATTAAAAGTAATTGTTTATCTTTTCTGTTTGTTGTAACAAAACTCTCCCCCTGCAAAGTTTTGGTGGAGGGGATTTTTGAGGCCAAGATTGTTGGGGGAATCCCCCATCCCCCCAGGATTTCGCACCATGTTAGTGTCCATTAATTAGTTTCATCATGTCGTCACTCTTCCTCATCTTCACAATTAGCAAAAAGTGGCAGAAATGCAAGGTAAAAATAACCACATCAATTAAACAAAAAATCCACCTGCATGTGGATGAATTTTCTATAGCTTTAGTAATAGCACTTGATGTTGGCTAAAAATAGCATGTGCGTTATCTTCCAGGGTTCTGGAGCTGGAGAGGAACTCGGAGGAGGAGATGAAAGAGGCTGCCCGGAAGGCAATGTACGACTTCCTCCGGAGGATGTCCACCGTGCTGGACGTGGACGCTGGGGATGCCGCCACCTCATCCGAGCTGCTCGTGCAGAAGGCCTCAGAGCTGCTGCAGGTGATTTCTAGCTCATGCTGCTTTTTTATCTATCCATCTGGAGCCTAGTTCTTTTAATCCTATGTGCATAAACCATTGGGTGGTTGCCATATTCTTGTTCAAAAGTTTAGCCTAACAACAAAACATACGAGGTTTGTCTGAAAAGTAACGGGACTGGGTCTGTTGTGTGGGCTATAGGCGAAATAGGGATAAGCGTATTATGTAATCAAGGAATATGATGTCTTGGTAGTATATGACTGTAATCTCAGCTTTCTGCAACCATTAGATTTTCTTTAACATGCTTTTCTTTACACCTTTGTCCTTGCACGTCGTTCAGCTGTGAGAACTGAGGAACTAACCATGAACATGGAGCAATGAATCAACCTGAAATTTCTGGTCCGGTTGGGGAAAAGTCCAGCAGAAGCACTTCAAATGCTTCAGCAAGTGTATGGAGATAACGCCAAGTCACGCACACGTGTGTTTCAGTGGCAAAAGTGGTTCAAAGAGGGGTGCGAGGAAGTGGTGATGAGACATGGATTTTTTAATATGACCCAGAATCCAAACACCAGAGTTGCCAGTGGAAGTCATGCTGATCACGTTTTTCGATGTGAGAGGCATCATCCATATGAGTGCCAGATGATCAATCAGCAAGTCTACAAAGATATTCTGCAATGTTTGCTACGCTCAGTGTGAGAGAAGAGACGGGAGTTGTGGAAGGACAGATCTTAGCTGCTGCATCAGGACAATGCACCAAGTCACAACGCCCTCTGCATCCGGCAGTTCCTGGCCACGAGGAACATCGCTGTCCTGGGACAACCTTCTTATTCCCCTGATCTTGCCCCCCTGTGACTTTTTTATTCCCCAAGCTGAAGGGGATTATCAAAGGGATCGGTTTTGAAGGCGTGGAGACTGTCGAGGGGGCCGTAACGATGGAGCTGCAGGACATCCCAGAAGAATCCTGCCAGCAGTGCATAGAGGTGTGGCAGAGAAGGATGTAAAATTGTGTTAGAATGGAGAGGGATTACTTTGAATGGGACACCATGTAGTTTGCCGTTTGACATACAAATAAATTGTCAGTGACACCAGTCCCGTTACTTTTCAGACAAACCTCGTATTAATGTGCAGTAGGCATTCACTCACATGTTTCGAGTGTGGATTCCTGTAGCTATCCTCCCATCACTCATAACATTCAAAGAATTTTAATGCAATACTTTTGTTATTGTCATCATGACAGTTAAGCTATATGACTTTAATGCAATCAGTATGTATTTTGATAAATAACACTTCATACAGGAAAATTGCGATAAGAAAACATAAAGTTCTTGCTCAGGGAGGGACAGGGTGCAAGTTTATGTTATCCTCCTGCTAGCAAAACATTTGCAAAGCATCCCCCAGATGTCTTATTTTCACCATGCTAAACCATAGTAGCTTCCACCTTTCCCTGCTTGTCCAAAGCCCAGGCGCATCGCCTGATAATGTTCACATGAGCACATGAACACTCATGTATATGTCTTAATTTACGTACATATTAGATGCACACACACATACGTATATTTATTCGAAAAAATACTTTGATGTACGAGTATATATACTGTATATTTACTGTGACACGATTTCTTTCACGTCTGATAACTTTTCTAGTAGATGGTAACACTGACTCCCATGGTGTTCCACGGAGGGTGTTGAACACAATTGCTGTGCGTGTTGCATAGAGCTGACAGCTAAGGGGCTGTTGGCCACTATACCCCGAAGATGTTCACTTCGCTGTGCGAACACAGTATGCAAGCGGCAATACTTCTTACATTCGGCACCAGAGTGCAGCATATACAAGGCATGTCTTGGGGGACTCGAAAAGGTCTGTGCTACATAGTTGCAAACTTTAGCGAGAAATCGCTTAACCTGTCGGATTTTAAGGGGGAGAGGGACAATTTCCCCTGGGTCATTGTATTACTTTAATATAGCGTGATTTTGGGGAAAATTGTTGAAAATAAATTGAACTGTTATTCTCAATGTTTCAACTGAAGTTGAAGTTACAAGGGAGTGGAGTAAATCTGCATTCAGTACAAAAACATTATTGTGAACACTGGTATGCGAACCACATGCGACGCCACTGCCAAAGCCTTGATCAAACATCCTCAAAGTTAATATTTTCCACTTAGGCGCTGAGTGTTACTGCATTCATGTTGATAATACAGACATAAAAATGTGCTTATTGTGGTCAATATGTAGATAAAATTTTAAGTGTCAATTCTCCAAATGCCATCCCCTGACTTATGGATTGGGGGTGATGCTCTATTGAGCCTTGAAGATAGAAGGAGGGTGATGCTTGTGAGACATCTGGTGGGGGTAGGGGGAGGATGCTTTGCATCATCATATTTCTTGATAAATATCTTCATTTGTAAGATTGAAACATCTGATTTTATTTAATCATTGCCTGCTCGTGCTATGTTTTCATTTTATGTTTTATTTTAATAAGAAAACTTGTGTACTGCCTGCTACAATGCTCTTTTCTACTAATAGGAAGCAGGAAGATTGAGAAACCGGAGTTCAAATCTGGCGGACTTGCTGGCCACCTCTGAAACTGAACTGCGTAATGCGAGAGATTTGTTGGAGAGAGCGGTGACTGACAGGGAAAGCTTACAAAGGCAGGCTGCTTCACACATTCTCGACCTAGACCGACTGAGGCAGGTGAGGATTTTAGCAGTGTTGCACCATTTCCTATCATTAATTAAAAGTGCATGAACTTTTTGAACCTCTGAACTAACTACTGTTGACTTAAAGTTCAAAAATGTCTTCTATATACTGGTAGTACTTGAGGTACCTTTAATTTTAAAACTTTAAAAAAAAATCCTGAATTCAAATCTACTGTTACTGTTGAGTACAAAATAAAAAATATTTCATGAAAATGAATTGATGTCAAAATTAATTACTTTCACAGGTATATTTTTTTATTACTTATTGTTACAAAAAAATTAAGATGAAAAGTGCAAATGTTTTGCATGATTTCACACATGAAAGTTAGAGAGAGAAAATCAGAATTCCAATTATATCTAAGACTAGCTGATTGCCCAGCATTGCCCAGGTATTTATTTATCCCAATCTTCTATTAAGACAGGAAAATAATGAATTTTAACTATAGTATAAAATGAACTTGGAGTTGAACGGCATTGGGAGTGTCACTATTCATCTTAGTGACCCCAAAAACTATGGATTCCACACTAATATTGGTCGTTTTCGATTATTTTTACATGTCATCCCTTTCCCACCCCCACCCCTAGGGGTGCCAGGGGTGTCTTACCCCCTCAGTATTTCTTTCCAGATTGTAAGTCATATGTGTACCAAGTTTGCTTGAAATTGCCCCAGGATAGGAATATCGCACCTTCTGTTTAGGCAACCAACTTCGCCGTGCTGTGTAGCAGGAAGCATAATTTGCAGGATATGACACGAAAATGCCTCACATGAGAATGCTATTTTATGTCCCCTTCCCCACCCTTAGGGGTGCCAGGGGTGTCTTAACCCCACAGTATTTCTTTCGAGATTGCAAGTGATATGTGTACCAAGTTTGGTTGAAATTGCTCCAGGCGTTCGAGAGTTATGCCGGAACAAACACATATATATACACACTCATACATACATTTTTATATATATGTAGATAGCATCATATTTCTTAGTGTTTTCTCTTCAGTAGAGTACAAACATGGTCAACTTTTGCTTGTATTTATCTCATTTACTTTTTGCAACTTTTAGCTAATCATGACAGTGAGGATTGGATGAAATAGATGAAGGAACAATCACAAAGAGCACCCGTGTCTAGGCTGGGGTTTTAACCCAGGAACTTTGGTGACGAGATTGAAAGTCAACCACTTAACTTTTTGCTCTGATATACAGAATAGTATTAAAAATAATGCAATGGTAACACACGTGGATAATAGTTTTGCAATGCTGGTGAAAGTCATGTAGACCTGGATTTATTTCTGAAACACAATCAATATTGGTTGATGACTTACTTGCATTAGTTTATTTGCCATGTCACATACACAAACTGCATTGTTGTTGTTTGAGGTAGAGGATCATAGATGGCAGCAAAAAAAATGACGCTTATATTTGATGATGCATAAAGCAGTTTAGGAAGTGGACCAGAGATGGCAGCACTCAAGAAAATGTCTACCATTGTAAAAAGAGAAAAAGGAAAGTGCTGATGTGGTGAAATAATGATTGTAGATATTAATACTAAATATACTGGAAGAAATAAATGACGTTCGCACAGTAACAGGATATAAATAAGATGCAAAGGGTAATTAATATTCATTAATAGCATAAGTGATCATTATATAAAAGTAAAGAAGTCGAATTGTAATTACGATTCTGGGTATATTACGGTTTCCATGAACTGAGAGTTTTGTGCGGCTTTTGGGTTGTTTTCCCAGGTGTAGAACCATTTCACAGCAGGCACCCAAGCACTTTTGGTAGGCGCATCTATTGTTATTCCAAGTTAAGGTTAGCGCTGACTAGGCAGCGATCTTTAACTAAGCACTTTCTCTTTGTTTGTCTGGGAGATAGATTTTCTTAATATTTCCATCAATTTGGATAAGATCGACAAAGAAAAGAAAGAAGAAAAAATACACAATATGTAATAATTACAAGAAGAAGAAGCATTAGTAATTACAAGCAGAAGAAGCCTTAGTAATTACAAGAAGAAAAAGCCTTAGTAATTACAAGAAGAAGAAGCCTTAGCAATTATAAGAAGAAGAAGACTTATTAATTATAAGAAGAAGAAGCCTTAGCGATTATAAGAAGAAGCCCAAAGAGGAAGATTGGCTACAATTAATAAGAAATAAAAATAGAAGAAAAATATTGTATGAAAAGATTTCCAAAGTTATCTAATATTTGTACATGATTATTCAAGAATATATTAAGAATTGTACCCTCCGTAGTGGGATAAATCTATTGTTTCTTTCCATATATTCGTAGTGTTAGTCACCCTGATCTGTGCCCCGATGTATCTCATTGTTTCTACCCTGTGCTAAGCTGGCAGATGCTCACGTGAGAGGACGTGGCAGCCATCATATGTTGAAATTCATTATATTTTCATTCCTCATCTCTCCGTTTTAGCTAGTTTTTTGGAATGGATTATTAACAGGTAATGCAAAACTTTTTTTCTTGGTGTGTATGTGTAGTAATTACAATGACCGATTTCGTTACACACCTTTATTCAATGCTTTATTCATACTAGATTCTGTGGGATCTCAATTTCAAAGATTCAGTCTTTGAGCTTCAATCAGAGCTAGGACATCATCATTCATCCTTGTCATTGTCAATCAGAAAAACAAAAAATTGGAAGATGTAAACTAACTAAAAATACAATACAGTACTTTGTAATGGCCAAGTATGATAAACAAGGGATCAAGAAAATTGACTTGGATGTGATTTCTTGCATTAGGGTTAGTTCAATAATTCCTACAACCGGAGCAATGAAAAGACTGCTTCTGATTGGCTGTACTTGTTGCAGGAAAGAGATTCGCTGGAAACCCAGCAGCGTGTGTGTGAGCGGGAACTGACAGACTTGAGAGAGAAATTGTCCAGCACCACGAGAACCCTTGGGACCGCCAGCAACGACATAGCGAACAAAGAACAGACAATCAGGCAACTCAGAAGTATGAAATCTCTCTGTCTTTATTTTGCATTAGTTTTAGGTTAAAGTCTTGCAGTACCGACCACCTTAAGTATTTTGAATATAACTTTTGTTAAAGTGAAAGAACTGTGAATTTCAAAGCAATTTTCTATTCTTCCAGAATTCCTTTGCTATAGAAAAGATATTATATGTTTTATATTTACTTATAAATAGCTACATATTGAGAAAAATAAAAATGTATTATTTTCGACAGACTGAAAAATGTCGTCCAGTACCGACCACCAAATATGGACGACAGTGAAATACAAAACAATTATTAAAATCAACAAAACAAGAAACCTTTTACGTTATTAATGTCTGCCCATTTCTAATAACTATATTTTGTAATACTGTGATATGCAATAATTAAATTGATGAGGTAGCTTTAGAAGCTCTGCCAAATCATATGCGACTTTTAGGAATTCCTTCATCTACAGCTGCCTTCATAACAACTTCTGCCCAATTTCCTATTTTCCTCTCCTTCGGTGTTGCTATTTTCCTCTGTAATGATAGAAAAAGGATCTGACCACTATCTTCAAATTAGACCACATTTAACATTTACAGTTAATATTGGTCGGTACTGGACGACACACTTGTTGTTACCTTGCAGGTGATGGCACACCATGTAGTGAATATATTACACAACTTTTACCATAAACATTAACCTAACACATGTACCTTTCACAGGCATTGCAAAACACATGATGAACTTACCTTAGAAAGAACCAATGGTGTCCTGAAGATAACTGTCATCACTAAAAATATCGTGAAACTTATTCAACGCTTCGCAGTTCCCTCACTACTGAACAAAAGACATCGCGTCCGAACTATGTGAAGTGTGACTACAGGATCCGTCCACGTGTCTCTGTAGTATCCTAAAATCTATCAGCGGAAGTGAGAACTGTAAGCCGGTCGGTACTGTAAGATGGTCGGTACTGTAAGACTTTCCCCTATTTCTAGTTTTATTTGTTTGATAAATTTGCTAATTTTTCTTCCATTTACACATGCAAGTCTTTGTGAAGCTGCATACATTATGCCACATTGCCTACCCAATGAAGTCTTCTTGATTTAATTATTCTAATTAAATCTGGGTGTGCATAGAGATTATGCAGTTCACTATTATGTAACCTTCTTTACTCTTGTGTCGTTTCATGCAGGGTGTCTACCGGTCTCAAAATATGAGTGCAGATGCCAGAGCTTAGTTAGTCTGCAACATGCAGTCCACTCCATGGAAGGGTGTGTTTTCTCAAAGGGTCACCCCCATAACAATGAAACAAGTCCCACTGCATATGTACGAGGTCTGGCTAGATAGAACCCTGGGTCGCTGTCACTCGTAGTTAGTCTGTGAGCAGTGCTTGAAGCAGTGCATGTAGCCGATGTTACCGCAGGTAACAGCAAAATGTAAAGAATTAAAAAGTTGTTTCAATAAAATGACAACATTGTTAAATACGTTAAAGAACACCGTTGTCGTAGAGTAGATATTGCCTAGGACATTTTTTCTGCAGCCGACAGAAGCGAAGAGGGAGGCCGTTCCGCTATCCTGAAGAGGCAACAAGGGAGAAGAGGGCGCCAATGCAAGGAAAGAGCGGGGAAGGAATTTGGTGTATTATTCATATGCCTGTTAAGGGGCCCTGTTGCCGTTCAGACCCACCGGAGCAGCCAGTGTTGTCACATCAGATTGACAGAAAAGAGCTAAATCCCACCTAAAATAGGAATACAATTTCTGTGAAGCAACCAGAGTAGACTGCAAAGCCAAGGCTGGATTGAACTACAACTGAGACCAGTTAGGTAATAGACAAAAATATAGTTCCTTGGTGTGATTCGTGATTTGGACAAGCCTTGCTCCAAAATACTAAGTTGGCAACAGTAGTACGTACAGCTGGGTTTCCCTTCCACGAAGGAGCGGAGTTCTGTCGTCTGCTCAGTGCTCACTACACAAACGTCAAACTGACCCGAGAAAAGTGTGGTTGTTCTTCTTCCCCTTCGCAGCTCATTTCAAAGAAACGGAGACAGATGAAGAATTGACAAGGGTCTACCACTATTTTCGTGGTAACTGTCTCATGAGTGGTAGTTGATTCTAGGAGTGTTTGTGGCTAAATCACTGTGCTGATTGCAAAACAAGAACAAAATGAACAAATATCTAGCTCGAAGACATGTTTTCTTTACCGAAGGGGGTTTGTAATAGTGTCTAGCATGCATAATTGTCGTACTGATAGCCGGTAACACTTTTTAAAAAGTCACATCACGATACTGGCTTGAGGGTTGAGGTCTTCAATCATATTGCCGTAAAATGGCAAATATTAAACTCGAGTTGTGCTTTAGCCTTAAATTCCTGGTGAAATTGAAGAAATCGCAGACTGAAACTGTTGCAGGAGGCTTATGGTGATAATGTAATGTCTTGTGCACATATGTTTGAGTGGCAAATGCTTCGCTGTGGAATGCAAGGACGTTGAAGGTGATAAAAGACCGGGTCATGGCAACAGAAGAAAATGTGGCAAGAATTATTGTCATTGTTCGGGAAGATTGCCGGGTCTGCATTTGAATGATAGCAAACATAGTGGGCATCGATAAAGAGTCAGTGGACACCCCCTGGTGATTTCTTCAATTTCACCTGGAATTTGAGGCTAATGCGCTGCTCGAGTTTCATATTTGTCCTTTTTACGGCAACACGATTGAAGACCTCACTCAACCTTCAAGCACTGCTCACAGACTTAACTACTAGTGACAGCGACCCAGGATTCTATCATCAGCTCCTTGAAGCTTCAATGTTTATTTCACATGCATGCACTCCCTCCTACTGCATGCATACTTCCGACAGGGTTGCCACTCTGTTATTTTCTAGCCAGACCTCGTAAAATATTATTTTTGATTTTCAGATGAAGCGAGAGGCCACGAAGAAAGGGTCCGGAAAGGAGAGGGAAGATATCGCCACCTGCTGGAATCTCTGTCCGTGTTGCTGAGTTCTCCAGCAAGGTTTGTTGAATGTGAAGATGAAATCATCAAAGGCCGAATAACGGAACTGCAGGATGAGAGCAAAGAAAGAGGGATGGTGAGTAATAATCAGTTGCCTCTGTTGAAGGCTTGCATGCTCTTTTGTGGCTCCTAAAATACTTTTAGGGCCTATCTACATAGTGGTTCAAAATTCGTCTAACCTTGGCTCATTTGCAACATGAAACTGATCAGTTGTTGAAATTTTGGGAGCATTGTTGTTAATTTCTTACTGCTTCTGTAATTTCTAGCGCTGAGCCGATACACTGTGAACCAATACCGATGCCCATACACTCACAGATTCTCACCAATACCAATACATGTATGATTCCAGTTTAAAATAACAAAGGCTTGTTACCGACCGAGTCATACTAACTGATCACATCACATTCCCTTAATGACATTATAACACTTTAAATTGTCTTGTGACATTTGGTATTTTTATTTATTTATTTATTTTTTGTATGTGAACCTTTCTTCTTGGCAAAGAAGAGACATTTAAACCCACGATTGGTAAAGAAAGTCTTCATGAATTAAGTAATGATAATGGTATAAGATTGATTACTTTTGCAACCTCAAAGAATTTAATTGTGAAAAGTACCACTTTTAAACATAAAGACATCCATAAATATACCTGGTCTTCTCCAGATGGTAAAACTCATAATCAGATAGATCATATTCTCATTGATAAGAGAAGGCATACTAGTATAATTGACGTTCGTACACATAGAGGTGCTGACTGTGCCAGTGACCATTATTTAGTAATTGCTAGATTAAGAGAAAGACTCTCAGTGATAAATCATGAGCAACAAAATCTAAAAGTTCTAAAATTTGATACAGGAAAGTTTACTGATGAAAGAATTAAGAAAGATTACCAAATTAAACTATCAAATAGATTTGATATTTTGCAGGATTTAAATGATGATGAAAATATAAATGAAACAGACGTCAATAAGAATTGGGAGCACATACGTAATGCAATAGAATCAGCAGCTAAAGAAAGTATAGGATACCATAAACCGAGAAAAAGTAAGCCATGGTTTGATATTGAATGTCATAATCTAATAGAAATAAGAAATCAGGCTAGACTTAGGTGGTTAAATAACCCTGATGATACAAATCTAAACAATTATAATAGAATAAAGCAAGAAGTTAACCGCATGTTTAGAAGTAAAAAAAGAGATTACTTGAAAAGCAAAATTAACGAAATTGAAACAAACAGAAAAAATAAAAATATCAGAGATTTATATAAAGGTGTAAATGAGTTTAGAAAGGGGTAGCAACCTAAAGTAAACTTGATAAAAGATAAAGACTGTGATTTTCTAGCTGACCCAAGCGATATTCTACATAGATGGAAGAACTACTTTAATGACCTTTTAAATGTCCATGTAGGAGATAAATCAGAAGTAAATGAAGTACACACAGCAGAACCTTTAGTTCCAGAACCTAACTTGACTGAAGTTAAAGATGCTATTAAAATTCTAAAGAATAACAAAGCACCTGGCATTGATTTAATACCAGCTGAGTTAATTAAATATGGTGGAAATTAATTATTATGTCAAATTCATAAATTAATTTGTTTAATATGGAATAAAGAAGAAATCCCTCAACAGTGGAAAGAATCCATAATTGTTCCTGTGTTTAAAAAAGGTAATAAAATGAACTGCAATAATTACCGTGGAATTTCTCTACCCTCAACAACATACAAAATATTGTCTAACATTATTTTAACAAGACTAACCCCATATGCTAATGAAATTATAGGTGATTATCAATGTGGATTTAAACGTAACAGATCAACTACAGATCAAATTTTTCACATCAGACAGACACTTGAAAGAAAGTGGGAATATAATCAAAAT
This sequence comes from Lepisma saccharinum, assembly GCF_977018435.1. Lineage (NCBI taxonomy): Eukaryota > Metazoa > Arthropoda > Insecta > Zygentoma > Lepismatidae > Lepisma > Lepisma saccharinum. The sequence continues at coordinate 5,616,796 of NC_139244.1, read as the reverse complement.
GTCCATCAGCTATTCATTGATTTCAAAAAAGCATATGATTCAGTCAAAAAAGATAAATTATATTTATTTATTTATTTTATTTATTTATTCCTTGTTTTGGATGGCGAAGTTAAGGCACAAGCCTTTTCTTCCACTTAACCATCTCTACATTACATTTTATAAATTGATTTTTATAGCTAACTGTATGTTAAATATATAAAAAACTAAATATTTAAGATACCAAGAAATGAAATCTATAAAAAACTAAGAACATTGAGATACCAAAAAAAGAAAAACACAAGAAAAAATAAAAGAGAAAGACGCAAAAAACATAAAAAATAAAGACTAAAATACATACACACTAAGTAAAAAAAAAATACACGTAAAACATAAACACACATGCAACAAACATAGTCAAATTACAGAAAAAGTCGGTGGGTGTTGGTCCTACCAGTTTACACGAAGGTTTAATTTTATTTCCCCGTTTTCAGTTCTGGTAAGTTGACTCCAGAAGATGATTTGTTAATTTTGATTTGAATTGGAGCAGAGAAGAAGAGTTTCTTATGTCGTTGGGGAGGTCGTTCCACGCTCTGGTAGCAGTGACCGTTAAGGAATTTCCATAAAACGTTGTCTTGTGGGAGGGAATGGCCAGCAGAGAGTTGTCTCTGGAACGGGTGGCAAAGGTGTGTGCTGAACTTAGGGGTTGAAATCGAGAAAGTAGGTAGGACGGCTCTCGTGAGTTTACTATTTTGTAGAGCGCTGTAAGAGCGTGAAAGCGGCGGCGAGTGGAAAGGTCGAACCAGCCTAGGTCCTTGAAAGCCGGGGTCAGGTGGTCAAAATATTTGATATAAATGTATAAATGTATATTAGTAGAGTTTGGAATACCTAACAAGCTTGTTAGTATGATAAAAGTATGCACCAGTGAAACAGAAAGTAAAATTCGTGTGGGTATTAATATGTCTGACAAATTTACAATTCATGATGGGTTAAAACAAGGAGATGCATTATCTCCATTGCTCTTTAATTTTGCCTTAGAATATGCTGTTAGGAAGGTAAAAGAAACTAAAGAAGGACTAAAATTAAATGGAATGACTCAGTTGTTAGCATATGCAGACGATGTAGACTTACTGGGAGATGATGTGAATACAATTAAGAATAATGCTAAAATATTTTTCAAAACTGATAAAGAGATAGGTTTGGAAGTTAACAAAGAGAAATCTAAATATATATGCTTACAGGCCGAAACCAAGTGTTAGGTAATAATCAAAATCTAATTATTGATAACAACTCGTTTGAACTAGTTTCCTAATTCAAATACTTAGGAGTAATATTAACAAATGAAAATTATATTAAAGAGGAAATAAAAAGTAGGCTTAATTCAGGAAATGCATGTTACTTCTCTCTTCATAAACTTTTGTCTTCTCGTTTAATATCTAAGAAACTAAAAGTTAAAATATACAAAACAGTAATTTTGCCTGTAGTATTATATGGATGTGAAACTTGGTCCCTTACATTGAAAGAGGAACATAAATTGAGAGTATTTGAAAATAAGATCCTTAGGAAAATATTTGGCCCTAAAAGGGATGAGGAGACAGGTGAGTGGAGAAGGTTACATAATTTAGAACTACATAATTTGTATTCATGTCCAGATATTATAAGAATAATTAAATCAAGAAGACTTAGGTGGGCAGGCCATGTGGCACGAACGGGAGAGGAAAGAGGAGTTTACAGGATTCTTGTTGGGAAACCTGATGGTAAGAGACCTGTAGGAAGGCCAAGACGAAGATGGAGGGACAACGTTGAGATGGATTTAAAGGAAATCGATAGGGATGGAAAAGAGTATATAGAACTTGCTCAAGATAGGGAAAGATGGAAGGCCTGTGTTGCTGCAGCCATGAACCTTCGGGTTTAAGAAGGCTACAGAGTTAGTTAGTTTGTTATGTGAACCTCTCTGTAGACCAGAGGCTTGCAGTGTCTGCTACATTAAGGTAAGCTCTGAACCAGTGGCACCTTTTCCCCTACACTATGCTAAACCTTATTACCAAGATCAACTAAAGGTTAAAAGATTAAAAATCAGTAACTTACGTGTGTGAGCACAAGATTGGTCAAACAATGTTTTGAAGGTTATACTACCCCCTTCTTCAGGTTGATGCGATGTTTTCACACACCTGACGTGGTGCCTCATCGAGAAAGTGTTGGTTGAGGATTTAGGTCAAAAGGTATAGGCCCTATGAGCCTTTTTAGTAAGTGTTCTTTCCTATACCTAAATCCTCAACCAACACTTTCTCGATGAGGCACCACGTCAGGTGTCTGAAAACATCGCATCAACCTGAAGAAGGGGGTAGTATAACCTTCAAAACATTGTTTGACCAATCTTGTGCTCACACACGTAACTTACTGATTTTTAATCTTTTAACCTTTAGTTGATATTCGATTGTGAGCAATTCGCACATTATCAGCTTATTACCAAGGGAAAGTAAACTGTCCTTGTCCCCCCCGGCCCCAGCTTTGAAACCGCCACTGCCTGAACTGTAAGTGAACACAAATGACTCTGATATATTTCGTGTTTTGTGATAGCCATGGACGTCCGCAAGATTTTTTCCAGGGGAGTGGGGCAAGCATGGTATTTTTTCCAAGGGGGGCAAAGGAGGCATATTTTACCCCATAATAGTGATACCTCCTGAAAAAACACTGTTTCAGTCTGAAATTATCATGTTTCTTCAACACTCTTATAGTAATTAACCCCTTCTCTGTGAAATTTTCTGACAAAATGGTTTCCTGTTCTGTGTAATTTTTTTTCTGAGTTCGCGTACTAATATTTTTAAGTAGCTACTGCTTCAGCACAATTCATCCGAGTATCATGGTTCATACGTCTTTCTCTTCAGAATAGAACAGGCTTTCAAATGGTACCACGCACATGTGTACATCATGTATGAGGAAAGGGAAATCGGGTAATTTACCTCCGAAAAATCCATTTTGGTAACTTTGGGGCCCTCTGGACCAGCCCTGGATATAGGTACCCGATTATAATCAACCTTGAAAAATACTGTAATCTATACGTAATGTTTTAGAAAATTTTTCCAAATTGTGTCTGACGTTTGAGATTATTTGATGTGGCTATGACATATTTCTGGTAGCCAAGATAAAGAACCTGAAGAAGGGAGCAGTTGTTCCCGAAACGTTATTTGAAATAATAGATACTCGCTACACGCAAATACAAAAGTTTCGTATTTTTGATTAAATTATTGAAAATACGAATTAATCTAAGAACATTAGAAGTGTTGTAGTAGTAGTTCTTCAACTTTCAAGGGTTTATTTCCCATGCATGCACTCCCCACTACTGTAAGTATACTTCAGTCAGGGTTGCCAGTCTCTCTTGTTTTTAGCCAGACCTCATAAATTGAATTTCTGATTACAAGTGAATCTGTTGAATTTTGGTGATTATGCAACATTTCAAGAGCACATGGAGAATGTTTCAGGGTCCCTACACTATGCCACTGGTGGAAACACAATAAACACTTCATATTTATTTTGATCATGAGCATATAAAGTAAAACCAGCGCTTTAAGTAGAAAATGGTAGCTGGGGGGATTGGGGGAGGATGCTTTGTGAAAATTTTGTAGCGAGGGGGGATACCATCTCCCTGCATCCTCACTTACTTCAAGAACCGAGCAAGAACATATAAAATTTTTATCACATGCCAAACCATCTTGCAGAGCAAGTGACTGAATGATAACCTCCCTATGCCCCATCCAAGATTATTCTGTATATGTTGATGTAACACAGATAAGCAGGAGCATGAAATAATTTAATATCTTTCTTCCGTGCTGAAATCAAAATAAGTTAATGGGTTGGGTGGCTGTAAGAAGCATTGCATTTCATTTAACCCCACACAAAAGAACCACAAGTCAAAATGGATTCTGAGACTGTATCAGTGGCGTGGCGTGACTTTTTAAAAAGTGTTACCGGCTATCAGTACGACAATTATGCCTGCTAGACGTTATCACCCCTCGACCCCCCGGTAAAGAAAACATGTCTTCGAGCTAGATATTTGTTCATTTCGTTCTTGTTTTGCAATCAGCACAGTGATTTAGCCACAAACACTCCTAGAATCAACTACCACTCATGAGACAGTTACCACGAAAATCCAATGAATGGTGATAGACCCTTGTCAATTCTTCATCTGTCTCCGTTTCTTTGCAATGAGGTGCGAAGGGGAAGAAGAAGAACCACACTTTTCTCAGGTCAGTTTGACGTTTGTGTGGTGAGCACTGAGCAGACGACAGAACTCCACTCCTTCGTGGAAGGGAAACCCAGCTGTACGTACTACAGTTGCCAACTTAGTATTTTGGAGCAAGGTTTGTCCAAATCACGAATCACACAAAATAACACTATTTTTGTCTATTACCTAACTGGTCTCAGTTGTAGTTCAATCCAGCCTTGGCTCTGCAGTCTACCTCTAGTTCCTTCACAGAAATGGTATTCCTATTTTAGGCAGGATTTAGCTCTTTTCTGCGAATCCGATGCAACAACACTGGCTGCCCCGGTGGGTCTGAACGGCAACAGGGCCCCTTAACAGGCATATGAATAATACACCAAAGTCCTTCCCCACTCTTTCCATGCATTGGCGCCCTCTTCTCCCTTGTTGTCTCTTCAGGATAGCGGAACGGCCTCCCTCTTCGCTTCTGTCGGCTGCAGGAAAAACGTCCTAGGCAATATCTACTCGACGGCAAGAGTGTTCATTAACGTATTTAACAATGTTGTCATTTTATTGAAACGACTTTTTTAATTCTTTACATTTTGCTGTTACTTGCCATAACACCAGCTACATGCACTGGACTGTATGTATATTTTACTGTTCACTGAAATCAGAGATAACTTGCAAGACATGAGTGAACTTTGCACATCAATGGAATCCCCATTGTTCCTGGTTATGAGATAGGAACATTATAAGTATGGTCCAGATTTATAGACACTAAAAATCTATAAAATAGGCAGGTAAATAGGCTACAAAAATGATGAAAATAGGCACTTAAAAAGCTGCTAAAAATAAGAAAAAATACTAAAATAAGCCTTGCGACATGAACTTATTTCGATTTTCTTCTTCCAATTCACAGACATAGTGTATTAGCATTGCAGTGCATTTTCCACTACAAGCACTGCTTAATGTAATTCTCTATATTCAACACAAAGCCACTAACTGAAGTTTTTCACATAATTTAGCATTGTTATATTCAGAACTGAGGTAAAACCCTTATTCACCTTAATATTTCAAATCCCTGACTACTGTCTTTGTAATTTTATATTTCTCTTTCTTTATTTTTATATTTACCTTTCTATGTAATGGTTAAATGTTGTTTTCTAATTTTCATATGATCAAATTTCGATGTAAACATGGTTAAGTGGTAGAAAGGGCTACAAAGCCTTAACTTCGCCATGATAAACAAGACGTAATAAATAAATAAATAAAGACAACGGATCGTCACAGTGTGCATTGTTCGCTATTTATCTTTGTTTCAGTATAATGTGTGAGATAGGATAACATTTTCAAAGGAGTCCGAAATTACGTCAGCAACTGAGATTTTGAACAAGTCCATAAGTATTTGCCATGTGGGAAAGAAATGCTTGTTTGTAAAACAATTTATCAGTTAAACATATCTACTTCATACAAGCTTGACAGAAAATTACTTTTCCGTGTGGGGCCGACCTCCATGGTAGAATGGATAGTACAACAAGGCAACAACACCAGGTGTGTCGGGTTCGAATTACGACCTAGGTGTTCATTGCAAGTGTCTCTTCATGAATTTCATCACACATTATTCATCCTCGTCGTTGCAATAGCCAAACGTGAAGAAAAGTGTCGCTAAATAACAAAAATAAAATTTCCCGCCAGTGGTAAAACAGGCTTCTACGGCAATCCATTTTTTCATTAATAGCTACACTTCTGGCCATCTTTTGTTTTGACATTTTTAAGCACATGAACGTGATTATGTACTTAACTTTCTTTCACACACAACAAAGCAAATGAGTAGTTATTGACTCTAGAAACTTTCAGGTGGGGAAAAAAGGGATGGGTTAGCATTGTTTTGTCCAAGTATGAGTCACCAACAGGTTGTCCAGTTTGCTTACCCTGATTAAAGGAGATTTGGTAACATCTGGTGAATACCAGATTTCAATCAGTTTAACATAAACAAAGGCGTACCTTTTGTAGGGAAAACTAAATGCACATAAAGAAAGCTGAAGTTAGCAAAAATGACCGAATAGGTATTTTTAGGCACGATTATGCCAAATATGCACTGACCCTCAAAATAGGCATTTATAGGTACTATAAAAGTGCTTTTTTGAACTACAAACACCATGAAACGAACTTTAAACATTAAACCTTATGTTCTACTACAAAGCAATTAAAAAGGCAAGCAGGCAAAAGTCTGCACCCTAGTTATAAGTATCAGTCATACCGAAGTAACAAGAATACACAATAATGCTGTAATATGATTTGAACTATAACACATCATTAAAGTACAATTTTTGGTTAAGACCAACTCAACACAGTTTTATGATATTTTTCGATGACTTGTCATCCCTGTCTGGAAATTAATGTAGGAGAAGGACCCAGGGAGGAAGCACTGCGAGCCCAGCCTCATCTTGCATGTTATAGGCATGCCTGCCCCTGAAATTAGACTTCCTGCATTAATTACATGGGATGTTGTAGGATGAGAGAAGTCCTTCGCAAAGGTGCTTCACTGTATGTAAGGATTAAGTACTGGCAGGGGATGGAAATTTGCGGTAATTACCGTAAGATCTAGAATTTCAGTTTTCTATATTAAACATTTTAAAAATAAAACTAAGTAATAAAATTCATAAATAGACAAACATATAGGCCAAACATATCTTATAGGATGCTTTGCCATTGCATTTGCTACCAACAGACCAGGTCAAGATGATGAATGAATGCTGTGAAGAAAAAGGCCCAGTCCAAGTGACATACAAGAATCATGTGTGGTTTGTCGTGTCACTCTGATACAAAAGATTGTATTTATGTCTGAAGGGGCATGTAAATGGCAAACCTTCTGGCAAACCTTCTGGCAAACCTTCTGGCAAACCTTCTGGTAAACCTTCTGGCGAACTTTCTGGCGAACTTTCTGGCGAACCTTCTGGCGAACCTTCTGGCGAACCTCCGGGAAACCTTCTGGCAAACCTTCTGGCAAACCTTCTGGCAAACCTTCTGGTAAACCTTCTGGCAAACCTTCTGGCAAACCTTCTGGTAAACCTGGCAAACCTTCTGGCAAACCTTCGGCAAACCTTCTGGTAAACCTTCTGGTAAACTTTCTGGCGAACTTTCTGGCGAACCTTCTGGCGAACCTTCTGGCGAACCTTCTGGCAAACCTCCAGCAAACCTTCTGGCAAACCTTCTGGCAAACCTTCTGGTAAACCTTCTGGCAAACCTTCTGGTAAACTTTCTGGCGAACTTTCTGGCGAACCTTCTGGCGAACCTTCTGGCGAACCTTCTGGCAAACCTCCGGCAAACCTTCTGGCAAACCTTCTGGTAAACCTTCTGGCAAACCTTCTGGCAAACCTTCGGCAAACTTTCTGGCGAACTTTCTGGCGAACCTTCTGGCGAACCTTCTGGCAAACCTCCGGGAAACCTTCTGGCAAACCTTCTGGCAAACCTTCTGGCAAACCTCCGGGAAACCTTCGGCAAACCTTCTGGCAAACCTTCTGGCAAACCTTCTGGCAAACCTCCGGGAAACCTTCGGCAAACCTTCTGGCAAACCTTCTGGCAAACCTTCAACAAAGAACCTCATCTCTAAGGACACTGAACCCAGCAATCCCCACAACTCAGAAATTCGTCCTAGTTATTTCTTCTCCATTTCTCATCGCCTTTCGTCAGCTATCCCAAAGTATATAAATATATTAATAAAACACGTAATAGCATTTAGATGTGAATTTTGTGTAGGAAACTATTATCTTCTTTCTGTCTCTTTTTTACCCCTCCCTCCTTAGCCATGCAAATCATGGTTCATGTTCATAGTACTAAACTCAAATCTTCAATTTAGAATTGAATTTTAAATGGACAGTTGATATACACTAGACTCTTGCTAATCCGGCCATTCCTTGCACATATGGGTGCCGAATTCACGGAAGTGCCGGATTATTGAGAGGGTTGGAAATTACGTACTACTATGTAGTTTAAACACATAGGGACTATACAGGCTGTACTTTACGTGTTTCCTTTTAGAAGCCATAGTATGTACTGAACTTTACGGTAAGAAAGTCACAATTTCAAATACTGTAGGTATGTATATCATTGTTTAACATTTTTAACTAACAACATTGTTGAACACGATAATTCATTGTTGTGCGTGACATTTCTGCTTGAGTGACTACAGGCCGGATGTGGGCCGGACTACTGAGAGGGCGGACTATTGAGGGCCGGATTAGCGAGAGTCTAGTGTATTGTGTATTTTATAATATAATTTTCAACACCCGGTAGGCACATAGTGGTTCGGAACTCACTTTAAACTGTAAGTCCAGTCCCGATTAGCCTTACTGTGCACAAAATGGACTTAAAACTCCAACTTAATCAATCAATTATAATATAATTTAATTATTTAATAATTGATTTGATTATTAATAATAAAATTGTGTGTGTCTCTCTCTCTCTCTCCTCTCTCTCTCTCCTCTCTCTCTTCTCTCTCTCTTCTCTCTCTCTCTCTTCTCTCTCCTCTCTCTCTCTCTCTCTCTCTCTCTCTCTCTCTCTCTCTCTCTCTCCTCCTTCCCCAACCAATCTACAGTGATTTTGCACCGTGATTATAAGTATATGTTTTTTTCCCCCCCTATATTTTTCTACTGTAACTGATTTTCAGAAAGTGTAAAGTGTCAGTTGTAATATGTATTTAATAAGGGTTTGTTGTAAGAGAACCTGCAAGGCTGAAACATGATTGCTCAACCAAAGCAACTCTACTCTATTCTATTCTGGTGCCTGGATCCACAGAGAGGATAATCCTCTGCAGTTGTGTTGTCCTGTGTTTGTTCTTCTGTGTGCTGAGAGCCCCTTTAAAGTCTCGGCTTTTACTAGTTCTCAGAAACCATATAGTTTCGGTTCTTGTTAAGTAACGAAGGAATGAATTAGTTTTAAAAATTGAATAAGGAATTTTTGAACAGACATCTCTTATTTTCTTGTTAAGGGCCTGCTCTCAATTTTGTTTAAGTTAAGGGCTTATCCCCGCATTGCATGATGGGTAAAAATAGCCTGTCTTAATGTGCCCATACTCTAAAAATCAATCTATCATTACTTTCCAGCAACTGGAAGCACTGCGGGAGAAAGTGAACCTGCTGACTCAGCAGCTGAATCGCCAGGTGGATCTTCAGGAGTCAGCATCTAGAAGGGCTCAGTCAGCCGAAGAGGAAAAGGCCTCGCTGGATGCCAGGCTGCAGAAGTCGGAGGCAGAAATGGCCTCTGTGGAAGTGGCAAGAGACAACATGCGGCGAGATATAACAATGGTTAGGCTTATGATATATAAGTTATATTTTCAGGTTAATGTTATACAGAAGGTTGATCCGCGTATATGTGTCCGATTTTGAACCGTCACCCCTGTGCATAGAATCGACCGATCCAAACGGTTAAAAGCATGGGAGGACGGCTAGAGCCTGTAGTATCGTGGCACTATCACGAGTGTGTGTTGTGTGCATCATGGTGAACACGTTTTTGGGAAGGGTACGTAGTTGCACTTTTCCACGCCAAATATTCGGTGTCAAAAATTCAGAAACAGTGCAAAGAACATGGATGTGCCTTGGGTTTGACGACCATCAAGAACATAATCAAGCGGCATAAAAACCACGAGGTTCCAGCTATTCAGGGGGACGAGGGGGACGAGGAAGGGAGTGTGTACTGCAGTGATGCCACCCGTGTCTCGGAAGCTGCATCGAATGGCACTAAAGGAAACCTCCCGACACAATGTGTGATGGCCACATGACTCCACGTGGCCCAGTCAACTGTGAACCACACCCTGTGTGAGAAATTAAACCTCCGGAAGGATTTAAAAGCCGTGAATATTACCTCAGTGAGGCCTATCGGTGTAAGGTCTCATCACATACATCTCGTTCTACTAAGAACTTTCTGCCACATATGGCGACAGACATCGGCATTCCGGGTATTTCATTTCACGATATGCTGGTGAAGTCACTGGGTGCGAGTCCCATGAATTTCTGTGGGTTTGGTCTACTGAAACGGGCACTTTCCTCTAATCGTGTCACCATGGGTGAGGGTTGGAAGGGCCAGTGAAGGGATGGGCAGCAAGGTTTGTGAAGATCAGCGAGGACTGAGGAACCAGCAAGTTTTTCCTCAATCAGCGTTGCCAAACCCAGCAAAATGGTACTAAACCAAGCACAGTTTGATATTTGTTGGCACTTAAGACCCTGCTTTTGGCAAAAAAAAAAAAAAAAAAAAAAAAAAGGTAAAGTGTTCCCCTGTGCATAGCACCACGCCATTAGGGCATATAGGGGGTGTGGGGGTAACGCCCCACACTTTCTTGATCCGGTCGTGAGTGGGGGTGATGTGATCAGCATCACGCCCCTGACCGCCTTTACCCCCCAGGGTTTCCCCCAGGTACCCATGTTATTCGACGCTGGGTGGGCGCCAGGGCCGCTTCCACCATTAGAAAATTTCCCAGATTTGAACCGGCCGGGGATCGAACCCGGGACCTTTAACATGGTAGTCAGACGCGTTACCGACTGAACCACCGCAGCCACCCTGCTTTTGGCATAATGGTAAATATCTACCATAATCTGCAAACGTCAGTCCCTGGGAGAGGGAAATCGAATTCAGTGGAATATGTTCTCAGGAAATAGAATGATATTATGTCCAAATCTTATTTCTACTTCACCAGCAGGCAGCAGACATGTTTCAAACGAAAGGGAGTATGCCAATCCAGCAGCAAGCTTCTTTTACAACCATGCTACGATCCATCCTCTATATTTTCTTCATCTTGCCCCATTTAGCTCGTCAGGAGATTTTATGGTAGGAAATCGGTAGAAAGTTGGAGGTAAACAATTTTCTCAAACCTTTTTAAGTTCTATGTTGAACCCATGTCGTTTGTTGCACAATCTTAAACAATTTTGGGGGGAAATTTAAACTATTACATACTGTTAAGAATAAGTAACGCAAGTTCAAAACTCTAGAAAAGTAGATGCAGAATTACAATTATCCCCAGAAAAGTAATTAATAAAAAATCCTAGCACAATTTAGAAACATTTATCATAATAATATCAAAGTTTTAGCAGCACTTTCTGTTATTGTTAATCCACTCAAAGACAGGGAGGGAGGAGAAAATCAAAATTCTTGAAAAATCTGAAATATCGTCAATGTTATATTCGTCAATTTTTATAGGTTCACATTTAAATATTTCATAGTTCAATTATTTTCCTGTAGAATTATTCTGTAGTTTACAGTTATTACAAGCATAAGAAAACAGTTTTTTCTTTGTGACGTTTCAGGAGAACACACACTCCTTTCATCAGACATTTATTTTCATTTTGACTAAAGATACAGTTATAACAGTGGTTACTAATTTTTTTAAACAAAATGAATCCATTATATAATGGATGTTGTCAATGTTACATTGTTGTAATATAGCAACTTAACTGTGAAAAGAAGCAGTCTGTTTTATTTTTATTTCAGATTATTATTATTATTATTATTATTTAATTATGAATCCCAAATATCATCAGGCAATTCAAATTCATCATTGTTTTCACAAAGTCTCTTGATGTTTTCTGTTACATTAAATTTTAAAGATGGTGGCTTACTCCATTTGTGAAAAATAAAACTCCATACTGGATCTATGTTAACATTTTCATTATTTAATTTATTCCAGTGTTCTGCAATGAACGAAGCTTCCCAGACATTCAACTCTGTGTTTCCCGTTAATCTTTTTAAAACCCTTCTCTTCTTAATCAAAATGCTTCTCTTCGATGACATGATTTGACAAACCTGTTCTTGGGTTTAGATTTATAATGTCCAAATCGTGTTCGATTAGTAATCATTGTTATAACTGTATCTTTAGTCAAAATGAAAATAAATGTCTGATGAGCGTGTGTTCTCCTAAAACATCACAAAGAAAAAACTGTTTTCTTATGCTTGTAATAACCGTAAACACGAAGGATTATGTGGGACAAACAGCAAGGAAAATGGCAATAAGATGGCATGAACACGATTTGGACATTATAAATCGAAACCCAAGAACAGGTTTGTCAGCTCACATCATTGAAGAGAAACATTTGTTTAAAAAGAGAAGGGTTTTAAAAAGATTATTGGGAAACATAGAGTTGAATGTCTGGAAAGTTTCCTTCATTACAGAAGAACACTGGAATAAATTAAATAATGAAAATGGTAGCAAGTTGAAAATATATATAGCAACTTATATTATATATTCCTGTGCTTTCCACATCTGGTAGAGAGTTTCTCATTTTGAATTCATTAAATGTACATTCCAAACTTCTTGGTGATCTAAAAACAATTTTAAATTAAATCTTGTAAAAATGTTGGCAATTTTATGTGAGAATCCCTTGTGGAATGGAATGCACACAAATTTCTTTTCAACAGATTTTTCATCTTTGTCTGTATTTCTCTTTTCCTTTAGTTTTCTTGCGACTTGTTTTTTGATTTGGTTTATTCTGTTAGTGTGAAAGCCATTTTCTTTTGCTATATTAAAAAGCCTTTCTTCTTCATTTTTGATATCCTTATTATTAGAACATTGTCTTTGTGCTCTCAGGAAAAAAATTAAAAATATATTATCCATTGTTATACGTGAATGTTCTGAATTGGCATGGATTTATTTTTCCCCCGCTAATTTTTTCCTATGGACTGATGTTCGAATTGTTGAGTCAGTTGTCTTAATTTGCAGATCAAGGAAAGAAATTACATTGTTATTCATGGGTTCGCAAGTGAATTTTATGCGACGATGTGATTCATTTAACAATTTAAATACGTCCATGATGGTGTTCTCATTTTCAGCAATAATTAGCACATCATCTACATATCTGATGTAGAGTATGATATCTGCACCTATCTCATTAACAATTGGACATTCTATGTAATGAAGGAAAATGCGGGAGATGATTCCGGATACTGGGTTCCCCATTCATAGACCATTACTTTGCTGATAAATGTTGCCATCAAATATAAAGTCATTTTAATTTGCACATACAGTAAACCATCGAACCATTTCCCATGATTCTACTCAATAAGCCATCTGTGTAATGCATCTGTGGCACCTTCTGTTGGGACACTAGGATATAAATTTTCAACATCAAAACGTGCAATATGATACTCATTATTCCAAACAATATTTTATAGTTTCCTTTTCACTTCATATGCATTTTTAACACTGAATGGTGTTTGTTGTTTAATTATAGCAAGTCTTTCAACTAAATAATTGGATAGTTTGTATGCAGGATGTGTGAAAGTTGCAATGATGGGTCGTATTGGAGTTCCCGGTTTGTCAGTTTTTGGTAGTCCTAAGGCAATCGGCAGGGTTGAATTTTTGACAATGAGTTTTTCTTCATTTCTCTTGGTATCGTGATACTGCTTTCAATTACTTTCTTTACCTCATTTATTATTTTATTTATAGGGTTTCGAGAGCTTTCTGTGAAATTGTTTACTTTGAAACATTCTTCCATTTTTTCTTTATAGTCCTTAATTCGGATAAGGACAGGTTTATTTTCCTTGTCCGATTTTATTAAGAAAATGTCGTTTTCTCTCAACCAGATCTTGAAACTATGAACTTTTTCCCCAACCTTATATGCTCTTTCTCCCGTTCTGTGTATTTTGGACCTCTGTTATTTCTTCTGTTGTATTCAAAACTTAACCGTTCATCAAGAGCATCATGTGTGAGACTTCGTAATTTTCTCTTTTCCTCCTCATCATCTAAGGAATTCAGTGCTTTCTCTATTGAAATCACAAAATCTTCCTTGTGTTTATAAGTACCACAAACTGAAAATTTCATTCCGAATTGAAAAATTTCTATATACTCATCAGGTACTTCAATATCCGTAAGATTTATAAATAATCTGTTGTCAATGTTCTTAGTTTCTATTTTACCAGTGACATTAACTGCTTCCCTTCTTTCATTGTTGTTGTATATAACTTGTTCCTCCTGAATTAGCTGGTAGAATTTCCTATTCAAGTCTCCTTTCTGAAAGCTTGCTGTAGTGTTCTACAACTTGTTGTGTAGCTCTGTTTACTTTATCCCATATGAGTGCATGCAAAGAATTCGACAATGTTATGTGGAGATCATATGTCTTTCGAGAAAGGCTGTCCAATTCTGAGTTCGAGTCCCTAATTAGTCATCCTGTCATTAACATTTGTAGCTTTCCTTTAAATTCACTGGTGTAGGTATTACGAGTTCTAATTTTCCACTTCAAAAAATTTGGCACTATATTGTTTAACTTGCATCTTCTCAAGAATCTGATTCTCTGAAGTGTTGTTTGAATCTTGATTTGATATTTCTGGAATGTACGTACCTCTCTCACTGTAATAGATGAATAATAGTTTTTCTTGTATGTACGCATTGCTTGCATTGTAGAATTATTTTCCTGTATGTAGCTGCCTCCTAGAGGAAGAAGAAACAAGCTACTGTTGCTAGACATGAGTCTGTGCAAACAGAACCTGGAATGGTGAACGTAGTTTCGTTATAATGTAAAGTGTTACGTTGTTTTGTGAGTTTCTTAATAACAGTTAATCTTGGTACTATATGTGTTTTCCATCGCACAACATTATGGCGCAGTCGGTATAAAAAAAACTTTCTCTTCATGGATTGCAGGATTTGCAAGAACCTTACATTTCCGTAAGTTTATTCTATTCGGACTGACTGTCCTCATTCGTACAAGCTGTTGTAGAATCATAAACGTGTTGCTTTGACGCAATTTGACATAACACGGTAAGGATTAACTGTCTACGTTGTTTGTTTTATAAAAATAGTGTAATGTAAATATATATATATCAAGATTTCTTCTAACGTGGAAACAAGTTATAATCATGAAATGTACAAGGGCTTTGTCACGTTCATAGATACATTGAGATCCGATGCAGATCAAGTATAATTATAAGTGAAAACTAACTTTTCATAGTTGTTAGGTTAAACGTTTGGATTTACAGTCATAAATATGTACACAAACGTGACATTTTATGCTTTCGACGAAGATTCAGAGGACATTGAAGATTATCTCTTACGTTTCGAACAGTTGTGTATCATTCAAAAGTTCAGCGATGATCAGAGAGTTCCTATACTCATCGCCTTTATAGGTGCAAAGGCATTTAAAGTCTTGAAAAATGTAGTCGCACCAGACCTTGTACAGAATCTGTCGTATTCTCGTCTAAAGGATAGTCTTTTGTCACACTACAAACCTGTGACTAATAAGTTTGTTGAACGATATAAGTTTCGACGTTGTATGCAAGAGGAAGGTGAAACCGTTTCTGATTATGTCATAAGGCTGAAGGAACAAGCCATAAAATGTAACTACGGCAATTATCTGGACGAAGCTTTAGTTGAACAGATAGTATTGGGCATACGATCTGAAGTTACTAGAAGAAAGTTGCTTTCAGTACAGTCACTAACCTTTCAGCGATGTCAGGAACTGACATTACAAAATGAAATGTTAGAGAAAGAAACCCGATTGTTAATACGATCAGAAAATGTAAAGCAGGAGTCAGCAGTTTCACGCACCTCAACCCAATTTCCAAGAAGAACAGTGCAAGGGGACAGACATACAAAACAACATACTTATGGTTCGCCTAATCCAACGATTCACGGAATGAAATATACTGCTTACAGCTGTCCTAACTGTACATACAAACATGATTCTAAAGACAACTGTCCAGCCAAGGATTCTGTTTGTTCATTCTGTAGGAAACGTGGTGACTGGCAAAAGTGGTGTAGGAAGAGAGAGAAGTTTAAACAGAAGCCCAATAGTAATAATAACGTAGGGAAAACTACTGAACACACAAATTTACAGTCAAAGTTCACTTGATGAGCAAACAACATGGTTACCTAGTGTCGTCTCCCAGTTGTGACTCACACATCATCGGTCACCTACGTCCAATTACCCTTTATCGAAGAATCCAATGTTAAAGGATTTACTTATTAACGGCAAGTTTATTGAATGTAAGCTCGATACAGGATCTGCCGTCACACTATTCCAAGCAGATTCATTCAGGAATTGGTTCCCAGCGACACATATTAACCATTCCTGTATAAAATTATATGGCGTAGGGAAAAATGCTCTTTCAGTGCAAGGACAAGCTGAACTGGAACTTACACACTCTGGATCGACTTACTCACTTTCTGATATTTTGTGCAAGGAACATCTAAATTATCCACTCATAGGTCGTACCTGGTTAGATATCGTTACTCCGGATTGGATAACGCTACTGTTACGCTCAGAGTCGGCAAGTTCTATGGTAGTGATACCTACAGAGATTGAGCAACTTCAACACTTGCAGTCGAATTCTGATCAAGCCTTTACTTCTAGCGCTGGTATAGAAGTAACGAAGCTGATGTCGAACAGCGTACACGTGCCGTTAAGTGAAGATGCTGCACATACATCGGATAGCGAATTGTCTGTTAACAAGGAAAGATTAGTTGAAAAGGAAACTTGTCAATCCTCAAGTCCCAAAGTCAAGAAAAGTCCAGATAATAGATGGCCGGAAGCTAGATTTGTAGGACAAAGACTTCACTTAGACAATTTCTTCTTGGCTGGGAGAAAGTTCCTATTACTTGTGGATGCTTACAGTCGCTGGATAGATGTCTGGCCAGTATCGTCGTTAGATACACCAGAGACCATACGCTGGATTCTTCAGTCATGCTCGACTCTCGGAATTCCACAGACAATAGTTTCCGACAATGGTCCAACTTTCAGCAGCATCACGTTCCGTTCTTTTTGCCAGCAGTTTGGGATCGAACATATCACAATACCGGCGTACCACAGTCCTGGCAACGAGCTTGCAGAGAGGTACGTACGCACGGTGAAAGCTGGCACGTTGAAGGTGTTGCATGAACATCCACATCTGACTTCTTTACAGTTCGATGCAAAGTTAGCAGAGTACCTGCTGTTTTTGAGGAATTCCCGGTTGGGAGACGAACGTAGTCTTCCTGCAGCCTCAGTACTCACCTTCAGTCCAACAACATGGTGGAACTGTATACGTGGTGATCATAATAGAGATGCTGAGAGGACAGAAGCTCCTCCTTTCTTGAAACCTAAGATCAACCACAACAAACCATACAGGACATTTTCACCTACTGAAACCGTATGGATTCAATCACCAAAGCACTTGTCACCTAACTTCAAGGAGGCAGATATTGTAGAAAGGTTGGGTGGAACTCACCTATACAAAGTGCGCTTTGCCGATGGAACTCAAAGAGTGGTACATTCACGTTGGATTCGTCACAGGACACACAGACAACAAAACCATCCAGAAACCTGGGATGATGATAGTCCACCCGGACCAGAAGGCACAGCGGAGAATCCAAATTCAGATTCCAAAATTACCCCACCTCAACCAGACGTTGATGACCGTCAACCCCAAGACGCTGACGCTGCTCCACGACCAACATCCACTTCTCATGTGCCTAGAAGATCGACCAGAATTAAGGTACCCCCTGACAGATGCGGGTACCCTTGTTAATTTTTTTTCTTTTTTTTGTAACTCTGGGAGGAATGTAGTGCTGCCTCCTAGAGGAAGAAGAAACAAGCTACTGTTGCTAGACATGAATCTGTGCAAACAGAACCTGGAATGGTGAACGTAGTTTCGTTATAATGTAAAGTGTTACGTTGTTTTGTGAGTTTCTTAATAAATTCAGTTAATCTTGTTACTATATGTGTTTTCCATCGCACAACACTGTAGTTTACGGATATTACAAGCATAAGAAACCAGTTTTTGGTTGTGACGTTTCAGGAGAACACACGCTCCTTTCATCAGACATTTATTTTTATTTTGACTAGAGATACAGTTATAGCAATGGTTAGCAATTTTTTAAACAAAAAGAATCTGTTATATAATGGATGTTGTCAATGTTACATTGTTGTAAGATAGCAACTTAACTGTAAAAAGAAGCAGTCTGTTTTATTTTTATTTCAGATAAAAAAAAATTGGTCACATTATTTTTTATTTAAAATTATGAATCCCAAATATCATCAGGTAATCATCAGATTACGGATTCTTTTGTCTGTACCCGTCTGATTGACAGTTGGAGATTGTATGTGGTGAGGGGTTTGCTGGAGGTGATTCCGGATGCTGGGTTTCTCATTGATGACCCGTTGCTTTGTTGATAAATAAATAAATGTCTGATGAAGGGAGTGTGTGTTCTCCTGAAACATAATGATCGTAGACTACAAGAGAAATAATTCTACATGTGCATAATAATTGTACACATCTTGCACAAGAAAATACAATAGTCAGCCTGTACGTGATCTGTTGAATCTTGAGTAACTTATTGAGCAATCCGTTTGAAGTTATGTGACGAGTTATGTGTATCTATGTATGATGCATGTGAAACGTTACATGAAGCCACTTACGACAAGTTGTGGAAATGAATAACTGTTGTTTCTTGAGGACTGTAATAGACATTCACTCCATGCCTAACAATTCTTCATTGCACTGAAATAACTACGTCAAAGTTCCACATTTGCTTCAAAATAGTAAATGAAATAGTGTTTACAACCAAGTTGTATTAATAAAGAAAAGATAGGTTCCATAACAATACCACACAGTAGTGTAGCAGGTTCTTAAAAGTAAGCATGTTGCCCATTATCATATGAATAGGGAAAGGTGGTAGACAGCAGAACGAAATTTCAGTCGGATAAAATTTGATTAGAATTGTACCTAGGTAGGTACAAATCTGATCACCGTGCGGTACAATTTGGATCAATGTTTAGTGACAAAACAGTTTCCTTAATATGCAACTTCTTCTATGATGTAGGCCTACAGAAGCAAAATAAAAACAAACTGCATGTTCTGTTAGTTTAATAACTCTGTTTGACTACTCATCCTTGAGTGTATTACTCGGATATTATATTAGGGAAATAAGGTTTCAAGGTTTTTTGCTACATTACAATATTTTATGTAGCTATATTATTTTAAACATACTATGGTAGTAGTGTGTTTGATACTACGGACAGCGCGAGAAAGGAAGAGCTTCTCTCCAGCAGCTTTGCTACACTTAAAACTTGCTTAACATGAGCATATGAGTTTTTTGCTCAAGTGTGGAGCTCTTCCTAATCCAAGATTTTTGTAAAAATGCCCTCGGGAATTTTTCAGAAAGGAAGAGCTCTTCAGATTGATTTGTGCATACTTACAAAAGTTGCATCAGCCAGATTTTTGTCCATAAACTTGTCAAAAAGTGATATATTTTTGGCCACACCAGAAATTAAGCTTATAGTATGTTTTTCTGTCAAAATCCCAGGAATCTTGAATTGATATCTATTGGGTTCTGAGACCGAGTGGAGTGTGGTGCATGGTTTTTATTGCCTTGTAATCAAAAGGTTCGGGTTTGAGTCCTCATAAAATCTGATGGCAAAATGTTAATATTGTTGTTTTGTAAACAAGGGGCTTTGGGTTCGAGTCCTGAGAGATGTGGCATTCCATACGTGAGATTTTGAGAATAATTACTGCTAGTTGATAGCTCCCAGATCTTAAATTTGGTAAAAAATGTTATACAACAGAGCAAAATTATTCTCTATTAAGAATCACCAGAGTTTTGTTATCTGGGTAAAATATCAGCTCAACAATACGGGCAAAACTGCCTGATCAATACAATAGAATGGAGGTCAAGTAAACATGATTAATTGTTCGCATGTTCTTTCCAATCTTTTGATCAGTCCCATGTTTCGGCCAACAATTAATCATGCTTGCCCGGGAGTTGTATGTCAACAGATATAATCTACACTGCGTCTTTTCAGAGTTATTCATCATCAAAGAGTAATTGCCTTTTTTCTGTATGCCTGAGTGATTATATCTGTTGATATTACCTGTACTGTGCCTTTTCCGAGGGAAATTACATGTCATTTGTCATGGAACTCAAAGAAAAATTCTTATCTACACTATGCACCCTTTCAGGGACCATCCATCATATTGAGGAAATTCCTTCTCGGATATTGTCATGCAAACTGAATTGTATTTAGGCTTGGTCTTGTTGTACACAAGTGTGTAACTTACAGAATAATTATTACAATATTTCTGTATTTCAGTTTTTGGCAGATGTGTTGTGTTTTGGGTAGGTATCTGCTACGAGCAGGGGTGGTATAAAATGGGTAGGTAATATATTTTCTGACGCTAAAGTGTTGTTTTATATCCAAAGGGCCTCTGTGTTTGAATGGGGCCTCTAGAACTGCTCTGTGACCCGCTCATTTCTTACATCATAATCATATGATTTTTCCCCTATGAGAATAACGCTACATATGGTGTCTTCAGGTAAAGCCTCGTGGAATTCACAGATAATTTTAATGTTTGTCCTGTCATTTACCACAACTTGTTTTCTTTTTGAAGTGTTAATTACAAACATGGGTCTCCGTGTCTTGAATTCATCTGGTGTGTAATACATGTCAGTATTGCCAGTAGTGACGCGCTTGAAGGAAGAAAAAGCCTCATATAATTTGAGGAAATCATCCTTGGACATGTCTAAATTGTAATTTTCTCTAGGAAAGACCTCATTTCTGCCATTTTTAAGATATATGTTCTTGATGTTGCAGTTATCAAATCTACTTGAATTTTTTTCCTGATTGTTGTGTCTTCCAGTCTGAAACAGTACTACCACAAAATCCGGCATGTCGTATTGTATGCTGGAGAATGAGTTTGTAGCATCAAATTCATAATAAGAACCAGATGCGGGCTTTTGTACGCATTGATATGTGTAAAATTGCAGAAGAACCTGTGGATTTTTTAGGATATCAGCTTTGTATTTCAGAGCATAACTGGCCTCATATTCAACAACAGGGATTCTTAACTCCATAGTCTGAATAATGCATTTGCCTGCATCTGGTAAGGTATTGGGCAGAGCTTCTCCTGTAGAGTTTAATGTGCTGTACCTCATCAAGGCATTATTATCATTGGCAGCTCTTCTAAATGTAATTCTTAACCCACCCTTCCACATAATTTCTTTGTAATCCGAGAAGAATCCTGGCAACAGGCGCATAGGAAACAGCACCGTGTGGCTCTTGGATAATATTTTCTCACCAGCTTCAAATCCGCCTATTTTGTAGTAAGAAGCCTCGGTTTTGGATAATTTTAGTGTGGCCAAAGCTGTGGAGGTAATGCCGGGATAATCCACTCTGTTTATAACAACACCATGTTTTCTGATCTCAATTTCAGAGAACAGATGCGGCACAAAATTGTCTACCAATCTTATATTCGAATTTGCCGGATAATCTGTACCATCGAGCTTTACAACATCAAATTTGATGTATAGATCTGCTCTGTGGGGGTGTATAAATCCGTCCCCTACATCAAGATCAACCTCTATTTCTGTGTTGGGTTGATTTAAATTTGCAAATGTCCTCCTGTTTGGAGGGAATGATTGTAGCTCATAACTCTCAATATTTTCCATTGTATGTATTTTTATTTAAATGTTAATCTCTATGATTGCAGTTGTTGTGGCTCCAGCAAAATCAACTAATTCTTCTTTTTCATTAGTGACCATCAATTCAATATTATCTATTCTGTTATGACACACAGGAAAATATAATGTTGGGGATGGATTGTAGATGATGGGCTCCATAAATTCGGAATTAGGCTTGAATGTTGCAATGATGCCAGTTTGTTTGTGAGTGCCTATGCCATTTGATTTGGTGATCATACCCTCGGCCACATTACAGTGAATATTCAGAGTCTCTATGGCTAAGAATTTAGGTATATTCATAGCAGTGTGTTTGATGGCCGGTTCGAGTTTTGTGTTGTTCTCAAATCCCAACAGCTCTCCTATAGTACCCAGATCCACTGTTTCCGTAGCAGATACAATCTCTACTCTGTGAGTGACAGAATTTTGACTTAACACTATACCTCTGGGTAATTGAGCATTTAGAGTGGATAGATTATATTGCCCTGGAGTGATGACAATTTTTTGATCCCCTACTGCAATTTTGTTGTTGTGGTGTGTAATATTAGGGATCAGGTACATGCCGTAAAATGCTCTGAGAGCTATTGTTTTGGGATACACTATGTCATCATGCAATTTGAGTTTCAATATTGAATTTTGACTGGTGAGATGGAATACCCCCATGATGTTTCAGATACCACAAGGCCTTTTGAAAATTTTCAATTGATGGTTTATTTATTTGAGACATATATCTGAGAACAGATAAACACAAATGTCCGCAATTAACATCTTTGAAGTTTTGAACACGGGCATTATTGTAATAAAGATTAGGTGATTTTAAATATTTTACTAAATTTTCAGGTGGATCACCTCCAAATGAATCAAACACAAATGCCTCATTTTTTAAATATTTAAGATAACAGATCCAGTGAGTGCCCTGATTTTTGAACTTATCCAAATTAACAATGCCACACTCTTTGTTGAGTGGTTGTTCTGGTAAAGAATCAGACATGTACACACCCCTAAAATTTTTGATGCCCAGTGGCTTGATTAAAGCTTCAATATCTTGGTTTGTAAGCGGCTCTTGTTTTTTTTAAACTTATTCATGGCTCTCTTAACACCTTTGCCTTTTTTCTCCATGGCCAGGTTATGGCGCCTCTGCTCATCTAATTCTGCCTTATTTTTCTTGGCATCTATTACTGTTTTTGCTATGGCAGCTGATCCCCCAGCCAAGCTCCCAACAGCCCCGAGAGCAGCTAAGATGGCCGGGATAGTAAATATGAATCCCCCCACATGTGATTTTTTTCTTGATTGCTGTAATTTTTTTAATTGGGGGGTACTAAGCAACAATTTCATACCATGTCCTTTTGCAATACAAGAGCTTTTTTTCTTGCGCTGCTTTTTGGTTAAAAGACTGTCAATAGTTTTAAGAGATTTAAGACCTGCATAAGGTATTTGATACATAACACCCTTGGCCTTCATTGTAGGTTTATTATATACATATTCACAGCCCCCACCCCAGTTTTTGTTTGGTGCTCATAGCTATGGTGGTTCCCAATGCTGCTATTTTTTCACTTAAAGATGCATCTTTGCTTACAAATCTGCCAAATGCAGCCTCTTCTAATTTCTTGTCTGCAACATGTCTCTTGTCTAGATCAGAATGTGTGTTGTATGCTATGTCATGGTCTCTACAAGCAGCATCTAGGGGATTTATACCAGGATAACCTCTGTTTAATCTATGCTCCAATTTTGTGCCTGGACCACAATACTGATAGCCTGGAATGTGTAGTTCAAATGGCAGCTTGTTTATAATGTCATTAACAAGCCCCCGACCCTCAGAGACATTCCAAAATTTAGGTGGTAGAGTATTAATAATTTTTATGAGATATCCAATCCCCTTAGTGTCATTCACTATAAAATTAGACAATTTTGTGCTTATCATGTCCATAATTCCAACCTTTTCATTGTAAAATTTGTGGTTGCCAGCATTTTCCTCCCCAGCTATCACCAGCAACCTATCTACAAGTTTCCTGACATCATCAACCCACACAAATTCTTTAGGCAGGGTATTGTATTGTTTGATCCCACTGCCAGTCTTAATTTGTGACCATATGGGCTTGATTAAATTATTGTATTTTGCTCCACTGCTAGACTTCACTCTTTTTTGTGTGGGATCATTGTTCTGGTACAGAGCATCTGATTTTATTAATATTTCTTTGTAATCCTCATAATCTTGATCTGTATAGCTGCCAGGTCTCTTCCTAGTCATCAGTTCCCACAATCCAGGTGTGCCAGGATATTTAACAAAAGCACCTTTTTCTCCGAGACGAGATTCTGAATAAACAATTATATCATCTCCCATAAATGTTACTCTGAAATTGCCAATTCTATGTATGATGCTCCCATCAAGCTCTGTGTCAGCATATAAGCCAAAGACCTCATCTTTGTTGTCTTTAGGTGTGGTTAAATATTTTTGAGCAAGAAGACCCAATTCAATAGGATCCTGAGTAGCTTCAATTCTTCTAGGAGCAACAGGACTAGGTGTATGAATGCTGGAAAGTGGGGTGAATGGATAATCTAATATGTTCCTAGCAGCTACAGGTACAAGCTCCGTGATCAAATCTTGATTCTGCTCTGTAACAGTTTTGATATTCTTACCTAAATTATTAATAGCATCAATTACAGGCTGTTCTGTTTGTTTGTGTTTTTCATAAATTCCCCGGTTCTCTGATTTCCATCCCTTAAATCTTTTTACAAGATAATCTCTTAACTTAAGATCATCAATAATTGGCCTTTTCATGGTTATTTATATACGTCTCAACGTCTAGAAAATCGTTGATTTTATTTCTGTATTTGCCACTATTGGGTGTTCTTGTCATATCAATTGTGACAAACCCATAACTGTCCTGGTTCCAGCACCTACTGCAAAACTTGGAAAAATCATTGTAGCTCAAGTCCCCACCTACATATTCATCATGTATGTGTTTGAGGTTGGTATGATCTTGATGAAACACACATATAAAATTGCTGTTGTCTCGGATCAGTTGCTTCGGTATTTTAGAAAAAGTCTGTGCCAGGTAGAAGCAATCAATGTTTTTGTGCCGCCCCTGTGTAAAGAAATTTCTAACCTTGTTTTGATTATCCAGTATAATGTCATCAAACACAACAACAGAATTATCGAGACATTCGTGAAGAGGCTTAACATCTGATTCAAAAGTAGCAATATCCAATCCATCATATAGCTTCATCAGCTGCTGATATTTTAATTGTTCCAAGCTCTTAGAGAAGACATACAAGTGCCTGTTTTTCCAGTCTAACCAGTTGGGTGCCAATAAAAAATTATCAACCATTAGTGTAGTTTTACCACAAGCAGATGGCCCAACAATAAGACACCTAATATTATCAGGCAGCAAGTTGCCATTTCTCTTATTCTGCTGTTCAGGTTCTGGCAGCCTTTTTATAACATCCCAGGTGCTCATATTATTATTTTGTCTGCATCGATCCAGCTGTATTCTAGGAGTCCTAGCCATTTGACAAGTAACTTGCTGCCTTTTCTGCGGATGATTTTTTCTATGAGATATGTGTCAGGCTGTTTAGTTTTGCTGAGCTCTTGTTCATAGAATCGGCCTTTGAGAATTTCTCCTCGGTGATCTTTTATTATATATGTGTTAAGGGTCCCGGGTTTAACTTGAACCACTGTAAATAATTCAGAGCTCCAGTTTCTCGTAAAGCCTCTCTTGAATAAGTGCTTATATTTGCTGATTCTTACTTGATCACCCACCCTGTATTTGGCCTTTCTTGTTGTTGGCTGGTATCTAGGATAATAAACAGTCCTGATCAATTTTTGCTCATCAGATGAAGTTACTTCAGAGGGTTTCATGTTGATTGTGGAATGGACCGAGTTGTTATATTTATGTAGAAGTTCTGGAAGAATATTAATCCATTTATAATTACCTTGAAGTGTAAATTGTTTATACATAAGATTTTTTAGGGTTTTGTTGAATCTCTCTACAATTGAGGCCTTGAGGTCACTGTAACTCGAGTAATGTTTTATTGCCTGGCTTTTAATAAATTGTTGAAACACAGAATTATAAAATTCTTTGCCATTATCTGTTTGCAAATAGTGCGGTGATCTTCCACTCTGATTGATGATTGTCCTGATGGCTTCTGTAACACATTTTCCAGTCTTGGATTTGAGTGGCAGAGCCCAGGCAAATTTTGAAAATGTGTCTATCACAGTGAGTAGATACTTGTAGCCCTTGTTGATTTTGTCTAAGTTTTTCAACTGTCCAGTTGACAACTCAATCAAGTCGCTCTGCCATAAATCATCTATGCCTTTTGTGACTACTGGGAGTCTCTTATAATTATGTCTGGCCTGTCTGTGTAATTCATCAACAACTAGACATAATATGTAAACAAGAATATTGCAACTATAGGGTGTTCAGCAGCTGATACTGCAGGATTTTCTAAATATAATTTGTCCCCTATTTGTATTTTAAATTCCAGAGAGCCATCATCTTCAGTATAGGCTGTTTCTAATGTATTGGGGTCTGTAAAATCCTCTAACTCTACACTGGTGATTTTTACTTTGTTGTCAGCATTTGTTATTGATAAGGTGGGGTAGTGGTGTGCCTGTGGCTGATGCCAATATTTGATCTTGATTGGTCTCAATGTGCCCCCAACAAAAAATTGATAATAAAATTGTGCAGGGGACAGCATATATATTTTGCCACCTGGTGTAAATGGAGAATCATATTCTTTGTTGGGGATGCTGTACAATTCAAGAATTACTGAATGTTTTGGATTCTCGATTATGCCTGTTATTTCTTTTTCTGCTGTAAGCAATCTGCTTGTTACAGATTCAAGGTGCTCATTGATGGTCCTAACAACATCATCATGGCCTGGCTTGATCTTTATGTCCACAACAAGTTTCTTGTATTGTTGCACAATTTCTTGTAGCTGGGTGGCAAAAACAGACAGAGCATTTGCTTGATTGGATTCCATGGTCCCTAGCTGTTGCTTGATATTAGCTACAATTTGTTGCAAATTTTCAACAACTGCCAATTTTGAATTTTGAGCAGTGAGATCATAGACCTGTCTTCTGATATCCTCAAACAGGGCATGCAGTTCATTAATATGTTGATTGGTTGGAAGAGTGGCCACTGTCTGAGTGAGTTGTTTGATCTCTGCCTGGATATTCTTGATATCTTCCGATTTCAATATCCTATTCACTGCCCTCTTAATATTTTTAAGTTCCTGTGATGTAGGTAGATTTGATACTGTATTTTGCAAAGATTCAAGTGCCAATTTCACATTGTTTAATTCAGAAGCATCAGCCACATTTTGCATAGCATTTTGGAGCAGGGCTATATCTGCCTGAGAGGGTGTGGATTGTTGTAAAATTTCAAGTTTTGTTTGGATATCATCTATCAAGTGATGAAAATGAGATAGTTCAGATTCAGTGTTGAGGTTTTCAAGCTTTGTGATTTGGTGCTGGACACTAACAAGAGTGTCTACAATACCGGGCAGGCGAGTTTCTTGTACATTTGCCAAATCACTTTGCACTGCTGCTATGATACCTTCAAGATGGGTTATGGTACTTTGAATTTTTCCAAAATCTTCATATGTTTCAAGTTGCAGCTTAATATTTGCTACACTCCGAGTTATTGCATTCAAAGCATCAGAAGATGGCAAATTGTTCATAAAATTTTCAAGTGTCTCAATTTTTTCTTTAACCTCGGCTATGGCATTGTTCAGAGGGTCCAGATTAGGTATCTGGAGTGACTGAATCTGTTCTTTTAGAGTGGAAATGACTAGATCAAAATCTTCCTGTGATTTTATGCTTTTGACAATTGTTTGGAGCTGTGCCTGGACATTATTTATTTGCTCTTCCAATTGTTGTTTCAATTGCTCAGAGTTGGTGGCCTGGGTCTTAAATTTGGCTTGAAGAGCTGCTACAGCTTCTTCTAAACTTTGAAAATTATCTAATGTGGCCAGATCAGTATATTTCTGAAGCAGCACTTTGAGTTCAGAATCAATTTTAAGAAGAGGGTCCATGCATTGTGATTGTAAATTTGTAATTTCTAATTGAAGACTGGCATTGAGTGTGGTTTGTAAAGCTTGTAAATCACTTCTTAATTTTTTGACTCTAACATCAAGCATCAGAATCTCATCACTGTGATCTTCATGTCTTGTATGGCCAAATATATCATTAGGCATTTTTATTTTAGTGGTTATTTATTATTGAATATCTGATTCTTAATTCTATAAAAAAGGGTATAAGCTTGTCATAGGATCCAGGGACCTCAATATATAAGCAGTCACCAGCAGAAACAGTATATACAGTGCCAGAAACCATGTTTGAGTGCTTAATTCTATAAATATTTCTCCCTACTGAAATCTTGACATCACCCTCAGGGGTTGTAATAAATTGCAATTGACCACCTACAGGTAATTGGTAATGATTTAAATTATTGTTAAATATGTACAATATTTTACCTGTTTCATCATCAACATCTGTAAGTATGCTGTTCAGATGAATAATTAACAAGCCACTCAGTTTAGACAGCATATCAGAAGAGGGTTGTGGTGTTGGCAGCTCCATAATAGTCTGTTTTTTGAACCCAAATAAGTTCATAGGCATGTTTATTTATTTCAAATCATGCTCTGTAATTGGGCATTGATTTCCATTTTTCAAATCACAATGCCCCCAAGGTAAAGTATGTATGCCACATGATAAAATGTATCTCTTATCATCATGTGGGTCCAGGGCCACTTTTCTTACAACATTTGAAGTCAGCAAGTGATCCTCACTCTGGATTCTATTTTCTGATGTTCTGATTGAATTCTGGGATTTGAGGCAATTTTTATAATCTTCAAATTCAAGATCTTTTTCCACAGCTACTTTGCCAATGCCCTTGGCCTTTTTGACAACAGCACTACATGTTTTAAAACTGTACACCTTGGCACTTAACCCAGCAAATTCCACAATAGCATCACCACGTGTCTCATCTTTTAACTTGCCAGGCACCTTTTTGTTGTGGGGTTGAATTCTTGTATGTTCACTGGTATCAAAGTATTGAAACAATTCAGGCTGTGCCATATCTTGATAAACATCTTCTGTTTGAATATCAAGAATAAAACTATCCGTGTCCATGTACAATAATTTTACACGATCACCATAAAAAGGTTTCAGCACATCATAATACAATGTTAACATATGTAATTTGGACAATTCCAATATTGCAGCCCCTTCATAAATAGGTTTATCAAACTTGATCTTTGTTTTCTTCATGTTGAAAAGTGCCATGTGCTCATCATAAATTCTTCTGTAATTGAAGTTGGGCTTTGCAACCAATTTTTTGCTCCGGCTGGGGTCAGTAATTATTTTAACATCGGTATGTTTTCTGACATTTTCAATAGTTTTGCCATATACAGAATTCACCATCAATTTAAACAAGGCCTTATCAAATTGGCTCTTTGCAGATGTTCGAAGCTCCGTGTTTGTATCAATGTATGGTTTCAACCATTCTGAGTGCCTGAACCTCAAGACTTTTCTAACTTTGGTCACTTGAACACCATGTTTCATCAGGAACTGGAGGTTTTTGTAATATGTGACATATCCCTGTTTCGGCTCCAGAGTCATCATGAGTTTCTTCTGTTTAGAACCAGGTGAGCACTGAACCTCAGGAATTGGGGGCAGATCAGAAAATTTGTTGTGTAAATTATCAGGAATTGTCAGATCAACCTCTAAGAATAGGCCATATTCACTGTCATCAAAGTCCTGAAGATCTTCAATATTGAAATCTTCGACCCACTCAAGCCCTGCATATGGCAGTTTATCCATCATAGCGTGACCATAGAGGCTGTTTGCATCTACATACAGTATAAAATTTGATGGCCGTGCTGGATCATAATCAGGAATATGCTTGTTATTTGCTCTGGCATATCTCTGGGAACATTGCACCATCCCTCCTCTTATACATTTCTCCATAAACAGATACATATCTTGATCGTGAATCAGATCCAATTGCATGTTAGTATTCAAAAACGTTGCAGCCCATGCTAGGCCCGGGGCACTGTAAAAATATATTGGGTCCAGTTTATAATTTTGCATGGAAGATTTTCTGAATGCCTGCAATATATCAGCTAAGAGGGTGACATCAAGTTTCAAATATGCCATGTGATAATCACCAAATGTCTTGCATTTTAAATTGTTCCACATCAACTGAGCATGGTGATAATCTTCATCAGTGATTCCAGATCCTCTGATTTTGCTGTAAAACTCTTCTTGTGGTGGCAGGGAACACTCATCAAATTTAGAAAAATCTGTGACATAGTCATATGGATATACACCCTTCCGCCTAATTAATTTCAGGTCCTGATTTGGAAACAATGCACGTGTAATTTTGAATTGATCATCAGATAATTGAGTGGCCAGTGTAGCCAGGCTAGCAGATAAAAATCTGTAAGAATCAAGAAATCTTATGTGAATAGGAACACCATCAACTTTAATTATCTTGCTAATAGATATATATTTCTCATCATTTTCAGCTAAAATATTTAAATTCTGCTTCTCAAACCCCTCGTACCTGATCAGATGATGGAAATCATAATTGGATGCTCCATGGCAAAATATGGGGACAAATTTTGGTCTCTTGATCTTAATATTACAGCTATTACACAGGGCCATTAAGAATTTACCATCTGTATGAGAATGGTGTTTCACCTTGATATTTGTATCTGAAAATTCAGAATCACATACCGGGCATTTTTCTGCATTGTTGCAATCCTCAATCTGTTTCTCTGTTAAAGGCAACATAGGCTTTGATTTTAATAAGATGTTAGATGCTATGTCACGGCACTCATTTTCTATTCTATGTGCAAATATTTTGATGGCATTTGGTCCCTTGTATGAATATTCTTTAATAACAACACCATCCCGTATAACCACACAACAAAAACTGGAAGGTTCGTGTTGCTGGTATGGTGTACTTGAAGATTCTTCGGGATCTGGATTGCAGAATGCAAGAGGTTTGAGGTTCGATTCAAAATCACAGACAATATATGCTGGGTGTTCCAACAAGGCTTCAAACTTTTTGAATTTGCAATTTTCACTTGGATTGGGCATCACCATATGAACAGGTTTATGGTTCCCACAGTATTTCAGATGCTCAATTAGCTTGTTTTTAGCAATTTCCGCATTTTTTTCACGAACCCCATTTACCATTTTTTGACCATCAAATACAGATAAACATCTTCTGCACAACTTGAATATTGTATGAGTTTTGTCTAGTTGTGTTCTCACTAAAGCTTCAAGATTATGTATCAGAGTATAATGATGTGTGCCATCCCCTTCAATTAAGAGCAAATCAATCGGAATAGCAGATTCATCATCAAGTGTACTGATTCTGAGAGGTGCTATCGGGCAATTGCCAGTGGAACAAATAAATACATTAATAGATAATTGTTTGCCATTGATATGCCTGGCCCTTTTTTCAAATTTATCAATATTCTGAACAGACATTGGATATTCTAAACCCTCCATTGCATCGTCAAAATCGTGTTCATGCTGTTTGTAATAAGTTATTCTCTGAGGATCCCTTGAAACTGGATACAAAGCAGCTAATATACACCACAAAAAGCATTTCGCGTCATTATTTTTTATATTGACCACGGCTCTTTTGTTTTTGATATTAGCAGGTAATAGCAGATATGTAGAACCTTTTAATGGGCTGAATTCAGAAATATTAACATATAACTTGTGCGGAGAGCCGCATAGGCTCCATCCGGACTCTTTTGCCGCAAATTCAGAGTGTTTAGTGTTCAGTTGATCCATTAAACTGCTTATTATTGTGTCCGAATTTGCGTTTGAATATACCGGTACAGTTTCTGTTACGTGGGGGTGTGTAAATTTTGTAGCGTTTGGTTTCTTATATTGAGTATACAATTTGAGGGACAGCTTATAAGAGCCATTTTGTGCATTTAGAATTGCCTGCACTTTAGGATTTATACTGTTCAAGAAATTCTCAATGCCGCATCTTGGCTCTGATACAAACCGGTGATCTCTTAATTGGCCGTTAAAACTGCTACGGATAGGTTCATGCGTGGCTGCTTTGCTGCTCTGGCATTAAGAGGTGCTTCGTGCCTTCTTTTTAGACCAGATGTTGATGGTTGTATTGATGACTGTGCAGAGCAAGTATCTTTATGTTTATATGTGAAATATTCCATGTTATATATTCTATTGCATTTGGGGCAAATTTTTGTGGGAGTTCTGTATTTGTCCGGGTTACAAATTTTTTGGTGTCTGGCCCAATTAGAGCTGGATATATTTTTATTGCAATGATTACAATATTTTTGATTCGGCATTTTTGCTGTTGTTTATTATATACAATTTCCTGGGTTTCAATTCAAAACTTTATACTGGATAAAAATATCAGTTGGGTTCATCACTGTGCTTTGTGTGTGTGTGTATGTATGTATGTGTGTATACACTTAATATTTTTGGCTTTGGTATTTATATAAAATTTCCTGGGATTCAAATCTAATCTCTATGCTTATCTTATGACAGGTTGTAAAGCCAATAGCCCACAAGTGGAAAAAGAGAATAAATATTCATTCACACTGACGCAGCGCAAATGCCTGCACGAACATGCATATCTTGAATGGCAATAACCTTGTTATGTATAACAGGCTGGGACAAATATAAGCTTGACTCTAAATATGAGTGGATTACAACAAATATCAGATTTTATATTGTTCAATATGAATTTAAACCAGTAAGTATGAGAAGCACTGTATCAACACGTCTGTTCTCCTCAGTCAGTCTCACAATACTGGCTGATGCAATATTCGGGAATTTCTGTAAATACTGGCGCTGAGGAGAAACATGCAAAGCAAAAATCAATACTACCGTCTCGGGAATTCCACACACTGACACCGAGGGGAATTACTTGAAACGGAGGGTCTCTGCATATTGCATTGTTTTAATATTAGATAAGTAAATTGAACCTGGGGTCCAATTAAACTTAAACTGGAAGTAAATATGTGTGTGTATGTATGGGTTTTTGGCTTAATTTCTGGTGTGGCCAAAAATTGACAAGTTTATAGACAAAAATCTAGCTGATGCAATTTTTGTAAATGTTAGCAAATCTGCTTGAGGGGGGGTTGATACTTTCCGATTACAAAACTCTTGGGTTAGGCAGGTACTACACTTGAACAAAAAACTCATATGAACATGTTGAACAAGTTTTAAGTATAGCAAATCTGCATGTGAAGAGCTCTTCCTTTCTGAAAAATTCCCGAGGGCATTTTTACAAAAATCTTGGATTAGGAAGAGCTCCACACTTGAGCAAAAAACTCATATGCTCATGTTAAGCAAGTTTTAAGTGTAGCAAAGCTGCTGGAGAGAAGCTCTTCCTTTCTCGCGCTGTCCGTAGTATCAAACACACTACTTATGGTTTCAAAATGTACAAAAGCAGAAAGATTTTAAACAGAATATCTTTATGTAATATTTATAGATAGGTGTATTTTTGAAATGAAAAAAATCCCAAGGATTTATTGACGTGTGTTCCTTGATTTGCTGTTAGTATCATGAAAGGAAGTCCAACATCAATCCTGGAAGGGAAAGGAACACCCGCTGCTTCTTGACGTGCCATCGTTACTTTTTGGAGGGTGGCCAATGGAACATGATAAAGTTGCGATGCTGCACGTATAGATAAGTGTCCCTCTAGAATACTCTGCATGGCATTTTCGAGAACTCGGGACGAATACTGTCGATGTTCCTTCTTCGGTGTTCGTTTGCAAGGCATCTGTAACAATAAATTGAACAACGCATTTACTTTGTGAAGTGGTGTGTTGCATGTGTTACGGTAATGGAACACAAACTGTATACCTCGCTGATCGAAATTGTACAATTTCCGCCGATCGAATATGTACCACTTTGTGCATGGAAACAAATATTTCTGTAGTTCCCTTATCTCTCACCGAATGGCTACACATGTCACATGCTACAGCCATCACATGCTTGTCCACGTTTGACCTGAATTTCACTGTCCTACGTTCAAGCATAAACCCGGGGCATGCAAAATGACAGGCAGACGTTTATATACAAGGCACCAATTCTATCTACAACGTACTCACCTTGCCATACAAAATTACGTCTGGTTCTCCGGGTTTTCCGTAGAATTTCTCAATGTTTCTGCACAACACACCTAACACCCCATGCAACAACTCTCACTCCTCAAATCAGCGTTGTCAGTAACAGGAAGCAAAATATTCGACTTTTTATAACGGGTGATCGAAATAGTACCTATATCGAAAATGTACCACCTTACCCTATAGCTTTCATTTGCATATTTTCCAAATTTTTGACTTCTAACAAATAAAGGGTGGAACCAAGCTCTACCAACAAACTTTCACAGGTTCTTCAGGAATGTTGGCTGAGTGTTATACTTGTATTATGTTCCTTGGACCATAATTACAAAGATTACAAAGAAAGATTAATCAATTACTCAGCAGTGTGTGTAATGTCATTAATAGCAATACAAACAATACAAAAAATTACATGAATAAAGGCACAAACACTAGGACAAAATTCATACTTGTTTGTTAAATAACTATTGTGTACTCTTCTATACGTACTGTTTCTTTAAAGCAGCTCTTCAAACTGTCGACCACCATGATCACGACAAACTGTACAAGGACTGCCACACATGCTCTAGTATCCCAGGGGATTGACACATGTCTTCAGAGGCTGCAATAATCCTAGAAACCAGATCAATGGGAGTGTCGACTGAAGTCTCATACAGTAAGCTCTTCACATGACTCCAAAAGAAGAAGTCCATCAGTTTCAAATCTGGTGATCAAGCTGGCCATGAAACAGAACCACCACGACCAATCCATCTTTGACCAAACTATGTATCAAGGTTTTCTATTATAGTGACTGCAAAGTGTGACATAGAGGTCACGCCTTGTGGCGAGATTGCGAACTGCAATGTAAAAATTGCACACAACAGTGAATACCATGGCAGCAAGTCAAATGATACTGTACCGAGTAAACATACGCAAAGGTAGTTTAGCTGAAAAACTAAACAAATTCCATGTAATCATACACAAAGGTAGTAGAGTTTGAAGAAACAAAGTGCAATTACTCTAATAAGGTACTGAGGACCAAGAGTTCCTTATCAAAACACTCAGCCAACATCCCTGAAGAACCTGTGAAAGTTTGCCGTTTGAGCTCTGTTCCACCCTGAATAATAGCAATGTTTTTATAACCTGGTGATATGTATACTATACATACATACACTCACATACATAAGTGATCCACAGCCCTAAGGTCTGTCTATCAAGGGTGTGAATAACTAAATAATAAAGACAATCCTTTAACCATCTTTCCAAGTATACGCCTTCATGGCGTGTGTTGCTAAGCACAGGGGAACACTTTACCTTTTTTTTTTATCTTTCCAAGTAAAAGTCAACCATCTCATTGATGAAAAGGAGATTTTGCTGCAGCGGCGTTATATCTATTCGAAGAGGGTAAATATGCTTGCCGATACATGGTGCGGTGTTTGTCCCAGTTTGCAGGTGTAGCCAACGGCTTCGCCTGCTCTTTCCTCAGTTGGCAAGAGTTGTTTTGCGTGGACGGGTGCATTATGGATTCCTCCAGATCAGTGCAGAGAGCTGTAATCCAATTTCTTCACAGAGAAGGCGAGCATGCTTCACAAACTTATCGCAGGATGAAGGACGTTTACGGAGAGCCATGCCATCAAAAACAGGCACAGTGGTAAGCTCTCGAAGGGGATAGTGTTGCTCCAGGACAACGCTAGGCCACATGTGGCGAGGAAGAACCTCGACCTGCTGAGAACATTTCAATGGGAAGTCCTCACACATCCTCCGTACAGCCCCGATATTTCCCCATATGACTCCCATATCTTCGGCCCTTTAAAACAATCACCTGTTCACCTGTGACGAGGAAGTGCAGACCACCGTGGAAAACTGGATCCGTAAGCAACCCAGGAGTTTCTACACTGAAGCCAACCACTCCCTTCCTACGCACTGGGATCAGTGCATCAATATCAATGGCAATTATGTGTGGGTATCATGTTACACATTAACGGTACTTCACATATTATGTAATGCTAATATTCTGTAATATAATATTCTTTAGATATAACGGTAGTCTCCTTTTCATTTGGGCATACCTTATATTTCAGTGCGTGGACTTTCTGGACAGACTAGCTCATGCAATGAACGTGGACGAAATCTCCAAAGACGTGGGCATTGACATGAAGACGGAAGCACTCTTGGCCAGGGCAGAGCAACTCGCTCGACTCGAGAGTGACCAGCTGGTCGGAAAGGTAAGGCGTACCCTTTTATTCCAATCAGTCCGATCAATTGGGTACTTTAAGAATAAACACAAATCTCAAGAAATGCCATCTCAGCACATCCCTCTACCCTGTTGCAATATTTCACTATTGTATTAAGTTGACCGTCTGTGGTGGAGCATGCTACGAGTTGTCCTGGGTTCGAATACCAGCCTAAGCGTGGGCGTTCTTTGTGAATGTCCCATTGTCATAACATCACTCATCCTCATCTTCACAATTGAGCAGTTCGGTAGTATAACTTGATAATCCACAAAAGTATGGAACCAAGAAAAACACAAGTGAAAGTTCATCCATTGCATTGTGGCGTATATTACTATGGCCACATATTTATGAATAATAATAATAATAATAATAATAATAATATTTTATTGGCATTAAGCTTGTACAGCAATAGACAACGTCAAGAACAAAATACATGTGAAATATATTATAAAATAATATAAAATTATAACCCGTTTTACGTTTAAGTTGCACTAAAATACAATATTTTTAATTTCAAGAAATTCTTGAGTTGAGTACAATGGTGTAGTAACTAACCAGGCATACAGTTTATGTTTAAATACATTCATAGGCATATTTGTCACATCAAGAGGTAGCTTATTAAATAGTCTTAATCCTAGAGCTTCATAACTATTCAGGGATTTTGAGAGTCTATGATAGGGTATATTTATACGCCTGCTGTTTCTTGTAGTATAGGAATGTACATCTTGTCTACTTTGTAGCTGTGGCAACTTTTTCTTTAAATACAACAGCACAGTGTAAATATATAGATTTATCACAGTCATAAATTTTAACTTAATGAACAGTGGCTTACAATGAACTAATTTGTGTGAGTTTTTAATTATTCTCACGGCTTTTTTCTGCACATCAGTATTTCGGTACAAAAATATGGCACATTTTGGGATCAAAAATGGTACATAAAATGACATTTTGGTGTTAAAATGGTGAATAAAACCCTAAATCTGATTCAGAAACTACTTACTACACAAAAAAAAATCCCTTCTAATATTACATTTTATGAAGTTATGAGAGTATTAAGTTTATTCCTGTGTAAAGGAGCCGATTTTTTCTTCTCAAATATTTACAGCAGGCTAAATCAATTTTCCGTGATTTGCATAAATTACAGGATAATTTTACTTCAGAAAGTGTCACACCTGTAAATAAACTCTAAATTTTGTGATTTATACTTTATTTTGCATTTTTCTGTGCAATTCGCTTCATTTCGTGATAAAACATGGTAGGAAAATTCACCTCACAACTTTCAGAAATGTGAAAAATGAACATTGCAGTGTGTCATTTCACATTTTGCGTTTGTCAAAAACGATATACAGGATCTGTTCAGAAAGTATCCGAACTTATTTATTTGCAAACAATTTATTGATGACAATTGCAACTGCTGTCAATATTCTTCAATGTAGGCACCTTCAGCCTCAATACAGCGAGTATAGCGACTTTTCCACTGTTCACAGCAGTCCTGGAAGTCCTTGACTGACACCCTCTTTAATGCTGCGGTCGTGCCAGCTTGAACCTCTTCAATTGACGCAAAACGCTTCCCCTTGAGCACCCTTTTTGACCTTGGGAAACAAAAAGAAGTCAGCCAGTGCCAAGTCCGGGCTGTAAGGGGGATGAGGCAGCATTGCCATGCATACATTGGCCAAAAACTCACCTACCAACAGCGCTGTGTGAGCCGGTACGTTGTCGTGGTTAAGCACCCACCTGTCGGCGATGTCAGACCGGACGTGCTGGATGCTCTGTCGGAGACACTGAATCACTGTTTTGTAGTAAGCTGCATTCACGGTGGTCCCAGCAGGTACAAACTCTTTGTGCATGACCCCATTCACGTCGAAAAACACAAGGAGCATTGTCTTCACCTTTGATTCCGACATCCGGGCCTTCTTTTGACGAGGGGATGCAGAGGTGTGCCATTCTGAACTTTGTCTCTTGCTTTCGGGGTCCTACTCGAATAGCCAAGTTTCATCCCCGGTTATCACTCGGTCGAGAAACGTTTCGTCACCATCCACACATTCCACAATTTTGCAGGCAATTTGCACACGACACTGCATTTGATTGTCCGTCAAAATCTTCGGAACCATTTTTGCACAGATTTTGCGCATGTTCAAGTTTTGGGTAACAATTTCAAAAATTTGCATTTTCACGAATCATCTGGAGATTTAAACGCCTGTCTTTGTCTAACAGAGCTTTCACACGGGCCACATTTCACACTGTTTTTGACATGGACAGCCTCCCTGAGCGTTGTTCGTCCTCGACCACCTCCCGTCCTTCCTTGAACGCCGTGTGCCATGTGTAAACTTGCGTGGGGGACATCACTTCCTCGCCGTAAACCTCCCGTAGCATAGTTAAAGTCTCTGTAAAGTTTTTTTTTTCAATTTAACACAAAATTTCACAGCGTAGCGCTGTTCCAAAGTGCGCTCCATTTTCACCAAATCCACCAACTGCAAATTCTCGACGCGACATTTTTTCCATGTACACAACACGAGCGATTGCACATGAACCACTCCTCGCAGGCAACTGAGCGAGGCCTTGTTTTGAAGGTTAAGGTCCCCACTGCCACCTGGCGCAGCTTATCTGAACCCTTGACCGATTCTTGCACAGCGCTGCGGACAGTTTGGATACTTTCAGAACGAACCTTGTATGCATGTATTTATTACTCAGATATTTCTGCACATTTTTGCCAATCACCGGCTTCTGAATATACCTTGTCCACTAATGTGTGAGCAACAGGAGACTCTGCTGCAACTACAACTAATGTCATCTCAAGTTCGAATAGAGAGTGGGTTGTCAAGTTTTAATCTCAAGCCGCTCAGTTAGCTAAAAATGGTAGAAAAGTGACCGAAATAACAAGACTACAAATACCAATACTATGTTATTACAAAATAAGTGACATCTTTATTAATCCATTCTACAGCAATTCTTCTTAATTTTATTATTTCCAACTGAATAGAAATTCCACTGTGTGTATAGAAATCATTCGAGTTAAATTTCTGTTTTTACAGAGCATGACATTTCAACAGTATATTTGTGCTTCTCTGATAGTGTTGTGCTAATGTTGTCACCTTGTAATCAATGTGTTCAGAGCATGTAGATAATATGTTTATATCCATAAAAGTTATAACAAAATGATAGAATATTACGCTAAATTATAAGATATTTACAGAAAGATCAGTAATATAATTGGTAATTTTACCGATAAATCAACACACCAATGTGCCTGCTAGGATTTAGGAATGGAGAAACTTCCACTTTTTCTCTTGGACCAACTTCATTAAAGAGATATTCTATGTATGAGGACGTATCAAAAAGTTTCGAGACTAGTTCTGTAACATGCCAACAGATGGCAGCTCAAGGCTGCACGC
This sequence comes from Lepisma saccharinum, assembly GCF_977018435.1. NCBI lineage: Eukaryota > Metazoa > Arthropoda > Insecta > Zygentoma > Lepismatidae > Lepisma > Lepisma saccharinum. Next base: position 5,577,472 of record NC_139244.1, on the reverse strand, counting down.
ACAGGCACAGGGAGCACCAACTGTCATAAGTCAGTGTGCCAAGAGACATCGTCCTGTGTACATCGTGAGCTGTGCAGCTGGTGCTCTTCTGACCACGTGCGTTACAATGGCTGCGATTTCATCATGGACAGCAAGTTAGAACAACGAGCGAACATGAAATTCTGTGTGAAACTGGGCAGAGACATGCACACTTTAAGAGTGGAACATCACTGGAAGCTGGCATGCTGACGGAGTTCTTGGCAGACTTGGACGCGGTGTTCCTTCTGCTCCTGGGTCTGCAGCCTGGGGACAAACTTGGCAGCAACATGGCGCATGTTCAAATCACACGTGAGGATTGCCTGCACTGTTCCGTATGACACACCAACAATGGCAGCAATGTTGTGGATTGTTCTCCGATGATCCTCATGCACAAGTTGCTGAATGGTTTCGACATTTTCGGGTGTTGTGCTCGTCCTTATCTCTCGTCGTCTTCCAGTGATGTTCTTCCACTCTTGAAGCACGCGTGCCACTCAAAACACCTTGCACGACTCATTGCAGCATCGCCGTACACTTGCTGAATCATGTCACGATGTACATAGGACGATGTCTCTTGGCACACTGACTTATGAAGGTTGGTGCTCCCTGTGCCTGTGCGTGCAACCTTGCGCTGCCATCTGTTGGTGTGTTACTGAACTAGTCTCGAAACTTTTTGATACGTCCTCGTATTTGCCTGTAAGGGCTAAGGGACATATACATTACATTTAATTGACCACTCAAGCATTAACCGAATAATTGCATATATGGCTCTAGTAGGTTGTTCTGGTCACATTATTCATGTACTTCAGTATTCTTACACAAGTATTTTTTCTCTAATTATACTTCATTTTCGTCAACATTTGTTTATCATACAGTACTTCTTAAGTTTCTACATCATCCTTCATTAATTTTATTCTGGTCAACCATCGTAATGTTCTTTCTTTGTGATATTACTGAATTTCTGAATTTCACCGCTTATGCCAGTGGTTCTCAACCTTCATGAGCTCATAGCCTGGTAACTTTCTATTCTGAAAAGTCAATTCCCCAATCCCAACAATTTCACTCTTACTTTACACATTAATTAACATGTATCCTGAAAAGGCCATTTTCCAAGGTGGTTGCCAGTTTGGGCTGGAAGTTGCTTCACCGTTTGCGACGTTCAACTTGCCTATTAAGTGGAAGGTACTTGAAATCCATGGGGGTAGGCAATATTCAGCGGAACGTACACAAGTGTTCAGGGTTGAGGCCTTTGCTCCACCTTCAAGGTTCTGATTGAATCTCACCAGTGGGTAATTTTGCAGTGCATTTTTGTAGACAAGTTACCCCATATGCAGTGTTACATTATTTTGGAAGATCTCTTTATTGTTGACAGCCAGTTTGTCAACCTCCAAATTTAGAGACGAGAAACATCATAGCCCCCCTGGTTAGGTCATTTGATCCATCACTTTCACTGTCACGAAAGCATTTCCTGTTATTCTAGTTGAAACTAGGAATTATTTTCCTGTAGTTTACGGTTATTACAAGCATAACAAAACAGTTTTTCTTTGTGACGTTTCAGGAGAACACACGCTCCTTTCAGACATTTATTTTCATTTTGACTAAAGATACAGTTATAACAATGGTTAGTATTTTTTTAAATTTAATTTCTTTTTTCACAAATGGAGTAAGCCACCATCTTTAAAATTTAATGTAACAGAAAACATCAAGAGACTTTGTGAAAACAATGATGAATTTGAATTACCTTATGATTTTTGGGATTCATAATTTTAAAAAAATCTGAAATGAAAATAAAACAGACTGCTTCTTTTCACAGTTAAGTTGCTATATTACAACAATGTAACATTGACAACATCCATTATATAACAGATTCTTTTTGTTTAAAAAATTACTAACCATTGTTATAACTGTATCTTTAGTCAAAATGAAAATAAATGTCTGATGAAAGGAGCGTGTGTTCTCCTGAAACGTCACAAAGAAAAACAGTTTTCTTATGCTTGTAATAACCGTAAACTACAGGAAAATAATTCTATAATGCAAGCAATGCGTACATACAAGAAAAACTAGGAATGGCCAAATCCGGAAAAGATCTTGCCTGGATAATTTTGTATCCGTATTTCAAATATCCAGGTATCAGATATATTATGTCATATGGTTTATTCAGATATACAAATTATCTGGATATCCTAATTGTCCAGATTATCTAGACATCTAAATTATCTGGATATCCAAAATGTTCGGATATCCAAATGTGTGCATTATCCGGACAGCTATATCGTTTATTCGTTCACATCGGGCTGTTCACATATTCTTTTATTTGCCAATTTCACATTTCACTGTATGTATTTTCCACAAATACTTAATTAAATCTTTTCTATCTGGGTGTCGAAAATATCTGGATATTTGGATATCCAGGTTATCTGCTGCATCCGAAGCAGATAATAGATAATTCGAAATCTGGATTTTGTGGTCAACCATAGTTGAAACCCAAACAAAAGACCATGTTTGCAGGTGGTAGCCTGCCCAGGCTCAAGTTACAAACCTCCTGCAGCTCAGTATAATTAAAGCTAGGGGCCGGTACAGTGCTGCAGCCCAGCGGTTGAGAAACACTGGCCTATGCACACAATCTAAGCCTACTCACTTTCAATTCAAATGTAACTTTTTTTTTCAGAGAGAGAGATTGATACAAAATTCGAGGACAGGCTTGAAGAAGTTAGAAAGTAATTTCATCTCATGTTTTGTTTTTGCTTACTCTTGTTACATACCTTTCTAAATCTTTTTCTTTTTCTTGTTGTCTATCTTTCACTATGCTGCTAGTTCCTGAGTGCCTACAGACCGACCAAACTCAGACGAGAAAGGTCGTTGCACGATGCCTGCTTCAAAGACGTAAGGAACATCCTTCCAAAATTGGTTTTAAAAAGTCCTGAAGCTATTAATTTGTTTTCGTAACGTCAACACTAAAATGCATTTTGATGGTATAAATTAAAATTTCACAGCCATGCACAATAAATAATTAATATTTCATTTAAACTTATTTACATCCACTAATAGTAAATTAATATATTAATAATATTTCTGTGGGTGTTTAGTAACTCTACTGTTAACAATAAAAAAAATATAACGTTTTTAAGATATTAGGTTTTAATAAAAGCTAATAGTAATTATATAATAATATTTATGCATTTAAGCTTAGACAGAAATATATCTAGAACATTTTCATCTGGATAATCAATGGCATAATTTGTTGTAAAAAATGTTTTAACCATATAGCTGTTAGATTTAAATGTTGGAAATTTCATCATTTACACAGTAAATAATACACTTCGTAAGTACCAATTTTAGCCTTGTTTAATTAATATATTCTTCTGCAAAGCATAGTTTTATGGTTTTAGGATAACAAAGTTGCTATCATTCTTATTGACTATTAATATAGTTCAGATTTTGCAATGAAGTACACAATCTACTAGCATAAGTATTAGTTGGATGACATTTCAGTACAGTGCACATTTGCTTTGTAATAATTATCTTACACTCTTATTTTGTAAAATATTATAAATCCCTTTGATATATAATTTTCCTAACCTGTATTTTTTGTTTGTTCATACTCTTCCCATTTGATAGCATAATTACACTTGGAATTACACTAAATTCAAGATAAACTCTTAAGAAAGGTTATTGCAGGTATCTTCTTTTTAATTGCTTCATAATATGCTCTTCTACGTTCTTCAAATACTTCCGTGCATAACATGACAGAATTTTCTTCATACTTCATAAATTAGAGACCTGTGCTCCATATTTTCTACATTATTTTTCCTATTTTGGTGGGCAAGGATTGAATTTATTAATGAATTTCACTCCCAAGATACCTGGTCCATAAGAATGGAATACGTTGTCCCAGATTATATCTTGGGTTTGGTATGAAAGGAATAAGTATGTAATGAGAAAAGGAAGACACTTAAGGGGTTAAGTGTGGATGGCTTATATATATATGACCTCCGCATTGTGCTGCTGTATTGCAGAAGGCGTATATATACACTTTATGTTCGTTTCAACTATATTCGATTTACTGTGACAAAAAATAGTAGCAAGAGAGGAAAAAGACAAAAAAGAAGAAGACGAAACTATTTTTCCCTTCTTCTTCTTTCTTTTCGTCTTCTTCTTTTTCCTCTCTTGCTACTATTTTTTGTTTCGACTATAGCTAGAACTATATCACCAAACGTCTGTGTGACTATATACGCCACAGTAAATCGAATATAGTTGAAACAAACATAAAGCATATATATATGCCTTCCGCACTACAGCAGCACAATGTGGAGGGTGTATACTGAATTTGAGGGAAAAAAACTACGTTTTCCAGTAGCAACTTGTTCAACAAATTCCACACATAAGGGGTTAACAACCAGATTTCTTTTGCAGACTGCTGCAGTGTACCAGTTACAACGTCGCGTTCGGACACTGAGAGAGCAGTTGCAACGTAGAGACCTGCATCTGGACCTCCTCCGAAGGAAGATTGCTCTCATGGAGGACAATTCTAGAATAAGATCCATCATGGAGAACGAGAGAGACGAAGCTGCTGCACGGTAGGAGATTTTTCCATATATGTTCTGCTAATTCAACAGTAAAATCTTTCGTGCTCATAGAATTGAGAACTGTTCTCCGATCTTCTCCATGGTATGCCCCTCAAATTTAATTCGACTAAATTCCATTCTAAATTTTTTCCTGGTCATTGTTCGTCACCATCCACAAAAGACTTGCAAAACCCATCCTTCTGGAAAGGTTAACTGTCCTCTGTGGCGGAGTAGGGTTAACACAGAGTGCTACAACGTCAGTGGTCTCAGGTTCGAATCCTGGCCTGGGTGTCTGCGAGTGTCTCTTCATCAATTTCATCCTCATCTTTGCGATTAGACAAAAGTGGCAGAAAAGTGAGGTGAAATAAATCAAATCAATTAATCTAAAAATGTTAACTATTCATATTCCTCATGAGAGACACAAGCTGGTAAACCATATATCCTGCATGCAGTTGCTATGGTAACTTCGGAAGTGATCTCCTTCTCCAGGAAATTCACTTTCGAGTGCCGTCTCTCCCAACATGAGGCACTCAACTTTTCACTTGTCAAATGCTCAGCTTATGCCTCATTCAGTGTTATCTGTTCCATGGAGAATACAATGATTTAATCACTTTACTGCATGCAACTTTAGTTTATGTTCTTATTTTGTATTAGTGTATTCCAATGTAAAATGGCTAATGCTCAGAGGCACATATTTTTGGTAAATAAAGAAAAGCAAAATTTTGGTACAAAAACAGAGTCAATTTCGGGTTCAAAAGTGGTAAATAAAATAAAATATTGCTGTTATAGCGGTGAAAAAGCGGTACATAAAATTACATTTTGGTTTTAAAAAATGTGAATATAATCCCAAATTTGATTTAAAAACTGCACTTACTACACAAAATAAACATATCCCTTATAATAACACTTTTAAGTAGTTACCAAGAATATTAAGTTTATTCCTGTATAAAGGGGCCCATTTTTGCTTCTCAAATATTTACAGCAGAATTAATCAATTTTCCGTGAATTGCATAACTCGCAGGATAATTCTCACTTCGGAAAGTGTTGCTTCGAAAAATAAACTCTAAATGTCATGTTTAAGAGTTTATTCCGCATTATTTCATGACAAACTAGGGTAGAAAAATGCACCTTTCAGAAACATCAAAAAATTAACATTACAATGTAAACTCTTCTTTCCTCTCCCATTCGTGCCACATGGCCTGCCCACTTAAGTCTTCTTGATTTAATCATTCTAATAATATCTGGACAGAATACAAATTATGTACTTCTAAATTATGTAACCTTCTCCACTCACCTGTCTCCTCGTCCCTTTTAGGTCCAAAGATTTTCCTGAGGATCTTATTTTCAAATACTCTCAATTTATGTTCCTCTTTCAATGTAAGGAACCAAGTTTTCACACCCATATAATACTACAGGCAAAATTACTGTTTTGTATATTTTAACTTTAGTTTCTTAGATATTAAACGAGAAGACAAAAGTTTATGAACAGAGAAGTAACATGCATTTCCTGAATTAAGCCTACTTTTTATTTCCTCTTTAATATAATTTTCATTTGTTAATATTACTCCTAAGTATTTGAATTTGGAAACTGGTTCAAACGAGTTGTTATCAATAATTAGATTTTGATTATTACCTAACACTTGGTTTCGGCCTGTAAGCATATATTTAGTTTTCTCTTTGTTAACTTCCAAACCTATCTCTTTAGCAGTTTTGAAAAATATTTTAGCATTATTCTTAATTGTATTTACATCATCCCCCAGTAAGTCTACATCATCTGCATATGCTAACAGCTGAGTCACACCATTTAATTTTAGTCCTTCGTTAGTTTCTTTTACCTTCCTAACAGCATATTCTAAGGCAAAATTAAAGAGCAATGGAGATAATGCATCTCCTTGTTTTAACCCATCATGAATTGTAAATTTGTCAGACACATTAATACCCACACGAATTTTACTTTCTGTTTCACTGGTGCATATTTTTATCATATTAACAAGCTTCTTAGGTATTCCAAACTCGACTAATAAATTATATAATTTATCTCTTTTGACTGAATCATATGCTTTTTTAAAATCAATGAATAGCTGATGGACATTTTGATTATATTTCCACTTTTTCTCAACTGGCTGTCTGATGTGAAATATTTGATCTGTAGTTGATCTGTTACGTTTAAATCCACATTGATAATCACCTATAATTTCATTAGCATATGGGGTTAGTCGTGTTAAAATAATGTTACACAATATTTTGTATGTTGTTGAGAGTAGAGAAATTCCACGGTAATTATTGCAGTTCATTTTATCACATTTTTTAAACACAGGAACAGTTATGGATTCTTTCCACTGTTGAGGGATTTCTTCTTTATTCCATACTAGCTGATTGTCCGGCATTGCCCGGGTATTAATTATACCAATTTTCTATTGGTCAGGAAAATAATGAATTCTACCTATAGTGTAAAATGAACTTGGAGTTGAACGGCATTGGGAGTATCACTATTCATCTTTGCGATCCCAAAAACTATGGATTCCACACTAATGTCAGTCCTTTTCGATTATTTTTACGTCACCCCTTCCCTCCTCCACCCTAGGGGTGCCAGGGGTGTCTTACCCCTATAGTATTTCTTTCCAGATTGTAAGCCATACGTGTACCATGTTTGGTTGGAATTGATCTAGGCGTTCGAGAGTTATGCTGGAACAAACACACATACATACATCCATTTTTATATATATGTATAAATATGGATTAAACAAATTAATTTATGTATGTGTCATTGCATAACACACAATTTAATTTTCTTTGTAATTCTTGAATATTTCAAAGCAAAACTCTTGGTATATTAATGCTTACAATTGGAGTGGAAAATTTACACTAACATTAATCAATATTTTGAGCAAGTTTTAATTATTTCAATTTTCAAGCATTGGTATTGGTGGGAATCAGTAAGATAGATTGATTGATTTTGTGTTTTTAGTCCACTTTATGCACAGTAAGGCTAATTGGGACTGGACCTACAGTTTAAAGTGGAATCTGAACCACTATGTGCCTCCACTGGATATCAAACTCAGGACCCCTTGATTACAAGGCAACAATGCTACCACTGCACCATCAGTGGGAGGGGGGCTGGGAATTAGCAAGAGTATCGCCATTGGTATGGATATCCATTCAAAGTGGTATAGGCTTAGCCCCTAGTACTTAAATTGTGATATTAATTGTGAAGGTTATCTTTTGTCCAAATTCCAGTCAAAACCTTAATATTGCAATGATAATATGTTTGTTGACATATTCTTAAATTACAATAATATTATTTTCTTCATAAGCTAAGCATGTTCCAGAATTTGTTATGGTAAAATGTAGTGCAATTGGCAATAGTTAATTGTATGGAGTCTCAAAAAATGCAAATTCAAAATTTTTTATGGATTTTTTAAAAGTTAAAAATGGAACTATGAGTGCACTCCTACAATAAACATAACAAAGAATTGTAATATTGTTGTTAATAAGTGTGCATTGAAACATAGAATGAGATTGTTTATTAAAAAAAAAGCACTGCAAGTGCTTTTTACATGTAATGTCAGTGAAAATACTTCTATCTAGTAAACGTGTCATGTATGTAAGTTTGTAATAAATAAATGCCTGAAAATAGGTTTGATTGATTGATTTGATGTTTTAAGTCCACTTTATGCACAGTAAGGCTAATCGGGACTGGACCTACAGTTTAAAGTGGGATCCGAACCACTTGTGCCTCCACCGGGTATCGAAAATAGGTGTAAATATGTGAAATTAAAGGGAGCTAGTTTCTTACCATAGTAGAAGTACAATTGGAATACAAGAGCAGGAGTTAGTGTTGTGATATATATTTGCTTATACAGTGTTTGGTACGAAAACCCAGCCTGCCTCACTTGGTCTGAAACAAAACTTTCTCCTAACTTAACGTGCTTCAAAAACAACAGGTGCAGAAACGGTGGGAAGGGTGTGGTGACGTGGCCAGATGGGGAGAGGAGTGGAATGAGTGAACATAGAAGAAATAATAGTTTGAGAACGTCTGACAAGAAGAAGCAGACCGGTTCTTCATACCCAACCCTGTGCTACGCTATTTTAATAAGCGACAAACTAGTTGTGCCAAGAGTTACATTGTGATTGTACTTCCAGGGCAAAGAAACTGATGAAGCAGGTGGAGAGGCTGCAGTTGCAGTTGACAGACGCACGCTCCGTTGCGAGAGAATTCAAGGCCCAGCTGTCGGATGCAGCAGAGTATAAGGTAAGCCCAGTGTTTAGTAACTATGATGATAATAGGTTTATACTGAACATGAAATCGATTATTTACTAGAGCATGAAAGTTTTACAAAATACATTTTTTTATTTGCTACATATATTTATAGGAGCTCCAAATGGTTATTTCTCTTACAGTTTACAAGCAGGGATGGCGCTACAGGGGAGCTAGGGGGGCTGAAGCCCTCCAAACCCAGCCCCAGCTTACCCGGTAGCCCCCTAGATTTTTGTAGTACGGTAGACGCATTTCAACCGAAAACTTAGAAAGTAAAATTTACATTTTCCATTATGGAACTTCCATTGGGGCAAGTACAATGTTCAAGTACATTTTCTAGTTCGGTTAGATTGCAGTTACTTTATTACGATGTGTTCTGAAATCAATGGGCCACTGGTCTTTCGATACTAAGTAATTTGCCAATCACGAGTCGCCAAACTTGCTACGAAATCATCTGCCTGCCTGGAAGATGGACGTATTCAGTGGCTGTGAGATTGTTCTTTGATTGTTGTTGGCAGCCTCTGTAAATCGTATCACTATATTTTGGAATAGGTCTAACAGGTGTGACAAATTAATTATTATAAGTAGGAGGAGGTTCAAAATCTAAAGAAGCGTTATGTTTCCTTTCTGTTTGTTACTTCCTTATTGGAGTACCGACAATTGCATGAGAATTAGAGATGTTCTCTCATTGGTTTCATCGTTATATCTATTCTTAAGTAACTAATTCTCCAGCATTCTTAAACCCGAAGGTTTATGGCTGCAGCAACAAAAGCCTTCCTATCCGTATCAATGCAAATATTCGAGAGGGAGAAATACGAAGTTAAAGAATGAAAAACTACACAAACTACCTAATTCCTAAATGCTAAAACTTTGGAAATATTAAAATTTGTCTCCCAGCCCCCATAGTCTAGCGTTATAATTGCTGCCTTGATATCAAGGGGTCTCACGTTCAATCCCGGTGGAGGTAACATTTCATTAAGTCATTCAGATTTCACTAGAAGTACTTTCCCTATGGCATAATGCCAACGTCGTCGACTTGTAATCCCGAGTTCCATACCCAGTGGAGGCACATTGCACAGTTGTTCGGATCCCACTTTAAACTGTAGGTCCAGTCCAAATTAACCTATCTGTGCATAAAGTGGACTTCAAAAAACAATTCAATTGAATTCCACTAGAAGCTGTAGCTCTCGTCCCGATTAGCCTCTGTGCATATAGTAGACCTTAATACAAATTCAATCAAGTAATCATTGAAATACGGTGCGAATATCAGCAGGCTTGGGCAATTTTCTTGCTCGCAGTCCTAGTCCTACATGTAAATTAATTATAATTTGTGAGGTTAGGAAGTAATTTCTGCAGTACCACCATAGTGGGTAAACTTGATTCTGTGCAGAAGAATCAATCTTTGAAGCACATCTAAAACTATTGATCCAATTCTGTGCAGTATTTATGCACAATATATTCTGAAATAACATTAAAATCTTCAGCAGTTATTTTCACTAATAAAAATTCCCAGTGCAAGAGTTGCAACTATGTATATTCATTGCTTTTATGGCAATGTATTTGTCTCCTAGTGGAAGTGAATTTGTAGTAAAAATAGTCATGTTCCTTGTGAGTGGCACCTAAGTGGACGGCATTTTGTCATCCTCCCCATTTTTAGCCCTAAGTTCTGAATTTCAGTCGATGAACAAGAAAAAGTAAGATATTTCATCATGGCAGAGAAAATGGCATCATTAACATACTTTCTATTCAAGGGTGGTTTGTTTATTGGATGCCTACTTTATTAAGTTAATGCTGCTTTTCCTACTGTTGTAATTTGAACAGTTTATAGTTATGGCACACTGAGTCAGAAAGGAACTCAAAATAAAGACCCTTCAGCAGCTGCTTGCAATGGTTGAAATATTTAAAATTGTATTTTACGGACTTATAAGCTTTGTGTTTTTGAAATGTGCACACTCGCATCAACAGCTGCTTACGGCAAGTCAAGTGTTGCCTTCGTAACCGAAATGGTAATGAGAGGTTGACTGCTATATCTATTCTGTCCTTTGAGAAAGAGCTTGCAAAATCTTTGGATTTAAACAAGGTTGTAGCTGCTCAGAAAAACAGACGTACCTTATCGTAGTTTTTTTGCTGTGGTTATTTTCTTAATTGAAGGAAAAAGTACTCACATTCTTTACTTACATAGAGTGTTACGTGTAGTATTTATACATATCCAGCGAGTTGATAATGAGTCTATTTTTTGTGTATTTTGTTTACTGTTCATATGAATAGTAAGTATGTGATACTATTCCTCTCGATAATGGCTTAGGAAAAGAAAACAATACAATTATTGCATTTTAATTGACATAAAAGATTCGTGCCTGTGGAACAAGATGCAACATAACGTCTCAATGATTTATCTTTGGATTTGACTGTAAAGTAGGTCACTGGCAAAATTATATCACAATAAAGTATTACATAATTTGACTCCAAATTCTGCAGCCCTCCCCACTTATTTTAGGCTGGCACAGTCATTGTTTACAAGCACATAAAAATTCAATTTTTGATGTGACGTTTCATGAGAACACACTCTCTCTTCATCAGACATGTATTCTTGTTTAATTAATGTTACAGTTACAACAATGGAGTAAATTTAACAACAACAAAAAAAAAACTACTGCAGCTTCTTCTTCTTCTTCATGACCCTCACCGCCAGATATGTGACAGTCTTAGTCAAGGATCTAAGGGGTGTAAAACACAGGGGAATAGGAGTACCATAGAATCGAAGTCGTCGTACATGGTCATAAAGATATCGCAATATTACACTTCACTTTACTGTACTGTAACACTGATCACACACTTGCATATACTCACAAATTTCAAAATTGAATACCACTCTGTCAATCAAAACTATATAATATCCACATCGTACGAGGGGAAGAAGACGATAATAGGGAGTGTATGGATACAGGAAATGGTATCTTGGCTCATTGTAGTCTGTTAAAAAGAGCGTGTCTGTGTTTGTTCCTTAACGGGCAATGGAAGAAGAAATGATTTGGCATTTGTTTGTTTGCTCCGCAATCACAGGCAGGAGAGGGATTTTGATGCAGCCTTGCTAGGTGTTCGTTCATGCAAACGTGGTCCGTTCGTAGGCGAAGTGTGAAAGTTATCACTTCACGAGGAAGTTTCAGTTTATGAAACCAAGGTCATCTGCTTATTTTCTCCGTATACCATTTATAAGTGGTCATCTTTCAGCAGTAGCTATATAGTGAATCTTGTGAATAATGATACATTCTTGAAACCTAACAACTGTGAAACAAACAATTTGTATTTTTATAATTATCATTATTATTTTTAATAAAGGTGTTATCAAATTTTAATCATGGATCCCAAATCATCATCATCGCCCCTTGCCGTTTCCTGCCTCTGGCTGTGTCAGCATAGAAGTCAAGCCTCTCCATTTTTCCTGGTCTTCCACCACTCCTCTCTTTCCACGGTGTTGCAATCTTGTCCTCTTCTCCTAACTCTCTGCTATCTCCTCTTTCCACCAACATGTTGGTCTCCCCTTTAGCCTAGCTTCCACTCCTTGGGCATTGTAAGCTCTTACTGGTAGTCTTTCTGCATCCATCCTCTTCATGTGTCCGAACCATCTCATCTGTGCCTGATCTATCCTGTCCTGAAGCTTCACCACTGTCTGTTGGATCTCCTCATTCCTTATTCTATCCCTTCTAGTCTTTCCCAATATACTCCTTAAAAATTTCACCTGCACTGCCTGCATCTTTCTTTTGTCTCTCTCTGTCATTGTCCAAGTCTCTGCTCCATACATAATTATCGGCACATAGTATGTGTTGTATATTACCTTCTTGCATTTCATATGTACATCCCTGTTCCATATTAATCTTTGAACGCTTTGATATAGTCTACCGCCTTTGGTCCTCTTCTGTTTACCTCCTCATTTATTCTTCCACTTCTCTCAATTATGCTTCCTAGATATTTGAAGCTCTCCGTTATCCTCAACTCTTCCGTGCCCATCTTTTTTCTTGGTTCGTTTATGGCTCTGTTTCTTGTTGTTATTAGCACCTCGCTCTTTTCTGCTCTGAATTTCGTTCCTGCTATTCTGATTTCCTCATTCCAACTCAACCTGTCTCTGTACTTCTTCTTCCCTGTTTCCCCATATTACTGAGTCATCAGCGAACAACAGGGCCTTCATCTCTCTCTCTATCTTCTTCCCCACCTCTTCATTAATTGCATCCATTGTAATTATGAAGAGCAGTGGGGAAAGAGCACTTCCCTGTTTTAGTCCATTACTTATACTAAACCACTCTGTTCTTCCCACTGGTGTCTTCACACAGCTCTGGTTGGCCTTGTACGTGCTCTGCACTCTACACACAATCTTTTCCTCAATTCCTTTCACTCTTGGAGCCTTCCAAATCTTTGTTCTGTCCATGCTATCGTATGCCTTTTCAATATCTAGGATCCCAAATATCATGAGGTAATTCAAAATCGTCCTCTAGTCTATAAATATTTTTGATCTCTTTTGTAGGATCAAATTTCAAAGGTGGTGGCTTTCCCCACTTGTGAAAAAGAGAACTCTGTAGTGAGTGTATACTGCTATTCTCATTATTAAATTTCTTGCAGTGTTCTTCCGCAATGAACAAAAGCCTCCCACACATTGCTCCCATCACTCTTTTTAAGGCCTTTCTCTTTTAAATATATACTTCTGCTCAATAATGTCAGTTGACAAACCAATCCTTGGGTCCAAATTTGTGATGTCTAAATCATGTTTGTGTCATCTTGTTGCCATTCTTGTTGATGTTTGCCTTACATATGAATATGAACATATAGTATGTTATTATACCAGGGTGGTCTAAACAAACGTCAAAATTCTATTTTTGTCTTTGTAATCACAAAAATTACCATTATTAATACAAGTTAATAACCAATTATTAAAATTTATTAATAACCATTCACTAAATTTTACAAAAAACATATTAATTTTTCATGAATGCTTTATTGTTTATGTAGGTGTAGTTGTGTATGAATTATAATAATTACAAAACTAACCATCATTACCAACCAATTGAACACTCACTGGTATGAGTGTTATGAAGAACACGTCCAGGGGGGGAGGGGAGTTGCGTGATCGCTTCGCCAAGTGAAGTTTCCCTCCTAAGTATGTTACATTTATGTTTTTATGAATAAAATAAATATTGGGGACACCCTAGGGAAGAATGTACTTTATTTTCAATTTTTTATAAAAATTTTCAGTTGAAAAATTAAACATTAGAGGTGGTGGACTAGAGAGGCCCTTCTCTTGGGTAATCTAAGGTTTATTTTATTGATTGTGTGCAATTTGTTTGCAAGGAATTTTCCAGCAAAACTAACTTAGTGTTACTTTTCAAGTTAAAGCATGTGTTACCAAGTTGCTTTTTAAAACTCTGTTACTCTTAATATGTAACTTTATGATTACTGGTGCCAATTTACTCTCCTGTTGTGTCCATTGCAGATAGCAGCACTTGAGAGAGGCCGGAAGCTGGAGGAGTTTCAGAAGAGACTTGCGGAGTCCGAGCTGCTGAAGACGAGATACAGCAGAAAAGTGGCCCTTCTTAAAGACCAGGTAAGTGTTGGCTCCAAATACTGTTGACCCAAATTTGAGTAATCCCTTTCAAATTATTGTAATATCTCCATTATCAGGTGTGGAGAGTGAGTTTTTTTTTTTTTTGTTTTAAGTCCACTTTATGCACAGATAGAGTAATCGGGACTGGACCGAACCACTATGTGCCTCCAGTGGGTATCCAACTCGGGATCCCTTGATTACAAGATGACGACATTACCACTATGCCATTATGGAAGCCTCAGCAGATGTGGAATATTACAATTTGAAAGAGGTATGGAATCGCAAGGCTTATCCCCTTATAACGATAAAATGCGATTTTAGTTTATTATTCTTATCTTTGCTTCTAATTACAGTTTGATCAAGAGAAACTAATGTCTAGTATTATTATAATTTTAATGTATGAAAGAAAATAATAACAGGTTATCTTTTCTTACTTTTAATTACGGTAGAAAACTAAGAAACAATTTTACTAAAAAATAAAGGTTTTCCCTGATACGCCAGTAGATCTTGATTAACATGAGAAAACCAATACAAAAAGTACCAATACACCAGTACTTTGAATTATCTTGGCGAAAGGAAAACAAGGAAAAATCTAAAGTTTCATTTGTTTATAAAAATATTAAACAAATTATCATGTAGGCTTACTTACGGACACCTCACCGGCTTTTAGATCGGATTAGCACTATACTTTTCTAACTTTACAGAGGATTTTCTATCTCAACTAGGCTTGTGGGGTTTAACACATGAGAGCTCTCGACACTAGTTATCACTTATCCAAAAATCTTCGTTGTTCATTGAATGTTCCATCTTCTTTTCCTGGTGGTTCCTCGAAGTTGAAGAAATTCCCTCTTTGCAACCTTAGCTTCACGATCTGCCCTGCTGTGCTTCGCTGCAACTGACGGTTTCTTCCCCCACGGATACAATTAAGAATGTCAATCTAGGATCGCACTGGCTGAGCCGTTTTCCATAATTGTTACAATAACGAGTCAGGAAACACAAGTTATGTTCACACTTTCAGTTCTTGCCAACTCACTTCGGCCGATCACTCGCGAACTTGGCATTTTAATGTCAGAAACTTAACGATCAAAAAATAATGTCCTCGAAGGTCTGCTAAATCTAAGCAGAACTGAGCACACTAGTGCGACCACCTTCCAGTCAAAATCTCCGTGCCAACTAATGTAACTTCTCCGCGCGAAAATGCACGAGCGCTTATTCCCCTTTGTCTTTGGGACAGTCTATTCTTTCAAAAAGGGGTGTCTTGATTCCTTTTACTTCTTTATGTAAACAATCGGTTACACCCTCCTAGAAATTATCTAGAATTATTGATTATTCCTCCTTAAGTGGTGCCAAAACCTTATTTCTGATTATGTAAGCATGGCTGTTTCTTCAAAAAGAGTTGGATTTATGTAGATAAGAATTAATTGAAGTTACTGCTACATAACATAATAAATATATCGCAAAATTATATAGCAATTTAAGCTAAGAGGTTGCTGTTATTTTGTTATTATTGTAGAGATATGGTGATTAAAAATACGAGATAACCTCGTCAAGAGATTATTTTATGCTTGTTTATTCACTGGAATTGTCCGACCAGCGAGCAATCTCAAGAATCCGCAAACTTCGTAACTTCCTCAAAGCAATGACTGAGAGGCAAATATGTGCATCTAACATGATCCAGCATGTTCGAAAGGTGTAATAACAAAATAACAAAATATTATAAAACCAAGCTCGCTCTGGGAGCTCTCTCTCATTACTCTCATATTACTAGTACACATTACGACTAACTAAACAACGACGATGGTGTACGAAGTTTATGGCTGCATAAGCATGCAGCTATTCGCGCGGGATTGCTCGGAATAGTGAGTCAAGGGTCACAGTATCGAACCTTGGCATCAGTCACGATTCGGTCTGCTAGAAGCATCTTCGCCTACCAGGTATGAACAAGCATAAATAACCTTAAATTCAATCTTCCATATCTCCTTTCTCTAAGTCGGGGCAGGTTCAACTCACAAGTATAATTAAGCTCTACCTAAATGTGTTATTGAAGCATCCCTGTGACCTCAGATCCCTGGTAAGACGGGATTACAACATTATGTACAGGGTGGGAAATAACCTTTTGCTAGGGGTCTGCAGGAAAAAGTAACAACAATTAAGAAATTATGGTAATACCAAATGTTTACTACGACAATTGTGGTTACAAAAACAAAATTAAAAGTTAGTTCACGACAAAGCACCTTGCTTCAAGGCAAATGCTAAAACCAAGACCTTCTTCGGCGAAGTGGCATTGACTTCTTCAGCAGTTCTGAATGGCCGGGTGCATCACCGGACCTGAATGCAGCGGAGCACTTTGGGGCTATTCTGAAGGATGCAGTTGAGTCCTTGATGATAGTGGAACGCGGACCGGACCGCTATTCCCGGCCAACACTCCTTGCACATCTGGAACAAGTCCTCCGTGACATGGAATGGAATACGGACTGTTTGCGAATCTTCTGACCTCCTACCCTGATCGTCTTTGTGCTGTGAGAGAAGCAAACGGCGGACATACTAACTTTTAATTTTGTTTTTGTAACCACAATTGTCGTAGTAAACATTTGGTATTACCATAATTTCTTAATTGTTGTTACTTTTTACTGTGGACCCCTAGCAAAAGGTTATTTCCCACCCCGTAGGTATTAAATAAATGCATACTTACAATAAATGTGTTATTCAATAGTAACACAAAGTATTTGAAAAGTAAGGTTATTGTTTTTCTTATTTAAAACCATAAATATGTAACATGGTGGAGGTTTTTATTGGGGGTAGAAAGTAGAGAGACCAGATATAAATGTAGGGGGGGGGGCGACCAAAAGTCCACCTTGCTGGGGTGAAAATTTCATCTTGAGCAGCCCCTGCCTGCCCTCATATTGTCCCCCCTCCCCTTCCCCACACCCCACCTGCCACTTATAGTCTCGGACAAGCCTGAATTGTATTTGGCAAATACAAAAGAGAGTGTAGCGATAAGTAGCTCATCTTAAACTGGGACCAAGAACACAATTTGTACATACTTGAAAGACATAGTTGTTGGAATCCCCATGAATCTATACCAGGCCTACTAATGTTTCTGTCAGTTCATGGATGACCTTCCAGTAAATGTTTAAAACAAAATTACTTTCTTTTCCTCTGATAACACAACAGTTTCAGTAGATTTTGTTAACAATGTGACCAACCCTAACTCAAAAAAATGGAAAAAAAAGTTCTTACAGAACAATAATCAGGGGCACAGACTTGTCAAAATTATTGGGGGGGCTCTGATCACTGAAATAAATTAATGAATGACTCACTCCCTCCCTTTTTTAAGTTTTGGCCTCAGTAGTGTTCGGAATCTCGTAAAAGCCCATGAATTCCTCAAAAATATTAAAATTTTCATTTACAGTTCGAATCAGAATGTCAATTGTTCACGGATGGATATGTCACAAGCTTTGTCAACAATAATAGCAAAATATTCCCAGTTTTTAATATCTGCTACCATGGAGCGCATTTCAGATCTCCCTAATATATCAATGATCTCGTTCTGAATGCCATATGAGAACCATTTGTAGCCCGAACATCCCATCCACTCTCCTAGTTCATGCACATCTTCTTTTGACACACTTTTTAGTAAAAATGTTAACAATACTCACAATTATACACTTAGTATATAGTAATAAGTAGAGCCCGGATTTTTATGCAAAATGCATGTTTCATGTAGCATGCAAAATCTTATGGAAAATATTTTTTTCTTTCCGACGAACTTGTAAAGAGTCTTTTGAGACGCATATGATAGCGCATATAAGTGCATATTTTGAATGTATTTTGTTTTGCATGCGTATTTCTTAAACTTTGCAGGATAAGGCATATTTCGAATTTTATTGCTACATACTAGCATATTTCATAGTCTATCAAGAGATAATAGCGTTGAACTTGTTGCCCACAATTGTTGGTAAATTCACTTTCGACTGCACGGCGATAACCGAATGGTGAACATACCAATTTAATATACAATATACACTATAATTTTTAAAGTTTTTTTTAGCATTTTATGTAGCGCTTTTTAAACAACAGCGATCTAGCACCTTCTGATGCTTTTACAACTGTCAACTAGCGCGAAGCCTTTCTCGCGACTTGGCAACCATGTGGAAAGGGTTTCTGCTGTCAGTATCAAGGAGTTCACGAACGTGTAAGTGTTATTTTGTGTTGTGTTAAACATGTCACCTGAAAAATCAAGTAAGGCAGTATTGTTGCGTAAATACGTACAAGAATTTGGAAGTAGTGTATTTACAGAAGATGGGTCAGTTTTGTTCTGTGTGGTGTGCGAAAAAAGAGTTTCAGCAGAGAAGAAATTTCAAGTTACTCAACATGTCAATACAGCAAGACACAGGGAAGCCCTTCAAAGAAGATCGCGCAGTAGACAACAACTGCTTACTACCGCGTCCACTAATTCAACATTTGAATGCACAGTAAGTGATACATTCTATGTAGATCTGTGTTCTGCGTTTGTAAGTGCTAATATTCCTTTGTGGAAACTGAGCAATGCCCATCTACGAGGTTTCCTTGAAAATTACACGGGAAAGAAAGTGCCAGATGAATCAACGCTACGTAAAAACTATGTGCCTGTTTGTTTTAATGAGGTCATGGGAGAAATTCAGGAAGCGTTGAAGCACGAGAAAATATGGGTGTCTATCGATGAGACTATTGACGCAGCAGGACGTTGTGTTTGCAATGCTGTTGTTGGTGCAATGAAGGCGAGTGGTAAACCGTACTTACTGAATATCGAGGTGTTTGAGAAAGTGAATCATTCCACAATTGCCAAATTCTTTAACGATTCGTTAACTTTGTTGTGGCCAGATCACATCCAGTATGACAATGTGCTACTGTTTGTTACTGACGCGGCCCCGTATATTGTCAAAGCAGCATCTGGTTTGAAAGTGTTGTATCCTAAATGAGTCCATCTGACTTGTCTTTCACACGGTCTTCATCGCGTAGCAGAAATAATCAGATACCAATACCCGGAAGTAGACGCACTTGTATCAAATGTAAAGAAAGTATTTGTGAAAGCTCCTTCGCGAGTACGTCTCTTTCGCGAACTGGCGAAAAATGTTCCGTTACCTCCGCAACCGGTATTAACACGATGGGGCTCGTGGCTAGAAGCTGTGTTGTAAGAAAATTTCAATGAAGTGAAGGCAGTCATAGACTCACTAAAACCAGAAGACTCAACCGCTATTTGTGTGTCACAGAAATATTTCTCTAGAAGTGGCATTGAGAACGAAATTAAGTACATACACAACCACTTCTCGAGTATACCTGCAATTATTACACAGTTAGAGTCCCGTAATAATCCTTTGCAGCATTCACTGTCCTTGTTGGGCAAAGTATTGCAAACTTTGTCCAGTGAAACTCACGGTGTCGCCAAAATAGCGTCAGAAAAACTTCGCCAAGTATTACACAAAAATCCCGGGTACAGAACAATCTGTGACATTGCAAATGTACTGAATGGTGAAAATGTGCACTTGGAAGAGGACCTAACACCGGAGGAAGTTTGGTGTTTCTCACATGCACCAGTAACTTCTGCTGATGTAGAAAGGAACTTATCGATCTACAAAACGTTTCTCACTGATAAACGCAGAGGGTTTACAGAAGAAAACCTAAGGAAGACGTTCATAGTTCATTGCAACAGAGGTCATTAAGGTAAGATGTTTGGAAAAGAAATAATTGTTCATGCATATCTTAGTGCATATTTTTGATATTTTTCGTGCATATTTGCATGCATATTTTGCTGTCTGTTTGTGCATGGAAATCCGGGCTCTAGTAATAAGTCATGTGTTTTGCTGTATCTGGACATAGACCCCCCACCCCCCAAAGTTGATGGTTGAGCGGTGTCAGCCCCCCAAAGTTGATGGTCTAGAACATTTCAAAGTTGTATTTAAAGTTAAGTTCATATGGCACAATTCATAGTAAACTTTACAAGAGAAGCAAAATAATACATTAGATATTCTTAAGCAAAATTATTTTGGGGGCTCTGCCCCCACATCGTTAACATTAAGGGCAGGGACTCGAGCTCCCCAAGCCCCATGGATTTGGTGCCTATGGCCATAATGAACTTCGTGTGAATAAAATAATAATAATAAGAAGAAGACGACTTTCTATGAAGCATGAAACATGAAACCAAGAATGTTGAAATTGTGAGACGAAGCACTCTTGTAGTAGAACTTTTATAAAACAGTGTAAGTTATTAAATCATTCTTGAAGGTTTCCACAGCGTTGTAGTTGAGTAAGCGTTTGATGTTTTTTTGTTTTTTTTTAAATATCTTCTCTATTGTATAATATGCCTCTTTTTATACCAGTTATGGTTATATGATGGTCATCAGTAGTCCACCATGAATGGCATTTTTGTAAATAATCTTGTAAATAATCACCATTTGTTGTCAGAGTTGTCATTCTCTCTTATTAGAAATTAATTCCCATCGCTCTTCTGCTTGTAGGTGATGACGACAAGCCAATCAGCAGAGCAGGAGCGCTCGCTCAACGACCACACCCTTCAGCTGCTGAGGGACGAGGTGGAGAACGTGAAGCAAGCTTTGGCTGATACGTCAAGAAGAGAGAGCCAGGTATATTTTGTTCCATACCTTATTTAACACCGTAGTTTGTGATATGGCTGTTCTAACTTTGACCTTTGCTTGTAATAATAGTGTAGTGTTTTGTTTACCATTCAAGGCAATGCGTACTTGCATTTATGTTGATTGAATTATTTCTTCTGAACTATTGATCGTACTGGATTGCTTGAAAATGATGAATATTTTGATTCCGGTAATGCAGTTCTTGTCGAATTTATACAGGATAGCAACTGAGCTTTTTCTCCTTCCTTTTAAAAAAAGTTAATGTTTATAGATGTGAAGAGCTGATGTCACTGGTGTATGCGAGGGGTGGGGAAGCGTGGTGGCTGATGGAGCTACAGTACCTTCCGAAATTTTGAGAAAATCGATATTTATGAAATGAAAATCTGTTAATAACTTGAAAAAAACGAAAGGTGTAAATACAAACCCCTTTTAAAAACATCCTTGGTTATCATTCTTGTCTTAGAGTACAATTTTAATATTTTAATAGAGTGAAGAGCTCCAAATATACGAAATATTTTGTTGCGTATCCCACCCCCTAGAATAAGTACTCACATATATACACAACTGGGTTTTGTTAATGTTCTATTTATATTTGCAAAACCCAGTGTATGCATTGCTTGCATTATAGAATTATTTTCCTGTAAACAGTTATTACAAGCATAAGAAAACAGTTTTTCATTGTGACGTTTCAGGAGAACACACGCTCCCTTCATCAGACATTTATTTTCATTTTGACTAAAGATACAGTTGTAACAGTGGTTAGCAATTTTTTAAACAAAAAGAATCCGTTATGTAATGGATGTTGTCAATGTTGCATTGTTGCAATATAGCAACTTAACTGTGAAAAGAAGCAGTCTGTTTTATTTTTATTTCAGATAAAAAAAAAATATTGATCACATTATTTTTTTTATTTAAAATTTTGAATCCCAAATATCATCAGGTAATTCAGTCATCATTGTTTTCACAAAGTCTCTTGATGTTTTCTGGGGTGTAAGGGGTGCTCCTTCCACGTAGTGTATGCAATAGTCAACCTCACTTCCACATAGTACACCCTGGACTGCAGACTAACGAGGCTCTGGCGACTGGCCCCATGGCCAGTATAATTCTGTTTGTGTTGTCCTGTGTTTTGTCCTTATTTGTGCTGAGTGCTCCTTTACAGCCTCAGCTTTTAACAAAAGTCAGAAGATTTTAATATTTTATGATTTTTAGTTATGCAACGTTAGAGTTGTTATGTGTAACGATAAGGGGCTGGACTCTGTATAATGTGACGGGTGCAAAATAGCCTTAGTGCTGATGCACCCAAAATTTTAAAATCAAAATCAAAAAATCAAATCTTGATGTTTTCTGTTACATTAAATTTTAAAGATGGTGGCTTACTCCATTTGTGAAAAAGAAAACTCCATACTGGATCTATGTTACCATTTTCATTATTTAATTTATTCCAGTGTTCTTCTGCAATGAACGAAGCTTCCCAGACATTCAACTCTATGTTTTCCGTCAATCTTTTAAAACCCTTCTCTTTTTAATCAAATGCTTCTCTTTGATGATGTGAGTTGACAAACGTGTTCTTGGGTTTAGATTTATAATGTCCAAATCGTGTTCGTGCCATCTTATTGCCATTTTCCTTGCTGTTTGTCCTACATAATCCTTCGAACATGAACAACTTATATTATATATTCCTGTGGTTTCCACATCTGGTAGAGAGTTTCTCATTTTGAATTCATTAAATGTACATTCCAAACTTCTCGGTGATCTCCTGAAACGTCACAACGAAAAACTGTTTTCTTATGCTTGTAATAACCGTAAACTACAGGAAAATAAAAACCAGTTACATGGATAAATAAGTACTTCAGTACTTTACATCTATTTACTACCATATCTCTAGATTCCTAAGTCATGAATTATTGTTTGTGTTAAATACAAAGTGAAAAGTCCTTCAAGGATTTGTGTGTGGCTGCCAGGCATCTGTAGAAATAAATACTTGTTATGTGCTCGTTTTGTAATCAGCCCATGGTTTCCAGCTACCTGAAATTAGCGATTAGAACTAGTTAACAAAAAATGTTCAATTGCCATGATCTCTCTCGTTGACCAAGGAGAAGAATTTCATTTAAGTGTTTTAGACATATACTACGCCGTTCTTTTCAAGAGATTCATTTCTAAAATTTGTTTAAAATGTTTTTCGATTGAACATTTTCCAAATGAAAGAATCCTTTTCATATTTGCATTTATTTATTTTATTGCATTTAGAAAATAGCTTCTAAGTTTGATACACAGCAGGATATTTACACCCCTTGCTTTTTTAAAATAAATTTATTAAAATTTTATCAATATAAATAATCATACTAAGAAGACAAATATTCATCTTTGATGATTAAGATGTTCAGTCATCTACAAAAACACATTTTAAGTTCCTTCAAAATGAAATGAATGCCATTTGAAGACGACAGGGAAAGAACGTGCTTTCTCCATTTTCTTGATTTCACAGGAGAGCACGTTATTGCGTATGCAATGGATGGAAAAGGCACTTGTATTCTTGTACAATTCCTAGTTAGAAAGATGCTTCACAGAGCTATTTGACAACACCTTTACTTCAAATTGGCTAAAAACAGACAAAGCACATTCTTTCCCTGAGGTCTTCATTTTTAAGCATATTTTTGGTTCTGATTTAGATATGAGTTTGGCTTATTTTGCTTCCAACAATGTTGTGGAACATTTAGTGATAGCTTAGTCCTTAGTGCTTGCGTTTATCCTCATTGTTCAACTTTCTTACATCCTGTGGCACGTTGATGAATTTCACTTTCTTTCGTGGTTCTTTTCTCGGTTACTTAGTTTTTAAATTGAGGAAGTGAATATTGATGAACTGATTTGATAAAAATAGATTGACATAATAGAGGCATGTTTGTGTTATACAATAGAATTTCCAAAGTTCTCTGAATTGTATTTAAATATGTTTAGTACTCTTGAAAAATGCATGAGAAGTAACAAGTAGAAGAAAAGGAAGTTAAGAAGAGATAGAATTGTAAGAAGAAGGAATTCAACGAGGAAGAAAGTAGCAAGAGAAGAGGAATAGATGACAGAAAAGGAAGATAGAGAACATAAATTTTCTAGCATCATATTGATTGAAATTTTGTCTAATAACTATTGTGAGGCTCATAAGTTATTGCTTGATGAAAATTGCTGTTATCTTGTGTATTTTAACCATTACTGTTTGCAATTGCTATGATAAAAGCTCTGTTTGAAGAATCGAAATCCTCATTCAATAACTAGACACCATGGCCATGCGGTCTAATGTGTCACGTTTTGGGTTTGGGCTATGAGACGCATCCTTCCTCCTTGGAGAAGTGTAACAACTCTAATGGGTAGGATAACCCAGTCATGGATACCTACAACAACTAATGGGGGGTTCGTCATGCTGACCACGCATCTGAATGATTGCCCAACTCTGCTGAGGCATGTCGGAGTGAGGCCGGCAGTCTGTAGGTAGTCCTCTGCCCTCAAGGGCTGTTGCACCATGGGTTAAAGTTAAAATCAATAAGCAGTGCTCGAAAAATTTACCTCAAAGCTAGGCGCCAGCTCTGAAAATCAGGCGCCAGGAAACCACCTACTAGCAATTGTGCATACTACAGTATGTTTCAAAAGTCGCGCAATCCAAACTTTGAAAATCTGCATCAGAAATCGTTAAGAGATATTTTCACCGGGTTTTCTGCACTAAACTAATCCTGTAGGCTATCACTGGGTTCATAAATTTATGTTAGCATTTATCTACATAAAAGCAATTACATTATTTTTTTAAAAAAAACATTGTTAATTTGCTGAAAACATGTGAGAACTGATTTTCAACAATAAATACCAACTCTTGAAAAAATTTGAAGGGATCATTTGTTGGTGTTTGGCTGGATGTAAAACAGTTGCTTTGTGAGGTACAGCAGAAGCAGGGCATTTTTTTTGGAAAACCTCTTGCACGTGAGTGTAAGAATGAGTAGTAAAATACTCTTCAGCAATGCACACGCACTGCTCCAATGAATACGCCATGCTGAATCAATTAATAACACAGGCACAGTAGCGGCAAAAGTGAGTGAAGAGAATTCAATGTAACCAGGAGCAGCCTAGGATTCTCTCGAGAGTCCAATTTCGGCGCAAAATCTTGATTTACGATTTTTCACGTAAATGTATAGACACATGCTGCATGCGACTGTTGGCAATATTTCGACATGCTAGTGTTGCCATATACGGAGATATCTTCAAAAAATGGCACTTTTCACTCAACCCATAAAATCGCAAGTCAAATATTCATCAAATGTTGCACATGACCAATATTGGTCGCAAATGACAGACTGACATAGCATCAGTCATCAAATGTCTAATTATGACCCTTCGATAATTTCTTACATATTTTTCTTACTCAGAAGTTCATTTCTGAAAAAATTTGAATGCTGCTTTCCGTCAGTTATTAATTTATATAATTTTCTGTACGGAGTTGACTGATAATTTTAAGCATTGACAAATATCGCAATGGATGAGGCTTTATAATGCAGAAAACCCGGTGTAAATATCTCTTACGGTTTTCATGATATATATTTCCAAAGTTTGGTTTGTGTGACTTTTGAAACACTCTGTATAAGATGCTGAGCATCACGGTATTCAAAACAACGCTAAATTATTTGAGAAAGCAGGAAATAGAAGACGGAGGGTAAGAAATTGTTACTGACTCTATGGAATGTTCACAACGTTGATAAAAGAAAAATTATTTGCTAACTGCAATTTGAACTTAGAATCATCAAAAATTTCATACATATTACAGCAAAAGATCACAGTCGCCAGGCTGAAATTTTTAGTCGCCATGGCGACCGGGATTTTTCGAGCCTGTCAATAAGTATTGTTTTCATGGGATTGCAAATGCCTTCGGTTTAGAAACTAATGAACAAAATAACAGATGTGCATGCTTCCTTGTGCTTGCTTTTTGCACTAGAAGACGTTGGCTAAAACTGGATCCTGCTTGCAAAAACCATTTCTTCATTACCCTGCATGAAATGTCTCCAGATTAAAGACAAAATGGTGCCCATCTTTCTTCCAGCTCCTCAGTTTCCGAGGGACTGTCGGCAAGATTCTGGGCGTGGACTTGATCAGAACGCCGGTCCCCGACTACGAGATCATCTCTCGTCTTCAGAAGGTCGTTCAAGCCACACACGAATACACGATGGTTTCCAAGAAGTTCGACGATCCCAGGATAACTTCCATGAGCCCCACAGAGAACCTGTCTAGGACTCCGGACAGGTCACGCTACGAAGACTCGGGCTTCATCGACCCTCCGGACCTGGATGACTTGGAGGACCTCAATGGATTTTATAATAAGAGGCCCTTAAGGTCATCCACGTAGTGGATGGGAGCTGGACACAAAGTGGTTACTGCGACTGCCACCGGGCATTAATATTACTCAAGTTAAAATTGTGTTCTATGTGTGCTTGTGAATTGTTACTTGTTCAAGCATGATTGACACTGAAAGTTGTTCAAAGGAGTAGTTATCGATGCAAATACAAGACTTTGGTTATAGACAGCTGTCTGAATTTATGTTTCTGATAGAAAACAACAAAGAGAGAATACAAAGAATTATTACTAGCCTTATAACTTTGTGTGTGTGTGTGTGTGTGGTGACACTACACTCCTGCCATCTTTACCACCCTGGATTGCCCCCCACACGGGCGTAACTTGGGACCTAACTTTGGGGGGGAGCAAAATTGAACTTGGGGCTTAACTTTGTGGGGAAGGGACAGAATCCAACTTCGGAGTTAACTTTGGTGGGGGAGGGAGAATCAAACTTGGTACTTAACTTGGGGAGGGGCAGAATTCCATCCCATAAAAATAGCGTCCAGAACTATTTTTCTGAATAGCTTACATTTGCACAATCATTGATTTCATTACACATTCGCATCTTCGTGATTATCCGAAAATGGCAGAAAAGCAAAGTAAAATAAATCAATCAATCGGTCGAGTGTTCCATGTGAGCTTCACCAAACAATGAAAACAAAATCATTCCTAAGCAACCGAACACCGGCCAATTTTCAACATGGTTGCAACATTAACCGTGGCAGGAAACAGTGAAGGATTATGATGATGCAATAGAATACATGCAAGACACACTGTATAATACCCTGCAGAAACTGATGAGGCAAGATTAATAATTTGCTTCTGAGACCAAATATATATTGTAAGGTATTTGTGAGTATATTAAATTTAACTGCTCCTATCAGAGTCCCAAACTGAGTTCTACATAAGAAATTCATAGTTCTGAGTAGAGAAACAGTGTATGTGATGGACAGAGAGAGCGAATGTGGTTGTATGTAAAAGATGGATGAATGAACTTCAGATGAAATAGAAGTGAAAATTATATTTTCTATAGAATTCCCAATGCATTATATACTAGCCACATAACCCCACAAACTAATAACTATTGTGTGACTAGTGATTATAGTAATATTTGTGTGCGTTTGTAGTGTATTACAAAATATTAATATAAACACACAATATTGATCTCAATTTAGGTGTTCAATGAAAGACCCATAAGGACATAATCTATGGGAAATATGTGATAGAAATTGTTACAACTTTTCCAGAAATATTCCTCACTGCCAGATTATTACAATGAAATCAAATGTAAAAAAATTTAATTACATTCAATGTACATTATGAAGAAAAAACAAATCCAGCTTTTATTTTTTTGAATCAGCCTTTACTCAATCTTTTGTAAGAGAAACATGTCATTTAACAAAAACAATTTATTGGAAAAATATTGAGCAATTAGTCAATATCACGGCAGATAAATATAGAATTTTAGTTTAAAGGCAGAGTATCTTTTGTACAAGAAATGTAAAAACTGTTGACAATTAGTAAAATTTGTAAACAAACTGTTTAGTGTGACATCTTTAAGAGTTATAATATTTCCGAAATATTTATTAAAAACTTGAAATGTATTGTTAGCTGTAAATATTACTATCATAGTTTCTAAGTTTTGATTGCACCATGCAAATATTAGTAACATGGTTAAAACCTCTTTAGTTCAAGTGCCTAGCCTGTTTCTTACATTTAATTTCTTTCCGAGAGTACTCCATATTACCTGAGGATTACTATTTCGATCTTAAGTACAGTTGGGTTGTAACAATGCCATTGGCTTTCAATGATATCATTAAACCCAGAGTTGTCGCTAACTGTACCAAGAGGCACTGTAAATTAGACTTATTGTGTGTCCAAATTGTGACAAAATGACATATTTCATCATTTTGACACACATTATGACTGAATACTGCTTAAAGACAATTATATTCTAAAATAAAACTTTCTTATAATCTAATACCTTTATAATGCAATTAATCCAGGGGTCGAAATGGACCGGAATGTTCTGGCCTTCTCAAGCCTTCCCATTCCGTCTCATTAGAAATTGTAACGGGCTGTTCCGGCTTATTTAATCTTAGATATTTCACTGCATTTTCCTTTTCAGTGTGACCTAAATTGTTAATACTCTTTAGTAGTACATATGGCATTCATATGAGCTTCCCCTCTACGTGGAGATGCATTGTTACTGCGAGGGGCCTTAGCAGAATATGATAGCCTATATGTTGCCTTCATCTTTTTATGTCTTGTAGTTCTTGTTTTTAATATTTTATTTGTGAATTCTTATTATTTGTCATGTCTTTTGGATTTGACTGTTCTGACAAGGGTATCCTCCTGTACAAGATATTTACACAAAATCGGATTAGCTTCTTATGGTCACTTATTCTTCTTAAGTTGAGCAGATATGCTGTTGACGTTCCGAAAAATAAATCCCATCCTTGATCATATGCAAAATAACAATATGGAAATATCTTGTATTGCAGAAATTCATTCTTTTAATAAGCATTATGGAGACAAATTGTTGAGGATACCATTCACCATTTCAATCTGTTTACATTTTAAAAAGGGAAGAAAATTCCAGAATACTCGCGTCCAATGTATTTTATAGTACGAGGGTGGATCACTAAGTATCGCACAACAATTTAAAAAAAAAAAGAAGTTCAATAGGTAAAACAACATAAATTATATACATTGAAACCACATCTTTTAGCTACATTTCGACATAGGAGCCAAGTCTTTCAACACATTTTTCCCATCATGGCACTAGTTTCAATATAACCTGTTCATAGAACTCCGTCAATTGGGAATACAGCCATCTGCGCACAACCGATTGCACTTCTTCATCGGAATTGAAGTGTTGGCCACCTAGGAATTTCTTCATTGGGCCAAACAGATGGAAGTCTGAAATGTTGAACCACCCTGACAAGGTTCTGAGATGGATCCGCCGGTCGTTGAGAATTGCCTGCTCAATGGCTGTAACATTCCATTCCGTTGCAGCTGTTACTGGTAACCCGGAATAAGACAACAAGGTTCACACGGCCTCCTTGAAAGAATGTGCACCACCTGGAGATGTTGCTACGGTCCAAACAGTCTTCCCCATACACGCCCAACATTTCCCTGAGAATTTCACTATGGTTTTGTCCTTTCGCCCACAAAAAACGAACTACAGCTCTTTGCTTTTCACACGTTGATGACAATAACATGCGCGCCATCTTTGTTAAGTAGTTTACGCTTCTGCCGAAAGAGTTATACCTGATCGAACAAATGCCGTCTCTAGCCCGAACTTCAAACTATACATCTGTAAAATTTCAACGTCCCAGCCACAATAACATTGCCGGAAAAAATTGTTGTGCGATACTTAATGATCCACCCTTGTATTTCATGTTTATGTAATATTTTAATATTAGCTGTTACTGTAATACAGCATGCCATTTCACATGAGATACAAAAGAAGAAAGACAACTTCATGTAAACGAAGATAAAGAGTGCTGTTTTGTAGAAATTTCCATTTCGAGTCCTCATATAATCACTAAAACAAGGAATTACATTTTAATAATAGTTAATATCCTAAAATACTAATAATGCAGTTAATAACTTAAACAAGTAAATTATGTTTTTAATAATAATAATGTTTCTAATATCTTAGTTTTTGTAATTCATAAAATTTTTCATACTTGCAGATAGAGGCACATATGATGTCTAATTCAACATTGTGCTCTCAAAATTTATCACATTAAATCCTGGGAAGTAATTGTAAAGTTCTTTGTAAATTATGGACGTAATAATTTACTAAAGAAGGGATTTTGGATAAAGCATATCTCATATCAACTGTTAATATTTTCACGCAAGTAATGAACTTTGTGCGCTACCTATAATTTGTACTCTGATTTAATATAATTACATCATTATTGTTAAATAATTTATTTCAGTAATGGTGCAGTAGGATGTGTTTATGAAGTTACCAGAATTGCAAATATAACTGGGTGGATATTTTGTATAATATACCATTTTTAAAATGCAGTGTACATACTTTGTATAAATTCAGCAGATTTGGGAAACCTTGTAATGTTTAGAGATGCTATTTATTGCTATGATATAGCATAGGTGATTGACATTGGGTGTTCATTAAATACACAAAGTGTTTCATGCCATGTTAATAGATTGCATTTGTACATAATTTGTTAATTTTGTTTTTGTAAATAAGATTCAACTTGAAGCAACACATTTGTTCCTTATTTTATCCTCTGTACATTCCATAATGAATATCAGTGGCGAAGCGTGACATATTCACGTAGTCATCAAAAGATTCACTAAACATCAGGGTCAATCTTTCCAAGGAGGAGGGGGGGAGGAGGTACAATATTTCTCTGCGATAAATGCCAAGGTCATTTTCCATTCAACGTAAAAGCTCATACCAAAGATCTTAGTCAACATCTTCAGTCACCTGATGTCATGTGTGCTGCTTCCAACGTCCTCTGTTTACAATCTGTTTACAGCACATGTGGTTCCAACATGATGGGGCACCAGCACACTTTTCCCATGATGTCCGACATCTCAATCAAACATACGGGGAGAGGTGGATAGGCTGTGATGAACAAACTTCTTGGCCACCACGATCGCTGGATCTAACTCCTCTTCACTTTTTCGTATGGGGCCACATGAAGAGTGTTTATGAGACTCCTGTAGTGTCGGAGGAAGACCTGGTTGCACGAGTTGTGGCTGCAGCAGACACGATTCAGCACACACCAGGTATTTTTGAGCGTGTGTATGCAAACATCCTTCAACGCAGGTACGTATCCAAGGGGGGGGGGGGCTTAGGAGGCTCAAGCACCACCCCGAAAGTTTTTGGTTTACACTAGATAAAATTAGTTTTTTTTTTTTTTTTTTTTGTTTCTTGTGCTGTTAAGTAAAATAATGTGATCATAATTTAAGGAGAGAAATAATTATCGAGGCAAGACGGAGAATGTTCTGTAACCCTGTTATTCTTAATAGCACATATCCAAGGTGGAGATTAGGTGGCCCAGGAAATTTTTCAGTTTACACTAGATAAAATTAAGTTTTTGGCTTCTTGAAAAATGTGACAATAATTTAAGGAAAGAAATGCTTATCATGTCATAACTGAGAATGTTTTATAACCCTGTTGTTCATAATCTTGCACGTAAACTTTTCTTGCACTTTCGGTGTTGTCGCAGCAAACTTGAGCACTATATAGAGACTTGTCAACATTTGGAAGCTTCACAGGGAATGTTCTTGAATAAGAGGAGTCTAACTACTGGCAATATTTACGAATCGATTTATCTGCAGAGCGTTGTAGAATATAATGAAGGTATAAATATGCGGCTTCAATTTCCCGGTTGATCTGTACAACAGAATCAGTTAATGAGACTTCAGAGGAAAGTATGACAATTCATGCAGTCAATTAGTGATCAGTCAGAGTCCATTGGTTGCTTTATAAGATCTAGTGATTCGAAAATGAAAAGGACTAAATACCATAAAGTAACGAAGTTTACTACTAGTTCCAGTTTTGGTCCGAAGCTGAAGACATTGACAACAGCGGAACTTGAGAGCTTCAGTGTAGTGCTAGTTCGGGTAGAGGGCTGAAGAGATCGAATGTGTGTGTGTGTGTGTCTCTGTCTCTCTCTCTCTCTCTCTCGCTCTCTCTCTCTCTCTTTCGCTCTCGCTCTCTCTCAAGCAGAGACTGAGGCTGTGTGAAGTCGGAGGCCGACCTTGAGCTTGGAGGCTGAGCCACTGTGAGGCTGAGTTGGAGTTCTCAGGCTATGTGAGGTCAAAGGCCGTCTTTGTCCTTCAGAAAGGAAGCCCGCCTTCTACCAGTTGTTGATATGAGCCATGCCAGAGGTGATTTTGGCCTCGTGGGCAGGTTGCATTCCTTTATTTGGCACCTCGCTTGGCTCTCTGTGATGTAGGGTGCAGTCTGTTCCTTTTTCTCTGTTTTACTTCCGTCAGATGTTATGTCGAGTGTATTCTGGAAAGAAAGTCCGTAACTTCTGGACCATGTAGAAACCACATTCAGAAATTGTATAGTCGTTGTCGCGTGCCTCCTGGAAGGGAAAGTATGCTCCTGTTCTCCACCTCTGTTAGGAAACACGAGCACAGCAGACTATAACTGAGGTGCTTATGTTCTGAAGAAAGTGAAAATATAGACACGTTCCATACCCCTCGTAAAATTCTATGTTAAATCTAACATGATTATTAATATTGTTTTATCTTTAGCCCCTTCTCTTAACACACAGGATTTCCCATGAACTGTAAAAGAAATTGGCCAACTTCTTGTCAGCTCAGACCAGAGATGCCAAGATTCTGTAGGCCGGGCCTCATGAAGCCCAGCCTCAGCCTCCAGAAGCCTTGCGAGGCTGAGGCCGTGTAATGACGAGGCCGAGTTGGAGGTCGGAGGCCGAGAAGAGAAAGAGAAGAGAAAGTAAGAAGATGTTGCATATGTACGTAGACATTTCAGTGGATATTGCAGACTCTACCAGGACCCGAATCATAGCTCTACCAACTGAGCCACTGAGCCATACTTGACTTCGACTGATTTTTCGTTAACATTTCTATATAGTACATGTCCGGTGTATACGAAATCGTAAGATGTTGCCTGTATAGTGAGCGACATTCCCACCAGTTGAGGATAAATTTCTATTCTGTGGTCAACGAGATCTACCACTTCGAGGTGACGATGACAGTGGCCTACTAAGGGAGATTTCACACCGTGTCCCCTGAGGATTTCACAAATCGAAAGTATGTTTGTGCGCCCCTTTGTGTGAAACACTGCTGTTGATTGGCTCATTCCAAACGACATGTATCGCGTGTCACTTCGGTCAGAAATCTTCCTAAGTCTTGAAGATGC
Organism: Lepisma saccharinum; assembly: GCF_977018435.1. Lineage (NCBI taxonomy): Eukaryota > Metazoa > Arthropoda > Insecta > Zygentoma > Lepismatidae > Lepisma > Lepisma saccharinum. The sequence continues at coordinate 5,544,162 of NC_139244.1, read as the reverse complement.
AACTCACAAGGATGTTAAATTAGGGCTTTGTTAAGGTTAGGTACTATGGGAGGCGACACCACCCTAAAGGATAATATCCAAACCTGCAGGAGGAACGCATCTTACTTAAGTCTCCAATATGATAAAAACTTCTGGTGAGTTAATTTTAAAAAAATGTGTCCGAGATGAAGAGTGGCGTGCCCAGGATTTTCGGAAGGGAGAGGAGTTACGCATACTATTTTTGGTGGTCAGTTCTCATTTTGCCATCTTTTCCTGCCTTTGACATTCTTTTTTTTTACAGAATATATGGTCAAATGGGGTTGTGATCCCACCAACCCTCCCTTGGGCACGTCACTGGAGATAAATGAGTAAGCATTTGTTCATATTCGGTACAAATGTGTTGGGTACAACACATTAGATGTGTTGGGAACGGAAGGGATTTCACTGTTCATTAATTGTTTCGCGATCCAGTTGTATTTTATATAAGGGTGATCCATAAAGAACGCCGGATTTGAATGCTATAAATGAAATTTATTTTTGAAAAAAAAAAAGCACAAAACACATACCATTCTCTTCAGGAGATATTAAGGTTTAAACATTGAAAATAATATCGGGCATATGCCCCCCCCCCCCTTACTAGCCCTACACGCAATCACTCGGTCCATGAAATTCACCATGATCCGATCACACATTTCCCCATCAAGTGTGTTGAGGACACGTCGAATTTCTTGCTTAAGTTCCAACAAATTTCGGGGTTTGTTCTGGTAACCTTGTGACTTGGTGTACCCCCACAAGAAAAAGTCACATGGTGTCAAGTCACAAGATCGAGGTGGGAAGGTTTGGTCTCCTCGCAACGAGATTATTCTGTCCGGGAACTTCTCATGCAGTAGATTGATTGTTTCTCCTGAAGTGTGGCAAGTTGCCATTGATTGTTGGAACGATACATTTTCGATGTTCATTTGATCCAAACGAGGCCAAAGAAAATCAGTTAGCATTGCACGGTAACGAATTCCATTCACTGTCAGAGCATTTCCTTCTTCGTCTTCAAAAAAGTAAGGACCGACCAAACCCCCACTCCAAATCCCACACCAAACCGTAACTCTCTGAGGATGCATTTCCTTTTCCTGAATCACTCTTGGGTTCTCAGATCCCCATATTCGGCAATTCTGCTGGTTTACGAACCCGGTTAAATGAAAACGAGCTTCATCGCTGAAAATGATGCTCTTTGCGAAACCCTCGTTCTCTCGTTCCCTTTCAAGGATCCAGTCAACAAATTGCCGTCGTTTTCCATGATCCGCTGGTTTCAGTTCCTGCGTTAACTGCACTTTGTATGCGTGCAAGTACAGATATTTCGTCAAGATTCTTTGCATTGTTGTTGGCGCCATATGAGCACGACGGCGATACGATTTTGCAGGACTCACAGCAACAGAATCACGCACAACAGCAACGTTTGCTTCACCCGGAGACTTCTAGGGCGTCCAGGGCTTTTGATGTCTTGAGTTGATCCAGTTTCTTCAAATTTCTTGATGAACCTACGAACAGTTGATTCGTTCTGTGCATGAAGATGACCAAGTATCGTACGGAGTTTCCGAACAGTCACCGCGAAACTTTCACCATTCTCGTAGTGCGCCTTGACAATCAAAACTCGCTGTTCCTTACTGTACATTTCCATGGCGTTAACAACACACACAAACAGTAGAACAACTGAAATGCTTCTCAACACAAAACCTCAATGATAACTGATAACAACAATCGCACAAACAATGCTGCCAACCAAACAAAAAAAATATGGCGTCCTTTTCAAATCCGGCGTTCTTTATGGATCACCCTTAGAAGACTTACTTTGTTTCGTGCCGATATATGACAAGACTGTGGAAGCTGTGACAGACAGTGCGGAACACTTGCGAGTGCTTAGGTCTGAATCTGAACAATTTGGTGGGTTTCGGCTTTTATAATAGCTGCAAACATGGGAGGACAAGACACATTAGTGGTGTTCAGGCTCGGATCAGAGAGAAATATTCGAGAACTGTCTGCGTCCAGTTCGCACCACAGTTTGAATCTCGCGTTGTCGAGTGGATTGTCTATCCCGTCACTCACGTGCATGTATAACAGTTTCGTAAAAACACTCAGACACCATAGATGTTTTGATGTTTGATGAGAAGAAATGGACAAACACACATACTGTGATGGTTCCTGCAAACATTAATGCATGGAAAAAGAGGAGTCGAGTGGTAAAAAAATGTTCAGATTTCACATTCTGATTAAAATGACAGCCTTAAACAGTGGCGACAATTTAGAGGATAGTTGCTCCACCACATTATGGCCTCTTAATGCTAAGCCTTGTCTACCAAGAGAAAGTAAACTATCTCCCTCCCTCCCCTTTTGGAACCCAATTGCCACCACTGGCCTTAAACATACAGTTGCGAGGTTCTATCTATACCCCTTAAAAAATGTGTTCAGCCCCCCTCCCCCCGAAAGGAATTCCTGGATAGGTGCCTGCTTCGAAGGTACACTGTTTACAACGAACTTCAGGGTCGCCACATCGAGCAGCTCTTGTAGTGACGCAGGTACAGTCCAGCCAAGGGAAACGAAACTAGCTGGAAAGTGCGATTCCAAACGCGAGCGGGGAAGCAGGTAGGACACTCATCAAACTACCCTGTGGCATTTTGGTTGCATGGGTTCGTTTGTTGTGTTTATGACTGCTTGCTGTGTTGTGTTTGTCTCTTACAATTCGTAACAAACAGTTTCGAAGTGGAACAAAGAAAACTGTGTCGTTTTGGTGCCTGTTGCACATTCTACAAAACACCATCGCAATGCCACAAAGCATTGTTACTACATTTTCTTTATTATATTTATAATATATACTATGTATAACACATACTATTATTAGGAAGAGTGAATACTCTTCTGATTACTGCTGTCTACATTTGTGCAAATTATAATATTTACTAAGGAGATCAATTTAATTGAATGATCTAAAATAAAGCTACTGGTTTACAATTTTACAAACAAGTTTATCTACTAATGTGACGTGATGAATACTTTCCTGATATATTCTGTTTGCTTATATAGTACATGGATGGCTATATTTTCCATTCTGTACCCTTACATAATTCGTAAACATCTCTACGTATTTTGGCGGATGTTAGTACGTTTGAAACTTCATTGTTGTTTCCACAGCAGACCATTTTCACCGAACCTGCTTCCTGACCCAAGTGCCGTCACCCCTATTTTGCCAATGAACACGTCCAGTTGGCGCAAGCGCACTTCCGTCCGTGGTCTCATCTAAGGCAGCCAGACAGTAAAGCAGGAGATGTGAAATTATGTGATCATGCCTTCTGTGTTGTACCAAAACGGTACGTTTCCGGACATGGTTCCTTATCGAAACTTGATCTACTAAGTTCCCTCTACAGCCCCTAGAAGTGTGTAATAGTAATTTTGAATCACCCTGTATAAATATAATTCCTCATTGTGAAAAGAAAGTACTGATCTCATATATATTCATCAGAGGCGAGGCGTCTGGTCATCGGGAGATGCGGCGATGACCAAGCAAAATACTAAAAATATTGCATTTTAAATATTTTAGAGAAGAACTAAAATCAATAATAATAATAATAAGTCAGGATATTCGCATATTTGTGCGAAATAAGGCAAGCGACAGCATGAAACAGCTCGAAATACGCAAGAGATTCGCAAAGTTTAGCACATCGAAATGAGAGCCAGGTACTACCCCTAGCACCAAACCCTCACGCGAAGTTTCCTATTGAAGGCAATGGTGTTCAACGGCCCAGCTCATCGCGGAATGGTGCGAATCTCTGGTCTATGCCGGTGCCGAGAACAGCCGAACTCTTCCGAACAGGCAGACTCTAGGACAAGGTCCACCAACCTCTACTTTCCCCCACTCTTGAAGGTCTGGGTCATAACAGGCCTTTTTTCAGTCCCCATCCCCAAGTTTACAGTCACACGATAGAGTTTTCTCTGGAGTAATCAATATTCTTCCGAGTGTCGGGTGGCGTGCTCAAGGAGGGGTTGGTGAGGGTCATAATCTCTGCTTAGGCTCAATATAAAAATAAGAACGTCAACGGTATAGAAAAAGATGGCGGAAAAGAGGAAATGGTTACTAAAGAAAAGTACGTGTAACGACCCCTGGCACGCCACTGCGAATGTCCGCTGTATTTCCACTTGTTAAAGGGAAAAACATATATTGAACGATGTATTCATATTTAATAATGGGTTGCCTACATGAACTGAGAGATGTGAAATTATGTGAGCTTGTCATCTGTATAGTACCAAAATGGTACGTTTCCGGACATAGTTTCTTTATCAAAATGGAAAGTTTTTATTAAAAAAAATAAGTTTAGGAAATATATATTAATGACACTAGGTCACTGAAAATACTGCATATTTATTGGAAAATACTGCTTATTTAAGCCCTTTTTGTTTTCTGTTCCACCTTTCTGACAATCTTATAGCTCTTGATTGATTCGGTTTATTCTTACTTCGCTTTTCTGTCAATATTGGCTAGTTGCGAGGATGAGTGATGATATGATGAAATTGATGAAGGGACAGTCACAAAGAACACCCATGCCCAGGCCAGGATTCGAAGCGTGGACCCCTGGCGTCGTAGCATGGTGTGCTAACAAAAATTCTTTCAATTTTAGGAGATATTTTAGTAATGAAGTTTACGTTCTGTGACCTCGCAGTTTAATCTGTTTTTTCTGGATTTTGAAAACTCACTGAACTAACTTTTTGGAGCATGTGGTATTTCTTCTTGGTATAATAATCAACTGAATTTCATTTCTTTTATCGACTATTGATATTTAGGGTGTGAGACTTGGTCCCTTACATTGAAAGAGGAACATAAATTGAGAGTATTTGAAAATAAAATCCTTAGGAAAATATTTGGACCTAAAAGGGATGAAGAGACAGGCGAGTGGAGTACATAATTTAGAACTATATAATTTGTATTCACGTCCAGATATTATTAGAATGATTAAATCAAGAAGACTTAGGTGGGCAGGCCATGTAACGAGTGCACTCACGGTCCCCGAAATGACGTGTCAATCATACCCCGGCACGGGGCCAAACGTCGTTATGTGTACGGGAAACCGGTCGTGACTCACGGTCCAGTTATCAAGTTCGGTACTGAGACGGTCGTTTATTGTCATACTATTGCGAGGCGGAGATTAATACCTTGGAAAGTTACACTGTTTTGTTTACCTTTGATATGTAGATTCGAACAATCATAATACACTAATAGCATAATATCTGGTACCTGAAAAACGTCAAATAACAACACTGACGAACGGTAAAAAGTGAATATATATTGTAACAACAAAAATATTGCAATCAACAACTGTTTACAAAGCCTCCTCACTCTCACAACATTCACTCTATCTCTCTTTCACACACATGAGGTATTTTTACATGTGAAGTATGGATACAAATCATGGATCTCATTAACATATCATTCCTTTTAATTTTTAAACCTTTATGTGAATTTAGGGCATTTGTCTGCCAGCTCCTGTGCTCTTTTAAATTAACTTAAGTGCCAGCCCTCGGAAAGCGGTTAACTAAGACAATTGGGTCGGCGTGGTTAAATCTTTCGTTCGAATGAACGTATGCATCGAGTCGTAATCACGACATTATACAAGTTTCTCGGACGGGGGTATTACACATAAGCCTCTCTCGTCCAATGAGAACAACTACACAATTACATAGGGATGCAAAAACTTAATTGGCTCCAGCTGCCGGAATACACTAATCAATCGTCGGCGCGAGCAAAAATTACCTTAAAAACCACTATGCAACAAATAATACTATTTCACGCACACGACCTTGCAATAAAAACAACTACGCTTTCCACAATTAAAAAGGACTCATCAGTCAACTATTGACAAATTAAATGGCGCGACGGGGCGGTCGGTTACACAAAAAATGGAGCACACTTTGACAATTTACACTAACTATTAAAGAAATGAAATGGAGCTTCTAACGCTGAATGCAGACAATTAAATTAGAACATCTGAACATGAAATTACCCTTTTTTATAACAATACCAAAAATTATCAGACGCGGGGGTTAGATTCGGGGTTTCCTGAGTAACTTTGCGAATAAGTGAGACTTCGGCGTTAACTGTACGGTGTTGATACTAACGACGCACGTTTACATGTACATGAGACCCTCTGAAGTATACTGTACCAGACTCTGCTACATGGCGTGGTTATTCATCTCTCCTGGACGCGGGACTTGCACACGGTTCCTTTGTGGCGAAATTGTCCTCCGAGGTCGATCGCGACGAGGAATAATTGCGACGACATGGTGTACTTGCACCTCCTCAGTACTTCGGGCGTTCCTCTTGTCACTAGCGTCGGGTGTACGTGATCACGCGCCGGTTCGGAATATCTCTAGTGTCGGGCATCAATTGGACGTCGATCTGCAATCATCTCTCTCTGGTGCCGGGCTTCGTTTGGGCGTCGTTCTGGTATCATCCTTCCCTCTCTTTCTTTGGTAACTAGCTTCGGTTGGAACGTCGATCTGGAAACGTCCTTCGGGCTTTGGTTGGGACGTCGATCTGAAAGCGTCCTTTGGGCTTTGGGCAGTGTTTGGTTTTGGCGTCGTCTGACTGGCTTCGGCGTCGTTGCAGGCGTCAGGGAAGCGACGCCCCCCCCTTCTCTATCTTCTTTAGCCCTCCATCCTTATGTAGTCCACGCTTGGCAAAAACAAATCACCGCGTAATCTTCACCAAAATAAGGCGCACACTGGTAACTCCCTATCCGCAAGTCGCTCACAGTACGTAAGGAAACAAAGTTCACGGACACAAAACAATAATCACGCGAGAGTGTAGCGCGGAGATGCTCTCTCGGTGAAATCCGGGTAAAAACTGTTTCGGGGATGGTAGCACCGCATATATATAAGAGATTCGAATTCTTCCGTTGAACAGGACGCTCTAGTGGCTTGGCTTCGCTTTCTCAGGGGATGGAAATGACCTCTGTCCATTGTCTTGAAAGGCGCGGTCGGCGACGCGTCCTGGATCCTTGCAGAGTTATGCTCCAGCTGGTTCTCCTGGTCATCCGTGAACATGGGTTCGAACGCCTGCTGCGACTCGAGCCCGGTAGCGGCGAAAATAATCTTTCCTTATCTCCGCGTTGGTGCAAATATGTCATGTTCTAGGCGGCGGCTGTCACTCAAGAAAAACTCGTCCCCAACTCCCGACGTCTGGCTCGGATACAAGTTTATTCACAAAATAAATCAAACCTCACACTTTCATGTTTGTGCATAAAATGAATATTGTCAGTAATGTCAGCTTGTCACGATATTTTAGCGTGTATATCGTGTCAGCGATATATCGTCACGATATTTGGCGATATATATCATGGAAACGATATATCGCCGATATCACGATACTGAAAAAAATATCGTATCGTATCTTGTAGGTTTACAAGGACCTTCTTAAGAATGCTGCAGAATCTATAGAAGCAAAGACGCTTACTGCAGACAAATCGTTCTGCGGTGAGATTACAATATTACTCAGTGAAGCAGAATTTACTTAAACAGGAAAATTCATTGTACTAGGGACGTTGAATATATAAGTTTCGCTGTGCTATAAAATATTGTATAAAGCAATGCCATTAAAAAGAAGCACATGGTTGACAAGCGCCATCCTTCGTCTACAAGGAACAACAATCGATTCGTTATCAGACGTGAAGGCGCATGCGCTCAAGGGCGAAAAGTAAATGCTTGTTCGGAAAACGCGGGCTCGCGTCATAAGGAGTTAAGAAGCATGGATGCTAAGGGCGTTCTGCTTATGGACTTTTTGGAACGAGGAAGAACAATTAATGCTGACCGTTATTGTCAAACATTGGATAAACTGAAAAACGCAATTCGACATAAGCGACCAGGTCTCCTGTCAGCTGGTGTCATTCTTCTTGACGATAACGTTTGGCCCCACTCAGCAGTGCAAACAGAACACAAAATTGAAGAATTGGGGGTGGGAACAGCTGCCCCACCCTCCATACAGCCCAGATTTAGCACCGAGTGATTTCCATCTTTTTCCGGTGTTAAAGTCTGAATTGCAAGGTTACCGTTTCGAAACAGATGAAGAAGTGAAGCTGACTGTGAGAATAGTGCTCAATAGCCAGAGCCCTGATTTTCTTGCAAAGGGTATGGACAAATTGGTGCAACGGTGGGACAAATGCCTGAATCTGTATGGGGATTATGTGGAGAAGTGAGGAAGGATCCTCCTACACATGTATGTATAGTTTTCTAATGTATCTTAAAAATATTTTTTTACAGCATACGGAAACTTATATATTGAACGACCCACGTAGTCAGTATTTGTGACAGTGGCCTTGGAATAGATAAGTAAATAATTAATTGATCGCAACAGCATTTGCTTTTCTGTCTTCTAAAGGATTTAGTATATTGATATTTGGAATTACAACTTTCTCATAAAACTCACTAAAATCTGCCTTCGACATATCAACTCGCTTAAAATCTTCCAGCGCAACAGCTCCGCACATAGGGTTTTCTGCTGTACCGACGATATATCGCGATATCAAATTTCCGATATCGTCCATCTCTAGTTATGACCTCCACCAATCCACCCTTGGGCACGCCACTGCCTCCCCTTCATGTGTTTTTTCTGTGCCAACCGAAGTAAAATAATACTCCCATAAGCATAATGCTAAGTTCTCTCCTTCTCCTACAACCATCTAGCTCGCCGAGGGCAGAGCTCGGTGCGGGAGGAGCAGTTTCGAGTTCTCGCGTCTGGTTGCCCTTAAATGAAGTGTGTAATACAGAGCATTCCCTGACATTCGCTACGAGACTCGGCGGCAAGCGGCCCGGCATCAGCGCTTGTCTTTACCGGTGAACGGGGTCCGCAACAGTCGCTAAAGTCGGCTATTGAAATTACAGTTTTCATATTGTGTACTAACCTTGACTACAGAAGGTGTTGAAAATTATGTCCCTCTGCTGCAACACATTCCTGGCACCTCCGAAGGAAATTGGCATTTACACGTGCAAGTTCGTCTACTATAATCCTCCCGATTTCTCGTACAATACTCTCTTTTAACTCACGGATGGTGTGCGGATTGTCTTTGTATACTTTATTTCCCCATTTTTCTTTCCACTTTTATTCAGAACTGACCCTGTTACTCTAAACTTTTTTGCGAGGTTTAATATAGTGGTCCAGTGTGGAACGGGAACATCAGGAAATTTCGTTGCAAAACGTCGTCGCACTTCTCCACAATTCCTCTTTCCGAAGTAACACTCGACAAGATAAATCCTTATTGTAATGTAAACTTTTGTGGTGCCATATTAAGCCACAATCTTCAACACACGAACACGACACAACACAACTTCCGAGGGAGGATTATACTGGCGTCAGTCTGCAACGTCAACAGAAGGGGAAAGAGAGCGAAGGCAGGGAGAGCGAAAGAAACAGACTGTAGCGTGCGACTGTCGCGGACCCGTTCACCGGGAAAGACAAGCGCTGACGCCGAGCCGCTTGCCGCCGAGTCTCGTAGCGGATGTCAGGGAATGCTCTGTAGTTAATAACAATTAACAATATAGAATAATTTTATATTTCAGTACACTAACTGAATAAAATGTAAAAAGTAATGGAAAACGGCTGCGTTGGATCAGTGGCGTGTCCAAGGGGGGTTGGTTGGGGTTATAACCCTCCTTTTGGCCCAGTATTCCTAAAAAAAAAAAAAAAGGTAGGAAAATATGACTAAATGAGGGCTGACTACCAAGAAAAAGTATACGTAACCCCTCCCTTTCGAAAATCCTGGGCACGCCACTGTGTTGGAATGAGGAGCAAGTTCTCCGAAGGGCATAATAATAATATAATTTCGAATACAATTGGTTTATTTCAATTACCTTACAATAGTTCTTATTGCATGATAATCATAACCACGGTAATAATAATAATAATAATTTGTTCTATTCAAGTTTATTAAATAGCCCGACCCCCCTTCCCCCCACAAACATTCCTGGCAAAGGCCATGATTTTCTGACACAAACAAGGAATTTTCCTTTTTTGCAGTTTAAATTAGAATCTCTGTAAATGCTATGAAAAAGTTCTGATTTGTCTGGGAAAACTGTCGCCCTGAAACTTGAAGCCAGATAACGTGCCACGTCCAGAAAGGAAGGTTCGATTCGTCATACGAAGCACATTTCAATCTTTCAGATCTCGCTTTAAACTCTGTATGCAGTCCCGTTAACGATAATCCTACCAGCCCGTAAATTTGGCTTTGGAACACACTTTGCTGAATTTGTTGCTTTGCGTAGGCACGGGCCGTCACGTGTTCGAGGTTCTGCACGATGAAGCAGTGCTGACAACCCTAACTTCTTTCCCCTGTGACCATAGGCGCAGACTCCATGGGTCTTGGGGGGGCTCGAGCCTCGCCAATGTTAACGATGTGGGGGCAGAGCCTCCTAAATAATTTTGCTTGAGAGGATCTAATGTATTATTTTGCTTCTCTTGTAAATTTTACTCTGAATTGTGCAACATGAACTTAACTTTAAATAAACATTTGAAATGTTCTAAACCATCAACTTTCGGGTAGGGTCTATGACCGGAGACAGCAAAACACATGACTTATTACTATATACTAAGTATATAATTATGAGTATTGTTAACATTTTTACTAAAAAGAGTTTCAAAAGACGATGTGCATGAACTAGGGGGGTGGATGGGACGTTCGGGCTACAAATGGCTCTCACGTGACATTCAGAACGAGATCATTTGACATTTTGCATTCGAACTGTAAATGACAATTTTAATATTTTTGAGGAATTCATGGGCTTTGACGAGATTCCGAACACTGAGGCCAAAACTTAAAAAAAGGGAGGGAGTCAGTCATTCATTAATTTATTTCAGTGAGCAGAGCCCCCCAATAATTTTGACAAGTCGGCGCCCCTGCCTGTGACTAATACAGATTTACAGCGTGCGTTCCTGGGATGGGATCGTACATTTGGAGTAACGTGAAATGTGTTTCGCTTCGCTACTCGTGTTCCCATGTGATTTTGTAGACGTGTTCAGGTTTGACAGGATCATAATTGTCATATGCTTTATTTTACTAATAATTGTTTCGAAGGTATTTCTGGGAAGGAGGTGGCGAGAATGAGATAGATCTCGAAACAGTCGATTGATTGAAATGAAAAGTTTGGGTGCGTTAGCACCTGGGCAATTGGCCCACCCGTCATATTACACGGGGCCAAGCCCCTTACCATATCTAAAATAAACACGTGTGTCTGAGGACTAGAATCTCCTTGGATTTGATACTGCTTTGCGTATCACTGAAGCTAAGGGTTCTGGGTTCGAATCCCGGTATGGATGTATCGTGCTTATTTGCCTTTAATTTCATTCGTCCTCTTGTTTATATTTTTGGTTTCACGTACCTACTTCTCTAGGTTAAGCGTGACGATGAACTTGTGGCATATATTCTAACTTGAACTGCCGACCCCCATAGCGGAGTGGTTAGCAGAGCACGCTACGTCATCAGAGGGCCCGGATCGAATCCTTGGCATGTGTTTTCTTTGTGAGTGTCCCTTCATAAATTTCATACTATCACCACCCATCCTCATCGTCACGATTAGCCAAAATAGGCAGAAAAGCGACGCTAAATAACAAAAATGAAATCGAACCTTGAGCTCTTGGGCGAATCTTTTTTACCACATCCTCATCGTTGCTATTAGTCTTGGAAGTGAGCGGCGACATCAATTGGTTTATATGGGCTTTGTGTTATTGTCCGTGTACGGTCTTACTTGTAGGGGCTTTCTTGAAGACGAGTTGGAAACACTGTCCGAATGTGCAGCACCAGCTTTGCACGTAAGCGAGTGTCGCCTCGTTCGTGCAAGTTCCTTGCTTTTTGTTGCGAAATGGACAAATTCGGTGCTATTTGAAGCCAAAAAACATCTAGTTTTGTTTTAGAAGTGCTCCGTATTGTTTCGGTTTGTAGTGTTACTCCAAGATTGCGTTTGTGAAGCGAAAATTACGATTGTTCAGGAGGGGTCGCTGTCTGCATCGAATGGGTAAGTCGATGATATTGCATTAACCTTTTATGTTTTGTAGTAAGTGTGTAGTGAGAACTTGTTTAACTAACAAGATTAGCGTGTTATAAATGAACGTGTTCGCAGGTGGAATGATAAACGAGTAACATATCAGAGATTCAAGACGTAGCGACTGGTTAATTTGACCGAGAATAGCGGACAAGGTGGGGGTGTGAATTCTTGTCATGCGACTTCCACAGTACGTTTCTGAACTAATCTCGGTTGAAATAGATTAGAATAGTTCTGTTTAGCTCAGATTAGGTCCAGTACACCTTCATGGTGTAGTGGTTAGCATAACGCACTGCAGAATAAACACTGCTCAGTAGTTTTTTCTGTACTCCCGCAAATGAAATATCCAGAATACTGTAACGTATGTAACCATTAACGACGCCAGAGGGGTGGACAGGCCCCCCCAAATATTCATGTAGCCCATTCACTTTTCCTGGTCAAGGCCGTGCCAAAGGACTGCACTATTCCGCCACCACAAATGTCGGTGTTTTGAGAAAGTATGAAATTGGTAACCAAAATATTTTTTTAGAGAGAAAATTTTGTTCTAATTAAGCATTCAAAATATAATTACGTTGTTGTGAAAGCGTATGTTTTACTAACTTGCTTGTGGTAGACTCGAAATCGTCACCGAAAGTTCAAGGTTCGAATCTCTGTCTGAGGATTCCTTTGCTAGCGTTCTCTTCATTCGCTTGCGGGCGAAATTGGTTGTGTGCAACCCCTCAACTCAAGCGCAGAGATTTATATTAATTAAATATTTCATAATTACAAGTAATCATGTACTTTTGTCACAGAAGATGTAAATGCTGTCATTGCACTGCCACACGTTTTTCACATCTTTCCGAGAAAGTGGAAATTTTGCTTTGATTGTGGCGGCGATTAGGAGGGCGACTGCCCCCACCACCACCACTTTTCGTCACTTGTGCCCCAGCACTATCCTAAACAGGGTTGGCAAAGTTTGTGACTTTTTTTAAAAAAGAACAAAACAAACTGTTTTTTTTGTTTAAAACATTTTTTTGTTTTAAACAGTTTTAAACACGAGTTAAAAAAATGTTTTAAACATGTTTTAAACAAAATAAATATTTTCCCAGTAAATTATAGCTAAAATCGTTAAAGAAAAAGTACTCATTTTTATGCCTTCATAGTCATATGCCCTAAAATTAAAAATCTTTCTCCCGTGACGTCAGAACATAATGTTGGTCAAGTGTTGTGCGATAAGTGAGAACCGTAAACCACGGATTAATTGACACAGATTCAATGAAAAGACAGGGTTGCCAAACAAAAAAGTTATCACAGATTATAAAATATCAAGTACCGAAATGTGTTTTAAACACTTCTAAAAAAACATGTTTAAAACACATTGTTTTAAACGTTTAAAACATTTGTAGAAAACAAAGCCGTCTGTTTTAAACGTTTAAAACAAAGTGTTTTAAACAGTTTTGTTTTAAACATGCTAACCCTGATCCTAAACCTTACATACAAAGGGAAATATATTCTTTGCCCCCCATATTTAGCGCCTTGCTCCCCCTCTGTTTTGGAACCCAATCGGCGCCACTTATTATGAAGATTGTGTTTAATATGAACGTTTTCTGTTGTTTTTTAGATTGTGGAAATGTGTTACGTCGAAATAATGGGTGGTTTATCATATCACAGTGTCCTTCCTAGCAGTAATTTTACGTTTTTGTTACGTTAGGGTCTTAAGTTTGAAACCGCACGTTTGGCATGCAGTGGCGGCGATTGGAGGGGCGTGGAGGCAATCCCCCCCTTTTTTTGCCATTTTTGCCCCCCCCCCCCCTGTAGCCTCTTAATGCCAAGCTTTGTTCACCAAGAAAAGTAACCTGTCTTTGCCCCCACTCCCAGTTTAGCACCCATTGGCTACCGTTGGTATGCACCGGTATATCTTTCCTTTCAAAAAATTGCTATGATATGATATTCCAAATTCTGAAAAATTACATCTGCTTTGAATTCCTTGTAAAGCATTCACGTGAATCCTTGTGTGGTTTGCTTTCGTCATTGTGTAGATATTTGCAACAGCTTCGTGACTACGTAAGCCTATTTCCCATCATAGATATCGACATCAACGGATGCAACCCACACGATAATTCTAGGGGTGTGCGTGACAGATTTTTTTTTGTCGGGACGGGAAAGATATTCAATTTCCCGATGAAGTCTGGAAAGTTTTGGGACGGGGAATGTTCGAAATTTCCCGAAGCACTAGAAATCTCGAATTCTACACGCCATTTTCACCTTAAGTCATTGTTTTTGCATTTATGGAATACAAACTAACAATTTCCGATAAGTTCCAGACAGTCACAATGCAGGAAACGTCGAGAATTAACGACTTTTTAAAATTACCATTCGGTCCCGAGAAGTCATTTCCCGAATTCGGGACGGGAATTTTCTTTTCCGATCCCGGTCCCGACTTTTCCGGATCCCGCACACCCCTAGAAAATTCATTTGAATACCCTAGAAGGATATCGGAATAGTTTTTCTTTCTCTTTTACAGAATCTGAAATATCATGACTGTTTTTCGAATGGTGGGGAATTTGCGATTTGTTGATTTGGTTCATTTTAGTTCGATTTTCTGCCACTACGTGGCGGGAAATTCAATACTTTTATTTTAAATGCAATTTTCTTTATTTGGTCAGGACTCAGTACTTTTACGTCGTTTGGTTTAATATTAGAATTTTCGCATGTTATTGTTATCATTATTTTGCCTTATGCGTGTGCATACAACGATATTTCGCTAACAAAAAAGATATTAAAGTTTTCCGGGGACGAACAGAGGCAGTGGCGTGCTCAGGATTTTCGAAAGGGAAAGGTTATGTATACTTTTTTTGGTAGTCAATCATCATTTTGCCACCTTTTCCTGCATTTGACGTTCTCTTTTTAAGGAATACTGGGCCAAAGGGTTGGGGATTCTAACCCCCACCAACCCCACCCCCTTGGGCACGCCTCTGAACGCAGGTTACATTTCAGTGCTAAATATCTCGATTATTTGTGTTTTCCACTTCTTGTTCCGTTAGACACTGAAATTTGTCGATTAAAGAGAAAAGTTGAAATTTTCGAGCTCCGAATATATTTACTGTATCTAAAGAAGTTCTTGTTTGCATCTCTCGCACAGGGAGCTTTCAGACCAAAGCGACATGGGTCCTTTCAGTCCATATACAAGCATTTTTTGTGCATGCGCAAACAGATCGAGGCAACACCATTGAGAAAACGGCTCAGTCCGAGATACACGCCAGCAGCGTCAGGCGACACGTGCGGTGTGTCGTTTCGGTTCGAAAGGTTGCGTTTATTTCTGAAAGTTTGTTTCCAAGAGGTATGTGTCGCTTCGGTCTGAAAGCTTCCTTAGAGGCTGCGCTGGACATTCGGACTCGTGGCCGTATTTAGAGTTTTTTTTCTTGCATGTTGGATTAATGGAAGTTCAGAAACTAAAATTTGTAACGCATTTTCAAAAAAATATTTGCAGTTTCACATAAATACAACAAAGAGACAATTCTGAAATGATCGAGCTAGAATTTTCAAACGAAATTTGAGCGAAACTTGTTTAATTCTCAGAATCGCAGCCCACCCGCGACCCGTTCATTTTCATTTCTGCTGTCCTCTTCACCAGTGGATCAGACTGAAAATTCCCTTGTGATTGTCCCAAAATTTCCATTCCAACTTTTAAATTCCCTGTTTGATAAGAATTTAAATCCCCCTGTATAAGAATTCAAACCTAGGATATCCAGCTTTGTAGCGCATTACATTCAGTACCCTTCACCCAGCGGTTGATATAGTACACACATTTAACCTATATGCGGTCCTATAAAGCACATACTTGTATATAATGCTCTTTGGTAAGTATAGGAACAATATGAGCATCGGAAAGTGGGATCTTACTGGTCTATTGAACCCTAGCAGAATGTTTGTTAGTTTTATTGTTAATACCGGAAAATAAAGTCCAGTTAGTTAGTATTCGAACAGAATAACCAAAGAAAAACAGCGTTAGATCGAAAAATTGAGATTACGATACCGGCAGCAGGTTATGTTTTATCATTTAATACAAAGAATAACAGGTTCCCACAGTTTTCAAAATTCCAAAAAATAAGTTTTAAACTTTGACTAAAATTTCTCTCTCTTACTTTAAAGCTTTTTCTCGAGGTATCTAAAATTTAATAACAAAATATAATAGCTGTGCATTTCAGTACACACTGCATGAATGAAAAAAAGAAGTAAGTTGTGCTACATATTCACACTTCTGATGGCTAGAGTAGAAAAATCTCCTCAAGCATGTAAGGACAGCAATAATAATAATAATAACAATAATACTTTTGGGATCGGTTATTTATTATGAAATTTTAATTATTATTAATTAATAATCATTATTGTTATTATTTCTATTATTCAAATTTCTTGCGACGCCCATGGGAACAATTATGAGTGAATCCCCTGAAAAATGTTTCCTGCCTTCGGCCATGTTCAGACTGAGGCAGCAAAATAGTGTTTGGAGATTCCCCTCCTTTTGAAAAACCGACAGGATAGTTTCAGTTCTGTTGTCTAGATATCTGTGGAAGAAAATAGGTTTAAAGTGCCATGAAGTCATCACGGATAATCTAGCAAAGAGTAAAAAGAAAACTCGCAATGGTGACGAATTTTTAAAACAATTTCGCTGCCAGAGGCCACTGGTCCATTGCGGCTTTGATAACAGATGATGACATGTAATGTTAGGCAGGCATTAATAGAAATGAAAAGGGAGGGGGGAGGGGCAGGGAGCATATTTTTTGCAAAGCATCCCCCAGTTGTCTCATTGGCACATTAACCATAGGATCATCACCCCAGTTAACCTGAAGGTTTTTCCAAACCTCCCCTTCGCCCCCAATTTCTAACATTGTCCACTTCAAGCGCTGTATGCAGGGGTATTTTGAAAATCCAAAACTGTCAATATCGAGAAATGTGTGTTTGGCATTTTCTCAGCACAGTATATGTAGGAGGCTTCTTGGAAATGTTCTGTTATTTCCAGTGACGTGCACTGAGGAGTAGCTAGTCTAGCAGAGATAGATCAATCAATCTCAAATCTCTAATTATTTTCAAATCACAATATTTATTGTTTTGTTGAAGCCACACTTCATATGCAACACTTATTTTCACGCGCTTCTCGTTCCTCGTTGAGTTCAGCAGGGCAAAACTGGCCTAGCTCGGTCTTCTTCCGCCTCACATATCCAGGTAGAAACGGGTTTTCGAAGGGAAAGGGAAGATTTCTGCCTCTACCTCCCTTGCTCCGTTGCCCCCGCTCCAATCGTTGATACCCCGTGCTTTCAGGTCCTCCAGTCTATCTCCTATAGGACAGATAGGGGATTGGATTCCCTTCGATTTCTTTGTAAATCCTCTAAAGAACTAAGGGGAATTTTTTCTGCAGTACTTCTGTTCTCTGTATTTACACTACTTTTTACACGTTGTACGTGTCTACACGTTCTTTTCACATTTGTATTTTTTTATTATTATTATTTTTAAATATTTTCGTGTTCTTTCACACAACTAATATTACTGAAATGAGAATATTCGTAATTGTAGGTAATGTGAATTTTTTTATTTCTCTTTAATGTAATCAAGCTTTCCATCTGTATTCATATATTATCATATTATATTATATATACTTATATAGTTTCTTATGTAGCTCATGACAAGGGTTAGGTGGCTGAGCAGCCTACGGCTGAACCTCGCCCGCTAAATATATTAATTATTATTATTATTATTATTATGTATAATGTGGAATGTACTTTTATTATTTATGCATTTGGAACGTCTTATGTGCAGACAAAAATGTTAGGCTATGTTTTTTTTTTTTTAAATATGGAATATGTAATGATTAATTATCAAATATTTGCTCACGCTCTCTCTTTTTCTCGTTTTAGTAGGGTTTCATTTAAATATACTAATCTCTTGGCCTCCAATAAAAAAAATGGATAAGCTAAACAATCATAAATACGGATGTACTTATTTGGGCAAGTAAACGGGCATTCTAATTCTTGTTGTTGGTTTAGTTTATTTTACTTCGCTTTTCTGCCACATTTGGTTATCGCGGAAATGAGGATGAGTGATGGTGTGATGAAAGTGATGAACGGACCTCACAAAGAACAATTCAGGCCAGAATTCGTGACGAGCGTGCATTCTTGTTCTTATGTGTTGTACTCTGCCTGCAGTGAATAATGAAAGAAATAGAAATGAAAAATATATCCCAGAACTCAAAAAGCCAAATGAATATCATTGAAGAAAGTAGAAAAAAGGTTTGTTTAAAGTTGTGCTTTGTTACCCATCGCTTTTTCTAGCTGTATAGATTTAATCGGAATAAGTAGCTAAGAGCTTGGAAAGTCGTGAGGGACAATCATAAACAGAGAATTCTAGGCTCCTGATTTCACAGTGCCCTGCAGATGCACTGGGAGGAAATTATTTGTATTTTCTTCTCTCTTCCATCGCTTTACCTAATTTCTGCCATGACGATGAACGTTGACTAAATTAAACGGGTGAAGATTGGTTGCAAAAAACACTCATGCAAAGGCCAGGGCTCGAGCCCGGATCCTTCAGTAACGAGATCGTGAGATGGGAAATTAAGGAAATCAAGCAATGCAAATTTCTTTTAAAAAACGTTAATCATAAATAAAGATGGTATTTCAAAAATTCAATTGAAAATTACTACTCAGGAAAAATGCAGTTTGCTTTACCGATACCCACTTATTCGAATGGTTAGCGCCTTCCTCCCATGTTTGTTGTCGGCCGACCTCCGTGGGGGAGTGCAAGTGGTCCCGGATACCCGATGGAGGTATATAGTGGTTCGGATCCCACATTAAACTATAGGTCTAGTCCCGATTAGCCTTTCTGTGTAAAAAATGGACTTAAAACGTCAAATCAACCATCAAATCTACCAACCGGGGAGGGGGGGAGTGGTTACCAAACGCGCTACAACACCAGAAGTTTCGGGTTCGAACCCTTACCTGGACATGGGTGTTCTTTGTGTTTGTCCCTTCATTAATTTTGTCGTATCATCTTCGCGATTAACCAAATGTGTCAAAAAAGCGAATCAAATCAAATCATTCATTGATTGATTGTTTCATTTGGTTTATTTTACTTCGCTTTCCGCCATTTTGGCTAATCGCGAAGACGATACGATATAATTGAAGAAGGGACACACAAAGATCACCCATTGCCAAGCCGAGATTCAAATCCGGCATCTCTGGCTCAGTAGTCAAATCAAATCGTTTTTGATTTTCGAAAGTGGGTGGAAGTTATGTGTACAATTTTTTGTACTCATTCCTAACTTTGCAATTTTTCCTGTATTTCACGTTCTTCGTTTAGGAATACTGGGCCCTAAAGGGGGGGCGGGATTATGACCCGTTGGGCACGCCACTCATTGCTACCCCAAGTGTCGACGTCACCGCACGTCACTGGTTATTTAAAGCAAATGTGCATGTCATTACAGTACCGCCCCCTTCAAATCATCATTCTAGGTAAATGCAGTTTCAACCTGGAATAAATTGCCCATAACAATAACTAACCAATCAACACTTCAAGTTCTTAAATCCACAGCAAAGGACTATCTACAATGTAAACAGTTCGAATCTAGAAGCACACACGAATAAAAATACATTCCACAATGTATTAATGTCAATGTAAGAATTTGATATTACTTCATGTCAGATATTTCTATTCTTGCACCATCAAACATTAACAAATATGCATTTACGTGTACATGTGTGTGTGTGTGTGTGTGTATATATATATATATATATATATATATATATACAATTTATATACTTAAAATTGTATTTAGAATTTAGTTTTATGTATATACATATACTCGTTAATTGCATCTTTACAGTTCTTTTGTAATATAATTAAGCCTTGTTTCCATATTAAAAACACTAAGTTGCTGACCAAGGCAGTTGATTAAGATAAAAACACTTAACAGGTAACGTTTCAACCCTGTATCAGGGTCTTCCTTTTTAGTTTAGTTCTTCGTCTGAGGAAGACCCTGATACAGGGTTGAAACATTACCCGTTAAGTGTTTTTATCTTAATAAACTGCCTTGGTCAGCAACTTAGTGTTTTTACAGTTCTTATTTGATTTCTAATTGTCCATACGTTTTTCTTTCATCTTTCTTACTTATTTACTATTATTATTATTTTTTTCGTTTTGTTTTCTTTTTTTTCTTATTGGATATATGTACTGTTTGTAACTGTAGACTGTATTCTGACAAGGGTTAGGTGGGAGAACATCATACGCTGAACCTCGCCCGCTTAATAAAGATATATTATTATATATTATAATTTTTACATTATTCTATTAGAAATATTATTGTATTATTATTGCTCTTATAATTGACAAAGCTAGTCAAAGTTCGTTTTGATTACACTTTATGCTCAGGCTAATCGGGTGAAATCCACCGGGGATTGAATCTAGGACCCCTTAATTACATGGTGAGAGTAACCACTACATTATTCTAGAGACCGGAGTTAAAATTGTACACAATGTACTCCACAGTAACCAGTGGCGAAGCGTAACATTTTTATGTAGTCAGTCATCGCAAGATTTGCTAAACGTCAGGGGTCGATCTTTCAACGGAGGAGGGCCACAATATTTCTCTGCGATAAACACCAAGATCTTTGCCAATTCAATGTAAAAGCTCATACCACAGACCTTACGACTGCAAAAGGCACATAATTCTATCCCATACGATGAGAATTATTAAATATGATTACCCTATATCGTTCGATATGTGTTTTTCCTCTTTAAGTGGACAGACATTCGCAATCGCAATGGCGTGCCCAGGATTTTCGAAGGGAAGGAGGTGTTAAGTGTACTTTTTTAGAAATCATTCCTCATTTTGCCATCCAGAAGAATCTTGCTGACTCCAGAGAAATCCTGTCGTGACTGTAAACATGGGGTGGGGGCTCAAAAGAAGGCCTGTTATGACCCAGATCTTCAAGGGTGGGGGAAAGTAGAGGTTCTTGGACCTTGTCGTAGGGTGTCTGCCTGTTCGGAAGCGTTCGACTGTTCTCTGCACTGGCAGAGACCAGAGGGATTCGCACCATTCTGCGCTGAGCTGAGCCTTCTAACACCATTGCCTTCAATAGGAAACTTGGCGAGAGGAGTTTGGTGCGAGGGGTAGTACCGGACACTCTAAACTTTAGCAAATTTTTTTCATATTTTGAGGTGCTTCATGCTGTCGCTTGGCTCATTTCGCACAAATATGCAAATATTTTGACTTTTTTTTTTTTACTTCTTCTCTAAAATATTTAAAATGCAGTATTTTCATTGGCTGAGTCTGCTGCCATGCGCGTGTCAGCAGTAAAAATAAGCGTCAAATTTGCTCCTGCCACGTAATTCGTCTGCTAAGAGGATGTTACAATGTTAAGAACAGATGAAGGCGAGAAGAATGCAAGTTTATGACTAGTGGGAATGAATGTACAGGTAATTTAGAACTTTTTTTTAGAAAGCAATTAGCGATATTATTTTAATGCTAACAGAACCTAACATAACTACGAGAGCATTTAGGTTTATTATTAGAAGAATGCTAAGGGACCTAATCTTAAAACATTTTTGTGTAAGTAATCGCTAAAACTTCACAGTATGTGTTAAGACGTAATTGCATACATAACATGATGAAATCACGATAAAACGAAGACAGAGTGTGCTGCCACGCACATGCCTCTTTTGGGTTACAGCAGAAAAAGAAAGTGTTGTTAGAGGTGTACGGGACAGAATTTTTTGGGTCGACACGGAATCGGGACGGGAATTTTTGGGATGGGAGATATTCGAAATTTCCCGAAGCTCTTGAAATCTCGAATTCTACACGTCATTTTCACCTTAAGTGATTTTTTTTGCATTTCTGGTACAAAAACTAAAAATTTCCGATAAGTTCCAGACATTTACAATGCGGAAAACGTCGAAAATTAACGACCAGAAAAGTCGGGAAGTCATTTCCCGAAGTCAGGATCGGGACGGGAATTTTTTTCCCGGTCCCGGTCCCGACTTTTCGGCATCCCGCACACCCCTAATTATTGTGCTTGGTCATCGCCGCATCTCCCGATGACCGGACGCCTCGCCTCTGACAGTAACGAGCAGTAAACTACCCAATAGACCAGAAATCAACATTGATGTATGGCAACTTCAAACATTTTGTCGTAGTGAGCTTTGCTACAGTTAAGAAATAAAATGATTTTTTGCTGTAGAGGTGTGTACACACTTGAGATACAATTATTAGTTTTGGTATGGATGAACATGGGACCCTCTGCAGTGAAGTGGCCAGTGGTAAAGAGCCAGAATTCATAGATTCGAACGTTTGGTAAGGTATGGATGTATTTTTGTGTTTGTTCCATCATCAGGTCGATTAACGCAACAGGTTGAAAAGTGATGTGAAATAGAAAGTAACAACATTTGACCAAAGCCTGGTATGGCATCGAATTCTATGCAGGTGAGCCGGACCCTGCGGCCGAGTGGTTAGCACATCGTGCTGCGACGCCAAGGGTCCCGGGTTTGAATCCCATTCGGGCTTGGTTGTTTGTGAATGTCCATTCATCAATTTCATCACTCATCCCCATCTTCGCAAATTAGCCAAGAGGCACAAAACGCAAAGTAAAATAAACTAAATCAATCAGTCAATCTATGCAGGTGTGCCGAAATCCTTCCCCCATCGTGGAAATCTCTAGTTATGACTCAGATATAAATTCCACTTTCCTCCAATAAAAAACATGACCATGTTACATATTTATAGTTTTATTGATGGAAAATAATGGGCTTATTTTTTTAAATACTTGAAGTGTTACCGTTACAGAACGTTTTTTCAGTATGTGTTTATTTAATAACTACATAATGACATCAAAATCCACTAATCTCTTAGCTTTAAATTGATGCGTGACTTTGCAATATTCTTATATTATGCAACAGTAACTTCAATTAATTCTTGCCTGCACAACCCCAACTCTTTTTAAAAGAAATAGCCATGCACCTGGTGGAGGCATAAAGTGGTTCGGATACTACTTTAACTAGTTAAAGTAATTCGGGTCCCATAACTGTGTGTTCAGTTCCGATTAGTCTTTCTGTGCATCAAGTGAAGTTAAAAATAAACTAAAACAAACAAATAGCCACGGTTATATAGTCAGAAATAAGGTTTTTGTGCTACTCAAGGGTGATGCTCCCTGTTATGCCACCCTGGCGATACAGTATTAGAGAGATGGTTGTTAACCTCCCGTCATTTAACTCCCATTGACTTATGGATATATACAGTGTGGTATTTAAGAAATTCCAGTGGGGGTGGAGATTCTACTGTCTAGGAACAGCATGAGATAATGACTTTTTGCCATATAACATTTCCCCCCATGGATAAATTTATCAAGCAGAGAGGGGCACAAGTACCCAGAAGGGAGAAATCCCCCATCCCCTCCTACAAATACCACCCTGGATATATATATATATATATATAGCATCATCGGTGTGAGAAGAAACATATTGCAAGAAGATTGTAGGCGTTAAATTATACTTTTCTCCCTCTAATGGTTACTGAGTATACAATCATGGACGTCCGCAGAATTTTTTCCAGGGAGGGGCAAGGAAGGTATTTTTTTTCCAGGGAGGGCGAACAAGTCACATTTTCACCCAAAAGAGTGTAGTACTGTGATGGACTTTTCCCAGCGTCCACCCCAAGGTTTATTTTTTTTGTTTATTTTTTTTTCTTATTTTCGAAAGTTAGCGTGGGTCGTGGGAACTCTCATGGACGTCACCCCTATTTTTGACCACCTTCTTCGCACAGCATGGTGCTGTCACAGTTACGTGAATTTACCACCATGCGACTTTCACGGCCAAGGGACAGAATGCAGCAGCCAGTCTAGAAAGCTGAAAAAAATGTAACAATAGAGCTCCCCAACGAAATGCGCGCCTGGACGTCAGTGTTGCCAGGCATGTCAAAATTTCACCGGCATAAGTATGTAAAGGTATCACTTTGTCTTTGCCTCTTTCAACTTTCTAGATCTAGTGATTTTCTTCCATGCTAGATGGCTCCACACCCTCCATTCTAGGGGGGGTCTCTTCCGATTCGAGTCGCACCATATTTTCAGACATTCTCACGTCAAGCCTTTTCTCTGTCCATCTGTGCGATCATATATTTGTCTCTCGAATATTTACAAGCCTGTCACCATTTCGAAAACATCCCTTGCGTAAATTTCAGAATTAAGCTCAAAGGAGAACTATTTACCTTCATAAATTTCGAATCTAGGCATGTTTCTGTCCACTTTAGTAAAAGGGTGAGATATATATAACGCTGTAAACTTGCGAGGTCACACACACCCTCCATTCCACGTTCATTGTCAATACTGCGTCAGTAGTGCATAATGGAGAAGAAAGTGCAGGCTCCTGATTGGTCAGGGGAGCACAATAGTGCAAAATAGTGTTTCCAGGAGTGTGGAGAGTCCTGGGACAGACAGTCTAAGTTTTAACGGTGAAGAAGTAAGGAGGCAAAGTGGTCGCTCTTGAAAAGTTCTTTGATTCTTTGCCTTGTACGCATATGAGAGCAGTGCGGATCTGTTGACGCTCGGGCGTGTGAACGTGCAAGTGTTAAAACAGCGCCAAGTACGAACTACGTATGTGTGCAGTGCTGATTTGTTGACGCTCGGACGCGTGAACGGGCAAGTGTTGAAGCACCGTCAAGTACGGCGAGTCCAACGTTAAGATGCCTGCCGAACAGCTTATACAGTAATCAAGCGCTGAAATGGACTGAACCAGAGACGACCAAGGAACCCACCAGTGGTTGTAGCTGCTCTACTGAAGAACCGCCATCATTTCATCTATTACCCCCCCCCCTCCCCATCCATATCTCTTCAAACGTGACATCAGGACCATATTAGAAGACTGGGCCCCAACGATGAACTCAGTGCGCGCTTATATATATTTTTCTTTCTAATGTGCATCGGCAGACAAGGTAATGTGCAAACTGTAGTGTAGTACGCGTACTGCATGCATTATATAATTGGCCAATAATTTCAACACTTCATTGCTAATGTAGTTTGGGACAGTGTGTGTAAATTTTATAAATATGTTTATAGGTCTTGATTCTTGGATCAGTTTTGGTCACCTTGCATAGTTATCCAAACTAATAGAAATTAAAATTATGGAAATAACAATGATTGTGTTTGCATCTCGATTTACCTGCTCATGTTAAGTTTCACCTACATATGTTGGGTTACAAGGAGCCAGTTGAGGTTGTATGTGTAGCTAGCCGTGGATTTAATTTTTGATTTGTTTTGTTTTGTTGCCCAACTGGTTCCCGGAGGCACTGTTGTCTCCATGATGTGGTGGCTCCCTATTTCTACCGGTAGGCAGTCATTACAGCGTGGCGCCCAACTAATGGGCAATATCTGTTAAATCAGCTAAGAAACCCTGTTTATTGAATTTGGATATCTGTCATATATTAGTAATTGTAATCATTGATTCATTTTTTCAACTAATTATTTAAATTATCATGGAAGTAATATCAGCAATAAAAGGAAATCGAGATGCAAAGGCTTGAAACATGCCCGTAGAATATCTTTTTGAAAACGGAAATTATTGCGCACGTGAGATTGGTTTTGAGATGGTGACATGGTTGGCCGCTAGCAGAGTTTTTCTCGTTTCTCTGTCATTTCTTTTCTCTTTCGGCCCATTAAGCTATCTGCTAGTGTCGATTGTATTTTTTTTTGCATTATCTTTTACGTGTCAGTCAGTAATTTTTCTACATACTTTTGATACGCCACTCTCCCCCCTCCCCCTCTCAAAGTGTTATATTTTGGTATACTTGTGCCGTTCACTTTTTTTTTCTCTCGTTTTCTTTCACATATTGGCCTCCCATATTTAGTAGTAGTAGTGTTTGTTTTGTTGTTGCAATTGAGCGTTTTTGTCATAACCGACCATGAATTCGAGGTATAATTTTCGCGAGCATACTAGGCTGGCTAGCTTCATTGGTTCTGTTGAAGAGTCGGGCGATCGGGAAGGTGAAAGGCGAGTGCTCGTCGATCGTGGTGACGTCACTGAGACTCCAGAGATGCAGGGAAGAAGCGAAGATAATATGACAACCATCGCGGGTGAGATGACAACGGTCGACAACGCTCAAATGTTTGCGATGCTACAATCCATCATGGGGAAGCTCGATGTCCTTCAGACAGATATTCGAGACCTGGAAAGAAGACAGGATGAAAAAATGGACCGAAGATTCGAAGAACTTGAACGCAAAATGCAGAGGTCAAACGAGGATCTAAAACGAGAGATGCAGAGGGACCTCAAAAGGGTGAATACCGTGCTAGGGAAGGCGATCGATGAAGTGGCAGACAGAACCGAATCATTAGAGCAGCGGACGGAAACTGTTGAAGAGAGCCTGCATAACATCAGGGCTGAATTTGCGGAATCCATGGATCAGGTCCAGGAGACCCGGATGCAAGAAATATCCGAGAACTTGCGAGACACCCTGTCTCAACATCTTGAAGCCACCATCGAACGAAGAGATAGCAGAGTGCGGGAGACCATCAATGAGGAGATTCAAGCTCTCAGAGCGCAGATCTCAAGCACAGCCTCGTCAGAGACACGCAGAGTCGATACGCTGGAAAGCAACGGCGACCGACGCGACAACCCTTCCCCCGCTTCAGTGTGTGGTGCTGGGATAGCAGCGGCAAATGTGTATCTGCAGAGGGACCTGTTGCTACCCAAGTTCGACGCCAAAAATCAGGATGAATTAAAAGCTTGCACCTACATCCAAGAGATGGAAACTTATATGGATCTCGCGCAGATTCCGGAGAACCAGAAGATCAAGGTCGTCGGGTTGTCCCTTCGAGGAAGTGCGCTTGCGTGGTTCAACATCGATAAGCGCAATTTCACAGATTTTCAGGTTTTCAAAGAGCGGTTTATGGCACAGTTTTTGGGTGAAGAGAAACTCATAAAAATGAAGGCCGAACTTTACACAAGCAGGTACGCGCCGGGAGACGGGAAGACCCTTGCAGAATATTTCATGGACCTCGTGCAGCGAAATGCGGTGTTGCCGGATCCTCTCTCTGAGCAAACATTGGTGCAAGTGGCTCTGAAGCAGTACCCAGCATATGTTAGGAGAGCAGTTATAGGACTCAAAATTACAACGTGTAACGAGCTACTTAACGTGCTTAGAGAGGTGCAAGAAACATCTTACACGCCGACGCAAAACTTGGCTTCTGTGCAGAATCGCAACCGCAGGCAAGTAAATACTTTTGAGACTCGCGGTCGGCTCTCTCGCGCCGGTGCAAGCAGCAGGGGATTCAGATCGGATGACAATCCTTCGCGGTCACTCAGGTTCGACCCTCAACCACACGGCCGACAGCCACCTCGAGGCAACGCCCCCCGTCGGGACAGAGGCGACAGACGGCAGCAAGGTTACAATGACTCTTACAATAATGGACCGACCAGGGATGATGCGGAAGAAAGGCAACAAATGAACGTCAATTCTATAATGGAAGCAAGGCAAGACGACGTGGATCGAAGGCGAAGCAGCGATTGACAGCCAGAACGGGAAAGGGGAGAAAGGAGTGAAAGTATGACGTCATCTCCCCGGCCCCGGGAAAACGAAATAGGCAACGAAAACAGGAATTTTGATTACCAAGGTGACTACAGTGACGAAGGAGAGTGTGAAACACATGTGAAGAGTTTCGTGGAAGAAAATGCGCACGTAAATACGTTATTTGATAAGGTGTTTGATGAGAATGATCAAGATGCTCTTAACAAGCCGCGCCCCTTACCCCTTGTAAATGTCCTCGTAGAGAGAAAAATGTGTGAAGCGCTATTAGATTCCGGGGCTAGCCACAGCTGCCTGAGCGAGGAGATATGGTTATCCCTATTAGAGGAAAACGCCAATCTGCCACAATTAAGCGTTGGATGCTTGAAAATCATTTCAGCGTTCGGTTCCAGGGCCTCAAAGATTGTCACGCAGACTTATCTGCCTGTATCGTTTGGAGGTGTGACGGTAGACGTCAATTTTCTTGTTGTTAGGAATCTGGTTAAACCTGTAATTTTGGGGAACGACTTTTTAGAGGACAACCACGCCCACCTGGACTTCCACAAGAAGACGATGAGATTGAGATGCAGCGGCCTATACACAGAAATAAAATTTGTCTCCGCCGAGTGCGAAAGTATTGAACAAGATGCGAACCACATTACTGTTGGCTACGAGTGCGAAGGACCCATATGTCGGTGCGATGGCGACGTAATGGCACCGCTCCTTCCAGTGAAACAATTGGAACCATGTGGAGAGGGATGTCGCGAGCCGGAATGCAGTTTTCGCATCCAGGTAGCAAATCCGTTTGTTGTGACGGGGGACAGCTGTCAACCAACCCCCCCGGCTACGATGGTCGCAGCGGCACAAGTTGTAGAAGCCAGAGAAAAGAATCGCAGTGTTGCCAGAGCCTACGAGAAGAAAGCAAAAGGGCAGGAGACAAGAGCGTCGATGCAGGATATTCGGAAGCACGTTGATGCCACGCCCAATCTCTCCGAAGAGCAGAAGGAAAAATTGATGGCAGTCTTACTCGATTTTCGAGATATATTCGATGAAAAGCCAGGTTTAGTGAAGGGATACGAACACACACTGGAGCTCACAGATGATTCGCCTTTTTCACAGAAAGTCTATCCAGTCCCGTATGCATACAGAGAGGAGGTAAGAACACAGATTAGGCAATGGCTGGACTGGGGCATAATAAAACAGCAAACTACTGCGTACGTGAGCCCGCTTGTGTGTGTCAGGAAAAAAGACTCACAGCGAAGTATACGTCCGTGTCTCGACGCGCGACTTTTAAATTTGCGTATAAGATCAGAGCACGATCAGCCACCTCCAGTGCTAGAAGTACTACAGAAATTCGAGGGCAAGAAGTATATTACATGCGCTGACCTCACAAGTTTCTTTCTTCAAATAAAATTAAGAGAAAGTGATCAGAAGTATGTGGGATTCGTTTTTGACGGCATCTCATATACTTTCACCAGAGTGAGCTTCGGCTTAAAGACAGCCATGTCGAGTACGGTGAGAGTACTCAGATACGTGATGGGACATGAAATGGACGATTTTCTTTCGTGGTATGTCGACGACTTGCAAATTGCTAGCAACGACTTCGATCAGCACCTGGAACACCTGCGCGCCGTTTTTATTAAACTTAGACATGCTGGCCTAACACTAAAGTTAAAGAAGTGTAAATTCGCACGGCAAGAAGTATCCATTCTCGGATGCAAAGTCACTCCGCAGGGGATAAAAATGGACGCCGAAAAGTTGGCACCAATTCACAATTTTCCCAGGCCGAAGAACGTCAAACAGCTTCGCTCGTTTCTGGGTCACCTTAACTATTACAGAATATTCCATGTGAAGCACGCCGAGCTTATCTCGCCGCTGTTAGAATTGTTGAAGAAGGGAACCTCGTTCAAATGGCTACAAAGACACGAAGAAGCGTTCACGAAGATCAAAGAGATGTTTGGAGAAGAGGTAATGTTGCACCACCCTGATCCAGAAAGTACATTTTATCTGGAAACAGACGCGAGTGACAAAGCTATCTGTGCGATACTGTACCAGCTTAAAGAAGGTGACGTACGAGTTATAACGTGCCACAGTAGAGTGTTAAGCGACTGTGAGAAGATGTACAGCATCACGGAGAAGGAGCTCACCGCCATCTTGTACGGCATACAAAAGAATTTGGTGTACCTGAATGGAGCGCGGTTTGTGATTCGCACAGACCACAAGGCACTGAAATTTCTCTTTACGTGCCGCCTCACGAATCCGAAGATAGCCAGGTGGTTACTGCTACTTCAGTCATTTGACTTTACTATTGAATACATAAAGGGCAACACTAATCTCGCAGATCATCTATCTCGGTATCCTAGCAGTGGGAAGATTGAGGAAAGCGGCGGCACAAAGGAACCGTGTGAGGTCATAGCGGCCATACATTTCAGGCCTCCAGAGGATCTGAAAAGGAGGATGCAGGACCTTCCGAAGCTGCAACGAGAAGACGATGTGCTAGGGCCAATAGTTCGATCCCTGGAGGGACACCAAGAAGAGGAGAGAGAAAAAAATTCTCGTTATGTGATAAAAGATGACATCTTGTGCAAAAAGGAAAACGGAGTGTTCAAGATTTGCATTCCGAAGTGTCTAACGGATGGCATAATGGATTTTTACCACAAGAGAGGCCACTACGGACAGCAGAAAACTCACGTTGCAATCTCCGAATTCTTCACTTGGAAGAAGATGAGAGCAAGCATCAAGAAGCACGTGAATGCATGTGATCTCTGCCTGCGGACGAAATATTCTAACCAGGAGATGAAAGGACCGATGCACCCAGTGGTGGCAAATAACGTTGGCGAAATTATATCAGCTGATCTATACGGTCCACTACCGAAGGCGAGATACGGTCTCCAGTACTGCCTGGTACTTCTGTGCGTCTTCTCCAAGTTTGTGATGGTTTATCCGTTGAAGAAAGCCACAACAAACGCAGTCCTAAATAAGATTGTGAATGACTTTTTAGTACTTTGTCCGAATGCAAAGACGTTCCTCACAGACAAAGGGACTCAGTTTACGGGGAAGAGATGGAAGCAGGAATTGAATGAGAGGGGAATCGAAGTGCGATTCATTAGTGCCAAGAACCCTAGAGCTAACCCTGTGGAGAGAACCATGAGGGAGATAGGGAGGCTTTTTCGCATTAGCTTAAAGGACAAACATCGTGAGTGGCCGCAACACATTCCGGACATCACAAAGTGCATGAATCTGGCCGTGCACAGTTCGACGGGATACGCTCCCTACGAGCTATTTCTCAACAGAAACCCGGAGGAGGAAATAAGGAGAATATTCAATATCCCTCGACTAAACGACGATTCCAGTCGCGAGGTAAAGCTAATGAGAGCCAGGGAAAATCTAGAAAAAGCTGCGGCTGCTAGAAAGAAACAGCACGACAAAGGACACTTGACAACATTCAACGAAGGAGACTATGTTCTAAAAAGGTCCTTTGCGACCTCAAATGTAGACAAAGGGATCTACAGAAAATTTGTGCATCTCTTTGAAGGCCCGTTCGTGGTGGTGAAGGAAGTAGGGCCCAATGCATACCTCTTGTCCAACCCACGAAGCAACAAGGAGATTGGTGTTTACAACACCACCAACCTACGCCGGTACACTGCAACACTGGAATAGCACAGTGAGGCTGATGATGGAATTTAAATGTAATTTAGTGATTTTAATGTTTTTCTATTGTATTATTAGTATTATTATTATTGTCGTTATTATTATTAACAGTAATTGTCATTATTATTATTATTATTATCATCATTAGTGTTTTTGTAATTGTAATGTGCATCATGTTTAAAGTGCCAATTGTAAATAATAATGAAAAAGTTTCGCCAGCAATTGCTGAAAAGAAAAGGGAAGAGGATAAGAAGATTATAAATGTATATATTTTTTTCGGAATATTGGAAAAAGGAAGAAGTGTCAAGTATTTATGACTGTGCGGCGAACAAGAGGGGTCCTTTTGTAGTAAAGCTACCCGACCACTCCTCAAGCGCAAAGAAAACGGTTGACCAGCTGTAGGAAGGAAACCTTGCCTGAAGGTCGCCTGCGAATGAATGAGTGACCGCACGTCCTTCGAGACCCTTCCAGGGACAGTTTGAAAGGAAAGAAAGTTGAAAGACCTCTTCCGGATTCAGAAGGGAATTTTATTTTT
This sequence comes from Lepisma saccharinum, assembly GCF_977018435.1. Lineage (NCBI taxonomy): Eukaryota > Metazoa > Arthropoda > Insecta > Zygentoma > Lepismatidae > Lepisma > Lepisma saccharinum. The sequence goes on along the minus strand of NC_139244.1, from coordinate 5,512,414 downwards.
TTATGCACTTTGTATTTGTGAATATTTAAACTTTTTGTACTTCTATTTTTATGGTTACATGTATAAATTTAGTTCTTTTCTGTATATTATCTATTCATAAGGATATTATATCTTGTAAGTTCTCCCCAGTAAATGTTTTTGTATTTTTTTTTCGGCGTACTGTGAGGGGGTGAACAGCCATATGCCCCAAATAATTTATTGTATAGAATATTCAGATTATTCAGATTTTCATCGTGATTAATCCGAAGGGGGGGTTCTGTGATGGACTTTTCCCAGCGTCCACCCCAAGGTTTATTTTTTTTGTTTATTTTTTTTTCTTATTTTCGAAAGTTAGCGTGGGTCGTGGGAACTCTCATGGACGTCACCCCTATTTTTGACCACCTTCTTCGCACAGCATGGTGCTGTCACAGTTACGTGAATTTACCACCATGCGACTTTCACGGCCAAGGGACAGAATGCAGCAGCCAGTCTAGAAAGCTGAAAAAAATGTAACAATAGAGCTCCCCAACGAAATGCGCGCCTGGACGTCAGTGTTGCCAGGCATGTCAAAATTTCACCGGCATAAGTATGTAAAGGTATCACTTTGTCTTTGCCTCTTTCAACTTTCTAGATCTAGTGATTTTCTTCCATGCTAGATGGCTCCACACCCTCCATTCTAAGGGGGGTCTCTTCCGATTCGAGTCGCACCATATTTTCAGACATTCTCACGTCAAGCCTTTTCTCTGTCCATCTGTGCGATCATATATTTGTCTCTCGAATATTTACAAGCCTGTCACCATTTCGAAAACATCCCTTGCGTAAATTTCAGAATTAAGCTCAAAGGAGAACTATTTACCTTCATAAATTTCGAATCTAGGCATGTTTCTGTCCACTTTAGTAAAAGGGTGAGATATATATAACGCTGTAAACTTGCGAGGTCACACACACCCTCCATTCCACGTTCATTGTCAATACTGCGTCAGTAGTGCATAATGGAGAAGAAAGTGCAGGCTCCTGATTGGTCAGGGGAGCACAATAGTGCAAAATAGTGTTTCCAGGAGTGTGGAGAGTCCTGGGACAGACAGTCTAAGTTTTAACGGTGAAGAAGTAAGGAGGCAAAGTGGTCGCTCTTGAAAAGTTCTTTGATTCTTTGCCTTGTACGCATATGAGAGCAGTGCGGATCTGTTGACGCTCGGGCGTGTGAACGTGCAAGTGTTAAAACAGCGCCAAGTACGAACTACGTATGTGTGCAGTGCTGATTTGTTGACGCTCGGACGCGTGAACGGGCAAGTGTTGAAGCACCGTCAAGTACGGCGAGTCCAACGTTAAGATGCCTGCCGAACAGCTTATACAGTAATCAAGCGCTGAAATGGACTGAACCAGAGACGACCAAGGAACCCACCAGTGGTTGTAGCTGCTCTACTGAAGAACCGCCATCATTTCATCTATTACCCCCCCCTCCCCATCCATATCTCTTCAAACGTGACATCAGGACCATATTAGAAGACTGGGCCCCAACGATGAACTCAGTGCGCGCTTATATATATTTTTCTTTCTAATGTGCATCGGCAGACAAGGTAATGTGCAAACTGTAGTGTAGTACGCGTACTGCATGCATTATATAATTGGCCAATAATTTCAACACTTCATTGCTAATGTAGTTTGGGACAGTGTGTGTAAATTTTATAAATATGTTTATAGGTCTTGATTCTTGGATCAGTTTTGGTCACCTTGCATAGTTATCCAAACTAATAGAAATTAAAATTATGGAAATAACAATGATTGTGTTTGCATCTCGATTTACCTGCTCATGTTAAGTTTCACCTACATATGTTGGGTTACAAGGAGCCAGTTGAGGTTGTATGTGTAGCTAGCCGTGGATTTAATTTTTGATTTGTTTTGTTTTGTTGCCCAACTGGTTCCCGGAGGCACTGTTGTCTCCATGATGTGGTGGCTCCCTATTTCTACCGGTAGGCAGTCATTACAGTACCCTAAAAAACATTGCTTAAATTTGAATTTATGGTGTTAATGCAATAATTAACACATATTACTTTGGCTAAAATGAAATTATATGTGTGAAATACATAATTTTTGGTTGACTTTCATTTTCCAAGGGAGCACACGGCCCCCCTTGCCCCCCTTCCGGACGTTCATGTATACAATGGTTTTCAATCATTACTCGCAGGCAAACAAATAGGCCAATAGAGCAGTGGTGTATTCTCCCACGATACCTGGTTTACCGCCAGTAAACCAACTTTTCCGTATATATAGAAATTACTGGAAAATATGAAGTTGTCGTACTTCAGTTGCTTTTTAACTTTCATGCGTTCATTGGTGTTTTGTTTCTATTTTATCTAATTAAGGTATAATAAATATGTACAATAAATAAGAATTGTGGCGGTAAATCTGGTCAGATTTTCAGAATACGCACGCCACTGCAATAGACATTGTTATGTCTAACCAAATTGGAGTTATAGTGATCTCACACACTACCAAATGCTTATGTTTTCTGGTGATCACTTTTTTGTAGGGATGGGACAGATTAATCTGTACTTTATTGGCATCGGCCAATATAGGCATATCGGTTTATCGTTAAAATTACCAATTAGTTTACTGATCTTATATGTCTATAAATATCTTATAATTTAGTGCAAAATTCTGCCATTTTATAATTTTTTGGATAACCTCCATGCCCTACTTTTTAAAAAAGTAAATGTCTAAATATGCAAGTTCTTGTGCACTGCAGTAATCTCGAAACACATTTATTGAGGAGGTCAATGAACCATTCTGGTTCAAGGACCATTTGGAATTTTATATTGGATCTGTAGAATATCGGTATCGGTAAATTTTATATCGTAACTTTATCAGTATCAGTCTAAATTTAATATAGGCCCATCCCTAGTTTTTGGAATGTTGATAGATCAAAGTGATGTCAATTGTAGAGAACCAAATGTTTGACACTCACAAGCAGAGGAATGGACCAACTTATATGATTGACTTCATGTTAGAGCAGTATTTTAAATGTAAATGCTGCACTGAACCTCTGGCCCGTCCCAGTAAAGTTGTTTACAAGAATTCCTTTTCTTTCAAAAAACAGCTACAATATTCCAAATTTTTGAAAAAATACATCTGTTTAGAAATCCTTCAAGGTAACCTTTGTCTGATTTGCTTTTGCTATTGTCTAGATATCTGTGATAGTTCTGTGATACCTAGGCCTATTTTCTGTCACATGTATCAATACAAGAGAGAATACAAACCACATAAAGATTCACATGAACGCTGTAGAGGAATTTCTAAACAGATGTGATTTTTCAGAATTCGGGCAGTTACAGTTGCAGCACCCAAGACACAAACATCACAAAGAGGCGATTTTTCTAAGATTTGTTGATTACTAACTTAAAAGTAAAAGGGTTCAATAAAAAAGAAACAACTTATTAATGAAAATAATGTACGGTAATGTATTTATTGCCTAGTTTTCACTCAAACCTTACGATCAATACCATTGTTACACATGGTTAGCCTGCCTCGTTCATAACAACCATCAAGCTCAACAATAGATCTATCTCACTTTGTACAACAGCGTTGCGCTTGATAATCATTTCACTAGACAGGTTTTTTTTACATTTCATACATCGAGAAAATGGTTTCTGGAATGAAAACCATTTACACTGTGTCCAGGCTGCGAGTACATACTTAAGATTATCTGCTTACCAAGATGACAACATTATAAGCTTATCTCCTAATTGTTATTACATTGCAGTGTTATATAATCACAGTTCTTATCTTGGAGGTACAGATCATCTTATGTTTTTTTATCCTTTTTTTGAGTCCATGAATTTTTTTTAACAATAAAATGTTCCAGTGTCGCACCTTTTCTAAAGTCGCTATTATGGACATGTTGATATGATAGATTTTTGTAGCACAAAATGCAGCATGTAAATTGAAAAGCGAAAAAAGAGATACCATCAAACTCATAACACATGTCGTGGAATGCAACATACATCTCATGCTTCCAAGTAGTTCTTCTCGCCAACACCTTGTGTCATACACAACCAGTTGTCAAAAGAGTCTACGCACGTCTATACAAGAATCCTTTCTTTGCATAACTATTTTCTTTACAATATACATAGGAAGTCAAAAAAACAATATTTTTGACTGTTGCAACCTAATATATCCGTAAATCATAACAATGGCGATGATTAACTTCGTTATAACAATTAACATTAAATGAAGGGAACAAATATTAACTGGCGTGGTTCTTGCTTCTTGCAAAATATATATATATATATAACCTTGCATTGCAACCACTTATATACTTGCATCGTAACCACATTGCAATGTAAAGTAATACATGAAAAAATTACATTCATTGGTTGTGTTTTACCACACCGGCGTTAATTTGCTTTTGCTGCCATTTCAACAGCACCACAGTGTCGCAGTCAAGAGAGAGTGTAAAGAAATACTGAGATGGTATATAGGTAACTCATGCGTGGTTACTAAAATGTGTCAGGTAAAGAACTGAATGATCTGTTAATGCACGTTCACACACAACATGCACGCTCGCATGCACACCGTAATACCACAGACTAGATGTTAAAAAAAGGGAACAATACACCAGGGTAAATCCGCTCCTCCTTAGCATAAATTAAAACTCCTGTAAATTAAGATGGTTTACCCCGGGACAATTTCACAGACAGGCTCTGAATAGAACGCGTCTCTGAGCGTATAGAGACTAGACATTATTTAAATGCATTTCGGCAACTAGACTTTCTTCATTACAATCACACTTCACACAGTAAACATCTTTGTCTGACACATTTTAACTAATAGTAGTGCTGTGGCACTCGCAAGAAACTTAAGTGGTTTGTTCAAAAAGTCCCAGGACTGGTCCTAATTGCTAACAGAAAGTACAGTGAAACTTCGATTTTATGTTTTTCAGGGGATCGAGAGAAAATCTTAAATTCTGGGAAATTAAAACAGAGGAAAATTTATTAACATTTTGCTATGTTTAGACCATCAAGATTGAATGAAAATGTGGAAAAATGTAAAATCAGGGTTCCACTATATATATACCTAATTGATGCAAAAAAATTATGTACTGAGTAATAACTGTTGAGTTCAGTGTTATCTGTTCAAATGTCAAGCATTTTAAGCTGTATTATCCATTACATCTCAAGCAAAACATTTGTTAACAATTCACATGGATGACTGACTCTCTCACTAAACATGAACTGTTACACACAAACTCCTTCAATAGTTTCAAAATAGCCCTGAACTTCTAAAACAACAAAAGAAAATTGCACATTATTTTTTTATTATTAAAGTACTGCATTTTGTGTTATTTGTGCAAGTTGACAATTGTCTGTTTTTATCTCTGGTACGGTGCATTTACACTACACAGAGTATTCGTTAAACCCCCCACAGCCTATGAGAACATACATTTTCACTTACTTCTCTTTGTGATACAAAAAAAAATTGATGAATTTTGATTTTTACAAATCAGGTTCACTAAAATCATGATGCACATGTCCAGATACAACCATTACCAAACACAGTTAAATTTATCAAACAAATAAATAGTTATACAATTGGTATTCTCCTGAGTCCAACATTTGATTGATAAATTCCACTTTTTTTCAATGCGACAAGCTATTCTGTGCTTTCTTGGAATAATATTCCCGTCACTCTTAAAATAGTACGTTATGCTTTAGGAAATTCTTACAAGATGACAAAAATTATGCCTTCACTATCCTACTATGTTTTCAGTTCTATTTTTTTACACAGTTAAGCTTACAGTAATGTCTTGATATAGAAAGTATCTTTCGATTAAAATGAGAAAACAAACATTACTGAAAACATGCATATGGACATTGAAGAAAAAATGACAGTCTCCTTTTGTGTTTTTCATCTGCATTTCTTTTTTTACATAAAAAAAAGTCCACATAGTTACCACATCTTTTTCTATTTTTGAATACACACAAACATTGTTTCTTTACACTAAAATATCTTCCTGGTGTAGTGTTTATTTTTTAAGCTTCACATTACTATACTACTTGCAAAAAACACTCATCACAATTTTTAGGTTCTCAGTCACTGAATTAGACAAAAAAGTCAAACTTTGAGAATACAGACAATCACTCTGGATACAAAAAACAAATTTCTAAGCTAAAAAAGATATGATCAGATGAAATCACAATTTTTATAACTTCTGTGCAATTATTTGCTTTCGTGTTCAAATTTTCTAAAAAAAAAAAAAAACAATATTTATGAAACAGCCATAAATACTTTCTCAAGTTTACATTTTTTTTAAATGAGTGTGAAGGTTCATAATGAATTCCAATTATATAAAATAGAGATTGTGTCAGGAAACAAAATGTGTTTCGCAAAACTGACATTACAATGTGTAACATATGAACAGAATTAACCATCCTTCTGAAAAACTGCTTATAGATGTTCTTTTGTTTTTGTGTTTCCATATTTAAGTCTTAAGGGAGATTTCACACCAAAGCAACAGGTGACACGTGTCACTTAGGAACGAGCCAATCAGCAGCAACATTTCACCCTGTGACTATGACAAAGTCGCACAAGCCCAGTTCCATTCGTGAAATCCCTAAGTAACGTGTGTTGCCTGATGCTTCGGTGTGAATTCTCCCTAAACGACCAGTGTACAATTTGGGGGACATTTTTCATTGATGAATGTGAAATGGATATAACTGCATTACAGAAGAGTATGACTACCAGAGATTTTTTGGAAACTTCATTTACCACATTAGAAAATAATTTCAATATTATAAAAACAGAACTGAGGTAGTACTTGTACAAGTTATGATGTAGCTGGAGTTAAAACATTTTTCAATCAAAACACATGCTTTAATTACGGAAGTAGAACAAGGCTACAATGTTGACATTCGAAGATGCCGTTTTCAACTCAATAAGGAAAAACAGAAAATAAATATTTTACAGAATATCTCTTAGCCAGAAATATAGTGTATTACAATTGAATTTGATCAGCAACTATAGATATGATGTATATATTTACACTTAATTAATTTATATTTGCCAGTGTATATGTGTGAATCTGCATGTGTCCATGTATAGAAGTGTATGTTGTGGTATGATAATGAACTGATGGAATGAAGATTCAGTGTAGTGTACGCAGATGATATGAAATGTTACAAGAATTAAATCTCTTATAAAATTTCTTCACTGTTTTCCATGCAATAAAATTATTCTAATTATGCAAAGTATCTTTGGAAATATTTCTTCTGAAGTCAAATTCTAACGTACTAATCCATATTTTGGAAGAGTTTGTTAAGTTGGGTGTTTTTGTCGCATACAGTTCCCTGTTCTAGCCTTAATTTCCAATTGGTTAGCTAATGTCAATCTTTCATTTAACAAAGGTAGGCAATTGATGTGATTTCTTCGGTAAATTCATGTCTTAAAAAATGCGTATAACTTCTATTACGTTTATAGAATATTGGATTCAAGAAATAATAATTGATTGACTATTCATCTTTTTATCTTTACAAAGATTTAAAAGCATCTTTCTCACAGTTTTTTGCCATAGGCGTAACTTAGCTGGGGCAAGGGGGCACTTGCCACCCCATAATTTTCAGATTTATTAAAATTTACAAGTTAGGGGGTACTTTTGTTAACGTCCTGGAAGTAATTTAGCAAATAATCTTGGATGATAATATTGTGAGATGGAAAACGTTTCATATCTGTCCCCCCAAAATTAGGCCCCTTGTTATGCCCATGGTTTTTGCAACACTATTTAAGTGCCAATGTTTTATTCAAATATGGCTTGTTTGGGGAAGGTGACATCCTTCCAATATTCTTACCACTTCAAGTATTGTTTTTTTTTTTTTTACTTATAATATCTGCGTTGCTGTGTATACATGAAGAAATTATCAGATTTCATTATTTCAAGAACATCGCAATATATATTCTTGTACTAATAAGAGACTTGATCCTTTGAACCTTTCATATCACTGTTGCACTTCATGTAGGGGTGTCTGAAAACTGACCATACAACTGGAAATATGAATGAATTAAATAATTTAATAGACCGGAAAGAAAAGACAGTGAGACATAAGAGTGCTGCATGTTTGTGAACATAAAGCTGATCATAACAGAATATCCAGTTGGACCCTTAATCTAGCCAGGACCCAAGTTTTTACACAATAGTTTGCCACGGGCAATAGGAACTTACATTACTTGGTCCTCATTCCACTTCGATACTACTGACACCAAAAAATAAAAAAGGAGAAGATTATGAGTGTGTATATATAATATATATATTATCGATAACAACTAGATTCCTCTGCGACATCCACTGGAAGTTGTTATGTAAGAAACCCTGCTTTGTACTAGTGAATGTCAAAGAGTAATCCTCACGATTCTTTTTTGAATTAATTACAAAATCGGGCACAACAGCACATGATTCTAAGATAAACAATCATTTATTTTTCATATTTTTTTTTTACCTCGTCGATACTGCTCATATGAAAAGTTCATTTACACTGAACATAATACAAAATACTATTCTACATAGACATTGCAGAAAGCCGAAGCTTTCTCTAAAAGTGATATTCCCAGGAACTACTCACCATTTTTCTTAACAAAGGATATATGTAAACTTTAAACTGATTCTTAACCTTATACTTATACCAACAATGGCGGGAAGTAGAGATATTGTCACATTTTTACTTCCACTATTTTGCAAACCCATTTGTGAGGGGTTGAAGCTCTGTGTCGGCAATGGAGTCAATGAAACAGTTTGTTTGTATCAGCACCTAACCAATGAACCAACAAATTAATATTTGTGTATGTGTATCAGATACTCTTGAAATAAGCAGAGGCAATTTAAAAATTGTGAAGGGGAAAAGAAATACAATTAGCCTGATCATTCGATGGTCTGCTTGAAAGGAAAATAAAGAAGAAGCACTATTTTTAATATAATACTTCTCCAAGAAATTGCAAGCTGTTGTAAAATGAAATTGAGTAATTTGCCTATTCCCTAGGAATATAAAACAGGCCTTGAGGGCCAAGGCCTACCCACTGACAGCAGGCCTCACTCCTACACCGGTGGCCAACGGTCCAATACACTGGCCAAAATCTCTGGAGAAAAGTGTTACGCTTCCACCAAGGAGACTCAAACTAGTGTGTATCCCGTAGCCTGAGCACAAAGCCTAACTCTTTAGACTGCATGGCTATGGTAATGTAACATTTCAAAAAACAAGTTTTTACTCGATGAGCATATGTTTGCTGGACAAAAATAAATCAAGAAATAAGAATATTAAAAGGAGAAAGATCAAATAATCTCTGCACATTAAATATGAATTCGAAGATAATTGCCATTACGGAATCATTAAAACTCTGTAAAATTCCTATAATATATAACTCCTATAATTTGGAGCACAAGCCAAGATTTGTCCATTGGTTTGCATGTTAAGATTCACAGAATATGACTGTAAAAGAAATGATATGGACACATTTTGAAGAAAACGTAGTTAATTTGAAAGAACATGACATGTGATAGTTATTATGTGACAATTTCTCATTTCCCACCTATGCCAAACATAAAACTTATATTTATTGAATGACTTATGTTTTAAATAATGATGAATGAACGTGAAGTGCATTCATGATGAAAACACACTAAATGTTCTTTGTGCAAGATATTCAGGAACTTTTCTTACCATGGAAGACTTATACTTCTATACTGCGAAGATGAAATGCTAAGAATTTTTTTTTATGCTAGCAGCATATTGAGTTAAGATTCTACCAATACTAAAATGATTGATGCATGGTTGAAGTAGCATTATTGATATATAAAGAGGATGCATGGTGCAAAAGTGGTAAAGAAGTTAGGTTGAGGTGCTATGTAAAGGAATGTTAACCTTTTGCAGAATGTGAATTATTCTCACGAACCTTTTTCTAATGGAAAAGTTTAAATATCTGCAGATATCTAGAAAATGCAGCGTGTTGGTTAATATTGATTGCATGTACAACATTTGAGATTACCACCATAACTTTGTTGCAACCCGCAAATTGAAACTGGAATTAGTGGAGGTGTCTTGATGTATTTAGTCTCATGACGGACATAGGTCTACTGTTGCCATTGAATTTATGGGGACATTTATGGTTTGTGGATTACTACCCATGGAAATATCATTTTGATGTAACAAATTTACTGACACTAACACAGTTTTCTCTGTAGGATTAGAATTAGAAGAGAAATATTCTTAGAAGTGAGATTTGAAATTTCTGTCATCAAAGATGTTCACATTTTGAATAATTCTTAAAACTTTCCTGGTGGCAAATGATGAAGATGTTCAATCGGGATAACAACCAGGTAATTTCTGGATAGGCTTTCGAGAGCTAACTCTAATACCTTCAATCCCTGAAGATGAGAGTGCCGTTAGCTCTCAAAAGCTCGGAAGCCTATCCAGAAATCACCTGGTTGTTATCCCGAGACAGACAACCTTTTCATGTTCACATTTTGGTGTGTGAATGATAATTTAGAAAAGCAATGCTCATTTCAAAAGCACTGAGGATGACAACAGAAACATAAGGATTACAGATACAGATGTTTACAGTGTAAATAGAATAAAGCTTTAAACCATACACAATTAGGATAGGCAAGGCGAAAAAATGTCAATCAATAACAAATTCCAAGTAGGAATATTGCATGCCCCAAAAAATGTGCACAAAAATCATAAAGAAAAGAAGCCATTTTAATACATAATGTGTTACTATTCTAAACAAAATTTATGTTAATGTCTGCATTTACGATTTGTGTACTTCTTTCCACTGTTGTACCATGCATTCCTTCATTTTGCCGATCAAAATTACAACAGAGAACAAAATGCAACTATGGTTAGCAGATGTTAGCAGAATAGAATTCTGCCACCTGGAGGGAGAAGTAGGAACCAACACATTAACTACTAATTTACTATACAACAATAAAATTCTGAAAGTACAAGAGACGGGCATTATGTACAGTATTTGAAATAGCCATTAGTAACGTCTGTTTCAGATAAATTAACTACTATTACAAATTTTGAATAGATGGTTCACAGAGATATCTTGTAGCAAAATGTTCATACATTAACATTTTTAAAAAATTCTGAAATAATTTTATTCTCTTAGTGTAACCCTTTTGTTCACAAGTTTTATTATATCAGTGCATGAACCGATATTGTGCAAATGCTAGACTGATTTAGTGATTTATTTCTTTTATACATACTCGTGAAATTAAGACAAAAATCTAGGAACAAGAAATTATATATGTGTATTTGTATTAACGTGTGTGACCATATAATATTAACAATTGAGCACACGTCATCTCATTGATACTGAAAACTTGTTCAGGTCTTGCACACGATGTACAAAATTAACTTTAAAATAAGTATTTAACTCGAGAAATTCTCGAATTAGATGGATATTGATGCGTATAGATTGTATTTATTAACGTACAATTTAAGTTTCTTACTCAGTTTTACAGAATAAGTTATACAATACCTGAATTTGTTTATACTCGGGATGGATTTGTTCCCCGGTGAATCGAACCATTCTTATACCATCAATAATGATAAAGAAAGGCCAATTATAGTGTGTGATCACTTTATAATGCTACAGTATTCATTTTTCACAGTCCAAACTTGGACCAGAGTTCAGAAGAGTGCTGTAGCAAGGTATTAGCAGTTTAAACAAATGTCATAGAATGCCAAATGTATGTAAAAGAATAATATTTAGCTCAAAGCTAAGATTGATTTTCCTTTCCGAACCTTAGCTAGGACCTAACTTAATTATCAAATGTTTACCACTAGGAAAATGTTCATCATTGGAATACTTTTATTCACTTATAACACAAATTCAAAACTTTGTCCACTTGTAATTGAAATAATCTTGGTTACAGTGAAACAACTGAGCTGACATTAGTGGTTTTTTAACTTGAGAACAAAAGGGGATACAAGTTTCCCATTTTTAAAAAAGCAACAAGTGAACAACAGTATAGAAGTAAAATGCTTTTCAAGTAATTCTCTACAACATAGCATGAAATTTGATATGAGAAGGTTTTTGGGCAAAAAAAATTGCTCCATATACTTTTTTCCTATGAGATCCATAATTGACCATCTATATTTTAAAAAATCTTTGGAACTTCGTCACTATGTAGTTTTTTTTTAGAAGATAACTTGAAAATTTATAACAACATAACAAAAAACACTTATTTACCTATTTTTTTATACACCCTTTCCCAGTTGTAACACATACAATCCCTTTTTTGGAACTTGGCATCATTGCCAAATAATTTCTTTACTTTTTCATTAAGTATGTCCCTCAATAGATTATGCTCATTTGTAGATACGGATTTGCCCGGCCATGAAAGCATTGGCACTAGTGTTGCTAGTTTGTCACAGAGGTGGTAAGGCTGCTGCTTTTAACAGCAGGAGTGAGAGGAAGCCTGTAGTTCTCAAATTTTCTAAAGTTTCAGATATCTCTGTGCTAGTATAGTGAGATCTCCATACAAAGTGGCATTGCTATAATACTGATTAGTGATCAACTAGATGGAAAATAAATATGGTGACTTGCATTGGTTAAAAATTATATGAAAAACCAGTTAAAACGAACCGAATAGTCATCACAATCGCATTAAATATTTTAATTGTTCGTAAAGTAATTGAAAATATTCAGAAATATCACAAACACAATTCCTTCATTTTTTTTATTTGTCCTGACGCAAATGTTTCAAAAGAAACATATGAAGTATTGATATTCTTCCACCTATTACTCTTTTTTTAAAGTTCACTTTTAGCACGGATAAGCTAATCGGGACTGAACTTACAGTTTAAAGTGGGTTCTGAACCAATGTGTATCGAACCTGGGACCCCTTGATTACAAGTCGACAACGTTAACCATAAAGTCATTGGGGAGGTCCATCCAATCAACTTGTTACATATACACATTTAATTTTGATTAGAAGTAAAAAAAAAAAAAAACGTGGCAACAATGCAATAGAAGATGGATTTTAACGTCAAATAGGCTATTGCCAAGTGCACAATGGCAGTACAGGTACTGTTATTGTAGAAAGAAAATTTTGAAGAAGAATTCAAATAGACACACTGTGAGATCTCTTTTTGATAGAAGTAGCATGCATATGACATAAAGTAGAAATATGCTTAGATTATTTGTTTGAGGAGATTCGTATCTACAAATGGACATATACTCCACTCGTCATGAGGGGAAACAATATGTGTCCAAGTTTTGCGATTATGTCCAACAGTTTCTGTATAGTTACATTCCAAAAGGGGCGAAAGCCCACATAAGGGATTTTTCATTTACCTAATAACATTTAGAAATATAGCAATGACACCCGATTTCATGTATCCACATTTTACACAAGACAGATTATATACACATTGTCAATTTTACTAATCTACATAAGCGAGCTCCGAATCAATGGAATACAGTCTTGCTTTTTTAAAATACAATGATTATACACACAAAAACTTCTTCGTACATAATGCAATCTTGTAGCAAAAATTGTGTGACTTCACTTTGAACAGAGTTTAATAAAAATATATTACAAATCACCTGCATTGGCTGTTCAGACTGAAGTCACATAACACTCAGGTGCTACTGGAGAAGAGGAATCACGTTTTTTTTTATATATATATATGTATATATATTACACATGGGTTTTATTAGATTTTCTCTTACACATATCACATAAGCTCTATACTTGAGCCGTATGTTAATCTACCATAATACACTGGCATGGATGTCGACATTATAGACTCTCTAGAATTCTGAGTCTCGGTATTATCACATGCAGAGCCACCTAGTGTCGCTCGTGTGCACTAACTTTGATTTCTCTCTTTCTCTCGATGTTCATTACTTTTCACACGTGGAATGTCTTTGGATCGATAAATATATGGTGAAAGGTGCCATGGAACAATAAACAAAAGATGGTTTTTCATAGATTAAATTTGAGAATCTCGGCAGCACTTGTTCTGCGTTACCCTAACGGTACTTAGCAACCTTATCTCTGAATGCATTTGAGAATTTCAGTCTTATATTCAGAGAAAAAAACATGTTTGCATTTCGCCACAAGTTGTCATGGAAACGCCGCATGAATAATCATGTCCTCTGTACTATAAATTTCAATGATCCTTTGCGTTGAACCATGTTAATGTTTTTGCTCACCATCAGAGTAACTGAATGTTTAAAGTGTGAGAAATAGGTACAAGTACTGCACGTAACCAAATGAACCAAATGAATGTGAAAAGTTGGTAAATTCAATGATCGAATTGCACAAATTAGATATTCACTGAATGAAACTACGAATCTTGTCGCAACTTAGAACTTTTTGTAGTTTTCAGTAAAACAATCTATAGAGACAGACGTAACAGAGGTATTAGGTTCTTCCCGTCACCCTTTCTGGAAGATTTAAAAGTGATTCATGTTGCCTGCGTTGACTGCTCGATCAATAGAATTCAGTTTCACAATCATGTTGGCATGTGGAGGGTCGGTGATAATGATGACGATTACTGCTGAAATCAAGTAAAGACAGTGATTTAAACTTTGGCCTTGACGTACTTAGTCTCGTTCAGTACAACATTTTTCTTTCTTTCTCTTTGTTCCGTTCAATCCATCGGAGAACACTGATTTTGCCAATGTGGACGGTTGGCTCTCCTGCTCAAGTTTTCAGGGACACACCGAGAGTCCAAAAACTGCCCACATTCTGGCCACAAGTTTCATTCGCTCTTCACCACCGACTGATGGTTGGATGCAGCGGTTGTCTGCGATCCGTAGGAATGTGTTGAAGTGACGAGGGACAGTGGAGTGTTTATGGATGATGTGAGGGGGCTGGTGAGGGTGAGGGATGTCGGGGGTGTCATTGATGCAATGGAAGCTGCAGCCGCAGCGAACATACTGGAAGGGGTGCCAACTGAACATATGGTGGAGCTGCCGATCGATGCACTTGGTGGATTTATCCGCTTCTCTTTCTGTCGCCTACAAAATATGTGAAAAATTTAAACAATATAATTGAATGATTTCCCCTACTAAAAATAAATGTTCAGATTAGAGTATTGACATAAAAGTAGATCATATTCACTGAAAACTACCCATGCTATTACAAATTTATTACATGAATTGCATTCATTACAAAGTAGATTGTTTACTGGAAAGTTCAAATTTTCTGTGTTTCATTATCAAACAATTAGTTACATAAAAATGTGCATATATCACTCCTAAGAAAGTTACTTTTTAAAACTTAGCTAGGTTATGGTTGCTCCTTTCGAAAAGTACCTTGATTTGTGGTTACCATTACTTTATGAAGTAACTAAGTTACTTTTCAATTTCTTTATTCTAGATGAAGTATAACTCGTATAAGGGACATTCCTTGAAAGTGGTCCTACTTCATGTAAATAACAAGATGAGTTAATATGGAAATTATTATTGTTTTTAATTGCATTAAGGTTTAGATGTTTGTGAAATAATATAATTTGAACATTTCTCCAATAGACGTTACTAGCATCAGTAGCCTATATGATATACAGGCAAATGAAGTCAAAATCTGCTACATTTTTAAAGCATCGCACACGTAATGCACTTTTGTTAATGTTTTTCATGCATTCATACTGTTTTGTTGTTGTTTTTTTATAAAAAAATTGTTTTAGCAGATGCCATAAAGTACTTGATATTCTATGAAATCATTTCTTTATGAAAATGTTGCACACATAACATTGGAATGTCCCATAATATGTTTCATGCACGAACTGAAAGTAAGTTACTTTTTCCCTAAATATTAATTTTCATTTAATTATGATGTACTTGTGAACATTAAGAGATACAAAAATTCAAGTATTCAACATTTCCTTCTGTGTGAAAATGTAATTAAAAGTAACTTTTAATTTGTTACTTGAGAAAAGTAAAAAAACTGGTGTATGCAAGGTTCACCCAAGGTACTCACCTATTGCAAAACCACACCCGAACTACCTCCTTCTCCATGGATAAACTCTCAGCCAACATGGAGATTTCTTCCGACGTAGGTTTAGGATTTTGAAGAAATGCCTTCTCCAGGGCCACGCGTACGCTTGTTTCTATAGACGTTCTCTTCTTCCGACGCCTCCCGATGGCCTCCGGGGTCGTGAGGGGGTTAGTCAGGGAGTTAGGATTGTTGAGGGAGTTGTCTGCATCCTCCAGCCACTTCTGTAGAAGTGGTTTCAACTTGCACATGTTCTTGAAGGATAGGTTCAGTGCTTCGAACCTGGATATGGTCGTCTGGGAGAAGTCGTTTCCGTACAGTTTACCCATCGCCAGACCAACGTCGCCTTGTGTGAAACCTGCAAATATCGAAAGGGTGCACTCAAGTTGTCTAGCTTGTTAATCCAGATTGTTTGATGCATCGAAAACCGAGAAACACTTGAATTTAAGGATCGATTTTCTTCTCAAAAATTTCATTTCAAAATACAGCTGATATTCCAAAGTTTAAAAAAATTACATCTTCAAGAACAGCCAAGTCAGATGGTTTAAATTTCACTCTCTCTTGGATGTTCACATAACTGCCATTCCACAAAACGAAAAGTCATCTGAAATTGACTTTGGCCAGATTTACAGATCTTTATTCAGGTTTTCCCATAAGTATGATATTAAAACAATGATAATAAGACCTGTTGTAGCATATGATTGAAACCTGGGGACCCAAAGAAATACAATATGAAAACTGACTAAGTAACTAACTCTCTAGCCTTCATAAAGCCGAAGGTTCATGGCTGCAGCAACACAGGCCTTCCATCTGTCCTTATCTTGAGCAAGATCTATATACCCTTTCCCATCGCTACCGATTTCCTTTAGGTCCATCTCAACGTTGTCCCTCCATCTTAGTCTTGGCCTTCCTACAGGTCTCTTACCATCAGGTTTCCCAACAAGAATCCTGTAAACTCTTCTTTCCTCTCCCATTCGTGCCACATGGCCTGCCCACCTAAGTCTTCTTGATTTAATCATTCTAATAATATCTGGACATGAATACAAATTATCTAGTTCTAAATTATGTAACCTTCTCCACTCACCTGTCTCCTCATCCCTTTTAGGTCCAAAGATTTTCCTAAGGATCTTATTTTCAAATACTCTCAATTTGTTTTCCTCTTTCAATGTAAGGGACCAAGTTTCACACCCATATAATACTACAGGCAAAATTACTGTTTTGTATATTTTAACTTTTAGTTTCTTAGATATTAAACGAGAAGACAAAAGTTTATGAAGAGAATGAAAATATGAAAACTGATGTTATTTAAAAGAAAAAATGGAAAATTTAGACACAATGAGACAGATGAGTGGTATGTGATATAACCAAAACATGGTTAGGCCATGCTCGGAGAATACTTGAAGATAGAACATTACAGTGAATATAGTTGGAAACCCATTGCTAGAACATGGGGCTCCCCGATGATGTTGCGGTAACATCATTGCCTTGTAGTAAAGGGTTCCAGGTTTGATACCTGGTGGAAGCACATAGTGGTTTGGATCGTACTCCCGATTAGCCTACTTGTGCACAAAGTTGACTTAAAACTCAAAATTGAAGGAACAGATGCAAAACCAGGTAAGTCAACACTTGTCCAGCAAAATGAACTTTTATTTGCAAAACGTTACTGTAAATGGAAAGGTACAAAAAACATATGTTTTGATGAATGGAAGTGTCAAATGTATGAAACAAGAGAGAGAGTGTTGTAAAGTCCAGTACAGGATCCACATGGCAGGAAATGACACCACTACCATTACGACAGAAAATTTACTTAGGGGTTTCTTCCCCCCTGACCTTTCAATTATGTTCCTAGATCATAAGGAAGAATCAAGATCAGATTGATGGATCTTACAAACAGCATAGGATATAAGAAGATACAAAACTGGAAGACACTTTGAGAAGAACACCATGGAAGAATGCAATGGAGAAGGCTTTATACAAAGTATTACTAAAGCACTCCAACTGCAGCAAAGTGAATATGAGCAGAGAGAGCTTTTTGAACTTCTCTTTGTTAGCGTTTCACTTCTTACGTAAAAATACAACTACTATCCTGCTCGTGTTTCCAGCTGGTGGCTGGGAAACAACGAGTCAGCGATCAGTTGAATTCTCTTCGAATGACATCGGGAATTTTCGTGTTGCAAGGCTCCGAATGTTGCTAATGGGACGAAACAAACGAGCATTGGATACACTGCATGTTGCCAAACGTACTGTAAAACGTGGGAGAGAGAGAGAGAGAGAATGTTAATAAGTGCTGTTACTGGATAAAAGTCGCACAATAGTACACAAAACACCCAAAACACTGTACAAGCAAGCTAATAAAAAACAAAAGCAGATGTACCCTTGGTAACGTTATAACAGGAGAGTGATGTTACCCCTACAGCTTTTACAGTGGTGTGCCCAAGGAGGGGTTGATGGGGTTATAACTCCCACCCCTTTGGCCCAGATTCCTTAATAAAAAAAATGAATGTCAAAGGTAGAAAAATATGACAAAATGAGGGCCGACTACCAAGAAAATCCTGGGTACGCCACTGAGCTTTTACTTTGCAACTGAGTTGTTGACACTCATTGAGCCACACACCCCCGAAGATGACTGGTGAACAGATAGAACTATGTAGGAAAAAGTAGGTCGGCCGCGCCAGTTGGGCATGCAATCAGTATAAACAAATGCAAGTTTGAAGTGTGGCCAACTACCGTATAAACTCACCAAGTTTGATACGCCGCTGCTTGAATGTCTTTGCGAACTGTTCCAGCTCCTCCAAGTCTGTAGTTTCTTCGGGCGGAGGTTCGAGCAGCCGGGATGATGGAGTTTTGATATGCGGCATGGATTGCGTCTGCTGCGACACTGGCGATGGGTGGTGTGACGTTTGATGCTGGTGCTGTTGCGAGTGATGGTGCAGCTGGTGTTGATGCTGTTGCTGCAGATGCTGTTGGTGTTTCTGCAACTGCTGCAGCTGCTGTGCGGCTTGTGCAACAGCTTGCTGGACCTGGAAGATGAAAAAACGTTACTCATGCTTAGTCTACCAGTAACATGTTTTTTTGCTGCTTTATATGATGAAGTAGCAGTCATACCTTAACCTAGAAAGTATAGTTCGAGGAAGTCATGCTCAGTTTTCAAGAATTTACATTGTTTACTTGCGCAAATTATGTACCACAATTAAAATTTCCCTACTCGGAGCTCTGGAGCCCATTGAAAGCATCGGATTGTGGTGAAACTTGGTACTGAGGGTTTGGACACCCTCTTTGTACTCCCCCTTAATCTGCCCAGGGCAGACCTTCATGGTGGAGTGGTCTCGAGTTCGAATCCCAGTCTACGCATGGGTATTCTTTGTGAGTGCCCCTTCATCAGTTTTATCACCATTCACCATCTCAATAAGGACAGGACTTTCCAATGGTGTAGCGGTAAATCGCGAGGTCTCTTGTTCGGACCCAACTTTAAACTGTAGGTTCAGTCCTGATTAGCCTATCGGTGCATATGGTGGACTTAAAACACAAACTCAATCAAACACACCATCGCAATCAGTCAAAGGTTAAGTAAAATAACCTATTTCAATAATTAATCTACCCATGTGTGCACATATGGTACTATTTAGAACTATTTCTAAAACCCTGTCTATGGAAGAAAGCATGTGATTCAGATCTTTGTGAAATCAAAACACTTTATATTCAATGTTAATTCGTCTTTTATGAAATGGAGTTATCATAATGAATCGTCTTGTATGATGCGGTTAGCTCAGTTGGTTTTGTGATATATAATTACTAAAAAAAATAAGGTAAGTGACACAAGTGTCCTTTTAAAGCATCTCCACTCTTTGACTTTCTACGCTGGTGGAAATATCAAATTGTACCTATATTACATCCATGTCATAACTAAACATTTACAATCGCCTAACATATGGATTACACATGAAGCAGCAACAGAACTGAATAAATAAAAGTTGAACTGCAACAAAAAAAAGGATGTCTCATGCTTGTTTCAGGGGAAGTCAAAACAGGGGCTCAGATCAAGCAACAACATCGATACACACATGACACATTGGCTTCTGAATTTACCTGGGCAGCTTGTGTTTGTGATCGTGACACGACAACGCCCCGAGAGTGGAGATTCTGATGTGCAAAGCCCTGTTGTATCAGACCCTGAAAGAGCCGCTGAAATTATTTACAAAAAAGCTATGCAAAACAAGAACAACCTGAAGCTACAATGTTTTTCCTATTCTTTATAAAAAAAATTAAAATACTTTGTACTTCATATAGTTAGTACATTTGCTAACGATTTATGACCTGATTAGTGAATAGCAGTCTTAAAAGGCTGACAAAAAGATTTTGCATTGATCGGATATTGGAAACATATCATATGTATGTATGTGTGTGTTGGATGAAGGAGGGTCAGAATGGCTAATATAAAAAATAGAATGAAAAATTAACACTCAACGGACACTGGAAATATCTAAATTTTGGCTACCACAGGCTGCATCTTCAGATGTAAGCAAAAGATCGTGGAAATGTTAGTACAAATGAATACTGTAGTGCATATGTAGTAAGAACAAGACATGTAATCAATACCCGATTGCTATTGACCGATTTAGGCATAGTAGTGTATTGATTAATTCGTAAAATTACAGATCCAATATAGATACATAAACAGCCGGTAATTTAGTGTGGAATTCTGCCATTTTTGTTATTTTTATGAACATTACCAAACTAAAAACTAACGGTGCAGCAACCTGCCAGGGCCAGCCAAAGCAGCTTTTTTACTGGGTGAAGCGTGGTCACTGCATGAAGTCCCATCGCCGCTGTTTTCTGGCTTTAAAGACCGGAGTCCACTACTTCATCTTTTCAAGCAACTCCTCAATTGTCCACACGATTCTGGGTCAATGCCGAAATTGGGTGAATCGAACCCAGGACTGCTTGCACCAAAGGTGTGTCTCAATTGGCAGTTTCTTTTTCAAAAAGCAAAACTAACCTAGTTAATATGTAAATTAATTAAAGAGCATAATTAACTATTCATGTTCCTCCATTTTTTAAAACTGTATGTTCGATCTGTAAAATATCTATAGAGTATCAGTATATATTATACTAGTACATTATTGGCATTGCAAAAATTTTATTAATAAATTAAAATGTACAACTAGTTTCTGAGAGGATGATGGAAAATTATATCAATGTTGTATGATGAAATTACTGAAATCTTTTATGTATAAATTGCATAAATATTTCCTCATATCTTATCACTTCAGCATTTCCATTATGACGATGTAAGTTGGAATTTCATTAAAAAAAAAACAGATTTTTCACAAATAAGTGTTTGTATTTTCTACATATAAACTCTTTTTTTTTTTTTTTGGAGCACATGGAAAACATCTTGAGATTCTTAATATCTAGCCATTTCTTTTGTTTAAAAGGCTAAATTATATTATTTTTTCATTGCACAAATCCTTACCTGGTTTTGCAGGAAAAGTTGTGTTTGTGCTGGCAGTTGTGCTGCTGCTCCTGGTTGGAACAGCACAAATTGTTGCAACTGCTGCTGCAATTGTTGTTGATGTTGTTGCAAAGCTTGCTGTAGAGACTGGAAAAAAATAACATTTATTTAAATCACCGTTAACAACATACTACACATGTAGTTTTCAATTGTCTTTTAACTCAAATCTTTTTCCTCCTCATTGCAGTTTATAGTGTTCTTAAATTAGTGTTTTTGAAGGAATTTGTTCTTAAATTGTAAATCATGTATGGCTTGGATAACATATCTCATTGCGTGAATCAAACTTTAATTCTCGAATGCAAACAACTCTCATACGAGGATGTATCAAAAAGTTTCGAGACTAAAGAACGATGTCTCCTGGCACAGTGACTTATGAAGGTTGGTGCTCCCTGTGCCTGTGCGTGCAGCCTTGTGCTGCCATCTGTTGGTGTGTTACAGAACTAGTCTCTAAACTTTTTGATACGTCCTCGTATGATGATTAAGTGAATGTGTTTTTAAGTAGTTAACTTTGTTGTATAAGAGTAATTTGGATTATTTTACTTCCGTTTTCTGCCACTTTTGGCATGAAGATGAGTGATGATACGATGAAATTGTGGAAGGAATGCTCACAAAGAACACCTGTGCTCAGGCTGAGATTTGGAAGCCAGGACCACTGGCATCGCTAACCACTCTGCCACAGAGACTGGCCTTATTACACAAGACATGGAGTAACTAAGGATGTAAAGTGCCTTTCGCTTTGAATTACTTGTGGGACTTGGCATTTAATTGACTAATATTGTTCTTACTTTTTACATTTCTTAGATTTTGGGGAGATGCATTCACTTGTTGTAATACTTCCAATGCTCATGACAATGGGAAAGCTGGATTGGTGATAGGGCATGTAATGTGGTTGACTTTCATTCATTCTCGCCATCGAAGGTTTCTGGGTTTGAGTACCAGCCTGAGTGTTAGTGTAAGTGCCCCTTCATCAATTTCATCTAATCATCTTCAGGATGAGCCAAAAGTGGAAGAAAAGCAATGCTAAATAACAAAAGGAGAAAGTATGAATGTTCAGGAAAGCAATTTTTGGTAGTCAAGTGCATCTAGCAGTCCTATTTCTAGCCTAGGCATGGTTGTTTCTTTGTGAGTGTTCCTTCGTCAGTTTCGTCTATCTTGTTCATCGTCACAATCATAATTGACCTAAAAAGGTTCAAAGGGGACACAGATACAAATGTAAAAGTATATTTATCTGTGGTCAACCTCCGTAACAGTGTTTAGTACAACGTGCTATGACGGCAGGTGTCCCAAGTTAGAATCTGTAAATGTCCCTCACATTAGTTACATCATATCAACACTCATAGTTGCGATTAGCCAAACAGGGCAGAAAAGCGATGCTAAAAAGAATACAAATGCAAGATATATCTGTTTAAGTTCTGTAACTTGATGCACTTACTCATCACCCCATCGTCGCCCTAAGTGAATACATTTGAGTGTTTGTAGCGTATTCATTTCTTGCTCATGCATGAATCCCTTCAAGCAAGCGTATGGAATGCCAAGGTCTCTGGTTCAATCCCTCATTGACAATCTTTACAGTAATCACGGAAGCTAAATTCACATGTTGACTAAAGTATATGGAATGACGTGTGTAGAGTCACCTTTGCACCCACCTGCAGTTCCTGAGGTCCGAGGCCAGAGAGGTTTGGCAGTGCTGACGAGACTGGAATCTGACCGGCGGCTGCTGCGGCCAATTGATTTTGGAGGAACAACTGCGAACCCTGCGCTCCCAGGCTCATCAACTGCAAGAAGGGCAGCACCTACGGTCACACAAGGTCATCATGTGATCCACACACATGCATACATGTAATTGACAGAGTGCATCATCATGTTGCCATTCCAACTCTACTGCTGGTGATTTTAAACATTCATTTCTTAGCAAGTGGCTTGACATCACTTGACATCACAAGTGGTTTGAAACTACCTTCTCCACAGTGAGGACCATATCTTACAGCTTCAATAGTACTTATATGTCTGAACAGTACTGCATCTTGCAGAAGAAACTCAGCCAAGCTCCGTGGCACACTGGTTACCACTGCACACTACGATGCCAGGGGTATTTGTTTTGAATACCACGATTGTTCTTTGTTGAGCATCCCTTGATAAATTTCATCATACCATCCTCATCGTCGCAATTAGCCAAAAGTGGCGGAAAAGCAACATTAAATAACAACAGTCAAATCATACAGAAGAAATTAAATTAATATTTGTCAAATAAGACTTGAAGCTTTTCTGGTGACAAATTACAAAGATCTCTTGAATTTTTGCTTGGGTTAGTTCTGAAGATGACAGTTTTGTAGCATGAAATCTTCCCTTCCTTAGTAAGCTTTTCGTAATGGACATCTTATCTTGTTTTACAGTGCCTATGTGATGTACAGTTGGATCCAAGAGTATTACCATGCAAATTGTCCATCACCATGTTCGTTCACCATGTTTGACAACTTCTGTACCAGCATACATAAAAATCCATCGCTTAAAAATGCACAGGATGTAATAGAAAAATTAATGAAAATGGTTATGGACAATTTGCATGGTAATACTCACGGATCCCACTGTACATATTTTCAAGTCTAACAGAGGTACAGTGTAGCAATCTGTGATCTTTAGAACTATCGATTGTTATCACTAATTGAAAAGGAAACAATTTTTTCTACAATAGGGCTTGAAACCATGAGACTGGAATTCCATGCCAGGTGATCTACCAAGCCAACATGGTTTCACAAGCTCCTGTCATTTGCATGTAGTGCAAATTTTAGTTCTCCTGTGTCTGAGATAAAATCTAAACGAGATGAGTAATATGAACAGCGATTCAAAGTTTTGTTGCAATGCAACCAGAAATTGTCTTGGTAGCTCTGTTAGTTAGAATGATAGAAATGTTACAGGGTTTCATGGGACTGGACTCGAGTCGGTTAGTTCCATTTAACTGCTGTTGTGTTCCATGTGTGATGCTTGTGTTCAGCTTTTAATTTATTTTTGAGAGATTTTGAATGTAGTGGCAGCAAGGGTGCCTACATGATTTTTTCTTTCAGGGGGTAGCAGTGCTCAAGGTATGGGGAACATGTTATGCTATCCCCTAGCTAAGAAAATTCTCATAATAGATCCCCCCACTAGCAGTTGGCCCCCCTACTTTTTGCCACTTTTCCCCCCGCATTATGCTAAACCTTACCTACCAAGGGAAAGTGAACATCCCTGCCCCCCCTCCATCTTGGAACTTATTCGCCACTACTGCCCACTAGGATAATTTGCATAGACATCCCGCTCACCAACTGCATTTTCTTCATGTTCATCCATACAAGCACTGGCCTGCCCCCCCCCCTCTCACCCCACTTCCCCCTTGAGCACTGGGGACAGAGTAAGATTTTATATCTTGCCCTTCAGTCATTAAAGCTCATATTTCACCTTTTATTACTTTCTATTATTTTATAAATTAAAAAGAAATGAAGTTGAACTGAAAATATCTCGACTCCGTTGACAAATTCAGACTTGAATCCACTATTTAAATAGAAACTCAATTCACCTTGTTTCCTTTCCACAAACATTTATGGCTTTATTGACGAACACCCCTTTGTATTTTTTGTGCTTTTTCACGATGCACAGAGGGAAGTGTTCCCCTGCGGGCGCCCCTGACACAAAATATTGTGAAATACGAGGCAAGGTGTCACGTGGCTAAACTGGTGGCATCTCCAGTTGGCGGCTGGGAGGGAACCAGCAAATCAGCGATCAGTTGAATTTTCTTCGACTGACATCGGGCGTTTTCGAGTCACAAGGCACCGAACGCTGTTGGCGGGACTTAACAAATGAGCGTGGGTTACACACAGTGTTGCCAAAGCGAGAGAGTTCTGACGTCAGCATCAGAAATCAACGGGGGTTAATGGCACAACTGCACACGTGGTTCTGCACAATGAAGTTTCCGGAACGACCGATTGGGGGCTAGAAATAGCCACGAAGGTCCGCCGCCAACTGAAAATGCGACTAGTATAGTGGCATACAAAGTGGTAGAGTTCACTAACCACATGAAGTTGTATGAGCATGAAAAAAGCACCCACCTGATTGAGCGAGAGCTGGCCCGCCTGGATGGCTGCGAGAGCTGCCTGGACGCTGGCTGCGGCTGCTGTACCGCTGAGGTTTCCGCTGCCTAGCTGGCCGTTGGGGGTGGTTTGGCTGAGCGACGAGGTCACCCCTGTACTCGGTGAGGATGACGTCACTGAACCATTAGAATGCCGGATGTCAGTTACCTGAAAATCACCAAACATAGTTTTATTTCAGTGAACAAATACTGTAATAATAGGAAAGTCAAAGAGTGTAACATTACAATTACCTTACTCTAAAACTTCATGCAGTTGTTATTTTTCACAGTAACTTGAGTGAACAGTAGATGATTAGATTTAACATTCCTTTATGTTCCTGAGAACAATTAAGGGGTCCCGGGTGCGATACCCGGTGGAGGCACAAGTGGTTCGAATTCCACTTTAAACTGTAGCTCCAGTCTCGATTGGCCTTCATGTGCATAAATCGGACTGAATACTTAACTCAAACAATGTTTCTCATCACTAACATCCAGGGCCGGACTTGCCGACCGGGCAAATCCCGGTACGTCCTCAGTGCCCTTCCGAAAACACATTCGTCACTCTTTTCCCCCTAACTGCTCACAATTGGGCACCCTGTTGAGGAAAATTGCCACCGTCCTCTTGGCAGCCCCAGTCCGGCCCTGCTAACATCTAATCATTACTGTTCATTCAAGTCACCATGAAAAAAAAATTGAACCTCCACATAATATTACTGTGTTGCCCAGGTTAGGTTAGGTACCTGAGGTCTAAAACAATTGTTTCGTTTTTCCCATTTCCAGTGTGTTACTGACTTTTTATATGTAACAAGGTTTAGCATTCAACTTTAATTCGATTTAAATACCATGTAAGAATAATCACGATTTTTGTGATAATTACCTATGTCTTTACATGCAAGTTCTTTTTATGTGAAACACTTCTGCGCCTTTTCAATTATGCATAAATACTTGCTTAGACAAACTTACCTTTCTTCATCATGGCATTATTGTATAAAAATTCATAAATATGAATTTATTGATATTTATGAATTCATTCTATTACTATTGAAGTTTTTAGCATAAATTTCAGAGTAGCACTTTGCTTACAATATGATTTTAAA
This sequence comes from Lepisma saccharinum, assembly GCF_977018435.1. Lineage (NCBI taxonomy): Eukaryota > Metazoa > Arthropoda > Insecta > Zygentoma > Lepismatidae > Lepisma > Lepisma saccharinum. The sequence goes on along the minus strand of NC_139244.1, from coordinate 5,485,730 downwards.
GAGGCGCTGATTGGATTTTTCACTATGAAACTGAACTGTAAATGGGCATACATTCTATTTTTTTTTTTTATTTTTTTTTTTCGTGTATAACTGCCCTAGCGTGGCCTCCCCTGGGACAGTGACCCTCTTGCCCCCTTCCTCCGAGTCGAACGCCTTGTTTCGTTGTTGGCCAGTTCCAGGCACCAAGTTTTGTTTCGATATATTCATGATTGCTTTTGACAGGGACAATGGTGTGGGTATCGCAGGCTTTCTGTTAATGTAAATAATTTCGCATGTATTGTTTCATTTTGTTACTGCATTTCATCAAAATGGAATACGTAGTTCTAGTTGTGTTGCTCAAAATCTGACCTAACTCCACTTGATCAAAAATCAATGACCGTTCCTGTCTATGAAGGACGCACCTGCATATATTCCACCTATGTACGATTTATAGAGGCCGAAGCAATGAAATAGAAGGTTCTAGAGCGACGAAATGTCATACACCGATCGTCTTTTGTGGAGGCAACTGAAAATGTTAAGCCTTGCCTTGCTTTATACGAAAGCATTTTCTGAAGTAAAAGAATATGGCATTTCATGGTAGTTCTCAAGGATAGAATCGGTCTTATTTCAGTAGCACAACCAATCAGAAGCGACCTCTAGGTCACGAGTGCAGGTGTAATGGCGGCCGCGTGAGATGTAAACAATGTATCACTTCGCATTTTTAAATGGCGATAACTATTCAACCGAGAGGATAACGTTTCCTGTAAAACGGTATTAGGTGCAAATCAATGGCGTTGCTTAAATACATGCTGCCTAGCGTATACAGTACATGTATAGAAGAATAAATTCGTTGTTTCAATTGCAAACACCAGGAACAGGCTCATCTCATATACCTTTCGTGCTGTATATATTATCTAATGGAAATACTTCCGTCTAAAGGGGGCCTAACTATTTCTTTATCTTTCTTTCAGCTAGGTGCCGGAATGAGCTTTAAAAAATGATTTACAATGAGCTTTAAGTTAGCCGACAAAGGAGGATGAATTGTATGTTTAAAACAGCCAAGCGTTCCTTCATTTCTATCTTCCTTTCACCTTCTTTCGCATCGACGCTCTAACACAATGACTTGCAATGCAAACTCAATCGAGCACCGATGGTTTTAACATTAGGACTGAGTGACTGCTCCTCCCCTGTGGCTCGTGGCTCCCTCTTTTGGTGAAATATCGATTTGCGGCAAGTGAAATGCACTGAAGAAATCTAATTTGACGAGAATGGGTCACCGAAGAGGCTCTGACGAAAAGCAGAGGTTTTTAAGAAGAGGTGCACTTTGGCTGGCCTTCCGTTCGAGTTGCACTCCAAACGGAGGAGGGAAAAGCGCGAAAATTTTACTCAAGTTCCTCGTCAGTTCGGACACTGAAGTTTCTTTCACACTTGTATTTCTTGTAAATACACAACTTGTTAAATAAAGCTGAGGCTAGTGCAGTGTTGCCAGACAAAGTGGGATCGAGAATATGTTATCGAAAATATCGCATGTAAATTCGGACTTAACGGTTATAATTTAAATAACGGCCGAATCACGCGAAGCTAGATTTACTACTGGAATGCCCTTCTTGAAGCTGGACTGGCTACAAGACTAGAAATGGCTGCCAGACTGATTTTGACGACTAGACAGTGTTCTAATTGCAACTTGCTTCTCTGCTCGATGTTGTGGTAACAACCAATCAGAACAAACATTTGGTTATGTGAAGATAAGGAAAATCTGTTTTTGTCTGTGGTTTGTGAGCGTTGGTTGTGCGAGGTTTTTTTGGTTGTTACTCGATAGAAGTACGTTCATATTTATTAACATTTAGAAATTAATCCATAGCAATGTGATTTTATACTACATATGCCATTATCCGATTATGACAATTTTTATTACCAGTGTATTAAATGTTTGACATGTTTAGTTGAACATTTTTTTTGTGAATGAGTCCTGCGAATCTCACACATGAACACCCGAGTTCATTATAAAACATGTTAAGTAGATCTTGATTACCATTTCTTCTTTCGATCCAATTTCTAGCACACACTTTTCTGTTCCTTCTTAGACCTTTAATTTTAGAATTATAACGAAAATATCAGCAGTAACGATCTCCTACCACAAGTCGCTCGTCAATCTTTTCGGCCCTCAACACGTCACAAGTTTAGTAGTAATAACGATTACTCTATTACAAGACATATATGTTATAAAAGGCCTGTAATCAAGGAATTCCTGGTTCGATTATCTGTGAGATGAAGCTTCAGTACTCTGGACTGTGCTTTAAATTGAATTCCCAGTCTCGATTGACCTATCTGTGCATAAAATGGGTAGTTTTTTCTCCTGAATAGCTCTGAAATCAGGATTGTTTACATGTATATGGAATTGGCTATGTATAAGATTGGACGAGACACGACTGAGCGCCATCTTTCTGAATAGACCATCTACTTTTGCTGTCCACTGTTCACGGTTCAATATTATTAGGGTACTGTCTAATGGCTGCCCACCTTGTTAAAATAGGAGAATAATATTCGCGAGTTAAGATGAATAATGTTAACAATGTTAGGACCCTTGTTATTTCCTAATGACAACTTACCAAATTGAGAGCCTCCCGGTCCGAATCGACGGAATCTGCGTCTCCATCGCCCGCTACGTCACTCGTCGCGCTGTGCTCGTCATTGCTAACGTCACCGTTCATCCCAGGATCTGTGGAATAAAGAAAAACGAACATTAGTTACCTATGAATACTGCAAAAATGAAAATCAGTAACATCGATTCTAGAAAGTAAAGTTTTAAAATGCGATTGTGGACCTGCCTATGCACAGAAAAATCAAGCTTAGGAACTATATAGGACTCAGGTTCACATTGATGAAAATAACCCCAAGCATTTTTGTAGCACCCTGTACCAGCTGGTATGCATAGTTGGGTCGAGTCATGTATTAAATTATTCTGTCAAATACCTAAGGAATTAGTCTGTGGATTCGAAGCAGGTGTTCGTCTTCTGCTTTTTAACGTTTTTATTGCAATTCATTATCACCACCAGGGCTCGGATAGTTATGCACTTAAAATACCTAAAATATGCACTAAAACGGCGCAAAATATGCAAATAAATATGCACTTTAGAAAAACAACTTACCTTTTATGAATATTTACTTTCAGTTACTGCAAAAACCCTACGTGTAAACAGGCATTTGTTCTTTTTTCAGCTCATACGATTTAGCATGCAACAAATGTAAAAGTTGCAGTTCTTAATTTTTCCACACACTCTTGTTTACTTTACACTGCTGTTTTATAAACGAAAGAGATATTACATTCCTAACAGATCATGATTACACTGGATTACAAGGTGATATCTCAAATTTTCAACCTTGAAACTTTTCTTTTCGGCTAGAATATTTTCATACTCAGGAAAAAAAAACTCTCTCTACTTCACAAGATACAATTGGACAATATTTTAAGACAACAGTATTTGACACGTCAAGTTCAAGTTCATCTATAGACTGTCCATTGCATTGTCGTTTCTCTCTCAAAGAGTAGTTGTTGAGTGTTCTCGCGAGGACGGTAAAAGAAGTCTTATCTCCTTGTTTTGTTAAAGAAAGTGGAGAATAAACAGCAGTGACGGAAGAAAATAGGAAGTTATTTTATTAAGAAGACAATCGCCGAATGCACATAGTAAAAATACAATTTTAGTAGTGGCTGTTGGCTCTAAAGTATGCAAAAAGTTTATGTATATTGTTCATATATGCATTTGCATAAGCAATATGCAAAATGCATAACTATCTGGGTCCTAACCATCACACTGGAAAACTGGCTGAATGAAAATGTGGACAATTCGCTTGTTATTACTTTTGCTGCTGGGTGTTCAACTTTGTCGTTGCATATCATTGTTGTCGATCCTTCAATGGTGTTTCTTCCCCTGTACGGACTCCAAAGAGTACATAAGTTGCGAGAGACATTCAGAAACACGAGGCTTTTTCCCGTGCCCTCTTTCTCCTGACATGGTCAATGTTGGTCAGCTGTGTGCAGTCTGATCAATAATTTATCAATAGTCATCGGTGGAGTGACTAACGGAAGCCCTAGGGAACATTGAGGAGGGGGGAAGGGCCCATCCCTCAGCCCCAACAGCTCACGGCAATAACTACCAACAGTTGCTGCGGAAAGGACCAACTGCACCCACGCACGTTGTTTCCGATCGTCTTTTGTTTATCTGCAGCTGTGTTATCTTTGTTTGAAGGAAACACGAACCTCAGTCTGTAAAGTTTGCAAGTGTATGCATTGACGAAGATGCAATGAGACTTCTTCAGTGCATAATCTTTGCAATTATATAACAGTTGATTTTGCCATAATAATTACCAGTGGCTCAGCACACATGACTTTGTAACCCCGACCATCTTTTTAAAAGTACAGAGTGTCCGAAAAGTCACGCAACCCGGTGTTTACGACCGTATAACGGAATAGCAAAACGGAATGAGAAGAAACGCTTTCTGCCAAGATAATGCCCTGTATATTGGGAAAATTTAGAGAGACACACATATGTAAGAACATGCATGTTTTAATAACAAATACGCAAAGTGTTGCCAAAGGCGGAAAAAAAATATTTGCAAATCGTGTATATTGATGCACAGAACTCAATGAGGTAAATTATTGCAACATTTCACAATACCAACGAACAATTTGGATGGCCATCTAATGAATTTGACAGAAAAAGAACTTTGACGAAGTTTCAAAAACATTGCAGAAGGGAATAAATGGGCTGTTCCAAAAATCGATGTTTTCACAATATTACGAGGGACACTGGCAACACTGTTGGTGTCACGTGTCACTAACAGACGTGTTTCACCTCAGGCTATCACACTAAGGCACTTTTAACGACAAAGGAGAAAGTTGGTTATTCTCGAACATATGCAATAAATTACATACACCTTGCAACCCTGAAATGTGAGTATTAAATGTTTGAAGTGTCCACCATTTTCTTGGATACATAAGTTGGTTCGCTTGATCATGTTCTCAGATATCTTCCTGAGGGTTGCAGCACCGATATTATTAATTTCCTGTGTAATGTTTCGTTTCAGCTCCTCCAATGTTCTGTGTCCCGTTTGGTATACTTTCCCCTTTAAGTAACCCCACAGAAAAAAATCTGCAGATGTTAAATCGGGCGAGAGACTGGGCCATAAATGCTTGGATATTAGACGATCACCAAAAAATTCTCTCAGCATACGAAGAGATTCATTAGATGTATGGCAAGTTGCTCCATCTTGTTGTAGCCAAACATCACGTTCGTCTTCTTCCAGGAGAGCAACGAATTGCATTATGAGATCCCCGTACACAGCGGTATCCACTGTTGTCTCAAATAATAACGGTCCCACAATACGACGTCGCAATATTCCACACCATACACCGATTTTCGGAGAGTGCAAGGGTAGTGCATGCAACTGATGTGGGTTTTCTGTCGACCAATGCCTGGAATTTTGGCTGTTGACATACCTATCCAATTGAAACCACATTTCAGGGTTGCAAGGTGTATGTAATTTATTGCATATGTTCGAGAATAACCAACCGGATCAGTTTAAATACGGCCCAAGTTCAGTATTGAAATGAAACAATACGCAACTTGGACAGAATTTAAATTGTGTGAGACACAATGTTCTGATTCTGTTACGGAACCCCATAGAACCCATTAGAATTTACGGGTTACTGGAGCTTTAACAATCCTGACTGTACTCTCTCCTAAATTCATGAATTGAAATTGTTCCCATTCTACAGTGGGATCCATGAGTATTACCGTGCAAATTGTCCATCACCATGTTCGTGCACTTTGTTTAACTCAATAAGAGCTTCACTTCAAGAATTAAAAGAAAACTCAAAACAAGCTGTTGACAACTTCTGCACCAGCATACATAAAATCCATCGCTTATAAACACATAGGATGTAAGAGAAAAATTAATGAAAATAGTCATGGACAATTTGCACGGTAACACTCATGGATCCCACTGTACACTCTCCTCTTGTTACTGCTGCAGTTTTACACATCGTATTTGCAAAATATATAATTCAACCTACATTATTGTAGGTGATATAATTTTCATTATTTTAATGAAGATGAAAAAGATTATAACCGTGTGCAGAGTCAACAGCAAAGATAATGGTAGGCAAATTGTCCACCACTATTTTCATAACTTTTTTATTCTACATCCTGTGTTGTTTTAAGGAATGAAACCATGTTGTTTCGAAGCAGGCATTGTTCTCTGCTTATTGACGTCATTATTTCAATTCATTGCCAACACATTGCGTGATATAGACCGAATGAAAATGGTGGTGGACAATTCACCTACTGTTTCTTTCCCCGTTGGATGTACAAAGAGTGAAACATAAGTGTTTCAATTTACATGGTATGAAACACACCGTGTTACTAAATTCGTTGACCCTGTACTGTGTGATGCACCATAATTGCACGGCGTATTGGCCATAACTATTGTCAATAATTTTTCTCTTCCATTCTGTAGGTTTTTTTAAAATTTACTTTAAATTTCCGAGGCCATTGTTTGGGCAAAACAGCCCAAGTAAAATAAAATGGCGAAGTCAAATGAACCAGATGAATCAAAATGAAACATCATTATTAAACAATCAAATGGTCCACACTTGCTTCGTCAATTTCATTATAATGCCCAAGAAAACATGGAATATTGGAAAAACATGAAGCATTAGTATGCTAAACAGTGGCGTACCCAGGATTTTTTTTCGGGAGCGGCTTGAATTGCACAAGTGGATAGTACATAGATGCTCTTTAGGGGGGGGGGGCATACACAGAATGATATTTCGTATTTTGAGAACTTTCCACTCTCAAAAATGGCAATTTTAGGTCATTTTAAGAGGTATGCATTTACCAATACGGTTTTTCCCTTCTTTGCTGCTTTTATTTAAAAATTTGATTTTTAAAAAAAAATTCGGAGGTGGCTGTAGCCCCATCAGCCCCCCTCTGCGTACTCCAGTGATGCAAAACACTTAACTTGGTCAGAATGGCAGTTTGATATGTTAGTTCTAGGGATGGCAACAAAATCTGGATTTCAAATTATCCGATATCCGTTTCGGATGCAACGGATAACCCGGATAATTCAGAAATCCGGGTAGTATGGATAATCCCAATATACAGTTAATTACGATACCCTTATGGTACAGATTTCATGAAGGATTTGTAGAAAATCCGTAGTGAAATAGGAATATGACTATTAAAACAATATACGGGAAGGAAGGGTAATGTGGCCACTGTAAGGTTTGATGAATTCTTATTAAATCTTTTTAATCAGCAAAGTTATAGAAACATGGACCAATAGTAAGTATAATAACTTTACTTCCAATTCTACTTTATTTTTATAATTCTTGTTGTTTAGAAATGTACACGTTACTTTTTTTTTTAAAAAAAAAAGTACGAAGTGGCCACTTTGCCCGCCTAGGTTGGGTAAAGTGGCCAGCCCCTTTTACCTGCATAAGTAAATGAACAAATCACATTCAAGTAATATACATTAAGAATAAGTATTATCTTAAATATGAAATCTTGACAAGATAAAGTAAATAGTAATTCGTAATCAATAATCTATCAATAAAGGATTAGGCGTAGGCCTATTTGCAAAATTCGCACTCAAACTCATCATCATCTTCGTCACAACCGGCGCACTCTTCATGTGCCCACTTACATTCTAAACATTTAATCCATCCTTCATTGCCTTTCGAGTCTGTCTGTTCCGTGGCCATTTTGCCCGGAATGACGCCATTTCAAAAACTGTGGTCTGACGTCTAACCTACATGACTTAGCGTTTTCAAACACACATCATTTAAAAGGTTATTTCACGCTGATCAAACAGCACAAGAGCATATAATTATAACACTTACTATTATTTAGTTATAATCAACAATTTGTACCACTTAGCTAAAATCAGACTTGCGAAAAACAATAAAATGAGTTCACATCTAGAAAAGTGCAGCCTTCCGCTTCAGTGTCACAGACAACACTGACAGCATTCCTGGCGAATGTTTCGCCCGGCTCCCGTGTGGCGGAAGCACTATACAGCTAAGAAAACTCACACGGCCACTTTGCCCACACTGGCCACTTTATGCTTCCTTCCACTACGATAAAAGTGTCCGGATAATGCACACATTCGGATATCCGGACATTTGTGATAATCCAGATATCGGATATCCTGATAATACCAATATCCGAATAAAAAATTATCCGGATTTGGCCATCCTTAGTCAGTATATGCGCCAATCTACGTAGCTTAACTGTGAACGAAAGACATTTGCTTTTCTGGGAATTGTAACCTTGGTTCTTTTGCACTTTTTCCTCCAACACGACGAGAGATCGCTTCACCCAACAAGAATGGAAGAGCGCTGCTTACGGTGGATGCAAATTAGCAGGGGAAAGAACGGCGATAGGGGCACTTGAGAAGTTCAATTTGTGAAAATGGGCGTGAAAATGATAAAGGGGGAGCTATGAGTTGGAGGGAGGGAAGATTGTCAGCTTTTTTATGGGGGACCAGTTGATCCTGTAGGGGGGTTAAAACCATTGACAGTGCTCCACAGTTCTTAACGCTCAAGATAAAAAAATCCCTGTTCAGTATATTCTTGTCAAAGAGAATAAAAGAGAGAAGAAATCAATAATCTTTCAAATAAACACTAGATCGAGAGCTGTTCTGGCTGTAAAAACACAAAGTAACACTTTGGTGAAAGTCGAGAGTGAAACTGTCGTGGTGACGTGGTTAGCACAGCACAGCACAGACCTGGACATCTCATCTCCGCGATTAGCCAAGAGTTGTAGAAATGCGACGCTAAATAACAAAAATTAAATGGACACGAGAGTGGAAATGGTTTGTTCTACACAGTGGCGGCGATTGGGTTCCAAAATGGGGGGGCAAGTTGGGCCAAAGCTGGGGGGACAAATATAGTATATTTTCCTTTGTAGATAAGGTTTAGCATAGTGCGGGGTAACTGCCCCCCCCCCCCCCTCTAATTGCCGCTACTGGTTCTACACCATCACGAGTGTGAAGGAAGATTGAGCGTTCATACACCATCCTATGTAATCTAATGTGGATGGAATTACATGCATTTCAAACTACAGATGGCCGCCATGATGCACACTAGCCCCATCTGGTGTGCCTCCACCCCAATTACCCATATCCGAAATTTCATCACCCTCCGTCAAGTCGTTTTCAAATTAAATGGGTGTGCCGGACTTTTGCCTCACCCTGTAGAATGTAATAGGGTCACAACATTACTATTTGCAATGCTGAGCTAATTGCAAGAAGCGTACAGGGTACATAAAATCAAATTAGTCAAAATGAAGAAAGGAATAAAATATTGGGCAAGGGAAATGGAATTAAAACTGCAATGCCGCTCGGTGACCTACTGCGTTTAGTGACAGTTTGGCGATCTACCATTGCAGGTTCCGGTTTCGAGACCTAGTGTGGACATGGGTCTTCGTTTACGAGTTTCCCTTAATCAAAAAGTTTTGTTTTTAAGTCCACTGAATAATTAGTGCGCGTTTACCTCGTTAACGTCCAAGAACTGAAGGAAGCCGCCACCACGAATGTGGGTGGAGTTAAACAGCGGGCGAGTTGTTTTCGTCCAATCACACTCAACCTTCCGCCAATGGGCGCAGCTGTCATCCTACTCGTCTACTCCACGTGGAGTCTGTGACATGACTGCGGATACGCTGTTGCCGTACTTTGCAACTTCAATGTGGAGACCGTGACTCATTTTTTCTCCTTTCGCCGCTGGAAAGTAGATGTGGCAACACTGTGCGTTGAATGTGATTGTTACAGCTTGGTGGGCGCGCTTCGTGGACTCCGAAGCCAGCCGGTCGTTAACGAAGCTACCGCGTCGACTTATACTAGACCTACAGTTTTAAAGTGGGATCCGAACCATATGCAATCCCGTGACTGAATAATTAGAAGGCGATAGCGTCACCGCTACGTCATAGGGTAGACTCTTGTCCTGATTTATTTCATGAAATCGCCTTTCAACTTCATCGCCGCGGCCAACGTAAAAGGGAAATGGGTGACGTAAAGCAAAATAAATATATATAACCATGATACACAAAAGGTTAATCGTCATGAATATCAAATAAACCAAACGAGAGAGTAACACCCGGGGGAGTAGTTTCGAACCCCGATGGAGGACACAGGAGGACTTCTTTTAGATTGTATGTCCAGGCCCGGATTTTGGGGGGGGACAAGCACTTTGCGACCCCCCACAATTTCTCAAGAAGCATAATTACACATAAAAAGTCTTGCTCCCAGAATATTTATATGAACTTGGCGCAACTGAGCCTATAGTTGTGCCTACCTGTGCATAAATTGAACTTGCAACAAACAAAAAAGCCCCGGCATACTTAACAGAATTGAATATAACAACCACTTTCTAAGCGTTTTCCTTTTCTGCTCTGTCGCTTGTGGGCTTCTTCTGCTGCATCCCAGGCTCAAAGGATCAATGGACGTTAGGGGAAATATCCCGACCTCCTGCCGGTTTGAACGTCGGCGAGTTAATATTAACAACGTTTAAATTACTTCGAAAAATGTCTTGTTAAGAGACAACACTACATCTCTTCTCCCCCCTGTTCCGTCCGCGGCCTTTTATACTCACCCTTGGACCCCAACCTCCCCAGAAACGTTTTAAGTTCTCGATCGACATTGGGGGAGGAGAAAGAGTTTCGAATTACTTAATCCCGGCAGACATTCTGAATAGTGGATTCCTTGACGGATGAGGTCCGAGTTTTACTTGTGTAAGTGTATGCAGTGTTGCCAGACCACCTTGTAAAATATGCAAGAGGGTGATTTTTCAATATCGTTTTCCGTGCGTTCGATTTTGTCTCTTGAGAGTTGAACCTTCACGTTCCCGCTGAGCTGTTCTTGGGGATCTGCTGAGAGAGCGCGTTCAGCTTAGCGTGTTGTTACATGAGCAATCGAAATGTAGACGGTCTGGATGCTACTTTTGATCGACGTTTACATCAGGTCATATTGTAAGCTAGTAAAAAGGTACCGGTACTTTAATTATGAACAGTCTTTGAGACGAGCCCAATCCCATCAAATAATTTTATATTTTTAGCTTACATGTATCTTGTTTTTCAACTGAAAGACTGTGTTGTAATAAGAAACACAATTATGAGCTGAAACTGCCAATTGAGCAGTATGTACATTTTCTTCTTTCATTTCTTCCTAATTCTTGTTGATTTAACATTTGAAATTCTGTACGTATGTGTAATATTGACCTTGTTTGGAGTCGAAAGTACCTGTGTCGTATTCGCATCTCGAAATAAATTATACAAGCAATATTCGGACATCTTGTTGTGTCTGAATAAGTGGCATTGGTAAACCAATTTTAAAAAAGCGGAATTTTCATACACCTTCTCAAACAGTAAGTTTAGGTCTCGTCTGTGTTTTAGAATAATCCAATAACAGCGACATTTTTCTTATGAGTGTACAGTCAGATTTGTATGTATTTCAAGATTTCGTAGATAGGGACAAAGAACCAACTAGCAGATACAAGATCAACGTACATTACATTTTGTATAGGATAGTTTACATTGCATGTAAACCAGTGCTCAGTGCTCAAAGTGAGGGGGACACGGGGGATAATGTCTTCCCCAGCTAGCAAACTTTTTGCTAAGCATCCCCCAGCTGTCTTATTGTCACCATGCTAAATCATAGGAGCACCCCCCCCCCCCCCCAGCTAACTCCAAGGTACAAACTAACCCCCACCAGCTAAAACTGCTGTAAACTATCAAACGATGTAGTCCGTGTATAGATTATGGTTAGACAGCACAGACAGACGTAGATATACAGGGGTAAAAGGTTCCATAAGATTCCTTGTAGTTCGGATTTGCTATTTGTATTTGTTGAATCAAATTAGTTTTTGTTCGTGTTAAGACTTGTCCTCCTTATTAGAGAAAGGCTAGAATGCTAACTCACTCATATTGATTTTAATCAAAGCGTTTAAGCCCAACTTAAGTGTGCGATATCGAAAAGTTGGTTAATTTGTGCATAAAAAATAACAATGGACTATTTAAATTATTTTATATTTACATTATCAATCTCAGATGAATGCACCGGCATTCAATGTGAAGAGAATTTTGAAGACTGTTGTACAAGGACAATGACAATTTATGAAGAAAAAAAATCGGTGACAGTATATCGAAATTAGTGATTTTTTGGAGTCAAATGGCTCAAAATGTGCTCAGCTGCCTGGCAACATTGTCTGGAGGGAAGGAGGGAGGACAAGATGAATTGTGGACACAAATTGCCCTTTCTGGAACTGATAAAAGCATCCCGAATATTTTTTTCTGCAAATATGAACTGAATCTTTCATATTAATGGTGTACGGAAGTTTATTCTCTAGCTAAGCAATAAACTTCATGAATTTAGAAGTAAAGTTGTCACATTTTTAAAATGATGTTCAAAACAACGTTAACGCACGCTGTGTATGTGTATCTCCATTCGGTTGCTGCCTATGTTGTTACAAAAACATCTAAATCATGGTGGTATAGATGCTCGTACATAGGTGGGCCTCTCTGGTACTTTCTTTTATGCTAGGCAATTTTCGTGTGAGGTGCTGAAACCTCAACCGTAGTCGCCCAAAAGATTCTGCCGTGCTTCTTTTCAATTAACACTTTTTCAAGGATAAACAAATGTAAATTAAAAATACAGGTGCATAATGAATTGCATAAAACTGTTATAATACAAGTATTCTGCAGTTGCATGATCCTTCATGTGATGACGTCGTAGAACAATGCTTGTTGAATATTTCGGACAGATTCACCCATATAAAACCCACCTTGCATTGAAATGGTTGCTGACAACCGTCCTTTCATAAACATCGTCATTTGTTGATCGTAGAGTTGTTATTAGAGTGCTGCATCGCGGCCTTTATGCTCGATCGTCTAATAGTTCGCACGGATGACGCTAGGTGGCTTACGGAATGGACAGTTTTTTTTTTCGCTCTAGCGAATAACGCTCGAACATTCAAACGATTGGTAAACGCTAGAAGCCCAGTAGTTCACGTGTAACCGTAATTTTTCTGTAGTTGTGGGTCTTCAAATATGGATCGTTAAGTGAAAGACACAGTGAAATTGAAACTGAAGTGAACATAATCTGTCTTAACACTACATAGCAATATATGAAAATGAATAGATGATTATGGACTGATACTACCAGGACGAATTTTTACACATATATGTGTACGATTATTGTCACATTGAAATGATATTTGATATTCTATACATATATTCGAGCGTATCACGTTCGAGCGTCGGAGATTCGATCCAGTATTTTCGACCGAAAGTGGTCCAATGCAGTACTCTAGTCGTTATAATATAACGATGTACAATCGGCAGCGAAGATAAGGATGAGCAAACTGTCCAACCCTATTTTCGTTCTTTTTCTTCTACATCCTGAAACTATAGATCCACCACCGTAAGCTAAGCGTCAGGTCAACCTTGCAGCAGGTTTTAGCATATGTAGATCCAAACGTGCGCGCAAGAATATAGTTCCACTGAGACGGGTTCTATTCCGACACAACTGCATACTTGCAAGAAAACAGTTATTTAATTTGTAATATACAGACAAAATAATACATTGATTAGCAGGTATGGACTTAATTGGTTGCAATCACTGTGCAGACGAACTTAGAACCGCAGATTCGCCAACTCGAATCTGTATTGCGTTGAAGAGACATTGAAACTTTAGAGCGAGTCGAGCGAGACTGAATGCGTTGCAGAGCGCGTGAAATCGCTGATACCAGTGTTGCACATCCCACTATTTTAACCCTATGTTTATTGTAGAGCGGCGAGAATGGCTGAATCTCCTGTTCAGCGCGCGGTTTTACCCGAATGTTATTTTGGGCTTCATCCGAAAGGAAATGTTCTTCAAAGTCAAGCAAGTTGTTTTAAATGCATAATCCTCCTTGCGGCAACAAGATCAAAGTAAAACAGGGCGTGAGGTGATTTGCCGTCAATGTGCACACGAATTGTATCACGGGTGTTGAATGATTTGCGGTTTGAGTTTAGCAAGAGGAAACGATTGTTTGTTGTTTGACGACAAAAGAATCTCCGCGGTATTAAAATATATCGCAGTGAGAAGAAACATGTTTATTATTTGGACGAGACGTCCTTCAACTCGGTGAGTGGGGGAAGGGGGAATAAACCATGGAAGGATACCACCATGCAAAACCACCGCCAGGGCTGAAGAAACCGACGATGAGGGGAAGGGGGAGGCTTATTGTTTCACCCACTGGCGGCAATGAAAGCTTTGTTGAAGGCGCATATTTACTTTTCAGCGCAAAGAAAGGGAAGGGTGATTATCAGCAACAAATAGACAGACCAAGATTTGAATCCTGGTTTAGTGAAGTGATTCATAAATTGAAACCAGAGTAATAGCGACAGACAATGCACCTGATTGTATATATCACCAATAACAAATCATGCTTTTTTGGTGGTACAACTTGAAGTGCGTGTGTCTTACAGTAACGGATGTATTGCGAACGAAGCAACCAAGTTTTTCATAAATCTATTTCTTTCTAAACCAAAAACAATAATTTGTCATTAAATTCAAGAGGGGGCCTATCGTTGTTTACTTTTATCTTTGTTTATTTTTATTTTTGCGTGCTCGAAATATACACACATGCTCTCATGTTTAGAAGTTGTTTCGCTCTTATATTAATGACACATTTATTAAATAATATATGCGCAGAAAGTACTTTTAAAATGTTATGTTTCAGGAGACAAAGAGAAGCAAAAATACAATCCACTTGACATGCATGCGGGTTTTGATGTGTTGTGCGGTTGGCAATACTGTAGATTTTCTCAGTGTCTCCGATGTAAGCAGCTCGGCGGTTGAGGAAAGACTGGCACGGAAGATTCTGAGCTCAGTTCTCGCGCGGATTGATACATAAAACCTGCTGCAAGGTTAACCTGACGCTTGGCTTAGTTGAAACCCTGGCCTGTAAGCAGTTAAGTTAGTGTCGATAAGTCACGGAAAAGCCTGTAGTTCGCATATTCCCCGACCTTGGCGCTAGTACAGAGCAGAAATTGTCCTATGCATATTGGTGATTTTCTTTCAATTATTCAACCCCAATTTGCGGTGACTGAACGTTATGACGGACATTTTGCCCAGCACTATATATTGTTACATGCAAAGTAACAGGAGCATTTTTAATATATATAATCCATTTTCCTCGGTAGATTAGTCGGAACCGAGTGGGCATAAAATCACACTTGGTTTGCTAAATGCACACCAGTCAGTGTGATGTGAAGTGCTTGCAGGAAACCACAGAGTATCTTCTTCAGCGGGTAAAAAGGCAAACCGGAAGTGTTTCAGAACAACTTCCGGCTTTGGATCGTCTCGTAGTAAGGACGTTCCGCTTTAAGAAGTGTTTTTTCTTCTTCTTTTTTTCCCTACACTCCTAAGCGAGGAGAGTGGAGGGCGGACGATACAGGGGGATTGTGAGGGGGAGGGGCCCCCACCGCCCAGCCTACTAAATAAAACGACCCAGTAAAACGAGGGAACAGAAAATTCAATTAGATTTTTGTCTATTGCGCCATTAGGACGGCCATATTACCAATTAACGCAGAGAGACTGTGAAAATGAAAACCAACCTCTAACGGCTTTCGTGATGGCCCTGAGTTAGGGGCGAGGAGTTGAGGAGGTGTGGAAAAGGGTTTCCTCTCTCTCTCTCTCTCTCGCTCGCTCTATCAACAATACACCCCCGCCCAGCGCAGTTTCCGATAGCCTCCTGATAATGGACATTGCCCCCGCAGCCTCCCCGATAGATTAGCCGGGGCCGAGAGTTACGTCCTGAGTACGCATGCGTCCCACGATCCTTCAATACGACGGGGCATGAGCAAGAGTTTGTGTGGGAGAGGGGGTGTTGTGTTGTGGTGCGAGAGTATTCTGTGGTGGGGGCAAATAAACGCTAACGCATTATGGCGCACAGGCAAAAATGACGTAAATTGTTATTTTCGTTCAAACTTGGACTGACTGCGTGATAGTGCTATCCTCTATTCGGGGCCTCAATACGAACATTTCATTCGATTTGTGAATATCAGTACAGTTGGTATGATATGTATTGATATTGATACAAGACCTTGGGCTGTGCGTATCCTACAATATTGTTACACCCCAATGATCATATATTTAGAAACATTTAGAAACAGAGTAATTTAGAAAAATAATATATATGTGTGAACATGTATAAAATGCAATATGGCCCTCTTCTAACATTTGAGATTGTTCATTATCACTACCTTCACAACACTGCACTACACGCTCCACCTATGCCTGAGCCACTGCTGTTCCGTATCCTTCACTTTCACCGACTCCTTGGAGCATATTCCTGCGCTCCCTCCAAACTGCATGTAAATAGGAGCCCAGGACTTTGATAGTTGCATCCGTTTCATTACCCCTCTCCTCCCTAGATACAGCCTGGATTGTCTGCTCAATGTTGTTCCTTGCACTGACCCCCCATTTGCGTTGTCTGAGGGGCGCCGACCAAACACACTCATGCAGGATGTGAGTCCTCGTCTCCTCTTCGCCGCATAACGTGCAGATTGCACGACCGTCCAGCCCCTTGAGTTTGTGTTGCCTCCACCCCCTAGCAGGAACCAGGCGAATCCACTTCTTTGCTGGTATGTACACGTATCAATGTACCGTTTCCTCCCCATTCCACCCACACCCCTGGCTGTTGTGCGGCGGCGAGCGTTACCTTCTCCTTACATTCTGCCATGATGTCTTGCCTGCTACTGTCCACCAACCTCTCCCTTATAATTTGCAACATCCCAATTTCGCACCTCCCACCCCCCTCATTCTTCCCACGACACATATGCTGCACATGAAAAACAAAAATTTTCCACTTCATATTGGCTACAGTATGTTTTGTACTTGTAATGAATCTACTTCAGGATTATTTTTTTCGTGACGGGCAAGAATTGTAAAGGTGCATACACAATAAGATAGTTCGTGCTACTCTCTAAAGTGACAATCGAGGGTCATTTTAAGGCGAGTTTCCATTTACCACTCTAGCCCCATCAGCCCCCTCTGCGTACGCCAGTGCGGTACGTACATTATTATTAGTAATGAATTTATTTTATTATTATTTGATACACCCAGTAACGGAATTACCACTGCTTCATAAACTGGTAAATTGTGAAGTGTGTTTGTGCAACGCTACGTCATATAATGTAGGCCGTGGTTATTTTAGGAGAAATATTACTTTCAAATTACTCCAATATAGAACATAAACGTTGTCTCACTGTAAACTCTAGCATTTTTGGTCGGTATTTCCTTTTTCACCCTGAATTCAATGGGAATTCATGTACTGTACACTGGGATCCATGATTATCACCGTGCAAATTGTCCATCACCATGTTCGTACACTTTATTTGACCCAGTAAGAGCTTCAAGAATTAAATGAAAACTCAAAACAAGCTGTTGACAACTTCTGCACAAGCATACATTAAAATCCATCGCTTAAAAACACACAGGATGTAAGATAAAAAGTATTGAAAATAGTCATGGACAATTAGCACACTAATAGTCATGGATCCCACTTACTAGCGCCACGGAAAATATGCGAACTACCTTTTTTGTGTATATACAAGCTTCCCCGTGACTTTAACTAGCAACAATGTTTCCATGCCAGGGTTTCAAATGTAGTGTTGGATCTATACAGTTTTATTCAGATGTCGACAAACGAACGTATCCTTGTTGTTAGGCTTTTCTTGAGGCACAACGAAGAGGAAGTCTATGGCTGCATCAAGCGGAAAGTAGAAGCAGAGGGGCGGGATTGTAAGTCTCCTTTTGCCCTTGCACGAAATCTTGGAAATGCTGGCGGCCCAAGGGGGGGGGGAAGGGGGGCAGAGGGAGGGGCGGGCTCTTTCGGGAGCAGAAGCAGTTGCCAATGAGTCAATAGCGGCCCCGCGTGCCAAATAATGACCCCGTCCAGCCGGTTGCCATGGCAACCGAAGAGCACGTGGAATACTTCCTGTTCTTCATGTGAAGCAAACTGAGGCAAATGAGAGAGAGGGAAATTAGGGAATGGTCAAGCTCTGGACGTCTGGGTAAACATGCTTCGTTCTTGAGGAAGCCAACATCTGTCGTCATATTTGATGGTGGGATGGTAACTTCTCCTTCTTCCCCCCCCCCCTTTTAGTTGCCATACAATGGTTTCTACTAGAGGGTATCTCAAAACTATAAGAATAAGAACTAATTGCAGATACGATAAACAAAAAAAATATATGGTTTTATGGAACCACGAAACTAGATATTTTGTATTTTAGTAAACTCTGCTAGGCAGGATTGTGGTTTAGCGCTAGGGATGGTCAAATCAGGATAAAATTTTATCCGGACATCCGAATGTGCGCAATATCCGGACAGATTTATCGTTTGTCCATTTTACGGGCTATCCACATATACCGTGCGTCCATTTCGATCTTCAGCCGAGAGATCTGGAGAAGCGTGGCGGGCGGCACTGACGGAGATGCCGACATTTGCGTCCATAATGACCGCTTATTTTTATGGACATATGCATACATTTATATAAATATTGCAAAACGAGCGCTAACCTGTGTTACAATTCATCATCTGTAATTCATCCAAGTTCTGCCCTTATATAAACAAAAAAATACGCTTTAGAAACGATGTTAAGAGCCACAGATAATAAACATTTTAATTATAGTTTTGACCAGTAACGTCCTGCTTAAGTTTATATCCTTGAAAGAGTTTTGTGTCGATCGTTTGGAGGTTTCGAATGTGCAACACTGTATCAAGATTACGCTGCAGACAAAACCGTTAAAAGTCAATGGTTTTCGTGAGTATTTGTACAGAAATTCCTAGGCGTTTCACCTCCACATAGAGATACGGTTAGACATCTTGTCCTTAAATTACGAGAAACTGGATCGTTAAATTTTAAAACACCTAAGCAAAAACGACGGATTCTGACCGAAGCAAAACTCGATGAAATTGGTGCAGCGTTAGAACGTTCTCCAAACAAACCTCTACGCCGTGTTTAACAGGAGATGGGCGTGTCAAAATCATCAGCACATACAGCCACTAAGCTACAAAAATTAAAACCGTACTCTTATAACACAGGTTAGTGCTCGTTTTATAATATTTATATGAATGTCTGCATATGTCCATAAAAATAAGCGGGCATTACAGGCTCCAAATGTCGGCATCTCCGTCAGCGCCGTCCGCCACGCTTCTCCCGATCTCTCGGCTGAAGATCGAAATGAACGCACGGTATTATTCGTGTTTGTATTTCACTGTACGTATTTTCTACAAATCCTTAATCAAATCTGTACTATCCGGATTATCCGTTGCATCCGAAACGGATATTGGATAATTTGAAATCCAGATATCCGTTATCCGGATTTTGTGGCAATTCCTATTTGGCGCTCCGCTCCCGAACTACATTTCTTAAATCCTAGAAATTTTGAAATGGGGAAACAAAGAAAAACTCATTGAATTACATATATACACACCGGCGGCAATTAAGATGGTGAGGGGGGGCAGTTGCCCCTCCCCCACTTTTGCCCCGCGCTATGCTAAACCTTATATACCAAAGGAAAGTAATCTGTACTTGCCCCCTTTTTGCACCTTGCCCCAAAGTTTTGGAGCTCAATCGCCGCCACTGATGCAGGTTATATTTAAAGATTCGTAGTTTCTATTTCTGTTTAGCATATTTAAGAATATTTAAATTATGCCTTAGTGTCTGAAGAACATATTTCAAAAACGTACTATTTCTACAACTTCGTTAAACAGAAAAATCCAGCAGTGTGTTTCCAGGGGCCCGTCAAGTATCTGAACGACGCTCGCTGAGCAAGATTTTCGCTCGTTGAGCACACAGATGAACGCTGTTTGCTCATTGATCAAAATATCAGTGCCTTTGAATAATCTGTGATCAATGTGGCTGCGTCGGGTGGACGAGATTTCGCCTTCGGTGTTTGGAAAGCTGTTAATTATGGAAATAGAATAGTTGATGTGAACAAAACTGTCGAAATTTTCATTTTCACACCCCTGCACAACTTTCCAAAACTACGGTGTATTTAATATTTATTATTTGGAATAAACAACACTTCCATTTTAATACAATTACAAAAACTGGAATATTACATCACCTTCTGTTACTTGAACTTACTCTCTAATTACGCTGTATCGCAAACCGTTCATCATAAATATTTCCTTATTGGTAGCCACGCCACTCGCAGCTCGCCATCCTCATACAGTTTTCCTCTTCTTCCCTTTGCCTCACGAGATCGAAACACAAAAACGCTATATTCTGTGGCTCAAACCTGTGGCGAGCAAGGTTCAAGTTCGCTCAGCGATCAAGTGAGCAGCGCTTGCGGAGCAACGCCTATTTGGACGTCAAGTAGCTGAGCTATCACGTTGCTCGCTGAGCGCTCAGATACTTGACGCGTCCCCTAATATTAGCCTAAAAGTCAAAGAAGAAAAAGGGTTAAGAATAAAAATTTAAATAAATAATACAGTGTGCAGTACTTGTAATTTAAATTTCTTCGTCGCGTATCTTTCTTTTCTTTTTTAAGTTTTGAATAGCGCCCGAGGCTTCAGCCCCCCCCCCCTTACCTCTCACTACACGCCAGAGATCCAGTAAACATTTCTTTAGCTTTGACATTGGGAGTTGGGATAGCGGTGCAAGTGTCGAATGCGTTACACTTTGTGATGAGAAAAATAAAATGGCTTCATACTAGGCTTACCATACGTCCGGGATTAGTCCGAACAGTCCTCGTTTCTTAGTGCTGTCCGGGGTGATGTCCGGGATTGCTGAATGTTCGGGGTTTTGAGAATCTGAACATGAAAATAGCTACCGGTATAGAATATTCACGACCAGAATTTAAAACAAAGAAGCCATTTCTGAAAAGTACAACTGAGTCAACTAAGAGATAATGCTACTTAGAACATAGAGGTTCCGTAAACATCAGAAAATGTATTATTCAATTAAACATTTGAATATTAAATGATTGATATTAGAAAATAATGTTAATATTTTTTCTTGTACAATTTATAGTTTAATGTTCCAATAAAATATTAAGGCTTTTAAGTAATTTCAATTTATTTTTGTAAAAAAAAACTGAAATTCAGCACGAGTTGATCGCGAATATGTCCTGCGTTGGACCCAAAAAAATATGGTAAGCCTATTCATAACAAAAAGAAATGTCTGTTGCTGGAACCAGGGTTGTAGCTACCTTTTTTTCGGGTAGAGTCCAACCTTAGATAAACAACAGAGTTGGAATAGAATACTTAAATAACAACCTATGCAATGTTGCTGTATAAATTGTGGCTAAATCCTGCTTTTGCCAGAACGTTAACCGACACATTAAAAATTGCACAACCAGTCGTAAAGTTCGAATTGTGGAAAAGACATGGCCGCGTGTTTCCCATCGCTGCGATCAGTGTAAAGAAACTTGAATTTACGTGAATGATCCACAACTGAAACGGAAAATGCACCATCAGAAGCTCAAGCATGGGCGTCCGGAAGGGGGGGGGGGCAAGGTGGGGCCGTGCCCCCCCTGGAAAATAAAAGTCAACCAAAAATTATGTATTTCACACATATAATTTCAATTTAGCCACAATAATATGTGTTAATTATTGCATTAACACCATAAATTCAAATTGAAGCAATGTTTTTTTTAGGGAACTACACTATTTTGAGGGAAAATGTGACTTTTTTGCCCCCCTGGGAAAAAAATGCCTTCCTTGCCCCTCCCTGGAAAAAATTCTGCGGACGTCCATGAGCTCAAGTACAGCAAGTCAGGAAATACTGAATTGATTTTGCGAGTGCAACTCATATTTGCTTATGGCTGTACATTTCCTTGGCGCTGTAGCTATATCTGGGGAGAGAGTGGACTTCTGGAGCCAGGTAGAGCCGGGATCATGATTTCTGGATTGTTCGCGGAGACAGATTACGGTTTCATGTTCAGAGGTATTTTCAGTAGCTGTTCGGGGAGTCCCTTTACAGTTGGAAGAGGGATCCCCCAGTCCTTTCCATCTTTCACAGCTTCGGTTTCCCATTTTGCCTCGCAAATTTATGCCTCTGCCCTCCGCGGGGGTGGAGAAGGGGGGGAGAGGGGCAGTCTTTGTTCCGCGATGACCACCTTTCTGTTTACGATCAGGGGCGAGGCGAGAGGGAAGAAAGGGGGGGGGCGCAGTCCGAGCGTGGCCATCCCATCTGAATATTCGCTATTTTTATTCAATTCATGCCTTCTTTGTAGCCGGTCCATCATCGAACGGTAGAAACGGGCGAGTGATTGTCCGGGATTTCGTATGCCGGACACGGACACAAGGGAGAGATTGAAGGGGGGGCCGAGGGGGGAAATCCCCCTCCACCCACCGCCTCGGAAAAACCGTGATCGGGATTTCAGGGTCTGATTTCCATACGAAATATGGCATATGCAGGCGAGAATAAGTTTCCCCCGTAGAGCCACTCCAGGAAAGCCTTCCCGTAGACACTGTGTGGGAATGGCCTCATCTGGACTACGAGCGTCTTCCTTTATTCCCTTCTACGTCTTCTTTCTCAAGTAGAAGTTCGCCCGCTCAAATACTCCCCTCCCCATTGGTTAACAATTAATGGTTTCGAGCAACCAGTGCTTGGAAGTAACAGACTGGTGTAAGTCATGGTATTTATTTTCAGATAGCAAAAGTGACAGTCACTGTGCCTGTCACTTTTCGCTACAGTAGCGCGCTGCGGCTCTGGGGGAACCGGGTTCGAATTCCGGTCTGGTCATCGCTCCTCTTTGTGAGTGTCCCCTTATCGATTTCATCATGTCACTCATTCTCATCTTCGCGATTTGCCAAAAGTGGCAGGAAAGAGAAGTAAAAGAAACCTAATCAGAAAGGAAGTACTATTTTTTTCATACTGCCTCCGATTCTATGATAAACGAGTTCTCTCAAACTCCTACTTAAAGAAGAGATTTTACATAATAACGAAAAGTACTGATTTAAAGAGTCTACACCCCTTCATATCTACCTACGCACCTGAATTACTGTAAAGGAGGAAGTTAAAATATAACATTAAAAATCAAGTTCGATTCGATAATCGAATCTCTATATTACTTTTCGTATCCCGATTCGATATAATTCACAGCTTCTAGCTAAGTTTAACACTTACTTTGACTTCCCCTTCTGTTTTATAAAAATTGCATTTCCTCTACCACACAGCACCATAAGAAAACAGACATTTTTCATCCAGCTAGATTAATGATGGCGTCACGGTCTAACCTTACAAAATGGCGACGTTAGATTAGGCAAAGTTAAATCAAAATCTTGCTTGGACGTCGAAGCAAACAATTCGCTGCTTCATTTGAACGTAGCTAATCAGAAAGAGGCAGAGCTCATTTTCCCAAAGTTAATACAAACTGTTTCACCTAACGCTCCTTTATCTAACTCTTAAGCTGACCGTCAAGCTAGCCTCGCTCCCCCCTCCTCTCCGGGGCTTCTGCGTCTTATCGCCAAGTTCGTGCTCCAACTGCTAATCCCGATTTCCTCCCGAAAGGTGTCCATCTGGTGATCACAGCAGAAACTAATCACCGCTGTCCACAGCTTTTAAGTAGCAGTGGCTCCTTCTTTCCTAGAAAATGAAACTCATTTTCTTTCCACGGCAAATCTCACTTTCAGAAAGAAAAAAAGAAAGAAAAAAAAACATCGAATAAGCAGGAGTAAAGAGCACGACATGATCTGTAGGGAAACAGACTTTCACGTGATTTCTGCTCAGCCCTGCAATGAATATTTATATTTCGTAGATGGATGTAGTCCTGCGCGTTTTTGGCCGAATGGGGGAATCTGTATGGTGGAATGAAAGACGACGCCGCTGGTGGGTCTCCCCGATGACGTACTCGCTTTGTAATCAAGGAGTCCCGCTTTCGAGGCACATAAAGTAAGAATTTAGAAAACGTTCGAGGGTATGAAATGGTGGAATTCGTAGAGGTGGGTCCGAAATTTTCGTGTGACGTAAGCTGGAGGCCGTTACGAATTTGTACCAACAAAATTAAATTTCTGGGATGTTCCCCACCCCCAATGTAAATTTAAGCTTTCAACACAAGTTTTTGGATATTCGGGAAATTATTTGCACTAAACAGTTAAAAATTATAGCACTGTTATTCTCAAGATAATCGAGATTAGCCACCGTGTGACGTAACAAACTGGTATAGAGTTTTACAACTCATCATGTCGAAAATTACATTGGAAAATAAATAAGAATTTTCATAGCAGATTTGTAAGTTGCGTTATGATTCTGAAATAAACTGAGAATGTAAATGGCTGAAGAATTCGTAAGTCTTTGTGAAAGTATGACAAGGAGTGTACAGATGTGTGAGGAGACTTGAAATACAAATCTGAACTAGATATTCTCGCAAGGTGTCACTAGTGGTAACAAGAGCGTAATTCAACTGTTAAGCACGCAAGAAACGTTTAGGAGAGGTGTGTAAGAACCCGAACTCCATGCAACTTCTCTTGTAATATTCTGTGGCAAAGCGTTAGAGCTGATATAGACGCAGCAAAGCCCTGTCCTCGCGGCGGTGGACACATTGACGTGGGCAGTCGGAACTGCCAGGGACACTCGCCGTGGCCAATTCATATGTAAGAGGTCGCTGCGTGCGTCTGACAGCGAAGATATTACCATCAAGGACTGGCTGAATGGTTCCGATGGCCACCTGATTCCGCAAAACCTGATCTGAATAACATTCCTGGATTGCGGGAAGGAAGACGTCGATTCTGCAACTACGTCGAGGAAGCTAATATGTAGATTGTCAACTTCTGTCCCCAGGGGCGGGAGAAATAGATGACCTGCGCCGTGGTTGCATTGAACGAATTTTAAGCAGGCTTTTGCCGTTGGACGTTTTGCTCTATACGCGGGAGCGTCTTTAGTTATTGGTTGCATGGAACGAATGTTCAGATTACGTGCAATAAAATGTAAACTGTCTGTTTTAATAAAATTATCGTTATGGTTGCACGTTCATTATTTATGGTGTGCTACTATTGAACAATTTGTTACAGTTTCCAATTATATAATCAAGTTTTATCGTTAAATTGTAAATTAATGTTCTTTATTTGTGACCTACAATTAAGTTCCTATTAATAAATTTCATTTTTAGATTCCTTAATCGAAGAAATACATTTTGTTGTGATGTGTTTCGACTAATTCTGTTGTTTTAAACTTTTCTCGGTTCTTGTTTGAAGAACTGTTTCAAACTTAAACTGTTCATAGAAACACGATTTTTACCATCTCTGTTTTTTATCCCCATGTTGTATCTTCATATGGCCAAGGCAAATGGCATGTAAGAGTTTTAAACAAATGTAAATACATTCTATTTGTTTTACTCAATGAGAGCATCAAGATTTGAAACAAAACTCTCAATTCGCTGCTGACAACCTCCGCACCACCATACGTAGAAATCTATTTCTTAAAAAACACATGTAACAGAAAAAATAATGAAAATAGTCATGGACAATTTGACGAGTAGTACTTTTAATTTCCCTCAACAAAAGAATATCTAACTTTCTGCCTCTCTTCAGCTTCTGTGCTCGTTGTTATCCCATCGTAGTTTGTTTCCAAAAGTTATTAACCCGACCTAAATTGCTCCCTACGATTTCCTGAAGAAGTGAGCATAAAATTCTTCCTCAATTTAGCTGTATTATCTTGTAATTTCTGATGAATCATGTACATTTGGTATGGAAAAAGAAACGTTAACAACAATATGTGATTATCATCCTCATTCTTACTAACAATTTTAATTGTAAATAAATTGAAGCAAGTTATAATCTCCACATTTCACAGTGCACTTACCGAATGGCAACGACGCCTGCCACAATAAACAAAAGAAGAAAAGGAACGTCAATCTAAACCCACATCAACCCAACCGCCAGTTGGCTAAAAGGACGCGTGCGCAGGGCCAAAGAAAAGGGGGAGTAGGAAAGAAGAAAAGGAAGACTGCCGCTACTCAGTGCGTTTTAGAAATAGGAATAATTGCTACACTTACCGCGAGATGGCGGTGAAGGAGGTGGTTCAATTTTCACTGGTGGCTCCATCTTCATTATGGTTTCTGCTGAAAAAAGAGATAATAGACCCATTAGAGTGATTTATGTAAACGGCACGATTGAATAAACAGCATACAGTGTAAACGTTATTCGTTTGTTTAAGTGCAACTGTCAGCGCGATTATACATTTGGCATGTTCAAGATATATCGCTTCCTGTCTGCGATGGACATTTTGTAGCGTTCTGCGTTAATTGCTCTGTTTTGAGGAGAGGGGGGGGTCCAGCGTTTTGCCAGAAGTGTTATTACGGAATGATGACTCAATTTGACGTTAGTCTCGTCTGTATCTATGGGGATGAGGGTAAGAGGCTTTAGATTCATTTATATTAATAGATCGTACAGTGTAACGAAGTACCGGCAATGTATATTTTGGCTGAAATGGACTTACATGTCTAATAAGCACACCCTGGTGCCTAGAAAGGGGTTTTAAAATCTGATTCTGGAAACTGTAAAGCTCACGACAAACAAATATCGTTGTATCGGGACGATACACTCCCAGCTAGCAACAATTTCACTCTGTGCATGTGACAAAGTAGAAAGGGATTGTGTCCAGTAATAAAGAAAAAATGCCTCGCTTGGATGTATCGGAGGGATCTAATATTGATGTGCCTTTAACCAGATGCGCTTAAGACAGGGCGGGCGCTACGACGGCAGGTGTCTCGGGTTCGAATCCCGGCTTGGGCATGAGTGTGTCCTTCCTTAGTGTCCCATCATATCATCACTCGCCCCATCGACTCAAAATAATCTAATCATTCAATCAAAAACCTTTAACCAAATGCATGGCCAGAAACCGGAGGGTGGGGGGATGACTAGGAACATTAGAAGATATGCTTGTCTGTTGTATTCATAACGTTGTGCATCTACTGGATTTGTGCGAGTGCAAAAACAAGTGTGCGGCTACCCAACATTGGCGCCGTCCCTAGTAAAAAGTATCCTGCAAAAAGCAAACGTGACGAGATTTGATATCAGGAATAAAGGGTAATAAAGCAGTGACATCTACAGAGTTCCTTTAGAAATAGCCTCGAAATCTTGCCGGGCGCGAGCCTGTGACAGCAACGATGCTCAATCCTATAGCGGATAACGCATCGTGACTTTCTTTTCGGAATCCATTTCCTTTTACAATAGAACAATGACCTCCCCGACGCATTTTGGCCGATATAAGTTCGTCGGTAGCTGCCGAGTTCGAGGAGGGGAGAAGTTGTGTAGCGTTTCAAGACCGTGGGGGAGAGAATTGTAACGTCTCTGGACTTCTCTCTCTCTCACTCTCCGGAGTGGACGTGTAATGTCTTCTTAGGCTCGGAGGCAAATTAAATGCGGAGAAGACATATTCGTCTTTGGTGACAATGGACCGGGAGGAATACAAGTTGCAGTTTGGATCACGTGGCGGAGGGGGGGAAAGGGGATTTCTCACGGAGGTCCATCTTCGGTGAATTCTTCGGGGAGCTGTTCCGGCCGACCTTCCGGCTGACGAGCTCTGAGTTGTGTGGCCGCTGGGAGACATTGCGGCATCTCCGTCTCGCAAATGGGGGGACCATCCCCCCTCAACCCCCCTCTGCCGCCACTCAATAACGAATGGACATTGAACGGACAGAGAGATGGACAAGACGGATGCATAACAAGGCGATCAATAACCTGGCACATACATGGCCACTCGAAATGATGGGGACCCTCGGTCCACTTTCCGAAGGACATCTCCCCTTCCCCCTCTCTGAATTCGTTAAGCTCTCTTCTCATGCTGTACGCGATGAGCAACACTCTTGTCCCCCAACGTGCAAATGCAATTGGCGATTGTACTACATTTTGTAGTGTGGGAGCATGTGGAGGAGACATTGTATACTCGTGTATAATGTTTAGACAGATGGTAAGTTGACGAGCAGTGTTTGCCTGATTGTACACTCCTGTTTTCATAAACTGGCTGGGCAGTTGAATAATGTGCTGCTTTATCTGAACAGGAGTGTACCTATACTTTTAAAAAATATTCGAATTAACTCCAACTGTAGTTTGTCATTTCGTTATTGTTTTGTTGTTTTACTATTGTTTTTTCAAGTAAAAAGTAGTTCCTGCTGTTCTCGTGAATTATAAACATACAAATAAATAACTTGAGAGATAATTTCTGTTTGAAATTAATGTCTAGCAGGTGAATAAAACAGTTCCTATTAGACCGATGTTTATAGACGTGTATCAAACGTGGTCCAGCTTGTGCTGTAAAGGTTAGTTCTCAGCCAACGATAATTGTAACTGAATGATTTTTTTAAAAGTTAAACCTAACTAGGGTTTGCGTAATTCGTGCTTTCAAGAAGAAATTATGTATTTTACATGTATTAAACATATTTTATCCGTTTTGAGCAGTGTTTAATTTCTTATATGAATGTAACTTAATATATCTCTAAATAACCAAATATAAATGCTTATTTCCATGCGTTCATAGACGGTTGAATATGTTAAACGTTTATTACGAAAAATCTTCCGTTAAGAAATCTGAAAACATTGTTTACAGCATATAACAAAATTCTTAACCATGTTTTTAACGGCAATCCTACCTGTAATAGTAACTGTTTGCACCTATGAACTAACAATCATGTGACATGTATGTTTCATCAGTGAATAGAGTCCTCAATTTGATAAGAATTTAGGAATATCTTCCTTTGTTGACAGCTGGAATATTCAATCATGTACTGGCAACATGTATAGAGTTTGCAATAAAATATGTAAGAAAATTTCGTCCTGCCCCCGTAGGATTCAGAACAAAATATATAGCCATGCAACCCTGGCCGACGATTCCTCGTAATATACACCCACCATAATGCTTCTCGGGTTCGGCGCAGGGAAGAATAGTGGCGCTGAAGTCACGACGGACATAAAGCTCGCTAAGATCCTGTCACGGCTATGGGCTGTTGTTGCAGGCCGAGATGTCGCCCTGGAGAGTAGCTTCTTGACCCGAATTGTCCAGGTTCTCGCCTCCTGGACATCAATCCGTTTACCTCCGAAGACGCTGGAGGGGCACGGGGGAGGGGAAGGGGGCAGTGGAGGCTTCCCCCAACGAATGAAGATCTTTCGACTCTTGCGTGACCCCTTGGGCCTTTTAATTTGTTGCCGCATTGTTTCGGGGGCC
Organism: Lepisma saccharinum; assembly: GCF_977018435.1. Classification (NCBI taxonomy): domain Eukaryota; kingdom Metazoa; phylum Arthropoda; class Insecta; order Zygentoma; family Lepismatidae; genus Lepisma; species Lepisma saccharinum. The sequence goes on along the minus strand of NC_139244.1, from coordinate 5,456,539 downwards.
CATAAAAATCCCGCTCCGATTGAAGGGCGCAGCCTGGAACGGGAAGGGGGGGCTACAAACAGATAGTATTGACTTTAAAAGGATTGGCGTGCATAAATACTATCAGACAAATTGTCCATCGTTATTTTTTTCTTCTCTTACACCATGCTTGTTTTTAAGGATTTAACTTAAACAGTCGGATGCTCGGCAAATTGTCCATGACTATTTTCATTACTTTTATCGTGTTTTTTTAAGGAATGGCTATTTACGTGTCCTGGTGCAGGTGTTATCAGCGGTTTGTTTCAATTGAGGCGTTGCAGATACTCGACAAACGAACATTGTGAGGGAAATGCGTTTCAAATTGTCAGGCATAGTTCGAACTCCACAAGAAACTTTGGAAATCACGCATGGAACATTTCCATCTACTGTTACCAAGTTTTTGTGGAGTTCGAACTGTGCCTGACAATTTGAAACGCATTTCCCTCACAATGTTCGTTTGTCGAGTTCGCCCTTTGTATCTGCAACGCCTCAATTGTTGAAACTCTCATTGAGTAAAACAAATAGAATAGAGATGGTGATGGGACAATTTGCTTGTTAATACTTATTCATCCCACTGTAGTCCTGCTGACAATAACTTCTTTCCTTGCTTAAAACACTGGAAATTAACATGGCAATAGATAATTTCTTTTTAATATTTATGCGTTTAGTCTGATTGAAAGATATGTGTATGCCAATTGTCCACAAACATTTACCACTTGCTTTCTTTTTACGTAATATGCCCCTGGGTGGAATAGTGTTTGTATTGCTGGTGTTTTCTGCTTTTCTGGCGCTTTTCTTCCAACCATTGAACCTGGCATCATTGCTCTAAACTAACTGGATGTAGCTTAAAACTTCGAGTTTTTCTCAACACACACACATACAGTTACTGGCAACAAAAATGGGACACACAGAGAGTCAACTTGTTGAAAATTTGCTATTAAAATTCACTTATCTGGTGATCCTAAACTTAAGTTAACTAACCTCGACGTGGTGAACTGAGCAAAACTGAGGCTTAACCTGTTGCTGGACAATGAATTTATTCTTATTAAACATGTTAATTTAGCAAAAACGATGATACCTTCCCTTTCCACGAGACTTCTAAAGTTGATTGATTGACACGGTTTATTTTCGTTTATTTTATTTATCTTTCTGCCACTTTTGGCTAATCGCGAAGATGAAGATGAGTGATAATATGATGGACTTGACGAAGGGACACTCACAAAGAATGCCCATACCCAGGCTGGGATTCGAACCCGGCACCCCTGGCTCTTTGCTATCACTCTTTCAGGGAGTTCGTCCCCAGGCTTCTAAAATTAACAATAAGAGGGGACAATTATTATTGTTTAATTCAAATCTCTATGTACAAAAATTATTCTGAAATTGTTCCAGAAATGCTCTTTAGAACTGTTCTCAACTATTTCTGGTGTACACTTTTCACATATTTTTAGCAGCATATATTTATTTTGTACTGAGAGCATTTGTTGCACACTTCTTGAGCACTTTCAATACATATTGCAGTTTTTAGAAAGTTACCCCCTCCTTATAAAAACACCCTGTGTGTGTGGTGGCCAGGTGCGTCGAGTGGTCGACTTAACAATCTCAACACCGAAGGTTCCGTGTTCGAATCCGGCTCCGAACATATGTGTTCCTTTGTGATTGTCCAAGCGATTTCAAATATTCATTGTAGCTATTACCAAGAAGTGGCAGGTGTGTACGGCATGTTTCTATCAACATGCTAAGAACCCAAGACTTTCGTTACACACTGCGTAACATTTAAGACATATTTTAATCATTGAAAGTTGTCCGAAGACATCAATTCTGGGAATTGTTTAAGTAATTATTTCAAAGCAACGAAACAATCTCATGAATTCAATTTCTCGTCCTAATAAATAAAGAAACATCTTCCTGCATTTCCAATCAATTACTAAGGACCCTGCAACGAGCATATTATCTACCCATGTCATAAACTCCCAGCTGGACAGCAGTAATTATTCAGAAACTTTCTACAGATTATTATCCATGAGACACGTGTCCGAGCTGGTACCCCTAGTGACGAAAACGAGAAAACCAAAGGGAAAAGGAAGTTTTGCAAAAAAAATCCGATCGCCGCGACTCCCCACCGACCATCGGGAATTAAATATGAACCAAAGATAGTCTAATAAGACGTGACGTGCAGCTGTCAGTACTTGGCATATCCGCTAGGTGGTGCTGAAATATTCATCGCAAGCCACGAAAGATATCCTGACCCTGTTTCTCGGATGCACTGGAAAATTCATATCGCAGGGTTGCTGGCTGCGTTTCGTGATCGCGCCACAGGCTACTCCGCTGCGGCCATAGAAGAAAAAGAAGCAATTTCGGTCTCGCATGAATAATGTAGTGTAGTGAGCATAAACATTAATCGCTTCGAGTCTCAAGTAAATGAACAAACAGTAGAGAGTGTCCTCAAAAGTTAAGACCGTTTTTTTTGTATTGCTGTAAATTAGTTTTGGAGCAAGAATTGTTTAGAGACAAAAAAAAATGTTATATCTCAGCGTTCGGCATGGTATCGGAACGAGACAAAACTTGGCAGTGTCGTGTCCGTGTGTGAAGATCGCATTTCCCTTCTGACTTGTAAATGCACATCGTGGTTACTAAACTCGCACATTGTTCTCGAAGACACGTCTCGAAATGTACAGGGTGTTCCATAAAAATGTATACACACGTTAACAGGAATATCAAAATCAAATGTCCATTGCATTTTGAAGCACTAGCATTAGAGGAGTTTCATTTTATATAGGGATGCATAAGAGATAAAGTTTACGGCACAAAATCGGCAAGATTCGACGAATTCGTGGCAGACATTGGACAAGAATGCGCCCAAATACCGAACAAAATTATTCTTTATGTTTGCGATTCCTAGCCGCTTCCGCCGCAACAGAATTGCGCACACTTTAGATCCAGGATTGCGCACAAATCTCACTGACCTGTTTTGCGCACAGATTTTGATCGAACGTTGCCACTTTGATAGCTTTAAAGTCGGTGCGCAAAATTGTTTTTTTCTTTAGACAAGAAGAGAGAGAGAAATTAGAAATAAAATAGTAAATCATACCAAAAGTTTACTCAAAAGTTACGTTAGGTTAGGTTAATGACTGCAAAAACACGTGTAAGTCCACCCCCCCCCCCCACACACACACAAACAAACAAACAAACACAACAGAAGTGAGAACAGCTTGAGAACATTTTACATCTGACAACATCGCCTCAATTTTTTTTGCGCAATCCTGTACATTGTGACAGATGGTCAATGGCTTATCAGATACCACTGATAAAACCGGAAAAGTGTGCGCAATCCGGCTGTAGCCATTGCTTCGGGTTTCCAGCAGTGCCTGCACCAGAACGGTTATCAGTTTGAAAATAGGCGACTGAAAAAAAGCGTGTCTTTATTTTAAATTTTGAAAATGAACTGTATCATGATATAAGCACTGATTAACTGTATCTTAATGTAAGCACTGAAGTTATAATTATTCAAAATGGGTATACATTTTATCGGGACACCCTGTATAATATAAAAACATACACAGCGTGCAGACGTCATTAATGGAACCAGTTTTTTAATAACATTTTGTTGCATGGCACCCGATTTCAAAACTATGAATCTTTCCAAAAAGCAGGAATGTATGCAACCACGATGTACAGGTTCACAGGTGTCACTATTCAATCAACTTTGCAATTACGATAAACAAAATATCATGTGACCTATCTATAAAATAGATATCGGCTTGTCATGTCTGAGTAAAGTAAAATAGTTTTTGTTTAAGTCAAATGTTCAAGTAACTTCCATTACAGCTCGGACACTAAGTCTCGTCTCGATTTTACAGAAGTCTGTATCTACTTTTAAAAAGCTTTCTGGCTACAGTGCGATGCATGTATTACAAAGTAAATTGTCCATCTCTCTATTTCACCTAGCGAAAACTTCCAAGAATTGAAACAAAACTAAGAATAGTTGGACAACCTCTGCACCAGCACACGTAAAAATTCATTCCCTAGGAACACTTAAGATGCAAGAGAAAAACATAATGAAATTAGTCATGGACAATTTGCCGAATAATACTTGTGCATCTCACTCTACCGTTCCTAATCAACATATACTTCTACTTGTATAAAGTAACATGCAAAGACTATTATTCTAGTGTAGGATAATTTATGAATTCAAAATATATGCGTTACTCATAACGATCACAAATGTACATATTAAGTAGTAATAGACGAGTAATATATGAAAGAAAATGAATGAAAAGCAAGATTTGGAGGTAAAACATTGCCCTGGACCCTATTGCACTCAAATTTTGCCTCGTGTAGAAAGTTCCAAGCTCATGCTCCAAGCAAGATGTCAATTTTAAACTCGAGGCGGTCCGAATCATCCATGCGCGCGATATTCTGTGATAATTAACTTCCCCCTTCATTCCTTCCGCTTTCCGATTTTGTCACCAGGTGGCTGTCCTGTGCACTCCTCGACCTGCACGAATTATAGCTTGCCTACCCGAGACAAGTCATAAGCACAGGCTATATTTCTTCGTTTTCTTCCGTCCTGTTCCCACAGTTCATTTTTCTTGGTGTAATATCTCTCTGTCTTGGACAAAAAATAATTACGGACTAAAGAAACGGAAACTAATTATTGATTACACATTCCAGCGATATTATAGGGGTCCGGGAAACAACGTGCAAGGTCCGGAAATTATTTCCAATGGCCGAGGCTGCATTTCAGCGTAGTTACCGTGGCGGCCTGTAGGTGGCAGTGTACGCCTGTTTTCCTCCCTGCTGCAGTTAATAGTTTGTGTCCGGCTTGAAATGGCGACGACACCGAGAGCCTGGCGATATGAAGAAATCATGTTCCGTCTCCATGGCAACCGGAGCTTGCTGCACCCACACCCCATCCCCACCCCCCCTCGCTGCCAGACTCAAAGGGGTGCTGGGGGTGTGGCTAACTGTCGTGAGGCGAAAGATGGTGGACCGCCTGCGAAACAAAAGCTCCGTCGGATGAAGAGGTCGCCCATAATGAGCCGGCAAGCACAGTTTACTCGCCGAGATAGGTCCGTTCTTGTCTTTTTCGATCGTTAGGTTCTCTGCAAGAAATAAACGCCTTGGGTCTTCGCCCCCCTCTCTCCCCCCTCACTCTTCTTTCCATGTGATGCAGTACGAAATCTCAAATGGACAACGATCCAATGAACGTTCTGATGTGTCTCGATACACTCAAGTGTCAGAACAGTGGCGGATCCAGAAGTTACAGTGAGAAGAATGGTCCAAAAACTTACTTGAACGATCAGATGAGGAAGTGAATAAACGTAGAAAGCAAAAACTTTTCTCTCAAGGAGCCTTGGGTTCGATTCCCTTTTGAGGCATATTGCACAGTGGTTCGTCATAGTTTAAGTTTATAAAGAGAACGTATCCGAATTTATATTCTGTGTTGGTTACCATGACGACACAATTTTGTTATATGGGTACGAACATGGACGAAAAGTCTACACGAATATGTTAATATTATCGTGATGAGTTATGTGTAAGTTTACACTATTAAACCGATGTTGTTATGTTCAGTGATGTGTCGGATGACTTTTATTAAACGTCAATGAAGCATCAGATAATAACTTCTTTCTTGAGGCCTCGGAACGAATTCAACTAAGGTTTCTTCTAAATATTGGTCATACATACCTTTTAGAGTTTGTTGCTTAAGCCTAACCAAGAAATCTGTCACTGATTCGCCATTCTCTTGCAAGCATCTTCTAAATTTAAATCTTTCAACACGCTTATTGCTCTTTGGCTAATAGTGTGACAACTTATCTTTGAGCACTATAAATGGTGTCGTGTCGTTCCCCGAAGTTTAGACTTAATGTATGATAAATAAATAGTCATTAGCCACATCACTGAACATAACAATATCGGTTTAATAGTGTAAACTTACACATAACTCATCACGATATTATATTATCATATTACTTTTCGTCCATGTTCGTGCCCATATAACAAAATTGTGTCGTCATGGTAACCAACACAGAATATCAATTCGGTTACCTTCTCTTTATAAACTTAAACTATCAGTTCGGATGCAAATTTAAATTCTAGGCCCAGTCTCCATTAGTCTATCTGTGCATGAACCGTAAAACAAAGTCAATCAGCGTGGTGATGGACAGTTTGCCTCGTGTTATTTATGCATCCTACCCACTATATATTAAACACAAGAAGAAACGTGCATGCTGATGTGAAAATAGCTACTCTTGTTAGGGAACTGGGCCTGTTACGAGTACATATTTAAATACTAAGTTGCTTGAAATAATCTGATTATTCCTTTACTGGACACGAATTGAGCTTGTGCGGATACACAAACACCAAAAACGTGTTGTTATATCCAGCCAAATAACAGTTTTCCATTTAAAGAGTGCACTATAGCTCTGAAGGAAGTAACCCATTGGTAATCGATACTTTTCTTATAATACACTTCTGGTTTCGTGTCAACGCTGACATTCAGTTTTCCACTTAACAAGCATTTTTCCAGGATGCTATTGGCGACAATGCTTCTTGACGACTTGGACACATCGTTATCGTTTTGTTAAAATGACGGATTGAGGGGCTTGTACATTTTCGTGCAAGGGTAGCGACTTTCTGGGAGATAGAACTAGTGTCCCGTGTCGTTCCTGCATCGTTACATAGCTGCAACTATGGGAATGGATGAATGATGACGAAATTGATGACAGAACAAGCAAATTCATGAGTTACGCACTGGATTCGTGTAACTCTACGTGAATAACTAGAAGTTACGTTTTTTAGTAATATATGAACAGGTGCATGATATTTAGCACTACTTTTCAACACACATTTTTGTAGTTTTGTTTTTAACAATCAAATTTAGCAAAGTGCGATTAAAAACACAGTTTCCTTACACTAGATTGAAGTATGGTACTTTCAACTACAGTCCTTTACAATTAATCTCAATTGACTATGGGAAAAGATGTCTGAAATAGATATCACTACTTACGATACAGAAAGTTTAAGTTCATCTTCAATGCTACAATCAGGCAAAAGTGCCAAAAGAGCGATTCAAAACAAGAAAAACGCAAAATACGGAATTTAAAAAGATTATGAGACTCACCTAAAAGGGGAGAAATGCTGATTGAAAGCATTCTAAAAGTAATATTAGGCTAACATTTGACACATTTCTGATTCATAATGTACTCAAAGTTTCACACAATTAACTGTATGAACATAAGCAAAAGGCTTGCTCGTATGTGCGGAAAACTGTGAAAACACCTCTAGTGTTTCAAATTCCTTTCGCCGAAGCACGCTGCAGTTCGACGCCTCCCCCCCTCCTAACTCCCAAGAACGTTAGTGTCGAGGGATACGTGCTTTCTTCACGGTCACGCGGTCACTCGATTTGTCCCCGAGGAGGAAGATGTGGGAAGCTAGAGATGTCACCGTTTAATCACAAATTCTACGGGATCCTGTTCTAAAAGGACGTACCCTTCTATTTTATGTTAACAATCAGAGTACTTAACTTCAAGTATAATTCATGCAATTACAATAGTTGCATAATTTATTGGGGATTTTTTAAACGGAAATCTTAGACCTGTTTGAAGAAGACTTCGTGTCTAAGAGTGGAAGTTTAAATGTCTTCGTAGAGGATTCAGGGTAAGATTATGAATGTTTTTGTCAGCTCATGTACGCGTAGTACAGTGGGATGCAGAAGTATTACTATAACACCATTAAGCCTTGTTTACATGATGTGACAAACTAAATATGCTGACCAATGCAGTAATTTATTTTATTATAAAACATAAACTAAACGTAACGTTTCAACCTTCTAGCAAGGTCTTCTTCAGACTCTGCACCAAGTACAAATGTAACAAGATACAAAAACAGGACGATCTATATACACAAACATTACTCCCCTCCAGACTATTAGAAAGTTGCTCTGAAACATTCTAGCAGGTGGCTTTCCCTTGTCAAGGTTGAAACGTTATGTTTAGTTTATGTTTTATAATAAAATAAATTACTGCGTTGGTCAGCATATTTAGTTTTTCAAGTATTACTAATCAAATTGTACATCATATTTGTTTTCTTTACTTTACCCAGTAAATGAAGCAAGAATTGAAACAAAACAAGCTTTTGCTCTTAGTCATGGACAATTTGCCGAGCAATACTCGTGCATCCCACTCTGTCATATTTCATGAACTAGTAGCTGCAACGATATAGTAATCTCTCCATCCTTTCGCGCAAAATGAAATTCAATGGAAGTTAAGCATGAACCTTGATCTCGATTATACAAGCTACTTTGAACAACTTTCACAAATCTTGTGGCTCTACATCAACTCGAAGCTAATGGCCAAAATGCTTTTCGGAAGTTGTATTCTTCAGGCTATCACTTCAGATGGTGGTTATGTTGGTAACTCGGAAAGACAACAAGCTCATTGTTATTTTGGATTATGGTTGTTTGTTATCTGTTCGACAGTTGATGTAAGACGCAGTAATTAGTTTATAGTGTAGATGGCAGATCTGTTGCGTGAAAAGTCACAATGTTTCAATATAGTTTCGAACGAAACTTATTATAAAGAAGGAAGAAAATTGAGACAGGATTATTTATTAGTTCCTATTCTCTGCACACAAAGTGTTTAACTATTGAAATATAATCTTTTGCCATTCTTTTGTACAGTGAGATGCATAAATATTACCAGACAAACGGTTAATTCACTTTGTTTTGTGCAACACGAACTTCAAGAATTGAAATAAAACACCAGAGAAGCAATCGATAACCTTTAGTGATGGACAGTTTGCTGGAAAATTAATAGATCCAACTCGACACATCACTGGACTTCAGGTTTTGTACTAACTGCAAATATTTCATCCTTTCTTTATCGAACATCCTGACAATGTAGTCTGTCGTAACAAATGAATTCAGATTGTGACAGTGGGGACATCTGCACGAGGGATAATTACACGTTTAATTTCCATTCTCATTACGTGAGATATACAGTACATATACAGCTGACTGAAAGTTTTCATCTTAAAAAAAAAGGGATCTTTCAGACCGAAGCAAAAAGCGTCATAAGACAGTCTGTAGAAATGAATTCAATGCGCATGCGCTTTCGATCTGAAAGCTAATTATTGTTCAAAACTTTACGATTGATTATTGATTGTGCTTGGATTTAGTTTTCCATAAGTGGCTCGGAAACTGAACACTTGATAAATTCGTAGAATTTATTCATAAATAATCTGTACGTTCATAGAAGTGTGCAAGGGCCAGACGTTTTCTTGTATAACTGTTAAAATTTGAAGCACTTACTGGTCGCAATTATCTCGAAAACAAGTTTACAGAAAATTGCAAACTTTTACTTACTTTTCTCCCGTGATCTGTTGTTTGAAATTGCAAATTTCTGCATTTCGTTCCCGAAAAATAACTAACGAATTTGTCTGTTGAAATTTACAATCGTGTTGTTCAGTTTTCTGGACAGGGCAATCTTGTTACCAGCCTGTGAGGTTGCCACTAGTTCAAAGTAATGATTAAGACAGGAACTGAATGATCATTGTTCAATTCTGTTCAAAAGTTCTTATTTCGCAAAAGGCAACATCGACAGAAAAGAAGCGCACTGGAAGTGTACAACATTCGGAAAGTTAGATTATCTTTCAACGAACACAGTTTATTCGCTCACCTCCACAAATAAGAAGAAGAACGTTGAGTTAATCTTATCCTCAGTTCCAATGCAACAACTATCAAATCCGTAAGTTTTCGAGTGTGGGAAGTTTCTTCGCTGCAGGAATGGAAATGTCCCAAAATTTATATCGAATTCCTTCTTCCTTGGGCTGTTTTTTCGTTCAACAACTGTTGGCGAGGGATTTTCAGGGGGTTTAAAAGATATGTGTAAGGGATTGCAGGTCGGATGTCCCTAGGGAATATACCCCCTGCTTCATTTTTCTCTTCTCGGACACCATATTGAGTCCGGTCATTCAGTATCGTAGCCGCAGGCCTTGGTGGACCCGCATTATTATGGAACTCAGCCAGGGGGGAGAAGGGGGGGGGATTGGAAAGGGGGGCCCGTATTTACATAGCTCGCAAGCGGAAGCGGCCTTCTGGTTAGGGCACGGAGTTCTGTTCTGTGTAGGCGGAGGGTTCGGGGGGAGGGGGGGGCATTGGTCAGTTGGAGCGGCCAAGTTGATTAGTGGAGTGGCCCCGTTGGGAAAAAACGGGGGAGGGGGTGCAAGATGGAGGGAGGGGCCTTTCGTTCGAAACTGCATTGAAACATTGTGACTTTTCACGCAACAGAGCTGCCATCTATACTGGAAACTATTCTTTGGGGGTGATGGTCGTCGACTCGGTTGTGCATGTACCAAATGCGCTTCGTGAAAAGGTGGGCGTTGTGTTTCTGTGCACCTTTGAACTTAACAACGACAGTACGTGTGAGATGTGCTTCGGAGCGACTGTACTACTTCAAATAATATGATTAGCACTTCTAATATACAATAACTTCATCTTATTGGATATTTAAACCCAGTTTCCATTTTCTCGCGTTTTTACTCGACAATAAATGTCGCTTTGCTCTCTATACGTTAATTGCGATGACGAAAGTGAACAACCAACGCGATTAAATAACTGCAAATAACATTCAAGCCCACAATTAACCTCTGGCTTTGCTGCACATTACTATAGCACTGGTTCGCCACAATAACATGGCCTGAAGCCAAGAGTAAAGTGGGATCCATGAATATTATCGTGCAAATTTTCCATCACCATGTTCGTGCATTTTATTTGACCCAATAAGAGCTTCAAGGTTTATAAAAACCTCAAAACAAGCTGTTGACAACTTCTGCACCAGCATACATAAAAATCCATCGCTTAAAAACACATAGGATGTAAGAGAAAAATTAATGAAAATAGTCATGGACAATTTGCACGGTAATACGCATGGATTGCACTGTACATGATTGGAATCCTGCATAAACGTGTAGGGGACAGTATACACAGTAAGTCATTTTATATATTTATAACTTTGATTCCCAAAAATGACAATCGGGGCAAGGACGTATTTAGCCCCCCCCCAAAGACTTGCCAAGTATCAAAATTAAATAATATATATATATATATATATATATATATATATATATATATATATATTGCATTTGTGACGTAATTGATGGTTATATATATCCGCTGAACTTATTGAAAGGCAAGGATTTTGGCCCATATGGCTTTGAGGGGCAGTTCCGAAGATTTATGCACACTGCTACTTTTGATAATATGCATAAATTATTAATCAGCAACTTTTCCTTCGTCATTTGTGATAGTCAATTAAAAGTGATCACTGTACAATTATTTTGCCTATTACAATTCAATCTAACTCATTTTTGTTATTCAATAAATATTCAATTTTTTATCTATTTTACATTAATTTCCTTGCCAGGGCCGTTGTTTTTAACTACAAAGCTAGATAATGAATACAATACATGATGTTACATATCTAATATTTTACCATCTTTTTACCTATTTATGTAATAATAACAATCCAATATTAATTAATTTACATATGTAATAATTATAAATTTAATATAATTATTTATTATTATTGAGACACTTGGTCGGACCCTCCCGAAATATATTTCTAGATACGTGACTAAATCGGGGGGGGGGGGTCATTTCAAGGAGGGATGATTGCATTTAGCATTCTGGTTTTACCGATTTATTCACTACTTTTACTTGAAAACTGTAATTTCCTCAAAATTTCGAAAGGGGCTGTAGCCCATCAGCCCCCTCTGCGTACGCCAGTGCTCACAGTGGCAGTCGCACGAATCTCGTTCAACGTACACATTTTTACACAGCAAACGCACTGGAATAACACTTCAGTTTCGAATTGGATCTACGCATTAAGGAAATGTATCAGTCATCTAATAAGATATGTTTAATAAAAAAAAAGCATTCCACTAGAGCAAAAAGATGTGACATTCTTGCAACACTACCGCTAGCTTCGCGTTCTTATAAGAGATGCGTCTTGAAAATGTAAACAAGTTTCCATCCATAACGAAGACAATGAAACTGGAGAAATGTGCATCAAGACAACAAAATGAGAATTAAATGGAACATTTAGACCTGTATGATTTGCCAACGCTGATTGAGAAGCAGTGCAGAAAATGTAATCGTGTAAAAACTAAGAAAGCAATCATTATGAAGGCATTTAACACAATATTTTTAATTCGGGGACTCGACTTGCAAGTCAAACTGTGGTTATCTTCACTACGAAGTCATAGGTCGCGGATTTGAATCCTGGTCAAAGCATGTTTACGCCATCATCCATCTGTTTGTTCATTATTTATACTCATCTTCGCGGTTAATTCAAGAGACAGAAAGTGAAGTAAATTAAAAGAAATATGTCAAACTAAGCCGAAATACCTTCCACCGGGGATGTAACCCAGAAAATCTTTGTCAACAGTGAAGTTACTTGTAAGAGAGAGGAAAGATTAAAATGCACAGAAAAAAGTCAGCGCACCAAAAAAATGAAACTAGAAATGAGTGGTAAGGTGGATTAAACCAGTAATAAAGAAGTATAAACAACATGGAGAAGATGTGTAAAGGAATTAAGTGACAAATGGAAGGCAACTTGTGATACAATCTTACTTATTAGTTTCCTAAACATCGTGCAACTTGAATGATATGATAACATACACACAAACCGGCATGCTTGTTGTAAGTTCTCACTAGAAACGTATGTGTTTGTAATTCTGTTCGCCGGGTCTTCAACTACAAGTTAGTCATAAAACGTCATTGAACCAACACAGATATGGTGGCCAAATTCGTCTACGTTCGATCTCTGCATCGAAGTTCCCGGTTTGGGCATAGGCGTTCTTTCTGAGGGCATCTTCATCAATTTCATGTAATGATCCCTCATCTTTACCGATTAGGGAAAATGGAAGAAAAGCTAATTGAAATAACAAAGATATAAATACGGCGGTGACTGAAAAGTGAATATACAGAGGAATACGGAATCAATTCCGAAAAACGTCAAACTGCAAGTTTTAAAACATGTATTAAGTATGAACGTTGAAGGAGTCAAACTGCGAAATGTAAATTGTAACAATGAACTAACGGAGTAGGATTCGCAAATCTTCAAAACGAACTGCAAAGTAATCGAAAAATGAACTAAAAATGTAATTTTGGCATAGATACAGAAATAAAGATTTGGAAATTAATGATTAGAAAACATTCAAACAAGGCACAGTTGCATGCATAAGTGTTGCCTAACAAATTGTCCATCACCGTGTTTATTCTCTTTGTTTTACCAAATGAGAGTTTCAAGAATTGAAACAAAAGTCAAACAAACTGGTGAACCTCTACGCCAGTACACATAAAAATATAGTCAAAAGAAAATTCAATGAAAATAATCATGGACAATTTGCTGATACATATTTGTTCATCCAACTGTACAATGGAAGCTTTTCAAAGATTTGTTTTCAAAAATATATCCGGAAAGAAAATGTATAATCAGTTTTTTTAAAAAAAAAAGAAAAGGAAACTTTGTGAAAGGCAGATGTACAAAATGTTCTTTTACTTAATATAGAAATGAAAAATTGCGGAAAACAGCAAGGAAGATTGGAATGTAGACAGAGATGCGCGTGGGTTAAATGCAAAGAAAAGCGTGTTAAGGAGTTATAATGATGAGAAATGATAAGTGATATACAAAAGTGATGTATAAATGAAATGTTCTTTGTACCAAGGTGGTGTATTGAATAGAAATATATGAACCATGCGTGTACAAGGGAAGAAACCGTAACATCGTTTTCATGTGTAAAGAAAAGACTTGCCGGACGGAACGAAACAAAATCGGTGGCATTCCCCTCACGTTTTACGCGAAGGAGAGGAAAAGATAAAAGCTTGTAATTAAAAGGGCGAATCCGCGGGGATCAATAGAAAAGAATTGGAGCTGCTCGCTACTCACGGAAACCAGCGCCTTCCAAAAGCATCACGTGACGTCGGTGGCCAGCAACCAAGGACATTGGCGATGAGCGTGGACAACAACAATGAATGAACTCCACGAGATAAAAAGACTTCAATCAGGCAGTCCAAGGAAGAAGACGGCGTGGATTTCCAGCCTCGTCGCTAGAGGCCACCACTGGTCTTCCTCTCGCGACAAGGTGCATCGCTCAACTAACCCTCCGGCAACGGCGTGCATATATTTTTATCGCCGTCGGGGTGGTCAGTCCGAGTGTCGCAGTGGACGTTGCGTTTGGTTTGGCCAATGTGTACGCTTTTTCATAAGGGCTGTCTCCAAGACTCGTGGCTAGCACGGAACATGTATGCATTCTGCTCACAAGTCTCGTATGCATCAGTGTTTATTTACGAGGCCGCACGTCCGGCATGGACAGAGCGGTCAGCATGCACCAACATGGCCTCACTCCATAGCTTATTGATTTCTCAATTCCGGCCGCTAGATGGCAGGAACTGTTCGGAATCGCGCGTCTTTATTCTAATGCAACCAGACCTTCTTTTCTATTAATATCTGTGCGCGTCTTTAATTACGAGTTATACTTCGTGCCCAGAGATGCAGTAGGGAGATTTTGTAACGTTTCACCAAAGACATTGTAAAGAAACTAGACTCAGTTCTTGTCTACTCGTAATGCAGATAAAACTATTACTTCGTGAAGTACGAACAACTTTTTAAAATAATTATTTATATTCTAGTCTTTGAAGTGAAATATCCAAACGGGCTAAGGTTTCGATTTGTGGTTGAAACTGTGTTGTTAGTCAATGGAAACTCCATTGTCGCTTTGTGCCGCACATAGCTGCTTCAGTAAATGTTAATGTCATACAGCTCCCTCAAAATCATTGTATGTAGGCCTTGTCTGTTTTCTGCATTACAGTAATGCAAATAAATATTGAGCAACTTGTAGTTCATACAACCTTAGCCATGATGTCACTCCTTGCTTTCGTTTTGGCGGTTGTGTATCTGCCCCACCCTTAAGATAACTCGCGACTAATAACAGGCTGTCCCCAGAATTAAGGGACAGTTAGCAGTTGAAACCCTTTTAAGCGCTCAAATGTGAACGCACAACATAGTTTTCATTTACTCTCTCTTCTCCAGCTTGTCTTTTGTTTCCAAGAACTTGTGCGTTGCTCACCTCCAGTTCCATAATTGGCAATTATCGTCGAGGGCTTCCTCCACTTGGCAGAGCCATTTTCTCCCATGATTCCTTGCTCATAACTCGAAAGAGGCAGTTGAACCGTGACCAATAATGGGAACGTTACACGATTTCTCCCCATTTCACGGCTGTTGTAACTCAACTCGACTGTGTCGCATTACAAGGAGGACAGGTCTGCTCTTGATGTCAACACCACGCGCAGAAGTAAAGTCATTTATTAACAAGAAAGTGCATGAAACGCGTAGCCTCAAACCTGAACTATGATACTAATAAGTTTCCAACAATACTTATACACTTAATGGCTATTAGGAACTACTAATGTTTTATAGTGTATGTTGTGTTTGTTATTCCTTGCTGTTTTAACACAAAAGTGACACAGACTAAGAACTGGAAAAGGTTACGTTTGGCTAAAAAAAAAAAAAAAAAATACAATGAAAACGTTAATGTATCAATACAGTACAAATCAACATTGTGCAGAGATTAAAGTTACGAAATTGTTGTTCGCACTCTTCAAGCTTAAAACGTTCTTTTGTGTTCGGTAATGTTGCACATTGGAGTATGTTTGTAAATACGAAACATTGCATCATGAATATTGAAAACATTCTGGACATTTTATAGATATTAATAACAGCTGTGAATATTAAGGTCGGTTCGCAGCACAGATGCCTACACGATTTGTTGAAGTGGACGAAATGTTTAAAAACGCCTTTCCTACCATTTCATCGATAATTGCAATTTTTCTCGCTTACCCGAATTCTTTAAAAAGTGCTCGATCACAGAAAATCCATCTCTATTGGTGTGCGAGCGCAAGGGGATAAAATTTCGTTAAACTGCGGTTTTCGCCGCGCGATTACAACGCCATTTGCATTCCAACGCTTTAGCTCTTTGGCATGAAAAGAGGCGATTGATAAATTGATGCCTTTTGTACTCTTCGTGATTTAGTGAGAGTCGGTTTCGGGGCGATTGGAGGGAGAGGGGAGTCGTGGGGCGAAATTCGAATAGTAATCCGGTTAAACTCCCCCTTTTGTGTCACTTCTGGGGTAAAAAGCTCAGGGGAAAGATTGACTTGGCTACTTTGAGGGTTTTACCGCGGTTTTAAAAAAGGTTTCAGGTATTTTAAACTCGCAGCCTCATAACAGGATAAAAGCGTTAGTAATGGCTGAGGAAAAATATAAAAAACAATGAATGACAGCTGTGCAGCGTGCATTTCATGACTCGCTAAGTATGTCTTATTCCATATTTGTATATGCAAGACTATTACCTCCAGCTACACACAACAAGCAAATGTTTTTAAGTTACTGCGTTATTCATTATTCACGTTGATTACCTTTTGATTATTGGCTTTCAACGTGTAATTGTAAGCAAATTAGTACATTG
Source organism: Lepisma saccharinum (assembly GCF_977018435.1). NCBI lineage: Eukaryota > Metazoa > Arthropoda > Insecta > Zygentoma > Lepismatidae > Lepisma > Lepisma saccharinum. Next base: position 5,439,994 of record NC_139244.1, on the reverse strand, counting down.
TGGGCAATTATTGAATGAGAGTGTTAAAATTATGGTTAATCTTTCTTGGAATAAGGAACAGCGTGATTAATCTTTGCACTTTTATATATCATAAACAGAGACTTAACGTCACCACTCGCCAATTCACTGTCCGTTATTGACTCACTTGTATGTATACGCCCGTCAAGCCCCAGGACAAATATCTGTATGGGCAATTCAGTGGTGTCGGGGTTGGCTTGTTGTGCACTATTCCGATATAAAAAATGTTACAACTGAAAACACGGAAATCTCGTAGAGAATTATTACTTTACGTATCAGTTGCTTTCCTTCATTATATTTAGAACTTACATTTTTCGTGTTAGCATTACATGTGGATTTCGATATAACTGTTTCAGGCGTATTCATTTTTATTTGAAAAAGAAATGAGTAGGTGTAGAATGATTTTCATTCTTTTCACAGAGATTTGACGTGTCAGTATATTATAATAGCCACTTTACCACCTTAGTTATGAGTTACAATGCTAAAAATATAAATTAATAATAGAAAAAACACTGCATATATTCTAAGAGGGGACAACATTACAAATGTAGATCTTAGGCGACAAGTAAAATAACGCTGTTATACATTCCGATTTAGTCGGGACAGTCCTTTGTTTTTAATATCTGGCCCAATTTATTTCTTCACATTCAGGCACGTTGTTCTTTTTCGTTATAAGAATCACTGCCAATGTGTATAATTAAATCGATTGTAAATGCAATTAGTTTGTTCACGAGCGGAAGAGAAATATGCTCAGCTAAATGTCTAAAAAATAATTTAAACTCCCTTTTTTGACTTCCTTTCTTTACTTGTCTAAATACTTTAGAAATACCATATTTCACCGCAAAATGTCACCGATTTTATGCCAATTTTGCGCCCCCCTCATAAAAAAAGGTGGGGGTGCGACCATTACGTGCAGCGTTTTTAAAAGGAATTGTGTCTGTATTATCGGCAATGAAAAATCATTTAATACTAAAGAGTGGATATTGTAGTTCGTGGATATTGTCTTAAAACAAGCTTGAAACATATTGCATAAAGGGAGTGGAATAGCGACATGCAGACGATTTCCTAGTGACGGGGGGTGGGCGATTGCCCGGTCTGAAGTATCGTAGCATTCGTAAAGAACAACAGTGGAAAAATACAATGCCAGTTTCTTTGTGTCTCAAGACAGTTCTACGACAGGCGAGCGGAACATTGAAGCCCAGGGCCGTAGCGAGTGGTAGAGCGGCATTCAAAGTTTTTCTAAATACCAAAATTTCAGAACGTGGTGGAGAAATTTACGCTTGGCTTTGTCCCAAAGTAGCAATACTACTAGTTTTAAAGATGTTTTTCAGACACTAAGACATAAATGAAACATTGTTAAATATGCTACACTTCTTTTTTCTTCAGAAATGCAAACAACGAATCTTCAAATATAAACTACATTTCCTTACTAAATTTTGTTTCGTTTCCTCATTTCAAATTTTGAGGGATGTAAATATCACAATGATTGGTACAAGAGGAATAGCTATATCGAAGGACATACAATGTCGGTGCTTGGTTGTCTGGTGGCTCGCCAAAGCACAAGCCTGCCTAAGGCGCCAAAATATATATCTACTGGGCTGTAGAAGTCTAGCTATAATTCGCCCAAGGACTAAACAGAGATAGGATGAGTAGCTTCCATCAGCTCACTCAGTATACAAGGAAGAAACTGGGAGTTCCATTTCCGGTTCCGGTCGCCGATATCTCCCACAATTCCCAGCGCGCGAAAGGGGGAGCCCCGTAGCAATGCAAATACAATTTGAATACATCTTAAAGGTCAAGAGTTTGGGGCAAAAGGAAAGGGCGGGGGGGGGGTCCTTTAACCAAACAATGAAAACATAAGCAGGACCTTTTGCAACCTTCTTCACATTCTGTTCTCCTAATGCATTGCAAGGCGGACTTGATAAAACACTACTTTCCCTCCCCCTTCCATTCCTGCACCCACAATGCAACGCGAGGAAGCAAAGAAGAGGAAAAAGAGGTATTTTTACTGAATTTCAATAGACTCTTTTCCCAAAAGACCCCGAAGGGGGAGAAACAGAAACGTTCTCTTTTCGTCGGGAGTGGAAACACTATACGAACCTACTGACGAGGAAAAACTGCGTGCAGTGTTTCCAGTGCATGCATTTTTTCACTACGTACAGTAAGTTTTTTAAAAAGCTGAAAACGAACGAACAATCAATTTAATGGTTATTGTCGCTTCAAAAGCGACAAATTTAAATTTAAATTGAACTATGCTCTCTTTTTCCGAAGTGTAAATTAGTAATTTTTTTCATTTGCAGAAGCGGTCTGGAAAGCAACTGAAGCATGTACTACAACGATGGGTAAGTTGTATTTTTCTTCTCTATTGTTATAATTTTCTGTTTTACCAAATATTAACTCGTTATTCCCAGATGGCAGATGCAGGCAATTTCTTGAGGAACGGACTCTATTTGAGGACAAGATTAAGTATTTTCACAGCCACCTCGGTGGCCGAATGTTCGGGTTCGAGTCCGGCCAAATGGTTGCCCCTTCAATTTCATCACTACTCAATCTCATCGTCGCGATGAGCCTGAGAGACAGAGAAGCGACGCAAAATAAGAAAAGTACAAAAAATCTCATATCTAGGCATGAATGTCAGTTCCGTCGATGTTTGTAGTACTGCATATTGTTTATATACAACCATATGAATACGTAAACTTCCAATTTGGCAATTCCAGATGTCATTCCGCTGCTATTCCATGCAATTCTGTATTTCACGAGAGTCAAAGTACTACGGCATATTGACAGTGGCGCAAACTATTCAAAAAATATTGGATGGGCTGAACTCCGAGATTCATTTTATAATTTTCTGCTATAATATATGTCATAAGTTGTCCGAAGATTTGTCCTATATTTCTTTTTTGTTCATTGGCCATAAAATATAGGCTTTTTCATTTAAAAACTATTTCAGGCCATTTCTGATAGGAATACATGAATTTTTATACGAGTAGTTGTTATATCTTATTTAGAAGGTAACTCCTTTTTGAGTACCTAATCCGGGAAAATTATGAAAAATCTGTCGATGTTCTTCAATTTTAATGTTTTTTTTTTAATTTTAAGGTGTATTTTTGCCTGAGGGTTTTTAATGGCTAACTATGCTCACCCTTTTTTAGTGACGATGTGACGACGGATAGTGTAAATGATATAGGACGCAGTAAGTAATTAAGTTGTGTGTTCCTTAATGATGAAACATTTTGTGGGGACTTTATTTCTAAAATACAATAACAGGCAAATTATTGGGGGGATCGAGCCCCACAGACTCATATAAGTTGGCACCACTGCATATTGACAGAGTTTTAGAGCGCATAAAATTCCGAAATCAGCTAGGACTCGATTACATTTTGGTAACTTTTGAAGCTCGTGACGTTGCAACACTGGCGAGCGGTCAGCGAATTCTGTGGGCCGAACTAATTCCTCGCCTTTGGTACGCGTATCCCATATACTCCAGAAGGTCCCTGGACTTTGACATGGAAAATACACTCAAGAATCGATCTCCAAGTTCTTCCAGCCATGTTTGCATACACGTCCCTTCCCGTGACCCCCACCCCCTTTCCCCTCCGGCTGCTTCCCCTGCTCCCGTGACGTCATCGCTGACCATCCGTTATCTCTGCAAAGCAGCCGCATCAAGACGTGTTGAAGTGGAAACCCGAAGACCGAGAGGCAATCTGCTGGCGGAGGCCATATTCATTTCACACCTCACAAAACACTACAAAGGCACGGGAGTTTCATAAATCTCGTCTTCCCTGAAAAATGGAATCTGGATGAAGAAGGGCGAGGTCAATGTTCCGATCGGTTTTATAGTTCTTTCCGCAGGTCTCTTGTGTTGTGGCTGAAGCGAACGCGGTGTGGTGTCAGTTTAAAAACATTCGCGTTAGCACGTCATCTCTCTCTCTTATACTTCACTCTCGTTCTCAACACACTCGCTAAGTTACAATATTCTGTGCTAAAAATGTGTAATCGTCTGTGATCAGTCCTGGCTAAATATCTCTGTAATCAATATGGCTGGCTGAACAACTCGTGGCCAGAAATTTTACACAAAATATGCAATGCAGGTATAATAAAACTTGTTAGGTTAGGTTTGTCATTCTATTTAACATCGTAGTAAAATAGTTTGATAATTTCGACAATGTATCGTTTCCATTCACAGAGGCGAAATTTATAGAGATGGAACCGTACAGGTTAGTCAACCAATATTGCCATGACGTCACATGGAGGATCTTGGCTTTCTGAAGAAAATTGTATAATTTAACAGTTTTATGCTATTAATTTTGCATATATCCGTATAACTTACACTAAATAGTTGTCTGGCCTCGTGCAAATTTCTGAAGACTCGCCATTCACACGAAAATTCCCAAACACAAAAAAAGTGTACGCATTGTGACCTATCTTGTCACCTTGTCGAAGCGTTGTTTTCATCTTAGACGTTGGCGGCGCCACTGAGCGACCTCTTTGATTGTAGTGCACAATCCTAACAATCTGCGGTTTTCTTATGATACGATGACTTCGATTCTCAGTCACAGAAAATGGGAGACAAAAAAGGAATGAAAATAGTGTTATCTGTGCATTCCTCTCTACTGGTTATTCTCTTTGTAAACGCAAAAACACGTTTTTCTTTTACGACCATTGTCTGTTCTACTAGAGGTTCCAATTCCACGGTGATAATGGTTTTAATTCTTTGGCATTTCGGGAATGTTATTCTTTGGGATTTCGGGAATATTGCAATGTTGTATGTTTGTTTGTAATTGGGAGAGTTTGGAAATGGACTAAATTAGACAACCATTGCTGATTTTGCGTGCATTCATTTTAATGATAGATTTGTCTGTGATATATCGATGGTAGATTCACGGTGAATATCCGATTGATATCTTCTCAGTGGACTTGCACATCCATGCTGCACATGACCAGTGCATGAAATTCGATTCTTCACGCTTTGGCTTCTGCGACCAAGAATTCCAAACACTTTTCCTACTCCACTTTTCCTGTTGTCGCGAAATTCCCCATGCGTAAACTTCACCCTCTCTTCCAAACGGCCCCCCATTTTTTTTTTAAAAAAAAATGGGGGGAGTCGTATATCCTCCCTTCCTCCGTGTTGACTCCAATAAGGGCCGCGAGATGGCAGTGTCAATCCGGTCGCTCCACCATCGACGATGAATGGATGTTTGGCGGAGGCCGGACACGTGTTGCCGAACCCTATAACCCCCGTGTCGCGAGTCGCCATGTTGCGATGATGGCCCAGCTATTACCCTGATATATGACGAGGCTCCGTCGCCCGGGGAGGGGGACACATGTCCCCAAGTACTGATTGAGGCGGCGCGGAACTTGTGTCAACTGTTCTCTTCTTTTTTACGTTATAGGGAAACAACTCGCAAAACTTTACATTTCTCCTGTCCCAAAAAATTCGCCAACACTCCATTGTCCGACGTCGCAGTTTCTCGAGAGTTCAACAACATTCAGAAAGCTCATTCTGATTTTCAAACAACTGACGAACGTTACCGTGTAACTTCTTACCTAAAATTTATTCTAGACCGATACAGTGTCAGCCCCTCTCCAATAAAAAAGTACATATTTTTTCTCCACTAAAATGTGGGATGTCCTATACAATTCAGAAACGTTATAAGATGACGCTGAAAGAGATAGTTCAGGTGTAAATTCATGTAGAAAGAACTGTGACATCCAGTGCTTTTTTTTCAGGGAAGAAAGGTTCTGGACACTTTTAAGTTGGTTTGTTTTGTGTTCGTCTATAAGAATATCCAAAACATTGTGGTTTGTTCACAAATTATCACTTATGAAAATATGCCGGTACGGCGTACCGTTGCGTACATAAAAAAGCACTGGTGATATCATTCCTAACCTGGCAGAGGTCATTCACTATCACTGGTTGACTCATCTGTATGTTCCCACCTTGGACTCATGTGTAACCGGAATGACGTGTTTATGACTGCAGCTGAAGCGAAATGAACATGGCGATGGATACATTGGAGACCCTTATCCCAGAAGTTTGCGTGGAATTTGGCCGCTAAAGATAAGTGCAAGATGTCCACTCCTGGGAACCAGGTGAGGCTCTCTCCTTTATCCTCCTACTGCACATTCCCTAAAAGCCTCTCTGCCTTTTCTCTCTTTATCTCTTCTCTTCTGAAAAATTACGTAGTGATTGCACAAGCCAGAAAGAAGGTTTAAGTAGAACTGGAGTTGGCGGAGGGGGATAAACTTTTTTTTCCCTTTTTTCCCCGCCGAGAACTTTTCCAATTGATTTCCGAACTGCACGCCCCTGGATCCGTTAGGGGAGAGGGAGGAGGGGGTGGTCAGGCACTTCCTGTCCTCTCCCCCTTCCCCTTCATGCAATCTGTACGATTCTCCGAGAGGAAGAAGAGGTTGCTGAAGAATTGAGAGAAAGAGGGTGTGGGGAAAACTAGATTTGAATAGACCATCATCCTCTTTCAGAAAGTCTTTTATCCCAATCTTGGCCATTACGTTCGAGATGCGGCCATGTGAGTGGAGACATCTTCAATATTGCACCACATGGCACAGAACCAACACGTAGGGACCACTTACTCCGCTCCCAGTACTGACCAGTGACGTCAACTCACGATTACGCATCGATGTTCCAACGTTACTCTAGTTGGTTAAGTGAAACATCAGTTAAGTGGCGCCGCCACAGTCAAAATTCCAAAAGTACTCCATGAAGTCGACATGGCAGGTCTCAATAATTTATACTGCCCAGGACAAACGATTTATTTTGTGATTTGCGACTACAGAGGCTGGACCAACTGATGACGTAATCTGGATATGTGTTGAATTTGGGCATGGAAACTGGTAGCGAAATCGATGCATTAATGATGAACTAGGTAGATATTTAACAAATGCCACAACTGAATGTCTAAAATCGCATGCAGAAAAGCTGTTTTCCTGCTAACAGTAGCCTTCTTCGTCATAAGGAATAAACTTTTTATTTTGTCGGCTGAAAACTTAACATTTTTATGCTGTCATTGCATATGTGTTTCGATACAACTATTGCTTGTGTATTCATCCGTTTAACGTTTGCATATTGCAACACTGTTGTTCCAGTATTTGATAAGTTCACGCAGGCATTGTACAGTGGGATCCATGAGTATTATCTTGCAAATTGTCCATCACCATGTTCGTGCACATTATTTGACCCAATAAGAGCTTCAAGAATTAAAAGAAAACTCAAAACAAGATGTTGATAACTTCTGCACCAGAATACATAAAACACCATCGCTTAAAAACACATAGGATGTAAAAAAAAATTTAATGAAAATAGTCATGTACAATTTGCACGGTAATACTCATGGATCCCACTGAACGTCATACTACCCACGACTGAGCAAATATTGCACTTCTACTCCTTAGTGATTGGCCTAGGTTGAATTGGCGGTAATTATATTCGTGAACAAAGTTTTAAGTTACATTTACTGAAATATGTGTAATGTAGTTTTGTTTACATTCTAAATATAATATCTTAATAAGAGTAAATTACTTTGATGCATCGTGTAATATGGGTTAGGATATATGAATTTGCAAGTGAGCTATTGGTAATTTGTACATTTTTCACTTAGGAATCGATCACATTCGTACAGCTATAAGAAAACTTGTTATGCAAGGTATTCGTGTAAGATGTCGGCACAGATATAGTGTTGCATGAGAAGATGCAAACTATTATATACTAAAATATAATGTGAAGTCGATAAGTTGCCGCATCGATCTTGTCATCGAAGGTTCCAGTTTTGAGTCTCGGATCTAATCGTTATTTATCTTCATAGTTGCGACGTATAAACAGAGTAAAAAAGGGGAAATACAAATACGAAATTCATAGTGAAACAGTAGTTGGCAATCAAGGCTGAGAAAATACGTGTGTTTAAATTTTGATGGTGATGTGATCGTTTGGTCCTGACCAGAGTTGCATATATTAGCTTACGTATATAGAACGGGAGTGCATAAATACTATTACTAAGTCTACAAGTATTGAACCAACATCGGATTGATTGAAATGAAGACACAAAATAAACGGGTGGAGAGAACAGACAAGCTGAAAATGTCTGACTTCTCCTGAAGGGTAGTCCACCCACTCAACGCGTTGTGGGTTGCATAACATTCGTTTAAGAGTCTTTCAAAACTGCATCTCCTTTCTGGCTTTTTAGACTGGAGCCTGCCCGCTATTTCTTTTCTGTCTTGTAGCTCCACGGATGTCTTCACGATGACGGATCAACACCGAAATTTTGGAGTTCCAGTTGGTGATTGAACCTGGGACCGTTTGCCGCAAAGGCAAGGGAGATACCTTTAGATATCCGGAAAGTCTGAAAGATTGATTGATGTGGTGTAGTTTACTTCGCTTTTCTGTCACTTTTGGCTAATCGCTAAGATGAGGATGAGTGATGATGATGAAGGTACACTAACAAGAACATATTGAAATTAATATGGTACATAATATACAGACACACATAAGTTCTCGAAGATCTCTTGAAAACAAAAGAATGACTAATAAAAATCGAACATTACAACTTGTGGATTGGAAATTACACATATCGCCACCTACTGTTGGTTGGGCGGTTGGGTCTACCAGAGTACACGCCGGACTGTATTTTGCTGACTAGCGAGGCTCTGGCGTCTGGACTCGCAGCCAGTATAATTCTCTGTAGGGCTCCTGTTGTGTCTTCCGCATATGTTTGTGACAGTCCCTTCATTCATCTCATCACCATGCATTCTCAACTTCGCGATTAGCAAAAGTGGCAGAAAAGCAAAGTAAAACAAACAATCAAAATCCCGAATCCGACATACACCCACCCCTGCTTTTGGGTAGAGGCGTTCACTTACCTTGGGTGATTCCCAGCCTTGCTTGAAGCATGGACTTCCTCTCGTCATCTGTCGACTCCGTCCGCCATGAACTCTCCCCTTCGCTTGGCCAGCATTTGTCTGCAAAGACAGAGGAAAAAACATTATGCACTACTACTTCCTTCAGGGTTGGCAGCGACATATTTCTTTCATTGGAAACGATAATTGAAATTTAATGTGAGTTATGCCTACCGTATGATGCTTTTTGGCGCAAACGTTTGTTTCGTAGTTTGCCGGTTGTTCTTGATTACGACATCCAATTCGGCACGTTGTTCCTCTGTGTCAGGCTTTTATTCTTTTGTTGTATGATGGATGGGATTGAAAGGGAACCGCGATTGGAATGAGAAAACTTGACGGAATTGGAACCAGGCTCGCGATTAGAATTAGAGAACAGGATAGGATTGGGACGAGTCGTGCTATTGGAAGTCGAGAACAGGACGAGATTGGAACGAGACTCGCGTTTGGAATCCTATTAAAGGACTAGAATCCTATAACAGGACAGGATTGGAACGAGACTTGCGGTTGGAATCTTATAACAGGACAGGATTGGAACAAGGCTCGCGGTTAGAATCCTATAACAGGACAGGATTGGAACGAGACTCGCGATTGGAATCCTACAAGAGGACAGGATTGGAACGAGACTCGCGTTTGGAATCCTATAAGAGAACAGGGTTGGAACGAGACTCGCGATTGGAAACCTATAAGAGGACAGGATTAGAACGAGACTCGCGATTGGAATCATATAACAGGACAGGATTGGAACGAGACTCGCGATTGGAATCCTATAACAGGACAGGATTGGGACGAGACTCGCGATTGGAATCATATAAGAGGACAGGATTGAAACGAGACTCGCGATTAAAATCCTATAACAGGACAGGATTGGAACGAGACTCGCGATTGGAATCCGATAAGAGGACAGGATTGAAACGAGACTCGCTATTGGAATCCTATAAGAAGACAGGATTGGAACGAGACTCGCTATTGGAATCCTATAAGAGGACAGGATTGGAACGAGACTCGCTATTGGAATCATATAAGAGGACAGGATTGGAACGAGACTCGCGTTTGGAATCCTATAAGAAGACAGGATTGGAACGAGACTCGAGATTGGAATCCTATAAGATGACAGGATTGGAACGAAACTCGCGATTGGAATCCTATAACAGGACAGGGTTGGAACGAGACTCGCGATTGGAAGTGTAGAAAGGGACTGGATTGGAAGTCACAGGACTGGATTGGAACGAGACCCGCGATTGGAAGTAGAGAACAGGATATGATTGGAACGAGACTAGCGATTGAAAGGCGATAACGTGAAGGGATTGGAACGAGACTCGGGGATTGAAACAAGTCAGAACGGAGGCGGAGAACGAGAATGGTAGCAAGCATTTTTAGTATGAGACGAAGATGCGATTGTGCTTAATTACAACAGCTCTGGGTGGCGTGTCACAGCCGCGGCAGCATCTGCAGCTGACGATCCCTCGTTATTAGCAACGCACAGTTCCCGCATGAGCAGCGCCACTGTCTTGCTCGATCTCCCGACGGAACGCAATCAATACCATTATGGCCTTCCTTGGCCATTACGCGAAGCGACGGAAACCCTAAGTGTTGGCCACCGAGCAGGAAGACGCGTTAGATGCTGCAAAAATAAAGGCAGCCGCCAAGTGGGCGGTAACTGTAACGTTACTTGCGTTTCCTCTTAATTTTACTGTTACCTCTCCTGTTTTCGTTTGAGAGATGCACATAATAATACCAATAAACAGCCAAGAAGAGTAAGTATCTGCCAGGAACGGGAAGATATTGATTGCAACTTGTGGTAACGAAGCCATATTATCAGATGTTTAACTACCAAGCTTGCGTTTGGTGTAATAACACAGGAGGGAGGGATAATATGACAAACTTGCATCTTGTCCTTTGAGAACACGTTTAGCTATGTTTTAAACAGCATTAGTTCTAAATAAGATTTGTGGTATTTGTATTACAGCCAGTTGTATTACAGTTACATCAGGGTGGCACCTAAAGATCAACCGTTCTAATGTTTGGTACAGAACAAGAAAGATAGTCAACTTCCTACATTGTACATAAATCTTACTTGTGAACAGGTACGTTGCCTAGAGCCACCTGGTGGTAGGATTCAATCGTATTGCGTTTTCATTGACAACTGCATTCCACAGTGAGCTCGTACGAAATGACAGGTTCTGCGCACAATAGCAAGATGTAGCTACTTACTCCGAATATTCATTTTAATGTTGCTGGATGCATCCAGGTATCGATGACGTTATTGTGGCGGTAAATAAACACTTTTTTTCTTTTTCAGTATATGCCCTAAAGTATTGTAAATAATCGTCGTGCATTGACAAAAGATTCCCCTCTATGCGTTACTCGGATGCTTGTGAGTGAATTTCTTACGTCTGATTGAACCTAAGAAAAGTTCGTGTCCACTAACAGAGGGCAGCACCGCTCGCCAGAGCCATCTTAAAGAGCAGGCCTGTTCTTTTTTCCCCCAAACCACTGCATATGCAATCAACCAAGGTCCTTTGCGGCTGTCTTCAGGAAGACGGAAGCCACTACGAGGCCCCGAAGACACATCCCATTCCATTTTAGGTTTGCAAGCTTTTAAAGTTCTTCCTTTTATCCGGGAAGACGAAGGAGGAAGAAGGAAAAGAGGGAAGGAAAAGGGAAAATGGAGAAAATAGGCTCGTCTTTCCCTCCAAAAAAAGGGTGGGGAGGGGAGGAAAAGGAGGTCAGTGGCCACTCACCTCTTCCTGCTTCCACCGAGCAGACGCTACCCACTTTGAATAAGGAGGGGGTGGAAGAGGATCCATAAAGAAGTCTTTTGAAGATGGCCACAATTCAATTCCACTGTAAGTAAATTGACCGCCCGCCCATAGCCTGTGACGTCACAATGTGCCGGCCGGCGTCATTTGCTTTGACATGCACTCAGGACCTGGAATGGCGTAAAAGGGAGCGGGATAATGGACAAGAGTGACCGCTAAAGGAGAACAGTGGGAGGGAGAGGAAAGTCAGAATCAGTCGGAAATGCAATAAAGGCGGATGCAATAAGAAAATGTGATAGAAAAATAAAATTGAAGCGCGTAGAAGAATTGAATAGAAGATAGCATTAAACAGCTCCCCTCACCGAGTAGACGTAAAAATAGAATACGGATAAAAGTAGGCACAAGATAAAGAGAATAAGAAGTACAGATATAAACTAGAGTTAGGTGACAAAAATATATGTACATAATCCAAGAGAACTCGATGATACCATGAATTATAATGGAAAGATAACTCGAGATTCTTGATAATGGAAAAATATCCACATTTCGAACACACTAACAGATGGCAGTTTGATCAAATAAACTTTCCATGATTACGCAACACTTATATTCAGTTATGCCTTGAAATTGAATTGGTATAATTTTGTTTCGAACTACAAATTGATTTTACATTCAATAACATGGTTAAAAGGAATATATTAGTTTGCTGACTGTTAATAAGGCTAGGCGTATGAACCGGTTCCATAATCAGTAGAACAACGTAGTAGTTTCAAACCAATCGGTAGATGGCTCTAGTCAACGTCTTTTACAGATTCGCACATTAGATTGTGAGTATAAGATCCTTGTTTACTCTTGACGATTAAACTAAAATAGCAAATAAGAAATGAGAACGCTGAAGGACCTTTGAGAAAAGAGATGACTTGCTAAATGAAACAGGCCTAAAAATGTCTGTACTATACGTTTAATTGAGCATTTGATTACGTACATCGTCGGTGTATCTTCCTAAATTACACTGCTCTCCATAAATTAAGCAACAAATGGTGATCATCCAATAGAATCAAACACAAGGCCGGAGGGTGTACATATTTTATTTGTAACGAAAGTGACCGTTGTCTGACACTAATAAGGGATATGATCCCTAACGCATTCGTTGCTTTCTTTCAGCGTGCCCACCACTCTTCTTCTCTTGTCTCCAACTGTTTTCTCTTTTACCTCACATTTTCTTGTTGTTGCTTAATTTCTGGAGGGCAGTGTATATTAAAAAGTCGTCACACAGTATAGTTGCAATCCACACAACGGAAAAGCATTGTTGTCGTAAACGTATGAAGTCCCATTGTGAGATGTCTCGAAAATGGAATAATAACACGCGATAGTCCAATTATGTGTAGTTTTCTTAATTATTTGCGTTTTCTTCTCCATAGTAAAACCGCTCAATGAAGAAAGGAAGGAAGACCTCGTAGTATTGTGTGACAGTTTTATTTCCGTTAAGATTCTTGTAAGTTAATGGTTTATTTCAAGCCAAAATCTGGTCGTTCGAATACGCAACATTCAATCGCCATATTGAACTCTTTTATAGTTTCAGAAAATCACGCCAGGGCGCGTCCCGCATGCAAGCACGCGCGAATTTTGTCAGTTAACTCATTTCGTATGGATTCCAGCCAACCAACCAGCGGCCTGGTGCCTTGCCAAACAGCACTCCTTTCGATACACTGTGCCTCGCAAATAATAAAGGAGGAAAGAATATCAAAAGCTTATCCCTCCCTTTTTTTTGTGCGTGTGCTGATGTCCCCGCAATAAGCATGAGAGCAGAGATTGGGCAGGTGGTAAGTCGTGTGGAGGTAATTGTAATCTTGCCCGGCAGAGGGGACTGGTTTCGCCCCACCAATCTCTTGACGGTTACGTGCCCCCTCCCTCGATGCCGACTTAACCCCTTTTATTCTGAATATTCTATACATATTCCATTCTAAACTGTTCTTTATACTATTTCCTTGCCCTGCCTTCAACTTCTTGCTGAGTGGGGCTCCCTCCTTTTTTTGTGCGGGACCCAGTCAATTCCTTTACCCGCACGGGTCCCGCACGCACAAATGTGTTTAGGAAACATCATACATATTCCAGTCCGGGTGCCCCTTTTGTGCCCCGGTCGGAAGCCTCATTCTTAACCCCATCTCCCGAGGTCAGAAACCCCTTCGTTTTTTTTGTACTTCTTTTTTTCGTTCTCCGTTACGGTCCCTCCCTCCCCTTTCTGCAAAAATCCAATGCCACGCTCCTATTGGGTATACGGCCAGAATTCGAAAAGGAAATCAAATATAAAACGAACCCGTTCGCTTTCTGTGCCCGCTCTCGGCTACCTCCCTCCCCCCCCCCCCTCCCGTAGCGACACGGGTGTGGGGTGCTGCCAGAGCTCGTGCCACAGCGCCGGGCGCCATATTGGCAAAACGAGAAGGAAGGGGGGGGAGGAGGAATAGAATCGTTCGATGATTAGAACGAGGCTGAAGATGAGGAGATGGAGTGAAACGTAAAAGAAACAACAGAAGCTAGAGAAAAGGGGAGGTATTTGTAACATTATGACAGCGCCTGTAAAAAAAGATGGGAGGGAATGAACGCGGAAAGAAACAAAAATGAGACGACTTATGGGAAGGCTGCTTTTGCGCCATCTCCGTCCGCCTGGTCAAGCCCCTGGATGTTGCCGACGGCGCATTTGCATCTACCAGCGCTACATTCCCGCTCGCTCATGGTTTCCATGGATACGTCCCTTTATTGATGGCGTCCGGGTTTTTGTCCAATAGACACTACCGAGGAAGGGTGCAAAGGATCTGACCGCCACGGGAAAGCGGATTAGGGCGTCTCCAACGGGCCGAAAGAAGAGTTGAAGGAAGACAGACTCAATGTTCTTATTTCGCAACAAAATTACGCAGAAAACATAGCTCACATTTTACCGTTCGAGTGAATTTCCGAACGCGCGCACACATTACATTCAGCGTACTGATAAAAAATAGCGTTTATCGTTTCAAGGAAAAAAAACATTTCGAAATATTAAAATGTGTGGTTCTTGCAGAATATTTGCGATGTAAAATGTAAAAATTCACGATGACGCGCAGTACACTAAATAAACTAACAGTATCGTTCTGCCCGCTCTTTTGAATGTTTTTGTACAGTATTGCACACGTTTTCTACGCACTATTTTGAGCTTGTACTCTTTACAACAATTTGCGAGGATGTCTGCATTTGGTCTTGCTCAATCTTCCACTCGGCACTGTTCATTGCCTGCGTGATTTGTTTGTGAAATACCAATTGTTCTTACATCAACTTCTATTTTGTGTCCATAGGTTAATTTGGACAGTGAGAAAGAGTGACAAAATATAAGCGACAATATGAAGAGATTACTAGCAATGAACAAGCAAATTCATAAGCCAGTGCACTTCATGACGTAGTTATAGGTAACCAATGCCCTTTCGCTAAGCTTGATTGACTCACCTGCATGTGATCGTCTTATTTTATACCACCTCCCAAAAAGAAGCAACTGGCAACTCTGTGCCGCGATTTCAATTTGTGCAACACTGGTCTTAAATTCGAATATTATATGAAGAAATCTTAAATAATTTGTAAGAGCAGGATAAATATGAGATAGATACGTAATACACGATTATGGTTTCATCTTCTAAGCTATATACACGTGAATACCTTTTATAGTTTTCCACACCAATCGCTTAAAACCTCCACGTGAATGATTCTGATAAAGAAAAAAAAGACTTTCAAATACTTTATTATTGCTGTTAAAAGGCGCAATTCCTTATCAGGCATGAGATTGTAAGGAATATATTATCACAATCACGTATGCATATAATTACTGCGTATCTCCACGTGGGCTTTTACGCACGAAAAAGTGGCTCATTGTATGCTCGTGACTTCGGCGAGTATTTGATTAATGCAATGGAATCCGAGAAGTGTTAGAAATCTTCGATTTAAATCTGAGATATTGCACTACAAAACTCGGTACGTACACAACGATTCGTTGCGAGAGACCTCTGGTGGGCGGTCTGAAAACTGATAATTTTTTAAGTTGATAAAGCAGAGAATGAAATGTGCTCTCCAATTTTTCAAGTTTATTATTATTTGAATACGCCCTTAGATAAGGATATTACGAGAAAGTATTATTCCTTTGGCAAAATGTTAAATACATGTACAAACGAATTTGTTCCGGAAACAAGGAACAAAAACAGTATTAATATATCTAGAACGTACAAGTTTTGATACAGGTTTAACGATCAATGGTACTTAACAGAATGACATTAGATGATTAGTTAATGAACATAATTAGCAATGGCGTAGTCAATTCGAAGGGAAATCTGAACAAAGGTTTTGTGCATGAGAAAATGAACATTACATAGTGGCCTTACTTCATATTTGCCAAATGGCATGAGCTGTACTTCTACTAACATTGTTTTCTAAAGCGCACACAGGCATGTTTTTTAATGTATTTTTCAATAACCAGTGCAATTTTGCAGACCTCTATTAATTCACCTGTGTGTAATCACCTTGGGTTACACTGGAGAAGTGCAAAGTCGGTTTTCTACAGGTGGATCCGTCCGGGATATTAATGGAATGACGTCACGACGCGGAGAATCGTGTTTAATGCATTCATTTATCTTTCTTAGGGGGTTGTTGTTTTGTGAAAATTTGAACTGCCTACTGTGGCTTACGTTTCACGAACATTCCCGAGCGCATCTCGATTCTGAGGAAAGGTAAGGTTGTTTCGTTGAGCATTGAAAGAATTCCTCTGGAATTTCGAGGCAGGTAGGTGGCGAGGAAGGGGAGGGTAATTTATGTAAAAGCCAAGGTTTCCCCAAGAGACGTCAGATTTTTTTTCCTTCTAACGGAAGTTCCCGTTGTCCTTCGGGGCGTGCCAATGTAAATACCTCAATGGTGACATCCGGGCCGTGTTATCGTATTCCTCGCGAGTGAGGAAGTGTGATGGTATTTGCCGCAGTGTCTCGTCTGCCCCTCCCAAGTGGAATACCGTTGTACGCCACTAATAATCACTTCGGTGGCCTTTTTGCATTTCCATTGTCCGTTGTAGTCTGTGTCCGAGGTACGAGGCAGGTTTCTCAAGGATTAGAGCTGAGGTTGTATCCACTGACCTCGGAATAGTTTGTGATTTTCTTGGCTGGGACTATTATTTTTCACGAATGTCAGTTCATGTTTAGCGTCTCATCAAACGCCAACAATTTCAGTGATTCTACATTGACAAAATGGCCGCTGCCACAAAACATTAAGCTGGAGATTATCTCGTCAGTGCTACCAGACACATACTTTAAATTAGTTGCTTTAGAAGCCTAAGATGTTCCTTTTACATGTGAAAGATCTCAGTTGTTTGCAGACGACAAATGTCACAAAAATAGTTCATTGTCATGGTCAGTTTATGTAACTTGACGTTCCACTGTACAGTGGGATTTAGTAGTCTTGTTCGGCAAATTGTCCATGACTATTTTCATTATTTTTCTCTTACATCTTATACGTTTTTAAACGATGGATTTTTGTATAGCAGAAGTTGTCAACAGCTTCTTTTGAGTTTTCTGTTAATTCTTGAAGCTCTTATTGGGTCAAATAAAGTACACGAACATGGTGATGGACAATTTGCACGGTTAAACTCGTGGATCCCACTGTACATTAGTCCAAATCTCACGATAGTTACTTTAGTGTCAGTGTTGTTGGTGGTTGTACGAATGCACAACCTCGAGTATGGAGGAAGGAGGAGTCAAAAGTTTGAAGAACGTACGGAAGTCAAACGACATCAAAGGAAGCAGAAATTAGTGGAGGGAAGCTCTCGGTGTTTTTGAACCCGCGCATCTTCTTAGGAACGATAACAATATGACAGAAGGCCTAAAATGCGTGCCTTTTTTCCCCTTAATAATGCGTCGCACGCCAGAGCACAAAAGTTTATCCGCCATCGGTAATTAAGAAGAGAGAGAAGCGTGTGGGATGGCGTGTTTCACGAGAGCAGGAAAGGAACGTTACATCCCCCCCTCTCTTCCAGTTCCTTCCACACAAGGTCCTCTCTCTCTCCTCTGCCTCCAACTAATAATTACGGCTTCCGACAGAGATCTAATGGCGGGGTTGCCATGGAAACCTGGCGTCTGGCTACCTGCTGATGATCTTGCGCTCATCCCCCTCCGCTTCAGAGGCGGCGAACGCCCCTGCGAGCCTTCGACGTTTCTGGAAGCGTATACGTGGGGCCGTCCAGAATAACCACCTTGCGTAGGATGTCCATGTCTACGTCATTCGCTATTATTGTCTTGTCACACTGAACAATATATTGTGCTCCAAAGTAAAGATCAAAGGGTAAAAACTTTTAAAGAAAATGGGCTAATGTAGCAATTTCGTTCATTACCAATATATTATCTTCAGGTGCTTTTTTTGCCACTGGTGGAAATCGATGCTACGACTAACCAGCAGAACCGGATTTAGATCGGGAGACTCTTCAGGTCATATTTTGAATCTCTTTGCATATGTTTTTAAAATACACGCATGTTCCGTACCTTGTACACTTTGAGCCAAGATGGCTGCCAGATTACTCTCACGACACTAGCGCCTACTGTAAAGTGAGTGAATAGTCTGTGAGAGCGGAGAAACGACGCTATGAGGTATAATTGCAGCTGTCTGGAATTAATGTAGTATTTTGCAACGAATACATCGTATATGTATAATTGAGTGTCTTTATTATGTGTACTAGTCTGTCTACAGCATCATAACCATTCTTGGTAACGCTACAAACAGAAACAATAAGGGTGCTTCTTGTTGGTCAACAGGCTCGAACAATCATTGTCAGTTCACATTGCGGATTTTTATTCAAAGGAGTAAAAACTGTAGGTTGGAAGGTTTTTTTTTTACATATTTTAAAAATCTTTAAAGCCCCTGATCTTTATTTTGTTGTGTTTGTTTGAATTGTTGTTTTAAGTCCACTTTAGGCATAGATAAGCTACAGTTTAAAGTGGGATACGAGCCAGTGTGCCTCCACCGGATATCAAACCCAAGTCAGTGCGTGCGGTGTCTGAAAATTAAAACAATTAATGAAAGTGTTTAAAACCTTTCTGGCTGCGCCGTTCTAAAATTTCATCAGGATCGAACCGCCGTTTTTTTTTATTTATAGAATTTCAAAGGCGGCAATCGTTTGTAAAACTTTAAAATAAACGCCCCTTTTTTTTGTTCTCAGGACGATAAGAAAATATAAGGCATACTCGAAAAAGAAATTTGTAAGCTTAGATTAATGTGACTCGTTTTTATGTGGGTGTACTGGTTAATTTATAATTCGGGTCCAAACTCGAGTATCTATAATTTCCAATCCGACACTAGCTTCCCCGCAAGGCGTTGTGTGTTGTCTAACTGGACGGCGGAGGTAGAAGTTGCGATTGAACATTTGCTATTAGCAGGGTGGTTACTCACCGTGAATTCCTTGAATTATGCGTGAATTAATGGGTCCGGGAATTCTGAGTGAATTCTGCTTGAATTTTTCTCCGTAGACGACAAATTACAACTTTTTAAATCCAAATCCTATTCACATTTTATGCAAATAAAAATTATTTTCGTAAAATTTTCTTAGTCTTATCAACTTTATAACCATAGCTAGGGGAAGGCGGGAGTCGGCCCTGGGCGCCGAACTATCTAAATAAAAAAAAAAAAAGTTGTAAAATTGATTGATTGCTTTTTGGTTTGAAGTCCACTTTATGGACAGAAAGGCTAATCGGGTTTAACCTACAGTTTAAAGTGGGATCCGAACTACTGTGCCATGTGTTGAAAAAAATAATTGAAATCGTTTGTTCGAACACAAATGCTTTAGCAACAACTTCTACCCCCTTTTTGCATAATTTACGAGGGTAATAACGTCTTTGATACTACTACTACTACTAATAATAATAATAACAATTTTGGTTCCGGCGGGAATGGATGTTTCCGAGTGTCCATTCATCATTTTCATCATATCATCACTCATCCCCATCTTGGCAAATTAGCCAAAAGTGGCACAAGAAGCGAAATAAAATATAACAAATTAATAATAATACTAATAATGTTATAATAATATTATTATTAACACTATTATTATTAGTAGTAGTACGTTTATCCTGGCACTTTCACCACCCGGACAAAAATTCATGGTTGCGCCTCTGATCGTAAGTAGAAACTCAGCACCTTAAATTAAATATTTTAATTATATTACGTATACGGTTTATTTGAATTCTAATTTTTGGATGTTGGAATCACATAGACACTTTATATTATATATGTGTGGATGTTGAGAGGCGGCGATACGTAAGGTTGAAATAGAGAAAACATCTGCTTGAATTTTTGGAAAGTTCTCCTTGAAAACCGTGATTGATTGATTTGTTGTTTTACCTCGCTTTTGTGCCACTTCTGACTAATTTACGAAGATGGGAATGAGTGATTATGATATGATGAATGAACACTCACAAACAGCCATGACCAGGCCGGAATTCGAACCCGGGATCACTGGCGTCGTAGCGCGATGTGCTAACCACTCTGCCACGGAGGTCTGCAAATCCGGCCATGACTTTCAGAACTGTCTTGCTTATTCTTTAATTTCTAAGCTTTTCTGCCACTTTTGCTAATCGCGGCGTTGATTAGATTAAATGGATGCACCACCTCTGCCCAGGCCGAGATTCAAACCCGGAAGCTTCGGTTGAGCACTACCAATGAGGAGGTTCCGAAACCTGCAGCAACTAACGTTTTGTAATAATACAAGGGGAGGGAGAATTAGGCGATAACACTATCAAGGAACGATATCGTATTAACTTACATACTCCTGACGGACACACTCTTTTTTCTTTTTTACGCAACTTGTGTTCGAACAAGTGACAGCGAGAATTGGTAGCCATGGCCTCAGCCGAACCACTCACGGAACAATGCACACAGACAAGACTTGAAAGCCATCACAGAGCGTGGCAAAGGAAACATGAATGAAGGGAGGGCGCTGAGTTACAACTCGTTGCCTCGGGACCAGTTAGTCACAAAATCTTGATCGTGTTGCTGTGTCCGGACCGCCGGTAGACCGTCACGTTGGAATCATTCTTTCACGGGAAGATTAACGGACAAACACAACCCATCCCTTCCAGTAAACATAGATCTGTGTCTATCTAGTAATTCCCTTATCAGTCACACACTCAATGCTCGACACTGAAGTGACTGCACGCAGAAGGAAAATATCTAACAAGACATGACATCATCTTTTATTGGCTCACACCATCTTTAATCGATTTCTAGCCAAAGGTGCCAAGTACTGATTTTATTCACTTTCCTCAAGAGGACATGGTTTCAGAAATGGAGGAAATATCGTTTGTTAAAAAACCAGGCATCATATAATGAAATAAAATATAAAAACAAAAAATAGGTTAATCACTTTTCAGATACGCGAGAAAAATACTAATCTTCACTCAAGTGAGCAATCATATTATTGGAAATTATATGCTCATTTTTCCGGGTTGTACACAATTATTCCATGACTGAGTCTTCAAACTGTCCGTTTGGAGGCGCTAGTAACTTTCGTATTAGTCGTTCAGATCTTTCTTTAGTTGAGTATCCTAGCACATGTACATAATTGATCAAATGTTAAAATAATATTTGATGTGTAATGTTTTAGGTTGTGCTAATGTTTTTTTTTTTATGTTGGTTGTCTTTTCAGAAAAGGTTTAAACAATTAAATACGAGGGCCGCACTGAAAGTTTCATGAATCAGGTACTGGCAACTATGCAATCTGGTAGATTTTGTTATATTTATAAACTGTGATATTTGTCGACTGTAAATACAAACACTGATGTAACACGGAGTCGTTTCCGTTTCAGGATAGAAGTTTGAAGTGAGGTGTTTGTAAAAAAAAAAATGGAATTAACAAGAGAGAACTTACGTGCCATGATTTATTATGATTTTCGGCAAGGTTTAACACAGCAACAGTGTGTTACTCGAATGATGGAAACTTTTCACGAAGATGCCCCATCAAAGACGACAATTTATCGCTGGTTTCAAGAATTCAGATGTGGCCGGGTTAGCCTTAGTGATGGAATTCGTGAAGGCCGCCCATCGACAGCCAATGTGCCAGAAAACATTGATGCAGTTCGTGAACTAATCAACAGGGGTCGACACGTGACTTATCGCGAAATTCAGGATTCCTTAGGTATTAGCATGAGTCAAATACAAACAATTTTGTATAATCATTTAGGTGTGAAAAAGCTTTGTGCCCGTTGGATGCCACACAATTTAACAAAAGCACAGAAAGACGACCGTGTGAAGTGGTGCAAGGCTATGATCAAACGGTTCAAGTCGAAATCATCAAATCTTGTGTTTAACATAGTCACAGGCGATGAATCATGGATTTACTCTTATGAACCTGAAACAAAGCGACAATCTGCTGTGTGGGTGTTCCAGGATGAGCCTAAACCAACGAAAATTGTTCGTGCACGTAGTGTGTCGAAAGAAATTGTTGCCTTTTTTTTTCTGTAAATCAGGTCACATTGCGACTGTTGCACTAGAGAATCGTAGAACAGTCAATGCAGATTGGTATGCCACAATTTGCTGCCACAAGTACTCCACGTGCTCATAACTTCACAAACCCCAATCGTCGAATCATTCTGCATCACGACAATGCCAGCTCGCACACAGCATCTGACACAGGAATTTTCTGGATCATGAACAAGTTGAACTCGTGACTCATCCAGCTTATTCACCTGCCTTAGACCCCTGTGATTCTTTTTGTTGCCAACAATCAAGAACAAGTTGCGTGGTTAGCGATTTTTTACTCCCGAAGAGGCTATCGAAGCATACGAAATGCATGTCTCGCAGGTACCAACTTCAGACTGGCATAACTGTTTCAACAATTGGTTCCATCGCATGAAACAATGCATTGCTGTAAAGGGTGAATATTTTGAAAAGCAATAAAAAATTGATGTACTTTCATTCTTCTTCTTTATGTCATTTTCCCGATAGTTTCAGCGCGGCCCTCGTATGTTATTTCCCAAGGTGAAATATAAAAATATTGTAATATCGGCAAATTTCGTGTGAAATGGATGAACAAAACGACGTGTCGAGAAATTTATAACGCAAAACTATTAAAATTGTAATGCTATTATTACATTCTTTTCTATAAAATACATGTATAAGATACTACCGTAACCGTGAAACGATTTTTCACCTAAGTTCATTGGTTCATAAAATATGGTTAACTACGAGATATGAGAAGCACTGGTGCATAATCAGATTTGTAATTGTATAAAAATTACCATGTACTCTAACTTCAGCATGAGTAAAATATTTTGCATGTGAAGCATGTCGAATGTCAGTTGCATGTGGAAAAATTCTCACTTCGAGTACTCCAGCTCGGCTCGGTTTATAAAGATTAAATAAAATTTTTACCACTGAATGTGGATAATATTATCTAACAATTGACTGTGCTGTACAATTAGCAACACCCGCGGACATGAACAATTCGAACGCATTCGAATCTGCTAGATATTATACACCGTGTCTGATTGCAATCAGAGCGATTTGCACAGAGATTTGTCGACCTGACGCAAGAGGCGCTGTATTGCTGTGTCCCATCTGATGCATACAAGAAACCTTGTCACAATCGTTCAATTCAATTCAGTGCCTAGGCAGAACAGGTTAAAGCAAGCGCACGCTGCGGCAACTGTTCGGCTCCACTTTTTAAGTGCAAGGAAAACTCTTTTAATTGAGTTACTAAGGGTGAAAATGATAACGATCATTATGCTAAATTGAGCGACGAAAATGAAGCCTTAATTTTCTGGGAAGTAATTAATTTGTGATTTTCCCATTTTCTTTTCCTTCTCTTTTTCGAAAATCTAAATTACGTCCCTTTTCTTTCTTTATTGCTTGTGTTGTTTAATGGGGCCTCTATCAGCTTCCGTTTTGAATTCGTTACTAAGAGTTACAATCTTGTCGTGCTCACCAGCTTGCATCGCATATCCTGACTCCAGATCTAAACAGTATCGTCCGATTTTCCTTCTCAATTAATTAGCAAAGCAGCTGACGTAAACATGCTTGGGATATTTTTTAATTACGCATCCTTGTAACTGTTCAAATGTTCGCAAAAGGTAGCACGTAATAGCGATGGAAGTTTATTGTTGTTGTTTTTAATGTTAATACAAAAACATTGCGCAATATAGTTCGGTCTCCCTTTTAAAGTTATGTAACCTTGAAGTCCTCCTTTTATCTGGGCCAATTAGTTGTAAATGAACTACCATAATATAGGAACAAAGGCGCAGTTTAAAGTGTTGGTTTTAATGGCGAATTATTTCTCGTAAACTAAACGTTTTGACTTTAATAAACGCTTTGTTCGCTCTCTATGACGTCCTTACGTCTTCATGCTAAATCCATAAATTCTGCGATCCAGTTTCAAGCCAATAGCTAATTTATGACAAGACACCATTATTCGTTTACCAGAACTGAGGCTAGACTATGTAGACTTGCTTATGTACATATAAAAATTCAAACTATATATTATTACTGTAAATGCCCTTGTTCGCGTCGTTACTGTACAAATAACATTAATGTAAATCAGTTGGTTTCTAACATGATGAAAGGAAAGTATCAACGTTACCGAAAATAGCTACATACCAAACAATATCGATACTCAATTCTACCCAAAGCAACAACAGTGACAATATCGAAATTGATACTTGATTGATTGCTATATTTTACTTCGCTTTTCTGCCCCCTTTTGGCCTCGGTAAGTTGAGGATGAAATAGATGAAGCGACAATGAAAAGCCCCCACAGAGGATTATATTGACATAGTTCAGACACCAGAGCCTCGTCAGTCTGCAAAATGCAGTGCAGGGTGTACTCTGTGCAAGTTAAAATTGATACTTCTACATGTGCGGAGTGGTTAGCACACCTCGCTACGACACCAGTGGTCCCTGGTTCGAATCCCTGTCTGGGCATGGGTGTTTCTAGTGAATGCTTCCATCAATTTCATCATATCATCACTCATCCGCATCTTCGCCACTGGCCAAAAGTGGCAGAGAAGCGAAGTCAAATAAATGAAATCTAATCTGATACTTCTACGTATGCTTGTGAACACTATAAATACTTCAAATTTCCATCCTTCGTTTAGCATTTATCTTCATAAAACATCACGTTTCTTAAATTTCGTGAGAATTCTTTCCCTGCAAGGTACTTCATTTCATGTTATCAAAACTGTTACGTGTTCTGTGAGGTAATTACATTAAATTTTCATGCCCTCTATCACAGGTTCAACAAAGTGAAGTAATTACTTGCATTTACTTGCAAGTAAACATCTCAGCACGCAAAGAGAAGAAGGGTTAGGCTCGTAACCCTTTGAAGTAGTTAGCGAAATGTCAGACCACCCAGATATACAATGACCTTTAAAAACGCAAGCAAGCTTAGATTACAGGTACATATTTCAAATTCACATTTTGTCAAGGAGTAACTAGCGCATTGTGCATAAGCGTGTATTCGTGCTTGGTTTTTATATTACAGAACCATCTAACAGAAGGAAAGATTCTGTGAATACGCGAAAAACATGTATGCGAAGTATCAAACTTGATACAACTTTCCTTCTGCATGAAATTCGAATCTAAACTCATTCAATTTCATCCATATCACACTTAAGGTAACGTAAATCAAATAACGATGTGTTGGAATTGTGTAAATGTTGTTCAAGTTGCGCCACAGACTACTCACAAGACCTGATCATAGAACAACCTACAAACTGTACACGTTTTTCAGCTTATAATTGTCTTCCATCCGTTTGGCGGCGCTAGTGAGTTTCATATTTGCTTCTTTAAATATCGTTCTGGATATTCTTTGCTTTATCATTTACTGTTTTAAATAAATGAGGAGTCAACACAAATTAGTCCATCTAATGCAATTATTTCTTCGAACAGTGAATTAATAAATTCACAGTAAACCAAAATACGTACGGGATGTGAGTTCCCAACTAGCAACAGTGTTGGTGTGTATATAAAAAAAACTAGGGACACTTCTCTTTTTGTTGCCGATGTACACAGCGATAGTGCTACTTGTTTTCAAGTCTTCTTTCCGGAGTGTTGACAGAGGAGACGAAAGAACCTAACATGCGCGAGCGATATCGCAGGACAAGCGGCTCCGCGTGTCTCCGTGTGACGTCGCCCTCCCCTGCCTACGACTTGGCTGCACCAACACGCTTCCGCCCAGTCGATTGTTCCGGCATTTTTACAGCGGCGCTGCGATCGCTCAACCTTAATTGCTTATTCTCTTGCGGTTCCCTGTGTTGTTGCATGTTGTGCAAGATAATTGGACTGACATCAGTGTGTTTCATCTTTTGATATTCGACGCTTTATCTGTCATTCGATTCCCTTTTCTCGAGGCATGTTGAGTTTTGGCGTGGCGTTCAAAAAATCGTTTGTAAATGTCAATTCATTATTTAATCACCAGCGATGGTTGACAAATAGCGTTTTTATTTCTTACTTTTCCTGGTAACCCAACCCTATCCTGTTATTATTTGACAACTTATGTTTAAAAATAATGTTGATGGTTGACCCAAACATGGCTGCCCAACACTCTTCTAGTATACTCTTGTTTCTCCACAAATGTCTATGGATTCTAGCAATCTTTCTGGCAGGACATGTTCAGGTTCACGCCTTTCTCTGAACCCACAATTTCCGACTTACTACTACATGCCTGTGATTTGTACGGCAAGAGATGAGCGTCAGTTTCATATGTAAAAGTGTACCCGATATACTTCTATAATCTGTGCAGTAATATTTTTGACAACTTAATGGCTACGAAATCACTTTGCCGTACAAAATGGATTCCTAATTGGGTTCATTGTTTGAGCGACTGTTGGTTATCTAGCGCACAATACTGCATGGAAGTGTTACATGGAATATGGTTAAGTTTTTTTTGTCTAAATATCGCAACACTTTATGAAGTGGCGATGGTGGAATTATATTTTCAATTCCAAATTCTTGAGAGAAATGTAAGAAAAAAACTTCAGTGCAGTCAACCTATGACCAGAATGAGCTTTCGACGCTCTGCTGTTCGTTGTGGGTGGCTGCACGGAAGAAAAGCCCATCCCTCGTCTTCAGTCCACGGTCCCTTGATGAGGTGTAACCTTGTTACTTCACACACACGAACACAGACACACTCGCGCACACAGCCCAAACGAGTCGGCAATACAATTCCTACCCTTGTTTACTTTTGTCTGCGCTGCTGCGGGGGGAAGGGGGGGGAGGCAGGCTGGCAGATGAAGATGTGTGTGGATTGAAGCTGGTTTGTCAGACTGTCAGTTGTTTGAACACAGAACTGGGGACAAAAGAGGAAAATAACAGAATAGCTGGGAGAAAAGGAAGAACACTTGTTTAAATCCGAAGATCAAATCTTCAACCTTCACAATATGGCTTGCCACGTACGTGGACCGGGCGGAACAGGCATTCTGGCAAACAGAGCACCCAGTGTGTGGAGCGTACCGGATTTCTTATCGTAGGGTCCTCTTTCCCGGTGATACGATTCGGAGGTTTTCTCTGATTCCCTCTCCTTTCATACGCGACCACAATGCAACACGTGCAGCCATTTTGATTTGCGGATATCTTGATACACGACCTAGCCACAAAGAACCCGTCCTAGGGTCTACCGTAAACCTGGATGTCATCCTCACACAAGTTCTCTACTCGGCAATATTTACAATTTAAGCTGTGTATCCTCGGGGAAAATTCAGAGTGAAAACTAGGCATTTGATAAATATGAATTTCGTTTTTTTAAGTCCGCTTTATGCACAGATGGGCTAATGGACCTATAGTTTAAAGTGGGATCTGAACTACTGTGTAGTATACCTTTACCGGGTTTCGAAACGAGGACCCCTTCATTACAAGGTGACAGCGTTATCACTACGCCATCGGAGAGGCTCAGTTTCCTTCGAAAAGTATTTCCAAAGCATGATAGCCCTATTCTTTATTTTCAAATAGGTTTGTAAACATGTTTGATAACGGGAAATAATTTGTGAATGGTCTCCGATAAATATTTTTTCCATTTCCTATATTAATTTGTAGATGGAAATCGGTTTTTCGTTTCGACGAATAGGTTTAATCGAAAGGAGATACCGATTACTATTTGCATCAATTTTTATTGGTCGACTAACTTTTTTCGTCTAGTATCATTCGAAAATTCTGCCTACTTTTGGGTCAAATGCTAGCCCCATAACTAGTGAATTTGCTAAATATATTTCAAATATAACAAACTATGAAACGAGATAGAGCGGTACAAGTATATAATGACCCGCGGCGTAAGACACCTGCCAATAGGGTGGCACAGATTCGATTCTCGGGTGGAAAATTTTCAGTTAATATTCCTGTATAAACAGCCTAAGATAGCGCTACTGCTAAAAAAAATTCCTGCGCACGCCACTACAGCGCTGCAAAATTCAGAACGGTGGCCGCTGCAAAATAACTCATTCACTTCGCTCAGTTTCATACATTTTTGTAGATTGTACCAAGACCTATTCAATTACTGTAATTCTGGTGCTTCTTCTTCTTCTAATCACGGCCTTAATCGTGACGTTGATTCCCGATTCGAGATTGCGATACGAGGCATCGTAGAGAGAGAAAGAGGAGGAAAACTGGAACGACTACCTACCCTCGTCAGCATGAAAGAAACCGCTTGTTGGTAAAGAGGAAGAAGAAGAAAGATAAGAATCGAAGCTGTGGGTTGTCGTGTTACAAAGCCCGCTGCATGCGAGACAATGCACCTGAGCCGAAACAATGAGGGGCATGCGAGGGGATTTGCTTGTGTGACAATCCGCCTCAGAAGAAGAACAGTTAGCTGGTCAGCGAAAGGACTAGGAAAGACATTCAAATCATGTTGAGCCAGCTAATGAGATCTGCGTTCATGTTATGCCTTTATTTTTTCAACAAAATTGTGCAAGAACAGAAAAGTCGGTGCAGGTGGGTCGATAGTCAACGAATAAGTGACGTCACGTGGAGGATTTGTATTCTCAAGTGAAAATTTTAATGGTCGTGGAACAGCTACTCTATCACAGGTGTTGCAGGAATACTATGTTTTTGCCACAATGTCGCTGCTTACTGTCGGCGAGCTTAGAGCGCGTTCAGCAACCGTTAAGATTGAGAGTATTTGGGATGTTGTTATTGATTAAGAATTTGAACTAAAAGTTTTGCATCAATTTTCCCGAAGCGAAATTGACAGAATTTGCTTGCGAGACAAAATTATATTTATACTGTATACATACGTGCACGCTGACGTCAATTGAGCTACTGTGTCAATGAGAAGCTTCAATACTATTATAAAATAAGGATTTTTAAATTAGATTATGTAGTGAGAACAAACGAGTATCATTTTCCTCTACAAATGCATCCGAGATTAAGTTACACAAATTATATCAAGTTTCGCAGTTGATAATTATTTCACAATATTCTTGAAATTTATAATGCATTCCAATTCATACGATCTTCGATAGAAATTGGCAATAAATGGTTGAAGGCACAAACCTTTCCTTGGTCATATTTGTGGGCGAGAGCAAAGTAGAGGTGGTACTTATTTCCTGAAACAAAAAAGCTGACAGAATTCAAGAGAATTGAACGCTGTCCACCATGTTGTTACTGCGAATGGCTACATTTCTAGTCTGTTCACGATTAAATTATAAACTCTCATATTTGGTTTCAAAAATCATCATAGGAAACGCACATAAAGTTGAGATTCAACATATGTCATGACTTGAGGTAACTTGCAGCAAAAGGGAAAAAAATTGAATGTTTTTGAACGCTCGTGGCGCTCCTGGTGTGCATTCTCAGCAACTGAAACAGGTGGATCGAGCAGGCTCATGCGAAGGACGTGTCGTTCCTTTGGGTAGGTCGTGCCTCTGATCCGCGTAGCTTCAAATAGAGCTTTGGACACGGAGAGGCCATCTTGACTCCCAAACCCCTCCTTCATTCTTCGTTTTCTTTTATAGATATCTTGTCCGGCTTCCTCTCTCATTTTCCTTTGGTCCAGAATTCTTGGAGTCCAATATCCCAGCATGCAATGGAGGAATTCTCAATTACTTGGTACGAGAGAATCTATTGAGAGCCGACCAAGCGACCCGACTCCAACCCTTATTGAATAAGGGAGAAGCTCGCCGAATGATGAGAGGAGAGCCCGGCCTCCTCTGCTTGTGATGTTTTCTGCTGATGACGTGCTGTAGTGTGCAGGAAGAGGATTTTGAGTTTCAGAAATCCGCCGCCAGATAGGGTCAGCGGCGGGCTTTTTTTTTTCCTGCTCGGACCGGCAAATATTAGTTTCGTGTGCACCGTTGCAGCGTTGCAGGCTGTGTGTATAAATCTCCAACTTTCTATCAAACATTATAAAGATAATAAAGTTGTTACCACTTGGAAGAGCTGTGGTGAAAATCTCAACTTTCTTTGTGTACAATTTTTCACTTTGTAAGACTACTGGCCTAGGTTTGTAGGCTATATATTTTTAACCAGTATAAATCATACAGATTTTTGACAATGCTCTTTCGGTGTATTGCATTGTATATATTGGTAACTGAGTTCTTGAAGAAATAAGCTGCTATTCTAAATTCTAAAAAACATTACTGTATATACATATCTGTTACAATTATATAGACAACACTTGACGTTTTGCAAAGGGGGAATAGTATAATACATAAGTAAATGACGTCCTCTTTTTGTATAAGGTAATAAACGGTATAATAGACGATTCCAACTTGATATCAGCCGTATCATTCAATGTTCCCGTTTCCAAAATTCGTCCTAAGCACAAAATCTTTCATTGCCAGAGAGCGTGCATTTCTTTCAACACAATTTCAAGTGTAAATAACACAATCGATATTTTTGCAATGAGTTTATACAATTTAAAAAATACTATTCCAGGAACGCTGAAGTGAATCTATTGTAGTAATATTATGTAATTACATCACTATAATTGGGCTTGTTGGGCTCTATCAATAAATAAACAAATAAGTAAATATTTAATCATTTCTATCATTTATATAGGAGTGTTTAAGAATTTGGGTGGGGGAGTGCCCTGCCTGCCTACATATCCCAAAACTAATCAAACACTGCAGTTTCATCATGTTACGATATTATCAGAGAATACTTGATAATACTCTCTGGACACTTATGTTCATGATGACATTTCTCTGCCGGCTTCCGTGACGGACTGGTTAGCACAACGCCAGGAGTACCGGGTTCGAATCCCGACATGGGTGTTTGTGAGTGTCCATTCATCAATTTCACCACATCATCACTCATCCCCATCTTCGCAATTAGCCGAAAGTGGTGTAAAAGCGAAATAAAATCAAGTAAATCAAATCAAATGAAATACACATTTCTCTCCAATGACATTTAGTTCTTGCCTATCTCTTGGATTTCAGAACGTATCTTCATGACGTCATTCTAAAAAGTTGTCAAGCAGGCACAGACATGCTATTCCCTCGCATCCAAGGCTGGTCACGACATAACAACCACTAAAATATGAACCTCGTGCTGAGGTACGTTGACGTTGCTGAAACAAAACTGCCTTCGTCAATTCGACTTCAGGAACACCAAAACGCAGAGCGGTTTGCAACACTGGCACGAAGCAGGATCCTTTTTCGGAAAAGTCCGATATATCATCTCCAATTAAATGGTCAGGGGGATTTTCTCCATTGATTCATTACAGGAACAAGCCAGTTATTGGCTCTGCCGTATAAAACTTTTTCGCAAATTCTTGCCCCCCTCCCCTTTGCCCCCAACTCTTCCGTGCCCAGGTCATTAATTTCCTTCAGAAACTAGAGATGGATGAGTTCTGTACTTCTGAAAGTATAATGCTTCCTTCAGCTCCAAAGTGCATTTCGGATTTGTTTGTTTTTATTCCTTGAGGAACGGGCGAGGTGGAATTTCATCGTAGCTGCCTCTCTAGTTTCAAGTACACTCACCGGCAAAAAAAAATGGGACATGTAGATCCTGAAACATTCGCTTCCCTGCAAGGGATTTTAATAGCAAATAATTTTCAATGGCAACTTCTATCATAGGCAGCACACATACGCTTGGCAGGGAAGCGAGGATTTCAGGATCTACGTGTCCCATTTTTTTGTCTGTGAGTGTACATTGCAGGAGTGCTATTCACTAGCGAATGCAGGATGTGGACTGGAATTGTAAAAATCGTAAACCAGACGTCGGGTTTTAGGTTTGTAACCTATTTTTTCCTTTACAGGTATGTAAGAAATAATAAGTTATGTCAGCGTTTCTTTAAAAAACCCAACAAATGATGAAGTTCTATAGTGCCTAAAATAACCTATTTTTCTTGTTAGAGCCTATTTTAGGTTCATGCGCCTAAAGCAAGCCCTTTTTTTTAGGTCTTTATATATTATTAAAGGTTTTACAAGATCTTTGTCACACGGAGGCATTTGCTTTGTTTTAACACGAAAAAATTCAATGCTGAACGTGTTTGAAACGTACTCTCTGTCGATTTCCCTTACTCCAAGTCCATCGTGATTTTTCAAAGCTCTAAACAAAGCAAAATGTCTGGTGCCACTGTTACCTGTACAATCCAAAGTGGTCTGATCTGTGTGGTCTTGCTCACTTTCGCGTCACTTCGGTGCTTTGTGGCATTGACGCCTTGGAAACTTACATTTCAGCATTGAAGTTTGCACCACTGACTATGTTTTTGTTGAGAGATTATTTTGGGCATAGAAGGTGATCCACACAGACAAAATTGCGGAGTTTGACTGTGTATAACATGGAAAAAGATTGTTGCCTAATTATACGGCGAAAAGTGGATTTTAATAGCAAATTTCCAATGGTAAGTTTTGCATCGCCTTAGGGTTAGGCAACACACATAACGTTATGCAAGGAAGTGCGTATTTCAGGATATATCCGATATTCATTGCCGGTGACTATACCTGATCAGCATTTTCAGGACTTCTGAACTATTTTAAGTTTTTTTTAAACATACTTCAGGATTTTTCGAGCCTAACTTAAGATTTTTAGGACCTATTTTAGAACCCAAAAATCCAAGGTCTATACATAACTGAGTTCTAGGAAAAGTGGGATACGCTATTAAACATTTCCTAACTTATAGCCTAACCTTCATTTTAAAAGTTGTCCAAAGGCAAAAATGATACTCTGGGATGATTTTAAGGGCAGTTTGAATTTACCTGCTTTGTTTTTCCCGAGCTTGTTACTGCCCGACCTTTAAGATTTTGGTTTTCTCAAATTTGTGGGTGAAGCCTCCACGTCGCCTTGTAATCAAGAGGTCCGGGTTCTATATCCGCTGGAGGCACATAGTGGTTCGGTTGCGGTCTCCAGTCCCGATTGGCTTATCTGTGCATACAGTGGACTTAAGACAACAATTCAAACAAACGCAACAAAATAAAGATAAGGGGCTTTACTTTTCATCAGCTGGTCGTAACAACCTTTTTGTTATTCAATAAATATTCAATTATTTTTCCTTACATTAATTACTTTCGTAAGACTGCTGTTTTTGTACAAATGTTTGTGATTTTAACTACGCATGAGCCAGGTAAAGAATAAATTATTGTTTTTATTGTTCGTGCAATAACAATAATAATAATTATTACGGCTAGGATTTTTAAGACTTAGCATATTTCTTTTAGCAAGGGTGATTTGTTCCCTAAATATATAGAAATTCATATTGTGAAGGAACTAATTGAATTAAGGTGCTTTTTAAGGGCATATTTTGCCATTTCTACGTGATAAAGCATATTTTGATGGATTTTTGGTCATATTCAGCATTCGCTTTTTCAAGAAATATATGGTCATTTTCCAAGTGGATTCCTTCTTACTCCCATGTTTACTCGAGGTTTTTTGGACTGCAGCAAAATCTTTTTCATTTTTAATTGAAAATTTAGAGAAAGTATTCACTGTGCATTTCAACTCATGAGGGCCCATAAAGTGAACTACAAATAGTATGTATATGAGAATATTTCAGCATAAGTTAGATATTGATGTAAAATTTTAGGTCATAAGATCAAATTTAATTTGGATATTTTCATGATTTTTAGGTCAAACATTTTAGCCCTAATAATTATTATTAATTTACCTATTTATTACTATTACTGTTAATCTTATGAATCTATATATTATAACAATAATAATTATTATTACTATTGTGAGGGATTGCACAAAATATAAAATTTCTACACAGAAATTTTGCGGTAAAATAAGCTTTTGTAACAAATATTAAGACATTCGTATACGCATTCATTAAATATGTCAAAAATGTGCACTGTATCTGAATAACATTTGGTATACTTCTAGAGTTGGATACACTTCTGGGTTTTGTAACGATTCGATTGAAAGTCAATGCGATTGTTGCAACCCAGAAGCGTCCGTGACTGTACCTAAATATCGAAGGTCTCCCCGACGATGTAGTTGTAGCGGGTTCGACACCCGACGGAGATGATGTAGTTCCGATCCCACTTTAAACTGTAGATCCAGTCCTGATTAGCCATTGTGTGCATAAAATAGATTTCAACTCAATTTCGAGCCCCAATTATTATTACTACATATGAGACACTTGGTTAGAACCGCCCCCCTGAAATATAGTTTTATACTCTGTCTCGGTAATCTGTAGAGCAATGCCGCGCATGGCGGTAGAGAAGGGGAGAGAGCGAGCGGAACACTTGCAACCGTAGTTTCCCCCCAATCACGCGTTCACTGGTCGAGCCATCTCTAGTCACTACCTGCGCAGAGCACTTGTTTTCGTTCACTCACTCCAAAGATACCCGGGACAGTGTGTAGACACGTGCCTGGACACATCCACAAGAACACCACCAACTGAACATGACCCTTGAATAAACTCACCAAAAGAGGGGGGGGGAGGTATTGTAACGTGCTTCACACAGACGCCATCTGTCGCCAGACACGTGAAAAAACACTCCCAGCATATCATCAATTTGCCCAAAAGTAGCAATTCGGCGCGGGTTCATGATATGCCTTAACAAGCTATATTGGCCTGTTAATTTCTGCTAATTATTCGAGAAGAAGAAGAAGAAAAGCGGCATTCCCAGATAGGCTCGCAGTATACTATATTCGTGATGAGTCTGTGCTTAATAGAGAGTTAATTCCAAGTCGCACGCAATGAATTCTGGGAATACGGTCAGGTTTGTTCAACTGTTCCGGAAATGGACATTAGGGGCGGGCGGGGAAAAGGGAGAGTATTTGGAATAATTATACAGACTCCCGAGTATCTCTTCCCTAAACGCACTGGAACAGTCCATGCATGCAGAAGAAGGGGGATATTAATTATCGCGCAGTGGTGGCAGGTATAACGAGCATATGATCTAACGGCGATGCGCGTGTTGGATAATTAGCGGGTTTTATAAATCCCGCTCAGAATTTGGTGAGGTCGGATTGGCATTCGCCCCGATAAATCGAAAGTCTCCATCTGTTCTTCCTTCCTCTCTCTCTCTTTCTGTCTCCCTCCTCTCTCTCTCACCCCTTTTTCTCTCCTCTCTCTCCCCTATTTCACTCTCCTATCTCTCCTCTCTGTCTGTCTTTATTTCCCTTCTCTCTCTCTCTCTCTTTCTGTGTGTGTCTCTCTCACTCTCCTCTCTGTTTCTCTCTCTACTCTCTCACTCCTCTCTCTCTCCCTTTCTGTCTCTCTCTCTTTCTCTCTCTCTCTCTCCCATCTCTCACTCTCCTCTCTCTCTCTCCCTTTATGTCTCTCTCTCACTCTCTCACTCCTCTCTCTCTCTTTCTCTCTCCCCCTCTCTCACTCTCTTATCTCACTCCTCTCTCTCCCATTCTGTCTCTCTCTTTCTCTCTCTCTCCCCTCTCTCTCCCTTTCTGTCTCTCTCTAACTCCTCTATCTATCCCTTTCTTTCTCTCTCCCCTCTCTTCCTCTCTCTCTATCCCTTTCTGCCTCTCTCTCTCCCCTCTCTCTCCCTCTCTCTTTCTCTCTCCCCTCTCTCTCTCCCTTCTCTCACTCTCTCCCTTCTCTCACTCTCTCCTCTCTGTCCATGAATTAAAACAGGACGACGAAGTGGACCACGACTTGTCATTTTTGTCTAACTCCTTTTCCTTCCTATTTAAATACTAGGATTACAGCTGAGCCGATGAATCGCGATCGGTTGGAATTCATTTACCGATTCGACCGTTACACATCTCCGTCATTTTGGTCTTTGATGGGCTCCACAAAAATAACACGCAACAATTTCGAAAAGTCTTTTTATCCTGGAAATTATGCAAGATTTGAAGTTTATTTATATTGTGCACGAGTTTTGTATGAGAAACTGAATTTTGTAATAACATGTAATTGAATATTCTCATGCAATTCTTGAGTATTTTAAAGCAAAAATCTTGGTAAATTGATCCATATAATTAGTCGAATATTTACACTAATATTAATCAATATTTTGAACAACTTTTTCATTATTACAATTTTCAAGCATCGGTTGGAGTTCTTATTGGCAAGTTGTGAGAAACGTTAGGAAATGTTGCACAAAATATAAAATTTTTACACAGAAGTTTTGCGGTAAAATAAGCTTTTGTAACAAATATTAAGACATTCGTATACGCATTGTTTAAAAATGGCAAAAAATGTGCACTGTATCTGAATAACATTTGGTATACTTCTAGAGTTGGATACACTTCTGGGTTTTGTAACGATTCGATTGAAAGTCAATGCGATTGTTGCAACCCAGAAGCGTCCGTGACTGTACCTAAATATCGAAGGTCTCCCCGACGGAGATGATGTAGTTCGGATCCCACTTTAAACTGTAGATCCAGTCCTGATTAGCCATTCTGTGCATAAAGTAGACTTCAACTCAATTTCGAGCCCCAATATAAATGCAGGAACAGTGTTTATTTTCGTACAAATCCGAAAATATAATTATGCAAATAGGGATGCATCACAGTCCATAACGATTCCTGCATTCGAGATTCGATCTATAATAATCGATTATGGCCTTGTGTTAGTCGTTCTCTTCCTCTACTACTGGAACTGCACTAAGGATTAGTAATTGCCGGGCTCAGTGGCGGAGATATTAGGACAGCACGCTGCGACGCAAGTGGTCCTGGGTTCGAATCCCAGCCTGTGCATGGGTGTTCTTTGTGAGTGGATCATTCATCAGTTTCATCATGTGATCACTCATTCTCATCTTCGCGAGTAGCCGAAAAGTGGCAGAAAAACGAAGTAAAATAAATCAAACCAAACTGATTAGTAATTTACGTAATGACTGTTTCAAGTAGTACTTCACCTGCAACTCTACCACCGTTTCAGTGATGGCATTAGTGCAAGATGTCACGTTCTTCTTACCAGGAAGCGCCTAATTACATGAAGATGTTAAAAAATGGTGTAGTGCTACTTTCTGGCGGGCGTAAATTGTTTTCTTGGATCCGTAAAGGGTAAAAATGTTCTTATACATTATACAAGCTTTCAGGCTTGAGGTTCACAGAAGAGTGAAGATACATGGAGCCTCATTATTTTTCCCGTACATGCTTCTTGCGTGCAACCTTTGTGTTACGAAAAGGGAAAAAAAAACATCCGAGATACACCCATCCGAGAGGAAATTGAATTACACCGACTCTTATTATAGAAGCTGTAAATGTGTCTTTGGGGAAAGCATGCAGAACGTTACATTTTTTCCCTCCTTCATTAGTTACGCAATATCTGAAATTTTTAATTATTTCTTCTTTTCGTTTTCTCATCTTCGTTTTCTTACATGGCCACGCAACGTCTGATATGAGGAACAACTGACGGAAAACAATGGGGAAGTGTCCTGCTTGAATCCTTTAATGACATGGCGCCCGTGTTTATTTCATTCCGCGTCAGATTTCGGAATTTAGTATACATCGTCGGGATTAATATCTCTTTGCTACTGTCAGTTAGATTACTGTTGATATATACAGACTTTGGCACATGGCCTAGGTGCTTCCTTGTCCATTTCGCATTGCGTCCGTTGTATTTCTGTAAGTTCCCACCGTGGCGCTAGTTAATGATTTTCGGAGAACGTCTTCAATTTCATGACTTGTCAAGGTTGTGTGTGGCACTTCTCCTGCGGCATGAGCCAACGCAATCACGAAACGGTAACTAGCGACATCTTTAGCGAGATTTGCTTATCAATTATGGACTAATTGCGATCGTTAATAGCCGCCCGGTATAAGGGGTGACCCATTTGAAAGGCATCCAAATGTAAACCTCACTTCCACGTAGTACACCCTGCGCCTCATTTTGCAGACTAGCGAAGCTCTGGCGTCTATATTCAGAGTAAGTATAATCATCTGTGGATTTGGGATGTGGGCTGTTTTGTGTTTGTCGTTCATCAATTTCAACTTATCGTTCATCCCCAACTTCGCGACTAACCAAAAGTGGCAGAAAAGCGAAGTAAAATGAATCAAATCAATCAGTCATATCCATGTGGTATAGGGTTCAATACTTCTGCTTTTAAAAAAAATAATAATAATAATTTCCGTCAACGTTTCTTGACACAGGTTACATGCATTCAAAAATTTGCTCAAACTGTTACTTTCAGTTAAGGCTTTCGTCGTCGCCTTGTAGTCAAGGGGTCCCGGGTTCGATATCCGGTGGAGGCACATAGTGGTTCGGATCCCACTTTAAACTGTAGATCCAGTCCCGATTAGCCTTACTGTGCATAAAGTGGACTTAAAACACCAAATCAACCAATCAGTTAAAGCTTCACAAGGATAATTCAACCCAGGTTAAGGCCTGTGAAAAAATCTATTGACTAATCAGAAATCGGCAGATTTCGTCATCTAACCGTGCTCATCTAATTCTGCTTCTTGTCTATGGTGTGGAAATTCAGCAGCTGTTATCAGTACAACATTTGTGGAGTACATTGTATCACAATGACATTTTTAAATCTACACCGAATATGACATAAGCATCCAAGAACGAACAGCACACACATGATTGATTTTTAGATGTGGAAAATTGGGATTTCAAAGTATTTCATAATCTCACACGAGCTAGAAACGGAAGCAATCGTGCCGTATAATTTAGAGTGACGCTCCGGCCACGGAAAAGAAAAGACGAAATAGGGCAGCACATTATTTGTTCCAGTCTTATGTCTCGAAATCAACACGGTTCTGCGAATCCAAACTCTGTAGCCTCGCTCGCAGGGGGAGGAAAACAAATTAGTGAAGAAATGGTAACTTTTCTCTAACAAGGCCGGTTGGTTCATCAACGGAGATGCGTTCGTCTCTTGTTTCTTCCTGAAGACGTTGCTTAATGGCAATTTGGCGATTTCTCGGGCTCTTACGAAAGAAGTAATTGAATTGGCCGTCGAGGCGAGAGGGCTCTTCCAGTACCAACTGAACACCGCAGACTGTCTTTTGTCTGCGCGCGGAGCTGGCGTTCTTCAAAAAGACAAACTGCAAGCATTTTCTTCCCGAAAAGCGGGTTTAATTGGTAATCAGGTTACGTTGAAGCGAGGTGCTCGCATACTTACATTTCTTCATAAAACTTTTCCTTCTAGATAAAGCAAAGACGTCTGGTGTACTTTTTAGCACAAATATTTCAACTGAGCTAGTGCATTGCTTGAGCAACCAATATTTGTAGCAAAATGAGAGCAAAACTGGAATAATTTGTCAAGTCCTGCAATTCCTTAAATAATTATGTCGATTGTCATTTAAAGTAATTTAAAGAAAGTTGTGTAAGCAATTTTCCGTATTCACCCCAACTTTGTCAGTTATTCATTGAAATGTGATGATCAAAAACGACTCTGGAATTTTAATTTCTAACTTCCAAGTAAGTTTTTGAAAACACAATGGTGCATGATTCACCTGTATGGAACAGTCTTGGCATTTATAAGTTTATATTTGTCTACATAAACTCCACTATGGATGGATTAATTCGTCTAATCTCATAGAGAGATATTTTGTCTTTTTTCACGGTAACTGTATCACGTCGGTGACAGAAATGAGAGTTGTGGACGTGACAAACATCAAAGTAACATCTTCACAGTGTCAGTCACTGAATTCACGCGTCTGCAAGTTTCGGAAGAAATCCTGCCGGAGCTGGAAATTCAAGAAATTTCCCGGCAAGTGGCTTTGTTGTGAATGCCAAGTACTGGATCGGCTCGTTCTTTTCAAGGTTGCCAGACCGAGATAGAAAGATGAACTGGTGTTTGCGTTAACCTTTGACCCAGGCCTCAACTCAACTCCTGTGCAAACCACGGCCAGTACACGCCCAGTTTCCAGCGTTGCCAGCTCACAATAATTATCTCCACGCCGTCTGCAAATGCGAAAGCGTGAAACAATTGCTATGTCATAAATATGCATTAGACCGATGTGTCATGTCGTGTCCGCTGTGAAATGAACAAGGTTCTCAATACGGGGAAATACTTCGATGGTTATTAGCAGGGAAAGGATTTATGTGTATTAGAAAAGTGCTAAATATGTAAATACATAGTTATTTTCACCAAAATATGGAGTTCTATATGGACTTAAAATTGTAAAAATTTACCTTTTCCTTTTTAATAACATAAGACAATGCATGAACTACATAAGCCTTCATTGGTATTAATTGTAAAACAACACAAAATGTGTTATCATTTTCTGATTCCAAAACAGTGAATAAGAAAATTTTGCTGTAAGCGTCCGAACGTGAATTTCCTTCTGTTGTATCTCTTGATGGATTTACATTGACAAAAACTGCGTTCAATATCTCAAGAAGTAATGGGATATTCGCCCAACACTTTTGGTCACACGGGGACATAGTTAATGTGCGAATATGGAGTATATGTTGAGAAATGTTCTGAAATATGGAGATAATATGTAAAATATGAGCTAAAACCTAATATATGTAGAAATATGGAAAATAAAAACTGAATTTTTCGACTCTACATGTCATGATGCGCAAAGATAATACATAACTGATCTCAGATTCATACATAAATATGTATTTACGAGACAGGTTTCGATATGCAGCATATACACTCCCAGCGTAACTTTCCATGTTTTCCTGCCCTCTGACATGACCAATGTTGTCAGTACACATCGTAAATTTGAAAAAAAAAACATACTTTTTTTATGAATAGCTCATAATTAACCCCATAAATTGTCTGTAATGCATAAAATGCGTAAAAAAATTATCGTTCTTTTATCATTTCGATAAATACCCATGGATATCATAAATACACGTTGAAAATTATTGCAATAACTAACTTTTATCTATTTTTTTACACCTTAGTAACTGTTATCGCAACTGAAGGTTCATGTAAAGAATCATTTTCAGTTCAATATTTAAAAAACTATCCACATAGACAAAGTTAATACCCAGTGGAGGGTTTATGTACGTTCAAAGTCTCGGTTGCGTGATTTTTCGGACACCCTGTAGTATATTTGATATCACTTCACGTTAGTCGCGACGATGAGGACGATTAGAAAGTTGAGACAACGAACAAAAGGAACAATAATGCTTTGTCTAGTTTTGTCCCTTGGAATAGATACTTGTCCACGTGAAGAAGTTACAGCATTCGCGATAGACGCTTGTTTGTCGCAATCTCGAACGCCGGTTCCAACGCTGAAGTATTGTGGAGAATTTTCGCTGCGGAAGAGTTGGCAACCCGCCTTGGAAGCGCCAAGAACAAGAAGAAATCGAGCTTCACTGAGCAAGAAGTGCAGGTCATGGGGGGGAGGCAGGGCATCATATTTGCATGCAAGCGACGGGCGTTGGGTTGTTACGTCATTAACATTCACAACAGGTGAGCTGACACATGTTTAAAGACTGCGGGACAAGAAGTGTGGGAATGTAGGTGGCAGCAGGGTAGAGGAAGAAGCTACCTACCGATATGCAAAACACGGTACGAAAGACAGTCGCCGGTTGTTCAGAAACTGTTGGCCCTTCTCACGAATGTCAGTTTTTAGCCAACAGTATGAGCTGGAACGCTTGTAGTTGTTGTGCGCCAACTGTCAAGATTTCATAAAGTACGAATTTCAGGAAGTTGACGCTGCGTAGATCTGCTTCAACGAATCTCCAATATCTTTTAGAATGCTTTAATTTCATTCTGTTATGTTGCAGCTGTTTACAAAAAATAACTTCGATTATAGTATTTGAAATAAAAACTGTGCCTCTTTTGAACTCAAAACCTATATTTTGCAGTGCAATAACTATCAGATACTACGCAAAAAGGATGGTTACGAACACACACAACTTACTATAAACATCAGAATCACCATACGTAACCAATCTTATTGACATTTTGATGAACACTTTTGAAAATACAGCTTAATGCACACTTATAATTTTAGTGTAATAGTAGAACAACAACTTAATCGATAACCGGGACATTATGTAGCCTTTTCGTGTAATTCAGTTGAGAATTGCATGAATCTTTGAAAATAAAAAGTATTCATGTAAGTGGAGTTTTTCTTCAAGAGTGGTGCGTTTTATGGACATTTTTCTGAAAAAACTTGAGGTGTGAAGAAAGATAATCCATCTTACTTCATATCAACATCACGGGATATATCATGTAACCCGATCTTGCTCAACGATCTCCATGTATGCATCCATTATAATCAGTCATTGCCCAACGAACGTGTGTTCTTTTGAGCAATACGGTGGACAAATTAGAACACAACTTTATTGAGTCACGAACTGGAAGTTCCTACACTTAGCAGGTAATTTGTACATCGTGATTGTCTTTAATTCTGAAGGTGTAGCGCTCTTATGCAAACATTTCGCATAATAACTATTTCATGACGTGGCCTTCGGCGTGCATAAGGTTTCCCGGATGTCGACACTGTTGTAAAATTAGGAAATCCCGTCCAAAGTACATGGACATTTATTTTCAAGAATTGGAGTTCTTTCTACGCGTCTTTTTTTATATATACAATTATTGGGCGTGCGGGTGATAAAAGAAGAAAAGAAAGACAACATTTGTCTACGTTTATCTTATCTTAAGCTCTTCTTCGAATGTTTTGTGAGCCGAAACAACTGCGGATGCCATAAACTTAGTTCTCTTCAAAGAGCCGACCCGTGGGATTTAATCCTACTCAATTAATACCTTCCCTCCCTCCCTATAAATGCTGAGTAGCCTGTGAAATCGCCCGAAATGCAAATAATCTTCGTATTAGGAACGAAATCGGGCTACAACGCATATCTAAATGTTCAACATGTGATATAATTGAGTCAAGGTGTTTGTACATACAGGTGGGACTCGTCGGGCAGTTTTGTGTTCGACAATTTTCATGTGGCGTAGGTTGGAGGACTCTCACATATTTCCACCAATCGACAGCTATGGATTGCTGTATGACGTCATCCAATCGTAATCTTTTATTCCGAACTGATGATGATCTGTATTCTGTGTTCGGATATTTGAATTCCTATTTCCTATGAAGTTTTTCTTTTCCAAAGATGAGTAGTGCAAGTTTCTACGATGCAGGCGTAAATGAAATAATCCTTTTTAGAACAATAGCGTGCTCGAATCTTGCCACACGTTTTGTTTTAAATAAAGGAATCCTATATTTTGATTGGATGTTTAATAAATTCGTGATAAATATATATATTTTTATTGTATGAGGTCGGAAGTGGTTGATCGAGTCCCAGTACGAACAAGTGTGTCCTTTTTCAGT
Organism: Lepisma saccharinum; assembly: GCF_977018435.1. Taxonomy (NCBI): domain Eukaryota; kingdom Metazoa; phylum Arthropoda; class Insecta; order Zygentoma; family Lepismatidae; genus Lepisma; species Lepisma saccharinum. The sequence continues at coordinate 5,396,738 of NC_139244.1, read as the reverse complement.
TTAATTTAATCACCATTCTTCCTCATCGTCGCCATTAACCAAAAGTGCCAAAAGACGAACGAAAAATAATGGAAACGCAGAGGCGGAAGTTGCGGGTTCGTAGCTAAAATCGTCTCGCACAGAAATGGGTGATTCAAAAATTGCAGTGATGCCAATCCGTAGTGAGCATTGGTGAAAACCACTGCAAGATGAAACGTAACAGAAAGGAGCGATTAGCCGCCATGTTAGGTCCACACTGCCTGCTATTATGCTTCAAGTTGACCAATGGTGAACGTATTCAATTCCGTCATGATACTAGATGCGTCTGACTGAAATCGCCTTTCATAAAAAATAACACGTTCCCTATCTACGATATGTTATGTTTACACCACATAAACGAACAAACATTTCTAGGAAATTTTGATGACAAAGAGCACATGATACGCCATTCCTATACGTTATCTCCACCATTAGGAATACTAGATCTTTGTTTGATAAACTGATGGCAAAAAAGAATCTACTGGTGCGTGGAAAATTACTGAAAAACCTTCCTATCTTGACTCATGATTTAATCGACATGTTTTTTTTAAACAAAAATGTCTCGTTAACTCTGCTCAACCGTATTTCATTAACTTTCGAGCAGAAATATTAAAAGAAAAATCTGTTATTAAAACATTTATACGGTTTTTTCTGTAATTCACTTTAATCTATACTTTCTGAACAAAATTGATTGTGGAAAATAAGAAAAGATGTAGGTGGCAGCACGTTATAGGAATCCACCTCTTCTGTTGGCCCGTCCCACTAGTGCCAGTCTTTAGCCAACAGTATCAGCTGGAACGCTTGTAGTTTTGATGTGCAAAAAACGCGATTAAAGTGTAGAATACTTTAAGAATGTAGGCAGACATTTCAAGTCTTGAATGTCCCGTGTCCGGTTTAGGCGTTAATGTTCCAAAAACATGTTGCTGTCAAGACCATTAACAATTGTATGTACGCGAATTTCGGTATAAAGGGGATACAAAAGATTGTAGTCGTTGTATGAAAACAAATAGTCCAGTCTGCTGTCTTGTTGCTGCGTAGGAAAGAATGGGTGTACTGTAATAAACGTAGATGTGGATAAAGAAACAGCCACATTATTTTTTTACGTGTTTTCTTTTTGTTCTAATTTTCCGCACCAAGTGGATAAAAATCGGAAAGCAATCGCAATTTTCCGACGTGGTTTGGTAGTCAAATGTTTTTACTTTGAGTTATTTTCCGCGGATGGGATCGCAGGAAACAAGAAAACACAGGAAAAGGGCGGGGTAATTGGAATTGTAGAGGGGTCCTCGGCGCCAGAAGTAGTTAGTCATTTTTTATTATTATTATTATTATTATTTTTTTTTTTTTTTTGCGAATCGCATACTTTCGTCGATTGCAGGACACGCCGGCCGCTGCGAATGGAACTTATTTTTCTATGAGTGCTTCATTCTCAATATGTCGTAGGAAGACACCCAGCGTGATCAGAAACAGGTCAAGACATGATTCGAGTGTGAAGCATATAAGCTGTGTGTTGCATGTATGAAATGAAGTGCTTCTCGAGATTTTTCGTCTGAGCGACCGACTGTACAGTTAATACACACATTACGTGCACTGTGTGAGTGATCCTTCACTCAAACCCAGAACTCAAAATACAAAATCAAACAAGAACAATATCCTATATTTTGTTACAGAGCACTTTTGTTCTGGACTTGAAGAGCCATGCGTTCTAATGCCAAGTTAGCGTAAATTTAACCATACGCACTTACCATTAGGAAAGATAAAATCAAACATTCGTACCGAGACGGCCCTTTAGCAAACGAGACCGGACCATTCGAATTTTGACGGGACCGAGAACTACTGTCCGAGACTTCGTAAACAAGTTTATTGAAACCTAAATTTCTTATACTTATTCGAACATACCAATGGGTTAGCGAACTTACTATTTGAAGATATGTTATGCGTTTCGTTTATTGTATGCAAAGTTAGTTTAATAGTGGCTAGTGTAAACCTGTGCAGCGTCGTTGCATACATTCAGGATAAAATGTAATTTTTCGAGGGTTCGTATCGTCGGGACGTAAAACAGAAAGAGAATAAACATTATGAAGACAAGTTGTCTGCCTTAATTGCATCTATATGCTGCGAATGTTTGGGCCGTGACAGGCTGTAGGTGTCGTGTATTTATATAATTTGTTAAGGCAGGAGTGTTTCTTTTTTATATAAGGTTTATTTTACTTAGCTTTTTGACACCTTTGGCTAATCGCAACGATGAGGAAGAGTGATGATGCTATGGAATTGATGAAGGGACACTCACAAACAACACCGATGCCCAGACCGGGATTCGAACCCGGGATCCCTGGCATTGTAGCGCGGTGCTAAGCACTTGCCACGGAGGTCGACTGTGTTTCTTTGTGCCCGTTCGTCCATCTATTACACTAATTATAGAGGTACAAATGCGATATTTTATTGGAATAATAACAGAGTTAACTCTTACAAGCTCATAATTTTCAAATTTGCACATGTATAAAAACTTACTGCGACTCGCTTCGTATGTATTCTATTGCAATAATTAAAAAGATGCAATCGGTGTATGAACAGAGATAATTGTGCCTCAGACGCCGCTGGCGCCACCTGTACGCCAAGTCAGGGAACTAAAGCTGTGCACATTCGACGATTAGGATCACCCGCCATTCATTTCTACACAGAGCAACTCTGAATATAAATGTGTCCCTCTTAATGTAGATAACGTTAAAGCTTCTCTTCTGAAAATGAATTGCGAGAAAAAACCAGCGCAGCTTCCTGCAATAGATATTCATCAGACCAGAAACCTTTGTGGTTAATTTGAGAGTCTCCCCACCTTTTTACCTATTCTCTTTAGCTCCTTGTCTCACCGTTTCTCGTCTGGTCTGTTTGCCATGCAAATCAAAAAATGTGCCATCCTGCTTCTGATGTAAGAAGCGATATGTTAACAGCGGTGATGATCTCGGATATTCTTTTTTAATTGTGGACTGAGAATCGTATGTCAATTTGAAGAGATCTACTGTCTCTTTTTATTTCTTTAGCTTTTCCGCCGGTAGAGGTCGGTTGAGTAGAAGGCATGTTTCCCTAACTTGCACCCTGGCAAGGAAATCGAGCTTCCTTTGCTTTTTTTTATTTTTTTATACACATTTCGTTCTTCTGTTTCACTTTTTTTCGCCGTGATAGTCTGTGCATAAGGTGTAAAGGCGATAGAAGGACGATCATGCAATAACATTTGTTCTTGTTCGCACAGATTAATTGTAGCAGTGTTTCTTCTCTTTCTTTTATTTTGTCTAGTAGCCTGTGTGCATGGAAGTGCAAGAACTAACACGGTTTCGCTTCGTCTGGTCTCGGTCTAAAAGTAAAAATCTCGGAAGGTTTCACCTAAACTTTATATACGTGTTGATGAATTTAGTTTTGGTCTCGTTTCTGACTTTTAAACTCTGATCTCGGTAATTCATTAATAATTAATAATATGTCTGACAAATTTATAATTCATGATGGGTTAAAACAAGGAGATGCATTATCTCCATTGCTCTTTAATTTTGCCTTAGAATATGCTGTTCGGAAGGTAAAAGAAACTAAAGAAGGACTAAAATTAAATGGTGTGACTCAGTTGTTAGCATATGCAGATGATGTAGACTTACTGGGGGATGATATAAATACGATTAAGAATAATGCTAAAATATTTTTCAAAACTGCTAAAGAGATAGGTTTGGAAGTTAACAAAGAGAAAACTAAATATATGCTTACAGGCCGAAACCAAGTGTTAGGTAATAATCAAAATCTAATTATTGATAACAACTCGTTTGAAACAGTTTCCAAATTCAAATACTTAGGAGTAATATTAACAAATGAAAATTATATTAAAGAGGAAATAAAAAGTAGGCTTAATTCAGGAAATGCATGTTACTTCTCTCTTCATAAACTTTTGTCTTCTCGTTTAATATCTAAGAAACTAAAAGTTAAAATATACAAAACAGTAATTTTTCCTGTAGTATTATACGGGTGTGAAACTTGGTCCCTTACATTAAAAGAGGAACATAAATTGAGAGTATTTGAAAATAAGATTCTTAGGAAAATATTTGGACCTAAAAGGGATGAGGAGACAGGTGAGTGGAGAAGGTTACATAATTTAGAACTACACAATTTGTATTCATGTCCAGATATTATTAGAATAATTAAATCAAGAAGACTTAGGTGGGCAGGCCATGTGGCACGAATGGGAGAGGAAAGAGGAGTTTACAGGATTCTTGTTGGGAAACCAGATGGTAAGAGACCAGTAGGAAGGCCAAGACGAAGATGGAGGGATAACGTTGAGATGGACCTAAAGGAAATCGGTAGGGATGGAAAAGAGTATATACATCTTGCTCAAGATAGGGAAAGATGGAAGGCCTGTGTTGCTGCAGCCATGAACCTTCGGGTTTAAGAAGGCTAGAGAGTTAGTTAGTTAGTTAGATCTCGGTACCATTCGTAAGGAGCGTTATGTAGTGAAAAGGTGCATCTCGCAGAGGTGGATCCGTCGGCTGAAAATCCCAACGGATTTCCTGGAGTACGTTTTTAAAAATCGCACCAAGGATAAGTCGACATGAGGTAACGCACATAGAAATTATTAATTGCATAAACTGTTAAAATTACAATAATATTATTCCTCAGAAAAAATCAAGGACTTTTCCAAGTGACGTCATGTAATCATGTTCGTTAAATATCCTGCACAGGCCCATCTCTATAAATACCATATTTACTTGGTAATTCCGAGTTCTGTAATCCCATCGTTAGTCATTGTTTCCAAACTTGATCCCAGTTGACAATTATCTACATATACAGTGGGATCCATGAGTTTTGCTTGGCAAATTGTCCATGACTATTTTCGTTGGTTTTTATCTTCATTTAACGTATTTTTGAGGACTGTATTTTTACCTGTACTGGTTCAGAGGTTGTAAGCAGATTGTTTGGTGCTTTGTGTCAGTTCCTGAAGCTCTCGTTGCATAAAACAAAGGGAGTAAACTTGGTGATGGCCAATTTGTTTGTTAATACTTATGGATCCCACTGTACGTGTTGAAAGCAGAATATTTAGCCTATCGGAAGTGTTTACGATTTTACTGTTCCATCTGTTTCTAAATATTCTAGTTAGGTTAGGTCCTTCCTGTTTAAATACCGGTACTCATTGAATTCCTTGGCATGAAGTTATTAACTGAATAGCAACCCGAACTTAAATTTCCTACATTTCTTCGTTTCGACTCGCAACTGTAAAGTAATAGTCAGGCTGTCACGTTTTTAAGCAGCTGCTTCTGATATCTTCCTGTATTCGAGTTGGTGCTATCCCAATATTAATACTCTGATAAGTTACAATTTCCTAGCAGTAGTTTGCCCTAGCACAAATATACTCAATCGAGCTGCAGTTGTCTTCTGTTTGAACAGTTTTCAAACTCAACCTTCGTCCGTGCATGCTGAAAACATAGAGTATATATAATTTCAAAATGCATACTCTCTACGAAAGTATAGAGTGGCGTTAATACCACCGTTCTGCAGGTTCAAAGACATGAACATTTCTATGCGTGTGTTTTAAGCGTATATCTTCCATTGACCTTAATGCTGTATAAAATTAAGGAGAAAAAACTGCTTCTTGTCATTATCCTTGAGCATGAAAGATGTTGCTTGGAGTGAGCTGTCCGTCATTTACTTCCATCTTTGCAGGGATATTTTCCCTCAGGATCTGGCAATATGTGTCACGACCTGAGTTTAATCTTGGCACCAGAGAACGCTGAATTCTTTCTGCAGATAATGGCATTGAAAGAGCAAGGTTGTGCAAGCGTGGAACTGTCATTTCTGTTTAATATTCAAAAGGCGATTTACGAAGCTCGCTGCATTCTTGATTATACGTATGCATTGTTGTTTGGAAGCAAACTAGAATACTTATTAAAGCTTTAGGAAACACGGGATATGGTGTAACTGTGGCCAACAAGATGCAAGAAGCAATTATGGGAAATCGGACAACGAACCATGAGCGTCCGTGAACTACTTGTAATAGATAACCCATTCAGTTGAAGGCCTCTGTGCTTTACGCGAGTTACCTCCCCGGCCGAAGTCTCGCAGATGCTAAATGAAACGCAAAGCGGAAAAGAATTTCAAGCAATATTTTCTTTCTCCCATGTAAATGACTTGGATTCGCAGTTTCGTCTTCCAGCAGTGTTGTCAGTGCATGAAATTAAGCGAGTGACACCGTAACTGCATTTCTCGCTTATATGCGTGCACTTCCCCTGCAAACACGTGTCTTCTGGAACAGAGATACCTTATATTCGCCGTGCTTGATCAAAACGGGAAATTAAGCGAAAACTTTTATATTTCTTCTTTACAAACCTTGATTCTGCACCCACTGACAGCTAAACAGAATATTTTGTACACATTGTGTACAATGCGTGATTTTAAAAAGAAACAAAAATTGTAATTGTCATCATTTTGATTGTATTCAGCTATTTCTCATTAGCATCTGCAAATCCTATGTTCTAAAAATAGTATAAAAGCGAGAGATAATTATACAGAGCTCATATAATAGGATACGCTCATAACTGTGGATCGACCATTTGTCAATATCCATTCAGATCGGGAAACAAGTTTTGGAAATTATTCATCTCGGCTAGGTTGTAAAAAAATGAAATGGCACCAAATTAGTGTTCGTGTCACAATTCTAGATTCATTATTCTGTCAGATGCTTCGTTTGTAAAAAGAAATGACAGTCGTCTGAAGACACTCGGAGCCCTCAACCCACTATATTTTATCTTTCTAGTCATGGTAGAGCCAGAAGCTTTGATAAAGCAAACATTGTAGCGTTATAATCTCATTTATCTGTCAGTGTTGGCAACTACCTTCCAATAACAGATTTGTAAGGTCGAGCAAATTTTTAACCTTCGTTTAGGAACAAGTTTATGCGCTCAGAGGAAACAGTGAATTCAGGAACAGTCGATTGCAGTTTCGAACGAGAAGTTTTGCCTGAAAAATGTGTCATACTTGCCTGAACTTTGGGAGACTCGCAGTTAAGAATTGAACATGAGCAGGCGCAGTAAAACCATCTGTTAGTAATCAGAACCGGAAATAGGGCAAAACGTGATTTATTCTGAGCGATGACCGATAAAAGTTGTGTACATTTAGGAGCATTAACACCTTTACCGCAGCGCCTTTACATAACCGTTGTGTTCAAATATAAAACATCGCAGTTACAAAATTACACTCGACAAGAGATATTGAAACAAGAAGAAAAAACTTGAGAGCAAAAGATAACAGGCAAAGGTAATAATTCGGTTTACATGTATAATTTTACACTGAGAGTATTTATTATCTAAAATGGGCGGAGCTTGTCCAGTTCATCTCGTAGCTGTGAATGGATTAGGGATACTTTGAAGATCCCAAAGGCTTTCAGCTTACACATGTTATTGTAATTTTACATTGCACAAGTAGCTAACTATTAAATACATTTATTTTATGTTTTCGTAATTTCATATACCGCTCATTTATGGCCAAATTCTTGAGAAAATACGAGTTTGATGTCTGTTGTTTTTCAGGATATGGCGTTATAAGTCTGCTGAAACAGCTGTCAACACAATAGGACATTTCATCTTCGCAAAGATATCCAGATAAAATAAATTATTCGAAATTCGTTCACAGAGTCATTTTGGATATGTTTAGGTGAGTCAATGAAGTATAGAAAATGGGCATTGGTTGATGAGATATGACGTCAGGCGTACTTATTAGGAACTAAAGTACGAACACATGAAACAATTTATCAACAGTGTTACGTGTCACTCAACACCAAGCTGCTGAGTGGCACGTTTGTAGAACGAAGCGGATGGTTTGAACAAGACAGTTCGAAAAAGAAGTGTGTAGTTTCCATTAATACGTTTTAATGCTATTTATCTTACATTATAGTCAATTTAGTTAAGAATGTTCTGTTATATATTTATTACATGCCCCCAAATAAAGATAATTTCGCCAACCAATGACCGTTCACTGTCTTTGATTGACTCACCAGTATGCACCCGCCTTGTACAGTAAGAATGTCTTCACACAGGACGATGGTTCCATTAAATGGCGCATTTGTGAATCATTTCAGCGAAGTTACGGTTCGAAGGGAATGCGAATTTGTAGTTTATTAACGTACAAATCGTTCAACTTCCCCCTGATAAAACAGACAATACATAATTAGTATGCTCTATGCAGCATTAACATCGAAACACATCTGATTCTACATTACCCATTGCTTTCCCCCTCCATGCAGAAGATATGTGGATTTAATCGCTAACCAACCATTATACATACGGTATATACCTTGAGTTCAGGTCACATCAGTTCCTGTGGCAGCGTGCAGGCACTGAGTGAAATTATTATTGATCAATAAAGCTCATATCATTGTTTCCGGGTACAATAAATATGAATGCGCGAAGAAAATGCAATTAACAATACAATACAAATGGAAACTGGTTTTAGAAGCACGAGTTTTGCTTCTTTGCCAGCACGACTAACACAAAATTTCATGCAGTCAGTGTGGTATTGAAGTGATAACAAAAAAATCTTACTTCATCGTGTAAGGGATCCGGGTGAAATGTTTTACTCGCCTTAGCTGTGTTGTTGGGACAAAGAGGATCATTTTTGTCGTGGTTCACAACAAGATCATGCTCCTTATGCAATGCTTCTTCTTTTCTTTTAATTGTAAAACTATCCAGATGCAGTAGTGCGCAAAGATAATATAAATTGTCCGTAGCTATTTCCTTTAATTTTCTTTCATTCTGTGCTTTTAAACCTAAAAGTCTAGACGAAACCCGCACCATACGCTTCGGGATGCGACCGAGACTGACTTCCCGAATCTTCAAGAACCTCGTTTCGTTTGATTCTTCAGTAAATTAGAATATAAGTAAGGTATGTGAAAAATCTAGCCAGAATCAAGTTTGCCTTATAATGCGACTTATTCAGACACACCTGTTTGTTTTTAATGTTTTCTCTTTGCATTGTTGCATGTATTATATTTGACTCTTGAATCGAGACGAGAACGAGACAGGCTTCATCGGCCACGAGACCAAGTCTGTGTCAGTTTCGGTACCTTTCTTAATGGTGATGGACAATTTACTTTGTATTTTTCTTATACTCCTCATCTAGTACACCCAACGACGAATGAAACAGTAGGCGAATTGTCCACAACCATTTTCATACGGTCTGAATTACACAATGACAATGAATTGAAATAATGACGTCAATAAGCAGAGAACAATGCCTGCTTCGAACCAACATAGTATAATTCCTTAAAACAACACAGGATGTAGAATAAAGAAGTAATGAAAATAGCGGTGGACAATTTGCCTAGCATTATCTTTGCCGTTGACTGTACATGCAACCTGTACGTATGAAAGGTTCAGTACATCCATCTACCAAATCGTTCCAAAGCATTCTCATACAGAAGGTTCGTGTGACAATCAGGTTTGATTTCATTAACAGCTCGTCAAGCAAAAACTAATATTTTTCTTTAAGTTTGTTATTGAGTGTAAATAAATGTAGCTACAACTTTCCAATTCGATATAGGAACTAAACTTAATGATTCTAGTTAGAATCATAATTGTATATTTGTATTAAGTAATTAGTGTTATTCGTTTAATCGATTGTGCTGCCGTCTGGCGGAGAATTCTAACGGAAATATTTGTGCGGCCTTTCGTTCGACTCCAGAGAGTACATGTAAGTAAGAATAGTATTTCTGGCATTATGATGAAGTGATTTCAAAAATCTAATGTCTTGAACTGCAGTTAAAAAATATAAAACACTCCATTCATCTACGAATGTAATTTCAGAAATAAAAAAGTAAAAAAGTAAAGTGTTCCCCTGTGCTTAGCACCACGCCATGAAGGCGTATAGGGGGTGTGGGGGTAACGCCCCACACTTTCTTGATCCGGTCGTGAGTAGGGGTGATGTGATCAGCATCACGCCCCTGACCGCCTTTACCCCCCAGGGTTTCCCCCAGGTACCCATGTTATTCGACGCTGGGTAGGCGCCGGGGCCGCTCCGTTAGAAAAGTTCCCGGATTTGAACCGGCCGGGGATCGAACCCGCGACCTTTAGCATGGTAGTCAGACGCGTTACCGACTGAGCCACCGCGGCCTTATTATTTCAGAAATACTGACTACTTCCTATTATACAGCTGGTGTTAGAAATATAACTTGCTTTTCTAGGTCGGGAAACTATTATTTCGGAGCATTGAATTCATTAGCAAGTTAAGAGTTCATGACTTGGTGCGAGCGGCTTTCCTGTTTTCGTCTTGTAAGTTTTAGAAGTGATTTTCTAATTGCACTCATTATCCTCGCTGGACAATAAATGCTCCTGATGTATGCAAAAATATGTTGAAGACTCCCCGTTCTCGCGCCTTGATCAACACAACTTTAGCTTGGCCAATAAAAACCACTCAGAACAACCCTACAATGAGATGGAATCGTGAAGAGGGAGATGCAACATTTAACACTTTTATTACGTTCTTGAATTAACCTTAAGTCCTGCTTTTCGTCTCGGCTGATGCGTCTGGTGACGCATATGCACTTCTAATATGGATGTTTTATTTGGCTAAGGCATAACTCGTGCGTATAATTGGACTCGAGGTACGCTGCATATAAACCACTTCGGACATTTAACGATAGTGCAACGTTCTGCGTTAGAAGAAAAAAGAAGCCATAAATTTAACCTTGTGTTTAGGCCTTGCGATTTTTTTCTTTTTTACCCTGACACATCCTGTCCATAATTAAAAACACCTTCTTAATGTTTTGATGTATAGGTGTCACGGGCAGATAGCATCCACAGTGTATTCACGAGATTCCTTCCTTTTCTTCTTTGGTTGCGCTGTGAGCATTGAATGTATGATAGATTCATCGTTCAAAATCGCCGTTTAGAATTAAGGACATTGGAAGGGAATGCCATTCTCAATTTGAAGCGCGCGATTTGCTATTGTTTTTTTTAATAGGTTGTGTGGCGTAAGAAGAGTTTCCATTTTAAAATCGTCAATTGTACAAACAGTGTAAAATATCTACCAATGCGAAATCGATTTTCGTTTTAATAAATTATCAAGTGTCTGTCGATGTGGAATTAATTTTGCTTTTATGAATTTATCACTTGAAAGTACATGTGGCATCGATTATTATGGAAAAGTGGCATTAATACACTAACTGCGAATAACTATTGATGTATTAGGCTCTACGTAACTCAGGGGCTTCTAGTAATATACCGGAAAATGCCATCTTTTCGCCATTTCCATTGTTTGGATAAGTTTTCTAAAAATCTGTACGGTTTCCACCTCAACTGTTCTTCCATTCGGAATGCAGATACCTTTTTACTATGCGCAAACAAGATGCGCGGCTACAACCATGGATCTTTCATTTCCGGTGTGGCACTAGATGCCTGTGGTGAATGGCCTCTTTCGCCACGATTGGCAAAACCAAATGGTAAACGCTTTTCAACCAAAAGTCGATGTGATAACTCGGTAAGTGTGTTTAGGGTCGTAGTGTGCCTGAAATAAATTATAATGCACTTCTAAATGTTGATTAATTTGTATTGTCTTGTTACTACCAGCGTCCGAAATGGGTGTGTGGTTGGGTGGACGGGGGGAGGGGGGGCAGTGAATAAAATTGACGTACACATTTCCCATCTATCACCAAACTCCTAGGAATTTCCACTAAGAACACTGGTTAGTAAGAATGTTAGTTTCTAGCCGGCCCAATGTGGCGGAGTGATTAGCACATCTCGCTACGACGCTAGGGGTCCCGGGTTCGAAACCTGGCCTGGGCATGGTTGGTTGTGAGTGTCCATTCATCAATTTCATCATATCATCCCTCATTCCCATCTTCGCAAATTAGTCAAAAGTGGCACAAAAAGCGAACTAAAATAAAACACATCATAGCAAAGTTTCTCATCTAGCAGACAAATGACTCGAGTGCAGGATACAGAGGCGCAGAACGGATTTGTCGGGAACAAATTTTACATTTTTTTTAATGACTTCTCTGCAGTTGAAATACCACGATAATCACGCCGACTTCGCAATATGCAGATTAGCGTGGGAATTTCTGCTCGCCCATTCAAAATTCAGGGACTTTCCAATTACATTACATAAGAGTTTCCACTTCGAGACAAAAAATGCACGGTAGTTTTAACAATGTTAGCATTGTGTGTGGAGTGCATAAATGAAGTATAATTTAGGTACATAATAACTAACTGGAAGAAAACTTCATACATGTATAGTTGCAAATGACCAAATTGCAGGTAATTTAGTATACATACTTACTAACATGAAAACTGAAAACAGCTTCTGGGAACACTTGCAAAGTTAAATGCATGTTCGATGTTACTCCTAAAAGTCCTGAGTGTCTAGAAAAGGGGATGATTACAGTTTATCCCACCTTTCGGGTAATTGATTGTTGCATAATCTCCATCATTCAGAAAAAGAACAGAATTTTGCCAAATACCACCTTCAAGGGGATATAACTCCTCCCCCTCCCCCCTCCCCTGTTGAATTTGGGTAATATAACGGGGAAAGGTTTAAGGTCGTGATACCAAATCGAAGGTTTTGTGCTTATAAAATCCAAATGTTTCTTGCCAGTTCGCTAAAGCAGGTGAACAGCTTTCAAATAATGAAACATATCGACAGCCCTGTGCAATGGCTTCTCACTTAGTTGCTTTAGTTAATTTATACTGGCACCGAAAAAGATATCTTTTAATTCCCATTCGGTGCAAAACGCAAACTTCCTCCGTGACGAATGCAAGTAGCCATAGGGGTTATTAAGCTCACCTGAATGTACTCACCTTGGCAAGATTCAATTTGAAATTTTCACCGCTCCAACGACATAGAAACAAACGCAGGCGCTTTCTGGCGCTCAAAAGCAAAAGCCTGGAATTGACCAATAAAATGGAAAGGTGGTATTTGCATATTAGGAATTTTAATTACTTCTTCGCAGCTCTCGTGCACAGTAAGGCTTATATCTGTCTGGACTCCCCAGCCGACCTTGACGTTAAGCGTGATGAGTAGAAATCCCGGAAACACAATTAATGTTTATTATGATTGCGGTGTCACGAAAGTTTTACATAATTATGAGAAAAGGTCAGGCAATTCTTGTGGCAAGAGGAGCTGCACAGAATCCAGGCTCCAGAACCTCAAGCGAGAGAGCTTAATTACATCCTTAGAATAATCATCGGCTGACGCAGGAGTTTCGGCAGGAAGTTAGAAGTAGTTTATTTAATTTCCTCTGCCTGCAGTGGCGTGCCGTGGGCAGGTTCTGTCCCTGCTAGGAGGACGGAGTTGACACAGTAATCGTGTATGACGTCTTTGTCGCGTAAGTGGCGGATTAACAGCATTCCCCTTTGGGTATGGTCTTGTGCCGGCTCTAGCCCGGTAAGTTCGTTGAAATTTGTTTGTTTTAGACTTTGTCTCCAGGGGGTGATCACTTTACTTCTTAGATGTCGAGAGCGGTGATTGTCTTCTGCACAGTTATTTCTATGCGGATTTAAAAATACGGATATTCGGATAATCCGTTGCTTCCGAAACGGATATCGGACAATTTGAAATCCGGATTTTATGACAATCCCTATTTTTTTATTTTTTTTTTATTTTGCGTGTGTTTTTATATATTATTTCGAAATTATACACGAGACAGAGACAAGTAACGAAAAATAAGGAAATAAGAAAAAAAATACTCTATCACCGAGCTATGTCTGTACCTATCTGCTCGCTAAATCCTTCCGGAAAACAGTATTCGAATCGCTGCCGAATCCTTCCCGGTGTCCTCATAGCGTGGACGCGCACTCGAGCAACAATTACAGAGGAGCCTTTGCCAATCCATGTCCGACAGCTTGCCCGGGAAACGATGGGAAGTAATTAAAACCCACAAATCACCGGCCACCTCGGAGTTTTTATTATTTTTAATGACACACCGGGTTTATGGACGTAATTACATATTAAGACGGTCAGGCGCCAGAACTGAATCCAGCCTACGATGCGAGGCCCCTCGTTCTTATTTGAATTATTAGTTTCGGGTCTTCCAGAAACCATCAACAGATGGCGGGCATGTCGAGCGCCAAAGAGGTATATAATCCGTTTCTTGAGTCGTAAAGATGGACCGCTATAAATTCGGCAATGTCTTGAGGAATGCCCTGTTGCCCAGATATTCATATTGCCCGGGTTCTTAGAAAACTGAAGAATTGAGTGCGAGATATTATAGGATCGGAAGGTAGCCGTTTTCGAACGAAGAAAAAAGTAAGGTATTTTAGGGGAAGTACATGTATATGAGAGTTCTTTTCTAGGAAACTTGGAATATAATTATTTCCGGTAGAGGCGCTGGGGTAGCTTTTCCTTTTAGTTGTCTTACTTGGAACTCTAAGTAGTGTGATATCGGTATGCAGTTATTGCTCGGAAGAACACATTCCCATCTTTATTGAATATGTGTCGTGTGCCGCAAGGTAGATTTAAAAACTCTAATGAAGGATCACACTTGTCTCTTCTGTGGTTCCCCCACTCCTAACATAAACAGCCAATAGGAAAACGATATTTTATTGAAAACTAGGAAGAAATACTTTCCTATAATATTAAACTATATAGAAATAACTAAACTGATTTTATCAAATAATTCATATTTGCCCTTGCACATAAAAATGATTAAATAAAGATTTAGTTTATAACGAAAACAAATTACTTCAATCTTGTACATTGTTGAACAAAAGTCGATATTAAGAAGAAATGTATTTAACTTGTGCTTAAACAACAAAATTTGCGTGAAAGATAGACATAATCCTAGCCATTTTGGATTTGAAAAACAATGAAAACGTTGCATATATTATTTGGGATAATTATTAGCCTATAAATTCTGGTATAAAATAAAACGTAAATATATACATGAATTATGAAAACAATTAAGTATAAATATTTTAATCCAAGTTCTTAACTTGAAAGTATACGAATAAGATAAATGCCAATATACGACTGAAATTTGCCTAACATGGCGGTCGTTACATACTTCTAAAAAAATGTTTTCCTCACTTGATTTTTTTTTTTCAAATGCTTGGTTCATTGTGCGGATTAGACAATATATTATGACTAGTGCTTTCCATAATTTATACTACAAAAAAGAAGCAAAGTACAAATTTTACTGACGACTTATTTGACGTAGCTAATTTCTACCGTTGTGCTAACCGCAACGGTCATGGTAAGAACAACAACACTGAACCGTTCAGTGACCTTCGTTAAGGGTACCATCCAGCATTCGCTTGAAGTGGCTGAGGAAAAAAAACGGCAAACCGCGACTGAACTCGAATGCTATTCCGTCACCGGTAGAACTCGCCTCACTATTTTTTCACTTAAGTATAATAATTTAAGTAAATAATACAAAGGGGTTACTTGTATTGTGGATGAGGGGACTTCCCTCCCCATGAATACTGCATTCTCCTTTCCAGTTGCAAATTTATAACCTTTGGTGGGGATAATATAATATTATGAAAAATCAAAATGTTTTTCAATAAGTTACGGAACACTGGTAATATAGAAAAAACCCGAACAGTTCTATGACGAAAAATTGTGAGACCTCCAGCAGCATTTCAGAAATTAATTGAATTACTTATGAACTATAAGAATCATGAAAATACTAGCACATTTAATGTTTCGAAACTACTTCAGCGGTTAAGCTTTTTATAAACCATAACTGTCCAAGTATAACTTCGCACCGCGAATTCCAAGGTTAACCTCAACTGAAAGAGATTGCAGCTCCCTCAGGGTTCACAAAACAGACTCACGATCACGCCACCGAAGGTCCCAGGTTCGAGTCCAACGTGTGCGTTCCTTTGTGAATGTCCCTTCATTAATTTCATCTATCCTTTATCCTCATCGTCGCGATTAAGCTAAACTGGCAGGAAAGCGCCGCAAAATAAGAAAATACAAATACACATAACACTAACTAACAATTGCCTAACCCAAGCGAAATGTACGAGCGGGCATCTATGTCTAAAGAAACATCTGCATTTCTGATAGCACAGCTTCACGAAATATAGTCACCTTGAATGTGCAAATAAGCTTCGTCCAGTAAGTATGAACATGGCTGAAAAATTTCATGTCAATGTAACTTGGAAAAACAATGCTGAATCTCACATAAGAGTTCAACTACCGATATTCCAAGTCGAATATTGAACTTTCAACACGTTTCGTGGTAACAAAGAGACATCACTTTTCTTGTGACAAGATTTCGTAATGGGCCTGCGTAATCTAATCGTTATGTACATTACATAAAAAAAAGCTAGGCAGTTGGTCCCTTATTTTATCTACCGGTGAATCCTATTTGGTTTTTACATATTTGCTTTCCCGATCTATAAACACAGATACAACAATTTTATGTCTGTTTACTTCTTCTTTTCGATGAAAGATTTAGGGCCTTGTATAGCCTGCGTAAGATGTCGGCGACGTAAATCTTCACCGAAAGCAGATAATTGATTGACTTCCTTTTCTTAATCGTAGTATTTTAATAGTCTGTGGGCGAAAGAGTGTTACACACGAATCTATTCTGAATATCGAATGCCGATTACTCGAAACTTCAAAAGAATGGATTACAAGGTTCAATATCTTCGTTTTAAGCTCTGTTATAGTAAACTAGAACCCAGAAATTATTTCTTTCTGCAAGAATATCTTCAAAATTTCTGTAACGAAATACCAAATTTTGTGTAAAGTTCTAGCAAAAACAGCTCATCAGAATTCCAGTTTTTAAACTAATCTTACAAGTGCACTTCATTAAAGACGTGTTATACCCTACGCATCAGCATCGGTGAAGAGCAGTTATGAGCCCTGATATATATCTACCTTGGTTCAAATCCTCGCCAAGGCATAGACATGTCGCTGTATTTGTTCTCTCATCAGTATCAACAAATCATCATCAATGCTCACCATCAGTGGAGAGCTGCGTAACCTAACCAGAGAAATCAGGTATTATACAATTCCAATGCTAATGGTCGAGTTTTTGTTTGTTCTTTCGTGTAACTGGTTAACAAGTATTAAAATTTTACTTAATAAAACGCCCAACATTTGAACTAATTAACACAGAAATAAATTTAGATTTATCCTGGAATCAAATATTTGTATGTGCCTAATCTTTCAGCATTAGAAAACGTGTACGTGACCAGGTTGCAAAAAATAAATCCATTCCACAAGTTATCAAGCTCTTGAATTTTAAGATTACGAAAAAATGCAGATGTCCATAATGTTGAAATGCTCAATTGCTTTCCTGCCGGAACATCAACGCCATCTATTAGCGGGTCCGAGTCTTGTCCGCGGCCTAGAGTTCATGTACCTCACAGCGAGTCCTTCGTTCCAGTAAACAATTTTCACTCCACTTCCACTACCCCTGTGAGTCATCGCGTCGCTTTCGAATGAATGAATTCGACAATCAACATGGCGAGCGTGTACTCTGAATCGAGAAACAAACGTGCGGTTATAACCTGGAATTGTGTGGTCTCGGACGCTCCACAGAGGAAAAACTGATGAAGGGAAGAAGAAAACGAAGAAAGGCTTTTGCTTTCCGCGGAGAGACAGGCGATTCCGAGAAGAAAAAAACCGAACACTCATCAACGGGTAATAATAAATTTCTCATTTCTAGGGAATATTATGTCGAGAAGCTTGAAGGGAGAGAGAGAGGGGAAAACAGCGGAGGGGAAAAAAATAGAATGGAAAACACGTAGTGACCGTTGAAGGAAGGAAGAACTGAATGTACTCAAGTAGTAATTCCACCGACTTCCACGGTACGCCAAAACGGCGCTAGTTAATTATACACAAGGTTTCCCGGTCTGACCAATAAAATGGATAAGTTGTACCCTCTAGCTCCGCCCATTAACCAGGCATTTGCGCCGCCAAGACAAGCTAACGACTTACGAAGATAACGAAAAGATTTACCGAACTTCGCAGCTTGTGTGTTAGGTACACACACCGGGTTGAATATCCCGAAGATTAGGGAACTTCACTTTTTCTAGTTCCATGGGTGGAGGTACACCTAAGTTTTCCTAATCGAGCTCTGATAAGGTAGTGAATAACCTTTTGGTAAGCAGTCGCCCAAATTATCAATGAGCAAGTTCGTTCACTTCGTTTTATGTAATCACAAGTCGAAATATATCGCCAGGGAAGCAATTGACAATCTCAGCACCTGCATCAGTACATTTCCGATCTTTAGGGAAACATGTCTAATGGATTTACATAATGGTGGACAATATAACTGGTAATATTTATGCACCGAGAGCTTGACATTATTCGGTAGACTAAGATTGGTAAGATCCTCTACGTAACTGCATACAAAACTTACATAATTATTCTCTCCGGGATTTTTAAATGGTGTTTGAGAAGCCACTCTCAGATGTCATTAATTACGTATGAGATTATGCGCTGCGGGACTCTCATTCCTTAGTCGTTGAAGAACTTGCATCCAATCCCACTATTCGAGATATAAAAAGTACCTTATCGGCTCACCTGTATGGACTTGCCTTCGTGGCGAGATACCTAGAGGTGCGCTCCGTCGGGCACTTTTCCTGTGGGAGTTTTCGTGTGACAGGTTGCAGGCCCTCGCAAATTTTGTACAAAACGACATTTCTTTCAGTCAAGGATCTCCAATCTTAATATAATGTAAATGAGGCATATCTACGTGGTATCTAGTTACATACAAAAAGGTATCATGCTATTATTCTCTAGAAAATTGTTACGAATGTTCCACATCGTCACACCTGTATAAATTCCACCTTGAACATTTTATTTGTATAAAGGAAACTTCGAAGCATAAATTTGACATCTCGTATAGTTCGACGATCCTTCGAGAAGTCCCAGTAAAAAAAAAACTCCTTATCTAATACATGTTATCTGAAGGTATGAGACGTTCACTAGAGCCACCTATCGAATCGTTTCAAAGTACCCTGCTACATAGGGTCAACAAATTATGTTTAATTCTATTACACACACTAATGTTTCTACTGCAGTCATGTTATTTTGTGTACAAATAGCTGCAATAATTTTCTGATCGATATAGAAACAATTCCACTTAGTCATAACTGAATATAAGAATTTAGGAATTATGATTTGTTTACTCGATCGACCTGCCACATGACGGGGAGTCCTAAATAAGAGGCTTGCACGTAACTGACATCGAGTTTGCTATCCCTTGAAACGTTGCAAATCTTAAGGCTTGTAACAAGGACGTATTTAGGGGGGGGGGGGGTCCGCACCCCTCGAAAGATTTATCAAATACTAAAATAATGAAAAATATATTCGTAAAATTTCTTCTGAACTTACTGGAAGACAAGGATTATATTGGATTCGTAGGGCTTTGAAGGACGTATTTAGTGGGTGCGCACCCCCCCTACCCGAAAGACTCATTAAGTACGAGAATTGAATAATGAAAATAAACTCATTTAGCATTTGTTTGTATAATTTCCTCTGAACGTATTGGAAGACAAGGTTTTATATTGGTATCATACGGCTTTGAATGACAGGAAGGACGTATTAAAGGGGGGGGGGTCCAGGGGTCCGGACCCCTCCCCCGGAAGACTCGCCAAGTACTAAAATTAAGTAATGAAAGTATTAGCATTTGTTGCATAATCGATGGTTATTATTTTCTCTGAACTTTTTACAAGGCAAGGATTATATTGGGATCATACGGCTTTGAATGATATTACAAAGAAAATTTATGTACACTATTACTCAAAATAATATGCATAAAATTTTAATCAGAAACTTACTTTTCTCCAACTGTATGTAACATCATTTTTGTTATTCGATAAATATTCAATTATTAATCTATTTGACATTAATTCATTGCCAGGGCACTTGTTTTATGTAAATTATTCCGATCTTAACTACAGGTAAGCTACGTAATGAATATGCGCTGTTATATACAGTATCTATTCTTATACAGTATTTTTACCTAATTGTGTAATAATACTCTAATATTAATTTATGTATTGTAATTAGTATTAATTTGATAATTATTTTAATATAAACATTATTATTATTAGTAATAATATTATTATTCCTGAGACACTTGGTTCGGATCCCCTTTCCCTCCCGAAACATATTTCTAGATACGTGCCTGGCTTGTAAGTTTCAAATGCTAGGCAGGAATCAACAAGCATTTCAGGTTAACTTGATCACAGTGTAAGCTCGTGGGTTCAAACAGATGTTATCAAGTCCACCTCTCACCATTTCCGTGATTGTTTACAATGCACTGTGCTCCAACTGCAGGGAGAAACATAATTCTGATAATTTTTAATGTATCAAGCTCTGGGGAATGGGGGAGGGATAGGAGAGGTGGGAGGGGGAACGATGAATGGTTTCCCTGTGTATAATGAGAGGCGAGCAGTGACCTGCGGTAGATCCTGTCTTGTCACGCAAGAGTCTGCTGGAAGTAAATAAGAGCCTCTAGTCTCATTTCACCCGGGTACCTCGTTTAGGCGTTGTAACGCCTGCGTTGCGTGTTTAGGGACTTGTATGCGTCGGGTACGCTTGCCTTTTCCCCTTTCATCTTGTCATTTACGCCCTAAATGGACATGCATACCCAGATTGACTATTTGAATATCTCCGATCCTGAACAAACGATTGCGGGATACGGTGATTTGAGGTTTTCAAGTTCCATTGGCTGCACAGATTACGTCAAAGCTTCAGGCGAGAGGCAGATTGAAAACTGATCCACGTTCCTCGTCTATTCTCTTCTTTTTCCAAACTGATTCTTAACCTTATACTTATGCCAACAATGGCGAGAAGAAGAGATATCGTCACGTTTTTACTTCCGCTAATTTGCAAACCCATTTGCCAAGGGTTGAAGCTCTTCGTCAACAATGGAGTCCATGAATTGTATTATGTTTAGCTGTTGGAGCACAAACATAGTGGTGAGCAAGAATTTGAAACTTAGGAGATACTTACACGAGCGGCTAGGGACTTGCCGAACCTATTTGCATGCTTATTTATGCTATTATATGCCTACGTGGATAGGTTAGGTTTGGTTATATTCCCAAGTTGCTAAGGCTTTCGCTAGCCGCTCGTCTCACTTCTAGCACTGAAATGTTGATACTTTGCAGTTCTAAGTTAAACATGTAACTCCACACAGAAAAAACTGGTTTGTTTGGAATTACCAAAAAAGTTTGGTTGAGCTGTTTGGTTATGCTTTTTGTTTCCGATAACCAAATGTTGCTTGTAATTACTAAATAATTTTGTTTAAGAATACCAAAAAATTTGGTCAGACAAAATATGGTACTCGTAAACAAAATGATACATATGTAAGTAAAGAGAAACAATACGTTTGGTTAAATTTACTATATGTGCGTGAGTGTGCTTTCGAATTTGAAATAACGATTGTCTAGTTTCGTCGAGTGTAGTATGAAAATCTTTTGTCGAAAATTGAAACTCATGTATATAGATAATTACGCGAAGCGAGTCTTTATGTTGCTGTGTAACCTAATATTCTGAAAAAAAAACTCAGAATATACTTACTTTATACTGAGTTTCCTACACCGGCCGCTAGATGGTTCTGTCAATATGTGTACAAGAAACATAAATTTTTGTACAACAAATAATGGTACGTTTGATTATAATCATAGTGAAAAATTGTGCTTTAACATTCTTCAAAAGATATGTGAACATCAAAACTACAAATTAAAGAAGAAAATGTACTGCAGTGAATAAAAGTGAATCTCCCATGAGCAACCTTTTGATTCTGGACTATATAAGTAGAAGGTAAGTGTGCCGCAGAAAAACGAACACGCTCCAAAATCGGTTAGTTCACATGAACTTTCTATTCTGAATGTGTATTTTGAGATCAGTTACTTTCTACAAACTATTCACCCTAGCTAAAATTAGCCACATTATAACATAAGTAATTATGGATAAATTATATAACAAATCGTTTGGTGATTTTGACTAAATTATTTGGTTTTTCTAAACAAATGTGCTACACTTTGTTAGATTTACCAAAATAATATTTGGTTTTGGTAACCAAAAAATTGTTTACGACAAACAAATAGAGCTTGACCAAATCTTTTGGTACTGGTGAACAATTGTTTGGTGATGCCTATTTAAACAAACGATTTGTTCACCACTACCATTTTTTGGTTAATCCAAACAAACATTTTTCTCTGTGCAACTACTCCTAAGGGACCAACTTTTTAAAGACTATAAACAAAGCCTATGTATGACCTTTTTATAAACCACAGGTAGATACCCGCTTGGTATGTCTGAATAAGTCGCAGAGTAAAGTAAAAAATGTAGGCACAACTATAAAATATCACACCAAAGTTGCGAACGAGACCGAGACCGAGGGTCTGTCTCGTCCTCGTCTCGTAAGCTCGACTTGGTCTAGGAACTATATACCTAACAACTTATGCACTAGCATATTTCAAATCTGAAACATGTAGTACATAAGAGGTCCCTTAATATGTATAGCTTTAGATGGGGATCAAGATTTTGTACTTCAGTATACCCAATCCAAATGTTGACATTTAAAGCAAATTATTGTTTCATTGTACTTTATCTAAATGCAGATACGTAGAGCTATTTGAGTTTTAATGTATTTTCCAACTTGGGTCTTAAATAAAGTTACAGCGAAAAATTCGGCAGAAAAGCGAAGTAAAATAAATCAAATCAATCACAAGTAAGCAAAATTGTATTTGTACAAATAATGTTCAACGGAATTAAAATAAGGAACTGAAATGCGATGCTTACTTGATAGTGTTGAAAGGTTCAATGTAGTGGACGGGCCCTACACTAATACTACCAGCAATCCGCCACTATGCCGATCGAAGCGATAAAGCACAGTTAGTTCACGTCCAGATATGGAAATGCATATCCAGACAATGAGACTAGTCATTTGATCACCTCAGCCTGATTCGGAGCGCCTCGCAACAAAAGACAGGCCACTTTGGTTGAAATAATTTGTTTTTTCCTGACTCATTCTTGTTAATAGAGCTATGCAAATGCGGCGGCGGTAATCAACATGTCATGCAAGCCAACCCCGACGACTTGACCGGGAGGCGCTCGTTTAACGGTTCCAGGCTGATAGTGAACAAGACTGACAATTTGTTGTTTTCAGGGTGGTTTTCAGCTCAGAGATGAGAAATAGATTATCTCGCAGAATGATCATGTTCCAGAAATGTGCTAAATCCTCTTCTTACATATAGAAATACGATTCAAGGACTCCATAAACAAGGAATTGTAGTTTTTCAGCACTCTTCTCTCATCAGATAACCACGTAGCTACTCTAACGTCTCAAATCAGACATGTTTTACCCACTCGCTAATAGTTTCATGTGCCTTTCGCATATTATTGATGTAGAGAATAAATGTTGTAATGTGGGATGCATAAATATTACCTAGCAAATTGTCCAGCACCGTGTTTATTCTTTTTTCTTTTTCTTTTTTTACGCAGCGACAGCTACAAATTAAATCAAAGAAGCTCGTAATAAGCTACTGACTATCTCTGCACCAGCATACATAAAAATGCATTCCATAAAGATTGTTTCGATTGAAGCTGTTCAAGGTAGAATTTACAATGGTGAGTCCGTCCGATACTTTTTTGCGTTCGGGAATTTTCGTGCTACATTAAGATGCATCCACAGGGGCGGCGCCAGAAATTTTCGACCGGGTGGGCAGAAGCTCCTTATTGATATATTAGGGTGGGCAGTATAAATGTAAGACCATATATAGTTTATATGGTGTACGTAAGACGTATGTGTCCCCCTCTCTTTTACACTCCCGATTTTCTTCTTACTTCTTTTCCCTTCCCTTTTCTTGGTTTCTTTCTTATTCTTTTCTAATCTATTGTCGCATCTTGTTCCATTTCCTATCGCTTTGTCTCTGATGGACACAATTATTTCAAGGCCATACCCCAGCCATACATTCTAATCACATTCTTTCATGCATGTTAATACAGTGAAATAAATGTGAATTAGGTTTAAGCTTGTGTTGCAAATACAAGGCATATACTTGATTTTGTATTCGGAGACAATGATAGAAAGTGCGATGGTAGACAATCGTGAAGTTTCTCGTAATTTAAATGCATGTTCCTGAGCATAGTATTTTCATCGTATGAGTTTTTGACTGAAAGAGTTTTCTTACTCCTTGGGGGTCACTTTTCTTAGCTTACAAGGTTTGTACAACTGACAAATCTATCTGAATGTTTGTAGTAGCGGCGATTGGGTGTCAACATTTGAGGGGCAAGGACAATATACTTTTCTTGGTAGGAAAGGCTTAGCATAAAGAGACCATAGTGCGGGGGCAAAAAGTGGCAAAATGTGGCTGGGGAACTGCATCCCTCACTTCTCGCTCCTCCTAATCGCCGCCACTGAATGTTTGGATTAAAATGAACGTCTTATTAGGAATGATTTAAAACACACACGGAAATCAAATTCTTTGTTCATTGTCCATGAAGTATTCCTACGCTAATGAAAGGCTATTTTGACAGAATATCACTCACAAACAAGTAAGATCAAAAAATCTGTTCAGAATTGAAGAGATTATTAGCTAAGTTGCTATTGGTTTTCTGAACTCTCATGTTACTAATGCGGGAGAAGCAATACACGTATGGTTGGTTACATGAACATATTTTTTGAGGTAACAAAATGATTTAGGACACAAGGAATTCATCGAAGTTGATCACCGTGCCAGTAATAATTCATATATTTTTCATAATGACTTGGGTTGCATGGCGTGACCATTTCGAACACACTAGAATGTCAACCTCTATCCTGTGCAGCATACCCTGGAAACTTTATTCTTTCAGGGCAACGAGTCCCTGGTGCTTGCAACCACTGTCAAGGTAATAATTTATGAGGGTTTGTATTTTGAATGTCAGCTTGTGTTTGTTTTCGCCCCTTCCTAACTTTAATCTAATCATCATTGCACCTTATCGTCATCATTATCAAAATTAGCAGAAAAATGACTTTAACCCTTAAACAGCCAATGGGTCATATATGACCCATGGTGCCGATTACAACATTCACGTGCTTTTAGGACCTTCATACTTGTATGTGAGGTTGTAAACGCTGACAGATTTTGAGATAAGACTTTGAAATGTCATATGAAAGAAAACCCACCCCTCCCCCTTTCTCTAATATGCAAATTAGCTATTTTTAGCCAAAATGCAAATTGTACATATTGGGTCATATTTCAGCTTGTATGAGAACTAGAACTTGAAAGAAGTTTTCCTTTGTTGCAAAATGTCTATTCTTTGAAAACAATGAAAAAGTTTGCGCCCTTTTTCCAAAAATAACGGGAGAAGAGGGGGCGAACGCGATTTTTTCATTGAAATTTGGGGACTTGGCCTCTCCCAACCCCGTTTATATCCCTTGGGTTTTTTAAATTGTACACGGTCGCGTGCTCCAATGTTTTTGTTTTCAAACAAAATTTATCCGAAGTAGATTGCTCAAATAGTCTCAGAGATATAACGTTTTTCTGAAATAAGTGTAAAAATTTAAAAATCGCGTGCAAAGGCCGCGGCGAGAGAGGGGTTACTTTCGAAAACCGGCTCGGCTGTTTAAAGGTTAAATATAACAAATCAACCACAACTTACTCTTCCAAAAATGAAGTTGCATTAGTTCATACCTCTTTGAAAGTTGAGATGGTAGTTTCAATTGCACAGCGTTTCATTAGTGGATCAAGTCAAGGCAGCTAATTCCGTGAACAATGATGTTGTTTTCCGAAAGTCTCAAATATTTGTCTCAGGCAAATCACCCTCCTAAAATGGACGCATCTTCTGTGGTGATAAAATGCCACGTTTGGTGCGAATTCTTTCTGTATATTTTTCCCCAATGGCATAACGCTGTCGCATTATAATGAAGACGTCCTGTGTTCGACTCCCCCCTCCTCTGGTGGAAGCACAATGCACACTGGTTCCTAGGCCTCTCCGATGGCGTAGTGGTAACGTCGTCGCCTTGTAATCAAGGGGTCCCGGGTTCGATACCCGGTGGAGGCACGGCACAGTGGTTCGGATCCCACTCTAAACTGTAGGTGCAGTCCCGATTAGCCTTCCTGTGCATAAAGTGGACTTAAAACAACAAATCAATCAATCAATCACACTGGTTCCACGTTAAACTGTAGGTTTAGTCCCGATTAGCCTATCTGAGCATAAAAGTGGATTTAAAAACAAACTAATAAAATCGTCTTCTGGATACTTCGTGACATAACTTTTTTCTTTACTTCAGCTGCATCTACAGATTCTGTTGACATTTTCGGCTGATTCATGTGGCAAAATTTATGTATGGAAAGAGGATTTCTAAATAGGATAAGCCACTCATTAGCAATTGAATAATTCTGTAGCTTTTTCCTTACATAACTGTTTTATTAAAATTTATTCACTGCAGTATTGTAGTGATTATTATGATTCCTTCTTATTAGTAGAATGAATATAAAGTTGATATTTCGCATACCATATTGATATTTGAAGATAACAAGTATATAAAAATTGTAATGAAATAAAAAAGGGACACTTCTGGAATTTTAATGCAGAGCTAATTAAAACTATATTATACTCTCTAGCATAATTAAACCCGAAGGTTTATGGCTTCAGCAACAGAAGCCTTCCATCTGTCCCTATTCAGGGCAAGATCAATCCAATCATTTCGATCCTTGCCGATTTCTTTTAGGTCCATCTCAACGTTATCCGTCCATCCTCGTCTTGGCCTTCCTACTGGTCTCTTACCATCAGGTTTCCCAACAAGAATCCTGTAAACTATTTTTTTCCTCTGCCATTCGTGTCACATGGCCTGCCCATCTAAGTCTTCTTGATTAAATTATTCTAATAATAATTAAAAAATCAAACAATATATTGTGTTGCCGGAGGAAGTAACGCTAAGATGATGTTTTTATTTGTTTATTTGGAGATTATTTTAACCATACCCAGGCCGGAATTTATATACGTAATGTGGAGGCTCGGAGCTGCAGTCCACAAGTTCAACCTAAATTCTGATCTAATCTTGATAATACCCTGCATAATTTTGAGCCTCCTAAGACTACTAACTGCTTTTAATAATGGAAGTATTCATTTGATCACAGTTTTTGTTTCAATAGCTCTAGTATTTACTTTCACTTTCTAATGACAAAATTGGCTTTTTATGGGTTGATAATATGTGAATATTTCTTAGATAATATTCACAAGTAAAATATATATGTTATGAACACCAGAATACACTTATTTGTCGAATTATTCATATATCTCGAAGTATAAGTACTTATTGAATTTGATTGGGTGGGCAATCGGGTGGGCACAGGAATTTTTGGGTGGGCGCTTGCCCACCCGTGCCCACCCCTGGCGCCGTCCCTGTGCATCCAATAACAAATTTCGACCAAATGAATGTTTCTAGAATGCCTTTTAACATATTAAAGCTTTTCCAAGATTAATTCAACGTAATTTAACACGTACGTGAGAAGTGAATTGCATAAAACTGTTGAAATTATACTATTTCTTCAGAAAATCGCGGCTCACTCCATGACGTTATAACGTTGTTAGTGATTTCGTCACCAATCTTGTAAACTTCCTTCCCTGCAGGTCGTAATTTTAAAACCTAGTGCCGGAAAGAATGCAAGTGTTTTGCCTTCTTCTTAGCGGATAAATTTAACTCTGATTTCAGCTTTCTGTGATACGTACAGTGGGATCCATGAGTATTACCGTGCAAATTGTCCATCACCATGTTCTTGAACTTTATTTGACGGAAAAAGAGCTTCAAGAATTAAAAAGAAAACTCAAAACAAGCTGTTGACAATTTCCGCACCAGCATACATAAAAATCCATCGCTTAAAAACACATAGGATGTAAGAGGAAATTAATGAAAATTGTCATGGACGCCAGGGGTCCAGGGTTCGAATCCTGGCTTGGGCATGGATGTTTGTGAGTGTCCATTCATCAATTTCATCATATCATCGCTCATCCATATCTTCGCAAATTAGCCAAAGAATGGCACAAGAAGCGAAGTAAAATAAAGCAAATCAATCAATAATTTAGGGATTTTCAGCGATATTTTACTTTGGTGTTTTAATTTGACTAGTTTTATGCGAGTTTGCGTCAACAAATTCAACATGTGACTGCCAATATGTGCGTCTGCAGAACAACACATTTTATTCCAATTTCTGCAGCTGATAGATATTATCCACTGCGCCTTTACTGTTAGGGATGTAGGTATAATAACCATTGCTTCTCGAGTGTTGTACAAATAGCCTCAACACGATTTCCCTCGACTAGTGTGGAAATGAAGCCAATCTTATGTACATATTTATGCATCCAACTAATTCCTGATGTCCCCTACGTTCTTGCTATTCTCCAACCACGCATACACATAGCTTGTTTCGCCCGATAATTTATGTAGCAGGAATCCACAACGAGGAAGTGGGCAAGCCTCTTCCAGTTTATATTTCATACTTTTCGTATAATTAGAACCGCATGTTTTCTCTTCTTGTTTTCTGCTTCTTTTTTTTTCCATCTCCGAAAGATCTTGCTGGGCAAGTAAACTTCAAATATCTCCGAAGTATAAATCTCCTACATAACTGGATACGGGCAAATGTGTTTTATGATGTACTAATGTAGAATCCTCTCTTCTCGATGGAACAGTGTTGCCATACAAAATTCGTAAATGCCAGTGCCTGAGAAAATAAAAGTACTGGATTGATCCAAATCGAAATTATCCCAGGTAAAATCGCAGACAGAAATCAATATGTACGGAACAGTATGCAGAAGAACTATAATTGGAGAAAAAAGATTTGAAAGAACTGGAATGGTGATAGAAGAACGTAATATAGATACACCACCGTACATTGAAACCATGGACTGGTAACAGTGGCGCTAGTGTCGTTAGGTTAAATCACGGGATAGTCTATTGTTTTCATATTATCCGAGGTTTCAGAAATCTTGGCGCTAGAATAACAGGCGAAATAATAAAAGCTGTACATTTAAGAATTATATATTAAAATGAAGCATATAGGACAGAAGGTGAAAAACCAAAGAACTTCGGAACGAAAGGGAAAGAAGCAACTAAAAAGGAGGCAAGATACAACGTCATACATGTTTGTGTTTTGCAATATGCATCATTTGAGTTGAATTTCGCCATGTTGAAGTTCGAACCCGGGTCCCTCTTTATTGATATAAGGTAATCACATCACAACATCAAGACTAACTCAAGTGAGAGAATGTGCAAAGATGTAAAGGAAGACAGCCAAGGGGTGCAAATAAATGCAACAAAAGCAAAGTAGACAATGAATATGAAACAACCAAGAATAGAAAAATCGTTTAAAAAACAACACTATGGGAAAATTAACATTTAAACTGCAGTAACTTAATGCTGCAAATGGAGTTAATACTAACAGTGTAAATACTTTGATTCGATATGCAAGATTGAAAGCTGATACGGACATGGTTTGAACGAATATGATACATGAGCGTAATAAACGTGATCGTGCGAAACGTTTAATTATAACACCATTAAGCCTTGTTTCCATGATTATGAAAAACTAAATATGCTGACCAAGGCAGTAATTTATTTTATTAAAAACTCTGTATCAAGAGTCTGAAGAAGACCTTGCTAGAAGGTTGAAACGTTACGTTTATTTTATGTTTTTAATAAAATAAATTACTGCCTTGGTCAGCATATTTCGTTTTTCAGAAACGTTTAAACACTAGATTTTATGAATGAAGAACTCTAGTCTATTGGCCATGTAGAATGAGTTCCGTTTTGAACCTTCTGTCAGGTGGCAGGTTGATCGTTTAAGCTATTCACAATAAACTAAAACTAAGTAATAATTTAAAATGGAAATGGAAATATTAACTTGCTTTGTTTTACTTCGCTTTTTGTGCCACTTTTGTCTAATTCGCGAAGATGGGGATGAGTGATGATATGATGAAATTGATGAATGGACACTCACAAACATTCATGCCCAGGCCGGTATTCGAACCCGGGACCCCTGGCGTTGTAGCGCGATGTGCTAACCACTCCACCACGAGGGGCGGCTAATTTATGCATGGAATAATGTATTTATTGCAACTTTTCAAACTAAATAACATAAAGAGAATAGTTTATATTTGTTTAGGGGGGGGGTGAATGCTTCAGTTAAAACTTGATTGATTGGCGGGTTCTAGTGGTTTCGAACTAGTCGGTAGATGGCTCTAGTGAACTCGTACGAGCAGTTGTGGCAGATATGAAGTTTTCGATCCTAATTAATTCTTGCTTCAGCCTTTTCGCCAGCAAACAAGGGATTCCGAGGAAAGTTACCAGCTACGGTGAAACACGGCCGCCTCTGGCAACGCCGATTATGACCTCCACCTCTTGCAGAAAAGCTTTCCGATTTCGCCAGCGGGCACGCTCTGACCTTATTCTTCAACGCGAAGCATCGGCCCGGAAGCTGGCCATAACCAAACGTCAATTAATTCCCCGGCAACGCCGATGGATGAACGGGCCAGTTCGCGGGAGGCCGAGGGGGGTTTTGAAGGGGGGAGGAAAGTTGATTTCCAAATTTCCAGTTCCGAACCTCATCAGAGGGCAGGAACCAGCCTTCGGAAAGTGGGTCACAATTTTTCCCAGAATTCTCTGCGTAATAATACACAGAAAATGAGGGACCGATGGCGAGCGGCTATGAGAATATTTACGCCCAAAACATTTGGGAAGGACAAAGAAATTGGCAGTGAGCTTGCACCTTTCTTATTCGCCTTTGGATTTGCGACATAAACTGCTATTATCCTCTAATATAGCTGAATGAGATTTGAGAGTCTAATGCGGCCATTAGTCAACAAATGAAAATCGATCTCTCGATAGATTTTTAGTAACATTCTGTGCGGAATCTTCTCGTTCAATCTTTACTTTAGCTCTTCCATTGTATTCTTATAATCCGATGACGCTATAGGTCTTATGCTCTTCATAATTGCCATATTTGTTGTTTCTGACAACAGTTTTATCTATCAACAAAAATACATTGTAATTTTGTCTTCATGATTTGGTAATTCTAATTCAGATTCCACTTTAAACTGCAGATCCAATCTCCATTAGCTTATCCCGGCATAAAGTAGACCTACAAAAAGTTTGACGAACTTCTGTTCTGTATTAAGTCTCGGAACTTCTGTGGAAAAGAAGTTGTGATCTTTGCTGTTGATACGCGAGATTACGTTCATTGAACTGTTGACAATTCATGGATCTGAGACGAAATCTCAAACGTGAAAATAACGTGTATTTAAAGACTGGATAGAATTTCATATGTAGAGAATTTTGCAAAGCCTGTGTTGACCTATGAAGAAGAAATTTAGTATTTAAATATCAGTTATCACTTTACTTACTCTGTTCGTAATGCATATGCATGCACACAACTCGCTATCACTCACCTTAGGTACGCCACTGTTCCATGGATTATAGATCATCAAATCTCTTCCTGTCATATCCTGCCATATCAGAGACTAAGCGTTCTCACACGAAACTATATAGAAATATTAGCTTGGTACATTACCCTACAATGAAGATTAATGAACAAATAAACATTGTCTAATAACACCATTATTAAACTAAGCGAATTTTTTTAAAACTATGCTACGAATTCTGTTCGTTTTACACGCGCGCCTACCTAAGCGCACGAACGCGCACCTTTGACAGGTTCCACGTGCCAATCAACACGCCTTTTTGAATCCATACCGAAGGAAGTGAAAAAGAGATGAATGTTACTCTCTCTCCCCCGCCTTCAGGCTGCTGTTTCATTTACCGCAGCGGCGAACCTCTAAAGTTGATTTTTACGTCACCGGTTTTCCTCGCAGGACGAAGGCAAAAGACACCTTTTGAAATATTTCTGGCGCCAGCATCGTTGTCGTCACCAACCAAAGTATGACCTGGCTACATAGTTAAAGGAGGCATAATGAGCTCCTTTCTTCTTTTGCTTCTTCTTGTAGTCTTTTTCGTTGTTTGTTTTCATCCTTAAGTGCTATTTCCCACGCTGATCTTGCCGACATTAAGACTTGTCGGGGGAATAGCTCCTTGGGTCCCACCCAACCAGAAAACACCACTGAAGAAGTGGATACCGGGAAATTAAAATGACATTCGGATCGGGAGATGAACATTGATGCAGAGTTGCCAACCGCGGTTACTTGTTACCGCTCTTAGTTATTTCGCGTCGAGGGTTTTTTTTTGTTGAGTTTGTGTTGTTTTAAGTTCACTTTATGCACAGATACGTTAATCGGGATTGGACCTGCAGTTTCCGGCGGGATCCGAAACAATATCGAGCCTGGGATCCTTTGACAGACGAGACTTTATCACTATGCCATCGGGAAGGCCCTGATTTCGCGTCGAATCTAAAATTCCATGAGCATTTATTCTATTTGTAAACATTAGGGGCTGGAGACTACTGTGTGAACTTGAGGGATCACTCTAGTTGGAAATTTGACTACATTGATTGATTTGAATGATTTTACTTCGCTTTTCTGTCACTTTTGGCTAATCGCGAAGATGAGGAGTAGTCAATGATAGTCATAATTTGATGAATTTGTTGAAAGGATGCTCACAAACAACATCCATGCCCAGGCCGGGATTCGATCCCGGGACTTCTGGTGTCTTAACACCGCCACTGGGGTCGTCAGATTTGGTTAGAGTAATGAACAAATTCTAGCAGAAAGGTAAGATGTTTACATTCCAGATTTAAGGGACTGGTCGTATAGTTGATGTAGGGCAGAAACCTGTACTCAAATTCAGAATCTAATCGAGAAATTCCTGGATTTCAATGCAATAATCGTTAGTCACACTATTTGATAGCCACATAGAAATGATAATGATGTTTTCTACTTTATTATTATAATGTCTACTCCCTCGCACATACTCAACGAACCTTTATACCTGCTATGGCTATGGATACAGAATATAAGCTCCTTGGTGCAATTGCCCTTTTGGGACCAAGTTCTGCAAAACTGTTTTTCATTGGGTAATGATTGACCGGTCCATTGAGTCTGGCTTTCGAGACCTATGTCTCCATGTCAGCATCCAGGCCGTTGCATATCTTCTAACCCTAAGACGGCCATTTTGTAGATTCATCCCACCATGTTTTATATTTCTGGCCATTGTGGTTCTCGAGAAGAGTAGACTAACGTATCAGATATTTATAGAAAAGCTAGTTTTGCACAAAGCTCCAAGAGAAGATGAAATAATAATATCCTGTGGCGAAATAGCCCTCGAATGGGCCTTGGCGAATTTAGGTAAAAATGGCAAAGGAAAAAATGGCAACGGAAAAAATGGCAAAGGGAAGAAATGGCAACGGTAGAAATGGCAAGAATAGAAATGGGAAATGCAATATATTCTGATTTTATGTGAAAATTGAGAAATTATGTCTAGCGTTGCATCATTTGTAATTAAATATAATATAATTTTGATGTCTTAACACTGTCTTTGAATAAATAAATTGTATTTGATGTTCCCAAAATTTATTATTATGCCGTTTAAATTCTTCATTCTTTAATCTGGTAGAACTTGCAACACTATCTGCAAGCTGAGAGAGGACAACTGCCAAAGAAGAAAACCAGGACAATATATACCGCCATGCAACACAGACTGCGAAATTTGTGCATTGATTACAGTGCTAACAAAAGAACAGTGGAGGATTTCTTACGAGGAGTTTCACATAACCTAAAGTTCCAATGCATGTAAAGTGACGAAATCAATGGTGATACATATTGTTAGTTAAATACAGAATTGCAAAGTGACGAAACCTAAGGTGAATATAATATATCTTTTTAAATAGTGCATCAATGTTTTTCTTCTTTCCAATTTACATATGATTTGCTTATAACAATTATTTATAATTCCCTAGTTTTGGAACTCAAACACAACCACTGGATATGTACAATAAATAAGAATTGTTGCTGTACACCAGGTGAAAGTTTCAGAATACGTGCCTATGACTTTTTCCTTTGTGGGTACATGCATCGTTCGCATTCTAAAAAGGAAGAAGAATAAATCTGTAGTAATCGTATTCTGATACTTTGTTACGTTCATGCAATCATGTAAGATTGATTTCGAACTGTACCACGAACATTTTATTAGGTTTGGTAACCTTATTCGGTAATATAGTGTATAAATTATCATAAACTAATTTCACACGTATCAGGTATCGCATTCTTAAGAACCTGATGAATACTCTTTACAATTTACATGTGAATTATTTATATCAATTATTTATCATTTGCTTTTCCTTTCTTCTTGTCAGCATTTTTACTTTCGCCATTCTCACTTTTGCCATTTTTTCCGTTTGCCATTTTTACTTGGCCATTTTTTCCGTTGCCATTTTTTCCTTTGCCATTTTTACCGGACATCTCCCGACAGCCAATCTCCCTCCCACAATCCTACCTAGAGGTGTGGAGATCTTCAACCGAAAATGGGGTGACTTCGGGTCAACACATCGAACCCTCAGCCGTTATAGGAGATTTCCCAGACCGGGTTACGCTACTCACTAGTAGCTTCCCAGTTTCCTCACGATGGTGGATTGCCACCGGTCCTATACACAGGCCGAGAACCCAGGCGGACTCGAACCCATGACGTCCCGCAGTCGGGATCCAAAGCACAGCGCCTTAGACCGCACGGCCATGGAGGAGGAGAAGAAAGGATGTATTTTTTACCAAATCTTACTTCGTGTGGTGATTGGTCAACATAGTAACATGTATCCGGAGTCAATTTCCCGTTGATATTTGCAGGATATTTATATCGTTACCCAATAACCACTCAGACTCGCACTAAATCCCTAACTGGGTGCACTAAAGAGGAAGTCAAAAAATTGTGCAAGCAATCAGATATTATGCAAAACATCCACGACGAAAAGTTTTCAACGTTTCTTCAAAGTCCACTTCATGCTGAAAACAGGCTAATCGGGACTGCGCCTACAGTTTAAAACGGGATCTTCCCACTGTTCAATGTGCCTCCAGCGGGTATCGAATCCGAACCCTTTGATTGGCAGGCGACAACATCGGGAAGGCTCTCTGCAAGGTTCTTTTTTAGTGATCTTTAGTTTATTTACCTTGTCCATTATTCCTGGCCTTTTTGTTAGTCTGTTCATCACTTTCGTACATGTTCTGCACATTACGCAGACGTTCACTGTTTTTAGTAACTTATTAAATTATCTTTCGGATCATGGTAACGAGAGGATACAAGAGCGCTAAATCAACAACACAAGACGTCATCGACGCCATGAATTCATGGTAGATCGCACACGAGGATGAAGGTGTCCGTGCAATTGAGCAGTTCTTAGAACTTGACACATCTCGGACCCACTTATTATTTCGCTCGTTAAAGATTCACGTGTTTCACCCCGTGGATGGGTGTCATCAGTGAGATCCATGAAGTGTATAAAGACCCTTAATATGCTCTAACGAATACTTTGGGGAAACAGGGAGTTTAAAAAAATGAGCTGCAAATAATCATATTGGGTCCTTTTGCAGTGGTGCGGCCCAAGGTGAAAACATACAGGTGAGCTCGTTCAGCACCTTTTGTATTCGGGATTTTTTCGTGTGACGTACATTGGGGGACTCTCTGTTCCCGGGTGTCTTTTTTACAATTAAGGTTTTCCAAGAACAATTGAACAAGTTTACTCATGTGTGGGGAAATTATTGCTTAAGTAGTTAAATTGTAATGCAACTATTCTTCAGAAAGTCAAGTTGTGACGTCATGTACAGGTGTTCGTTGAATATCCCAAAGGATCCACCTGTACGCATAGAAGATGAGAATAAGTCGTGAACTGAATTCAGTGATTTTTCAGAAACGTTTGGTGATTTTTCGATTGTTCTTTAGTGGAATTTACGCACTGGGCTTAGCAACCCTGCCTTGTAGCTGATTGTCGCCAAAGAAAAACGAAGATCTGTTTGAGAACGGCAGCGGGGTGGTCTCGTACTTAAACAACGACTGCCCAAAATAAAACTAAATAAAAACCACATCTTTCTCTGGCTAAACGTAGTTTCTTCCTCTCCTTCGCCCGTACGTCAAACTGTAAAACGACAGAACATTAGCGCATGATGGATGGGTTTGCTACATTAAATTCAGCAGGTCCAATTTGTGCAATGTATTGAAAAACAAATAATCTGAATCGTCGAAAGCTTTTAGCGGTGAGTTTTGCTTGGATCGTGAAACAATTAGCTCGAGGTTTTTTTCCAAGGGTTTTCGTTGAAGATGCTGGTGAAGATTTTCGTGTTTTGTGGCACGAAATGTGTTGTAACCTAGGTCGGCTACTTCAAGCTGCTTGAAACGCTGAATATAACTTGCTCGAGCACCTCTTTTCACGAGTTAAGTGTACACCGCAAGTTCACGATTTGCATTATTATGCTCTCTCGACACGTTTGTGCTCTCCTTGTGTTGTTAAACAAGGAAGAATCGCAACACAGTCCACAATTACTTCGAACACGGGAATACTGCACTTATGCAATATTATTTCCTCTCGCATTGTATTGTTATTCGGATAAGGTTACAAAACAATGCTTGTGGCAATGATAACTGAGCTGCAGGTCTGGTGCGGGGCACATCCTGCTGCTAACAGTCACTAAAACTAATTGCTGAGAGCATTTAACCCCACCCTAACCTAACCTCATATAAATTATTAGAACTAAGCGGAATTGTAGGTTAGGAATTGTTAGGTTAGAAGTGCCAGGTTTAGAGATTTTAGCAGTTAGATTTAGTGACTGTTAGCATCTGGATGTGCCCCGCACCAGAGTCATAGCCGCATGGCTACCAATCAGAGACACCTAGTGACAGAGTCGAAAATCAAATTTGTAAATCACAGTATACTAGAAAGAAAGCTAACATGCTATTTTGTTAAGTTTGATTATGCGCATCGTACTTGGATCATGTTATTGCTCTCTTCTAATAACAAACTTGTAAAATCTAACTATTTTTCACTCCATTCCACATCATAATAATACATTAGATGACAGTAACTTCTTCACGAAGTTAATGCCTGTATAGATGGTCAACACGTGATGGGATACCCCAAGAAAGTTATGTTATTAGCAAGACAGATGTGTAGCTTCGTGAACCTATATTTTCCGTTCTGGATCTAGATGTCTGTGCTGATAATGTAAGCGAAAATAGGAACAGAAAGAAGTATATTATTATTCCGGTGTGAATATTATCCTACCACTGGGGGAAAGGACTATATTTGCAAGACTTCGAGTTCAAATATTTGACTGTTGATACAAGTTTACATGTTTAAGTGAGAGTTATGTTTTCGTTATTCGTGAATATATCGTTACGTATGGAATACGTTGTGTGGTTATAAGGTAGTTTATTTTTATACACATTATATTTGCGAAGGAATTGCGCTGTACAAACGGTACAGTCATATTCGTCGACCCTGTGCGTACAGTGGGATCCATGAATATTACTCTGCAAATTGTCCATGACTATTTTCATTAATTTTTCTCTTACATCCTGTGTGTTTTTAAGCAATGGATTTTTATGTATGCTGGTGCAGAAGTTGTCAACAGCTTGTTTTAACTTTTCTTTTAATTCTAGAAGCTCTAATTGGGTCAAAGAAAGTGAACGAACATGGCGATGGACAATTTGCACGGTAATACTCATGGATCCCACTGTACCAGGCAAAGCACAACAGAGATATTTTTGTGTTCTTGCTGTGCCACATTCCAGCAGTGCCGAAGACCTGACCCTCGCTAACTATCCCTTGCGAGGGAAGCCACCCCTTACGCAGGCCAAAACCACCCCCAACATCCTGCCGGTCCCATCCCTCAACCTTCCCCCCCTCCCGCACGGCCGGGGCTGGGGAGTAACATTAAAAACCCATCACCACCGCACGGAAAACGGTTGGACTTGGCACACAAGGACCCCCTTAGCAACCCTAATTTAGAACGAAGCATATTTTCATTGTTTCCTACCTTCTTTCTTTCATCTGCAGTTTTATGATTCGATCCTCGCACAAGAATGCCAATTTTTTTCTACCCTTGCCGGCGAATAACATCTCTTTTTTTTTCGTTCGAAGGTTTTTCAAGGGATGTGTGCAATCAACTACAAGTCAAGGACAAAGTTTGGATTATACCCTGCTGTCCTTCCCCCTACAAAGCTCCCCCCACCCCACCAAAAAACCCTAAAAAAGGAACCGCGCTAATGTCAGAAACAGTAGCTTGGAGACAGTGTTGCTAAGTTAGTTATATTTCGAATAGCTCGTTTAGTTAGAAACTTTTGAACGAACCAAATGACATCACGTTCTGTGCAAAGGTACTGTATTGCCTTGTCCAAAGTACGAAACCTTGGAATATACATGCATCTCGCTGTACAATTCATAAAGTATTGCATATGAAGTTGCGTTTTCGGTTCAAGTCAAAATGTCCCGTAGGGCGGTTATTACAAAAATTATGCAGAAATGAATGAATGTGTTTCACGCTGTTATGTATAGACGCACAGCCACAATTTTTAGTTACATTTTCTGCAGACCTTAGTGACAGGGTGGTTCAAAACATCCTTGCTCATTTAATTACTGAAAACGTTTGTTGCTTGCGGTTTAGCAAAGTGCTGTTCATCTTGCAGCATGTAAATCGTTCTAAAGGCTCTACTATGCAAATTGTCCATCGTCATGTTCATTTACTTCGTTTTACCCAATGCGGAGTTCAATAATTGAAACAAAGAACCAACGAAGCACTTGATAACATTCGAATCAGCATCAGTAGTGTTACATTCCTCAAAAACGTGTATGATGTAAGAGAAAAAAAACGAATGAAGGACAATTTGTCTCGTAATATGTATGCATCCAACTGTACCCAGCATGCAGTTATTCAAGAATTAGTAAATTTGCACTTGATGAAACTCGTAATCCAGAAATATAATCAACTCACGATTCTTTTGCATGTTAATACGTTTCTGAAATATACACTTTGTTTGGTCTATGCATGGAAATCCGAGTGATTGAAACCAAGTGTGTCTGGCAACACTGCTGGGAGGGGGAGAATCAGTTGAAGAGGACAAGGACGATGGTGCAGAAAGTTTACGAGCCATCTTTCAACCTCGAAGAACTATCCACCAAAATTCTCCCCGAGGGCAGCGGAATAAGGGAATGGGGTTGCACGCCATTTTTCCCTTGCGCTTCTTCCCTCCCTTCTAAAAAAAATATCTTAGGCAACATCCGTGCTGGTTCGGGACGACCTGTTGCAAATGTTCTTGCTTTTTTTCATTTGCGGCCTGTCGAAGACTGATTTTTTTATATCACAGCTACAACAATCACCGTGGCGGTGCAAGGCGTCTACACGAAGGTTGGCCCAAACAGTAGCAGTGACCTGACATTGGCTGATAAGAAATTACGTCAGTTGTTTGACTCTGTGAAACGTACAAGGAGAATCGCAGCCTACCGTGTATATACTCGATGTTCATGAAAGTCTGAACACCGAAGAGACACGCGTCAGGCGACAAGCGACACTTGTTTCTTGCTCAGTTCGCATGATGATAACCGATATAATTGCAATAATCAGTTTTAGTCACCCGAAAAAACGTAACAAGAGACATTGTTGCATATAAATCGCGTTATTGAAACTCGGGAGAAGCATGTTGTGCATGAGAAACGGAGAAATAATATGCACTCACCTCAAACTGTATATACGCTAGACTTTCCAGCCTGGATAAAGCGAAGACTAGATATATTATTCTCAACCTTCTTGAAACCGTGACCCGGTATATATATATATATTTTTTAAGTGAATGCCCTTAGCCCAAGAATTTTCGTCGTAAATACCTTTCCAGTATTTTAGATTTTATGCATGAATTAACATGTAGGCCGTGAAATTAATATTGAAAAAAATCTAGCATAATCATAAAGAGTAATAATAGTTTGATTACGTGTAGGATTGTTGACAAATATAAAAAAATGGATGAAGTGGTAACGTCGTCTCCTTGTAATTAAGTGATCCCGGGTTCGATACCCAGTAGAGGCACCGGGCAGATCCAGTTCTGATTAGTCTATTTGTGCATAAAATGGACTTAAAAAACGAAAACTCACAACTCCAATATGACATTGGGATTCTGTTGTGTGTCGACCACTTTCAGCAGAATGTTTCGCAGCTCAGAGTAGTTGATACGAGGGCCCTCGGTTGAGAAAAATGCACTAGAGTACTTTACCACATTGACTAATCTATTTTGGACTAAAGTGCGTCTATGAGCGATAAAGCGAAAAGAACGTTGTGTTTAAATCTTAAAACATTGTACATATCGATATTTTATAATGTATATCAACAAATTAGAGCTTCAAACATAATGCCGGTTGGGCTCTCTTCTAGAGTCTAAATACAGCTCGTTGGAATTAAGCATTCGCTGCGCATGCGCGAACAACAAACTGAAGCAACACGATGCACGGTATTGAGAAAACGGCACAGTCCGAGCGACACGACAAACGTGCAGCTTGTGTCGCTTCGGTTCGAAAGGTTCAATTGATTGTCGGGTCTCTTTTCGGTGTGAATTCTCCCTTAGTGTCATAAAAGCAACAATAAAATATAGAAAGTTGTGAAATCATTAATATACGCTCAGACGCAG
Source organism: Lepisma saccharinum (assembly GCF_977018435.1). NCBI lineage: Eukaryota > Metazoa > Arthropoda > Insecta > Zygentoma > Lepismatidae > Lepisma > Lepisma saccharinum. The sequence goes on along the minus strand of NC_139244.1, from coordinate 5,356,210 downwards.
CTTATGCAGGCAGGAATCGGACCAATCAGATACATGAAATGAACATAACTTAGAATTCGATACATATTTACGGCACCTGAAAATAATCACGTTCGTCGTTGTTTCAACCCACCTGCACAAGACGCCTGAAGAATTGTGGTAAGAGTATAGTAAACACAAGATAAAAAGAAATGAGAAAATAATACAGTAAAACACACCCAAAGAAAACTTCTAGTACTTATGTACGATAGGTGGGGAAGATAATAGAGACAAAAGAAAGAAGCCTGTAAGATATAAATTACAGAAGAATTGAACCATAGAGGTATAAACGTAAGAAAGAAACATAAACAAAGGCGAAGTTTAAAAAATATACGGAAAGGGAATCTCACAAGACAAGAAAATAAAGCAATATTAGCGCGAAGCAGAATAAAGGAGGAACAAAAAGAGTTAAAATATCGATATTTAAATGCAGAAGATCCAAAGAGATTACAAAATTTACAGATGGTTAGTTGTAGGATGTCAAGAAACATGGATATGACGAGAAATGAAGACGGCATCCAGTGTTGCCAAGATCATATGTTACCAGTAGTTAATGTCGACATGATGTTTATGTACAGCCACTAGGACGAAGTAGTTCAGTAATTTAAAAGAAGGACATTATCTTTCCACCAACGTTCCCTAATAAGGAATTAATTATTTTCAGTACGCTATACTCCTTTCCCCAATTAACAAATGGCAATCGTAAGATTTAGAGTAGCTTCCTAGTTTTCCACTGTGTTCGGCGCTGTTCAATTGTCAAGTCGAAAGTATAAAAGGAGAGAAATGGGGATAAAAAATGTAATGTTAAGTCGGGAACAAGTTACGCTGTGTAGAGTTCAACCTGGCATAAGTTTAAGAAAATGTTTCCTGTACATTTGATGACATGAAACATTATTCCTGTACAACCTTTTTGAAAGTTCAGAAAGTTGTTTGAGTGGTTGATATTGTTAAGCGATTGGAGAAAGTTGCTCGATCCGCGAAGAGGGAAGAAAAAAAAACGCTTTTCGCTTGGACTTTTTTCTCTCATGCAACAAGTTCGCGCATTGTATTCGAGTAATTTCGGTTCAATGAGCGAAAAGGGGGAGGGAAGAGGGGAGGGTGTTTCCTGAAGGTGGTCGCTAGGCAGAGGATGGGAAGAGGATTTGTTCTGCCAAGTTAACACCTTCGTTCCACGCTTATTCTTCGACTGATGTGGCATGCGACTGTGACATTCTGTCTGCTGCTGCCGCATGCGTCATCAGCCTGAGCCGTTGCATATGATTCGTGTCGTGTTGTTGCACCAGTTGGAAGACTGCAACAGTGTGCATCACTCTCGCATGCAACGTGTAAGTTTATCCCATCGCATCCCACAACGAATACGTAAAACTGGGGTAATCAGGAATGGTGAATCAGTATTGGATGAACGAGAAACGACGTCTTCTAATATCTAAGTAAAATCTTTAAAGAAAATAATGTCTTACACCGTTTCCATGTTTAATATGTTCCGATAAAAAAAAGCAAGGACATAAAAACATCATTTTTATTACAGTATCAAAAAGTACAGTATATATTTTCCCCAGTTTAAATAAATTCGTCTTTTTTTTATGTACGCGTATAATTGCAATTGGCACAGTCCCACGATTCTTAAAGCTGTTTTTAGAACATAGTAAGCATTATACACATACTGACATGTGACGTCACGGTCTTTTGAGGTGGTCTTGTAAAATCCGATTCAGCATTTATTACCACAATGGCTTGAAGTTCTAAAGTGCTTAAACTTCATGCAGGTACAACTTTCTTAGTAATGACTTGGTACTGTGCATTACATATATATATATATATATATATATATATATATATATATATATATATATAAAACTCTATTGAATGTAAAGGATAGGCTTCCAATTGAATTATTTCCAAAAGCACGATCATTAACGAAACATTTGTAACAATCTGAGAGAGAGAAAATAATATTTTAACTGATTTTTAATTGCCCAGACTAGAACAACATATTGACACTAATTAATGAAGTACAAGCTGAACTAAGCACCTTTTTTTTTTATCAACGATCACGATGTATAAAAGAACGAAATTATCAAGATTTGGTTTTAATACCCTTGACTTGTCCCTGAGCGCAATGTTGCACCTCCAGTGCAGTCGACAAGGACTCGTAAAAACAATGTGTGCAGCACATAAAGGAAAATATAAAAATGTTGAAATTTGTTGCAATTAGGAGCGTTCGTAGACATGAACGTTTTCGGCTGTGGCTCTGTGAAGTATTTTTTCCCCTCATTGAGATACACCGAATCGTCCCGTACCGTTTTGTCGTAAAGTTGCATGGAATGTTGTTATTACCTTGCCGCGATGGGCAATTTGCTTTGTTAATTTTCGGTAGCCGCACAAAGCGAAGGGGGACGTATTATGGGAAATAGTAAACCGTGACAAAGTAGTCACACTGGTGATTTTATAATTTAGCTGAACAAGACATGCAAATTTCTTTCGAAAATTGCTTGTTATACTGCGTCGGGTGCACTTTTCAACTACGGAAGCATTTGCACAATTTTTGATGACTGAAAGTTTCGTCTAATTGCATTTATTTCGTCTAGCTTGAGAAGGAACAGTTTCTTCCGATGATAATAGGAGGGCAATTTGTCCACAGTTAGTTCATTCGTTTTTCTCATGTACAGTCTAGAGTAAGGTGTACATTTATTTCAATTTAGTCGAAATACTTGAAAGTATTAAAAAGAAGATAGAACAGTCAGGCACGTATCTAGAAATATGTTTCGGGGTGGGGGTGGGGCGTCCGAAATAAGTTTCTCAGGAATAATAATAATAATAAAAATGTTTAAATTAAAATAATTATATGAAATAAAATTAATAATAAATACAATATATAAATTACTAGGCTATTATATTATTATTACACGAATAGGTAAAAATAATGTATAAGAATAGAGATATAACAGCGCATATTCATTACGTAGCTTACCTGTAGTTAAGATCGGAATAATTTACATAGAAACAAGTGCCCTGGCAATGAAATTAATGTCAAGTAGATGAATAATTGAATATTTATCGAATAACAAGAATGATGTTACATGCAGTTGGAGAAAAGTAAGTTTCTGATTAATATTTTATGCATATTGAGTAGTAGTGTACATAAATCTTCTTTGTAATGTCTTGAAAGCTGTATGATCTCAATATAGTAATCCTTGCCTTGCAAAAAAGTTCATAGGAAATTAATAACCATCGATTATGCAACAAATGCTAATATTTTCATTACTTAATTTAAGTACCTGATAAATCTTTCGGTGGGCGGGGTCCGGACCCTCCGGACCTCCCTCCCCTAAATACGTCCTTGAGGACAATGGGTTCTTGATTATGATTTTCTTCATGTTGCAGTTGTAGCGGACCTATAATCCAATTTTTAAGCTGCATAAACCTTCAACACTATCAGCGCTGTCTGTCTGTCTTATCTAGTGTCTGGTCAAAGATGTTCCCCACACACTCGTCCTTCACAAGCACCGTCCAAATTAACAAGAGATTTCTTTTGGATTTACATCGTCTTGATACAGCTACCACGCGGACCCGAAAGAAGACGAATTTGCAAAGGCTCATGGGAAATCACGAAACTGCGTCCGTGAAATGTAAGCGATTACGATCGACAAAGCAATGCCTATTAACGCTACTAATGGAGGAGATAACCATCGAAGCTTTCTGATATAACTTCAGCATTCGCCATTGCACTGGAAGTAAGGGACAAAAGAAAATATGTAGATACGGTTGAGGAAAAGAGAGTCATTTGTGGGATTATCGTGCCGGTGAGAGAGTGGGGATCTTCAGCCACAACGAGCATTAAAAAACGGATATATTTATGTTGGCAGAAACAGTTTCGTGCTCAAATCGTATTCCTTGTTGAAAAATGAAAGAAAACGTGGAGAAGAAATGTGTTAGGCAGTATCCTCGTACAAGAACAACAAGAACATTGAGGTATTCACCAAAATGTGTTGGAAAGGGAATTAAACAACGAAGCATAAAAATGTTCATAGTACAGACTTTGGCAACTTGTCCACCATCATGTTATTTTATCGTTGAACTGAAGACAAAAAAACGCGAACATCTCTACAGTGGGATCCTTGAGTATTACCGTGCAAAAACTCAAAACAAGCTGTTGACAACTTCTGCACCAGCATACATAAAAATCCATCGCTTAAAACACACACAGGATGTAAGAGAAAAATTAATGAAAATAGTCATGGACAATTTGCACGGTAATACTCATGGAATGCACAAGTATTGTTCCGGCAAATTGTCCACGACTATATTTATTAATTTTTCTCTTGTCCAGTACATGTTTTTAAGGAATTGAGTTTTATATACTGACGTAAACGTTATTTGACAACTTGTTTGGAGTTTTGTTTCAATACTTGAAGCTCTTACTGCGTAAAACAAGGACAATAAGCGTGCAGAGGACAATTTTCTTGGTGAAACTTACGCATCCCACTCTGCTGCAAAATAATGTAAATAACATTATTATTGTGATTATTATGAGAGAGAGATCTACAACGCCTGATTGCTAGTTGACGCTAAGATATATTTCTTCATGTTAACTTAAAATAACTCCAGGAAACATCTGAACGAAAAGCAGAAAGTTTACGAAAAATGCGAAAATAATGCTCAGGTTAGTGAAAACTTATTTTGAGAACGAGTGCATTTGCTCGTGGAAGTAGACTATTTTCATTATTTTTTCTTCTGCGTTCTATGTGTTTTTGAGCAATGGGATTTTACGTATGCTTGTAGAGAGATTGTCAGCAGGTTGTTTTGACATTTTGCTTCAATTTGTTAAGTTGTCATTACGTAGCACAAAGAGAATAAACATGGGGATGGACAATTTGCTTGGTAACACCAAGGATATAACAAATGAAATATAAAGGTTGCATAAAACCGTGCAATATAAGCATGGCGATGGACAATTTGCTTCGTAACACTTACCGGTGATATAACAAGTGAAATATAAAGGTTGGATAAAACCGTGCAGGGGCAATATAAGCATGGTGACGGACAATTTGCTTGGTGACACATACCAATGATATAACAAATAAAATATTGAGGTTGGATAAAACGGTGCAAGGGCAATATAAGCATGGAGATGGACAATTTGCTTAGTAACACTTACCAATGATATAACAAATGAAATAATGAGGTTGGATAAAACCGTGCAAGGTCAATATAAAATGCAGAAACTATTTACAAATGTTCCGAAACTAAAATTGAGATTCGTAGTGACGTAGTGATTGAATAAATGGGGGAAACTCATTTCCTATTCCAAGAATAATATGCTTATATAATGGAGATCATTAAGAAATATCATCAACAAACGACGGCCCGTTAATGTCCCCTCCGGCTTGTCCTTGGTCACGTGACCTCTTCCGCCGACAATTACCGCTGGGTTATCTAATCTCCATGCCAACACGCGAGCAGATGGACGTTTAGAACAAGCGTCGCCAGAACGAGAGGGAATTGAATATTTCACAGGATGTCGGTAAAGATTTCAATGCAAGGACACAAAGTGGTCGTGAGAAAGTTACCGCAGGGTGTGTTAACCCTGGAGTCGACAGATTAGGAGCCAGTTCGGAGTTGTCGGCGATGATTTCATTCAACACTGATCCCCTAACACGAGAATGTAGCCAGTCTTCAATAGAAACAAGCATTCTAAGAATGTACAGTGAGGTGCAGCACAAGTGTTGCTCGGCAAATTGTCCATGACTATTTTCATGAATCTTACTCTTTAACCCTAGTTTACTAGAAACGTACTTACCTGAGGAGGGTGGGGGAGGGGGGCACAGGCCCATAGTTATTTTTATCACTAAAATTGAATTAGCCGTTTTGCTTTTGAATCACTGCTTCCTTTGTTGTTTATGTAAGTGCAGTTTTATATTAATTATAATGGTTACAACATTATCATGAATAATGCATCCACTCTACAACTATGATCTTGTAAATAGTCAAAACTGGTGCAACACGACATTTTGGTGTTAATGAGGGATTGGCATTATTCGGCGCCATCTATGATGTCTTGTTACGCAACTGGCTGTCATATAACACCAAGTATTGAGGCCTTTAACGCTTGATTAGATACTGTGTCACCATAATTGCCGTAGAAACTCAGTAGTATATTATTTTAGTGAGTTCTTGTATTAATAATATAGCTACAAAATATTTCTTAAATTGCGTCACTTCTCTGTGCATAAAATGCAACTTCTCCCCTCTCGCAAGTGATGTGAAAATGTTTTCAATGCGAAATTCCTGGAGACGCCACTGTGCGATGAGGCAAATTATATCTTATTGCTGCAAATTTCTACATTTTTCCTTCTGCCACCCTACGTCGGTTTTCTACCTATTGGATTAATCGCGACGAAGAAGACGATGATCCAGTAAAACAGACGATGGGACACCCAAAGTTTGAACTTAGAATCTCTGGTTTCGTAGCGCATTACGTAAATGCTTTCAAAAATTAATTATACCATAATAATTATTTCAAATATTCTGGAAACTTGCATGGATTTATGCACTGGAAAGAGCTGAAATATATAGATTTGGAGCAGTACATTATGATCTCCTATGTTACATATACACACACAAACAGAAAACTAAATGCATCAGATATTTGATGGACCAGAAACGCATCGATTGCTGCACTAAAATGTATTTTTGGTCTTTTCTAAGAATCAGGTGAACAGCTTGATTGTATATCGTTTGTAAAGGTGTCAGAGATGCAAGTGAATATTTCTATGTCGAGATGCACTTCAATGCATCAATTTGTGTTTCTTTATGCACCTTTTTGCATCTTTCTCGATCCTGCCACAGATTCTATGCATTTTTCTTTCAACTGATGCATTTATTTTCCTGTGTGGAGATTACATCCCCATGAATCTGGATTTTTGCAAAAATAAAATATGTGGTATTGCTCTTATCGAAATCAGAAACACATTAATTATACTGTCTTTATGGTGTATTTGCAATTTATATAGATCGGTAGAATATCTGTATTGATATACCGGTTATAATGTCATACGAATACGTACAAAAGGTTTTATTTATGTCCAGATATTATTAGAATAATTAAATCGAGAAGACTTAGGTGGGCTGGCCATGTGGCACGAATGGGAGAGAATGGAAGTCTTTACAGGATTCTTGTTGGGAAACCTGATGGTACGAGACCTGTAGGAAGGCTAAGACGAAGATGGAGGGATAACGTTGAAATGGACCTAAAGAAAATCGGTAAGGTTAGAAAAGATTGGATTGATCTTGCCCAGAATAGGGACAGATGGAACGCTTGTATTGCTGCAGCATAAACCTTCGGGTTTAAGAAGGCTAGAGAGTTAGTTAGTTTTGGTAGTGTAAGATCAACCACCGTTAGAAAAACCTTTGACGTTGACCACAGCATTTTGCTTTTTATCACGAATTCATAATCTATTTGCATAACGGTACACATTGCGACCGAACATATACAATTCAAGGTTGACATTTGATCGGAAGCAACGTGACACCGGATTCAGCAAACGCAACAATGCCCTTCCTGTCAACTTAATAAATGCTAGCGAGCATAACAATGGCTTTTTCGTGAGTATTTAGAATTCGGCCGGTTTAGAACTATCTGGATTCTGCTTAGTACGTATAAAAAAAGCCTTCCACAAACGTCCTACCATTCATTCGCCCGAAAGATAAGCATCGGGTAGGTAGTTCGTTACGGTTGGCGGAATGGTTATGTTTCCCTCTATCACATGCAAAGGATGTAAAACATTTGAATGTCGAGCTGTTAGGCCTTCCCCGCACGGTACATGCAGGGATTATAAACCTAACTTGGGTATTAAGTTATTATAAGCGAGGTGAAACAAAGTTAATGCATGATGAAATGAACGAACAAAGCTGCACTGAACTGGGAGATTTAAGAAAGTACAGTAATTGGTGAAATTCCTTGTAGTCCATACAAGAACAGCCGATATCAATGATCGGAAAGTGCTGCACGATGTTCACTTGTTTTGATTTTCCAAGGTGGATGCATGCAGGTGAGTTAATTAACTGCATAGCGTGTTGTATTTGTTTGTGACGTTATTCGGACCACCAGGAATTCTTGTATTGGTTGTCAGGCCATTGATAAAACTTAAATGGTAGTAGCAATAACAATTATTTTTATCATGGTTATGCTTAATATTATACAATAATAACTCATTCGAATCCCGGCCTGGGAATGGGTGTTCTCTCAATTTCATCATATCATTACTCATCTTCACGTTCGCGATTAGCCAAAAGTAGCAGAAAGGCGAAATAAAACTACAATCAAATCAATGTCATCAATGTTTCAGTAGGATCTTCAGGTATGGACACTATTCTGCATTTCGCTTTCGCTACAGATGGCAACCCATCTATTGCGATGTATAATTTCATACTGATTGGTTGCAAGTAGATGTGGCAATAACATCATATTATGAAAGCCAATGTTATATTAATTCAGGAAATTGTAATTTGCTTTTAAAAAATGTGCAGCGCGTGACATCCTAATTCTGTGCATAATTATAAGCTACGAAATATGATGTTTGATGTCTTTGTTAACGTCAAAATATCATTGGGTGATTTTTGTACCAACTTGAAAACATGCCACGTTCATTAAACAACGAAACTGGGACATCTTGCCACATTGCAGTGGCTCGAAAGTCAAACAATATAAAAATATACAATTTATGATGAAATTGTAGTTTCAACGCTGTTGTGAGCGCATCTCTAATAAAATTATATCTTACATGTGGAACAGGACATTTATAATCCTTCTCTACACCAATCCGATCACACGATTGGCAGTCTGACCTCATTTCCTTCCCACAAACAACAAAACAAGAAACATTAAAACTGTTTTGCAACGGGTTGGCAGCCATGTTTGAGCCAATCATTAAAAACAAAGAAACAATTAAGTAATTGTAATTAAAAGGAAGAAAATCCCAGAAAAAAGGCAGAGATAATATCTTTTTTGCACTAAAAAAATAAAAAATGAGTTTATTTTGTTGATGGATCACGTATACGTGCCGTTTTCACATTTCGGAAGAAAGAAATTGTCATTATTTTCTTTTGCCACTGATTCAGATGGAAACCCAGAAATTTTAACAAGCTATGGAACAATTATGATTGTGCTTTCATATTAATTGTAAAGCTTACCCTCACGTTTCCCTTGTAACAATGACGTATTCCCATAAAACGGACACAATATTCTCACATCTTACTGAACCCAGAATAGATTTCAATGATTGAAGTATGGTCGGTTATTTTTTATACATCGTAAAAGTCGATGTTTGAAGCGTAACATGGGGCAAGTTAGACAAGAAATCAACGGAAAAAATGGTTTGAAAATTCGCTTTTTGTGTATAAATTGGATGGTTTAGCTTTCTTTTCGTAAGATTTCTTTTTTGCTGAGAATCAAAAAGTAATTAAACGAAAAGAAGTTAAGGTTGTGTGACCTGTATACACATCGTGGTAACTATTATGTATATCCAAACAGTAATTCTGAGCGACATTCCGAAAGAAAAACAGCGACATTTTCACAAGAGTTTCGAAGATTCAGATCTAGAAGTGTCTTGCAGTGTCTTTATTTCTTCTCTTTGGGGAATGAAAGTAGCGAATATGTCTCTTCCTTTTTGGTGTTAACCACTTGGTGAGAATATTGGTGTACTGTGTGTGAGCACAAGAAAGCACATTCTCTAAAGTAATACAATCCTAGTGAGGTTTCAAACCAATTTAGAATACAGCTAGCTTGAAAGAACAAGAATTTCTCAAGTGCAAATGTTTCGTAAATATTGAGCGCGTCATGCATAAATGAATGTTAACATTTAGTACAATATTTTGTACTCGGTGTTTCGTTTCTTTGCACTGAAAATTAACATTTTCGCTTTCTCTGTCACACTTAATTCACTAATTGGTATAAATTCTTACTATTTCGCTTAATATACCGGGTGTCCCAGAAGTCTTTCCCTGATTACAAGCTTTATTCATATCCGCTATATGCAATGTAGAGATGTGAAAGTGGTGCCAAAATGTTGTAAAACTAACCAAATTTATTTGTTGCAGGTTTCAGTAATGTGGCTGTAGTGTAGCAGTGTCAGTGCCAAGGAATCCGGAATTAATGCTCTCGACATCGGGTGGCATCTTTCCATACAATGTTTCTTCGACTTGACAGGATTTGGGAATGAAGATAAATTCCATTTTTTTATTACCAACTTATTGATGGCAGATATTCTAGACGAAAGAATTCTGTAGATTTGAAAGTTCCTCTGCACTGTTATTGGTGATCGGGTCTCGTGATACCAGAGGACATGCTGAGCTTTTTCCTGATTTGTGAACATTTCCGGTTTTCTGGGCACTGACGCTGCTACACTACATACAGCCACGTTACTCAAACCAGCAACAAATAAACTTGGTTAGTTTTCCAACATTTTGGCACCACTTTCACATCTCTACCTTGCATATAGCGGATATGAATAAAGCTTGTAATCAGGAAAAGACTTCTGGGACACCCGGTATATTAAGCGAAATAGTAAGAATTTATACCAATTAGTGAATTAAGTGTGACAGAGAAAGCGAAAATGTTAATTTTCAGTGCAAAGAAACGAAACACCGAGTACAAAATATTATATCGAGATGATCTTGGGAATGTTTTCATATCAAATTTTAGAACTAATTCTGTTCGGAATATCTTATGTAGTATGGTTCATTCGGTAAATGACGTGGTAGGCTGTAAAGATAGTAACTTAGATCTACAGAAAATATACGCAAAATATGGCAAGGTCTTCATATCTCTTTTGAAAATGTACATTTAGACAATGCACATGACGTATTATGAGACTAAAGCTTGTTGAGGATGTAAGTGAAAATGTGCAATGAAAATTTCGCTCGGATAAGCCTCCTCCGTATTTCACAGATTCCCTAAAGGAACATTGCCGATGAAGTACCTGCATTAGTTGAAATTTTGATGCACATATGAACTAGCATTTCTGCTTGTGTTTATTTCTCAGCGCGCGCGGTGTCAAGTGTTTGTGCTTAGCACACTGAAAAAACCTTCTACCTGAACTCAATCTCTTTCTTTGCGACACGCGAACACAACACACGGCCTCTTCTAGCTTTACCACAGACCGACGTAACGCTTCTTTCTTCTGTAGGTAGGGAAAGGGGTGAGCGTGTGCTTGTAAGGGATTGAGAGAGAACATTTGAAGAACGCGAGAAAGACACGTGGCGCCATGAAAAAAACTCTTCACAATAACCCAAAGGTATGAAAGTGAAGCCAATTGTACATATAGTATTTCTTCTCGGAACATGAATTGAGAAAAATTGCCACGTTATCATGACCACAATCCGAATGTTGTGGGATCCATGAGTATTACCGTGCAAATTGTCCATCACCATGTTCATGCACTTTATTTGACCAAATAAGAGCTTCAAGAATTAAAAGAAGACTCAAAACAAGCTGTTGACAACTTCTCCACTAGCATACATAAAAATCCATCGCTTAAAATCACATAGGATTGTAAGAGAAAAATTAATGAAAATAGTCATGGACAATTTGCACGGTAATATTCATGGATCCCACTGTACAAATACGTATGTGAAATAAATAAGCAACCATATGAATAAACGTTAGGTGTGAAGTATAGGCAATGTCTTTCTAATGTCGCAATGATACGATTTGTACCGATACTGAAAAAACATCGGTATATATTTAAAATATTAATTCCCTGAATTACAATACTTTACAGAACTAAATTTGGACATTAAAAATTAAATAACGTGCCTTTCAATCGATTGACAACTATAACCTTTAAGATCAAGCACCATGAAAAGTATATAATTTACAATTTGAGCATTTCCTACTGCAAATTTGTTTAAGTACGCTGTACACTCAGATAGGCAAAATGTCAGAAATGTTGGAATTCTATAAGGAACGCAAATCTTTGGCTGTTTATGGAGCTTGTCAATTTTGCCGATTAGGTAAAGAATTACCGAGCCTAATCGGCTGTAACTCTACTTAAGAAACTTCAAAGTACTTCGCTCGCTACTCCACAAATATACAAATGAATTCAAATTGTTTTTTGATATGCACGTTTTACTTACGAATTGTCATATTGTCTTATCAAACCCCGAACAGCAGCTCACAATGTACTTATAGGTGGGTTTCATGTGACGTAAGGATGCGCACAGCCGCCATGTTTGCAAGGAAATATCCACCACACATAGTGTTCGTTTGTCTGTGTCTTATGCTTACAAGAACTGGACTCAATCATGATTGCTGGAAGCCACAATGCAACAGTTTGTGACGTAGGTGAAACACACCTATAGTTTTTGTTGTAACAATAAACTAAGCAATTAGTTTTGACTTCAAATAAACCTTACTAAGGATAATATCGAAATCACACCCAAAAGAACGAAGGATAATGTCTGCCTGTGTGTTGCAAGCTGTGTCTCTTCTCTCTTCCAAGAGACTCTCCCAACTATATACACACAAATAAAAGCAAAACAATAATGCAAGACAAATATAACTATAAAATGTATTTTTTTTAATAACAAGAAGCATAAAGTAAACAAAAACTGTCAATAACAAAAATATTTCACCTATTTCGTAATTTATTGGCATTTTTAACTAGTTGGTGTAAATGGAACTACAGTAGTTTGCTACTTTATAAATATCTGATAGGGGTAGACAATTTTCACTTGGCGACTGAATGTTTATATCCAGTTCTATTTTCTTTATTTTAATATTTCCACTTCGATTACGGAATTGTGTTTTTTAATGGTTTTGATTTGATTTGATTTAGTTTATTTTACTTCGCGTTTTGTGCCTCTTGGCTAATTTGCGAAGATGGGGATGAGTGATGAAATGGATGAATGGACATTCACAAACAACCAAGCCCGACCGGGATTCGAACCCGGGACCCTTGGCGTCGCAGCGCGATGTGCTAACCACTCGGCCACAGGGTCGGGCTGTTTTTTAATGGTTCTGTGCATATATATATATATATATATATATATATATATATATATATATATATGACATGTATGTGTGTGTGTGTGTATAATTAAATCAGAATAATAAACATGGCATTATAAATGTTTGCACCGTTGTTCACCGAATTAAAAAATCTGCGGCTATATTGTAGAGTCGTTCATATTATGAGAATGATTGCAGTTATTCATGCTGTTACGAGTAGAGTCTTTTCAGGAAGGCCACTCCGGTGCAAGAATTAAATACTTTTAATCGAATCTTGTATTGATAGATAAAATGTTGTAAGATCACATTTTGTAACTTGTCGTAGTTGAAAAACAAAAGCTGGAGTCCCTGAGAAAAAGGCGCCTAATTTTTTGTTTAGTCTACCCCTGCACATATTATATACAAAAGTAACAAATTAATTCCTTTCAATATATTTTAATATACCGGGTGGCCAGAATTAAAGTTACCCAACTCAGAACCCTCTGTAGCCTGTTTGAGGTATCGTAGAACTCTGAAATTTGGTGAATCCACTATGCAGACCATGGGGAAGAGGATGGCGATAAAATAAAAAAGTTTAATTTTCCGCCACCAGGTTGAAATGTGGCGCTGTACTTCCATGATGGGTTGTAATAATGACGTAAACTGCTCCAATTGGTTATGAATTTGCCTTTACCTTGCAATCTTGCAATAAACGAGAGATTATTTTCTCGCAACTTCCATTCACTTAGAAATGTCTTTCATTATTACAGCGTAATAATACGTTGGGTAACTTTAATTCTGGCCGCTCGGTATATATATTTATTAACTGTTTAATAAATTTACTTTTGAATCCCATAATAAATAGGTAATTCATGTAATGATTTATATATATTTGTATGTGAATAAATATCTCCCCCCCCCTCCCACAGTCTTCAATGATTTCGCACTCTGTGTAAAGTAATCTAATTAGCGTTTTTATTATTATTATTTTCTCAACGCACAGTATTATATACACGATTTTCGCAACCGTTTGTGTTCAATCTCCCTCCATACTCGACTTACTAATTTTATTTTCCAAAAACGAACAAAGTATTGTTCGAACTGTCCATCCTTTCTTCCCCCTAAATCAGTTTCAAGCAGAGATTCAGTTTTGCAGATATCGTCTACACCACTAGTATCCGTTGATAATCATATTTCCGACGCGGGCTGCATGAAAACCAACACGACGCGTGTCTGAACATGCTCCCGACACGCGAGGGGCTGTTCTCGTCACAGGGACCCCAAAGTACTACTACCCCTTTCGATCTGGCGCGTGACATTCGAACGTTCGCACAACAGGTGAGGCTTCAACACGGGCGCACACGATTCTCGTGCCTTTGGGCGCAGGTAGAGAGAAAGATCCTTAGCTGAAGCGGGGCTGCGTGTGTGAGAGCCTTTGAAATGGTTAACCGGAAGCTTGAGTGCGTGAAAGGAACGGAAGCGTTACGCATGTCGTTCGCACGACACTTGTCCAGAAGACGCACTTTCGGCCTGAAGTAATGCACGAAGGAAAACCGTTTTTGGTATTTTTACTGTTTGTTTGCGTGGCGTTATTTTTCGTACCTAGAAATACATGTGTGTGTGTGGGGGGGGGGTGTTTCGAACAAAGTGTCTCATAATGATAATTGTTTAAATTAAATTAATTAAATATGTAAATTAATTTATGTATTTTTATTACATGAATAGATAAAAAGACAGTATAAGAATAGAGACAACAGCACGTATTCATTGTCTAGCTTACATATAGTTTACATCGCCAAAATTAAGGAAATTAATGTGAAATAGATAAAGAATTGAATATTTATTGAATAACAAAAAAATAATAATAATGTTAAATCCAGTTCTCGAAAAGTAAAGTTCCTGATTGATATTTTATGCGTATTATTATAAGTGGTAGTGTGCATTAAATCTTCTTTGGCACTGTCATTCAAAGTGCTATGATCCCAATATAATCCTTACTTTTCAGTAAGTTCGGCGGAAAGAAATAACCCACGACTAAACAAATATATTTTCATTATTTAATTTTAGTACTTGGTAAGTCATTCGGGGAAGGGGGGAGGGGCGGACCCCCTAAATACACGTCTTTAATTACAACGAGTTCGATTCACAGTGGAGCACACTTTAAATCGTGGATCCAGTCCCGATTAGCCTATCTGAGCATAAAGTGAACTTCAGATGAACTTTTGGATAAGAAGTAATATCGGGCTCTGGTCTAGAAAGTTAGATAGCAGCGGCAAAGGGATTCGATGCATGAACCAAAGGCTCTTGGCAAGCGGTAACCCATGAATGGACGCGGCGCCTAGGAGTTTAGTCTGGTTTGTATTGCTTTGTTAGTGCTATCTTCGTCATTTCGTCACATCTAGTCGCTTCACTGCTACAGGTGATATTTCTTGAATGTTGTTGTACTTGGTGATAATATTAGTGATAAGGTCTTCACTCTCTACTTGCTTCGTGTAGATAATTAATTGGGGTTCATTGCGTTAATGATACTTCGTTCATTTGTCTTCCATTCGCGCATGTACAGCAGACGACAAAGTTAATAATAGACAAATTGTCCACAAACATATCCATTCACTCTGCTCCACAATTCAAGAATTGAAATAACAACAATACGCAGAGGACAGGATCTGTTACAGCAGCAACTTAAATCCATTACTTTAAATAATATAAAAGTAGCATGTAGAAGGAACATAAAACGAAAATAATTGTGGACAATTTGACTATTTTCTTAGTGCCGATTGAATATAAATAGTAGCCACTAATGCGCGTGATGAAAATCAATTTCTTTTTGTCGAAACAAAAAAATGTCGGGAACAATAATGTCAAACGTGAAGAAAGATGTATGTTGCGAAGAAAACACGAATTTTTCGGGTGCATTTACATTTTTATTCTTGTTCTCCGAACTTTTCTATGATCAAAAATCATCCCAGAGTAGCGAAAGCAAGTTTTAATCTTCGAGTCATCCACCAGATGGCAGTCTACATGAAAATAGCGATCGTTGCTCTTCTTTCTTTAATTGCAGGAGTGTGTGAAAGAGTTTGCGAACTTAGTGGGATGCACAAGGCAAATTGTCCATGATAATTTTAATTTAATTTTATATTGAATCTTACGTGGATTTAAGGATTATTTTTTTTTATTATTATGTAGAGGTTTTTTAGCAGCTTGCTTGACTTTTGTTTCAATTCCTGAAAATCTCATTCCGTAAAACAAAGAGAATAAACATGGCGATGGACAACTTGCTAGGTAATACTTATGCATCCAACTGTACGTATGGCGAGAAACTGAATACCTACTGGATATTGCCAGAAATGAAGCACACATTGAACTGTTTTCAAGTACTTTAAAAGATTGTGGGTGTCAAATACAATTATTTATGATTTGTTCTATAGTACAGTTCGGGTAAGCTTTTGGTTCTCGTACTATTATGAACTGAAATGCGTTCAACACTTTGTGATAACCTTGTGCTTCTCGTTTCAATATTTAGGCGCAGTAACATCTTCACCCAAGCAGTTCGCGTAATTTCTGCAATAACATTTTATCGTTTTCCAATCTGTAAAATTAGCAGTGACAAATCCACTAGGCTTATATTGTACCGAGTGCATTGCCTTCGATGCGAGATTTTTATCATTTACGAATGAGGCCTTCTGATAATCTAATGAGTGAATTATTATCGCCACGAATTGCAAATATGATAAGGCGGCATGTGTACCGAACAAATTGAAAATACTGCTCAACACTAATTATTCAATTGAGCTGACTTCATGATCGTTGCACCTACAATAACACGATGTTGTGGTATCGAGTTGAAAGCGATCGGACAATCACGGCGTATAAAAAAAGAAATTTCGTAAGGTGGCTTCATGTAGGTTGGTCAGTCAGGTATTTCATGTGCGTTGATGAATATAATTGATAATTGTGAGAAAATTAACGCATATATTATTGCATCATTTGTTACAGACGCAAATAAAGTATTTGTTTCCAATAAGTATAAACGTCTCGTTGCTTTTTGGTGAGAGTAAACAAAGATAATTTTCACAAAATTATTTGGCAACTCTGAACAAATTGGCCAGATTACTGAAAAAAATGGCCATGGTAAACAACTTGCTCGCAACTGCCACCTATTTTATGTTATTCTGAAACAAACATTTCTTTTCTGCGTAAATGTTATTCGAAAGTAACAACATAATTATGAATCTGCATCACGGGAAATTGCATATTGCATGCAACATGAACAGATTGATGTAGTTATTTTTGACTATCATTTGTAACAATGTTGCCAAGCCGTGGTGCGTAGTTAAGACAGCCGCTTCCCTTTATTTTATTTGATTTAGTTTATTTTACTTCGCGTATTGTGCCTCTTGGCTAATTTGCGAAGATGGGGATGAGTGATGAAATGATGAAATTGATGAATGGACATTCACAAACAACCAAGCCCGACCGGGATTCGAACCCGGGACCCTTGGCGTCGCAGCGCGATGTGCTAACCACTCGGCCACAGGGTCGGACCGCTTCCCTTTGCAAGAAAACATCAAAAGAAGAACAAAGAAACAGCATTTCGTGCGCAATGCAAATTCGAAGCCTCTTAAATTGCAAGCTTCAAGGCGCGTGCGAGATTTTTACCGTCGCCTGAACAATAATCGTAATGGGAATAACTTGAGCATTTCGTTTTTGCATGTACGTCCGGCAGCCTAATTTCCATGCGGCGCGGAGGGGGGGGGGGCTGAACGCGCCCACAACCTTGATCGCAACTTCCGGACATAGAAGTGGGTGGGGGGGTATTTTATTGTGGCCACCGAGTGCGTGTTGGCGCTGCGTTCGCCTCCTAGGAGAATCAAATTAAGCAGCGAGTGAGTCACCTTCAAAGGAACAGGTTCTCAACGGAGCGATTCGAAATTTTTAATGCAAATCGTGTGGATATTTGAGAAGGTCGCTGGCAATTAGCGCTGCTGACTTGGCAGGCAAGAGGAAGTGCATAACGCAGCCCCAAAACTGAACCAATTGGTGCCAGGGTGTCGATCTGAACCTGAGATCTTTCAGGAGTCGAACTGCATCGGTTCATCCAGAGAGCTTCTGCAGCCAAACCAACAGGAAATCTTGCACGCAAATTCCACTACCGTTGATGGTAACAAACAGGCGTTGCCACAGTGGGGTGCGGTGTACTACTGTATTTCTCCCTGTATGACAGGGTTTTATCCAGAATTTTCCGAGGGGGGTAAGTATTTTTGAGGGGCAAGGGTACATTTAGATCCAAATTAGCAAAAAAGTAGAGTTTTGCAAAAAAAAAAAAAAATAATAATAATTGAGAGGGGTCGTGGTGTTGGGGGTGTGTCGATAAATCACTAGTGACAGTTCCAGAAACCTTTCTATGTCGTTTATTAAGCTAAATAAAGAATATTAACAATAACATGAAAAAAATTGTTCATTCTCGTGTAGGTTATTATCGGCATTACACTGTCCGTTGAACCGCTTATGTATAGCAAATTTCTAAAATGTTTCACGGACTTACGAATCAGCCTGTTTTTCTTGCGTAGAATGAAAACACTATTCTCTACTTACAATTTTCACTAAACAAAATATTGTTGTGCCATTTTTTGGTACGATATATTATGTTTCAAATTTTCTTCTTTTACTTTATGCGTTTTGTACAGTTTCATCCAGTTGAGTAATTGAAAAAAATAATACTTTCAGAAGCTCCGTGTGAAGTGTAGCTTCCGTTCGACACCAGGTCGCGTATATCTCAACTTCGTTCTCAATAATAGTATATATGACTTCTTACATATTATGATGGGGGTTCGTATATAGCTGAGTGCAGGGGTACAAAAAATACAAGCCGCCTGAAAAATTTTCACCTGGTGTATGAATTTTTAAAATTCAGTTTCACATTTTTTTTAAAGCAATATTTCGAGTTGGCTTACGGAAATTTCCATTGCCTTTCTTTTTACTTATGAATACAGTATGTGTTTTTTTTATGTTTGCGTGTTTTCTGTATTATTAAATTAGAATATGGTAGAGTTGGTCATACATGTACTGTATGAAAATGTATTGTGTAGTTATTCATGCTCTTACCAGTTGAGCCTTTTTAAGGAAGGCCACTCCTAGGCAAGAATTAATTATCTTAGTTGGATTGTTCTTATTAATTAGTTAATTAACTATTATTAAGTGTGGTGGGGTTTGCGATGTTATATCCTCCACTCCTTCATAGAAAATTCCGCTGTATTACGTCCTGGAGTGTACTAAAATAGTAACAATCTAAAAATTCTCGTCCGATTTAGTGCCCGCCGTAATTTAAAGGTGTGTTGAACTAAAGGAACTCATTGGCACCGCCAAACGACAAGGTTTGTTAATGCTACAATCCGAACTTCTATCCTTCGCGAGGATAATCTAATTGGCATTACCGTTATTGATTTATCTCGGGTCCGTTTCGGTGTCATGAAGAAATATAAGGGTGGAGGTTGTTACAGGAATTGGTTTTGAAGTGAGAGATGTCAAGGGATTTACTGGGGATGGTTTTGGAATGAGGGAAGGTCGTCAGACACACAAAACAAAGGTTTTGGAGTCTGTGAAAGTGCAGGATAAATACAGAAATTGGTTGTTGAATGAGCGATAGTCGAGGGAAGGACAGTAGGGAGGGCGCAGAGAATTGCTGGAAAGCATTTTGAAAGAAAAATGAAGAAGTTACCGGGATTCGTTTGTAAATTGGGGAAAGTCCAGAAAATCGCTGGAAATAGTGTCGAAAATAAGGAAAGGTCAGGGGAACTTGCCAGGAATGATTCCAAAAGGTGATAAGTCAGTTACAACCAGGATCGATTGTTCATTCCATTCTTCAATACTTCTTCCTCCTTGTGCTGTTAGGCGTCGGGATCCTTCAGCCATATTCTATACATTTGCATATCTAGCGCCATTCTCTTAACTTGACACTGATTCTCCTCTTTTAGTAACTGTTGAGTGAGAGTTCATCGATGTCACACATTAAGAAGGTAAAAATACAACTCGAGAGATTTCAGTCACAAATGTGTATAATTCTCAAATAAATCAACGGAACAGTAATGCACAACTTTCATAATCCAACGAGATGTACTTGTCCAATTATCTTGGACGACGACACAGATTAACAGTGAACACAAGAAAAATATGACGAAAGACTAACGACAGATAATTTATAAGAATCAGGTCTGACACACAGTATTAGTCGCTCTAAAACATGTTGTTCCCATTCTGCTCTAGATCTTAATTTTCCTCTCCTGCATTTTGGCCTCCAGAATTACCTTTAGTTTTTTCTCTCTTTTTCCATTCTAGTAAGATGACTATACGAACCCAATGTATTTCTCTCTAATACCTCTTCAATTGACTCTATTCGAAGCTGTGGAAAGTTGCAGAAATCTACTACCAGAAAGGGATTGAAACTGATCAACCCTAATGCCCTTTGACTCCAAATTTACTACAGTCCCATCATCCTGCTCGCGATTAGTGGCACGTGAATGTAATTACCCACAATTTATTCACAGTCCATAAATATATTAATCTTTGAGGTGTTGCACGATAAGCAATAATAATGTAGGTGGCTGACTGACAGATATCAGTCCAACACACGTGGTGGAACACGAGCCGGTACAGCGCAGTTTTAGAATATCGCTCGTGCAATCTGTCTAATTACACGATAAGATAACAACATTCCAGAATTCTTAGAAGATTCTAGAACACCGGCGTAAGCATATATTAAGAAACATATTCTGGCAATTATGTAACGCCTAGGATTGAAGATAGTGCAAGGTTTATACGGTACGTTTTTGAACAGTAGGTGTGGGATACCTAGAGATGAGTGTGATCATTGGGACTGTATGAGATTTTACTTTTCACTCCTGTTCTGTTGTGAGGAAGTGATTCTGTTGATCGTTTGAAATCTGATTAAAAAATTGTGAATCGTTTAGAATGATCTATGCGTCGCTAACTGAATTGCTCATTGATATGTGAAAAGTCTTCCATTAAGTGGTTTTAAATTATCAGCATTTAATGCTTGAAACTCACTTTCCCGCAACTCACAGCCTACTTACAAAATTGGCCAACCTGCTTGCATATAATCTACACGATAATAAAATTAAGACCTATGTATTTAAAGTAGGTTTAATGTAATTAATTTTTCATTCTTGTCAAATTGTCCATGATCAAGTTTAAGATGAAATGCCTTCATCCCGTCGGATACCCTTCTTAAGTTTGGGAAATTTCGCATGACGTAGGTTGGAAGACCTCACAAATTTGCACAATTGTACTGCTCTGGAGTACATTTTTTTTTCAATTAGGATTTTCCAAGGATAAGTACTCATATCTGGATATTTTAGTGTGTAAATTTTTGAAAATGTAATGCTACTTTTATTCAGGAGACTACTTTACGTGACGTCACCAACAACGTTGGAATCGAAGACGGATTCACCTGTAGAAATTCCACCTCAGAATAGGTCATTGACTTCCAATCTTTACAAACGAGAGCTCAGGAAAAGAGATAAAGGAGTACTTGACTACAGCGATCAAAATGTTTATTTTCTTCTGATCGGAAAGGAGCTATGAAAGTAAGGCAACATTACATCACAGTGGAGCTTTATGTTGTGGACAATCACAGCATATTATGCAAATCCTGGCAACTACTTAAGCACGAAACTGAAGAGCATTATGCAGTTGAAGATTCGAACAGCATCTGTTTCTCTGAACGGAAGAAGGAAAACCATCATCACTGACACGCTCATTTCGCGGCACTTGTATCTTATCTGTTACGAAATGTTACCGTAATAGGAAAAGAAAAAATTGCGATAATCAGACATTATTATGTTTCGAGTGCTTTTCTGTTCGGAGTAGGAAATGAAAATAACATATTTAACAAAAGATAAACGTCAATTGACAATCAATCAAATCGAAGAATATGAAGAGTTATATTGAAAATGCTTTGTTACTTCTTTGAAGTGCAAGGCCTTCTTTTTTTATTTCTTGGAGTACAGAGTCAAGATTTTTGCCATTATAATCGCCAAGTCTGAAGGTTTGCAGTAAATTTTTAATTTTGGGGATGAATTGTCTAGTTTATCACCAGGGACGTATTTACGGGGGAATGATGGGCCGGACCCCTTCTTCCCGAAAGACTTATCAAGTACTACAATTAACCAGAAAATTGAAAATATACTTGTTTAGCGTTTGTTGAATAATTGATTGTTGTTAATTTCCTCTGAACTTATTGGAAGGAAAGGATTATGTTGAGATCATACGACTTTGAAGGAAATTACCAAAGATTTTTGCTACTTTACTTTTCACCAACCGGCTAACGTCCTTTTTTGTTATTCAATAAGTATTCAATTCTTCATCAATTTGATATGAATTTCTTTGCTAGGGAACTTGTTTTTATGCAAATTATGCCGATCTTAACTTCAGGTAAGCTACATAATGAATACGTGCTGTTATATATATATATATTCTTATGCCGTCTTTTAACTTATCCATGTAATAATAATAGAATATTAATTTATATATTTTAATTAGCATTTATTTTAATATAATTATAAAGATTTTAATTTAAATGTTATTATTACTCCTAAGACACTTGGTTCAGACCCCACCAGAAATATATTTATAGATACGTGCCTGTTTATGAAGGAAATTCTGAAATCTATGAAATGACCGATGGCCAAAATGCCGTTTGCGAACTAAGGCCTGTTAAGCGACTTTTCGCTTCAGACGCACGGTCAACGCTTCGAGTCCCAACACTGTTGTCCGGCCCTTCACAGTAGATCCCGCTACTTCTTTTCAAGTGGCTCACCAATTGTCTCCACCTTGGTAGATCGACAGCGAAGCTTTGAGCCTCCAAACGGGAATCGAAGCTTGGACGTCTCGCGCCACAGGCGAGAATCCCCAACCATTCCTGTACCCAGGAAGTGTCTTTATTGTTTCATCAGAACATGACCAACATGTTCCATCATTTCTCAGTTATCAGATCTATGGAATATAGCAATGGATGATATTCAGCGAACAACTTCCCCCACAATTCATTGCGCGAAATCACGCCCGCCGCCATATTTTCCGAGATCAGATCGTCCATCAATTTCATCACACCATCTTCATCGCTGCGATTAGCGAAAAGTGGAAGAACTGCGACGCTAAATATAAAAAATCGAATCGAAAACTTGTGTTATTGCGCATCTTTGTAACACCATGGGTATTTCCTAATAAACATTTAGATTGCAACCAAATCAAGTTATTGCCTGTGATAATTTCCTTATCTCGGAAGAGATTAACGCCACAAGCATTTCCTGGCGTATCGCTCGAGATTCGTAAGGAGTAATGGGTAATATAAATAAACATTGCTTAAGGATTACTTGCGAGAAAGGATGTCGAAATGGGAAGTTTTTAATCGAGGACACGCATAAAATGTTTTATTGCGTTTAAGTTTTTTTTAGTTTTTATTATCCACAAAGGCTGGATGCGGCAAAATTTTTGAAGCGTGGGTTGTTCAATAGTCAACAGAAGTAAGACATGAATAAATTGACTCCAAGAAAGTCACAGACAGAAACACACTACTCACTTCTCGTTTGATCATTCTCGTGGTAATGCCGACTTCCATGGCTGAATGGTTAGCACAACGTCAGACGAAGCTAGTGATCCCGGGTTCGAATCGCGGCATTGGCATGGGTGTTCTCTGTGAGTGTCCCTTCATTAATTGCATCATCCTCAACGTCGCGATTAGCGGAAGTGGAAGAAAAGCGACGCTGAATAACAAAATCCAAATCATGTCAAATCTTTGCACAAAAAGGATTAACCGTTTCCGAAAGTCCATGGATAAAGGTCTGTCCACCAAAAATGTTTTGCTGAACTAGACTAATTATGTGTAGCAAAATGAAAATGCATAGAATATTGGGGAAATACGTATATTTATGTGAAGAGTGCGAAGTATGATTCCCATGTACTTTCATCCCGTCTTTCAAAAGAAGAAATATCCTTGCAAAAACAATATATGACTTTCAGGTTAATCCTCGACTTTTTCAATAGGAGGCGCCAAAGAAAAATAAATCAATTTCGCACTCTACATCGAGTGATGCGCTTCTGCTTGTCATTTCTCTTGGCGTGAAGTTGTTTTGATGCATCTAAGTGCATTGCCTTGCGTTTTACGCACTGGAGTAAAAACAAAAAGAGATGCATGAATTTGATACGCTTTTGGGGATGTGCGTGTCGATCTTGGATCTCTTTGGAAAAGCAGCTTCTCGAAAAATAAGAACTGCTTCAAAATATCCCACAGGGAGACGAGGGGTTGTTAACGGAAATTTCAAAATGGATCGAAAGCCCTGTTGTCTGGAAATTCCCCTATGTAAATTATCCTTAATATGTTCCTGTACCGTTAGAAGCTTTCTTTACTAATTTGCATTGGAAGTGTTTAATTGTAAAAGCAAGTCAATTAATCTCATCCAATACTTTGACCGAGATCTTGCTTTTGTGTTGTATGTTTTAGTTTTAAACAAAAGCACAGAAAATATCAAAGGTGACACTTGACTTCCCGAATTGGGAAAGCCAATAAAAATATATATCTTTGGTTCTTCAGAGATTAACTTGTGCATTTGAATTCATCAGAATGTTTTGTATAAAATAGTTTTTAATAAATTAAATACGTCATTCGCTATCTACGCCAAGCAATTTTGCGTGATATACACGTAGGAGTATTGTATATTACCTGGTCACTCATGCCTCGATCTCACAGGATTCTACCGAAATCTTGATTTTATTTAAATTTTGTTATTTAGCGTCGGTTTCTTTTCTACTTTTGGCTAACCGCGAGAATGAGTTGAAATTGATGAAGGGGACTCGAAAATTCTGTCTACTGTTTTCAGTAGATCAATAGGTGTCTTGAAACATCAACTGTGTTCAGATTTCCAAACAGATGTAAATAAAAATTGTTAATCAGGGATAATGGAAAGTTATATTTACAGCTAACATGTTAAGCCACACACACACACACTATATACCATATTAAATATAATATTAAAGACAATATTTTTACTTGTAGTCTCTCTGCTGTACATAAAATGTAGTTGTACATTAGACCTACTAAATGTGTTCAGTGAAAACCAATGGGTTTCAGTAACACAGTAGGGTACAATGGATAACAGTAGATTTTGTCTACTGTAAACAGTAGAGATTTCCAGTAAGAAGAGAACACCTCATTCTTTAGAATGTAAACGAAGCTCTTGGGAATGAGATATATCGTCGAAAATGTCGAGGCTGTTCGATTTTGTTTTGTTTTAAGTTCACTTTATGCACAGAAAGATTAATCGATATTGGACTTACAGTTTAACGTGTAATGCGAAAATGGAAACTTCTACCAGATAAGCTTCCCTGATCAGGAGCAGCAGCATCGTCTTGTGGTGGACACACGCTGAAATTCCCACAATTTACATTCGCACCTGAAAGATACCCTTGCACGTTATGCTACCCCTTGATTCCTACTGTTGTGCTGGTTGTCTTCCAGAAAGGGGTGAGAGTCTTGGGGAATTTTAGCATGTGCTGTAATGGTTCTGCGAGAATACAAGATTTTCTCCTGATCCTCACCATGAATCATCACTACTGGGATGCAAAGTCATGGAACTGGAGATGGGATAATTAGTTTCTTTATACATCATAAAACGCACAACATTTAAATCAGCTTGTTACTCGTTTGAGTACCTAATTCTCATTTAGTTTTCTATCGGGTGATCTGTGATTTCTGTGTTCGTTGAGAAATTCTCGAATCAAAGCTTCGAACATAAGAAGAAACGAATGAATATTGCACAGTATAAATTAGATATGCTATGTAATTCCTTGAGGATAGAAAAATTGGTCACTTTTAACGGATTCGTGGGAAGATGTATACATTAATTGCGGCAGAAGTAACTATGCTATTTTAATCATAATCACTTGCAATAACTTGTAAATTTGCTCTGATAAAAACCTGGACGGAAAGATATAGTACAAAAAAATTGCTCAACTAAAATTCCAAGAATCCGGAATCTGCAATACATATACACAAACAATTAGTTGCTACACATCTAAAATATTTTGGAAAATAAAAACGTCCGATAGAGTACAGAACTCTCTTGAAATATTATCCTAGTGCTAATTGCGACATCTAGTAAAATGCTTCTACAAAGGACACGCAAGTTTTCAAGAACATTTCTGAGTATATTGCGCAATATTACAATTTTCGTAGTTAATTTATTTTTAACCTAAAAAAGATAATTCGATACGCAGCATTGAATCTCTTAATATTACAATGGAATTAAAGTTTTAAGAAAATATCTATATTATTTATAATCTATCATTGCTACGGTATCCGAAGTGTTTTAATTCAAGCATAAGATATTACAATATAATACTCATTTGCAGCTTTTGGTAAAACTTTTTTTTTTGCAAATTAAGTTTTCAATTAAATTCTCTTTCGTTAATTAAGTATCTGTTACAAACACATGCACTGATAGGCTTGCACTTTAATTATTAGCTATTAGCAAAGATTGCAATCATATAAACTGATCGCCGTGTTATGAATAATTTAAATATTTGTGTTTCTTTGTAACAAGATTTCAGGATCATATAGAATGATTTCAAATCAAACTGCATTTTTTGTATTTTCGTCGAAGTGAACTTGTGATAAAATACATGTTCTGTTGAAGTATTTCATTGTCGAGCTGTGGGTTTCCTGATACTGCGGTGTCAAAGGTGTTCGAGAGCGAATACTCGAAATTGAGGAAGTCTGAAATATGTTTCTTTGCAAAATTCAGGTATTATGGATATTATAAAAATTCGAGTACATGCATTCCGAAATGATCAAAGCTTTTTTTACGTTCTTCGAGCAGGTCCAAAACTTCAAAGACTTTATACAAGCTCAAGTATATCAACGTTCAAATTACTGTGAGCGTCATGCAGATTTTAAATTCATTCTCGTTTACGTATTGAACCGTGCGAAATATTATTTTAATCTTTTCTGAAATCTATTTCCTTCTCAAGATGAATACGGTGTCCATAAGAAAAATGTCCCGTTTATTTCGCCATAGACTTGCTGAGTTGCTAGAGTACTGTCAGCTTCCAAAGACTAATCTCTCGACCGTTTTGTATATCGATCAAGATTCAATTTCGGTTACGAATTTCTGAACAATAACCCCAGACAAGTTGATAGACTTATTTGTATTCCTAATATTTTTTCTCTACCATTATCGATTATGTATTTATTAATTTTGATATGTATTGTTTCTTGAATTATGTAGAATTCTGGTATAGATGTTTCATCTGATTATACTTGCTAATGCAAGTAAAATTACACATACGCAACAATTTATTCCCATCTATAATTATCGCAGTAAATTGTTAATACAATAATTATTGTTTCTAGCATCGGTGTTTGTGAAAAATACCAGATATGTTTAACAACAATTAAATTTGCGTAAATTCAAACAAATTTGCGCTGCATACTTGGATTAGAAAAAGCTTGTCAGTTGTGTGATGAATTTTCAATCTTTTCGAGAGTTTTACATTTCTTGAAGAAATTTCTTACAAAATTCTTGTTTTCGAAATCAAGAATTTTGAGAATTGCTGGAAATTTCGATTGCATATTATAGTTTTCTGGAACTGCGCGATACAAAAATGTTCGACCGGACTTAGGTTGTTAACAAGAGTTAAGCGTACGGTTAAGTATTATACTTAATCGCTCTTCATGTCTAATGATGAAAGCATATAGACTTTATTGCCTAGGAGCGTTTGGTTAAATTTCAGTATCGTGAGACTTTGGTATTTTCATTAATTCAGTTATAAAGTTCTTGAACGGGAGTGACAGAATTCAATTTTACAAAACTTCAGCTTATAAACCATTGCTTATTTTTTAAACTTTTACATGCGACAGTGAACGAATTTGGCCAGCAATTCCTTGAAATTCTAAAACTGAGGTGAATAAGACACAAACAAATTTTGCAGAAAGTAACAATATTCAATATTTCTTCCTAATCAAAAATTGTACCGCGGTTCGATTCGACTAATACCTTTTTCCAACCCTTTGACAATTACGTTCACGATACTGATACACAGACACTGAATATTCAATATTGTCTCTCATAACTAGTTGTAATGCATGATGTATATATGTGTACTTATGTAAGTGAAATGAAAGCTTATTGCTTTGAAGATAGCTAATTCGATTAAGTATTCGTGATACATATAATATGCACGAATAAAGAATTTATGACGAATACCATAAAAATATTTTGGAATAATAGCAGAAAGAGTAATTTAACGAAGGCGGAAATTTTGTGGCTACTTGTAGGAAAGAAAATTATGTATTGTTGTTTAGGAACGTAATAAGCACAACATAATTAAGTACATTGCCAACCGATATGTTTTTCGTTCAGCAAATATAAAGTTTTTCAATGTATATTTTAACCAGATGGATCATTTTCGAGGGCGGTAGTTCTGTAGCTTGATACGCTAAATAGTCTAAAACTATTAATTGGTGTTAGTGTTGCATATGACAGACACCGTCATACAAAATGTGTAATGAAGATAGTTACTTTTTTTTTTGAATAAACTAACTGCATAATCTTTTTCTTTCTCCCTTTTTGGAAGGAAGGAAGAAAAATACTATCTTTGAAAAGTCATTTAGCTGGAGATACTAAATGACTTTGTCAGACCCTATGCGATCCATTTTGGAAGCTCTTTTGAAGGCGTAGTACAGGTTTTTCAGAGGGGCTTTTTCTTTTTGACAAATCCGATTGTTTTAAGAAAGAAAATCCTGTCGTGATGAGAACGCTCTTTGAATTTATTATTAATTATTGTTTTAGGACATTTCCGGTAGCTATTTTTTTAATAGGCTGTGTACTCGTATGACATTACTCGTGATTGTTCTGTGTGAAAAATTAATAAACAACCCTTCCAGAGCATAACAATGTTTATTTTTTTTGCTTCTGACGGGAACGAACAAACTTTTTTCGATTTTATTTGTCCGATAACGAAGATGATTTTGAAGACGTAATTGCGATATTAGAAAAATTGAGTTTTGTAAGACAATAATTTTGAAATGGTAAACTTTCGTTACGGTTTAACCTATCTCAATAAATGAACATTAAATATTTTAATAGAAATGTGTAATGGTTGGTGCTTTTGAAACTAAACGATACGTTCAAAATGTTAGATATCGTGGTCTGTGGAAGGCTTATGTAACATTGACAAACAAAACAGATATTTTTCGGAGCCAAGGGGCTCACATACAGGAAGGTACTTACCGTCTCGCGGTCGTGGAGAGTCCAGAGGCCCTTCCTCGTCGGAGCTGGTGGTGGAAGGGCTGGAACATCTTTCGGCGACGCACGGCGGGTGCATCTGGGGGACGGGCGCCAAGGCCCCCCCGTTCTGGTGCCGCTCTTCCTTGAACTTGTCGAGCTTCTTCATAGCGTTGACCGAGAAGTCAAGGGGTTCGTCACTGTGCAGCAGCATCGAGGGAGGTGGGCTGGGGTCGGCCCACCAAGGGGGGACCCAACTCGCCACCGAACCGCACCAGCGGGGACGTGCCGTGGTCGTGCGCTGGGGGGCCGAACCCGATCGGCGTTCCGGAATCCTCCAAGCGTCACTGTTCGCCAGAGTACAAGTTGGAGCGACCCAGCATCCTGGGGTTCCCGTGATGTCGACAGGGGTCGTCGTGATCGCCGGTGGACAAATCGACGTCTCAATGTTCGGACAGATCGTTCCAGCACCGAGCACTACAGTCATACATGCACATGTCCCCACAGTCGAGTCTCAAGAAAAGAAGCCGCCTTCCACAATCTCGAACTAAGAACTCATTTCCTGCATGCACGAAAAATTTTGCTGCACCTGTCACAGTGTCCGCCCGCTTACGTCACGCTGGCCATTCACGCAGGCCTCGCCGACTCTCCTGCCCCCGGCTCGTGTGTATGCGCATATACGGTTGATCCGAATAAATTATTATTCTGAAACGAAAGGCAGAAGAAGTGATTTAAGCCCAGGTGGTTGTTCAGTGGATGGGCCGGGGCGTGCGGCGAGGGGAACAGGGGGCAACGGAACCAATTGGAGCAGTCCTCGGCGTCTTCTCTTCCCGTGGCATGGCTACGGAACCCCTCCTGTGTCACAGCTTCGACGCAAGTCCGTTCCACGCCCTGCGCATGTTCAACGTACACAAACACGGCCGAAACTTCGCCTCGAGTCCACAGTCGGCGTTCTGCACTGCGAAAAGGATGTAGCGAAACTTGAAAACTGAAGCCTAGTGCACAAATGTCCAAGCGCGGGGCGAGCAAAGCGGCGTTCACTGAGAAAAACTGCACCGAGTTCACTGTTTTGCACGTGCGGCAACTTGCCCACGTGGGGAGATACCTTGACAGGCGGATCTTACGCTGAGGCGAAGCAGACGGTGGCGACCTCTCTATGCCCAGACGGCAACTGAATCGCCGAACGTCACAGCGCCACAATCACCTCCCCTCTCTCGCCCCTCCCTTCCCCCCCCGTCAGGCACGCATACCATGCACCGCTGCCCCTCCCCCGATCTGTCGGAAAGTTCCCTCGCTTTCGAGGTGGGCTCGCACAATCTTTTTCCTTTTTTATTTAAACCTTTTTTTCCTCCGCCAGCTGATGCACGGGCAGGCTCCAAACAACAACATACCCGAACGTGGACAAGCTTTCGCTTACTACAGTGACGTCACTAGGCGATGCACTTTTTCTCGTACCGGTGACCACAATGGGAAATCCCGCCTGACCCAATAGCCGTCGCAGGTGAGTTATTAATAAGCCTGGATTTCCTCCATTTTCGGAAATTTCCATACCGCGTCCCAAATAAAACGTTCAGGATTATTTCCTTCTTATGTGCTCATCATATTGGTCCACTTTTCCGAGGTTCACTGCGAAGGTATCCCCTATTAGGATGCGGCACGTCACGCTGTATCATAGCGGATGGGGAAATGGAACTTGGTGAATAGAACTATTATGTCTAGAAAGACAAAGGTTCCGGGTTCGATGCCCGGCATGAGCACGAGTGTTCCTTTGCGATGAACACCTTATCGATTTCCTATAATCATCATTCATCTTCATCGTTAAATAAGCCTACAAAACGTATAAACAGCTTAAATTAGAGAAATACAAAAAAAAAATCACAACTTCTTGATGGGATTGATACACAATTTGTTAAGAAGACCAATCTCAGAATATATAATATTTGCTGTTATTACTTTTTATAATTTTAGTTAAAGAGTCATTAGATTGATTAATATATAATTTGTTGGCTTTTACTTACTCGAATAATTAGCATCCTTCACTTTGATGCTAATTGGCCTGGTCCGGTAAAAACAGTTGTTTGTAAAATATATATGTATACATATATAACAGAGTCGGTCTATGATACACAGAGTAATTTTACTGACAATATCTGGAGACAGTCCCGTCACAAATAAATATAATACAAATGATCATAATTAAGAAGGCAACCAACTTTATGCAACTGCAAATTATGCTTTTCATTTTCTTAAATTATGCTTTATCCTAAATTTTGCTTCACTATGCTGTTTATTAAATCACTCACTTGTATTACCATACACTTTTTATTTCACTCAATTTCTATTAATACAACTGAAGCACTAGATGGAGGCACAGTTAATGCTTTCCTGGCCAAGGTACTAAAATTTGGCATCTTATTCAACTGTTTCCTCCAAAAGGAAAAGAGAGAAACGTTAGTAATTTCGTCGTCTTGAAGAATTACGCGATACATGCACAATAATTCCAAAGGTATATCCACCTGAGAGAAACGTTTCAATTATGCTTTATTTTTGTCAATTATGCTATATTATGCTTATAAAATAGCAAATTTGGAGATGTATAGTGGTCACAATCAAAGATATGGTACCAACCATGGGTGAAAAATTCTATTATGCTTTTAATGCTTTTTATGCTTTGTGGTTGCCCTAATAATTAATATGTTGATGTGATCAGCAATATTTCTGTGACGCCACACGAAGAAATGCTGGACGAAATTTATGATAAATCAAATCGAAATCTGTGACGAACGATGTAGGTTTATTGATTGCTTGATTGATTTTCTTTATTTTACTTCGCTTTTCTGGCACTTTTGGCTAATGATGAAATTGATGAAGAGACACTTACAGAGAGCACCCATTCCCAGGTCTGGATTCGAACCCGGGACCGCTGACATCGTAGCGCGCTGTACTAACCACTACGTCACGGAGGTCGGCGTTTAGGATGTTGGTATTTTTTCTCAACTGCCAAGAACTAGAGTTTATAGAATATTTTTTTAAGGGGGTAATTATATTTCAAAATGAATTGCATAAAACTGTTAGAAATACAATAAAACTATTTTTCTTAGAATGAAAAAAATAGCATCGATAAACGTTGTTTTTCATGTAAGGACTGAATGCAATGTTGATAAATACTTCATATACTCGCATTCTGTTTTTACTTGAATGTGTTTACCATGTCAGTTTCTTGTGTATATACAATACGTTCTTCCAAATAGTAAAAAAAATGAAACATCTATAGAAAATCTCATCACCTTTACTACTTTTCCTCGTATGATGTTTTTCATACTTCCACGCGACGTCATTACTTGTTAACAAATGCCTGTTCACTGTCCGTTATTAACCCACCTGGTTGCATTCACCTTGTTGCCGTCAGACCACAGCGGAGATCGTTAAAAAAAAGGAAGCCTTTGAATATGCGTCGTATTGTCACAGACTATATCAGTCCCTCATGTTTACGTATGTTCTGTTTCTCGTGTTTTTCTTTAAACAGAGACTTCGAACAGGGAGATAATCTATCAGGCAGCTTTTAAGCCATGGTCCTCCAATTTTTATTACGCATCGACTGAATTTGTTTAAACAGTTGAATATCGGAAACACGATCTTGTTTTTTTTACTGAAGGTGAAGCAAGATTGGTAAAAAGAAAAAGTGGAGGGTTTTGGCTTAAGAGAAAGTTCAAAGTCCTTACGGCCAGTTGACCTTTGAGTACTGAGTCACGGGTTCGAATCTTTCTCTGGGTGACAATTTATATTGGCACTTTCTTAAATTGTGTTTTTCGTTGTCGTGTTTTAGCCTAAGGTAAACCGTACACTAGCCAGTTTTTAAGTGATTCCTTGACGCAACATTTTTCCTTGCGGTGAATGTGGGGTCAGTGAGAACAGTTCGTCAACATATATGCCGGGCCCTGTGGCTGAGTGGTTAGCACATCACGCTGCAACGCCAGGGGTCCTGGGTTCGAATCCCGCTCGGACATGGTTGTTTGTGAATGTCCATTCATCAATTTCATGATTTCATCACTCATCCCCATCTTCGCAAATTAGCCAAGAGGCACAAAACGCGAAGTAAAATAAAATAAATCAATCAATCGTCAACATATACAGTACCTTTCAGGCCAGTCGACTATGTATCGTGAGATTATGATGTTAGTTTCCTCACATATTCCTCGTGGTCATAGACCTAAATTTCTGAATATTTTTTCAACAGTAGCTATCCACAAACAAAGTAACTACTTTTCTGTTCTTAACTTTGCCGCAACAAGTAATGCACGTAATATATGATCAACACTACAAAACGCGCGCTACATAGCACTGATTTTTTTGTCTTGATTGATTGATTGAATTGTTTTAAGTCCACTTTATGCACGGAAAGGGCTAATCGGGACTGGACCTTCAGCTTTAAGTGAGATGTGAACCACTATATGCCTCCACCGGGTATCGAACCCAGGACCTCTTGATTACAAGGCGAATCTACAACTACTACGAAGGATACACTGGCTACGTAGTGGAGCAATGTAAGATTACAGTTTTGACTTCACATGTTCCAGCTTATGTTAAAATTGTTTGTTTCCTCGATGTTTGCTGGATCCGGTACGTACTATTTACTGGACATGTTTGTGGCAGTCCATTAGAAAGTACAGAAATATCAATTTTCAGTAAGTGCTGGGAAGTTTGCGGCCATATTGTTTTCTTAATCGTTTTGTGTTACGTCATTTCTCGGCCTGTTTTGGCTAATCGCGACGATGGAAATGATGAAGGGACTCTCACAATAGGGCATGCATACCTTGACGGGAGTCGAACCCGCAACTTTGAGTGATGTTCTGTGTTGAGCATTCAGCCACTAAGGTGGCACATTATACAATAGATAGAGAGGCCACAAAGAAAGGAACCTTCCGCCAAAATCCTTCGCCCACCTTCCCATTCATCCGTTTAACTAGGACCATAAGAAGGCATCATGCTCCACTCTGCCCCTCCCCTCCATGTGGGAGTACGATGCACAGGAGTCGCGCATCTGCGCAGGTAGGAACCACACGCAAAAGTAATGTACAATTTGCCTAGGATATGCATGCATCCCACTTTCCGGTTGCAAGACTTTTGAACCACCCTGTTGCATAAACATCGCCGTATTCTCCAACACCAGCTCTCGAGGCGAGCGTCCCGCCCTGCAGGCGATACACGCATAGTCAGTGACCGCATAGCGTCGCGTCGCATCGCCCGTATGCAAAGCAAAGCCCCCTTTGCATAACGTTGCCCATGCGCATTTCGATCGTCAATCTTTTTTTCTCGCCACCCTCGGCCAATGCCGTCCGTAATCCGTTATAAAGTCGCCACCCCCTTTTGAAAAAAGTTTAAAATAATCTTATTGGCAGGACGGGCGAGATGTAGTTCCAATAAAAAACGGGGATCGCCGAGGCTCTAGGAGCTAGCGCGTCCTGATAGTCCAGACGGCGTATTGATTTTAATGAAGCGACGCGGTCGTATTGACGGAGCATAAACGGAAGCGTAGGTCCGCAAATAAAGGGATGGGAATCTTCGGGCCGTTGTGGACGGAACGGAAGTGACGACAAAGGTACAAGGTACCTCGCAAATACAAGCACAAATTTCTAGCATTACGACAAGCATGCCTGAATGTCGCTGAAACTGAGAGAGCATCTGGTCAGGACCATGTGATGCGTTCGGAAAGTAAGGCGTAATGCAATTTTTAGAAGGGTACAGTGGGACCCATGAGTATTACCGTGCAAATTGTCCATCACCATGTTCGTGCACTTTATTTGACCCAATAAGAGCTTTCTGAATTAATAGAAAACTCAAAACAAGCTGCTGACAACTTCTGCACCAACATACATAAAAATCCATCGCATAAAAACACACATGATGTAAGAGAGAAATTAATGAAAATAGTCATGGACAATTTGCGAGCATCCCACTGTACGATGGCAAAAGTGGGCGTTCTTGTAGGATCTGTGAGAGATGTTTGAGGGAAGTGCATTTAAATCACTGAATCAATGGTCCAGATAAACGTATCACTGCTCTTTAATAAAAGTCAGTTTGTATTCATTCTTTAAAGAGATTCCTTATTTCTTAGTTTCACGAACTCTCCACTGTTTTCAATATTGTTATTTCAGCACAAGAAATTTATTCTAGGATTAAATTCCTGATGGTTACATACTGCGTTCTTTTTTATATGTACTCTAACGTAAATTGCATGAAGATTTGGCACATACAGGAGAAGTACTACGAAAAATGCACCCACATTTGCTCAGTGGTATGCCAGAGACCCGGGTTCGAGTCCTGGTCGAGCCTGCATTTTTCGCTGAGAATTCTACGTAACCCAACCTAAAGCATGGGTGTATTTTTTGGTGTTCTTATCCAATTCATCCTCATCGTCGCGATTAACCCGAAGGTGTTGGAAATTGTATAAACACAAACACGAAAGCAAGTGCACTCATAAACAGGGGTATCACTTACAATAAGAGAATTGCAAAAATAATCCGCGCTTTTTGTAGTGGAAGTTTGATGTTGCCCAGTTTTGTAGAAGTCATGTTCAAATAGTAAGCAATACAATGCGTAAAGAAATATCAAACTCGCCAATATAATGCAATGCACGGAAGGAAGAAATTTGCACTACAGACGTAGAAAAAACTTCAAACAACAAATGTCTCGATCATTCACAAAAAGTTCCGTTATTTCTAAGCAAGCTTTATCGACTTGAAATCTTCCAAGGTGGAAAACATAGAGGTGGATCCGTAAGACACATTGTTCTGGAAATTTCGAGTGACTTAGATTGGTGGTCCTCACTGATTTGTACAAAACCACAGTTTTGAAGTGGCTTTTGTTTTAATAAGACTTTTCAATGATATTTATACGTAAGTTAATTGCATCCTACACTATTTATTTAATTTATTCATTTATTGCGTCTTGTTTATCATTCCACAGAAAGTCAAAGTTATCTGCGCGACATCATGTAATCGTATTGGAAGTCTATGGCTGTGTCAAGTTGGATAGTGCACTTCATTCTTTTCTCAGAGTTCATCACTGTCGCGCACGACGCGCCCTCTGCGTAGAAGGAAAAACAAACAAGCGAAAGGTTATTGGCCACATTCAAGTTAATTCTGCGAAACAATGAATATTCAACGTTAAATTACAATCATGTGCGCATTTTAGACACACATGCCGCACGAGTATAATAATTGCGTTTGATCAAAACTTCCGTGTAAAGAAGAGGAATTAGGCAAATTAGTTTGCTCGTAATTGTCGAGCTACACTGCTCTTTAATTTTACTTTCAAATCACCTCCACCTTAGTGTTGCCAACTGTGGATATTGGTAACCAGATTCAGGTAAAATGGATTTAGATTATTTTCCGATTGCGGCCTGACGAAAAGATAATTTTGTTAGTTACAATACAATATAGGCATCGTACTACAAGAGGCTGTATAAATATGACTATGTAGCTCTTTACAGAGTTTAATATTATGGACGGTACCGAACACTTAGCACAGTCTCGTCGTGAATAAGGACGGTTGTCTCGTTCTAATCTCGACCCCGAGTGGGAAAATCCTGATCTTGTATTAATGGAAATTTATTTTTAAAAATACTTATTACAACAAAGTGCATACATAATGTGTGATTGAAGCTTCTTATTTCAACAGCCCTTTATGGACTAAGGACTGTGAAGAGGCTTTTGATTGGTTGCCGCGATTTAATGGTATCGAGTCCCGTAAACTGTTTTTTTAGGGCTCTAAAGGGGGCCTGCTAATTCTTTTCAAGTAGCTTCCCAACTGTCCTCACGAGCCAACGCCGAAATATTGGATCTCCCAGTGGATATCGAACCCTGGACCACTTGCACCAATGGCGAGATCGCTTAACTTTTCAGTTTTGCCTTTCAAATACATTGTTTCTATGTTTGAATAAGTCTCAAAGGAAACCAATGCTAAAGTATACGTCTGCAAATTCCATAAGTTCTAAGTTATTAAAACGAGACGAGGTGTTCTTGGACAGCAAATCTTAATCTCTTCTCGAAATGTTTGGTCTCATTTCTGATTGATTCGTTGGTGGAATGTATTTTACTTCGCTTTTGTGCCACTTTTGGATAATCGCGAGGATGAAGGGACAATCACAACTATATGCGGACGACACAACACGAGCTCCACGGATGATTATACTGGCTGTGAGTCTAGTCACCAGAGCCTCGCTGGTCTACAAAATGCAGTCCATTGTGTTCTACGTGGAAGGCAGGTTGATACCAGCAGTTTCATTTTCCCCTCAAGACCATCACTTTTATAAGGAATTTATAAGGTCGAGAATTTTCAATAATCAAATTATAGAAATTAATATTTTCTGGTCTCTATACAAGATGGTCGCCTCTGGAGCCCTCATCATGTCACTACTAAAGACTCTGAGTTGAAGTACCAGCCGGGTGATAGGCTTTCCTAGGCGACCGTCCCATCAATTTCATGAAATCAGCATTCATTCTTATTTTCATGATAGTCAAAAGTGCCACAAAAGCAACGTAACATGAGAAAAACATAAATCTATTCGTTGTTTGATTTGATTTGTTGTTAGGCGTCGCTTTTCTGCCACTTTTAAATAATCGCGAGAATGAGTGATGAAATTGATGGACGCTCGGCGAAGGAGGTACACACACAGGCGGGGATTCGAAAGTTCGAACCGGTAATATGGCATCTATTGGACATGGCGAGAATCATCATCAACAGACGACATTGTTTTGTTGCCTAATGTTCAAGGCGAACTTCTTAATGAGGCAGTTAGCAACACTGCCGTTCCGTTGATGACCGGCGTGTGGAACATGTGTGATGTGTGAGCTACTGTTTGCACTTTATCGTCACAGCCATCGGAGCGTGGGTGTTTTCAGAGGTATTCCGCAATTGATGGTAACACGGGTATATTACTGGGTGATAGATGGCTAGTGAATTTGTTGGTCAAAACAAGTCACGGGTTTGTTAATGCGACGACGTACGGTTTTGCTTCGCCTGAACTCGGAAGAGGAAGATAAATTTGAAATATGGTGTAACTAGTAAAAATGTAATTCTAATCCAAGATGAATATATATAGGTCGGTCGATCATTGATTTCTTTTTCTGTTCACAGCTTCTCGTCGAAGGAGCCACTCACCAGATTTTCGCAAGGCATATTTCTGGGGCGCATTTTCTCACAATCAAGGCTTTTGAAGTTTCATTCAAGGAACGTTAGCGCGTAATGTGGGGAATTAATCGCATAAAACTGTTGAAATTATAATACCATTACCCCTTTTGGGTGACGCCACATAATTGCCATGGAATCGTATTTTCAGTGAGGCAGTGAATGGAGCGTTTCGTCCAGCGCAGTGAGTAGGATAAGATAGATCACTCACGTCTCAAACGCTTATACAGAAGTTACTAGCGCCGCCAAGCGGACGGTTTGTACATTGCCGTGAGGCATTGGTGCTAACTCCGAAACAGTGCATAATTTCGTCACGATCTCTAGAGGGTTCGACTTCTAATCTGAGTTTACTGGAGTGTACCTTTCTGAGTGTCCCTTCATTTCCTCTAAACATTCAACCTCGTCGTCGCGAGGCATAAAATCATCCTAAAATAAGAAAAATACAAGTGACACCGACGAAAGCCGGTTCAATAAAGAAGAATTATAACGTCCAAAAGAAACAATCAGGAACTCCACTGACCCTTTCGGATATAAATTGCAAAACAGGATTTAATTCGTTAATCGTTGTATTTCTTTATGAAGAACATAAGTAGACCTAATATTTTTAAGTTCCAATTTTAAAAATAGTTTTGTGCATTCAACAATTCTACACTACCAGTCATATTTTGTTTACAATAAATTATTGTGTACATTTTTTGATAATTCTTTGTTTCATCTCTTTCAGGATCAACATTCTCGACTACAAACCAATGGAGTTGCAAAGAACAGGTAAGTGAATGCATTCGTAGTTTGAGAAGTAGGTAAATATCGTTCGTGTGTCGACTTTTATAACAGTTGTCAAAATTTTGTGTTTATTGTTTCCACATTCTCTTTCTCTTAAATGAAGTTAATATTTGTCCTTTCTCCTGACCATTTGTAGTGGATGAGGGCTAATTTCTTTGGGGCATCGAAACCAGTGGCTGTTCTCATCTTTTCCATGCTGTCTTTCTAAATCGCGGATTTCGTCGAGTTCGATAAGCGGTTGTTGAGTTGATGTTCCATTATTCAAGGTCACTATTATGTGTTCTGTTAAATACGCTTGCGAGTACCTAGGTAAGAACGAAAACAAACCGCACGTGAATGCTTTACAACCAATTCTAAGCAGATGTGATTTTTTCGAAAGAAGATTACTTTTATGAAACATCTTGTCTGGCGCCGGCTATAGGCCCACCGTGGCCTTGAAGTTGGTAACAAACTGACGTTGTTTTCTGCAGGTTGTCTCTCAACAATGATTGTGCCAAATGTGAGCGGATGGCATTGATATAGTTGGAGGCATCAGCAAAAGGTGATTGGTTTCAGACTCTCCGACGCCCTATCTAGTCTGTTACCTCATTGGACGATAGTGACACACATGGGCGTAACTCGGGACTTAACTTTTGGGGGGGCAGAATCGAAAAATTTTTCATCCCATACAAATACTGTCCAGGATTATTTGCTAAATAGGCCTAACTGTTACATTTGCGAAATCATAAATATTATTATTTATTACTTAGGTCCTCATGTCTTAGGATGTTAACAAAATTATACTTAACCAGTAAATTTTAACAAACCTGAAAATTGGGGGAGGGGGCCTTTTCCCCCGCTAAGTTACGCCTATGGTCACACATCAGAAACAAACTACATTTAGAGTTCTACTTTAGATATTTACCAGTGGCGTATTCTGACCTGGTTTACCGCAACATTTCTCAGTTGTAGAAATTATCCATAAATATAATAGAAATAAAACACCACGCAACAAAAAAGAAAAACAGAAGACCGACAACTTCAGAATTTTCTTTCAATTTCGTTAATTTTCATCAAAGTTTCCTTTTCACCAAGAACTGGACCGATATTTCCCTGCACCAAGGGATACTCACTTTCCTGTAGCAAGGCTGGCTCTGCCGAGCGCTGCACAGAAAGCAGGAAGAAACGAGCAGTTTTCTCCCGCCAACGCTGTTTGCAGCAGTGGAACTTACACCCGCAGGCCTCGTGTTTTTCAATAGCCCCTCGCTTCGGCTTCCTCGCCCTCCCAATAGGGGATGAAGCCCGGTCGTCAGAAGGGTTCGATGGAGAACGATCAGTGGCGTACTGTAACCAGTATTTACGTTCTTTAAGTAATTTACTTAAATTCTAGTTTAGAAGCTTGTTATAATAGTTGCATAATATATAATGAGCGATTCCCCATATATGAAAGCTAACTGTCCAAAAAAAAAGTTTGTTTACTGGTGGCAGGCACGTATCCAGGGGGAGGGCTGAAGCACCCCGAAATCCTACAAATAGTATATAATTTAAATTGTGTATAGTAGTAATTAATTTTACTTCCATAACAGAATTAAACCGAAAAAAATAATGTATAATAGAGGAAGAAAGTTATATTTTCATATTCAACCATTTAATCCAAAGAATAAATGGATCCACAGCTCTCAAAATGTATAGTTTTCTTTGTGAGAGGTCACAGAATATAAACTTTATGAGTAAAATTTGACTAACTTTTAAAGCCTTTATTTTAACGGTTAATAACAAAATACAATAACTATGAATTTCAGTACACTAACTGTACAAAATGTAAGAAAAATAATCCACTCATACGGTGGATCAAGTAGCAAAGTATCTTCATTTATATAATAATAATAATAACAACAACAATACACTTGAATTATTTTTAGTAACTTATAATAGTTGTTATTGTAAAATGACAATTATAACCGTGATAATTATTATTATTATGATTTTTATTTCTTCTAATCAAGTTCTATCAGTGGCCTGCCTCCTCTCCAAATATTTCTGGCAACTGTACTCTTAAGGGATGAGCCCCCCACCCCCGAAATATAATCCTGGCTACGGGCCTGACTGGTGGTAAACGCGGTAATACGGAGAATACGCCGCTTATATTTATGTTTTTTGGGTGAAATTAGTGAACCATGATGTGCATAACTTTCGACTTTCAGAGGCTAATTAATACATTAAAGTTGTGAAGATTAAAGCAAGCATATGTGAAACTAAACGAAAAGCTTTGAGGCATTGAATAATGAAAGGACATGCCTCTCGATTGACAACGTAATTCCACAGGCTCGCGAATTCTACAAGTTGTATTCTTGGCGTTATAAGAACAAGTTCTAGTTGTTTCTGACAAGGTTAAACTACCTTTTTCGTGCTTTTCCATTGCTTTTTGGTTACTTCCCGCGGTTCATCTGGGTTAATTGGAATAATAGAGCTAATTGAAGTCTGAACTATGCCGCTGTGATGTATTGGGGGAAAACGGCTCTGGCATTCGGCTGTCCTGTATTCATTTGTTTCTGCTCTGCGGAGAAGAAGCGATGGTGCTGACCTCTCTCGGGGCAGTTGACGTCATAAATAACCGATCGGCGGTTCTTCTGAATTGGCAAGCTTGGCCCTTTTTCTTTTTTGCATTGAAAGGAGGAAATTGGTAAAAAAATATCGTTTCGAAGCTACATTTTCTTGTTTTTCGGCTTGAGGCTGTGTAAACATCTGGAATGTGGCTTTGAAGTTACGAACACATTTCTCCCCGCCTGACACAAGCGTGGACGTTTCGCATTATATTAGATACACGATAGGGAAACAAAAAGGTATGACCATGGCTAACTGTAGATGGAAAACAGATCCTTGCAGTACGAAAGTCTCTCATTTGGAACATTTCGCCAGATGGCAGCTCGATAGATCAAAACCAATCATTGTAATTCCTCAGTGATATCGGCTTAGAAATTTATTTTAGATAAAGAGCAAGATTAAAGAGAAAATATGTGGTAATAATTGTGTAAAAAGATTCAACGTGTTTAGCTTGCCATTCTGCAAAAACGGTAGTTTTGAACTACTCGGAAGATGGCTCTAGTTACCGCCTCATACGCACAGGTTACTTGAACTGAACAGGAAGTTTAAGATCCTGGTCTATTCGGCATGACAATGCCTGTTCTAAAAGCACCTGGCTCTCTTGTCAGTGACGTCATGCTGAATTAAAATCTCCAGGCTTTGACCTAACGAACTCCTGTCTTGTTTCAACTCAAGATTATCCAAATGTAAATCGTTTCGCCGGACTCGATTCTAATTTCACCACAACGTTTCGGACACCAACCAGAAAATGGATAATACCTCCAAATTATATTTTTGATTGTTTTCAAATGCTGGCAATTTATTTCTAGCGTACAGCGAGTTGAATGCTTGGGAGAATTTATTGGTAAGCTAACAGGAACAGTTTCACAAGATTAACAATGATCGATTCTGTAACTGACACTTACAAGTGCACAGTTTGGAAAGCATTTGCAACACGTACGGAACTGTAAACATAGACGTACTTGAAGCAAATGAATCAGTCTATATTAGCGTCAGATACAACAAGATGCCGAAGATGTGCATATTGCTATCTTCGCTTTGTTGTTTTCAGCCATCTTCGTTTTCTCATGTCTTGCTGCGTTTTCTTTTCTTCCTGTTTTCGGGGTATCAAGAATAAACTAGGATTTCAAACTCCATGCGTAATCTGTGAACATGGGGCGTTGACTAGAGCCATCTACCAGTTCGATTCAAACTACTCAGTTGCTAATTGTTATACAGGGTAATTGTGGTTAGTCCCTTAACAATTTATCAAGGAAAGAAGAAAAATCCGTTTAACCATGTTATTGAGAGTAAAATTAGCTAGAATTGCTTTCTAATTCGATAAAGGAACTAATCGTAAAACTTGTATTCAACGTCATCACTGAATATTAGTAATTACGACTTACAAGGTTAATCGATTGCACTGCCCTCTGGTGAAGTGTTCGAAATGAGAGATCTTTTTTCGCACGGTCAAGAATCTTGAGTTTCCCTTCCTTTGTAATCCATGGTATAATCTTGGGTTATGTTCTATTTCGCTGCACTTTTACCCGATGTTCTAATATTTTTATCGCCTTCCAAATTTCAATTTTATCCTTGTTCAGGAGTCAACTAGACACGAGTTCACCAAAACGTTCTCAAAATTGCTATTGTAGCCTAGGCAGGTTTGGTTTGATTTTTAATATTTACGTCGCTTTTCTTCAAGTTTTTGGTTATTCGCGATGACGGTACACAGGTTAATAATAATTCTTGCTACACTTTACATTGAAGTACTTGTGAAAGGACTTCAATAATTGCCTTTACTAGGATAATATCTTTTAATTCTCCATAATTCGGAACTAAAATTATGCTTTTGGGCGAAATATTGTTTATCATCTGATAAGAAAGCTTGTTACGTGATTCGCATGCTATTACAGTGTATGAAAAGCATTTCTTTACGTTTACACGCGTTGTAAGTACGGTGCTTTCGTTTTGGCTGTGGGCCGAGATAGCGCGTGACATGGCGGAGATGCCGGCATTTTGACCCGTAACGTCTCGCTTATTTACGCACATATATTTAGCATGTATACAATTATATTTACATTGCATAACGAGTATTTACCTGTGTTATAAGAGTTGTTCAAAGTTGTTCACTGTTAGTATCAAGGATACTAAGATAACCGCCTTGTAACCAGCATAAATATTGTATCGACAGAAAATATCTTATTCATTTGCATTACAGATTATATGCGCTTGTCATATTCACACTGTACGATTATACAGTAGCCAGATATTGTAGTATACAGCGC
The DNA here is from genome assembly GCF_977018435.1 of Lepisma saccharinum. Classification (NCBI taxonomy): domain Eukaryota; kingdom Metazoa; phylum Arthropoda; class Insecta; order Zygentoma; family Lepismatidae; genus Lepisma; species Lepisma saccharinum. The sequence goes on along the minus strand of NC_139244.1, from coordinate 5,312,087 downwards.
AGAACGTCACCATTAGTCGCGGGTTTGAGTCCTGGCATGGATGTTCTTTGTAACTGTCCCTTCATCAGTTGCATAATATCATCACTCATCATCATATCCACGATTAGCCATAAGTGGCAGAAAAGAGAAGTAAAATAAACCGAATGAAACAAACAAAACAAAGATTTATACATCGTAATTTTGATTTAGTCCTGGCTTCAATTCCAGGTGGAGGCTCATTTTTTTTAGATCCCACTTTATTAAAAAATGTTTTATATGCAATTAGAGAATTTCAGAGCTTCACCAAGGATAATAATATATAGAAACACGAGTTAAATTGAATAACATCGTTGAATTGTATAATTTTCAAATAGCTGTGTAAAGAAACAATGTACCGAAGCGCTCAAGCAGTTCTGACAAGTTGAGCAAGGAATTTGAGGCGGTGTAAATTTCATTTTAAGCGTAACAGATCTGAAAAATATACCTAATAAGTACAGTCCGGATTTTTATGTAATATCAGAGTACAAAATATATACATAAATATGTAAAAATAATTGATAAAATATGTACCTAAATAATAAATATGTATTATCAAAAGGATATGTATCTAAATATGTAGTATCATAGAATATGTAATATTAATAATGGTGTCCCGACAAAACGTACCACGTGGGTTTTCGCGACGAAACGTACCACTCGGATAAACAGCTACCTGTGAAAGATCCACTAATATCTTCAAAATATTTACTCCGCGACAAAACGTACCACTTCAAGGAAAACCCTTGAACTTGCCCTTGACATGTCAGACATTACAACACGGTGCGCTATCCAGAACCCAGCTAGGTTATTCGTTTTAGCTCATTAGTCATTACGACTTTGATCTCTTAGGTTAAGTTAGGTGAGGTTCAGTCGAGTATCGAGAGAATGAGGAAATCCGTTTGTGTGCCGCTCTGGCCTTCTTAAAAACGGAGGAAGTTTATGATGGATGGCTGGAAATACACTCTCAAGCCCCAGAATCAGGGAAGCTAACATTTTTCTTTGATTACTTTGTGAATAGTTGGTTGCAAAACGCGGAAATTCCAACAACAATGTGGAACTGTCCAAAAGTCTGGATAAAGTGTGATGGAAATCAGGAAAACTGGAGAAAATCGTAATTTTGGTAAATTATTTTTCATGCCGTCCCATCAAGTGGTATGTTTTGTCGCATCGCAAATATTTTAAGACTCATTCGAAGACCCTTCGCAGGTGGTAGGTACGTTTTGTGGATGGTACGTTTTGTCGCGTATTCATTAATAATAATCGAGTATCTTAGCAATTTCAAGAATTCTGCCAGATATTTATTTTATTTGAACATATTTAACATAATTTTAAAGTCATAAGTTGTTCAAATTAAAAGCGCAGCAACGTGCACATATTTAGGAAACCAAATTTGTCAACTATTAATTACTTCTCACACCGCAAATTATTGTAGAATATGTAAATATGTACGAGAGCTCTTCGTAGCTTTCGAAACAAATTGTAAAAAAAAAAGCGTCTACAGAAAGAACAATCGAGTGGAGATGCATAGCTACTTTTGTACTTCTTATACAAGTGAACATATTGTGTACCTCGCTACGTACAGGAAAGTAGCTTTATTGTCCACCGATGCCAAGTTTCAATAGGTGCTTTGCCTAAACATAAAAGCGAAACGAAAATATGTAACCCGAAGGGGGGAAGGGGAGAGAAACTCCAGCATCTTTCGATAAATAATAGTTCCAGTGTTCTTTTTTTTGCCTGTCTTTCGACTTGGCAGTCAATTTTAGGTGACCGTTAGCACCATGCTCACCATGAGATACAAATTTTCTTCATCATGGGGTCAGAGATTGAAAATATATGAAAAAAGGATCAAAGATAGGGAAAAAATGCCGAAATATGTTTGTTTTATGTAAAGTAAATGAGCAAATATGTAAAATATGTAATATCCTGGCAAATATGTAACATAAAACTTATGCAAAATGATCTCAGTTACGTAATTCGCTCAAATTTTCCTGTTCAAGGTAGGTATCTACAAAGGAAAAGAATATGTAGTTACATACAAATCTTAGCTCTACTAATAAGCTAAATTTGAGCGTCTACAGTCAGTGATGTCTCATGGCGACTGTTTCGTAATTCTACGAAACCTTCCGGAAAACAAAATCCTGGTCTGTGCCTATCGTTTTGATATTTCTCGACGTACACTTGAAACATTAAGACGCTGCTTAGCTACAATCGAGAATCTGGGTCAACCCAACCGTGTCTTTTGTCTGCTGACGTGGGTGTACAAGGGCAATCGCTTGTACAATAAGGTTGCAAGATCTCAGCTCGAACGCAAAAATCCACTTCGCGGACCGAGAAAGGACTATTTTTGCCTTTCGGAGCAAACACGGACAGGGAAAAAAGTTGAAGGTGGGGAAAGAAGGAAAAAAAACTCAGGGTCCAGGTAACATGAAAACAGGATTTTTTAAGGTAGAGTGCTTAAGGGTGAAAAAAAACCTGCCGTATCCTTTCCAGCATTCTGTAAAGAATTTTCCCCCCTACATTTTGTGGAAAACAGGAGGGAGATCTATAGAATACCAAAATAGGGCCTGGTTCCCTTTTTTGTCGCAAATAATTCAGAAAACCGTGGAACTTTTTTCACGTAAAAAAGGAGCTTTTCAATTCCAACGACCCTTTCTTTCCAGTATTCTAGAACAAGCTTCCATCTTATGCAAATATTCGTCCTTGGCCCTTCCCGGGAGCTAAAAAAGGGGGCTTTCAGTGAATTTATAAGAAATCCGGCCGCTTTTACCCCAGAGAAACGTGGGAAAAACTTACCAGAGCCCTACGAGAGCATTATTCAATCACAAAACTACGGAAAGTAAGATCGTCTCTCTCTTTTTTTCTTTATGGAAACGTCACAAATTTCCCCCCTTTTCTGAAAAATATATATACACAATCAATGAGAAGTCTTGGGCGATCGCGGTTTAAGTGGGAAAGGGGTGGAAAATATCGAGTTCACCCTCAAAAGTGTTTTTTATTCATATATAATCCGCGCTGGCACAGAGAATGTTGAGATATTCCCAGAGTGTTGGAAAGGGTCGTGAGAAGCATAAGATATCCGAAAAGGGGAGAATCCAAACGCTTCAACAGGAAAATGGGAAACCTTTTTCGTGTGAATTCTTTCTCCATCTTTTTTGCAAGTTTTTAATCATATACGAATATGTGTGGATACACAATGAACCTCAATCGTTGAATCCGCAATTCAATATTCTTTCTCACGGTTCTTGCGAGATGTGAGGTGAATTATGCACGAACTGGGATTTGGATCAATGCTGCAATCAGGATGTTGTGCTTTTAGAAAATGTTGGATACGATACATACAGGTAAGACCCATCAGGGGTCGGGATCGGAGATTGGTTTGCGAGAAATAACGTAATGCCAGGTTAAAGAAGTGAAACAAAGCGCCAATGATACAATTCGAGTCTCAGTATGATTTTAAATGTTAAATTGTGTTTGTCTCAATCTCATCTAATTATAGTTAATTCTCCCATTCACGATTTGCCTAAAGAGGCAAATGGGACGTGAACTAAGAAAATATAAATACAGTACAGATAGAGAAAATGAAATAGTGGTGAACAATTTGCGTGGTAAGATTTATGCATACTCATACACAACAATGTATTGATATGGTCGAGGATTTCAGTCTCTCATTTCGAACTCTCCGCCAGATAGCACGTCGATGATCAATTAAATGTAATTCCTTAAGATTTGTCATGATGGTTGGCGAGTTAACGCAACAAAACTACTATGCCCGACCCTGTGGCCGAGTGGTTAGCACATCGCGCTGCGACGCCAAGGGTCCCGGGTTCGAATCCCGGTCGGGCTTGGTTGTTTGTGAATGTCCATTCATCAATTTCATCATTTCATCACTCATCCCCATCTTCGCAAATTAGCCAAGAGGCACAAAACGCGAAGTAAAATAAACTAAATCAATCAATCAATCAATCAAGCAACAAAACTACATAACAACGGAGTGGTTTTGAAACGATTCGGTAGATGGCTCTAGTCAACGTCTCATTCGCAAAATTAAATTTCCTGGAGTGAGTGTTGAATCCTGTTGGTTCTTGGTGATTGGTTTCCCTTGAAAATCTACGTAACAGAAATATACGAATCTATCATTTCGTTTTACTTTTCTGAAACTATATGCCTGTGCTTTCGTTTGTAACGTTGCGAGATTATAGTAGAGATTTCAAACACCCTATGCGTATCAAGAACTTAGTGCATGCTAATGTGTATGAAACACTTTGACCAAAAGCTAATGCCATTTGTGATCCTGAAAATCGAAATCTATCTCTCGTGCCTGTCAACAATTACGTGCAATATCACGCTGTGTGTATTTGAGTCTACTTTAGGGACTGAAAAAGTCTCAGTCGACCCTTTGGGACTGTAGCAACGGATCATTGCTTCGTAGCGGTGTACTGGAATTTCCAACGTATGAGCTTAGTAATTTAGGTAGACGGTACGCAGAAATTTGCACACGAAGACATGTCTGGAGTGTCATTTTTCAAATTAAGACACAAGTTTACGCGCCTGTCTTAACTAAATTGCTGAGAACTGGTTAAATATAAAACTAGGAAATGAGGGTACTCTTCGTGACGTCATTGATTATAGAGATGGTATCGAGACGAGACGTAACAGTGTCTCGGTCTCGTCTCGACTCTCGAAATGTGTAGTACAAATGAGATATAGCTACAGACTTTCATATATTGAAAAACATTTCCTTAACGTTTTTCTGTTTGACGCCTCGTTTCGACGCTACCAGTCCTCTAAATTGGAATTTTATCCAGAATACAGTAGCGGGGATTGGGTGCCAAAACTGGGATGCAATGACAGTTTACTTTCTCTTCGTAGACAAGGCTTAGCATTAAGAGGCCCTAGTGCGGGGACAAAAACTGGGGATGAAGGCGACTGCCCCCTTGCTTCCCAAAGTACATTGTATTTAGGTAAATATTTTCAAACATCATACCAAAGTCTCGAATGAGACCGAGATTCTCGGATGCAAGTCTCGGTCTAGTCTCTACAAGTCCTATGGGTCTGGTTTCGTTCCGTTTTTGACAAGGCAGTCTCGGTACCACTCCTATCTGATTGTGGGTTGGATATCCCGGACGGTCCCACCTCTATCACACTCACCTTTCAGAGCATTTAGTGAGGCTAAAACGTTGCAATATAAATAGAAAACCCCTCTTAAAAATCGGAAGATCTCGTTCACTGCTCAGCGTGAAAATAAGAGACCAATTCGTAGTTGAGAAGTATTTCTCTGTACGACGAAGGAGAGTAAGCGTTATTGTGTTCATACAAGGATTGTTGTTGGACAAAAATAATGGTGATTAGATCAATTAATGTTTCATTTATGTATTTCGTTTTTACGTTTCCTTCCCGATACTAGATTTCATTGATGCATTTGACATATTAATCTCCAGTGTGAAATGTACATTATACGTTGCAGTCATTCAAAATATATTAGGATATTATTTAAATACTATACGAAAGGGTACAACGATGGGAAATAATTGGGTAATTTCAAACGCTTCTGTTGTTTTATACCTGGGAACATTCTATTCTCAATTGCTCGGCTGTTTCTGCACAGCAAACACTTAACAGAAATAATAATAGTTATTATTTCATAATAAAATAAATGTTTAAATCAATACGTCAATATAATTTATGGTATATTCATAATAATGTGTAAATATAATTGTATTCTTTACATGAATAGGGTATAAGAATAGATATATAACAGCACGTATTCAATATGTAGCTTACGTGTAATTAAGATCGCCAAAATTTGTATAATAACTGCTTTGGCTAGGAATTCTGTTAAAATGATAAAAAATTGAATATTTATTGAATAATAAAAAAGAATAATATGTCCAGTTCATGAAACGTAATGCTTCTGTTTAATATTTTATACATATTGCTGTAAGCAGTAGTGTGCATAAATCTTTATTTCATAATGTCATTCAAAATTGTATGATCTCAATCTAATCCTTGCCTTCGTGTAAGTTCGGCGAAAATAAATAACCCTTGATTAAACAACAAATAATAAACAACTATATTTTCATTATTTCGTTTTAGTACTTCTTAAGTGTTTCGGGAGAGTCCGCACCCCATGAACTCCCCCCTAAATACGTCCTTGATGCAGAGGTTGTTTTGGGGATGAAAACCTGATTTTCAACCCTCTTCCCCTGTCAGGTGTAGACCTTCCAAAAATTTGAAAGAAACCGCGATTTCCAAAGTTCCCCGCCACTTACGTCAGCGAACAGGACAATGGATCAGATGATCTCGGTTTTCAAGTTTTACTGGGTCAGGTCGGAAGTTTTTTCGACACAGCTGAATGTAATGTTAGTATGGATGAACCTGTGTTCATTTTATCCAAACAGGTACAATATAAATAAACCGGATACCAAATACTATATCTGGTACAGTGGGATCCATGAGTATTACCGTGCAAATTGTCCATGACTATTTTCATTAATTTTTCTCTTGCAACCTATGTGTTTTTAATTGATGGATTTTAATGTATGCTTGTGAAGAAGTTGTCAACAGCTTGTTTTGAGTTTTCTTTTAATTCTTGAAGCTGTTATTGGGTCAAATAAAGTACACGAACATGGTGATGGACAATTTGCAAGGTAATACTCATGGATCCCACTGTACATCCATTCTACGCCAAGTGGCGCCACCTACTTTGAAACATAGTTTGAAACTATGACTTCTTGCATAATTGCTTCATGAGAACGTGTTAGCCAACCACGATTAATCTCATTAATAGCGTATCAAGCATTCTCAGTGTGAAATAACTAGTTCAACAAGGTCGAAAATAAACTTACCATTCTACTTATTTTTACCTCTGAACAATTGCGATTCGTTTAGTCGAGTGACCTGCCATCTGGCTGCGAGATGTTCTAAATAAGAGACTTTTATACGCTGATTATCCTCAAGTTGTCCATCAGTTTAATCAAAGGGTGTACCGTTTACCAGCAAATACGTTCATAGCGTACGGTTCATAGAGTGGCGAATATTTCTGTATATGTTAATATAGCAAGATCTGATTTTCGTCTGCAAGAGTTGCTGAATATTATAGTAAAAAATCGCATTAGTGGCTTTAAGAATAAAATACACAGTTGCTTAATAATTAAATATTTCGCCATATTTCGTTTGATGCAGACGTCTTTGAAAAACTTGCCTTGAATCTAAACTTCAGGCAAAGAAGTTACGCAAAGTAATATTTTCTTTGCTTTTAGGCTAATAGTATAACTTTTTATTTAAAATAATAGCTATTTCAATAAATGTGAAACTTTCAAAAAGAATAATGAGCACTCAGTCATAAAACATTATTTGTAAATAATAGTTGCTAGAAGAATATAAAGCTGTAGGAATAACAGAAAATAAATCGTGCTCACATAGGCATTAATTATTTGAATTTGCATATACATACTCCGCACACAAAGGAAATTATATGCAAAATTCAGTTGTTTTTACGTTTTCTTCTTATTTTTTCTTCAAAAGAAGAAGCTTGAAATGCCGGCAGCATAAAGAAAAGGAAAATATGACAGACTTGATTATAAATATTGGCTGAATTAAACCTTTGACAAGCACGGTGTACAAAGAAGTGAATGTTTTCTTTGTTACTTCTTGCAGCAGAAAGGTTACAATCTTGTAGTTGCGAAGTTGTGACTTGTATTTGAAGAAGCGAGTGTTAGGATTTGTAGACTAGCAATTTCGTAATCTCGTATGCAACATCCTTACTTGTAGAGTTCATTTCTAAGCCTAGTACTGACCAATTTCACTGTTTTACGTATGCATGCAATGTCAATTGCCTCAAATCCGCCATTTTCTGCGACGAACCTCGCCGGAATTGAATAACACGGCACGTCGCACGAACAAAATGTCGGATTCTCTTTTTATAACGTCGCTTCTTTATTTGGCGCTCGCGATCTTTGCTAGGGTTAAAAGGTTTAACTCGAGCAGGTATCAAAGGGTGGCGACGAAGCCGATGGTAAACACGTGCTATTGGTTCGAAAAAGGGTTCGCCATCCACATCGCACACGTATGGCACAAAACAGCCACAACTACCCCCCCTTTTTTTAACCATATTCCCGAACCGGCAGCAAGTCCTGTTTGATCAGAGCCTCGAGCATAGACCAGAGACGCTGCCTACCACTGGAGTTTTCAACAAAGAAGTGTCAACGTGCCGACGGGGCTACCCCCTCCCTTTCGGTGCACAAAGGGACGAGGGAGAAGGGCTGCTAAGACCCTTTAGGACAAGACGTCTCCAGAGGAGAAAAAACCCGTTTCATAATGACGCTAGCAGCTGGCCTACGAAATGCCTATGCAAAACCCCGAAAACCCTGTCCTTTCTTTCAGAGGAGACCCCACCTTCCTTCATACAACATTCATCATGCGAGGGGGTTGGATTTCTTCAGACCAACCACCTAAGCTTCTTCCCCTCCTCGCAACCTTGAAGGAATTCGCACTGTTGAAGCGAAGACTTACCCCGTAAAAAAACGTATGCTTTTTTTCTCATATCATATGTACAAAAAAAAACAACCTTCCCCCTTCTAAGAGGGCCTTTTTTGTATATTCTGATGCTCCCCCTTTGCCACCATTTCGAATTTTTTAAAAGCCCTATTCATGCTGTTTAATATATGGAAGACATATCTGCAATGCAAGCATTAGTAATTGAATGTTCCTTACAGCTGTTCAACCGACTTGAAGCATCTAAGGAAATTTAGTCTATGGTCGTTGTTAAAGATTTCGCAAGAAATGTCGGAGATCTGAGGTGCGCGTTCACAAAACGATGCACAGGAATGATCGAAATCAAGTTTAGGAACGATTTATATGAAGGATCGAACACCAAGTTTTATACATTGCGGTTGATGTGAATAAATAGAAACCCTAATATTTTTTCCTGGACATTATGGTACATTCTTCATTCTGCCAGGAACACAAATTACTACAAAACTCGGACAGCTCAATAGCGAAATCTCTGGTACCTTTTCCTACAATTTGCAAGGTACTTTTTGTCGGAACTACGATAATAGTGCATATCTAGACCGTGTGTGTTCATGTTATACTTTTAACTGTACTTCAAACCTTCCACCAGGAAGAAAATATGAAATAACTAAGTTCAGTTGAGGCAGGCGGGTTGTTCTCTGTTGTCAGGAATTTTGAGTTGAAATAACGGTCAAGGTATAAATGTTTCTTTGCATTTGTTCTTTCATTGATTCGCAAAGTTGCGATTAATCCACAGAGAAAAATAACGTAGATTCAACAAGAAAACATACGAAGATCAATTTAGGGAATTTGTACAAATTTAGGGAATTTGCCTTATCAGTTCATTCTTTCACGAATCAGTAAGGCTATGTCTTTGGAATCCTCTTCAAGAATAATTTGTTCTCTTCTTTTGAGAAGTTAGTTTTCAGTTTCTTCAAACTCGTAATACTGAGTAAAAACAAGACGTCTTCACAAAAGTGTATCAATCACGGATAGTGAACGAGCATTGGTTAATGAAAGATGACTTCAGGTGAAGATGTGTGGGTTTATCAGAGATTTGCGAAGAAGTTGGCTTGAAGTTCAAAATGGAGCTATAGAAACAAAATGTACTACATGCCTTCGCGTTCTCGTAAAGTGATCATAGAAATCGACTGTTATTTATATATATACTGTATATATAATGATGTAGATCATTGTTTATCGCTGTTTATTCATTCTTGTTCAAAGATAATTCTCCGCAGAAATGTATTTACTTACTCCTATCCATGAAATCTAATAATTAAAGTGTCATTTAAATAAAAGTTGGAGCTTTCAACGTACCAGACCTATTCGGGAAATTATACTGTTAAAATTATGACACTGTTATTCTTCAGCCAATCAAAATCCGCCGCGTGACCTAACTATGTTCGTTGAGTATCCCTAAGTGCCCACCTTACATGTTTCCATCTTGGACGTCGACCATAATGTACTCTCGGAACGAGGATATTCTTCCGGGCAAGTTTGGCTTTTCTTCCCGTGTGTTTTTAGCCAGCGGGGTCTCCGTGAAGTGCGGTTTTAAAGTTGGTCAATTAGAAGACAGAGCGGAGAAGATACGGGAAGTCACCGGACCAGATAACGATATTTCCTAGTCGTCCCTCCATGGGGAGGGGGAGCAGCCTACCTTTCCCCCCAACCATTTCCCCGTCTCCCCCGCTTCCAGAAACCGGCCAAGGTGTATCCTAGGCTTAGCTTTTTTTCCTTCATACCACCTGCTTCAGAGTTCTGCCTTTTAGTTCTGCACCTTTACGGGGAAGTTTAACAGTCCCTTACCTCCCACTTTCGAAATCCCAGGTACATACCGAGGCAAAACTTCGCTGGTGTGCAGTTTCGAGCAGCTAGAGTTTGTTTTGGGAAGCTGGAATTGTGAATAGTTGCTGGAACTGACGTTTTGTGCACATAGCGGAGTTTTCGAGTCAAACTGTACCTAAAAATGAAAATAATTCCTATAAGATGTTCTTCCTAAACCTCATTTTATGTATAGTAAAGTTGTATCCATCAGTATTACCGTGCAAATTGTCCATGACTATTTTCATTAGTTTTCTCTCACATCCTATGTGTTTTTAAGCGATGGAATTTTATGTATGCTGGTGCATAAGTTGTCAACAGCTTATTTTGAGTCTTCTTTTAATTGTTGAAGCTCTTATTCGGTCAAATAAGGTGCACGAACATGGCGATGGACAATTTGCACGGTAGTGCTCATGGATCCCACTGAACCTAGATATTTCTTGAGTTTCTGTCTCTGTAAGTTGATCGCGCTGCAAGGAATCTTACGAGAAATGTAGGGAAGAAACTCACAATGATTCGAACCTCCGCACTCGACATCATATGCCAATAGTGCAGCAGCTTCAGTCTCTCTATCTGAAGCAATTAATTAAACTACAGTCTCTGTTAAGATGAAACATAATCTTCCTAAAAAAATCATCTGTTTTCGTTGCAACAAACCATTCACACCAGAACTGAACGTAGACAGAAACTTCAGTTCTATCTCAGTAGCGTACCGTGCATACAAATATTCACCATTTGTCACAGATAAACATAATACCTAGTTTTAGCCAACAGATATAATGAGTTTTCATTGCCTATCTGATAATATCCAATCAAGAATACATTATTCATTCACCTTCGTTTTTGTCGTGATAATCGTATGTCTCGAAACACGTGTTTGAAATTAGTCATCCAGGTCATAACATAAAATTTTGCCTCGCGTGGACGGATAAGTGGTTTGTCACTTTTTGAATATATTGAAAAACAACTGAATCATCATGCCAACTGCTAGAGACATCTATTAGCAGGAACGAACAAAATTTTCGCATACTTCTAATCCAAGTTTCCTCACGTAGCAGTTATACTGAGCAGATTTCATACGTGCACGGCGAAAATAACAAGTAAATAAATTCTTTAAATTTAGGGTTTATAGTGTACACTGTTTGAACTTTGTGTAGCCAATGGACTTTTGAATATCCAACTGTGTCACCTCAAAGATAATATCAGTCAACTAATCTGACGCCTGAAATCTATCGCATTCTTTGTTACTTCAGTTCGGTGTAATTGTTTTGTGGGGAAACATGAATTTAATAGTAGGTGATAATTTTGTTCTCTCCTAGAGGCTCTACCTGTGTCGATATGATGATTCATTTATTTTCAAGATTATATTAAAAAGTCGGTATTCGTCCATATGAGGCAAACTTTTAAATTGTATTTTTTTGTATAGATATATATTTAGTTTTTTTAGCTTTTCAGTTATGCACCAGTTACATTTGTTTTACATTTCATAATTTTATAATACAATATTATCTAATACTATAGTTGGTTGATAAGGCATATGCCCCATTATATCCTGCTTCTTTTAGTTCTCGTAAGAAATTATCACGCGTAGTTTTGTTGAGACGACATTCAAATATAATGTGATCAGGTTTTCCTTCTCTGACAGATTGGGGATTGATATTGTGAATTCGATATGTAATTTTGAATACATGCTTGCTTGGCAACAAGATTATCGCAAGAAAAATGGCTAACGAATACTCGCCTGTTCTTGATTGGTCACATGATGTTATATGATATTTAGTGCTTCGTAAGTATCAGACGATTTGCAATTGAAACTCCAGCTTGAAGATGACGTTTTACAACGCTTTGTTCATTTCTAAAAGGTTTCATGCACGAATTTGGATCTTCCTTTCTCATAGTGAAGGTTACCCCAAGAGTGGCGACGATATGACAATGAAAAGCTTTGGTAGAGACCATAGACATATTAAAAACCACGAGACAACAAAATATTGCACTCTGCCATGGACTATTAAGGACGGAAGACTCAAGAGAATGCCTGCACAAAAAGTCTCCGAATGGGAATTTCCGATAGATGGCAGGTCGATCGATTAAACGAACGTTAATAATTGCTTAGTAACGACTGACGAGTAGCTTCTATGAATTAGACATTTAGTTGAATTATTTCGCGCTAAATAACATTGGTAAATATAAAGCAATAGTTTTCTTGATTTATTAATGTGATTAAACGTGATTTAGTAGCGGGTTATAATAAGAAATAGACATGACAGCAGTGGATCGATTAGAAGATTACATAAGGACTTGAAAGAGTATTATCAGTCTGTTACTACACATCTGTGCTCGTATTCGTACAAGAGAATCGGACGTACATTTGATACTGCAGCATTCGTGTCTTTTGTACAGCGCTGTACTGTCACGGAGGACAGATCTAGCATACAACAGTCCAAGTTTTAAGATTGCACGGACTGGGTAGGTGGGTGTGGGGAGGGGGGAAGGCAGGGAAAGGGATTTTAGTGTGGAAATTTGCCTTCCGCCCCCCACTTTAAGCTCCTCAGGTATATCGGGCCGACACCAGGTAGGCGCGGGAGGGTTGTATGCGATAAGACTGCTTTTGGGAGCTGAAAGCATTTTTAGGGAAGGCAACAAAGAAAGATTCGAGCAATTTGCGGCCTGGGGGGAGATTCGACACCGCCGCAAGATTTACTTGCGATGGCCGACGGGTCAATTTCCCTCCAATTTAGGCCGTTCGCCAAGTTTTAACCAAATTGTTCCTCGACCTGACGCAGCAATTAAATGGCATTGTGCACGGGCTGGGACTGGAAGGGAGAGACACCTGGCGAGTTACATTTAAGCCTGTAACTTCCTTTTGGACAAGCCGCTCAAGTACCGCTAGCTTTGTTGTTTCAAAGCTTCAGAATACCCTCTTTCCTGTTTAGCTCTACAATGAAAATATATTAAATTGATTCTTCGCGTCAATTTACAGCTCTTCGGAATCTATCAAGAATTTTCGAAGCATAACTAATAATGAGCTAATCCGTAAAAACTGGGAATATAAGTGGGGGGGGGGGGGGGCAGGACACTATTTTTCTTGGTATGCAAGGTTTAAACACCACAGTGCGAGAGCGAAATGTGACGAAAAGAGGGGGACAACTGCTCCCCACGCCCTCCCTAATCGCCGCTACGGATCCAACGAGTTTGTTGTTTCAGTTTTTGAATGTATGACTATTTTCAAAAACAAAAACGTTGAGGATGTATTTGCTTTTTAAAAATAACACAAGATATATTTCAATGTGTGGGTTAATTAAGAGACCTGAGTTTTATATGTCAAGCTTGTTCAATACATATACTTTGATTGAAAACTAACTCTATGATGATATAATAAAAAACATTTTTACATGTAACATTTCTTATAAATATAATTATTTTGCTTACCGAACGCTCATTTTTACAGTCATATGATTTCCTGAATAGGCCACTGTCAACAAAATAATAGTCGTTTATATTTCAAGCATTCGAAGCTTGGTTCTATCAAGTAGCATTAAGAGTTGTACTTTTTCTTTCGTTTCCGACTGCAAAATCTGATACTGATTGTATTTTCTGCGCCATTTTACTGTTACCTTACTTGAAACAAATTGTGTCAGTCTATTACTAGATGTCAGTGTCTTCTCAGCTGTGTGAAAATTACAAGCAGCAAAAAAGAAACTATTATCAGTTTGTCTTTCAATCCACATCCTACTGCATCTTTATTTCTTTCTTCTTCCAACGCACACGAAATATAAGCTCGATGCATGAAGCATGACCTGTAAAAGAAGAAAAAGAAGCTCAAGGAAAGGAAAAGAGTCGTTGAATTGTTTCATTTCCCAGAATTCCTGAAGAATAAACAACATTTCGAAAACTCTTCTAGCCTGGGATACGGAATTCTCGTTATTGTTCGGCACGCAATAGAATAACATATCCGCAGAGAATAAGTTGAGGAAAAATGTCGTCTCCATAGGAACACCGGAGTATTTTATTTACGAAATCCCTTTGAATTAGCCTGACTACGATTCGAGACATGTCTGCGGAGTTGTTGCTAAGGAACTGCACAGGCTGAGAGAAAAGGCCTTCTTATAGAATTGTAGATGATTTTGTCGTTTTGCTTGAATTCTCTTACTTGTGACTGAAAGTTCTGCAAGTGTCAGATAGAGGCGCTCCTGCGCATATATTCGTAAAGGAATTCCGGACGTTCATTGTTTTTTTAATATATATACACAGCGCATTTGCACAGACTGTTATATAAAAATTCTCGTAGTGTATTCATATTTCTTTCGAATCTTTTGTGTTGATAAAATGATCACCCTTGCAGTACGTATTAAAATCAGGCTATTTAATTGCCTGCTGCATTTGTGATAGACCCAATGTGTAATATGTGCAAGTGGGTAATTATCCATTTTCTGTTTTCGAAAATTGAGTGGAACCGTCATGTACATTCATCGATCATTATTGAGTGACGTCACTTTTAAGGCCTTTGATCTCTGGAGAATAATAGTATACTATATTGTACAATTATTTTGCAACGTTTACCTTAACTGTCATTGATTTACTCTTTGAAAGCCTAAATTGGAAATTGGCACCACAGAACAGTCGTTCTGTTTAGATTTGTGAGGTCCTACAACTCACGTCACACAAAAATTGACGAGCACTGAAAGTGTCCGACGGGTCCACCTCTATGTATTTCACTTTCAGCAGATATCTTCGAGTTTTTCGATGATCGAAGGGTCATCGTGTATTGCAAACTTAAAAACAGGCCTCTCCGATGGCGCAGTGAGGCATTGTCGCCTTGTAATCAAGGGGTCGCGGGTTCGATACTCGGTGGTTCGGATCCCACTTTAAACTGTAGGCCCAGTCCCGATTAGCCTTAGTGTGCACAAAGTGGACTTAAAACACCAAATCAACAAATCAACAACAAACTTAAAAGCTAGAAACTCTAGTTGTTTGAACTATAACTAGTAAAGAACGATTTACGGAATACTAACATTTTCTGTTAAAACTTTTCAGCAAGGAAGGAAAATTACGTCGGACAGCTACGAAACAAAAGAACATCATTTGAATCTCGTGATTCGAAACGTACATAAACTATTAAATGATCGCGTGACCGACTTTATACGGGTTTTTGAACACGAGGCCACGAAATGCATTTTGGCAACTAAACAATACAGACAACTGTGGAGGTCGACGAAATGGAAAATAGTCTGTGATAATTGCCGTGATCAGACTGGTGAGGAATCCCAGACCATTGTGGCGTATTACTTTCTCATACAAGCAGGGTTCGTGCCTTTATCTATAGATATCCTTAAAAGCACTGTCACCATTGATGTCAGAACTCGTATAAATGTTGATGCATATTGTTCTGCAACAGCTAAACGTGTGTTTCCAATTAAATAAGAGATACGGTTGGTCTCTTGATTTTTTTTTCAATGTGGCCGCACGCATTATTTCTCATAAGAACAAAGGATTTTGCAAAGGAAATGCTCATTAATGATTTA
Organism: Lepisma saccharinum; assembly: GCF_977018435.1. Classification (NCBI taxonomy): domain Eukaryota; kingdom Metazoa; phylum Arthropoda; class Insecta; order Zygentoma; family Lepismatidae; genus Lepisma; species Lepisma saccharinum. Next base: position 5,296,212 of record NC_139244.1, on the reverse strand, counting down.
ATCTAACCATAACTGGCTTGGAATAGAAACAATTAATGAATTTGCTGTTTTTTTGTTTCTTTATTCAGAGAACAGCAGACTAAATTTGCAGACAGTGCACGTCACGTGTCACACGTTGTTATGTATAACATAATTGTCCGTAATGTGTGATGCATAGTACTATTACCAAGCAAATTGTCCATCAGCGTGTTTTTTATCTTTGTTTTACACGATGAGAACCTCAAGAATTGAAACATGAAACCAAATAAGCTAATGACTACCTCTGTACCAAAATATGTAAACATTCAGTGCTTTAAATGATGCAAGAGAAGAAAATAATGAAAATAGTCATGGACAATTTGCCTATCAATACTTATGGTGAAGATTTTAACGGCACATGCAGTAAAAGTTAGTTTAAACTCCCTCACTAAATTGTCACTATGTTGCGAAGTTATTTGTACGAATAATTACGTCATTAGCAGGAAATAATTAACTCATGAGTTTATAATTTCAGAAATTTGACCTTGCTGTATTATCAGTTGATCGGTTACGTATTAGAATATTCTGTAACTCGGGCCCTTGTTTAAAAGCATAGTTTTCTGCTTTCCTTAACTTTCAAAACTGCTAAAGAGATAGGTTTGGAAGTTAACAAAGATAAAACTATATATATGCTTACATGCCGAAACAAAGTGTTAGGAAATAATCAAAATCTAATTATTGATAACAACTCGTTTGAACCAGTTTCCAAATTCAAATACTTAGGAGTAATATTAACATGTGAAAATTATATTAAAGAGGAAATAAAAAGCAGGCTTAATTCAGGAAATACATATTACTTTTCTCTTCATAAACTTTGTCTTCCCGTTTAATATCTAAGAAACTAAAAATTAAAATATACAAAACCGTAATTTTGCCTGTAGTATTATATGGGTGTGAAACTTGGTCCCTTACATTGAAAGAGGAACATAAATTGAGAGCATTTGAAAATAAGATCCTTAGGAAAATATTTGGACCTAAAAGGGATGAGGAGACAGGTGAGTGGAGAAGGTTACATAATTTAGAACTACATAATTTGCATTCATGTCCAGATATTATTAGAATGATTAAATCAAGAAGACTTAGATGGACAGGCCATGTGGCACGAATGGGAGAGGAAAGAGGAGTTTACAGTATTCTTGTTGGGAAACCTGATGGTAAGAGACCTGTAGGAAGACCAAGACGAAGATGGAGGGACAACGTTGAGATAGACCTAAAGGAAATTGGTAGGAATGGAAAAGACTATATATATATCTTGCTCAAGATAGGGACAGACGGAAGGCCTGTGTTGCTGCAGCCATGAACCTTCGGGTTTATCAAGGCTAGAAAATTAGTTAGTCTTAACTTTCTAGAATATCGCCGAGCAAAGAGATCATCCATAAAGTAGACTACTCGGTTAAATTTGTTAAAACGCTATTGGTAGGTCGTGGCAATTTTCTCGAACTGGCACCTTCTCGCAATTTAAATGCTAGTCTCTGGCCAGCATTCAACAAGTGTTGCATGTGAAAATATTCGAGAACAGAGAAGTGTGGGGAGAGAAACTAACCCCACTTTACAAGAGGTAATTTCTTCAACCCCCAGCTTACTCCGTGTCAATCTATCGAACGCGGAAGCGTGGGGGGGGGGGATTTCCCCCCTCCCTACATGCTGACAGCACGTGCTCGACGCCTCCCCCGAGTGAAGATGATTACATCGCAAGAAACATACATCATACCAGAATCAATATAGTTTTACGTCAGGCATAGCGTAAGGTTATGGGGGAAAAAACGGTGTTATCATCCACCCAACAGGTGGTGCGCGTGTGGTGGAGGGTAAAAAAAGGATGCAAAGAGGACTCCAGCGTGCGAGGGAGGGAGTTAGGGGGGTGGAATTGAGGGTTGTTTGTATCAAATCGAACGGCAGAGGTCACTAGCGGGCTCTCTCATTTTTTTATGCTCGTTGGAAGGGAATTGGCGTTATGAGACGCAAGTTTGGAACCATATTTTATTCATTATTTTCTCATCCTGAGGCGCAGTCTTCATTTAGAACTTGAAAAGGGTGCCAGCTTGTAAGTAAATGCATCGGTGAAGAAGAAACCAAGGATATCAAAATCTGTATCAAGTGCATCTAATCTGTGTGTATGAGACGTTCACTAGAGCCACCTACCGAATTGTTCTAAAGTACTCCGTTGATATAGAGCTCTTACGGGAATCCACGTTGAGAGAGTATTTTCTATTTAACTTATTATTTTGTGTACATAAAGCTAAAATAAGCTCATAATCCTGTACAGAAAATAATCTTGCGAATTGTTTAAAGTCATTACTGAATATTAACATCAAGGAATTATGATTTGTTTAATCGATTGAACTGCCATCTGTCGGAACGTTCCAAATGCAAAAATCCGCTATTCGCGCTAAGTTTTCCATCCGTAATAAATCTCTCTGTAACATTATTTAGCTTCAAGCTGAAATAAATCGGTTCAGGACCACTGATATTTAGGTAATAGTTTTGAAGAATTCAACTACGAAAATAATATACTTGCCAATTATGGTACAAGAGAAAATGCATTTTAAAATTATGATATTATAGTAATAAATGTAAAAATGTAACTAATGCATAGCTTATTAGCTGAAACCAAATAAATTAGTTTTTTAAAAAAATACTAGATTGGAGAAGGTAGAAATATAAATGAAATGGCGGGTACCTGGACGTAACGAGGGTGACTTAAAGATGGCGGTCCAAAGTACAGTCTAAAATTAACATGTAAGTGAATACACACATAAAAGGTTATTCCAAATTCCCAATCAAGTAATCTAAGCTTTCGCTTAATAACTATAAAAGTTTGGGGGGAATCATGCAGAACGCTTAGAGATCATATTTCGTAAAATACCGGGTGTCCGAGAAGTCTTTGTATGAAATCAAAAATTAACTGTATCCGCTATATGCAACATAGACATGAAAAAATGGTACCAAAATGTTCGTAAACTATTCAAGTTTATTTTCTTTCAGGTTTCTGTAACGTTGCAGTAGTGTAGCAGTGCCAGTGTCCAGCAAACCGGAAATGTACACAAATCAGGAAAAAGCTGAGTGTATCCTGTGGTTTCACGAGAGCAAGTCACAAAAAACAGTGCAGAGACAGTTTCAAACATCGTACGGAAAGGTGCCGCCCGATGGTAGGAGCATTAAGTCGTGGTATGACAAATTCAAGACCACAGGATCTGTTGCTGTCGTACCGAGAAGTGGCCGACCATCAACCTCAGACGAAAGGGTGGAAGATGTCAGAGTGGCTTTTGTGCGCAGTCCGAAGAAATCCGTGCGTACGGCCTCACATGAATTACAGATGCCAAAAAGTTCTGTTCATGATGTGTTACACAAACGTTTACTGTTTTGTGCGTACAAAGTGCAAATCCTGCAGGCTTTGTTGTCCAATGACGGCAAACGTCGGTATAACTTTGCGGTGAAAATGTTATCACGCATTGACGCTGATAATGGCTATCTGGAACATGTTGCTATTTCAGACGAGGCGGTCTTTCATGTCAGTGGTTTAGTGAATAGACACAACGTGCGTATCTGGGGTAAAGAGCCCCCTCATGAGGTGAGGGAGTCGACCATGGGCAGCCCGAAGGTGAATGTTTGGTGCGCGCTGCTGCATGACAGAATTATCGGACCATTCTTTTTCTGTGAGGACACCGTAACATCCGGAGTGTATCTCGACATGTTCTTCAATTGCTAGGATACCACCCAGATGTTATCTTTCAACAAGACGGTCCACCGCCACATTGGAGTGTGGAGGTTAGTTCCTACCTTGGTCAGACATTTCCTGGTCGAGATGGACCGACAGCGTGGCCTGCATGATCTCCAGACATAACCCCCTTACATTTTTTTCTATGGGGTTATGTGAAAGACAATGTCTACAGAACTCCTGTATCCGATCTTGCAACTCTGCGACAACGGATAACCCAAGTCATCACATCAATCCCTCCTTTGATGTTGGCTAATGCATGGCGAGAAGTTGAATTTCGACTAGATATACTCCGTGCTACCAAGGGTGCTCACGTGGAGATTTATTGATATCTTTCCTATTGCCAATAAAACTTGAATAGTTTCCGAACATTTTGGTACCATTTTTTCATGTCTATGTTGCATATAACGGATACAGTTAATTTTTGTTTTCATACAAAGACTTCTCGGACACCCGGTATATGTAATAGGAACAGATAGAAATGTGCTATGATGCTTTACAATATGTACATGAAGGCACAACTATTCTAGAATACGCTTCGGTAGTACGTTGCGTTATGTGCTGAAAAATGTATGATGCAGGACCAGTCTTGTGACGTCACAGAAGCAGATATGAAGCCTGTAATATTACGAGGGCACCGTATCATCACGATGTACGGAAAGAGAGTTTGCCATTTCTTTTCATTCTTTTCAAACGTCTGTGAACTTTTCTCCTCTTTTATGGATACACAAAAGTTTTCCGAACAGGTACAAAACCTTCCACAACACTCGCTGAGAAGGCTGGTTTCCTGCTATGTGGAAACAGCCTTCTCCCAGTTGAAGTGCTTCAACCTGTTGAACCTAGGTCCACTGTAGCCAGGTATCTATAGACGTGATAGATTCTTGTAAGAATAAGAATATGAAAAGGCTGCGATTAAAATTAGTTGTTTAAATTTGTTCTTCGAATTTCACGTCCGCGGCGGAGTGGTTCTTTGTGAGTGTCCCTGCATCAATTTTATCATATCATCACTCATTCTCATCTTCGTGATTAGCCAAGAAAATATACGCTAAATAACAAAAATCAATCAAAATCAATCTAATTTCACGTACAGGAAAACAGGTTTCATTTAAAGCATGCACGAACACATTTGCATTAATCAAAAATATGCACATTTTAAGTAGTGGCAGAATATCATAAACAAGGAATAATATAGCAGCAGTAAATCACCATTCTTCCTTTATGGAATAATCGTAACTTGGCTTGAATCTGTATTACACTTTCTGTCGAGTGTATGTTTTAAAAAGAGGCTTTCAGCATTTAGGAAGTGTAATTTGAAAATTATCGATCCATATCCACACCACACATCCCCCGAGACGAGACTTTAGAAAATATAAAATTAATCAAGAATAATTGTTTGCCTGAACCTCGTCTCTAAACTGTAAAAGTTTATAAACGTATCTTTGCTTATATACCTACTGGGTATCTCGAGATGACGAGACAGCTGTTCGCAAATCGAGAATGAGATGAGACTGCCAAGTGTCGTTTCAGGAGTAACATAAACGCACTGGCTAGAATAAGAAAACATACTGTATGTATCGCCAATTCTGATATATATTTCTTCGTTTTTCAAGTCCTCATTATTTACAAGTGCCGGTCTCCGTGAGGGAACACATCGTGAGTGTGAGTGGCCCTACATCAGTTTCATTCCTCATCCCCATCTTCGCGATTAGCCAAAAATGGCAGAAAAGTGAAGTAAAATAAACCAAATCAATTAAATCAATCAAATCAATATTTACAAGTGTTTTATATATTTCAATAGGTTGAGGTTTTCAGTATTATGTACTCAAATTATCCTCTCGTGACTAAATTAACTTGGAAAGTGAAGGAATTAAACAGGCGTTTAATCGGAAGGCCAAAACGAAGATGGAGGGATAACGTTGAGATGGACCTAAAGAAAATCAGTAAGGATGGAAAAGATTGGATTGATTTGCCCAGGATAGAGACAGGTGTAAGGCCTGTGTTGCTGCAGCCATAAACCTTCGAGTTTAAGAAGGCTAGAGAGTTAGTTAGTGGCATCTGTTAGTTGCAACAATAGAAACAGGAAAGTAAGCACCCGACAGGTTAACGTTGCAGGAACTTTTCTCATATCGGAACCCAAACGTGCGCGTAGAATATAGTTCCCCTGAGATGGATTATATTCCGACATAACTCTATACTCGCAACAAAACAGGTTATTTTGTTTGTAATATACAGATAAAATAATACATACAGCAGCAGTATGGACCTGATTGTGGAATGGTGGCAATGTACAAATTCCGAAACCAACATTGATCAGTGTCTCAGTTGCAATTAAAAATGTAGCTCACAAATGTCCCCAAGTGTTATGGAAGCAGTAAAAATCGAAAGAGTTAAAACAGCCAATTTGTGCAGATCAGTTAACTGACAAATATTAGGTCTTTGTTGTGTTAGTGGCTTGTGCTCATCTGTAGCTCTTTCGCTTCTAGAGCAGAGTTCAAAGTATATGGCAATGTTGCCAGTTCACAATATCATATTCTTCAACGAAGTAAATTACCAGTTCCTATTTCCTCCTCATAGATTCAGCAATGAAAAAAGTCGAATTGATAAGCCTCAGAAAGCAGGCACGCCGATCTTCGCCTCTTGAGAATACAACAAAAGCAGTGAGTGTATTATGTCGAATATCTTCTGAAATTGTCGTACACAGAGAGGGGTGGAAGCGTAACGTTCGATTGAAATTCGACGCGAGAAGCTTTTTTTTTTCCTCTTGTTTGTTCGATTGTCGATCCACCGCCTTCTTAGGACCAGGAATCTTACGAGATTCGAGGCGGTTGCAGAAATGATTCCATTGTAGGCCTACACCCGTTTTCTTTGACGTGTCTCGGCCATCTGCCGCGACTCGAAGGTGAAAATTACTCCCGTCCAAAGAGGTTGGGGCGTAGACTTCACGAAAGCCTTTGGTGTCGTGTGACAGCTTCGATTGGTATTCGGAAAAAATCCAAGGAGAGATTTACCTCCCGACTCAAACATAGCATATGTATGGAGTCCGTTTCCATTTCATTCCGTATTCCGCGATGGCGTCTTCCCTATTCAGCCCTCCAACCAGTCCCGACGCCTAAATCTGCCTGTTGATTCGTTTGGTGGCATAAAAAACGAACTTCGATCCATTCAGTGCCTGCTTCTGTATAGATTTCAATCCTTCCCTTCGATTGAGGGAGCTGTATATTGAAATGTGATTCGCGCCCCTTTCACGAACCCGTCCTATCGACCCCCCTCCCCTCTTTTTTGCGAACCCTTCCCCCCTCCCCTATCAGAACCTCCAGGTCATATCAAATCGTGCCCAGCACCTGCCTACCACGTGGAGCTATAAAAAAAAGGGTACGTGTCAGATTGAAGGGTTTGAAAAGGGTTATGTTTGCTCAACCCTTTACCGCCCTGAGTCAGCCAATCGGAAGGAATCTGTAACTGTAGATCGTTTTGCATTGGTTTGCATTTCTGAATTTGCACCAATGCCTACTTTCGCTACTGATAATGGCTGAGATTTGGCTACTGTCGTTATTTTCAATTATAAATTCACGAAATTATATGCGTACATTTAGACGTAGAAATCAGAGTAGTACAAAAAGGAACTTTTAACTTAAATATCAACCACTATCGAGATACATGACAGTGATAGATAGCCTACATTTCTTACATACGTTATTCTATATTCTACACTCTCCTTGGGAGAATTCTCAACTCCTTAAAGTTCTTCTTTTAGACATTTCATAATTTTTGCTAAGTTTATACAAAAAATAATTTGTGTACCACCACTTTCTATTTTAACTCTATATTTAGCTTGCAGCGACATATCTGACACCACTTGATAGAGGATTCGATGTTCAGCTGTTTGTGAAAATGTGGATTAGAATACAGGGTTGAAATGCATGAATACTTACGCATTAGTTTTTGAAGTTCGAATTCACAAAATGTAGGTATAGATATCAGATCGTGCAGAAAATATTGTGACACGTCGACGATTTGTTGCATAATGTAGTTACCTTTTGGACAAGTTTAACGTAAATGAAAGTTTAAATATATATGTTCTGTTCTTTTTCTGACGATTAATTGTCAACATTAACAAAAAGAACTAAACATCTACCATTGAGCATCGCTTTCGTTGGATGCGAAAAGACAAGTATGAGAAATTTCAAGGACAAACGCAACAGATTGAATGTTATTCTCATTTCATATGCTTAGAGAGGGACACGTTGCTTCTTGTAAAGTTGTGCATGTAAAAACAGAATGTGTTCCAGAAGATGTTTAGTTAGTGGAAGATATGGAAATATAACAACCTATAGGTGAAGCAATTAAAGTATAAAATTAATACGTAAGCAGTACGAAATGTGTAGATGCTGTAATGTGAGCGGTTTGCTGACGGACCCATGTTCCAACGATTGCGTGTTCAAAACCTCGTCTAAAAACTAATTTTCCCCTCTGTTCTGGGCATCATGAACTCCACGAGTTACGTGTTAAGCCCATATTGGCTAATTTCTCCAATCTCGGCTCGTTTAATTAACTAATTAACTCGAAAGCTCCTAGATTTCTTTGGCGTGAGAATTACGTAAGTACTTGCGACAAATCAAATCATGATTTCCGACAGGTCGTTACCTCGATGCTACTGTCTTATTGTTTTGAGTGATATTTCCAACCGCAGTTAGTAATTTCATGGCTACACTGTTAGTCATTTGTTTTCCACAAACCTCAATAAGCTTCCACAAACCTCAATAAGCTTCCACAACTGAAACTTGAGTGTTTATCTGATTTACAAGCTCGTAACAATTTCTTATTATCTAGCATTAGTTCACGAACTGGCCACAACAGTCTTGCGTTTTCTCAATTTGTAAACTGTCAACTGTCCAAGAAGTATTATTACAGGTAATTCGAAAGATACAACTTGAAGTGTGGATTACTCGGATATCAACGTCACAAGACTTATTCAGAAGTGACAATTAAACTAACAACTGAACAAATTATATTCATTACGCATTCAAACGCATGAATTTGCACCTTTTCGACATGCTCAGAGCTAGTTAAAATAGCATTGGATCACTGTATGACGTCACTTTGTAAGTACACGACATTTCAAAACATTCAAGAAACAAGAGCAAGCATCCGACAATCTTCAAAATCGGTGCAGAACCAATTTGCCCCATAAGAATCAGTCAGTATATGAGCAACTTCACACCATCCGCTTGGCGGCGCTAGTGATTTTCCACATCAGTTTCTCACGTACCAACGCATCTTATTATAGAGTATATGGTTTCGTCACCTGCTATGATGATTCCATAACAAGAGGCATTTCTTTCCTTGTACATAAATTTAATTTCATCCCTTGCACCTTCTGAGTTTCGATTAACCTACCAGTGACCTTAAGTAACTCGTGGAGAAAAGCAACCAGTTAAAAAACCGTGTTACAATTTTGGTGCAGGAATCGAAGCTTAACACAAGGTAAAGAAATTGTGGGAGGTCGAGTACAAAGCCGAATTCAGGTGAATTGGCAATCTTGTTCCTCGCTGCATTCTACACAGTTTGGTGATCCATTCATGAACTTTTTTTTTCTGTAAGGAAAACAGGTTTTTGCACAAAAACGGCAGAACCTTAAAAAGTTAGTACCATTTTTCCACGGATCGAGGCTAGGCCCCTTTTCAGGAGCATTGTATCCCTTACAACTCTCTCAGAAATAGTGGATCAACACAATCATGGTAGCGGAGCCACAAGGCAGGTATTACAAACACGTACAGTAGGATACATAAGTATTACCAAGCACATTATTCTCTTTGTTTCATGCAAGGAGAGCTTCAACAATTGCAGAAAAATATCACACAAGTTGCTGATACAATTTATGCACCAACGCACGTAAATATTCAGTCCTTAAAAGCACGTAGGATGGATGAAAAAAGTTAATGAAAATAGTCATGGACAATTTGCCGAGTAGTACTTATGAATCCCACTGCACAGTGGTCCATTGATTTTTACAATATGAATTTCTTTGTTGGTCATTCTTCGGTATTGTATTTAATCTCACGTGAAAGACTTGCCAGAGCTTTGCTTCAAAATATTCAAGAAGTACATCGGAATATCAAAACACCTGTTATGTAATCACAAAATAAAAGTTTTCTTCACACAGGTGAAAATTAAATGAAAAGTTTTAATTTTTGATAATTCCACGATAATTAGACTCTACGAAAATGTTGAGCGGCTTTTTTGCGGACACCGCGAATGATGAAAAAGCAGGAAAAGTATCGGTAATTAAAATCGATAGTTTCCGATACATCGGTCAGCACAAATATCCACGCTATTAGGTTGATATCAGTATCGAGCTAGTTGTAATAGCTGACGAGTCACTAAATTTAGATTCTATGTACACCCAACGGCGAAAGAAACAGTAGGCGAATTGTCCACCACCATTTTAATTCGGTCTGTATTACACATTGTGATGACAATGAATTGAAATAATGACGTCAATAAGCAGAGAACAATGCCTGCTTCGAACCAACATGGTTTCATTCCTTAAGACACCACAGAATAAAAGAGTAATTAATTAAAATAGCGGTGGACAATTTGCCTACCATTATCTTTGCCGTTGACTGTACACACGCTACACGACATATTAGGAATGGACGAAAACTCTTTATCTAGTAAGTAGTGCATGTAATATGTGTGTGTGCGATTTTTACTAGACCCATGCAGCTGATAGTTCCAAACCACTCTGTTGTTAGAGCTCAACCAAGAAGAGGAAAAGGTCCCAGGTTCGAATCCCACTTTAAACTGTAGCCATATTTCACACACCAAAAAAATATTGAGAAAAATTTAATAAAATATAATAGATTAAATGGAATTTTGAAATTAGTTTTGGAAAACAAATGAGAAAATAAATTCAATTTAGATACCATAACATAATTTTAAAACCGGCCCTTTTATACCGGGTGTTTCATAAATAATTGAGGGGTTACAAAAATGTATTGCAAAGTTTTGAACTTACGTTAATGAAATCCGTCCAGAACGAACAAGGAACTCAGTGTTTTTGTGCACCTACAAATGTTCAATGTGTTCACTACGGGTGACACGCTACGCATCGACACGATAGTCTAGTTGTTGCCACACTCTCATCAACATGGGCCTGTCGATAGTGCCTATGGCTGCGATGATACGCTCCCTTAGGGTTGCGATATCACGCGGCATCGGTGAGATGAATACCCCGTCTTTCATGAAACCCCACAAAAAGAAGTCACACGGTGTAAGGCCCGGTGGACCAAGACATTGCACAAAACACTGCGAGTGATGTGGGTGATTTGAGTGTCGTCTAGCGGCAGGGATATGAACTCTCAGCTTAACCTTACGAGACAAAATTAGAAGTGAAGAAATCCTAAATAAATTTAAAAATAATGGTGGAAGAAATTTAAAAATATCAGTTAAAGTGGAGTCAATATGTTCTGAGGATGCCAGATAGCCGTTTGCCTAAAAAAATATATAAATTACAGGCCAAAAGGAGAAAGAAATTTAGTAAGACGATATTGTCGATGGAATGAAATATGTATGATTGTGAAAAAAGCAGGATCTACAGTATTATGGGAAACCTGATACGAAAATGGAAAGCAAGCAGTAATTTGGAAATTTTCATCATGTATACCATCATGGTTAGACCGTCTTTAGAATATGCTTGTCAAATATGGCATACGTTAAATGTCAAAAGTGATACATCGCTAATTGAAAACGTTCAAGCACTTTTTGTAGATTTACGTATAATTATTTCAAAATGTATCATGTCTGTTATGAATACAGTAACCTAAGTAAAAAACCTAAATTATGTAACCTTGAATATAGAAGAAATATATTCTGTCACCAGTTTATAGAAAATATCTTAGCAGGTGTAATACATAGTAAAAAAATTTCGAAAAATGATGCGTGAAAGTTAAAAATATTTTATATTTTTAATACTTTTAAGATTTAATGCAATTGCAATAACAGTCTTGAAATCCAACACTTTTGGCAAAATATGTATATTTGGTTGTAGCTTTGCTGCTATACACCAGTTACATTTGTTTTACATTTCATAATTTTACAATTTCCTAATTTTATAATATAATATTTTCTCTCACAATATAGTTGGTAAGTACATATATTATTTTCTTCGTTGGATTCCTCAAAAGTACTGACAAGGCGTATGCGCCATTATATTCTGCTTCTTTTAGATCTCTTAACAAATAATCACGCGTAGTTACATTAAGGCGACATTCATATATAATGTGATCAGGTGTTCCTTCAGTTGCACCACACTGACAGATTGGGGATTGAACAATCTTCCTAGTGTACAGGTCTTTAGGTGCTAGGGTGTAATTTAGCCGACATCTAAGAAGGGTTGTTAAAGAGTTTCTTGAGAGGTTAATGTCTTGATACCAAGGTTCTTTAGGTATAAGTGGTTCGAATTTAATAATATTTTTTCCCATTAGTCTTCCCTGTAATTGTCCATTGTTTCTGCCAACTTTTCAACAATTCTGTTTTAGCATGCGACTCGAGCGCTTTTGCAGAAAATTTGATCCGAAGCGATCGGTGACTTGATTCTTCAGCTGCGTACTTGGCTAATGCGTCTGCTATGTGGTTCCCTTCTTGGATGTATGCCCAGGAGTCCAGACAAAAGAAATACTGTATCCTGAGTTGGTTAGTTTGTGATACAAATTTTTTATGTTAAAAATCCAACACTTGGATGGACAAATTGGTATCGTTAGTACAGGGTCAACGAAGTTAGTAATAAGTTCTGTTTTATACAGCGTATATTGATACACTTATATGTTGGATTGTAATTTCTGAAAATATGCTGTATAAAGAAACAAACTGCCGGAGTACTAATTGAGGTGAGTGTACAGGTGAATGTCCCAATCTATGGAAATGACATTCGACAATAATGTAAGCTAATTTAAGAACAATTATGTTATAACTTTTATACATCTTCCTTTTTTAATTTCTGATTTAGCCTATATTGAATGTATATTATTACAACCCTCTCTTATGTATTTTAATCTTGCTCTGTAAAAAGGTTTTAATCATATATGTTAAACACACGGTGTTGTACAGGGTGGCTCAATAAGTCACTTAACACCCCCGATACAAGGCCACTGTAGCGCGCAACATGGAAATGGTGATGACCAATCGTTATCAGGCCAAGGGGGAACCACATTGACGCCATCTTGATGTCCGCCATCTTGAATTCAACTTCAGAATTTTAAATGGGAAGGAGGTGATATGATATATCAAATCAGGCTAGAATTTCACGAGAATTGCAATGGTGAAGGTTTTTTCGACGTATCTTTAACCAGTAAAAAGTTATGACTGAATTCTTGTAACAATTTGCTTCTTTTCGAGGTGTTAGAAAAATACCTTAAAATTTGTTTAGCGCATCGGTAATGCATCGACATCAAAGTGATGTCTAGGGAGAGAAGTTCGCATGCCATTGCACACGATTTTAATCGGATACATCCATGAAGAGCTGCGCATTATGAATGGTTGTCACGAACAATTACATTGTAACGCTTCCATTGAATTAAAAATCCTTCACAGTGAGAAGGCTAATGTTTATGTTCATAAGGAAGTTCATAAACAGAATATGTGACCCTTGTCATCTGATAAAATAACTTTGGACAGAAACTGCTTCACAACGTTCCCATAGTGTTCTGGTGTTCCTCCCTATTGTAAAGAAAACTCTGTAAAAAGTACCTTCTTCCATAAGCAAGGATGAAAAAACCTGTTTATTTAACAAATCCAAGTAGCCCTAAGCATTTAAGGTTCCGTTGATGGAAAATTGACTAACGAATCGTGTTCCACACAGCACGACACACCATTAACTTACCAGCACTAACCATTCATCTTTGATCTGTCGAAAATGGGTTATCAGATAAAAAGCATCGAATATTCTGTTTATGAAGTCCCTTATGAACATAAACATTAGCCTTGTCACTGTGAAGGATTTTTCATTTAATGGAAGCGTTACAATGTAATTGTTCGTGACAACCATTCATAATGCGCAGCTCTTCGTGGACGTATCCGATTAAAATCTTGTGCAATGGCATGCGAACTTCTCTCCCTAGACATCACTTTGATCTCGATGCATTACCGATTCGCTAAACAAATTTTAAGGCATTTTTCTAACACCTCGACAAGGAGCAAATTGTTACAAGAATTCAGTCATAACTTTTTACTGATGAAAGATACGTCGAAAAACCCTTCACCATTGCATTTCTCGTGAAATTCTAGCCCATTTTGATATGTCGCACGACCCCCTTCCCATTTAAAATTCTGAAGTTGAATTCAAGATGGCGGACATCAAGATGGCCGCCAACCATGCGGGTGCCGTCAATGTGGTTTCCCTTTAGCCTGGCAACGATTGGTCATCACCATTTCCACGTTGCGCGCTGCAGTGACCCTGTACCGAGGGTGTTAAGTGACTTTTTGAGCCACCCTGTATAAAGGTTAATCTGTTAACAACACTTAAATAAATACATTTCAGTTCAATTCAATTCAATTAAATTCAGTGATCAATTTTTGTAGTCTCAGAACAGGCTTTGGTTACCCAGAACTGTTAGAGGAGGAACTAAATCTTACCAATTCCATTTAAAGTTTTCACTGAATATTAATATTAACTACTTATAATAAATAGTTTGATCGACTCACCTGCCATCTGACGGAACGTTCCAAGTGAGATAAATATTGAACGCTTTTTATCTCAAGTTTTGGAGTCATTGTAATCCATGTAGTTTATTTGCACAGCACATTTGCAAATAATGTCATATAACCAGTACTGTTCATTTGCTTCGTTGAGATGAAATGTTTGTGATCCAGTCTAGAAATAAATCATTTTATATTCATTGATTAAATTCGTCGACTTGCGAGTCCTGTATGGCATCTTGCTTCGTCCATCATCGCAAAGAAGAATATTTATTTTGAGGACGCAGCTGAAAAATCGTTCTTCCCTTCCTGAGTCGCGAGACAGGTAGAAACCCTCTCAAGAATTCTCTTTTTGAGGCCAGTTTCCTATTTTTTGTGTAAAAAAAAGTGAAAGAAAAAAGTATTCCCACGATCAGAAATGAACTGGTCCTTTTCAACCTGCTGAATTGAAGAGTATTGAGGATATAAATCCCATCTATGAAGTACTTATGCACAATATCGCATGATGGATGGAATCAAACTGTTAAAATTATAATACTGACTTGGCGTGTCGTCACATTACAGTATTCGTTGAATGTCCTGAATGTGTCCACCTTTTTATACATATATTCGTACACGGTACGCCCAGAATTTTCTATTTGAAGCAGTGTTTTAACAGTACTCAAGTGGCTGACGAAGATTCGACAGATTCTCTACGACTTGTACAGGGAGGTTATTTCAGCATGCCACCGCTTCAGCGTCGGCCGCTTGCCGGCCCAGTCATGCAACAGGTGCCGGCAAATTGCGTAACAGATAGCCCGTTACACAAACCGCTTGTTTTGTAATGTTTCCACTTTTCACAATTATAGTTACAATTACAACTTAAATAAGCACGTACCTTGCCGCAAGGATGCTGGAAAAGGTGTCCTGTAAAATACAAATATTTCTGGCACTTTATTTCTGCCCATATCGCTTCTGACAGCAATGACTCATCCAACATAAAGGATTCAATTTTTCATTCTTGTCTTGCCTTCGAATAAACAAAACCGTGACTCTTATTTTGCAGATAACACAAGATTAATCCTTTTGAACACTAGAGTCAGTGGCGTGCCCAAGATTTTCGAGGGGGGAGGTTACGTATACATTATTATGCAAAACGAAAGCGCAGATAAACGAATTATTTAACAGTGTCACTTAATTTTAACGTGTGAATATTTTTGAAGTAAAGTAGCGATCATACACTGTGTGCGTTTTTCTTTCTGAGAGCGCCATTTGAAATAAGCACTTTTCCCCTTTTGCTACTATGGGATAAACTGAATATAAAAGGCTATAACTGCTCAACAACTGCATCTTTTTAAGAAATTTAAATTCTAAATGTAAGAATGAACAAAAAGCAACATTTTATGTAAATTCCGACAATTGTGAGTCCAGGGGGAAACGGGGGCCAAATCCCAAAGTTCTATTTTCCCCGTAATTACGCAAAATTTCTGAACGTCGTAATTTCCATATTTTTTTTTTTTCAAAGTTGCGGCAGGAGCATTACATATCCTCATAGAGTAGTCTTTTGTTGTGCTTCCCTCAAAATTTGGTCCATCCAGTGTCTATAGAGCCGACGCTAGAAGCGAAATTCCTCAGATGTCGCAAGAGCGTTAGCGGCTTATCGGAGTAGTGGTAAGCCGCGAGAAGCCTCTCGATACTACGCGAATGAAACAGCTGTCTGCTACCAGTTGTTTAGACGTGTTCACTTCGGTTTGCGTTTATCAGTACTCGTGTTGTTCAGTGCTAGTGCTTTATCGTGTGTTAATTGTTATTCATTCATTAGTTATGCCGCCAAACAAATATAGTCTTGAACAAAGAGTTTTTATGTACGATACTTACGTGAAAACGAACTCTTGCAGAAAAATAGTCAGGCGATTCGCAAGAAAATTTCCTGGCAATCCTGTTCCGGACAGACATACTGTTTACAACCTCGTTAAAAGATTACGAGAGACAGGATCTCTTGGACCTAAGAAACGTGTTTCCAGACGACGTGTTCTTACGGAAGAAAAGCTAGACGAAATTGGTGAACGACTTGAACATACTCCAAAAAAATCCCTCCGTCGGCTTGCTCAGGAAACAGGCATTTCAAAATCCTCAGCACGAAATACCACTAAATTACTTAGATTAAAACCCTACAAAATTACAGTGGTTCATGAATTGCAACCGCGCGATCACGCGACTAGAGTTCGATTCTGTAACTGGATGCTGGATAATATTGTTGCTGGCAGAGTAAATCCAGAATTAATCATATTTTCAGACGAAGCTTGGTTCGAATTGAATGGCCGAGTTATTTCACAAAACAATCGCTATTGGAGCGCAGAAAAACCTGACCTTGTGCATGAAGTTCCGCTCCATCCTGCAAAAATTGGTGTGTGGTGTGGTTTGAATGCGCACAGAATAATAGGGCCTATTTTTTATGAAGGTACTATCAATGGTGAAAGGTATCGAAGAGACATACTACAACCATTTTTTGAACAATTAACGGACATTGAATGCCAGCAGTCATTTTTTCAGCAGAACTCTGCTACTGCTCACACTGCTTATGAATCACTTAATTTTATTGCCGAGATTTTTGAGGACAGAATTATCAGTACTGAGTTGTGGCCCTCTCGTAGCCCCGATCTTACTCCTTGTGATTATTATTTATGGGGAACATTAAAAAACAAAGTGTATCAGAATAACCCGCGTACAATAGAGGATTTAAAAGAAAATATAAGAAGAGAAATTGCCAGAATCACACCTGAGGAGCTTATGGATGTTCAGAGGAATTTCATACGCAGATGCCGGAAATGTATTGGTGTTGAAGGAGGTCATTTTCAACATCATTTATAACACAGAAGGTTAGTGATCATCATTATTATTAGTTTTAAATATAATTTTACACTTTCGGTTTGCTTTATGCGCCGCGATGCTGTTTCTGTTACGGACTATCTGTTACGCAATTTGGCGGCACCTGATGCATGACAAGGCCGGTAAGCGGCCGACGCTGAAGCGGTGTCTAAGAAAGATTACATGTCAAAAATAAAGTGCCAGAAATATTTGTATTTTAGAGGACACCTTTTCCAGCATCCTTGCGGCAAGGTACGTGCTTATTTAAGTTGTAATTGTAACTATAATTGTGAAAAGTGGAAACATTACAAAACAAGCGGTTTGTGTAACGGGCTATCTGTTACGCAATTTGCCGGCACCTGTTGCATGACTGGGCCGGCAAGCGGCCGACGCTGAAGCGGTGGCATGCTGCAATAACCTCCCTGTATATTGTCTACATACAACAACGGTTCTCAAAACCTTTTTCAATCTCGGAACATACTGTTTCGTCAGGTAAAATATAGCGACAGATCCGTACAGTTGATTGCTTCTATTTCAACTTTTTGGACTTGGTCAATTTAATTCATGCCTTCATCATGGAATAAATAACACAATTTTTTTTGTTTTTTCGCGCCTCGCCCTTTGAGAACCGCTCCTAATACTTATTTCTGTCATTTTTTTTTATCTTTTTATGACTATTTGTCAGAACTCTACAATTTAGTCGCCATTTTCCAATATGCGGACGAAGTTCAAAGACTTGGGATGTGGTTTAGAACATCATTGTACATATTTTTTGCAAATTTTTATTTTGTACGTAATTTTTCGTTTATTTGGCAAATTTGCCTAACAGGGCAATAGCCTTTCAAGATATTTAAGGTTGTACCTGATTCTAATGTTTCTTTTACAAATAACATAGCCCGTGGCTCTACAGCACTGGAAGGGTAGAGATCTTCAGCCGATAATGGGGTGACGTCACCTCCCCAATTGCCTCACGATGGTGGGCTGCCACCGGTCCTATACACAGGCCGAAAACCCAGAGACTGAACTGAACCCAAGCGGACTCGAACCCATGCCGTCCCGCGGTCGGAGTCCAAAGCACAGCGCCTTAGACAGCACGGCCACGGAGGAGGACTCTTTTACTAATACTGGTGACGTAATATTAAGTTTCACTCTATACAGTGAGAAAGAAGGAGCAGTTGTTTCAGTGTGTGTTACGCTTCAGTCAAAGTGTGTTTGGAATTATATACGTGTATGTAATAAACGTGAACAATGTTTCCAACATCGCGACGAATGTGATATTACTATAGGGCTATTGTCAATATTTACCTAAGACGTATTGCCCTCTAAATGGAAGGAAGAATAAAAAGGTAAAGCGCTACAATTATCTTGAAACAATCACAGCGCGCTATGACGCCAGGGGTCTAGGATTCGAATCCCGGTCTGGGCATGCATGGGTGTTCTTTGTGAGTGTCCCGTCATCATTTTCATCGTTTCACCACTGATCATCATCATCGTGATTAACAAAAGTGGCAGAAAAGGGAGGTAAAATAAACCAAATGAATCAATCGTCTTGAGAGAAGCCTGATATACTCATATGCAAAATAGCGTTATATGTGGTGTGTGCTCACTTCGGTGGAGTACTATACTTGTGTAACTTGTCTTGGATCCTAAGAATTGCTTCATTACGAGAAGAATCCAACATGCACTGTTATTCAGGTTTAAAAAATGAAAGAAAGAAAAAACAGCTGGAAATCTTCCCCTTGTACTTTGCGAAACGGATAGAAAACTTACAAACCTGTTCCGGTTGAAAAGCAATTTTGTATTTTGTGGGGAGAAAATCACATTCCCGTGAACCTGCTAAATTTCTAGAAAACAGTTGCACAAAATGTTGACATTTTTTTGCAGTATTAGACCTATACGGAAGTAACTTTTTATATTAAAACATTGTTACATTGATACAGCATTGCAGCAAGAAAGTATGACGAGAAAACATTTCTACAAAGACAAGATTTGTGTTTTTGTGCAAGCGTTTTAGATTAATTTATGTCAAGGTATAGATACATCACGGTATTTGAAACCCTGGCCTGAAAGCAGTGTCGCTAGTGTAGCTTGGAGTTCGCATATTTTCCGAGGATTCAGAAATGTTGGCGCTAGTGTAAGAAGTGAAGCTTCAACTTGCTGATTTGTACAAGTAATTATGATTATTTCGATAGAACACAGTACAAGTTCAGTTTTGCATTGGAAAGATTGTTTCTCACCAAGAGAGGATAGAGGTCTGAGTTTACACCAGGTCCCCTGCCTACCTGACAGAGAGACTCGGAAGGGAAAAAAAAATCCCTTTCAAAAGCTCCTTTTTTGTGGAAAAAAGAGCTGTTCCCACGATCAGATCTCGAGGAAACTGTGCACCTGGCATAATCGACCGATGGACTTACCAGGATACATTAACTCCATGTTTTGAATGGTTCCAAAGAGTCTCCCACGACTGTTGTGCACAATGCTGCGATCCCAAGTACTTGTATCACGGCGTATTATCTCTTATGAAGCAGGTGTCGCTGGCGTTCTGGGTCCCACAACTTCGTAACATTACTGCTTATTATGCGTGATGCATGGAAATTTTCTACCACAGGTTTCTGTTGTACGGTTGCGTTTTTCTCTCTGGCAAGAAACAACTGAAGTTATGCAGTGTGTCTGCAGAGACACCTACCGGAATACCGCCAAAGCTGGGATTTGTGTTTAATCATGGTCAGTATTGTAGCGAGATAAATTCATAGACGTGGCACCATCCGTTATATTCACAAGAGTACCTGGGGTTTCTGAATGACGATAGTTATTTGCTTTGATTTTGGTTAATTAGCGTCGCTTTTCTGCCACTTTTGGCTAATCGCAATGATGGGGATGAGTTATGATATGATGAAATTAAGTAAGGGACACTCAAAAAAGAACGCCAATGCCCAGGTCGGGATTTGAACCCGGGACGCGTGGCGTCGTAGTGTGCTGTCGGTAATTTGATAAAGTTATGTTCAATTAATTTCCATATGTGTGCATAAACTTATATTGAATTTTCTTTGGAAATTCTTGATTAGAAGAGAAAAAGTCATTCCATAACTGCAGTTTCGTGCAAAATATGTAACAGCGTCATAGAAAACTCGAACATGCAAATGTCAGACCGATCCACCTGTGGGAGTAACTAGTGGGGGACAAGGGGGGCACTTGCTCTCCTGGAAATAAGATTAGTGAGAAATTTATTTTTGTTCACTGTGTTTTTTACGTTGGAAAGTATAATAAATGTTATTCCCTTCTCAGATAATTCAAAATAAAGCCTTGCCACAATTTCGAAGTACATATTCTTTGCCTTCCCAGGGAAAGTGTTCGTTGCCTCTTCCTTGAAAAACAAAAACAAAAAAGACGTCTAGGTACAATGGGATCCATAATTATTACTGTGCAAATTGTCCATCACCATGTTCGTGCACTTTATTTGACCCAATAAGAGCTTCAGGAATTAAGAGAACTCAAAACAAGAGTTTCTATAGTTTTAAGAAAAAACAGTTGTCTTGTAAATCACCAAAAAATTAATTCTAAAAACATCATGGGAGATATAATAATATCACCAATAACTCCCAAAGCTAATATTCTAATTAAACCATCACCAGCATACAAGAAAATCAATCGCTTAAAATCACATAGCATGTAAGAGAAAAAATAATGAAAATAATAATGGACAATTTGCACGGTAATACTCATGGATCCCACTGTACGGCTATGGATCCACCTATATAAATTCCGCATTATTGAACAACTGATTTCAATCATGTGCCAGTAGAGCCATCTGCTGGATTAGCAGCGAAACCATTGACTTCGAATTCTCATTTAATTCGGTATCTTTGTATAAAATCAGAAAAAGTGCTACTTTATCCTTCCTATTCATGAAATCTGAGAAAAAATATGCATGCAAGTATTTTCTCAAATTTCATAAATAGGAAGAAGTAGAACCATAAGATAAGCACCATAACTAAAACAAAATGAGGACATATGCTTGGTAAAGCTTTCTTACTCAATATCTAAAATATCTAAAATCTAAATATAATATATAAACTTAACAAGAACTAAAACTACATTATCTCTCAGGACTAAAATATCGTAACCTAATTTTAAAGCTGTGGCTGTAAAGAGGCACTCAGCACACAGAAGGACAAACACAACACATCACAACTTCACAAAGTATTATCTTGGGTCTGGGTCTAGGTGCCAGAGGCTTGTTGGCCTGCAAAAAGCAGTTACTGGAGTGTACTACATTTAAGTGAGGTTCACTTTTGGATGCCTTGCCAGAAGGTCGATCCCTATAAATTTTGAATAAATACAGAAGCAGAATAGGAATCATAAAATAATGTATACTAGGCAATCAAGTAGTACACATTGTTTAAATTTAAGTTGTTACAGTTAATGTATTGCTTTGGTAAAAACAAAAAACGGTAAATTTTTGTCTGTGTATTTTACCATACCATTAAAGGCACCTTAAGTGTGATGTCATATAAAGTAAAAAAATCCGTATGTTTTTGATGTGTGTTCATCAACTGATTTCAACCATTTATCTCATTATGTAAGAGTATGAAAGATTCATTTTGAGGAAAAATTCTCACTTAATAATTCATTAAAATAGATGAGCTATATTGTGCATTATCACAATGTACAATTTAATAATTTCTTACTTGACGCTGAATATCACCAACTATAAAACTGGTGCGACATGACTAGTGTAAAAGTTTTGTAAATTATCTCAGTAAGTATTCTTTAATCTTATTTTATGAAAGTATTGCTTGGATTGCAGAAATTCTCTTTAAATTTGCAGTTGTTATGTGCAAGTAAACACTTTTCTCAGTGTAATGTTTTGGCTGATGCGATTGTGATGTTCTTCAAGAAAGCATTATTACAGCACTACAGGCCACTGGTTACTAGCCATCAGAAGGAACCAGTGAGAGTGTACCTAAATGCTGCCCTCTGATGTATGAAGTGATTAGTGATCACACCCTTCCTTGTCAATTTCTCCACCATTTTGGATCCAAGAGGAGCAAGGGAATAGCAAGACAGTCCAGTATTTCGGTTACAGAACTCAAAGATAATTTGCTAAACAAAAGGAAAAGTGACAGTCCTTGAACAGAAGAGAAAAGCATGAGAAGTATGTAAATAAAAATTGGTGAACCAAGAGACATTTTGCATTTGTAATGCATTTTCTTTATCTAAATTACTGTTTCCACAATGCACGTCAAGCTATGTATATATGGTTCATTAAGAAAGTATGCACAGTTTACAACTATATTGATAAGGTTAAAATCTCTCATGAATTGACCACTCAATCCAATGTTAGAAGCTCAGCTATTACTAGATTAGCTTGAAAAAAAAAAATCATAAATGGTACCTCCATTAATGGACTGGTTATAACTGAATCGAAAAAGCCCTTCACCTATATGATTTTTATTTACAACTTGTAAAACAGAGTCCACAGTTGAAAAATATCCAGGAAGAACAATTGTTTTACCGCTCTGTTTACTTGATTGATCCAACTCTTGGGTATGAGAAGTCCACATAATTTCATTTTGTCCCTTCTGAATATTAGAAAGACTTGTTTGTGAAATGAATTTCAGACAGACCTACTAACCATTCTCCAGACTCAAGCTTAAGTACATTTGAAAGTTTAGTTATTACTCGGAAAAATATTTTTGGATGCATTTGAAACCAAAGTTACATAATAATAATTTTCTGTGCCTTCAGAAATCATTATTCCACTTTTTTAAAATGTAATGTAACTCTTGATATATATATATATATATTGATTATGTTGTTATATTATATTTATATTTATATTGTGTAGTAGTTGTGGTGTGTTTGTGTTTATATTGTGTTATAGTTGTGATGTGTTTGTGTGTGTCTTGTGTAGTAGTTATGCTGTCTAATGTGTTTGTGTTCGTCTTGTGTAGTAATTGTGCTGTCTAATATGTTTGTGTTTGTCTTGTGTAGTAGTTCCTCCATTCATATTGGGGGTTAGGCGTAGAGCTGACAACTCTGCACTGTAAAAAGACATGTCAAGAAACAGAAATATAAGGCCATGGATGTTCCAAAGGTAAAATTTTCCGGAGGTAAAATAGTCCCCCGTTCGGATCTCCGGGTGGGGACTACTTTGGGAGGTCCCTGGACTAAGGATAAGATCTACGTTAGGAATAAGGATATTAAATTAGGCACCTGGAATGTTCTGAGCCTTTACCGGCCTGGGGCATTTCAGTGTACAGTTAATGAGATAGGGAAGTATAAATTAGATGTAGTAGCTGTCCAGGAAGTTAGGTGGCCAGGAGAAGGGAATTGTAAAACTAAAAATTATACTTTTTTATATGGTGGTACTGAAAATCATAATTTTGGAACAGGCTTTTTCATAAATAATAGAATTATCTCGGCTCTTAAAACAGTAGAATTTATTAATGATAGGATATCATATGCAGTTTTACAGGGTAGGTGGTGTAAAATTATTTTAATAAACATACATGCACCAACGGAAGATAAAGATGATAATACTAAAGATGATTTTTATGCAGAGTTAGAACAGATCTTTGATAAATTTTCTCAGTATGATATGAAAATTCTGTTAGGTGACTGTAATGCACAGATTGGCAAAGAAGAGACATTTAAACCCACGATTGGTAAAGAAAGTCTTCATGAATTAAGTAATGATAATGGTATAAGATTGATTACTTTTGCAACCTCAAAGAATTTAATTGTGAAAAGTACCACTTTTAAACACAAAGATATCCATAAATATACCTGGTCTTCTCCAGATGGTAAAACTCATAATCAGATACATCATATTCTCATTGATAAGAGAAGGCATACTAGTATAATTGACGTTCGTACACATAGAGGTGCTGACTTTGCCAGTGACCATTATTTAGTAATTGCTAAATTAAGAGAAAGACTCTCAGTGATAAATCATAAGCAACAAAATCTAAAAGTTATAAAATTTGATACAGGAAAGTTTGCTGATGAAAGAATTAAGAAAGATTACCAAATTAAACTGTCAAATAGATTTGATGTTTTGTAGGATTTAAATGATGATGAAAATATAAATGAAACAGACGTAAATAAGAATTGGGAGCACATACGTAATGCAATAGAATCAGCAGCTAAAGAAAGTATAGGATACCATAAACCAAGAAAAAGTAAGCCATGGTTTGATAATGAATGTCATAATCTAATAGAAATAAGAAATCAGGCTAGACTTAGGTGGTTAAATAACTCTGATGATACAAATCTAAGCAATTATAATAGAATAAAGCGAGAAGTTAACCGCGCGTTTAGAAGTAAGAAAAGAGATTACTTGAAAAGCAAAATTAACGAAATTGAAACAAACAGCAAAAATAAAAATATCAGAGATTTATATAAAGGTGTAAATGAATTTAGAAAGGGGTGGCAACCTAAAGTAAACTTGATAAAAGATAAAGACGGTGATTTTCTAGCTGACCCAAGCGATATTCTAAATAGATGGAAGAACTACTTTAATGACCTTTTAAATGTCCATGTAGGAGATAAATCAGAAGTAAATGAAGTCCACACAGCAGAACCTTTAGTTCCAGAACCTAACTTGACTGAAGTTAAAGATGCTATTAAAAGGCAGTGACGTGCACTGAGGAGTAGCTAGTCTAGCAGAGATAGATCAATCAATCTCACATATCGAATTATATTCAAATCACAATATTTATTGTCTTGTTAAAGCCACCACAGCTCATATGGAACACCTTCTTTTCCAAGCTCTTCTCGTCCATCGGTGTTCTCCGCGGGCAAAGCAGGCTGGATACCCTAGCTCGCTCTTCTTCAGCCAGGCCAGTTTCCAGGTAGAAACGTCCGACCCAAGGAAAAGGAAGATTTCTACCTCTACCTCACTTGCCCCCACGCCCCCCGCTGCAATGGTTGAAAGCCCAGGCTTTCAGGTCCCCCAGTCTATCTCCTATAGGACAGATAGGGGATTGGTTTCTCATATTTTTTTTGTAAATCCTCTAAAGAACACAGGGTAAAATTTTCTGCAGTACTTATGTTCTCTGTATTTACACAACCTTTTACGCGTTGTACAATATGTGTGTATGTATAATATGGGATGTAGTTTTATTATTTATAAAATGGGAACGTGTTATGTGCAGACAATAATGTTATGCTTTCTTTCTTTTTTTTTCTTTTTCAAATATGGAATATATAATGATTAAATTACAAATATGTGCTCAGGCTCTCTCTGACTCTCGTTTTAGTAGTGTTTTATTTAAATATACTAATATATTGGCCTGTAACAGTCATAAATACGGATGTATTTATTTGGGCAAGAGAACGCGTGTTCATATTGTTGTTGGTTTGGTTTATTTTACTTCGCTTTTCTGCCACATTTGGTTATCGCGAAAATGAGGATTGAGTGATGATATGACGAAATTGGTGAAGGGACCTCATATGAACAATCCAGGCCAGGATTCGAACCCGTGATGAGTGCGCATTCTTCTCCTATGTGTTGCAGTGAATAATGAAATAATTTGGAATGAAAAATGTATCTCAGAACTCCAAAAGTCAAATGAATATCATTGAAGAAACTACAAAAAAGTGTGTTGTGTTTTGTTTCCTGTCACCAAATCAACCAAGCGCGGGGGAGTGGTTATCACAGCGCGCTACGACACCAGGCGTTCCGGGTTCGAACCCCGACCCGGGCATGGGCGTTCCCTGTGCTCGTCCCTTCATCAGTTTCATCGTATCATCTTCCCAATTAACCAAATGTGACAAAAAAGCGACGCTAAGTAACAAAAATGAAATCAAATGATTGATTGATTGCTCAAATTGGTTTATTTTACTTTCTTTTCCGCCACCTTTGGTACAACAAAATAGATGAAGGAACACACACAAAGAACACAAATGGCCAATCCGAGATTCGAACCCAGGATCTCTGGCTTAGAGTCAAATCAATTTTTTTTTTATTTTCGAATGTGAGTGGGGGTTACGTGTACTTTTTTCTAGTACTCATTCATAATTTTGCAATCTTTTCCTGTTATTGACATTCTTCTTTTTTGAAGGAATGCTGGCCCTAAAGAGAGGAGGGGTGTGACTCACACCAACCCCCCCCCCCTTGAGCACGCCACTGACTGCTACCCCAAGTGTCGACGTCACCGCACGTCACTGTTAAAAGGCTAAAGAATAACAAAGCACCTGGCATTGATTTAATACCAGCTGAGTTAATTAAATATGGTGGAAATTCATTAATATGTCAAATTCATAAATTAATTTGTTCAATATGGAATAAAAAAGAAATCCCTCAACAGTGGAAAGAATCCATAATTGTTCCTGTGTTTAAAAAAGGTGATAAAATGAACTGCAATAATTACCGTGGAATTTCTCTACTCTCAACAACATATAAAATATTATCTAACATTATTTTAACAAGACTAACCCCATATGCTAATGAAATTATAGGTGATTATCAATGTGGATTTAAACGTAACCGATCAACTACAGATCAAATTTTTCACATCAGACAGACACTTGAAAAAAAGGGGGAATATAATCAAAATGTCCATCAGCTATTCATTTATTTCAAAAAAGCACATGATTCGGTCAAAAGAGATAAATTGTGGCTCAGTCGGTAACGCGTCTGACTACCATGCTCAAGGTCCCGGGTTCGATCCCCGGCCGGTTCAAATCCGGGAACTTTTCTAACGGTGGAAGCGGCCCCGGCGCCTACCCAGCGTCGAATAACATGGGTACCTGGGGGAAACCCTGGGGGGTAAGGGCGGTCAGGGGCGTGATGCTGATCACATCACCCCCACTCACGACCGGATCAAGAAAGTGTGGGGCGTTACCCCCACACCCCCTATACGCCTTCATGGCGTGGTGCTATGCACAGGGGAACACTTTACTTTACTTTAATATATTAGTAGAGTTTGGAATACCTAAGAAGCTTGTTAGTATGATAAAAATATGCACCAGTGAAACAGAAAGTAAAATTCGTGTGGGTAATAATGTGACTGACAAATTTACAATTCATGATGGGTTAAAACAAGGACATGCATTATCTCCATTGCTCTTTAATTTTGCCTTAGAATATGCTGTAAGGAAGGTAAGAGAAACTAAAGAAGGACTAAAATTAAACGGTGTGACTCAGTTGTTAGCATATGCAGATGATGTACATTTATTAGGGGATGATATAAATACAATTAAGAATAATGCTAAAATATTTTTCAAAACTGCTAAAGAGATAGGTTTGGAAGTTAACAAAGAGAAAACTAAATATATGCTTACAGGCCGAAACCAAGTGTTAGGTAATAATCAAAATCTAATTATTGATAACAACTCGTTTGAACCAGTTTCCAAATTCAAATACTTAGGAGTAATATTAACAAATGAAAATTCTATTAAAGAGGAAATAAAAAGTAGACTTAATTCAGGAAATGCATGTTACTTCTCTCTTCATAAACTTTTGTCTTCTCGTTTAATATCTAAGAAACTAAAAGTTAAAATATACAAAACAGTAATTTTGCCTGTAGTATTATATGGGTGTGAAACTTGGTCCCATACATTGAAAGAGGAACATAAATTGAGAGTATTTGAAAATAAGATCCTTAGGAAAATATTTGGACCTAAAAGGGATGAGGAGACAGGTGAGTGGAGAAGGTTACATAATGTAGAACTACATAATTTGTACTCATGTCCAGATATTATTAGAATAATTAAATCAAGAAGACTTAAGTGGGCAGGCCATGTGGCACGAATGGGAGAGGAAAGAGGAGTTTACAGGATTCTTGTTGAGAAACCAGATGGTAAGAGACCTGTAGGAAGGCCAAGACGAAGATGGAGGGACAACGTTGAGATGGACCTAAAGGAAATCGGTAGGGATGGGAAAGAGTATATAGATCTTGCTCAAGATAGGGACAGATGGAAAGCCTGTGTTGCTGCAGTCATGAACCTTCGGGTTTAAGAAGGCTAGAGAGTTAGTTGGTTAGGAAGAAGTAGAACTTTTTCGCTCAAAATATAGCCACGTATTTCAATACTTAGTGTGGGTACTAGGAATATATACATTTCTGAATATGCTATAACATAATTCCAACTCGGTGAGATGTAACGTACCGGTATTTTTCTGGTTCAAGTTATGAGCACCATCCTATAGAATTCACTTGTGATACAAGATACTACCTTTACGTTCAACTCCACATTATTCTCAGGAATGTATGCTAAGTACTTAGATTTATAAGTACATTCCAAAGAAGAATAGCTGTCGGCAAACATTGAATTTACAGTTTAAACTCAATATCCAATAACGTAGAATCCAAAACCTATATATGAAGCTGAAGATACATGTAATCTGTACTATACAATTTTGGTAGAGTACTTATGTATATATACTGCACAGTGACGGTTCACACAATATAAACTCTTAGTGCAAAGAGAAATGTCATCAGTTTTAACTTGATGTTATTTATTTCTCACTTTCTGATCTAAGTACGAGATCCACAGTTGCAAACATATTTTTTTTTACATTATACTAATCCTACTGTGTAATTCTGTGTGAATTTCAGTGGCAGACATTCCTGGTACAATAGTGTTGGAAGTTCTCTACACGTTTAAGGGTTATAATGCTGCCATATGTGAGTTCTGGACGTCACAGATCACATTCCCATATATTCCGCTGATGTTAACGTTCCGTTCACGTATCGCGCTCAGCCTGACATCTATGGGCGGTCACTGAAAAACTAGCAGAGCGTTTGAGCGTTAAACGACTTGCTTCCTCCCTCTGCAAATATTATAATTTATCATGACAGCTCGCATTGCACGCTCGTATGGTGAACTGACTGAAATTTGAGTCCTGCAACTCTGTGTGTAAATTCACTTCACTTATCAACTATTTTCTCGGTTTCAGTAAAAAGAGGATAATGTAATGAATAATTTCGTGGTCATTGCAGCCGAAATCGTGATAAAAAGGAACGGTTATGCGTTCTTTTATAAATTAATTGAATGAGATTCAGTAACTTTTGTCTTCTACAATGCTCATGAACTTCCAAATTAAAAGTACATAGTAGATGCAGTCGAATTCACAAGATGCTCGGCAAATTGTCCATGATTATTTTCCTTAATTTTTCTCTTGCACCATACGCGTTTTTAAGGAATACATTTTTAGCAGTTTGTTTAGTGTTATGTTTCAATTCGTGAAAACTCTCATTGGGTAAAACAAAATGCACCTCCGTGGCGGAGTGGTTAGCACAGCGCGTTACGGGTACCGGGTTCGAATCCCGTCCTGGATGTTCTTTGTGTGTTTCTTCAACAATTTCATCTTTTCACTCATCGTCATCGTCACGATTAGCCGAGAGTGACAGAAAAGCGACGTTAAATAACAAGAGTAATATGGCGATGGACAGTTTGCTTGGCAATACTTATGCATTCCATGCATGAACTCTTTTTTTTATAACTTTATTTCAACTCTGATATCTCTGTAGCGAGTATCCGGGTTGTTTACATGAGGAGAGCCGTTCACTTTACTCGCTTTACTGATTTGTACGTTTACTCGACCAGTGTAAACCAGCCTTTACAAACACGGAGGATGCAGGGAAAATATATGAAAAGTAGTAAAGAACAATTGATCTGGCAACACTTACGCACATATATTATACAGGGAGTAGTCACAGGGAACATACATTTTGCACAACGCTGTAATACCCATTAGGGAGCACAAAAGGATTCACATCAAGCTGAGAAAACTGTTGCCAGGTACAGTACATAATTCCAATTCGCAGCACAGAGGTGAAGATAAACTGATCATTTTGCTTCGCACTTCAATTGTCTCTTTCACAAGGGCTGTTTCAGGGCGTGGCTCGGGTTGCGTGTCTTCAGCTATCACTATTAGATCAAAAGAGGCAAAATAAATCGAAGCGAACAATGTCGAGAATCACAACTCGGCTGTTCCGGAAAACTTAACCAAATTGTCTCAGGCACTTCTACCTTCAGGAATTTGTGCATGGAAAGACCAGATCAAGCGAGAATGCTTTCTTCTTCTTCTTTTTTGCCTTCGCTGGACTCGATAATGGAGCCGAACGAATGCGATCCCACGCAGAAAGGTTTGTCGCTTTTGTGTTTCTTGCATGCAACTCGGCCAGTCTCCACACAGTTTTGTGTCAAGTTTAAACCTAAACGAAGTTCTTTTCCTTTTGTGAATAGTCTGAGAGTAGTGTTGCCAAGTACTACTGTATTTCAATCGGAAACGTGGAGATTTCTTGTATGGCTATGTAGCAAATCTATAAAAGGTGTAATCTACCATCCATAGAGGTGCACCCGTCGGATCCTTGCGCCTTTCTTGTAAAGCTCTTTCACAATCCCAGTACAAGGCTCTCACTTCTACAGTGGTCTCTTTTCTGTAGATTTCCTCGCTCATGTAATAACCTGGCTCCAAATATATATTGACATATTCTTGCCAGAACGTAGTTTTCGACAACTGTTAACAAAGCATGTGTATTCTGTGCCATCTTGTACTCTATTGTTTTGTCGTTGGTTTTCTGCTGTTACTGTTTCAGTATAGAGTGGTCATTCAGCACTGCATCTGTTTCAGTAAAATAAGTAAATCAATTCTGAAATTTTCGTGTGACATGTGTTGAAACTAATAATAAGTTGCGTGAAATAAAAGATCTGGTGTACTTGAATGTTGACACTATATCTCCAGGTTGCTAAAGTTCTATCTTTAGTGGTTGGTCTTAATCATGGAGGGTCTTAATACTAGCTAGCTTTGGTGATATTGCGGTAGATGTCTCTAACGGCATATGGTCGATATTCAGTTGTTTTTCTAGAAGGTTTTTTTTTTAGATTTTGGTGGTCACGTTGTGTGTACTGTCGAGTTAGAAACATTTGTATTCCTGACAGTGTAGCTGGTTATACGTATAAGCCAAGTGGCATACGTGTGCGGAACTTGCAAATATTTATGCATCTGAGATGAATTGAATTGACTTTATTGCTGGGCGAACTTCAGCTGTTGCTCGTCTACCACCATTTTCCAGAAAGCGTTCATCTTTATGAAATGTTAGGCATGTTGTTTTAAGTAACATTCAGAACAATGGTTACCATTGAAGTTTGAAAATTGATTTTATCACTAAGTTCAGTAATTTTCATAATCTCAGTTGGAGACACTGTCAATACTGGATACCGCCCGTGACAAGACCGGGGCATAACACGTGTAAATGAAAACGAGGCAGTCACGACTCCTGAATCCACACTAGGATTTCTCCCTATTGTTTCCAGATTTTGCATCCTCGAGATGCTGAAAGGAGCTCAGCGTAGGGAAAAAAAGAAGAAAGGAAGACGACGAAACTTGGGAACAAAGAAAGTAGCGAATCAAATCAGTGTTGAAAAGCGACGATCGAAATCTTCCTTTTTGCAACACTATTCAGGTCCATTAGTAGCGCCACTGGTGGCTACCAACGCAATTACAATGTGAGATTCCACTCGAGATCGATAAAGCACGCTCAGCCATGTAGTACATTATTTTGTAGGTCTAGCTCTGATCTTATAGAGGTGAGATAGGCCTACTAAATGGAGATAGGACCGTCATATTGAAATCATTTAGTATTACGTAGAAATGCCATAACGCCTAGATTTTCATAACACTCCCTACAGAAGCGACGTTGTATTCCGCAATTATACAGGATGCTGATGATGTACAGTGGAATCCATGAACATTACCGTGCAAATTGTCCGTGACTATCTTAATTAATTTTCTCTTAAATCCTATGTTTTTTTTAAGCGATGGATTGTTATGTATGCTCGTGCAGAAGTTGTCAACATCTTGTTCTGAGTTTTCTTTTAATTCTTGAAGTTCTTATTGGGTCAAATAAAGTGCACGAACATGGTGATGGACAATTTACACGACAATACTCATGGATCCCACTGTACATTAGAAAAATGCTTTTAAATAAAAAGTGGCGTACTCATTGGAAGTTGCGAAAAATGTTTACGAAACAAACGAAATGTTTCGTAATATTTATGACTGTCGCAGTTATTAATAAGGGGAAGTATTTTGTTTACCATTCGATCTGGTACAAAAGCAAAGATTTACAGACCCTTCATTGACAAATTCTAACATTGGAGGAAGTGGTATGTGGGACGAATTATTGAATCAGAAACTCTCTTTCCCAGGGTGTCACTGTACAGTGGAACGGATAAGTACTGCGAAGCAAATTGTCCATTGTCATGTTCACTCTACTTGATTTACGCAATGAGTGAGCTTCAAGAATTGAAACCAAACGCCAAACAAGTTCTGCACCCGCATACGTAAAAAAATATTTCATTAAAAACACGTAGGATACGAGAGAAACATGAATTAAACTAGTTATGGACAATTTGGCTAGAAATATTTGTGCATCCCACTGTACAACACCAACTTTCTCAGTAACATTGTGCTCGTTAATGCCTCGTTCTATGCTACCCGCCTTTGTGTGCATTTTCTAACTTGTTTGTATGCAACCGCGCGGCTCACATTCACTGGAACTTTACTCTTTCTGTTTGAAAACTATACGTATGTAGGGACTTCACTGTAAAAGCATCTCCAATGGCATGATTTTGTTTCCCGAGAGATAATAAATATTTGGTGGCAACCCACAAGATAATATTGTAGTTTTTCAAGAGCTTGTAGCGCAGAAACGAGGCCTCGGCGAGAAGATCGTTATGCGCCCTGATGTCCGTTATATTCTGTGAATCCTTGTCTGTGGTTTTATGGCCTTTGCCTGTCTACATATGTAACAAGGGGGGTTATCTAAGTGTCCCCCCTCCGATTTCCATGAAACTTGGCAGGTGTATAGAGGGCCCAAAGGAAGAAATACGTGTTTTTTTTTTTTTTGGCTAAAAAACTGTTTTAGGGGGCACCCCCCCCCCCTCAAATGTCAAGATGAAGACAAATTGACGTGGGGATCTGACCCCTGTGTCTCCCTATATTTCCATGAAATTTGGCAGGTGTATACAGGGGCCCTATGCCCCTGTTTCTTCCTATGCCATATTTACGTGATTTCGGGGTCAGATCCCCACTTCAATTTCTCCTCATCTTTACATTTGAGGCGGGTTTTGCCCCCTAAACCCGTTTTTTAGCCGAAACAAAAAGACTCGTATTTCTTCCTTTTGGGCCCCTCTATACACCTGCCAAGTTTCATGGAAATCGGAGGGGGACACTTACATAACCTCCCTTGTAAGTGTTCTGCACATAATACGCAGTAAGAATGACACACCTAGGCCCTTAAATATTCCCTTACGTCACAGGCGTTATGTGTGTTGCCTAACTTTACGGCGATGAGATAACTTTTTTGTAGTTTGTGGAATTTCGTAGAGTTAGGCAACACACACAACGCCTGTGACGTAAGCGAGTATTTAAGGGTCTAGTTCAGTGATCTGCAACCGGGGGACCACTGCGTAGTTAGAGATCGGTTAGTTAATTGAATTCTCCAGCCTAATTATTGCCTATTTTTCTGGGAGCAGGAAAAGGTTTATTATCCATATTGCCTTGACTCATCTCACTCAACAGGCCGCTAGGTGCCTTGGCTTGCCGCGTGTTGATAGCTTCCTGGAGATGAGGCATTGCTCGGGGGAACCGCGAGATATGTTAGGGATATACGAAGAACATATTATTAGGAAGTTCACAAAGACTGAGGCATCGGTGGTTGTTTTGTTTTGGCTTGGACTGTCAGACGAGTATCCTAACCTAGTGAAGAAATCCATGGATGTACTCTTGCTCGTTTCAACTTCATATTTGCGGGAGAAAGCTTTCTCTGCTATGGCAACACTGAAATCCAAAGCAAGAAATAGACTGCGTAACCTTGAAGATGATTTGCATGTTCCGTTGTCAACTGTAAGGCCTGATATCAAACATTTGTGCTCTCGCAATCAATCGCAAGTCTCTCATTAATGAAACAAAACGGTCTTGAGTGATTTCCATTGCAGTAAACTGTATTGTATTTGGATATTTGTTCCTGTTATTATCTTTCAACAAATTAATAACATTAGTACTGGAGTACGTGTTTGTTTGACAATGAATTTAAGTTGCTCCTGATATCATATTGGGGGGAAATATTTTATCAAGGGTACCACAAGGTCTTAATCTCAATTCCCAATGATGCCACTAACGTAAAAAGGTTGGGAATCCCTGGTCTAGGTGCATCACTTTTATTGAGGATGACTGTAAACACATTGAAATAACAACAGAAACGCTAAGATAATTAAATAAGTAACAATTCTTGCAGCAAATGAAAATAAAAAATGAAAGTCGCGATGTTACCTCGACTTTTCGATCTCGCCGCCGAAGTTCGCTGGCGTTGGCGTTCTTTGTGAGTGTGCCTGCGTCAGTTCCATTGTAGCATTAGTCATCCTCATGGTCGCGATTAGCCAGAAGTGGAAGAAAAGCGACGCTAAATAACGAACATACGAATATGAGGTTACCTTGTTGACAATAACTGGCGTCGGAAGTAAGGGGGCAGGGAGGATATTTCCCCCAATAAGAATATGTTTTACACATTGCGTTATTCTAATAATCCAGAGTCAACCGTGGCTAGCACAGGGCGCTACGAAGCCAGGGGTTCCCGGGTTCGAATCCCGACCCGGATGTTCTTTGTGAGTCTTCCTTCTTCAATTTTTTCCGTATCACTCATCCTCATCTCCGCGATTAGCCACAAGTGGCGCAAAAGTGATGTAAAAAAAATTCCAATTAATCAATCGATTGTAAATTTTAAGACAAGAAAATACCCCCCCCCCCTTTTATAAAGTTCCCAAGCACGCCACTGAGCGCATAGGTAACGACCATCTCAAACTGACCGCTTGAAGGTGTAGAAGGTTTTTTCCGTGCCTATCCCCACGCCGAAGGTCTCGAGTTGGCAGCGGAGAATGGTCCGGCCTTAAATCAGTTTCCAGTGCTGGAGAAATCTGGAAGCTCCAGTAGCGAGGGATTAATCCTTACGGGGAATCGATAGGGTTGCTGTACGTCACACATGGCCTGTCTCCTTCCAGGAGAGGGAAAAATCTCTGGAGCCGGAGAGAGAAGGAACGGTGTGAGCCTGTCGGACGCTAATCAATATGGGGGGAACTCTTAACGCAGTCTTGAGATAACTAGACGCAGCCACCTTCTGCCACGGGCGTCGCTGCAGTCGAATTCCAAAGACGGGAATGTACAACTAGACCGCGTAATGGCGCTGATGTTTTTCATGATAAAATGTTATGACAGTGGCAGAACTGCTCCATGTCGTAAAACAAATTCGTTTTGTAGGTAGCAAGTATAGAGTGCAACCTAAATTGAATATATCTAATAGGGAAAAGTTGGAGGAAATGGGGGAGGCTAGTGTTTGTTTGTAAATTTGCAAAGAAAATAATAAATCCTGGAATGGAATTGTTTACCTTAGTTCAGTTGTCCACGTTATGGTCAGATATGATTTTCTGCAGTTCAAATCATCATTTTCCAAAATACCGGGTGTCCGAATTGAAACACCCTAATTTCAAATGCTTATACAGGCAAGAACAGTGTGATAGGTGGTACATGGTAGCTTAGGTGTGGCAATTTTAAATAGGTAATGAATAGTTAGGATTCGTTTATTTTGTATCGTTCCAGGTGGTGAAAAGTGAAACATATCTTGATATGTTAAACAATTTTGTGTTCCCTCAGATAACACATCGACACCAAAACCTGCTTTTCCAGCAGAATGGAGCACCTCCACACTGGCATTTGGCAGTCCGGAACATATTGAATGAGGAATTCCCTTTGCCACCCCGGTCTCCTGACATTACTTCCCTGGATTTCTTCCTGTGGGGGTATGTTAAGGACATGGTCTATGCAACAAAAGTGAAAACTGTGGAACAGCTTCGTGAGAGGATTCGCGATGCTATTGAGACAGTTACGCCACAGATGCTGCAGGCAACCTGGAGAGAAATTGAGTATCGCCTCGACATTCTCCGTGCCACTCGTGGGGCACACACAGAAATTTCCTGATTGCACAGACAAAACTTCATACTTATGTGTATTCATTGTTGTGTAAATCTTTTGATTGCATTAAATACGTGCGGTACTACAGTCGGTTAAAATTAGGGCGTTTCATTTCGGACACCCTGTATATCTTCGGAAGAAAACATTTTTTGAAACAAGGGCCTTCTACCCGTTTTGTCCATTCCGGTATGATAAAACGATAATAGTAATCAAGAGAAAAAGACACAAGTAAAAACCGTCTAAAGCCAGTGTTGTTATAGGTCCAGGAATTTTAAGTAAATTCAGTTTCGGTCGTGGAGAGAAAATCAGCAAGCGTAAAGAACCTTTTTATGTTTAAAATATTTAAATTCGGTCCAGGAACCTTTTTCTTCCGGATCAATTTAAACACGGTCCAAGCTCCGTATTGAAATGAAACAATACTCAACTTGTACCGAATTTAAATTGTCCGTGGAAAAGGTTCCGGTCCTCTTACGGAACCCAATAGAACCCATTAGAATTTATGGGTTATTGGACCTTTAACAACCCTGTCTAAAACAGACAACATACACTAGTAAATAACCACAATAACAACTAAACTACAATTAAACAACTACATAACTACAACTTTAGGCCAGCAAGTAAACAACTGACAGTTAAATATGATTTAGTGACAGAGCTGTGAGAACAGTTGCAATAATACAAGTGCTATATTAAAATGTTATGAGCTAGAGGAGTACGATATATTTATTAATTTTTCTACTATCTATAGTATATATTTGTAACTCGTTGTCTACATATAAGTATATATTCTAACTCGTTGTCTACATATAGTATATATTCTAACTCGTTGCCTACATTTAGTACATATTCTAACTCGTTGCAGTCTTGTTACATTGTAGCTAGGTCATGCGTGTATCCACTGTGTAGAAATTTTCAATTGGTTTTTGAAATAAACAGTGATCAAGTTACAGTACTGTCGAAATTTTTCCATGTCTAGCATTCGCAACAAGGTACAAGCCAAGTAGCATCAAGTGTTGTGCAAAAGTGCTACTTGTCTCGTCCCTATAGGAGCAACTGTGTGGGAAGCAACCAACTATTGCACCGATGACTTGGTCCAGAACCGCATTCAGCATTTCCGTTCGTCCAATGACACAAGTTCTCTCCCAGCGCATACCATACATATTAATGCACCAATAAAATGTAGTAGGTAAGCCCAAGCGGCGTCCGTAATGGCCCCAATGTTGCCACGGACGGTTCCGAGAACACTGAAATCACCAATTAGCTCCCGAGATGGCGGCATTATAGCTGGGCAGTATCGCCAGCTCAACAGCTCTCAAAGGCACCGAATGAGCTCGTTTATAATGCCAAATGATCGGCTGCGCAGGTGATACTGTGGGGGCAGGACATTAACTCCCTTTTCGCCATCCCAAGTCTAATTCGTAATGTTTTTTTTTGGTGGAAATGCAACCCTTTGTGCTGTTAAATTTCTTGGCGTCTGCTCAGGAACATAAGTTTTCAACCTTCATGCAATGTTTATCGAGGTAAGGAGCCAAGTTATGGACCTCTTGTCCTACAACAATTGTACAAGGCTCATCATGAAGCATTTGTTGGAATTCATTCAATTCAATACTTCTGCGGTTACATTTCTTCACACATGTACAGTTTTCGAATTGAAGGTGGTGATACTAGATGCTGCATGAAGCAAAATTGTTGGAATGTTGACTTCATTGTAATCCAATGTTACTTTATGAACGCGCTCACGTAAAATATGTTACAGGGTCCTTGCCAGGGATAGTGTGGAAAGCGACCGAAAAAGAGTCGAATGATAACATAGATGACAGTTTAATCTGTAGACATCCAGCTTTTGTTAAGAATGTATGCAGCT
Source organism: Lepisma saccharinum (assembly GCF_977018435.1). Lineage (NCBI taxonomy): Eukaryota > Metazoa > Arthropoda > Insecta > Zygentoma > Lepismatidae > Lepisma > Lepisma saccharinum. The sequence goes on along the minus strand of NC_139244.1, from coordinate 5,258,094 downwards.
TAGTTTATGTTTTTAATATACTTATCTTGAAAGGCGATAAGTCAATTGCTGCAAACATTTGTATTTGTGGAGTGATTTGCAGTCACGAAATGATATTAATTCGACAAGAATAGTGAAATAAAGTTAATAATTAGTGCAAACAACACAAGCAACCACATCGCAATCTAATGCTGGAAATCAACTGTTGGGTAATGCACAGAAGTTAATTTCGCTACGTTAATGAAATAGAAAGGGTCGTGAAGGTGCGTGTATTACATAAGATGGAATTAATTTTATGAAGTGAAGATATTTGAAAGAATATATTTTTTTGTCATTTCAATTAAAATCACTGTCATAAGTAGCTTTCAGACCGAAGTGGCAAGCGACACGTGGCACTTGGAAACGAACTTACTCTACATGTTTGTAAGTAAGTAAGTAAGTATTTATTGCTCATCTCATGTGCGAGCCATCGGCTGTGCGCACTACATCTATTCGTATTACACAACTATGATTTTTCTTACACACTACACTTTCCATTACATTTCGTATAGGTGTAAAATAGCAGTTCTGGTTGTTTTAACTGTTCTCACTTAAACTAACACTTATTCCTCTTCATTATCCCGTCTCTGTGCAACACTTCTTTTTCCCCTAACTGTTTGTAAATAAACCCCCACTTTTTCCAATAGTACCATGTTCCTTTGCACTACGATTGATTTGAACACAGTTTCCAAGCTGATGTTGCGTAGCTTCTCCTCCTGCAGAACGCGCGTGTCCTGACATAAGAATAAATGTTCTGTCCCATCCTCACCATTGCATAATACGCATTTATATATCCCTTCCTCATTTTTTACTGTGTTGTGTCTCCATCCCCCTAGCCTGATCCATGCCAACCCCTTTCTTGCCACCATGCTCACCTTGTTGATGTACGGTACCTGTCCCCATTCCCGTGGTCCCCTTCTTTGGAGTTCGAGCGATCTCTTGGTTTCACATTCCGCTATTGTTTCCTGCCTATCTATATCCTAAAAGGTCAGGTGTGTGGCACTCCGAGCTGCTAGCACGTCGTTAAACCTGGCCTGCTAACCTAACAACATCAGAGGCATTAGAATTCTAACTGTAAAAATAATGCATATAAGTTGGATGCGAGGGTTAAGCAATTCTTGAAGCTCTCATTTCGTAAAGCAAAGATGGCGATGTGAAATTTGTTTGGTAATACTTATGCATCTCACTGTACAAGTAATGTAGGTATTGTTTTGTTGAAGAGAAGAAGGCATGAATTATAATGCCACCCTCTTTTGGTCTAAAAGAAGACCGAATTGAGTTGAACTCTTCACTCAATTTAACATTCATTTACCTTTCTGTCCCGAGACTGCAGCAGAAAACAATTTAGACTGCCTAAGAGGGGGAAGCAGGCCATTTTGGGCATTTCGTATTCAAGCCTAGGCATAAGTATTCTGTGCAGTAACGAAGGCTACTCAGATGTTCCTTTGTTTCCTGACGTCTGGTCTTCAAGAGAGGATCTTCCGTGCGTTATTCTCCTCCTTCAAATAAGTGCTTTTGTGACGGTAGCAAGTGCCCCGTAAAATTGACCATGGGAAGAGAATATTCAAAGAATTCTTGGCAGAAAGGACAGGGCCAAGTGAAGAATACTCGCTGTAAGTTTGGTTATACGAGAGTTACTGTTTTGGGAAATACATGCGCTCGTTCCGAACATAGTTTTATGCTGGGTCTACTATATTATTAGTAAATTATTTCAATGCGTCATCACTGGCGTACGCAAGGGTGAGATGGAGAGGCTACAGCCCCCTTCCGGAATTTCTAGTTTTGAGTTTTTGTTTGAAGTCTACTTTTAACACACATAGGCTAATCGGGACTGATCTACAGTTTAAAGTATTATCCGAACCACTATCGAACCCGGGACCCTTTGATTACAAGGCAACGACGTTACCACTATGCTAATTGGAGTGTAATGTAATTGATTTGATATTTGTTATTTAGTGTCGCTCTTGTGCCACTTTTGGCTGATTGCGACGATGAGGATGAGCAATGATATGATGAAGTCGATGAAGGGAACTCTCACATGCCCAGGCCGGGATTCGAACTCGGGACCCATTGCATCCAAGAGCGCCGTGCTAGCCACTCCGCCAACAATATAATTGAAAACCCGATTCCTAATAGATGGCCATTCTATGGATCGAGTATCGTGGGAACTTGCCATAAGCATTTGATCACCATTCTCCTAATTTATCACCGAGGCAGTCGCAGAAATATTCAGCGGAAGCAACCCCGACGTTATAATAAGACTTAGCATCGCATACCACGCTGTAAAAACGAAACAGCACCCGAGTTTTGCAAACCGTAGGATCCTTTATTCTCCCGATCTCATTAAAAACGACATAAAAGCCTGATACAATGAAGGAAGGGGGCTTGTAAAAACAACCACGAAACTCGGAGCAATAAATTACCAATTAAGTTGCGATGCGAGCGCCGCCGGTGGACGGAAGACCGAAAAGCGGATTGTGACCCTGGCCTATAGTCACCGGCAGATGCTTCGGGCTGTTTGACCGCTGTAACGTCTTGGTTGAGAAGCGAAAGAGTCGCCGGCGGATCCTAAGCTAATTACTCGCTCTTTGATTGTCTTCGGGGGAGAGCATAATGAATTCTGTCCTCGTGATTAATTGATGTTTTAATCAACCTGCGTACTGCAGGGGGGAGGTGGAGGGGTGATCTCTTTTCCTGCCCCAATGGATGGATACAAACATTATAGTTCTCCACGTTGGTTTATTTTCAGTTTCTTGACCACTCTGCAAAAGCTATTGAATTCTTCTGTCCCTGAAGCTCTGTGGCGCCACCTTACATGGGGCCGTGGGGCTCGAGCCCAACCAATAATTTGTCTCTTAACAATATTTTATTTTAGAATAAAGTCCCCGCTCTTAAGATAACAAAATATTTCATCATGCACAAAATGAATTCTCACAACTTGATTACTGACTGAGTTTTATCAAAATATTTCAACTAATTTGTTTCTTCTACAACGTTCACTATTCGTGGTCACATTGTTATTAAGAAAGAGCTTATAACTAGGATGAGGACAGATAGGCACTAGCAACTCTCAACAAAGTCGGGCAAAAAAGACCCGAAAAATATAAAATAGTAATTAAAATTAATGAACATCGAAAGATTTTATCGATTTTCTTGAATAGACACTAAAAAAAGAGGCTGACTTCGAAATAGGCACTTACAACTAAAATAGGCAAAATCAGCGACTATAAAGTTCATGTATTCCTCCCAGAAATGGCGTTAAATGGTTTTTAATACGCAAAACTCTCATTTCCTGGCCACCTTTGCCTCCTTTTGACTTCAAATCTCCTAGTCCAGCCGTCGCCCCCGTGGCGGAGTAGTTAGCACATCGCGCTACGACACCAGGGGTTCCGGGTTCGAATCCTGACCTGGGCATGGATGTTTGTGAGTGTCCATTTATCAATTTTATCATATCATCACTCATTCCCAGCTTCGCAAATTAGCCGAAAGTGGCACAAGAAGCAAAGTAAAATAATCAATCAATCAATCCTGGTTCAGCCCACCCAATAATTTGTCTTGTCAGTATTATTATTATTACTGTGTGTTATCGTGAATTGTTATGAATCCTTATTGAAATTAGTAAATACGATTTCTGTAAAAAAAAACAATTTAGGGATGCATTGTTGACGTGCATTATATCATGATACATGCAAGCGAGATTTTTCAAAATTTCTTTGGTGAACTTATAAATCGAATGTTTGAGCACACGTAAAATCTCTTTGAAAAGTTGACGCCCCTAATGTTGTGTTTTTCAAAAAAATGTACATGAAAACTGTTGTATTCTCGGATGTGATAACGATCTAAATTGTCATAGCTCTTTGATTGTGGTTAGAATCACAAACGTAGCCTGTGCAGTCATTAAACAATTACTATTTTGCAGATTGTGAAAAACTGGTATTCAAAGAACACACGTTATGTTGAAGTGCCAATCTTTATTTCTGTGACATACTAGTACATTCTTAATAATCAATACTAAGTTACTCGAACTTACAAATTAAGAAATGTGCCCTTCTATCGAAAGAGTAATCAAAGTTTCGAAACGAAACATTACTAGTTTTTTTGAGACAAGTTTGCACAGAATCAAGACTGATTTGTAGCATCTTCTTTCGTCATGAATTAAAGAGAAAGTCTTGAATATTTCACTTACTTTCCTTGCTTTCCTGAAAATAATGATGTGCATGTAGTTGCTCATTGTCAAAAACTTACCTGCGAGCTGTGATACGACATGATTTGTTAGTATGCGATACAAGTGAAATCTCGACTGGGTCTAAGGATTAACAAGGGGAAAAAATGTTGCCAGTTTCAGCCTTTAAGCTTCCTCACAACATGTACTTTTTAATGATGTTTATTTGATGCGACATTTGTGTTCAAGTACCTCGCATTATTTCAATACTATTGCCAACATTTTCTCTTTTCCCGCGTGTATCAACATGTTTTGTACGCTTGGCTACATCAGTACTAAGAAAAGGGGGAAGAGAAAAAAAATGGTGTTGACTCCAAGGAAGAATAGCATGAATTGGGTTACTTGTTCAATTGTGACTCGCTTTCTTCTTTTTCTTCATTCGCGAACCAAAGCAGGCTGGATGAGCTTGCGAGTCGAAGCCAGTCGTAAACGCAAGTTGTCCACGACTTGAAGTTTTTTTCTGACGCAATTCCTAATTTTTCTCCTCACTACTTCCTGATAATATAACCTTAATGCTTCTAATTACTTCAATAGCTGTTTATTCTTCTTTTTATTTTTTACAGCGCTTTCTATCGTGTTTTCACTGCGATATATTTTATGCCCTTGTCTGCTGTCAACACAGAAGATAAAAAGAGAGAAGAGAAAATAGCGCTAAGTGCAGATGAGTGAGAATCGTAATTAGATTGGACATTAATCTCCCCTTGCACCTTTTTTGTTTAGTTTTTGTGGTCTTTGAGGTCAGTGTTCTTATAGATCACCTGTATATTACTACAAAACAAACTACGATCTCAATGCAATACTGATTGTAGCAAACTGAGGTGCTTCAAACTTGACCTTAGACATTTGGGTAACAGTCAGGCGTTTTTAGCATGATTCGTTATCGCTTTACGTTCGTAATTGTTTACTGTGATTGACCTTGTGACAATGCTTTTGTTATTCATTACTGGCTCAGTATTGTTTTATTGTTTGCAAAGTGTCTTTATTCAGATGGGACTAGAAGCTACCTCGCTTGTTCAGATAAGCTTTTTTTCAATTAGCAAAAACGTTCAACTTAAAATTTGTTAAAAACATGCGTACATTATAGCGCCTACTCTAAATGCATATTCGCTCAAGTTGTTCACTCAATAAAATAGTACTAATACCGTAAAAACCATTTTACAATTCTTTCTCTAGGAATTATTACACGTCTTACTACTTGTCGCATTGCTGTGTACTGAATGTGATCAAAAATAGGGTGGGCATCCCCGATGGCGCAGTGGTAGCGTCGTCGCCTTGTAATCAAGGGGTCCCGGGTTCGATACTCGGTGGAGGCACATAGTGGTTCGGATCCCACTTTAAACTGTAGGTCCAGTCCCGATTAGCCTTACTGTGCATAAAGTGGACTTAAAACAACAAATCAATCAATCAATCAATCAAAAATAGGGTGAATTGTCTTCCTACATACATTTCTCTACTCGTTGTCATTGAGATTCATTGTCAATCCATGTTCGTTTAGAATTGATAATTGACCGCCCTATAGGGGTGGTCAATATACGTAATTGCCTTGGGAGAAATTTGTTGAATTATCCTTTGAAAGCCTTAAGTGTAATTGTGAGGGGGGGGATAACTGAGATTTGTAATGTAAAGAAATTATGTATGTTTTATATGCATTTTATAATGGACAAAGAATGGATCAAAAGCTCTTAGGTCCGAAAATAATAATAATAAGTGTAATTGGTGCAAATTTTCGGACATCTTCAATTTACGTCACCCGAAAGTTTTCGAAAGCAACAAAGGTTCTGATTAACCCACCTGTATGTATCCATCTTGATACGTGCGTTCTCTTTTCTTCGGGTACATTTCAGTATTTGATAATTTTGCATTAAGTATTTCAACCGATCTTTTAACAGCGAAATGGATTGATATTGATGAAGGGGTGAACGAAGACAGTTTTGCTTTTCATCAATTGAACTTATAATCTCTGATTACTGATCGACAAAAATGCTTGATCAGGAAGCATCGGAATTTCAACACACGTGTGCAATATGTGCAGGATTCCTTTTAGATTTTCAAATATGTATAATTAATGTCGGACACATCAAACAGTGGGAGAGGAGGGAGTACAATTTCTTCTTTGGTCTTACCACTGTATTAGTGAACTTCTGGAAATTTGTGTAATTTAAGTGCACATTATGCACGGCAGAGTAAAGTTGAATCCAAAGAACTGTTATACATCCCAAAACCTCTTGTTTTCTAGGCTGGCACGTTGGTGTATGTACAGTGGGATGCTTGTTTATGCATCGCATGTTTATGCTCATTGTTTTACCGAATGAGAGTTTCAAGAGTTGAAACACAACGCATAAAAAGCTCCTGACAACCTCTGCACCAACATACTTAAAAATCTCTTCTTTAAAGACACGTAAAAGAAAATTAACGATTATAGTCATGAACAAGTTGCCGAGCAAAACTTGTATAACCCACTGTACTTATAAGGGACAAGTTGCGGTAGCCAGAGATTACACAGAAACTTAAATTTTCCCCCAACGAAGTGCTGAAAAGTTAGATAGAGATATCTAAAATGAAATTCTTTTCTTAGATAATCGAGTCAGAAGAGAATCTCTTTTTATACCTTTGTACAGAAAAGGAAAGAATGTGTCGCAGTCAACGAAAAAGATCATGTTTGCTCCCTTCATTTGTCAATGAAGTGTTTCCCTGCTGCCTTCTTTTAACGCTGGATGACACTGGTGTACATTATTCGTTAGGAACAATCTCTGGGGAACGTCGAATTAGTGGGTAAACCAGTCCACTAAACCGCGCCATATTGGAGCCAATCATAGTTGCCAACTCGTGAAATCTGTGTCCAGCATTACAGACTTTTCACACTTCCTCAGATTTCAGACCCTGCAGACAGTGGCGTGGACAGAAATTTTGAAACGGGGTGGGAGATATGGTTGACTCTAAAAGAGGACATTGCTGTTGTTGCATATTACCGTTATTTAATTCTGTAAATGAGAGAATTGTCAAGACATGACTAGACTAGACCAAATTTATTTTGCTATGACATTTTTCCAGACATACCAAGCTGATATATATCTGCTTATTTATACGTAAATAGTAGGCACTAAATGCAAAGTCAGTTCATTAGTGAAACTTATGTGTCTGTTCTGCGCGGTTGTGTATGCATATTGAGTATAGAATTCCGATATACTTGTATTCAAAGGCTCCTAGCGTCGAAGGTCCTCCCCAATGGCACAGCGTTAACGTAGTCATTTATAATCAAGGATTATCGGGCTCGATAGTTTTGGTACGGTACGGCTCGAGGCACATAGTGATTCAGATCCCACTTTAAACTGTAGGTCCAATCCCGATTAGCTCTTCTGTGCATAAAGTGGACTTAAAACACAAACTCGTAGCGTCGAAGCCAATGATTTATCCACACACATCCCTAAATACGATCTTACGTCTCCCCCACTGGCGTACGCTGGAAGGGGTGGGGGGCTGATGAGACTGCAGCCCCTCCCGAAATTTTGAGAAAATCAGAAGTATCTAAAGAACTCGGGGGGAAATGACTCCCTATTACCATTCCTGTCTTTGAACAACTTTTAAAACGAAAGTTAGAAATGGTAATTGCAATAAACACCTTCACAATTCCGGCCCTTTCCAAAAGAAATCTTATGTATGCTGGTGACCCTCCCAAATGAAGAATTCTGGATGCACCCCTGGTCGAAACGAGATGTCAAACAGGAAGAGACCGATACAAGGACGAGACTGGCAGGAGTTTATAAATCGAGACGAATCCCTAAAACTATCGTCTCGACACAATCCCTAAAACGTACCACTCTACACAGATTACTTTAATCGAGTTTGAAAAGTTTTGTAATGGTTTTTATGAAGCTGTAATTCGGATAAGCGCTTTGCGGTGGTGTCCGGACAGAACGTACCAGCGACAATACATATCACGTGGGTTTTAGCGACGAAACGTACCACTCATATAAACACCCACCTTCAAGATATTTACTCCGCGACAAAACGTACCACTTCAAGGAAAACGCTTGAACTTAAAATCAAAAGAGAATAAAGTGGTTAGTGGCCCGTCGAGTGATCACGTTTGTGGAGTCCCGAATGATGCTCAGTTAGATGTGAAGAAGCGTATGCAAGAGGCGAAGAAAAGGGTTCGAGAGGAAGACACGCCAATTACCAAGATTTACAACGATACTCTAGGCAACCTACACGACAAAGGTTAGGTTAGGGTAGGTTAGGTTAGAACTGTCAACTAAAACGAAAATCGAAAAAAATTACGAAAAGATACAAAAAAATGTGGACGACAGCTTAACCCCAGCTGATTTTAAACACGCCAAAATAGCTATATATGCATTATATAGTAATTTTGCCAGTCCAAAGTGTGGATAAAGTGTGATGGAAATAAGCAAAACCATTAAGTGGTACGTTTTGTCGCATCGCAAATATTTTTAGACTCATTGGAAGACACTTCGCAGGTAGCCGGTCAGGTGGTAGGTGCGTTTTGTCGGTGGTACGTTATGTCGCGTATTCCTTTGCGGTAATACGTTTCAATGGCATTCTGATTGTTTTTCGATGCAGGCGTTGGCAACTATGAAAGCACGGCAGCGCCAAAGCAGGTGGAATTGTAGAAGCTCTCTCCGTCACTCAGCTGTTTTTTTATCCACTTGGAACGTCTTCAGTTCAGTTGTTTTCCTTTTTGTTTAGTGTGTGTGCGTTCGAGAATTATCCCCACGTTTCCTGTGCTGTCATTCTAGGATGTGACCGAAATTATTTTTTTTTCCCTCTTGTAGAGTCGCCCTCTCTCTCTTCGAAATGACTATTCATTCCATCCATTATTTTCCGATAAAGCCAAAAGGGAAGGGTCCTAATTGGAAAGACGCTCTTAACCTCTTCCCGAGCTGGCGATGTTGAGGTTGGTCATGGCGTGGAGAATGTTTCAAAACCTCCCCCCTTCACACACACGCACACAGAAGGATAAACATTTCCTGCAATGTTGCCAGCTGACGAAGTTTTAAACACCAGCTCCTCCCTTTTCATGGTACCGGAAAATGTTCGTTTTATGTAAACTATAGTCTTACTCGCAACTTAAACTAGCGACACTGGCGCCACTGCGGCAGGGTTTAAAATGCAGCGGCGGATCTATATTCTATATTGTTTTTAGGTATTCGATTCAAAGATCTTGTAAATGAATAGTCTGTCAAGAGAGGGCGCTGATAATCCTTAATACGTTGCGTGTTGAATGAACGGACAATTGAAGAACTTGAACTTAAAACACAGACTAATACCTTGAGATAATTTTTTTGTGCAATAAATTGTCCAGTACCATAACGTTCTGTTTTAATAGATTGAACGTAACTGATTAATCTGAACGCTGTTGTTTATAACTTAATGCGTATGAAATATAATACAATTGAACAAAAACAATATTCCTTACATTGCATTTAGCGGTGAGGTGCTGCGGTATGAATGGCGTACTCAGATTCTTTTTCGAGAAAGGGGGCGGGGGCAAGAACAGCTTTTCATCAGAGGAAATAGAATGCTCTTTGTGGACCAGAAATTTCTGTAGAGCGACCAAGTCGTTAATATAAAATTTATTAAGTAGTGGTTGTTGATTTCATTGATTTCACCCATGAACATACCGGGATTCGAACCCGGAACCCTGCCGTTCTAGTGCGCTATGCTAACCACTCCACCATGGAGGTCGCCAAGTAGTGGTGATAGTCATAAATACAATCAATATTAGTATTGTTATAAATTAATAGCAAGAAAATATTATTATTGTATCTTTATTTGTTTATTGGAATTTTTGGCGTTTTCTAAAGTTATTTAATTGCACTTTAATAATTTTATGGCTCCTTGACTACATCATACTCCTTTGTTGTCGTTTAGTGCAAAATTGTACAGCGGAGATTGATATTCGATGGTCTCACCATTGTATATGTAGCCTTCTAAGTAGTTCAAAGGGCGTGTAAAGAGGTCACTAGTGTGCACGTTCTTACGGGCTGATGTGCGGAACGATACGATTTCCCAATACTTTCGCTTTTGGCACTTATAACGTTACCACTTTTAGTCCTCAATTCATGATTTCCGGATGGGTTGGATGCCAACATGCTTCTAAATTATTTTAGTGTTTTAAATGTAAATCCACAACTATACTACAATTTTGAAAGCTATATCCAACGGTTAGTATAAATTATCTGTGAAACACCAACAAATTGCTCTACCTGGCCACACTAGAATATTCAGAACCGCTCATCAACCCTTAGCAGCAGCAATGACCTACACCAACATCAGAAAGTCGCGTCAAATGCTTTCCGACCAATCGGAGGGAAGCTGACGAGGTCATTGCACTGCACCCCTATCTGGTTCCGATCCCATCTGCATGGAGTGTGACGTGTTTACCATTTTTTCCTCCGTTTTTTTTGTTAAGCTGCTTGAAAGATGTAGGGAGTGGTGGCGTGTTTTTTTTTTCACATTCTACTCACTGGTTGAAGCTTCTTTTTCTTCTTTTTTTGGGTCTTCAACCCCGTCTCATAAATTCAAATGGAGAGAGGGTGAAAAAGGGAAGCCTCAAACTGTCTTTCCTTCCAGGAATGACAACTCAACAAGTGGTTGTTTCGTAGCAGAAAGAGCAAACTGTGGAATATGCGAGATTTTTTTTTTTTTACTAGTGAAGTTTCAATTCCTCCGCCAGGTGGCTCTAGCGACATGTAAGACAATGTTTCGCAAACAATCTTTTTTGACACATTCTTTCTATATAAGTATGTGTACACATTAGATAATTGTGCTGGATTGTTCTATTAGTTGTTGATTTTTGTATATACAGATGTCGCTACCGAACTGTTTCCCGTCTCACTTGTTTTAGAAGTTGACGATCTTGGACTCTAAGCAGAGCACACTTTTTTGTATGTCGTAGGTTAGAGTTTATCATTAATTTTTCAGAAATGACAATTTTGAGCTGTCAGTTTCTTCCAAGGTTAATTAAACCTAAATTTACAAATATGTATGAAATTAATTGGTTTTCGACAGTTAAAATTATCATACTGTATTCTTCAGAATATATATAAATGACAACACCACATCATGACGTCGTAATCTAATCTTCTTCGTTGGATATTCTGGACGGATTCATCTGTGGGGCCTATAGTTTCAACTTTTTTTTACGTCTTATTACAGTCGGAATCTGCAGAGAGAGAGAGGGGGGGGGAGAACTAAGATGATAACGTTTCAAAAATAATTATTTACAGTACGTGAAATTATTCTAACACTAAGAGCATATCACGAGCATAATTTCAGAAACGCGTATCCTACCATAAACTTATACTTTGTCCTCACTAGACACAAATCTTACTTTTTCCTACACAAATCCTACTTTTTGTACGTACTAATGAGGGACACCCTCTTATCCTCTATAGTCTCTGACGACAGATTCCTGGGATAGTATCGACCCAGAAGTCTCAAATTACAAAATTCGAGACGAGAATAATAGAAGACCTTAGGACCTTAGTCGATGGTTCGAGAACTTGTAAACGTTAGTAGACGAGAACGAGACTTCTATCTACGTACTGTCTTTAGAATCTCGTTTTGTTCTATACTATAAGTCAATTAGAATTACGGTGTATGGAAATCAGAATTGTTTTACTATGAAATAACTTAAAAAAAAAGAGAGTGGCTGTTGTTTAATGTTCAAAAACTATTTTTTTAGCTCGCTAATTTACTTTTACAGTTTTGCATTCATTGTTTCAAGACAGAAACTTGTAGAAAAATACTTTCCCTACTAGATCGAGATAGCGAGACGATATCGAGAGATGTGAAGTATTGACTCGATGTTATTTGCTTACACACATTTTACTTCCAACGTTTTTTACCAGAAAAATATCATATAGTCGGATAAAATATATGTGTAGAGCGATTCGAAATATAAATTATTTCTTCACTGCAAAAAAAAACCGTTGGGTTTAACTACCACTGAGACAGTGTACATTCATATACTCGTTTGCGAAAGAAAAGCCTTCATGCTTTCTAGTTCTGTCCCTTTCGGTCCGAAACTTGCATCATTAAAACCACTGCAACTTGGTTTCCCTTTATAAATTACATTAATATACATCAATTGGAAAATTGTTTAAGAACGCTTTGCATTTACCCTTCCTGTCATAAATATATCTCCTTAGGCAGCGGCGAAAGTCGTTCCTCTGGTATTATACATTTTAGTAAGCGCGCTTCTTTTTTTCGCCTCGGAGCAAAGTACCGGTGTCGCCATCTATCTTGCCTGAAACTCGACTCATTTCCCCTTTTACCTGTGTAAGAAAAGTGACGTCGTAGCTTCTTTATCATGTTTTTTTTTTTAATCTCTCTTCTTTCCGTGATCATCTTTCTACTTTTCTGAGACACCTAACGACAAATGTTGTACTTGTTATTTGTACAAGGGTTATTTGACGTGTGCTCTTCTTTGTCATGGAGTTACGAAAGCAGGCAATTATAAAACTGTAGATCAAATGCTTTGGACCATAACCAAGGTTTAACTAAACGTGTGTATGCTTGTTTCCAAATGTAACACAGATGAATTGTCAGTGTAGGAAATATTATTAATATATTGTATGCAACAGAGTACAGAGATGACGATATTTCGATTCCTAGAATTGCAATTGTAATCGATGAACATTAATTGTTAGTGGCGAATATTAGTACAAGAATGAGATGCATAAGTATTGCCAGGTTATTCCTTGCTATGTTCAATAGCTTCATTTTACGCAAGGCGATATTCAAGAATTTAAACAAAACACAAACGCAACAGTTGACAAACCTTGTACCACTATCAACGGAATTCGTAGGATGTAAAAGGAAAACAAATGAAAATAGCAATAGAGAGAGCGTTCATGGTAATATTTGTGCATCCTGCTCTACGTTGAAGATATATTGTTAGTTTCAGACATTTCGGAGAAGAGATCACTTGGGGCCTCCGAGATACTTATACTATACGGGCCTCACACCAGCTTCCGTGACGTCACAGGATTAGTCAAGTATAGTCCATTTACAACATTTAGCAAAGTGCATTATAAGAGTATAATATTTATTTTTCTGACTGAATTATCCTTTCTTATTCGTTCAGAACGTTGCTTTCACCTCAAGAACATTTCAAATGTTATACGACAATAGAAAATATGTAAATAATATTGATAATAGCAAAATCCAAACTTTACCGTTCTGCATAATATACCTTTATTTTTCAAATTACCTAGGGAAAAAAAGGCGATATAAATAAAATGTTATCCTACATTTGGAACTTGCTCTAAATTTGTAAAGAATTATCATCGTTAGTATATAATTGATATTGAATTGCTGAGGAATAAACACTTACGATTCAAGTTATGCATGCAAGATAATTTCGTAAAAGTTTACGTACAGAAGGTTGAGGAAAGAGCTTGCAAGATTGGAATTCCGTATTAAATAAACTTTCCAACTTTGGAAACTCAATTCCCGTGTGTAATTTGAATAAATTTTTAATTTTCTAGAAATCAGGTAAATATTTGGCCGCACAAGTTTGACTGGTTTGTTGTAGGTTACAATTTTTTAAATTCATTTTTCGTATTAAAAATTTTACATCAAGCAGAGAGAAAGCGTACACATACTAATGCAACGAACGTACTGGCCTAACATATTCGAAATACCTGGTTACTAAGATCACTAACCTTAAATGATCTGACAGTAATGAAATGGCTATTTAGGGGGTGTCCAAATACGCGAGTAAGGTATTTACGCATTAATGAGGTTGTGTTTGATCGTTCTGTTGGAACTTTTGTAAATATCATGGTAGCGAAAGATGTGTCATGAGTTTACACAAAGTCATGATGTCTCGACTCAGTTTAAGGAGAAGTGAGGGTGAAGTAAATGTGAAAAGGGAGAATTTGGCCACAATGAGCTTATCCTGACATGAAGTAGCCATCGAGCATCTTGATGTTTTGCCTATGGGAAGTGTGAATTCTTCCTTCGGGGGGTATCGTTTTTTCCAATTAAAATTGCATGGTGTTGGTAGGGGAGTAGTTTTGATGTACTCGGCCGATGATGACCAGCAACTTTGGAGAAAGCTGAAATAAGATATCAGCACCTACTCTGCAGTTAAATACGGATATAAAGAACTGGTGGGAAACTAGCCTCTTGGTCGTTCAAAGTTTCGCAATGTCTCATTCATGCCACAGGGATCATGCATCTAGATTCATGGCTGCAATCTTTCTTTTCAGCATGTAATCTGGGCCTTCATTTACTCATGGTTTTCTTGGGCAGACAGAATGTCCGTAATACACAATAATGTGAACTAGTTGTTCGTGGGTTATATCGGAGATGATCGGGTTAATCCTAACTTGACAGACTCTCACAGGCTTAGAGGTTCTGTGGGAAGTGAGGCAAAATGAGGAACGAGTGGTGAGGAGCTAGGTCTTTCGACTGACTCTTGTGGGCCAAGTGAGATCTTTCCCGCGACGGGTTTGAAAATCAAGTAGGAAAGATTACGCGGCGGGCTAGCACAGAGCTAGTCGACCTGTCACCTCACTTCTTGGTTGTTCAACGGTCTCTAAAATCTTATGTCAAACAAGCATTCAGGGTCTCTCTCACCTTGAAGGTTGGTCTATCTGAACTGTGCTGAAAAGGAATGTTGTAAATGGTGTACAGAATTTAAGTGTATGTCTATACTTAGGTGAATATTATGTAAAGTGAAAATTATTTATCTGTAATATGTGATGAGAGACATGGACGTCCGCAGGATTTTCTCCAGGGAGGGGCAAGGAAGGTATTTTTTCCAGGGGGGGCAAACAAGGCACATTTTCCACAATAATAGTGTTGTTCCCTAAAAAAACATTGCTTAAATTTGAATTTACCATGTTTGTGTAATAATTAACACATATTATTGTGGCTGAAATTAAATTATATGTGTGAAATATATAATTTATGGTTGACTTTCATTTTCCAGGGGGGGGCCACGGCCCCCCCTTGCCCCCCCTTCCGGACGCCCATGATGAGAGAGCTGTGTTATGATTGAGATGGGGAAAGCGAAGGGTTCGGCCCATGTTGAGCGCCATTTATGACGGTTTGGAGTCATAATTCCCTTGTTCATACCTAACCTATAGAGATTGTTCGTCCATTTAATGAATACACTTTGTGGTTTGTAGAATTCACGAGAGATTGTGCCAGCATGCAGAACATAACTGCGTTAGATGATTTGTTTTTACTTCCGGAACAGAATCAAAGTAAATTGTTTGATGGACAAATTTTGTATATTCGTTCATAAGAGTTCGTTAATAGTGATTATTGATCCCACGCATCATTGTTGTACTCATTTTGCAACTTCATTATTAACATTGCCTTGGTTGTGATTAAATTTTAAACAATCGGCCAGATGCGAGTCCGCGGTGATGGACAGCTCGGCAGACCATTGCATGAAAGTTGCGTTCTGCTGATGCTACACCTTTATTAAAAAAGCATATCTAGGAATGAAGGTCCAAGTGTTTTTATAATTTAAGTTTGAAAACACGATGGAACGTGTGTTTGGTTTAACAAGTAATTCCTTGGTTCGTGTGTTCAAGAAATTTTAATCGATCCTGCGCCGATGTTCGATTGGACATGGAAGTTATCGATTTCGGTGCGCGGTGATCGAAAAAGGACTTCCGGGGGAAAAATGGAGTGATGAAAGAGAAGACACTGCAGTCATGGACGTCCGCAGGATTTTTTCCAGGGAGGGGCAAGGAAGGTATTTTTTTCCAGGGGGGGGGGCCAACATGGCATATTTTCCCCAATAATAGTGTTCATCCCTCAAAAAACATTGCTTAAATTTGAATTTATCATGTTCGTGCAATAATTAACACACATTATTGTGGCTGAAATTAAATTATATGTGTGAAATATGTAATTTTTTGTTGACTTTCGTTTTCCAGGGGGGGCCACGGCCCCCCCTTGCCCCCCCTTGCGGACGCCCATGACTGCAGTTAAGGAAATTGTAATTGTTTCCAGTTGTTTCTGTATGAATCCGACGTCTGCTGTTATGATAAAACGGCGGATGAAAGCATGGAGTAGAAGTACAACGCAGAAAAACGTTGGAGGTGAGTCGAACTCTCGGTTCCCAGAGAGGAAAAGAGTGGACTCGTGCATGCCGGATTCTTCGTTCCCGAGACACAAGGTAAGGAAACTAAATTTCCTTAAGTGACTTTGAGAAGAAAAAAAAAATTCTCGCAAATCCTACGGATACGCAAAGTTCGTTAAAGAGATAGCTATCTCGCGTGTGTTGTAACTTATGTGACACGGTACTAGTACTCGCTACGAACCATGCGGTAATTACAAAATGGCCGTCGACGCCATGTCAGAAAAAGGTTCTGTGCACACATAAAACGAACTATTCTCGTTCGAGAAACGTATAGTACATGCCAATATAAATTAGGAACATGTTCCAGGATTAGTTTTACGTCTATTCTACGAAGCAATATGGGCTTTTGTAACCAACTTTATGTAACATAAATTGTGCATGCTAACACTCGTATGTCACGGGTCAATGTAAAAGACATATTGGCAACACTTATTTTTGTTAAGAGAAAACGCTTGGTAAAACGATTCGATCGTTAGCTCATTTTGAAAAGCAGCTCTTTATTTTTATTTCTTTGAAAAATTAATGTAATATTTATAATATTATGGTTGTTGGAAACGATCATGTAACCGTCCATGCACGTTGGGTAAAAGTTTAAATTGTAAGGTAGTCAAACTGTGTTATAAGTGTATGTGGCCTAACGTCGAACTAGTTCAGACTGGATGATGTAAAATTAAATGTTTTAATGTACTGAACTTACATACTAAACAATGGTCACTATTTTCTTTTTTTTTTTTTTATTCTCTCATGTTTTATATATACAACAGTTTGAATGATCTTTAAGATATAAGATCACACTTCAGAATTTTGTGAGTAAACATTTCGTTTCTTGTAATAAACATAAGCTTAATTTAACGTCCATGTGTTATAATTTCAGCTGTTTGCAAATATACTGTTCTATGTCAACAATAACACATAATTATGTATGCTAATTGAAATATTCCTTTTCAGTGGGGGGACCTTCATGTGCATACTGATTGGGATTTGTCTCTGATATATTGTGGGGGTGGATCTGGTGAATTTACTATTAAAATTGAGTCATGTTTCTATGTCTCTATTAAAATAAGTGAGCATGTACGGAGGCTATTCAGTATCATGGTAAATTGCACAAAAAGGGTGGAAATTTTTGTTGTGACTTGGACACCTGATATACATTAAAAATTTCTGTGAACCCAAAAATACTGTTTGCTGGAAAATGTTGATGGATATCCTGGTATACTAAAATTAGGCACAGGGTGTTCTAAAAGTTAAGTGACCAAACTTTGAATTTAATTTAGTTGTTATTACAAGTTTGAATTATAATATATATACTATTCTTTTCATTGCAAGTCATAGTACTGTGAAACTCCAAACGGCGTATCCTGCGTCACCGTACGGTTGTCATGAAAATCTGATTGAGTCGAAATTTTGTGAAACTTGGGTGATTTTTGTTGGTTGAGGATTGATGATAGGGTATTCATATGATATGAAGGTGTGGGCTACCGCGCCAGGGGCGTACCGTTTTACAAGCAACTTACTTTAATTAAGAACTCCAAAGCAAAAATCAGGAGAACACAATAAACCCCATGTTCTATCAGGAAAATATTGTTAGAAGAATTTCGTATTCTAAAATCCTTATAATTATATCCCTTTTCGGTAGACAAGCTAGATATGGTAAAAAAAACAAGAGAAAAGTTGTTTTTCAGGATACGGCGTAAGTTTTAGGAATATCAGCGTGTGTTTTATTCATCCCTAACAAGGACAATTTACTTTTAACTGTACCTGGACATGTATTGAAATCGTACCATGCAAAATTTGCTGACATTAAGTTGATAATTATATTTTCCCCTTGTACTTGTGATATTTAGAACAGGTTGAGATAAAAGCTCACTCTTCTACACGGAGCATAAACATAAATAAAGCAAATAGGTTACATGAAATCACAATGACTGTGCAAGTGTACGAAACGAATCTTTATTCTTTATATACTAGTAAATTTTCACTTTAGCAACTTGTCTACAGATTTTCGTTCTACATTTCCAATTACCTTAAATGCAGGTGACACAAGTACACATTTTTATATAGTTCGCTAACTACATCGCAATAATAATAAAGATTTCTTCCTGTCTTTGACAGAAATAATCGACAAAGGGAAAATATAACAGCCAATACTGAGTACAAAGGTACAAAATTATCCACAATGTATTTGTGAAATAGGTTATTATAATTGAACAAAGTCGTAAAATTCTATTGATTATATTTCTTTCACGTGATGTATATCATCAAGATCATAATTCTTGTAAACCGAAACATAGCTTGAAGAAGTAAGTGAATATTAAGATGTTTAAGACGTGACTTTTGAACTACACAATTTCAGACAACGTATGAACAGATACGGACATATGAGTAACTATCAACATTTTTTCGTTTTAAATAAAGGAATATAATTAGTAGTTACAAGTTCAGCATTCGTGTAACTAATATTACTATACAGAAATTCTTAAATGTCGTACTTCGCACTGGTTGATTCTTCTTCTTCTTCTTTTTTTTGTCCCTGTCAGCATTATCTTGTCGACTTTGGACATCGTTATTGTTTTTTTTATTTCTTTTAATGTTTTCTTCTAAAGTTGGTAGTTAGTCTCACAAATTAATCGGAATCACAAATATATAACAATTATTATAAATAATTCACTTTTTTTTGTCCCTTTTGCTGTTTCTTAAAAATCACTTTATATTTCAAGTCTACATTTTCGAGAATATGCATACAGCATCCATATTAATGAAGGGGATAAATCTGTTAAAATGGATGATAGTGATATTGGAAATGGAATTTTTAAACGTTGAAAACCTTTGTAGAGTATGATTTGTTGATCTGAATAGATTGGTCATTCTAGAATTAAATGTTGAGCATCAGGATTATTATTGCCACATTTACAATTTTCTTGAGTTTTAATTTTTATTTTTGCTAAATGTGCTGGTGTACGTACGTGTCCTGTTCTTAATCTATTAATGAAAACTATGACTTGCCGTGGGAGTGTGTATGAATTGAACCAAGGGACTTTAGATTTAAATTCTGCAATCCATCTATATGTGTTGCCCACAAACTTAAATTGATCCTTGCACCATTCATTCCATTGTTCCATAAGTTTGATTTTTACTCGTGGTAATAAATCAGTATACATTAACCTATTGAAACTTAAGAGTTGTAAATCTCTGGCCTGTTTAGCATATATGTCCACTCTATCATTTCCTACATTAATATTATGTGCTTTGACATAACTGAATTGTATGTCAATGTTTCTTTTGCAAGCAAATTGAATTTGTTGAATAATTAACATAATAAGATATGATTGGTGACATAATTTGGGATAGGATGTAGATAATGCTTGAAGAACACTCAGAGAATCTGTAAGGAGAAGAATTTTTTTAAAGTCTTCCGCTATTCCGTATTGTAAGGCTTTGTATAAGGCGTAACTTTCCGCAGTAAAAATAGATGAATCTATAGGTAATCTAAATTGTTGATAAATGTTTTTCTATGGGATGTAATAGGCACATCCTACACCATTGTTATTCTTAGAACCATCGGTGTAAATCATTACATGCATTGGCCATTTTTCTCTGTACAATGCATGTAAACCTAGATCTCTGAAGTGGATTGAACATTGAGTATATAATGGAATATCTAGTTGATAAATCAAAGGATGTAAGAGAGTGAAAGTGTTAGATCGAAGTTCTGGAAATAAGTAATGACAGTATACAAGGAAATATGAGGTGGTATGAGGATTTATTACATCGGCTTCAGCCCATTGTTTTTGTATTTCAAACAATTTATTAAATGGATGAGGATGATTTTCCCATGATTTAAGGAGGAATTTTATTGTTAATTGAATCCGCCTGTGACTCAAAGAAGTCTCTTTACTCTCCATATAAACACTTACATTGGGGCTTGATTGCATAAGACCTAGACAAATTCTCAATGCTTTTCTTTGTAATATATCTATTTTGTCGAGTAGACTGGATTTTGCTCCCCCGTAGCTGAAAGCTGCATAGTCGAAAAATGAGCGAAAGCAATTTTTATAAAAGAGAAGTAAAATTTTTG
Organism: Lepisma saccharinum; assembly: GCF_977018435.1. Classification (NCBI taxonomy): domain Eukaryota; kingdom Metazoa; phylum Arthropoda; class Insecta; order Zygentoma; family Lepismatidae; genus Lepisma; species Lepisma saccharinum. The sequence continues at coordinate 5,237,649 of NC_139244.1, read as the reverse complement.
GGTGACCTCCCCATTTTGTTGTTGTCATGCTACGAATTATGTTTAAAAACTTTTGACCTTTCTTTAATAAATATAAAATGTGTGTATTCCATGTAAAATGTCTTTCAAAATGTACACCTAAATATTTGTGAGAATCTGTCACTGGGATGTCAGAAATTTGTAAAATATTATTGGGATAACTGTCTGTGCGTTTGTTATTAAAGCAAATGATTTTGGATTTATTTTCACTAAGGGTTAATCCTGCATTATGAAACCATTCTCTAATGGTGTTAATTAATCTCTGTGTTTTGATTATACCTTGGGTTGCATCATCTGTATACAGTAAAAACAGAAATCATCTGCGTATTGTACTATCTGGAACGGATAAAGAGGTAAGGAGTGAATTTCATTTCTGTAAATATTAAATAATAAAGGACTTAAAGGTGCACCTTGAGGAATTCCACTGGTTGAACACACATTTTTAACAACACGTAATTAAACGTTGTATTACATATAAAGGCATAAATTTACTTTTAACTGATCAGGACATAACTATGTTTAATTTGCGATAATAATTATTACTCTTACTCTGAAATAAATACATTTACAGGAACTCTTTTTCGAACAACTCGCTCATTTAAACCCAAAACACACGACTAATCCTTTGACGTCATCAGTCCTTTTAATATCACAGCTTTCCGCCCGTGTACGGAGTATACACGAAGTATACGCATCTCGGAGGCCCCGGATCACTCTACGTCGAATGGGACACAGTCGTATCACCCATGGTCATTTGCTTCTGTTGTTTCTGCAAAGGCTGGACCATCCAATGTGTCGTGTGTGAATTGTTATTTGAAATGTTTGGCATGTTCTTATGGAATGTGTCGATTTTACTTAGTCAAAGTTTCAATCTTCCCAACTATTTATCATCCATGTTTGGAGATGACAGTGTTTTAACTAATGCTTTTAGCTGTTTGAGAAGAGCGGGTCTGTTATACTGTTTCTGAGGAAGTTTTTAGTCTAGCCTTACGTTTCTTAATGTTTTGTGCAGGTCCCTTTACAATCTTGCAACTTTTAACATTTCTCAAGCGGCTTACCACCCCTTTTTTTAACTTAAAGGTAAGGGTTTTAGATAAGAAGACTTTTCCTCATTCACATTTAGGGTGCAAAATGGCCATATGTGCTGATGCGCTCAAAAATTTCAACTCATTCATTCGGAGAAAGCGTTATTGTAATTTTAAACCTCAAGGACTATGTGATAATCACTTACTCGTACGTTAAGTGACGATTTATTGTTTCAGAACCCCCCCCCCCCTTTTCATGCCGATAACGCAGTCGCAATACGAACTAGAAAGCCGTTCAGTGAGTCCATCTATCGGTAAACAGTGGAAGCTTCACACTTACATTTACAAATCTTATAAACGCATAGGCCGTGGCGTATTTAGACCACACGTGTCGAACCTTCAAACATGTTTTACGCCAAGATTGCTTTTTCATAAATACTTGGGTGTGCGTTATCGTAAAGATCTTGATAATTATGGAAATGCAATTAAATTTATCGTACACTGGAATCTCATGCAAAAGCATAATTATAGTTAGTCGTTTTACGCTCTCGCGACTACAGGGACCGAAGTTTGTTGCTACCGGTAGTGGAAGAATAGGAAGTTTTGGTAGCACACACACAGAGATCTAGTGTCAGATTGGAAAACTGGATCCTTTCAACGTTGGTAAACTTACTTAAGTCTTACTTTATATAGCGGCCGTTAGGTCGTTGACATAAAATTGAATATTAGAAATAATAATAATAAAAACAATAGTCAAATTATTATGATTTAATAATATGAAAGTATTATTTATTGGCAATTTATTATTAATGTTATTACATTCTTGGGGAGAGATTTCTACCTTGTACACGAGATGACTGATTTTATAAGTAGCTTCTAAGAAATATCTTTGAGAGTTAGGGAGGAAATTTAAGTCATGAAGTTTACACTATGATATCTCACATAAATATCTTATTTTGGGAATTTGGAAACTCATGAAATCATTTACGCTTCGGATTAAATGGCAGAATATGAAAAAACGTTCGGTGGGAATTGTTAAAAAATACCTTTCTCTAAAATTTCATGCTTACTTTTTTAGGCTTTTTTTGTAAGTTGTTAAACAGGATAATAAAGTGGAAAGTCAACCTGGCTCAATTTTCATCCACAACTATTATAATATTTCATTTTTAAATACAGTTAACGTGTTTCTTTAGGGAATAAAATTACTTGTGAGTACGAAGTTATGGCGGGTTAAGAAGTCGGGTACCAACTTGACGGCGATCAACTACAGTCGTGGTTCGACTTGAGCAAGACTTCTAAAAGGCCCCCAAATTTATATTTCCTTGTGGTCGCTATGGGCTAACCTTATCCACGCTCTTACGTCAGTTCCCACAGAAAAAAAATCTAATATAGGGCTTGCTCCATCTAATCCTTACCTCTATGGTGGCAAAAAAAATCTTACGTAAGGCTTGCTCCAGCTAATTCTTACCTCTATGGTGGCAAAAGGATCTCAGAAGGCTTGGTCCATATATATCTTACCTCTATGGTGGAAATAATATTTCATGTAAGGCTTGCTCCATCTAATTCTTACTTCTATGGCGGCAAAAATAACTCTCCTAAGACTAGCTCCATCTAATTCTTAACTCTATGGTGGCAAAGAAATGTCATATAAGGCTTGTTCCATCTAATTCTTATCTCCATGGTGACTGTATTATGTTGCACAAGTTTCCTTCAATGAAGACAATATTACTAAACATGCAAGCTGCGTGGGTGACATTTAGACTTCCAAGAGAAGATTTGCAGCTATGTCTTCTGTAGAAGAACATCAAACAATGGAAAAATTTAGCACGTGAATTACAGGACTGGTGACAGAGGACAATGGGAGACTCGTCACTTCTGGGACCTCCAAAAGATTCTCATCTCATCTCAACGTGATGCTTTTCTCATGGGAAAAATGACGTCATTGGCCACAAAACAAACATTCAATACAGAAAAACATAGGAACGATTCGAGTAGTTGCTAGTCATTGTTTAGGTAACGGAAGTATATAAAAATAAAACTGACACGCAGTCTTGATTCTGCACAGAAACATATTAGATATGTCATGTTTTAACACAAACATTAAGCCGTAACTCCAAGAATAAAATAAGGATCGCAAACTTCCTCTCAAGTACATGTAATCTGTGCGCGAGAGACGTTGACTAGCGCCACCTACCAAATTGTTCGAAGCTAACCTTACGTGGGTTCTTTATAGGAACGAGTCAGCCTGTCACGTTTAGTCATTGATAGAACATCACGCAAACTAATATATATTGTCATTAACCAAGGTTTTTTTTTGACCCAAAAGAGATTACAATAAACTTCAAATTCGATTAAGAATAAATCTTACCAATTTTATGTAAAGTTAGAACTGAATAAGTATTAAAGTAGTAGTTATGATTCATTTAACTGATTGACCTATCATCTGACGGAAGGTTTCAAATCATGGACTTTTTAGACGGCCAAGAACTTAGTACTCCATAAACTCTTCCTTATGAATTGAAAATGGATATGTGAAGAATATTACATAATTCTTGAATACTCATTCTACATTGTTGTACACTCCTGTTCACCTAAAGTGTGCCTCTTTATCCGAACATGAGTGTACAGTGCGATCAATGAGTATTACCGTGCAAATTGTCCATGACTGTTTTCATTAATTTTTCTCTTACATCCTATGTGTTTTTAAGCGATGCGTTTTTGTGTATGCTGGTGCAGAAGTTGTCAACAGTTTGTTTTGAATTTTCTTTTAATTCTTGAAGCTCTTATTGGGTCAAATAAAGTGCACGAACATGGTGATGGACAATTTGCACGGTAATACTCATGGATCCCACTGTACCATGTATTTTTGTGTTTTGAGAGGCTAGTTTCTTGTACAACTTCATATTCTCCACACCAGCCTATCTTTTATGTTCCTGTCCATATTTCAATATTTATCATTAGGAAAGGATCAAACATTTAGTTTTATTAGTTAATTATGATTCATTCATTAGTAACGATTAGATTTTGTTAGAATAGTTAGGTTTTCTTGCTACTCAGAGCACAGTGCCACCTTTGACACCGTTTCATGTTCGAAAACTTGCAAGTGGAGGCGCTCAAGGTGTCGATGCAATGTGTCCTGTAGCTCTGGTGCACCATCTGTTGCCGAAAATGAACACTACCCTGGCAACTGTGTCACGCGCTCTGGAAAATTAGGTAAGAGGAATTATTTGTTTCGTTCGTTTGGATAATCTGCGTCGAAATAGAGCTTTACAGAGTGTTATTTTACGTTTATTAATAGACTGCAACGACTCGTTAACATTACAAATGATTTTCAATAAGTTTCCAGAAACATTATTATTAACGGTGCTTGAAATTGACTCGTTTCAACGTGTGCATGGTTACGTAAATGGAAACATAATATTTGCTTAAATGGGTAGAATAAGAGTCCTCGACATATTTTGTAAATAAATTATCTGATATGTAAGCTTTCATTTGATACATATTCTCACTGAAATAATTATAAACTTCTATAACAATACATTTGGAGTTGTCGGTATCATTTGAATATCCTGCGAAATCATCGGTATTGTATCATATACGTGTACAGTGGGTTGCATAAATATTATGACACATTCTCCTCATTTCTCCCTTACACATCCCAACACTGTTGCAGAGCTTGCCGGCTGTTTCCTTTGACGTTCAGTTTTTGAACTTCGCAATGCATAAAGCAAACTGAGTGAACATAGGGATGAGTAATTTGCGACATTTTTACTTATCACTCTACCTGTACAACTTGTAAAATTCTACCACTCTTCAGGGAGTTTGGTCTAGGACGGGGGCGTCTGAATGAGCGCCGAAAGTTATTAAGGACTTCGAGGAAGAGAAATTGATAGAAAGTTTGTTTCAAACACGTTAATCATTGACTTTCTTCGGTACCAAAGCAAGAAAATACCTCTGTGTGATACAAAAATCCTTAGACATAATAACCTAAAAAAAAGGTTTGATTTAGGCGCATAAACCTAAAATAGGTTCTAACAAGCAAAATAGGTTATTTTAGGCACTATACAACTTAGTGAGTTGTTTTGTTTTTTAATGAAACGCTGACATAACTTGTTATTTCTTATTTACCTGCAAAGGAAAAAAATTGGTTAAAAACCTAAAATCGGAGGTTTAGTTATAAGGGAGACTCGAAAATTACGCTTTGGCTTCTTTTGTTGCGACACTTAGAACGTTCAACAGCTGGCCCGAGCGCACCGAAGTCCACCGAGTTCAGTGGCGAAGAAAAAAAAAAAGCTCTCGGACAAAGCAGCCGCAGAGGTTAGAAGAAATTTATACGAAAAGCTGCAAAGTGGCGCCATTTGATTTATGTGGCCTGATTAACTTTGGTTCCTCCAATGAGGAAAGGGGGGGGGGGGGCTCCCGCTGATCCCTCATTGCCATGCATGGAATGGAGGAACAGGTACCTTCACACATGGCTGGTTTCTGTCCGCTCGTTCGATTAAGATATGCCGAGCGAGAGATACTTAGTCCACGCAGGATTTCTAAAGGGAAGCAGGAACGTTTTACATTGGGACACTCCAGGGGCACGTCCAGTATCTGAGTGCTGCTCATCGAGCAAAGTTTTCGCTCAGTGAGCGTACTGATCACAGGGGTCCGAATATTGCCATAAATGCTACTTTTGTTCCTGCGATCAGATTCGTGTTTTCGTAGTTATCGTAGCTCGGCTACGACGTTAGGAATCCCTGCATGGGTGTTCATTGTGAATGTCCCTTCATCATATCATTCCTCATCATCTCGATTAGAAAAAGTGGCAGAAAAGGTAAGTAATTGTGTGCTTGGAGTACAGGAGTATGTTTCAGGGGTAATACAATCACTATACGTAAATTATATTGTGCCTAAAATTATATATTTTGAATGTTTGAGCCTATATAAGCTATTAGTGCCTGTAAGTGCCTAAATTCTTCGAAAGAGGGACCAAATAACGTTGAGGAAAGCAAGTTTTTGTGACATTTTTATTTAGGTTTTCCCACAGGCGAATTCAGGGAGCAAAGAAAAGTGCTTCCCATCCTTTTAATGCCAATAAATATTCAATGAACATGAAAATGAAGAACAATCCCTCCCTTTACCTCACGTACGATACGGCAACTTGAGAGAAGAACATCAGAAAGAGATACATTCTACAAAATTCTCCCTAATCTGTGCAATTATTCTTCCCCAGTCTTTGGAAACTTTGATTTGTGAACCTAATCTTACAGTTGGATATATATTGTTATCTCTTTTTAGAAAATGTGACTTAACAATTTGGTAGAATAACTTTTATTGATAGTGTTTTTTAATACTAATGTACTAAAAATGTAAGTTTATGTACAGTGGGATCCATGAGTATTACCGTGCAAATTGTCCATGACTATTTTCATTAATTTTTATCTTGCATTCTATGTGTTTTTAAGCGATGGATTTTTAAGTATGCTGGTGCAGAAGTTGTCAACAGCTTGTTTTGAGTTTTCTTTTAATTCTTGGATCAAATAAAGTGCAAGAGCATGGTGATGGACAATTTTCACGGTAATACTCATGGATCCCACTGTACAGTACATAGGAAGATATGGGGGAAACTGCTAAATGGTAATTTCAAATAAAATAAAATAAATAAGCCCGCCCAATTGCTCTTTGCTCCTGGAACAGCGCGTTGAATGATGTACCCTTAATCTCGATACCGAAGATTCTAGGTTCAACAAAACGGTTGAAAACGTCTGCACCAGCACACACAGGATGTAGGAGAACAATGAATGAAAATTTAATGGACAATTTGCTTGATAATTCAAGTTTATATCTTCATGCAAAACAACCCAAACATGATTCTTAATTCTGAGATGGTGTTGTCAGTCAATTTGAGGAGCGAGTTATGGTATCGTTCAATGTTTTAGTAGAAGTATAGAGGTTGGGCAGATGGATTGTTTTCTTCATGACGACGTAACGACGGTTAGAGGTGAATTTATCCATGAATCAAATACGAAATCTATGCTCTAGTGTTGCACTATACAGTTAGCAAAATGTTATACTGAACACTCGAAATCGAGTTCACAAATTCTCATTTCCTGAAGTAAGATCCATTCTTCCTTACATGTTTTGGCTTCAGATAAATTGAATATACTGACATGAAATAAAAACTGTTGCCCGATGTTTAAAATGAGCATTATGAATTCTTGTTTCGTTCCAATATAAGCACAAAATGTACTACAAATAATACATTCTACAATGCAAGTTGATGAAATTTAGTCATATCACTTTCAGTTTCATGTCGGTCGCGGAATAATCGCAAAAGCATTGTTAGTTGTCTATGGTTTTGTGACTATAAGACTTGCCGTCCAACCGCTTGATGGCGCTAGTGATTTCCACATTCGCTTTTCCTTAGGTTATGGTGTTCTTGATCACGTCTTTAAAATTTGCATTTTGCGACGCTTTCGTTTCACTGTTTCACATTCTACCGATACTTTAACCTATGCACTGACACTTGCCTAGTCCGGCCGAGTAACAAGGCATCCAGCACAGATCACGAAGTACAGATGAAGCACTTGCGTAGAAACAAACCGGCTGCTCGCTTTGCGTGCGGAGCGCCCCGAATGGTGACGAAACAGACCCCCATAATTTGCATGGCGTGTTGAGGCGAAGGGAGAGGGGGAAGGAGGGGTTTCCGCTGTCTTTTCCATCTCTCCCAAGTCACGACACGAGCAATTAGTGCTCATTAATGCCAGTTCCGGTTTTCAATTACAACGGCGACCTCTCTCTGGGTCTTTTTCTGTGTCTCCATTAATCCCCCTTCGTTGATACTTTCTTGCTTTTTGTACAGCGTGCTTTTTTTCTCTCTCCTTTGTGGAATGATGAATGCCCTTTCGTCTGCAGTGCTTGGGACAACATTCCTTTGCGTTTTGTGACTGTTTTGTTTGGACAAGTACTTGCATAAGAACACGTAGATTCATCATTCTGTTCAACATTTTGCAATCTTCTACTTTATACAGTTTTTTAAGCAGGTCTATTGTTAGGTAAATATCAGTATTTGGTAGTAAAGCATAACTGGAAACATTGTGTTGGCTACCTAACGCACATATTTTTTAAGGTGTGTAACTGTAGCTTGATCTCCAGACAGTTCCACCTCTATGAATTCCTCCTTAGTGCAAGTAAACAGTGAAGTTTAATCTCCAAAAAACGAAAACTTACAAGGAAGTCAAGTGTTGCCAGGTCAAATGTTGAATGGGTTAAAAGAGCCAATATATGGGGAAAAACTAGTTTCTACCTAAATTACCAAATGTTAGTTAATACCTTGACGTTCGTTGACCACGTTTCGTGAGAGTCCGAAAGCGGATAATGACCAACCTTCGAAAGTATCACAGGAAACAACAGTAAAATTTAATGGCGGGCTTTACACAACCGAGATATGCTAAAGAGCGAGCCAAGTTATGGAAGATGGTAATTTACGAGAGCGTGTTTGAACCTGCTCTGTATGTGGGGCAGGGAAACTGTAGCCCGTATCATATAACCACGTGGATAGCAACGATAGGAATGAGCACAGAAGATGAAATGGAGAACTGGTAAGAATATACGTGGACGACAAGTCACATTTATCATTTTTTTTGATACCCTATAAATGAAATGTAAGAACAAGCAAATTGATAGCATTCTGATTATTGATCCTTACGGATTAAGATAATCGTTGCTTGTATTCAGTATATCTTTTACCATTTGATCTGACACACACAGGAGATTACTATGTAGAAATTTCAGCAGGCTCGACCAGGTTTCGAACCCGTGTCATTGCTCTACCAACTTAGCTACCGAGCCAGACATGGTTTCGCCTGATTTTCCGTTGCCGCTTTTTTACCTTCGTAGAATTGTCTCTACCAGCGCTACCGCAACGATATCTGTTGCCTATGAAACACTGATGAAAGATACAGCAAAATGCTACGTGCCAGCCTCTCCGTGCTACGACGCCAGAGATTCCGGGTTCGAATCTCGGCCTGCGGTGGTTCTTTGCGAGTGTCCCTTCATCAATATCATCACTTGTCTTCTTGGTTGCGATTAGCCAGAAGTGGTAGAAGTACGCCGATTAAATGTTATGGGAAAACTACTGCTAAAGGCGGTAATCCCTAATGGATTTCATGGAATTTGATATGGGCGATACAAAATAGGCCTAGGGGAACACCTTTTGGAGTATGTCACGGGTACGGCCGCCATCTTGGTTCCACTATCTTGAATTCAACTGTTTTTATTTAAAATGATAGGTGGGTCATGTGCAACATGACCATACGCTAGAATTTCGTCAGGATGTCAAATCTGAAAACAGATTTCATGTAACTTCATTTGGTGAAAAGTTATTGGCAACTGAAAGTGATGTTTACCTGTTTGTTGCAGGTGCTGGACCATGCCGTTACAACTGAGGATCGCATCCAGATCGTCAAACTGTGGGGTGGGAGAAGTGGCCGTGCAGTGGCTGCTGATTTCAACCTGCGTCATCCAGAACGTCACCCTGTGTCACATGTTGCAGTGGCACATTTATTAACCAAATTCGAGGAGACTGGCACGGTCTTGGACAGACCGCGTAGTGGACGACCGCGGACAGCCACGGATGAAGCACAAGCTACGGCATCGTTGACCTCCTTCTCGAAGTCACCGCAACGAAGCGCACGTCGTATAGCAATGCAATGTGCTATGAGTCACAGTTCAGTGTACAGGGTGCTACAGAGCACAAATGGCATCCGTATAAGGTGCAAATGCAGCAACACCTCTCCGAGGATGATCCAGATCGCCGCGTGCAGTTTTGCGAGTGGGCTATCGCGCAATTACGGCTAAATCCAAACGTTGGAATGCAGATACTACATTCCGAAGAAGCGAACTTAAACGTAAATGGGGAGGTGAATAGGCAAAACAGGCGCTATTGGTCGACTGACAACCCCGCATAGACAGATCCCTCCAAAATGACCGGTGCAGGGAAGATTATGGTGTTGGCAGGCATATGGGAAACACGGATTATCGGTCCTTTTTTCATTTAAGGAATTTAAATGCGGAACGATACCTGGGGATGCTACAGGAACAAATACTGCCAGCTCTGATGTCGGAAGATGGTACATTTCCCAGGTTTTTTCAGCAAGATGGTGCGCCTCCCCATTATGGCGTCCAGGTGCGTCAGTACCTGGATGAACAATTTCCTGTGGCATGGACTGATCGACGTGGGCCAGTTGAATGGCCTGCCCGATCACCAGACCTAACTCCAGTGGACTTCTACCTTTGGGGACACGTTAAGGCTATGGTGTATGTTGTGAAAATTCGTGATCTTCGTCATCTGGAACAACGTATCATGGCTGCCTTTGAGCAAATTTCACCAGATACCTTGCTCGGTGTCCACAGACAATGGGAGAAGCGTCTGCACACGTGCATTGGCCAACACGGACATGTGGAGCACATTCTGTAACAGGTAAACATCACTTTCAGTTGCCAATAACTTTTCACCAAATGAAGTTACATGAAATCTGAGTTCAGATTTGACATCCTGACGAAATTCTAGCCTATGGTCATGTATCACATGACTCACCTATCATTTTAAATAAAAAAGTTGAATTCAAGATGACGGAACCATGATGGCGGCCGTACCAGTGACATACTGCAAAAGCTGTCCCCCTAGGCCTATTTGGTATCGCCCATATCAAATTCCATGAAAATAGATCACCACGGATTATACAAGGGGTGGTAAGGGACTTCTGATACACCCTGTAGATCATGAAATCTTTATCTTTCTGGTAGCTCTTCCAGAGCGTTCAATTGTTGATGCGAATTCGGGATTAGAGTAGAGCAGCTGACAAGTAGCTGATGAGTGAAAGCAGTGACTGGCGCTGCCGCTGCTGTGTAGCTGAACTCGTATCTTGTCGTAGCAGCTCTCCGGGTCATCATATCCCCGGGTGACCTTGAGCACACGATTCTTCTTCACTCTAGGAACGTTATCAGCTTTGACCTGCGAGAGGAATCATCACGAGCACTTTCAATTCCATGTTCGCGTGTCTGCAAGGAGCCCCCTTCAAAAAGATCGGCCAGAATGGGGTCAGCTTTTCATTTGGCAGGTGGACCGACCCCCCCATTCCGGAGAGAGTCTTCAATGATTGTTGGTGACAGATGAACGCTTAAAAGCACGTGGGTGCGTGAGTATCCACGTGCTTTTTATTTACTATTTATTTGTTTATTTGCACCGGTTACCCGTGGACAAGGAGGCGTGTGGAGATATTGAACAACTTTAATGACGCTGTTGAAGTAAGGACCACCTTGATGTAGAGCTCTAAATTTGCATCCCGAGGATTTGAAATTTCTTTCCGACAGTCTACACTCTGTCGGGAATCTGTGGAGTAAAGTAAAGCCGCGCATAACGGTAGAGAAGGTGATAAAACGAGTGGACGGGGAAAAACAGTGCAAACGACTGAAAGCCGCGCTTTCCCCTCCATGCACTCACTTTCCTCTCACGCGGTCATTGGTCAAGCCCTCTCGAGTCCTACTTGCACAGAGGAATTATTTTCGTTCGCATGATCCAGCTATTCCCGGGACGTACTTTAGTGATACCCAGGCTTGATATTTGATGGTATTGACTGTTTTTAAAATGACCCGATCGAAAAGTAAGTGTAAAAATATCTGTTCCAACCACATAACGTTTTTAATTGATCCATATTTAACTTGCCTATTATATTGTTCTCTTCATAATCACAATCACATGTGCACAAAGGGAAGTTTGAAACGAATCTAGATGGCGATGTATAAAGCTGTTGCATTGAATGCAAGGAGTTCCGGTTTCGATCCACGACAATTTCCGTGTTTAATAACAACGTATGTAAAAACTTATAAGATCATATACGTATATAAACATTTCACGACTGTATGTGAAAAAACTTGAATCTTATGGTCACGCAAGTGAAAAATATATTATAAAGTAGCTAAAAGTGTGAATGCAGTGGTGTTGTAAATAAATGTTAATATTTTGTAGAAAATAATTTGTTTATTTGTCACTAAAGTAAACCTAAAACTTATTTTTTTGGAACATTAGTGATTTCTCTCAACTTTCTGCTACACTTTACGCGATGTAATAATTTGTATGCCTAGAAAAAAACAAAAAATAATAGATTTTATATTAATAACACTAAGTGGCGATAAATAAGACCGAATCCCAGTGCAAAATAACGTTGTTTTTGAAGGGAAAGTAAAATTCTCGTTTTTACTTATAAATTCTCACAAAACCCTATGATACATGACGTGTCTCTTTGATGCGAATCATATTCAGTATACGCTTGTCTTTGCACATTTTATACGTGAATATTTACTTTTATCACACTTCCTTTTTGTATTTAACTTAGAGAAATTCTACCACGCAAATACCAAACACTGTTACATTCAAAGAGAAACATCGTCCAAGGGCTGAAACGCAGATTCGTCTTATGGCTTCCAGCTAGGGTTTTATCGTGGCTATTAAAATGTGATTAATGGTTTCAGGACCTGGCAACAACTTCATCCATCATACCTTAATTTGAATCCAGAACCTTTCGCAGCGGGCAAGAAGACATTTGATGATCATGTAGTTTGGGAACAAGGAGTATTTCAAGTGTGAAGATAAAATCTGAATCTTGTGCAAGTTGATTTACTTTTGTCTGGAATTCGAGTTCTTGAAATTGGAGTAAAATTTGTGTGTTTGGTTTGTGCGGGTTAGTCAACGAACTCAGAATAATAAGAGCATAGTCTTAACAGTTTTTGTCCATTTAATTCCACACATTTGCGTTAACGTATTTTGAATTATCCTCAGAAAGTCTTAATTGCAAATAAACGCGCCCCAGAAAAGTAGTTCTGTGTAATTTGGGGGGTCTTCCAACCTACGTCACAGGAACATTCCCAAATGCAAAGTTCGTCCAACAGACCCACCTCTATGATCTTCACCTTTGTGGAAATGTAACTGGTGCATATCAACCCGGGTCCATATCCATGGTAACGGTTGAAGTTTTTGCTTGCGATGACGTCAAACCGGTCAAATGAATGTATCACTTCAATATAAAGTCACGTGAAGTGCAGAACGACGGTGTTGCAATATGCAGGTATTAAACACCAGAACAAGAACAATGTCTATATTAGAATGCGTACTGTAGGCTGTGGAAAAGCTAATGCGTAAGTCACTAGAGTCATGAAACAGTTGGACTGCAACTGTAAGTTACAAGACTATGGACAAGTAACAGGCGACTAAGCCGCGCGTCAGGCTAAGTTTGCAGCAGGTTTTATGTATCAATCCGCGCGAGAACTGAGCTCAGAATCTTCCGTGCCAGTCTTGCCTCAACCGCCGAGCTGCTTACATCGCAGACACTGAGAAAATCCACAGTATTGCCAACCGCACAACACATCAAAACCCGTATGCATATCAAGTGGAATGTATTTTTGCTTCTCTTTGTCTCCTGAAACATAAAATTTTAAAAAGTACTTTCTGCGCATAGATTATTTAATAAATGTGTCATTAATATAAGAGCGAATTTAATGACAAATTATTGTTTTTGGTTTAGAAAGAAATACATTTATGAAAAACGTGGTTGCTTCGTTCGCAATACATCCGTTACTGTAAGAAACACACACTTCAAGTTATACCACCAAAAAAACATGATTTGTTATTGGTGATATATACAATCAGGTGCATTGTCTGTCGCTATTACTCCGGTTTCAATTTATGAATCACTTCACTAAACCAGGATTCAAATCTTGGTCTGTCCATTTCTTGCTGATAATCACCCTTCCCTTTCTTTGCGCGGAACAGTAAATATGCGCCTTCAACAAAGCTTTCATTGCCGCCAGTGGGTGAAACAATAAGCCTCCCCCTTCCCCTCATCGTCGGTTTCTTCAGCCCTGGCGGTGGTTTTGCATTCCCCTTTCCCCGACCCACCGAGTTGAAGGAGGACGTCTCGTCCAAATAATAAACATGTTTCTTCTCACTGCGATATCTTTTAATACCGCGGAGATTCTTTTGTCGTCAAACAATCGTTTCCTCTTGCTAAACTCAAACCGCAAATCATTCAACACCCGTGATACAATTCGTGCGCACATTGACGGCAAGTCACCTCACGCCCTGTTTTACTTTGATCTTGTTGCCGCAAGGAGGATTATGCATTTTAAACAATTTGCTTGACTTTGAAGAGCATTTCCCTTCGGATGAAGCCCAAAATAACATTCAGGTAAAACCGCGCGCTGAACAGGAGATTCAGCCATTCTCGCCGCTCTACAATAAACATACGGTTAAAATAGTGGGATGTGCAACACTGGTATCACCGATTCCACGCTAGTCTCGCTCGACTCGCTCTAAAGTTTCAGTGTGTCTTCAACGCAATACACATTTTAGTTGGCGAATCTGCGGTTCTAAGTTCGTCTGCACAGTGATTGCAACCAATTAAGTCCATACCTGCTAATGGATGTATTATATTGTCTGTATATTACAAATTAAATAACTGTTTTCTTGCAAGTATGCAGTTGTGTCGGAATAGAACCCGTCTCAGTGGAACTATATTCTTGCGCGCACGTTTGGATTTACATATGCGAAAACCTGCTGCAAGGTTGACTTGACGCTTGGCTTAGTTCGCGACAAACATGAAACTTATAGTGATTTACTAAACTTTACAAAATCAAATGTAGAGTATTACATTTTGTGTTTAAAATATTGAACAGAAAAAATCTTATTGCTCGTTTTTAACACCGGGAAATTAGTTTTTATTTCATGTTATGTATAATATATAACCGTCGGTGTATTCAATTTATCTGAAGCCAAAAACTGTAAATGAATTTCCGAAATATTAAGAGCTTCACATCAGCTTCTGTGACGTCACAGGACTAGTCCAGTATAATCACCATTTAACACAGCGCATTGTAAAAGCGTATGTATTTAGTTTTCTGACCTAATCGTCCTTTATCTTATTAATTCAGAATGTTCACTTCACCTCCAAGAACATTTGAAAATACGTAAATGACATTGATAAACGTTAAATTCAAACTTTACAGTTCTGCATAATCTACCTTTATTTTTCAAATTACTTAAAACTGTATGAAACATTTGAATCTTTCTCTGAATCCTTTTAAAAATTCTCAGCGTTTTATATATAGTTAATTGCTCTGTAATAAAAATTTACGTGTTCGAGTTCCATATTTAAGATAATTTTTGAAAATATAACGTACAGGAGGATTGGGAAAGAGAAAGATTGGAATTCGTTTTAAATAAGCTTGCAAACTTTGAAAACTCGATTCTCGTGTGTAATGTGCAGAAATTTTTAATTTTCGATAAATATTGTAAATATTTGTGAAATAGGCTATTCAAATTTAATGAAGTCGTAAAACTTAATTGTTGGACATTATATTTATTTGACGTAACGTTTACCAAAATGCTATACAGCTGGAACATAAGGTCTGTTATTCAAGAAGGAACTGAATATCCTGTATGGCTAGAAAACAAATACGTGTCCTACACACATCTAACTACATAATATTTCCGACAACGTGTGCACAAAAATATGGGCATAAAAATCCCAATATTTTTCTCTCGTGTTAAATAAAGGAATATTAATAGTAATATGGTCGACATCCATGCATGTAATCAACATGTTCAATTAGCTAGGTTCGTACTTAGCACTGGTTGAACTTAAACATTTTTGCACTAACATGTAAGTGAGATTTGTATCACAAATTTACTTGTAATTGATCAGGATATAATAATTTTTAATTTGCGATTATAATTATTAATCTTACTATGAAATAAATGAATTTACACGACCAGTTTTTGGAATTACTTGCTCATTCAAATATATGTATTTCCCCAAAACATAGGATCACTCTTTTTCACCAGCCTTTTCAGCATCGCAGATTCAGGTCTGTAGTATTTCGAAGGCCCGTTTATTGCTTATAAAGAAGAAAACATCTTGCATCAGGAAATGATCATTCTGTACTCCATTTCGCGTGTTCAGTTTCTGGCATGGTTTCCTATCTGCATAGTGCAACACTAGCGCATAGATTTGGAATTCGTTTCATGGATAAATTCACCTCTTACCGTCGTTTCGTCATCCGAGTAAACAACGGATTGACCCAACCTTATACTTCTAATAACCTTGGGTGCATATATCAGTGGATGAAACGAAATAAAAAAGACCTTTCATCGTTGATCAGCTTGCTTAGCTATCGAAGTTTATTTTGCAGTGAGGATAATCCATGAACTTGAAGATATACAGGGACCCTCTCGGTCCCTGATTTTCGCTTATAAAAATCAAACTATTGGTCATAATGTAATGAAATTTGCTACGAACATACCTTGGTGCATGGGAAACATGGTGAAGTCACAGCGAGTATTGGAAGTGGTCTCTTAATTGACTCTCTTTAACTTTGTCGGAAGGTTGCAATTGTTGCACAACAGTAAAATAACTCAATATGCATACAGCTTTGCTTTTTTGGCAGCTCGTTGACATGTGCATTTAACGGCAGAATCGCCAAGACGCACACGCATGACCACGGACTGTGGCGCCATGCTTCTCGTAAGCCAAGGTATGTCCGTAGCATTATGACCAATAGTTTGATTTTTATAAGCGAAAATCAGGGGCCAACGCGAGTGAATCATCCTGTATGAGATAACACGTAGAATGGCTCCAACATGGCGCCCAATCGAACCATTACGTTAAGATCCTTCTAGTCTCTGCAGAAAGATGTTGTTTCCACTAAAGATCTCTATTGACCAAGTTATTGTAACGGAAGTGAGATTGTGGTATTATGCTAAGTCAGGGTAACGAGTCCACCAGCTGAACAAACTGAAGCCATCGTCTTTAGTCGTGTGAGCAGAAGGGGGCATGTGCAGAAACACTGCAACCAGGCGAGCAAGTGTGATAGAGACAAATGGATGCGTAGGAGCCGTGAGTGACTTGTTTGTGTTAGCTATTCAAGGGTTGCATGTTCCAATCCTCGTGGAAAACTTTTTTTTTTTTCCTGTTATGGCCGACATGAACTCCAAGATTCGCGTGTTTTAAACCTTCACAGGGTAATTTTTTTCGATCTCTGCTCGTTTAATTAACAAGGTTCCTTGATTTCTTTTGCATTAGATGCACGTG
Organism: Lepisma saccharinum; assembly: GCF_977018435.1. NCBI lineage: Eukaryota > Metazoa > Arthropoda > Insecta > Zygentoma > Lepismatidae > Lepisma > Lepisma saccharinum. Next base: position 5,220,476 of record NC_139244.1, on the reverse strand, counting down.
CGGCATACGGCGAACAAATCGTATCGCATATCGTGCAATCAGTTCAAATTTAGTTTCAGAGTAATTGATTATTGCATTTTTTTATATATTTCTTAATGTATAATTGAAATCTGCTGTATATATTACATGCGGAGTTTCGTAACACAAAAGCTATAAAACAAAGAAAGAAATATCACAAACTTTTTGTTATTGTTGCTATTATTAGTAATGGTGTTAATATTTGATTAATTTGCTTAATTCGCGAAAATGAGGATGAGTGATATGATGAAACTGATGAAGGGACACTCACAAAGACCCATGTCCAGGCCGGGATACGAACCCGGGACCCCTGGCCTCGTAGCGCTCTGTGCTAAGCATTACTGCATGGTGCTGACAGTAGTGTTAATGATATCTAATATTACTATTACTAAAAGTAACCAGAGGAATACATTAAGATAAACAATAACAAGCGCACAAAGCATTGTTAACAATTTCTTTGTTATAATTTGCATAAAATATATACTACCAGATTTACACTAGGTCAGTGTAATGTCAGTGACTGTATATGTGTTGTTGAAAGCACGAATAGTTACTTTGTGAACAAGTTTATCTTTGAGAAATATTTTTCACAATTATGGCTATTATATTCCAGAAAGCATTGAATGGTTGAGTCACGATCTCACAGGCGAAGGATTCGTGCTCAAGTTCCGTCTAGGTAGGAGTGTTCTTTGGTAATGCTCTGTAATCAATTCAATTTAATCATCATTCATCCTAATCGTCGCGAGTAGCCTACATGGACAGAGCAGCGACGTAAAATAAGAATATTACAATTTATCCTCGCTTGTCAAAATCAATATAAACCCCACTAATTTTGCACTAAAACGTACTTTCTTCAAAAACTGCAGAATAGCCTAAATATGAGCAAAACATGTTATGAATATTCGGTTTTTATAACTAATATATGACGCAGCTTGCATTTTATGAGACAAAAAGTTTTTGTTATTGATCCAGGGTGAATACTGCGATGGTACGTTTAACTTCTTTCAGTTCACCTCACCGTCGTGATTAACTTAATGGTACGTGTAAGCGATGGTAACTAACTCACCCAACGGAACAAGTCGGAACATGTCCTATATTATCGTGTCACATTACTTTCCGATCGCCTCACGTTTCCGCCACCTCTTTCGACACCGTGTTTCAAGCGTGCTATTTCCAAAACAATGATGTTGCACACAATACACCTTATTTGCAGGTGGAATTAATGGTTTCCCCCGCCAATAGCCTTCCATTTCATCACGAAAAGCTTGGAATTATCAACCACTTTCTTCTCAATCGGTCGGGCAATTTAGTTAACCGCGCGGGTTGCCAGGCCATGCCACGATTACGAAGTAGCAGGGACCGTTCGAATAATCACCGACGTTCCTTTGTCAGGCGGGCGAAACCACGGCTAATATACGTCCGGGCAGATGATTTCAGGTAACGCAGACCAATTTTGATTCGTTTGAAATCCCGCAGATGGCTCCACTAGTATGCTTCTTTTACCTAACGTGCAGGAAAGTGCAACATATAATCATCCGCAGAGGTTGAGCCTCATTAGAGAATAAAGGAGGAAGAGGAGGAGTTTCACTCAACTGTGATCACCTAATGGACCTCTACGCAGCAAAACTATTCGAGAAACTTTTTTCGCACTCCTCAACTTATAACTCTATGTTAACTAATCTCTCCGACGTAATAGAAATTCTAAGTTTCAACTTTGGATCGAGGACAGATTGATGCAATATATCCTTACTTCGTAAAGCATTTGATAAAGTTAACTATGACGTATTCTTAATCAACTTCAACATGTCTAAATAACCACAACTGCTCACTTTCTATTTACAGAATAGTAAAACATACGTGTTATATAAAGATTACACATCTTTTGAAATAAGACTCACGTCAGAAGTACTGAAGGATCTCTAGTAACTTCTTTCCACTTGATTTACCCGACTATTTGGAAAAATCTTAACAAGAAATTACATTTGTGTACGTACACTGAGGTTCCTAGGGTTTATTCTTAGGCAGGAGAGATTTTCATAATATAGAAGTACTAAAAATGTTATATTAGTCGTATTGCAAAGGATACAAGCCTCCATTTTTTACTACGATAACTACAGTAATTTCCAGACCTTGGGAGTTGTAAATTTTCGACTGCTTTGCTGTCTCTTTTGAGCAAAATAAATCGACACATTTCACGTTAAACTTTCAGTAACAAGACTTTAGGGAATGGCACTTGGCGCGTTCGGGACCCACTTATTTTAGCGATGACGTAACGACGATAATGAACGTTCTGATGCAGTAACGTTAATCTAGAAGAGTTGTAAAGGACACCACCCAAGACCTATTAGTTTCACCACCAAAGGAACTTTCAGTTGTTAATAGATATGAGAAAAATTAATGAACTTAAGACGTGGCCTTGCTGGACGCTCTGACGTGAGAAGGAACAATAAAACTTAGCTCTCAATTGTCTTAATTTGCGCTAAACATGGCCAATTTGATATCAGGCAGTTTTGCGTGAATCGTAACATCGAAATGAAAGGGCAGCTCATGCGGAACGTTCGAAAACATCTAAACATCCAGACGGTGCTCGACTGGCTTAATTTTTGAACGCACCTCTAGGATAACAAGCATCGTAACTCTAATCAATTTTGCTTAATTTTCGTTACATTTTCTTCTACTTTTGCCACACGGGGATAAAAATCACAAGTAAAGTTAGGAGTTAGCAAGAAAGCTGTTTTAATTGCCTTAGCCGGATATGTAAGTATATTAGACACCAACATCAACTTTTAAGAACTGATCTACTATCATTGTCTGACGGAATTGTATTGCTCTTAACTCTTATCGGCTGTGTGTTTGGAATGAATTATTTCATATTCTTAATTTTATGATCATTGTTAAACCTTTTTCCAAGGGAAAAATTGAAGAAATAATGATTTCGGAGTGGGATCTATTTCCTTTTAAAGTACCAGCTGTACCTCATTGGATCGTTGAGTTTTTTTTGTTTAGAAAATGGGTATTTTTTTACTTTATTAATTACTGCATTTAATGCCAATTTTCTGGGATTGTCAACAGTGCATAACGATAATTATACACTCGGCGCACACGTTAAGGATACTTTAAGTAATGAGTAAATTTGCTAGTACTTTCACGTAATTATAATTTGTACATTAAGACAAATGTTAACTTATAGTGTTTTACGGCCAGTTAGAGATAAAGAAAATTCGAAATGTAACAGCGTTGTGATGGCAAGTAGCATACATTCAATGCATTCGTTGCACTATATGCTGAATTACAAGTCCCACCCCCCAGAATACTGCAATGTTGTAGGCCAACGAGGCTCTGCCGAGCAATGCTTGTGCATCGTACTTTACTACGTGGAAGAAAATATTTCTGTTAGAAATGCGAGTATTTTATTAAGATGGCAAATAGAAATCATCCCTGTCTAGACTTGTCTAAGGTTAGGCTATTGTCCACTATGAGAAAGGGAATCCTCCAGTGTTGTTAAAGGTTGTTAAATTCTAATGGGTTCTATTGGGTTCCGCTGCAGGACCGGAACATTTTTTCTCGTACAATTTAAATTCGGTCCAAGTTGCGTATCGTTACATTGAAAAAATTGACCCGGAAAAAGGGTTCCTGGACCGTATTTAAATTCATCTTGAAAGAAGGTTACTTTACAGATAAAATGATTTCTTAAGGTCCAGAACCCATTGGCCGCGGTGGCTCAGGCGGTAACGTGTCTGACTAACATGCTAAAGGTCCCGGGTTCGATCCCCGGCCGATTCAAATCCGGGAACTTTCCTAACGTTGGAAGCGGCCCCGGGTCATTTGCGCCGAGGGTTCTTATGGGTTCATTTCCGCCGCGACATATGCCAAGACCTTCCTTGGTGGGGTTTCCCACAACCCGGAGTGTCATTACCGCCGCGCATACGTGAGTTTACGACGTTGCCCAGCTGCAGCTGTGTTTATCTTTGATTGAAAAGGAAGGTGATTGGGAAATGAATGTAAGATGAAAGTATATATGAGGGATCTACATTGGGAAATTAGTATTTATGTAAAACTGAGACTTATAAGAGACGACAAGATGGCTGAGAATATGAAAATATCAATACATCGAAATGGACAAATGTGTTGAGTGTGTTCTTTCGAAGTACAGAAGCTCAGGCGATCTTCGAGGATGCCTTCGAGCATTTGCATACCTACAAGAATTCAAATAACGTTTGTACTGTTCTTGTGCAAGTGTATCGAAATATTGTGTTTATATACGTAGCTATTACTTATATAATGTTTGCAAAACATAACATTGTATTTACAATGTTTCTTTGACGATTAACGATAAATGATTAATAGTTAATAAGCTGATGCTGATTTATGTATTTTGTGTTGTGGAATAAAATTGATACAAATACTAATCCTGTGTAACGTATTTTAAAATAAGGAAAGAAAAGTCATATTTGACTCTGTGGATAGGTTTAACATCAGTGTAACACAACTGTGCAACGTCATAAACATACATTTGATTTTATGTTTTAAGTCCACTTTATGCACCATGCACCATGTGCCCATAAACACACGTGCGCGCGGCGGTAATGACACACTGGATTGTGGGAGAACCAGCCAAGGATGGTCTTGACATATGTCACGGCGGAAATGAACCGATAAGCAGCCTCGGCGCAAACGACACGACACCGATAAGCACAGGGGAGCACTTTACCTTTTTTATTTTTTTATACCAGAACCCATTTACGATTAATGATTTTCTCTCCTGGACCGGAATTGATTTTTTTAAAAATTCCTGGAATCCTCCCTTCGGGTTAATTCACCCTGTGTAATGTGTACTCGCTACTAACAAAGAAGATAAAACGCTTGCGCTTTGCATTTTTCGAAGTACAGATAAGGAAAGGCACGTTTTTCTGTACAATGGCACATGCTCTAACCGCGTTAGAATCGAATGGGAAATATTGGCTCCAGGCAAAATAGTGTTCTAACCGTTATTTTCCAACTCGATGTGTTTTCCTCGTTGTGCCTGTTCCGGCGATTAGAACCATTCATCATGTCCGTCGAAATTGTTAATGTGTATCAGCGGTGACGTTCTTCCAGGTAGAGAATCCTAAACAGGAAATTGTACTTCTCTCGCCAAGGGGGGAGTAGGCGCAGGGATCGGGACAGATAGGTGCGCGTTCATTAATTTCTTCCTCGAAAATCTTCCCGACCGGATTTTTTGAACGCTCTCAACCGCGCGGAAGCGTGATGAATTTGTTTCATTCTTTCGGAACCTTTGCCAAAGAGGCAGCTGTGGTGTGTACGTACAGTGGGATCCATGAGTATTACCGTGCAAATTGTCCATCACCATGTTCGTGCACTTTATTTGACCCAAAAAGATCTTCGAGAATTAAAAGAAAACTCAAAAACAAACTGTTGACAACTTCAGCACCATCGTACATAAAAATCCATGGCTTAAAAACACATCGGATGTAAGAGAAAGAATAAATGAAAATAGTCATGGACAATTTGCACGGTAATACTCAAGGATCCCACTGTACGTACATATTATAATGTACAATTGCTATTGATCAAATCTTGTTTAACTTTGTGCCAACAGACGATGATGATATGAGATTACATGAAACTGACTTTCACCTCGGTGGTCGAGCGTGTTAAACTGCTGACTCGCCATTTCACCAACGAATTTTCCAGGTTCGAATCGTGTGTCGTGTATCGATAGTTTGTCAATGTCCTTCATGAATTTTCATGTATCCTCGCCGTCGTGATTAGTCTAAACAAACATAAAAGCGATATAATTAAATATACAATTAAATGGTAGCAATGTTACAACCTCGTTCCTTGTATGGGACAATAAATACAAACCTTGTACAGTGGGATCCATAAGTATTACCGTGCAAATTGTCCATGAGTATTTTCATTACTTTTTCTCTTACATCCTGTGTGTTTTTAAGCGATGGATTTTTATGTATGCTGTTGCAGAAGTTGTCAAAAGCTTGTTTTGAGTTTTTCTTTTAATTCTTGAAGCTCTTATTGGGTCAAATAAAGTGCACGAACATGGTGATGGACAATTTGAACGGTAATACTCATGGATCCCACTGTACCTACTATTTTGCATAGAGCTGGAGTTGATAAAGTACGCTGTACAAAAAGGATGGTAAGTAACAACTGAAGGGAATAACTGTATCACGGTAGGTATTGCAAGGTGGATCAATCAGGAGCAGCGAACAATGATTGGGTGACAGTAAATTACATCAAGTGGTGGTTACAGACGTCCTGGCAGCAAATCCTTAATATAAGAGATAATTTGCAAATATCAAGACTAGATTTATAATTTCTATTGGATATGAAACTTTTTCAGTGAAGTCTTATATTATGCAAGGTACATTGTCTGTGCTGCGATCTTGTTTTCGGGTTCAGGTAATTAGCATAGTAATATTACATTGCTTGAAACACAGACATCTAGTATTAGACTTGCAATGAAGAGATTACTTGTGGTCAAAGCTACGAATCTCACTCGTAATATGTCGTGGCATGACAGAGCAAAGTTAATGAGGTTAGCGAATTATCCAGTCTATCTTCAGTTCGTTTGTACGTACACGTGAGTTGATAAAATGTATCACTAAGCCGAAGAAAAGTTCTCAGTTCCACTCAACAGTGCAATCAATAAATAGTTAATTACAGTGACATATAAAATTCTTATTATAAAATACTATTCACTTAAATGACATTGAAACCAATGTTATGTATGATGTAGTTACAGTTAATTAATGAATATATACTGCATGCACATTGCAACGTGCAGTGATCGAATATAGTGATATGTGGCTGTAGTAGAACTACGTACATTCATAATGTTGTATAATTGTGGAGGTGATGTGATGAGCACCACCCTCCACCCTCCTTCCCCTCATTGCGCGGATTTATCAGAGGCTACGTGAACCCCATAGCCGTTGAAAATTACTTGAAATCAGCCGCGCAGGAAACCGAACCAGGGTCTTCCGCATGGCAGTCAGACGCCCTACTAACTGGATCACAGCGACTCTTAATTAATGAATATATAAATATATAATGATAAGAAGCAAGGTCCATTAATTTCTCAGAGTAAATAAGAGTTTCCACCTCAAGGAGTTGAAAATTAAGATATAAAGATTAAAAGAATGTAATGCTCATACAGACACACACACCAAAAGAGAAACTATATAACAGTTTAAAAAGCAGATATTCCAGTTAGAAATAAAATGCTTTGATAATCAGATAAAGTGAAGAACGTTGATGCGAGATACAGTTTAATGTTTGGAAATGCACCGAGCCACACCAGTAAAGCCTGACAAAAATTCTCGTGGAAAATTACAGCGTCGAAAGTTCAAGATCAGGATGCATATCGGAGCACAGGCTATTACGGGCAGCGAGCATGCTACAGGAAGAAGAAGAGGTGATATCAGGAGGCGAAAATGTCTTGTAGTGTTTCATCTCTTGCCCTCACGCACTCGAAATAGCCCAGCGGCCGATCCCGCCAAGCGAAGAAACAACAACTTCATTAGAGCCATTAATTTCATAATCCCCAGATCAAAATGTGTATTCCGATAGCTTGCGTGAGGATCTTTTTATAATTCGCTAATGCACGCACCATTTAACCAGCCTATGCAATGTATTTTACTTTCTGCAATGCCTAAGCGTAACCTATAAACTGGAGATAACGTAAGCACGGTAAACAATAATGAAAGAATCGCAAATGGATTCGTCGAGGGCAGTTTGTGATCACGTGTTTGGAAGCTTTTTTTCGATGTTACAGCCCCAGTTAATGCACATGTGAGAGATTAACTGCCTAATACCTTTACAATTATAATTTTTGAATAACAAACTGCAATTGTCTTATTCAAAGTATTGCTTCACCGAACCATATTATTTTTCAGTGCTAACCTCACGAAACAGAGAGAACAATTTTTACTGGATTGATTCGAAACGCTTGCACTATTTTTTTTGTTTGCTGGCTTCTTCTTCGTTCTCAGTAATCAATATTATTACAAAATATTTCAGCAAGTCAAAAATATTGTTATATAACATGGTCCAGTTGCCAATTGGAAAAGTAATTGACAATATTTATTGTAACTTGCTAAACGTTGTGGTGCATAAACAAAGTCTGCAACCAATGTTTCATTCACTTATCGGTCTCGAAGGGTATCTGTGAGTCTTGAATGAATAAGTAGAAACATGTTAAAGTACGTTAAAAAATAAACAAAAGAAAATCACCTTTTGCACACTAATCAACATGCAGTACCTAGTCATGTATGTAATCCAACAGTTACCTCCCCTGACATGTCACATTTTAATGCATAAATATTAACAGACAAATTGTCCATCACTACGTCCATTACATTGGTTCACACAGTGTGAACAAGAAATACAGTGTGACGTTGACACTCTGCATCTGCGACAATACAATTTGATTCTTTGAAAATAGAGAGAATATTAAATGAGAAGTGGAAATCAGTTTATCAGTAATTGGAAAATATTTAATAACAGGAGCTAACTAACTTACAGTTAGAATGACTTTCAAAAGTAAACTTTGCAGTTAATTAATTGTAGATTATCTACATAACTCGTAGAATGTTCTCCTTGTATGAACTGTAAGCGCCCTTTATTTTGTACTTCAAAAATGATAAAAGAAATCAAAGGAGACACTTATTTATACTTGAAGAAATTTCATGATACAAAACATTTGCTCATAACAAATGCATATGCGAAGAATAACATTTTATTTTCATTCTTTAGCAAACCATATATATATACTTTTTACGCACTGATCCACCTCTATATTTGAAGCTTTGACCTTGAACCAGTGGCGCTAGTGTCGATTGTTCAAATCATGGGAAACCTTTGATTAGCATATTGTGCAAGGCCACAGATGTATTGGCGCTGGAAAGTTGAATCGTGTAACTATAAAGATATTAATTTCATTCTTCGTTAGGCTTCTCCTTCTGTATATATAACATGTTAGTATTGCTTACGTTGATGTTGACGCTGGTGGCACGTAACGGTAAATGTAGGAAAGGACGGACGAAGGTAAAAATCTGTTGGAAGAACCTGCCCTCTCTTTGACTCTGTTATCTCGACGGTCAAACTCGTAATTGTCAGCCGGGGAGCCTCTCTTATCTCTCTCCAGTTGCCGCCGTCCTTCCAGCTGGTCGCCTGGAAGGAGACACAATTCTTTCTGGCGGTGACATCTCGCTGGAGTCGGAGGAGCTCTTCCCAGGTCGTTCCTTTCTTTCGCCCATGCGGAAGGTAATTTATGGGGACATCTTCGTAGCCTAGATTAGATGCTTATGAAGGCGCCTCCTCCCCTTCTATCCAGGGGAGGAAAGGAATTTGGAAACAGTGAGATTAGCAAATGTCGGGGTTTTTGACCCAAAAAATAATCTTCAGATGCGGAAAGAATTGTGTAAGTACTCGTAAGTATCCTTCTAGTCGAAGAGCTGAACATTTTATTTAGAGCCAAGTGACGTAATCAAGAAATCGGCCATGTTAAAATGAAGTCAAGTTTGCCCAAGATATTCAAAGACTATGGAAGTTTCTAGAGCAGTCGAATCTGTTTCCCGCTTGAAGCAAATGAAACTTCATCCAGAATAAGCGAGCAATAGAGCAAAACTGCGTGAAAATTTTGGCAGAAATCGAGAGCAATAACAAACAAAATAGTGGTGCTTCAAAAGTTAAATTCTCGTTATTAGCAATATCTAAATAGAATTAAAATGTTATATTGGCATAAATTAGTCGCTTTTCTACCTTGCTTGTATCACCACGACGATAACAAGAAGTGCTGGTAGAGACCGAATGCGATCCTTTGCAGAAATTCTTTGGCACGACTTTACATTCAATTTGACACATCATAACAAAAGACTGACTATTTCCAGTTTCTGCCACTCTAAGCTGTATTCAATTCTTGTTGAGAAAGAATCGGAAGGTAACTCAGGCAAATTGTCCATCAGTTTCCACCATTCTTTCTCTTTAATTCTGCGCGATTTTAAAATAACCGATATGTACTGATGTACAGAGGATGTCTACGTTGGTGCTTTAAATTCTTCAACCTAGTACTGCGTAAAGTATGGTGATGGACAATTTGCTTAGTCATACTTATGCGATACTCCAATTCAGTTGTATACGCTCAACCTGCATCTAAAGTAGAAGCATCTATTGGTCACGTTTCAAAACAATCTCCCAAAGGTGGAGTGTACAGTGGGATCCATGAGTATAACCGTGCAAATTATCCATGACTATTTTCAATAATTTTTCTCTCACATCCTGTGTGTTTTTAAGCGATGGATTTTTAATGTATGCTGGTGCAGAAGTTTTCAACAGCTTGTTTTGAGTTTTCTTTTAATTGTTGAAGCTCTTATTGGGTCAAATAAAGTGCACGAACATGGTGATGGACAATTTGCACGGTAATACTCATGGATCCCACTGTACAAGTAGACCTGTTGCTAGAAAATTAGAATTATCGTGTAACATGTTGGGTGCCAACACATCCTTAACTTTATTGCCGGTCTGGTACTTGAAGTATGGACTGTGAAAACCTTCTCATTTGTCTAGTGTTCAACTTGAAATCACAAAATCCAACGTAGCCGATTGGAACACGATCAACAAGCGCATTATTTTTTAAAGTTTCAGCAACTTCTAGTTTCTGACAACGATTTATACTGGTTAGTACTGCTAAGCACTTGACACGCGCAAGCAAGAATGTGCATCTTCAACTACGAACGACTCATTTCCGATCTTGTTCTACATGACTATGGCAAAAGCAATATCTTTTCAGAAAGTAATTTTTCTGATCTAACGCTGCTCGAAACTTCTAGACACAACAGACGAAACATCAACTATATAAGATCAATGATTCTTGATATAAGCTATATATGAAAACTAATTTACGGATTACAGATAATTTTAAAAATTGTAGCGTCAGTACATACATAGGTTTACGTATGTACAATTTTTATTCCTTTATCGTAAAGCTCACTTTTCAGACGAAATGTTCCTTGCTGTTCTTTCAGTGAGTGAGGTTCTCAAATGTGTAAGGGAGAGAGATGATGTAACTAAGAAATAAGAATTGAGGAACGTGTTCCCCATGGGAATAAAGTTTCGGAACACAGTTTTGGATTCCTCATTTCCTCCTCCCTTCCCCCGTCTCTCTCATTTGCCGAGCCAATTTCTTTCTCAGAGATGAGTTTTTCCGGAACGTACCGAATGAAAACCAAAACACGAAAGCCTTTTCATTAGTTCTTCTTTCTTTTTTTTTCTTCTTTTCTACGCCGTCTTCGTTCCTTTTTACTGTCTTTCTCTGTTTATACTCCTCCTCTCTCTCTGGTCTCTGCGCCATCTATCTTGAATGCTGATTATCGTTTCGTGGCTAACTTCATATCGCGCTGCCTGCATCGAGGCTAGTAGATGGGGGTTGGCTCGTAATTCCAGATTCGCCGCACGAGGCGCTGGCGTCGGAGCTAAGACAGTCTTTTGTAATTAAAGAAGCAACGCAGTCTGAATGGGGGCTTTTCTGTCGATATCCCCCCCTTTTTCTAGATTCTATTCCGCTCCCTTCGTTCCCTTGTGCATCTGTTCGATAACCGAGCCCGGGTCTGGTAATGACTTCTTTCTCCTTTTGGCCATAAATCGGGAACCGCCGGGAAAGCCAGTTTTATATTAAAGCTGGATGGCCTATTCTGTCCCGCATGGAATTTCCGTGGTCCCGGGGTCTGGTAATTCCGGACATGGCCTTTGCCGGAAATGACGTCTAACTTGCCCGCCTCGTAATGAGCGAGTTAAAGTGCAGGGTGGTTGAAAAGTCTCTTGTCATTTGTGTTAATGGGGCAAGGAGCTTGGACAGTATCGATACACATTTCAGCCAGAACCTTCATGAGCTGATGACATGTTTAGACAAAGGCTTACGTTTACAATGATTCACTCAGAAACTTGTACAAAATGAATCGGTGTAACCAACAGTTTTGCCGACAAAGACGACCGATACATTAAATTGAAAAAAAAAAAGGTTTTTGTCTTCCAGAATATAGTACTGACACATTTTCTGAACATATGGAAGATTTTTCTGTACTGTGGAACTTCCTGTATGAGAAAGAACGTACAGGGTGTCTAAGGTGAATTTCAGCTCTTCGAACACTGTTGATTTGGGAATTCCCAATTGACGCTCAAGAAAACATACAGCTTCAACGTCAGCCTCACTCGTAGAAGGCCGACCTGCTCGAGACTCATCTGCAAATGTACCTGTTCGTTGGAACTTATTGAACAGTCTGCATATGGATTTATTTGTAGGTCCATTTTCCGCTGAAACCGACGTCGCAGAAACACCCTGTAGCAACGGCAACACGTTCAGCATTGGTCAACATTGTGCCTGGTTATCATCCTGCAAAAAGAGAAAAGAGAATGAAAGTCCTAAGTTGGCTGAAACCTAAAAATAGTTATATATTTTCTGGACACCCTGTATAAGAGAAAACAACATGGCTGATTGTTTTGCTGTTTCTGTTGCATTTTGCTTTTGTTGAATACAACGTTCTTAGTTTGACCGATTCAATTAATGATATCAAAGATACTCGGAATGATTATTTCATGTCAAGAAAACCAAGAACATGCACGAAACTTTGTACATGAATAATATGGAACAGTTCAGAAGATCTTAGTATGCTTGAAAGCTATTGTATTGAAGCAATGCAGCGTGCCCTGTATGGACTAACCAAATTGAAGTGCGTAATGGACTAAAGCTCTACTTCGTTTCACCTTAGTGTGTGATGGAAGTACTTGCCCGCTGTTCTTATCAGGGTTGCCATATCCAAACATTCAGGGTGGCACCTTCACGGAATTTCAATTTGTTACCTTTGGAAGCGACGTGTGGATTATTCGTGATGGTTGTCAATTACTACAGGCAGGTACTTCAGTATTTGTTACCAAGAGAATATAGCCTCGAATGTTTCAAAAGCTTTTAAGTAGAGCTGAGCCGGTATCCATACCGACCATCGATACTCTCACCGATTCTCACCAATACTGATGCTTGAAAATTGTAATTACTGATGGGTAATATGGGTGAATATTCCACTCCAATTATAAGCATATTTTTACCAGACTTTTCCTTTAAAACATTCAAAAATTATGAGTATAAACCTTACCTGAGAGGGCGCTGTCAGGCCACTATTTTTTCAACTTTAAACTGAAATTTTTTATATGAAATTGAAAATAAACTACATTGTTCCCTAGGGTGTTCACAATATTTCTGTATTACTTTTGTTCATAAAAATATAATTATCATGTAAATATGAGGCAAAATGCACTTGGTGAGCCCCTATTAGGCGCCATCTTTGCATGAGTGTCATTCGAGACACTCGTGACAGCGTACAATTGGTTGGTAATGATAGTAACTTTTATAATGATTATAATTAATAAACAAATGCACCTCTATAAACAAAAAAGCATTACTGAAAAAATATATTTTCTTGTGAATGGCAAAACATAAAGCACACTAATGCGATAATTGGTTATTATTTTTATTAGTGAATGGTAATTTTTGTAATTGTTATAATTGATAAATAACTGCACATATATAATCAACAAAGGAAGCAGTGATTCAATAACAAAGTGGTTTCTTGAATTTTGGTGATAAAAAAATGTGTGGGCCTGTGGCCCCCTCAGGTAAGTATCTTCATCTTCATCTTTCTTCATCAGTTTAAATTTAATACTAGAAAATCTAATCTTCGGATGCGACACCTTTTCCTCTGTGATATTCCGAGAACAGAAAAATACAAATCATCACCTATATTCAGACTTTGTTCTGCATATAATAATATTTCTACAAAGCACGGAAATCTGGATTTTAGTCTGCCACTTTCCTTGTATCTCAAAACACTAAAACCAATTTTTGAAAAAGACTAGATATACATCTGTGAATCCATTCTACTGTGCATTATTTTTCATTGTTCTGAAATTATTTTACCTTCTATGCTATTATTATTATTATTATTATTATTATTATTGTTATTATTTTTTCCGTTCAATACTATGTAAAGGCTATGTTCTGAACAATGAATATTTATGTATATGGTTGGATGTATATATATGTTTCTTTCCTGTAGTACTTCACTTATAATCTTGTGTGTATAAATGCGTTTGTGTGTGTGTTTATATGTAATCTACACTTTTATATGTTTATTATTTGAATTATGTAAGCTTTCCTGTAATTGGAGATTCTCTCTGTAGGAAGCAAACGAATAAATAAATAAATTAAATTATAAATCTAGTACAGCACGGGTAAGCTAAGGTTTTTCACATAATATTGGTGTAATTTCAATGCGTAACTAGACTCCACGAAAGTGTCGTGTGGCATTTTTGCGGACGCCACGAACGATCATAGCGCCAGAAAAGTATCGGTAAATATAACTCAGCCGATACTTTCCGTGGTATCGGTATCGGCTCCGCCCTACTTTCGAGTTGAAAGGACCTGGAGAGAGAAGTTTTCCTTGAGTGTCGCAACGCTTATCCTTGGACGCCGCAAACCGCCACGCGGAAGAGGCATGCACGGTTACATATCTCCCAGGCGCAAAGGCTGCGCTGTCGTTACGGGAGACGAACCTTCAAAGCCCGACGATCGATGGATGTCGTCCTGGGTGGACATTGAATGCTCCAGGATCAATTCCCAAGCAGGGAAGGAAAATCTTTGGACGCCGCTGCCATGAAAGGACCCATAGTGCACTGGCTCCTGGCCCTGAAAAGGACACTCCTTAGCGACATCTATGGGCAGTGCGTGAGGTTTCTTTCAATCTTGGAGTTTCTGAAAAGTGGCGGCTCGTCACCCCCTCCTCTCCCTCAGCGGAGGGGAGAGCCAATGAATGGGTGAAGTATTCGGGAAGTATTAGTCACGTCTTGTCAAGAATGAATGTCATATATTTTAGTACTCTGTGCTCTAGAAGCTCATGGGTTCATTTTTGAATGGCTTTCAGAACCAGCTTGAATAGCTGTTTGCAGCGTTACGCGTAAATAGTTTCCTAAGATATAATTCTGATCTTCAGATTCCTTTCCGTTTATCCTCCATATTGCGAGATTACGGCTTGGTATTGTGTGTAATGTAGTTTGCAAGTCTTCACAAATTTGCCCTTTCCCAGTCCATGTATTCCAAGCATACATGGTTGTTTAGATAATTCAAGATCGACATCGTGACGTCATCCCTTCCTGTTCGTTCAACATCTCTGCCGGATGCATCTCTATAAATTTCACCACTTCGCATAATAAGCGAATGTTTCTTTGCGGTTCTTTCACATAATATCTGTCAGGTCGGGACGTTTGGAATGGAATCGGCCACCTACTTTGACTCCCGCTAGGTGTCCCCACGTGCATCAGAATTGCTTTCAACTGTCATCTGGACAGTTCATGTGCAGAAGCTACTTGCTTGCGAAGCAGGAATGATCTGGATGGCGAAAGAGCTAGTTCGAGTCCAACCATTGCCAATTATGATCACATATACTATATTTACAGTTGGATATATAAGTATTACTAAGCAAATTGTCCAGCACCATCACAATATACTAAATTGTACGAACATTGCATTCCGTACATATTGATAGAAACACTAGTGCCAAAGTTGTGATTTTAATGGCTGATGTTTGTTTCTTCTCCAATAGTTTGGCACAACTTCGCATTCAATTTACTTCAATGTGGAAACTGTTTCAGCCAATCTACAAACTTCTAAGTCATGATTACATCATTTGAAAAGCTACTGTGTGTAGTTGTGAAGTATAAGTGCATCAAGGAGTTTAGTTATTATGTACTTTTTCCATGTGAACCACAGATATTATGCACCTTTCCCCAGAACATGATAGGGAGCTTTTAAATGAGTTCGTCAGCGCTCCGCCAGGTGGCTCCGTGTGGAATGAAGGCAATTGAAGCGCGATGACATGTTGTGTATTCGAAAAGCGGGAAAAGCATGTGCGCCTTCACACCTCCATAGGCGAGCGTGTAAGAGGAAGAGAGGCGGATTTATGTCTGTGTGAGGCGAAATGAATGAGCAAGCTTTAATTACACACAGCGGAAGCTCTGCTTGGAGAAACCTTAAACAGATCTTGTTCTTTTTCCGCTTGGCGGCGCTTGCGTGCACCGACACGGGCTGTAATTGAAGGCGCGAGAAGGATCGAAGTGTGATGCCGAGTTTTCGGCGGAATGAGAGAATTTTTCTTGCTGCGCCAAGGTGGAATTATTCAGGTTGGCCCACTGAGCAGTTTGTGTTCGGGAATTTTTGTGTGACGTAAAATTTGCATCAAATGGTAGTTCTCGAGTTCCTTCTTTCCAATTAAGATTTTTCAAGGATGCTTGAACATAAGTTAATGCATAAGTGCAAAATTAATTGCACAAAACTGTCAAAATGACAATGCTGCTGCCCTTCAGAAAATCAAGGTCCACGACGTGACGTCATCTTATGATTTTAATTGAATACCCAGTACGGACACACCTGTATGGAATCTACATGTCTTTATGTTGACAATCATTAATTGATTTGGTTTATTTTAAAAACACTACATCTGCTGACCAATGCAGTTTTATTCACGTAAAAAAAAACACCGTCAAACGTTTCGACCATGTATCAGGGTTCTCAGAGGCTGAGAAACAAATTCAAATGTACAAATATCCCACGCCACAGGAAGATTACATAAACACACAAATTGTGTTACGATTGGTTTATTTTACTTCGCTTTCCTGCCACTTTTGGCTATTCGTGAAGATGAGTGATGATTATGAAATTGATGAAGGGACACTTACAAAGAACATCCATCCCGAGGTTGGGATTCGAGGCCGAGAAATATACCAAATCAATCAAGCAATCAAGTACTAAGTTGAGAGAAACAGCTGGTTGTTACTGAAGTAACACGAGTTCTACAAGTAAGTCTTGAAGCTTTTCTGGCGACGAATGATGAAACGTCACTCTCATCTTCAGGGTAGATGTGAGAAATGTTTCGGATAAAATATACAGGGTGTCCACAAATTATCTTTACAACTTCAAATCTAAATAACTAAATAATGGAACGATGTGTCTCAGTTCTGTTACCTTCATGTAAAAGAGAAACTCTCAAAGTTTTGTTTACTGTTTTTTCAGGTACATTGAGTAAGTGGGGAAGATGTGAGGTCACATTTCCACAAAATGACTACTCCACAGGAGAAGGCACCGTGTGTTTCCTTTTCTCATATATGATTGAATGGGCATAACTGTCGAATTTGGGGGGGTCTGAAAAGCCTCACGCGGTTCGAGAAATCGACCGCCAAAGCCCAAAGGTTCATGTGTGGTGTGGTCTTATGCACAATCAAATCATTGGCCCCTTTTTTAAATCCTACGGGCAATAAGGGGGTCACACATAGAGATGCATTGAGGTGGCAAAAAAAAACATTGAGAGTTTCTCTTTTAAATGAAAGAAACAGAACTGAGATACCTTGTTCCATTATTTAGTTATTTAGATTTGAAGTTGTAAAGATAATTTGTGGACACCCTGTGTATCTACAGTGCGCGGCAGGCCCGTAGCCAGGCAGGGGCCAGGGGGGATGAACCCCCTTGGAAGTTCCGTCAGCCCCCCCCCCCATGGCACTGCTGTCAGCCCCCCTTGACATTAGGTAAACTATTTTGCATAATTTGTTTGCAGTGAAGAGTGAAAATGTAGACAACTCACAACTTTAAGGATAAATCCACAGAATATAAACAGTATCTATTACATTCGCTCATTTTGTTTATGAACAGAAGTAGCTGCAAGTATTTAGAAGATCCTCTAGATTTTAGAAAGTTCATTCATAGGGGAGCTTCTTTATCTGTACCTTCGCTGCCCCTATTGCTAGTTGCAACCTCCCGTTTAGACAGAAACAACTTTGACAAGTCA
Organism: Lepisma saccharinum; assembly: GCF_977018435.1. NCBI lineage: Eukaryota > Metazoa > Arthropoda > Insecta > Zygentoma > Lepismatidae > Lepisma > Lepisma saccharinum. Next base: position 5,202,555 of record NC_139244.1, on the reverse strand, counting down.
TCATGCAAATCCTCTCGGTATCTGCATCAAAGGTCAACATGGAACGAAGGGGAGTTTTATTGTTTCGGCCGGGAAGTGGAATGTATATGCTAGGCTAGGCACTATGATTGAATATTGTCCATCTTTTCTTGTATGATATAAATATCTGCATCATGAAACGTAGTATGGAGTGTTCAGTAAAGGATGATATCAGTAGCAGCCAATTAACACTTCAAGCGATATTTTAAAAGATACAGAAAAAATGTAGTATTTGTATGATGTTTCTAAAATATATATATAACTTAATGACCCCCTGCTCCCCCCTTCACACACACACACAAAATTTATCTTCATTTAATACCGTTAAACTTTTGAAAAATGGACTTTGTTTACAAAGCCCCTCCTGGATAACCCCTGAGTCCCCCTGGAGATCAATTCTAGCTACGGGCCTGGTGCGCGCAAACAAATAATTGACAGAAATAATAATAATAATAATAAATATATTATCACTTTGTTTCGGCCCAGTTTAAGGTACTATATTTTCTAATAATTCACAGGAATTTTAAGTTTTAATTGAACGTGGTCTTACTTTGCTTCTGATCATCAAACAGTGAATCACATAGTGTCTTCCAAAGTATCACTCACAACATAAGTGAAACAGTAGAATAGACAAGAAAAATTTGTTGCAGGAAATGTTACTTGAATTTTTGAAAATTCAACTGCTGTTCAGAACCTCCAAAATACGTTTACAAGTAGGAATTTCATCGCCCCTGTATGTGGAAGACTTTGGGAGTTGGTTTAGGTCTTTCTGTCCGCTTGTTTATTCGTTAGTAAAAATAATGAGAATTAATTACTCGGCTGGTCGTAGGAATAAATTTCTAGTTATGATCCCCGACACAGCAGGTAGAAACAATGGGAAACATTTTTCGGCCAATCACACCGGTGTTCCCTGGCTCTCTGTGGTACTTGTTCTTCCAAGAGTCGCTAAACTGGGGAGGGGGGGAGTGTGAAGACACCCAACGGTACAGAATGAGCGAAATTAATCTCGGATGCATTAACATTTTCTGACGAATAACACTCATGTGTGTTCCGGAAGTGGCAGAGGAAAGATAAGACAAGAGGATGTATAATAAATTGCTTTTCACGCTGTTGCAAGTGAGAGGCGCTGCGTGGCAGAAGTTGGCGTAATCGTGGAGGGGAATGTGGCAGAGTTGCCAGCTGTAGTGAGTTTTTATTCTGTCTTAAAGTACACAAATACAATAACTTCAGGAGTGCCCACAGGGGGGTATTATGGCGCAGGTTGCACCATCGAAATTTTTTGGGTTTTTTTCTCTTCAAATAATATAAAATTCAACATTTATATCTTTTTCGAAAATATATGTAAAGATTTTACACCTTAAATGCACCATATTTAACACATTAGATGAAGAAAAGAAAGTGTTTAAGGGTATTATCGAAGGGGGGGGGGGGGAGATATCAAACTTTTACATATTAGGCCTTAATTGACATGTGGATTCTGGGGGGATTCTGAATTAACTTTTTGGGGGACAGTATCCAACTCCAGATCTTAGATTATGGCGGGTGTTTTAGTTAAATGGGGATTGAGCATTAAATTAAGGGGATATCCAATTCTCGTGTATTGCTATTACCGTATCTTAGACTGTTGCGGAAATTCCGGTGTGGAGACTCAGAATTAATTTTTTGGAGGAGGCAATGTCCACTCTTCAATATCAAAAGTAAATCTTAAATCGATTGAGTATTAAATTTAAAGGGGGAGATAGAAAGCTCTTGATAAAGTGTTAAATCTTAGATTGTCAAGGGATTTCTGTAGTGGAGAGAGAGTTCGAAAATTAAATTTTGGAGACTGTATTAAGCGATATGGAATCCACACGTTTTCGACTCCGAACGTGCCAAAGGAAAAGCTGGAAAAGACTAAGAAAGCATTGACATCCTATTAAATTAATATTCTTCAAAGCCTGCAAAGAAATGGATGTAAAAATTTTCTTGCTCGCTTCGCTCGCATTCATGTGTTCATAGGATGTGTGTTTGGCGCTTTAATGTGTTGAATATGAAGTTTTTATACTATAACTACATTACAAGACAAGCGATATTCTCGATTATGAAAAATGATCTTAGGGATGGTGTTGAGTGATGAGCTCCGTGTTTAGCGAGGAGGGGCAGGTCAAGTATAATGTTCAGTAAAGGTAAGAAAAATGTTACTTTCGGTAGACACTCTGTCGTAATTAAATACTTTGTGGGGATTACGATATGGTTTGAGGGAGCGAATGATATGATTTTTTTAGGGGGGAAGCGCCATTGCCCTTGGGGGGGGGGGATGGGCACCCCTGAGTAACTTAGTAATTAGGCAAAATATGTAGCATGTTTCCTAAGGCACATCTAAATCAAAACGTCAAATTTCAAAGCCGTTTTGTCTTCTATGCTAGATCCATTTAATCTGTAATGTAACAACGAACACTGAACTGTCATTTGTTAGAATGTTAGTCTACCGGAAGATTATGTGCAAGCTTTAGCAGATTACGAACACATTCTACGTATAATAGGATACGTTGCTCCTGCGTGGAAGGCTGATGCGGGAATCACTAGCGCCACCAAGCGGATGGTGCGAAAATGTTGGCAGCAAAGTTGTGGAGCAATTGTTAATAAATTTCCGTTCCCTTTCTCTGAATAATTAACTGGTATGAACGAACCTCAGAATATTATCCGAGAATTAGAATCATAATCAATTAATTACTACGAAAATGAAAGTATGATATCAGTGGATTTGATTTGCATTTGTCACGTTGATCGAGTTCGGAAATACCACTGACATTAGTCAGTGAGGAAAACTAATCATGTTTCAGTATCGAATGATCCAATGATATTGCAATGCCGGTATCGATATTTCAGTATTGCCAATATCGATATGTATACATTATAAATATCTGAAACTCTGTACACAAGAACTGTTTAACAAATTTATTTAAAGGTGTGATTATGGACAAAGAAATGCCCACACATACACAAATCACCAAACCTTACATTGTGTCCGAACTCTCCACATCTGTTTTCTATTGAGGTCAGATCTTACTCGGATATTGCCATTATTCTTATGGCTGATGATTTAACACAGTGTTGACGTTTGAGTACACAAGGGGAGAAAACAGCGATGACCTGGCAATCTTGATATGAGCTGCGGTTTACCCTGTGGCGGAATGTTATCCTGTACCAGCTCTTGTGCAGTGAACCGTTGGTACAGGAAAGAAACGCGAATATGTTTAAGCTCCTCACAATGGGTAATGCATATGTCATAAGATAAAACAAGATGAGTTATACGAAAGCAACTTATCAAGTGCAATTTCCGGTTCTTTTTCGCTTCTTTCTTTTCTGCGAGGATGCAGGTCTGCCCGTTTAATAACTCCAAAGAATAATAATATCTAGAGATCCTTGTTTATCGCGCGTTGATTTACGTCCTTGCAATCATAATATCAAGATTCGTAGCGCTGCGGTGTGGGGATCTCGAACTTGTTTGTAGCTTCCTTGCAATGTGTGGTCTCGGTCAGAGTTATGCATGCTCTCTCAGGTGTTGTTTTATGAGGACGATAACTCTACATCCAGGAAGGTGCGAACCGACGACCCATGTAGGATTTATCTGTAACATCTGCGCAAAGACATGTCTGGAAGAATGTACTGCGTGTTGTTTGTCACAGGCAATCTTATTTCTGCTTGTAAAGGCTAATGTTCCTACAGGTTACGACACAAGAATGTCTGTAACCGTTCCACGTGTATCCTGTGTGGGAGGAACAGATATCGCTGGCTAGAACCTACAAGACGTCAGGGCTGGTCCTACATGGGTACGAGGCCTGAACGCAGAGCCTATAACAAAAGTTTTCACAGGTCTGCAAAATCAGATATTTTTGTTTAGTCTGATGTGCAGGCGTCCTGTGTAAACATTATTACAATGAATGAACATTTAATTTGTTTCATATTGTTACTTAAGAGCAATAACCAGAACGTGTCGAAGGGAAGATTAAAAGCAAGAATTGCGGGAGCCTAATAAAAGTTTCTAAATCGTTTTTCTTTTTATTTCCGATGTACAACGGGTGCGACGTTCATTATATTTAATCAAAACTGGACGTGTTCAATATGAAACTATTATTGTAGTAGTCTGTAGTTTGAGGAGCATTCTGGAGTGTCCTTTTATTTCAATTAAACCCTCTCAATTACAATTGAACGTATGTGAGATATTAATTAGAAAAACTGTTAAAATGATATTATTTGTCATTTACTTATTCTAACTCGTTGAGATCAACAAGTCCCATTCCAATGTTAACCAAGAATCTCAAGGGTATCAAACCGCCAATATTTGCTTTGCAACTTGACGTTTCCACTAGCATAACTAGAGACATCTGGTGAGGGGCTTCAGTGTCACTGCATTTTGATGACCATTCACTGTCGGAAGAATGCTTTACCCTATGACATATTTTACCTATCAATGAGAGGTACAATCTACATACACATCTTATTTACGTGTAGCTACAGGAAATGCAAATATGGTGGAATAGCGAGCTAACACTATGAGAAGCTTCTTTTACGTTACCAAATCTATCTACATATACAAGACTCATAATAAATGTTTGACGTAACTTGAGAGTTGTTATTTGTAGTTATAAGTATGGTTTTCCACTCTGAATACTAGACGTCTGTGTCGGCAGTTTCAAGAATATTCCATGAGCTTTCTTACAAAGCCTGTGAGGTGGAAGATAAGATACTTTCTAGAGTATGTTTTATAATGAGGTCACCTTGGATGTTACGATCAACCATCACAACCAATAGCTTATTGTACATTCCATTTCACCAAGTTCTTTATATAAATTGTTACCATTTGGAATTAAGCATCTCGTACGTATATTTTTTTAATTATTATTTATCGCGAATTTTGCCTATATTTTCCCCTGATATTTAGCGTATCAAAACATAGACTGCTTCTATTCGGGATGGAAAATTCCATTGGACGTGCGAACATACATGGTAGCTTTGGATCTTCAATATTAGGTTACATAGCGCCAACTGAATTGGTGAGGAGTTTGATTTCGCCAATTATTCGTCTCTAAACAAGTTTCTCGCAATTACAAGCGACTTCTTCTTCCACTAATCTTAGTCAGATCTCACAAGCTTCTGGAACTATTTCATGCTGCGAAGGAATTTGTTACGTTGGGGACAACGTGACAACCAGAACACCAGTCGCTCTAGTTGAAGAATAACTTCACAGCTGGAGTAGCCAGGGCCTGTTTAACATAGACGCTGGATAACATGATTAGAAAAAATGTGACTGGATTTTGTTCTTGTGGGAACTTTTTTCGTGAAGTAATTGTAAAGGAAGAAATGATTCCAAAAGGAGACAATACTGAGTGTTTTAGATCCATTTTTACGCAAGCCACAATGATGTTATTGACGATTCTAACGAGAACTAGCTAAACAATATACTTACCTAGTTGAGAGGGTTCGGAGGCCCTCACATTTTTATATCACTAAAATTCAAGAAACCATTCTGTCATTTATTCACTGCTTGCTTTGCTGTTTATATAGGTTATATAATAATTTTAAAAAATCTATCAGTTATAAATAATAAGAACAAATGACTGCATGAGCGACACACATCTATTTTATAATTTATTAAACTTAAAAAGAAGCATGGGGCCTCCCCGATGGCGCAGTGGTACCGTCGCCGCCTTGTGATCAAGGGGTCCCGGGTTCGATACCCACTTTAAACTCTATGTCAAGTCCCGATTAGCCTTACTGAGCATAAAGTGGACTTAAAACACCAATTCAATGAATCAATTCAATAAAAAGAAGCATATTAATGATGCATCATATGCATAGGTGCAGTTACATAGTTATTATAATAATTGCAAAATTGCCATCACTACCAACTAATTTTGCATTGCTCCTGGCATGAGTGCCATGTCAGACCACACAACCCCAGGCGGGGACTCTTAATGTCCCACCATGTGAATTTTGCCACCTATGTACGTTATCTTTATGATTTTATGAATAATGGTAATACAGAAACATAGAGAACACACTAATTTATATTCATTCTTTTAATAAAAGTTTTCACTGTTGAAGAATCGAAAAACAAGAGGTTGTGGGCCTGGAAGAAAATTAAGGCGGAAAATTTGGCTCCATTGCAAAGCTGCTTCTGGCATCATTGTCGCATTTAATTATTTCACAAGAAGGCGAAGATGATGTGTAAAGAAAGATCAAACAAACTTGTAAGGACAAGCATATGCTCAGATCAAATAATTGATTAATTTGATTAGCAAAACACGCTTGACTAAGGTTTTTGTTAACCATATACAAAAAAACTTATTGTGTTTTACTAAATTTTGTAATCTTGACCAAAGTATTTGGTAAATCTAAGCAAACGTTAATGATCAGTAAAAGAATTTGGTCCTGGTGAATAGTTCTTTGTTGAACGCCTATTTAAACAAAGCTTTGCTTACCACAAACTGTATTTTTGGTTGTTCGAATATCTTTTCTCTGTTCACGTGTTGATTGATTAATTGTTTGACTTGCTTTATTTTATTTCGCCTTTTGTGCCACTTTTAGCTAATTTGCGAAGATTGGGATTAGTGATGATATGAAATTGATAAATGGACACTCACAAACATCCATGCTCAGGCCGGGATTCGAACCCGGGACCCCTGGCGTCAGAGGCGTCTCGTGAACGCATGCGTCAATTGTGGGAAAAAGGACAGCTTGCTCTGTGACGACATTAATGAGCATTTCTACATTCTAATTTCTTCATATAGGAGAAGTATTTATTTTACACGAGAGCGCTCAACTAAGCTTATATTACATTTCTTGGATCTGAAGTGAAATAAAGTAATAGTCCTTTTCCCACAATTGACGCATGCGTCACTTCAGATCCAAGAAATGTAATATAAGCTTAGTTGAGCGCACTCGTGTAAAATAAATACTTCTCCTATATGAAGAAATTAGAATGTAGAAATGCTCATGAATGTCGTCGCAGAGCAAGCTTCCTTTTTCCTACAATTGACGCATGCGCAGCATGCACCGCATGCGTTCACGAGACACCTCTGATGGACCGTTATTATATTTTATAAATTTTGGCACGTTCTAGGAAAAGCGAAAGTTAGAGAAATTTTACTCATAATGTTCATGTTGTGTCTCCGCTAATATAAAACTATAATTTTTGTAATTTTGAAAACTCTTTGGATTAAATGGTATATGATGAAAACGTAAACACTGTATTTCACACTATTTTTTTTTTTCGATTTAACTCATATTTTTACTTCGTTATTCTGTTTCAATAACAAATAATTATTGAACTTAATTTCTGTTATTAATTCTTTTCTAATATATAAAAATGGATGTGTATATGTGTGTGCGTTTCTTCCGGCACAACTCTCGAAAGCCAGGAGCGATTTCAACCAAACTTGGTACACGTATCACTTGCAATCTCGAAAGAAATACTGTGGGGGTAAGACCGCCCTGGCACCCCTAGGGGTGGGAAGAGGGTGAAATGTAAAAATAATCGAAAACTACCGATATTAGTGTGGCATCCATAGTTGTCGGGGTCGCTAAGATGAATAGTGATACTCCCAATGCCGTTCAACTCCAAGACACCCCTGGCACCCCTAGGGGTGGTGATGGGAAGCGGGTGACATGTAAAACGGCCGATTTTAGTGTAGAATCCATAGTTTTGGTGGCCGCTGAGATGAGTAGTGACACTACCAATGCCGTTAAACTCAAAGTTAATTTTACACTATAGTTAGAATTCAATATATTCCTGTCTAATAGTAGATTGGGATAAATAAATACCCGGGCAACGCCGGGCAATCAACGAGTAATAAATATAACAAGCTTTCTGCTTTTTTGTAGCTTGAAATGAACGATATCTCCTCCGGACGCCCATACTCACACACGCAAAGCATTTTTTTAGTAGGTCACACGGACTGTCGAATGAATGAGTGAGGAATGCGTCACTTCTGTCCGCCGAACGAGGTCCTTTTGCAAGCGAGTTCCTCCAGAGTCATCTGGTGTCGAGAGTCTCTGATCAGAGCCCCGAGACCGTCTCGCGCTCAAAGTCATGTGTTAACGCCCTAATGAGTCTCCGGAACAAGCATCTCGTCAGCCCATCTTGTTCTGGCCAACCCACCGTGCACTTACAGCGACGGGAACATCAACAAGTTCCTCCCATTGCACACAGAGGGACAAAAACTGCACTCATGCCTCATGACGTGCGAGCACGGTAAACAAATAAAGCCTGCTTTCCCAGTACTGCGTCTGCCCTTCATATCCGCCTCCGATTCGGTGAATATTTAAACCCTAATCAGGTGAAAAAAGATAGTGCATAAATTACTCTACGGATGGCAAACTGATACTTAGAATCTCTCGCTTCAAACGCTCCAGCAGATGGCAGGTTGATGGACTTGAACGAATCGTAATCTTTTCATCATCCAGTATTGATTTGAATGAAGTTCGTGAGATTGGCTTCAATTTTAATTTCGGTTATTTTGCGTTACTTTACCACTGATTAGGTTAATCGCAACAAATGTAAATTAAAAATTAATTGCAGCGTATTTGTATACTAAATAACATGTTTTAAGAAGGATTGTTAGTTTCATTCTAGGGTTGTTCATTCTATTACACATGATTGGCTGGCGTGTTCCTATACATGGTTTGGAAAGTTTTGGTAGATGGCTCTAGTGTTGTTATACGCATAGATTGCATGTATTAGATGTGAAGTTTGGGGACCTCTTTTTTCTTGGCATCTTTGAACGTCGAAATCTACTTACAGATAAATGGTTTAACTAAAGTCGTGGTGGTGTAGCGGCCAAAACAAATAAAGAAAGAAACGTATTTCGCAGTAAAATGATCAGTTGTAGATTTCAGATAACTACAGTCCCTTTTAACCGAATTTGATGGGACCGATGGTGCTTAGATTGAATGAAAATTCGGTTAAACCGGAATAAAGTGTTTTTGATATACAGTACGTACATTTTATTACGTACAGTATTTTGATATACAGTACATATGAATGGCTTATTGCAGAAAGGGACCTGAGTCACATTTTTGAGGTATCGGAGTTAATGGTAGTTTTTATTTTCGTAGTTACAGACACATCTTTTAGTGCAGAAAGGACGTCAGTCACACGAGGCTATAGCCAAGAAAATGCACAGTGAAAAGTGTACTTTAATGCAGAAAGGTACCCGAGTCACTGACTCGGGTCCTTTTCTGCAATAAACTTAGCCGTATTTATACGTTTTACGAACTGTGTACGCTAATCTGTAATACAGCTCGGGCGGTAAAAATACTGTCAAACTTATTGACACCAGTAACATTATTCATTTTGCAACGTGGTAGCCTCATGTCTACAAAAAAAAAGTGGCATCTGTGGAAACTACCATGTGCTCCTACAAGAATAGGTAGTATTTTCAGATTTCCAAGTATCATTACTTTGAATACTGTGTTGAACAGAAGGGTACTGTCAAGGTTTCCAAAGTCATCAAAGGTTTGATGTCTCACACCTTCTATCTGTCCAAAGGTGCGAGAATTGTAATTCCTACGCCACGTACGTTCCCAGTTGCACGTATGCCGATCAAGCTTACTAAATTAAAAGACATATGAACTGCCTTGTCATATGTACCAGACCATGACCAGATGACGTTAAAGGATTTTATGAAGATATTCTTCAGTGGCGCACTACACACGACAATGAAACAGACTCAGATGTAGAGTAACACATGCATGTATGAGCTCGTAGATTAGTGTGCTTCAAACACCGACAATAAAGTCCAGAAAGTGCAGTACACTGTCATTCATTGATGAATCTATAATTTTCTGTGGCATATATAACATAACCTAACCTAACCTAGCTTATGTCGCAACGAGAAACGGGCGTTTGTAGGACATTTCTCGTCTTATTTCTCAAAGTTTCCACTTTTATTGCAGAAAGGTACCGGAGTCACAACCTTTTCATCTCAACTGTCTCTAGCAGCATACTGCAGGGGGGCGCATTGATGGTTGCAAAATTAACTTTTCTTTATGCTGAATATTTGAGCCAACAACGGCACATTTCTTTCTTACACTATCAATATTATACAATTTTTCTTGTTTTCCTCAGAATTGTGTAAAAGTGACTCAGGTCCCTTTCTGCAATAAGCCATTCATATGTATTTCAGCGTGTAGGCATAAACAAGAAACTCACAATAATACGTAGGCTCACAGGTGCTGGTCTTTTCAAATTTATAAGTTGATCCATGGTTCTATGTTTCTATCATTCTGAAATAAAGTAAAAAAAGAAAAATCTATATATTACAGGTTTAGTCATTTTTGTGGTTCTTTTGTTTAAAAAAGAAGAAAAAAACTACAACAATTTTCAAAAATGTCAGATTACAAAACATAATATTTGGATTCCACATACCCAAAAACATAATGTTTGACACGAAGATCACTATTTTGTTTCTGCTCCTTCAAAAGTTATTTGGAGCTCATTTCGTATGGCCGCCATTTTGTTTTTTAGCGATTTGAAGCACATAACATCAAAATCGAAAGTGGAAAACAAAATATTCGGAATCAGCACATCAATTACATTCAGAAAATGTTGTTTGTCCGCTTTTCCTCAAAAATGCTTCCTACAATTTTTACAGCCACATTTCTGAGAATTTGCACCAGACTATTAAACTTTATTGTAAATATGCACTTACTCAATCTTCATGTAGTATTTTACAAATGTTGCACACTGTTGTTAAGTTCTCAAGAGGAAATAACATACTAAAATAAGATAGGAAACTTTCAGCTTTCACATCATGAAGGAATTGGATTTTCAAAGTCAAGTTAGTTCTCGCAATTTCTGATGAAGAGGTCTTTAAGACTTGTCGACATGAGACCGAGACACACGTCTGCAAGGTTATTAGAAGTATAGGTTGGGCCAATCCGTTGTTTACTCGTAATGACGAAACGACGGTAAGAGGTGAATTTATCCATGAAATGAATTCCAAATCTATGCGCTAGTGTTGCACTATGCAGATAGGAAACCATGCCAGAAACTGAACACACGAAATCGAGTACACAAATGAGCATTTCCACCCATTTACATTTTGTGGCTTCAGACAAATTGAAAATAAATATAGATAGGTACATATTGTTATGCGGGACAGAATATTTTTGATCGGAACGGGAATTTTTTTTAAATCCCGACATTTGGGACGGGAAATATTCGCAATTTCTCGACTAGTCGGGAAATCTCAAATTCTCATTTTCACCTTAAGTGATTTTCTTTGCATTTCTGGAATGAAAACTAACAATTTTCGATAAGATCCAGACACTTGCAATGTAGAAAACGTCAAGAATTAATACCGTTTTAAAATGACCATTCGGTATTTCCCGACTGCTCGGGATCCAGAAATTTAGGGAAGTCATTTGCTGAAGTCGTGATAGGGACGGAATTTTTCTTTCCTATCCCGGTCCCGACTTTCCGAGATACCGCACACCACTTGTTATTATTATTTATTTTAGTTCAACACAAGATACATCTTCCAAGTACGTTGAACATAATATATACGATTTTCAAAAGGATTCTTCGGTCTTTGGATTCGTGTGGAAACGCTAACGTGAATCGGTTGGCAAAATTTGTGTTTTTTTTAAAAAAAGAACAAAACAAACTATTTTTTTTTGTTTAAAACATGTTTTTTTGTTTTAAACATAGTTTTAAACATGAGTTAAAAAAACATGTTTTAAACAAAAGAAAGTCAACCTTTCCCCAGTAAATTATAGTTAAAGAAAAAATACTCATTTTTATGAGTGTAGCGGCGAAAAGGAGAGTTTATTTACCTTTGGAGATAAGGTTTACCATGCAGGGTGTTCGGGACACAATGTTTTGCGTCGGGACGGGAAATTCTTTAAATCCCGACATTCGGGACGGGGCAGATTCTCAATTTCCCGACAAAGTCGGGAAATTTTCGGGACGGGATATGTTCGAAATTTCCCAAAGCTCTTGAAATCTCGAATTCTACACGTAATTTCCATCTTAAGTGCTTGTTTTTGCACTTCTGGTACAAAACTAACAATTTCCGATAAGTTCCAGACATTTACAATGCAGAAAACCTCGAGAATTGACGACTTTTTAAAATGACCATTCGGTATTTCCCGACTGCTTGGGATCCCGAAAAGTCGGGAAGTCATTTCCCGAAGTCGCGATCGGGCCGGGAATTTTTGCCCCAGGCACGTAGCCAGGAATTCTTTGTAGGGGGGGGGGGGGGGGGCGAAGTCAATCCTAGAGGGGGTAATTTCTTAATATATTGTGTCACATTGGCAGATATAGCAGGGTACACAGAGGCACTTGCCCCCTCCCCCAAAAGAGATAAGTGGATGATATCTTGAAACTGCAACGATCAATAAAAACTTCGAGCAGCATCAAATAGCAACATTTCGATAATGATTTTTCCAGATTGTCAAAGAATCAGTGGTGTGCCCAAGGGGGGACTAGTGGGAGTTATACCCCTCCCTTTTGGTCCAATATTTAAAAAAAATAACGTCAAAGGCAGGAAAATATGGCAAAATGAGGAATGACTACTTAAAAATGCAGACATAACCCCTCCCTTTCGAAAATCCTGGGCACGCCACTTCAAAGAATATAAAGTTTAACATAAATAAGCTAATAGAGACTGTATCAACTTGATATCTACAGGTCGATAATGTTAATAGATGATTAACATGTACCAACAGCTTTGGGCCTCTCTGCAAAACTGATTAGGGGAGCCCTTTATAAATCATGCTTCATAATGATTCCCTCTGGTTTCCAGGATGCAAGATTTTTACTCACAAAGGTATCTAATGTGAATCCAACAACACCATTGTATTGTGTTATGTATGAAAAATCGAATTAATTAAATAATAATGGTTACATATTATCTACACTTTTATGAATTGTGTAAAAATTTGTAATACATTTTTTGTACTTGCTAAAACATTAAAGCATGGGTCCCTTAGTACACCACGGACTCTATTTCCTTCAAAGGGGAGACTCTTGCATCACTACAGACAATGTTTGCCTACTGGTTACGTTAACCATTTTGCAAAATATTGTGTGAATTGTATTATATTATAGTTGAAATACATGTTTTGACACCTGACAAACAAATAGGAATCCCTTGACTGATCAATGACTTCTTGGATTACAGTGTCATCATTAATATTTCATATTAAATTTCATAGAAAGAAATTGTTTTAATAGGGCGCAAATAACTTTACGGGGTGCCATGGCATTCTCTTTAACATTTTTTTTTACTATAGATCATTTGGCTCCCAGGGCCGACTCCCGCCGCCCCATAGCTATGGCTCTGAACTTGGACTATAAGAATAGCAGCTATTGCGAGCGAAGCGAGCAAGGACATTGTACGAAATGTATTGTTATTTGTATAAAATTTGAAATGGAGGGGAGCCATTGCCCCTTGCAAGTCCCCTTGGCCGTCTGTAAGAAAAATGCAAGGAACACGTAAAAACTAATTCCATCATGAGTATCCAATTGTCCTGCTATTCTTAGATTCTCCTAGTCTTGTTTTTTTACTTCAATGTTTGCTTCCCATAGAATGGACTTCCGTCCAAGGTGGGGGGGGGGGGGGGCAAAGACCCATGCCCCCCGGTGGTTTCGGCACTGTTTGTGAGTGTCTCCTCATCAATTTCACGTCATCAGTCATTGTTGCCATTAGCTAGAAGTGGCAGAAATGCAACGATACGTAACAAAACTCAAATATCCACTCCCGCTCTCTATCACATGAAGCAAAAATTTAAGCAGTTCCAAGTTCATAGCAACACATCCCAAGAAAAACATCCGACACCTTTACGCACTTTTAATACAAGACTAGTCAAAATGTCTCAACTCTTCTAGATTCCGAAGGAATGTGTTCTGTATTTTTCACAGATGTGCCAAAGCAGGCTCTCAGGGAGGCGCAGTTGCCCCTGCCCCCCTCTAGCTACGGGCCTGTTTTGCCCCCGATCCTGGTCCCGACTTTTCGGGATCCCGCACACCTCTACTGCAGGGACAAAAGTTGGGGGTAATAGCCCCCCTTTTCCGTCACTGTTGAAGTAGGTTAGGATTCATATTCATCTAAATTTCAAGAAACTAAATATTATTGAATTACTATCCTCGTCCTGGAAAAATCAAGGTGAAATATTTCCTGCTGCCTGAACAGTTTATATAGCAGAAAACAACCTGCAGTGTCATAATAAATTCTCCAGATCAATTTATCTTTCCAGGTACAAAATTATGTTACCAAAAGTAACCATCTGCGCTTCATTCAGTTATACAAACCAATGAATCGTATCGCAAGAGAAATAAAAATCACGTCATGATCAAAATCACGCATTGTGTATTCAGATATTAGTTTCCAGCTTACATCTGTCTCAAACTTACAGGACGGTAGGAAACAAAGAACTGAGAAGTTTCGATTTCTACAGTAAAGCACGGGTCTTTCTTGTCGCACAACAGTTTGCTACCTTGTGCATACAACGTAGGCATGTGCCCTAAAATTAAAAAGCTTTCTCCCGTGACGTCAGAACAAAAGGTTGCTCAAGTGTTGTGCGATAAGTGAGACCCATAAAGCCCGGATTAATTGACACAGATTCAATGAAAAAACAGGGCTGCCAAACAAAAAAAATATCATAGATTATAAAATATCAAGTACCAAAATGTGTTTTAAACACTTCTAAAAAAACATGTTTAAAACACATTGTTTTAAACGTTTAAAACATTTGTAAAAAAAAACAAAGCCGTGTGTTTTAAACGTTTTAAACAAAGTGTTTTAAACAGTTTTGTTTTAAACATGCCAACCCTGGAATCATGCTAATGCTACAATCTGCAGTGTGCATTTCTGCCCAGAAGATTATGTACGTAATCTGAAAAGTCAACTTTTAGGTTTACATCGAAGAAATATCCTTAAGCCAGATACCTTCGACTCCTTATTATGATCAGGAATGTAGGGAGTATAATCCTGGTAAATACTTCGCCTACCATTTCTTTGCTATTGGTGTACAATTCTCTCTCGCTTTTTCCCTACATATTCACAAAAACCAATAAAAATACAAATTGCTAACTTTTCTTTCCATTTTGGTTATTTATTAAACGGTACGTGTTTGTATTTATATTTGATAAATTTGCTTTGCTCTTCCGGCCATTTAAGTCAATTGAGATTAGGAAGAAGTGATAAAATAGATGAATGGCCAATCACAGTTCCCCTTACTTACAAGAGCGACCACAAGAAAAAGAACCTTCCTCCTCTTCCGTTCAACTCGGACTATAAGAGAGCATGCTCCACTCTCCCCCTCCCCTCCACACTGGAGTACGGTGCACAGGAGTCGCGAGTCTACGCAGGTTTCTTTGCTTGTGGTTCCACTATAATAGTAATATAAAATTGTACACTCATCTCACTTAGTTCTCCGGCAGTTTGTTTCTTTATACATCATATTTGGAGAAGATACAATTCAATCTGTATATAACACACCTTATTACTGACTTCCTTGACCCTGGAGAAATTAGCATAATTTTCTCTTCGGTGAAGATGTTGTACAGTGGGATCCTTGAGTATTACCGTGCAAATTGTCCATGCCTATTTTCATTTATTTTTTCTCTTACACCCGATGTGTTTTTAAGCCATGGATTTTTATGTATTATGGTGCAGAAGTTGTCAACAGCTTGTTTTGAGTTTTCTTTCAATTCTATAAGCTCTTATTGGGTCAAATAAAGTGCACGAACATGGTGATGGACAATTTGCACGGTAATACTCATGGATCCCACTGTACCTAAACCAAAAAAAAACAACTCAAATAATGAACTCGACAATGTAAATTGATGAGATTTAGTAAATCATTTGATGAAGTGAACTAATTCTGAGTGGACTAATCGCAAAGGACATAATCAGCTCAGATCCTATTACTTCTTCATGGTATGTGACGTAAAGTTCCCGCCCAACCGTTTGACGGCGTTAGTGGTTATCGCATCTCCTTTTCCATAGCCTGTAGTACACATCTTCATCTAGACATTGTTCTTGTTCTGGTGTTTAATATCTGCATACTGCAACACTGTCGTTTTGTCATTTCACGTGACTTCACATTGAAGTGATGCATTCACTTGGCCGGTAACACGTCATCGCACGCAAAAACTTCAACCGTTACCATGGTTTTGGGCCAGGGCTGCACGTCTGTACAATGAAGACGAGAGAGCCTCTTTTCGTTCAAAAGTTCCAGACATAGATAAATTAGAGTGAAAAGTACATTAGAAGAAAATCGACGTTGTCATGGACTTCGTGAAAAAGACTATCAAATTCCTACAATACCCTATCAGAAAATACATCCTTGCATCGTGTTTTGTCTTTTGATTTTTACCACTACCAGACTTGGATTTTAGAGGACATTTTAATCTTTCCACAACAACGTGAAATTTCTTCTCACTACATGAAAATTGAGTTTAAATTGAAATTGCTTTGCTATGCGACACTGGGGTGTGTCTGCCTGATTACAAGGACAAATATTTACACAAAAATTAAACACAATTTCCAAGTTTGGTGGTAAATCCAAATTTTCGACGAAGATATAGTTCGTTCGTTAACATTTTTTAGAAAGGGTATAATACGATTGTAAAGAGAAAATATTCATATTTGTGTGTCTTACTAAATTATATTTAAGTAAAACAATGATGTATGTACTGTGGAGAAAATTGATGGACAAAAACGGCTAAAAAACCTGTTAGGTTCAAAATAAAGAAAAGGAATTGTCGTGTGCGTTACATTCGGTATACAATGTGAAAAACTGCTGTTTTAAACTGAGGCTGAGATGAGTATGAGACTAGCTGTAGCTCTAGAAGCGAGAACAAGACATTCTTCTATCACGAGACAAGCGAGATTGTTCCAACAAGGCTCGCGCAGTATGATGCACAAGTATTGCTCGGCAAATTGTCCATTAGTATTTTCATTAATATTTTCTCTGTGATCCTACGTGTTTTTAAGGTTTTAACGTACGGCTTGTTTGGCATTTTGCTTAAATTCTTGAAGCTCTAATTACGTAAAGCAGAGAAAAGAATCATTATGCTTGACAATTTGCTTGATAAGATTTATGCATCCCACTCTAAGTAGTCATGAGGCAGTCATTGATAATGATCATGATCATGTACGAGTTCCGCTTCAGAATGTGAGGAATGTTTGTTTTTCTAGTACGTTTTAGTAATTGAATAGTGCGGCGAAATTAACAAATTGCTGGTAATAAAACCGCGCATGCAATGACTACAATTAAACCCATACTTGCGAGGACGCAGAGCATAAAATTACTACAGAACACTGCAAGCCACAGGAAGAGATTACGTCTAGTACTAAAAATCGAGTGCAAAGGCACAAGCTAACGTGTTAATAAAACAATCTCAGGGAGTCAAGACCGTGCTTACGGGAAGATGAAAAAAAGGAAGAAACTAAAAATAGTCTGTGCAAATGACATCTTATCAGTAAGTTGGAAGACTGGGTAGAACGGCGGAAATCCTCAAGTAGATCGTCTTTTGTCGACGCAAAATGAATGTGTTATTGACACAGCGCCATCTCAGCACGTTTGCAAGCGACCAATGGGAAAGGCAGCTCGCAATTTGCAGCTACGTGGGCAAACAAATAGTTGGGCAAAGTTTCGAATTCTGTTTGCTTCAGTCAGAAGAGGTTTCAGCCAATCTAAGTCTTTATTCTCAATGCTTCTTAACAGCAATTAAAGAAAGGATCACAAAGAGTCTCTATCCAGTTTTTCTTCTGTTATAAGAATCATGTACAGTCATGGAAAACAATACTTCCCCCATAGAGCCTTAATGCCAGTTGTTTTTTGCGGTAGGATTTCTTGCCACGACTGTACATTCGCTTCACTTAATAGTTCCGCAATTCAGAAGCGTTTTTGTATAGTATTTGTGTTGTAGAATTGTATGCATGGATAGGCTAATCGGGACTGGACCTACGTCAAGTATAAGGGATGATAAACAAGTGGTCCGGAAGTAGAAAAGAGACGAAATTATTTCAATATTTGGATAAATTTGTGCTTTGAACCACGCACAGAAATCAGCAGTGGCGTACCGAGGGAGAAGAAGAGGGGGGCTATTGATATTCCTTTGATTCCTAAGCCGTCCGAAAAAAATATGGTAAAATATGGCACCGACTACTAAAAAGACACCGTACCCTATCCCTTTTTCGAAATTACTGAGCACGCCACTGATACACAGCTACAAGTAGCGATTAATAAGCAGAAGAAGCACTCCGCCACGATCGAAACACGGCTCCCAGTCCACGTATGATGCGGAAAGCAGTAATTGTGCCATATTTTCTTCCCAGAATAAGCACGTTTCGAACGATTCGGCTTCGAGAAAGCTGCCGTAAGGGAAAAAGTCGCCATCCATCATGGCGGATCACGAAACATTGAAACGGGAAACCAGTACGAGGAGTTCTACCGCCCTCACGAAATACACCTTTGCATTCGAGGACCTGGATCGCTCATTATTCAATGACTTATGGCCGGCAGATCTACGACATAAATAACTCAGGGGCATGTCTGTACGCGGCAGACAGTGCTCGACTCAAAAGTGAACGCATGCGGCCGTTTTTCATAGCTCTAAGTACGTGCATCCATGGTTGTGCAGTGTTGCAAATCGTAAAACACAAAATCACTGTCGCAGGACTAATACATCTTTGCTCTACTCCCTATCAATGTGTGTTACAAATAGAGGTGGGCCTTGGACTCTTTCTTGTGTTGGAGAATTTTCCTGTAACGTAAACACCGACAAAAATATTCAAGTTGTTCTTATCTAGTTCTTCTTGTTAAGTCTTTCAAAGGAATAATACAACGTAAGCTAACGCATGCGTGAAGAATATACAAATGTGCAATATACATTGAATATTAGAAACTGTCATGATATAGGTGTGCAAAAATGTCCAAGAGCAATATCTGACGAGTTAGAATATTGAATAGATAGATCTAACCGTAAATCGAGTGAGAAAATTTGAAGCCAAGATTATCGAGGTCAAAATCACAGACATTAAGTACAGTGGGATCCGTGAGTATTACTGTGCAAATTGTCCATCACCATGTTCGTGGAACCCAATAAGTGCTTCAAGAATTAAAAGAAAACTCAGAACAAGTTGTTGACAACTTCTGCACCAGCATACGTAAAAAAATAATCGCTTAAAAACACGTAGGATGTAAGAGAGAATTAATGAAAGTAGTCATGGACAATTTTCCGAGCAATTCTAGTGGATCCCACTGGACCAGACTGGAAATAATGCGTTCATAGTTGTAGCAAATCACATGGGTTGATACTAAAGCGAGAAGTGATTGAAAGATTACAGTGTAAATGGCTTCAAGTTCATCAAAGTTTGCAGGACAGACAATAAAAGTCAGATGAACATTTACAGTTTCGGCTGAAATGTCGAAATATAACAAACGCAATTTGTGCCACGAAGAACAGCCAAGCCAAAGACTTGCTCATTAACGTTTTATATCAAAATATAATTTCAAATACTGGTGCAGATAATGAAAACATGTACGTCTTTAGTTTCGTAGTTACTATGGTAGGTGCGCCGGAAGTTATAAATGTAAACTTTATGTAAATTTCGAACTTGCACATGCGTATTGTTCTTCGCTGCTCAGTTCTTCATTCTTGGTATTTAAAAATGTTTGGATCTGCCAACATTGGTCATAAATCAAGTTGCTCAGCACACACCCAAGATTACCCAGGTTTCCGTATCATGCAGGTTGTAGGTAGCCCAAGGGCAACCGCCACCGCTGACTCTACAGCACGTAAACCCAGATCCTACGCCTCGCTCATAAATAACCGTCATTACCTTCCGATTAGGACGAAGGATGAGTGCTCTCTCTTTCTCTCTCGATAACTGCATTAATTCAGCAACGCTTTGGAAATGACCAACTCAAACGCTCCGATAAAGATAGGTTGTTGTGAGATATCAGTTGAAGAAAATGATGCCGAAAACAAAAGACGGCAGTTCGGTATAAATTACTATCAGAGCCATCTGGTGGTAACTCTGGGTAATAGAATAATTTGGCCCGTGTCTAAAATGGAAATAAATGATTGTTCGGGTCCTACTTCAGAGGCAATAGGTCTAGCCCCTATTGTCCTATCTGAGCATTTTGCCGCGAACTTTTCGATACGGGATGATACTTGACATTGTGTGACAAAGCTTGTCTCTTTCACGATCTGATTTTGAGTTGCAGACACCTGTCTCGATCTTAGGAAAATCTCCGTATTGAATCTCGAAATAATAATCGGAAGTCAATGGGATTGTTACAACCCATAAATGTCCGTGACTGTACATAGATGTAGGTCCTGGATGCAAATAATATCCGCGATGTTTAAACAAAAAAATATTATGTTTATTCAAGAAGTTTGTAGAAAAGAAATCTTAGATTTTAGTTTTGAAGCAACGATAGCATAGTCTCAATATATATCGGTAGTATGATAATATATATAAACAACATATTAATGTATTGAATAATATTGCGTAGCGCAGTCAGCAGGATGTGCTGAAATGTCTTTAAACTGGGAATGGAGAGTGTTTGAACGAAACTTTATTTTAAATTACAAACCTGGTTTTCGTATCAAACTTTGTTATTTTAAGTAAGAATGTTAAAGTTTTGAATCATATTTAATCATTGTTTCTCTTAAAATGTGTTTACTTGCCAGCTATTTGTCCAGTTAGGGCAAATTAACATTTTATGCATGTAAGTTTACAGTTTGACATCAAAATTGTTGTCTTACAAATTAATAAGCGGAGCATGAGATAAATGTTTTATTAGTATTGAAAATGTTGTCACTTAGCGTCACTCATCTGCCAATTTTAGCTGATCGCGACGATGAGGATGATGAGTGATGATTAGATGGAAATACACCCACCGATGCCAGGCCGGCGACTTCAACTCGAAAGTCGATAACTTAACGACCTCGGGACATAGAGTCGGCTTAATATTGAAATACAGTAAAACCTCATTAATCCGGATCCCGATAAGCCGGACTTCAATTAATCCGGACAGGCAAAAGGGGGGGGGAAGCAGAATGCAAGGTTTTAAATGTGGCTAGAAGTCAACAAGAGAACTTCACAAAGAAAAGGCAGTCAACCACTGATGAAATTCTGTTTCCCGCAGACTTTGTACTGTACTGTATAGTGTATTTAGTCCTATGCCCTTTAAATACAACATAATAAACGTGTTTTGTTGCTATAAATGGAGTTTTAATGCACTTTATACTGTTCTTTTAGGTTATTTCAGTTAATCCGGACTTTCGTTAAACCGATCAACTTATGCCCCCCCATTAGTCCGGATTAACGAGGTTTTACTGTATATAGAATGCCTCTTCAGTGCAGTGTATCGTTCAATATGATTTCTCTCCCGCTCTCTATCGATTTTGACTGAAATGCACAATAGGATTATCTGGAATCAAAAACATAGTTTGGAGTTAATAGACTAAAACCATCTGCACCCTGTACTCTATTCATTTATATGTTTTGATTTGCTTTATTGTACTTCACTTTTCTGCACGTTGGCGAATCGCAAAGAGGAATGAGCGATATGATGAAATGAATGAAGGGACACTCACAAGGAACACCCAGACCGGGATTCGTACCCGGTACCCATGGATCCATAACGCGGAGATCGTCGAAAACATACATGAACTTTGTCATATTCCAGCAAAAGATGCAGGGTGCATGGAATTTTCGTTGGTTATCTTCAAACTTGTAATGGTCGAATTGACCATTATTGTTTTTTTTATTATTGTATTAATTAATTGCTGGTCAGCTACTAGGTGTAGGGTTAAGTGATATGTTTCCATGAGTGTACTTTTATGTTATTACTGGATGTAAGTGTATGTGCTTATTGGATTGTGCTTTTACTGCATTTAGATTCCCCTGTTTTTTAGCTTCCCGGTTTGGGGGAGCTAGCTGTCTTTCAAAAGACCGTTGCAGTGGAATTTTCCAATGCTACTGGGGACAAGTCCACGGACGTTTACCCCGACTATAAAAAAGGCCAGTGGGCTTTAGAAAAAAAACAACAGTGTTTCCCCATCGATGCGACGACGAGGATCGTCTCCTCGAGTTTAGTCCACTTTTGGTGGCTAGAATTAATATAATAATGTAGCATTTGGTGTAAGCCAAACCCTGTTTGCTGTCCCAAGTCCCCTTTTAGAAAAAGCTTTGAATATGTGGATATTTCCTTGTTGAATAATTAATGCGCAATAGAAAGAGTGAAGGCTTAAGGAAACGCATTTGTAATGAACGGAATATCATTTAAGCTGAGGGTCGGCCCGCAGAGGTAGTTATGCTAACTCTGCGGTAAAGGAAGTGCCGATGGTGTAAGCCATAGGTGCGCAATTATGTTGATTTAGAGTTTAGTTAATTTGGTCTATGCAAGACACACATGGAAACGCTATGTATATATATATATATATATATATATATATATATATATATATATATATATATATATATAACAACGTATAATAAACCAATATAATCCTTCGAAATGTTCTGATTTAAGAATTAACTCGAAGAACTACAGTACTGTCCATTTTAAACCAAATATTTATTCACTTTCTGTTCATGTGTAACGAACCAGGGACTAATAAATATAAATGTTATGTGAAACCCCCTTTTCGTAATTCCGGCGTTAATATAATCTGCTCGATTGACACCCAGGGTGAGGTGGAAGGAGAGATTGAAAGGATTTTACAAGGAAGTAATCCAGAGGGCCGGAGTTAAACAAGGTACTGGGGAGCGGACCTTTCACAAACTATAATTTCTGAGATTTACCAAACTTCCAGCTAAACCTTAAATTGCAATATAAATATTCACTCTATGCAGCCGGTAGGGCCTAGCCTGATGCCTTAGATCTGATAATGATAATTTGAATAGTGTTAGTTCAAAACAGGCACAATTTAAGAACAACATGAATTGAAACGCAAATTGTCTAATAATATATACTCGTATGCATGTCACAGCATCGTTCCAACGGTCGATTCCACCACAGACTATTGCCATCGAAAAAGTTGGCCAAACCGTGACACTTTCATCCTCGCTCAGAAGGCTACACAGTTCGCATGCCCTAAATATTTCATTGTGAATTATGTATATTTTACGTCCCTTTCTTGTTTCAATCCTTCCATTATTTCCTCACATCTCCGTTCGCGAACACCTAGGTCTACATGCATTTCTTGCCACGTTCCAATTGTACCCAGTCACTGAAGCGTGCGCTGAACATTTTTGTTGTGCCTTCGTTTCGGGAATAATCACCGACGTAACACTTTCCATACTCTTCCGCTAGGTGTCTCGCGGAGCATTAATCCTCAGTTTCTCAATCGTCTTGGTTATAATATTGTTAATCTTGCACTTTATTGGCACGCGATGTATGACGGTACACGGCTGCTTTTTTTCAACAAATGGATAATAAAAGAAATTTCTCCGCAATGATAGGGCATGTACTTATTGAGAAAACTTCGCAAAATGGTTGTTTTTCTGTACTAATCAGCGATTTCTAATCCGCTTCTTTTTCTTCTGAATTTCTTAATGAGTCTGTGCAAACATTTTCTTTATCCAGTTCGTGCTGGCAGGACTTTCCTGAGAATCAAGTGGAACTATATGAAAGAGTTGTGAACATTGATGTGTTACGTAGACATCTTAAGTTTAAGAAAGAACATTCTTTCAACTTTTCCTTCTTTTTTATAATAATGGAGGTTAAATTGCTTAGAGTATAGATGAATATAGAGCCAATTTCTACAATTTACAACCAGCGGCTGCGCCAGGATTAATCTAGGGGTGCTGAGTGGGTGCGGAAAGAAATCTAGGGGGTGCGATGCTGAAAATAAGGAAAACATGAAACACGCATGCAACCCTTCAAAACTGGGGGAGCAAGGTGCCAAAACCGGGCGGGGGGGGGGGGGGGCGCAGGGACAGTTTATTTTCCCTTGCGGGGACAAAAATAGCAAAAAGCGGGAGTTTCCACTGATTAACGTAAATTACTGACTGAAATGAAATTGTATGTGTGAAATATAATAACTTGTGATTGACATTCATTTTCCAGGGAGACTGTGCCCCCTTGCCCTCCCTCTGGACGTCCATGATGATATGCATTAAGCCTTATACTCCAAGAAAGTGGCCATACAGTGTGGACATTCAGATACACGTTGCAGTTTTATTGAACTATGTAGTGAAATACAAAATGAAATTATCCTTGTCTTTAAAAACACAATTTTTGACCTTGTAAACAAGGGGTCCCGGGTTCAATACCCGGTGGAGGCACAAGTGGTTCGGATCCCACTTTAAACTGTAGGTCCAGTCCCGATTAGCCTTACTGTGCATAAAGTGGACTTAAAACACCAACTCAACACAATTTTTGAACCTTTTGAATGTAACCCATGGAGGTACAAAATATATAGACACTTCAGGACAAAACGCAAAGTGCACAGCAACTTCATCTTCGTTAATATCCCTTCTGCCGCACTGTCCCCAACAATGAACTGTAATATTTCTTCGAGAACATTGGGCTCTTTCTAACGGGTTTTGAAAAAAGCCTGAAATGGTACGTTTACTCGAAATGTTACTTGGAACCAATACACAGAACGTATTAACAAGAAAACTACCCTTCACGTTACAACTCACAACAAATAATTTCCCGAGAAAGACTTGGTGATAACTTGAAAGCAGCTGAAATTTGTGCTCCAGTGTGAGGAAGAACAAGTAGGCCGAAAATAAACCGTTTATCAATAATGCAAAAAAGAAACAGGAAAAACTAACATTAAGCTGTAGGCTGTTACATACAATAATAACGGTCTTACTTCAGTACTTAACATTCGGCGCTCAATATGACGACATGACATGTATGACACTCTAAAGGTAAGTGTTTTCAGTTGAACGTTGGGGGTGCGGAAGAAAAATAAGGGATGCGCATGGTGTCTACAACCCTTATATCTTTGTCAATATGGCTTTCTATGTCAGAATCAGGCTTGCCATGTCAACCCTAGCGGAGTATGTGTCCAGGATGCCAGGGAACCTGGGTTCTAATTTTGTGTTTCTTGTATCATTGAAAGGATCTCCATGGTCGAGATTATCTCAACGAGTTAGAAGAATGTATATTATTTCATATAAATTCAAGAACGAACCCTTTCTGGTAGGTCCATACGCTAAGAAGTGTTATCTATAAACGTTATATTTTCCTTGTAACTCACCTTCTATTGCATATGCTTATATAACGTCGTCTGGGACTCGAAACCAGTGTTCCTTACTCTACCATTCATACTCATCGTCACGATTGGCCAAAAGTTGCAGAAAGCGACAAAAAACTAAGCAAAACGCTCATATAGTGGGATCCGAACCTCTATGGCAGGGCCGGCCCTATAGATGGGTGTGGAACCTGCAGCATACAATGCACGCGAGACCTATAACAAAATTCTTTCAGAGGTCTGAAAAAATCAGATTTTGTCCTTTAAGCCCCTATCACACGGAACTGGAATTCTAGTAGGAATGCCCTAGTTGGTGATGAACTAACTTTCTATGTAGCAATCATGGCCGCCTGGCGGACTGCTTGACTGGTTTGGAGGAATAGGACATGTTCTAATTGCTACTTGCTTTCCTCGACTGGATTCTGTGGAACAGCCAATCAGAGCAAAGTTTCGCCATGTGAAGATAATCTGTGAGTGTGCAAAGGAGCGCTTTTGTCTGTGGGTTCCGAGTGTTACTCCAGCAATGTATAACGTATACAGCATGAAAGGCTC
Source organism: Lepisma saccharinum (assembly GCF_977018435.1). Taxonomy (NCBI): domain Eukaryota; kingdom Metazoa; phylum Arthropoda; class Insecta; order Zygentoma; family Lepismatidae; genus Lepisma; species Lepisma saccharinum. Next base: position 5,176,763 of record NC_139244.1, on the reverse strand, counting down.
GTTGAGTTACACCATCTATGCTGAGTGCACGGTGTTTACATTTGAAACAACTAAAATATTCAGGACCTCCCCGATGGCGCAGTGGTAGCGTCGTGGCCTTGTAATCAAGGGGTCCCAGGTTCGATACCCGGTGGAGGCACATAATGGTTCGGATTCCACTTTAAACTGTAGGTCCAGTCCCAATTAGCCTTACTGTCATAAAGTGGACTTAAAACAACAACTCAACAACTAAAATATTCTTCCATATGCTAACAGTAAACGTTGTAAAGTATGTATTTCAGCAGCGCCATTGTTTTGTACCTAATAACGTTTTATACGAAACGTTATTCCTCTCGGTTGAATAGTTATCGGCTTTTAAAAATGTGAAGTGATGCATTGTTTACATCTCACGCGGCCGCCATTACAACTTCCCTCGTACGGGAACAAAAGTCTATCGACAAGTACATTGATAAGTATCGTGTGAGACGAAAACTAGCAAATTGATAGCCAGTCCAGCGCCAACTAGGGCATACCTACTGGAAATCCAGTTCCGTGGGATGCGGGCTTTAGTCTGAAGTACAGATGTCCTATATAATCACAACATAGGCACTATTACATAAACATGCGTAAAACGCAGAATTATGGGAGGTTAATAACAGTTCCTAAATTATTGTTTCATTTCATTTCCGATGCAGTAGCTACTAGTGCGACGTTCATTGTATTTAATTACAAAACTGGATGTGTTCAAAATCGAACTATTATTTCACGTGTCAAATTGGCAATTTTAAATCATATCCAGTAACATTCACTATCACAATTCTCTTTTGTTCATTTTCATTGAATTTTGATGCATTAGTGAATATTTGATTTTGATTTTTTGTTTTTAAGTCCACTGTATGCACAGTAAGGCTAATCGGGACTGGACCTACAGTTTAAAGTGGGTTCCGAACCACTTGTGCCTCCACCGGGTGTCCAACCCGGGACCCCTTGATTACAAAGCGACAACGCTACCACTGCGCCATCGGGGAGACCCGCATTAGTGAATATACATTGTTTCGTAAATAATATTTTCACATTATGATTTCAGTCTATAATTAAAAGAATAGTGCATATTAACTTTTTCTGATTAAAATACATATTTGAACACGATTTTTGTCCGGAGGAGGCACATAGTGGTTCGGATCCCACTTTAAACTGTAGGTTCAGTCCCGATTAGCCTTAATGTGCACAAAGTTGACTTAAGACTACCAAATCAAACCAAACGAAACTTTATTTCCAGTCTGGTTCTACAGAGCATTCCCTTACATTCGCTACGAGACTCGGCGGCAAGCGCCCGGCGTCAGCACTTGTCTTTCCCGGTTAACGGGGTCTGCGACAGTCGCTAGAGTCGGCTATTAAAATTACAGTTTTCATATTGTGTACTAACCTTGACTACAGAAGGTGTTGAAAATTATGTCCCTCTGCTGCAACACATTCCTGGCATCTCCGAAGGAAATTGGCATTTACACGTGCAAGTTCGTCTACTGTAATTCTCCAGATTAAAAATTTTAGCGGCTCTAAATTCTGTTTTTTGAATCACCCGTTTCTTGTGAGAGGCGGCGGATAGATTTCCGAGGAGACTGTTCTAACCTTTGTCCTATCTCATCGAGTATTTCCTCAGTAAGTACACGTGGGTTTTTCTTTCCACTTTTATTCAGAACTGACCCTGTTACTCTAAACTTTTTTACGAGGTTTAATATAGTGGTCCTATGTGGAACGGGAACACCAGGAAATTTCGTTGCAAAACGTCGTCGCACTTCTCCACAATTCCTCTTCCCGAAGTAACACTCGACAAGATAAATCCTTTGTTGTAATGTAAATTTTTCCCCGTTCATCGGGAAAGACAAGCGCTGACGCCGGGCCGCTTGCCACCGAGTCTCGTAGCGAATGTCAAGGAATGCTCTGTAGATAACTGTATCTTCATTTTTTCTCGACTAGCTTGGCGCTTCATGTCTACCCTATTGTACGAGCAAAGAGATTTTGAAGCAAATGTGTTCCTGATCACAGAAGTTGATAGTCAGATTTCTTCTTCTTTTTTTGAATGGACCTGAATGTTTTACTGTTGTCGATCGTAGCGCACTCTAGTTGGAGCAAGCAGTTTGCTAGGTCGATACGCTTGACTTCATCGTCTCTTTAGTTGTAGTGTTTGGAAAGCAATGTTAGTGTTCCCGTGCCGTTTGAGTGAATTGCGAGAGTTTGTGAAGTGTATAGTGTACCTGATATTATTATCAGTGCTGCTTAAGTTTAAATTACGTCCATATTTAATTCCCTGCCACAACGTCGAATGCATTCACCACCGTGCTTGAACGTTGCATGACGGGAAATCAATTCAACTAGCAGGTAAGTGCATGGATACGTATGTCCCACATTCCGCGCAATATATGCAAACCAGAGGGTGTCCGCTAATCGGGAATTCTACGTTAATTTTGTTTACAGACTTGAAAAATGGTCATATTTAATTCGAAATGCACTTGCTTGTAAATAGCTGTCGGTAGCTTCATGCTTATATTATTACTTTCAGACGTAATGCAAGGGGGGGGGGGGGGGCTAGGGCGACACGCTTGACAACAACAAAACAAGAGACGATCGCTATGATCTCAACGTGTATTATTACTTGGATGGCATGAACTTTAAAAACTGGCTATCAGCGTTAACACTTATATTAATTGACAATATTTGTTAGTAGAATCAGGCGATGGGATTGCTTTGTTTTAGAGGTGTGACGTAGCAGCGAGTGGGTGTGTGGTGAGGGGGAACCGCTTTTGTGCTAAAGACCTTGCGGTCAGGCGAGAGACGATTGTACGTTTGATGGGACTACCTCGAGGTTTCGCATTCCTTCATCGGGCGATGGGACCTTGGACCGACCGTATTCCGTCGACAATTATGCTGAATTCCTTTTTAATTGATAGATTTCGATGTTTTACGCAATATAAAATATGTTTCAGGATGCGGGAATCACAAATAACCTAGATATTTGATCTCAAATGCTGCTTGCGTAAGTAAGATCAGGCGAAAAGACATGTTCAAATGATAACGCCATCAAATCCAGCACTTCTAACTGTCGTGTATGCACACAGGCAAATATACACGCGATCAACAAACTAACAAACAAAAGCATAACAATATTTAACACTTAACACTAAGGGAAACGTCGAAAATTAGTACCAGCGTGAAATTTAGCAACTCCTAACTTCGTAAAATTATAAACACCCATAAATCCAACCGTCCCTCGTTTAGTAAGTTTTCAAATCTTCATGTTTGATTTACTTTATTTTATAATTCCCTTTAATGAAAATTTATCGACTTTTTCATTAATATTTCGTGTTTATGAAGCGATATCCAACATCACGTCTGGTGCTAGCGGGGTTACAGACGGCCACTTTGTAATCGACGAAGTCATTCAGTTAGAATTTATGCATAAAGTGGACATAAAACTCAATCAAGTTTGAATTTATGGTCAAAAACTTTCAATAATTAAGGCAGTGAGGGCCAATTAATCTAAGCAACGAATGGTAAGAGAGAGATTGTCTTTTTATCGTTTTATTCGCTATTTGAGTGTGCATACGACTGGCTTTTACGAAGAAAATAAAACGGTGAAAGTAGTTTGGGATCATATGTTTTATTTGTGATTTTCGCGTCCTAAAACACATTTTATATCATATTTATTTATGTTTATAAAATATAAAAATCTATAGATTAAAAAAAATGCACATAATTCTCGACGTAGTACTGTCAAGGGCCTTGCGCAATTATTGCCAGGCAAATTGTCCATGACTATTTTCATTATTTTTTTTGTTACTTCCAACGTATTCTTAAGTAATGAAATTTTACGTATGCTGATGCAGACGTTGGAATCAGCTTGTTTTGTGTTTTATTTCAAGTCTTGAAACTTTTATTGCGAAAAACAAAGAGGGGCAATTTGCTTGGTAATACTTATGCATTCCACTCTACCAGCATTCTTGTATATATTAGCCTATTCATCCATATATTATTCGGTATGTTCAATTTAAGGTGGAAAATTAATCATTGTAATAACTAATGTCCCCCAAGAGCTAAAATATGTAAGTAAATGGAGGAAAGCGGTTACCAAAGGGAGGGGTGCGGGCAATGTCCCTAATTCATCTTCAAATATCACCCCGATCATGAGCAATACAGCGTCTCATCGTACAGAATTCGCAGCGTGTAGAAGATATTAAGGGTAACATATTTTTTCCTAGCATTTATCAGTTTGACGCCTTGATTTGACGCTCAGAACGCTCGACATATTTTTTTCCTGAATGTATGCAACCACATTGCACAATTGATTACCTTCGCAAATAGGATAAAGAAAATATAATTGCACTTTATGCACAATTGCGACTGGACTTGCATTTTAAGTTGGGAAACGATCCACTGCACCGGATATCGAATCTGGGGTCCCTCAATTACAAAGGGAGGAAGTTACGCCATCTGATCGGTCTTCTTATCTCGCTAAAGTTCAAATCACCAACCCTGAGACCTTCTGTAAACAAAACCACGTGCATGCAGAAAGCATTGCAAACTCATAGAAGTAAAATAATCCACACGAAAATCCAGCTTTGTTACAGGATTCATTACGTAAGGTAAAACAACGGAGAATGGATAAGTTACATCACCCATTGATTGATTGGTTAACATTATAGGTAAGATCCCACGTACTTCACAGTTCGTTACGAATCAATGATGAAGGATTTTCCTCAAAAAGTGTAAAAATGTATTCCGGCGAATATGGTAATTTTGATCATCAAGGTTGGCATTTTTCTGGATTTCCTTTACAAGTAACGTTGATTTTAGTATCACATGAAAATATGCATTTACATATAAATCCGTTCTCTGATCATCACACTATCTGTTAGACTACGGAGCCCAACATTGCGTCATGATTTGCCTGTATACCATTCTTTTCTTAAACGATGCTTCATTACGGCGTCATACCTTCCAGGGGTCAGCAATTATTGGGGAACGAAGGCGGAATAGGCAGCCAGCCGTAACTAATAAACAGACGGCATCTGGGGGAGAACATGGAGATATTGTAAACATCCAGGCAATGCTCATTGAACAATGCTATCAGGAGTCTTTTGTCTACTGGGAAGATCTCGGCATATGAATTCCGCCTCGCAAGGGAATGTAAATTCAAAGACAATGATTGCTGAAGACGTGAGTGATATATTTGGGCTGCGGGAGCTGCATTGTAATTCGCCGTGTGTTCCTGCGTCAGTGTTGCCAAGTGCTTTGCTTAATAACAACCCATACGCTTATATTTTTGCGTGCGCGGGTCGAGGTTACAAGAAAGAATTTTTGTTCCAAGGTCTCTTGTTTCATTTTAATTGTTCTTCATCCATTTATCATTCATACTTTCAGCAAAAAATTGTGACTGTCGTCTATATTCACGAATAGCCAGTATTTATATTTACTTTATTTCAAATGTACGTATGCTTGCAAAAATTAACAGGGAGTCATTGAGATTAAGAACGCTGTATTAATGTCAATATTTTTAAAGTTGTCGATTTCGATTCGTTTTTGTTACGTAAGAAGATTGGTTTAAAATGTCTTGTGTTAAAAGGACGACGACTTCGAGTCTGTGGTTGATGGAAATTGAGCTGTTTGTGTAATATTGTGGCAATATTAATAGTTGTTAGTTCGATAAGTACTGTTTCTAAAGAGATAATTTTGTGTCTGAAATTGAGTTAAACCCATATACTTATTTAAGTTGAAGTTTAAACTACGGAAAAAGGAAATATACACATTAATGTGATTTGCGTAAGGCAGTTCTTGTTAAAGCCATGGCGGATGCCATAGGTTATATGGAACTTAATTGTCAAGTAGAAATTATAACTAATTTGGTAGAAGACAATGAAATTGTTATAGAAGAAAACATTATGGAAGAGACATCTAGAAAACAAGATAGAAGAGTCAGATCTCCTGAACATGATCAAGTTCCAGCAAAAGCGGTAAGGATGGGCAGGTTAGATAATAGAGATAAAGTTAACAAGTTTGGAGAAGGTCGAAGAGAAAATATTGTAGACAAGTGTAAAATGTATTATGATACACATAATGGGCCACATTTAGTAATAATGACTAGTACAAAAGGTGCAGAAAAGAAATTTAACTCTATGAAAATAGGCAATGAATTGCGAAAGAAAGATATAAGAGTCAGATATATCCAACCAAGTGGTTTATATAGAGCAAAGATTTATTTTTACACCAGGAATGAAGCTAACAATTTCATGAAAAATATGCATTTTCATAAAGAAAATAATATTGATGTGTTCATCTCAGAATCCTTATTGGTGAGGGAAGGATTGATATATGGTGTGCCCACTGAATTTGAAGAGGAGGAAATTAAGGACAGTATTGGAAGACCCGACTAATATCAGTGGAAAGAATGAAAAAGAGAATACGAAAAGATGATGGATCATATTTTGTTCCTACTAAGCTAATATCAATCACGTTTAGATCTCAAGAAATGGCTAAACATATTATAGTAGTTACTGGTTAGTCATATTTTTTATGTTACACCTAAAATTATAAATGTTATGCAATGTAAGAAATGTTACAGATTTGCACATTCAGCAGCCGTATGCAAGGATAAAGCTAAGTGTGCTAGATGTAGAAAAGAGGAACATGAAAATTGTAATGAAACTCCGAAGTGTTTAAATTGCGGAGGAGAACATGTTGCTACTGATAAGTCATGTGTAAAATGGGAAATAGAAAGAGAAATCATGAGAGTTATGGCATATGATAATTTATCCAGTCAAGAAGCAAGACAGAAAGGAATAACAGGTCATGTTTCAAGCAATTTACAAGGTAACTTATACGCTGACCAAGTAAAAAATCATATAAATAAAAGTGAAACAAGCGAAACTGATACAAGAAGGATGGGTGTTGTAGAAAATAGCATAAAGGTACAAAACAGAATTGAAGCCTTAAGCGATTGGGGTAAAGGAAAATCAGACACATACTTGGAAAATGTTTCATGGAAAAGAGTTCCTCCAGAAGGCCATAGAGACTATTCCAAATTTGAAAATAAATTTGGAAAAAAAAATCAGACTAAATTCCTATTCGCAAACAAAGACTTATAGTGGTAGAAATTCTCAATTCTCATTCAATATAATGGAGAACATTCGTGGGAGTACACTGGAATGTAAGATCACCGAAAGCAAGAAAGCAAAATCTGGTGAAATTAATAGATGAATATAGACCTGAACTTTTATGTTTATCGGAAATCTCTGTGAACCCATCAAACATAAATTATTTTAAAGTAAATCATTATCACATAATTTGTGAAAAGATTAAAGATGATAGTAAAGGAGTTGCAATTATGATTCATGAAAGTATTCCATTTGAACCTATATCTTTTGATTATACATTGTCTATATACGACACACAAAATTGAAGTCGTAGGAATTAAATGCTTTTATGAATCAAAAAGTTAGTATTATATCTATATATATTCCTACAGGTGCAGAGTCACAGAAATTAACGACAAATACATTATCGCAAATGTTTCAATGCATAGAGAAGCCTTGTATTATAGCAGGGGATTTCAATTGCCATCACAGGGCCTCCCTCATGGCGCAGTGGTAGCGTCATTGCCTTGTAATCAAGGGATCCCGGGTTCGATACCCGGTGGAGGCACAAGTGGTTCGGATCCCACTTTAAACTGTAGGTCCAGTCCCGATTAGCCTTACTGTGCATAAAGTGGACTTAAAACAACAACTCAGCAGTTCAATTGCCATCACACAATATGGGGAGTTCATGATGAAGATAAGTTGGGGAAAGTGTTAGTAGAATGCATGGATTTGTACAACTTTACTGTAATTAATGACGGGTGTGCTACGTATATAGGAAGATTAGGTACTCGGCCAACAGCTATAGATTTAACGTTAATGTCAGATGATATATGTGGTCAATTTCAGTGGGAAACAGACAGTGATCAAAGAACCAGTGACCATTATCCATGTTTCTTTTATACTGATACTAATTCAGTGAGATCTTTCACTATTCTGCTCAGAAAATGGAAAGTTAACGAAGCTGATTGGAATAAATATTCTAAATTACTTACAATCTTATTTAAAAATTCAGATTTAAATAATATTGATGAGAGTACATATGATTATTTTGTAGATTCTGTTAGTATTGTTATGGACAGATCATGTACAAGGGCAAAAGAGGAAGTTGTAAAAAAGTATCCAATAGTACACTGGTGGAATAAAGATTGCCAAAATTTTAAAATACAGAGAATTGAAGCTACTAAAGTTTATAAAACAATACCAAATCAGGAAACTTGGATTAATTATAAGAAAGCAATAGCGCAGGCCAAGAAAAGTTATATCAGTGCAAAAAGACAATCGTGGGCAAAGTATTGTGAAGACATAAATAACAAAGAGAGTATCAGTACCGTGTGGGCTTAATTTAAATCAATCCGCAAACCACATACCCCTCGATTAATACCACTCAAAGAAACCTGGAAAGATGAATTTATTATGAAGGTAACATGTAATAATAAACAAGAACCTGCAGATGCCCCTGATGAAATTTTCTCTTTCAGTCCTAAAGATAGACATTCACAAGGATTATACACCAATATCATGATCGATGAAATAAGAGACATAATAATTAGAGCCAAGGACACAACTCCAGGAAAAGATGGGATATCGTACTCGATGATTCAAAATTTGCCGGAATGTGGTATAATATATCTTTGTAACATCTACAATTATACAGGGAGTCCATAAAGTCCTGCAAAAAACTAAAACTCTATAACTTTTTAGCTGTTGCGTTTAACAATACACATTTTTTTGGTGAGAAGGGTGGAAGTTTAAAGTTTCGTTCTGGCCACACTGCTCAGTGACGCTTGCACCGGTAATCACGTTATCATGTGACTTAAGATGGTGTCCATCCAGGAAAAGGCACAGTGTGTTCTGTGGTTTGCAGAGTTAAAATGTTGCGTTTCAGTGCGGAGAAAGTTCCAAACAACGTATGGGAAACCACCCCCAGCAGACACAAGTATCAAGAGATGGTATGAAAAGTTCAAGGCAACGGAAAGTGTGTGGAAAGCCAGGAACGAGTGACGATGTGATGCAGACAGTGCAGGACAGCGTAGGCCGGAGTCCAATGAAATCGCTTAAACGAAGATCCTTGGAACTGGTAATACCGAAGTCAACGTTACACAAGATCGTACTCAAGAAGGTGAAGGCCCGGCCCTACAAGTTAAAATTTGTACACGAGCTGATAGACAAAGACTGTGACATGATAATGGAATTTTGTGAATCAGGATAGATGGATTGACCGAAGAGGACCCACACCTTGGCCTGCAAGATCACGAGACTTGACACCTTGCGATTACTGGCTGTGGGGACATGTAAAGACCAAGGTGTATTCATAAAAACCAGCTAATCTGGACGACCTGAAGGACAAAATAAGATATGTGATTCTGAATATCCCAGGAGAGCACCGTCAGCACGCAATTCTCGGTTTCACAAAAATACTGCAACAGTGTTTGGACGTGAATGGTGCACAATTGGAGGTTTGGCGATGAACCTAACAAGCAGGAAATAAACTTTGAACCTTGCTGTAAGTACACACAAAATATTTTGTTAATAAACTTAATAGTTTTCAAGTTATAGAGTTTTAGTTTTTTGCAGGACTTTATGGACTCCCTGTATAATAAATTCAGGAAATGTACCGCAATCGTGGTACACTCAAATGATTTTACCAATATTGAAACCTGGCAAAAGCCCACATAAAGGAGAATCTTATAGACCGATAGCTTTGTCTTCAGTACTGGCGAAAATTTTTGAAAAATTAATTCTCAAGATAATATGTTTACATATAGAGGGACAGGGATTATTTTCAAGGCTTCAAGTTGGATGTAGGAAGGGTATGAGGTGTACAGATGCCTTGGCAATGTTATCATCAAAAAATTTATGATACAAAGAAAAGGAAAAGTAGTCTTATTGCTGCTTTCTTAGATATTAAAGGGGCATATGATAATGTAAATATAAATAAATTATTAAACATTCAACAAAATCTGAAAATACCTTATATGCATCTAAAAATAATTTGAAATCTATTAAAAAATCGTTGTTTATATTTTTACTTTCACAATAAAGTTGAGGGTCCTAGATGGATAACAAGGGGACTTCCACAGGGAAGCCCTTTAAGCCCTTTTTAATATATATTTAATGGATGTTCAAAGAATATGTCTTGAGCCATTTGGATTTATACAATATGCAGACGATTTATGTATATATGAGAGTGTCAAGCAAGTAGATAAAGGAGTCGCCAACATGGAAGAGAAAATAATAGAGATAAAGAAATTTCTTGACAATAGGTCTATGAATATGTACATACAACTACTGAAAGTAATTTACAAGAGATTCGGATTGTACAAAACCCAAACTGTACATGTGGCAACAAGGAAGATATACACAATATCATATTTGAGTATAATAGATACACACATGAGAGACATTCTATAAAACTCTTATAAACTGTGCAATTCCTCTTCCTCAGTGTTTAGAATCTTTGATTTGTGAACCTAACCTTACAGTTGGATATATATATAATCTTTTCTTATTTAGAAAATGTGGCTTAACAATTTAGTAGAAAAATCTTCAATTGAAATTTTTTTTTTAATAATAATGTACTAAAAAATGTAAGTTTATGTACAGTACATAGATAGATATGGGAAAAACTGCTAAGCGGTAATCCCAAATAAATAAAAGTAAATAATAAATAAATTGTGTTAAAAGTTGCAAATGAGTTTGTATCGAATTATTTAAAGTGAAATAATACTTTAAGAAGTTAAATTGTGCTCTTTTAATTCCTGCAACGTAATAACATTATGGAAACCCAGTTGAGCGCTAAGGACTTGTAATTCAATCAATATATTCAGTATAAAGTATAGTCATGTCCAAATTTATGTCTTATATGATTAGTTTTTTAACATTCAAAATTTGGTTATGTTTGTGTAATCACCCTTTTTTACATTTTATGGACAATTATAACACCATTAAGCCTTGCTACCATGATATGAAAAACTAAATATGCTGAGCAAGGCAGTAATTTATTTTATTAAAAACATAAACTAAACGTAACGTTTCAACCTTCTAGCAAGGTCTTCTTCAGACTCTGTATCAAGTACAAATGTAACAAGGTACAAAAACAGGGCATTATATATACACACAAACATTACTCCCTCCAGACTATTAGAAAGTTGCTCTGGAACATTCTAGCAGGTGGCTTTCCCTTGTCAACTGTACTTTCACCTAAAAGGCTAAAAAAATTTACTTCCATATAGAATGTGGTTGGACTCTTTATCTCACGCTCTTTTTCCTTCATTTTTCTTCCTTCTCCTCTCCTCTTTCTCTCTTGTCCTTTCCACTTTTTCTAACACCTTATTCCATTCTTTGTTTAACTTCAGCCCCCATTCCAGTTCATTATGTCTTCTTCACCTTTCTTATCTATTTCCTTGGCCTCCTTCCATTTTCTCACAAGCATTCTCTTCTCCCTTCCTATCTGCTTAGACTCATCCCACTCTATGTCATGTCCTGTTTCTCTCGTGTGTTTAAATATCGCATTTCTCTCTCTCTCTCTTAAGTCGTACAACTATCTAATAGTCTGGAGGGGAGTAATGTTTGTGTACATATAATGCCCTGTTTTTGTACCTTGTTACATTTGTACTTGGTACATAGTCTGAAGAAGACTTGCTAGAAGGTTGAAACGTTACGTTTAGTTTATGTTTTTAATAAAATAAATTACTGCCTTGGTCAGCTTATTTAGTTTTTCATTTTTTGGACCTTGGAAAGCTACTTTTCTCTTCCTGGTCAAGCACCATTTGTTCATGAAGGTGTGTGCGGGGCTGAAGCCTCGCTATTAGCGGGAAACGTATCTAGAAATATGTTTCGGGGATGGTTCGAACCAAGTGTCCCAGAAATAATAACAATAATGTTTAAATTATTAAATACGCCTTTAATGGCATGGTGCAAAGCACAGGGGAGCGAGCACTTTACTTTTTCTTTATGTTTAAATTAAAATAATTATATTAAATCAAATTGATAATAATTACAATACATAAGTTAATATATTATTATTACACGAATACGTACAAGACTGTATAAGAATAGAGATATAACAGCGCATATTCATTGCGTAGCTTACCTGTAGTTAAGATCGGAATAATTTACATAAAAACAAGTGCCCTGGCAATGAAATTAATATCAAATAGATGAATAATTGAATATTTATCGAATAACAAAAATGATGCGGTGGCTCAGTCGGTAACGCGTCTGACTACCATGCTAAAGGTCCCGGGTTCGATCCCCGGCCGGTTCAAATCCGGGAACTTTTCTAACGTTGGAAGCGGCCCCGGCGCCCACCCAGCGTCGAATAACATGGGTACCTGGGGGAAACCCTGGGGCGTAAAGGCGGTCAGGGGCGTGATGCTGATCACATCACCCCCACTCATGACCGGATCAAGAAAGTGTGGGGCGTTACCCCCACACCCCCTATACGCCTTCATGGCGTGGTGCTAAGCACAGGGGAGCACTTTACTTTTTACTTTTTATGTTACATGTAGTTGAAGAAAAGTAAGTTTCTGATTAAAATTTTATGCACATTATTCTGAGCAGTAGTGTACATAAATCTTCTTTGTAATGTCATTCAAAGCCGTATGATCCCAATATAATCCTTGCCTTCTAAAAAGTTCAGAGGAAATTAATAACTATCGATTATGCAACAAATGATAATATTTTCATTTCTTAATTTTAGTACTTCGTAAGTCTTTCGGTGGGGAGGGGCCGACCGCCTGGACTACCCCCTCTAAATACGTCCTTTCTATTAGCCCCCGTCCCCCACCGGAGGTCGAAGAATCACTAATGTTGTGATTACGATAGAACTTTTGAGTTGAAATTTCCGTAACTTTGATGACTGGGCTGATATTACTTGCGATGAAAAACCGATTTTCCGCATCTTGCGCGCGCTGCAAATTCTATGAACTGAGAAATATTAGGCTGAAATTTTGGTCAAGGTAATACTGATCGATATTTGCTGGTGGGGGCCAACTCCCCTTTGACGTCCACTCCCTTATTCGAAAATCCTGGTCGCGTCACTGCATTTGAGTAGACAATGTGTTTGGCTTTGAAACCATCTTTTGGAACTACACAATTAGTACGGTGTAAATGAAATGAGTTTTACATCCACAAATATAACTAGTATTTCGTTTAGGGCATATATATTCTACTTTTGTTAAGACAGATAAATTCAATACGAATTTAAGTTCGATTAAGAAATGAAAAACGTGGAGATTTTTCTCTCCTTATGTACATTTTCGATCTGGTGGATAATATTCGCAGTTGGCAACCCTATGCCCTCCATTCGTGCACAAGAGATAAGAAATCTGAATAGCAGAGCAAGGTAGTCAGTTGTTTTTTGATCATCAGTTGCTCTATCGTGTCGGCATCTTCTTTTCCACCATCTCCCCCTCCCCTTGCACATAGAAGCAACTAATTATCACGGTCGGCTGCTTTTGATAGAAAGCCACCGGTATTCAAATGAGAAAACTGGCTAAAGACGCTTTGAATTGGCGGAGGCCAAAAATGATGATGCGTTCCCTGCATACGGAACAAATTATTAGTCAAACCGGAAATTGAAATGGCCAGCAGATGCAAACAATGACAAGTTCGCCATCAGCGGCCGAGAAACAAAGGGAAGAAGAAGATGAAGAAAGAGGACGCGTTTTAGTAATCTGTGTCTTGTCAATGAAAGTTGGAAAGAATGCAAGGTCGCAGGAGATTGTCTTCTATTGGTGCGCATTTTTTTCCCTGGCTTTTTTCGCTGTTTACCGCTCCTCAAGAACGTGTCCTGGCTTGCTTTTGAATGGTGATTTCATTCAAGCTTGTTGTTCTTTGTGTCCACCAGTGGCGTATTTACGGTTGTATTTTCGGTCGGGGTTGTTTATTTATTTTTGGGACGCCAACTTTTTAAAAAAACATTGGGTGGGCTCAAGCAGTTGTTATAAGTTCACAAAAATCCATTGTTGAATACAAAAATGTCAGTGAAAATGTTATTTCGGCATTGTTTGTTGAAACTGGCGTGGGCAAAGTTAGACGCATAACTCCAATAGAATATTAAAAGGTCAATTACCTTCTCTCTTCGTCTTAAATAATTTATTTATCATAATTTCACAATTCACAGAATTTGAAATAAATGTCTTATTAAGTGAAGAGGCAGTGTTTCGTCTCTCCCACTCGTGAAACAAATTTGTTCACTTGTACAAATCTGGGAAAGTATTTCAAGGGTAGTTATGTTTAATGAACAGTGTTAAGTTTCATATTCCATTGCACAGAAAGTAAGAAAAATGTTGCCTAACTATCAGTAGAATAGTTACTTTAATATAAAAAAATATAGTGCCCGTGTCCCTCCCGTGACAGTGGAATGACGCTTTACTAAATTACCAAATGTTGTCAATTCCACACATAGTACTGTCACACATCATGTTTCTCTATGACCGTAAGATTTCATAGTCTTAAATGCTATCATTGAAAACACTCTCGACATCGTGTACTATTTTCCCCTATTCTTCACATCACTAAACTCATGCTGTGTGTGTTGACTAACTTCTAGGCGGAAGACACCCTACAAAGTGGACGCCAACAATGCATACTTATTTCTTTTTACAGATATGTTGTTTACTAATATCAATACGCAACAGTCATGAATCACGATTACAAATAGATAATATAATATAATATAAGAGGACAAATTATTTGGTGGGCTGCAGCCCACATTAGTCGGAGCGACTGGCGGGGCCTAACTTTTGTTCTCGTGGTAGGAAAACTGTCACCTCATTAGCCAGTGCAACCTTTCGAACCGAACCGACACAAGCTGCACGTGTTGCTTGTCGTTTTCTCAACGGCGTTCGTCGTGTTGCCTCGGTCTGCTGTTCGCGCATGCGCGGTGGATGTTTTCTTATGGTCTGAAGCGGCCAGTATCGCTTGTCACTTTGGTGTGAAACAATAATTAAGGGAAATAGTGGTACAGGAATTGTTGCAGGAAGGCAACAAGTTTAAATCGAAGCAGCGTTTTGGGTTAAAATACCATGCCTCGCACTAACGGGGAAAAATCTTTTTACTCCTGGCGCAGAAAAAAATCCTACAGTATTATATGAAACGTATCTTCTTTTGTCAATTGATGATAGATTTTTAGCAGGCTGTCTACTAGTCAAGATAAAATCAAGAAATTATGCTTTTGGTAAAGAATTTAGCTATTTTTTAACACTATAGTGAATTTACATTGTTATATACCTGT
This sequence comes from Lepisma saccharinum, assembly GCF_977018435.1. Lineage (NCBI taxonomy): Eukaryota > Metazoa > Arthropoda > Insecta > Zygentoma > Lepismatidae > Lepisma > Lepisma saccharinum. Next base: position 5,161,415 of record NC_139244.1, on the reverse strand, counting down.
ACTGGGATTTAATAAAATTGAAAAAAACAAACGAAAAAGAGGCTGAAAGACAGGTTGAAACAACATAGGGATGATGTACGATTTAAGAGAGAGAGATAAATGCGATATTTAAACACACGAGAGAAACAGGACATGACATAGAGTGGGATGAGGCTAAGCAGATAGGGAAGGAGAAGAGAATGCTTGTGAGAAAATGGAAGGAGGCCAAGGAAATGGAGAGGAAAGGTGAAGAAGACACAATGAACTGGAATGGGGGACTGATGATAAACAAAGAATGAAAGAAGGTGTTAGAAAGAGTGGAAAGGACAAGAGAGAAAGAGGAGAGAAGAAGGAAGAAGAATGAAGAAAAAAGCGTGAGATAATGAGTCCAACCACATTCTATATGGAAGTAAATATGTTTAGCCTTTTAGGTGAAAGTACAGTTGACAAGGGAAAGCCACCTGCTAGAATGTTCCAGAACAACTTTCTAATAGTCTGGAGGGGAGTGATATTTGTGTATGTGTATATATATATATATATATATATATATATATATATATATATATATATATATATATATATATGTATATCGTCCTGTTGTGTACCGTGTTACATTTGTACTTGGTGCAGAGTCTGAAGAAGACCTTGCTAGAAGGTTGAAACGTTACGTTTAGTTTATGTTTTATAATAAAATAAATTTCTGCCTTGGTCAGCATATTTAGTTTTATATTATGGAAACAAGGCTTAATGGGGTTATAATAAAATTGAATATTTGGAAATCTAAAAATGTATTGAGTTGTGGTTAAGATTTATTCACTTTCTTTCTTAAGAATTACATTCTTGCATGCTTGAAGTTGTGTAAACATATTATATTAAGTAATCTGGCAATTCCGCATCCAGGATGAAGTGTGAAGCATTAATTTTTACTAAAGCAAGTCTAAGTCTTAATTTTCAACTACACCTAAGTACGGGGCGATTAAATACATGTTGAGAAAAAGGAAAAGTCATGAAAAAGTCAAGATTTTAGAATTTTTTATTTTGGTAAACACCCTGTTTATGTGCACGTTTAATTCTGCATAATTATGCACGTTTTTGTCTTCTACTATACTGGATGCATTATTTTGTAACAAATACAACTTCTATTTTGCAAAGTAGTATACATATTATTTATATTTCGTATAAAAAGAACATACTTCTTGGCGCAGTCTTCTAAGGACCAGAACCTATCAGAAGTGGCTTTGTGTATTAGGTGACGCGTGGTCACCTCTCCTATCGCCTCTGTTTTCTGGCTTTCGTGACGTCACTCCGCTACTTCTATTCAAAAAGCTCCCAAATGTTCTCACGACGCTGGACCAACACCGTCGGTGGCCCCAACGCGAATCGAACCTGGTAGCCCCTGTTTCGGATAACTATGGTAAAAAAACTTCCAATTTGGTGCGTTATCTCGTGCTCGAAAGTTGAGGAAAAATCTTTTTTTCTCTAGTGTCCGAAGACGAGGCCCAACATAATATATGTTCGTGTCATTGTGGCCAGAAAAAGGTGGGTTTTATTTGTCCTTTTTTGCCTTTTTCGGCGTTTTTTGGCATATTGGTCCTTTTTTTAGCCTTTTTTTAGGTCTTAACGACTTTTTTTTTGCAACTTCACCTTCTTTCGACTGCGTTTTAACTGTCCATTCTCAATTCGAATCATCATCAGTTCATCACCTCTTAAACATCCTTTCTGTAGTAAGGAAATAAAAATAAATAAAGAAATAAATATATTTGAACCATCTCTGAAACGAGAAAAAAACATTTTTGGACTGAAAGAAGATTCATTTCATTCATAGTTTTTTTCGGACTGTGTTTCATACCACCAGAATTTTTTATTTCTTTATTCATTAAATATGTAATTAAAACTGAAGTTATTAATTAATTTGGATCACATTTATACGTCCTTTTTTCCGCTTTTAGGCCCTTTTTTTGATATTTTAGGTCTTTTTATAGGTCTTTTTTTGGCAATTTATAGGTCTTCAACTTCCAAGCCCTAGTTATCACTGAGGCGTTAAGGTTACACCCAGTGTTGTGAGCGACTCTTTTATCAAAGAGTTATTTCGTGAAATTTATGGAATTTTGTCACGCCAGTGCCCATGGACCAGCTTTTATTTGACGATTGTAATGTTTTGAGGGAAGATCCAGGCGCATTTTACCCCCGCTCTCCCCCGCCACTGGACGCAACGATCTAACCGCCGGGCGTCCAATCCAGCAGCATATCAAATGACCCTAGTAGCCGTGGCTGAAGGCGAATGCAGATCCCTCCTCTCAGTGCTTCGGATGCTCCCCCCCCCCCCACCCACACAAACAAAAACTGGCCGCATTAACGTCTCGCTGGAAGCAGAAGAATTATTGCTCCAATTTCCCTCCCCGGGGGGAGGGGGGCGGGCGGCTCTTAAGAGAAACGTAAACCGCCAATTAAGGATTCCTCGCCCTCCCTCGTAATGAGTCTGCCGGTATTATGCATTATTGGCTCCTCAGCGTCCGGATCAGCGGGCGTGCTTTTGTGGCCGGCGGTTTCTCAAGGAGAATGGGTGTAGGGGGTGCCGAAGGATGTTCAGCCTAAGAACTTGTTACGACTGCAAGATATCCAGTAGATATCTCCCGTATATCCATATCTGTGAGCATGGGTGTGCTTCGTGAGTGTCCCTGCATCGATTTGAACATATCATCATTCGTCCTCATCGTCGCGGTTGGCCTAAAGTGGAAGGAAAACTACGCTAAATAACAAAGATTAAATCATATCTGGAGATGGGGTGGATTTAGAGGGGAAAATTAATTTATCTTTTCCTTTCTTCCATCAGTGATATAGTGCAACGCTAATCTTTCAACATTCTGATATCTGAACCAAGATTCGAGATATGTGAATCGATTTAAAAAATTCGAGATTCGTGAATCGTATCCAAAGATTCGAGATTCGTGAATCAGATCCAAAGATTCGAGATTCGTGAATCAGATCCAAAGATTCGAGATTCGTGAATCAGATCCAAAGATTCGAGATTCGTGAATCAGATCCAAAGATTCGAGATTCGTGAATCAGATCCAAAGATTCGAGATTCGTGAATCAGATCCAAAGATTCGAGATTCGTGAATCAGATCTAAAGATTCGAGATTTGTGAATCAGATCCAAAGATTCGACATTCGTGAATCAGGTCCAAAGATTCGAGATTCGTGAATCAGATCCAAAGATTCGAGATTCGTGAATCAGATCCAAAGATTCGAGATTCGTGAATCAGATCCAAAGATTCGAGATTCGTGAATCAGATCCAAAGATTCGAGATTCGTGAATCAGATCCAAAGATTCGAGATTCGTGAATCAGATCCAAAGATTCGAGATTTGTGAATCAGATCCAAAGATTCGACATTCGTGAATCAGATCCAAAGATTCGAGATTTGTGAATCAGATCTAAAGATTCGAGATTTGTGAATCAGATCCAAAGATTCGACATTCGTGAATCAGGTCTAAAAGATTCGGGGCAATTGTCCCCTCTAATCGCCGCCGCTTGTTCGTCTTACAAATGCAAGCATACATGATTCATCATTTTACTATTAGCTTGCAAGATATATCAAGTCAATTCATAGGCTATGGGAAAACTTTATTGTATAATACTATTAGAATTATGTAATTTCATTCTTTACACAGAAAGCATTGAACAACGAATTACAGCAATTAATGAATGTAATTGATGTCACACCTCAAAATCCAATGCGCATTCATTATTCTTGATTGACCAATCTGCATGGATCCTCCCTTTTTATCGCAACAGGGCATATTCTTCCAACGGACAATATTAGTGTGACAAACACCACGTGAAAAGTTTGTTTGGACATAAATCTTGCACCACTAATGTGGCCATGATTCAAAAAAGGAGCGTTGATGTTTACTTAAATTAGATCCAATTTTTGCTAAATCTCCCATTGTTACCACTGATATTAGGTTTGAGCACAACATCGAATATTCTGTAAGGTCTCCTAACCTGTAATAGCATCGTGCTGTGTATCTCGTAATTAACTATATGCACGCTTATGCTAACTAGTGTGTACGCACTGTAAACAGTAACCGTGAACTTTCGCAAATTCGCAATTCTATATGTCACCGTTCCGAAACGAAAGGCCTGGCATTAAATATTATGTTATGACACAAACCCTATCTTAGCGTGCGAAACTTTGTGCGAACAGGATGGCCTTGTACTGAACTAACAGATAGACGGCCGTTACTTTTGGGGTCCTGTAATAACACTTATGCACCGAAGATTTTATTTACTAGATATAATTCCAAAACCGAAATGCGCTCTCCTTTTTTTAATCATAATCGCCAACCCTGGCCTGACTTAACGGTAAGGTTTATGCAACACTAGAATGTGAAACAATTAAACGATATTGTCGTAATAATTGTGCAGATAGTACACCCCTGAACAAGAACAATCGCTAGGTAAGGATGTTTACCATGCCTACGGAAAAGCGAGTGTGGAAGTCACTAGCGCCATCAAGCGGTTGGACGGAAACTTTAAGTTACAAAACCTTCGACAAGTAGCAAACTTAGTCCGCTACCGACATGAAACGCATAAAGTGGTTTGACTAAATTTCATCAAATTGCATTGTAGAGTGTATCATTTGTATTTCTTGTTGGTCACTTTAAATATCGGGCAAAAGGTTTTATTTCATTTTATGCATAACAAGTACCCATCAATATGTTCAATTTATCTGTAAATGGATTTATTGCTTATGAATAGGGAAGCAACTGACATCAGAAAATGTGCATTTGTGTACTAGATTAAGTGTGTTAAGCTGTCTGACATTCTTTTTTGATCTCCATAGTGCAACACTAGCACATAGATTTCGTATTTGTTTCGTGGATAAATTCATCTTTTACGGTAGTTACGTCATCACGAAGAAAACAATCCATCTACCCAAACTCTGTATTTGTAAGAACATTGAGAGTAAATAGTAACTGACTGCATTGGTAGTTTTTGCACTAAGGTTTGTACTTAATTCATACGCACAAATAATGTCTGAGGAACATTTATATTTTAAAATATCCAGAATTACAGTAAGTTCGAATTGATTGCACAGATCTTCACATTATATACAGATTAGAAAAGGAACAAATTGGACGGACAAAGTTGCAATTAAACCAAAATAAATAAATAGAATTCTTAAACTTGAAGAATTAAAGTAGGTGGTATGTCAAAGAAGAATGCATCTGCTACTAAAAAAGTTGGAATTTCTGAAGTCTAGACAATTCCCCACTCCAATTCGACAACATAGAGATAGATGATAAACCCAAACTGCTTATTTAAATATGACAAAACGGCAGAGGAACGGTGTCGCCATTTCTGAGGTATTAAGCCTTTAGCGACTATCACATGCATATTTAAGCCATCGAAGCTCGTAAAGGAACGCCCCTTTTGTGTGAACCCGAATGCGATTGGATATTCAGACACCCGATCAGACCCTTTGCTTCGTGGCACGCACGCTTAAATGCTAAATCCCGAATGTAGATAGGTTTGCATCATGAATAGATATGTCCCGAAACTAGTTTCGTACTGGTTCGAATTGAATCCTTTTTTATTATTCTCTTGCGGGTTTGCGTCAAAGCTTGCATTGAATGAGTCGCGAAGGGGGTAAAGCATTGATAGGACAAACGTGGAGGGTTTTTTAAAGAACGTAAGGGGAGGGGTGAAGGGTTTTGGGTCGCGTGCGCGTCTCATGCGCCTCAACCCCTTCGGCGCTCGCGAGCTGAATGAACGAGTCGGGGAAACTCGAACCGACCGATAGATCGCGCATTGAAAGAAACGCGACTGTCTTTTGTCTACTTTTTTTCCCCCCGTGCCCTTCTGGTTCGTTAGAATATGCACGACCGGCATACGAAATTCAGAACATGGGGAGAGGAGATTGGCCGAAGAGAAAGAATGGACTAGAAAAAAGAAGGAAAAAACATGGAGGGGGCAGAATTGAATACATTTGAATTCCAGCGGTTTCGTTTGTATAGATGTTGAAAGTATAATCTTTCCAATGCTGTGGACAACTGGTTTAACTAGTTCTACATTCTACACAACGAAAGGGGTTGCTAACTAGGGAAAGAATTGCGGTTCTACAACAAAACAAGACCGTATCTTTCCTCTTTTTCCTTTTTTTGCCATTTAAATTCCGTTAACTCGCTCTTTCCCTCCCATTTTATGGAGGCCTTTCATTCAAGGATCGCATGAAATTCAAAACAGCCATTGGTAACCCCTTCTTCTTCTTTTATGCTTTCTGTCGACGGTTATGAGTCTGTTTCGTAAATTATTCCGGCATTTCAGAGTCAAATCTTGTGCTGCCATCTTGTGACTGTTCAATCGGATTTCCGCTGGTGAATAGCATGTGAAAGTTGACATCTGGGCTATCTTTTGCCCAGCCTTTTTCACAAAAGCTACGTCGTTCTGGATTTCGATGGGAGAAGGGTTCTGTTCTTGCACATGAAATTGATGCAGAAAGAGGTCGTTTTGTTGCAAATTCTAACTGTAACTCTCTTCTTGTGTTCTCGAACAACATGTCCCGGTTTAGAGATTAACATTTTTCGAAGATGGACGCCAGAATTAGGTTCGTGCTTGTTTCCTTCGAGAGTATTGGCGAGAATCGTCGTTTTATCCGCAAAGGTTGCTTCAGGTTCACTTATGATCAGCAGTGGCGGATCCAGAATTTACAGTTAGGTGTGGGGTGCAACATCCCTCTAGTGCACTTCTTAAAATAAACTTATAACACGGCTACAGATATCTTAATCTCAGGGGATAGGTTCTTTATTCGAGAATTCCAAATAACGAAGCGTTTTATAGCCAAGAGGATCTAGTTAAATGCGGATCTATATTCTGAAAACTGTACACAATACAGAGAAAATATATAGCGAAGCTTGTATATACACATTGAAAATATATATATATATATATATATATATATATATATGTTGATTCCAAATTTACGTCGGTTATATTCTTCTTATAAATATATATATAATTGAAAGCAAATCTTCTTCTTTTCTTCTCACAATTTTGGGAAAAGGCTTCTTCTTCTTTTGTTCCTTCTATTTTGGTAAAAGGCTTCTTCTTCCTGCCTATCTTTGATTTGGGAAAAGGCTTCTTCTTCTTTTCTATCGTTGATTAGTGAAAAGGCTTCTTCTTCTTTTCTTCCTTCTATTTTTGGAAAAAGGCTTCTTCTTCTTCTTCTTCTTTTCTTCCTTCTATTTTTGGAAAAGGCTTATTCTTCTTTACTTTCTTATAATTTATTTTCCTTGCCTTTAAAGCGTAATCTCATTTATTACATATTTGCGCTCGCTTTCCCCGCTTCTTTGGCATTATACAAACGACACAAGCTATACTTATAGAAAGAGTAGGGTCGGCTAACCTGACAGGGGAATAGCCCAGGATCGCTAACAGCAAGCGCTGCCTATGGCCCAGTGCGTCTAATAAGAAGCGCAACCGTAAGTGCTTCGGAGCGTCTAATTTGGACACAGCGCCACCGAGGGACGGACAAATACAAAAGCTGACGATGTTCTCCTCGTCAGAGAATCAAAAAGGAGAGATACATTTCTGAATTCATTTGCTCACTTATTAACTTTCCTGATAGTTTCATATACGAGCATATTCTTATTTATCTTAATTTGCTATATACAACATTTCTTCACTCCTTCTGTAATTTTTATACTCTTCTTTTTTATATTTTGCATTTACTATAATATATATAATCGCTCTTCTCCGCTCCTAGTTTCTACAATGAGCTCTGCTCTTCTTTACATGGCGTGCTGCCATCTATCGTTGCTTTCGGGAAACATTTCTTCCTTGCATTTTTCATTGTGTCGTCGGAACTGGCACGTGACAGGGGGTAGATTTCAGTCGGGTATCTCACCTCACAAAGAATCAATTTTCAACCTACACCTGCACTGTTTTCAGTGGCGGCGATTGGATTCCAAAACCTGGGAGGGGCAAGGACAGTTTACTTTCCCTTGGTAGATAAGGTTTAGCATAGTGTGAGGGCAAAATTGGCAAAAAGTGGGGGGGGGGGCAACTGCCCCCTCCCTCATAATAGCCGCCACTGACTGTTTTACATATATAAACATTATATAAGTACTGTGAACGGGAACCAAGTCGACTTCTTTCCTTTTCTGGGAGATTAGAGTATAGTTTTGCAGAATAAGGGGTCCAGAGCGGGAATAGATGGGTATTATTTATTGTAAGTCGTTATCATAATCTGTTCCATTACCACGGCCTACTGAATTACCAGGTATGAGAAGTAAACTGAATAAACAAAGAAAACAAAAACTTATTGTTCGATCCGCTTTAGAGGTATATTGCACAGTTCGGATCTAAATTTAAACTGTAGGCCCAGTTTGGATTAGCCTATCTTGAGCATAAAGTGAGCTTAAATCAGACTTGGAAAAACATTCTCGAGCCTGTTAAACTTGGTGATTAGACAAGAAAATTTCAGTTTTCAACTGTGATGCGTTGTTGCATATATAAACAGGATAAAAGTGCCATTATGCGAGGAGCTGTATCAGTGAAATGTTGCTTCAAGGAGCAAAACATTACCAAGAAAAGTCATTCACCTTTATAACCTCTACGTGCTGTGAAGATTTGTCCGCGTCACACGGCGACACGCTATCGACACGCTATCCGTAGGCCTGCGTTTGTGTTTGTGAATGAATTTGGAACAAAGTGCATCTCTTTACTAATATGCATGCTACTGCATATTAGTGCTGTTTTTATAATAATCAAGCAGGTTTGTACACTGGTCAGGCATTTCATCATTCATCTTCGTCGTTGCGGTTAACCAAAGAAATAGAAAAGCGACGTAAAATAATCGAAATTGAAATGAAGAATGATTTAAAATGTGGAAACATATCTGTAGGTTTTAAAAGAGGGGGTTGCTTCACCCATTCCCCTTCATTTTGTTAAATCCGAACACAGTTTTTACGAGAGAAATGAGCGTAAACTGACTTCGATACAAAGAACTGGCCCTCGCATATCCCTTGTGCTAACTTCCAACAGCGTAAAGCAAGGCATGACATTAAACAAAATTTCCCTAATCATTTCGTGTTTCTGCCATTCTCAAAGACGTAATTAACGTTGCTTATCCCCCCCCCCACCTCCCCGTTTCATTCCGGGAAAGAAGGAAGAAGAAAAAGAGAACGAAACCACAGTAAAACGAACACGCTTTTTGAGCTCGGCAAAACAATTAAGAATCACACACACCAGCTCTAAACTCCAGCCGTCATACAACAAAATTACTGTTTATCCTAACCACAGAACGTCAGAAGGAAATGATGATAATTGTACGTGAATTATTTCCCCTCGCTTCTTGGTTCCTAACGTAGGCAACAAACACATAAATACGAACCTATTTTTCTTGTCTTGATTATACATGTCCTGTGTTCTTCGTATGTGATGAGGCACGTTTTTCTTTCAGTTGTTTTTGTAGATTTCTATCTGCCCTGTATGAACAACACAAGATGGAAAATGTGATGTGAACTAGGTCGAATTGAGATTACAATCGTGGACATTTTTTTTGGCGCGAAGCGGCTTGCACGTTTGCCGCATACTACATGGAGAATCATTATTATGCTCATGTCCGTCTGTTGCGCTACTTAACACAAGTGAACACATTATGATTTCGCATCAGTTAATTTAAGCCTTGTTTTTGTCTGCTGACCTTGATATCATCATAATGTATCCATGTACGGTCTGAATCCTGTGCTTAAATGTTCCAACGAATGTACAGGTGGGTCTGCTTGGTGTATGCAGCGAACACCAATAGATTACGTCATGTGGTGGATCTTAACTTTCGTATATTTTACAGCGTTACGCAATGAAATCACCAGATATACGGTAACTTACGATGAATTGTCCGTCATTAGCCCTAATTGTAAAAGGAAACCCAGAACTTCCATGTTCTAATTTGCGTGAGCGTACCCATCTTTGCATTCCGTCTTATTTACGATGAAAAATGTGAAGACCATAGATAATACCAGAGTGGTAAGTTCAAAGTGCGTATCTAGTTTTCCCACAACATCCATAGATGGTGTTTATGTTTGCTCCGAGTCGATGATAGCTTGCGACATGAAAACTCTTTTTGTAAAGATTTGTCTACATATTGTGAATGTCTTGAACTGCAATAAAATCACGAAGTTTTGAAACTGGGGGCACAAATTTGCACTGTTAAGTAATAATAATAGACCTTATCGAAAAGAATTATAAATACTTCACTAAGCATTAGAGATACAAAATAAGACTTGGGACGAGGCATATGCTTGGCCGGGGTGAGCGTTCCCCACCCTGCTGTCCCCTCTGTCATCTTCAATGTTCCTGGTATTTTGTTGGCCCGATATACTTGCCACCTTCCAATGAAGAGATTTCGACTTTTAGCTTATAAATGACCCCACCTGATTGCATAAATCAGAACTATTACGTCACAGTTTTCAGTAAATACTTATTGAGAAAATAATTTCGTTTTACTATGATTTTAAATCTAACGAGCTTACAAGATCAACGCCAATTCAAGCCATTAAATTAAGTAACTATTTTCCACTTTATTAAGCAACATTTATACCTTAATTAACAGTTTAACGAACAATGCCTTATCTATACAAAAACAGTCATGTCAGAAAATTCAATAAATAATATTAATTAAATTGAGGCCAGTTAAAGAGCAAATTTAATTTTCCTGTCTTCCTTGATGGACCTAGTTTTTTTAACCAATCGTTTCCGTTGCAGGTTCAGCGAATGGCAATTGCGGAAACAAAGTATAGGAATCCAGCGCGTTTGCAGTAACAAGGTAGGAATTAATTACTTTTTTACATCTCATTTTTTCCCTTTCTGCCTCTCTCGTATTTTAAAACTGACCAGTAATACTTCTAAAGTAACATCTTCGGCTGTTCAAGTTTGAAATCTCACCGTACTTCGTACGAAAACAATATCTCGCATGGAATAAACACGTACAAATCTGGCCCAAAGCCTATACAGGCGAAGCCAGCTGCCAAAACAACTTTTCCACCAGATGTCAGGACGGTGCGCGTCCATTTGGTGCATTATTGACAGCGGAAACCACAGTGTATTAAAAGGTCCTTTGCCTCCAAAGAAAGGAAATAGGTATATCCTGTGTTTTGTTTTTAACTTCGCGATCTGCCAGTTTAATTTCTGCGGTTAGAAGAGGAGGAAAGTGGGAAATCGGGAGACTGTGAATGTAGCATGGGTACTTGTGGAAATGGTCAAACAAGATTTGACTTTCTTTATGAACCTATATGGAACATCTGCATAGTAGCGTTGCGTGTGAGAATTATGTTCCGATAACGTTGCAATGTGTCATGATAGCCAGTCCTTTCTTGATTCATTAGATTCTGTGCAGCGGCGTCAATTTTAAATAAATATTGGAGGGAAGGGGGGCGGGTGATTGATACAAACGACATTATACACCCAGACATACTGTGAGCTTCTTGAGAAATTTTAGAGGCAGGTGGGTGGAAAATGTCTTGCCTCGTAAAAGTCCGCGGCTATGATTCTGTGATATTTCACGAATCAGAAGATCTCCCCATGGTGTAGTGTTATAGATCCACCAAGGCATTTGAAACCCTGCTGTAGGAGCAATGGCGCTAGTGTCGCTAGTTAGAGTCACGAGGAAAGCCTGTAGTCCGCATATTTTCCGAGGTCTCAGAAAGCTTGGTGCTACTATAACGTCGTCGCCTTGTAAGCATAGGGTTCGCCAGAAATTTTTGAAAGGGGGTCTGGCAAATGATAAAAGTTGAAAAGTAGATAAATAATAAGTATTATTACCACGTTAATAAATGTTGTTATACAATAATAAATATTATAAACTAACAAAAATACATTTTTTTCGAAATATTAACAATTATTATTATTATAGATGGGGAGACTCGATCTACCAAGCGAGTGAATACCAGCAAAACTATTTTCCATTAATTCTTTTGCATATTATGCAGTTAGTATCTGAATGCATTTTGATATTAACCTTTGCACGTCTCGTTCAAGAAAAGGCTTTAAATGTTAGGGAGTTTTCTTTTATATATAAAGCGTGTTATGTGACCTCTCACCTACAATTGTAATTATTAGAATTTTGAAAACTATGAAACCATTTGTTCTTTGGATGAAATGGTAGAATGTAACCTTGCTCCTGTATCTTTCACTCAATGTTTGCCATCCAATGCATTCTTACTTTGATTATTCTGTTCGAATACTAACTAAATGAATTTCATTTCTGTTCTTAACAATAAGAGGAACAAACTTTCGGCTTTTTTATCTTTAAATGAACGATGTCAATTCCCTCCCTCCCCGCCCCCCGTCCCGATGCTCATGCTTGTAAGGGGTTCCAGGTTCGATACCCGGTGGAGGCACATAATGGATCGGATTCCACTTTAAACTGTAGGTCCAATCCCGATTAGTGTAGTGACGACGGAGCCTTTGAAGCGTTTGACAGTAAGTTATCAACATTCACTGTTGCTCCGTGTGGGAGAAAATTGGCTTGGAATGAGATCCGGTATGATGCCACTCCATTGACTCGCTGCTTGGCTCAGACTGACGGGGCAGTAGATGGGGTGTGCTGTGTGCTACAGTCGAATGTTCCTTCTTTCCTGTAAACACTTTGCCACTGCCGACGAAGTCACTGTCACACATGGTTGAATACATTGGCGCAACCAAGTACATTGACGGTATCAAGAAATTGGTATCACGCTATAAGTGCTTGAATGTGTATGGCAAATATGTGGTAAAGTAGAGTGATGTATGTAATTTCTGTACACATCACTTGTCGTTTGTGTTTTGCACCAAAACATTCCTTTTTTTCTGGATTACCCTCGTAGATAGTGCTAGTGCACTGCGAATCGAACTAGAAGCTCTTGCACGAAATTCGCATATTTCGTGTATGCATGCATCTGTAGACTATCGTTATGCACAATATGATTGAAACGTAACAACAGTTCCTGCAAGAATGAGTGCACAGAATACAAACATTTCCCCACCCTACCAACGCCCTCTTTCGTGTTTGATTGAACACTGGTAGTAGGCTTTCAACATTCCCCCTTCCGTGTGGACTGCAAATGGTGCAATTAAACTCGCCCGTTTCCATCGGTCTTTGCGTGACTACGTGTCAGCAACTCCTGACGTAATTTGAAGGGAAATAAGACAATGGAGGAGCAGGCGGGTCAAACGGAAGTTCTGTGCCGTATGGAGACTGGGTCACAACACATGCTGCCTGCAAGGAGTGTAGCCTGTGGCCGCGTTTCGGGCGATGAAAGCATAATTGTATGGGGCGAGACCGTGTGCTTCGACAAACGGAAATGATCAGAAGACACGGAAAACCGCAAATACCGCGAAATGACTTCGAGAGAAACCGCGAAATGACCACGCATAGAGTACGAGGCACAAGTACGTATGCGTTATAGCATATTTGATTGTTAATCACGACAGTAATGTACCAGCATTACAACTCATTAAACAGTTAAAAATGATGAAGTCAATTGTAATGTATCTTATGGCCAGTTTGTAGAAAGATTATCCAAGCGCCATAGAATAAAAATCTATAACCACAGACCCGTATCATGAGCAATCGTGGTTATGCCAAAGAATAATACACATGTAGAACACAGATTTGACATTTTGATCTCTGGTGATTAACTTATACAAATTAAAGTTGAAAATTGCATGTCAAGTCTTTAAAGTTAACAGAATGAAGGAAAATTAGTGTATAATTCCAAGTAAACTTACAGAATTAGCCCAAAAAATATTTTTTATGATTCCGAACGACAAATGATGCAGGGTATTCGATTCGTGAATTTATTATTAAATGAGGATGTTAATAAATATCCTACTAGTGTTGATATTTATGAGGCACGATGTTGAAAATATTGGAAACATGAAACATGCATGCATTAATCACTGCATCAAATAAAAATCCATTTTTAGTAGGCTTGTAGGATAATACGCCAATGAAACTGACTACTACTAGTGACTTGCTTACTTGTTTTCTAATTTGAAATGCAAGTTTTTTTTCTGCCTTCCTGATGGCGCAGTGGTAACTTCGTCGCCCTGTAATCAAGTGGTCCCGTGTTCGGTACCCGGTGGAGGCATACAGTAGTTCGTAACGCACACTAAACTAAAACCTTATTGCCGATTAGCCTTTCTGTGCATAAACTAAAGCAAAGGAAGGGACTTTCTCAATGTATGCCAGTGGCACATACTGTAGCCTATCTTGCGAAAGAAGAGACAATACTTACGGGTTCGAATCTCGGCCTGGGCATTCTTTGTGAATGTCCCTTCATCGAATTTCATCGTATCAACACTCATCCTTATCTTCGCAATTAGCCAAAAGTGGCAGAAAAGCGACGCTAAATAACAAAAACTAACAAATAATGCTTACGGAAGAATGACAACAGGCGATGTTCTTTGTATAGAGCGTACCACCAGTAAGATAGTGAATGCTGCTTCTCTTTCAGATTAGGATTAATGACCTGTTGAATCAATACTCCCGTCATCACTTCAATGCGTAACATTCTAAGCTCAGTATGACATGATTTTGATGTCATAACGTAATATGACATTGCAAGAGTTAAATGTTTTCGCTGAAAATAGGTTTTGATAAAAGAAAAAGAGGCGCTTGCGCACCATTTCGTAAACCCCTCCCCCTTTCCAGGCACCGCCACTGTTCGATCCTTCCTCGTACGAAATAACACAAACGCAAGTAAGTTATTGTGTTTTCACTTTCATATCTGGGTGATTCAATACAAGCATATTACGATCTTTGTAACGTTCAGCGCACCAGTGTTAATATATTTGCTTCAGAAACTAGAGTTCTTCTTCCTCTAGGCTCCCATTCGAGACGTCACATGGAAAGAATAATCAGGAAGATTGCTGACAACGAACAAAAACGAATCGTATATCGCAGCTACAGAGCTCCTGTCATTGGGCGTCTTCTTTTTCTTCTTTCCCAGAGATAAATGCCTTTTGCTTTGCAGCCAACGGAGAAAACTGAATTTTCGTCCTTTTCATTTTCGTCTTCTTCTTCTTTTCTTCCTTTTGTTTATTATCTGAGCTTTGGACATCGAGCTAGCAGGGAAGTGACACCGTGACTTCCGAATCGAACGCCAGCAGCGCTTCCGGCTTCTTCATTTTTACGGTGTCGCCTGTCTTGTTAGTCTATGGGCAGAGAGAGAGAGAGAGAGAGAAGATAGCAAACCAGGAAAAGGAATGGCAATTGACTTTTTCGTTACGATCATAAAGAGAAATAGTTTGCAATGTGACCCATTTATGTAATTAGCGACTTGTTCACACATCTCGTGGACGTTTCGTAGTCTAAATATTACTCCACTGGTAGATATTATGCTCTATTCTGCTTTGTCGTATCCAGCAAGGACATTTTTCATATTTTAGGGACATATATTAGGTGAAATATTCAGTGAGCACTGTTTAAAAATAGATATCGTCACAGAAGAATAAAATGATGTTGTTATAACGCTTTTTCTTTACGTTTTTAATTAATATCAGCTCCAGTGATTTGAATTTTTGTAGTTAACTTTGTTCCACAAACATTCATCAGAACATCAATTAGTTGATAAAGAGGTTATTATTCTTGATACTAGTTTGTGAAAATTGTTTGTAAGTCCAGGAGCAAACGACCAACAAAAATGTAAACTTTGATTACAACAGAACTTTTGATTAAGACGAATTATATTTTGAAAGAAACAACAACTTTGAATTATTTAAATAAGACAACTGTTTTGTTTCATTGCCCTAATTATTATAGAGAACTAGTTCGACATTTCTGTTCGTGTTTGTTCCAAGCCTGAAAAAGCTATTTTCACAGCTTGTTTGTACATTGGGATCCATGAGTATT
Source organism: Lepisma saccharinum (assembly GCF_977018435.1). NCBI lineage: Eukaryota > Metazoa > Arthropoda > Insecta > Zygentoma > Lepismatidae > Lepisma > Lepisma saccharinum. The sequence continues at coordinate 5,145,537 of NC_139244.1, read as the reverse complement.
ACCGTGCAAATTGTCCATCACCATGTTCGTGCACTTTACCAATAAGAGCTTCAAGAATTAAAGAAATCTTCTGCATCAGCATACATAAAAATCCATTGCTTAAAAACACATTGGATGTAAGAGAAAAATTAATGAAAATAGTCATGGACAGTTTGCTGAGCAATACTAATATATCACACTGTAGATGAGGATATTTACTGTACCCAAAAATGGGCTTTTTCTACATATATTTTGTCTATGTATTTATTTGTTATCTTGATTCATTTGACTTGAACGTGAATCAATCATATAAAGTATGAAAAATGTATGAATGACACGCCGTATAATTATACAATCGTGTTACTTCTTTGTAAAAGTAGATGGATAAATACGTATTATCGAGCGAATTGTTCAGTCACATTTCTCTTGCATCTGTACATTTAGATTTATTATCTTTTTGTGCGAGCCATAGGCTGTACGCACTACATATTTTGATTTTTCTACAATATTTTGTTACATTTAGTCTTCGTTTAAGCTGTCTCTTACTTTGTTCCATATATACACATTCTTCCCCTCCCTCGACAGTTCTTATTTCAGTCTTTCTCCTGACTTCTCTTTTCCTGCACTCTCACCAAAACACGCATACATGTTGCTTTACACACACTTACACTATAAAGATGGCTCGTCTGGAGCATGATCACTCATTTCGCTACCTTCTCTAATAGCTTTCCCCCGCCGTTCTCTTACCTCTCCCAGGTATTTCCCCACTTGCTGCCCCCCTTCCTTTATGTTTATTCTGTCGTCTACCAGTTCCATCACCTCCCTCCCTGTAAAGTTTTTCATCCATTTGTCCCTTAGGTCACGTGTAGAAGGGCAGTTCAGTAGGATATGCTCGTCCGTCTCCTCCCCATCGCACAAAGGACATATCGTTTCCCCTGCTTCGTTTCTCTTTCTTAGTTGTTTCCATCCCCCTAATCTGAACCATGCCAGCGCGCCTCTTTTCATTTTTTCCCACAACCTGGATATATTTCGCTTTCCTCCATTCTCTTACTCTTAGCTGTTCCTGATTGAGGTCTTTGTTTGGCAGTCTGCTATTATTTCTTGTCTGTCTATGTCCAGTAACTTCTCTCTGATTTGATTTTCTTTTAAGATGCCCCCTTCCTCCCTCTTCCCATACTCAACCCATTCCGCTATTATATACTCCCTCTGTCCCATAATTATAGTCCGGTATGCCAAAATGGTAACTTTTTATTTATGTTCTTTTGGATACTTGATCGACCAATTTGTACTGATCCTTGAGTAATAACGTTGTATGACTCATTCCCGTGTTTCATTTTCTTCTTCTGTATACACAAATGTCACAGTTTGAATATCGGACAAGTATTTTGTGACAACAAACAAAAGTGTACCGGACAATAATTATGGGACAGAGGGAGTAAGATATTTTTCACTTCCAGACCCCAGCTGTAAACGTTTTCCTCCCTTGTCTGTATTTCCAAACATTGTCCAATAAGCGTAGTTTGGCCCTCTTGTGATAATCGCATCCAATATTTAACAACCCTCATCCATGCTTGTACCGCGTCTCTGTTCAGGCCCAATCCTTGAGAATCCCACAGTCGAGGTTTCAACTGCTTTGTGGACGTTTTGCACATAAACCTGAACTTTGCATTGCGTAAAACTGAGTAGATGTACATTTTGATGGACAATTTGCATGATATTTTTACATCACGTTCGGAGAGTGAAGAGAAGATCATGAACCACTCCTACTTGCTTTCTTCTGGATGTTGCGCAGTTGAGAATAAATTCAGTCGTTTTTTTGGTAGGAAGGCTCGACAGTGAAAGAAAGGAGAGGAGGGGAGCGTGGGTGGAATCGAGTCTACAATTCCTCGTCCAATGAGGAGCTCTGCCGAAGGTCACGTGTCCTTGCGCGCGGCCGGGCGTATGCAAAGTGAGCTTGCCCTTATTCTGCATACGCCGTCGCGGAGAGTGGAAAACTTAACGATCAATATTTTATAGGGAAGCGGCGCAGAAACATGGATGGAAGAACAGACACGTGGGAGGGGCCACAAGGATCGAGAAACCCTTCCCGGACGAGAGCTGTACGCAAATCTCCAGAGTAGTCAAATGCTCCAATGTCTGCGGTTTAAAATCCGAGAGGCCCTTCAGCGAGCGCTCAGAGGGAGATGAGTCAAATTGACCCGGTGTAATCTCGCTCCTTCGTATCAGTCAAATTGTCCACCACGATGTTCTTTCACTTTGTTGCAGGCAATGCGAGGAACACATATTGAAGCAAACACATTGTTACCAACAAGCTGTGCAGTTGTAAAAGGTTGATTTATCTTTTCGTTTATTTTACATTGCTTATCTGCCACTTTTGGCTAATCGCGAAGATGAGGACAGGGTTGTTAAAGGTTAAAGGTTGTTAAATTCTAATGGGTTCTATTGGGTTCCGCTGCAGTACCGGAACCTTTTTTTCTCGCACAATTTAAATTCGGTCCAAGTTGGGTATTGTTACATTGAAAAAAGGTTCCTGGACCGTATTAAAATTGATGTGGGAAAGAATGATTGCTGGACCGAATTAAAATTAATTCTGGGGAAAAAGGTTCCTGGACCGAATTTAAAGAGAAAGTGTTCCTGGACCGAACTGAAATACTTTACAGAAAAAAGGTTCTTTACGGTTCAGAACCCATTTACGCTCGCTGATTTTCTCTCCTGGACCGGAATTGAATTTATTTAAAATTCCTCGACCTTTAACAACCGTGGATGAGGTTGTGTGATATGATTAAATATGATGATTCGAACCCGAGATCCCTGGCGAATTGCCAATGAGAAGTTTCCTGATATTTAGGACGCCAACAATTTATTTACAAGTAGCACCCGCCGACCTCCTTGACAATGTGGTTAAGACGCCCCGCTACGACGCTAGTTGTTCCGGGTTCGAATCCTGGCCGGGATATGGGTGTTCTTTGTGATGTTCCTTTGTCAATTTCATCGACTCATCTTCATCTTGGCGATTAGCCAAAATTGGCAGAAAAGCCAAGTAAAATAAACCAAATCAAACATTTAAATGTTGGATCTCGAATCTGAGATACCTCGCACTAAGGGTTATGTTTAGTATTGTTAATAATCGAAATAAAATTCAGTTGGTATAATATAATCAACTTGTCACAGACTCTCTTCCAGGTGGTGGGTTCTTTTAGTGGTTGGGGGTCTTACTTCAAACTGTATGTCCAGTCCCTACTAGCCTAACACTACGTCCATAGGGCCGAGAGTGTTGGTTGCTCTACAGTGGGATGCACAAGTATTGCTCGGCAAATTTTCCACGATTATTTTCGTTAATTTTTCTCATGCATTCTACGTGGTTTTAGGGATTGCAGATGCAGAAGTTGTGAGCAGCTCTCATTGCGACAATTTATTTGGTAATACTTATGCATCCCACTGTACTAGACGCCGTGTGTTTTAAGTTCGAATCTGGACATGTGATTGGTGTTTTATTTTGTTCCCTCTTTCAATCAATTCATCCATATCGTCATGATCAACTTGAAGAGGCAGGGAAGCGACGTTAAATAACCAAAAATCGAAATCAAACGGCCTTAATTCAGGTCTGAAAAGATTTGCACACCTTTTTTGCCCACTGAGTATGGTAATAAACATGTCTTACTATAAGAAAACATTTCGTAAAGAACGAGGTGAAATCATGAGAGGGGTTTTAAAGCTGGCTAAAGAGTCTCAAAGCCCGTAGAGGCGATCGCAGCGCCGTTCGCGAGGAAATTGTGCAATCGAATCAAACTCGTATTCTTTGGTTCGCTGCGTTTGACCAGCGCCCCCTGGAATACAGAGCTTGTAACAGGTCGTTCGGGTTTCCAGCTGGTGGGAACCGTAAAATATCATCCATGTCGGAGGTCGAGGCTTTTACGAGGTGTTCGAGAGACGTGGCTCCCTTTCACAACACACCGTCCCGTCTGCAGCACACGCACCCAGAATGCATTGCGGGAAGGAGAAGGCTGACGAGATAGATTGCTCGATTCCGATTGCCCCGGAACAATTTTTTTTGTCCTCCTCTTCATTTGTCTGAACTATGGCCTAACCTGTATTTTGTCACCTCGGATTTAGAAATGTTGTAATGCTCCTTCGGGCCTCCCCGATGGCGCAGTGGTAGCGTCGTTGTCTTGTAATCATGGGGTGCCGGGTTCGATACCCGGTAGAGGCACATAGTGGTGTGGATCCCACTTGAAACTATAGGTGCAGTTTTGATTAGCGTTACTGTGCATAAAGTGAACTTAAAACACCAAATAAATCAATCAATCAATGTAATGCTCCTTCAGGGGCTGCCAATATTTTAGGGAATGGGTAAGGTGATGTTCTGCATAAGAATAGCATTTATGTAAAACACAGTGGCCATTTGACCTGGTTTACCGCAACAACTCTTATTTATTGTCTATATTTATTAATCACCTCATCTAGATAAATTAGATGCAATAGTAATAAGACACAAATGCAGTCATGCAACTATAATATAAACAGGGAGTCCGACAACTTCAAATTTTCCAACAATTTTGATACTTTTCATAAAATATCTGGTGGGTTTCTTGCCGTACAAAATGGCTTCCACTTCCTGGATGACAGCCATCTATCTACCACATCGTTGATTACTGCAATCTAAATTACCTGCATTGGTGATCTGTGAGTTATGACGTGAAAGACTTTAATAGAGTAAATGTAAGTATCAAGTGAGTCATCTGACTATTAAGAATACACCACCTTGTGACATTAAGGAATCCCCAGAAAGTTCGGTTAGCGGCTGCACACCCCTCCCGTTTGACATTTCTTCTTAATGTGGTATGATGAAAGCAAGCTGTTCAGAGCCTACGACACTTCATAAAAGCAGACCAACTTATGTACACAGTGTCTGCGTAATGAGCTAAGTTAGATGCAATAAAACGCAAACAGTGTCAGTAAACAAGCGTTGATGGTGTTTTAATGACAGCGTTTATTGCAAGAAGTAAGCACGTTACAATTATTCTCTCCTTTCTTCTAAAAAAATTGAGAGTACATAAAAACTTACTTTTTTGTGCATGAACCTTGGAAACTACATCGTAGTTTCCTGTTTGGAAAATATGGCTTGAGTTTTCAGTCCAATGCAGTCATTTAGATTGCAGTATTATAATCAACGATATGCTAGATAGATGGCTGTCATCCAGGAAGTGGAAGCCATTTTGTACGGCAAGAGACACACCATTTGCTTTATTCAGAAGCCACTGCCGTACATAAAACTACATAGACAATGCAAACATACAGGATACAGTATTCACAGAATATACACAAATTCACAAATAATCACACAGAAAAGTAACACTATCCAAATTATAGCTATTTTCAGCTATTATCATGCTGGAAATCTCAACTTTTGAATCAATCGTATTGAAATATACATGTAAAATGTGGGAGGGATGTAGTTTGAATTATCGCCGCTAGAGGACAGTTGTAACGCTATCGTATTTTGAAGATTTGACACATTTTGGTGCAGGAAGATCACTAATTGTTCTACGTAAAAGAAGTACATTATTTTGGTTACAACACTGTTCTGTTGTAAGTTTTTGGAATACAGTGACACTTTTTTATTTGTAGTGAATTTCTCCAAGAAATAAGTTTTAATAGTTTTTAACAGTCATAAATACTTGGATTTTGAGTTAGATCAGTTCTCCACGCAAAGAAATAGTCAAGGAGGTTAATTTTTAAAAATTTCACATTGAATTACTGAATAAAAACAGCAAAAAGTTTATTTATTTGACATTTGCCTCCCATATGGAATAAACTGCCTGCACCATTGACTAACATTATTTGTCATGAAAATTTTAAGAAAACTCTAAAGAACTTACTATTGTTCCAACAACTACATTAACCTTCATATGTTAACAATTGCACCTGCACTTACACATCATACAATGTACATACCTAACCTACCCCCCCCCCCCCCGCACACACAATGAACTACCGAAGACTTATTACTTATCTTTACTTCACAGTATATATACTAATCTATCAATGTATTATTATATCATTGTATAATCTTTATATTATCATTATGTGTTTTTTTCTTTGTTTTTATTCATTTATTGTTTCTCTGACAAGGGTTGGTTGTAAGAACGGCCCACGAGGCAGAAAGACGCCTCCTTAAGTAAAGACCATTCTATTCTATTCTATAGTTACACCTTGTATACAAATACTTAATTGATAGCAAATAAAATTCACGAAAAAGGATTTGGCTAACTTCGCTACTGTGATCCCAACGCTTGCACAGTTGGAATGGGATCTTGATGCCTCTACGAAGCTAGAATTAGTGTAACTTATTTTGATTTCCTATTCCTGAAAGTTTCCATTACCCGAGGTGAAACTGTTGTGTGATATGAACTCTAATTCTATGTCTACTTGCTTGCAATCAAGGGATCCCGGGTTCGATTCCCGGTGGAGGCACATAGTGGTTCGGATCCCACTTTAAAACTGTAGGTCCAGTCCCGATTAGCCATACTGTGCATAAAGTGGACTTAAAACAACAAATCAATCCAATCTAGGTCTACTTGTCGTACAAAATGGCAAAGCTTATTTTGCTTTTTCTAATCTCCCTTGTATAGTGGGATGTATAAACTCAGCTCGGCAAATTGCCCATTACTAGGGATCTTAATTTTTCGCAAAGGCGATAACACCAAAAAATGTTTTTGTGCGCGTGTGCAGTGACATATTCTAAACACATTTTTCATACATTCGAAGTCGCGAAACAAAGCGAATTTGGCATAAAACGTGAATCGCGAATTTCATAACATTTTGCGCTTAAGAAATACCGCAGAGTTTTACATTTCGTCTGTGTTAGGCTTTAGAAAATAAAACGTACCATTTTTACGCGCGTGTAACGCGCAGATTTTCCTAAATTTTATACCAAATAGATACTACTGGGCGAGTCTGTTAAAAGAGGCCCCGTGGAAAATGTGCTCCTTGCATGTAGGCAACCGTGGTACACCGAAGAGAAGAGCGGGGTAGAGAACAGTCCAGGATAGCCAGTCCAAGCAGTTTCGACAACATGAAATAGAGGGGGATTGAAAATAAAATGTCGATTTGACGGGAAACCGGATCCGTGCTGAATAGGCCAAAAGTGCGTCCAAAGTCTGTCCGCACTGAGGCAAAAGTGGTCGACGCAGCGCAGCTAATGATACGCAGTCCACGAAAATCATCTCGGTGTTTGGCACAACAGTTGCAGGTGTCCCAGTCAACCGCTATGCGGATCCTGAAGCAGGACTTGAACTTGCACGCATTCAAAGTTACCGTGATGCATCAGGTGCGGGATGTGGACAAGGCAGCTCGCGTGCAGTTTTCTGAGTGGTTTCTGTCCAATATTGCTCCGGAGGTGCTGCAGGATGGTTACTTGTTCATTTCCGATGAAGCATGGTTCCATCTGTCAGGCTACACAAACTCCCAGAACATGCGACACTGGTCAGGTGACAATCCACACGTGTTCATGAAGGTTCCACTGCACGCCCAGAAACTCGGTGTCTCTGGTGTGCCGTGTCGTCACGCCGCATCATCCCCGTGTTCTTCCATGAGACTGTGAACTCGGCTCGTTTCATCAGTAACATATTCAACGTGTTTGTTGAACAACTGACTAAGGATGAGCGAAGGAACGCTTACTTTCAGCAGGATGGAGCCACGGCGCATACATCATGTGCAACGATCACGCGCATTGAGTCGGTGTTCCCGGCTGATCGCGTCATCAGCCGTGGCACGAACCAACCTTGGCCACTTCGTTCTCCAGATTTATCACCCTGTGATTTCTTCTTGTGGGGAGCTCTAAAGGGTCAGGTGTATAGCAACAACCCTCACACACTCGAAGAACTCCAGAACAATATTATCACATCTATCCAGGCCATCCCGCAGGATGTCCTCTCCCGTGCTTTTCAGAACATGTGGTATTGTCTGCACACGTGCCTCGAGGTCAACGGAGGACATTTCCAGCACCTCCTCTAGGTAGGTTGTTGTCACACTGTACTGTATTTACATAAGAGATGTTTCATTCATTTACGTTTATGTCAAGTTGTCTAAACTGCTTGGCACTGATATCCTGGACTGTTCTCTACCCCGCTCTTCTCTTCGGCGTACCAGGATTGCCTACATGCAAGGAGCACGTTTTCCACGGGGCCTCTTTTAACAGACTCACCCAGTATAATGCGTGTTATACATGGAATAATTCCGAGAGCTACATGAAACCACGTGTGAATGGATGTTTGCCACGATTTTTTACCTTCTATGGGGACGCTTTGCATCACCGAGCAAAGCGGCGAAGATCTGGCGGTAGATCGAGCGTGCACCTACCGTCATACGGATGCCGTAACATCCGTAAATAAAAAACCTTATCAAAAATAATTTTAGACATATGAATCACAAGCAGGCGTAGGACTTACGGCTTATAAATTAAAATACTAGTTTAAAACTGCAAGGAAGCTATAATTTATGTAGACTATATTTGGCTGAAATTAAAATTAGAATTTTTGGGAAAATAACACCCGAAAAAATAAAACACCGAAACGTAGAGCTTGTTTGGCGTTTTGTTTGAATTATTGAAGTTCCTCTTACGTAAAACAAAGAGTATAAACATGGTGGTGGACAATTTGCCTGGCAATGCTTATGAATTCCAGTAATCTTTCAAGCCGTCGGACAGAAGTTCCGTTACACATATGTAAGTAAACACAGAACTCTTCACACAGTCATTAAGGGGGGAAACCCGGCATTTAGATCAAGCAAGAATTAGCCTCTAATTTGTTCGTGAGAATATGTGCAGTGCCCTTTAACACATATACTCGTATATCGCTATCGCAGACGTCTTGTTGATTAAGTTTATCAGCGGATGGTTCTTCAACTAGAACTAACGACAAACCCACAGTGATCCTTTTGCGCCCACGTTCATCCTATGCGAAAGTCTGGAAGCAAAGAAGAAAGACGAAACACTGCTATTTACACTGTGGTTAAACACGTGGACGCATGCCTACTTGCAATCATGAGGCTAATAAATAAAACGGCTTGAACGCGTATGAATAATTAACGGCACTAATTTCATAGCTAGCGCAGAAGCGAAAATTAGTTCCCCGCTTTTTTTTTTACCTATGCTTCTTCCTTCATGTGGGCTATAAATTTCAACTTTATCGCTGCATCGGATGCTCGAACGTGGTGTTTCAACAGGCTGGGGCAAGGGGATTAACAAGCTAATTGTAATCGTACTGCGCACCGCTGTGGTGTTATGTTTGAATTTCGGTTTGAACTGGGCAAACTTGGCCCCGTCCGTTAGGAAAAGTATCGACCTTGTTTCGAGTTCCAATACCGCATAACCTAAAAATTGCTTCATAACTATTCATCACGTAATCGTCGCATCGGTGCGTCAGATATCGAAACAAATGACAACGTCGCAGAATCTTCGGAGGCAGATGATTAAATTTTGCGAGTTAGTACTTCGCAACACTGCACAGTAAAGTTTCTCAAGTGTGATATTTCGACTACAATGCACAAATCAATAACAGCTAATGTGTTAACTTTTCTCTGACCGGAAAAATGTTCGTTAAGGTGTCACGAAGGAATGATGTGCGTCGATTTGAACTATGTTTAATTTTAACGTTTATTCACAAATGTGTCATGCATCCTAATCTTACCCAAAGACAGTTTACCTAGTAATAACTTATTCCTAAGTACCGGTAATACCAACACAGTTTGTTTAAAAAGAAAAAGCTTCTCAAAATGGTGGTACTTCACTTTTTTTTGCCCCAAAACCAGCATAAAATATGCGACGATTATGGGTGAAATATGGTAGCATATATGGCGTGCCATTGTACAGTGGGATCCATGAGTATTGCCGTGCAAATCGTCCATCACCATGTTCGTGCACTTTATTTGACCCAATAAGAGCTTCAAGAATTAAAAGAAAACTCAAAACAAGCTGTTGACAACTTCTGCACGAGCATACATAAAAATCCATCACTTAAAAACACATAGGATGTAAGCAAAAATTAATGGAAAATAGCCATGGACAGTTTGCACGGCAATACTCATGGATCCCACTATACAGTGGGATCCATGAGTAATACCGCGCAAATTGTCCATCACCATGTTCGTGCACTTTATTTGACCCAATAAGAGCTTCAAGAATTAAAAGAAAACTCAAAACAAGCTGTTGACAACTTCTGCACCAGTATACATAAAAATCCATCGCTTAAAAACACACAGGATGTAAGAGAAAAATTAATGCAAATACTGTACAAATTCCCAAAGTGAATAGAGGAAAGAGGCAGAAAGGTAGGGAAGATTTATTTTGTGTAAACTCTATCGATTTAATTGAGGCAAGTTGTTTAGTCTGTTTGATCAGACACTGGGACTGGTATGTGTCATAATTAGCTCATAATCTCGTGTTGTTCGGTATAAATATGATCGGAGATTAGTCATTATCTGGCTTGGACACTACATACTTTTGTTTAGGAATTTCCATTAGAAGTTGTAAACTGAGAGAAGGTTGCAACAGGTATCATAAATGTGTATATCGTAAAAATATCAACTAATGCAAAGAAATATGATACCTTATGATAAATTCATGATGGCCAGTCATATTTTATTTGCACATATTACAAGCATAGAAACAATTACATGAAAAGTAACAAAAAACAATAACTCAGACAATTTGTGTTCAAATATATCATAGAAACCTTAAAAAATACATCAAATGCAAGCAGAATCATCATCAGTAAGCATAAAATTAAAATTAATACAGTCTTCTTTAGTTATTTATTCTAAGATATCGTGTCAAGAGGAAGAAAACAAATATATCAATTATACCACTAAAATATAAACTTGCAAGTAACATATTAATTGATTGATTTCGTTTATTTTACATGGCTTTTCTGCCACTTTTGGCTAATCGCGAAGAAGGAGATGAGGGATGATGAACTTGATGAAGGAACACTAAAAGAGAACACCCATGCCCCAGATTCGAAGCCAGAACCTAGCGTCGTTTCATGCTATACTAAACAAATAAATTATAACTATCTTAAACTATACTATTTATTTGCATTAGTGTACGACATGCAGCTTCAAATACATTTTGATGGCAAATTGTTCTTGTTTTTGAAGCTCCCGAAGTTGGAACTGGATAAGGGAATCGCTTATGCCAGAGTTATGGAAGCCAGTTCGATACAAATACAGGGATGCAGGAAGCAATAGTACTTGTAGATGCCTCAGACTCATGCATGGGGATTCGCAGTGCAGTGTGGAACTACCTCTTGTGGTCGAAAATTGTCGTCTTTTTTCATACAAGCGGCTTGAAAGATTCCGTGAGTGACCTTCGGCAAGGCCGTGGCAGTGTCTAAAAACCGGATCGCGCTGGCGCGGTAAAACTCGACCACAAGAACTTTGTAGAAGTGTCCTGTGCCTGAACTCGAACAACTGGGGTCATGACCGGTGGCTACAAATTCATACATTTTGGGGGGTGAGGTGGGGAAAGGTCCCTGAAGAGGGCGCTTACTGCTCTTGAGATATCTGGGAAAACTTCATGTATTCGAATGGTGAAAATTATAGCGTGAAAACATGGATGAGAGACAGCACACTAAGTGGTCTCTGATATCGGTGTGTTGTTAAAGAGTACAAAAAGACAAAGAACTGTTGATCAAAATGATTCTGGAAAGGAAGCTAGTCGAATCCAGTTTCTATTTAAATTGTGGACTCACGTTTGAACTTGACAACACCACCAAGGTATTTTCAATTCAATTTCAATTTTATGATTTGTAAATAATAATCAAAGGTAAAATATGAATATTTATAACTGAAGCGCAAGATATGGAATCGTACTCTTAGGTTGAACACATAATTATGCCTAGGACAAAAGAAAATAAAGTTCTCAAACTTCCTATTTAGTACATCTAATCTGTGCGAAGGAGGTGTTAACTAGAGCCACCTACCGATTCGTTCCAAACTATTCTCTTGTTACATGCATTTGTTACGGTATCACGTTTATCCGCAACAAGCCATCAAGGTAGATATTATCTCTTTAACCATATTATTCAGTGTAAAAATGAGCATACCAACTTTCTAATTCGATTTAAAAACTATTCTTACCAATCCTTTAGAACCTTACTGAATATTATTACGAATTACGATTCGTCGAATCGATGGACCTGCCATCTGGCGGAAAGTTTCAAATAAAACTATACGGCCAAGAAACTCTAGTCTACATTTCATATTAATCTATGGCCATGCTTTTTACGCTTGTAAATGAACCGTGCTGACATTTATCTTCAACCAATGTTCGTTGACTTCCAGCGATCGAACAACCTGCGTGTATCAATCTTGAATTTGGGAAAAGGGTATATAAACTCGGCGAGATTTCTGTCTTGGTTACTCGTAGCTGTGAGCGCGATGCTGCGAGTTCCTTCACATACCCAGGCGAGTAATTACGAAAAGCACTTGCTCCATTGCATCCGACCTGACCCGTCCGTCCCCTAGAGGACCAGTTCATCTCCAGCGATGCGAGACGAGGCCACTTTTGATTAATAGACATGCAAAACGGGTTCCCAAGCTAATCCAACTTTGTGAGCCGTGCACCGCAGCTGCCCGCCGCAGGTTGTTCACCCTGGAGCGAGCCTCCCTGTGCCATGGGAATGGTCCCCGGGCGACGAGGCCTCGTTGCTCTGCTCTCTACGGCGGATTCCTCGCAGATTGTCGCCAGCGCCTCTCTTTGGAATCGGAGACATTGTACGCCGGGCAGGGTTGCCAGCTGGACGGTAATTTCACTAACTAGATGACTTTATTGATAGAGGTGTTTTTTCGTCGCCAATAAATTAAACCAAATCAATCAATCAACATGATGTCTGATACATAATATAGATCATTCATTAGTATATATTTGAATCAGCGAGCAAGTAAATCAGAATACTCTGTTCAAAGGCGTTAGATAATTTTATGTCCCATTTTTCATGTTTCGTCCAGTTATTTAGGGCACTAATATAACAAAAATCTTAAAAGATTTTGGTGGTCCAGTCGGTATGGCATCTGACTGCCACGTGGGCGACCCGGTTCGATTCCCGGGGTGGGCGATCTAAGTTCGGAATTTTTCCGGCCTTGTCCCCGCATAAAGCGGCTCTGCGGCTCACCCAGCCTCAAATCAATGCGTACCTTTCGCAATTTGCGATATTTGCATCTAATTTACAATATTACTGCGTATATATGTTTCTTAACATGTACATAAACATTGTAACAAAGTTACATGGTGTAGAAAAGCTGCCGACTTGACGACGGACAGTAGTGAGTGGTCAACCGCATGTTCTGGGTTCGAATCTCTTCCTGGGCACGGATGCTTCTCTTTGAATGTCTCGTCATCAATTTAACCTAATCACCATTCACCTTTAATTTCACCACGAAGTCACAAAAAATTGACTCAAAATAAGAAGAATATAGCGCAATAAAAATGTTGTCCGTGAGCTCTTCGTTTCCAACAGGTAAAGTTTAATCATGTGACGTAACAGCGCTTGAAGGGCCAATGTATTTATAGTTAGGGATACGTCAGAAACAAACATCCTTCCTTACTTTCGATGGGCTATCGTACCCAATATCATATTAACGAACAGCATGAGAGTAAGTCGAAGTATACGACAGAATTTCTGTGCCAAATGTTTACTTTGTGGAGTGTAAAGATAAATAAGAATGATAAATTAAGAAAGATTAATACTTCACAAAAGTTTTCCTTTCGGCGTTAAAATAGGGTTTCAACTAAATAAAAATTGTTAATCACTAGAAAAGTAGAAAGTGAATTTCCAAATTGGAAGAAAACCTTCGTTAGTTGAATAGTTCAAGTAATTGATTATATCGCCAAGGGATAGATGACAGTCAATAAAATGCACTATTCTACCGTGCTTTAGATATTCTGGTAAATCAAGTAAACAATAGATTTTAGAGTATGAAAGAAATCCAAGAAAGCTTCACCCTTTTTAGCACCGCGGCCCTAACGAAGCACACTGGTAGGCAATTAGTGGAATCCGCTACTAATTTCTGGGAGAAATATGAATATGATGTATCTTGCACTACAGTTACAGAAATTGTTTGTTTTCGAATGTAGTGTCAACTGAATTCAAAAGAAGAAACATGTCGCAAGCCATCGAGGTTGCAGAATTCCTCTTGATAGAAAACGAAAATTGTAGCAGTAGCGGCTTCTGCCTATTCGCACACCCAAATAAATCTGTAATGCAAAGCATTATTATTATACTTATTCCTTGAACTCTTGTCTCCATCGAAACATCAAGAGTTCCCACGCCGCTTCACCAAGAGAGGTGGCGGAGAAGCGTGCGAAAAGTGATTTCACCCGCGTAGCGAGGCTCGCTCGCGGCTCGCACGATGCGAGTTTCGTTCCCTCTGACGCTGTTGCAGCAGCCGCGTAGTGAACGCTGATTGGGTCCCTTGCCTGCGCATTTTGCATGATAAGGAAACCCCCATGAACACAGCAGTTGGTGTGTTAGCAAATGTAGTGTTGCAAACCCATGCAAATTGAGGGATTTTTTTTTTTAAAAAAAAATATTTATAGAAATGGGAAGTTTCAATTGTATATTGTCCCTCTCATCATGTTCCAAGCAAGAAAGAAAGAGGTGAGCGACTGAAAGCGAGACGGGTGTTTTAAACATGCCTGATATTGCCTTTGCTTCGTGTATCTTGGCCAAAATAAACGGCCCCTGTGGAGCAGTAGCCGAATTATCAACCCACGCGGAGGGAGCGTGCATCAATCAGTCAGCTGTTTTGCATTGTGTGGCTGTTACTGCGTTGCAAAATTATTTAGCGCTGTCAAAAAGGCCTTTCCCGTTTGCAAAGTGTTTGATTTCATGATGAATATGGAAACTGTACATAGCGAAAGCAGGGACTTAACATTTAGCGTTGTTGAATGTTTAGAGGGACGTTAGCTAGCTACAAAGCCTATGTGGATACGACGAAAGTGAAGGAAATATTCTGAAGTAAGAAGCAGGGCAGTGTGGACTGAGTGAGTACTGTAATTTTCTTTACAATTTGTTATTCTCTTGATTTCGCTCGATTTGCTTGGTTAGTCTGTCATCTTCTATCTATCTTCTATATATATATATATATAAATGGATGTGTTTGTGTGTGGGTGTGTATATTTGTTTGTTCCGGCATAACTCTCGAACGCCTGGAGCAATTTCAGCCAAACTTGGTATACGTCTCACTTGCAATCTGGAAATAAATACTGTGGATATAAGACGCCCCTAGGGGTGGGGTGGGAAGGGATGACATGTAAAAATAATCGAGAACCATCAATATTAAATTCCGCACAAACAGACATCCGTGACACTATGCAATCCGCACAACGATAGTGTTTTTCGGGTTGTCTAACATTCAGGCTGTGTTGCGAATGGATCCGTAGTTTTCGTGACACTCCCAATGCGGTTCAACTCCAAGTTCATCACCTATCGGCATGGGGGGTGAGAGGGGGTGAAAAATAAAATGCCACAAATGACCTAGATTAGTGTCGAATCCATAGTTTTCGAAGTCGCTAAGCTAATTGGTGACATTCACGATCACATTTGAAATTAGTTCCATTTTACACTATAGTTAGAATTCATTATTTTCCTGTCTAATACAAGATTGGGATAAATAAATACCCGGGCAACGCCGGCTAATCAGATAGTTAGAAATAAACAACAGCTAGATAGATTACAATTGATTTCCTCCATGTGGTAGTTGGATCGGCTTCTTTGGTGTACGCCAATGTTATTATTCTCTTTGTTCATTAATATCAGTGGAGCGGGGGAGGAAGTTTTTACGAAATATCTTGCAAATCGACAATAGTATTGATATTGTAGATCGGTATTTCTAATGTTTTGAGTATTTTCAAATGTTGAATTACATATTGCACAATAACATCGCTCTTCTCGTGATTGGCTGGAAAATGTCCGAAATATTTGAAATTTGTAAAAAAACCGTGTTGAAAAAAATCATGAAATATAACGGCATAGCCTCATTTTCAGTGAAAGGTGATCATAACTTGGGTTGCTAATACATTTAGCATCATTATGAACGCAAAAACGGGTGAGAGTATTTGATAGGGGTGGTACTGACTAAAGTGCACACCCATAGAGCCACACCACCAACCGCCACTGGCTAGTAGCATTCCTGACGTGCCGCCCGCAGAGGGGACCAGGGGGCACTAGCCCCTCCCTGAGAACTGGAAACACTTCATAAAATTCAAATTTTGAAATTGTAGCGTGAAAACATGTTCAAGGGTTACCGTGAAAGACAGCAGGTTAAGGTATTTTGCAAATTATCCTAGTGCTGGGGGTGAGAGTTCTCTTAACTGGTGGAAAGTATCACGCTTTAAGCAGTGCTCCCCCTCCCTGAGAAAAATCCTGCCGGCGACCTTTGCCTGTGACGTCTTCATCGAATCTAGGACAATTGCTATCATCTTGATGCTGAAGGTCAATTTACAAATTAATGGTAGGACAATTCCGACGATCAGGGCCTAACCTAAGCAAAGACGTCACAGAACTAATAATGCTGTAGAAGGTTGGAACAACAAAATAAGTAGGTGGGTTGGAAGAGCGCATCCAAAAATTCATGACGGTCTGTCCTGCCTTTACAGCTAAGCAGAAGACACCAACATCAAGACACCAACATTAAGTTACGGATGTAACTTAATCTAGAAGGTCAGAAAGGGAAGAAGCGTGACATTAAAATCGACGAGAGAGTTGGGAAGTGTTCTCGCAGATATGAGGAAATGGACTGGTGACTTCAAAAGGTGTCTGTTAGCTCTAGCCCAATGTTCAAAAACTTGATTGAACCAAATTCCCAGCCGAAAATATCAATATTTCACATAATTCTCCTGTAAGAGGTTAAGTCACCCTTCAATTCGATAGAAGATTTGAAATGTCATCGCAACTGTCCACCCGCCCTTTCACTTCTAACTGTGTTCATCGCAATTGTCCGGCTACCGTCTTCATCAGCTGAGAGGTCATTTTCCAAGCTAAAATTGATCAAAAATTACTTGAGAAGAACAATGACAAGAGTGAGATTGAGTGAACTGGCGCTGTTCAGCATCGAAGGGAATCGGGCTCGAAAACTGGACTTGACCAAACTAGCACAAGAATTTGCTTCCATCAAAAAAACGCAGAGGATTGGTAAGGGGCATTTAATAATATGGCAATTTTTGTAGTAAGAGTGGATTTTCATATATAATTACAATAACAGTTTATCTGTTGTTTTAACCTTCCATACCAGTTTTTACATTGATTCAAATCACATGTATGTATTGTCATATTTGTATGAAGGGTCTACGTAATACTGTATAAATCTAGGCGTGAATTAATATTTTAGAAAAGAGAGCTTTTAAAAGAAATAGTAGGGGGCACGACTGACAGTTGCGGGGGGCACAGAGCGTGTTAGTTATGCTACTGCCTAAAACATAAACATGCACACGAGCTTGGTCGGAAGGTGCTGTTACGTTATGCACACACGAAATCGCTTTCATTTCTTACAGTTATGTGAACGAATGCATGAAAATTAAGAAAGGTGCAAGGGCAAAAGAAGTTAGGCAGGAAGTTTGTTGGATAAAATAATGAGCAGCTTCATAGAAGAAGAATGCGTTTATGTAAACAGCAAGATACAAATCTGCAAGGTTCATTGTCTATGCGGCGGGCGTAAGTTTTGTTCCTCAGAATCACAGGCTATTTCCTTTCCTTCTTCTTTTTCTACTGCGATCGTTCGATTGGCATCATAGCCGCGTTGCACTGTGGGTAGTTGACGCGTGAAGTTGGGCTGTCACTGCTAGCTTTTCATTCAAAAGGCGAATGTTTGAAGAAATTCTCTTCTATGCGGGGACGTGGCTTTTTGTTTGAGATTTGCTTCTTCATTTCCATTTTCCTACGATATGCGACATGACATGACTAACCTTGATCACTCCACTGCTCGTTCGATGCGTTAGATAAACTAGAGTCTGCAAGGACGTGAAACTATCATGGAGCCATTTTGTACGGCAATAAATTGAATTGGTTGAATTCTAAGTGGCAATAACAAGACTTGGCCCATCGGAACTTACAGAGTGCAGGTCGATAACGAGAAATCTCTACAAAATCTAGACGAAACCGAGACTATCTGTCCGAGAATTTGGTATACAAGGATGTGTGAATAAAATAATCAAATGTTACCAAATATTTTTTAAAAAGTTTTATTATGCGCCTTTTATTAACACCAGTAGGGTTGGTTAATGATTATTAATAGATAGTTTATATAAAGTGCCTGGTACCTGGGGGAAACCCTGGGGGGTAAAGGCGGTCAGGGGCGTGATGCTGATCACATCACCCCCACTCACGACCGGATCAAGAAAGTGTGGGGCGTTACCCCCACACCCCCTATACGCCTTCATGGCGTGGTGCCATGCACAGGGGAACACTTTACCTTTTTTATATATATATAAAGTGCCTTGAACGGCAAACTGGATGCGACATCCGCGTAACTGGAGCCGCTAGCTACGTAATGAATTAGCTCGTAGAATCACATTGACAAAATGATCTTGTTATTTCCTGGATTGTGCGGGCACACAATCTTCTCTCATGGTTTACACATATTTTCCCTAATTCAGCTGCTACCCTAGGGAAGAGAAAGAAAAAAGAAATTTAAATTATCGTAGAAACCTGTGCGTGAACATTTAATGTAATTTGTATAGCCTACATATATTAGAATAGCATTACATATTACGTATAGACAAAATAACACTGCAATAAAGAAAAATATTGTTTATTTTCTCTAGAACACGTACAACTAGTTAAATGATTAAGAATTTGCTGGTTTAATTTTTTCTAAAATAGGTTTTATTTTCCTTGAAATTCATTTTATCCAGCCGTATAGATACATTGCAAAAAAATAATAGTATTTAAATTTAGCAGAGAGCTTCTAATTTATGGTTCATTTTGTGCAGCTGAACATCTATAATGTATAAAACAGGGTGGTCACAAATTACTGAACACATTTAAGGGATGAATAGAAAAAGTGCCTGAGATTTCGTGCGGAAGTAAATCCTTAATTACTTTGAATTCTCATACCTGTTTTTTCACATTTAAACACATGTATTTTAATGAAAATTAATTTTAAATATAAGCAGTGAAAGGAAGGAGAACATATAGAGCGACCACAAACAAAATAACCTTCAGCCAGAAGCCTTCGCGCATCTTCCCCTCCATCCAGACCACGGGGAAGCCTGTTCCACCCTACCCCTCCCCTCCACGCGCAAGTACGATGCATACAATGCATGGTTCTGCGCAGGTTATTTTATTTGAACTTGTGGTTCAACTAGGAATTCATGCCTGAAACGTCTTGCACTAGATTAAAGCAGCTCGAACAGTAACTTAAGCCTGAATCACACGAGGCTAGATCTGCTGGATTTTCCAGTTGGACTTGGACTAGTTGTGTGGTACTGGCGCATCTGCTAGTTTTCGCCTCACACGATACTTGATACCGTGCTTGTCGGTATACTTTTGTTCCCATGAGGCATTGCGCAGAGCAGACAAGCTAAAAAGATGAAGATCGATTTGAAGAACGTTGTTCCAAAATAGCTACTCGTGCTATTATTTATTGGCTCGAAAGTAAATATGCAGTCAAGGTTTACTTAACAAACCTTTTAAAATTAACTCAGATATCGTTATTCATGCATGAGATTCGCAGGATTCATTCATATATAATATTTTGTTCAATGTAAATATGTCCAACAATTAGGTAATATATTGGTAATAACACAAATTAATATACCTTTACTAGTACTCTCTGTGGTAAGAATAAGAATTTAAATTATTGGCTAATCGCATCTGTCGTGTACAAATTTCAAATTTATCTTTTTGAATAAATTACTAAATATTAATGGACACGAATGCACCTCGTATCAGTTGTTTTCATTGGAGCAGCGAACAAAAATCACAAACACTCGAAAACCACAGACAAAAAACTTCCTTTCTTTGCCAAACTCACAGATTATCTTCACATGACCAAACTTTCGCTCTAGGACATTCCTACTGAGAATCCAGTTCCGTGTGATTCGACTTTTCGATAAGATTACCTGTAACTACAACTGAATCACTTACTGAGTTAAGTAAGTGTAGTTCAGTTACTTTTAGAAAGTAATTTTCGAAGCACTGGCCCTTGATTTTCGTGTATAGACCCCTTGGCTCTAATCTGTAAGCAAAGCTCACCAGATACAGCGATTTTTCGCCAATCCAAGGCACAGGACGGGAGTAGTCTGTGGCACTTGGGCTCAAGCAGCAACAAATCCTCCCGGATGGAGCAGACTCCGAAACAATTAGCGAAGATACGGATTAATTACGAGCTAATCCTTCGCCTCGTCGCCAGAGCGCGCCACTGCAGACCTGATCCATTCCAGGCGATTCTATCAGAGATAAACGCCCCTTAGCCTCGACACCAGCCTCCCTCGTCTTAAGTCCACAAGAATATTGGTTTCTTGAGCCGGGACGAATCTTACTAAAGCACCACGAAGCTCCTAGCAAAGCCGTTGTGGTCGACGGAATTAAATTTTCTGCTCTGGTTCAACGAGTACTTTTTCTGGATTTAGAATTCCTGATACGAGCTGCGATGTTTATACAGGGTTATTAAAAAAGAACTCCCTGGTTTCGTGTTTTTGTTTGGAACTCACGTAACATGTCGTTATATGGGTATACAGTTCTGGCAAAAATACTTCCCCTATAAGACTACTGGCATTAAGGCTCTGTTGGGGGAGTACTTTTTACATGACTGTACGCATGTGCCTCATGTCCTTAGTCCCGCACAGCACTGGTTCCACAATTCGCCGCTAGGAACGTGCAAAGCAACATGGCGGCATCTCAAGAGAAGAACGCATTCAGTGTCCTGCAATTCCACGAAACTGTGTTTCGACTGTAACGAAATTTCAGGAGCCAACAGCGGAGAAGATAATTCGTAAAGCAATTCGCGGGTGCGGGTTGATGGCCGATCATCAATGTTTCCACATTCCACCTGTGGACCGAGTTCGCGAAGTTTTACAACGAGAAGCAACAATTTTCGGGCAAGTCGAGAGCTTCAACTGCCACAAACTGTCTGGAGAATTGTCCATAAGCGTCTACGAATGAAGCCATACCGCTTTCATTGTTCGTGGAATCGTTACTCAACCATTGCTTAGGGAATTCATTCGGCTTGTGTACTGACAACACTTAACGCGAGAGGTTGAGTCATCCATATGCAGATGAGAACGGGCAAATATAAACTTTATCATGCGATTCAGCAATTTTATCTGAGATTGACAAAATTTTACGTCAGTGTATGGTAGGCTTAAGGTTTTTACACGGCCAACATCACGTTATTTTATGAAGTTCGCTCCCTAAAGATTATCTAGCAGCATCCAACGAACTAAATGATAGGTTCCGTACTTTGTTCACGGTGTGTACGCCCACAGGAAAAATAAACTAAAAGTGCTGTACTGGCGAGAACTTGACTTCTAGACACAAGCGTTTCACGTCTTCAACTTTTTCCTCATCGATAGTGTCCCGAAGGTTCAAACACGCGGCCGAGATCTTTATTAAGATAGACAAGGCGGTGCACAAGTAAATCATTACAGCCTTTTGACTATCATAGAACTTTCCTGGAGATTTTTAATTAGTAAGCAGGCGTCAGAACATCATGTCTTGTCTTTCCCTCAAAACAGACTTCACAGGCGCAAAACTGGTAGTTAAATTCACAGATTATGGAAGCATGCAGATCTCCCCTCAGTGTTGCTAAGTCGTGCAGGCGTTTAAACCCTACTATAGTACAGGAAAGGTACATTAAAGGTACCGTTTACATTTGCATTTAACAATTGGTTAAAGCACACAACCGTTTTGTCTTTCACCTCTGAAATTTTATTGACGTAATTTATAAAGCGTTATGGTCATGTACTTGTTTTAATCAAATCGTAGCACAGGCACCTAGTACCAGATAGTTTGAGGTGCGTTTCTTCTTTACTGTTGCTAAGGCACAAGATATTAAACTAACTCCGTGCTGATCATAGATGTCTTTGGTTGTAAACTTGAAACACACAAGGATAGAATGGATCGTTTCTTGGACTGAGTTCAATTCTTTCATTGAGTCAAGAAATTGAAATATCTTGACAAACTTTAGAACATTCATGAATTATTATTCTATACGATGCTTTTGATATTTGTGGTGTCTTGAAATATCCGGAAATTGTCGTGGGGATGCATTTTTGTGAAGCTCCAATTCGACCTGACGTTCACTAGCGACGCTGCGGCGATTTCCGAAATTACTAGCGGACCACAATTCTTCGGTAGATAAGGAATAGTAACAATTAAGTAAACATATATGTATGAAATGCAGACAACATGACAGTCAAATTTACAATATAATTTACTTTTCTCAATAAGGAATAACCTACGATAAACTCAGTTATTTATTGAAAGAATATGCTCGCAATATATCGTAAATACTAAAATATATCGAATGTTGTTCTTTATTTATTTGTATGTTTTAAAATCTTCGTAAAGTATTATTAGCTTATAGATAATCTCGGAGATTTTAATCCGCGAGCGCTCGAGACTTATCATTTCTGATCATCGAATGCCCGTTCGCTACTCATTGTTTCACCTCCTTGGGAAGGTCTTACTAAAACGTAGGTCTAGGTTCAGGTAACAGTTGCCGCTGGTGGCAGCACTGCGATCTGAAAAAGGAGCGTCCAGAAACACATAATATCATGATGCGAGCTTGGAAGGCGTGAGTCGCAACCTGTTCTCTATTAACACAGGTATTATCATGCGTGCAAACACAGCACTTCTTACACACACATATTATAAGCGAGGAACAATGCGGCCCTGGAGCGTGATTGCCTACCTCCTCCTTTCCGAGCCAAAACAGGAGAAGAAAATCGATAAAATACCTTGCCTACTATGTGTATTACAAGTTCCTTGGAGCAAATAAAAATAAACCTGTAATGAGGTTTGATGTGCAAGGGGGGAGAAAAGATAAACTCACATTGCCAAATTATACGCGCATTAGTTCAGTAAAAGCTTCGATAACAGCGCGAGATAACTTTTGCCTCTTGTTGAGAGAACGTGCCGCAAGTTTTCGGTATTTTACAGGACGTGTTTGTTAATAAAAATCACGGCTGGCTAAACGGGCTACCGCGTCAAGGCCAAATGTGAGAAATCACGTCACGATATCTTTGCTTTAAACGCCGCGGTAATGGGAATAAGTGTTAATAAAGGTGGATTCTTGTGCGATGCAAACTACGTGTCCTTCTGTCCATGTTTGTGTGTGTGTTGTATCCATAATATAGTTTGATACAGTGTGGATAACATTTTCAGACACAACAGTCGATTTCTATTCAGTAAATACATTATATTCAACTTCTGGTTCTTTTATTGTGGAAATGTTAAAACAAATATGGAATTTGTAGACTAAACGTTTTTATGTTGGAGATGTTGGACGGTCGCACCTCTATGGAATCCACCTTATGTTGAAAGATCTTTTCACAACTGTCGAAATAGTTTGGCTAGATTTTACATTCACTGCAGATGCTCTAGTGCCTTCTGCCTCATTGCTTGCATCAGAAACGCTTGCAGAAATTTCGAGCTCAATAATATTTACATACGTTAAATTGTATTATCTGCAAACGTACTTGGGAAACTTTAATATCATTGATTATTGCGCCAGAGTGTGGAGTCGTGGCAACTTAAAATCACCATGGTTATAACGTTTCTCTTTTCCTAAAACATACATGACATATGTGTGGATTAAAATAACAATGGTCAATTAGCCTGATATTGTACTTACAACCAACTGTACAATGTGTTTCGCTTTTATGCTCGGTGGGCGCACTTTCAGAAAACCATTGTTTCAAATGGAGATCGTTGAAGACGCTCCATTTAGATGTGGCAATAGAATACTAATGTCTAAATGCCGGTCGATTTTCGATCTTGTCACCAAAGTTCCCGGGATCGAGTCTCGGCCTGGACATGTGTGTTCATCAATTTCATCATCGCGATTAACCAAAAGTGGCAGATAAGACGATTAAAATAGAAAAACTTCTGTCTGAAATGCTGACACAGAAGTAACTAGCGCCGCCAAGTGGATGGTTTGAACAAATCCGGAACAATGTGGCAAAGCAACTCTGAAGAATTAGTGCGCAATTACATCAATATACGTTTAAATACCAGTGCATAAGGGGTGACCCTTTCTGAAGACACCCAAATTTCAACCTCACTTCCACGTAGTTCACCCTGGACTGCTTTATGCATACTAGTGAGGTTCTGGCGACTGTGGGGCGCATGTTGTGTCGTCCCTACATTATCTGATCACAATTAATCTATTCGCGATTAGCCAAAAGTGGCAGAAAAGCGAAGTAAAAGAAACTAAATTAATCAATCAACGTTTAAATACTATTTGGCTTACCTTTCAGTGAGGTTATGGGTCTCACCCGTATGCACCCACCTTGTGCCCGTAAGAATAACCATGAATAAACCTTGAGAATATATCGTGCAGCTTAGATCTTTCAGTGCATAACCCAACTTGGATCTCCAGAGGCACCCAGCTCGATTCTCACTTGTTCCAGATCGGAACCCAACACGTGGGAACCATGAGCGGCCACGCGGGACAGCTAATAGACAGGCAGCCTCACAATTACTTACTCCAAACTCGAGATTCGCCCGCCCCCTGCTCCCTCGCCCTCCAGCCCCTGCCCCCACGCTGGGCGCCACTTGATAAGAGGTGCGATGTGCCAGGGAAACTATTAGACGGAATAGAGCCTAAGAGGCAGCAGAGAAAATTGGATATCTAGTTATTTTCTTCCCAGTTCTTGGCACGCGTGCCCTTCTGAAGCAGAGGAAGAAGAACAGAAGATGGCGTTTTCTTCTTCTTCAGCGGAGTTAGCTCCATCAGGATAAAAGCCCGAATGCACCAGGGAATTTTTGATTAAGTGCGAGCTCTAACTCTGTTATATCGTCGAGTCTGGCAGTTGGAGCATCTTGATACAAATAGCCGCTGCCTATCACGGGCAACACCTCCTTAGCAGATCCCAGGAGGATCAAGATTTTTTTTCTTCAAGAAGGAGTTCTCTAGAAATCACGGCATTATAGTCAGTAATGATATTAGAATCTGACTCATTGTCTCTCTCTAGTACGTGATGGTTTGTTTTTAATCAAACTGGGTCTGATGTGTGATGTTCTTTTTTTTTTTTGCAAAGAAAAAGGGGGAGGATGTGTAGTGTTTATTGTGAAGAGGAAAGCTGCATCTTCCGGTCTGTGGTTGTGACGTGCGCGATTTATCACGTGTCTTCTGATTGATGAGTCCTGCGCTGCAATACTCCGCCCCCTTCCTCAGTTCCTGCCCGGGATGTCTTAATCTGTCCATGACCCCGCGTTGAGGGGGGGAAAAAACATGGTTCGAGTTATCCTGCAGCTAATGCGAGAGGCGATTTTCAAGCAATTATCATGTGCTACTGATGAAGTAGCACACACGTGCGTACGTTCAGTGGAGTACCTGCAGGAGGGAGGTGGTGAGTGCATCAACTGCTGCTCTAGCTTGAAGGGTCGTTTTGAACTTTGGTACAGCCACGGTGTCGACCGTTTCGAAAAGCCTTTGTAATAGCCCCGTGTAATTCGCTGCACTCTTGCACCACGTTGGTTCCACAGTGCAACACCGAGCCGTCTACTTCGTCGATTTGGTGTCATGCAGGGTGCGAAATCCTGGGGAGATTTTCCCCCAACAATCTTGACCTCGAAAATCCCCCACCAAAAAAATTCCGGGGAGAGAGAGTTTTTGTTATAACGAACAAAAGATAAGCAATTACTTTTAATTTGAAATATACTTTACTAACAATAATATCGAAAGCACACACAAATTTGTGTAGTTGTATTAAATGCATTCTCTCTCAAGAGATCAACATTAATACACACAATGAAAGTAGAACAAGAATGCAAGAAAATAACTATGAAATCTAATTGATTTATATTAACATAAAACACAAACTAAACAAAAACTTACACACAGTATAACCACTTCAACTATTTCATAATTTATTAACACCTTTTACCAGTTACTAAAGGAATTAGTTAGCTGCTTTGCAATATCTGATATGTATAATAGTAACAAATTAATTTTCTTTATGTAATTAATAATAATAGTAGTAGTATTAATAATATATTTTAATTGAGTAATTTATTTTTAATTTTAATAACATTACAAATATGTACATATATCGTATAATTTACACATGTTTGTGCGGGGGCGGGTTGTAGATTAAGAACTTTCTCCCCCACCCACCAGTTTTCAATGATTTCGTACCCTGGACTGTCACGTAGTGTATTTGGTGCTTGCACCGTTTGCACTATAACCTGGAGCGGTGTATAGTCATGTGGTGCGTGCTAGTGTCGTGTCGACCGATATATCGTCTAGGCCAGTGATTCCCAAAGTGCGCGAATCGGCGTCGTGGCTACCTTACAGGGTGGCCGCGAAATGTTCCAATATTTTCACTGAAATTACACTTACTTGTTGGTCTACACATAAAATGTTCCTGAATTTGAAATATGTGTTTATTTTTTAACTTAAGGCAAGCAACTTAATCACACTAAACTGAGCGTTGCAAGTGTTAGATAGCCCTATATTCTGACTTGGGGCGCCGCGGAAAGATCTTGAAACACTAAGGGCGCCGAGTAAGGAAAAAGTTTGGGAACCTCTGGTCTACGCGATATATCGCGATATTGAAAAGAAACATCGTCCAGGCGATATCAACTGTACGATATATCGTCACGATATTTTGACGATATGCATCAAGGTCACAATATATATGGTGTCGTGTCGTTTGCGCGGAGACTTCTTATCGGTTCATTTCCGCCGTGACATATGTCAAGACCTTCCTCGGCTGGTTTTCCCACAATCCAGAGTGTCATCACCGCCGCGCGCACGTGTGTTTGTGGCCACATGCTGCATAGTGCACAAAATGGACTTAAAACATAAAATCAAACGTGTGTTTATGACGATGCACAGCTGTGTTTACACTGAAATGTTAAACCTATCCAGAGAGTCAAATATGACTTTTCTTTACTTATTTCAAAAGACGTTACACAGGATTACTTGTATCAATTTTATTCCACAACACAAAATACATAAATCAGCATCAGCCTATTAACTATTAACAATTTATCGTTAATCGTCAAAAAAGCATTGTAAATACAGTATTGTTAAATTTTTGCAAACATTCTACAAGTACTACGTAAATGTACACTTGTTATGTTATTTTTGGCAAACATTATATAAGTAATAGCTACGTATAGGATATAAACACATTATTTCGATACACTTGCACAAGAACAGTACAAACGTTATTTGAATTCTTGTAGGTATGCAAATGCTCGAAGGCATCCTCGAAGATCGCCTGAGCTTCTGTACTTCGAAGGAACACACTCAACACATTTGTCCATTTCGATGTATTGATATTTTCAGCCATCTTGTCTTCTCTTACAAGTATCAGTTTTACATAAATACTAATTTCCCAAAGTAGATCCCTCATATATACTTTCATCTTACATTCATTTACCAATCACCTTCCTTTTCAATCGAAGATAAACAGAGCTGCAGCTATGCAACGTCATAAACACAGGTGCGCGCGGCGGTAATGACTCTCCGGATTGTGGGAAAACCCACCAAGGAAGGTCTTGACATATGTCACGGCGGAAATGAATCGATAAGAAGCCTCGGCGCAAGCGACACGGACTCACAATACATGTATATCCTGTCGGCAATATGCATCGTCTCCATATTGTTTCTATATTACAATATCGATATTGCAATTTCGTTTTTTTACATCCTAGTGGGACGAACTGAACTTGTTATTACATGAATGCCGCACGGCAAAAGGGGACAGTATATATCATATCGTCTGTGACGATATCTTCTTGATATATCGCGACACTTAATTTCCGATATCGTCCATCACTAGTGCTATATCAATTAAACGTATGTTCAAAACAGCACAGGCATTTGTTGAATGTGCACCAAAGTTTCACCTTCCTTACCGTCATGGGGGGGGGGGGAGGGAGGGCACATGCCTCTCAATTTTCAGGTTTATTAAAATTTACAACTTGAGTATTTTTTGTTAACCTCATGCGCCCATGCCTACCGTGAACGGAATACATGGGTCATTCCACGTGAAATAAAGCAACTTTTCAACCTCAGATATTTTTTGCTTGTTTCCTTTACCTGCAATTAGCGTCATCAATTCTTTACCCAGTACTCTTGTGGAAATGCGATGTCATGCAGTATTCAGAGACAAGCATGTGGCATTTTCGGCCACCAGTGAGGCTCGTATTAGTGTACAGCCTGAATGGTGCTTGCTACGTTGTAAACTCAAGCACTTTAGATTGAAACTCACCTATTTCCAACAACTTTCCCCTCTTTCGATTTTTCGCTACGTGCACTAATAACGGTTTGAATTGTAGGAAGTTGTCTATCAAAATATGTTATCACGCATTACCTACCCTACCCTACATTTACTTAACCTAAATCTAACATAATTCTGGATTGCATTGGAGTAGTGGGTTTTACGGTACGGACAGCGCGAGAAAGTACGAACCTCTCTCCAGCAGCTTTGGCCATACTTAAAACTTGGTCAACATGCCTATTTGAGTTTTTTTGCTCAAGTGTAGAGCTCTTATAATTTAAGATTTTTGTAAAAATGCCCTCGGGAATTTTTCAGAAAGTACGAACCCCTCCTCAAGCAGATTTGCTATACTTACAAAAGTTGCATTAGCCAGATTTTTGTTCATAAACTTGTCAATTTTTGGCTACACCAGAAATTAAGCTTATAATATGTTTTTCTGTCAAAATCCCAGGAATCTTGAATTGATATCTATTGGGTTCTGAGACCAAGTGGAGTGTAGCGCATCGCCTTGTAATCAAAAGGTTCGGGTTTGAGTCCTCATAAAATCTGATGGCAAAATGTTAATATTGTTGTTTTGTAAACAAGGGGCTTTGGGTTCGAGTCC
Source organism: Lepisma saccharinum (assembly GCF_977018435.1). NCBI lineage: Eukaryota > Metazoa > Arthropoda > Insecta > Zygentoma > Lepismatidae > Lepisma > Lepisma saccharinum. The sequence goes on along the minus strand of NC_139244.1, from coordinate 5,116,498 downwards.
TGAGAGATGTGGCATTCCATACGTGAGATTTTGCCCTGTTGATAGCTCCCAGATCTTAAATTTGGTAAAAAATATTATACAACAGAGCAAAATTATTCTCTATTAAGAATCACCAGAGTTTTGTTATCTGGGAGCTCAACAATACGGGGGCAAAACTGCATAATCAATACAATAGAATGGAGGTCGAGTAAACATTGCATGTTCTTTCCAATCTTTTAATCAGTCACATGTTTCGGCCAACAATTAATTATGCATGGCCGGGGGTTGTATGCCAACAGATATAATCTATACTGCGTCTTTTCAGAGCGTTATTTATTATTAAAGAGTAATTGCCTTCATTCTGTATGCCTGAGTGATTATATCTGTTGATATTGCCTCTAAAGTGTCTTTTCCGAGGGGAAATTACATGTCATTTGTCATGGGACTCAAAGAGAAATTATTATCTACACTGTGTACTCTTTCAGGGAACCATCCATCATATTGAGGAATTGCCTTCTCGGATATTATCATGCAAAGGTTTGGTATTGTCGCAACAAAATAATTGCAAGGGCAGATGTGCTGGGTAGGTAAAAGCTTTTCTGCTCGTAAGCATAGGTAATATAAAATGGGTAGGTAATATATTTTCTGACGGTAAAGTATTGTTTTATATCCAAAGGGTTTCTGTGTTTAAATCGTGTTTCTAGTTCGAGTTGCTGTTTTAAGTCTATTTTATGCACAGTAAGGCTAATCGGGACTGGCCCTACAGTTTTAAAGTGGGATCCAAACTACTTGTGCCTCTACCGGGTATCGAACCCGGGACCTCTTGATTACAAGGCAATGATGCTACCACTGCGCCATGGGGGAAGCCCTGAATCGTGCTTCTAGAACTGCTCTGTGACTCTCTCATTTCTCACATCATAAATATATGATTTTTCACCTATGAGAATAACGCTACATATGGTGTCATCTGGTAAAGCCTCGTGGAATTCACAGATAATTTTAATGTTTGTTCTGTCATTTACCACAACTTGTTTCCTTTTTGAAGTGTTAATTACAAACATGGGTCTCCGTGTCTTGAATTCCTCTGGTGTGTAATACATATCCGTATTGCCAGTAGTGACACGCTTGAAAGCCGAAAAAGCTTCATATAATTTAAGAAAATCACCCTTGGACATGTCTAAATTGTAATTTTCTCTAGGAAAAACCTCATTTCTGCCATTTTTAAGATATATGTTCTTGATGTTGCAGTTATCAAATTTGCTTGAATTTTTTTCTTGATTATTGTGTCTTCCAGTCTGAAACAGTACCACCACAAAATCAGGCATGTCAAATTGAATACTGGAGAATGAACTTGTGGCATCAAATTCATAATAAGTACCAGTGGCAACCTTCTGTACGCATTGATATGTGTAAAATTGCAGAGGAATTTGCGGATTTTTTAGGATATCAGCTTTGTATTTAAGAGCATAGCCGGCCTCATATTCAACAACCGGGATTCTTAACTCCATAGTCTGAATAATGCATTTGCCTGCATCAGGTAGGGTATTAGGCAGAGCTTCTCCTGTAGGGTTTATTGCACTGTACCTCATCAAAGCATTATCATCATTTGCAGCTCTTCTAAATGTAATTCTTAACCCACCCTTCCACATAATTTCTTTGTAATCCGAGAAGAATCCCGGCAACAGGCGCATGGGGAACAGCACTGTGTGGCTCTTGGTTAATATCTTATCACCAGCTTCAAATCCACCGATTCTGTAGTATGAAGCCTCGGTTTTGGATAATTTTAATGTGGCCAAAGCTGTGGAGGTAATGCCTGGATAATCCACTCTGTTTATAACAACGCCATGCTTTCTGATCTCAATTTCAGAGAACAGATGCGGCACAAAATTGTCCACCAGTCTTATATTCGAATTTGCAGGATAATCTGTTCCATCCAGCTTTACAACATCAAATTTGATGTATAGATCTGCTCTGTGGGGGTGTATAAATCCATCCCCTACATCAAGATCAACCTCGATCTGTGTGTTGGGTTGATTTAAATTTGCAAATGTCCTCCTGTTTGGGGGGAATGATTGTAGCTCATAACTTTCAATATTTTCCATTGTATGTATTTTTATTTAAATGTTAATTTCTATGATAGCAGTTGTTGTGGCTCCAGCAAAATCAACTAATTCTTCTTTTTCATTAGTGACCATTAATTCAATGTTATCTATTCTATTATGGCACACAGGAAAATATAATGTTGGGGATGGATTGTAGATGATTGGCTCCATAAATTCGGAATTAGGTTTGAATGTTGCAATGATGCCAGTTTGTTTGTGAGTACCTATGCCATTTGATTTGGTGATCATACCCTCGGCCACATTACAGTGAATATTCAGAGTCTCTATGGCCAAGAATTTAGGTATATTCATAGCAGTGTGTTTGATGGCCGGTTCGAGTTTTGTGTTGTTCTCAAAGCCTAACAGTTCTCCTATAGTACCCAGATGCACTGTTTCTGTAGCAGATACAATCTCTACTCTGTGAGTGACAGAATTTTGACTTAAAACTATACCTCTGGGTAATTGAGCATTTAGAGTGGACAGATTATACTGCCCTGGAGTGATGACAATTTTTTGATCCCCTACTGCAATTGTGTTGTTGTGGTGAGTAATATTTGGGATCAGGTACATGCCGTAAAATGCTCTGAGAGCTATTGTTTTGGGATACACTATGTCATCATGCAATCTAAGTTTCAATATTGAATTTTGGCTGGTGAGATGGAATACCCCCATGATGTTTCAGATACCACAAGGCTTTTTGAAAATTTTCAATTGATGGTTTATTTATTTGAGACATGTATCTGAGAACAGATAAACACAGATGTCCACAATTAACATCTTTGAAGTTTTGAACACGGGCATTATTGTAATAAAGATTAGCTGATTTTAAATATTTTATTAAATTTTCAGGTGGAACACCTCCAAATGAATCAAACACAAATGCCTCATTTTTTAAATATTTAAGATAACAGATCCAGTGAGTGCCCTGATTTTTGTACTCATCCAAATTAACAATGCCACACTCTTTGTTGAGTGGTTGTTCCGGTAAAGAATCAGACATGTACACACCTCTAAAATGTTTGATGCCCAATGGCTTGATTAAAGCTTCAATATCTTGGTTTGTAAGCGGCTCTTGTTTTTTTTAAACTTATTCATGGCTCTCTTAACACCTTTGCCTTGTTTCTCCATTGCCAGGTTATGGCGCCTCTGCTCATCTAATTCTGCCCTATTCTTCTTGGCATCTATTACTGTTTTTGCTATGGCAGCTGATCCCCCAGCCAAGCTCCCAACAGCCCCGAGAGCAGCTAAGATGGCAGGGATGGTAAATATAAATCCCCCCACATGTGATTTTTTCCTGGATTGCTGTAATTTTTTTAATTGGGGGGTACTAAGCAACAATTTCATACCATGCCCTTTTGCAAGACAAGAATTTTTTTTCTTGCGCTGCTTTTTGGTTAAAAGACTATCAATAGTTTTAAGAGATTTGAGACCTGCATAAGGTATTTGATACATAACACCCTTGGCCTTCATTGTAGGTTTATTATATTCATATTCACAGCCCCCACCCCAGTTTTTGTTTGGTGCTCATAGCTATGGTGGTTCCCAATGCTGCTATTTTTTCACTTAAAGAAGCATCTTTGCTTACAAATCTGCCAAATGCGGCCTCTTCTAATTTCTTGTCTGCAACATGTCTCTTGTCAAGATCAGAATCTGTGTTGTATGCTATGTCATGGTCTCTACAAGCAGCATCCAGGGGATTAACACCAGGATCACCTCTGTTTAATCTATGGTCCAATTTTGTGCCTGGACCACAATACTGATAGCCTGGAATGTGTAGTTCAAATGGCAGCTTGTTTATAATGTCATTAACAAGGCCCCGACCCTCATAAACATTCCAAAATTTAGGTGGTAGAGTATTAATAATTTTTATGAGATATCCAATCCCTTTAGGGTCATTCACTATAAAATTAGATAATTTGGTGCTTATCATGTCCATAATTCCAACCTTTTCATTGTAAAAATTGTGGTTCCCTGCATTTTCCTCCCCAGCTATCACCAATAACCTATCTACAAGTTTCCTGACATCATCAACCCACACAAATTCTTTGGGCAGGGTGTTGTATTGTTTGATTCCACTCCCTGTCTTGATCTGTGACCATATGGGCTTGATTAAATTATTGTATTTTGCCCCACTGCTCGACTTAACCCTTTTTTGCGTGGGATCATTGTTCTGGTATAGAGCATCTGATTTTATTAATATTTCTTTGTAATGTTCATAATCTTGATCTGTATAGCTGCCAGGCCTCTTCCTAGTCATCAGTTCCCACAATCCAGGTGTGCCGGGGTACTTAACAAAAGCACCTTTTTCTCCGAGACGAGATTCTGAATAAACAATTATATCATCTCCCATAAATGTTACTCTGAAATTGCCAATTCTATGAATGATGCTCCCGTCAAGCTCTGTGTCAGCATATAAGCCAAACACCTCATCTTTGTTGTCTTTAGGTGTGGTTAAATATTTTTGAGCAAGAAGACCCAATTCAATAGGATCCAGAGTAGCTTCAATTCTTCGAGGGGCAACAGGACTAGGTGTATGAATACTGGAAAGTGGGGTGAATGGATAATCTAATATGTTCCTTGCAGCTACAGGTACAAGCTCTGTGATCAAATCTTGATTTTGCTCTGTAACAGTTTTGATATTCTTACCTAAATTATTAATAGCATCAATGACAGGCTGTTCTGTTTGTTTGTGTTTTTCATAAATTCCACGGTTCTCTGATTTCCATCCCTTAAATCTTTTTACAAGATAATCTCTTAACTTAAGATCATCAATGACTGGTCGTTTCATGGTTGTTTATTTATGTCTCAACGTCTAGAAAATCGATGATTTTATTTCTGTATTTGCCAGTATTAGGTGTTCTTGTCATATCAATTGTGACAAACCCATAACTGTCCTGGTTCCAGCACTTGCTGCAAAATTTGGAAAAATCATTGTAGCTCAAGTCCCCACCTACATATTCATCGTGTATGTGTTTGAGGTTGGTATGGTCTTGATGAAACACACATATAAAATTGCTGTTGTCTCGGATCAGTTGCTTCGGAATTTTAGAAAAAGTCTGTGCCAGGTAGAAGCAGTCAATGTTTTTGTGCCGGCCCTGTGTAAAGAAATTTCTAACCTTGTTTTGATTATCCAGTATAATGTCATCAAACACAACAACAGAATTATCGAGACATTCATGGAGTGGCTTAACATCTGGTTCAAAAGTGGCTATATCTAATCCATCATATAGCTTCATCAGCTGCTGATATTTTAATTGTTCCAAGCTCTTTGAGAAGATATACAAGTGCCTGTTTTTCCAGTCTAACCAGTTGGGTGCCAATAAAAAATTATCAACCATTAGAGTAGTTTTACCACAAGCAGATGGCCCAACAATAAGGCATCTAATATTATCAGGTAGCAGCACTCCATTTCTCTTATTCTGCTGTTCAGGTTCTGGCAGCCTTTTTATAACATCCCAGGTGCTCATATTATCACTTTGTCTGCATCGATCCAGCTGTTTTCCGGATGACCCAGCCATTTGACAAATAACTTGTTGCCTTTTCTGCGGATGATTTTTTCTATGAGATATGTGTCAGGCTGTTTAGTTTTGCTGAGCTCTTGTTCATAGAACCTGCCTTTGAGAATTTCTCCTCGGTGATCTTTTATTATATATGTGTTAAGGGTCCCAGGTTTAACTTGAACCACTGTAAATAATTCGGTGCTCCAGTTTCTCGTAAAGCCTCTCTTGAATAAGTGCTTATATTTGCTGATTCTTACTTGGTCACCCACCCTGTATTTGGCCCTTCTTGTTGTTGGCTGGTATCTAGGATAATAAACAGTCCTGATCAATTTTTGCTCATCAGATGAAGTTACTTCAGAGGGTTTCATGTTGATTGTGGAATGGACAGAATTGTTATATTTTTGTAGAAGTTCTGGAAGAATATTAAGCCATTTATAATTACCTTGGAGGGTAAATTGTTTATACATAAGATTTTTTAAGGTTCTGTTGAATCTCTCTACAATTGAGGCCTTGAGATCACTGTAACTCGAGTAATGTTTTATTGCCTGGCTTTTAATAAATTGTTGGAACACAGAATTATAAAATTCTTTGCCATTATCTGTTTGCAAATAGCGCGGTGATCTTCCTGAATGATTGATGATTGTCCTGAAGGCTTCTGTAACACATTTTCCAGTCTTGGATTTGAGTGGCACAGCCCAGGCAAATTTTGAAAATGTGTCTATCACAGTAAGTAGATACTTGTAGCCCTTGTTGATTTTGTCTAAGTTTTTCAGCTGTCCACTTGACAACTCAATCAAGTCGCTCTGCCATAAATCATCTATGCCTTTTGTGACTACTGGGAGTCTCTTAAAATTATGTCTGGCTTGTCTGTGTAATTCATCAACAATAATTTGTCTAGACATAATATGTAAACAAGAATATTGCAACTATGGGGTGTTCAGCAGCTGAGACTGCAGGATTTTCTAAATATAATTTGTCCCCTATTTGTATTTTAAATTCCAAAGTGCCATCATCTTCAGTATAGGCTGTTTCTAATGTATTGGGATCTGTAAAATCCTCTAACTCTACACTGGTGATTTTCACTTTGTTATCAGCATTTGTTATTGATAAGGTAGGGTAGTGGTGTGCTTGTGGTTGAAGCCAATATTTGATCTTGATTGGTCTCAATGTGCCCCCAACAAAAAACTGGTAATAAAATTGTGCAGGGGACAGCATATATATTTTGCCACCTGGTGTAAATGGTGAATCATATTCTTTGTTGGGGATGCTGTACAATTCAAGAATTACTGTATGTTTTGGATTCTCGATTATGCCTGTTATTTCTTTTTCTGCTGTAAGCAATCTGCTTGTTACAGATTCAAGGTGCTCATTGATGGTCCTAACAACATCATCATGGCCTGGCTTGATTTTTATGTCCACAGCAAGTCTCTTGTATTGTTGCACAATCTCTTGAAGCTGGGTGGCAAAAACAGACAGGGCATTTGCTTGATTGGATTCCATGGTCCCTAGCTGTTGCTTGATATTAGCTACAATTTGCTGTAAATTTTCAACAACTGCCAATTTTGAATTTTGAGCAGTAAGATCATGGACCTGTCTTCTGATATCCTCAAACAGGGCATGCAGTTCATTAATATGTTGATTGGTTGGTAAAGTGGCCACTGTCTGTGTGAGTTGTTTGATCTCTGTCTGGATATTCTTGATATCTTCTGATTTCAATATGCGATTCACTGCCCTCTTAATATTTTTAAGTTCCTGTGATGTAGGAAGATTTGATACAGTATTCTGCAAAAATTCAAGTGCCAATTTCACATTGTTTAATTCAGATGCATCAGCCACATTTTGCATAGCATTTTGGAGCAGGGCTATATCTGCCTGAGTGGGTGTGGATTGTTGTAAAATTTCAAGTTTTGTTTGGATATCATCTATCAAGTGATGAAAATGAGATAGTTCAGATTCAGTGTTGAGGTTTTCAAGCTTTGTAATCTGTTGTTGGACACTGACAAGTGTGTCTACAATCCCAGGCAATCTGGATTCTAGTACATTTGCCAAATCACTTTGCACTGCTGCTATTGTACCTTCAAGATGGGTTATGGAACTTTGAATTTTTCCAAAATCTTCATATGTTTCAAGTTGCAGCTTAATATTTGCTACACTCCGAGTTATTGCATTCAAAGCATCAGAAGATGGTAAATTGTTCATAAAATTTTCAAGTGTCTCAATTTTTTCTTTAACCTCGGCTATGGCATTGTTCAGAGGGTCCAGGTTAGGTATCTGGAGTGATTGAATCTGTTCTTTTAGAGTGGAAATCACTAGATCAAAATCTTCTTGTGATTTTATGCTTTTGACAATTGTTTGGAGCTGTGTCTGGACATTATTTATTTGCTCTTCCAATTGCTGTTTCAATTGCTCGGAGTTGGTGGCCTGGGTCTTAAATTTGGCTTGAAGAGCTGCTACAGCCTCTTCTAAACTTTGAAAATTATCTAATGTCGCCAGGTCAGTATATTTCTGAAGCAATAATTTGAGTTCAGAATCAATTTTAAGAAGAGGGTCCATGCATTGTGATTGCAAATTTGTAATTTCTAATTGAAGACTGGCATTGAGTGTGGTCTGTAAAGCTTGTAAATCACTTCTTAATTTCTTGACTCTGACATCAAGCATCAGAATCTCATCACTGTGATCTTCATGTCTTGTATGGCCAAATATATCGTTAGGCATTTTCTTTTAGTGGTTATTTATTATAGAGTATCTGATTCTTAATTCTATAAAAAAGGGTATAAGCTTGTCATATGATCCCGGGACCTCAATATATAAGCAGTCACCAGCAGAAACAGTATATACAGTGCCAGAAATCATGTTTGAGTGCTTAATTCTGTAAATATTTCTCCCTACTGAAATCTTGACATCGCCCTCGGGGGTTGTAATAAATTGTAATTGCCCACCTACGGGTAATTGGTAATGATTTAAATTATTGTTAAATATGTACAATATTTTGCCTGTTTCTTCATCATTATCTGTAAGTATGCTGTTCAGATGAATAATTAACAAGCCACTCAGTTTAGACAGCATATCAGGAGAGGCTTGTGGTGTCGGCAGCTCCATAATAGCCTGTTTTTTGAACCCAAATAAGTTCATAGGCATGTTTATTTATTTCAAATCATGCTCTGTAATTGGGCATTGTTTGCCATTTTTCAAATCGCAATGACCCCAAGGTAAAGTATGTATGCCACATGATAAAATGCATCTCTTATCATCATGTGGGTCCAGGGCCACTTTTCTTACAACATTTGAAGTCAATAAGTGATCCTCACTCTGAATTCTATTTTCTGATGTTCTAATTGAACTCTGGGATTTGATGCAATTTTTATAATCTTCAAATACAAGATCTTTTTCAACAGTCACTCTGCCAATGCCCTTGGCCTTTTTGGCAACAGCACCACTACATGTTTCAAAACTGTACATCTTGGCTCTTAACCCAGCAAATGCCACAATAACATCACCAAGTGTCTCATCTTTTAACTTGCCAGGTACCTTTTTGTTGTGGGGTTGAACTAATGTATGTTCACTGGTATCAAAGTATTGAAACAATTCAGGCTGTGCCATATCTTGATAAACATCTTCTGTTTGAATATCAAGAATAAAACTATCCGTGTCCATGTACAATAATTTTACACGATCACCATAAAAAGGTTTCAGCACATCATAATACAATATTAACATATGTAATTTGGACAATTCCAATATCACAGCCCCTACATAAATAGGTTTATCAAACTTGATCTTTGTTTTCTTCATGTTGAAAAGTGCCATGTGCTCATCATAAATTCTTCTGTAATTGAAGTTGGGCTTTGCAACCAATTTTTTGCTCAGGCTGGGGTCAGTAATTATTTTAACATCGGTATGTTTTCTGACATTTTCAATAGTTTTGCCATATACAGAATTAACCATCAATTTAAACAAGCTCTTATCAAATTGGCTCTTTGCAGATGTTCGAAGCTCCGTGTTTGTATCAATGTATGGTTTCAACCATTCTGAGTGCCTGAACCTCAAGACTTTGCCAACTTTGGTTACTTGGACACCATGTTTCATCAGGAACTGGAGGTTTTTGTAATATAGGACACAACCCTGTTTCGGCTCCAGGGTCATCATGAGCTTCTTCTGTTTAGAACCAGGTGAGCACTGAACCTCGGGAATTGGGGGCAGATCAGAAAATTTATTGTGCAAATGATCTGGAAATATCAGTTCAGTCTCTAAGAAGAGGCCATATTCACTGTCATCAAAATTCTGAAGATCCTCAATATTGAAATCTTCGACCCATTCAAGCCCTGCATATGGCAATTTATCCATCATAGCATGACCATAGAGGTTGTTTGCATCCACATACAGTATATAATTTGATGGCCGTGCTGGATCATAATCAGGCATATACTTGTTATTTGCTCTGGCATATTTCTGGGAACATTGCACCATCCCCCCTCTTATACATTTCTCCATAAATAGATATTTATCTTGATCTGGGATCAGATCCAATTGCATTTTAGTGTTCAAAAACGTTGCAGCCCATGCTAGGCCCGGGGCACTGAAAAAATACACTGGGTCCAGTCCATAATTTTGCATGGAAGATTTTCTGAATGTCTGTATTACATCAGCTGAGATGGTCACATCAAGTTTCAAATAAGCCATGTGATAATCACCAAATGTCTTGCATTTTAAACTCTTCCACATCAATTTGGCATGGTGATAATCTTCATCAGTGATTCCAGATCCTCTGATTTTGCTGTAAAATGCTTCTTGTGGTGGCAGGGAACACTCATCAAATTTAGAAAAATCTGTGACATAGTCATATGGATATACACCCTTCCGCCTAATTAATTTCAGGTCCTGATTTGGAAACGAGGCACGTGTGATTTTCAAGTCATCATCAGATAATTGAGAGGCCAGTGTAGCCAGGCTAGCAGGTAAAAATCTGTAAGAATCAAGAAATCTTATGTGAATAGGAACACCATCAACTTTAATTATCTTGCTAATAGATATATATTTCTCGTCATTTTCAGCTAAAATATTTAAATTCTGCTTGTCAAACCCCTCGTACCTGATCAGATGATGGAAATCATAATTGGATGCTCCATGGCAAAATATGGGGACAAATCTTGGTCTCTTGATCTTAATATTACAGCTATTACACAGGGCCATTAAGAATTTACCATCTGTATGAGAATGGTGTTTCACCTTGATATTTGTATCTGAAAATTCAGAATCACATACCGGGCATTTTTCTGCATTGTTGAAATCTTCAATCTGTTCCTCTGTTAAAGGCAACATAGGCTTTGATTTTAATAAGATGTTAGATGCTATGTCACGGCACACATTTTCTATTCTATGTGCAAATTCTTTGATGGCATCTTCTCCCATGTATGAATATTCTTTACTAGCTACACCATCCTGTACAACCACATAACAAAAGCTGGAAGATTCATGTTGCTGGTATGGTGTAATTGAGGATTCTTCTGGATCTGGGCTACAGAATGCAAGAGGTTTGAGGTTCGATTCAAAATCACAGGCAATATATACTGGGTGTTCCAACAGGGCTTCAAACTTTTTGAATTTGCAATTTTCACTTGGATTGGGCATCACCATATGAACAGGTTTATGGTTCCCACAGTATTTCAGATGCTCAATTAACTTGTTTTTAGCAATTTCTGCATTCTCTTCCCGAACCCCCTTCACCATTTTTTGACCATCAAATACAGTCAAACATCTTCTGCACAACTTGAATATTGTATGAGTTTTGTCTAGTTGTGTTCTCACTAAAGCTTCAAGATTATGTATCAGAGTATAATGGTATGTATCATCTCCTTCAATTAAGAGCAGATCAATTGGAATAGCAGATTCATCATCAATTGTACTAATTCTGAGAGGTGCTATCGGGCAATTGCCAGTGGAACAAATAAATACATTAATAGATAATTGTTTGCCATCGATATGCCTGGCCCTTTTTTCAAATTTATCAATATTCGGAACAGACATTGGATATTCCAAACCCTCCATTGCATCGTCAAAATCATGTTCATGCTGTTTGTAATAAGTTATTCTCTGAGGATCCCTTGAAACTGGATACAAAGCAGCTAATATACACCACAAAAAGCATTTCTGGTCGGCGTTTTTTATATTGACCACGGCTCTTTTGTTTTTGATATTAGCAGGCAAAAGCACATAAGTAGATCCTTGTAATGGGCTGAATTCAGAAATATTAACATAGAGCTTGTGTGATGAACCGCATAGGCTCCATCCTGACTCTTTTGCCGCAAATTCAGAGTGTTTGATGTTCAGTTGATTTATCAAGCTGCTTATTATTGTGTCTGAATTTGCATTTGAATATACAGGTACAGTTTCTGTTATGTGGGGCTGTGTAAATTTTGTGCCGTTTGGCTTCTTATATTGTACAAACAATTTGAGGGACAGCTTATAAGAGCCATTTTGTGCATTAAGAATTGCCTGCAGATCAGAATTTATACTGTTCAAGAAATTCTCAATGCCACATCTTGGCTCTGATACAAACCGGTGATCCTTTAATTGGCCGTTAAAACTGCTACGGATAGGTGCATGGCGTAGCTGTTTTGCTGCTCTGGTATTAACAGGTGCTTCGTGCTTTCTTTTCAGACCAGATGTAGATGGTTGAGAGGGCAATGCAGAGCAAGTATCTTTATGTTTATATGTGAAATATTCCATGTTATATTTTCTATTGCATTTGGGGCAAATTTTTGTGGGAGTTTTGTATTTGTCTGGATTACAAATTTTTTGATGCTTGGCCCAATTAGAGCTGGATATATTTTTATTGCACTGATTACAATATTTTTGATTCGGCATTTTTGCTGTTGTTTATTATATACAATTTCCTGGGTTTCAATTCAAAACTTTATACTGAATAAAAAATATCAGTTGGGTTCAGCACTGTGATTTGTATGTGTATATGTATATATGTGTATATACACTTAATATTTTTGGTTTTGGTATTTATATAAAATTTCCTGGGATTCAAATGTAAAGCCAATAGCCCACAAGTGGAAAATCATTCACACTGACCCGGCACAAATGCCTGCACGAACATGCATGTATAGAATAGCAATGACCTTGTTATGTATAACAGGCTGGGACAAATATAAGCTTGACTCTAAATATGAGTAGATTACAACAAATATCAGATTTTATATTGTTCAATATGAATTTAAACCAGTAAGTATGAGAAGCACTGTATCAACACGTCTGTTCCCCTCAGTCACTCTCACATAACTGGCTGATGCAATAATCGGGAATTTCTGTAAATACTGGCGCTGAGGAAAAAAATCAATACTACCGTCTCGGGAATTGCGCACATTGCCACAGAGGGGAAACATGCAAACACGGACCAATTCTAGAGGTAGGCTCTGCATATTGCATTGTTTTAATATTAAATAAGCAAATCCAATTAAACTTAAACCTGAAGTAAATATGTATAGGTAGGTATGGATACAAGTTTATAGACAAACTAATGCAATTTTTGTAAATCTGCTTGAGGAGGAGTTTGATATTTTCCAAATTATAAAATTCTTGGCTTAGGCAGGTACCACACTCCACTTGGTCTCAGAACCCAATAGATATCAATTCAAGATTCCTGGGATTTTGACAGAAAAACATACTATAAGCTTAATTTCTGGTGTAGCCAAAAATTGACAAGTTTATGAACAAAAATCTGGCTAATGCAACTTTTGTAAGTATAGCAAATCTGCTTGAGGAGGGGTTCGTACTTTCTGAAAAATTCCCGAGGGCATTTTTACAAAAATCTTAAATTATAAGAGCTCTACACTTGAGCAAAAAAACTCAAATGGGCATGTTGACCAAGTTTTAAGTATGGCCAAAGCTGCTGGAGAGAGGTTCGTACTTTCTCGCGCTGTCCGTACCGTAAAACCCACTACTCATTGGCGTCCCATTTGTAAATTTTGTACAGTTATTGAGTAATAGTGTATGTATGACATATAATTTTTTGAAAGAAATTAAAGGATCCGTTTTTGACAAAATGGCTACCAAAATTGTCTTTACACCACCTTCAATTGTTTTTTTGTTTTTTTACCCTGACATAAGCATGTAATATTTCGTTTGAAAGAGACCTTCAAAACCATTCCAACGCCGTCTGAATCACTTCTATAGGTGCCCTGGTTGCTGAAATATTGTAATTTAAAGTTAACAACATGTTGAAAAAAAAAATAGTCAAAATCGCACAGTTTGCATAACTGTAATTTGGGAAATACAAAAGATATGGATCTACAACTTTACATATTTTCCTACCTCAGGCGGACCTTTCAGTGTGCCAAATTTCAAATTAATCAAGAAATGTAAAATTGCTATATATATCTCTTTGACATTTATACAGTTCTTACAGAACAAGATTTCCTTGCAAATATTTGTGAGGAAGATTTGGAAACTGTGCAAGGCCACAGCATACTTCTTTTCGTAATGGAAGTAAAAAAAAAAAGTCTGTAAGTTACTCTTTTCTTAAATACAGTTCATTCAGCGAATACTCTAAATGGGAAATCGTGTCACCCCTAGTTTTCACCCTGTCTCCTCTTATTCAACCCCCCAAAAGTTGCTATTTCCTCTAACCATCCCCTGGAGAAATAGCTTCGTTCTCCACCCCCTCCGATTCGATGTAGGAACACCCACTTTTCTTCCCCTTTTTTTTCGTATAGAATTGGAAACCGACATTTTACGAGTCTGAATTAATGGTAAGAGCCAATTTCTCCCCTTCGGAGTTCCTGTCCGTGCTGGCCTTGGCAACAATGCCTTGTAGCCACCCTAATTTCTCTTCCCGTTTGTAGCCTGTGACACTCGCGCTCTTGCTCATTAAACATTAGTCTGTGCCTTTCTCCCCCTCCGTTCTTGCATTATGGACCGTTTATCGTCTCCCGCGCAGGAAAGAGGAAAAATAATCATTTAGGAGCTGTATTTTATCCAAATTAAAAGGAAATTTTTCTTCCCGTTGTTCGTTTCGTGGAAAATGCTGACGTGCATTCTGTCCCAGCGGAAACGCAATTTGAGAAATCTTTTTTAAATTATTATCTGCGAAGAAAAACTACATTTTTATGATTTGTGAGTGAAGCGAAGAGTGTGTGTCTGACCCGTATTCAATTTCCGACAAAGGTCCTATTTGTGTGTAAATTTCACCATTCAGCTCACCAAAAAAGAAATGAAGGGAGTACTTTATATATATAGTATATATATACAGCATGTTTGCTCACACTAAAATGTATACAAAACTCCTGAATTTCAGCATTTATTAAGAAATTTCGTGTTAATATTATCTATGTATGTGAAAGTAAGTAAAGAACATAATCGACGCGTATAAATATTATGCTGTATAAGTTATTGTCTCTGCTTTTGCCTGTACAGTTGGACGCGTAATTAATACCAGGCGGATTGTCCATCGCTATTTTCTCTCATGTTTTCGTCACATCTTCATATGAATGCAGACACGTGAACGAAAAGGAGAAAGGTTGAACAAGAAATTAACGTCTTGCCAGAAATGTTAAAATGTGACCCAGGATACTGAAAATCTTAATTGTTTTCAAGCCTAAACGCCTTCGTTGATGTTTTTCAGTCATTGCGTTGAAATCGAAACATAATACTAGCAAATTTGAACACACAACTTTTGATTTGCATGAAAGAGTAAAATTGTCTTTAGCTATTCTTAATGTTAGTTAGGAATATTAATGATAATTGTATTAATATTAAAATTGTAATTAGGAACCCTAATACGTCTGAAATATTTAGTAGGGATAAATGTATTTGAGTACTTATATACTTATATAATAATAATAATAATATCGTACTTATTGAGAGGGCGTGTTTTTGTCTGAGTTCGGCCAAGAATATAGAATTTCTAATTCTAATACAGCTTAATAGCCATTTTAAAGAGTTGATTGCATCGGTCACATATAGAGAAGCAATCTTCAGAAAGTATCGGAGTTTTCTTTTTTCTTAATCTTCGAGCGCATTTCAATACAACTGAAGTAAATATGAATTTAATGTGAAAGTGCACCTCCTGTCCTTGATGAAGTTGCTCCGGTATTGGTGGAGAGGTCAACGATTTCTTTGACGTTTTGTTCAGTAATTTTAACTCGTACAAAAGTTGATTGAACATGAACATATTAATGGGGAATTTATCTGGTGTTCGCATTGCACTGGACTGTACCAGACAGGAAATGATCAATCATACAAGTCACGGGTCCTGCATTCATTTCCAAAGATGGCTTAGACAGAATTATTTGAAATGGAGTCTGTGGAATGGTCAGATCCCAAGCATCTTTGTTCGTATCAACACATTGTTCAAAGATATGGCCCATGGGGCTGAAACTATCTGCTCTGTGTACCCCCGTCGCAGTTGAATCGAATCCAGCTCTCCTTGATTACAAGACGATTGTTATGAACATACCGCTAGTTCTAGCAGTTCCAATGTATCAAGGAATTTCGAAATATGAATGATCATATTCAATGATCTGTGTTCACTGTGCAAGTGTTTGTAAAGTTTTTTTTGTTTTTGTTAATCTCTTTCATGTAAAATAAGATATTTATTACATTTCGAAGACAAATATCATTAGACCAAAAAATATGGCCGGTGTAGACAGACATCACAGCTATACTTTTATATTGATCCCCAATCATTGACATAAAATGACGTACAGATATGATTGAACTATTTTTCGGAACTTGTTTACGCCCTGAAAATACTCTTAAAGTATACCAGTAGCCTTCTAAAAGACCTCAAAGTGCAAGTTTTAAGGAAGTAGCCAACATTCTTACTCGAGAACACGAAAACTTACTTTCAATATACGGCGGCACTTCCCAGCGCTATGTCTGAAGCCTGCATCTATGTCTTCTTTCTTCTCTGACAATGCTTCATTTCATTCTGCAAACGCAGTCTCTGCAGATTTATGTTACTGCACATAGCGGATAAAATAGATATTATACTTGTTTCTTCTGTGCGTGACCCTTGCACTCTACTGATTGAATTCCTCACAATCGCTCGATTCGAGTCTTTCTTATTCTCAGATGGAAGCGAAGAAGAAAAAGTCCGTTCATTGAGTAAAATGCGGAACTTGATGAAACTGAGACATCGTTCCTAGCGGAACTCTATTCAACGTGGAATTCGGATTCGTAAACAGAGAACGAGCATAAAGACTGTGCATTAGGAGGCCCCGAAAGGAGCGTAAGATTAACTAAGGAATATGAATTGTATACATTTCTGTAGTTAGTGGATAATTAGGACTGTTAACCTATAATTGCTTGTCCACTAAAGATATCAGGGTTTGCTCACACTGCACATTTTACCAAACTTCGGTAAATCAACATTGGGAATAGAAAAATTAACAAGTCAGGGAAATTTTGGTGAACAAATTATTTATTTTTGTTATTTTATGATTTTGAAAGATTCTTATTGTATAAAATCTCTAACTCGCAGGATATATGGAATATTTTATTTACATACCTATTTTGTCGAACACCATGAAATGCTAATACAACACTTTATATGCAAGGCATACTCACTCTCTCTTCGTTTATATTGTAATGAAAAAATCACTACAAGATCCTTTTTTATTACTATTTTTATGTATGTTTAATATTATTTTTTTGGTGACAGCTATACTTCTTTTATATGCAGTTTCCAATGTAACTTGCTGTAGGGATGGCCTACGTGACGGTGAAAGCCAGCTTTCAGAAGGCGGGTAGTTTTGTCCTTTCAATCCTGAAGGGGGGTGGACAAAGCCCAGTTTACTGTTTTTTTTTTCGAATCGCCTATATAAGGGAATCGATTGAGTAACGGGGTTTGGCATATTCTTATGTTTTTTGGGCTAGAGGGGAGACCTTTGGAAGGTTCTTCGGTGCCAGTAGAGTGGCGGGGCTAGTCGAATGGCTAGCAGACAAGGATCAACCATTTGCTTTCAACGAATTGCATAGATAAGTCCACGCATTTTTTCTTGATTCGTTTGGTGACAAGCTAAAGCTTAGTTTCGGTGGACATTTGTTATTATTATTAGAGAAACGTCGTGTCCGAGGGAAATAAGGGACACGTTTAATTTCAAGTACAGCACATAATTAGTTGTTGTAATTTCAACCAAGTTTAGTCTATTTCTTAGAAGCCATTTCAATTATAAACAAGAGAGGGAGGGAATTCGAGAAACATGTCATGTATGCTAGTGACAAGCTAGATACATTTTTAACTAGTACTGCTAGTCTATGCCAGTGTACGAACCTCTCTTTCAATTATTTCAATTAAAGTGGATCTTGTCTGTTATGTGTGGTTTAATTCATATGTAATTCTTGGTACATATTTAATCAACGAAGTAAATAGTATTTTTATATATTTTTAAACTGGACGTCTAGGTATCATTGAGATAATAGAAATGAGTTTTTCCCTAATATCCATGGTAAAAAATTATGGTAGATTATTCTATGACTTTATATTCGATTGAACAGTTTTTGTTATTTTTTTTAAGTGTTATGATATTTATTTTGCCTGTGGAAGTAACGAAGACAAGTAACAGGTCGAGCCAAGGCAGGTTACTCTCCCTACAAAAGAAATAGAGCCTAACAATATGCTAGGTCATTACTGTTAGGTCACATCACAATATCAGCATTACAGTAACCAAGGGTAACTTTTTTCTGGAGGTACTCAAATGTCAATTTCTCCTCCACGTGATAATTCGTGGAAACTGTATTCCTTCAGGCAAGCGAGTCTCTGGCATATGGAGCCACATGCAGTATAAGCGTTTGTATGCCGAAAGCTACTTAACAAACACGCTTTTATCAATGGAGTGGGCATTTTAGTTCGTTCAGTTCTGTTCTTGCTAATGTCCTATGTTCATGTAATGCAAGAAAGAATTAAACTAATCGCAGTGTTGACGCATCCTATATATTTTTAATGTTCAATAGAGACGGGTCGAAAAAGTTATTCACTTGATGCCAGTGTTTCGGCTTGTTTCTTTTGTTCAGCACCCCAGCGTCATTTACATTCAGGGCAATTTCTCATTCAAAGATGGCAACGCTGTCTTCACCCCTTTCGCACACAAACCCTTCTAGTTCTCATCTCCAATGCAAGTCAAGCCCTTGCAAAAAAGTTCTTTGAAATTCCAACGAGGCTTCCGGCTGGCTCGCCCGCCTAGCTCCCTAACTCGCATCCAATATGCGCATTCGTTAGCTTTTCTCTTTGTTCTGTTTCTAATCTTTATTCCATCCTTTCCCTCCGCCCGTTCTCTCTGAGGAGGCCGGAGAGTTTCCTCTCCAGGAAAACAGAGTTTCTGGAAAACAAACTCCTCTGGAGGCTCCAGAAAAGGGTCCCCGCATGTAGGCCAACTCCTTGGGAACGTGATGGGGCGAATACATTTCCTTTGACTTTATTCTAATCATCTCTTTGAGGGGAACAGGTTTTGATCTATGATCCGGAAGCTTTGCTAGGACAGAATTAGGTCATTTTATGGCTGATCCATCCTCATAATGAGGACTTCGAAGCTAAACTAAAAAAATTGTAAACAACTACACTTTGTCTCGAATGTGTGCTGCAAGGCCGCGCATAACGGCTGAGAAGGGATGAAAGTGAGTGGGCGGAGAAAACAGCGCGTTGCTGCAAACGGCTGGTAGCTGAAGTAGCGTTTTCCCTCCATGCATTCACTTCCCCCTCTCACGCATCTTCAAGCCCTTTCGAGCCCTACTTGCGTAGATTACTTGTTCGTCCGTTTGCTCCTGGGATTCCTCGAACAGTGTGTATGAAGTTGTTTTATATATAAAAATGTAAGCTTGGACTGCTCATAAATAACCAAAGGCTACTTCTGAACGCACACTCAACGGCAAAAGAAACAGGTGAATTGTCCATCAGCATGTTCATCCAATCTGTTTTCCACAATGTGATGATGACGAATTGAAATTATAAACGTTAATAAATAAAGGATAATACCTGCTTGGAATCGGCAGAATGACAATAGACATGGACAATTTGCCTACTATTATCTTTGCCGTTGAGTCTCGTAAGAAGTACAACAATTTTTCAACAAGTTTCCTAAAATGTTTTCGTTATTCGTTATATATATGTTGCGTTTGGAATATAAAATATGTGATGCATTTTAGCGAGTTGATTAATATTATGTAAATAATGTTGATGAAATCAAATTCATTTTAGTGCATATTTATATTTTCTCCATGTTACCACATTTACAGCAGGATCTTATACAATAACAAAGCACCTGACATTGATTTAATACCAGTTGAGTTAATTAAATATGGTGGAAATTCATTAATATGTCAAATTCATAAATTAATTTGTTTAATATGGAATAAAGAAGAAATCCCTCAACAGTGGAAAGAATCCATAATTGTTCCTGTGTTTAAAAAAGGTGATAAAATGAACTGCAATAATTACCGTGGAATTTCTCTACTCTCAACAACATACAAAATATTGTCTAACATTCTTTTAACAAGACTATACGGCGTACGCTTTTAGAGGGAACATGAGTTCAGCCAGTGCTCTTGCGCTGTTGCGAAACTAACTGCTAGCGGAAGGGGAACACAGAGAATTCGCTGTGTCCATTGTTCAGCGTTTTTTATATGTAATGCATTTACATTATATTTGAGTACAGTAAAATAATATAGTGACTATTTCTACACAGGATTATGATATCATATCACTGCAGCATATAAGAAAAACTCGTACCTAAAAGAAGATTGAAAGTACTTATTGTAGAGGAGCTGCAAGGTTATCATCATCATCTCTCTCGTTTCTGTTTGCTAGCATGTTTCCCAGGATATTTGAATAGGGGTTTACCGATTTCTGTGGTAGATATTTTACCCTGTTTTATAATACGCGACACAGCATGCAGAACTACACCACACGCTTTAGCAGTAAGTTCTCGACTCTGAGAAAACACTGTTTCAGCACCAACTTCTTCCGACGCCAATTCCTTGAAGTTATTGATTGATTTAGTTTATTTTACTTCGCGTTTTGTGCCTCTTGGCTAATTTGCGAGGATGGGGATGAGTGATGAAATGATGAAATTGATGAATGGACATTCACAAACAACCAAGCCCGAGCGGGATTCGAACCCGGGACCCTTGGCGTCGCAGCGCGATGTGCTAACCACTCAGCCACAGGGTCCGGCAATTCCTTGAAGTAAGAATGCACTTTAAAAATAAGATTTATCTCTTGTGAACGTATTATTTTTACTCTTGGTGCCTGTAATAACCTACTCGTGCTAGGTTTCGAGAGCGACATTATTAAGTAACACTCACGGAACCCTATCGAACATAAGGGTTATATTGCACAGCGCGCTACGAAGCCAGAGGCTCCTGGTTCGAATCCCGGCCCGGGAATGGCTGTTTGTAAGGGCCCCTTTATAAATTTTATCATATTATCAGTCATCCTCATCTTCGCGATTAGCCAAAAGTGACAGAAAAGCGAAGTAATATAAATTAAATCAATCAATGAATAAGGGTTTTATTGAGTCCTCTCGTTCTCACAACTGTTCTTGGTGGCGTACGAGTAAAAGAATTTTACACCGCCCTTGCTACGAAAACGCCGAACTCAAACTGACTCATTCGCACCGCAATGTTCCTGAACGCCGACGACAATGAAGGGTCATTGTGTATATTCAGCTGAATTTAACACCCATAGCTTTTCCAAGACACAACAACTCGGCGGCGTCAACACTGTGGCAACGAAAAATAAAACCGACAGAAGGAAATTAAAAGGGTTATTGTTTGTGTGTGTTCAGACGTGCTGTTTCCCGTGTTTCTTCAACAAGCGATATCTCCAGTTATAGGCGACGGATATTCATGGGACTTGGACAGTCAAGTTCAAAATGTCTTTCCCCATCTTATGATGAACCTTAAAATGGCGAGTTTTATGAAAACTTCTTGTGCGCATGAAAAAATTACAGAACACGGCGTTTAACTTGCGCGAGGCAGTATCCTAACTGTACAACGTTGCACTCCTGCCATTGGCTGGTCGCCACGCACACCCTCTGCGTGGCTCCGCCCGATATCGCTTCTAAAAACGTACGCCGTATAACCCCATATGCTAATGAAATTATAGGTGATTATCAATATGGATTTAAACGTAACAGATCAACTACAGATAAAATTTTTCACATCAGACAGACACTTGAAAAAAAGTGGGAATATAATCAAAATGCCCATCACCTATTCATTGATTTCAAAAAAGCATATGATTAGGTCAAAAGATATAAATTATATAATATATTAGTAGAGTTTGGAATACCAAAGAAGCTTGTTAGTATGATAAAAATATGCACCAGTGAAACAGAAAGTAAAATTCGTGTGGGTATTAATATGTCTGACAAATTTACAATTCATGATGGGTTAAAACAAGGAGATGCATTATCTCCATTGCTCTTTAATTTTGCCTTAGAATATGCTGTTAGGAAGGTAAAAGAAACTAAAAAAAGGTAAAGTGTTCCCCTGTGCTTAGCACCACGCCATGAAGGCGTATAGGGGGTGTGGGGGTAACGCCCCACACTTTCTTGATCCGGTCGTGAGTGGGGGTGATGTGATCAGCACCACGCCCCTGACCGCCTTTACCCCCCAGGGTTTCCCCCAGGTACCCATGTTATTCGACGCTGGGTTGGCGCCGGGGCCGCTTCCATCGTTAGAAAAGTTCCCGGGTTTGAACCGGCCGGGGATCGAACCCGGGACCTTTAGCATGGTAGTCAGACGCGTTACCGACTGAGCCACCGCGGCCTAAACTAAACTAAAGAAGGACTAAAATTAAATGGTATGACTCAGTTGTTAGCATATGCAGATGATGTAGACTTACTGGGGGATGATGTGAATACAATTAAGAATAATGCTAATATATTTTTCAAAACTGCTAAAGAGATAGGTTTGGAAGTTAACAAAGCGAAAACCAAATACATGCTTACAGGCCGAAACCAAGTGTTAGGTAATAATCAAAATCTAATTATTGATAACAACTCATTTCAACCAGTTTCCAAATTCAAATACTTAGGAGTAATATTAACAAATTAAAATTATATTAAAGAGGAAATAAAAAGTAGACTTAATTCAGGAAATGCATGTTACTTCTCTCTTCATAAACTTTTGTCTTCTCGTTTAATATCTAAGAAACTAAAAGTTAAAATATACAAAACAGTAATTTTGCCTGTAGTATTATATGGGTGTGAAACTTGGTCCCTTACATTGAAAGAGGAACATAAATTGAGAGTATTTGAAAATAAGATCCTTAGGAAAATCTTTGGACCTATGAAAGGGATGAGGAGACAGGTGAGTGGAGAAGGTTACATAATTTAGAACTACATAATTTGTATTCATGTCCAGATATTAGGAAGGCCAAGACGAAGATGGAGGGACAACGTTGAGATGGACCTAAGGGAAATCGGTAGGGATGGAAAAGAGTATACCGCGTGAGGCACCTAAAAGTACCACCTGAAATAGCGAAGAAACCAGAAACAGTAGCGATGTGAGGCTTGCGGAAAACAATAATATCAAATGGGGCTCGTAAATCGGAGGTATGGGGTGGGTCGAAAAATATCGACAAATGGAGCATCTGGAGCAAAGTCATATTTTTTTAAATGGAACGATATACAATAACATGCAGAATATAAAAGAGCACACGCAGAGAAACACAACGCCGTTGGTCTCATGCATCTACTGCACATAGGAACGAAGATATGGCCATGTGAAAATATGTAAACAAACTAACAAGTGGCCCACTTGACCGTCAGTACCACGGCATGTAAGACTTCTCAGGTGCCTGACAGAACTGCCTTTACGCAGAGCAAGTTTTGATAGCAGGTCCACGAGATCGTGTTAGTTCATAGCAAGCAGTCGTAGTGGTAAGAGCGAAGATTATGGTGTTCACAAACATAGAAAAAGCGGACATGATCCTGATTTATGGGGAATGCCGAAAGAATGCCTCAGAAGCCTGCCGTGTGTACGCAGAGAGATATCCGGACAGACGACAGCCATCTCGACGTCTGTTTGGTAAGTTATTTATTAAATTAAGAGACACCGGAAGTGTAACACCACGAGCATGTGTGCGGAACAAGCCAACTACAGGTGAGGCAGGTGCAACAAATGTTCTCGTCGCTGTTGCTGTGAATCCGCACGTTAGCTCCCGTGAAATTGCCAGGGATGCTGGGATGAGTCAGCGAAGTGTATTGCGCATTCTGCACACACACAAGTTTCACCCATATCATATCTCCCTCCATCAGGAACTTCACGGGAATGATTTTGTGGACCGTGTTCTGTTTTGCACATGGATGTTACGACACGACACACCCGATTTGTCACGTATCCTCTTCACAGACGAGGCAACTTTTACCAATCATGGAAATGTCAACCTAAGGAACATGCACTATTGGTCGGTGACAAATCCACATTGGCTTCGCCAAGTGGAACGCCAGCGCCCATGGAGTGTGAACGTGTGGTGTGGTATAGTGGGTGAATATCTCATTGGCCCTTTTTTATACAAGGGACACTGAATGCTGACCGATACATACAGTTTTTACAACATGAACTGCCTGTACTATTGGAGGACATACCACTTCAGACAAGGAGGGAAATGTGGTACCAACATGACGGGTGCCCAGCTCACAGTGCAAGACGCGCTACAGCATGTGTGGAAAATACATTTCCAAATCGTTGGATTGGACGTGGAGGGCCTGTCAAATGGCCGGCTCGTTCCCCAGATTTGACACCGTTAGACTTTTTCCTGTGGGGAAAGCTGAAGGACATTGTCTACCGGGATGTGCCAACAACTCCAGATGATATGCAACACCGCATTACTGCGGCCTGTAGGGACATTCCCTACGAGATGCTACATTCTGTGCAACGATCTTTGCGTGGGCGCCTCGTTGCCTGTATCGCAGCTGACGGCCACCACTTTGAACACACACTTTGACAGGTTTTCGCTTCTTACGCAGTGGTTCTTCGACATTACTGTCATGGTCATTTTCATTATGCTGTAACACTGTCAAATACATGGTGCTGACGATGTCTACTGTATTTTTTCTTCCTTTAACACGTTCTGTCTTCATCTTGTCCAATGGCTTCCGACATCTCATACTTGTACATGCCGTGGTACTCAAGACTAGTAGAGTAGAAGGCTGGGGCCATACCTGATCACGTGGTCCTTGACGTCAGGCGTGACGTCACGCGCGGACAGATCGCTCTACGCTCCGGTTTCGCAGCCGAATCAAAGCAGTAATTATGAACAAAAAAGAGCCGTAATTATGCCCAGAAGCTAATTGGGAGTGAATACAGACTTACTTAGGATCCGACATAACGTATGTCCTTACAGTTGGATTACACAGCCATTTACGCACACATTTTATCGGTAGTTTATAAGTCGTCACATTCGTCTGTGAAACATTAGTTTCATGTAAAATTGCGGTTAATACACCTAGTAATGCATTTTGTTAGGGCAGAAAGAAAAATATATATGTTGAAAGCGTAAAATAATTTTGTTAAATAAAGAAAGGCAGAAAGCCAAAAATTATGGATAAGTTGAATATGTAAAAGAAAACAATCTCGTCTATTGCTCTCTTTTAGGAGTGAGAGGAGCTGTTTTCACTTAACTTCTTCAAATTTGGTAACTTTGCTTCGACTATTGGTATTTATTTCTTAATTAATTTTCCTTATTCAGATTAAAATTCTGAGTCTTATGAATCTTTGAACTACACAGGGAGGAATGTGGGGAAGTTCCGTGTGTATTATGTAACAAACACTTTAAAAAACTTTTGACTGAACGAAAACTTGAGACATAGAACTGAAGAAAGTCGAGGGTCACTTTATATACTTATACGTATATATAATCAGTGGAATGTCGAACAGGGGTGCCTACAGGCGGGTATGTGAAAGCTGGTTGAGTCCACTTTGGGGGGGGGGGGGGATTGTGATGAAAATTTGACTGAATAAATAATAGAACAATGGAGGATGGAAGTTGTCATTTAAGCATCACTCGTATATAAATAGCAAGTTGTGTATTTTGAAGTGTATGGTAGCCTGATGTTGTGTAATGAGACTACTGGTATCGCAATCCACTAACAAGTCTCGTTAGATGCGATGTGTTCAGTTATATATTGTCGCCCGCTGTTTTTATTTTTTCATCGGAGATCACGACACGTCGCAACACCTCACTGAAGGCATTGTGAACTGCAACACCTCACAACCCACCAGGGTGCGAAATAATTGAAAACTGGTGAGGGGGAGAAAGTTCGTAACCTACAACCCCCCTCCCCACAAACATATGTGTGAATTATACGATGTACATATTTGCAATGTTATTAAAAGTAAAAATAAATTACTCAATTAAAATAATTATTGTGATTATTAATTTGTAAGGATCCGCCCTGGATCGTACTTGGTTCGATGGGTCTATAGAGCCTCGGCTTCACACTCAGTATCGCTTCGGGGCTTGAGTCTCCTCGGCTCAAGGTTCGGGTTAATCCGGCTTCTTCAATCCTCGACGTAAGATCCCTCGTAATTCTAGGTCAAAGGTTCTCAATGTACTTATAGATCTTGACCAAGATTCTATAAGCAATCGACAATCCTTTTCCCCACTAGGTTCTGTCGATATTCAGTTAAGCACCCAACTTCCTTTTCTCTTTTCAGCCTCTGACCAGAGAACTGAAAATTAATCCGTGACCACAGAATAAGAAAAGGTGTTCCCTGACCAGGGACACAAACGTTGACTACTAACAGTCTATCGACCGATCCCGAATTCTGGTGTATCCTACGACAATCACAATCCTCTCAATTATATCTCCTGACCAGAAGCATAGAACCGAGAGAACATAAGCCTTCTGACCAGAAGAGCTAAGTAATTGTCCTAACGATAATCCAGAATAAACTAATTCCTAGTAGCGACGTGGAAGTAAACGCAGAAATACGGGTGTGAAAAGAAAAGACGGTAATACGAGTTCCGTATTTATCTGGAGTTCGAATACAAAAGGCCACGGGCCACCGAGCTTCGCTGCTTATATAGGAATTCTCGGTGCCGTGAAGGATTTACCAACTTTTATCTTTACCTCAATTTTACATTACAATAAAATACATATTAATAAAATATCAAAGAGGAACATAATTAGCTACATACAGAAATTACTATTTTTAACCTTTTGTGAATATTAAATATGCAAGATAATTTTAATTGTTACACTCAGCATTTAACTTGACTAGGGAGTATTGCTTCTGCCAACTCCCCTCTCTCCCTGCAACGGCCACGCGAAAAGACAACAAAGAAAAGAAAGAAAGTTTACAACGTTAAAGTGTTAAGCAAAATTTCTTTAAATACAGGTTTTGTCTTGCGCGGGCATAACTTTCGTTTACCTTAACATAACTAAATTCTGATTACACCGTCTTGCAGTAAAAGAATCAGGGATTAATATGATATTAGTTAACTTATTGTCCGCCAAGGGACACGACAGATATAGCGTGGGGAACACAGCCTAATCTTTCGTCTTTTCCCCGGTTTCAACGTTTACTTAAAGTTGAGTCTGCCTGGCTTCTACACAATAGCGATTGTTTTCTCGCATTGTTGTCACCGATAAAAAAAATTCCCAGCTCAGCTTTCTGGCAGAAAGAAACAAAATCTTTGAACTTTTATTTAACATCTGGATGTATAGTCTATATACGAGGTGGTTCCACTTTTCTTGGTAATTAACCATTACCACCCAAAAATTATAAATACCAAACAAAGGAAAATAATAAGTTTATATACTTCCTTGTAACGTGAACACTGCTACACGTTACAATTGCCCCGCCTCTTACGAGAAAATTTGAACAATTTTCTCTTTCACAGAAAAAATTGTGAAAATTTTCAAAACTTCACTTAATGTTCATAAACAATTCACTGACAACTCTTGACGTTCCACACTAGTCACAAGAAATCTGGCTTTCTCCGAGTATTTCTCTCCGTCGTTCCTGGGAGCAGGTGAACTTTTTTAGATTCTGGTAGTTAACCCGATCTACAGGCTCCTTTGTAGACGGCTGCAGGAGAAGTGCGGAGTTGTCCCTCATCTGGGTAGCGATGTAAGGACCGACGTACACCTCGAAGAGTTTGGAGATGGTTTGGAGACGACTGGAGCTCAGCTTACGGTTCTTCACTAGGACCAGATCTCCTTCCTTCAAGATCAATGCTTGTCCTTGATTCTTCACTCTTCGCTTCTTCTGTTGGGCTTTTTCTCTCCCTTGAGCTTGATATAATTTAAAGGCCCAAGTCGTCTTCTCATCCTGTGGTACAGGCCAATAAAACCTTTCATGAGGTTCCTCCGGGATGGCTCTATTGAAGAAAAGTTCAGAAGGAGCATATCCCGTAACAGAGGAGACGGAATTGTTCAATAACCAAACCACATCATTGATGAAGGTGGCCCAACGAGTATGCTCTCTGTAGCAAAACAGCCGCAAAAGACGGACGACTTCTTGGTTAATTCTCTCTACCACATTACTGCTGGGATGATAGGCTGTAGTGCAGACATGAGTAATGCCCTTCCTTCTCATATACTCGCTCCAGGTTGTCGAAGTGAACTGGGTACCTCGGTCTGAGAGGATGACTTTTACTCGAGGATAGTGAGCAAAATACGTCTTCTCCAATAAGTTCACGATCTCCTGAGATGTAGCTCTCCTCAGAGGATATGCCGAAACGAATTTCGTGCCAATGTCAACGGCGGTAAAAATGTAGGAGAACCCATGGGAAGTTGGTAGCTGGCCTATAATATCAATAGACAGCATCTCATGAGGATCCTTGGGTGAAATGTGAAGCTTCTCTCTCAGGATTCCTATCTTATCCATTTTTGTCTTGGCACACATCTCACAGTCCTTCACATACCGAATAACATCTCCGGATAGTTTGGGCCAAAAATATCTATATTTTATTTTAGCTTTGGTTTTTGTAATGCCAAAGTGTCCTAGGTTATCGTGATTTTCTCTAAGTATCTGGGAAACAAATATTGCCGGCACACAAAGCTTCCAAATAATGGATTCACCCTGAACTCTTCTGAACAATAAACCTCCATGTAGACAATAATTCTTCCTAGTTCTACCTTGAGTAAGGGTATCAGTCTCTTCTGGAGCTTCCAAGATGTTCAAGATGCTTTGACAAAACAAGTCCTCCCTCTGAGCTTCAATCCACTTCTCCAGTTCCTCAGTTTCTTCCCGTTCTTGCCAAATATAGTTCACCTTAAAAAGTGTCTTCGGAATATCTCCTTCTGGTGAATCGGACACAGGATACCGGGAAAGAGTGTCAGCTATCTCATTATCCTTTCCTCTGACGTAAATAATCTGGAATTGGTAAGCCTGTAGTTTCAAAGCCCATCTAGTTAACCTGCTATTAAGATCCTGAGAGTTTTTTAACCAGACGAGTCCCTTGTGGTCTGAGTATATTTTAAATGATTGGCCTTTTAAATAAACCGAAAATTTCTCCACACCAAAAATGATGCTCAGACACTCCAGTTCATGGATGGAATAGTGTCTCTCATTGTTTCTCAACTTTCGACTTGCATATTGGATAACATTTACAATTTTCTCGCCACCTTCTGGTTCTTGGAACAATATGCAGCCTAGCCCTTTAGCAGAGGCGTCGCACTGTAGACAAAAGCTTAAATTAAAGTCTGGCTGAGACAATGCACCAGTAGTAACTAACGTAATCTTAATTTTCTGGAACGCCTGTTCTTCCTCTTCACCCCAGCTCCACTTAACATCCTTCCTTAGGAGGTGACTTAAGGGTTCTACATCCTGTGCTAATCCAGGGTAAAATTTTCTTCTCCAATTAGCAAGACCTAAGAACTTCCGGAGGTCCTTCCTACAAGTCGGTCGAGGAAATCTCAAAATGGCTTCATTTCCAGCGGGGTCAGGTTTTACTTCCTCTCCTGATACTATATGCCCTAAAAAGCGAATCTCCTTTTTGACAAATTCACATTTCCTTAATTTAATGGTCATTCCACATTCTCTCAATCGTTCTATGACCAATTGTAAATGCTGTAAATGCTCTAGAAGCGTCCTGGAGTGAACAAGTAAATCATCCAGATACACGGTCAGATACTCCTCACTCTCTGGACCAAAATATTTGTGCATGACTGAGACAAAAGTGCTGACCGCATTCGAAAGTCCAAAAGGCATCCGAGTAAATTCATATAAGCGACCTCGATAAGAAAAAGCTGTGTATTTTCTGTGGCTAGGGTGTATTTTTACCTGAAGGTAGCCAGACGCGAGATCCAAGCTGGAAAAGTACCTGGATCCTCGGAAACGTTGCAAAGACTCATGGATGGGTTCGACGGAACTTCTTGGAACTATCATTTTGTTGTTGAGCTGGCGAAAATCAATGCACGGGCGTATTTGTCCTTGAGGTTTATCCACTACAATTAAGGGATTCAAATAGGCAGAATTCGAAGGTTGAATGACTCCCCATTCCTTCCATAAATTTAGTTCCTTTTCTAAAGCTTCACGCTTGGCAACAGGGATCGGATAAGGCTTCCTAAACACTGGCTCTAAATCCTTCAACCATATCTCACACTGAACGTCTCTAGCACAGCCAGGTCTTTCTGAAAATACATGGTGATATTTCATAAGCAAATGGAACAAACTATCCTGTTCACTCTTGGACAAGAACTGACTTTCTTCAACCTTTTCCCTAATTTTATCTTCACTGGCACTCCACTTATCCAACACAGCGACGTTTACTCTGGCTTCCTTGCCTCCGTCGTAATCTATATTAACAGTGAGCGGGGTGCAGCTACTTTGCAGTGTCAACTCGTTCTCCAACAAACAGATATTGGCTCCATAGGGCTTAAGAAACGGCATGCCCAGTAAAACATCAACACCTAACTTCTTTATCACAAATACTTCAGTGTTCAATTCTTGGTCTTTAAATTTAATGCTAATATTCCTTCTCCCACAAATCCTTATCCGATTCGAACCGGTTACTCCAACTATTCGAATTTCTGGATCCTTCTGTAGTTTCATTCCCCTGTACTTCTCAAGTAGTTCCATCCAAATGTCGAAATTTAACAACGAAGCCTCGCTCCCAGTGTCGAGTAAGCAAACGACAGGAATGTCTGCAACTTGAGCTTTAACTTTGGGCGTATTATGGAAAGTAGTTAATTCAACAGACCTCTTAATCCCTTCTTCCACAGCTTTCTCTTCTACTTTGGTTAAGGAGTAGCTGTAATGGATTTCGTAAGCCCTGTTAAAAGTTTCGCCATTGGATACTAATCGTTCCTTACTACTTCCTTGCCCAAGCGGAACGGAACTTAAGCAAGATTCCCATTTAAACCTTGGTTAGTGGGAACCACTGGAGCGCTCCAATAGAACTGACGAGTCTGATCAACAGCTTGTTGTTGCTCAAAGGTCCTCGGTAACTCGGATTCATATGTCTGAGATCCTGAAGTCACGAATTGCCGGTTAGGAGAATTGTAGACTCTTCTTCGAGGAGGAGATGCAGAGTTTCTTCTTCTCTCGACGTAACCTCCTTCTGGTGCTCTCGTCTCGGGATCAGATCTGGGTTCTTGTCTATTAGGACGACTTCTATACCACGTCCTTCCTCTAAACTCCCTAGTTTGACGGTAACCATTATTACCTGTCCTTGGTTCCACATGGTTACGGACGTTGTTGTTAATATTTCTTCCAGCAGGTCCGTGGTTTTCTCGGACGACTTGTCTCACTGCTGTATTTCTCTGTATTGGTTGCTGATTTCTAAACCTTCCATTATTACTGTTCCCAGCTTCACTTCTCTTGAACCAATCTGCTCTCCAGCTTTCGGCCTCCTCATTCACTTCATATCTTTTCAGGAACGCTGCTAACTCTTCCATTGTCTTTGGTGGGTTAACGAGGCAAAGTTGTCTGACTTTATAAGACATCTGTTTAATTATCAAATTCAAGACCTCACTTTCTATGAGTACTGGCGAAAGATTCTTAAACCCAGCATAGATTCCCCACGCATACTCTTCCATGGTTTGATTGGAGCCTTTAGTATACTTTCTATTTCTCAAGACGTCCAATTGTCTTTGTTTTGCTTCCTCTGAAGCAAATGTAGCAGTAAACTTTTTACAAAATCCATTGTAGTCCCTAAACTCTTCATAATGGGCCTGGAACCAATGCTCGGCTTGTCCGGTAAACAATCTGGATAGTAACTGGAGACGATATTTCTCTGGAACTTGCATAAGCTCAAAGTTAACATTTAGTTCCTTCAAGTACTTCTGTGCACTTTGAGCTTCAATGTTACCACTGAACTTAGGGAGTTGATTTAAGTCAGATATTCGAGGTAATTTGACATATCGTCCTCCGATTTTTTTATCTAATTCCGAATCTGAAGATGGAGTTGAGTTCCTTCCAGGTTTCCGCCTCTTCCGACGAATCCTTCCCGGTGGTCTTTCGTCCTCCGAAGATGAATCACAAGAAGGTCTCTTCCGATTTATTTCTGTCTTCGAAGTTTTTCCAAACCTTCCAGCATCATAGTTTCCAATGGAGGTCACAACTTTACTGTCATTAATTCTTTCTTCCATACCTCGAACAATTTGATCTTCCACTGTAGGCCTATCATTATTCTTCCTTGAGATCTTTCTCTTTCTCAGAGGTCCACGTGCACCCTCACTCGCAACGTAATCTGACGTCTCTCCAGCTGACTGATGGTTATCAAAGCCATAAGGTGACTTAACAGCGGTTTCCTGTTGAGTTGAATCTACGCGAAGTCCTTGAAGTCTGTCTCTCAAGGAGCTTATGTTTTTTTGCATGTTTAATTTCAGCTGACGTAACTCGGTGGCCACACAAGTGTTATTCTTTGCAATGTTATCCACTTCTTCACGAACGCTGGTTATATTGTGGGTTACTTCTTCACGGAAGCTGGAAATACTAGTATTTATCTCTTCGCAAAAAGAGGAAACCTTACTTTCTCCTTGACGTAGTTCTTCACCAAAATTCTCTAATCTCTCGAAGCATTCAGCAACCTTAGAACTTACTTCCTCATTTTTCCCTAGATAAGCAGTCATCTGTTCCTTAACCTCGGTTACACTCACTCCCAGAGTTTCCATGGAACGAGTAATTCCTTCCATTTCACGCTCTCGCTCAACTGTAAGCGTTGTGTGGAGTACCTCCCACTTCTCATTATTTTGGGACAGTTCCTTGCTTAGAGTTTCGTGCAGCTGTTTCCACCGTTCTTCATTTTCCGATTTATCAGCATGTCGCTTCCTTTCTTCTTCTGCTTTCTCTTCTTGTCGCTTTCTTTCTTCTTCGACTTTCTCCTCTTGTCGCTTTCTTTCTTCTTCTGCTTTCTCTTCTTGTCGCTTTCTTTCTTCTTCTGCTTTCTCTTCTTGTCGCTTTCTTTCTTCTTCTGCTTTCTCTTCTTGTCGCTTTCTTTCTTCTTCTGCTTTCTCTTCTTGTCGCTTTCTTTCTTCTACTGCTTTCTCTTCTTGTCGCTTTCTTTCTTCTACTGCTTTCTCTTCTTGTCGCTTTCTTTCTTCTACTGCTTTCTCTTCTTGTCGCTTTCTTTCTTCTTCTGCTTTCTCTTCTTGTCGCTTTCTTTCTTCTTCTGCTTTCTCTTCTTGTCGCTTTCTTTCTTCTTGCAGCTTTCTTTCTTCTTCGGCTTTCTCTTCTTGCCGCTTTCTTTCTTCTTCGGCTTTCTCTTCTTGCCGCTTTCTTTCTTCTTCTGCTTTCTCTTCTCTTAATATACTCCAGAATTGTTGCCACCTGTTCTCTTCAGCGATTTTTTTAGCTTTCTCTTCCGCCTTCCAAGCTTTCACCTCTGCAGCCTTTTCTATTTGACGTTTCCTTTCTTCTTCGACTTTCTCTTCACGTCGCTTTCTTTCTTCTTCTGCTTTCTCTTCTGCTTTCTCTTCACGTCGCTTTCTTTCTTCTGCGGCTTTTTCTTTCCTTCTTTTCTTTTCTTCCATTTCGGACCAAACTGTCAACCACGGAGGAAGTTCAATAGCAGGTTCCTTATTCTCATCGTCATCGCCCTGGCAACCTTTACACCGGACGACATCTAAATTTTGCCCTTCCACGGATTCAGCCTCAAATTCACAAACGAAATGCTTCCACTGGCTGCAGGAAATGCACCGAAATGCCCCCTTATCTTCATCTTGATCGGAGCAACAATCAAAGTGCAAATTTCCGTCTTCCTCTACAATCGTCGGCAATGAATTGCGTTTAGACTTTCTTGTTGCCATCTCGATGTTTCGTAATTTCTGAACAACCACCGGATATATACTTCGAGCCCCAAACGTTGCAGCGCCACTTGTAAGGATCCGCCCTGGATCGTACTTGGTTCGATGGGTCTATAGAGCCTCGGCTTCACACTCAGTATCGCTTCGGGGCTTGAGTCTCCTCGGCTCAAGGTTCGGGTTAATCCGGCTTCTTCAATCCTCGACGTAAGATCCCTCGTAATTCTAGGTCAAAGGTTCTCAATGTACTTATAGATCTTGACCAAGATTCTATAAGCAATCGACAATCCTTTTCCCCACTAGGTTCTGTCGATATTCAGTTAAGCACCCAACTTCCTTTTCTCTTTTCAGCCTCTGACCAGAGAACTGAAAATTAATCCGTGACCACAGAATAAGAAAAGGTGTTCCCTGACCAGGGACACAAACGTTGACTACTAACAGTCTATCGACCGATCCCGAATTCTGGTGTATCCTACGACAATCACAATCCTCTCAATTATATCTCCTGACCAGAAGCATAGAACCGAGAGAACATAAGCCTTCTGACCAGAAGAGCTAAGTAATTGTCCTAACGATAATCCAGAATAAACTAATTCCTAGTAGCGACGTGGAAGTAAACGCAGAAATACGGGTGTGAAAAGAAAAGACGGTAATACGAGTTCCGTATTTATCTGGAGTTCGAATACAAAAGGCCACGGGCCACCGAGCTTCGCTGCTTATATAGGAATTCTCGGTGCCGTGAAGGATTTACCAACTTTTATCTTTACCTCAATTTTACATTACAATAAAATACATATTAATAAAATATCAAAGAGGAACATAATTAGCTACATACAGAAATTACTATTTTTAACCTTTTGTGAATATTAAATATGCAAGATAATTTTAATTGTTACACTCAGCATTTAACTTGACTAGGGAGTATTGCTTCTGCCAACTCCCCTCTCTCCCTGCAACGGCCACGCGAAAAGACAACAAAGAAAAGAAAGAAAGTTTACAACGTTAAAGTGTTAAGCAAAATTTCTTTAAATACAGGTTTTGTCTTGCGCGGGCATAACTTTCGTTTACCTTAACATAACTAAATTCTGATTACACCGTCTTGCAGTAAAAGAATCAGGGATTAATATGATATTAGTTAACTTATTGTCCGCCAAGGGACACGACAGATATAGCGTGGGGAACACAGCCTAATCTTTCGTCTTTTCCCCGGTTTCAACGTTTACTTAAAGTTGAGTCTGCCTGGCTTCTACACAATAGCGATTGTTTTCTCGCATTGTTGTCACCGATAAAAAAAATTCCCAGCTCAGCTTTCTGGCAGAAAGAAACAAAATCTTTGAACTTTTATTTAACATCTGGATGTATAGTCTATATACGAGGTGGTTCCACTTTTCTTGGTAATTAACCATTACCACCCAAAAATTATAAATACCAAACAAAGGAAAATAATAAGTTTATATACTTCCTTGTAACGTGAACACTGCTACACATTACAAATTAGAAATTAATTTGTTACTTTCATACATACCAGATAGTGTAAAGCAGCTAACTAATTCCTTTACTAACCGGTTAAAGATGTTAATAAATTATGGCAGTTGAAGTGGTTTTATTATGTGTAAGTTTTTGTTTAGTTTGTGCACTATGTTAATATAAATCAATTAGATTTCATAGTTATTATTGTTTTGCATTCTTGTTTTACTTTTTCTGTGCGTATTGATGTAGATTTGTTAATGATCTTAGTAAAGTATATTTGAAATTTAAAGTAATTGCTTATCTTTTCATTGTTATAACAAAAACTCTTTCCCTCGGGAAATTTTTGGTGTTTTTTTTTTGTGGCCAAGATTGTTGGTGGGGGGGGGGAAATCCCCCTCGTCCCCTCCAGGATTTCGCACCCTGAACCCAACAATCGAGAAATACAAGAAAAAAGGAGCGAAAAGAACAAAACAGATCAGCCTTTCCACGTTTCTTTCCATATGGGGTAAAGACTCAGCTGGGTTTTGTCCGCCCAATGATGTCACACCCGCGGCAGTCGCGAAAAGAGGCGTGTCTGACCCCAGCCTTTCCTTCTAGTAGTCTTGCGTGGTACTGACGGTCAAGTGGGCCACTTGTTAGTTTGTTTACATATTTTCACATGGTCATATCTTCGTTCCTATGTGCAGTAGATGCATGAGACCAACGGCGTTGTGTTTCTCTGCGTGTGCTCTTTTATATTCTGCATGTTATTGTATATCGTTCCATTTAAAAAAATATGACTTTGCTCCAGATGCCCCATTTGTCGATATTTTTCGACCCACTCCATACCTCCGATTTACGAGCCCCATTTGATATTTTTGTTTCCCTCAAACCTCACATCGCTACTGTTTCTGGTTTCTTCGCTATTTCAGGTGGTACTTTTAGGTGCCTCACGCGGTATATAACTTGCTCAAGATAGGGAAAGATGGAAGGCCTGTGTTGCTGCAGCCATGAACTTTCGGGTTTAAGAAGGCTAGCGAGTTAATTAGAGAGAGAGAGAGAGATATTCAATATCATGTAGATTTATACTTTTGCTTGAGTTACATCTTGTATGAACCTCTTGTGTTTGTGGTAATGCGTTTACTTTTCATAGTGTCATGCAGTTATCACCAGTGATGTGATATACACGTAGATGACGTAATCTATGTAAACAACATGGCGAAAGGTGATAACTTAGCAAAGGGCGCCGTGGAATTGAAAGAAAATAATACTGCGTATCAGTTGCTGATGTGTGAGGAGAACTTTTCATGCTCTTTCTTCCAAATTCGAACAATTTTTCACCTAGGAAGAAACCTAATATAGGAAATATTCTAGTGTTTTATGGGAAAAAGACCACTCTTGCCTCACGACTGCCATCTGTTGTTGTTTTTTGCATACTATTTATCTTCTTCCATAGTTGATGATAGAAGAGAAGAGAAATTTTGTTGTAAACAGGATTCTTTTAATTTCGTTAGGAACCAATACATTTGAAAATGTCACCTTTCATGAAACTCTTGAAAATTAATTTTAATGCACTTTAGATTGTCTACGTAGTCTATGTAAACTACAACCCAATGTAATCTGCGCGTATATTACGTGTAGACAACGCATGTAGACGTAAACTTATAGTCTACGGCACACTAAACTGTAAGTTACTGATACATTATATATCCTCAGAGACTAGGGCATTTTCCTTCCTCGGCTAGAAAGTAATTTAGAAATGTAGAACCTTCTCCCCATCCCTAGATACGAATAGTGAATGCTACTTGTCAAACATTACCCGACCTCCGCGGCAGAGTATAGTTACCAAAGCATGCTACGACGCCAGAGATCCCGGGTTCGAATCCAGGTACGGGCATTTCACCCTATCATCACACATCCTTATCGTCGCGATTAGCCAGAAGTGGCAGAAAAGCCAAGTAAAATGAATCAATTAAATCAATCGTCTAGTATTAGAGATAGTAATTTTCGAACACACTAACTTCATTTCTGACTTACCTGTATGTGGAACCTTTTTCTATAATCCACAATATCTACATTCACTATATAGACGATATGTACAGTGTTACGTTCATAGTAACTTTCCTCACCCTTTACTCCTATAGCCGGGAGCATTGAGGCTCTAAGGGTCTACACTGAAACCTATCTTCAGGGTAGGTACAGAACAAATCCAACCAACGTCGTGAAGTTTTAATGAAATGTTTATTTACTGCTTGAGTAATTACAGCCAGTGGTTAGGTAATTCATAACTGGAACTTGGAGATCAATTTTTAATAGATAATTTCAAACTTACTAGAAAGGTCAAACTAGGGTGGCCCAAACCTAGGTTTTACAGAAGAGCGGCATACACCTATTCACTTCTTCCTAGACTTGGAGTTATCACCCGAGATGGCCAATTTAGGTTTTTACAGAAGAGCGGCTTGCACCTATTCACTTCTTCCTAAATTGGAACTTATATCCCATTCGGCTAACCTAGGTTTTACAGAAGAGCGGCATACACCTATTCACTTCTTCCTAGATTAGACCGTTCCTATTTGGCCAGTCTAGGTTTTACAGAAGAGCGGCTTGCACCTATTCACTTCTTCCTAGACTGACACCAGAACAGACCTCCTTACGGACCAAACCTGTGACCAAACTGCTTCGTATTTATACCCAAAGTTCCAGCCTCGAACTCCTGTCTTTAGGTAATTTCTTATTACAATACTCCAAATTACAACAGAAAGATATTTGAAAAATACATAGTTTGGCAATTAATAATTTACAAAGAAAGTTTACATATTCATTTGAGTTAACAATTATTTATTTAACGTTGATAAAATCTTAAATTTTGGAAATATACAAATTTAAATGTTCCGCCATTATTTAATTACAATTAGGTTAGTTCATCAAACATTGATAATCTTTGATTGGCAAATCTATATTTACATCATAATAAATGCCCGTTGTCTTAAGCGAGCTGACTTCATTAGATTGCTACAGAAAAGGTGAATACATCAGTTCAACAACGCCTTGTTTGGCGCGTTCATATTTGCGTCACAACATGTAGTATCACGGACATTAACAAGGACTTGAGGTAACACTATATCAATTTTTCTTTTAACATGGAATTGCAAAGTTACAAAATAAGTAAGGTCGTAACAACAGGGGCTGCGCAAGTATTTCTAGGCAAATTGTCCATGACTATTTTCAATAACGGTTCTCTGGCATCCTACGTGTTTTTAAGGAATAGATTCCTTCTGGTGCAGAGGTTGTCAAGAGCTTGTGTGACGTTTTGTTTCGATTATTGAAGCTCTCGCTGCATAAAACAAAGAGAATATACATGCTGATGGACAATTTGCTTTGGTAATCCTTGTGTGTCCACTATACAAACAAAATAGCATCGAGATGCAAATAAGTCGTGTGCACATAGATTGTTCATTAATGGAAACTATTTCAACATATATGTCTCTCTTCAACTGTAAGCAAAAACTTGCCACATTCTTCTTTCCCAAGTTGCCACTCTTCCAGTGTTGCCATAACCTGTGAGTTTAGTTCCCTTTTAAAAGTGTAAATATTCCACTTCATTTCGTTTCACAGAATTAACACCGCTATCGCAGAACTTTATAAATGGTAGAATAACTCTTATATTGTCTCCACTGACTCAAAGAAAAGTTAGGTTCACAGAAATGTTAAGAGTGCCTCCTCAATGGCGCAGTGGTAGCGTCGTCGCATTGTAATCCAGGGTTCCCGGGTACGTCAACCGGTGGAGGCACATAGTGGTTCGGATCCCACTTTAAACTGTAGATCCAGTCCCAATTAGTCTTTATGTGCATAAAGTGGGCTTAAAACACCAAACCAATCAATCAAGAAATGATAGGGTTTATTGAATGGATGAAAATGGGAGGGAGCAAATTATTATTGGTAGCAAGTTGTACATATTGCGAGAAATGTACGAAATATGAAAATTTTCACAAACGTTATGTGTATACTTGCTGATTTATTACAATCATTTGAAAAGTTAGGCAATAATGGGAAGATATTGATTGTTTCAAAGTTAAATTTTAAATGTTAAAAGTAGTTCGTTTGGAACAAACACAGAGAACAATGTTTGGTGTAACCAAGAAATAGTTTCCTGCAACCAACCATATACACGTATATGTTTAAATAGGCGGCAAACAAACGACTGTTCACCTAAAACAAATTACTCTGGTAATTGTGCGCACTTGTTTAGAGTTACCAAACATAGGGTGAAAATAACCAAGTTTTGCAAAGGGTATCAGTTTTGTTGTTCATGGTTACAAAAACGTTTAACCAAACGTGCTAATTCAAATAAATAATTTTTTTCTGTGCACCTAACAAATATCACCTACAGTACAAATCTACCTGAATTCCCCTGCACCGAGGGAAATCTCCGTTCACGTGGCAACATTGCGGTCTTTCTTGGAAGCCAAATGACCAATCCCAACAGTGGTGTCACCTCCTTGTTTTATTTGTGTCACTCTCGCAAATTTCCAATTAAGCCCAGAGGAGTTGTTATTGAAAGATCTGGAACGGGTTTTTCTCAGTCGACGTTAATGCATCATTAGGCGACAGACGATGACTTCGTATATGCAGCTGCTCCTTCAATTAAGGAGAGATTGTTTTACCCTATCTAAACTATGTTAACTGGCACTGCTTTCAAACTGCTTGTTAATATAAAGTATTCCATGTTCAAAAAGCTAATTCCATTGCCCTGTTTAGTCTGCTACTATAGAAGAACTAACAATGTCATAAATCACCTACTCAAACGAGATGAAGAAGCCTGCAAACGAAAAATTATTACTCAAATAAAAATGAAAAACCGTACATAACGATCAGAAATTAAAAAAAGATACAATTAAGCGAGAGAAATGAGAGATTTATTACGTAAATTTAAGTGAACCTATATGTTTCTACTGAAAGTAACCGGAAACAAAATATTAATAATTGAAACGGAATGCTCAGTAGAAAATCCACAGATCAGGAGATTTATTTCTTTCATTGGAGTCAGTTTCACAGATTGATACCCAGTAAAAGAGTCTATGTTATGGGACTGACCTAAATTAACATTCACAATTATTGTGAACTTATTAAGGTGTTTGCAACACTGATAAATATTTCTTTTGTTTAGATAGTTGTTGATAAAAATTGAGCATCTATGAATGAATAGCTGTTAAATGAATGCTATCATGGTGATTGTACAAATGTGTTAATATAGTTAAAAGGGTCACGAAGAAGAAGAAGTTAATATAGTTCTATATTTGAAGTTGTGCAATCTGCGAACTTAACTAAAAGTCAATTTGGGATTAGGCAAAAGCCAAGATCTCAGTTACAATATTGTTATCACATAAAATAGAACAAAAGAAATAAGGTAATATGCAAGTAGTGTGACATTCTTCAATAACAAAGGCAGAGGAACTTAAGATGCCGATAATACTAGTTTAATTATTTAATTTGATTCCAACAGAGGAGAAATCGTTATTCTATC
The DNA here is from genome assembly GCF_977018435.1 of Lepisma saccharinum. Taxonomy (NCBI): domain Eukaryota; kingdom Metazoa; phylum Arthropoda; class Insecta; order Zygentoma; family Lepismatidae; genus Lepisma; species Lepisma saccharinum. Next base: position 5,075,739 of record NC_139244.1, on the reverse strand, counting down.
GTGTTACTCTTGGCAATTTCACTAGAAAAGTTGCATGATTTTATGCTGTATTCAAGAACTTAAGTACACATGAAAGTATGATATTCGAAACTTAAATATATATAAATCTTCCGTTGGATTTTCAAGCTCAACACATTCCGAAAAAAATATCAATGAAGTTTGAAATATTTCGCACCGGAAATTTCAGGAACGCTTATTTTTCCAGGTTTTCAAGATCTACTATTTAAATATTATCTCAATAACTTTGCTTTCCCACTTGCATTGTGTAGTTTTTCCTTATTTACTGGCTATAGACATAGTCTATGTACCAGTTATACATAGTTATTAAGAGCCTGATATCTGAGATAATACTTTGACAAATACGTCATCATAAAATCACAGTATACAATTTATGTACGACTTTTGACTTGGTAAAATAACTGATAAGAGTATTAATCAATCATGATGACTCGTGAAGTTAGTACTGAAATATAATATTGTTCTATGGTGCAATATATCACCACAAACATAGCTTGGAGGCTCTAGGTTCTTGTAAAGATTTCAAAATTGTTGTCGGAAAGTTTTATGTAATAGAAGCTGATATTTTGGCCAAATATACAACCAATTAAACGTGGAGTTTAGTGCGACATTTATCAACGTATTCCCAACATTTGTTGGATAGGTAGGTGTTCACATGAAGGACATTTCATACTCCCTTTTGTCACTGACGTCATCGCGGTAATATAAAATCTGCGATGAGAAATTGGGTGATTATCGTTCGAGACTGCTATCAAGCAGATCGCATTAGCCTATTTTCGTGCAGGGGAAAGTATGCTAAATGCGATGTAAATAATATATACACATATTGGCTTGTCAATCCACGAACCATTCAACAAGGTTCTGTGAATGAACACAACTTGCTTCGTCACAATCTCGAACAAAGAAAAGTTGCTACTGCCGATTCGCCACGGGCATGCGCGCCTGCCACTCTCGAATCTGATGAGAATAAAATTACGTGCAAATAGCCAACAGTTTCCCTGCCATCTATCAGTAACAGAACTCGTTACGACCTGGCAACTCGAGGCGACTGCAAAAACAAATGAATATCGAATGAGAGCAAAAAGCGACGCGAGAGATCGGCGTAAGTGTTTTATTTTGTATTGCAGCGAACGGTCTAACATACAAGACTCATTTTCACCACAGACTACTTCGCCTTCATTACGTACCGTCAGGGTTGGAAACTGTGCGGTAATGTTCATAAAAACCTGGTTCTAATCAATAAGTTGAGATCATTTCCCTTCTTCACAGAATTTCGGTTTGAATTTGAATTCATTGTAAAAAGCAGTCGTGCAAGGTAAAAATGGTGGAATAATTGTGCGAAGTTTCTTACAATATATCAAGAGATTACCAAACGTTTTGTTAGCATTATATTTGTCTATGCTAGATACCCAATTTATGGAAAAGAATTGCAATATAAAAAATATAAAAAAATACACCATGCTCGTGTTTCTCTTGGCGAGGAGACTAGTGGCGCCGCTGGACGGGTAAGTTGAAAAATATGTGAACACAAATAGCACATCACTATTTTCAAACGCTTAAATTTTACGTCCCATAAGCTTACTCGAAATGAATTTGTACTGAAGAATGCACCAGCATGGCCCGGCCAATTGTCCATGGCTTTTTTAATTTATTTTCACTTGCATCTGCGTGTTTTTATGAACTTTGTTTTTTGGTATGCTAGTGTGTAGGTTGTGAGCAGCTTGTTTGGCTTTTTGTTTCAATTCTCGCTGCGTAAAACGAGAAGAATAAACATGGTGATGGACAATTTGCCGGGCAATACTTATGGATTCCACTCTACTGGAGGAAAGTGGTGATAGACAGTTTGAGTACAGGCATCTTTGAACTTGACTGTATAAGCAGAAGCTTGTCGACCGATATAATTTTGGCTGAGATGAATAGACATGTCTCATTACATTCGTATGCTACAATACCTACCAACCTCAAAATAGGTTAAAAAAAGGTTCCTTTTATCTTAAACTTGGGGCTGGTATCGAGACGAAAGTTGTCCCTCTTTCTCATCTCGAGCTGTCACATACTCGGTACTCTCTCTAGCCTTCTTAAACCCGAAGGTTTATGGCTGCAGCAACAAATGCCTTCCACCCGTCCCTATCCTGAGCAAGATGTCCCTCCATCTTCGTCTTGACCTTCCAACTAGTCTCTTACCATCAGGTAAGAATCCTGTAAACTCCTCTTTCCTCTCCGATTTGTGCCACATGGCCTGTCCACCTTCTTAATTTAATCATTCTAAATAATATCTGGACATGAATGCATATTATGCAGTTCTAAGTTATGTAACCTTCTCCACTCACCTGTCTCCTCATCCCTATTAAGCCCAAATGAACGTTGCTGGAAATAGTCCACCTTCTCGATGTGCTATGTGCCGGGACCTGCGAGCATGTAGAAGTGTTTAAACACTTGAACTGGATATGTCCTCTTTTTCGGGTCCTTTGTCCGGGCGGGTTTTTAGGAAAATGGGGAAATATCCTCTTTTAGGGGTATAGACAACTGCTTCAACTTCAAGATTCGTAACAAAATTTTATATTTGTAAATATTTGTTCATATTGTTTCCGCGTTCCATTTGAAAGTAAGGGAATATAGCACACTCAGTTGCAAGCGCAAAGACAAGAAACTTTTCTTCCAACAAAGAATGAATATTTCAGTTCATTATTATGTAATATTCCCGTGTCTCTTCATTTCCTTTAGGTCTAAATATTCTCCTAAGTTCTTTATTTCCAAAAACTCTCTATTTGTGTTCTTTTAAACTTTGAAACCAAGTTTCGAAACCTTCCAATACTACCGGCACAGTAAATAATTATTAGAATATTCAGACATTTGCCTGTAATGAGGCCTATTTATTAGATATACTGAAACGGTGTAAAATTATTTTACAGGGGTTTGTGATCAGGCACGTATCTAGAAATATGTTTCGGGAGGGCCCCAACCAAGTGTCTCAGGAATAGGAATTTAAAATAATTATATTAAATCAATTTAATACTAATTACAATACATAAATTAATATTATATTATTATTATTACACGAATTGGTAAAAGGACTGTATAAGAACAAAGATATAACAGTACATATTCATTACGTAGCTTACCTGTAGTTAAGATCGGAATAATTTACATAAAAACAAGTGTCCTGGCAATGAAATTAATGTCAAATAGATAAATAATTGAATATTTATCGAATAACAGAAGTGATATTATGTGTAGTTGGAGAAAAGTAGGTGTCTGATTAATATTTTATGCATATTATTTTGAGTACATAAGTCTTCTTTGTAATGTCATTCAGATCCGTATGATCCCAACATAATCCTTGTCTTCCAATAAGTTCAGAGGAAATTATACAACAAAGGCTAAATGAATATGTTTTTCATTATTTAATTTTAGTAGTTGATAAGCCTTTTGGGGGGGAGGGTCCGGACCCCCCTTGTAAATACGTTCTTGTTTGTGATCTACAAGCTCACCAAAACAGTAGTAAACACAAAACTTGTGTTCGAAGTGCTGCATCTAAAAATGTCCTCTTCTTGAATGTTTGTCATCTGGCAACCCTGCTTGAACCTCCTTCAATACCATTGCGGGGAAATCGAGTCTGTGAGATGGCAAAGAGAGTAGCATAGTTTCTACATGCCTGTGTTTGAAACTGCATTCGCCAAAATTTGTTTTGAAATCTACTCTATTCCTGCAGATTTCTTAAACTTTTACAAACTGAAATGTGCCCCCGCCGAGATTTAAACTCAGGATCCACAGAAAGTGCTTTAAAAATATCCTTAATTTATGCAAGAGCGCATACTTATCCCAGGCACCGCTAGTAAAACTTCCAACCCTGCATGGCAGCCAGTTTTCTCAACATCTCGGTGGCGCTGCGAACCTTTTGTTTCTGCCGACCGTCAGTTTATTCCGGATGCCGAATGAGCTTCTGTGTTTTTGCTTGTTCTTTTTTCTTCACTCTAAAACGTTTTCTTCTTCTTTTTCCGCTTCCTAGCGGTTATGTCTGTTCGTAGGTGAGGAAGCCTGGCAGTTGGTGTGGTCATCAGCAGTGCGTAAACAAGTTTTCATCGCATTCCGACACGCATGAGGGGAAAGGCATTATTCCCCAAGTCGAAAAAAAAACTTGCATTTGTTTTAAGCAGACATTTGACCCTTTCTTTTTCGTTCACTTGCAACCATGTAAGTACCATCCTTCACTTTTCTCCAAGATTCTGCTAAGTATACTGCTTTTTAATTCTCCTGTACGTTTTTCTCAGCTCTAGCAAATTTTACCGTTCGTGTTTGCTGTGTTCTTCGCATTATTTACTTTGTTTTTCGACAGTTTTACTTCAAATGTCATGTTTCCTTGTTTTTATCTTGTAATGTAATTCTATGGTTCTTTTATCTCGCAGGCAGTGGCGTGCCCTGTGTTTCTCGGAGGGGCGGGGGGGGGAGGTTGAGGAGAGGGATATAAACTTGTTTCGTTATAAGGCCAAGTTTCACTAATATGAATTTCTTTCCGAAAAACTTGTCAGAAACAACTCAGTTATGTGAATGTTGACAGATTACAAGCTCGCATCATGATATTAGGTGTTTCTGGATGCTCCTTTTCCAGATCGCAGTGCTGCCACCAGCGGCAACTGTTACATGAACCTAGACCTACGTTTTAGTAAGACACATTTTGTAGTAAAGTTATTATCGAAATCGGTGCTTCCCAAGGTGTGTGACTTGGCTGCCTTACAGGGTCGCCTCGAAATGTTCCAATATTTTCACTGAAATGATATGTTTGTTTCAAATATGTGCTTATTTAGTACTTTTACACATAAAATGTTTCTGAATTTGAAATATGTGTTTATTTTTTAACTTTAGGCAAGAAACCTAACCACACTAAACTGGGCGTTGCAAGTGTTAGATAGGACTACATTTTGAGTTGGCCACCGCGGAAAAAGATCTTGAAACACTGCGCCTTGAAACGAAAAACTTTGGGATCATATGCCAGGTGTAGAACAAGATAAATCAGTATTTAGAAGTAACGAGTTCTGTAACCCAGTTAGAAGTAACCGTTACTTCCTTGGAGTAGCTGTAACTCGGTTACTTTTCAGATAACACTAACAATAATTACTTTCACAGTTACTTTGTGGTACGTTTCAACAGTAATGAACAAAATTGTGGTTTGCTGAAAAAACTAGAAGTAAAACTTGTATAAATGTTCACATGTATATTTGTTTACAACCAAATATTTTGCGTGATGTAATCCTTTACAGTACACAGTGTGTATAGAGGGCATGAAGGCAGACTTTTCTTCCTAGTAACCTTTTGCTCGTTAAATTTCGTTCCTACGCTACCGAGACACCCAAAAAAGCTATTTCCTATCTCATCTGTAAACGGTCGCCACTAACGTTTAATTCTTCTGTCGGGTAAAATACTAAAATAAACTATAGTATGTTATGGAAATAGACGCACGGAGGGGGGAAGTGGCTGAATTTAAGCTTCCCCTCTAAAATTATGCATGCGCACTATCCATACTTACGTTTAATACTCTGTTACGATTTTTACGTGAAAGAAAGATTGCATACGTCTTGAAGTATTCACAATACAGAGGTGGAACCGTGTGTTGATGTTCACCCAGCCTATCAACAGAGTACTACGACAGAAAAAATAAGTGCCAGTGGCAATCTTGAATCTGAGCGATGTGGGTGGAGGGGTCATAGCTGCGAAACAAGACCACTTTGTACTGCAACACCCTGTATACCAGTGGGCAATTTTGGTTACAAGAAATGAGTTCAGTGGAGTAGATTTACATGATGTTCACTACAGAAACTCTTGGCGAAAAACGGGGGGATGCATCAACAATAAAAGAGGGTGCAACATGATCTACATACATTATTTTATTTCCAGCACAAATAGTGACATAAGAGTAACAATGCACTTAAATGAAGTAATGTATATCATACTGCAATCATGTTATATTTAAATATTCAGTCCTATTCCACAAAATGTTCCACGACCAATTTTACGTAAACGTAGACAAGGAATTGAAGTACTGAAAAACTTCTTGACCAAACTTTGTGTAACCTTGGTTGTGAATCGTTGTTGCTTATTCGCCGTCCAACTTTCCTCACTCGATAGATACAATGCTCGGTGGTTGTCAGAGTATGTAAAACGCTACGTTCGCGCCCTTGTACGTGTTTGTGCATTCGAAGGTGTGAACGGCATCCCGCAGGGTGTATATTATCGAGAACTTTGCAGCAACTACTCACGAGAGCACTTTTTTACGCTCATAACGCATTCAGAAATGATGAGATACCGACCAGTGGAGCGAAACGACAGCCGAAGTTAAGCCCCGAAAACGTCAAACGCTTTGCCACATACAATCATTTGTCTTCGTCAATTCTGACGCGATCGCTCTCCAAGATTCGATTAACTCCCAAACCCAGATGGCTCCACCTGCTACGCTCTCGCTCGTTTTTTGTTTCCTCCACTTTTATTATGCATGCATATTATAATACTCATTCCGTATTGTAGAGAGTTTGGAATGTATAATGAAGCGTGGAAAGCCTAGATAAAGAACAATCGAATGAGAGATTTTCAAGCAGCAATTTCGAACAGCTTGTTCGTGACGTTAATCTATCATTATTCAAAAAAGGAGGGGGAAAAAAACATTATGCCATCTCTTTAAGTTCTTTGGGGAAAGTTAAGTGGTCTTGTGGAGACAAGAAAGTTAATTCTGAAATACTAACACTTACTTCTGCACCTTCGAAGTTAGTTGATCATTGATTCTCTGAATAATATGAGGAATTTACTTTTCGCCCGTCGCGAAACGTATCGTTTGTTGATAAATGAATCCCATAGCAGGGCAACATGAAGGGAACTTTCATAACTGAGATTAGCGCCTCTTGTGGTGAGTTTGAAGACTCCTAGCCTGGTCAAGAGATTTCCTTCTACTCATGTAAAAATACATTTCGTTCTTTTGAGAGGATTCCTAGTTTTGGTGGAGTTGTCAGTTATGGTAATTCCAACACTTACAATCTTGGCAATAATTTGTTGTTTACTAATCAGGAACTTGACTACCTCATATGATCTCGAAGTCCAGTAAATAGGAGAATGTCTGTTCTCTCCTAAAAAGAAATATAATTCAGAAATGAATTATCCAAGGAATTTATGCAAAAATAAGTGGACTAATATAGACATCTTTTTTTTTGTATGTCCATCTAGAGTTAGAAATACGTACTTACATTACTGACATCCATTGCGTTAACACCCGAAGATATAAAGTTACTGAAATCGAAATTTTGCAATGTCCTTGCGCTACACACTACACCAGGGAGTGAGGTAAATGTTTACACATAAGCCCAAAGCATCTCAGGACTTGCCGGGTGTTGGTTAGGAACGTTCGGGTGTGGAAACTACGTCCATCGTAGTTGGAGGGGTTTTTCCTCAGGATATGAGTGAAGCGTTTTAGTCTAGTCATTGGTCATGGCTGGTGTGTGTGTGATAATGTCCCCTGTAACTGTTGCATGTGGAGGGATGGAATTCGCGATTAGTCCAAAAGGAAAGTAACATAATCAATTAATTAAGTTCCATAACTGCGTTATCATCTGCGAACCATGAAAACTGCCAGAAATGTGTTTTAAGTGGATAAAATGATATGATAAACCCATTTCGTTTTTGCAAAATAATGCGAATTTTAATGATTTTAGCAACATGTCACTTTTTACGCAGTAAACGGGAAATTTCAGCTATGCATTCTTGAAATTTTATCACCTTAATGCTGAGTATATGGGCATCCGGCTGGGGGTCATGGCGGGTATTGCTCCCGGGAATGTGAATGCTAACATAAAATTATATATTTCACATATTCATTTCAGTCACAGTAATTTTGCTTTAGTTATTATAATAGGTTAATAATTAAAAGTAAGACTGGTACAGTTCTTTTCAAGAACGTAATAACTTGAAACAGTGTTTTGGGAAAAAGGCCTTTATCCCTGAAAAAATAATTGTTTGCCCCCTCGGAAAATAAATTCTGCGGATGTTCATGGTTGAGTACGGTCAGTTTTCTGGATACACGAATTATGGAGAAATGATACAGAAAAGCGAAGAAAATAACACTAAAAAAGTGTCTACTATCAGATACTCCCTCTGTCCCATAATTATAATCCAGTATGCCAAAATGGTAGTACAGGAATGACAGACGAAGAGGCAGATGGAAAGCACAATTTGTACTGATCCTTGAGTAGTAAAGTTGTATGACTCATTCCCTTGTTTCATGTTCTTCTTCTGTATACACCAATGTCACAGTTTGAATATCGGGCAATTATTATGAGACAACAAACAAAGGTGTACCGGACAATAATTATGGGACAGAGGGAGTAATCTTTAGCCTATGGAATGTTTGGATTCAAATTAGATTGCTTGGTTCAAAATTGAATAAATTAATCTGCAATAACAGGCGATTACTTCTATAAATGTGCGAGATAAGAATATTTACAGACTGAAAGCTTACGTAAATGATTCAATGTCTAATAGTCAGTTCAAAATGTAGAACTCCACAACCTTGAATTTCCTTGACATGACCTGAAGCTACAACTTGACAGTGCTGTACAAAAAACAAGCATGTGGCAACCCTGTTCATGTATTACCGTCGTAGATGCTTTCTGGAAGCAGGTGGCACTGGTCACAACTGATTTACTAACTGCACTCACTATCTTTTGTTCATAAATGTCGTAGTGTAACTTACAAGAGCATATGCTTAGACGTCGAGCACTTCCAATGGAAATTGCGAGCGGTTTTTGTTCCTTCTTGCCGGATATTTTAAGGCGCGCTTGACTTGCATGATGTCGTCCATTTTGTTGCAGATCTCTGAGCTTTTCTTTGCTTCAAGTATTCAACAGAAGACTTGGATGAATTCTTTCTAGAGAAGTTGCTGAATCTGTGTATGTGGAACGAGAAAGACGTGGAAGTTTTATTTGATCTTATTTTGGGATAGTACATGCAGGTGGATCCATGTAGGAGAATCCACGTTCATTGGCGTTATGAATTGGGGTAGTTATGACGTAGCACAGAAATCATCCATTAACTTCAACAGTCTTTAGAGTATCAGAAATAATTTGGGAATTATTGAATATTAAGAATGTTAATAATATTATGCAATTCTTCAAAGTCATTGAATCTATATTAAGTGAAACTTTCTGAACGTCCAAATCTCTGACGAGTCCTTTTGTACATTTTCCACCTGCTTCTTTAAATGTTTGGGACAAAGATAATTTACGCTCACGATGGAAAAGTAAGCAGATCATTAACAACGCGCTCCCCAGTTAGATAGTTTGATCCATCACCACCACTGTCATGAAAGTATTTCCTGTTATCGCAGTCGAGATCCGAACGTAAGACCATTTTTCCAGGTCGAAGCCAGAGCTGGCTCAAGTCTAGAGGCGCCAATTTAAGTAGTTTTGGGGTGGCAAGGTAATTTTGGGGGGGCAAGATCGTCATAAACAATACATAAAATGTGTCCTACGTGAATGGGGGGCATAAAGTGCCTTCCCCACCTAAATCTGCGCCTATGCTCAAGTCGCAAACTTCATGAGAACCTCCGGCGGACCAGTACCGGACCGAGGCCCGACGGTTGTGAAACACTGCTATTTAATACTACAACCTGTACTGCATTCTCAGCTTGCAACTTACAATAAAATCTTGGAAACTAAACTATACTTTACTCGAGCAGATTTTTTTCTCCTGCAAATTATGCGTGTCTTACGATTTGCCGAGCACTGCAAACAGCAACATAATAATTTGTATTTACTTTCGTTTGTATTAAATTATAATCTACGTGTACATTAGTTTTCATCCGACTGTGATCAATTTAAAGTTATGTTCAGTCACCCCTCACATACCAACGAATATGTAGGACAGTTTTCCCACACCAAAATATTTACCAAGGCGTTAGTCTGTGGTTTCGTGTTTACAAGATTAAGAACCATGAGCGGTATACTGTGCCCGAAAGTTGAAAGTGCAGTAGCCTGTGAAGTGTGGCGCCAATATTTGCTGAAGAAATTGTGGAAAACAAAAGCCTCGCTCTTGTTCTTGGTTTATGATATGCAAAGCAAGGGCTCGTGGTCATAAAAACCACCACGGTTTAATGCATTCGGAAGACAATGCATTTCGTAATGCTGCATAGGAAAGTTTCTTTATTATTACCATTCAAATCATTAGCATGTTTTCTTTTTGTGCACGTAACCGTAATTGTTGAATGCGAATACACAGAAGAGCAGCTTACATGCAAATGAAGGTGGCCACTATCTCTAGTTTATCGCCAACAGCTCTTCGTCGTTACCTGTTGCGTGCCCCCCTTCCCCCTCTAGGGTCTTCTGTTTCCCTCTCGCCCACTCCACCTTGCAGGAAATCACCGTAATTGACAAATGAGCATCGGCGTTTATGAAGAAGTTGCTGGAAAGGTTTTTTTTTCTAAAGGAAGGGGGAGGAGCAGTGTTGCCATATGTGCAGTTTAAGAAAGATTTATATTGTGATTTTTTATTTTTGTCATGTTCAAACTGTCCACCATTTACATTCAGTCTTTACACAATGTGACGATCATGAATTGAAATAAAAACTACAATAGACAGAAGACAATAGATACTTCGCATCAACAGAATTTGATTCCTTCATTCACTATGTAGATAAAAAAGAATGAATGTAGTGATGGACAATTTGTCTACTATTATCTTTCCCGTTGGCTTTACGAAAGTGATGGTTTAGTTTAGAATACCCTCCAAGGTGGAATATCAAGAGAAATAACGGTGATGTATTTGCTTTGAAACCTTGTCCGGAGCATATACGTAGTTCTCATACAATGCATAGGCACTTTATATTTTACAGAGAACTAAAGAACATACCATAAAAGGAATGTTCAATAGTTAATCTTCGAAATGGATAGTGTTAAATGAAACAGGTGAAAGTTCCAAATTCATGTGTAGTTTCTTTTTCCTTAATTGTTTTGAGCATATGTCGCATACGTTTTGGGGGAGGGGGCTAATGTCCGATTCTAGGAGGGCTTAGCTCCACCTAGCCCCTACCAAGCTACGCCCACCATGCCTCTCGTAGCGTGGTGTGAGAAGAGCTTTTTAAACTATAGCTGTCAGTCGTGCATTACACATTTAAGATTCCTGCTTAGTTTTTTTTAGATATTTCGGGAAGGCGGTTACTTGATTTTAGACGTCAGTGGGAGGACGTTTGTTATTCACTGTTATATTATTTTATGATTTGTTCTTAGGTCTCGGTGGGGGAGGTTTCCCCCCGTCCAACCTACTTCACCCGTTCATGCAAGGAATTCAAGACTGAAGGTGCCGAAAAGCATAACCTCTGGCAGAAATCTATAACATTATTTATTGACTTAGTTATTCTACCACTGTGCTAATTATTAAATAAATACAGGATTGGAAATCGGTATCTTTGGCTTAAAGAATGAGAAAATGCTGTATTATTTAAGGAAAATATATTAGTTCTTCTGACGAATCTCCTAAGAGCCTAATCTATTTTGTACCGCTCTGATTCTAGATGCTTGTGAACGTAGATTATACGCAATCCCTAAATCGTGATTGTCACACAGTTTCACACAATTTAATTTGGAGTTTACGCGTGCATTTACTTGGCAACACTTGAAACATCAATGTGCAGCTGCCAAAGATAAGTAAGCAAATGTATTCATAATGACGTCAGCCTTCCGGTTATTGTGCCAGCTCTCCTTTATGGGTAAGCATTTGTTATTTAAAAACTTGATTCCGATCTCAATAAGGGTGGAAAAAAAAGTGTGAAAAACAAAAGAAGGAAAGGTGAGGATAAGATTACATGGAACTTCCGCAATGGGGAAATCTTCATTCTGCTTTCCAGGCGTAATCGCCCCTTCGGATCAGTTTTTTTCTTACTTACCTCTGTCAGTCAGGACAAAGTGTATGACAAGTTACAATTAAAGTGTAAATAACTATCAGATTGTTTATACAAAGATTCTGTAAGTGATTGGTAAAACTCGTCAGCTAAAATGTAATGTTTGTGTTCCAAGGATAGAAGAAAAAGGAGAACTCCTAAAGCCGTTATTTCATTAATGCATGACTCATCCAGAATTGATAAATCCTGTTGAGGTTAACTTGTTCAAAGGAGAAGCAGTTGATCCACAAAGTGAATAACGTAGAAAGCAATAATAAGCTGATCCTTCGTAGCTTTCTTCTTGTTGCTTCCGATATTATCTCAGTCGAGATGGCGTTGCGGTCGACAGGCCATCTTGAATTTATACAAATAGGTTGCTTTGGATATATACCGGATGTTTCGTAAGTACTTGAGGGGTTACAAATATTTATTGCAATTGAACTATTGAACTTACGTTAAAGAAACCTGTCCAAACCGAAGCAGGAACTGAAACAGTTATTTTTACACCTACAAATGTTCAATGTGCGCACCATTGGTGACACGGCTTGCATCGACACGATAGGCTACTTCTTGCCACACTTGCATCAACATAGGCCCGTCGATAGTGCCTATCGCTGTGATGATACGCTCCCTTAGGGCTGCCATATCACGCGGCATCGGTGAGACGAATACTCTGTCTTTGATGAAACCCCAGAAAAAGAAGTTACATGGTGTAAGGTCCGGTGATCTTGGGGAACAAAACATTGCACAAAACACAGTGATTTAAGTGTCGCTTAGTGGCAGGGATGTGAACTCTCAGCTAAACAAAACATACACGCATAAACTGTTTGCTAGATCATTCTGGACTGGTTTCATTAACGTAACTTCAATAGTTTGCTTGCAATAAATATTTGTAACCCCTCAAGTACTTATGAAGCACCTGGTATAATACAATTACACATGAGCTTCTGGAGGGGAGGGGGTAAATAACAGAAATAAGGCTAAGTTAATTTGTATTCGAACGTAATAAATAAAAAAAGCCTTAGATCGAAAAAAATGTACGTAAAATTCAGAATCAGGTTATGTTTTAGCAGTAGCGGCGATTGGATCCAAATCTGGTGGGGCAAGGACAGCTTACTTTCTTTGGAGCAACAAAGGTTAGCATTAAAATGCTATAGTGCTGGAGCAAAAACTGGCAGAAAGTATGGGGGGCAACTGCCCCCCTGGCCCCCTACTTTTTGCCGCTTTTGCTCCCGCACTATGCTAAACCTTATCTACCCCTCAGTTTTGGCACTTCCCCCCGCCCCCCCTCGTTTTGGAACCAAATTGCCGCCAATCATTCTCCATAATTTAAAGTTAATCCATAAAATAAATGGTTCCATAGTTTTCAAAATTCCAAACATTGTAGATTCATGTGAGGCGTCAAACAACATAAACTTTGTAACGACGTATGTAAAAGTTAATAAAAAAAGAAATTAGCTATGTATTTCAGTACACTAGCTGTGTGAAATGTAAAAATACGGTTGTGCTGGATATTCGTTCATCTGGTGAAGTGAATTGGTCTCCAAGGCTGATAATAATAATAATTGTTATAAATTTGGGATAAAATTTATTTTTATTAGAAATGATAATGTATAATAATCATAACCACGATAATAATAATATTGTTATTAATTTCTACTATTCAAGTTTTATGAATGGCATAATCCCCTCCCCCCCAATAAGAGTTGTTGAAGACTTCCATACGATTATACGACAATAATCTCATTCTTCTGGATGATTGTCTTTTCACTGCAACTTCTTATTGTACTCTTTGTATTGTGTTAATTATTTTTCGTTGCAAGACTTGCAACAAAACGTCAACCAAGTAGTTGTAGTGATGGACAAATACGCCTGACCTGGCAATATTTATACATCGCACCACAGACTCGATACTGGCAGCTCAATTTGATTTCACATCATTGAAGAGAAGAAAATTAAGTCTACAGTAACAGAATAACATGTTACCAGCTCGTTTAAGACACCATTAATGTACTTTGGGAGTTTTGTAACAAAAATGACCGGATGGAAAAACACTAATGCACTGTTCGTGGCCAAAAACAGCCGAAACATGAAAAATTTCCTTTCCTCGACGCACAAAAAAAAATCTCGAACGCAGCTGCCGTTGCACGATTATTACCAACTCCAATCTTCTTGCTCTTGTACAAAACATGCAAAGCACAAGTCATTAATACGCCACATACTTTTCCATCTTCGCGTCACCGTGTATCATCACGTCGGCAAAAACGTTCGATCTTCTTTTGTCACAAATCACGTGTCATGTCGTTAATGTCGTCACATCTTCTGGTCATTGACTTGTGATTCGTGTACGAAACGCGAGGGTTAATTTCAAATTGGCTGGTGTTTTTAAGGAAGAAGGTGATAAAAAACGTAAGGTCTTCAAGCTTTGGAGCATAAATCTGTTGTAGATATCGCGCGTAAGCTTTCATTTGTCTGTAATGACGTTCTAAGCAGTCTAGCCATTGCAATTGCTCCCGACGTATTCGACTTTTTACTTCTTTTAAATTCACATTATCTTGCAAAACGACGGAAAAAGAATAAATAGAAGGTATACTTTTATTTAGTTCCCCATGTTCATCCTTACAACCTTACCACGACTCGATGTTTTTACGAAATTTATGTGCATCTACTTTCTCTTCAACTTCTTTGGTTGACATCAAGGTGGGTAAATAACAGGTCCATCACTTTAACACTGACAAATGTAATCGAAGTTTGCCAAAGACTTTTTTACAGGCTAGAAGGCTTGATGGCGCTCATGATTAGTGGTGAAACGAGTTGGATTGAATATTATAGAGCAGCTGAATAGCGTGGCGTCAGTGATTTCGGCTGAGGTAAATTGGAGCTCCTTCAGCCATTATATCAGTGAAGTATTTGGTGGGAAATTACATTTGTAAATATTACACGTAAAATTAGTATTATTGATAAAAAGAAAATAGAAATTCATGAATTATCAAGTTTGATTGTGGCAATAAGAGGCAGACTGGCTGAGCAACTTCATCTTCCTATTGGATTCATAACTATAGACACACTATAAGTTGACGACAAACGTTGTATGAAGAATGTGCCTGAGTAAACAATAAAACATCGATCTGGCAATTCGATTGTCGAAGGCGGGAATGGAACTTCCGGTTTGGCCAAGTTCCAAATCTAAGTAAGTGGAATACAGATTGTCTTTGAGTTTGTTCTGTTATAAAAGATCGGATACAAATTGGATCACTTCAAATTTTTAAGTGATGCAGAGAAACAAAAGTACGTACCTTGAAAAAATAGTATTTTCCAAGGATATGTTGATCTACCAACAGTTTCGTTTTTGAAAAGACTTCTGTAGGTTGAAATGAAGCTTACATTAATTAGAAACATTGAAATTCTTCGACTACAACAGTAAAATAATTCCTACGGTTATAATTATTATTATACACTAATAATATAACCAAATTAAATGAATTTTATTCTTATTTTTGTTTATTATCATGCTATTCCATCCACAAGCCGAGTGAATATCCAGCACAACTATTTTCCATTAATTATTTTACATTTCATAGTTACTATACTGAAATGCACAATTATTGTATTTTGTTATTAATTTTTGCAAGTGTCTTTCAAGATAGGATTTAGAAATTAGTGAAATACAAAGTTTATGTTGTGTGTACTAATTTAAATTATAATTTTTCGAATTCTGGAAACTGTGGAACCATTTATTCTTTGGATTAAATGGTAGAATACAAAAATATAATCGGGTTCCTGTATTTTTCACTCATTTCTTTCGATCTAATGCGTATTTTACATTGATTACTCTGTTCGAATACTAACCAAGTGAACTTTATATCTGTTATTAACAATAAAAACAACAAACTTTCTGCATTTTTGCAACTTCAAATGAACGATGCCAATGTCCGGGGGGGGGGGGAGGGGTCGACTGGCTCGTTCGACACCCCCTCCCGACGCCCATGGAGAGATCGTTTATCAACAACCAAAAGCAAATGCGTTCTGATATGATTATAAATAGTTCCAACTTTTAAATTTAGTCAACACATGTGCGTTAGACCAAATGTTCGAAACCCGTAAAATATTTTCATTTGATTTAATGAAGTGCCGTCTGCAGAGCCTACTTACTCATGTTTGTGTCTAATCTTTTCGCTTTACTGCCTAAATCCACTGATCGTTCCGTATCGGGTCTGTCTGAAAACGATGCATAGATATCTCAGAACAATTCTTTGTTCCCTATCTCACGTTGAAACCAAAAGCCACACAAAGATTGTTGCCTTTTCCGAAGACATTACCTTTACACCTTTGAATTCAATGTTATTCTTTTCAAAACCGGAAGTGCAGTCCCCGCCAGCGCCAAGAAAGCACAGAAATGTAAACATCCGGTGTGGTGCCCGATGACTCGTATAAAAAGAGCTAACTGATTGGTGATACATATTCTACTGTACACGGACATTAAAGGAAAAGGGGGGCTTTCTAGTCAATGCTCGCCAGGTCGAATTGTACCATTGCTGACCTACATCATCTGTTTCTCAAATAGAATTTTTGCACATAAACGACATTATCTGTTGAATTAATTAATATCTGCTATCATTCAAATTTTCAGGAACACATAAGGGACATTGCGGAATACCTACACCTCAAAGCATCTGGTATCAATTCTTGAAGCTGTTATAGCATAAAGCAAAGAAAATAAACATGAAGATGGACAATTTGCTTGTTGATACCTATTATGTATCCCGCTTTGTCTACTGAGATATATGTGAATGGTAATAATAGAGTCCTTAAATTGAAACTCGAGAGTTCAAGCCGCTACATTTCCACTTCCCACGGTGCCAAAGATACCTACAGCAATGTTGCCACAACCAGAAAGTACAAAATCTCCTTTAAATGTGCAAAATTTGCCCTTTTCGTCCATTTTTCTTTTTCATAAAAAAACATTTGTTCACAACACATCAGGATTGATTGAGTGGATAAAAAATAATGAAATGACAGTTAATTAAGGTTATTGACAGCAGAGTGTGCACTTTATCAAAAGTATACAGAATAGCATTTTTTTAAAATGTAGGTTTATACTAGCTTTGAGAGTTGTTGGTGACGTTATCATATCTCCCTTGATGTTTTTAGAATTATTAATCCATTGGTGATTTACAAGACCACTGTTTTTTCTTAAATTATAAAAAATTATGGTAGTATTATTATTTTTAATATTTTATTCTGTGTAAAAGTAATTTTAAAAGTTTGATGATAAAGGGAAGATAATTGTCTACAAGTCAACTGGGAATACATGACCCAAGGAAATACAGGAAAATGTATTTAATATGAGTGGAATATCTTAAAATTTCCCTGCAAATTTAAAACTGTCCATGGAATTTCTCTTTTCCCCTTTTCATCTAAAATTCTGTTTAAATTTCGTTACGTTGAGGGAAATTTCCCTTCACGTGGCAACACTGCTTTAGAGGCTTCATTCTGAAGGGCGATAATCTAATCGCAATACAAACTCTGTAACTCCGTCCTTCGCCTTCTCGTGGCGCCACCAGCAGTCGGATAACTTCTACACCGCTATCAACCGTATGACTAATGACTGGAACCCGTGCCCCATAATCTAATGCAAGGAATTCCTCTAGGATTTCCCTACGAGAAGAATGCGTATACCTGCTGCCATCTCGTGTCCGGTCCCTTTCTCTAAACATTAACCATTCTTCTCGCTTTGCCTTTTCTTGTGGTTTCTGTGCTATGCGATTACCGTTGTCCGATGCTCGCCTGTCGCTGTTCAACTGTTTCACGGAACACCAACTTCCTCGTAACTTCTTGTGAATCAATTTGGGAATAAAGATAACCCATGAATATTTCTTGGAATAAACTGAAACCATATGCTGTTTGTTTGCCGCCACTTTCTGATGAAATATATCGAGCTTCATGTACGTTTTCTTCTATGAATGACTGTAAATCTAATATACCGTATGTGCCGGCGCATAAGACGCTCTCTTTACTGTAAATGTAATGTACTTGTTATGACAATGTATAAGCAGGCAAGTTGTATCTTGGAACACAGAATTTTAAGGACGTTTTCCTGCTGTTAAGGGAAAAAGAAACTTGTGCTTTTGTTAAAAAAATAAAATAAAGATAAAGAACTTAGATTTAATTTTGAATGGTACAAAAGGAAACAATACTTGTGTCTGTTGTAATGAATTTAATTCACAATTATCGATATAGCATGATAGTTTACCTTTCCAGGTTTACCTGGCAACACTGAAACAAAACAAGCTCGTCATCCAAAATGGTGGCATCAGCGAAAGAAAAGGCTTATTATGTGCTAGAGTACGTAAAAACTTCATCGATAACCTTTGTTACTATGTACAGTGGGATCCATGAGTATTACCGTGCAAATTGTCCATCACCATGTTCGTGCACTTTATTTGACACAATAGGACCTTCAAGAATTAAAAGAAAACTCATAACAAGCTGTTGACAACTTCTGCATCAGCATACATAAAAATCCATTGTAGATTAGGCACACACAGGAGTGTGTAATAAAAATCATAAAAATCCATCTCTTAAAACACAGAGGATGTAAGATAAAAATTAATGAAAATAGTCATGGACAATTTGCATGGTTAATACTCACGGATTGCACTGTACAACAGATAAATGATCGTCGTTGAATGTCCGTAGAAATGTGTAATGCATGTACCAAGTAACTTGATGTGTTGACCTTTCATGTTATATTGATAATTGTGAATTACATTAATTACAGCCGTCGCAGGTATGGTTTCTTTTTGTACCATTAATTTTGAATTACCCTGTATATTAAACGCTTGCGTAACGTAGAATCATAGGTGTTAATGTCAAGACGTCCGTACCGATACCAGCCTATACTCCCGTAGACATCTTTAGGTGCAGATAATTTCACTAAACGACGTTTAATACGACAAAACCGAAATTTTGGGTCTTACGATAATTATCACAATTTCTATCCCTGCGCAATCCTCGATTTTCGCATGCAGTGAAGCACTTTTGCGACACTCACCTGGTCCCATAGGATCCTACGTAGTTTATGCGGGGAGGTCTAATTTCAGGGGCAGACATGCCGAATGAGGCCGGCCTCACGCACGTTGCTTTCTACTAGGGCGAATAGACTTTTCTGCAGCATCAATTTCCAGACGATGGAAACTCAATGCGAATTATCATAATACACTTTTATGTTGGTCTTAATTTGTCACTTTAATAATAATGTTTTATGCCTAAACATATATTACGGCGTTACTGTGTATTCTTGACACTTAGTATGCCTGATATCTGTAACATATAACCAGTGGCGGCAAATAAGGGTGGGCGAGGGGGCCAGTTGCCCCTCCCACTTTTTGCAACTTTTGCTCCCTTATCTACCATGGGAAAGTAAACTGTCCTTGCCCCTCACAGGTTTTGGAACCCAATCGCCAGCACTGAATATAACTGATATCTGAACACACCCAAATGTCAATTTGTGTTACGTAGTACAGTGGGATCCATGAGTATTACCGTGCAAATTGCCTATGACTATTTTCATTAACTTTTCTCTTACATCTTATGTGTTTTTAAGCGATGGATTTTTATGTATGCTTGGTGCATAAGTTGTCAACAGCTTGTTTTGAGTTCTCTTTTAATTCTTGAAGCTCTTGTTGGATAAAATAAAGTGCAAGAAATGGTGATGGACAATTTGCACGGTAATACTCATGGATCCCACTGTACACCAGAGGTTCCCAAACTTTTTCGTTTCAAGCCACCCTTAGTGTTTCAAAACTTTTCCTCGGCGCCCAAGTCAGAATCTAGTCCTATCTAACACTTGCAAGGCTCAGTTGGTGTGGTTAGGTTTCTTGCCTTAAGTTAGAAAATGAAAACATTTCAAATTCAGAAACATTTCATGTGTAAAAAGGGAACGATCTTACGTACAGACTAACAAGTAAGTGTCATTTCAGTGAAAATATTGGAACATTTCGCGGCGCCCTAAGGCACACTTCAGAAACCACTGTAGTACACCCTGGACTGCATTTTGCAGACTATCGAGGCTCTGGCGTCTGGAACCACCGCCAGTACCTCTATGAGACCCGTGTTGTGTGCTGTCCGTGTAAGTTTGTGATTGCCTGATATGATCCATATGTTTTATGTGACGTCACAACTTTAAAATATGTCACTGATATATTATACTTTTATGAAAGGACACGTAAATGTTGTGTTATTATATGTAATATTGCACCTTGTTTGTAATGTATATCTTTTGTTTAATGTGTATTGTATTTTATGCTCTATTATGAGTAGTTTAATGTATATTCATGTTTGCGAGAGTGCACTATATGAATTTGTATTTCTAAACATGTGTAGATGTCAGTTTTGTTGATGCTATCCTTTTGTAGATGGTGAGTGATTCATCTGTACTTGAATCTGTGTTCTCGAAAATAGTATAAAAGCGAGGATATCGCGTAAGAAATATCACACACTTTCGCCACGGATCGACGAAGCTTTTAAACTTAAAAGGAACTCCTCGGTGTTGTGCATACATCCTGGTATGGTAGTTCGGGGCGCAAGCTAGGCCTATGTGATCATAGGTACGCCGATAGCCCTGCAGTGATGCTATGCACAATACTGCAACCATTCTACGTTAGATAATAAAGCTAGCCTAAGGATTAATTTGGCATTAAAAGGCTATAGAGCAAATATTGGCTCAGTTATTATTGCATATCTCTTGGTGTGGTAGTTCGGGGCGCAAGCTAGGTCTATGTGATCATAGGCATGCCGATAGCCACGCATTGAGTTTATGCGTTTTAGTTGAGTCAATTAATCGACAAAGCGAAATCCTCGCCTTCGTCTGAAGTATATTCGCATTATAATTGCCATATATAAAGAATAAAACCTTTAGTTATCTACTGCAGCAATGTGGTTTTATTTCTGTGCTGTGAATATTGTCTTCGCCTAACACTATCCCTGTACCTGCGAGGAGTCTGTGTACTTCACCGAGTCTCATCGTTCACCGCTGATTATTATTAAGTTATTATTAATAAATATAACAATACGTTTAATAGTATAATAATACAGGCATTGAACGTATCATGTCACATAATTCATCTTATCACTCATCCTCATCTTCGCCATTAGCCAGAAGTGGCAGAAATGCGACGTAATATAAACTAGTTCGATCAAACATGTAGGTATTTTTTTTGGAACTCGGTGGTCAAATTTCTATCTGCTTTCTATCTGGCTACAGAAGTTCCAGGCTTCGAATCCCCGCATCGGTGTTCTTTGTGACCGTTGGAGTGAACGGAAGTTGGAGATAGTAAATTGGGGCCCCTCCTCAAACGTAGTCATAAGTACGCCACTGCTCTGTTCTTATTAATCTTGAGGTAGGCAAAGATTTTGGCTGGTTCATTCCGTTCCCTCCTTGGTCCTGCGTCTTTTCCGCAAACCAGAAAGCGAGACTGGATAACGCGACGCGGGCACCATCTATTGGCAGAATCTCGAAAGTCCTTCCCCCCTCCTCAGGCGCACTTTCCGATAGCAACGACATTCGGAAAAGAAGAACGCGGGCGACTTGCATCGTAAGAACGTTAATCGTTAATTACGGAATATTTACACCGGAAGAGCATGTTTTCTTCAGCTCCAATTTGTGCCATTCCATCTCCGGTGCTGTCCGATAGCAACATCTGGTGTGACGTTCGAAATATGCAAGGACAGGTTCCTTTCCGTCAGCTATAATTGGACTTCGGGAATCGTATCGATGAGAATGGGATGATTTTCTTCTTAAAGGTCTTAACAGTGCAATCACACCTCTTTCAACGTCTTCATTTTGTTTCTATTTCGTGGGAATCTTCTGGAACAAACGTGCACTAAATTAGTACAGTTGACATTCATGGGGATAACTTGCACGATAAGCAATTCCTTCTTTTGAACTTAGTTCGTCTTTGTATACAAACCAAGTGCGTTGTCGTTTTTTAAATAAAGTTGCACCTGCGTCGTAGACTCGCATCTCCCACTTGAGTTAAACATCCTTGTCAACGAAATGAAATGGATCGAAAACTTTCATCTGATGCATGTATAATTTGTGCGGATGTGATTTTTACTAGAGCCACCTAGCGGATGTTACGTAATGTTCTTAAGGCGAGGAGGGACAATTTCCCCTTGGTCTTTCTCGCTGGGGCAGCTGCTGATCACTGTTGCCAACTCGCTCTTTTGGAGCCAAATCTGGCTCTTTCGTGCACTCGTTTGACTGTGAACTGTGGCACCCGCCCTCTGCCCCACTATGATGCCACCACTGGCTCCGGCCCAAAAATACCAACTTTTGCCATGAGTGTACATTTTGCACGTGACGTGATATTCCTATAGCTATAGGCTGCGTCACCCACATTTTGTTTCCTCCCCATGAATTTTTATATATAGCGCTGTGGCTAAGATGAAGATGACAATTTTGTTATCCGGGAACCCTTTATTTTCGATTTCATATTAACATCATTGGATTATTGAGATGGGTGATGCCGCCAAATCTAAGCGGTGAAAACTAAGAAAGAATAAATTGCCATCACTTTAAAGCTAACGGTAATAGCAGCACCCCCACCCCTCTGACAACTAAAATTTCCCTAGTAGGCACTTTATGCAGCCTTCGTTAATCTAGCTCCTTGAAAGTCCTCTTTAGCTATATTAATGGTGAAATTTAGCTCTATTATGCACATCAGGTTTGGCAACACTGCCAGGATGGCCGTAGGAGGCAAGGAGAAATGCACTAGGCTTATGGGACCATTATTTTATTCGTTCTCTCGGGAATATCAAACATCCGACGACGTAGAAAAGTACATGGACGGAAAAAGGACACGTAGAACTATATCATAGCAGTAGGAAAAGTCTAAACTCCCATTTGATGAGCCGTAACTTGAAGTTGAAGTTGATGTCCCATAAGGAATACATGGGATTCGGTAAATACTAATTCATCATATTTTTCAAAAATCGTATAAGGCTTAATAATCAACTTAGGAAACCGCTTCCACTTGCCACATGGGGAGAAATTCATACTCTTCATTTCTGCCGGAGATCTTTCTAGTAGCATTGCTCATTCCGACGATATTGGAATAAATGCATGCCTGGTGCGTAATTGTCCCTCTTCGCCTTAAGGTAACCAGCTAGTCAATCGCATTTAAACCATCAATAATATATGAATATTTTTACTTTTAATGTATTTCTTCGTGTAGCAAACAACTGCAATACATTTTCAAATCTATATGTAAACTAATCTTACCAATTCCACCATAGGCGTATTCAACGGGGGACAAGAGGAAGCACTTGCCCCCTCTTAGAAAACGAGTTTTTTTAAATTTCATTTGGTTTATTCTGCTCTTTTACGTCGGAAAGTAAAATAAATATCATTCCATTTTCAAATAATTCAAATTTAACCCACGATTTCGAAATTTGTGTACACCTTGTCCTCCCTGGGAAAGTGTTGTTTGTTCCCCCCTTTGCAAAAAGTTTTCACCCCTTCCTCAGGGTAAAATATCTGGGTACCATGGACGTTCGGAGCATTGTTTCAAAGAGCGACAAACAAGGTTTTTTTTTCTTTTTACCGGGAGGGGAATCATCGAGGCACATTTTCCCCCGTAATTGCGGCATCCCCCCAAGAAACATCGCTTCAGTTTAAAGTTACCATGTTCCTGCAACGCCTTTCCAATAATTCACACATATTACTGTGACTGAAATGAAAGTATATGTGTGAAATATATTTTTGGGTCGACTTTCATTTTCCAGAAGGGAATACGGCTCCTTCTTGCCCCCCCTTCAGAACGTCCATTGGTAGGCCCATGAATTCCACCTTACTTGAATACTGAATAAAGAATTAAATAATAATTATAATCCATTTGGTCGACTGCTCTGCCATCTGGTGGAACATTCAAACTGAGATAATTTTGTTAGCTTTTTGTCGCTAGTTTTCATTCCATAATAATCTATGGTTCATTCTTTCCATTTAAGTTGTAGATTTTCAAATGTAAACTTGTCCGTGAAGTACATATCGTTTCTTGCTTTCAAACCTTGTTAACACATCTGAAAAATGTGGATCTTAGAGTATGTATCTTATTATCAATACATGAGAATACATTTTATGCAATAAATTTCCCGGGCAGGATACAGTCTACTCCATCACAAGGCTTTTCGTTCGTCATTCGGTCACTAAATCGCTTCGCATGAAAGATAGATTCGGTGTTTTTGCAACCAATGTTAATTTAATTTAAATATTAGTTCTATAAATGCCTTTAAAACGAGGAAAACACTATTATGTTCGTTGCCAAATACAGTAACGACTGAAAAATGACAAATCACCCGAAACAACTACCAGTGGAATAATATATACTTTGTGTCCTTTTTAAAAATCGTTTTGCGTTTTCTTTAGTTAGTAATGCGTATTTATTTGAAATTAAATGGAACAGATCGTGAAGAGACTGTTATATTAGCAAGTTAGATACACACGTTCGTTTCGAATTTTTCATAGTAAATTTTGAATAAAATGCAAATAACCGTTTATACTTAGTTACTTTCTGAAAAAAATCATTTAAATATTTCGAGAGAATGAATGTCAAATGTCCTTCCAATCGTTTACTTGTTTAGAAACATATACCCCCTTAGACGAAGTGACGTCACTTTCTTAAACTTTGTTATTAATCATCTTGCACTTATTTTAATCTGCTGCGCAACCGGACATCTTGAATTTAATTCGCAGATGTTTTGTTCTGTTTACCACCTCATGTATTTCGCAAGACTTAAACCTACATACCTCACAGTGACGTCATTTGTCTCCAACCAGTTCTCGTTCGCAGCTCCTGA
Source organism: Lepisma saccharinum (assembly GCF_977018435.1). Classification (NCBI taxonomy): domain Eukaryota; kingdom Metazoa; phylum Arthropoda; class Insecta; order Zygentoma; family Lepismatidae; genus Lepisma; species Lepisma saccharinum. Next base: position 5,050,953 of record NC_139244.1, on the reverse strand, counting down.
TTGACTCACCTGCATGTATGCGTCTCGACGGTGTCCCAGGCGTCCGTGGAGATAGAGAAAAGTCCAGGATTGGAAATTCACCTCGCCACAGTCTGCAGATAGAAGAAGAAGAGGCGGGCAAGAGATAAAAGAAAGGAAGCAACATCCATGTCAAATAAAGGTCTCGACCACGCAGGGCAGAAGACAATTATACTTTTCAAGTTGGCTGACATTTTCCTGCCAGAAGGAACTTGGAGGAACTTTTCTCGCCGCGTCCGTTGGGAGAAGCAGGGGAGGAAACTATCTTTGCCTTCATCATTATTTTTAAACAAGACGCTTCGATCGATAACTCGAACCGCAAAACCGTGGCCGAATGGACCAGGTTAGATATCACTGCCTCGCATTGCTTGTAAATATGATGGCCACCAAAGGTGTATAGTATCTATCAACAAAAATACATTGAAACTGTACATAACACTGCACTGACGTTACGTGTTCGCCATAAGTATGGGCATCGCCAAGAATTTCCGTTAAAGTCAAGGATCAGGTCATTTATAATTGATTAATTGATTAGAATTGATTACGTAATAATTAATAGTATTGTATAATTGGGTAACTTTTTTATTTACTAGAAACGGCAATTGAGCGCATATCTGGCACCACTGTTTTTTCCTTTATTTTCATATTTCGAATCAGTAATGTACCGACATTGATAGCCATTCTCATAATTTGTTGTAACCTTTACGTCACTCAATCTAGAAAAATCTTTTAAAGTTTTAGTCACCAACTTTCTTGTTCAACTTCCATACAAAATTTCCGTTTATGGAATTTTGAAAATCTTCTCGTGGAATGAGTTTATCATTTGATAATTGTTAGAGAAATTATTTTCTTTGTACATTTTACAATCTACTTTTCGATTAAACTTTTACTTTCCTTAAGATATACTGCTGAAATTTCTTTTAATTTTATTATCATGCAATATAACCAACTTTTGTTTAGCGATTTCAATCTCTGGGCGATTCCCTTGGTTCGTTATGACACTGATGTCCGTAAGTGCCAAAGCCAGCAACCTATGATGACGTTAATATTCACTTAATCAACATTTCAATATCTCACCCTCAAACAGCAGGATGTGGTGGACGAATCTAGACTGTTATTTGGTGTATTTGTGGTCCAGTTGTAGAATTATTACAGAATATCTTTGGCATTTTTCTTCGTGAAAATTCATATGTTCAGTAAGTGTTCGAATTTCAGATAGTGTACAGAGGGAAATATTTAAGACTTTTCCCTTTCCATATATTTATAAGTGGCATGGTTCACCTAATAACAGTAATTCATATTTTTTGTTTCACAGTAGCGACAAACGAACACTATTTCAAGCTTTCTTCTTTTAAAGCAAATAAGTCTCCGTGGTTAGTAAGAAAATGTGAGATACAGAAGGGAGGTAATTCCTTGAATACTTCAAGCTTGTATACTAGTTTCAGTGTAGGCCTATTTATGCTAGTTTGAAGAAGTATACATGTGTGAATACTCTTTAGTGAGTATTTAAGCTTTACGTAATACGTATAATTGCATATATTGGGGGTAATTTCTACACCAGTAATAACAATTATTTCCTTATTGGAGTTTGTCTTTCTTCTCGGCTTTGACATTAATGCACAAAGTTTCACGTCAGCACCAGCTCTCACGGAAGATGATTCAGAATATAAAGTCTCGATGTTCTAAATAATAATAATTCATACACAGTGGGATGCGTAAGTATTACCAAGCAAATTGTACATTTTCCACTATGTTTTAGCCAATAAGAGCTTGAAGAATTGAAACAAAACTTCAGACAAGCAGTTCACAACTTCTGCACCAGAGGATGTTATAGTCCATTGCTTAAAAACACGTACACCCTGTTCCAGCTATCTCTGGAGGCGGCGAACGAAAAATAAGTCTCTGCGCAAGAAGTGACACGAGACGGCTCCACTAATGAACAAGTGAGAGGGAACTCTATTGCCTGGAGGGGGAGGGGGGCTGCAGTTAACAGCCTTCCCAGGAGCATGTACTGCTTGGCCCTGCCCACTCAATTTCCTTCTCTTCTCTGACGTTATGCGCCAGAGATACCTGAGACAGGGTAGAGGAAGCAAGTGAAAAATTAACGAAAATAGTCGATGGACAAATTGCCGAACAATACTTGTGCATCCCACTCTGATTCAATGCAGAGACTTTCTACAGACTTCATAATTCGTGTCTGCACCATTTTTTTATCTTCCCTGGCTATATTCAAACAAGATGCTTGGCTTTAGTTATGAATCCATATTTTCCGTCTGGTGTTACATATCTGTGAATACCTTGTATCACGGTAGAAGTTTCTTTCCTTCATTTCATCTGAACAGTGAAATAATTTACATAAAATATTGTCGAAAGAACAGTCGTGATAATAATTAAACCAAGCTGGTTTGCTCTTTAAAAACAAAAATCCATTGGAAAATTGCAAATTTCAAAATAATAGGTCAGAGTATTCTTAAATTTAGTAATAAGTAAATAAAAATCAGTGTTAAAGGTAAGGTAGAATTTGTAGAGGTCAGTTTATAGTCCAGTTTTTGCGTTCTGCAATTTTCGTGTGACGTAGGTTGAATGAACTAAACTTTGCACGATATGTTGTAGTTAGGCTTTTCAAGGATAGTTTAACGTAAGCGAGCAAACGTGGTAAATTAATTGCACAAAAATGTTTAAATTATAATACTTTATTCTTCAGAAAATCAAGGACTTCTGTGACGTCTTCTAATTCTGTTCGTTGAATGTCCTGCACAGACGCATCTGTATAAATTCCGCCTGAGAGACAACTGAAATCAAACGTTTCTGGGATTTTTCACTTGCTATACACACACTTTGCGACATGTACGTCGAGGAACACGCTATTAAAATAGTTCCTGTTTCTGCCAGAGCGGCGCCACTGAACGCCTGCGTGTAGACAGAATACCAAAGTCTCGGAGTATTCTTAAGTAAGACAAGTTTAGTCAGTCATGCAATTGAACTCCCTGACATGAATATGAACATGTTCTATTCTCCTGAAAAGTAGAAAGCGTGGCCTTTGCTTAGTTCCGTGATAATCTTCCTGTAGCTTTTGACAATACTTTTCTTTAATTAGGCGATTCTGTCTTGTTCGAAGGAGATAATTTCCCCTGAGAAGCAAGGAAGAAATAATTGTTATTCTCTTGTTTTTCTCTTCATTTATTTCTCGTCGTCTTCTTCTTTCTGTTGTACAGGAATGTGCATTTCTTTCTCAGAAATGACATGTTTGAACTTCTTAGTACTTGGCAACTGTGTAATCTATGTGAAACTTACCGCTTTTTCTGAATCGTTAAAAAATGACTGAAAGAACTTTATTCGATGTTCGACTATAACGTTTGAAGCTTTTTATGTACTGTGAAAGTGCTTTCCACGTTATTTTTGCAGAGTATGCTAACTGTGAGCACTATTGTTTGGATGATCCTTTTAAAGTCAATTAAGACACTAAAAAGTCTCAACATATTAACGCTTACTGTAGCAACCGCCCAGAAAGCTGCTATTTTCTATTAGTGCTGCTATTTCACTAACAGAGAAATTCAATCTTTGAGTAACGATTGGTAAGAGGGATGTACACTGTATAGGGTGAGGCAAAAGTCAGGTTACATATAGGAAAACAAATACGTGTATTCAAACATACACATGATTGATATGTAATGGTTACAGGTACAGTACATGCTTCAATTCGACTCTCCTAATTGCGTAAGAGGTCTGCTAGTATGGCGGCATTGATTTGGGAGATGGGTTCTGTGATCTTTACTTCGATGTGGTCCAGGTTCTTAATTTCCTTAACATACACGATGGCCTTTACGTATCCCCCGCAATGATGTAGGTCTGGCGACCGTGGTGGCCATTCACCTATGTAACCTGACTTTTTCCTCATCAAGTATATCCAAAATAAATCATTTCCCCTTGCATTGCACTGTGCTGTGAAAGCTCATAGGAGGTGTGGCCTCACACATTCTCGATCTCTGCCATAGTGGAGGTATAGTGTAATACACGTTCCAGCCTCCTTTATCGCCGAAGGTATCCATTGATTAAAGGATGGGTGAATTCCAGAACCGCTGTACACAAGACATTAACTGGAAAATTCTTACATCAGATTCGAACCCATGTTTTTTCCATAGCTAAAGTTGAAATTATTTAAGTTGATGTGAAGTACAAGATACCAACCACAAGAGTTTTACACTTAAACCTAGTATTTTTTTAGTGTGTAAGTAACATTGGCTTAGAAGTGCATTAAATCTATAAGATAGTCAAATCAGTGGATCAGTTTCAGTACTGGACCTCACCGATGGCCTAGTGGTAACGTCGCCGCCTTGTAATCAAGGTGTCCTGGGTTCGATACCCAGTGGAGGCACATTGCACAGTGGTTCCGATCCCACTTTAAAAGTAGGCCCAGTCCCGATTAGCCTATCTGTGCATAAAGTGGACTTAAAAACCCAAACATTTGCCGTACTGGCCACTTTCTCATGCATTATGGTCGACACCTATATTCACACTTTTTTTGTATTTATTGTTAATGAACATTGCAATTGCTCTTTCCATTTCTTAACCAAGCCGATCTCCGTGGCGAAGTGGTTAGCACAGCGTCTCTGGTTTGAATCCCGGCCTTGCCATGGGTGTTCTTTGTGAGTGCCCCTTCATCAATTTCATCATATCAACAGTCATCCTCATCTTCGCGATTTTCCAAAAGTGGCAGAATAGCGAAGTAAAATAAAGCAAATCAGTCAAAGTAAGTTTAGTGGTCTCGCCGCCCAAGGTTGTGTGTTTGAGTCCAGGACATGGGTAATTTCATCAATTTCAACTAATCGTTGCGAGTAACCTACTACAATCGTTGTAAATAGACGTTAAAGAACTAGATGTATCAGAACGGAATGAATGTTAACAAAGCAAGAATACATTAGCGATATTAACACACGCGAAGACAAGAAGATGATTCCTCTTGCCTTAAGAAACACACGTACACACACCAATTCGAAACCTTAGCTGGCAGCACTGTTCGGAGCGTGCGCGAAAGTGGCGGACACAGCTTGGCAACCCTGCATCTGGTCATTCTCTCAATAAAAATCGATCGCCCTTCGTCTGTGCTCGTCGAATGACCACTTCCCTGGGAGAGGAGGAAGAAGAAAGAGAAAAAAAAGCTGCCTTCATAACAAAGTTGGGAGAAGTTCGGATAGATGCACGTCTCCTGTGGAATACATGAAAAGAAGCAAGAGATGGAGAAAAAAAAAAGGAAGGAAAAAGAAACACTCCGCAAAGAAAACACACACACACTAACATTTCTACCTTCTGGATTACATAGCAATGTTTTCTACTCGGGTTTTGATCGCCACAGAATAACTGAATGAAATAAAAATTCTTCTTCTTCCTTTGTTCCTGCTATTCCCTGAAGAACGTATCGCATTATCCTGGTCCAAGTTTCCTCTTTCTCTCGCCCCTGGGTGGGGGAGCTAGCTGCCTGCCTTCTTCGGGGATAGCCAAGAGATTTCAACGCCAGACCCTCTTTTATTAAAACGCTCTGCAGGATATTCTAGACTTGCCCCGGTCTTTGAACTTTTGACCTGGCTCCGAGCAAAGTCTTTACAAGAGGCAACCTATGTAAACCTAACCTTTTCAATAGCATTCGTTATGAGGCTTCTTGCATGGCACGGAAACTTAGGAGAGTGTAAATACAGCCACGAGCCACAAGATACAGTAGAATGTGTAAATAATACCACCTAAATTGTCACTATTTTAATTTTCCCTTGCAATCTGTGTGTTTTTTTAACTAATGAAATTGCACCGAGGATGGTTCAGAAGTTGTCAGCGAGTTCCTTGGTGTTTTAACTGAACCATTGAAACTTTTGACCTGTCTCGCAAAGCGAATAACCATGACAATTTGTTTGGTTGGTTAATATCTTTGAATTAGAATACATTATCAGCACCAATTGTAATAATTCTTAATTTCTAACCAAGGCTTTCACATACAGGTGGAAGAATTGGTAGAACTGAGTGAACATTGGTCGAAAAGGAATGAGGTCAGAACTTTAGATGTGTAGTTTAATGAAATACGAGTATAGATTAGAAAATAGCCCAAGAATGTTTCTGATTTAGGTGGGAGTGTACAAAATTCGATTGAATGTTTTCTAAGACTTATATACATACACACACGAGCGCGCGTATATAATGTGAAAAATAGAGGTTATTGCATGTTTGAAACTCGCACAGTTGATCGCCACTTTTATCAGAAACAATTTTGTAGTGGGATCCATAAGTATTGCTCAGCAAATTGTCCACGACTATTTTCGTTGGTTTTTATCTTTATCCTACGCATTTTTAAGGAGTGTATTTTTACGTATACTGGTTCAGAGGTTGTAAGCAGACTGTTTGGTGTCGGTTCTTGAAGCTCTCATTGCATAAAACAAAGGGAGTAAATTTGGTGATGGACAATTTGCTTGGTAATACTTATGGATCCCACTGTACTTGGAATAAGAGAACACTAATCGTATTTTTTTTCCAATTTGAGATTTTTTTCAAGATCGTTATATTTGTATGAGTCTGTGAAGGCTTAAAAAAATTGATGTAGCTGGTAGAGCTGGAGAACGCTTTCAGCATTTAAAAGTTTCAAACGTCCAGGTGTCAAATGTAATGTTTAATATTGTATAGCTTTAAATACCTGGAAATTTCCGCGTGTGTGTGTCATAAGGATGTTCGAACCAAGTTACAACGACAATTTGTTGGGATCTGCTACAAACTCAGATGAAGTACCAAAACAATTTAACTTCTAATAAGAAGTAGCAAACAATCGTTGCCGACTTCCGTCGCGGAGTGGTTAGCACAGCGCGCTACGACGCCAAGGGTCTCGGGTTCGAATCCCGACTTGGGGATGGGCGTCTTTGTGTGTGTTCCTTCAATGGTTTGGCTTGGTTTATTTCACTTCGCCTTTCTGCCACCTTTGGGTAATCGTGAAGATGAGGATGTGTGAAGTGATGAAATTGATGAAAGAACCAAATCATCAATCAAAACAAACAAGCGTTGATATTCCTCCTTTTCTCCGCTTCCTATAACATCATTTTCGTATTTTCTTTCAACGACCCTCTTGCGTTAATTGAGAGTATACATGAGACTAGATTTTATTTCTTCTTTTCGGAGAATCTTGTCCAAGTATCTTGAACTAATAGACATAAATTATGCAAGAAAAGAACAGTAATCGAGAAACTTTTGCTGGTAGCTTAAAAACAGGAAGTGTTTGTTGATAACAAAACATGAGAAAGCAAAGGAAAACCGCCATGTTGTTCTGAAACCCCCGACGTTCGAAGTTGTGCCACTGAAGCCACAAGTGTATGGCAATTAAGTTCCCGGGACAGCTGGTTAATCTTCGGGGCAAAAGCACACACGCACGTAGGCTTTGCTTGATTTTAAAAACAAATGCCGATCACGCACGTCATATCCATAACAGGTTGAACACAAATGCTCGCACGGCCTTCCCGAAAGGATGATCGTGGCTTCTTTGCTGCTAAAGCCCGAAGCTAGATCTTGACTTCATTCAGAAATACCAGCACCGCCCAAGCGAGCACTCCCAAGACCATCTTGAGGTTCAGGCCACAGCGCTCAGTCAAGACGTCATCATCTGGAGGCGATCGTCTTAACGCTGTAAACTCCTTGTCGTAATTTTACCGTAGATAATTAAGGTATATTTATTTCTCTTATGAAGTTAAATTTTGACATTTACCCTCCCGACGAATATAGTTAGAAGAAAAATTTATAATATTGAATATTTACACCAAAATTTTCATTCAAGAAGTCACTATGGCCACCACAAAAATTCCTACCATAGCACAAAGAAAGAGTTGAAAACCGTTAGAAACTTCCTGGCGGAAAAATTTAAACATTGTATATCTTTGAAAAATATTATCGGGAATATTGGTCAGCTACAGTAAAACTCGTAACCGCTTTTGCATGAACTTTTGTATGTAAAATCAATTGATTAAATAAAACAACAAACATGTTAGGTTGACCGTAAACTTTCGAAGTTACCTAATCAATTAAATTGTCTTTAAGTTTACCCAAAATTAATCAACCAGATAATGCAGATATTCTGTGTAGCTATACAATCTCAATACAAAACCTTAATTTCTATATTCTTGCAGCAAAAGCGAAAGAAATTGGTACAAGGGCAATGTTACATTTCTGTGATAAAGACTAAACCTAAATCATTTGTCACATTGTAATTTCGATCCTATTGACTGTATTGAACGAAAGATAATAAACAAATTGAATCTTTTCATTGTCGTTAGTAAGATCTGTGACAATAACTTGAGAGTTTCATTGAAAAAAAAAAGCAGATTAATATTTCCATTTTAACGTTCACTTGGGAAATAAACATTTGAAATATTTCCTTACACTGTTTTTACATTCTATTAAAAAAATCGTGAAGAATGTTAATAAATTATGAAACAATAAACATTATCACTGATTTAATAATCAAAGTTACGAACATTGAAGCTTCACAAAGACAAAAAATAAAAAGCAGTTCATATGAAACAGTTTTAAAAATTTAATACATTTGTAGTTCATATTAACATAGCTAGGTAACAAAATGCTTTCTGTGTGAAAACATTTGTATTTCAAACATAAGTAATATATTCTTGGATAGTTTTACACACGAATATTTCATCGAAGTTCTTGTTACACATCGCACCTTTGTATTTGAATGTACAACATATCTTCCATTAGCCTCCGATTAGCATAAAGGATCATAAAGCGGGATAAAATAAGAATAAATGTACACATGTATCAACTTTGCCCCGTTGTATAGCTTTCTTTCATTAAGCACATTTTGAAACTGAAAATTTGTGTAAATAATATGAATAATTTATCGAATGCTTGCATAAAATTTACACTAACAAATTGCTATGGTAGACGTAATATTATCCAACGTTTGTAATTCAGGGTAAATTATTTGATATTTCTAAAAAAATGTTGACATGTTGTCCACATTTACGAGTATATTTGATGCCTATTCCGGACACATGAAATGTTTACATCATGAACTATTACTCTTATTTATTTTTTAGTATAAAACATTTGTTACTTAACTTGTATCTTTTCGCAGTGACTGAATCACATGGAATTGCCCTAAAAATTTCTATTTTTAACAACATCTTGAAGAAATGTGAACGTTACTCTTACCTTTTTCATTGTAATTGTCTCTGCAATTGAGTACACAAGACTTATACACCATACCTCTTCCACGTCATGTAAACTCGATTACAGTTCTTAAATTTGCATTACAATTCCATATTCACTAAAAAGGTCCAACATTGATTCCGAAGAAGCAAATCAAACATGGCGGCTATCTCGCCTCCAGTTGATGACGCTTAGTCACTTGACCGGAGCAAGCCATGAGGCTTTCAGATTGAGAAGGTAATTTGACGTCTCAAAGTCGTGTTTTGTTAATATCGGGTCGTTAACTCTAGCCACGTATGGCTGAAACTCTGTTGATATGATTCGACCGAGACATATCTAAAGAAAGTAGCAGCTCTGTGTATCATCATGAGCGCTTCAATTCACCATTGAAGAGTCCAGGGCAAGAACGTGATAAGCCACATTTCCTTGTTTTTACAGGAGAACAAAATCAAGCTTTCACGACTCATTAGCTTGAAGACAATGCTCAACCTGATAGTATTCAGTTTCCCTTCAGTTAGAATCAGAAGTCATTGCTCATATTTTTGCTTTTACGTAATTTTTTAGTATTTCTTTGCCATTTCGTTGGATTTTAAGTTTACTTTTGCTACTTCCCTCTTGTTTCATGACTTTTAAATACATTTGATAGAATAATTTTAACATTTTAATTTCCGGAGATTTACGTTATTAATTGAAAATATGGTCAATGCAAAAGCACATTATTTTGAACTGAAATATTTAACAAGCGATTAAATAATTAATTGTGATTCCTCCAGCAAACTTAAAATACTTTGATTGAAGCCTAGGTTGAGCTACCTTTGCTGGCCATATTATCGCTTTAATCTGTGGTTTTAAAATGAAATTAGTCACAACATAAGATTATAATTTGATGCATGTGAAACACAAGTGAATTTTCAGGTGCTGATAGTGGCTGTACAGTGCAAAGCCCTCTCTGAAAATAGTTGAAATGTCTTGTACACGAAAACCTTGTGACTTGCTTTATGTATCATTGAAGCAAAAATAAAGAAAAGTACATAGTTATCGGTTTCGGATCGGCACTAGTTTTTATTGGTTAGTTGTTCTTTCAATCGACTTTCGATTTTCGAAGCGAAACTGTTGTGTATAGGAACTTGCTCAAATCCCGTGAATTTTCATTGATTGTATTTCTTGTCGATCGCTTTCTTGACACTCTTAGGCAATGGCTACGAGAAAGGATAAAATGATAATTAGATCTCCCTTATCGCACAACGCCAGAGCAACCTTACGTTCTGACGTCAGACGAGAAATGCCTACGTTGTTAGGTTAGGCCTGTTATGTTTGGTTCTATTAGCATAAATACACTCAAAATTTATTATTTATGCTAAGAGAACTAAACTTAACAACTTAACATTTAGCCTAACAATAAAAGCATTCCCCGGTGACGTGAGAACGCAAGGTTGCTCTATTGTTGCCCAAAAAGGGAGACCCAATTTAGGACCGATCGTTGAAGGTGCTAGTTGATTTTTCATTAATTGTCCTCGTGTATTTCACACTAATTCGGTAAACTACGGGATAAACATTCGTTATTAGAACATAATAAAAAGAATAGTATTTGCGAAAATAACATAAAAGTTCCTGCTCCAATATAAACTTAGTGAAAACATGCAGCAAGTTCTGCAATAACAATCTTTCGTTCCCCAATCACGTAGAGCGTACGTTTGACATTGTAATGTTGCCAGCTCCACACAAATTGATATCTGGTTCTTGCAACGCCGAAACAACCAGTAAGGCAACATTGGATCTTGAAAAACACCACAAGTAGAGGCAGAAATGTAATGATTGATTGCGAGCGTTTTCCTCACTTATATTCAGCTTTTCAAGCCGTTCAGTCAGACAATATTTCATACCGGTTGTGAAACCAGAAGAAACCAGCTGACAGCATTTAAGAAAAAAGAGGAGAAAGAAATGTATTCTCCCACAGGAACGAGAAAAAGTAAAAGTTGTGCTTTCTGTAGCTGAAAGTTCAAATCGTGTGTGTTCTGATAAATGAGAAACAGAGTTTGACACTGTAAATACCAAACATGCTGTGAATTATGGTATGAGAGAATGGTGTATAATATCTCTTGTGCACCGGACTTTCGTTCGTGAGGAATAACAATTCTTGCATCTTTTTCTTAGTATACATTTTTTTTTCTGACCATTCAATAGACACAGTTACATAATTCGACGGGCGGCTAGCGACATCTACAGCAACTTGGAGATATGCTAGCAGCAATAAACCTGACCTGCTTAACATACCCACCCACATATATGCAGATGCTTCAATATCAACGTCTGGAAAAACAGGAGCAGCATTTTACTGTGATAATTTTGCAGAATTCAAAAATTTTCCTTTGCCATTGTATCTGTCCATTTACACTGCAGAAGCTTTAGCAAAACGACAGGCATTGCTTTATGTACAAAAGAAGAAGTTGAATTCAGTTCTAATTGCAACCGGTTCAGCCTCTGTGCTAAATTCTTTACAGTTTGCATCATGGTCATGTCATACGGAATGGTACATTGTTAACGTAAGAATACTCACACTGAAATTAACAAGATTGGGATATGATATCAACTTTATTTGGACACCTGGAAGGGAATAATATAGCAGGGAATCAAACAACCCAACGGCCGCTTTCAATAAAGTTTCCGTCCGTAGTTTTGTAATCACACACTAGAAAAGTACTATTTACTGACTGGCAAAGCTTGTGGACAAATACTGGCACTCAATGTGGTAAGGCGTACTATTCTATACAAGAAAGAATTCCAAAGTAATGTTGGTTTAAACAGATTCAACTCTCCCGAAGTTTGTGAAAATATTTGGAAAGGAACAATGAAAAGGGGAAGGGTCTGAAGGAAACTGTAGGAGTTAAAATAAAACAACATTCGCTTTAGAAGTAAGTTTCTTGTTTTCGTAAGTACTACTGAAACAGAGGACTATATCAACAAAATCATCTACATTAAGAAGTTTATTTAAAGCTACCAGAAAATAGTGCAATTTTCCCAGCACATGTTAAATACAACTTTGAACAAAATTACTTTTTTTGTAGTTCCTCCCTTGTAGTGCAAACTGCATCTTTACCGCACTGTAGTCCGTTGTGCCGATGTATCATATCTGTAAGATGAAACGAAAACCGTGGATATCAAGCAAGCATAATCGTAAAACTTTTGAATTTCTTTGGTACACAACTACTATTCATTCTCTCGACGACATATGCAGGCAAAAGAAGCAGAATCATGCAATCAAGGACATACAGTATGTAACATTGTTATTCGTACACATAGAATTTCCGAGGAAAAATGTCATATCTACTAGTAAATATAATCATTTTCATATGTACCTGGAAATTAATGTTAATGAAGGTTTCACCAACAAATGTCAATAAAAATGTATGTTCAAAGTGTATAAACATAAACAGAGCATATAATTTGTGTGAAAAGAGAAAAACACGCTGTTTCATGCAACATTGTTATTCGTACAGGCAAGAGTTTCAATCTTCCTCGCATACAGCGCCACCGCTATTCGAACGATTTCGTGCAGTTTGCAACTTCGTAACAAGTTTGAACATGCAGGCGCGCTCCCCGTCAAGCGAAATGCTGGCGTAGGTATTGTTGTAGGCCTATGGTGTATCTATCAGCGTGTTCGAAATGGGCAACATGAAGGAACTTAGTTCCGATCTGAAGGATGTTATTATAAATTTGGCCCTTAGAGGTTACTCGTTAAGAAAAAATCGACACACAATCATAAATCACACTCCACAGTTCAATACATAGTAAACAAATTTAGAGAGGAAGGTTCAACACAGAAAGTGCCGAGAAACTCAAAAGAGAGACGGTTGAATGAACGTGATGAACGCTTTATTTTAAAAAGAGTGCGAGAAAACCCCCGACTAAGTGTTCCTCAGTTACGACCGTTAGTAGAAAATGTTGCTGGCAAGATGATGTCCGATAAAACTGTCCAACGTACCTTCTGGAAGCATGTATATCATGGCAGAATACCACGAAAGAGGCTGTATGTAAATAAGGTGAATCGCAGGAATAGACTTTCATTCGCGAAAGAGCACATCCACAAGGACCAGGATTTTTGGTATAGTGTCATATGGTCAGACGAGTCCAAGATTAATATATACGGGTCAGAAGGGATAAATAGGGTCTGGAGAAAATCAAATAAAGACAATGATCACATTAACACAGTTCCAACAGTTAAACACGGTGGTGGGTCATTAATGATTTGGGACTGTATGTCGTCCAAAGGTGTTGGTACCATCCAGTTTATTGATGGTTTCATGGATGCATATGTCTATTTGGACATATTGAAGAACACTGTAAAGCAGAGTGCCCAAAAAATGGACATGCCGCCTATCTACAGATTCCAACAAGACAATGACAGTAAGCATAAGGCACGAGTTAACATGAATTGGCTAATATGGAATGTGCCCAAACTACTACAAACACCAGCTCAAAGTCCAGATTTAAATCCCATTGAGCATTTATGGGCAATTTTGAAGAGGCGAGTCCATAAAGCAGGCGTCAAGTCCAAACAAGAGTTGAAAACTGTTGTGCAAGCCGAGTGGAATAAAATAAGCTCTGAAACATGTCGGAAACTGATTTATTATTCTATGAAGAACAGGTGTCAAGCAGTAATTAAAGCCAAAGGATACGCATCAAAGTATTAGAACTGTCAGTCAGTTTGCTCTAAATATACTTCTTTCTTTTATATTATTAAGTGTACGAATAGAAAAGTTGTACAAAACATGGCATGTTTCTCTTTCAGTTTCATTTAATTTATTATTGTCATTGGTTAAACAGAATTTGGGTAAGATTTTATGTTCCTAATGATATTAGTTATTGAATTGTAAAGAAACAATTTCCAAGAGTGTATTTCCTTTCAGATATTAAAGCATTGTCTTTGAAAATCCGTGTGTACGAATAAGAATGTTACATACTGTACGTATGCTGCATGCAGGATAGTGTAAATTAAACATTCATCTGTGATAGTATCAATATATATATATATATATATATATATATATATATATATATATATATATGTGTGTGTGTGTGTGTGTATATATATATACACACCCTGTGTATATATATTTGGTATTTACGTCAGTCATGTTTATTTTTCAGGTTTTGCTGAGAATTTAATATCTGCGTGTCTTCAGTAAACCATCTCTGCCTCATATTCAAAAGGTAAGTTGTAAATTTTCACCACCTTTCATAAGAATGAAATACTAATTTAATGGCAACATGTCTGTCCATTTATTGTCTACATAGATATTTTCTTTTACATGTTTTGTTTACAAAAACATAAATTTAGGCGCACATAGTTAAAGAATTACTACATGGCCTGTACATGTAGCTTTCGTTTTGCCCGTAAAAGCATCAAATGTCACATTGATCAAACAAATTATGACGTCATTGAGACATTTTAAGTAATTCTGTGAAACTGATGCAAGAATATTCTTGCACGAATAATAGTGGCAGTACAATTATGATTTTGTACTTATTGTAAGCAGGATATTTACAATCTATTGTATACCTATAAGTACTATCCACAGACTTTTAGTTTGTGAAATGAACTTATTGCACAAGCTTCTAAGTAACCGGCGGAAAATGTCATTTTTTAGTGATGATGAAGATGTCTTCTATATATTAAATCAATAGTTATAGTTTTACCGTTCGTAGATTATTTCACAGAGCATTAAAATTAAAAAAGTAACTTATGGAATATGTGTCACGCTCTTGCAATTGAAAATAGGTCGGTTTTCTCGGTTTTTTATAGAAATATATTTGTTACACTTAAATGAGCTACAGTTGCATATTGAACCCGTTATTTGTTAAATTATTAACGTTGCGTTCCAATAACAATGAAGGTTATGAATTGCGTTGGGAAATAAATTAAAATATGTAAGTATTTGTTAAACATTTAAGCGCTGAAAATCACACCTATCGAAAGTAGCGTAAGGATGGAGAATTTAATTTTCACAATCACGAACTTTCGTCTAGAATCTATCCCAAACATTACTGTGTAGATAAAACTCTTGAAACTCTTGAAACATGAAGAAAATGCTCTTTCGAAACCTGCACGAAAGTTCAAGTATACATCAGAGTCTGCCAAAAGGTCAAACGGGAGGGCTTTGGTGTGAGAAGTCAAGTTAGCGCTTGTTTACGGGTCCTTATACCGTTCTCTCAAATTACCGCCATGTTAGATCCGATGCGCTGTGCTTCCAGATTCACAGAATCACTCCCCTTTTTCTTCGTCTTCTTCTGCACACCTGCTGCTACCGAACAGATGCGATAATCTCGAAGGGATCACGGATGTTCTGCCTCCCCCACCTGTTCGGCTGCCAGTCCCGTGACCTCTGTGTCAAAGCCATCGGCTGAATACTAAATCGCAGGAACGTGAATATTTGTGGGCAGTGTTTCAAGTTGAGCGGGGAAAAAAACCGGATCTGAGGGAATTTTTTTTTAACAATTTTGCGACAACGGACTTTTTTTTTGTTTCTGCTTGGAATGATTTACCATGTATTTCCTGAATTTCTGTTACGGTAGGTTTGAAGTCTTGTCAGCTTGAAACTTGTTCGCACATGACACATTCATTACCATACTAGTTCTAACTAGTTTCAACTCAAAAGATCTAAATTGACTGTAGTCACAAAATTGGTCCGAGACCAGGACGATGTACACGTGGCGAATCCTCCACACTGTGATGTCCTTGTCGGAAGCCTGATATCCACTACTTCCTTTCCAACTCTCG
This sequence comes from Lepisma saccharinum, assembly GCF_977018435.1. Taxonomy (NCBI): domain Eukaryota; kingdom Metazoa; phylum Arthropoda; class Insecta; order Zygentoma; family Lepismatidae; genus Lepisma; species Lepisma saccharinum. The sequence goes on along the minus strand of NC_139244.1, from coordinate 5,034,971 downwards.
TATATTTCACAAATTTTACTACAAAACTAGATCGATGTCCTAACGTTGGCAGTGACTTTCTATGTTCTTAGGCTCCAAAAATGTGTTGTAGACAGATACGGAAAAATATGCAGAATTTGAGTCACTTTCAACATAAAGAAATCAGGTCTATGCATGATAATTTAAGCTCAAGTGCTCCAATTTTACGGCAAATATAGTGATCACAAAACTGATAACTTGTTCTCCTTTCACCCTTTCTGATCGGTCCTATCCAAGCACTATATTTCAAAAGATTTGTCAATTGTAACACAATTCTTGCCCTAATATGCCTGCAAGTTTCATTCTCTGAGCTCCAGAAATATGGTTCCAACAGAGTTTTGAAAGTGTGAAGAAAGGACCAAAGGTTCGTGTCTCCGCAATGTTGCGTGGTTGCATACATACAGCGAAGCGAGAGCTGAAAGAGAAAAGAAGATGTCTGTTTTACGGAAACACCCTGTTTATTAAGCACGCAATAGCAGTCGACCTAAGAAAATTAAACAAAAAACCATGAAGATAAAAGTTCAGATGGGTCAAACGCAATCTAATTAATATTTCAATTTACAGTCACGTTATTAATGAGACTTGTAAGTGGGGTACATCGTATACCTATATTCACCCAGAAGTCCATGGTTCTTGAAGAAAAGTAACAAGTGACGTAAATATAAACTTTTCCTTGCCGGTGGGATTTTTAAAGCGTACGTGCGGGGAAATTTCAGAGATAGGAACTGCTAACACTGCAACAGTTTGGTAAAAGAGCTGGCCGTTTTAGCCGTATGTAAAAGGCGGCACTTATGCACGGAGTTTAAAAGAGCTCACGTCCACCGAACGTGACTGCTTACAATCCCTCGCTTGCTCCTCGTCGAAAAACCGCAGGAAGAGACCAGCGGTGGATACAAATGGCGATCTAGTTTTAACTCGCGGGTTCAAGGGTTGAATCGACTGACAATTCAGCGAGGCGCAAGAAACTCGTTTTAGGTTCTGATGTACGAGCGGCCTCTGCAGCGATGTGTAATTATTACAAAATTGGTTAAATTTTGTTCTTAACGTGGGATTATCATTGCTTTTTTAAAGGAATGGATTAGAATCTGTTCTCCGTTAGATACTTCTGCGTTCGAAAGATTTGACGCTGTTTCATGTGAAGTACATACAGGTCGGTCAATTATGGACTTGCATCACGTCAAACATTTCGTAGGAATTTTGTGAACGAGATTTCTATATTGCACTTCTTAAAATCAGTTTTAAAGGTTACACGAAAGAGTGTTAAAATGTAAATAAGTATAATATTTCGTTGAATATGTATCAATAAACGGCAAATTATACAAGAGGCATATTTTTAATAATGAAAAATATAATGAAAGACTCGTGCATGAAGTTTACAATTACGTGCTTGGTGAAGTAAATTAAGAGTGCTTCAATAAAACGGACGTTTTTGTTTCCTGGGGGAGTGTTGGCAACTCTTGTTGACTGTCATTTGTTTGAGAGAACTACGCCACATTCGAAACATGGATTGGTGGAGTGGATTACAATAAGCAATTGCTTTTACATAATTTCATAAAGGTGGTGAGTTGAGTCACGTGATTTGTTTCTTATTACTTTCTGTGTGTAGCTCCTGAAAAGTCAAGTGTTTGCAAGTCTGCTACAGACCATCGGGAATCTGAAAAAACAATATCAACATGGAAATCAATGTCGTTCGTTTGGAGGTGTTGGATCGTGTTATACCCCGCATCTGCAGGAGTTTTTTTTTTTATCATTGGTAACCACAAGGACGTCACTGTTTAAGTTCACTTCATATTCATGATTTTGATTTTTGGGCACCATGTATTTCATCGTGAGCTGAGTTGAGATTAAGATGAAGACCTCAACTACTAAGATCACGTGGTTTCTCAGATGATGCTACTGACCCGTTGGGAACGTAGGCATATCTTGGATGTGAAGGGGACCAATCCCCTCCAAAATTTTCAGGTTTGTCAAAAGTGACTAGTTAAGGGTGTTTTTGTTAACCTCCTGGGACCTGAGATACATGTTCTGTCTGCCCAAAAGTTAGGCCTCTGGTTACACTACTGATTGGTAATAAACAGTATGCGCTCTCTCGCTGTATGAGTTTTTTCCCTTTCAAAGTTTCCGTCTGTGGTTGGAATTAGAGTATTTGAAAATAAGATCCTTAGAGAAATATTTGGACCTAAAAGGGATGAGGAGACAGGTGAGTGGAGAATGTTACGCAATTCAGAACTGCATAATATGTATTCATATCCAGATATTATTAGAATAAATAAATCAAGAAGACTTAGATGGACAGGTCATGTGGCACGAATGGAAGAGGATAGAAGAGTTTACAGGATTCTTGTTGGAAACCTGACGGTAAGAGACCTGTAGGAAGGCCAAGACTAAGATGGAGGGATAACATTGACATGGTCCTAAAGGAAATCAGTAAAATATTGGATTGATCTTGCTCAAGATAGGGACAGATTGAAGGTTTGTGTTGTACAGCCATAAACCTTCGGGTTTAAGAATGCTAGAGAGTTAGTTTCCTTTCAAAGTTGCTAGAACCCTTCGATGCCAAAATCGACATATTGTCTCGCATGCAGAGTTACGAACATGAAGGATATTTTGAAGACTTCCTAGAAAGTATAATCCTCCAGTACAACTCGTGTGATTCAATACGAGTTTGCCTTCCTCAAGAAGTGTTTCCAAGTCAACATGTACACACCAGTCCGCCTATCTAGTTTTTCCTCCACCCCTTCGGTACGGCAAGTTTAGCAGTGTTGCCAACAGCACGAGAGAAAAACGGGCTAAATCGTACCCAAAATGGAGCTAAAATTCACATCCAAGGGGCTAGATTTACTAATCTTGGGTGTTTTGGTGCAAAATTTCTGAAACTCAAGAACCACAACTAATCAACTGACAAGATAAGGGGCATACGCTCAACTAAATTAAATTTTCTTACCTTAAATAATTAATTTCGCCCGTAAATTGTGGTGCAGTAAATTACACAAAAGCATTACACATTTTCGGCATATTCCTCCTTCATATATATGCACACGTACACTCACACACACACACACGGTCGCACACACGAACTAGTCTCTGGTCGAGCCTCACTGTTACGAACGATTCGTCGATTCCGCATCGCATTTCTGTGAACTTTCAAGGACCAGATGCAATACAACTGAACAAAGATTCGCATTTTCTGGAATCGAAGCTATCCGTAATTCGCCTCGGGCAACACAGCATATCAAAACCAGAAACAAGGGGATAAAGTGACAATGTGCACTTGCTACCTGCTCCCCAAGAGGGGTCGCAGGACGAGCTTGCAGGTGCAGAGGAGGGTCGATTAAGTGAATTCTTCTTTGCAGTTTACTTTACTGAAAATACCATAAAACATTTCATTACTGAAAGGGCTAGATTTGTAGCAAGATTTCTCTCTGTAGGGCTAAAAAGCCCCTTGGGGCTTTTGCTGAATTTTGGGGCTTAGTTCGTACTCAAAAGGGCCAGTTCTGGCCCCAAAAGGGCTAACTTGGCAACACTGAAGTTTAGTTGAGATGTTCTTCTGGAAATGAAATATTACAATCGCGCGACAATTGAAAAAAGAAATCACTATCGTAGACAGAACTGCATATATTTGGACATGTCACAACTCGTTCGACAAGTTTCAAGAAAAGCAACTTACGGATGGATTAGAAGAAACAGCGGGGGAAACACAAGAAATAAGCACCACACAGGGAAACTTGAGTAGCATGTGAAGCACGCAACGATAGAGGAAGAACAACATGCATGCAAAAAAAAAAGACTGGTTTCGATTTGTTCCAATGAGATGACGTCAGTTTAACAGGCTACACGTGCTGTTGATTCCAAAGACTTTATAAATAAACGTTAGATGACCAGACGGCTCTTTCATTGAAATTGTCAAATTTAACCCACAAATAAGTAAAACTACGTGCATAAAAATTTAATTTAAAACTCATCTAACCTGGAGAGAGATATCTATATTTGAAGCTCGATGCGCTTTCACATGATATGCTGCACATAGAGTTTGTCATCGAAAAATATTTTCAGTCAAAATTAATATTTCAATATTCAAAAAGTTGTATTTTTTAACTCCTGAAACGATTCCGAACAAAACTGTTCAAAATGTTAAGTGATCACCAGTGTTTTAATTTGGATATTCTAGCTATTAAAATGTTACCAAAGAGATATAGGTATCTAGTGGAAAATATAAACATTTACATTGGAAAAATACTTGCTGGTATGCAGCTTAAAAGCGGCACATGGTTACACAAAGTTATCAGAATCATCACCAAAGCAAAGATACGTCAGGAATTGTTTCCTTGCAATATATTATTCTCTGATTCCGTGTCTAGATTTATTCACATTCCGGGGGCAATTTTCATCGGCTGTGCTTGATACCAGATTGCGTGCGTTTATCTGTCATCTCGAACTCGCAGCCACAACTGTTTACGTCCGGACAAAGACGCATCGAGTGTACAGTAATTATTTTTAAAGCTCAGCGGTTCGTATCGCCTTGTTTCGGACCATTTTTGCCTTTTCTCCCTGACTTTCTCCCTGTTTCCTGATTAACGATATAAATCTCTAATTAATCTATCTCGGTACAAGAAAAAGCGAAACAATGCTGACAACTTAATAAAGTGTGGCCTTTTAGTGGGCTGTGATACGAACCGCTCACGTCATGATATATTCGCAGCACTGACTGGCTACATTGATAACGCAAACGAGATCGGGATTGAAATTAATGCATTTGTTTGCTGTTTTTATGCATCTTTCGCCACTTATTTGTCATTCTTGTAAGACATGCAGTTTTTAGGTGAGACCTACATGTATTATGAATGACCCACACACGTCAAGTTTGATCAGGACTAGTGATTTCAACGGTCGATAGATGTCTCTGCCGAACGACTCTTACATTTTTAGATCCCAAGGTCACATATTAGGTCAATAGAGCTAAATTGTATTGTATTTAATATAAAATGGGTTCATAATTGACTGGAATGTTTAAATATAAGCATGAAATTAATTATGGGCTAGGAATATGAACTAAAAACCGCCTGTGGTCAGTAATGGCGCCAGGAAAACTGTTGAGGTGGAAGGGATGTAGAAATATTTTCTGGGACACAGTTACATTTAAGGTATCCCTAAATATCATTAAAAAAACACACAAAAATAAGAACTAGTTCGAGGTTCAATTGTTTTTCTCCTAGTTGTGCACAACTTCAGATGTAGGTCGGAACACAGATGTTCAAAAGGATGCATTAACCCTCCTACGCACAATTTTGCTGCAGCCGATGACTATACCTGAAGAGATGCTGCGTTTGCAAGATCTAGACGAAAGAAACGTTAATTTCCTGCTTCTGAAACGTATTTCCCTTTCTTCTTCTTCTCTATAATTCACGCAACCAATTCAAAACTTTCCTCCTTCTCTGTGTCTCTGTTGTCCCCCTCCTTGCAAGGGAAACCCAACACTATCTCAAGCTTCTGATAGTCCATCTAATTTCAATGTTGCCAGCTCACACATATTTATTGTAGGTTTGCAAGAAAAGGCATAGTGTGCGACATCCGACTACCATATTTGTTCTTTAGTTCCCTTACAACACTAGAATTGTAACAGCTTTTGCAGGTTGCGAAACGCAGTGTATATTACCTGAGCGCTTAGCGTGAATGTTAGGCATGGTACACGTAGGACAAGATTCGCGTATCCTACCTTAACACAATTCAAGAAGGAAAAAGTTTGTTTTTACTTGAGTCTGTTGGTCCGTAACTTAATTTCTTACGAGTCGAGGCATTAGCTGCAAATTGACATAGCAATTAATCTGTGCTCTATTTTTCCTACTACAGAGCATTTCCTGACATTCGCTACGAGACTCGGCGGCAAGCGGCCCTGCGCCAGACCTTGTCTTTCCCGGTGAACGGGGTCCGCGACAGTCGCACGCTACAGTCTGTTTTTTACGCTCTCCCTGCCTTCGCTCTGTTCCCCTTGTGTTGACTTTGCAGACTGACGCCAGTACAATCCTACCTCGGAAGTTGTGTTGTGTCGGTGCGTGTGTTGAAGATTGTGGCTTAATATGGCACCACAAAAGTTTACATTACAACAAAGGATTTATCTTGTCGAGTGTTACTTCGGAAAGAGGAATTGTGGAGAAGTTCGACGACATTTTGCAACGAAATTTCCTGGTGTTCCCGTTCCACATAGGACCACTATATTAAACCTCGTAATAAGGTTTAGAGTAACAGGGTCAGTTCTGAATAAAAGTAGAAAGAAAAATGGGAAATCTAAAAAATAAAGTATACAAAGACAATCCGCACACCATCCGTGAGTTAAAAGAGAGTATTGTACGAGAATTACAGTAGACGAACTTGCACGTGTAAATGCCAATTTCCTTCGGAGATGCCAGGAATGTGTTGCAGCAGAGGGACATCATTTTCAACACCTTCTGTAGTCAATGTTAGTAATGTTAGTTAGTCAATATGAAAACTGTAATTTTAATAGCCGACTGTCGCGGACCCTGTTCACCGGGAGAGACACGTTCTGATGCCGAGCCGTTTGCCGCCGAGTCTCGTAGCGAATGTCAGGGAATGCTCTGTAGTTTCTCAACTGAATACTGGGTGCAGGCAATCACGTGACAAAGATGGTGGAGGTTACCTTTACTTCGCGTGATGCATCATGGGAATACATTGATGTCCAGTGTGTGTGCTGTGTACGTTTAGCACCTTGTTGAGGAACATGTTAGGCGTTTTAGTGGGTAATTTAGCCATGTAAACAACTGGTATACTGTATTGTGCACTTTAACATTTTGCATAACATGAGAGCAGGGGACAATGATTACCTCAGTTCGAGATATTTATGCTCTTTCCAGGTTCACAAAACATTACGTAAAAACATCAATAAAAACGTCCAGCACTATGACATTTTTTATTCATACACATCCAACATGTAAATTCATCTGATTCTAAGCTTACTTCTTCGCAAATATCTACTGGCAACGCTGGGGACGTTAACAGTATCGTCGCAACGCAATACGTACACTCTTGTATGGAATCGGCAAGTCTCAACTTGTCTGGTTCTGTCCTCTCGATTTTTAACGACGGTCAGAACACTAAAAAAATAAAGCCACCACGCCTGGCAACCCTGTTGTTTTCAGGAGAACATTTCTCACTTCGTTGCCATGTAGTCAATTCTAACCCCACATCGCCCTGTTCCATCAGCATGGCAATGAATTTTAATCACAAGGAAATGCTCCCATTCCTAGGGAGACGGTGAATACGTTTTCTTCCTCGGCGGACCTGCGATTGGAGCGCCGGAACTGACCAGTGGCTATTTCTCGAAACGACCTTATCTCGGCCAATATTTATTCTAATGCGCCACGGCGAGAGAGATTGGGTCCTTTTCTGCTTCCCCCCTTTCCTCCCCTTTTTTTCGGGAAGAAGAAAGAAAATAAGGCTGATATTGGACTTGGGAATGTTGGAAAAAGCGATTTTATTTCCCCCCTGCTGACCCACCCACCGAGCCTTCGTGAAACGTTACGGTTTCTCTCCCCCTTTTTTGCCCTCAGTTCCGCACCAACCGCTAGATGGAGTTGGTGCTGCCTGGCGATTTATCTGGGAAAGATTGCAGGTATTTATCTCCGAGAGATTGCTAATCTGGACACACGGAAATGAAATCTTTTGTGGCCAAATGACGAGTCATTCTCCGTAGGAATGGCTTTCCATACGAAAGCGTTCATATTGGTCATAACTCTCGCCGAAAAGGGGCCACGGACGTCCATTTCGGTTATAAATGAGGGACCTCCAAGGTTACTAATAGGACGTTAAGAATTCTGGTCCGAGGTCGGAAGAAGAACCTCGTTGATTAACCTTATTAGACGGGCACGGGGAAAATAAATTGCGTACGGGATTCACAAGGAGTAGTCCGGACTACATAACAGCCTTTGCCGTTCCTTCGCCCGGGATCTTGTACGTAACGAGCGACGGTCAGCGCGACCGGCATCCATATCACGCTCCTCCAGGAAGATGATGGAGATGGCCACAAGTTCTGCACGTCGACTTTTGCTCTCTAGCCTCGCTACTTCCACAAGACACCTCATTTAGGGTAGTGAAGAAGTGGCGGGGATTTTTTTTCCTTCTTTCTTTAGTGATAAAAAAGTTTCGGGAGTTTGCACACTGGCCCGTGAATGCTAAACACGATTCCCAGATATCACCAACGTGCCCAAGGCGTGTATATACACAGGGTGGGTCAATGCTGAATGGCGAACGGGTATTGGTTGACGAGAAATGACGGAGCTGAAGAAGCACAATTACAAATTCAGTACAGATTCTCACCAAATGGCCCAGATTTACAAACTTATTTTTTTTTTCGGATTTTTAACCCTATTAATATGCTGACCCATTTACGTACAGTAGGATGCATAAATATTACCTAGCCGAACGTCCATTGCAAATTTTCTTTATTCTTCTCTTACGCTCTATTTGATTTAAGAAATGTAATTGTACTGACGCTCATACAGGATGTGGTCAACTCATTCGTTGGTGTTTTGTTTCAATTCTTGAACCTTGTGTAGCGTCAAAGAAAGTGAATGATAGACAAGTTAACTAGTGATGTTTCTATAGCCCACTCTGCATTTGGAGCTTTTCTGTAATTAATTTGGAAAATAACTTGTACAGATTTAACAGTGGCGGATTAACAGGCTTATCATGGGTGATGTGATGATTTTTTAAATTTTGCTGGCCACCGCTAGTTTTAAACCTCACAGCGAAACGGCGAAGAATTTTCACTCACTTTGTGGCTCGTACAGTGGAATGCGTAAGTACAGTCCCTACCAAACGTTTAAGACCGCCAACTTTTTTTCATAGAAATTAATCCTGACCGAAAGTTTCTGGTACAAATATGGAGTGAAATTGCATGAAAGTAATATAGTGTGTGAGGAATATATTGCCGAAAAAATATTGGTATACGTCTTGTAGTTCTTGAGATACGAAAGTGGAAATTCAAATTTCTTAACTGAGAAATCCAGTATTTTGAAGTACAGATGAATGTGTATATACGTAACCGACGTCGTTATGACAGTACTGAATTTTTTTCCGTATTGTGGAACATGAACGAAGATTTTGGCGCAAAAAAAATCCAAGAGAATTTCTCGTGTTTTACATTTTTTTTCTAAAATTCGCAAAATAAAAGAAAATACAGCGAAAACTGAGAGGTCTTCAGATAACAATATCTTCCTCATCCACTGCGCTGTAGTGAACAAATTTTATTAGTCATTAGTTGAAATGTGTGTCAATAGATGGCGCAGAAAGACACGAGGAGCAGCATTGCGCAAGTTCAAACCTGTTTTCGTTACGCTTGATAATAAACAGGCTGTTTGAATCGCAAGCTACGTGCTAATGGGGAAACAATCTGTACCCGTGGCCGTGAAATGGCAAATAATTGGTATATACAGATTCAATAGGTCTCGTAGAGAAATTGCAGTTGCATTGAATGTGAGTAAAGCCTGCTTGGCGAACACAAACAAATTCAAGCAGCAAGGTACAGTGGTTGATGAACCACGCTGCGGCCGCCCCAGGGTAACGTCTGTCTGCGAGGACCGGATTTGAAGATTCCACTAATAAAAGGGTCTCAAAGATGACCATTTTGCGTCGTCTGGGGGAATGTGGACTTGCGTCTTACGCTCCTCTCAAAAAGCCATTGCTCAACAATGTACATAAGGGAAATCGTGCGAAGTGGTGCAAAAATAAAAGAAACTGGTCCATGGAACATTGGGTAAGGTCCTTTTCAGTGATGAATCGAGATTCGTGCTGCACAGCTCCCGAAAAGTGAGAGTTTGGAGAACCAGCAACCGAGAAACTTCTCCCCGAATGTCTTGTGCCAGCTGTTCAGGGTGGGGGGTCAATCAGTCATGATCTGGGGATGCATGTCTGCTGAAGGGACTGGGATTTGAGATTCATTCCTGGCTCCATGGGTTCACGAGAATACATCGAAACAATCAAAGATACCATGCTCCCGTCCGCCCAGAAGCTCCACAACAGGTACTTCGTCTTCCAGCAGGACAACGCGACTTGCCACACGCCAGCAGCAACAATGGCTTGGATTCAAGCGAGGGAATCCCCATTGTTGCCAGCACGAAGTCCGGACCTGAATCCCATAGAAAACCTATGGAAAACAATTTGTCTTCGTGTAGTCAGACGCCAGCCAAGGAATGTCCAGGAACTTTGTGATCAGATCTCCGAAGTATGGAATGAGATTACGCCCCAAGAATGCCAGAAATTGGTCCGCAGCATGAGAAAACGTGCAAATATGCTTGAAACTTATAGGTGGACCTATTGACTATTAAAATTACACACTTCATTCATCTAATTTCAGGAGAAGTGTTTGTTTCCAAATATATTTTCAAAGTTCAGATTTAATGATTTTACAAATTGTACCTTTAGTTGCATCTATTAGATATAAATGCATTAATATGCCCTTACACTTTCTTGATCTTGATGTACCTTTCAATAACATTACATAATAATTCCAATTTTGTATTAAAGTGTTTATTTCATGAAAATCACTCTCATATGTACTTTTTCTGTTTGTCTGAAAAACGCATGACAATGTGGTCTTAATCTTTTGATATTATCAAGCAAATTGTCCATCACCATATTTTTTCTTTGTTTTAGCGATTGAGAGCTTCAAGGATTGAAACAAAACGTAAAATAAGCAGCTGGCAACTTCTGCACCAGAGGACGTAAAAGTCGATTGCTTAAAAACACACAGGACACAATGGATAAAAATAATGAAAATAGTCGTAGACAAATTACCGAGTAATACATGTGCATCCTAGAACCGAAAACAGTTAAGCAGAATGATTATGTATGTAAAATGGTAAACAGCAATGTATGTTATAAAAGGTGAATAATAATAAAAAAAGAAAAGTGTAACGTTTCTGACTGCCATGCTAAAGGTCCCGGGTTCGATCTGCGGTCGGTTCAAATCCGGGAACTTTTCTAACGTTGGAAGCGGCCCCGGCGCCCACCCAGCGTCGAATGACATGGGTACCTGGGGAAAACCTGGGGGGTAAAGGCGGTCAGGGGCGTGATGCTGATCACATCACCCCCACTCACGACCGGATCAAGAAAGTGTGGGGCGTTACCCCCACACCCCCTATACGCCTTCATGGCGTGGTGCTAAGCACAGGGAGCACTTTTTTTATTTACAACTTAAGCTTGCACATTGTTAATTTTTTGTTAACGAATAATATGCTAAAACTAGGGTCCTCTTAATATTTCATCCTTTAATCCAACAAATGCCCCAGAAACAACGGCTAATTTAAATCCAGGATTTTGTGGAACGTCGAGAATAACTTTCGCAGGAAAGATTTGCTAACACTGCAAACTCTTGACTGTGCAAGGGGACATTGCACAGTTCACGTTCCACAACTGAAATAAACTGAGCGAGACAAAGTTTCTGTGCAAGCGTGCACGTTTCTTTCTTTCAAGCTACATTATTTCTTAAGGTACATTGTTTCTTCCTAAATGAGTGTGATTCGCGTGTTAAATTACCCACCCGTAATAGTATCATGCCATGTTAGGGCCCGCAATGTAAATGTAAGATAATAGCTTTTTGCGCGCTACGCTAAATATGACTTACCCCTCCCCCAGTCCAAATAGATCTCGTTAGGCGGTGCTCAAGGTGGAATTCGTAGAGGTGAATCCGTTGAAGCCTTTTTGTGTTTGGGAATTTTTGTGTGACGTAGTTTGGAGATCATCATAAATTGGCACAAAATAGGAATTTTAGTGATTAATGTTTCCCCCAGTTTGAGTTTTTGATGTAAGTCTACTTTATGCACAAATACATTAATCGCGAGTGGGCATACATTACAGCCGCCGAAAGTGATTTTGGCTTCACTTGACATCACATATGCTCTCTCTGTAACCTTACATATTCTAAGATTAAAACAGAGCAGGACCACAGGCATCTAGTATCAGACTGGAAAAGAATGAGTTTATAATTTATTTAATATGATCGTTAAGCTAGGAGAATGGTAGATTTATTTCCATGGACAGTTTTGCACTGGCTTAAAACTGTATCAAATATTTGTTTAAATAAAGAACAAATGCAACAGAAACTTGCAAGTTATAAAATGAAGTTACGAGGGTTTTAAGTAAGGTCCGTTTTGCAATAAACACCAAGTATTTTTTAACATTTATTTTCTGAATCTACTTACACTTTGCCGCAAGGAACAACAATCAACTAAGCTTCCTTCTGGGAGACCCTAACAAAACTTTGTCGAGCAATCCAGAACAAACGGCGTGAAATGCTGTCAGCCGGTGTCGTACTGATTCATGACAATGCAAGGCCACATGCTGCCGCACAAACTCAAGATCTGATGGAATCTTTTGATTGGGAGGTATTCAATCATCCGCCATACAGTCCAGACCTTGCGCTTAGCGACTACCACCTCTTCTGCCATCTGAAGATTTTCCTGGGCGGCAAGCGTTTAGACACTGATGAAGAAGTGAAAACGACCGTGAGTAACTGGCTATCTCACAGGCGGCAGAGTTCTATGAGTATCCAAAAACGTGTAGTTCGTTGCGATAAATGTTTCAACCTGCAAGGATATTATGTAGAAAAATAGAGGAGTGTATGTGTATGTAAATTCAGAAAATAAATGATTTTTTTAAAAACATTTACTTCGTTTTTATTGCAAAACGGACCTTATTTAAAAAATAACCCTCGTACAACATTTCTGAAAATTTGGGCACTTACTTTCTACCACACAAGCAGAGAAATGACAGTAACACAGATAAGACCAGTAAAAGCTTCTGCTAGTGACATAGCAGTGAGTACATCATTCTCCTTCTACCCGAAGTTGCAATTTGTTCTACATTTATATTGTCTGCCTATAGGCAGACAACTATAGTTGTTATGTTCACGTATGCATCGACAGTTCACTTGGTATGAACTGTTAACTCCACACGAACGGATGATAGAGGTAACTTATATTGCATTCAGATAGTATTTAATACGTTTATAGTTGAGTAACAATTTGGTTGGCACAGACTAATGCAGTCACTTCTCGAGAATATTACCTTCTTCTTTTCCCATCCACTTGCATCTCGTTGAAAATCGATTCAGCCCACTGACAATGACCAAGGATAGCTCCAGTTCTGGACTTATCACAGGCTATTCCCCCGTTTTGTAAATAGAAGAAACTCCGCCTTTCGAGGCAAATATCCGGGCGGCAGAAGGCGTAAGTTTTCCACCCCTGTTTTGTGCATTATCGCAATGATGTTTGTGGAACGATGGGCTGGGCCTCTGTTGTATAAGATCCCCGTGTTGACAAGCGCATTTGAGATGAGTGCCACTCCTTTGTTTGCGAGCGGTGGGCCAACAACCCTCGTTTCCGCAATACGTCATGAATTTGCAGCCACTAAGGCTTATAGACATTTTTGTTTGGTGGTTTGAAGCGTTCCTGATATTGTAACATTTATGCACAGTATATTTTCGTTGCCCAAGTTGAATCTACGTTGATCATACCTTGATATCAAGTGAATCCTTATGAATATTGAAACCATAGCTATGCTAGGGCTACACGTACACACTGTGTAGAACTGTAGATTCACTCCGTCCACGGAGATTGGGTGGCGCCAGTAGTTATCTGATGAAAATCTTGGATTGCGTAACTGAAGGACCACTGGTGGTGCTACTGGATGGTCCCGTGTCGAGATATACATTTGTATTTTTTTTTAAATGGACGAAAAAATCTATAATATTCGAGAATTGTTTTCTACAATATAATTTTGTAATAGAAATTGGATAGCGTTCTAAGGGGAAAGTACGAATAAGAGATTGAAAGAAAATTATTGAAGGAGTAGACTAATTACAAAATTTACATGTAACTGTCTTTGTCCCTTTTTCATTAGAAGCAAACGGAACAGTGGCGCAACCACAGGAGGGGCATTGCCTCCACAACCTTGGTCTGAAATGAGATCAAGGGGGGGCAAACATTGACGGCCAAGTGTACCTGCAGCCCGACCCTGTGGCCGAGTGGTTAGCACATCGCGCTGCGACGCCAAGGGTCCCGGGTTCGAATCCCGGTCGGGCTTGGTTGTTTGTGAATGTCCATTCATCAATTTCATCATTTCATCACTCATACCCATCTTCGCAAATTAGCCAAGAGGCACAAAACGCGAAGTAAAATAAACTAAATCAAATCAAATCAAAATCAAAAGTGTACCTGCAGGGGGCAATTACCATCCAGAACTTCAAATTTTATGCAAATAAAAATACTTTTCGTAAATTTTTCTTGCTCGCTTCGCTTGCAATCCCTGCTTTTCTTAGTCTTATCAAAATCAGAACCGTAGCTAGGGGACATCGCATGATGGTCCTGGGCCCCGAACGATCGATATGAGAAAAAGTTGTAAAATTGATTGATTTGCGTTTTCTTTAAGTCTACTTTATGCACAGAAAGGCTAATTGAGACTGGGCCTATAGCTTAAAGTGGGTTCCGAACCACTATGTGCCTCCACCAGGTGTCGGGACCCCTTGATCACAAGGCTACGATGTTACCACTACACCATCGAGGAGAGACAAAAGTTGTAAATGATATAATGCCATGGCATTCCGTGAAATTATTTGCACCCTATTCAATTAATATTGATTTCAGCCTGCAAAAAAATTGGATCCAGAAATTTTCTTGGTCGCTTCGCTCGCAATTTCTGTTTGCTCGCTGTAATGCATTGTAAATCACCAGACAGAGAAACAAAACTTGTCTTAATTGATTTTGTTTTAAATGCATGAAAATTATTTTGAGGAAAGGAAGCGTGCACATTTGAGAGACAATTCATGTAATTTTTGCTGTTGGTTTATTGTGAAATGGATGAATTGGTTGCGTAATGTATTTAAATAATATATGTTGTATATAATATGTATTAAATAAACTTTGAATACGTACACAATTTAGTGCCCACGTCACTCCACGTTGCATATATGTGAAACATATATCGTGCATGAAAGTTATGTTAATGTAAAAAATAATTTTATTTCGAATGCATTTATCAAGCATTTCCTGTCTTTCAAAAATAGTTTATGTGCTTGTTTTCCGTTATTAATGTGAAATTGAACGTGTTAAAATAATAATTCAAATCGTTTGTTCGAACACAAATTCTTTAGCAAAAACTTCTACCCCGTTTTTGAGCAATTTATGAGGATAATAACGTCTTTGATACTTCCACTAATAGTAATAATAATGTTGGTTCTGGGTTCGAATCCCGGCTTGGGCATGGATGTTTGCGCGTATCCATTCGTCATTTTCATCATGCCAACACTCATCCCCATCTTCGCAAATTATCCAAAAGTGGCACAAGAATCGAAGAAAAATAAAGCAAATCAATAATAATAATAATAATGTTATACTTGTAATAACATTAGTAACATTATTATTACCATTATTATTAAAATTATTAATGTTATTAAAATTATTATTATTGGTACGTTTATCCTGGTACTTGCCCCCCCCCCAGACAAAAATTCGTGGTTGCGCCTCTGAAAGGGAACATATAATCTTCTGAATCCATGTTTTCAACTGAAATGATCTCTTCACACAGGCCACTAATGTTGCCACTGTGGCCTCGTGTAAAAGGCCTTAATAGCCTTGCATTTGTAACACTCTGATGGAAGTAATTCTCCACGCATCAACTTGGAATGACTAAATTTGAACGAAGATATTGCAGAATAGTAGTTTTGCACAAATTTGTAAGGTCCTCTTGCATCATACGTAAATTCCCGTACGTAGTGTCCGACGGGTCCATCTATATCTAATCCACCTTCATGTCTGGTACATAGTTTAAAAAATAAAAAAAATTCTCACAACAGAAGGTCGTTAATCCACGAATGAGTCGGGTAAACTCAGGTACACAGTGTTGCAGCGTCCATACAAGAAACTTATCAGTATTTCTATCACGTTCTTCCTAGATAAACTTCCCCCTGGTTCTTCGACATACAATTAATTATTTTCATTTCAGCCTAGTAATTAGCTTTTATTCACAGCATACGCGCTAAATGCGTCCATCAAGTAGTGGCACAGTAATTGCCCTTGGGTACTGCATCCACGATGCTCTTAATGCGTGCGTTGCATGCTACAACGTTTAACGTGAACATTAAGCAGCTCTTATGACACAGGCTACTCAACGTTCAGCGTAAAGGAGGAAGCACTAACGGTGGCATCTGAAGTCAAGTGAACAAAAGAGAAAGAAGATAAGTGTTTCCTTTCTCTTTAAAAGTTAACTCTTGAGGTTGAAACCAAGCCATTGTATTAGCGATTTGTGGTAATCTTGAAACTAAAATAATCGAGCCTGTGCTTAGAGTGCTGAGACACAGTGTGACTCATCGAAATCGTTTGACGTATCTTATTCCTCTCATTTTAATGCTGAGAAAATTGCCAACCGTATAATGTTTCTTACTTTCAATGAACTGAAGTTAACACGAGTACCATAGTATTGGTTATAGTGTACATTCTTGATTGATTGATTTTTGTTTAGCGTCGCATTTCTTCCAACTTTAGCTAATCACGACGATGCGGATGAGTGATGTGATGGAATTGATGAAAGGACATTCACAAAGAACACACAGGCCGGGATTCGAATCCGGAACCTTAAGGGCCGTAGCGCGATGTGCTAACCACTCCACACCGGAGGTCGGCTAGTGTACAGTCATGGACACTGCCTGGTTTTAGCGATTCAATTGACAATCAATGTATTTCTTTACAACCCGGCAGTGTCCGTGACTGTACAATGAAGTGCTGAAATATTTCAATATAAATTCGAACTATTTAGTTGTTCTCGCACATAATTAATTGAATGGGATATCTGTATTACATTTGTTATAAATTGTGCACAATGTATGTGTTACTATCTTGAGCAGTTCCAGTCACAGACCAATAATTAGCGAGCGCCTCACCGACGGCGCAGTGGTAGCGTCGTCGCCTTGTAATCAAGGGGTCCCGGGTTCGATACCCGGTGGAGGCACATAGTGGTTCGGATCCCACTTTAATCTGTAGGTCCAGTCCCGATTAGCCTACCTGTGCACAAGGTGGACTTAAAACGCCATCTCAATCAATCAATAATTAGCGGACTGAAAACGATGACCTTGTAGTTTGCAACTGGGGTGGCCCAGAGATGCGCATCCGAATTGAATCTGCGCAATGCACGATTACCGATGACCTCTGCAACTCGTGCGATATCTACATTAATTATTGTAATTTTGAAATTTTGCAGCTCATTAGAATGCTATCAAAGTTTCAGCTACAGAGACGAGACTGTAACAATTCCCATATCGGTACCATTGGTTTGAATCACGCTTCGAATTGTATTTCCAATAAACATAAAGTTCACACAAAGCAAACTGCACCACTTCTACTGTCGGAGATTTATACATTCGAAAACGAAAGGTAGATAACTCAATTCTGCTCAATTCACCTGCGTTTGGCTTGCTAGATCTAAACCTCTCATTTTTATCGTGCATCGTTTCACTTTCCAATAACTGCACTGTACATAAGCCAGGGACTTGATTGGCAATACGTCTGGCCAGTCTCCTCAGCAAACCATGTCGCATACAAACCTTTCTAAATAGATTCAATCTGCCTTCCATGATTTCAGCAAGGCTGCCTACCCGAAAGCGAATAGGGAGGGAAAGGGATTATTGGAAAAGCACAATCAGCTATATTCCATTTCGATATCGAGTACTCACCCCGAATCCCCGAGACGGAAAAACGAAGCAACTCACAAACAGCTGACTGCTTTGTGGAAAGGCATAATCCAATCATACGTCTAGAGGGGGCGGGGAAGAGGAGGAAGAAGAATAGTCTGTGGAATCGATATGGACGATAGAAGTTGGGCGTGTCACCACAACCGCCTAGAAAATTTGTCCTGGCGGATGTTTGTGGAAGATAAAATAACGAACATACTTCTAACATGCTGACTGAATGTTGCCTTAAATATGAAGCAAACTGAATTGGTTTTTCAATGGAAAGAAAACATAATCTCTGACAGACAGTCGACAACTTAATTTCACTCCGGGTAGGTGTCGCTACCAGCAAAAGGCGCCATTCATATGTTTTCAAGTTTCGCTTCAATCGAAAGCAAAGCTTGTAAGTGCTCAAGGATGACAGAATTCTATCGTTCTTGAGTTAGAGTAGCCTGAAGCTTTAGATCCTCCAACAGATGTCCCTACTAGTAAGCAAACTTTATTCACTTTTTCTCCTTAATGTAATCTCACCATTTGACAACAAATATGATTAATAGACGGTTAAAGAATAATTAATACTAAAAGCGAATGCCAATATTTTGCATATTATTGGAACTGTAATAGTAATTTAACTCTAGAAATTCTATCTGAATAAGATAATGAAACATTCTATGCGAGGATGAAGTCAAACACTAACATTGTTTGACTTGTATCAGTTATGCCATAGACATATACTGCAAGAGCGGAAAGGTAGAACATTTTTTATTTTAATCCCTGAAATGTTGGGATATAATTCTAAAATGAGATGTTCATAAAGTCACGTTTACTTCGACATCTTGAGCTGTCGCCCCACCCCCCTCAAGCTGGGTCTTTGTAATGTTACCCCTTCCCAACCTCCAGGAGTTACTACGTCACGGGAGCAGTCCCGCCCTTCACAATCACGTCCCCTCCCCCCGGCTAAAGCCCTTTGATCATCCCCCTCAACCCTGCCACTGCGATTAAATACCCTTCTTTATAAAATCACCCCGTTATTCTTTCCCCTTTCGGTCATTAATAATCGTTTACACCCAATCAGAGGGAGGGGTGAGTTTTTTTCATAAGCAATTTTCCACCGACCGTTTATGAATTGGAAATGACGGCGGAGTTTCCCCTTGCACTGTCAAGGACGAGTTAGCATTATAATGAGGGCGACGGTATGTAATCAAGTGCCTGGCTACCCTTCTAGGATTGGAAAAATGGAGGCAGGCTTCGATGCACATTTGGAGGGGAGGGGGAGAAATGTGAAGTTTGGTGCAAGAAGGGTTGCCACTTCTTTGTTTGAGTCACTAGAAAAAAGTATGACACGGATTGATTGATTTAGTTTATGCAACATCGGATTTCTTCCAATTTTGAATAATCGCGACGATGGGAATGAATGGTAATAAGATGAGGTGAATAAAGTGGCATTCACAAACGTATGTAGACGACACGACAAAAGCCCCACAGAGAAAGTGATGTTGAGTACCACTGAAGGGGGTGTCACCCCTTATACACTCCGTTTGATATGAAGAAATGGTTTGTTTACACAATAAACATCATCTCTGAAAGAAGAAAGTAGTTCATACAAATTCATTGTTATTACGAACACTTGTAGAACTAATAATTTTTCCGTAGTTCAGTTTACCGAAACGATTGAATATATTTACAAGAAAGTGAAATTGTATTTTCCATGCAAAAAGCATGCTGAACATTTTGTAATAAACAAGCTGAGTAATGTAAATGTTCAATGTTATTGACACGTAGTTATATAGGGAGAGCTCCCACTAAGCGAAAGGGTAAGAACCCTCACCCCTCCTCTTCTGACGCTACGAAAATTTGTAAACTGTAAAAAGTTTTGTTCTTCCGAGAATTTTCCATATTGTGAAGTTGCAGCACTGTCAGTGACAGCAATAGAAGTCTTTTATAGGTCGATATATCCATGAAGAAAAATTAAAAATCGTCCAATATGATGTACCGCTATTAGAATCAACTTCTTTCCGCGCAGGGCTGCGAGAGATCCATTCCCAAGCTGTGAACCGGGTCATAGGTGGCAGCACCGAACGATTCATCAGCTCCGGAAACAAATTAAAGTTTCCCCTCTTGCACTACGAAGGGGATTAGCATATGCATGAGCTGTGATACGCGCAAGATTGGCCTTCAGTCGCCTTATGCAAAAATGGCAGCGATATTTTCCGACTCAGAACGGTACAAATGCGAGGGAGAGCGAGTGTCTACAAAGATCCGAATCTTCTTATTACCGGAACATAACTTTTTTATGTTTCGCATAAACTTATGCGATATATAGTCGAGCCTAGTCATAAAACTTCTTGTAATTTTCCTCCGCCGTATGCGAACTGTTCTTGGTATTTTGAGGTGTTGCCAGATCCTACAGGAAAAAAAAGATATTCTGAGAATATGGGTTACCTCTTTTTGCCGTCACTAAAATGGGTGTTTTTTTTATGGAGTTAATGGTTGATTTTCTCAGTGCAGATTTAAATGCTCGGCATTTGAGAATATTTTACCTTCCTAGTTGCAGTTCATTTGTTAAAGTGTTGAAAATTTCAGTAATAGTGTGATTACGGAAGAATAAAGTTCGATCAGAAGTTGAAACAGTTGTTACTGAACGTTTCAGATAGAGGCCTTGGCCGTTTTAAAACGTTTACGAAACTAATTTCATTTTTATAGCCTAGGTGAATGTTGCCCTGCACGTGAAGTTATTCAACCAGTAATTAAACTATAATTTACCATAAAAAAAAGTACAGAAATATCTGCATTTTGCACAACTTTAAAGACAAAAGAAAACTCTCGGATTCAGCCTTTAATATATACAATATTACATATTTTCCAATTTATGATATTCTGCCGTACAAAATGGCTTCATCCTGTAGAATAGAATAGAATTTATTTCCAGTATGAGCCTTTACAGCTATACATACCATACAAGTGAAAAATTTTAGTACACTTTCCCTACACCCTTCCTCCTCTCAGTCTACTTCCACATTCACACTGCTTGGGAGTTCACAAACACTATTTCATTTCAACTTTTTCACTACACTTGCACTGTTACCTGAGTGATTCCTAAATTTTCTCACATTTATTTATTTATTTAGTAACCCTCCCCCCTTTCACACATGTTCACTATCCCCACTGAGCTTCTTTGTTCTCTTTACCCAGGCGTAGTGTAGGAAAGTTCCCAGATTCCGTATTTGCGCCTTCCCCCCCCCTCTCGGTCTCTCCCTCCTAATGACGCTTGTCATTATATTCTCAATGTTAACTTCATTTATTTCCCCGATATATTTTTGTCTTGCCTCCCCTGTTTCTTTGCACTGGAGGAGAATGTGAAATTTCGTCTCGTCTTCACCGCATGGCGGACATTCTACGCTCCCGTCCTCCCGTTTTAGTTTAACTTGTGCCCATCCCCCCAGTCTGAACCAGGCCAATCGTGACCTTTCTTATGCCCCACACAAATCCACGTAATTCTTGCATTACAGTCTCCCGCGACTAGCATGCATCAGGGAACTTGTCCTCAACCTCATGCAGAAACATGGTTAAGTTTTGAAAATAGTTTTCATCCCGGTGTTTGGACCCCGTTGGTTGGTTATAACGTTGCAGAGTTTCAGCCAAGGGCTTGACTTTCCCATGTTTGTGACTAAATCTGTGTTGTTTTTGACAAAATTCAAGTTTTAAGACTCAGTTTTGTGCTGAATTCAAACAGTTATCATCGGTATCCTATTAATGCATCCATAATTGTACGATTAGTACAGCCAACGGCAAAGATGATAATAGGCAAATTGTCCATCACTATTTTCATTATTTTTTTATTGTACAGTGGGATCCATGAGTATGACCGTGCAAATTGTCCATCACCATGTTCGTGCACTTTATTTGACCCAATAAGAGCTTCAAGAATTAAAAGAAAACTCAAAACAAGCTGTTGACAACTTCTGCAACAGCATACATAAAAATCCATCGCTTAAAAACACTTAGGATGTAAGAGAAAATTGAATGAAACTAGTCGTGGACAATTTGCACGGTAATAATCATGGATGGATCCCACTGTACTTCCTGTGTTATTTTAAAATGTGGATACCTGTTGATGTGAAGCACATGTCCTTTGCTTATTGACGTCTTTATTTCAATTCATGTATTGTTGATTGAACGAAGAATCTGAACAGACTGAATGAAAACGGTGATGGACAATTCGCCTACTATTTCTTTTGCCGTTGGGTGAAGAAGTTTAGCATTATTTGGCATAACAGCAACAGCTATGTGAATAAGGACATTATCCTTGCCGAAGTTCAATTCTAGCTTACCCGAGGAGGGAGGGGGAGGGGGGCTGTCAGGCACACCATTTCTGTTTTTTTTTCAACTGAAAAATTTATAAAAAATTGAAAATTAATTACATTGTTCACTAGAATGTTCCCAATATTTCTGTAATACCTTGTTCATAAAAACATAATGTAATGTAAATAGAAGATAAAGTACACGTGGTGGGCTTATCAGGTGTCATTTTTGAATGCGTGTTATTCGAAACGAGTGTACAGTGTACACTGTACACCCAACGGCGAAAGAAACAGTAGGCGAATTGTCCACCACCATTTTCATTCGGTCTGAATTACACAATGTGATGACAATGAATTGAAATAATGACGTCAATAAGTAGAGAACGATGCCAGCTTCCAACCAAAATAGTTTCATTCCTTAAAACAACACAGGATGTAGAATAAAAAGTAATTAAAATAGCGGTGGACAATTTGCTTACCATTATCTTTGCCTTTGACTGTACAATTGGCTGGTAATTATGGTAATTATTGTAATTATTATAATTAATAAACAATTGCACCTCTATAAAGAAAAAAGCACTATTAAAAATGATTATAGTTTTTGTGAGTTCTAGTGAATGGCAAAATATGTGTGTGTTACTCGATGCCATAATAGATAATTAGTTTTTATTAATGATGGTAATTTTTGTAATTATTATAATTAATAAATAACTTCACATATACAGGGTGTCGCAAAACTCTTTCAACAACGCTTGGGTGCTGGTAGATATCACAGAAACAAGTAACTTTTCCCTATAAAGTTTACCTCGAAAGCGCTTAGTTACTGCGCTATAAGCGCTTAAAGTCTATCCTGTACGTATGCAACCCAACACAGCAAACGCTTGCTCTGACATAACTAGCAGGGGCGCGTGACAAGGTTGCCACTAGCGTTCCTCGTTAAGGGAGACGACTTGAAAACAACAACTTGGTAGTCTTCCCTGAGCAAAATCCAAAATATTAATGGTACTTGCGATGTTGTAAGAAGCATTAACAGTATTTATAAACTGACCTAGACAAATAATGGGCAGACTGAAATTCAAGATTACTCATTCTAAAATATCTTCATAATTGATTGATTGATTTGGTTTATTTTAATTCGCTTTTCTGCCACCTTTGGCTAATCGCGAAGATGAGGATGATATGATGAAATAACAAATGACACCAATGTCTAGACCAGGATTTAAACCAGAGACACCTGGCGCCGTAGCGAGCTGTGCTAACCACATCACCACGGAGTGTTTCGTGTATCATGCAATATCAACAATTGCAAGGAACACGTGAGGTAGAGGAAATCCACGAACGAACAAATGTAAGCATGATGTGATTGCTGCCTCGTTTCGAACAAGCAGACTGTAATGTTATTACAATTTATTTATTAAAAAATTGTGAACTAGCGCTATTGGAATCGAATTCGTTATAAAAAGCAGGCTGAAAAGAAAGAAAAATCTCCGGCAGATGAATATTCTTGAGCCATTTCGGTGACTGAGTACGTTTAGTGATCAACACATGATCTCTCTACCGAATGTTCCGGACACGAGTTCCGACCTGGACAAAAATGTCACCGGATCTTTTGTCCTCGTATTTACTATTTGCCCGAAAGTGCAGGAAAATTACGTACAATGAGAATAACATAAGTTCACAAGAATTATTCCGGAAATTCATCTAGATGTCGGAATCTCGCTCGTTTGCTACAAAACGTTGTTTCCAGGGTGAACTAAAAGTTGACATTTTGGTGCAGTAGTAATGGCAGCACTATGTTCCTACGCGTCAGCAAAAATTTGATGCGCCTGGTGTTATGTTACATCCGGTGGTAGCGGGCCACGAGCGATTTTATTGTTGAGTCAGCAGAACGTGACTGTTGACATTGAAGACATCGGAAGCGGTGGGGGGAGGGGGGTCAATGGATTTGTCACGTTGTTTCTTGATGTATGCTAACCTAACACGTGCGTATGTTTGTGTGTGTGTGGAGGAAATGCGCGCGCAACCATTGCGTATGATTCAAAGACATGAAGAAATGATTTAAAGATGGCGCCGAAGGTTCTTTACCCCGAAAGCTTAGCGGCTAAGGTTATTGCTCTGTAAAACAAGAGGCATCGAGGGTTCGATTCCTGGTAGAGTCAATATTGATTGATTGATAGATTGAGTTAGTTTTTTAAGTCCGTTTTATGCACGGCAAAACTAATCAGGATTGGAGCTACAGTTGAAAAGTGGTGATTCGGACCACTATGTGCCTCCACCGAATATCGAATCTGGGACCCCTTGATTACAAGTCGACGATGTCAATATTGAATGGTCTCGATTAGCCTGGGTGTAAATAAAGGCAACAAAATGTTTGAGTTCGAAAATCGAGTTGGGTTAGTGGTTAATGTTGTCATCTGGCAATGAAGAGGTCGCGGGTTCGATTCTCTAGGTAGTTAAATTAGGCCAATTGTTTAGTCCCGCCATTATAGGTCCCCGATTAGTCCATCTGTGCATAAATAGTGTTTGAATAAAATCAATATGGCGGCCTTTTGTTAGTGGTTAATGTTGTCGCCTGGTAATGAAGAGGTCGCGGGTTCGATTCTCTAGGTAGTTAAATGAAGCCAATTATTTTGTCCCGCCATTATAGGTCCCGATTAGTCCATCTGTGCATAAATAGTATTTGAATAAAATCAAAATGGCGGCCGCGTTTTGTGTTTAGCGGCGGCGGCGGCGACCGGGGCGCGGCGCGGCGCGGGGCGGGGCGGGGCGGGGCGGCGCGGGGCGGCGCGGCGCGGGTGGTGTTTTTTATTCCGCGAGATGTTTTAACCAAGTGGTTGAGGGTTCGATTCCCAATGTTAGTGAAAATTGGATATTCAATTGTATTTGTTTAAAAGTTCCGATTAGCTTTTTTGTGCACAAAGAGAAAATGAACTAATTGGAAATAGGATGTTTATGCTGTAATGAAAAGGTCCCGGGTTCGATTCACAATGTCAAATTGGCTGATAATGATGTTGTTTTTAAAATAAAATAAAAAAAGAAGTGTGTTGAGTCCCCATTAGTATTTATGCAGGAACAGATATTAAAAATCAAAACAAAATGGCTGTGACTGGTGTTTAGTATTCGAAAGGTTCCAGGTTCGAGTTCCTAGTTATAATTTTTTTTTTTTAGTTTACAGAATTAGTTCCCATTTATTGCGTTTTGGCGAACACGTCCTCCCCCCTTTGTGGCATTTGGACATGTTGGATATATACATAGAAATTGTTGTCAAAGTGCCTAATAATGATTTTCTGTTTAAATAAAAAAAGAAGTGTGTTATCAGTCCCGATTAGCACGAACAGATATTCAAAAAGCAAAACAAAATAGCTGATATTGTTGTTTAGTATTCAAAAGGTTTTGGGTTCCAATGCTGGCAAATTTGCAGAATAACATTGATTTGTTTAAAAAGTCAGTTACTATCCCCGATTATTTTTGATACACAAATAGAAAATGCGTAACCAAGGGGCTAATGTTGGCGTTTTTTAACGCAGTCCCGATTAACCGTAATGCATAAAGCTGTTTCAACGAATATCGAACCTGGAACCTTTTGATTACAATGCAAAGACTTTTCCACTAATGTATGCTATGTTTTAAAACCAAAAATAAATAATAGTATCGAATTTTTTAAAAAATGCGTTACCAGTCTCGATTAGCCATTATGCACAAACAGATGTGTTTTGAAACCAAAGGGGGGTCGAGGGTTCGATTACAACTGGGGTATGTGTGTTGAGGAAACTAAAGGTCAACAGGCATGGAAAGTTTTTATTCGCCATCTCAAAATAAGTTTTTGGGCTTGGTACAGGTAGCTTTTTGTAGAAAGCCCCACAACGACATCAACGTGGCTACCATCTGTGGGGGCCTCTTTTTTTTTTAAGTTGGAGAGGGGCACAAAGCCGTTTGTACCATACAACGTTGCACCGAAGAACCAACTTGTCAACTAGTCACTCACTCCATCATTAAAGTGCACAACATAATATCAGATTTGCACTGATAATAAGCAAAAAATTATAGCGGCTGCATAATTATATTTCAATGACAGCAAATGGTTTCAAATGAATGGTTTTCACTTTTATTTTTTACTAAGTAACAGATTTGGTAATGAAAAGCTTTAACATTTGCATATAATATGAGATTTGTTTTGGTATCCAGTTTGTATGTTGACCAAATCACAGATATACTATTACTAAGGATAGCATTAACTTAATCTAATAAAAATATATTCCACTGCATTACAAAATTAACTCATTCTGTTTTCTGTTGTTTGAATCCATATGGTAAAGTCTCGAAACTTGATGCACATCTTTTTCTTTTGGTATATACCACCTGAAAAACCCTTATTTCCGGCTTACTAACAACGGAATGTGTTTTTGTGCGTACGATTTTGTTCGAGTTGAGTAAAGTTAAAGAGGAGGTGTTGTTGAGAATAGCATTGGTGAGTGATTCGAAATTGATTGTGCTGCTGTTTTTATGGTTTAGACATATGCCTTTCACCTTGCAAACAGTAGTAACATTAGTATTGTCTGGATTTACTACCTCAAATGCATAACTTTTCGGCCCACTGGATGAAAATGCTCTGATATAAGCATTTTTCCCATAGAGTTCTAGTTCATTTGTTAACTCCCCTAGATAGTCTCCAACAGGCAGATCAACATCACCTGGCCTTTGAATATAAATAACACTATCGGTATCATAGTACAATACATTTTCGCCTAATGGATCCAAATATTCATAAAGCTCTAATCGTGCATGTGTTGTAGTGTATGCTGCAATAACTACATTTACAGTCGATAATGGAAGTGCAGATTCTTCGAGATATTGCCAGTGAACAATCAACATATCTTCATTTATAGGTATAATTTGATGTACTTCAACATTGGGATTTTCTAGTTTATCGAAAAAATCCTTAGGATTGTTGATAATACTTACTTGACCAGGGTTTTCTCTCTGTCCAAATTTACCCCAAAATGAATTCAGCATAAGTTTTGCTAAGCTTCGTAATCCAGGATTAGCACATATTCTGTTTTCATCCAACAACACACCCTCCTTTTCAAGATAGTCAGCTATGTATTTTTTTTTGGATTCTTCATCAATACACCACAATGGCCAGCCGCTTGCTTCAACTTTTGCTTTGAGAAATGTATTGATGTACTCTGCAAAAACACCACCTGATTTTTTTGCAGAATCATATTGTTCAACATTATATTCCCATACCTCATGTAATTCTAAAATTTTGTATTTCTTTTGAACTGCCTTCTGAACTTCATCCACAACCCAGGTTCCAGTTATAGCTCTTTCCCTAGCAGTATGGTTACATTCCGCCTGGTTTATTTCATCGGCACAAGTTCTACATAGAGGGAAAGTTAATTTTGAATTGGTTCGATATGGTAACACAGGATGGTACAGATCTCTCGGTGGAAGTATTGTTGCTTTGACAAGTCCTTCAAAAGAATAAATATCGGGGCATTCTTCCCCCACATAAATTTTCACCGGATGGCCAACTGGAAACTTTTTAACTTTGCAACAATAAGGGTACAGGCTACATACATCCTTATATTGAATTGTTTCATTTTTTTTCACAGTGTAATGTAGTTTGGTAGCATTAGTTCTACCACCATAAAACGCCTCCCGGGGAATTATGGGGGCTTTAATTGATAACGGATGTTTTTCAACATAATGTTTCATGGTTTTGTTATTTCTCAACTGCTGGTGAAATTCGCACCCTCACATCTCATGGACAATGTAGTTAAGTGCTTTTAATCTGGTAATTTTATTTTCTGTTCTTTCATACCGAAAAGACAATGTATCATATGGGTCATCATGAAGAGGTTCTGTACGTGAAGTAGGGAAACATTTGACACAACCATGTGTTCTGCATCCTTGATATTCAAATACATGCTCTTGCCCCTTTTGATCTTTAAAATATCCATCTACTTTCAAATTTCCTCCAACTTTTACTTCTGGTCCTCTGGCTGCATGTTGGATTTCGATTTTATGTTTTTTTTCCTCCCATACCAACCATTGAATAGCCTCTATAGACTGAATATCACACCATCTGTATCCGTTTTTAGGAATAATTCCTATATGTTCTGCTTTCAAAAATCTTTTACGGAATACTTTATTACAAGCTGAAGCGATGGTGATGGCTTCCAATAATGGGTTCACTGTTGTTTCTTTTTCAAAAGTGGTCATGAATTTCAAACAGGCAGCACGTAGTACATTAACATCTTCTACACAGTATTTTCTCAACTCCTTCTGCATATCGAAAACTACCCCTGTTTTCTGTTGCTCACTATGCCATTCCAAAAAACTGGTTCTCTGATTCTCCATCATAGAATCAACAGCGTAAAATTCAGTACCAGGGATACATCCGACATATTCTTTATTTTTCAAAGTATTAAAAAAATGAGGAAAATACCCTTTGGACATTGGGAGATCAAATGCTTTCGGTAATTTGTTGAGCGCCATTGGAATAAAGTTGAGAGAATCTATGAAATGGATATTGTGCATCTTCAAAGATAATATTTTGGCTCCATTCATGATCACAGACGGTGTCCATTTCATTTTTTCGATCATAGTTTGCAGTACAAAGTGCGAATCATACCCTCTACTATTGTGTGCAATACACACAATATTGTTAATTTTGGTGCGGTGAGCTGAAACAAATTGCAGAAAATCGTAAACAGGTTCTGTACTATCAAAAATGTGCTGTCTTTTTCCGCATACACTGCACCATTGAGACATATCTTTGTTCTCAATGCAATTATAGCATACATTTTGGCACACCAAAAGATTTGGAATATGCAGAAATTTGTTTTCAGTGCCTTCTAGTTTTGTGTCCTGCCTCGATTCAATATCGTAGAAAACAAGCATTGCTTTTTTTGATATAAGAGAAGATATTTGTTTGCCATAAATTTTTTGGATGTGACATAGATGTTCAGATGGTACCATATTTTTACAGCTGACACAGAATTTCTCTCCACATATATGAGGATTTCTGTTTGTACGGATAGCATACGCTTTCAGGCATTTTTCACAACATTTTACTGTCTGACAAAGAGAGTTTTTTCTATTGTAACATGTTTTATGATTATTGTAACATTTTTGACCATAGAAAAATCTGTTACAATCAGTGCACTTTATTTTGGTTTCTGAAACAGTACATTTGGGCTTTTCTTGGCATTGTGAACAAACAGCTGTACAGGATCCTAGATGTCTAGAAACATGATCATATTTTTTATGGCAAGTTTCACAATAGAAATTAGCGGAGAATGCAGCTGTAAGAGATGTTATAACATTAAAATGGTTGTTTATGTACACCAAATTTAAAGTTTCGCGCCTAGGTAATAAAGGACCTTCATATATCACATCACTCCCGGAAAATCCATTATATACGGTAATCTTGAAATCAGATAAATAGTCCTGAAATTTTTGAATTTCGGTAGTTCCTCCACCACTATTCAAATTTTCCCCAGCTTCTCTGCACAGTATATCCACTTCTTCTTCCATAACACATTTATGTTGTCTAACATATTGATAACGTTTTTTAGGTTCATTTTTGTAAACATTAATACCTCTTGCCACAACCAACGCATAAGCCAAACACCTGCTATCGGAATTTTTAATAGTTATAATTCCTTTTTTTAGTTTACAGAATTGTTCCCCATTCATTGCATTTTGGCGAACACGTCCTCCCCCTCGTGGCATTTGGACATGATGGAGATATACATAGAAATTGTTGTCAGAAAAAAATGTTGTATTGCTCTGCAATACTTTTTCCAATGCTGCCCACAATATCTCCATATTTACCGCCTGTGCTTCCCGAAAAGATAACCAAAAAGGGCGATCAGGGTGATCTTCATTTCTGATAGTAATACCAACTTGGTCATGCTCGGCCACATCACGTAGAACATATTGGACCAGTTCTTGCAATCCCTCCTGAACCCATATCACCGGATTCTCATTGTGTGGTGTCCCCCGCAACCGAGCACGCACCATTCGTCCTTCCATATTGAATCTTTGGTAACGCCTTTTTGTCTCTTCTATAACTTCAACATGATGTAACACTGCATCATCGCCACCGCCTACCTGTCTGCACACTTCCGCTTCCTGAATACAATCCCTAAGCACCATTTGGTATAACGCTGGCGAAATATGATTTGTACATTGCTCCAATTCTCTAGTGTCTAAAACAGATTCTAAATGGAAAATATCTCCACATTTTTCATCGATTGTTCCAATACACCCAAATATCTCTGTATCCTGGTTGTTATAGTTGTTAGGAAACATTTCAACATGTTGGTTGGTCTCACTAGAAATAGAGACAGAGGGTCTGGGTTGATTGCTGTTAATAGCAGTAGAGGTAGAGGGGGTAGATTGGTTGAGGTCATGAACAGTACTGTGAACAGTAGGAGAGACATTTTGTTTGTGCTTATTATGCTCTTGTGAATAATCACCCCCGTTGATTTATTAGCATTATTTTCCCCCAATTCATTGGCAATAGCAACAAAAATATCCTGAGTATCAATGTTTACAGATTTGTTTATGTTGTCAATCGATATATTTGCTCCATCTGTACCCAAGGCCAAATCCAGATCACTGAGCATACCCTGAGTGGATATACAGCTACTCTGACTATATTCACCAATTTCATTTCTGATTGTATTCAAAACCTTTTGGGTGCTTATTTCAATACCCCTCTCAAAATTAGCAGTGCCTGCATTTTCCATTGAGGTGGAGGGGGTAGATTGGATGTAGTCACTATAACTACCATAACTATGAACAGTAGAAGAGACATTTTGTTTGTGCTTATTATGCTGTTGTGAATAATCAACCCCAGTTGATTTATTAGCAATGTCTTCCCCCAATTCATTGGCAACAGCAACAAAAATATCCTGAGTATCAATGTTTACGGTTTTGTCTATGTTGTCAATCGAATTATTTCCCCCAGTTGTACCCAAAACCAAATCCAAATCATTGAGCACACCTTGGGTGGATATACAGCTACTTTGACTAAATTCTCCGACTTCATTTCTGATTTTATTCAACACCTCTTGGGTGCTTATTTCAATAACCTTCTCAGAATTAGTAGTACTTCCAGTTTCCATTTTTCGAAGATATCTGAAAATTATAAAGTTCAAAATTACCTAACAACTTGTCAACTAGTCACTCACTCCATCATTAATCTATATAAAACTGTGTTTGTAAAATTGTCTCCAGCCCCCGATTAGTCCATCTGTGCATAAAACGGGCTTCTAAACAATTTCTCTGTTTGCGCACTGCGGCTGATTGGAACTAGTGCCAGTTTTTAAAAACTAATTTAAATACATACATATGACACCGCTTCAAACTGTAGACCCAGTCCCGATTACCCCATCTGTGCATAAAGCGGCCTTCTAAACAATTTTTTTCTGCATACAGCGGCTGATTGGAACTGGTGACAATTTAAAAAAAAATATATAGATACATATAGCTCTGCTTCAAACTGTGGGGTCCAGCCCCGATTACCCCTTTTTTGTGCATAAAACGGTCTACTAAACAGTTCATCTTTTTGCGCACAATAGCTGATTGGGACTGGCCTTCTAAACAATTTCTCTTTTTACGCACAGCTGCTGATTGGGACTGGTGACACAGTTTTTTAAAACAAGTGTAAATAGATACATATGACTCCGCTTCAAACTATATGTAGAGTCCCGATTACCCCATCTATGCATAAAACGGGGTTTCCAAACAATTTCTATTTTTGCGCACAACGGCTGATTGGGATTGGTAACAGTTTTAAAAGAGTGATTTTATATACACACATATGGTACCGCTTCAAACTGTAGGTCCAGGCCCGATTACCCCATCTATGCATAAAGCGGCATTCTAAACAATTTCTCTGTTTGCGCACTGCGGCTGATTGGAACTGGTGACACAGTTTTAAAAACTAATTTAAATAGATACATATCACTCCGCTTCAAACTGTAGATCCAGTCCCGATTACCCCATCTATGCATAAAACGGGCTTCTAAACAATTTCTCTGTTTGCGCACTGCGGCTGATTGGAACTAGTGCCAGTTTTTAAAAACTAATTTAAATACATACATATAACACCGCTTCAAACTGTAGATCCAGTCCCAATTACCCCATCTGTGCATAAAGCGGCCTTTTAAATTTTTTTTTTCTTTGCGCACTGCAACTGATTGGGACTGGTGACACAGTTTTAAAAACTAATTTAAATAGATATATATCACTCCGCTTCAAACTGTAGGTCCAGCCCCGATTACCCCCATCTGTGTATAAAGCTGCCTTCTAAACAATTTCTCATTTTGCGCACAGCGGCTGATTGGGATTAGTGACAGTTTTTAAAAACTAATTTAAATAGATAGATATGATTCCGCTTCAAACTATAGGTCCAGTCCCGATTACCCCCATCTATGCATAAAACGGGGCTTCTAAACAATTTCTCTGTTTGCGCACTGCGGCTGATTGGTACTAGTGACAGTTTTTAAAAACTAATTTAAATAGATATATATCACTCCGCTTCAAACTGTAGGTCCAGCCCCGATTACCCCCATCTGTGCATAAAGCGGCCTTCTAAACAATTTCTCATTTTGCGCACAGCGGCTGATTGGGATTAGTGACAGTTTTTAAAAACTAATTTAAATAGATAGATATGATTCCGCTTCAAACTATAGGTCCAGTCCCGATTACCCCATCTATGCATAAAACGGGGCTTCTAAACAATTTCTCTGTTTGCGCACTGCGGCTGATTGGTACTAGTGACAGTTTTTAAAAACTAATTTAAATAGATATATATCACTCCGCTTCAAACTGTAGGTCCAGCCCCGATTACCCCCATCTGTGCATAAAGCGGCCTTCTAAACAATTTCTCATTTTGCGCACAGCGGCTGATTGGGATTAGTGACAGTTTTTAAAAACTAATTTAAATACATACATATGGTACCGCTTCAAACTGTAGATCCAGCCCCGATTACCCCATCTGTGCATAAAGCGGCCTTCTAAACAATTTCTCTGTTTGCGCACTGCGGCTGATTGGAACTGGTGACACAGTTTTAAAAACTAATTTAAATAGATACATATCACTCCGCTTCAAACTGTAGATCCAGTCCCGATTACCCCATCTATGCATAAAACGGGCTTCTAAACAATTTCTCTGTTTGCGCACTGCGGCTGATTGGAACTAGTGCCAGTTTTTAAAAACTAATTTAAATACATACATATAACACCGCTTCAAACTGTAGATCCAGTCCCAATTACCCCATCTGTGCATAAAGCGGCCTTTTAAATTTTTTTTTTTCTTTGCGCACTGCAACTGATTGGGACTGGTGACACAGTTTTAAAAACTAATTTAAATAGATAGATATCACTCCGCTTCAAACTGTAGGTCCAGCCCCGATTACCCCCATCTGTGTATAAAGCTGCCTTCTAAACAATTTCTCATTTTGCGCACAGCGGCTGATTGGGATTAGTGACAGTTTTTAAAAACTAATTTAAATAGATAGATATGATTCCGCTTCAAACTATAGGTCCAGTCCCGATTACCCCATCTATGCATAAAACGGGGCTTCTAAACAATTTCTCTGTTTGCGCACTGCGGCTGATTGGTACTAGTGACAGTTTTTAAAAACTAATTTAAATACATACATATGACACCGCTTCAAACTGTAGATCCAGTCCCGATTACCTCCATCTGTGCATAAATTGGCCTTCTAAACATTTTTTTCTTTGCGCACTGCGGCTGATTGGGACTGGTAACAGTTTTAAAAGAGTGATTTTATATAGTTACATATAGTACCGCTTCAAACTGTAGATCCAGCCCCGATTACCCCATCTGTGCATAAAGCGGCCTTCTAAACAATTTCTCATTTTGCGCACAGCGGTTGATTGGTGCTGGTGACACAGTTTTTAAAAACAAATTTATATAGATACATATAACCCCGCTTTGATTCGAACCCTAGAATTTTTTATTGCAGTGTTAATTTTATTCCATTTCAATTTGGTTTACATCTTATCGTTGGTGAATTCTATTGTTGGTTGAGCTACATTGGTCAAACTACACACCAGACACACACGCACTAGAGATTAAAATTAGTAACCATTAGAGAAGTAGGGTAAGCAGTTTGAAATAACAGTTAACTAGGAAAACAAACTTATATCACGCACTTACCTCCAGTTGCATTGTGGGGTTGCAGCAGAAATAAAAAAGTATAGCAGCGAAACAATCGGCTTAACTTTTTCTCACTACAGAGCACAGCAAACTGAGTTTTTGAAACTATTTTTGAACTTAAAAATACTGAATAATCACTTTCTGCTGGATGGGGGGCAAAAGTTGGACTTTACTACCTGTGACTCGGGGAATTCTTAAATGCGCCTTTTCTAACAAATGAACTAGAACTCTATGGGAAAAATGCTTATATCAGAGCATTTTCATCCAGTGGGCCGAAAAGTTATGCATTTGAGGTAGTAAATCCAGACAATACTAATGTTACTACTGTTTGCAAGGTGAAAGGCATATGTCTAAACCATAAAAACAGCAGCACAATCAATTTCGAATCACTCACCAATGCTATTCTCAACAACACCTCCTCTTTAACTTTACTCAACTCGAACAAAATCGTACGCACAAAAACACATTCCGTTGTTAGTAAGCCGGAAATAAGGGTTTTTCAGGTGGTATATACCAAAAGAAAAAGATGTGCATCAAGTTTCGAGACTTTACCATATGGATTCAAACAACAGAAAACAGAATGAGTTAATTTTGTAATGCAGTGGAATATATTTTTATTAGATTAAGTTAATGCTATCCTTAGTAATAGTATATCTGTGATTTGGTCAACATACAAACTGGATACCAAAACAAATCTCATATTATATGCAAATGTTAAAGCTTTTCATTACCAAATCTGTTACTTAGTAAAAAATAAAAGTGAAAACCATTCATTTGAAACCATTTGCTGTCATTGAAATATAATTATGCAGCCGCTATAATTTTTTGCTTATTATCAGTGCAAATCTGATATTATGTTGTGCACTTTAATGATGGAGTGAGTGACTAGTTGACAAGTTGGTTCTTCGGTGCAACGTTGTATGGTACAAACGGCTTTGTGCCCCTCTCCAACTTAAAAAAAAAGAGGCCCCCACAGATGGTAGCCACGTTGATGTCGTTGTGGGGCTTTCTACAAAAAGCTACCTGTACCAAGCCCAAAAACTTATTTTGAGATGGCGAATAAAAACTTTCCATGCCTGTTGACCTTTAGTTTCCTCAACACACATACCCCAGTTGTAATCGAACCCTCGACCCCCCTTTGGTTTCAAAACACATCTGTTTGTGCATAATGGCTAATCGAGACTGGTAACGCATTTTTTAAAAAATTCGATACTATTATTTATTTTTGGTTTTAAAACATAGCATACATTAGTGGAAAAGTCTTTGCATTGTAATCAAAAGGTTCCAGGTTCGATATTCGTTGAAACAGCTTTATGCATTACGGTTAATCGGGACTGCGTTAAAAAACGCCAACATTAGCCCCTTGGTTACGCATTTTCTATTTGTGTATCAAAAATAATCGGGGATAGTAACTCACTTTTTAAACAAATCAATGTTATTCTGCAAATTTGCCAGCATTGGAACCCAAAACCTTTTGAATACTAAACAACAATATCAGCTATTTTGTTTTGCTTTTTGAATATCTGTTCGTGCTAATCGGGACTGATAACACACTTCTTTTTTTATTTAAACAGAAAATCATTATTAGGCACTTTGACAACAATTTCTATGTATATATCCAACATGTCCAAATGCCACAAAGGGGGGAGGACGTGTTCGCCAAAACGCAATAAATGGGAACTAATTCTGTAAACTAAAAAAAAAAAATTATAACTAGGAACTCGAACCTGGAACCTTTCGAATACTAAACACCAGTCACAGCCATTTTGTTTTGATTTTTAATATCTGTTCCCTGCATAAATACTAATGGGGACTCAACACACTTCTTTTTTTATTTTATTTTAAAAACAACATCATTATCAGCCAATTTGACATTGTGAATCGAACCCGGGACCTTTTCATTACAGCATAAACATCCTATTTCCAATTAGTTCATTTTCTCTTTGTGCACAAAAAAGCTAATCGGAACTTTTAAACAAATACAATTGAATATCCAATTTTCACTAAC